>NC_141708.1:33246082-35931186 GCF_971803275.1 Cyanistes caeruleus | reverse complement strand
GGGACAAAGAGGAATGGCTTCCCACTGCCAGAGGATTCAGATATTGGGAAGAATATTGAGGTGGTGAGGCCCTGGCACAGGGTGCCCAGAGAAGCTGTGGCTGCCCTGTCCCTGGAAGTGTGCAAGGCCAGATTAGATGGGACTCAAAGCACCCTGGTCTAGGGTGTTCCTGCCCATGGCAAGAGGGATGGAACGAGGTGCACTTTAAGATCCTTTCCAACACAAACCATTCCAGGATTCCGTGAAGAAAACAAATTAAATGCTGGGATGTGCCAGACCCCATCACCAGCGCTAGAAGTCAAACTTTTCCACAAAATAACCAGAAGAAGAGTTTTGTTTATGTTACTGCTGCACACCACAACCTGTTTTTCCTACTAAACTCATGTACTTCAAAGCCAAAATTAGTTAATGAGAAAAACCCTGAGCCCTGCTTGCCTCAGGCACATCACAGCAGAAGGATGACTGGGAAGCCCCAGAGGACACTGCCCAGGTCAAGGGCCCTCCATTTGTCCACTGCTAAAAGTGCAGCAAAGCCATTGTACCAAAGCACTTTGTATTCCCTTGGCTTTTATAAGACTCACCACCTCCCGTGTGTTCGAGCAGCTGTGTGTTTCCCAGGGAGGAACGCTGCTAGAACTATTGATTTTTGGTAATGTGGCTGTACTTTCTGAGAGTAAACATGCTACAAGATTTAGAGGACAACCACAGACACTTTTCTCTGCTCTTGTTTCAGGCCGGCTTCTCACCGACGCTCCTGTGCTCCCCCTGAGGCTTCCCACAGCAGAAGCCACCGGACTCCAGGCACGGAGATCACTGCATATCTGAGACCTGCCTCAGGCAGTGTGGAGAGAAGACCCTCAAACATCATCCCCCAAGACCTCTGAGACACCAGGAATCCTCCAAGACCTCTGAGACACCAGGAAGTGGCTTCCCATCACGAAAGCATCCTGCACTCCGGTCCCTGGGGACTCGGGAAGAGACTGAAGAGAGCCAAGCCTCTGCTTTTGACTTTCACTTCTATTTATCTTGAGGAGAAGCCAAGCAGAGCCAAGAAAGATATTTATAACTCCCCCCTCTCCTCAGCCACCACGGAAACGCTCTGGTTTCGGAGGAGCCCTGGAGCACAGCTGATGAAATGCCTCCTGGGAAAGCATCTTGGCGTTTTTTCATTCCGCACCAGGAAAGAAGGTACCTGGAGGTTCCTGCCCTTCAGAAGCAACTGAAGATTGGCAGATTCCCCTTCCCATCCTTTCCTACAGCTGCCAAGGGCCCACTTTGCCCTGAAAAGGCTGCAGGGAACACGAGGAGACGTGGATCAGGAGCAGTCAGGAGGGAGGCAGGGGAGGAGAAATGCAATTGCCCGCAGAGCCGTGTCATTTGATTGGAGTGGGACGCGAGGCTCAGCAAAAGCACAGTAATTCTATAAATCCAAACACGCCAAAGGATTTATGTCCTCGATGCCCAAGGAATAAATAAGAGGATGGAGGTTAGGATTTTTTTTTAGAAGTATTATAAATGAGAATGAACCTGATGGAGGTAAAGGTCAGCTTACAGAATCAACACCACGCATGCAGTGCAAGCTACTAACTCCCATCAAGGGAATAGCACTTAGAGGACTAAGTGCCCTCTGTCTCCCTGCTGCCTTCCCAAATTGAATTAGAATAGAATAAGGAAAGAGCACTGTTAACTTTTAACCCCAAACCCAGCACCTCCAAGAAAATGCTCCAGGGATATGTCCTGCCTTACAAGCCACAGCCAAAGGTTGGGAAACACTCAGTGAGGATGCCTGCAACTCCCACGGGGACAGAGCAGGTGCCTGGAGAGTGGCAGAGCAGCATCCCAGGATCTGTGGGGGATGGCAGAGAATACAGCCACACTGCCCAGGCCAAAAGCCATGAGTTCCCAAGAGAAGAGAACTGGATGATGGATAACTCACATTTCACAGGTCTGCCTACAAACTACCGTAGGCCCAAGTGCTCCTCTCTCTCCCTCTCCTGTCCTGGGGACTAAGTCCAAGGATACATGATGAAAGGCCTGTGGTAGCTCCCAGAAAGCAAGTTTTCCTCCACTTCTCCTCCCAAAGTCGTTTATCATGAGGCAGGAAAAGCCAGCAACACCACTGTCATTTCTGACACCACATTTTCTCCCATTTAAGACAATTTTGTTCAGATGCTGGAAACCCTTCTCCCTCTGAGGTCTGTTCCCCTCAGTTACCCACAAATTACCCAGCAGACCTCCCTTGGGATGAGACAACCACTTTCTGAAGGAAGGCAAGAGGTTGGAGACTTGTTCTGAGCGAGATGGAATCACATATCAAACCGCTTGCTCCTTGCAAACCCGCTCGTACAAACTTCAACCCTTAAACCACAACAACTTCCTTATCAAAGGCAGAGCAACAGATCAAACCCAGGATGCCTTTTTGCCACATTTTCTTCCCCTTTTTAAGCCTGTAAAATAGGTTTTGCTGAGGCAAGGAGGAGGATGACTCCTCAATGAAGAAGTTAAAACAGGCGCCTAAATGATGTCGTGTTCCAAAGCGCGGGTGTTTGTCAAGCTGTCCTCCTCGGGGGGCTCGCTTCCCACAGACAACCTTCCTGGAATGAGACAGCACCTCTGTGTTCCAGCCTGGGAACAACAGCAATAAATCACAGCTAATCCACATAAGGACAGCAGCGATGTGTTTCAGCTCGGGTTATGAAGAGCGGAGGTGCCAACGCAAACCGGGGCTTTTAAATCACCCGTCACGGGCTCAACAAGCATGAGAAATATTAATGGATTCGGCTGAAGAAGCACTGGGAAGTGGGAGGACAAAGTAAGTCCACGGAAAGGAAGGGAGTCAGAGGTATTTAAAACTTCCTTCACGTAATCTCTGGCTTGCATTCACGCTGCCTTGGCCTGGATTTTGCCACTACCATCAGGATTATTGATCAGTTTTTAAAGCCTTACGTCGTTTACAGTAGTCAGCCAAAAAAAGACCCATCCTGAATCAATAAAAAGTCCAAGCAGCTCTGCTGAGAACCTCGGATATGCTGAGGGAAAAACAACCCACTGCAATGCCTTCCAATTAAAAATTCCCACTAACAAGGGGATAAAATGGATATACACACACACACACACACACACACCTCCCTGGACTGCAGGGAGTTCTGCTGTGAACTCCAGCCCCAGAAAGCAGTGCCTTAGGACTGGGCTATTATAGATCAACAGCCCAAAATTGTCCCTGGTGACTCAGCGCTGCGGGCGAGCAGCGCCGTGTAATGTCATTATAGCCTGTGACAATCCGCCTCACAAACCCCACTGCCCTCGGCAGGGAGCTGAGGGAGGGTCCTGTTTTCCATATCTGGAACAAACACAGAAATTAACAACTTTGGAGAGGCTGGGAGGAGGACGCTCGTAGCTCCAGGAGCCTATGGCTGTGGATGAGCTCGCTGTCATTCCCTCTGCCCGGTCCATGCTGAGGGTGGGACGCCAGCAATCCCTCCTCTGCCGTCTCTCCTGGGTGGAAGATGTTTATCCACCCCAGGATCTCATGCAGGAAGGGTGTGAACAGGCTGAGCACCACTGGCCTCCATGGTAGAGCACGTGCAGGAGGATCACGCTGACGGACAACCCAGCGCTGGGAATCGGGGTCTGGCAGCCCACGGCAGCGCACGGAGAGCTCCAAGCAGGAGATTAAAGGGAGGCTTTGGAGGAGCTGGAGGCTTTACAGCTTCAGCTGCTCCGCACAAAGTGACAACACTCACCAGCTCGCCCGCCGGCAGCACAGCCCCAGCGCGTCCCGATCGGGAGCAACGAGGGAACAGGCTCGGAAAGCTGGGAGATTTCCGCTGGAAATCAGCATTTTATGGTGCTGTTATCCCTCCAGGGAAGGGGAGGAACAAACAAAATCCCAGGCATCCGCTGACAAGCATGGAGAAAAATTAAGCGGCGTTTCTGAAGAGGTGCCTCAACACAGAGCAACAAAACCTGTTTGTCTGCAGACTTTCTGCGCTCTCCCCTGGAAATTTCTCCATCTCGTAAGGGATGATATATTTGAATTAAAGTTTGTATCCCACAGCTTGGGATGGAAAACACTGGAGAAGAGCAGGGAACAATCACCCTTCCAAATCATCTGGCTAAAGCACAATGCGCAGTTCCCATGCCAGACACAACAGGAAGGCACTGACTGCTTGGCAGAGTGCTGGATTACTGATACCCAGCACCAGGCAAAAAGGACTGATGGGAGGAAGTGGCAAAAACATGGCAAGATTAAAAATCTTAAAAAATTAAATTTTGAAATGTGCAAGTAACACTCAGAAACACTGATGGGCTCTAAGAGAGTGGGCTGAACTCCAGGGAACTCTGTCCATCCGAGTTCCTCTGCATACCCTCCTTTGCTGGCACAAACCACAGACTCCAATCCTGCTTTTGGGATTCCACCTACTTGTTTAATGCACCTCAGTCCTGCAGCCTCCCACACAGACCTGCCAGGACCTCTCCAGAAGGCTGTTATCTCCAAAGCTGCCACAGCTCCCAGGTTGCAGTATGTGCTGGCAGAGCTCTTTTTTCCTCATCCCAAAAAATTCACCAAACTCCATCCCAGTCGTGACCCAAACTCCCCCAAATTACGACAGACAAACCCCAAAACCAAATCACCTGGTGGCTCTCAGAAGATGACAAATAACCAGGCAAATTGTCAAGATCTGGGGACTTTGCTAAATAAGTAGATTCTTCTTCCTTCTATTTTTGACATTCAAAATTTCCTGAAACAATTTGGTGCCAAAAAAAGAAATACCTGATTCCTGTGTTATTCACCCTGGACACCACTCTGCCAATGATTATCTGTCAGAGATTTCATTGTGCTTGGAAGCCTGCCAGGAATAATGCATGAGAAGCATAGGAAAAGCAGGTAGGCAGGCATTCATCCAGAGAGGAGGCTCTTCCCAGCATTCCCAACCTCCTCCTCAAATTAGCAACTGCTTCCTTTCCATGGCTTTTTAAAGAATGGCTGGCTGGGAATTCAATATTTCCAAGGCTGTTCAGGTGTTACAGTCTTGGAAAATGTTGTGCAGAGGGTGGAAGACAGGGAGGAAGGACAGAGAGAGTGGTTGTCACCTGGCTGTCACCACCAGCACAAGGCTGCAGATTGTTCTGTTCTGCAAGTGTGCAGCTGGCTCTGGAGTGTCTCTCCATCCCCAATATAGCATCCAGTCCTTCCACATGGATAATGCAAGGAACAGCCCTTCCCCTCTCCTTTTCTTCCAGCCTCTGGCAAGATATAAAAGGCAGCAGCAGAGACCTTTTCACCTCATCTCCCTTAGGGAGAATAAAGCAGGCAGACTTCAGGAGGGAGAAAATCTTGTGTCATAAAAGCCCCAGTGGCCTCTCTTTTGGGAGATACCCAAGTCAGGGCTATCTCCTCTATGACACAGGAAAATCCCTTACCATTAAATCTCTGGTGCAGTGCCTTGGAAACAACATGACCATCTCTCTCTGGCAAAGTACCACCAATATAAGAAGCAGCAAGTTCACAGAGAAAGCTCCACGGCGCATGATGGGAGGTTTCCTTTATATATTTTTATTTCCTGAGCCAAAGTAAATGCCATGTAAACGCCAAGAAGCTCTTGGTACATTCACAGATGCCATCTCATGGGTGTTCTGCATGCATTCCATGTAGGACTCACGAAGTGACAAACTGAAGAAAGGATCAGTGAAGGTCATTGGCTCCACCATCCTCCCCTTCTCCAAGGCAGGAGAAGCTTGGTGATGGCAGATCCTAAATTTACATCTCTGCTCCCTCAAAACAATCAGGACCCCCTTTTCCCAGCTCCTCTAGAGCAGTGCTTCCTTATCCTCCCCTTTACAAGGGTTTTCCTAATCCCTTGCTTCAATTTAAGCCCATTATTTATCACTTCATCATCCACTACTGGCAAAAGCATTCCCATGCTTCAAGAGTTTTTCCTATGTGCTGTCCTCCTTCCCTTTACCAGCCTCAAATCAACTCTTTCAGCCCCAGCTTGCAAACATTTTCTACCCTTCCAATTATCTTACTGTTGTCCCCTGGACTCTTTGCACCCATCCATGGTAACCAAAACCTTCAGCTAAGCGTAGTCAGAGGTTTACTTTAAAGACATTTGTCTTTTTATTTTATTTCCACAGACTGACTCAGTCTGGAGCAGCCCCCCACAAGCCAGAGCCTGGCCTGCTGGGCTGGTATTGAGGCATTCTCCATCCTCCCTCCTGGACCTGTCCTTGTTCGCAGCTGCCTGTTTGCTTCTTCCTGATTTCCCAACATTGCTTGGAGCTCTGTTCCCTCCTACTCACCTGTGCAATATTCCTGCCTCTCCCCAGCTGGGTTTCACCTGCAGACCTCAGAGTGTATTTCATGCTGCCCTAACACCCTCCTGACCTCCACAGGTGGGATGAGGACGAGGTTTCTAGCTCTGTGAATATGGAAGCAGCTGATCCTTCTCTGACTGCTGCCATGTGAAACCTCAGCTCTTCATAAAATTGGAGCAAAGCCACCTCAGCTGCCAGAGGGTGATGCAGCAGTGGGGAGGGTGACATTCAGCAATAGTCTAAATTAATCTGTCAGGCTGGATTTTTTTTCAAATAGAACCATTCAGGGCTGGGTGCAGGCCTTTGTTCAGCTGAATTCCCCTCCCTCCAGGATCCCCCCCACTCTCAGAAGCCAAATCTAGTGGTGCTCCTGCCACTGCCACGCTGCAAATCCTTTGCTTTAGCTCACAGTTTTGGGTCTGTTCCCCCCATCACAAATCCATGAAAATTCATGTGCTTCAGGAAATCAAACCCCAGTTGCTATGGTGAAAGGCATTCTGCAAACTAAGAAACAAATACAAGTGGGACATTTGGAGGTTACCAGATTTTTGCACGTCTTTCAGACAAGAATAAAAACCCTTTCAGCAAATTCAAGGATCTGGTAAGACCCTGGACCTACACCTCAAATGTGAGGGATTTACAGTACAACTTAAAGAAATTAATAATCAAACACTGCATTTCTCCACAGAAGCCTCATTCCCACGGCTCCTATTACAGCAAATGCAGCAACAGTTTCTAAGAGCTGGGCTTTGGCTTTGCTGCAGAGATGGCAGGAGGCTTGAGACGCATCCGGGAACACCAGGACAAGGAGCTCCCCTCAGAGTGACCTCTCATTATGCCCATCAAACACCAAGAGGAGGAGTCTAGCTACAGAGCCAGTAAATTAATTCAGACAGACACAGAAAATTATCCAGCAGAAGGGTCATGGCACCTTTGGGATGAACTGCCTACTTTTGCTAATCAGTGGGTTGGGGTTTTTTGCATTTAATCTGCTGGGTCCTTGCCTTCTATTAAGGCGCTGCTGTAATTCAACCCCTGGCAGCTCCACAGAGAAAAGTCATCTTAAGATCGAAGAGGTGACGCTGTCCTGGCTGGCTGGTGGCATAACAGGGATCTGGGAAGTGAGGAGGTGGGATGCTCACCGGGTGGGAGGCAGAGGCACCCACAGAACCTCCAAAAGGCTCAGCTGCTGGCCTGGGTTGGAGTGCAGCGGTGCAGGGACAAGAGGATTCAGAGACTCTCAACAAACCCTCTTCCAGCAGTCACAATTCCTGCTAAAATTAGTCAGAGGGGTGTAGAGCACCTCTGAGAGAAAAAAAAAAGGCTTCTTTTCTTGGTAAGGTCACCAGAGATCTCTGTCATGCAAAAGCAGCACAAACCTTCTGCAGTGTGCTCTCCTCAGTGCAGTGGCTCAGCCTTCCCCCAAAACCTCCAACTCTGCCTCCAAGGCCCAAACACTCCAACAAAGATCTTTTCCCTCCTTTGTCTACTCTCATTTTTCAAATGCCACTTGAGATTTCTGTTTCATCAAATGCAAATAACGTGAATATGGCTTTTTCTCCCTCTGAAGAATATAATTCGCAGGAAAGCATTTTCACAGCAAACCCAATCTAATCTCTTTTTTTTTTTCCCCCCATGATTATACAAACTGATCTCCAGTCTCATCTGCTCAACTGTCACATCCTCCCATCCCACTGTTGCTCTAATTGCTCACTGCTGAGCCCCCTCGATTGTTCCGGTACCTCTTGGTAATGGCAGGAATTCTCCCCTCTGCAAAGTGGCATCACAGCCTTTCATTTCTGCTTTTGATTCTTCTGTAAAAACGAGGTGAGGAAAGCACTGGCTTGTTTCTGAGATACTGATGTTGCACCACGATCTCTTACTCAGTCTCTCCTTGCCCCAGTGGATTTTTTGTTTGGTATTTTTAACTCTAAACTTCCCTAGCAGCCACCTCCTGTTAGGTATTTGTTCCAGCTGTCAGTCCTGCTTTGGATCTACATCTTTACCACCTCGCTGAGGATAACAAGGTGTTCTTACCCTTTCTGAACACCAGGCAGTCTTGATCCTCACCTAACACCAGCTCATTCTTTAGCTCTTTTATTTCACCTCAGCTTAGAAACACGTCAGGAAAAGATTCAGCCTCCTTAAACCCACAAACAAAAATTACACAAAAGGCCTGGGTTCCAATGGCTGCAGAACACGAGACACACTCCTCCATCTGCAAGTGGAGTTGGCCCTACACAGGGGCAGGTGTTCATTTGTTTAGAGCTTGGTGGGCTTGGGGTATTTTGAGGGGTCAGGGGTTTATTCAGGCCAAGGTTTTTCTTTTCCACTGCACCTCTGCATTGCATCAGATGTTTTGAGCTGAACTGCTGCATGGCACAGCCTCTGCACTTCTCCTACCCAGCAGGACAGGCACAGTGACAGGGAACACCACTGGCCAGTAAATGCACTTTCCCCCTGCTCCCAGTGAAAGCAGTTTCAGTGCCATAACTCAGTACACTCTTGCAGGCCTCGAAAGAGAAGGAGCCTCATCAAATGATGCCTTATGTGACCTAGAAGCCCTCCCTGGGCACTCCTGCAGCCCCACTGCTGGACCAGGGCACGCCAGCATGTGTCACCACCTTGGCTGATCCCGTTCCCAGTCTTCCATCCCAGCTTAAAGTCTCCCCTAATGCTGTAAGACATAAGATGTGCAGCTTTCTGCTGCTGTACCTCTGTAGCTGTTCCCGCAATATTTAATCTTGTAAGCTGTTAATGCACGGATCTGTGCTAAGCGGCAGGCTTCAGCTTTTTCTGCACTCAAAATTTGTTTCCTTCTTGTCTGAACGTGGCAAAGGCCATTCATTTACATCTCAGACCTCAACACAAGCCAAAATCCATTCCATTTTGACCCAGTGAGAGCCCAGGTGTTTTTCTTCCTTTCCCTTAAACGTGCAACAGAAATTTTTGGCCAGTTGGGCTTTTTACATTTCTTTTCCTTTTTATTTATTCCCTGCAGCTTTAGTTGTTTTTTTGTTTGGTTTGGGTTTTTTTTTTCCCCTCACTAAACAAAAATAAATAAAAGCCCGGAGGCAGCGCAGCCTCGTCTCCGGAGATGCCGGCAGCTGTCCCGGCCGCCTCCGTGCCAGCGCTGTGCCAGCTGCGGCGCAGGGCACGCGGCCACCGCCAGGACACGGCGGGGAACACGGCAGGGAGCTGCCAACCCGGCCTCTCCTCCAGGCCCAGGGCCTTCCAGCCAGGAATTGCTGCCTCCTCCCTCCGTTCTCTGAGAGATTTCTCCTGACTAGAGCACGGTTTTGCCTAGAAGGAATCTGTATCTCTCCGTATGAAGCGGTCCATGAAGCATCCCCAGCTTTTTGGGACTAGATTAGAGAAGTGCAAAGTCAAAGCTTTGTTGGACATAAATCCATTGGGTCACACAGCCCCTTGGGCTCTCAGCTGCACCTATGCCAGGAAGCCTTTTTTAGGGATATTCTTCAAGACAGAAGTAATTTAAACTCCCAAACGCAAGTTATCCTACAGGATCTATTTTCTGAGCAGTGTGGGAAGGTACCGGCCTGCACAACCATTTATTAGCACAAATAGGAGTGTATGTTTAAACTCTGTGGAACGGGTAGAACAAAGGATTATTAAATAAAATTCCGATTAGTTCAGCTGAAAGCAAAATACCAGCTGGAGCCTGGTGTAGCGCAGGCATGTTATCAGCAAACATGTGCTGCCAGCGCATCTGCACACACACACACACACACACACACACACACACACATACACACACACAACCCTCAGCTCTGACCACGGGGAGCCTCAGCCTGGAGTAGCACAGCCACAGCACTTCCATCGTGCTCCCTGCTCTGACAGCTCCAGTCCTGCCCTGAGCCTCTGTCCCTGCACAATGGGAATGAGAGCGATGAAACCTGAGTTTTCCCACTTACCCTCCTACCAGCAGCCATGCTTTGTTAGCGTTCCAAGTGGGAACACAGCCACTCAGCGCAGTCCCACCGCCTGGAATCACATGCAGGGCACATGGCTCTCCCTCCCACCAGCCTGCCTAACTGCAGCCATATTCATTAACAGCGTTTAGATGCTGGTGCAAAAGTTAACGAAGCCACTCTGCGAGAGGGCAGCCTCCCCGGCACAAGATAAATAATGGATATAAAAGCAGGCTGGGAGGGAACTGGCACGTCCCTGCAAGGTCATGCTGGAATGCATCAGTGGCTCACTGAGGCTGGGCTCCTCCGGTAAGAAGCCTGGAGCTATTTATGACTCATGTAATTAATTAATGCCAACGGGCGTTCTGCTGCAGGCACGTGGGAGACCAAAGGGAAATACGAAGCGGGCAGGTTAGGAAATGTAGTGGAGGTGGGAGAGGAGGATGACATTTCTTGTGGCAAGACATGCTTTGAAGTAATTACCAGCAGTCCAAACAGCCAGCAGCTCTTCTGGCTCTACGTCAGTACAAAATCAATTAGGAGCTTTAAAAATGCATCGGGCTCATATTTCTGAGAGCATCAAGAATAAGAAGGAGCCTCAGAAGAAGAGCAGTTGCACTTCCAAGCACGGCAAGACCCTTCCCCAGGTCCTCAGCCCCCACAAATGGTGTGACCAGCAGAGGGAGCACCGTTAATACCTTCTCAGTCACCAACGGCTTGGGATGAGAGCACGGAGGAAGACGAAGAGTTTAATTTTATGTGTCTTTAAAGCCTGAGGACAAGTTTAACACAGGCAAGAGAAAGCAGAGGCCTGCAGGCACTCGGGGCTCCTGATACACATCTCCTCCCCCTTCCAGAGCTGGCTCTCCCAACACTTGGAGCTATCCAAAACTGCAGATCACATCAAGAAAAGGGACCAGGGCTGTAGCTTCCCTGCTCCAGCTTGCAATACTGCAGTCTCACACTGCACACTCAACACGTGGTGACGCTGAGTCATGACACCATGCTTGCACAGACCGTTTGAGGACAATGAGAGCTTAACCTAATTTTGTCCCTTTGTTTGTCCTCTGCACAGAGATCAATCAGTTCCACTCCCTGCCTTCACATCCCCCTGCATTCACTGCCTGATACATTATTAAAACTGTAAATACAAATAAAGCGCACTCTTCCCCTCCTCTGGGAGGGCTCTGAAGTCCTTCTGGGTTGTCCAGCTCCCACTCAGCCTGTATCCTCTCTCGTCTCTTTGTTGCCAGAATATCTTCTTACCGTTCCCAAATGTATCCATGCATTGTCCTCACTCCCTCTTATCAGAGCAGCCTGCAACAAATCCTCTCAACACAATGAGGATTGCAGATTTGCTTACAAGCCAGTGCTGTTTTCCATTTCTGCTCCTCTGTGTGTCTCTTTTCTCTCTGGACACTTGCAGGGGTCAAGCACCACGGCACCAGTCTGCCACAGCCATCTGGATGAACAGCAGAGGCTGTCTGCAGTCCCAAACCTGGCTGGCAAAGCCTGGGAGTCTGCAGCATGCTTCCCCTTTGAGCCTTACCCAACCTCCAGAGTCTGGGGGATCGTGTTTTCTACCCTCTGATCACTGCCAAAGCCCTCAGATCCTGGTGGGACTCCCTACCACTACCCGCTATTTTTCTGGAGCAAATCAATAGCAGAGATTAAAAACAGCAAGAAAACAGTAAGTGAAATCAGAGTGGGGTTTAGTTTCATAAATATATATGAGTAGAACAAGAGCAACGAAGTGCTTCTTTCTGGTGGGCTGAGAATCAACTCGAGCCTGAGTCTCCAGGGTAAAACAGGAGTGAAGTAAACGACAACACGAACACCCACTTAGCATTCGTGCTTCATATTCCTGCTCTGAGCCTCAGCAGCTTTAGGAATGCTCCTGTTAAATACTGTAATGCTCCCAATTATGAGTGATCTGGACTGTTTATTTTCTAAACAGATTCCCCTCCCCACCCTACCCAGCCCTCAGGAGATCCCATAAGCCTGAGACAAAAGCAGTCTTGAAGAGGTGTTTTGACCTCTTTAGGCTATACAATATCCATAGCTGGCTCCATTTCCCTAATTGTTTCATACTGACCTTGAGGATATTTTGGCCATTAAATGACTCCCTCTCCTTGAAAGATGATTTACCAGTCATTGTGTTGTTTCGTTCTTCAGCTGTAGAGAGAAAAGCCACCACCAGAATGAACTTCAGATGGGAGACCTCTGCATGCTGTACTTCACCCTCCCACTCTGTCCCTCCCCAAAATCAGCTGCCAGCTAATAAACCAATGCAGAAAACCCCACTTCCACTTGAATTTTAGGAGGAAAAGGGCTGGAACTGGTGCCTCCATTGGGATCACTGTTACCTGGAGGAAAGGCCCTAAATCACAGCTACTGCCGTGGTGATTCTGTAGGGCTGACTGCTCAATGCAACACACCTGCTTCTCTCTCTGGCTCGTTTTCATCCCACACCCTGCCATGTCAGCGTGAGAGACAGCTCTTGCGTGGCCTGGAACAGCACCAACTTCCAGGCTGAGCGTGCCAGCACCATGCCAGGCGGGACGCGGACGGCACCGCCACAAACCTCTGCTGCCTGCACCACCCGTGTGGTGTGGATGCTTCTGCGGGGTGGGCACGCAGCCACACACACACAGAGACATTCAGAATAGCAACCCAGGCCTACAGCAGCTGCCAAAAGCCTACGTCTGAGATCCATCTCCCCACAGCACGTCTGGCTTTTTATATAAATCCCCAAGTACATGATCTGCCCGTTCCACGGGACCTTTGCCTCGCTCGGTGAATATATTCAGTATTTCTTTTTCATCTCCATCATTAACTATGAAGTCCCACTCACATCCAGCTTGCTGTTCAAATCCTGTATGGAATACAAAGCGACTTGTATGGCTGCCTGCGGAATGCTGGCGGAATGCTCTCCCCATTGTGTCCGAATGCCTCGCGTGCCTCATGGGGTTGTGCAGGATATAGACTCGGGATGCCAGACCTAACTGCCCGTGTGCCTCCCTCCCATCAGCACTCTGGGATCACATCTTCAGGGCTCGGTTTGAGAGCTGAACCCCATCTTTACAGGGTTTCTATGCCCTGGGTATGTTTGACTTCGGCAGCAGTCAGACCAAAGGCTGCCCAGAAAACGATGACACAAATCACCTGCTGTTACCACAGTCCCCGCAGAGATTCAGAGAGGCAGCAACTAAAGAATTCTTGACACAACCTATTGCAGTACAGGGGCCACTGTGCCAGAGCACGCACGTTTGCACAGGGACAACCAGGCTGTGACACACTGCTCCTCCCCTAAGATGATGCTTTTAGGGCTGCTTTATAAAGTAATGTGATCAGAACGATGCTACAGACAGCCAGAGCAGACAATCTTTTGGCAGAGACAGCAGACGCCATACACTCAAGAATAGCTCGCGTTCAGCTCTGCAGCCGTCTGCATCTGATTTAAGGAGAAAGACAATGGAATTGCTTTCCTGAAGAAATAGGCAATCTCTAAGTTAGCCAAAGAGGATTATGTTTTCATCTTGTTTGAAGGTTAGCACAACACATGGAGTTGTTACCCAGTTTCATTTTAACACTGGGACACAGAGAGCCCAAGATCTCACCTCCATGAGGAACAGCTGAGGTCACTTGTTCTGTTCAGCCTGAAGGAGGCTGAGGGGAGACCTCCCCAGGGTCTGCAGCTTCCTCACAAAGGGCAGTGCAGGAGCAGCTCTGACCTCTGCTCTCTGTGGCCAGGGACAGGACCCAGGGGCATTGCTGGGTCTATGCCAGGGGAGGTTGGATATTGGGAAAAAGCTCTTCCCTCAGAGGGAACACTGAACAGGCTCCCCAGGAAATGGTCAGAGCTCCAAAGCTGCCAGAGCTCCAGGAGTGTTTGGACAATGCTCTCAGACACAGGGTGGGATTGTTGGGGTGTCCTGGGCA
This sequence comes from Cyanistes caeruleus, assembly GCF_971803275.1. NCBI lineage: Eukaryota > Metazoa > Chordata > Aves > Passeriformes > Paridae > Cyanistes > Cyanistes caeruleus. The sequence goes on along the minus strand of NC_141708.1, from coordinate 35,916,994 downwards.
GGGCTAGGAGCTGGACTGGATGATCCACGTGAGTCCCTTCCCACCCAGAATATTCTATGATTCTACTTGAACTTGTATTTTTCTCTAGCCCAAATACTATGAGTGCTACTAGGTGACAAGTTTTTGAATCTATGATTCTTGCTCATTGCATTTTAAATTTTCTTCTGGGTTTTATCTGCAGACATCTCCCCCCTCCAGCCCTGTGGGGTAAGAAAAAACCACACTGAAAAAGCAAACAACAAAAGTGTCTGCTGAGGAATGGGATTACTTTAAATGCATTTAGCAGCAAGGATGAAGGCTCTGTACGTACTTGGATCTTTCCTGAAGAGAGTGTTCATGACTGTGGCATGCAGCTTCACCCTATCCCATTCTTTAAGCATCAGGCCAGAGGCCACAAACCGCTCCACCAGCTGATCAGCGACCATCTGCAATCTGGGAAGGCACCAAGAGAAAGAACAGAGCCATGTAAAACAAGGAGCCTCTGCATCATCAGCTTTTGGCTTTTCAGCCAGGAGGGCAGCAAGTGTGAAATGAAGTCTCTGCATGCACACAGGAAAGGGAGCTAGCTAGTCCCTGATGGAAAGCGAGCAGAGGCATCAGGATTCAGCTCTAATGCAAAAAGTTCTGACTGTTGCGCAAAGCTTCCTCTGTGATCGCTTCTGCTGCAAATATTCCACGAGGAAGGGCAGATTTAGCACAGCAGAGAGCTTGCTCACAGTGACAGATGTTACTGGGAGCTGAAGGATGCATCTTTCTACTGCCAGGAAACACAATGTGACTCTCCTTGCAAATGCTAAAATCTGCACACCCGCAGGGGCTTGGGCACCTTGACTCCCAGAGGATCTGCTCAGGGATTGCTGCAGCCTGGATCCTCTCTGTCCCAGAAAAGCAACCCAGTCACTGGGCTTGCTTTCTGGGAGAGCCCAGAATGTGGTGACAGGGGGTGCACAAACCCAGTCAGCACATTCTGGTGAACAGTCCAGCTTTGGAGCTACTGAGCAAGCAAAATCCAGTCCTTAATAAGGACTTATTCCCACCTTTGTGTCTGGCCTTGACTGTCAGGATCTGAGGGCAGACCCATCCTAGGACAGATAGCAGGAGCAGGGATCAGAGCAATGTACTCATGTCTAAGGAGCTGAAGGAACTTCCAGGCTGCTGCTGTGACACAAATATTTCTGCCTCATTCTTACCAAAGGCAGTGAGGATATGCCAGAATGAGAGCTTCCCATCTCCAAAACAAAAAAAGCCAGGGGGTATTAAGTCTATACAGGAGAAACTGAGCTTCTCTCAGCACGTCCCAGGGATCAGAGAGCTTTCTGCTCCGTGAGAGTTGCTCCATGTTGGTGTCTCAGCTGTGGCAGTGTGGCCCATCCCCAGAGCCTGGGGCTGCCACGCTCTGGATGCCAGCTCTGACCCCACTGCTGGCTTTGGACTGCCCCTCACGGGCTGCCAGCCCCCATGTGACCATTTCAAGACTCTCAAACAACCAATTGTCATGGCTTTCTACTATTTTCTGGCTTTACTTCAGTGATTTTTAAAATTAGCAATGACAAAGATTAAATGAATATCATTACAGACAATACTAAAACAAATTAACAGAGAATAGCTCAAGTGAAAATAGTGCTTTATTACGTTATAAAGTTAATCAAGGAAATAAAACAAATTAGAATGAATTATAATGGAAATTATTTGCCATGTGGGAGGCATCAGAGCATGATCCCTCTTTCAGTCTGAGCCATTATATGTGCAGAAGGGCTTGCCAACCCCTAATTCTGTCTGCAGTTATGCAAGCTAAGTCAGGATAAATCAAATCTCCTGCTTTACAGCTTAAGCTGATCAAGATCATCCAAAGATCAGGAAGGAACTCCACCCCTCAGCCATGCCAGGAACTACACAGAGCTAACAGGACATCTTGCATGAGACAGGAAGGCACACACCTCTCTCCAGCACAGGCTGCAGCAGTCTGATCCAGCACAGGAAGCCATGTGGCTCCTACTCTCCTCTAGTACTGGCCTTGCAGCTCAGAAACTGCTTTCCCATTTCCCTAAGCAAGGCACTGCAGGTTTCAGCAGGTTCAAGGAGCTGTTCTGCAATGATCTGTGTCCCAGGCCAGAAGACAAAGCAAGGTTTTCTAAAGAGATCACCATTTGTCCCCTCTTTATAATCACTGCTAGTCCAACACAGTGCCTGCTGGAATCTCAAAGGCATGAAAAGCTGCTCTCCATCAACACAAAAATATCTTTTTTTTTTCCCCTCTGCAAAGCTAAATGTTTTTTCTGGATGCTTGCTAATAGATAAGGAACTATATAAGGGGAGAAATGCCAGATGAATGATATCAGGAGAAGGTGCTTCACCCAGATGGTGGTGGGGCACTGAGCAGGGAATTGTCACTGGCCCCAAGGCTGCCAGAGCTCCAGGAGCATTTGGACAACACTCTCAGGGATAGAGTGGTGTTGTTGGCGTGTCCTGGCCAGAGCAAGGAGTTGGTCCCTTCCAACTCAGTCTATTCTGTGATTCTGTGAATTAATTTGCAGGTGAGGGCAGGACCAGCCTGAACCAAGGATTGAAACTTCAAATTACTTGGCCCTCCCTGAGCCTGCTGCTATGCAAAAAGCAAAACAGGTGCTGTGGAAGAGAAGCCTAGCAGTTTCCAGGTGCCATGCTAAGCACAAGGTCTGGCTTTGGTCAAAACCTCAGCTAACAGATCTCTGTCAAGGAGAGTGGAGACACCAGTCCTTTCCGGGGGGGGTGGTGAGTGCTGTTTTCAGTTTCAAGGCAAGGTGGATTTGAAGACCTCACTTCTCTCCCCTGCCCAAAGCAGCTCTGCCACCCCTGATGCACATCAGCACTTCCCCCAGAATTATACCTAAGTGGGTTCTCACCGCTCAGGATACAGCTGGCATCTGAAACAGAGCACGGTGAAAGTACCAACAATTCAAGCTGTCCCCAGAGGCACGCAGACATCACTGTCAACTGAGGCCCTGCTTATGCTCTACACCATTCCTCTCCCAGCTCCTCAGGCCACAGACTTATTTTCAGATGCAACCAGACTGGCAAGCACTGCACCTCAGAGAGAGCCAGACTCGGGAGAAGAGACCCAGACCTCAGCTCCCAGAGCTGATATTTTAGATGCTCTCTACAACAAAACCTACTGAAGGGCATTTGGGTCATCCAGTGTCTGTCTCCATCTCATCTTTCCAAGTGCTTCTGCCCTCTTTCTCCCTGTGCTCTCTCTCCTGGCTGATCTCTGCCTTGCCCTGGTTCTCTACCCACCCCGCTTGTTTTTATCTCACCTCTTTCAGGGTAGGACAGACTTCAAAGTGGAAGAGCCAAGAAAAGGGAAATACTTCAATTTCTACTGCCTCTCAGCAGTTCTTACATTTTTCATTTTCCCACTCATTTCCTTATCCCACTTCCGATCTCTTACTTCAACACAGCCTTCAAAGTGTGGTTTTAAGCAGGGCCTCCCCCCTCCATCTCCTCAGCCCTCAGGGAAAGGATATGCCAGAACATATCCCTTCTTCCCTGAGCCAGTCCTTGCTCACAGCCTCCCTCCTCCAGCTGCACTGCTCCGTGCTCCTCTGCTAGCTCCTGCTGTCCTCTAGCAATGGGCACAGACAACAAAAGGGCAGTGCTGTCAGGCAAAGAGAAGGCTGAGGCTCAGAGACAGGAGGTAAAGCTCTTTTGGCTACTCCCTTTCCCTGTTTCTGGCAACCAGCAGCACGGAGTACAGCAGCTCTTATGTTAATCATAGAATCTACAATGGTTTGTGTTGGAAGAGGTGTTAAAGATCATCTGGTGCCAAACCCTGCCATGGGCAGAGACACCTTCCACTAGACCAGGGTGCTCCAAGCCCCATCTGTGTTTCCTCATTCTTCTGGAAAGCACCAAGAGAAAAGATGGTGCTGCCACTGGTGACGTAGTCCTTGCCAAAAACAAGATGAAGGAAGGTTGTCCAGACATTGCCACATCCTGGGCAGTGCTGTTTGTAGAGCTGCAGCCATCAGCCACAGTGGTGAGCAGCACAAACACTCAAGATGTCACCAACCAGCCTTCGAGATTTTGCAGCAGCAGCTCCAAAAGACATTTCACACCCAGCACCCGTTCCAGGCTGCTACAGACACACAAACCAGTCAAAAAGTCCTGTAATCAGGTCATGCTCTTCTGAGGACCTCCTGGGCTAACTGGCTTTTAAGAATAATTAAGTGCTGCAGAATACACCAGGCTGTCCAGATTAATCTGGATTGCAGGTTGAAGAACTAGACAGTAGAGGCCAAATCATCCTGCCTTCTAAGTCATCTCAGGAGTATCTCCTTGGCCATCTTATCCCCGTGTGAGCCGTGACTCCATTATTCAACCTGACAGCCTGCTGCAGAAACAAACGACATCCTTCAGCTGCACCACCAGTGACTGATTTAAAGAGCAAACACATCACTGCCTTAACAGGTTCAGGAAGCAAGGATGACTTCATCTTTGTGACTGCTGGCCTGAGGACTGCCAGCAGCACCCACCAGCTCCACAGGGTTTCCCTGGCACTCTGGGGAGGAATGAAAGACAGGAGCATGGGGAACTCACCTGTCTGAGCCATCCTTCATGTGGACTTTGGCGTAAAGGACGTCTGTCATGGCAGGGTCATCGTTCATGTACTCCACTCCTGCCACCTCCACAGTCAGGGGCTGGCCTCCAGTAATTTGGCTAAAACCCAAGAAATCTCTAATGTTAAAAAGTAAAACATCACACCAGCTCTTGAAATGCAACACAGAGTGCTCTTCGTGCACACACCAAATATTTGGGTTTGCTATGGGAATGAGATTAGATACTCTCCTTGCCATAGTGAGACGGCAAAATTTGACTAATTGCATGTTAAGTGGGACTTAAATGTTATACAGAGTCTATGGGGCAGTGAACTCCACTCAGGAGCTCTTTTCTGTCCCCTATTTTTCAGCTTGTTTGCACTAAAAAAACCCAAACTCAAAAAGTCTCCCAAATTCCTAAAACTCAAAAGGCGATGGCTGCTATTGCCTTATCACCCCAAGTGGTAAAATAATTTAAATTCATACATTTGGTGTTTCAGACACACATTAAGTCAATTTGTCAGTGGTCACAGGCCACCTCAACATGAAGATCTGCACATCCACATGCCAAAAAACCCACCAGAAGTAAATGATTCAAGTTCTCATTGCAGAGAGGCTTCTGCCTCCCTGTGAAAAGACCAACCATAAAGTCTCCAGCTCTCTGATTTTTGCTGGGAAAGGTACTCGATACAGAACACAGCTCTGGGTGCAACATCCAACCAGTAAACAGAGCTGGTTTAAAATCAGCTCCAGCTCTTCATGCAGGATATAATATGCACTCCCACACCTGCAAACGCTCTGTAGAGTGTATCTGCTTCCCAACATGCCGCCTCCTTGCCTTTCCCAGCAGAGCATCCCAGGAGGCTGGGATGAGAGTAAGTGATGCCTCCTTTAACACCAAGGCTCGTGGAAAGAACAGGGATTGTCTGGGCAGGCAGATGTAACAAACACCACGAGCTGAGTTAGCAAGGTGAGTGTGACATTGCCCTGACCTTGCTCGCTTCTGTTCAGCTTTGGAGGTTCTCAGCAAAGATTCCCAAGAGAAATAAGCAGAGTGTAATTTCCCTTCCCAGTATAGTTACTGGGAGGGAAACAGCACAAATGTATTATGGACATCACACTAACAGCACTAAAGGTCATGTATTTTAAAAAGGGTCAAAAAGGTAACAGCTACCTTCACAGGTCACTGCCTGCACTTTAGAAAAGGAAATGAAAGCTAATGCAGGTTTATGTAGGTGGAAGGGAGATTAATTAATTTTCCAAGCATATTTACTTGGGTGTGGAAGGGGAAATAAACTAAAGGTTACCTTCAAGTGTTGATTCTCCCTTCACTAAAGGAAATAGGGAGCAATGATTTTCTCGGCATCAGTTCAATCCACTTATGAGGAAGCTGGCACTTTCCAAATATTGCATTCAGAGCCTCCCCCTGGAAACACACTTGTATTTCTGTTCAACAGCTGAACTGGAGCCATCCTTTTAAAGGCAGAGGTATGAATTCTGGCTGTGCATTAATTCCCACAGATATTAGCTGGCACAGCGTGGCCAATTCTTCATGCACCGAGGCAACAAATAAATGAATGCAAAGGATCTGTGCTCTGTGTGCAAAGGCTTTGCAGAAATAAATAAATAAACCACTCCCTCAGGCCATCTTCAATTACTAAGCTGACCAGAGATAAGCTAATTACGGTGTCACTGGACCACATTTGCAGCTAAAGCCCCAACATCTGCAGCTTGGTGTTAAGAGGCAGCGAGGCAGGCGCGCTCCCAGAGCAGCACGGACCGTTTCAGGCTGATTACTCACAAGGCTCCTGATGGCTCCCCTGCACGCAGCTCCCCTCGTCCAGGAATGCGTGTCAAGGACACCTCAGCATCTGCTCTGAGGCAGGAGGGAAGTGCCAGAGCTCACTGCAGGCAGTGTGCAAAGGTAAGGGAGCTCAGCCCTCCCTCTGCAGCAGGCAGGGGACAGCGGCTAAGACTGCTCACGCACAAAGAACGGGGACGTGTGTGAGGAAGGGAAGTGAGCAGAGCAGGTTTTCAGGGAATGCTGAGGGTCTGAGCTGAGCTATAGATGGCTCAGCCTATAGTAAGACTCTCTGTGGCTGCTCAGTGATTTCTACTGCCACATTTGAAAAATGTCAGCCTTCTTTTTAAATTTCTAGAGTTCAGAGAGACTACTGAGCTGCTCTTCTCTTCGCTGCTCCTTGTCAGGACAGAGTGCTGCTTTCCCCTCTCTGCAGGCCTTGGTGATGACACCCCTTTCCCACCACTTACTCCACAAAGTCCTCTTTGCATCGCTGCAGGAGGTCACACGCTTTCTGGATCTCTTGTTCGTTCAGGAGCACCAGCGTCCCAAGAGTCAGGTGAAGCTTGGCAGGGTTCTGGAACAGGCTGCTGCTGACCCCGTGATCCTACAAATCAATCCATCACACAGAGGTGTCTTAGCTCATCCACACACACCCTGCTCCACCACAGGGATAAAGAGTACAGAAAACAGGTACCGAGTCACTGGCATCAACCCTTTTATCTCTGGTCAGGTTGGTGATGACTCAAAGTTGAAAATTTCTCAAGCCTTGTGAGGAAGCAAGCTCAGCCTGGCAGGTGAGGTGCTGTCCCACCACAGCCCCCTGCCTGCTTTTTCATCAGAGCTGCTGAACAGCAGCCTGGAAAATCATTATAGCAGGCTTGAACTCAGGACCCAGGACCTGCAACACTCACTCATATGGGGGTTTTTTTGGGAGGAGACTTCCACAGCTGCCAACACAGCATCTGTTGCCAGCAATGAACTCAACGCAAGCCAGCTCAGATTTAAAACTTAAGTCCATTTCTTGTGCAATAAAGCTGAGACCAGCTGTAGTGACAAGCTCTAAATGGTCTCTAAATCCTGTCTAAACACAGGTTGCACCTCACAACAGAAGCACAGCTAATACCAGCTCTGATAATTATATTTTTCTTCTTCCCATATGCCCTATAGTTTGCAGAGATGAATTAAAGTTTAAATTCCCTTTATAAGAATAGCTGTGTGTTGTTGCTGGGGAGGAACTGTTCCCAGGTGGAGCAGTGGTTGCATCCAGCTTTAAGAAATATGCTATTCTGTTCTAGGATACTCATAAAAATACCTCAGGGATGGTTAACACACCCATATTAAAACAATTATTTCCACTTAGTGGCCACTTCCCATCAGCGCATTAAATAACCTCCAATTTTAACTCCAGAAGAAGCCAACCTGCCAGGCCATGGAAACCTTTCTGCATCTGAAAAGAGTGCACCAGCTGAGAGCAATAGCTTTGAAGTTCCTACTGTGCTCCAGAGTTTGAAATAAAACCTTTCAGACGTTTAAATGCTGCAGTATCTCAGGCCGTCAAGAGCTTAATGCCCCACATCTCACTCAGCATTTTTCATGCCTAATGACCACATGCAGACCCTTCTTTACAGCACAGCTTATGGGCTGGACTAAGGACAAGGCAGCCTGCAAAACAGAGGTCAGGGCCTTGCTCCAGCAGCCACAGCCTGGCAAAAACCAGGCCTGGCCCCATCTCACTTCTCCCTACCTTCCCCTCCCTGCAGTAAAAGCTTTGTGGCTTCCTTTAATTCAAGCTGCTGCTCACATGCATGACAGGACACGATTTCTCTCCGTCAGCCTTTTTTCTCCAGCGATATCCACAGTCAGAGAATATTTGGCCCATCACAAAACAACAGCTTGGGTAACAGAAACTGGGAGAAGGTTTGATTTAACCTTGCCACAGACAACCGGCCGAGGTCACCCCCATGGAGTGCACAGATGAGGTACAGGAACACAGCCCTTTGCAGGTCAGAAAGCCAAAGCCCTGCCCTCATTTTCTGCCCCAGCACAACTTGTGCTGTAAACATGACCCTGCCCCAAAAGCAGCATTTTCCCCCGAGGTTTTCAACACCTGAGCTGAGGTGCTGAGAGTTGACAAACGATGGCACGCCACCTCCACGAGCCATGTTACTGCTGCTGGGGAGTTTAGCAGGCAAGAGCAGTGCACAGCAAGCAGGCCAAGACCTAGATAATCCTCCTGGTTTACTCCCTAGTATTTCAGGCAGCTCTTCAAAACCCTGCTTACACTCCCTACTCCTTCACAGGCCGGCAGATCCCACTTCTCCCACACATAAAAGAGATTGCTACGTCAGAGGTGGCTCTCCCTGGAACAGCCAATGTTTCTGAGAGTGTCTCAGCAGCCTTTCCTGGCTGGATACTGCTCACCAGGATGCAAAAAGGCTGGAACTCAATTATTCTAATCCCAGATCATGATGTGAGATCATCAATCACTGAGCCACCTCATGGGAATCTGCCCTATTGTCCCTCCAAAAATTCAAATCTGGGCTCTTTAAGATGTATTGAGAAGCAGGAAGAATAATCCCTTTATGCACTGTCCATATGTGATGACTGTCCTTTTTAGCCTATGCCTCTTCCTTTAGAAGGACCACAAGAGAATGTTTTATCTGGGGTCTCCAACTCCTTGCAAAGCCCAAGCATGCTGTCCCTCCAAATCTAAGACCCTGTAGTAGGGAAGCCATAAACTACAACACACTTCAGCCCTTCTACATGAAAAGGCAAGGGATCAAGCTCCTTAGCTCTTCTGCCCTGGTTGTGTCCTCTCTGCTGTTTTAAGAGCTCCCAATGTTTGCAGACAGCTTCATGTTTTTCAGGATTTTTTTTCCTTAAGAGCAGGATACTGCATGCCAGTTACGTGCCCTCTGCCACCCTGATTCACAAAGGAGCGAGCCAGGAAAACAGCATTTGCACAGGATTGACTGAAGAGCTACAGGCTCAAAAAACCCTCCCCCTTTCTGTCCCTTCTGCTCTGAGATACAAGGCCTCATTAGCAATGTTTGATATTTACAGGTTGCCATATATTACAGTTTCTTTTCCCTGCTACATCTGCAGCCCCTTCAGCCTGCAAACGTTGCGTTTGCACAGCTCTCAAAGACCCAACTGTGATTTTTTCACAGCAATGTTATTGCAAATCTCTTCCCTTTTCCACCTGCATGCTCAGACAGACGTCTCAGTTCTCCTCACTCTGACACCTACATGACTGTGAGAGGAGACTTCCAAGGTCATCCAGTCTTCTGGACCTCCCACTGCACCACAGCACTGATGAGCCTGTCCAGGTGAGCCACGTCCCCGTATTTAGATTAAATTAAGCTAAAAGAGCCTCCCCTCAGCCCTGCTTCATTTGCCTGGCAGCCCTGCCTGTACAGCATGAACAACACCTGAAGCGTTCTGTATTTCAGCACAGGGTTTATCTTCTAAAAGCTTTTAAAGACACACACACACAAAAAACTTAGAAAGCATATACCCACCAACATAATGCTATAAAATATAAATGAATGGTTGTCATGGTAACTGCTTCAGAGAGAAATAGAGTCCCTCACAAATGCTCAATGGCCAGAAGAGATCCTCACACACACACAACATACAAACACACACACACACCTGGTCCTTTCCCTTCCTTACCATTATTACCCCTCATTCAAAGGCTGAAGTTTACCCAATCCTGCAATGTTTTGCACTAGGCAGAGAAACGCCCCACTTCTGTCACTGAAACCTATTCAGATTTCCTCAAGTATTCCGAGAAATCCCATTGCTTTGGACAAATCTATAAGCTCTTTTATTGCTCTGCGAGGCACAGTTTTGAATTACTGTTTTTCATTACTGATGTGCTTTCTAGCAGACCCTGCTGTGAGATAAAGTGGTATTAGAGTGGCATTACCGGCTGGAGGAGTGATTGAGAGACACACGGGGCTGCACTGTACTCCTCCAGCTAACAGGAAGCAATAAATATATCTGGAAACCCTTTTGCTAATACCAGGAGAAGGGAAGGGCAGAAAAATAAAGCACTATATATTCCTAGGCTACACATATGCAACCCTCTGAATACCTGTTACTGAGTTCTAAGTTTCAAAGTGAAAATTTAAACTCTGGAGCTGATGTAAGCGGTGCCAGGAACATTTCAGGCCTTTACAGGACTTGGAGCTGTCCAGACACAGAACAAAAACTGCAGAACAGACAGAAGATCAGGCGGGAGGAGGAAAATGAAAGTGGCCTGGTCTCAGCACTTCTCTGACCAAAGCTGGATTGCTGCAGTTTTCTGAGACAAGGAGAGTGTGAAGGTTTGCAGATGTTCCAGGCAGCTCCTTCCAAATGTGACTGACAACAGTTGGGGAATGCACAAAGTCTTTGAACACATTTTTAAGAGGATGGCAGACAACCCCCATCCAGAGATGCAAACTGACATTTAAGAGTGAGCAAGAGAGAAACAATGTGACAGACAAGATGAGGAGGGGTTTGGAGAGCAAGCAGGATCACCAGAGGAGACTGGGCCAATGGAGGGGTGCAGAGATGCAACCCACCCAGAAGGCAGGAAAAATGAGTGCTCTGCAAGGAGAAGGGCTGGTCCTGTGTCTGTCTGTTGTGCTGCAGAATTAAAAACACTGGAGGAGAGTGCCAGCAACAGCACTGCCTGCAAAGATGGATAAAACACACATCGTAGAGATGTGATGCTGAAAGGACTTAGAAAGGACCTTGGAAGACTCAGCCAACACCAGGGCAGCCTGGAAGCCAGAAGCCAGCAAGTGTTATGGGATAGACTGAGGTTACTGCAGCAGGCAAGGCCATAGGAAGGGACTACAGAGCTCCACGGGACCTGCTGGCAGACAGCTAGAGGAGGAGGAAGAGGAGCAGAAGGATCAAATATAGAGTCCAGGATGCCAAGCCTTCAGGCAGAGCAGGGCCAGATCTCCAGGGAAGGCCAAGTGAAAGGACTGTAGCAGCCATAAGCCCAGGAAGAAGGGGTTAAAGGGCAAGAGAAACCCCATGCCAAAAGCAGCAGCCTCACTCCAGAGCCAATGGCATGAGCAGCCCCTACAGAGCCCCTCAAAGAGCTGCTTCTCTCACTGTACCTTCAGCATGTCCCACACAAGGATGGAACTAGAAACCAACAGAGGGAGCCAGGCCATCACTGATGCCAGCCTGAGGTCCCAACTCTCTGTCCAGCCAACACCTTCCCAGGCTCATGTTTCCATCCCCCTGCCTGCAGGGCATTCCTTTAATCAAGGTGAGCTTTAATAAAGGTAGTGCTGCTGGCTAATGAGGAGAAATCCTGCTCCTAGCCCTAGGGAAAGGTTCTCCTGGCACTGCACTGGCTTGTCCCTGGATCTGTTGGCCAATTCCAGTTGTATCTAATGTCAGGTGATAGGAAGCTCCTAAGATGTCACGGAATTAAGCAGCTGGGAGGAGAACAGGGGCTTAAATCCTGACTGCCAGGAAAGACAAGACTGCAAAGACAGCTCAGATCTGCTCTTGGAGATGAAACAACGGATGTGCAAGGGACCATGAGAACTTGAGCAAGAACTCCTATCTCCTCAGATTTAAGATAATACACACCCATGACATGAAGACATAGGAAACTAAACTTCTTAAGCCGTGCTATCTGCAAGATTGTATTTTCCCTTTAGCAAGGCACCAGAAGAAGAGATGGACGTGAAAGTGAAGAGTATGAGCCCACAGAGCCCTGCAATGTGTCTGCAATGCAACCTGCAGCAGCCACAGAGAGACCTCTGCCTGCCTAGAGATGACCTCCAGCAGACACAGAGGACATGGCAATTTAGTGGCACCATGCCCTCTCCTCAGCCCAGCCCTGTGCACTGACACACCACTTCTGTCAGACCAGAAGCACAATAAAATAAACCAGGGAATGCAGGGCTTTCTCTTCATTTTCTTCCTCATTTCCCTATGCCTAACTATTTCCTGCTCCTCCCAACCCAAGATCTGAAGGCAAGTAGGAGTGCTGTCAGCACAAAGTCTCCCGGGGAAGAAGAGAAGTGGTGATATTTGCAGGATAGCATGTGCTACCAAGTCATTTCTTGCTCAGCTCTGGCAATGACACCCATCTTCCTTCACTGTCAGGAGCCAAAAGAAAAGTGAAACAGAAGAAGCAGCAAATTTGGGAATTCCTACTTGGTTTCATGGTTATGTAAAAATCATATAAAATGTAGACAGACACATTACATTATTTAGTGACTTTCCTATTAAAAATAAAAACCCCAACCCTCTTTTGAAACTTAGATATCCTTCCATCTAGAAAAAACTCTGCTAACAATTCACTAAGTAAACCATTCCACTTTTCAGAAAATTTCACAACAGCACTCAAGAAATTCACAGCAGATCCACTCAGTAAAAGGCCTATTGAAAATGCATTCCTAGGAAACAGAATAGAAAATGGCCTGCAAGGAAAATACCAAAGAGCTCTCTCAATCAATGAAACAGCACTCTGCACTCTAATCCTCACGTGGATCCCTACCTTTGAGCATTTCTCCAACACCTCCTCCTTGAACTGCAGGAACTTTTCCTGGATGGCAGGCTGGTTGAGAGCGAAGGACAGGAAGTGTGTGAAGGGCTGCTTCTTGCGGAAGCTGTCCAGGAGCACATCGATCCGCGTCCGGGCAGAGATGACGCCGCTCCGCTGCTGCCCCGTGATCACTGCAGGGAAACACAGCAGCACCTCTCTGCTTCCCTGAAACTCTCTGCTTTTAGTCCCAGCCTCCTGAGGAAGCAGTAGAATCAAAACCCCCAGCCATCCACTGAAAAACCTGCCAGATTCCCTGCTTGACTTAAAATGCCTGACACGGCTGTGCTTTCCTCAGCAAAAACAGGATGATGCCATCAAAAGCACGCCTCTGCTGTCCAGAAAGTCAGCTCTGAGGGCCTAAAAAACAGTAACTGAGAGCCCATCAGTTCAGGGGCCCTTCAAATTTCTAGAGCATTGTTTCAAGTTTTCATATAGGCAGAGTGAAAACGCCAAGGAAATCCATTAAGGATCAAGACGGTCCGTGTGATTTGTGCATGCACTTCAAGGCACCAAACAGAGAACACTTGAGCTCAAAAGGAAAGAACAGCAAGGAGCAAAATTTCCTTGGCTTCCTATTATCCCATATTTTCAACATCTCTCAAGCTTCCTAACAGTCCTTCAGAGTTCTCTGGGAGAAGTCAAGACCCACTCCTCGAGAAGCACCACCGTGTTCCCGTGCAGCATCCCAGTGGGATCCTCCCAGCATTTCCTCCTCCCAGCTCTGTCACAAACATCCCTGCACACCGTGCCAGTCATCTCTGGAATGTGCCCTAAGGAACCCTCCAAATACCCACTCTGGCAGAACCCACATGGGTCAGCCCTGATGAGCAAGGTCTCCTTTCTTTTTAAAGCCCTGGAAGTGATGAGAGGGAACATATGGAGAAGCCCTGCTCTCACTGTTGGCATCTAGTGACAGCACCAGAAAGTCAGGAATGTCATCTCAACCCTTCTCATATTAAAGCATGTGCAGATGTTTATTTTGCACACAGACAAACAAGGTATTTCTCTGAATGCTTATTTCAGTTTCTTATTGATGGAATACTGTTTGAAAAGCAGAACTAAAAATAAAATACCACACATTCAGGACCCAAGTTCTCAAGCCAGTTATTTAAGGCCCAGAAATTATTTTTTTAAAAAAAAACCAAAACCACCTGACACTGTTTTATGAGGATTTATAGACAATAAACAATAAAAAATAAACTCATGAGAAGAGTGAAATGACTTTCCCAGGGCCAAAAGCGAGTCAGTGCTGTGTTAGAAGTAGGAAATAAAGGGAAAACATCTCCTGTACTCCTTCCCTGTTAAATTGTGCTTGTGCAAGAGCAGATAAAAGCACATCCATTTTATGTGTATTCTACTCACCAATTTCTCCTTCCACTCCAGGCTTGGGAATGCTGATGGAGGTTCGAGTCTCTGTTTCTAGCCTCTTCTTTGTTTCCCCTTTCTTCCCAATGATGTACCTGGAGGCAGAAAGTGCAAGAGTTTCCCCTCACACAGTAACACTGAGCCACTCTCCACCACGTGTATCCAGATCCAGACCCTGTGTGCTGGAGGGATGCACACACCCAGCTCCATGTGCAGGACCACACCCAGGCACAGAGGTGATTCCCAGGACTTCACATGTGTGCAGCCTGGGACAATGTTGAGCTATGGCTTACAACTGGTTTAAATGAAAATAAGTTGGTAGAGCCACCACATCTTGCTACAGTCTCTCCATCAGCTGGGTTATCTCTTTACCCATTATCCCAGCTGAGGAAGAAATAAGGGCTTTTTCTGGTTTTTGCTTTGCTCAAGGTAGTCATTTGCCAGAATACACAATGGATTGCTTTTCCTTCTCTGTATTTCAGCAAAACTATTCAACTAATAAAACTGTCAAAAAGAACTAGATAAAACTTTGAACACTACAGGTTCCTCAGTAAACAAGGGACTGCATTCAATAGCCAATTCCAGTCATGTGTGCTTTCTCTGAAAGCTTCCACAAACTCCCCCTGCCAGGCTGCTCACTCCAGTTCTTCCTCCCCCCTTCCTTCTCCCACCCTCCTTGATGCTTTCATGTTCAAGGGGAGAGATGCTCAAAGACTCTCCTGCCAGCCAGCAAGCACCACCTGCTGTCCCTTCCACGGGGACAGTGAGGAGTCAAGTGAGGCCCAACCACACTAGAAAAGCTCTGCCAATTTCCCATTCCCCCACACTCAAACCCAGAGCAGGGAGCACATTCCAGAGATCCAGCGCTCACCCCAACCTCAGAAAAGAAATATTCCGTGCTCAACTTCTTCCCCAGCTGGTGGCAAATCAAACAAAGCAAAGCACACAGGCTCACTTGTAGAAGGGGCTGGGAGCCTCCACCCGGCACTGGAAGCCTCGCTCAGTCTCCTCCACCACAAAGGCATCGCAGGGCTCGTCCGCGCAGTCACCGGGGCCTACCGGGAAAACCACATCAGGCCCTGCACAGCCTCTGAGAAGTTTGGCAGTGCTTTATGGAGGACAACAGTCTCCTCCCAGCCTTCTTTCAAGGTTAAATGAAGGAAGGAATGGGCTCCTCTCTGCTGTGGATAACTGCTTTTTATTTATCACCTCACTACCAGCTCTGGAACACATAATGACTGCTTCTAAATCCGGCCGGCTGTGAGGCACAGGAAGCAGGTAGTTACAGCCCAGGTTTTACCTCAGCTGGAGTTTGTGCAATTCCTACACAGTGGGAATGCTCTCTTCTGGCAGCCAATTCAGAAATTTAAGGTTGCAGAAGAACACAGATAAAAGGTGAGGATAGCTTTGGTCCGAGGGTTCAAGCCAGGGATTTAGAAACAGCCTCAGAGCCACAGAGGTGCCTTTCTTCCGTGGGCCGTTCGGTCGTGCACATATCAAACAGAACATCCTGAAAGAGCCTTCCTATTCCCTTTCCAACAAAAACAGGGATGAATTTGGGTGGAAAGCACCTTGTTAGAGCTTAGTGCAATCCACTGAAAGGCAAGGTGGGAGGAGAAACAGGACACAACTGCCATGTTCCCATCTGAAAAGTAACACTGGAGCTTTTCTGTGCCCACAGGTCACACACAACTACAGCAAACACACAGGCAGAAACACAAAGCAAAACACACCAGGACATGAAGAATTTTGTCCCCAAAATAGGTGACACCTTCCAAAAGCTGCACTGTAAGAGGCCAGTTTTTAAAGGTGCAAACATTGCAAGGACAGAGGGGCTTTAGCAAGCAGCTTCCATATCTGCAAGCAGTGATGGTGAGGAGCAGAAAGGAACACGGGAAAAACAGATCTACAGAGCTATTCTGGATTTTCCCTTTTCCTCGAGATCTTCCACAGTCAGCCAAGCCACTTGGGATAACTGGAACTGCTTCCACTTTGGCCAGCAGGATCATCAGGGACCAACACAAAGCCTCCTTCTCCCTCTTGAACACCTCAATCCGCCACACGGGCAGGTCTCTGTGCTCACAAAGATATCAGAGACGACACTGAGAGATCCCTAGGTCCCCAGTGTTGATGCTTCCACCTCCTGAGCATCACTCCTCACCTGTACAGAAGTCCTCCTCCTCCTCGTGTGGGAAGGCTTGCTCTTGGATGAGATTTTTCCGGTACACTCGCCCCCCGATCGTTATCAAGGGGGGCCGCAGCACGTCCATCCTGCTCCTCCTCCTACTGCAACAACAAAAACAGCTGTGCTAACTCAGGCCAAGGAAAAGCTAATTTCAGTGTCTCCTTGCACACTGGGTTGGGAGGGACCTTAAAGCTCAGCTTGTTCCAATCCAAAGGACACTTTCCACTATCCCAGGTTGTTCTGATGGGGCAGCCACAGCTTCTGTGAGGAGCCTGTGCCAGGGCCTCACCACCCTCATAGGAGAACAATTTCTTTCTAATATTCAGTCTCAACCTCCCCTCCTTGAGCTAAAAGCTTCTCCATGTAGTCTTCAGAAAGGCAACACCTCCTCAAAACGTACCTGTCTCAATCAAAAGGTAATTTTATCAGAAGTCACAAGTACATAAAGCACAATCAGGTGAAAACAGGAAATCAAAGCAGTGTAAGGTATGGAACTCTGAAACTCGAGGGTTTCAGCTAAAACTCACTGTAACCTCAGTCAGTGTGACATTTCATCGTTTCTTTGGGCTTTAGCTGGCACTGAGGTAAAAACATTTAGAGCAGAGAACATTTAATGGTGCTAAAACAAAGAGCCAGCAGTGTTTCTGTCAGAGACTTCACATCTTCAGCACCCGAATTTCTGCATTCACTGGCAGTGTTAATTTAACATGTCTCAATTTTAAACCACAATGTGTTACTCAGAAAATAGTTTCCACCAAAAAATTCACCTTTGTCACAAGGTTTAACTGTCCACTGCAACAGAACAGGAAAAAATTAAAAGCTTGCCTCGGAAGCAACCAGCATTTATTACAGAGTGGCATTGGGTTGAGAAGGTTAATTCTTCTTCCCTCAGTTTGAGCCCCACCTTCTGAAATGACTCACAATCATCTGAACTTACACGGACGATTAAAAAAACCTTACACTTCGGTATAGGTAATAATTCTTGTAGCTCAAGGGAAGGAGTGCAGAGGTAAAATGGGCACAATGACGGAAAAAAACATGAAAAAAATCAGTCGCTGGGCTTTTGCTTCCACGCAAGATTTTTGGGGGAGGTGTATGCTTTTAACACACTGGTATCACAATTTCTTGACACTTCTGAAAAGTGAGCAGCGACAGCGGCAAGCACAACGCAGCGAGGTTTGCAGCCTTACAACAGGATCCGGAGGGGCTGAGGGCAGCTCCGCGGGAACCAACTCCAGGCCACGCGGGGAGGGCGGCACCGGCAGGGCGCCAATTCCCGGGGCGCCGAGGGTACTGCAGCAACGGAACCCCAGAGCTTTACGTTCACATCCGTGCGGGAAAGCGGCAGGAGCAGTGAAGCGCTCCCGTTCCCTCCGCCGCTGCCGCCATTTTGTTCCCCCTCCCCTCACCCCCCCCCCAACCCAGCGTCCCGCCGGAAGTGGCGCGCGCCCGCCCCATCATGCACCGCGAGCGCGGCCACGCGCGCCGCCCGCACCAAGCAGCCGTCCGGGCTCCCGGGTGAAGGAGAGAGGGTTGGGGACGGGACCGGGCATCGCTGGGAGGAGGCGACGGCGGCGGCGGCGTCCCGGAAGGTGAAGGGCGACGGCATGAACGCGCGGGGAGGGCGGAGGCCGCGGCGGCGCGTGGGCTCCGCACTCACCGGGAAGCGACTCGGAGGGGCCATGGGCGGGAGGGCGGTGGCGGAGGCGTGGCCAGTGATGGGGCGTTGCCACCGGCAACAGGGCGTGGCCTGTGGAGGGGCGTGGCCTCTGATGGGGCGGGAGCGCGGGCGGTGGGGCTCCCCCCCCCGCCAAGATGGCGGCTCGTGAGGTGCCTGAGGCGTTGGCTGGAGGTTCCTGTAACAGGCCCAGGCATCGCCCTGACCTGCCGCCTCCTCTCCTCCGTGTTTGTTTAAAATAAACCCCCTGCAGCCACACTTAGGAATCTGTCGGGTCTGCGAGCCCCGGCTGGCATCGTTTCAGCGCAAATCGTTGCACTTCTCTTGCGAGCAGGGTGCTGAGCCCTGAGGGTTTGCTGAGGGAGGTGTTGCCGGGTGTAGCATAGCAAAAATAAAAGTTCGTTTTATGCAAGCATTTTTATTCATGGCCCGTAAGCCCCCAGCCTCCTGTGAGCCGCTGTTTTCTGTGTTACAGTAACCTTGAGCGCTCTTGGGAATCCTACAGGGGAGGGAGGAACAGGACAAAGGGAACGGCTTCCCGCTGACAGAGGTTGGGTGGGATATTGGGAAGAAATTATTCCCTGTGAGCCCCTGAGAAGGGGCACAGTGTGTCCACAGAAGCTGTGGCTGCCCCTGGATCCCTGGAAGTGTCCTAGGCCAGGATGGACAGGGCTTGGAGCCACCTGGGATAGTGGAAGGTGTCCCTGCCCATGGAAAGGGGTGAAATAAGATAAGCTTTAAGGCTTTAAAACCCCCTTTTCTCCACAAAACGCTCGAGTGCTTCCCAAGGGCGCTGTCTGTGTACTCTACAGAGCCTGCAGAAGTGTACTAAATACGATAACAGAAATGAATTAAATGGGCAGGATCATTTGGAAGTGCTTATAAGTATTTGGAGGAACAGCAAGTGCTGTCACTGATAAGGGCCAAGTGACAGCTTTTTTATATCAGAGAGGGACATGACGAGTTTTAAGTCCCATGTCGTGACAAACCCAGTACCTCTTAAAAACAAGGCTGAGACGAGAGCATACAAGAGGCATCTGGAATTGTGCTGCACAGGCTGATGGATCCTCAGGCATCGCCAGTTTAAGTCAAATACAGTGTTTCAAAAGGCACAAGCACGTCTGGAGTGATGCAGAAAGCAGCTGCTGCAAGTTAGGCACGGCGTGGCTCCGTGCAGGATGCGGTGCTGGAACTGGCAGTCCTGCAACCTTCCAGGTTTTATGAGGCAGCAGAGCTCCTGTGTTTGTGCTCCTGGAAACATGGGGGAAAGAAAAGGAAAGAAACCCCGCCTTTTATGACCCTGAGGAGCGGGACAAGCGCCAGGGCAGCTAAAGGCTAGTGAATTCAGGCCAGCAACCTGTACCTTGTTATTTTTGTGCATGCTCTGGATTAATTCCCAGGGGAATTCTGAGGGGCTGGAATGGGGGTTACCTAAAGTTTTGGGGTGTGACAGCTCTGTGCCCATCCCCACAGTGGGCACAGGCAGCTCTCCCACACACACAGAGCAACCTGGACGCTTTGGGGCAGCGGAGGCGACTTCATCCTGCCCGTCACTGCCTTCATCCATCCTCAGAGACACGTCGCCGCTGGCTCTGCACCCTGGGGAACTCTGAGACGCCCCTCCTAACTCAGGCTCTGCTCTTTGTCCTCCCAGGCTGGGCCGGGGTGCAATGGCAGCCTCCTCCTCGTCCTCCTCGGCCGGTGGAGTCAGTGGCAGTTCCGTGACAGGGTCGGGGTTCAGCGTTTCGGACCTGGCGCCGCCCCGGAAAGCTCTCTTCACTTATCCCAAAGGAGCCGGGGAGATGCTGGAAGGTGATTGTTCCTGCTCTTCTCCTTCCCCACTCCTCCTCCAAGCTGCTGAACTTCACACCCCACTGGCAAAAGCTGGAGGTAGAAAGGGAGCACCAGGGCTTGGTTGGTCCCGGCTTTCCCACCAGTTGTTCATGAGGAAGTGATTTTTCTGGCAGTCACCTGCTTTTTAGCTCCATGACAACACTTCAGACCAGGAAGCATCTACCTGAAAGGGAACATGACTGTGTTAATTGCTCATTGTTAGCTAATCCTTTGATGTCAGGCAGGGATTACTGCGAGGATAGCTGAGACAGGAGTATTTTTCTTGGCAGAAGTAGTAATTTTCATGGTTTGGGTTGGATTTGACCGGGTTAGTCCAGGAGGCAGCTTGTCTCCCTGCCAGCTTGTGTCTGGGTGTCCAAGCTCTACCACTGTCTTTGTTGGGATTGAGGAAGGAGAAGCCCAGCAAGCCCTGGGTGAGGGAGGAAGGGCAGGTCCTCTGGGTGACAGGGTTAAATCAGAGTCTGTCTGCTCCCCTTGAACTTCCCTTGTCACCATGGGATGGCTGGGAGCGACGCTGGAGTGTCCCTATGGGGCAGCTGGGAACTGATGGCTGCGCCGTTGAAGGGTTGTTTTTATTACATATTAGAGCCCATATGCCAGGCTATTGAAGTAATTATGACTAAAGGTTTGCTCACAGAACTTAACGAGCCCTCAAAACAAATTAAAGTAATGAAGCACTTTGTGTTACCAAATAGACAGGCAGCTGTTCCTCCCGACAGCCACTCGGCAGGACAGACAGGGAGCTGGAGGAGAGAATCCAACATTTCGGTTGGAAAAGGCCTCCAAGACCATTGAGTCCATCCTGTGACCAATCCCCACTTTATCAACAGCACCAGAGCACTGAGTGCCACGTCCAGTTGTTCCTTGCACACCTCCAGGGACAGTGACTCCACCACCTACCTGGACAGCCCCTTCCAATATTTTTCCGTGAAAAAATTATTGCTGATGTCTCCACGATGCATTTGGGGCAGCACTTGTGAGAGGAAGCTCGGAGCACAGTGAAATTCCAGCTCTTCCCTGGGGTTCAGCTTTGGATTAGATTTTTCCAGAGTTTTGTCTTTGAAACTGCTCTCCACATTGTTCTGGCACAGAGCTTTAAATGGATTGTCCTTTAGGCTGTCCTCTTTACCAGGAACACAGCAGTTCCTGGGTGGCAGGAAGAACCAAACACTGTCCCTGCTGCAGGAAGCTCTAGCTTGGCTTTTTAATTTCTGACACCAAAGGTGATACACCCATTCTTTCATCAGGCAGCTACCAGTGCCTGTGCAGTTTCCTCTTCACAAATTCACACCGACTGCCTGATTTTTATTACTACTTTAACTATCTCACTTATTTCTAAATAAACCCATAGGTATTTGGGGGTTTTTTAGAAGGAGGCAGTATAAACTATGTCAGTGCTCGGTACATGATTAGCCATGTTTTCCAGATTGCTTTATTTCTGAGTCACTTGTGTGATCAATTACTGACTTGGATACACATTATTTGAAACTCTATGTAGGGTTATGGTCTGAGCCCGTGGGAAATCCTAAAGCATTCTAAGGACACAAGCGTCTGAGCCCTGAGGGAATCAGAGACTTCCATAACATTACCTGACTTCTCCTTAGTTTAACTTCTATTTAAAATGGACTAAAATTGCTTCTCAGAGGGGATGTAACAAAATTCCACCTAGGATCAGGAACCAGCCAAAGCCCTGTGCAGAGTCACAGGAGCTGCACTCAGCACCAGGGAAAGTGTCGGAACAAGGCAAGGGGAACCCACACCTCAAACTGAAAAATAGGAGGTCAGGGGCACTGAAGGCTGCTCAGCCTCAAACTCTGGGGTTCAGCCATCTCCTTTTTCTGTTTACAGATGGCTCTGAGAGGTTCCTCTGCGAGTCTGTGTTCAGCTTTCAGGTTGCATCGACGTTAAAGCAAGTGAAGCACGGTAAGCGCCGAGCGCCGGCCGCGTGTGGCTCGGGGAGGGTGGTGGGAGCAAAGCCTGAGCTGCTCTCGGGTGCCAGCCACAAGAAAGCAGAGTGAATGCTAAGTCAGGCCACCACTGAGTCCTTTTGCAAGCCCTATGCAAAGTGCTGGGAGCCCACAGAGGCTGGGTGGGAACGGGCTGTGCCTCCCAAAGCTTGTTTTTCCATGGCTGTGTGGCAGCGCAAGGTGAGGCCGGAGGAGGAGGTTCTGGGCAGGAAACGCCCACGCTCTGATCTCGGCCCAGCACTGACTGTCTCTCTGGCCTGGGGCAGAGAGACGCTCCATTCCACCTTTGTTTCTCTGCTGAGCCCTTGTGGCCCTGGCAGGGTCAAGTGAGGTTTCCCGAGGCACTCGGGAGGGAGGTGGCCACGCGTGGCGTGGCGTGGCGTGACAGGGCTGAGTCCACTCCCTGCCTCCCCAGGGAACAGCCTGACATCCTGTTTGAACCTCTGCTTCCCTGCCGGGCCCTTTGCCCTCACCCAGGTGCCTGTGACCCAGCAATGGGCTTGGCTGCGTCACAGCTTTGGTTCTCACAGAGCCCAGCAGCAGATCCTGTCTGCTGCTTGAGGGTCACATCCTTTCTGGTCCCCGCCTCTTGTCAGCCAGAATGGTACTTCCACCTGTTGTCTCTGAGCGGAGAGGTTTCCTGTCCTACTCCGGTTGTTGGGGCGTGCAGCAGCTTGCAAGGCCCTGATCCTGTATTTCTGCACCAGAAAGCAAAGCTGAGCTCCAGAGCCATTGTTTCCACAGCTCTGCTGTGGCTGTAGCTACCAGGGGCTGCTACACAGCCTGGCACCCCGATAAACACCAGCCTTTGGAACTGTGGAGCACCTCCCTGTTTTCTCCCTGTAAGAAAGGTGAAGGGCTTAAAAAAAAAAAAAAAAAAGATTGAGGTCATCAATTTTTGGCTTGTTTGTTTGACAGTTCCCAAAAGGGTGCAGGAGGTGGAGTGAGAACAGTCCCTCTTAAAAGCACCCACT
Organism: Cyanistes caeruleus; assembly: GCF_971803275.1. Taxonomy (NCBI): domain Eukaryota; kingdom Metazoa; phylum Chordata; class Aves; order Passeriformes; family Paridae; genus Cyanistes; species Cyanistes caeruleus. The sequence continues at coordinate 35,894,025 of NC_141708.1, read as the reverse complement.
GCTGCAGTCAGCATAAATCACACTCGGTTTATGTTGCGCCTCTTGCTAGCCCTGGGCTGTCTCTCCAGGAGGCTGCAGTGAGCTTACAGCACTGTTAAGACTTCCAGCAGAGCTGGGAGAAGGGATATTCCCATCTCTGCACTACTGCAGCACATTTAACTGCAAATGTGTGCCCAACACACGACTGGTTATAAATAAACCTGAGAGGAAGATGCTGTCTGGGGACCTTCCTCTCATTAGCTCTCTGCAACCAGAGCCTCTCTGCCACACTCATCCAGGTCCTCCTCCAAGGACCTTTATCAAAGTCACTGTTCCTCCTGCTGCACCCAGCTCTACCGTGGGCTGACCAAGCCCTCTCTGAACTTCTCTGTTCTTCTGCACTATAAATATTTATGCTTTATGAAATGAGCTTCATCCTGTTTTCACCCCCATACACTAATGGGCCTGATGTTTCCCTGTTAGGACTTGAATGTACATGGCACGGGCAGGGATGGGTAAACACACACTGGGGCAGAAAAGCCTGTCCCTGCTTTCTCCTCGCTGTTTGCACAGAGTGGGTTTGGATTCAAATGGGCTCCGTGGGTTTTATTCTGCCCTGCTCCCCACTGACAGCTGGGAATTTGCATGTAATTGAAAGGTTTAATTGCACTGCCATTGCAAACCGCAGTTACCTTTGAACTCCTCGCAGATCAACAAGTCGCAAGGATGGAAAAACTTGCCGGTCTGGTGGAAGAGCTGGAGGCAGATGAGTGGAGGTACAAGCCAATAGAGCAGCTCCTGGGATTCACTCCCTCCTCAGGCTGAGCGTGTCTGGATCGCTGCTGTCAGGGAGCAGAAGAAAAACATTCCCTGGCCTGGCTTCAAAACGCCCCCCATTTATCAGATGCTGACAGCTTCATCGGCCAGGATGGGGCTTTGGGTTTTTTTGAGAGTGGGGATCCCCCGTAAAGCTGCCAATAAATGGAAATGAGGGGATTCTGTAGGTCCTTACAGGCTGGCAGGGCTTGGTTTCTGTAACTTAGAAGGCAGGATCAGCTGTACAGCCCTTGGAGAATCTCGTATTGTTTACAGAGGAGGGCACACGGACAGTGTGGCTGCGGGGAGGGCGACCCTGTAACTCGGCCCAGGTTCCCGCTGGAGCGCAGCCGGAGCGCTGGGTGAGCGGGGAAACCCTCTGGAGCAAACTCCAGAAGCACTCCTCAGCCCCAGCTGTCATTCTGGGGGATGGACACAAACTATCCTGGGGTCAGGTGAGGGGCCAAGCGGTGTCACCTCCTCCAGCAGTGCCTCGGCCATTGCCCAAGCCATTCCCTTTTCATCACCCTTTCTCTGATAGCACTGGTGGGACACTGCTCTGTCTTTAATACCCTGAAACTTTGTTCTCTTTGTTCTGTGTTAGATTTCTGACAATAAAATAATTCTTTCTCTGAAACTCTTTATCTGGTCTGATGAAACAATCGGCTGTAGGGGAGTTACGGAGGTTTAGCAAAGCTCAGAGGCAGATCGACTGTCACGATGGTAGACTGAAGTTCAATGTGAGACGAACCAAGTGGCTTGACTTAAGTCAGATTTTAATCCTGGTTTAACTCAGCCAGAGGAGAAGACCCTGGCTTAAAACCATCCATTTAAATAATCTTGTTTTTTGGTTGTACTTCACTTCTGTTCTCGGAGGGGAACTGGATTTCCATGTTCTGGCGTAACCGTTTCAACATGTTGATTTTCCATGGATGAGAGCCTTCGCCCCATGGCTCTGTTGGCCAGCAGGGGGTAGGAGCAAGGCACCGTATGCAAGCAGTTATTTGATTTACTGCTCCAGATGCATAATTTTTCCATTTCCAACATCTTACTTACGAGATGATTGTATATTTTACTATTTCAGCCCAGCCACATGTGCATTGAAACAGATTAACTGGGATCCGTTCCCATTTTAGATCACCAGCAATTAGCTAAAACTGAGGGGGGGAAGTTATACAGCCACCTTCTGTGTTTGTTGCTGTTAATAAATCAGTTCCAGTGCCAGAGTCAGCTCTGGGCAATCCAGAGCCCCACGCTGCCGGACCCGCAGGTGAAGCGCGATTCCAGCCCCGTGGAAATTCACCGCGCGGCTGCCGGAGCAGCGCAGGGATGTTCTCACACAGGGCTGCAGCTCAGCTGAGACTGTCCCACGCTGGCTGCCCCGGCCCCGGCCCCAGCCCGGAAAACCTCCTCCCCAGCCTTGGAGGGCTGCCAGGCCCTGCTCTGCGGGGGCCTCCTGCACAGTCAGCGGCTCCGCGGCCAGGAGCGCTCCAAACGTGACGGCAGGCGGGATTCAAACTCCATCCCACATGGGAAAGAAGGGAGCGCTTCAGCCCTCCGCTTTTTTGTTTGCTTGGTGGCATCTATTTTTAATCCCGCTTACTCCGGCCACCTAAATCTACCTCGGCCAAACCTGCCGAAAATCCTCACCTCGTATCGTCGTGGGGTTTGGGAATGGAGCGGCGGATTCCCCCCCAAACCCCCTCACTCACACCCGCTCCCTCCCGACTCACTGACCCAGCACAGTGGGGCACAGAAAGAGCTTTTCCTTTTCACTGCTCAACTTGGGAAACTTTTCCACCCTGCCAGCCCTCCTGGGATGCCAGGGGCTCGGTGCCTGCAGCTCTGCCCGGGGGATGCAGTGCCCAAGCATTGCCCAGACTTCCCCGTCCAGATCCAAAACACGGCGGGGCTGAGATTTATCCCCCTCGCCCTCCTCCCATTCCTTGTTTTCCAGCAGTTCCTTGTGCTGGGACAGAGCAGGAGCAGGGAACGTCCCCAGCTCTGTGCTGTACATGGTGTGTTTGTATGTGTGCCCAGCACCAAAATAGACACATGTGTGAGAGCCATTGAGAGGAAGTGAAAAGTTCACCCTGTACAGTACTACAAATGCAAAAACATGTTGTTGGCCGTTCCCTCCTCCCGCTCAGTAAACACTTTATGTAAGGCAGGGAGAACTGGAGGCATCCGTACGGGCAAAAACCTTCCACGCTCCCCCCTCCTCCAAACCTAGGTTTTCCCTGGCAGCTGGAAAACTCCCAAGCCAACCTAGAATTTGCTTTGCAGATCAGCGGTGGGTATTTCTCCTTGGGGGTGTGGAAGCACCCCGGGGGTCGCGGGAGCTCGGGGGCCGCTCGGAGCCTGCAGCTGGAGCGCAGGGGGGAGGGAGCCCGGCAGCTGCCAGAAAAAAAAAGTTGATGCGGGGAGGGGAGGGAAAATGAAAAAAAGAGCCGAACAAAGAGCCTCGTTCAGGGCTGCTGGTTGGTTTTCCTGTGGGTGCTCGCAGCAGAACGTTATGTACCGGCACAAGCCTCGCTCACACCTCCCCTCCCCGGCTCCTCTCGCCGCTGGCCGCGGCCCCATCGCCGGCCACGGCGCCAAGGCACGCGCTCGCCTCGCTGCCCGGGCAGGCCGCCCGCCGGGGAGGGCCTCTCCCGACAGCGAGCATGCAGCAGCACCCCCAGAAACACCCTCTGCCGTCTCTTCCCCCCCAGAAGCACCCGAGGGGGGATGAGTTCGAACGGCCCGGCGCCGACCCCAGCACTCGAGCCGGCGCTCGGCATCTCAGCTGCCAAAACCTGCCCACCGCCCTCCTGGATGCGCGTCCCTCCTTCCTCCGCCCGGCTCCTGCAGCTGCTTGTCCCAGGGCCGAGAGACGGGCCCGGAAGGTTTGGCTGTGGCACAGACCTGCCCGGCCAGCAGCACGCCGGGACCTGCCACCGCGTCCCACGCAGCCAAAAGCTCACCTGTCGGAGCTGGCCACGGGCTCGGAAGATGCAGGGACACCCCTCGTGTGCCTGTCACCCCCAGCCACAACCTGCTGGGTGGGAAGGACACCCACCCCGCCAGGCACAGTTAAAACCATGGCCTCAGCCCCTCTGTTACTTGGACACGGAGGATCTCACCGGTGTCTGTGCCAAAACAGTGTGTAAATTTACCTAAGAGCAACTTTTTGGGCCACAGAGCTGCTGGGGAAAAAAAACTCATGAAGCCAAGGACTCCTCCATAGCAGTAGCCCATGGGGCAGGAATTTGCTCCCCACCATAAACGGGGCACAGTTTGCACTCGACGTGAGCCAGGGCACTCGCTGAGCCCCTCAGTACATCTCCACCCTTCCTCCTCCTCCTCTTCCTCCTCCTTCTCCTTCTTCTCAGCCCCTCCCCCTGCAGCCTGCAAAAGCGCTGAGCTCAGCACATCCCGGGCAGGGGCCCAGCCAAGGACCCTCCCCAGTGCCAGCCGCTCCCCCTCCCCGGCTCCTGCTTAACCCTTCGCAAAGCCGGGCTGGAAACCAGAAGGATCGAGTCAATCTCATCACAGACGGGGACAGGCACAGCTGGCTGGGAACAGACTGTCCAGAAAGCCTCAATCTCTGTCTGCTCTCCCAGAAAGGACAGCAGGTCAGGGGGAAAGACACACTGCTCATCCACAGAAACCACGCTGGGTTTACTGCCAGCAGCAGGACCAGGGGAGGGGAAGTGCAGGGATTACCAACACTGTAGCTAAAACTTTACTTTCCAGCCCAAAACCATTCCTGGAGGCCCTGCTGCAGAGGAGTGGCCTGGATCTCAGCTTCTTTTGGGAAGCAGAAAGAGCTGCCAGCCCCACATTGCCTCCCCTCCCCTCCCAGCTGGATTCTTTTATTGTGTGGATCAAAAACTGCATTTCCCCACTAAAACTTGCCATCACACCAGAGCTGCTTGCTCCGCTGCCTACTAGGAGATGTTATGGCAAAGAAAGAAAAATATTTATGCTTGGCTCCAGAATTCCAGCTTATTTTTAGCAAGGCGCCCTCCCTGTGGTCCTTTACCTCTTTTTTGTTTATTTGCTGCCTTCCCTCTGTTTTGACCCCCCCAAAAGCAGCAGATTCTCATCTATTTTCAGCTTCACCCAGCCGACGCTCTTACCAATGACTTGGTGGCTGCGGGGAGAAATAACCCACCAGGTACATTTTGTGAAAAACAGGATCCCAAGCACCATCCAGCTGAGTGTGCAAATATTGGGGTATATTTTTAACAGCTGGGGCTGGGGGATTGTTCATTTTTCATCCCAAAAAGCCGAGGAGTGGCTCTGCAAGCCGCAGGCGCAAGCCAGGACTTGTTCCCAACTCCCCGCACATCTCCTCTGCTCCCTGGGATGCTTCCCCAGCACGGAGTCCCGCTCCCAAAATGCGGATGGGTCCAAGCTCTGACCCCTGAAAAGAACCAGAGCTGCTGGTGGCTGCACAGAGCCTGTGCTGGGAGGTGGCAGGCAGTGGGTGCGGGACCCTCGCTCCTGCCTGCCCCGCGCCGTGTTCTTATCGCCGGGCTCTTATCAATCTCGGCTCGGGAAGGACAGGAGCCAAGATAGATCCCGGGCTGGCTTCGGAGCGTGCTCAGCCCCTCCGATAAAGCGGCAGGCAGCGCAGCGGGAGGATAAACAAAGGCCTTTATCTGCCTTGGGGAAGGTCACGTCCGCGGGGACCGGCGGGGGACGCGCTGCCAGGGCCGGGGGCTCGCCCGTGCCCCGTCCCGCCTTTAGGGAACACCAGGGGAAGCAGGGGGATGTAACCCCGAGCCTGGCACCGAGCAAAACCCCACCCCGGCCTGTCCGTGCCCTGCCCCGCACCCCTTGGTCATCCACCGGAACCGGTGACGGAACCGGGACGAGGCCGGCGAACGGGACACCGGCATCGCGGAGGGTGGGCTCCCGCTTTTGGTCCGTCCAGGAGCCGGCAGTGCCGGTGCCAGCACGCAAACAGCCCCCGGACCAAGCCCTAATCCTCGGGGAACCCTCACTGGTTCCCGGCCCAGGGAGGGTGCGGGGACACGCCGGGCGTCCCCTTCCCCACCGCACCGTGACGCGTGTGCCCGAGCGGTGCGCTGGTCCCGGGGCTGCGGGGGTGATCCCGGGTGCTGGGGGGGTGTCCGGGGGCGCTGTCCGGGCCCGGGGGGTGCGGGGCTCCCCGGAGCCCGGCCCGGCCCTGACGCAACCCCGGCTCCCGTTTGCAGCGCCCGGGGCCGCGGCCTGAGCGGGAGGGGGCGTGGCCCGGGGAAGGGGGCGTGGCCTCACCGCTGTCACCGGGCAGGAGAGACGCCGCGGACGTGCCCCGCGCTCCCATTGGCGGAAGCGGGGAGAGGGGCGTGGCCTGCCGTGCCGTGCCTATATAAGGGCGGGGCGCGGGTGGTGCGGGCAGAGCAGCGGCGGAGCCGGGGCCGTGCGTGTTCTCCCGTATCCAGATCCATGCCCGGGCTGTGGGAGCGGCTGGCGGGCGGCGAGCGGGGCCGCCTGGAGACCTCCGACTGCGAGTCTCTGGGCAGCGCCTCCGGCTCGGAGGGAGGTGAGTGCGGGTCCCCTCAAGGGCTGGAAGATGGATGAGGGGTCCCCTGGGCAGGAGGAGGAGGTGGCGGCGGTGCTGCGCCAAGCCCCCGTTAACACCCCCCAAAACCCGGGATCGGTGTCTCCTCTATGGACCCGCGGCGCTGACCTGCCTCTGTCTCCTCCGCAGATGCCGAGTACGCCGAGGGGGTCTCCCTGCCGGACATGGACCTGGAGCTGCTGCACGACCCCGAGGACGAGCTGCTGTGCGCCAACCTGCTGGACGTGGTGCAGGCCGCGCTGGGCCGGGCCCCGCTGGGCGCCAAGCGCTGCTCCCGGCTCCTGATGCCGGCCCAGCTGCAGGAGCAGGTGCGGACGGAGCTGCTGCGCCTGGCGTGCAGCGAACCCTGCGGGCTGCGCGGGGCCCTCCTGGACCTGTGCGTGGAGCACGGCAAGGCCTGCCACGACGTGGGGCACATCGCCGCCGACCCCGGCGTGGTGCCCACCTTCCAGCTCACCCTGGTGCTCCGGCTGGACTCCCGCCTCTGGCCCAAGATCCAGGGACTCTTCGCCTCGGGGGCGGCCTTCGCGCCGCTGAAGCTGAGCACGGGCTTCAGGGTGATGAAGAAGAAGCTGTACAGCTCCGAGCAGCTGCTCATCGAGGAGTGCTGATGGGCCGGGCCGGAGGAGCCACTTCCCAAGTGCTTCGGAAGAGCCGGGCAGAGCGTGGCGGCCCCTGGCAGCCGCTGTAGTTTAGGTTAGGCTGGAGTAGGGCTGTAGGTGGAAATAGTTCGGGCAGGCCGAGGTCCCCGCGGGGCCCTGCCCGTGCCGGGACGTCCCTGGCGTGGAGCAGCCGGGAGCCGGGCGGAGGTCGCTTCACGCCGTCGATGATTGCGGGATGATCCCGGCGGCCGCGCTCCCGGAGGCGGCAGCGGGGCTGCTGGAGGGGTGCTGGTCTCCTGGTGGCACATCAATCATGGGGGGCTTTTTTTTTTTTTTTTGTAAACCAGGATTGTAATCAATGGGGTCTCAGTGGGAGGGGGCGTCTGGATGAAAGGCAAAGCCCAGCGCCGGCTGCCGGGGTCTGGAATTGTGTCCTTGATCACTTGAGCGGTGGGAGAGGGGCCGGAGGGCAGGACCCCTGGCCCTGCCACTCTGGGGGCACTTCGTTGGTTACAGTTTTACACTCACTTGATGTTCAAGTGCGAGAATTCCTATGCAATCGTGTCGGGTGGTTTTTTTTACTTTTCTAATAAAACTTTGTCTTGATTGATGATAACCCGCCGTCTCCCTGTTGTCACCTCTGCTCGGGGGGGGGGATGATGCAACCACTGGTTTGAGAATTCCCTGCTGGGCATCCCCGGGAAGCCTTTCCCTGGCAGGGCAGCCCCTGCGCTGGGAGCTGGATGTTTTTTGGGAATGGTGGGGGAATCCCGCTGCTCCCACTCCTAATGGGAGCCACGGGGCTGTGACTCAGGGGGGCTGAGTCAGGACCCCCGAGCCAGCCCTGGGCTCGCTCGTGGCCAGCGAGGAACCCCCAACACCCAGCCAGGGTGGGGAATTTGGGCAGAAACCCGGGAGAACGGGCTCGAAGTGGGATTGAGCAGGAGGAGGGTCACAGCTGCTGGGGGGAGCACACCCCAGCCCCAAACACACTCTGCGACGCTGAGGCCAATTACCCAAACCTGCAATTAGAAGCCTGGGGGAAGAGGCTTTCACTCAAGGATAATTGAGCTGCTTGGCAAACGAGGAGCCTGTGGAAGGTGTGGGGGGATAAAACCAGCCTGAAAAACCATTTTCATTCACATGCGAGCTTGTTCTGACTCAGCCTTGGGTTGTTTGATTTCTTTATTATTATTATTTTTTAATACCCCTGTGGACAGACAAACAGTGACTTTTTGATGAGAATTTTCACCACAAAAACCTTGCTTTCTGACACAAATGACCCCTAACTGGAGTGCTGGGAGCAGAGATTGCACCCTGGTGTAAATACCAGCTTGGAGCAGTCAGGGCAATAAGCAGTGCTGGAAATGCACCTTTACACACATGTTGTACACAGAGGAGGGATTTCCCCTCAAATTTTGGGGTCTGGAGCATTTCTCAAGGGATCGCGTGCTACAGCACCCCCCTTTCACATGAGGGGCATCCCCTGTGGGCTCATCCAGCACAAACCCATCCCTGGAGGGACTGAGAGGGGTGGAAAGGGAGCTCCAAAGCCTGAGTTCCTTGGCCAGGCTGGAAGCGAGGCGTTGATCCCAGGGCACAGCAGGAGATTTACGGCAGCAGCTCAGCTGGGGCTGTGCCCTCAGCCCTGCTGAGGCATCCTCAGTCTGGGAGCGGTATTTATAGCTCCAGAAAGACGTGGATTTTTAAATACTGAGCTCCTAAGGGGGTGGCCCTGTCTGTGCTGTCAGCCTGACCCCTGCTCATCCCCCGCCAGCCACTCTCAGGGAAGGTGATTGGCTTCGTATCCCATTTTTTAAAAAACTAATCACGCCAATAAAAACCCCACCACAACTCCCAAAAGCCAACACAGAGCGATGTCACAGCCTCTGTCCTGGGGGTGCCCAGCAGAACCTTCCCCACACCCCTTGGAACGCCCCAGTCACAGCCCCAGCTGTGAAGGTGAAACTGCTTTTATTTATAGTAAAATGGCCTTTCCATGAGAAATTTGGGGGCGTCTCAAGGTCCCTGGAAGGTGCAGAAGCTTCCAGTGAGGCTGGATCAAATGTCTCCCAGGGCAGGGGGTTAGGCAAAGGGATATTTTGGGACCTGGGAAGAGTCAATGGAGCTATTTGTGGCATCAGCATCAGCCCAGGGATCCCAGGTGCCAGCAGGGGAAAGGGAGATTTTTGGGGGCATCAGCAGCAATAAGGCAAATGAGGATTTAAATGCCAGGATAACGCTAAACCCTCATGTTTTTGTTATCAAAAATAATGATGGGGGGAAAAGGGGTCCCCTTGGCTCCCTACCTGCCAGAGGAGGATGCTCTGGAGTTCCTGCCTTCCTTTGATGCCTCCCTGCCTTTGGCAGACGCTCCAATTAAAAGCTTGGGCTAACGAGCTAATGGGCAGTTCAAACTACCCACACCTTTGGTGAGTGGGCAGGGACCAGCACACCCAGAAATTCCAGAGTGTCTCCCATTGCTCCAGGCTGGGAATGACCCAAAATGCAGCAAAACCACCCCAAAACCTGGGCTGTGGATGTGCCCTGTGCTGGCAGGGCTGACTCACTGCCAGAGGGGAAATGGCAGGGATGTGACCCTTGGCCTCTGAGAGGAGGGGGAAGAAAAGGGAAAGGGGAGAAATTCCCACCCTTGCCCTCTGAGAGAAGGGAGAAAAAAGAAGGAAAAGGGGGCAATTCCCACCCAAAGCTTCCAGCACTTTGGTGCAGGGGCCTGGGGAGGAAGAGGGAGGTGCCAGAGGGGTCCAGCCTGCCCCAGCCTCATCCTGCCCCAGGCAGGGGGATGTGAGGAGAAGAGACCCATCCCAAATCCATCCCCAAAACAAGGCACTCCCTACCCACCTGACAGGGATCGTGTCCCAAGGGCACCTTCCAATGCCAGGACAACGCTGCCAGGCTGGTGCCATCCTGAGGATGACAATAATCCCCCAAAAGAGCTCAGCCAGAGGATGTGGGGCTAATGGGACGGGAGAAGGGCCCTTCTGGGAACATCCCAGCGGAACAGGAGCTGGCTGGAGCAGGGATCCACAGGACACCAGCCCAGCCGGAGCTTTTCACATTATAAACATTTATTTATAGATGTACAATTGTATAATTAACTCTAAATCGAGAGATACAGCCTCTGTGAGCATCCACTGGGATCGACGCCTTCTCCCTCCTTATGATCCGTCAGTATCGACCAGGAAAAATAACCTGAAGGTTTTGGTGGGCAGGCTCCGGGCAGGGAATGCCCTTGGGCAACACATCCAGCTCCTTCTGCGAGCAGGATTTTGGTTTAACCCCGTCCCCATCATCCCTGTGCCTCTATCGAGCGCCATTTCCAATCCTCAAACTTCCACCCAATTTCTTCCCAAGGTGGAGGAAAGATTAAAAAATAAAAAAAAAGAAAAAAAAAAAGAATAAAAACCCCTTAAAATCGGGTCCAAGCCATGGTGGCTGTGGGATAAGAGGGCTTGCAGCCAAGGGGAGGCTGAGATTTCACTAAGTAAATAAACAGCTGAGACAGAGCGCGTGGATTCCTAAGGACAACGGGATGAAACCATCTCTGCCAGCCCACCCGGGAGCTGCCATGCTCCCAGCTCACTCCCCTGACCGTGCCAGGGGATGGTTTTCACTGGAAATGTCTTTAGACACAAATGAGCTGCAGAGCAGAAAAAAAAAAAAAGAAAAAAAAAAAAGATGAAAATAATCCAGTTTATTCCATGGGAGGTGGCTCTGCTCGTGCTGGCTTTGCTCCCGAGAGATGGCTCCTCACCTGGAGCAGCCTCACACCGGTCCTGCCCATGGTGGGAGGGGGAGCAGAGGGCGGATCAGACACCCCCTGATCTCCCCCAGCAGAACTTCTTCCAACAGAATCAACGGAACGCTTTGCTCCTTATGGATTTGCGGTATTTTCCAGGATTTGTGGCATTTTCCAGGTGTCCTCCGGGAAACACGAGGCGGGGTGTGAAGGCCAGGGCCGGGCTGCACCCTGTGGGTGAGGAACCCCAGCCTGGGACAGGCACAAAACCTCCCAACAAAGGGTGAGGCCGATGGAAAGCCCTCTCTCCGCTGATTACCAGGCAGAATTCGAGCGGACTCGGCAGAAAAAGGGAGTTACGTGCACAAATTAACCAAAGACTGACGAGCAAAATCCATCCAGGACAATCCTTCCCGTCCCCAGCGCGACGCCGGCGCTCAGCTGACCCCGCGGCTTCTGCCGACGCTGCGAATCCACGGCTCTGGACGGGCTCCCTGTGACCCCCTGCACTTTTGGGATCTGCTCTGATCAAAACCCCAAGGGCAGGTGCATGGACGTCCCCGGCCGCAGAACGTCCTCCCGGGAGCAAAGCACGGCAAAGGGATTCCTGTTTTCCAGGCAGGAAAGTGCTGCGGAGAGAGACGCCCTGGGAAGAGGCTCCCTCGCTGCCCTGCTCCCCAAAAAGGGCAGAAACCAAAATAATTTAATCATCCAACCCCTGCATAGTTTAAAAGTACAACATATATACAGCTATAAATTAATGCTAAATAGATTATATTTTCTTTGCTTTTTCTTTTAGTGTTTTCTTTCGTCAACAAATCGTCCCACTTGTCTCTCCGCTGGCAGCGGGGAAGGGTCTCCTTCTGCTTCTCTGCAGTTAGTTTGGGTTATTTTACACTCTGTGTGTCTGTTCCAGGGGCTGTGGAATCCTTGTGGGATCCTTGTGGGATCCTGGGTGTTGGAAGGGGAGGAGGAAGACGGAGAGCTGGATTTCCTGTCCCAAGCGCTGCCTGCGATCGTCAGAGAGAGGCAGAGAGAAGAAAGAGGGGCAGTTGTGCGTTGCTAGTTCTCCAATTCTGTTTTTAAGATAAGGTTTGATTCTTTTTGAATAGCAAAGTCAGTCTGTCACCTCGGCTCAGCGACTTCCCCGAAAGTCTTCAGGCATTTCAACGCTCTGGGAACAAAAGCGGCAGCGGCGTCACTCTCCGGACAATCTGTGACTTCCCCCTTCCTTCCCCACCCCACAGCACAGGCAGCAGCTTTTCCAGGCTCTTTCCAGACCACAGGTGCAGGGAGGGAATTAAAGAAAAGCAGGTAATCAACACCAGAAGAGGCGCAGTCATCCAAACCAGAGAGAGGGAGGATCAAGATAAGAACAGATCCAAAAAAAAAAAGCCCAATGGGCCCCCGAGGATTTGCTTTAAAGGCCACACTTTCAGATGCCAAGGAAAACAACCCCCAAAATGGCAAATCAAGCAGCTTAATGGCCAATGTCCTCAAGGAGTCTCTGTGAGCCGAAATGGTCTCCACACAACACCTGGTACAAGCTTCACCCAGGAGTTTTTCCATAGAAATCCCGTGTTCAGGTAATTTTGGGGTAGTGGGATCTGCACATTTCACAGCCAGCCCAGCAGTACCTGGTAGGCGAAATCAGCCCAAAAATTTATGCAGAAAAAGGACTCCAAAGCCTGTGGCCATTTTTCCCCCATTATTTTGGTGCAGCTCACCCAGCACATCCGGTCTCACATGTGTTATCCGTGCTCTCCTTAATCCAAGCTCTCCAACCCCCAAATCTTCCAGATCCACCCCCTCTCCCAGCTGCTTTTACTTTGATTGCCAGTTTAACACAGTAAGTCACTTCTACAACCTGCTGGGAACATTTGCTTTGCTCTCCTTGAAGGGGAAGACAACAGGAGCTGGGACAAGGAACATCTGTTGGCTGGGACTCCATTCCCTGTCACCGTGTGGCTTCACGTGCCAGGGATAACAGCTTTCCCAGTAAAACAGGCAGCAAAGCAACCAAAAACAAGGGTTCATTAAAACGTGGGGGCTGGGTGCCACAGCATGTAAGAAACTTCCAACCTCACCAAGGGATTCTGCCCTGCTCCTAGAGGCCAGAGAAAACAGGGAGCCCGCAGAGAGCCGAGGGTGCCGACATGCAAACTAAACCCAATCGATTCCTGATTAACGAGGGCGCGCTCGTCGGAGGGGAGGCCTGGGCGTGTGCACCCCGAGGAGACTCCTGGAGGTCTGTGTCTCAATCAGGGATTTCAGTGATAAAAGCACTACGGGTTCCCTGCTCCCGGCTCGTACTTGGGCTGGGACTATCCGTGCATGGAGGCCTGGACGTCTGACAGTCTGCTACAGCTGGGGGTGCCCATCTTCTGTGCCCGCTGGTACAGCTCCGAGTCCCCGAAGTAGCGTGCCCGGTACAACAAGCCTTCCTCTGCAAAGGGAAAAGCCCAGCGTCAGGAATGCCCTCTGCAGGAGACTCCCCAGCCAGGCCCTGCTCCCCCCACGGCTCTGCTGGGAACAGGAGGCACCTCCAGTCGTCCAAGGTGAAGCAAAGGATGAGGAAATGCCCCGCGCCCTTCGGGACAGGATGGGCGTAAGAGCTGCTGACAGCTCATCCATCCCGGGAAAAGCCAAGGGAACCCGTCTCCGGTGCCAGGAGGGGCATGGGCAGCCCACACAAAGCTTACCCCAGCAGGGCTCCGTGCTTTGGCACCACCCAGGGATCACAGCCCCTCCGACATTCCGGAGCTGAAATCCCATCCCAGCCACAGCTCCCAGAGCCGTGACCATCACAGCAGCCCGAGCACACAGGTTGGCCCTGGACTCGCTCTTGGACCCTCTGCCACCAGGATATTTGGCTGGATCACCTGCCTGGGCAGCCCCCACAGCCCTCGGAGCAGGGCTGGGATGTGGGACGCGTGACACCACGGGCAGCGGACTTCCCAACACTGTCCTCGACCAACTGAAATATTACCCAGGGCTATCAGAGATCCCAGAGGTTCCACCTTCCCCCTCCACTGGAAATCAGAGGTATCCTGCTGACATGGCAGGGCACAGCTCTTGTCTGACCAGTTCTGCAGCAGCATTAAAAAGCAAAACAAAACAAAAAAACCCCCACATACCGGGCCTGTCGTGAAGTCATAGACTGAAAAAAAAAAAAGCCAACAACACAGGAAATGTGCTGGCACCGTGTTAAAGTATAACTTTAGCACAGCTTAGTCCTCAAAGGCCTTTCCAAAGCCACCCCATGGAGCAGCTCCTGCCCCCTCACTACTCACTCTGCTGCTTCTCTCTCCAGCAGTTATTCCGAAGGTTTGCTATGTAATCGTCCTCCACGCTCCGCTCGACGTTCTTCAGGTTCGTGCCCGTGTACTCCTCGGCAAAGTTCTCAGACACGTAGTAGGGGACTTTCAAGTGCTCTGTGACCCTCCTGTGTGTGTGACCCACAGACCTGGTGCAGGGACAAGAGCACAACAGTGCAGGACGGGTTTCAAGGGTGCAGCAAAGCCCCCGGTTCAGGTGATGTGATTCCAAAGGGTGGGAAACATCCCTCACCCCTAACCAGCCACCAGAATGGAGGCTTGGGAGGGAACAGCATTTCTGCTGGAAACCAACCACCAACACTGGGAGAGAGAAGCTGCCAGGTCTCCAGCAAGGTGGGCAGAGCTGTGAACACACACATATATAACTGCAAGACACACTGCCCAGGGCCTAAACCCACTTAAAATAAAATGTTCCCTGGAATTTTCATTAAATTATCGAATCTGTGATTTCCTCCACTCACAAAGTGGGACCTGCTCTGTGCCCCAGCACTTTCCAGAAGGAAATCTCTTCCTCCCCTGTCCCTGTGAATCTGCATTTCAGACAAAGCCCTGCTCCTGCTTCCCCTGGCACCCCAGCAAACCTAGAGATCCTCCCTAGGGTGTGTGTGTGAGCTGTAACACAGGAGCTGGGCCCAAATGCTGGATCTGCCAGGAACTGCTCCACCTGGAGACGTGCCCAAAGTTCCCCGTAATAAATACCAGCTGTTGCTGCTGCTGCATAGAAAGTCAGCCTGATTCTTGAGCCAGGTATAAACATTAACTCATCCAGCTCACCTTTCAGTCTGTTATCAGAGTTTACAGGTGGGATCCCAAGACTCCTGCACGTTTCAGTGCTGGGCAGCTGAATGGACTGAATGGGAGCACAGAGCTCTGCTGGGATTTCTCAAGGCAGAGGTGCAGCCAAGCTCACTATTTTCCCTGGCCAGACAGAGCCCTGAGCTCTCCCAAAGTTCATACTCCTCTCCTGGATGGACTACAGAGCATGCCCTCACAGGAGAAGGACTGGGAATGGCAGGGGTGTGAAGCATGAAAATCAGGGCACAAGAAACCTGTCACCTGCAGTCAGACATGCAATTAAGTCAGGCCAATTCCATGAGGTGTTACTGAACAGTAACAACCAGGCCCACAGCCAGGCAGCTCTTCCAGCAGGAAGATCCTTTCTGGAAGAGATTTACAAAGGGAACAGTGGTTCTTTAGGACTCTGCCCTCCTCAGTGACAGCTTCACTATGGAGAAGTGGCATTTAAATCTCTGGGTTCAAAGCCGAGCTGAGCTCAGGCACAGCTTTCCCTTCCCTCCTGGCAGAGGAGCTGGCAGTCAGTGATCCAGCAGCTCCTCCTGCCGGCACTGCAATGCCTCATTCCAGCTCAAACACCCTGGCTGCTCGGCAAGGCTGGAGGAGGACTAGATGAACTCATTTGCCACCCCTGTCCAAATCCAGGCTTGGAAACCAGGTTGTTTGCTGCTACCTGAGCATGCAGAGACAGGGACAGCACAGGGAACAGGGAATGGAGCAGCAGAGAAACATCTGGGGCTCAGGGATGGCTTCCTTTGGCAGCTGGCAAGGTTGGAAGCAAATCCCTGCCCACTCAAATGCTGTCCTCCCTTTGGTGTCTCCCCACCCTACAAACTCCTCACCAGTACAAACCAAACTGGTGTACGTGTACAATGCTTAGCTTTACAGTGCTAATACCAGCTGTGGAAATCACAGCTCAACACCCCTCACCCTCTCAGAATGACCCTTAACTGTGCCAAAACCATCCCATCTTTTGGTCCCAAGCTCCAATATCAAAGTCCTCACTCTGAGTCTGAGAGCTAAGCTGGGTTTTATAGTATTTAACATCATGCCGCTCCCCTGGAATTGTTCAAGTCCAGGTTAGATGGGGCTTGGAACAACCTGCTCTAGTGGGAGGTGTCCATGGCCACAGCAGGGGGGTGGAACAAGGTAATTTTAAGGTCCCTTCTAATCCAAAGCCTTCTGGGATTCTATGATCAATGGCAAACATTGCTACCTGTGAAAACAGGCAGGAAGCCCAAGCTGCAACCAGGTCTGCCCTCTCTAAAAGCACATAAGGAACTCACGCTGAACATGCATTAAGCTTTTGCCAAGAATGATGCAAGCAGACAGAAATCAAGCCTGTTTTCCCACTCTTTGTTAGCACTGCAAAGTGACTAAGAATAAGGACACATTCCATTAGTCACTGGAAGGAGCAGATGGGGGCATTTCCACGGGATCTAGAACACAGCAGTTTCACTTTCACATCCTGAATGTCTGGCCAAAGCTACTTCATGGCAAGATGGGAGTTCAGAAACAGGGGGGTTCTCTGGGAGTGTCTTTTATTCCTTATCCTCTTCCTCTGCTGTGTTGTACTAAGGCTTTCATGGCTTTTGTTTTTCACACTCTAACTCTACACCTCAATTTGTTCCAAATGGGATTTTGGTGCTGGGCTTCCCAGTCTCCCCAAACCATTTTGTCTGTCCCTTTCCACGACAGACACAGCTGTGGGTATGGACTGCAGGATGTCCCTGATAAGGAACTCTCTCCATTAGGGAAGTGAGCACCCTCCAACTTTCCCTGCACCAG
Source organism: Cyanistes caeruleus (assembly GCF_971803275.1). Taxonomy (NCBI): domain Eukaryota; kingdom Metazoa; phylum Chordata; class Aves; order Passeriformes; family Paridae; genus Cyanistes; species Cyanistes caeruleus. The sequence continues at coordinate 35,877,372 of NC_141708.1, read as the reverse complement.
GTGTCTCACACCTGTTTGAGAACCACAAAGACTTCACTGGCAGCAGGAGCAATAGGGTCAGGAGATAAAGAAAAAAAAAAACAAACCCAAAGAAAGACAGAAAGAACGGAGGCAAGATCCCTGCCCCCCCACACCCCTCCAGAGCCACCCCTCCCCATGTGGATAAGTTTTAGAGGAATGGGTACTAACAGCCTGTGGCTCAAACTGTAGGGTGGGCTGGAGACCATCATCTGGCTGAGAGCAGACACGATGATCAGGATGAGGATGGGCATCAGCTGGACAAACAGCCCCAGGCCACCCTGAGGGAACAGAAACACACAGTGGAGTGCCACCCATACAGCTGGACAAGGATCCCATGGCATTGCTCTCCCTCCCTCCCTCCCTCTACAACCTCCTCTCTCCTGCTTTTCACCCAAAACAGCTGGGAGGAAGAACCCAGCAGCCCACAGGACAGTGTGATTCCAAAGGTCCAAACCCCCTGGCCCTTCTCTGGATGTGACAATGGGCAGAGGGGACTGCCAGGGGAAGCCTTGGGAAGGGAATTCCAAAGGCCTCATGCCGGTTTGTATTTCTAGAGCAAACCAGTGAGCAGGATTGGTTTTATGGCTGGCCGCCTCCCCTTTTTAGTGCTGGATGGATGAAGGGAATTCCCCCTCTCCCTCATCTCTTGAGCTCCCTTCAGTTCCACCTTTAAGCTTAAGAAAAAAATATTCAGGAAATTCTTGTTTATTTTTGTTACAATAAAATTTGCTCTGCCCAGACAAAAGCCATAACCCTGACTCCAGCTTTCTGTTGGAGGGGGTGGCAACAAGCAGGACTGTTGGGACAAGCCAGCCACAGGAACCAGCTCCCAGTGATGTGCTGGGAAAACCTCCAGCCTCCTGGATCCCAGTGCGTTTTCCACTTACGTCCCCCTGGTGCTCCCGCCGGTCCTGCCTCTGGTGGTAGGTGTATCTCATCCTGCCATTGCTGTACACGTGAACATTACCTGAAGGAAGAAGAAAACTCTTTATTCCAAAGTCACAGTGTGGAGGGTGCTGCTGGCTGCCCAGGGAGGGGCCACAAAAGGTGGCCATGATCTGTGTCACCTGCTTACAGGCTGAAACAGGAGTATTCCTAAGGTGCTTGGAGTGCAGAGTTGGGCACAGAGTTGCTTCTGCAAGATTTTGCAGGATCGTATGAAAACTCAGCTTGGAAGTGACCTCAGGAGGTTCAACCTCCTGCCCAAAGCAGGGTGAGCTACAGAGAGAGAATACCTTGCACAGGCCTTCTCCTTTCTGATGGGATAAATGAAAACCAGTTACAAACACAAATAATTCTGGGGTTTTCCCCACCCTGCAAACAAAGCTCTTCCATGTCTTGTTTTAAATGTCAAAGCTACAGCTGCAAAGGGAGACAGGCTGAGACACCAGCCCTCAAATCTCTTGGGACAGTGAGGAAAGGGAAAAAGAGGCTGAGCTAAAATAGCAACATGCTGTTTTTGCAGGAGCAGCTTGGCCTCTCTGCCAGGCAGAGCACAAATGTTGCAAAAGGCTTCCAGATGCCTTTGAGTCATTGGTGTTGGGGTGTTAGTGCTTAGACTGCAGTCAGGAAAGAGCTACCAGAGTGAATTTTCTTAACTGAAACGAAATTATTTTTTTCAAGTTGGTCCACAGAGGTCAAAAAGCCCTGTGTCCACTTCCAGTCAGATATGACTGGAACAAATACAAAGAAGTCTCCTGAAATACCCTTCTCCTGACATGGAATCTGTGTCTTTTGTGCAAGTAAAGGAACAGATTCTTTCCTGCTCCCCAAGCCATGATCAGCACCGTGGACAGACAGGACACAGATTTATTTTTCAGTTCACAAGGTCTAAATTATGCTGTAGAAATATTATTTTCCTTTTTTTTTTTCAATGGAACACAGGGGAGAGAAGGAAGTGGCCACTGATCTTGGAGAACCCGTTCCAGCTGTGTGGTGGAGCAGACAGAGATCAAGAACAAGGCCCAGGTGTTACCACAGTTTGCTCTGATAAGAAGATTTAAATTTCAAAACCACCAGGCAGAAAAGCCTTCCTCAAAACCAGGATTATATTCACAATGACCCTTAAAACAGATCACTTTTTCTTCAAGCATTCAACCCAACCTAACAGCAGCTGATGTTGCCGCATGCAAACAAACGCCTGAGGCTGGGAAGAAGTCCAGCTCTGATGGTTGCTGAGCTCTCCAAAGATGAACAATTTAAGAAACTCGAGGTGTTTAGGCCACATGTGAAGGAGAACTACCCCTCAGCAAGCCCAACAACCCTTGCACAGCCCAACAAACCCCAACTGCGCCTTTCCAACGCCAAAAGGATGCCACAAGAAATGAAGATTTGAAGACTGAAGGTGCTTACTAGAAGGAAAACCACCCCCGAAGAACATGTTGAAGAGGTCCTCAGGGGAGATGTCAGCCTCGAAGCCGCGATGGAAGTCGGCGTGGCTGTGTCCGTGGCGGGCGGGGTTGAGTTTCTCGTCTCCGAACTGGTCGTACTGCTTCCTCTTCTCCGGGTTGCTCAGCACCGCGTACGCGTTCCCGATGGCTGCGGCACGGACAACGAGGAAGCAGTTAGCTCCTTTCTCCCACAAACTGCCAGGATTTGCCTTTCTCGTCCTGCAAACCAAGAGCCTCAGCTCTTGGCCTTCTGTTGCGAAGATTCGTGTCTCTGCAACAGGTACCAGGCGCGAGTCTCGGGCAAATCCAGGCAGGAGGAAACCACAGTCAGTGAAAAATTCCTTAATTAATTCAAATCAAGATGTTATGATATGACTGATAAAGATTTGGTGAGTGTCCTCAGAGAAACCCTTCAGCTGTAGGCAGATGTGGAGGGAAATAAAATTTTAGTTGACAAATTTTATTCAAAAGTGGCATTAAGGGAACTCAGTGTCAGAGCCTAAAACCAGAACTGCAAAGAATTTAATCCCTGAAAGAGACTTTAAAACTTTCCATAAAAGCTGCTAAGGAAACATTAGCCAGAAGTTGCATCCATCAGCTATGAGTTTCAGTACCTCCAGATGCCACATGTAAAGTGCATAATTACAAGGACTGTTAATCAGCACCTGTGAGGCTGGAACTAAACCCCTGCCAGGTCTCTGGGTCCCTCTCCTTCCGGCCTCAGGAGTTTGAGCCCTTTTCCCAAAATGTCTGCCTGTCACCTTCCTATTCCTGTACTCACCCCTCCACACATTCCAGCTTCCCACTGCCCTCTGTACCAACCCAGCCCAGGCCTCCCCGCGTCGCAAGGACCCAAAATGCCCACGGCAGTGGCTGCCTGGTGTGTAAAATGCAGGGGCAGAAGGGATGGAAAAGGGGGAAAAGGGGGATAATGGGCCCTTCTGGAGGAGATCAGCTCTAAGATTCAACATTTTCCCCATGGTCAGATGGAGGTGTACAGTTTCTTCTCCGAGTGGAGATTTGGAGGGCAGAGGATGTAATGTCAATACACTCCTCCTTCTTGGTTATAATTAGTGCACCCAGAGCAAACATTTCTAGAGCCTGGCAGGGAAGCTGGTGGACAAGGACTGACTCAGAGAGTGTCGACCACACAGCTGGAAAGAACAAGGGAAGCAACGACAACAGAGCGGTGCAGGGTTTGTTCACTGACTTTGTGCTGACAAAGCCCAAGAAATGCCTCATTTTTTTAGCTCCAAGTAGCCAAGGCTCAAGGCTTTTTCCAAGAGCAGACAGGTAGTGATGCAGATCTGCCATGAGACAGCCTGCAGCCAGCTGGAACTGTAAACTGAGACACGGGCTCAGCACAAGACGCAGCACCTTATCAGCAGTCACCGGGAAGGCGAATGCCAAGACTTCAGCTAATACATCAACGTAAAGAAAAATTAACTCATATCCTCATAGCAGGGCACGTTTTCCCCTTCACCCTCTGGAACCAAACAGGTGGACTTCAGCTCAGCTCAGGGGCTGAAGGACAGGAAGCCGTGGAGGCAAGGCCTGGAGGAGATAACCCCGTGGAGGAGGATAAAGGGCACTTTGCTTAACGCTCCACTTCTGGCATGGAACTCCTGCCAAAGCCTTGGGCAAACATCATTATTCAAGATTATAGGTGAGGAAACCTGCCTTTGGCCACTGAGGGATGCAAGGATGAGCTGTGGAGCAACAGCTCTGCACAGACAGAGCTGATACCTGTGTGCAGATGCTCTTTCATCTGCCCCCAACACCAGCACAGGCTCTCCAAAGTAGCTGGGGGTCAGTCACTGTTTGCTAACACTTATCAGGGACAGATTTAAGTCTTAAAAGGCTTGAACAAACCTTACCTAAGACTTTTACTGCTGAATTTGCGTCTGTGAGGAGCTCACCTGAATACTGTACCAGAACACCCACATCAGGCCAGCACTGCTCCCTGCTCCAGCAAAGCTCTCATGCGTTTCACTCCCACCATCAGGCTGCTTTGGGGTGGAAGGTGCCTTAAAGACCCTCTTGCTCCAGCCCCTGCCATGGACAGGAACACCTTCCAATACCCCAGGTTGCTCCAAGTCCTGTCCAACCTGGTCTAGAAAACTTCCAGGGATGGGGCAACCACATCTTCTCTGGGCAGCCTGTGCCAGAGCCTCAGCACTATCTCGAGTGAAGAATTCCTTTCTAAAAAGTGGCCAAAATCATTTAAATGGCTTCCAAACCAGTGCTGTATGACTGGCACTCAGGAGTTCTGTGTTTAGCTCAATGATAATAATCAAACTTCCACAACTTGCAGGGGAAAATGGGATTATATGTTACAAGCAATAGCATCTCTCTTGGAAAATAACTCCAATTTCAAGGTATCTTACTTATCTTACTCTTATTACCCAGGAAACACCCCTGCTGCATTGATAGAGAGGCTCTGAGAATTGAGCTCTTTGCAGCAGAACTAGAGCTCTTTTTCTGAGTTTTGGCTGGGCTCACTTGTGTGGCTGCTTCAGTTTGACCCTAGAAACTTCCACTTGGGATTTCTATCCACAAATGGTCGGGTGTTTCCTGGAATGTTTCTCCTGAGTGGTTTGTGAACCCTGCATCCACCTCTGGTGCTGCACAAGTTAACTGGGTTAATCCTGACAGAATTTCCTCCTGAGCAGCGAGGCAGGAGGTTGGAGCAACACACAGGGAAGGGCTGCTGGGAGAAGGAGAAGGAAGGCTTTTCCTCACCCAGCCATCAGAGGTGAATCCTACCCGTGCCAACCTGTGTTTATTATTTTAAGCTCATACTTTGGTCATGACATGACCAGCCCTGAAGTGAGACAGCTTCACAAAGAGCACCTTCATTTCACTCTGCTTGACTCGTGGGGTTGTTTTCAAGGGTTCTCACAAGCCCAGCTCAGTGAGAGTTGGGGGCAAACCACAAATCTGGAGCTGGCTTTACCTTTGAAGGCCTCCGTGGCCCCCGGTGCGTGGTTCTTGTCCGGGTGGAACTTCAGTGCCAGTTTCCTGTAGGCCTTTTTCAGATCCTCATCAGAAGATTCTCTGCTGACTCCCAGAATTTCGTAGTAATCTTTGCACTGCTTTACCCTGCCAGGGGAGAGGGCAGCAAACAGAGACCCTGAGTTCCAGGAGTGAAAATTCGAGACTCTTTGTCTCGAATATTTGTCAGCTCAGAGACTTTTCAGGCAGCATCATTTGGATGGATGTTGCTCAGGGAATCTCTGGATTACTCAGCCCCTGCTCCTCACAGGGTGACCCAGTTGTTTTCACCAACTCACTCCGGCTGTGCCGGCAGGACCAGCACAGAACGAGTCGGGCCAGTGGAGGTGGAAGGGCCCCTCCTCAGACCCACACAGGAATGTGATTGGCAAATAAACTTCACATTCATCATCTGCACGTGTTGGAGGCTGTTTGGGAAGGACTACAGCACCTGAAGGATATTGTCCTTTCCCCACCTCACTCTCTCCTCAGCTAATTCCCAGATCTAAAACTTGCATCAGCTGAATTGCAGAGAAGGAAGGAGGGAGCAGCCCAGGGTGTGCAGCCCTGTTCTTCCTGGGCACACTCAGCCCAGCCAAGGCTTCTGCTTCTCTCGTGATGAGACAGAATCCGGCAGGCTGGGTTTTTGGAAAAGTGGATGACGTAGCAAACATTCCTGCAAGGCCCTTGGAGCGGCTCTTGCATAATTCAGGCCGTGCCCATAACCTTAAACAAAGTTTACCAAGTGACTGCACCTGCAGTTCAGTCCTTCAGCTTCCAGGATGGGCAAATGGGAGAAAGGAATAAAGGGAAGCTTGAAACAGGGTTTGGAAAATGAGCAGACCCAACCCAGCTGCCTGCCAGGGCGACTGGAGCTATAAATCCTCCTGGGCACGTTCTTAACGCTATTCCATATGGTTCAAAGCTGAAATCTTTAAAATACTGTGAAAAGCAGACAGGTACCACGTGATAAAGTCAAACAAATGCCCCTGAGGGCTGTGCACAAACCTCTTCACTGCATCCAGCTGGTCCTGAGTGTAGCCCTTGGGGGCCTCCCCCCCAGCCTCTCCGTTGGCAGATGGGAAGTCGCCGCTCATTTTCCTGAACTGAGGGTTTGTGGATTCCCTGGACTGGGATTGGCCATTGGCTGACTGCTCGCTCTTGTTGAGTGACTCGAGCAGAACTGAAAGGAGAGAAGCAAAAATATAAAGAAGAAAGGAACAAGCTCAGCCTGCCCTTCCAGCTCTCCCATGAAGAGACTCCATCTCTGCCACCTTCCCAAGACCCCCCCATCCTTCCCCAGGAAGACCCTCAACTTTCCTCCCATGCAATCTTTCAGCTCCTGTTGCTTTTCAGCCAGGCATGAGGGCTACTCCTGAAGATGTTCTGCTTTTCCCAACACACACAACATCTATAAAAACCCCAGGACCACCCAGACAGACAGTCCAGGAGCCACAGCAGATCAGTAAGGCAGTGTATCCCTGTCCTTTTTTCCTCTTCCATCTCTCCTTGACAGCAAAGCATGTCCAAATTTGTCCTCTAGCACATAATAAAGCGTATCATTCTTCTTTATCTCCTGCCTTTGAGAGCCTACAGTGCTGGGGAAGTGATGTGATGATGCCATATCTTTAGAGAGCTTAGAAAATAATTCTGTGGGCTGCCAATCCCACGGGGACACTCCTCTTTTGGGGACAGAGCTGCAGCACTGCTGGCTGCCAGCTCTTCACACGAGTCACAGGGGCGCTTTGTTCTCCTGTCGCTACCTACGGATTCGGAGCAGCTGTGAAAACCATCTTCCCTCTCCTGGTGCGCATAAATTCACCTGCCCTTTTCTTTTCCTCCTTGCAAGGCTCAGGCACTGTCTTCCATCCTCTCCAGCCAAGAGGGGACAAACATCCAGGCCTGGCCTAAGCACCCAGGTGACACAATGGAGGGAGAGTCCAAGCATCTTTCCATCATGCATTTCCCTGGCAGCTGCATAGCACCATCCTTTAAAACTGCTTTTCAAACCAAGCATCAGACTGATTTCTTCACCCCCATTAAGAAGAACAGGCACACATGCCACAGTGAAACCCAGCCAAGGACATTTACACAGGCCCCAGTATCCTGAGCTTGCAGTCCTTTATCCAGAGCCTAGAACTGGGAAGGACCTTCCACCCCCTCCCATGGATTGCACACTACAGACCTTGCACTATGGGGTATCACCTTCTTTAGGCAAGTGCAAACAACTCTTGCAGGCCAAGAGATGAGCCAAGATATCCTATCTGGCCCCAGCACTTGGAGGGGGCAGAAAAATCCACTTGGTAATCCAAAAGCCAATAGAGGATGAGGGATGAAAAGGACAGTGGGCTAAGGAGCAGTAATGGATGAGCTTTTGGGCTGGGGGCTTCACAAATTTAAAAATAATTTATTTTAGAAAAATAATTTCTTCCCTCCCTCATATTCCCGATGCTTCAGTGTTCACTGAATGATAGCCTTTGGTTTTGCTCCTTCCAAACCTAGAGCAATCTGCCAGGTGATTTTAAATTTCACCTCACAAGGCTGTTCACCCACCTTCACCACATCCTGCTGCTTTGGGCTTAGTTCCCTACAGCTTACCAGGAGATTTTGATCCCAGAACAGTTCAGGTTGGAAGAGATCTCAAAGCCCATCCAGCTTCACCCCCTGCCCTGGGGCAGCCTTTCACTATGGCTCCAAGCCCCAAAGTCCAATCTGGCCTTGGGCACTTCCAGGGATCCAGGGGCAGCCACAGCTTCTCTGGGCACCCTGTGCCAGGGCCTGCCCACCCTCCCAGGGAACAATTCCTTCCCAATATCCCATCCATCCCTGTGCTCTGGCACTGGAAAGCCATTGCCCCTTGTCCTGCCGCTCCAGTTCCTGATGAAATCTCTCTTAAATTTTCTTGTAGCCCGTTCAGCCCTGGAAGGAGCTGTGAGGTCACCACAGAACCTTCCCTTCTCCAGGCTGAGCAGCCCCAGCTCTCCCAGCCTGGCTCCAGAGGGAGAGGTGCTCCAGTCCCCTCAGCAACTCCATGGCCTCCTCTGGACTCTCTCCAGCAGCTCCAGGTCCCTCCTGTGCTGGGCCAGCTCTGCAGGTGGGGTCTCACCTGAGCACAGGGACAGAATCCCCTGTCCCCTGCTGCCCAAAGTGCATTTCCCAAACCCAACCACAGAAATCCACAGGTGGCCACAATGGGTCAATCCCATTTTGCTCTACAGCAAAATCTGTTGCTTTTGCATCCTCTGTGTAGCCCCAGCACAGCACAAATTCAGGGATTACTGAAGCAGAGAGTGCAGAATTAGGCTTCAGTTCTGCCAACTCAGTTCCTCCCCAGCACGTGCCATGGAGCACTTTTCCTCCATTATTAGCCAATGTTTGCCCAACTTCCAATAAATTTTCCCCTGCTCCCGCTCTTCCGACCAGCGTGTGACTGCCTCTGCCAACGTGCCCTGACACAGGAGATTTTTGCTGCAATCCCCTTGCAAAACCCTTCCCTGATCCCAAAAAGCCCAGCCAGGGTCAGAGTTTGCAGCATCGGCTGCACAAGGGCCACGTCGCTGAGTGTTGCCAAACCCTGGGTGACTCCTGGGAAAGAGATTTCCCAGGAGCTCCTCAGGGACCACCGTGGGATCTCTGGCAGCGTTTCCCAACTCCAGACCCAGGAGGACATCGAGCAAAAGCTCCTTGGATGAGAAACTTGGTTGGGTCTGGCCACAGATTAGCACGTTGTGTTGTTTAACATTAACCAGCCCTGCTGCCCGCCCTCAGCCTCTGCTTTCCTCCAAAAGTCACTTTTCCTACCCAGGAATTTCTCCAAAGTATAAATTCCAGAGGAAAGGGAGGGGAGGAAAACCACACCACACGTACAACACGCTGTGTTTGAGGGAGCGGGAAGAGGCCTGGTGCAACCAAAAAGAGGATTACAGGAAGCCTTGGGACAGCCAAAATGCAAAGTTCAGCCAAAGAATCCAAACTCAGACGAGGTCAAAGTGGAAAAAAAAAAAAAAAAAAAAATTTTTTTTTTTTTCCTTTGCATAATATTCTGCAATGTAAGAACATGCAGGGAAAGAACTGTGTTTGGCTGCTTTCACAAGCCACTTCCCATATTAATTAAAGCTTTCAGGAAATTATGAAAACGAACATAAATCTGTCTTCAAGGAGGATTATTTTGTTACACATGTGAGAGTGTGATCCCAGCCACGGCCTGTCTGTCTGCAAACAGGGGGAATAGGAGGGGGAGAGGAGGAATACGATGAAAACAGAAGGAACAGGAAGAGGAGAGAAGGAATGGAAGGAGGAACAAGAGAAGGAAAGGAGGAAGGATGAGGAGGAGAGAATAAATAAGAGGAAGAGATGAGGAGGAACAGGAGGAGAAGGAATAGGAGGAGAGAAGGAATACGAGGGGGAATGCAGGAACGGGGAGGAGAGGAAAAGGAGAGGGAGGGGAGGAATGGGAGGAGGAGAGGAACAGAAATAAGAGGAGGAGAAAAACAGGAAGAGGAGAGGAACGGGAGGAGGAAAGGAACAGGAGGAGAGGGACAGAAACAGGAGGGAAGGAATAGGAGAGGGAAAAAAAGAGCAGGAATAGAAATGGAGGAATAAAAGTGGGAAAGGAGGACTATAAGCAGGAGATGAACAGGAGGCAGACGAGGAATAGGAGAAGGAGTGTAACAGGAAAAGGAGAAAAGGAATACGAGGAATAGGAGAAGAGGAACAAGAGGAGGAGAAGGGCTTTTCGCAGCCCCCCGAGAACTTCTCACTCGCCCTGACAAGCTCCTTCCCTCCCCTCAGCGCTGCTCCACCAGCAGCGGGTGTTGTGCGGCTCAGGGGTCCCACAGCAGCGCGGAGCCGGTCCCCCGTCCCTTCCCGGGCCCCTCCTCACTGGGAGCCCCCGCTGCAGACAGAGACCGTGAGCAGACGGCACTCGATCGCAGCCCATCGGTGCCCGGTGCCAGGCGGTACCACAGCCCGAGCACCCGGGACACCCCCGGGACCCCCGAGGAACTCGCTTTCCCGGCGCGCCCCGCGCGCATTGCGCAGGCGCGGTGAGGGTGAGAGGTCAGGCCCGGCGGCGGCCGCGCAGGCCGCGCTCCCCCGGGCCCCCCGCCGCGCCCCCAGCCCGGTGCTCACCGCGGACCCGCTGCGAGGGGTAGAGGCGCTGCGCCTTCTCCAGGAAGCGGCGGGCCTTGTCGGGCTGGTTGGCCTTGGCGGCGGCCAACGCTATACCAATGCACCGCTCCGCCTCGTCCCGGTTCGACTCCATGGCGGCGGCGGCCGGGCGGGGGGGCGGAGAGGCGGGGCCGGGCGCAGAGTGATGACGTCACAGGACACCGCCCTCAGGCGGGCGGGGCCGATGGAAGATTTTTGGGGAGCAGGGAAGGCGCAGGGAGGGAGCAGATTTTGGGGGGAGAGGACGCCAGGGCAGCCCCGGACCCTGCTCTCGGAGGGGGTTCGGAAGAGAAGGATTAACCCCTTCAGGAATTCTCTCTCCTCCTTATCGAGTTTCCTGCCTTTGAAACAGGTCTTGGCTGCGGGGACTCTGTCCTGAAGGAGACGCTAAAGGGGGATGAGGCTGCTCGGGGCTGTTTCACATTCAGTCGCACCAGGGATGGCGGGGAGAACCTTCATCCAGACGAGAGAATTCAGGTGACACATCCCTGGAGGCTGGCCACGGGGAGCAGGCAGGAGAGAGGGAAGAATGGCTGCCGCCAGGAAGGGTCAAACCTGCACTCCCACCTTGGTCTGTGGGGTGTGACGTGTGTGACCCACACCCAAACCATCCCGAAGGAGCAGGCTGTGCCTGGGAAATGAGGGAGGAGAGGAAGATGACTCTAGCTGGAGTGATCAGGATCAATATTTCTGTATGAACCACAGAATCACAGAAGGGTTTGGGCTGGAAGGGACCTTAAAGCCCATCCAGTCCCACCCCTGCCATGGGCAGGGACACCTTCCACTGTCCCAGCCTGCTCCAAGCCCTGTCCAACCTGCCCTTGGGCACTTCCAGGGATCCAGGGGCAGCCACAGCTGCTCTGGGCACCCTGTGCCAGGGCCTGCCCACCCTCCCAGGGAACAATTCCTTCCAAATATCCCATCCATCCCTGCCCTCTGGCAGTTTGAAACCATTTCCCTTTTTGTCCTGGCTCTTGAAGTCCTTGTCAATATTCCCTCCCCATGTTTCTTTTCACCTCCTCAGGCACTGGAAGGCCACAATTAGGTCACCCTGGAGTTTCTCTCCAGGCTGAACAATCCCAATTCTCCCAGCCTTTCCTCACAACAGGACTGCTCCATCCCTCTGCTCATCTTGGTGGCTTCCTCTGGACTCTCCCCAGCAGTTCCATGTCCTTCTGTGCAGGAAGGAAAGTATTCCAGGAGTGATTTATCCCCTTTGTCTTTCCAGCTCTGTAAAGTCATGGAGTTTTCCCTGCCCTCCCCCGCCAAAACACCCCATCTTCAGTGCCTCAGCCCCAGCCTTGGGGGAGGATCTGGAGCAATGGAGAGACGGAGCCAGGCTGCTGTGAGCAACATCTTTACATGATATTTTACAGAGGACAGCACCCGGCAAACAACGGCTGTCAGCCCCTTCCCGGTACAATTCCCCACGGAGAGGGCTCTCCATGTGGGAAATCGATTAGGGAGCTCCTGCTCCTCCTGGTGTAAGGCAGGAAGGGCAGGAGAGCCAGTTGCTCCACTACTTTTAGCTGCCCTCCTGCAGTAGGTGCAGCATGGAGCTTTTGACTGGCTGAAATCTTGGTTCTGGGATCCAGGAAATGCAGGAATTGCCCGGCTTTTCCGAGGAGCAGTCTGAGAATCAAAGTAACCCCCGTGCCATTTTTTCATAGCATTAAATAAAGGTGATTTGGGGTCCAGCTCTGGAGCAGGGCACATCACACTGCAGAGGTGGTGGCAGTAAAAGTCCTTTCCTTATTCCTGAGAGAGAGGAATATTAAGGAGAGCCAGCAGCAAGCAAATACAACAGGCGTGGATTTCTAACTTGGATTGACAAAACCCTCCTGTTACAGACAGCCTGGGCTCTCCAGAGCCTGCTGCCACCCTGCTGTGCCCATGGGCTGTGCCAGGGGATGGGGGTGCTCCTTCCCAGCCCCTCTACTGCTGCTTGGGAGCTGTGAAGTCCCACGCTGTCTCCTGGGCACACTTCCACATGGCCCTCATGAGCCGTGTGAAGCCCATGTCCTTGGGCTTCTCCAGGCCTCGCATCAGGCGCTGCTTCATGATGGCAACAAACTCCTTGTTGCTCAGCTCACCATTCCCTGCAAAAAGGAGGAGAAATAATCAGAGACCCACCATCAACCTCCTTGAAATGGTATCTTTAAAGGGCAGCAGTCATGAGTGTCCTTTCCTGCAGAAACTGAGACCACGTTTGGCTCCCACCTCCCAAAATATCCTGCTCAGCAAGGGATCCTGAGCCACAGATTCTAAATCCCAACCCTATGGATGCTTGCAGGAGGCAGAAAAGCAAAATGCAAACCAAATGTCTGTGTCCTCCCAGGAAACAACACTTCAAGTGGTTTAGGAAATTAAGGGTGCAGAATTTTTTCTAATGAAGTAGAAGGGAAGATTTGTTGATCAGATGAATGAGGTTATGGAGAATGCAGCCACTGAGTGGCAAAATTCCAGCAAACTATCAAGGGGTGAGCAAAATTCCCTCCAGTACTGCAGGTTTTTAATGTCTGTAAACACTGATGGAATGAAAACAACAAAATAATAACAATAATAATAATAAAAAGAGGTCTGTGCTCTCTTTTCTGCTTAGTTTCTTCCTTGGGGGACTCCTTGGGCAACCACAGTCTTTCCCCCTGAGGATTTGCTATCAAAATATTTAGGAGATTCTCCTCTGAGAGAAGGCAAACAGTGAATATTTGGATACACTTCAGCTCACTTGAATCTCCAGCTGATCATCTGGTGTGAAGTTTGTATCAGAACAGTGGTACTGAAGCACAGAGGAAAATAAAACAGGAGATGGGACCTTAGAAAGGTGCAAAGGAGTGGGTGGGGCTGAAACCAAGAGGGACAACAAAGAATAAAATAATTAAACACATTTTTTAATGTTCATACTTATGCACCAGTGCTGCCAGATGCTGGTGACTGTGCTGGAGAAGCAGGGTGCCAGCCAGGACTCTGATTTTGGCTTGGCTGTTTTGGGCAAATGGAGAATTTCCTTCTTTCCAAGTTGGAATTGCTGTCACCTGGCAAAGACTCCAGTAATTCTCGTTAAATCAAGCCAGGAGTGCTTCAGTGTGACAACAATCACCCCAGGGCACTCACACCCTCTGCAAAGCCACCAGCTTCCCAGCAGGGCACAGAGCTGCTATTAATTCATTAAAAATTAAGCTGACATTTGTCTAGGACTTTGGAGATAAAGCCCCAGACCGGCTCCTTTCCAACACTGCAGCACAGCAGTTCATTTTGTTAAACAAACTGCAGTTGTGTGGGGGTAAAAAAGGAGCAAAGTGTGCACATCAAACCCTCCCATCTGTGCTCCAAGACCCACATCTCACAGGGTGGGTACCACTGGATACCCTTCCCACAAAGGCAGGGGGATCACCACAGATCCACAGACAAAGAGCATGGCAAGAAAAGCCCTTTTCCTGCCCTGGATTTCCTGCCCTGGATTGACTCTCCCAGCCTCGCTGAGGTCGGGGTGGTTGCTCACCGTCGCAGTCGAAGAGCGCGAACACCACGTCGCACACGTGGTCCGAGAGCTCCACCTTGGCCACTGTCCTGGCCACCTGCTGCATGGTCACTGCAACACAGGGAGGGCACAGGGTCACACAGGGGGCAGGATGTGCCAGCCACAGCAGGACACCCCTGCTCCTCTGCAGAAAACGGCATTTGTGTCTTCAGAGAGGCTGGGAATAAGCTTGATTGACGAGGCAGCTCCTTCTGACAGCATTCCAAGGATGATATTCTATCAAACAACAATCCCAGCAGGCTGGGAATTCCAAAAACTGCTTTTCCTGTTGCAACCCAGTAATTGCAGAACGAACCCACCCCCCCTCCCACGGGGAGAAGACCAGATTAACCTTGCAAAAAATTAAAGAGTTGTAAGGAAGTATTTCCCTTTTCTCCCCAGACTGGCAGCAGAGAAGCAAGCAGGAGTTTTATTCCCACCTTTAGAAAAGGGCAATCCATGGAGCTATCAATCTGGAAGGGTTAGGCAGTTGATTTTGCTGCACAAATGGAAAAAACAAAGCCCCCTGGCTAGGCTAGTGTGAGTGTATTTAAAGTTAAATTGCTTCCCTAGAAAGCCTGACCTAAGGAAACGCCATTCACAGCAACTGGGATCAATGTTTAGCTTTGGAGGAAGGGCAGAGAGGGAAGTGGTGCATCCCAAAACCAGACTGAAACCACAAACAGCTTCTGCTTTCCTCCACAGCATCTTTATGGGTTTCTGTATGCCCAGTCCTTCAGTAATATTGGAGAGTTAAGTGTGTCAGAAAGGAAAAATTAATCATCCAATGTATACTGTAACTGGATTAATTACAAACTGCATAAAATATTTCTAATAGGATTTTTTTTTTATGTATGTTTACACTATTGATACCTTCCACCCCATTTCTGCACCCCTGAGTGAAATCTGGGGTTTTCTGAGAGGAATTCACAGCCACCTTCAGGTCCTTTTCCCCGTAAAACCTCTCCTTCTACTAAATAATGCAGGAGAAAATTGAAATGACACAATGTACATAATGTAAAATACATAAAATCTCAAGTAGGACCCTGCTTATCCCACATAATTATTCTTTTTGAGTGAAATTCCTTTTCTCCATGAGTGATGCAGCTCCAGTCAGCAGTTATTACTCTGTATTTCCTCAGACAGCAACACCAAATTTCATTTCATTTGTTGCAAATGTAAAACTTCTCTCCAGGTGCTTCACCTTGATGCCATCCCTCCCCTCCTGGTGCCTTAGGTACCCTATGGCTGTAGCCTGACATATTAAAAAAAATTTAGAATGATTTCCTACATCACAGAATTCCAGAATGGTTTGAGTTGGAAGGGGCATTAAGGATCACATCATTCCAACCCCTTGCCATGGGCAGGGACACCTTCCACTGTCCCAGGCTGCTCCAAGCCTCATCCAAACTGGCCTTGGACACTTCCAGGGATCCAGGGGCAGCCACAGCTTCTCTGGGCACCCTGTGCCAGGGCCTGCCCACCCTCCCAGGGAAGAATTTCTCCCTAACACCAAATCAAAATCTCCCCTTTCAGTTTGTAACCATTGTCCCTTGTCCTAATTCCTTCAATTATTAAAGTCAGGTTTTTCTGCTGAGATTTTACCTGCTCCTTCCATCTCTGCAAAGAGTCTCCTGATCCTTCCCCTCCTGTTTATTTTTTACTGCCACAGTTTTCCCAGCTGGAACTTGTACTCATGGCCACCAGTTCCTGCTTCCTCTCTCATTAATCCAACTGCACAAGTGTCAGCTCCATCCCTTCGTTCTTGCTTGATGCCAATATGACTTCATATGACTGTGCTGTGCTTGGTTAGGGCTGTGCTGGTTTTTAAGGAATCAAAAGGAAGAGGGAAAGCATCTCTACTTTCCTCTTCCACACACATGCTCCAGACCACAAGGTAGCTCAGGGAGGGAAATAAAATTTAAACCTGCTGGACTAATTTCTTTACCACTTCACAAAATGAAATCGGTGCTGTCTGGCGGAACATCTCTTAAAACAAAGCCTGCCAAGGTTTGGGACTCTGGAATAAAAATTCTCCTGGATTTCATACCATCAGAAATGAGTTCTACATTTCTGTCTTGAAAAGCTTCTAAAATTTCATGCATTGGTATGCCCCACTGATTCTTTTAATGAGCCATCTGAGTTATTTTATGCAAGTTTAGTGTCTGACACAGTTATCCTTTTTTTCCACTCTGATTCCCAGAACTGCACCATGAGCAATGCTGCACCAAGCGTCTGCAAACGGGGCTTCGCTCCAGGCGAGAGCCTCGCCAGATGGCAAACTTCACTTTTTCCTTCCAACTTCAGATTAATCACACATGTGGCCAAAAGAATGGACAGCTGGGCTGCTGCCTTTGTTTTCCAAATGGCACTCGGGGTGATGGGAGCAGAGCTCCCTGCCCTGGGCCATTCCAGGATGGAAAGGCAGGACACGTGTGTTTTGGTCTCCCAGGAATCAGTCTCACGTTGATGCACACGTTTCATGTCAAGGCTCCCAGTTGGAAATGTTGGATGCTATCACTGGCAGTACAGCTACCAAAATCCATTGAACTTTTTACAAATCATTTGCATGAGTACGTGCCGGAACACCCATCCAGGAAAGAGCTGGATAAGCCTTATGCAATCCTGTAGGCACAGCACATTTTCCTTTGTCTCCTCAAACCATGAGGCTGCAGCCCTGCAGCTGAGCAGAAGCTGTTTTGACATCAAAGGGAGCATAAGAGAAAGTCACAGAGATCAGAGAAAAAAAAGCAGAGTTCCCAGACCAAAGGCAGTGCCTACCCCCTGTTTGTGCAGTATCTACAGCCAGAAATATGGAAAGAAAGGAGATTCCTTGGAGACATCCCAAACCTGACTGCAGGTGGCCCAGGGTGAGTGGCTGCAGGAGATCCTGTTGGATATGAGGGTCTCCAGGGACCCAAGTCCTCCCCTCCCTCCCACTGCCATTATTCCAGAGAAGCAATCTGAGCTGTGCTTCCAGGGGGGGCAACTTCTTCCATCCATCTCCAAGGCAAAGGAAAGCAAGCAGCAATTCCATGACTGCATTCCAGCTCACCTCCTTCCTAACTCCCTGTTGACTCTGCAGCTGTTTCAAGAAGCATCATTCAAAAAAAAAGATTTTCCATGAACCTTTCTGGGGCTCCAGCCCTGCTCCAAGCCACAGATCAGCAGTGGGCTCAGCTGCCTCCCCGTGCTTTGGCCCATCCATGCCTTGCCCTAAGCCCCAAAGGAGTTATCCCGTGGCTCTCCACCAGCAGAAGGGCTGCTTGGAAAACCTGGCTGCACACAGTGCCAGAAAAAGTGCAATTCACACCCTCCTAAAAGGGGAATAAGCACCAAATTCAGCTGCTGTCCTGCTTCCAGCTGTGAGCCCAGGCTGGGGAAGTCTTCTAAGGAATGCTTGTGATTTAGGAGAATGACAGCTATTATGTTGCTGGGAAAATGAAAGATGGGCTAATAAATAATCTGGGTGTTTTTAAATGGGTCATTAAAATACAGGTTTATGATCCTTTTTAGAAGAAGAAGTGACTTAAATTCAGCACAGAAAACAGGCTGTCAAGCTCTGGCTGTTTGGTACCAGCCATTTTTTTCCCCTCTGAAATTTTAAACAACCCTTCTAAAATCGTAATAATGTTTGCTGCTTTGTTAGCAGCAAATTATTACACACACTAACCTCTTCCTAGTCCCCATCCCAGTGGAATTTTTACCTTGTTAGTTTGTACCCAGCAACCTTGTGAAAGCTTCACTTTTGGGAGGGCACACTCTATTTATGGTTTATTTTACTTAAATCTGATTCCTGCCCAAGGAAGGTTCCCTTGCCCCAGCTGGGGCAAACACTCCCAGCTCAGTGGCTGCAGCAGCTCATTAATGGCACGTAATTAAACTGCAATCACACTGATTTACCAACTGCACACAGACCTAAATTCTGCAAAAATGTGTATTCCACAACACGATAAATGCTAATTTCCTGTGGGCACTGAGTAAATTTGATTTGCTGGGCTATTACCTCCTCTGGGATGCTGCAGGAAGGGCTCAGAGCAGCAGCACACCCAGACTTGGCATTTTACTTTTAAATGAAAGAAAATCCTGTCAGGTTCTCTTAAGTCTTAAGGTAATGATGATCTAAACCAAAGAGTACAGATGATTTCCCCCAGAAAAATTTAAGATGAGAAGGGCTGCTGACACACACAAGCAGAGATGTGACACGTTTGTTTCCCTCTGTAATTCTACTGCCCCAAAACCTATTAATGCCCTAATATTTCCCCACAACAGCAGCAGTTTGAATAGCTGACTTCCAAAATGTTTAATTCTGCAGCTGCCTAAATAAATCAGCTTTAATTTTGCAGCAGACAAGAGTTTCCACTTAGCCTAAAAATCTTTTAATGAGTTTGCCATCTTTTTTTTATATTCTCAGTCTGTTTAAAAAAATAAAATCCCCTCTTAAAAAAAAACCTAAAGACAAAAGCACACACTTGTGAGAGATCCTGGCAGCAGAGCTGGACTTTGGTTTGAAATATATTTTGGGGTTTTTTGAAAAATATATATTTTTTTTTTTTTACATCAGTGTGTCAGATCTAAGAACAGACCAGCTCAGAAAAGGAAACATGATGAGAAGGAGGAGGAGGATATGGATTGGTCTGATCAATAAACCACATTATTACCAAGGTCCCCAGGAAACACCAGCTCTGAGTTTTATTCAGCCCACTCCTCTGGACTGTGGGTTATCTGAAACACAGTCTTGGACAGATTTTAATGCTCAGTCTAGGGCTCAGTGGTGTTCCACTGCTCCCCCCTCTTTCCCTCCATCACTCCCTGAGGGGAGCTCTGAAGATGTTTGCCACTGCTTGGATTTCAAGGCAGAAATGCAGCACCCAGCCCTTATTTCTAGGCAAAGTCTACGATTTTTGAGCAAAGCTGAAACAAAATAAGGGTTCTGCAGTTCCTACCACCAGCCCCACTGCTGCTGTGCCTCTGCCATGTGGATCAGAGACCCACAGAAGATAACTCTGCAAGAATTTTTTTACACTCATTTTTGAAGTCCTTTGACAAAAAAGGTCAATACAGAAGATGGGGATGAAGAAGAAACACCGGTGTCCCTGGGATCTGGAGCCTGTGGCACACTCCTTAGGTCACACAGCACAATGGTCCTTCTGCAGGTACCACCATGAAATCACTGCTTCCTCATCCATTCAGGCTACACATGTCACCCTTTTTTTATCCCTGTATCTAAAACTGTGGAAGTATAAAACCTGGAATCCCTCTTTATCCATGGATGTAGCGAGCTAAGCACCTCATTACAGGGAGGAATTGCAATTTGGGTACATTTTTAACCTGTCAGCCTGGGCTTGTCTGATACCTTCCTAACTCCAAAGACACGGAATGAGTTATGCTCCCTCAGGCTTTCAGCACCTGAACATCCCTCAGGTTTTAATACCTTTATCAAGAGAAGCTCCAGCCATGTGGTAGAAGCTCAAAGCTGTGTCCACGTCATTTATGTTCTTCAGAAAAGTGAAGAAGTTCTCCACCTCCTCAAATGTCAGCCCCTAGGACAGAGAAAAGACACTCATGTGGTGATGGGAAAAGGAGATCACGGACACTGCCTGGAAATGACACAGTGACTCATTGGCCTGAAGCTGTAGCCAGAAGGGAATTCATCTGCACGCTCCATAAACTCAACCTTGGCACTTGAGGATGTGGGTTGTGACCTATACTTCTGTTCCCCTCCTGCTTCCCTCCCAGTCCCACAATGGGAAGGGACTGAAAACCATCTCCCAGGCGAGCAGACACACCACAAGCCTGTAGTTGGGATGCAGAAGACCACTGCAAACAGGTGAACTGATAATTTTTTCTGAAGTCTGCACAGTTGCAATGATAATATCAAACAGTCTGTGCACTGTAAGGTCCCTCCCAAGGGATTCAGGGACCCCTGGGGGCATCCATGTCTTACCCAGTGTGGCAGAAGATGACACTAAAACACAGAAGTGTCCCAGTCTGCTTTGCTGCTGGAGGCAGGATCCCTGTCTGCTCCGCTTACCTGGGCCAGGCGAGCATGTGCTCGGTGAGAGCCGACAGCCACGCTCTGGGACGGGCATGGAAAAGCATCCTGAGCTCCCCAGGAGAAGTGGTGCCGATGAGCACAGCTCTGGGAATCCCACCTGGTTACACTACACCTGATTTTATCACCCTGCTCAGCTCCAGCACAACCACAGCAGTGCTGGGACAAGAGCTGGAGCCTCCAACTCCTCCAGCAGAGCCACTGCACGGAGCCAAGGGAGGAGGTGAATCATCACCACGGTAATAACCACTCAGACTCCCTCTCTGAGAGACATAAATCAGCTTGTCAGGAGTTCAGGTTCAGGCTCCTCCTGTCCTGCCTGGCACAACAGATTGATAGAGCAAGATATTAAAAATCCTAATTGCATAACAGCACAGTTCCATGATCTGGATATGTTCAGCAGGTACTGTCAAATATAAATTTACACAATCTGCTGTAACTCTGCTCAAACAACTTCTAATCAGGGAAGAAGCCACCAATCCTTTGAAAGAAAATTTTTAAGGTCTTCCCATACAGACATTTGCAGCTTGTTCCTGTCTTTGCTGTGAGTATGTGGCACTGCACTGATAATCTACGTGTGCACTGACACATGCAACAGCAGCTCTGTCAGCCCTGGATTCATGGATCTGGGCCAAAAAGGATGAGATGGCAAAATGGGAGAGCACATGTGGACAACAGAGCTGACTGAAGACAGAAATCCCTGGTGACTCTGCAGGGAGCTTTCCTTGAATGTTTGCCTGCTCCTCTTCCTGAAAGGAACACTAGGATGTACAGCAGAATTAAATTAAATATTGTCCTAGGAAAAAAAAAAATCCAATCAATCAGGTACTCCTGCAGGAAGCACTGCAAAGATCCCTCTGTTTTGTACAATGGTTCTACAATAGAAAATATCTTTGCAATTATCATGATGCCTCCCTGCCTGGGAGCAGGGCACTGAGAGTGTGGAAAAGCCTGGAGAACCATGAGGTGTGTGGCCATTTCCAGGTCAGCAGAAGACATTGTGCTGTCTTCTTCAGCAGAAGATGAATTGTCAGCATCTGCCTGCTCTGTCTGGGACATCTGAGGTTTGTAGTGCTCTAAGCAAAGAGCCACAGACCTCATATTTTCTTGGAATTCCCAAAATGGCAGATGCCCAAGCAGCACTGCTGTCTTTGCAAAATGGACCCTTGTTTGGAATGCTGGAATGGTTTGGGTGGGAAGGCACCTCAAAGCCCATCTCATTCCACCCCCTGCCATAGGCAGGGACACCTTCCACAGGCAGGGACACCTTCCACTATCCCAGGCTGCTCCCAGCCCCATCCAATCTGCCCTTTGTGGTCCTTTCACCAGCTGAAAAAACAAACTCAGTGACACACGTGTATCCTACAAATTGTAGCTTTCATGTGGACAAAACCACTGAATGTCTGTAGCAAAATACCATCAGTGTTACGAAAATTAATATTTTTTTGAGGAACCCTATAGGTGAGGATGGCATCAGTATTAACTCTGTTCCAGCTACCAAAATAAAATAAAAATCAGAGACTGGGACAGCCTCAGACAAGTCAACAGATGAATGATCACCTCTTTCAAGGCATTTGTAGCTCCAGCTGTTGATTCATAATCAGATGAATCCCTTCATCATCCAAGTAATCCCCACAAAACATAAGCAGGGAGACTCCAGAAGCACTTACCTGCTTATAACACAACAGCTCCAACATCTCCTGCAAAAATTAGGGCTTTTCACTTGGGAACCCAGGTTCAGCCAGGAATTCCACCTTGCTGCCACCCCCTGCTATCTCCACAGAAAAATACCTCAGCCAGCCCCCAAAGCACATGTAGATGATGTGAATCACTGGTTTCTAAAGAGACTGCTTGGTTTTCTAGCAGTTAGGGGGGCATAAAACAAATAATAGCTTGCTTGTGAGTATTGCTGATGACTCAGGCTCCTCTTAGGAGAAGAAAATCAGCTGTGTAAGTACAACTTGGGGAGGAACTCATGTTAGACAAAACAGAATGTGGCAGCTCTGCTGAATAAGCAAAGTACACCTATGTGCAGGGTAAGATTGGGTTTTTCCTCAAGAAAAATAAAAATAGTGAAAGCAGATTGGCAGTTAATAGAACCAAACTTATCACTCCCAAAAGCAGGAATGCAGAATAACAGTGTTGGAAAACAGCTAAAGATTAGATTAAACTCAGAGTTTTGTTGTTTTGGAGGCTGCCAGGGTTGCCTTGCGCACTCAAGGTAATTGCATCAGACAAGGAAGACAAGGTTTGGCAGATTCCATAAGAAAGCTCTCTCAAAATAACAGTACTTCCAGGGGAAAGACTTGCTGGGTGAGTTTGGGAAAGTTTCTGGGCATTTTATCCTCACCAGTGTAAGGAATTGTGAATTTTTCACCAATTCTATTCCTTGCAAATGTAATTTTTTTTTTTGTCCTATTGCCCATTTCCTCTCCTTGAAAGTCCTTGGAAAAAAAGGAAGATAAAGATTTGCTCTGAATCTGGCTGATTTGGGGATGAAAATAAGGTAAGAACAAGAAGTTCCTCCTCTGGCACAGATGTCAGGGTCTTAGCTTACACATAAAAGGAAGAAAACATCTGTTGTAGGAAACCTTCCAAAGTAAATTCCTTTGCCTCTTTTCTCACACATCAAGCTACTGTTCAGTAATATCTATACACACATACATATAAATAAATGTATATATAAACCCAAAAATTACAGAGAAAGAATAAACAATTTGCAAACTTCAAAACCAGAGCTGATCTTTTTTATACACACTGTATTTAAGCACTTTTTCTTGGAGAAGTCAAATTATTTCTGTTAATGTAGGAACCCCATTAAGGAACCAAAAAAAAGGAGCAGAACCTGGTCAAAACTTGTGTTTTATAACACACTTGGCACCTCAACCAGTTAAGAAATAAACTCTGGTTCTGATGTCAGAAGAAAGCAGCTCTAAAACAGCCAGCCAAAGATTTTCCATCCATTCTCACTCTGATGAATTGTTTGTTTATATTCCAGTTAATAAAAGAACATTCTGGCTTAATAAAAGAACATCCATTATAGGAGCAGATGTAAAATTCTAATTTCTCAGCCCATACTTGCCTTACCTGATAAAGCACATCTTGTGGTATGGATATCTTATTCCAAGGTCTCTCACTGAAATAATGAGTGTAGGGTCTGCAAACTCACTCCTCTGTAAATTGTGAGTAATTTTTCCCAGAAGTTAATAACTAAATAATAACCTGCCTGGCCACAGCAGCTAATGAATCCAAGGTCGAGCCAGGAACTGGGAGCACGGCTTCAGTGTTTGTTCTGGCTCCAGACCCAGGGTGCCATTCAGCAAATTGAATTTTTAAAATTACAGCATCTCTTTTCATAAGGCATGAACCTACAGCTTGCACTGGCCACCAACCCCTGCATTCCCAGCTCTTCCCTCTCTCCACCATGGCTTAACACGGTGTGGATGCTTTTCCGAAGGAAACTTGGACTGACCTAACTCATCTCGCAGCCCAGCCTGGGGCTGAGAAATTTTCCCAAATTTTCCAAGAACACCACTGACCTCTCCATCCTGGAAGTGCTTCTTGAGCTGTTTGAGCATGACAGTGAGCTTCTTGGACTGCACCCCGCTGTATGCCAGCAGCATGCTCCCGAACTGCCGCTCCGTGATCCGCCCATCCACCGGGTCGTGCCGCTCGAACTGCAAGGGAAAGGCAAACAGGGAGATGAAAATGAGGAGCAGCAGAAAGCTCCACCTGATGTATGAAGCATAAAAAAGACACCATAAAAAAAAATTAATATTGCAGGAAACACTGGTGAAGAAGTTCTGATGTGTTTCAGTGTCTGCTTTCCCCGGGATTGTCTCTCCACATTCTCCCTATGTGTGATTCTATGGACAGCTCCTGGGAGAAGCCCTTGTATCTCACCCTCCCAATTTTATCCCACAGGACTGGGCTAAGGATTGGTTCCATGGTTGCTCTAAACAGGGACAGTGGTTAATAAACCAAAGAGAAGTCTTGCAAAGTTCTTCTCATTTTACTCTTCCCTGCTCCAAGGCCTGTACCAGTGTCCCAGCAAGGGAAGGTTCAGGGATGTCTCCAGACTTCACCTTCTCCAAGTTCTCCTCATCCTCAGACCCTTCCAGTCCCTGACTCTTACAAATGCTGTGTGAAGCTCCTGCAGCACTTCCAAAAAGCCCTTGTGCAGAGGAAATTTTTCTCCACTAATCCATCTCTTCTGCAGTAGTTTGTCTCCTGGCTTCCACTGCAGGCAAGGAGGGAAGAGCCATTGCCCAGCTTGGGGAGGTGGAGGGTGGGAGCACCAGGTCTTTGCCTACTGAATAATGGGGATTATTTCATCCTTTCCTCTTCCTCCACCTCTGTGAATCTACAAGCATCAACATTAGACTTCACCCAGCTTTGCAGACCTCAGCACTCAGGATCCCTTATTTGGGATATATCCCTTCAAATTTACCAGGAAACACAAGACCAACACTCCAGCTGATCACAAGTCAGAAGATGACATTTAACAACAAAATTAATTTTTAAACTCATGGGGAACAACTTGGTACCAGTGATTGACATTCTGCTGCCTACTGAGTTGACCATTCCTGCCTCAGCCGCTCTTCAGTGCTAATGAATTTTTAATTATTACCATATCAACCAGATTTTAGTTGCTTTTCCCAGTGGGAAACCAAGGGATTCCTGATAAGGGAAGCAGCAAGGCTGGAGGGATTTGTATGGGTGACTCTGGCAGGAGGCAGACCCCAAATGGAGAAATTCTGCTCTTCAGCCCCCCTGTGCTTTCACCTGAGTGGCCCACACGGTTTTGGGGGAAAAATGGTGATTTTTACTGTCATCTGATACAGGCTTTGGAGATCACTCATGATGCAAAACGTGGGCCTCTCCCATTCTCCTATGCTGGGGGAAAAGAGAGAGAAAACTCATCTTTTGGGTATGTTCCTCATTAAAAAGCAAAAGTAGTCATTTCTGCCATGCCTGAAGAATGCCAAGAAAATGCCCCTGGGACACAAAAATTTGCCATCAGTGCTGCTTCAGAAGCAGCCTTGATGCTTTTTTCTGCTGTAATATTCCTAATTTCATCCCCAGAGACACCAACCAGCTCTTTTCTACCAACAGCCTTAAAGTACCCCAAGTTTTAGCAGAGCTTTAGGTACCATCTTTAATTAAAGGCCAGGAAATGGGTCCAAATATCTCAGATCAACCTCCTAAGTGGTGACTATGCTTAGAAAATCTCAAGTTGGTGTCTAAAATCCTATCAGCCCCCTCTCCCCTTGCCCTGCATTAAGGATCAAGCACTGGGCAGCTCCATGGGGTAGCACAAGCAAACACAGCTCCCTGCAGATGGGGGAATAAAGAACCAGCTCCTTGAAGGTGTTTTTGGAACTAAACCTTCAGATTGTGGTCAGTTTTGTGCTACCAGATGAAAAAACCAACCAACCAACCAAAAAAAAAAAACCAAACCAGAAAGGAAAAATTAAAATACTTTTCATCTTCATTTTTGTACTGATATACCACACAACTATTTACAAGAAATAATAAAAAAAAAACCAACCTGGAAACTATGGAATTTATGCTGCTTATTATTTATCTCACTTTAAAATCAACATCTCTAACATTAAACCAGAGCACTCAGATATTTGCTGTCATGTACGGTTGTGCTCATTGCAAAGGTCAGCCCAGAACGGGGCTGGGAAGTGAGAGCTGGTCCACATCCAGTTCCCAAACTTTAATATAACCACCACTGAACTGAGAAAAAGCAACAGCATCACAGTGAGGGCTAAAGAAAGTTCAAGTCTTACCTCCAAGCTACTGTCAGATGCATTTAAATTAATTACAGAAGGGATAAGCAGGGCATGTCATTTAAAGAGAAATTTCAGGGGGGGAAATTCTGCTTATTTTTTTCTGGTATGTCAGAGATTCTGTTTATCCATAAAGAAACTGGGTTTCAAAGGATTTGTGAGTGGAAACCCATTGATTCTTGATGAAAGAAAACCCCCAGCTACTCCTGACACCCCCTTTCCCACCCTCCTGGCCAGGAGCACAGGGACATCCATGCTCCTCTACCCTCTGGAATGCTTTCCAGCCAAACACAAGTCACCACTTGGAAATGAAGGAAGGTGCAAAGCCTATAGGAATTTTTCTTTCAATACACAGCCTACAAAAAGTGTTAAAATCCTCTGGGTACTTGAAGAAAGCAGGAAAAATAGTGCCCATTCCCAGGTAATCAGAATTATTTGCCTCCATGCACAGGATGATATTGTACAGGTTATTTTTTTGTTCATTGGGGAGGGGCAAGAACTCCAAACCCTACAAGGAGGGGATGCAGGGCACAGCACACTGAGATTTATTACAGGCAAACAAGTCTTCTGACAGCCTTTTTCCCTTTCATGGATCTTCAAGAAGGAAAAGCAGGGCCAAAGCAGTCCCTGACCTGGCATTATCCAGAGGGGATCCTACCCCATCCCAAACTGCAGCCCCAAAATCCAGCCAGCCCAACACCTCCAGAGCAGTTTCCACTCGCAGCCACTTGGTGCCAGCAGTGGATTCTGCATCTGCACGAGGCAAGGAAAATGGGATAGAATGCTGGCCAGTGTTCCTCCTGCAGGCCAGGACACCTGAGGTGCTGAAGAAATTAGCTTGAAATAGAAAAAAAGGCTGTGTTTTGAAATTCATTAAAAGCCAACGTGACGTGAAAGGAAATCCAAGGCGTTTATGGAACAGTTCAGCAGGAACTGTTCATGACAAGAGGGAACAGCTTCAAACTAAAAGAAAGGAGGTTTAGATTGGATATTACAAAGAAATTGTTCCCTGGGAGGGTAGGGAGGCCCTGGCACAGGGTGCCCAGAGAAGCTGTGGCTGCCCCTGGATCCCTGGAAGTGTCCAAAGCCAGGCTGGATGGAGCTTGGAGCACCCTGGGAAATTGTGGTGGAATGAGATGGGCTTTAAGATCCCTTCCAACCCAGGTCATTCTGGAATCCTATGGGAGAGGAAGAAGGTAGGAGAAATGGGGTGCAGCCCTTCACTTCACCAGCTTTGGTAGCCCAGTCCCAGTTGTCAGTCCAAATACACAGCAGGGTACTCCCTGTTTTTTGTTATTTAAAAGATTACCCATAACCTTAAACATGTGTTAAATAGTCCCAAACTCCCCCTCAAACCTGACAGGATAAGCATATTCCTGCTCCTCTGTGAGATGAAATGCCCAGTTTTGTTCAAATAACCCCACTCTCCTTCCTTCTGAGAGAAAAGCTTTCTCACAGGAGGAGAACAGAGGACAAATAAGCAATTTTCCCTGCTTCTACATCTCCTAAATTGCACAAGTTTATGGAAAGGCAATACAAGGACCCATCATAAAAGAGGAGAGCCATAATATCTTTTCTTCCTTGCTTCAGTTTTTTTTTCCCTCCACTAACTCAATCCATCTTCCTCTGCAGGAAATCAAATCCCAGGCTCTGAGGAACATCCAGCCCAAACCAATTCAGAGATACCACCATGAGAAACATCCTGGTGGAAAAAAAACCCCAAAAAAACCTGCTGGAAGTTCCTAAATGTAGACATTGGTTTCCTTTCATCTCTCCTTCTGCCAGCAAAGCTCACCAGTGGGAGGGAAATGAAGCAGCTCCAGTGGCCTCAGAAAAAGGCCAAGTTTGGATACCAAACACTTCCCAGGAAAAGGTTTCTCTTCCCAGCTGATTGTCTCCTTCCTCCTCAATAAATCTGTCATAATCAATAGTATTAACAGGAGAAGATTCTACCTAAAACTCCAGTGCTAAAATCCTCACCAACCAGAGAATGGGAATTTAAAAAACTGCTTAAAAAAGGAGGAGCAGCATTTTGTGATTGCTGTCACCAGACCCAGCTGGGCCCAAGAGAGCAACCCAAGCTCTGCAACTGGGGAGGGGACACCAAAACCTTCAGAGAGGGCTCAGCATCACCAGACAACCATGAGTGGATGTCAAAACCTCCCATGGCAAAGTGGGATAAATAATGCCTGCAGATGATACCCCTCCTTCCTAAGCTGGCATTTTTGGGCTGGACACACACTGGTGGCTTGTGTCTCTTGCTTTGTTTGCTGAAGAAGAAAATGGCTAAAATAACCTCCAAGCACTTGGCACAGACAGCATTTAGGATCCACCAAATCCCATCGGTGCAGGAGAGAAACACCCAGTTGTAACAGGAGCCAGCAGAATGAAAACACAGCTCAGATTTTTCCTAAAGCAATGCCAAAAGGATATACTTCCTATCCTCTTCAAACACTCATATTAGCTAAATATCCAGCTGTATTTTAGCAGGCTCTTAAATTTCTAGGAAGGTTTCCCCTAAAAACAAATCCAACAGATGATGTATTCCCTACAATCTCAAAGCAAGGATCTTAAATAAATAAATGTATGTGTGCCACATTCCTAATTGAGATAGCAAAGAGAAATACATCTTCAAGGACTTTTGGATGGGGAGAGAAGTGTTGAGGAATGATTTTTGAGCTTCTTTCTGCAAGTTAAAATAAACATCCATGGAAGAAATATTGCTAATACTAATTCTATCAGGTTTAGGGGTAGTTTAAAAAGGTGACCTGTTTCCAGAGCTGCTCTGTGCATAATAAGGAATCAAAAGGGTCTGGGAAATAATGATTTGTAGGGTAATATTCAGATTCATAATATATGACCCTTTAAAGTAATATTTGCTCAAAGCTTTCTTTGACAGGCTGTAATACATTATTTATCTGCAAACTACTGCAGCACTGGCTCTGTTTACTGTTCTGGAGAAGGAGGCTGCCAGGATCTCTCATCAAGTTGCATATACAACTATGACAGGAAGAAAAAGAAAGGGGAAAACACTATATATCTCCCTAAATCCCAGCAACCTCGTCCATCCAAAAAAATTTAATGTATTTGTGAATAAGCTGAAGTGTTTGCACAGGCACCAAATTACTGCCAGAAAAAAAAGAAAGGCAAAAGTTTCTAAAGGCTTTTTGTTTGGGGAGATTGAAGATTTAAAATATTAATTTCTTTTTGAAGAGGGGGATAATTATGCTGAAGGGTTTCTTCTGTGGACACAGACCTAAAGTGCTGGGTTTTGCAAGATGAAGCTCAGTGTGCTCTGGACACAGCCTACAAAGAGCCCCCAGGTGTAATTACTGCATTATTTGGTAAAGCCCACTCAAAGACACAGCTCTGAAGATGTTCAGAGCTGCTAACAGCAGGAGGAATGAAAATGGGAAGGAAGAAATGCCAAACCCAGCCTGCAGCATCGCTTCTCTTTACCTTAAAAATTAATAAAGAAATCAGAGCTATTTTCACATGAGAAGAATCCAATCTTCCAAACACTCTCCCTTGTTCACACTTTCTTCCCCTCTGCCTAAGTGAATATGTAGCAGCCAGGTTAAAAATGTCCATCTGTCAGCAGCAGTGCAATCCCAGCAGACCTGATGTTGGAGAGAAGCTTTGGAGATTTCATTGACCTTGGCGAGCCACTGCTGCCTGCAAGGGGGAAAAATTCATTCCCATCACCAGCCACTTGTTCCACTTTAACGAGTGATTTACAAAAGGGTTATGTAAAGATGGCTGCACCTGAACTTCAGCCCACAAATGAAAATATCTTCCTGCAGGCTCTGAGGCAGATCCACACTCTGTGCAGTGAGGGAATGACAGGAAGGAATCCTACAGAAAAGGAATCAGTAATGCTAAAAGGACATGAAAAAGGACATGTCTGATAAATTAAAGGGATGGAGAGGGGGAAGAGCTGAGCCATCTCCTCCCGTGTCTGCTCTCCAGACCTGGCTCTGTTACTGCCATCCCTGCCCTTGACAATGCTCCTGGTACCATGGAACAGAGCACTTTTTCCATCCTGCATGCTCCCTGAATAAGAGGAAAGTTCAGAAACAGAACAAACTCCCAACCCTCCACACAGGACAGCGGAGCTGCAAGCACCTGAGTGAAGCCATTACTCTGAAAAATACCAATATCTAAGCCTCCATGGAGCTGCTGTAAACAGTTTTATTAAGAAATACAGCTCTCTCACTGCCTGTTAAGAGTTCACATTGTTTTCTGCTTGACCTTGGTGCTCAATTCCCCAAGAAGAATAAGTTTGCAGGAGTTTAATTCAGCCTAGCAGGGGAAAGGGTCCTGCTTCCACATTCTTCCTGCATCAGCAGAAGCAAAGTCAGGGCTGAAGCACAGCCAGTAATGTGTGGGAATAAAACAGAGAGCACAATGAAACTGATGAAGGAGCCTTGTGTCTTAGGCCTAATCAAACAGAAACCATGGGAGAGACAGACACAAATAACTGCTCCCTGGGGCAGAAGTGACCAAGAGATATGTTGTGAAACTTTGATACCAGGTAACTGCTGCCATGAAGAATGTATAGCCAATGGGGAATTGTTACCAAAAATAGAACCTTATGTAAGTGCCATACAAGTAAAACCCTATATTAAATGCCTTGTATACTCAATAAAACTGGCTTCTGATCTCAACTTGGATGTCCCTGTCTCAGTCACTGACAGTGTGGAGGTGCAGAACAGCTCTGAATTCAGAGCCTGAAAGGGGAGAATGAGCAAGAGGACAGAGGTGTTTGTTCATGCAGCAGAAGGAGGAGGCAGAAGCCAGGTACCTGCTAAAAGAACACATTCACACAGACATCCCCAACCTCTTGCCCACCAGCTTTTGCTGCTCCCTGGCTGTTGGCTAATTTGGTTGTGCACACATAAACAAGAGCATCTATGCTAAATGGCTGATATTTCCTAATTCATGGACTCTGATACAAACCTCCACACATTCCTTTGGCAAGGTAATGAACCCAAATGGCACTCCTGGGGTTTTATTTGCAGGGGTCCGGCAGAAGGCTCTGCTGCACTGCGGGAGCTCGGCAGTGGATTTACACACCCTTCATAAACCAAAGGAGCCTGTTGGTACAGAGTAAAGCCTTCCACTGCTGCTAATGATGCAATAAATAGAAATTCCAATAAAATCCTCCACGGCTTCCCCTGCAGAGCCACTGCACCAACCACACTGAAGTCACCTGGTTCAAATACAGACAAGGCAGCAGCGGGTGTTTTCTCACCAAGTGGTTGTCCCTGTCCCAGCCTGTCCCAGCCATGCTCACAAGCAGCTGCAGCACATGTGCTGCCACACCATGCCAGCCTCACTGGCACACTCCTGGACCACCGGGTATTTTGGTCACCAGTGACAGGACCCAAGGGAACAGCCTGAAGTTGAGTCAGGAGAAGTTTAGGCTGGATATTGGGAAAAGGTTCTTCCCCCAGAGGGGGGGTCAGGCATTGAACAGGCTGCCAAGGAATGGGCAGAGCTCCAGAAGTGTTTGGATAATGCTCTCAGGTACAGGGTGGGATTGTTGGGGTGCCCTGAACAGGGCCAGGAGATGGACTCCTGTGGGTCACTTCCAACTCAGGACATTCTGTGATTTTACAGCTGACATGCAGTTGCTCAGTATGCTCTTATAATCCTGAGGCCCCCCCAAACCACCCCACAGACTCTTTTCTCTGCCTTTCAGAGTGAGGCATTGGGAAGGTTTGATTTCCCTGGCACAAGTTTCCTCATTTAGATTTGGAATCAGCTAGGAAAAGCATTTATGGCATCTTCTGACTGAGGCACAAAGACCAACCTTCGGTAGCTCACCCGTGACAGCAAAGCCCCCCACCCACCAGCATTCCCCCTGCTTAATGGAAAAAGGGACTGGAATTCAACCTGCCTTGGATTTCAACTAAACTTTCCCTGGTGCACACTTAGGCATTTCATTACCTGCTCTTCTGTTCCTGATTGATGAAAATGACTTGCCTCAGACTCCTCTGTGGTGACTCCTCGTGTTTAGTGAGACAGTTATATCTCCCTCCTGTCTTTCCTTTAAGCTGCACATGCCATGGCCTCATAACTTATCCCTATCCTCAGGTTTTGCTTTTTTTTCCATACTGATGTTCCACTCTGAATTCTTCCCAAGTCTTTGGCTGACACTGGACAAGAACTGAATGCCAGCTTTTCCCCAAACCTGAGACAGTGCAGTCAACCTGAAAGCTTCATGTGACCCTTTCTACTCACATGCCAAGACAAAAGCAGGCTGCCAGCTCTGAATGTTGTTAAAACCAGGATGAGCTGTCCAAATCACTTCCACTGCCTGCCTAGAAATCCCCAGATTACATATGTGTGTGCTGGACTGTGCCTTCTTAACTACAGAGCTCCCTGATGTGAAACTATTCACAGTGGTTGGATGGTCCCACTTTTAACTGGACATGTCACATATGTATTTATCCATCAGCCCATCTTCCTCTCCTTCCCCTGTAGCCAGGTCAGGAAATCACTAACAAAGAACACAAACAACTTTTGTACCTGTCATTAACTGCCCTACTGAAGAGGCAATTCCACCAGTGCTGGTTTGCCTTTTCAGATGTAAACATTGTGTGAAGGAAGAGAAAACAAATCTGGAACTAAAGCAGGAGTTCCAGGTATACAGGATATAGATACAAAACTAGGTGTAGAACTGACAAAACTATGTAAGTACACAGAACCCTTTACAGGATTGCTGAAAAGGCAGAATTCATAAGGAAAAAGGGAAAACATGACATTCCCAATCATTGTTTCCACAGGGGCTGGGTCAGTGGTGAGGCTGAAGTGAAAAGATCAGCAGGTAAAGGACAACTTTGAGAGACAACACAGCTAATCATGATAGAGATTGTCACAAAGGTGACTTAAAATCAAATAAAAATGTCTTGTTTAAGTTCAACAGCAAACTGACCTCTAAAAAGTCCGAATTTTGGGTCTCTCCTTGCAAAGCTCAGCCAACCTGACACCATCACACTTCATTTTTTCAGGCTCCTCAAACCAATTTACTTAAGTTACTCATTTTCCCCCTAAATGACTGCAGAAGAAACAAAGATATATGCCTCATTACTGCAAGCTTTGTTGCCTGTGTTAACAAATCACTGAAAACCTGTATTGCTGTGCCAGCCTACATAAAAACAAGGCAGAATCCCAAAAAATCTTGAGTAGGCTTGTAACAACAGAGCAGTTTTTAATATCTGCTACAGGATTACTTGGATACTAACTATTGCAACACTGGGACTCAGAAAGGCACTAACAGATTTAAGTTATTACCCTAAAACCCAACTGAGCAGCATCAGAAATGCCTTCTGAAACCACAGTATTTGTTAAGACAGGGTTGATATCCCAAAGGATCTAGGACTTGCTAATGAGAAATGCAGATGGAAGTGCATCCATCACCCCCTTCTTCATAAAATCCAAACCAGGCAGTAACTGTATTGGCACTGGCCATGAAATCAGGAATTTCCAGGATAAAGAAGTTACTCCCACATCACCTGTCACAGAACAGACACAAAGTATGGAATTTTTCAGATGACAGCAATGGTGTCTTATACCTTTGCCATAGTCTTTCAGAATCCCATTTTACTTTCCTTGGAAGACCTTTTTATTGGGAGATCCTTAATCCTTGGGTAAGAGGAAGAATATGGAGATTAAATCAGTGCTATCAGCAGGTTTTGGGTTGCCTTGCAGGAGTGACACACACAGAGAACAAAGGGCTCACTCATCTCTTCCACGTGCGCCTCCAGAATCCTAAAAAGATTTAGGCTGGAAGAGCCCCACAGCCTGGCTGGGAATCCTTTTGGTCCACCAAGGACACAGGAATATCTGGGACAGGCATTTACAAGGTGAAATAGCATAAATGATGATGTCAAATTCTATTCATCTTCCAGACTCACAGAGATCTTCCACTCAAAAAACGAAGAGTGAGCCCAACACCACCTGTCCCAAGGGGACACGTGAGGGCTGCAGAGCCTGTCCAGACAAACTTGTCACTGTTTGTTGAGGTAAGCCACAAGAAAAAAGAATTTCTGGTTTTAGGATCTTGCCATTTGCTGGGCTGTTTCCTGTAGCTCAGCCTTAGCTAAGCAGAGCCACCCCATAACCCAAAAATCTGACCACAGATTTCTCCAAGTAGCCAAACCCCAAAAGGACGAAATAAGGTGTTAAGAGCTTCTCTTTTACCTCTGGCTGTGGTTATTTTCCTCATCCTTCCCTTCCTGCAACTGAGTTGACTGCTGAGTCTCCATAAAGTGATGGAAAATACATTCAAAAAGAAAGTAAAAGAAAGCAGAAGAGAAGAAGAAAACACCAGGTCATGGTTATTTAAACCTGCTGTCAGCACTTCAGCCATAAGGAACATTGAAATGTTCAGGGCTTTGTCTGAGTTAATTCCTCTGTGAGAGTTTCTGCTGAATCTTAGCAAGAAATATGCATGGATATTTTGATTTTTAAAAAAATGAACAAGAATCAGTAAGAGGAAAGATAAAGTGGGTTCAGATGGTCAGAAACTATTGTTCCACCTTCAGTCAGCAGCAAAGAGCTCTAGTATGAACTGCAGCAATGCCTGAATCCTGAGCTGAAGGAAAAAGAGCTTTAAAATAAAGATCTTTCTTAAAGTAGCTTTTTTTTTTTGGAAGAGACAAAGCCAGCAGCCCAGTTTGAGAACAAAAGCTCCAGGTCACTTAGGGGCTGCACCAGCCCCAGGAGATTCTTCAGACCTGCACTTCCCCAAGGACTTCCCCAGAGCTCTGAACATGAACAGAAACTGAGTTTCAAATCAACATCCCAGCTTCAGACCATGCTCCAGTTTTCCTGAGCCAGCA
The DNA here is from genome assembly GCF_971803275.1 of Cyanistes caeruleus. Classification (NCBI taxonomy): domain Eukaryota; kingdom Metazoa; phylum Chordata; class Aves; order Passeriformes; family Paridae; genus Cyanistes; species Cyanistes caeruleus. The sequence goes on along the minus strand of NC_141708.1, from coordinate 35,842,576 downwards.
AAGGATGAGAAGATGAGGGAACAAGAGTTCAGCTGGACATCACTTCTCACATTTTCCTGATTTACATGGGTCAGGGTAAACCCTTCTCTTCTCAAGTGACATCTCATCTCTGAATTAGCATGCTTTTTAAGCAGCTGAGTTCATTAGGGCACTCCCTGAGAAAAGAACAACACAAACCCACCAGACACTGGTGTGAAAAGCTCCTTAACTGTGAACAAACACATCGAATGTGAAGCAAGGAGAAAAGGCGGGAGATCATGTCAAAAGAGATAAAAGCTGAAGTGGAGGGAAGCCACTCTGAGGACAGAAATAGGCCTGTTTTGCCTAATGTGAGCTTTGAACAGGAAAATCAGGGCTTTAGTAGCATGAACTCAGGGAAGAGTTAAGTTTGGCAGCACAGAACCATCAGTGTTTCAGTGGAAATGAGTATCAGGAATGCCAAGCACAGCCTGGTGCTGTGCTCAAGGGTGCTGGTAGGGAGTCAGTAATGATGCTTTTATGATATTTGGTAACTTACCTAGACATAAATATCTTTTATTGTTCCCAGTTATAAATAACCTGTTAGACAAGCAGCTACTATTAGCCAGGAAGATGCACAATTGACTGGAATAATCAAAAATAAAATTGTGACAGCAGGAAAAGAAGAACAAGTACCATGAAACTGAAAAAAATAAAAATCCCCATTGCTTCTTAATGAGGGAAGTGGGGACCTGTGGAGGGAGCAGAGGGTCAGGAATACTTCAGTGCTCACCCCTGGAGTGAATATGGCAGTGGAAAATCAGGGCATATAGAATAATCTCGGCTTCTTTTGCCTTTACATTCAAGTTACAGCTGATGTTTCTTCACCTTAAAAAGTATTTTACTCCTTTCAATTTTCAGAGGCACTGAGGAACTGTCTCAGTTCACAAAAAACATTGTATTCAAGCAGCCTACTCCCTCCCCCTGCAAAGGCAGGGCCACACCACCTGCTTTAATGGCCATGAAATAAATGAAGGCAGTGAACTGGACAATTGCCTTCATGAAAATAAAATAATCAGTCCTCAGGTCAGTTTCTTACTTGGATTTGTAAATTTCAAATAAGAAAGGGGATAAATTCAGTTTCAAATTGCAATAACTGACTTGATAAGAACTTAATAAAATGCTGATCACAGAACCTGAGCATGTGAGCAATAATACACCAGACTGAAGTGACAGAACTCTGAATACTGTTGAATAGGCTGGGGGGCATCTTCTTGTGCACTAATCCTGATTTCCAACGCAAATAAAAGCCTGGCTTTGCTCAAGCCAGGTTGAACCTTGCAGCCTGATGCAGTGATGGGCACCATTTCCAACTGAGTCAGCTCTGCCTGGGAGCTGAGACAGACCAACAAGTCCACTGTTGCTTTCCTTGTACTGATTTTATACAAAAGACCCAAATTTTGAAGGGTGATGCTTAAATTTAGATTATGTGACTAGGAGCAGGAGGCTGGGAGCTGTTGTTAAAACTCAGGGTAATGCAAATTAAAGAGGAGGTTAAATTCAGAAGAGATGGACAACATTTCTTACAAAACATCCAGGAGTGAACAACAGAGGTCACATAATAGAGACCACCTATTTAGGAGGATTCAAACAAGCCTTGAACATTTTCCCAACAGAAACATTCAGAATAATGAAGCAAACAGAAAAGGTGAGGACAAAAGCAGAGATGAAGAGTTTTGGGAATGTTATAAATCCTGGCCTTTTAGGGCCCAGCTCACTGATTAGGACTGAGACCAACTTTCCTCAGCAAGGTAGCAACAGGTCACTCACAGCCTCTGTTGTTCTTCCCTTTAATCACCTCAATCATCTCCATCAGCAGTGTCAAGGCAACAGCCAGGCTTTTGGAGGGACACACACCCAGGATGAGCCAGCTGCTGCTCCAACTCCACAAGAACAGCCACCAACAAATGCTGGAGATGTTCCTTGAACACTGAAATGCTCATCAGGAATTTAACAGGTTGGACCTGCAAGTCACAGCTGCAGAAATTCCCTCTGTACCCTTCCCAGGCTCTTACTCCTCCTCCAAAAGCCCCACTCTGCAGCACAATCCCTGCTGCACTGCCCTCCCCCATACAAAAAAAACCACCCCAAACCTCAAGCTTCAGAATATCGTGCTGCAGCTTGCGCTGGAAGTCCAGGAAGTGGGAGATGGTCAGCTTTCCCTTCAGATCAGCCCCAAAGAAGTAGGTGGTGAGGGCAGAGTTGAAGCCGGTTTTGAGGGTGTTGCCGGTGGTGGAGCGGTCCCGGTGGCGCATGCCCATGCTGGTTTGGGAACGGATGATGCTCTGCACCTAAAATAAAAAATCACAGGGAGGATGTCACAATCAAAACCATACCAGTCAGGTGCCAGCATGAAGTACTCCACACTCAGCTCACCTTCCTTTCTTTTCCTCCTAAAATAATTCTCAGAAGACACAGCAATTCAAAAATTTGGCTGAACTTAAAGAGAGTCACAGAATAATTCAGGCTGGAAGTGACCTTAAAGACCATTTAGTTCCAAAACCCTTCCATGGGCAGGGACACTTTCCAACAGGCCAGGTTGCTCCAAGCCCTATCCAACCTGGCCTTGAGCACCTCCAAGGATGAGTCCACAGCCTCTCAGGCTTTGGTTTTTTCAGGCTACTTAAAGAAAGAAGAGAATCAAGTGCTTAAAATGACTTTTAAGAAACAATTCAGCCAGTTTGCAGACAAACATTCTAGTGCTGATCCTACCCTTGGTCAGCAGAGCAGCTCCTTCCCAGCAAAATCCCAGGAGGTGAGAAAACTGCAGCAATTGTGGGGAAGAAAAAACTCTTCAAATGTTTCAGAGCTTCCACTCCTTTAATGCCCATCCTTGTGAGCTCACACACATTTCTGCCCACTCGTGCACAAATCCTGGGGTTTTCAACCCAAGGGCACCCTCTCCTTGTCTCTGTCACAGCTGGAAGTTCCTCCTCCATCCCTGGGGCTGTGCCACCCAGCACAAAAGGCTCTTCAAAAGAACTTCCCTAGCCCATAAAAGATGCCAAAAGGTTGACCTTGAAAGATGTTATAGCCTGAAAATCTGAGAGTGTGTTATTTTAAGGGTTCTGATCAAATTTAGGGGGGCAGCCAAGCCAAATGCAGCCATCTCCTCTCTCCATCCTCAAGTATCTCACTGAACTATCCAAGTGCATCTGAGTGATTATTGCTGGGATATGAGAAGCCAGGCTTATTCTCTGTGTAGTAACTGATCTCTTCCAACAAGGCAGCAAAAGGATTCATGTTAAGGACAAGTTTGAAAAAGGAGGGGAAAAAAAGCCACCTGAAAACCCAGGCTTCCCAAAGCTCCAGTAAACACCACTGCTTTGCCATCAGCCTCTTCCCTCTGCCGACAGAAGTTGGAATGGAAGAAGAAAAGCAGCTGCCAAGAGCTCCAGCTGTCACAAAGATGCCAGAACTTCATTATTGTGGTATTCAGTGTGTTCAAATTTTTCCTAATGAGAGAGTGAGTGCTGGAGCAGCCCCAAAGGAGATGCTCTGGAGGAAAAAGGCATGCTGTTGCTGCTGGGTTCAACTTGCTGGAAACCCTGCATCCCAACCAGAGACTGCTGGCTGTTCTTCCACAAGGAAAATCAAGTTGGGGAGAAAAACAAAAGGAAAATAGCACAGAAAAGAGGTTTTGAGGCTTTCTGGCCACTCTGATGCGAGGAAGGATGTGGGGCGACCTAATTGTGGCCTTCCAGTGCCTGAAGAGAGCCTGCAAGAAACCTGGAAAGACTATTCACAAGGGTAATGACTTTACACTGAAAGAGAGGAGCTTTAGACTAGGTATTAAGAGGAAATTCTTCTCTGTGTGGGTGGTGAGGCCATGGCAGAGGCTGCCCAGAGAAGCTGTGGCTGCCCCATCCCTGGAAATGTTCAAGGACAAGCTGGACAGAATCTGGAGCAACTTGGGATAGTGGAAGGTGTCCCTGCCCATGGCAGGGGGGTTGGAATGAGATGATCTTTCAGATCCCTTCCAATCCAAACTGTTCAGAAATTCTGATTTTTTTCCCTGTAAATAACAATTCCTTAGTTTGCTTTGTGCTACACTGTTAACTGTGAGCTCTGCATGCAGCAAAGTTTGGAGACAAATATTTATAAACTGTCTGAAGCAAGGCATTTTCTGGCCAGCTTGGAAAACTGCCCCTGTTTCTATGTGAGTGTTTACCACTCTGCAGAATGCTCCACAGAGCAGCTTCTCCTGGGTGTAATTTATATGGAATCCTATGGCTCTCTTTTCCTCTCCCATATATAACAAGTGTCAGACAGGCTGAAAATCCAACTGTGGGCACTGGAGCCAAAATGATTTCACCAGTCCCTGTTTTGAGTAATCCTTTTAATGCCCAGAAAGGCAGGCACCACTGCAAGGAGCTACCCTAATCCACAGCTCATCAACTGCACAAGGACGTGGAGCTCTGAGATGCTCCACTGGTTTTTGGTTCATATTTTCTTATTTCTTCCCCAAATGTCAATCAATGTGAAACCACCACATTGCCTAAGTGTTTGTGATGTTTCATCTTTTGTACCAGATGAGGGGGGGGAAAAAAATCAATTAAAATAGTTAAAGGCTTGAAGAGAAATCACCAGTAACACTGTCTGCGAGCTTTCTATTTTACAGCCAGCTTTCCTTTAAAAATAAAGGAGTAAACTAACAATTTACATGCCAAAGGATGAAGGATTGAAGGCAATACTGATGCAGGCACCACTTTATTCAGGACTGAGCACTAACCAGATGCCTTAACTGGATAAAAAAACCTTTACAAGGCCTGAAGAAATTCAGTATTTTTTATTACGTAGTTAAAGCCTCCAACTTAGTCACATATCAGCTAAATTACTGAATTAATTTTCCTTCCTGATGAAGTTTTCAAGCATCAGTTAAGAAGAAGGACCTGCTGTTGGCTGCCTCCAAAGACAAGGTGTGAGGGAGGAGTAGGAAGTTCATTCCCAAGTGCTCACAGCCAGCAGGGATGGAATGATGCTTCCATGATGGTCCTTTTCTTACTCCTCTTTTTCAACCCATTCTCCCCAAAATGATGTTTCCTTTTTAAACCCCTGAGAGGGTCAGTTCCAGCTGCCCCTGCCAGGTGAGATTTACAGGATAAGGCTGCAAACCCTGCCATCCTTCATGATCTCCCCTAGGCATTTCCACAAGGAGTGAAAAAGAGGATTTATCTTGCAAACAATTGTTTGTAACATTATGTGTTTGCATAGTGAGATATATGTGCCTCCCGCTGCAGCTGTGTTTGTTCTTGCAGCAAATCAGTATCTCCACAGGTAACTTCTCACTTTCCAAAACAGCTCCTTCATCCTCTGACTCTCAGGCTCTGGAGGATGAGCCTTCACCCAAATACTCTGATACTAACCAGGAACTTTATTCCTTCCTATACATGCAGTGACATGTGTAACCAGCTTAACAAAAATACCTTCCCCTTCCTAAGGAGGTTTATGTGACTTAGTGCATGTGTAACTTCCCCTGGCCTACTGGACAATTTGAAATTATTTAAATCAATTTTGTACCCTCATCTTCATAGTGATTAGGAAACATTCATCCTATAGAAATGTTCCTTTTTCACTTGGCTCTAATAAAAAAGCCAAACATGGTGTCTGTGTTAGCACCTTGGTATCACTGCATTTTTAGTAGGAGGTTAATCATTCTCTGCTTTTCTTAAATTCATCTATCTCCATAACTGATTTCATTCTAGAACATTACAATTACCATAAATCACCTTTTGGACTGTTCAGTATGGTTACACAGCTGCAGTGGAGGGCTATGTCCATGCACTGTGCAGACAGAAGGAAGAACAGCAATTTTTCCTTGGGGAAAGGAAGGGACACGAACAAAACCCCAGGTTTACATTTCAAGCTGTCAAGTGAAGTGATATCAGACTGCAAATGAACACACTCAAGTCTCCTCGTAGTCCAAAGTGTGCATCCAAAACCCTGCACTTACCCAGTTATATTCCATGGCTCTGGAGCAAGCTCGTGATGGTGACATCATACCCACAGGTAATAATTTAAGGAGGATGACAGCAAAAGATTAGAAAGGGAGGGCAATTCAACAGACCTCCTTTGCCAGTAGTTCTTCCCATTTATAGCAAGTGCCCCAAGCATGACCTTGTAGAGACTCTTCTGCAGTTAATTACTCATTGAGACAACTGATGAGTAAGAATCTGTCCCTGGATTCTCCAGGGCTGCTTTGTTCTTGGGTAAATGCATTTGAATTTCCCTTTATGAATAGGACACACAGGTGATTCAGGATGTGATTTCAGGGTGTTTTGTAAGTTGCCAATATCTTAAGGCTAGAAAGAGGCAAGAAAAATCACAGTCTTCTGCCTGGGGAGGGCAAATCTTTTCCCCACTGACAGTTCAAGCCTTCAATCTATTCTCACTAGGACATAACCATAAATCACAGCTTATAGGAAGAGCTCACCAGTATCAGACATGAAGGCTAAACTCATTAAAAAACCTGCAGCAAAGTCCCTGTTGATGAAGCCTTGTAAGAAGTAGAGGACTAATGAAAACACGCTCTCAATAATACGTTTTTGGATTACACTGGAATAAGTGGATAAATTCTCCTCTGAAGCAGACTTACCTTGGCTATTCTCTAAAGACAAAATTAAAGAATGCAGTAGAAGCTGTGAAGGCAGTAGGATCAAAATCCCACTTTATCAGTAGAGTGAAAAAAGTTCTTTGTCTACCTCAAAGGTGACTTTTTGTATGGAAATGTTACAGAATCATAAAATGGTTTGGGTTGGAAGGGACCTTAGAGCTCATCCAGTTCCACCCCTTGCCACAGGCAGGGACACATCCTCCAAGACCAGGCTTCTCCAAGGCCCACCCAGCCAGGCCTTGAATGTTGGTGAAAATGTCACAGGAAACTTGAGTTTGTAGTGCTGGTTGAATGAAAAATTTTCTCTTGAAATATCCAGTTTAAAGAAACAAACAGCAAGCACTGAAGCAACACAGCAGAGCACAAAAGGGAAAGGTGTAAACCAGCACTAAGCACAAATACAAAAGGCAGTAACATCAGAGAGGAATGCTGTGCTTATGGCTAAGGTGCCACAGCACTGATTGTTCAACTTGCCTGCTCAAACTCTTCCATGTCCACCTCGCCGTCACCGTTCAGATCGAACATCTTAAAGGCGATTTCAAAATTCCTCTGGGGAGCTGTATGAAAAACCCAATAAAACACAAAAAACAGTCAGCAAAGATACAAAAGCTCAGTAAAAAAAGGGCACAAGTTCTGAATGACTTTATCCAAAAGCAATTTTTCCTAATTCTTTCAATTCTAATCAAGAAATGTGGCACTTAGGAACCTCTAGCTAAGGGCTTCATGGTGTTCCTTTTACCAATAGTCTTGACAAGGAATTGTGAGGAAGAGATATTTCTGAAAGATTTATTCTATTTACAGGTGGGAAAAGCTGGAAAGGAAGATGCCATCTGATATTTCTAATGACAACTAACAGAAAATGATGCAGCAAGAAGCTCCAGCCTGTTCCATGCAGTCGAACACCAGAGGATGTTCCTCAGGCACTGCACTCTCTGTGCTTCCCACGGGTGAGGAGCAGACCTGGAATCTGGGCTCTTGCCTCAGCTCTTGCCTCCCTGTACAAATTTAAATAAATCATGACCACCCTGTCTCAGCCCAGTCATGACACTGAGATAAGGTGTGGGCTGGAGCTCATGAGCTGAGACGCCACTGTGCCTTATTTTTCATTGCATTTAGTCTGTGCTGTCACGGTTTATTTAGTCAGAACTGCAAAAGCATCCCTTTCCCAGCCAACCACGCTCCTTTTCCCTGCATCCCACCACAGAATTTCAGTACATTTCCATTTTGGGCTCTGTAACCCATCGCCGTTTGAAGCTACGACGCCGCGCCACAATTTTTTCCCAAATTAAGTTAATATATCAGGATTTATCATGCTCTGCTACTTTCAAATATACACCTCCTACAGGATTTGTGGTGTTTGCTGGGATTTCTAGGGAATCCTCTAGGCTATAACTAATGCTAGGGCTGTCATTTTAAATGATCAGTTAAAACCTAGCTCCTTTTTTCATTTCCCACCCAAATCTAACACGGATCACTGGTGAGGTTCACCCCTCTTTAACCTCATCTGTGCAAACAACTCTTAATATTTCCTGTGGATGCTCCAAGAGTAATGAGTTTTTGCATCCACCCTTCTGTGGGAAGGGTGTTCCCAAATGGGGGTGGGAGAGGGGAGACAAAGAGGAATCACTCAGAGAAAAGGAAATTAATTAACAGAACTGGATTTTGGATGTTTGTTACAACTCCAGCTCAAAACTTTCACACTGTGTTTTCCCCTTGCTGCAGTAACGATTAGCACTTTATCAGGAAAAGATTGAGCAGACAGGCTAATGAGACCCCTTTTCCCAACCACTTTGTGCCCAAAATAGATGAATTAAGGGCATTGGGGCTGATGGCAGGGACAGCCTGTCACTACCTGCTTGATATACGCAGCACACGTGGTCCTGCCCTTATCATCCCTGCATTTCCAATTTCCCCTGCCAATTACTCGGGCTTGGAATTCCAGACACCACGTGCAGGAGCAACATCTCCTGTGACCACAGCCAGGGCCAGCAGCACGTGGTGGGTCATCCCCCCTTCCACCCACATCCCTACTGCCTGCTGGGAGGGGGAGACCTTCACTCTGTCCCTCCTTAACTCAGTGTTAATTGACCTGGGGACAGCCAGTTCCCAGCACCACCTTCCTAATCTCTCCAATGATACATCAAATTTAAGGGATTAAGCCTCCTCTGTATCCATCCAGCGTCTCCAGTGGTTAATTTCCTATTTTCTTGAAGAGCAACAAGCTTCCAACTGCCCCCTTAATAGTTCAGTAACACATGCAATTTTATTCATTTTAATTGCAAGTACTGCATGAAAGCCTGGAGCAATTTCTTCTTATTAGCCCCAAAATCTGGCACTATGGAAATGTACTTCCTCTATGGGGAAGAGGAGGAACAGACAAAACTCTCATCTAGTTACAAGGTTCTACAAAAAGAGCAATCAACACCTATTTCTTATCCCATTTTCTCTACCAGAGTATATTGATGTTTATTTAAAGATTGGAAAATCTGTTACTCCTTGTGCAACTGTCACAAGTTGGGCTTTTTTTCCCACCTTTTTAAAGGAAATATATAATACCATTTGTGCAGACACACAGTGAACCGAGTAAAACAGTCACTTGTTCCTCACAATGGCCATTTCTCTCCTTTTCAGTCTCTAAACACATATTTCCATCAGCAGTGTATAGAAGCCCCAGAGGAGAACAACACCCCCAAAATTTAAATGAGCAGTTCAGCATCAACGATCTGCAGGGTCAGTATTTCCTAAAGGCAGGGAAGGGTAGCTTTAAATTGGCAAATTCAATTACTTCATCCCTTCAGCTAATAAATGGCATGGCTGGTTTCATCCTTTGATCTACATATCCAGCTCCAATTACCTGTAATAACACTTCAATCCAAACAATGTGACCCTGAGCCAGGGGAACCAGAGGGCACCCAAGCCAATTAGCTCATCCCACTCCTGCTCAGGAAGGAATTTTCATTAGAGATGTACACCCCTGATGTCCAGGACTGGATTTATGGGGTCTGGGTGAGATGATTTCTGCCTCTCCCCTCGGCTGTGATGCTTCTGACCAGGATTTATGTGGGAAGAGTTGCCCTGACAGCGGCCAAGCCCATTACCTCAGCCTGCACAACCTCCATTTCCCTTCCTCTTCCTGCACTTACATCCCTCAAACTTAAAGACCATAAAAGCAGCAGATACCAGATTGCCCAGCTAAATGCAGCCTTTGCCCCACTCTTTTACTGTGCCCCCCAATTTTACCATTCCCAACTGCAGCATCTCTAAATTTCCCCACTGCCTCCTTAATTAAGATGCCTGCAAACAAAACAAACCTCATGCAGTGGCTTCCAAAGCCATGCAAAGGACTGTTTGGTTTTCATATGGCATGATGCCTGCCTTGATAAGGGAAAACCACCTCTGGATTTTCCCCAAGTGCTCTGCTGCATTCCCAGCTCTCTCTGATTGTGTGAGCTGTCTCCTCCCCATCCTTTCTGACATTATTAAAAATAGAGACTGTTTTGTTGCAACTGATTTCCCTTGGGCAATGAGGCAGAAACTGAACAGGGCAACCAATGGCAGTTAATTTTTTAGCTTTATTTCTATCTTTAGATGTTCCAGGGGATCCTCCAAATCATTAACAAGGAAGCATGGAATGATTTGGGTTGGAAGGGACCTTAGAAATCACCTATTTCCAATCCCTTCCATTAGGCCAATATGAGTGAAAATGTGGTACTGAAGCCAACACCACTATCAGTGAGTTCCTAGCTTAGAGATACAGGGAAAGATCCTTTAGATCTGTAATTCCACCAGTTCTCCATGCCAAGCTGCTTTTTCAACTAAGCCAGGATTTAGTACAAAGGACAATTAACATTTTTTCTTAATTCATTTGTTCCAATCAAGTATTTGGGGACAGAAAGAGAGCAAGTAAAGCAGAAGCCAAACACAGAAGTGTTAGAGAGATGAGTGTCCTCCACCAGCAAACAAATAACAAGCAGCAGCACTGACCACATGGAAAAAACCCACTCAGATCCATCAGGGTAGAGCCCTCGGGAATGAGATGGGTTGATTAGGCATCTTTAAGCCAATTATGCCATTTTAAACTATTTTCAATTATTCAATGGACCAATTTGCAGCACTCAATTGCTCTTTAGTGCCCTGTACTCTCAGCAGAAGCAATGCACTCTGAAAGACATTAAAAGGTTGTTGATGAGAAAGGCCCCATTTCCTTGTTTTTGTGCTTGTTTGGGATCTTTCTCAAAAACTCAACATTCCACACTTGGAGACACCTCTCAGCATATCTTTCCCTCTGACCTCCAGCAGAGGAACTGCATTTTAGGAAAACAGAAGTTTTAATGCACTTTTGGAGAATACACATTGCTCTCTTCTCACAGAGCTGGGAATTTCTTTGCCAAAGGTGATTTTGTGGTGATGTTACTTTAAAAAAATAAAACTTCTGGCTATTCCTTTGAAAACACTGGAATATCTCGTGTTTTGGTGGGAATTTATACACAAAGCAGCTTGTGACTCCCAAGGCTTAATAACTCCCCAAGCAACTCCAGTGTGGGAAGAAAGATCAAGAACTCAGCTGGGAAAAATCAGTCACTTGGAGTTAAATATCCTATGGTTGCTTCTTTTCCATTTCTCCCAAAATTAAAAAAAAAAAAAATAGATGTGAAAAGGCCACAGTATCCTGAAAGTGAATCAATCCCAAATTAACACAGCCCTGAAGCAGAGACAGCTATCCATAGAATACAGATGGCTGAGCCCCAGCTGCAGTAAATATAGGGGAAAAAACCCATTAAACTTAATGTTGCAGATATTTTCCTTTCAAATTATTCCATCATTTCAGGAAATGAATCCAAATCACACCAAGTTGAGGGTTTTTTTTAATGTTAATCAACCCAGAAATGTAAATAACAGGCAGCTAAAACACTGAGCCCACAGCACAGACACTGAGCCATAGTATCATCAGTTCTAGAGGAGAAATGGGTTCTTTCTTCCCACAAAGAAGGATCAGAATTAACTTTGAAATAATGCAAGTGTGTAATCTTGGGATACAGGGGAGAAATTGCTCCCTGTTAGGGTGGTGAGGCCCTGGCACAGGCTGCCCAGAGAAGCTGTGGCTGCCCCATCCCTGAATCCCCCATCCCATCCATCAAGCCCATCACACCACACAAATCCAAGGGATGAAGAGCTGAACAAAGGGAGACCAGGTGAAGGATGCAGGCTGACAGAGCCTCCCATGCCCTACTCCGAGTTTTCAAAACACTTGGCAACATCCCAAACTGCCAATTGTGAAAGATCATTCCCATTTCTGTCCTTCAAGCATGGCACAAGTGGGATGCCAAGCCAGAGAGCTCTCTCTCTGCCAGGAATCAACCAGGCCTGTGTTTGGAAGCTGGGATATTCCTTGGAAGATGCTGCTCAGAAAGGTAGGAAGACATCCCTACTCCAAACAGTGAGGATGAGATGGACCCACGGAGGGTCTTGAAAGACTGAAAATTAACATGAAGAAGACTAAAACAAACCAAAATAGTCCTATAAACCCAAAGCAACTTATGCTTGTGGAAATGAGCCCTGTGGCACAGGGCACAGTAGGATTAAACCACCACTGGTGAGGTAACTGAGGACTTTCCTGGAATTATTCCAGGAATAATTTATTCAGAACAGTCATGGTCCAAAGAGACCCTGGAGATCCCAGTGTGGGAGAACAAGTCCCTCCATCCCAGGGACACGCACAGAGCTCAATATCTGGCCAGAACATCATTTCCAGAGTTAGATGGCTTGGAAATTGTTCCCTGCAAACAGGGCAGGAAAAAAGTAACAGAGGTGAATCTATCCTAAGTGAGTTACCTGCTCTGATGGGAGAAGGAGCTGCAGATCTGCTTTGAGACCCCTGGCAAAAGGCTAATTACTGTGGCTTCAGCCAGTGTTATTTAGCCCTCCTGCCAGGAGAATTAAATCCAGACACAGCAACAGTCCAACTGTGGAAACAACACCAATTCATTATTTTAATGCCCAGCTCTCTTCAGCACCTGTTAATGAAGTCAGAATTAGCGTGCCTCGACAATGGACCCCATTTGCTGGGAAACCGCAGTCACTGGCGATGGAGAAGCTCTTTTTCTCCTTCCTCCATTTGTTTTGCAAGTTCCAAAGCAAAAACCTCTTTGGTCAGGGAAGCCATGTCTTTGTTTTCCTATGATACTCAAAGGATCCAGGGGAAATTCCATCAGAATTTGCTCATCTTTCTACCTCTGCCCCAAAAACATGAGGAGCAGCTGAAACAACAGAGTGGAGTTCCCTCAAGGCCCCTCAGCTCTCATTGCCTTTAACAGAAGGCTGACTTTCTGAAGCAGCTAAAAGCTACTTTATTAGTTGTTTTAAAAATAAATTTTCACAGAAACACAGCAACCGACGAGAACAGACAGTGCTGGAGTGAGAAATGGCTCGTAAATAAGATACGGTGACAGACTCATTTTCTGAGCAATGTGCAAACAGCTGCCTCAGAGCAAACGTGAAATGAAGCCTCCAGCCCTCTCTCCTCCTCTTGCTCCCCATTTCACAGAACTCAGCTGGAGGGAGTTTCAGGTCAAACTGCAAAGACAACTGAAAGGAAGAGTTTGGGGAAGCCCTCCCAAAGCCTGATGGAACACGACCACAGTGAGCCCTTGGGGCTTCTTGTTTCCCAAGGATCTCATTGATCAGTTTGGAGTCCAGTGAGCCAAACCAGACCATGATGGATCTCTCCCCATCACTCTCCCTCCTGCCTCCCTCATCCAGACCCAATGTCCCACTCTCCCTTCTGATTATCTTGCTTAGTGCTCAATGTGCCACCTTCCTTCCCCAGTTTTTATTTAGTTTTATCTATATGATGGCATCTACAGTTCCACCATGTCCAGATAGCTCCTTAATGTTTGGGTTATTTAAACAACACGAGGAGAAAACCAATATTGAACTGTCACATTTAAGATTTACTTTCCTCATTCTATTTTATTTATTTCCTAGGGAAAAGAACCCAATCAGGAAGTACTGGATTCCTGCAAGGCAATGTTCACTGGTCAGAGAGTGAATCAGTGGGGTGCAACAGTGAGTTTTCTATTTAGCCACAGGGCAAGGTTTGCTTGGGAGTTTATTTTACAAAAGCAAATGCTTTAAAAGTGAAATCCCAACTCTTCCTCTGGGGAATCATTGTTTAACAGGAGTTCCAGAGACACTCCTCCATCTTTAGTAATCATTTAGCAAATTCCTCAAATGTTTAAAAGTCAGCCTCAAAGCCCTGGATATTTTTTTTCTCCCTTTTTATTTTTCATTTTCCTTTTTGAAAGCTCATGCCTTGCCAACCCTTCACATGGCTCCTCAAAGCCAGCTCTGACTCCTTATTAACCTAACTCCCCTATAATTGTGGACATGCTCAAAAGCCCAAGAATAAGAGGAAAAAATACCTGTCCCTCCCTCACAGCCTCCCAAACAAGGCTGGCTGCTCCTACAACACAAGGTTCTCCTTTTCTTTTATTCTCACAACAAACAAGTTAAAGCAAAGCAAGAACAATTTCTCTTACTGCTGCCTGTGGAAGCACATGAAATTAATTTTGCGCCCTGTGCACTTGATTAGGGGGTTGTTCACCACCAGCACAACCATAAAAACAAGGGCAAGAGTGTTTTCCAAACCACATTCAGTAATGTGATACCAGAGGTTTGAGAGTTCATTGTCATCTGTGGAGGCTCAGATGAAAAGCCCTCGTTACACCTGAGATCATTTTGGCACAGCCCAGATGAAAGTAAGAAAGGAACAGCAAAGGTCTTAAGGGCCAGTTCTGAGACTCAGTCAAATAAAAAAAAAAAAAGCAAAAAAAAGCAAGCAGATTAAAGTCATAAAACAAATTCCCTGGCTTGAACCAGCTTTATCTTTCTGTTTGTTTTCACAACTTGAAGGTCACACACAAGTCTGCCCCCACCACGTCCATCTGACAACAAACAAGACCTTGCTGCTTCCCAGGAATAGATCCTCAGTAAATGAAGAGCTGCCTCTCGTGTCTCCTGTTACAACATGCAAGAACATGAGGGGAGAATAAAACACCTGTTGCTGTGACAAAAGATCAGTGAGTAACCCAGCTGACTCCCTGACCAGCACCAGGCAGGCAGCAGTGGGCTCTGCAGGTCACTGGGAAGAATCCAGTCTTTTAATTCCACAAATCAGTTCAGCATGGAATAGATACTTAGAGGATCAGATGGCCGAATTTTCTCTTTTTAAATCTGACAATAAAATGTCTCAAGTTCATTTGGACAGTGGCTTATTCCCCCTTACCCAACATTTTCTAATGGGGCTGAGAAACTGCCATTGACTTTCTTGTTTATGACACAGCACCTTCCAAGCAGCCAGAGAAGCTCTGCAAATGAGGTTTTGAGCTCAACTTCCACGTGAAGAAAGTCTAGAAATGCCATTTGACATTACCAAAGGCTTCAGTTTCACTGGTTCTTGCCAGCAAAGCAAACTTTTCAGTGCTGGCACTCCAAGTGCAGACGACATTGCTGGAACAGATTAGCAGATCATGGAAATATCGCAAATGCAAGTCAAGTGCAGCAGGGTGAAAAGACAGAAGGTATCTAATGATACTTGTTGAAATGTAAACAGCTTAACTTCCCTCCTCATTGGATTACATCACAAACTCCAGCTCACCCAAGTGAAAATACAGCTGGAAAAGGGAGTTTGCAGAGGCGTGAAACCAGTGAAAAGCTGGAGATCTGTGTTCATCCAAATCCAAGAATATCACATGAACACGGCTCAAGAACGTGTCTCCATTTACAGATCTGAACAGCAGGTCAAGTGAGTCATTAAAAAAAAATTTGTCACATTTCAAAATGAGAAATAAATCTTCAGAAGTCATCGATCTGCTTGTCCTCCCGAAGCGCTGGAAGCTCAGGCTAAACCAGATGAAGCAACAGCAATTGCTCAGCTCGAGTTGCAGGCAATCAAGAAAGCCTTTTAGGGAGATGCATGCTATTGCTTGTAAACCCTGAAAACTTCTGAAAAACAGGAATTGCAGGGAAAATCCCTGCTGTACTTACTGGAAAGGACCGTGGTGAGGAAGATGTAGTCGGAGAAAGAAATGAGTCCGCATTCTCCGAGCGCGTAGAAAATGCTGTCCTCGTCGGCAAACTTCTCCCTCTCCTGGGATAACTTCTGGTCATCCACCCCAGCCACACCCCAAAGAGAGGGGAAAAAGCACCAGATTAAACAGAGAAACAGGAGGCTTGATTTGTATCCTTAGCACCAACAAGCCATTCCATGGACACACACACCCCTACTACCTCCATCCATATCCAGTGGACCTTTTC
The DNA here is from genome assembly GCF_971803275.1 of Cyanistes caeruleus. NCBI lineage: Eukaryota > Metazoa > Chordata > Aves > Passeriformes > Paridae > Cyanistes > Cyanistes caeruleus. Next base: position 35,826,630 of record NC_141708.1, on the reverse strand, counting down.
CAGCTTTTGGATCTGTTCAGAAAAGTTCTGCAAAGATCGGTGCTTCCCCATCCCAAATGAGGGATAAGGAACTGCATGGGATTTGTTTGCTGGTTCAGCCCTGCTGAAATACACATAAATAAAACTGTGGCCATTTTGCTAAAAATCTTTGAGATTATTGGTAAAAAACCTCAGACTTTAACACAGGATTCAAAGAGGAAATTGTTGTATTTCACTGACAGCCTTTTAGTTAGATTCTGTTGTAGAAAGGAGCCAAGAAGGGACTATTTGACATGAATATAAAGTCTGATCAAAGTTATCCAATCCCTGTGTGTGTGTGTGTGAGCTCACAGGGAGGACTGGGCCTGAAATCAAACTCAATCTCCCTGCTCCAGTTCTTTCCCATTTATCAGCTCACAGTAGCTTACTAAGCTAAAAATTCGAGTCCCTTTGATCTGCAGAACCCCCAAAGGCTGAAAAGGATCCATAAAACTGTTAGGGAATCCACACTGGTGACCCACTTTAAGGACACAGTAGGAGGAGGCACACCACACACAGAGGAGAATTAAATTAATACAGAGGAGAGTAGGGGTGGGTGAGGTTATTCCATGGAAACCAGGCCATGCAAGCACACGCAGGCACGGTGAAAGCAAGGCTGGATTTAGGAAGGGTTTTAGGAAAAACCACCGACAAAAACACCACCACACGAGGGTCCAGCTACAAAACTGTCCCCCACTGTTACCTCTGTCTAGCGGAGATCCCATCATATACAAGATAAAGGAAAGAAAACTGGTTAACCAACAATAAAACAAGCAGGCAAAACATCACATCAAGTTGAACGGTTAGGCTTGCCAAGAGCAAGGAAAGTTTGGAGCAACCAGGTGGTTGCTGTGACTGGAAGGCTACAGAGATATCCCAGCAGGTGTTAGGTCATAGCTTCTCCACTGTCTGCAGCTGATGTCTCTCATCCACCTCAGTTTTTTTGGTTTTTTATATTATTTTTTGAGAGAGAACTCACCATTGTATGTGATGGCAGAGTGGGGATGAGCTCAGCTAATAATTTAGATGAAAATTTAACCTGTATCTGGCTTGGAAACCACAAGAAAAGAGACAAAAATAATCATACAGATCACCAAAAAACCATAGTTTCCAGGGAAAAATAGTTCAGCTCTATCAATCACATAAAACTGTTCCCAGTAACTCTGCCTTGACCACCTGGAGAGCACCAGGAATTTAGTAAGAGGTTACTCACTACCAGCAGACAACATGTTAATGGCCTTCATTTGATGCAAGAAAACAGCCATTTATGCTTATGGGGTACCAGGTTGAAATATCATTTCCTCAAAAAATGGTTTTGCTTCCATTCCTGTCGAGATGGATCCAAAGCAAAAATTACATTGATGCTGATGTGAAGAACAAACATCTGGTTTTCCTTTGAACCAGAGGCAGGATTTGGAGAGAAAGCAGCTCCCTGTGACTGCTGCTGGAGGTGTTGCCAGCAGCATCTCACCTGCGCCTGTGATTTATTGCCTCTCCCTCTGATTGCCTCTCTTGGGCAGCATTGATCATAAACTAGCTATTAGCATCTTGCTTGATGAATCCCATGAAAAAGTTCCAGAAGGTGGTTTATTAATTTTTATGGGTTTCTTTTCTGCACTTAAAATTCACAGCCAGCATCAAACAGCTCAAAATATTCCTCATAAGAGGAAAGCACATCCATAGACTAACAATAAAAGAGGATATTAAGTTAGTTGGTCTCTGAAATATAAAGACAGATGGGAGGGAGAAGCATTTACCCATTTGTACCTTACTTTGAGCAAACATAGTAAAAAAATGTTATTTATTTATATTTAAACCAGCATCTCATTGTCACTAACCCAGGGAACACAAGCTGTAACGACAGTGCTCAGCTGCCTGTAGCTTGGGGAAAAGGAAATTTCTCCCACTGATTTTAAGAGAAAATAACAACTGCCCTGATCAATCAGATTTTCAGGTCCCTAGCAGTAGAACAGAAGCTTTAAGAACTTCCCAACTCTCCCATTCATTTTCCTCTGTCTCAGTGAGAAGCCGTGTGTTTGGATTGCTTTCCAATTTTCCATTTCCATTTTCCAACTTTGTGGGAAGCTCACCCCACTATGGGAAAAGATCAAAGCATCCTTTTCCCAGGAGCTGTTCCCCACCATGAAACATTACTACAAGGAATTACAGATAACTTTCAGGAAAAAGAATATATATATTAAAAAAAAAATAAAAATCAATCTGCCAACTTCACAAAGCACAATGTGGGCTGTTGTCATCCCTCAAAGTTCAAGGTGATTGACCCAAAGTCAATCTAATCCTCACTAACACTTCAAAACACCCTTTTCCACATCCCACCTTCCCTTCCAGCACGCTCCCATTCAGCCAGAAAGGTAAAGCATGGCATCAGAACACCCAAGGAACAATCCATTTTCAAACCTCCACCTTCTTTTAGAGACAAGCCATCTCCACAAATTGATTACCCACACCCTTTTGTATGTGAGCACAAGGTAATTCTCAAAGTTAAAACAGTCAAAACTCTTCCACTTAACATTTTTTTTTCCATGCTAAATCCACTCCCAAACCAGAGCAATTGGTTAAGATCATTCAGCACACCCCAAAAAAACCACTTTAACCCGAGCATTCACGAGTGAGCAAGCCATGTGGAACACTTTACAATTATGATGTATTTTTTAATCAAGCAGTAGATTCATATTTAACAAGCACACAGACGAGCAGACATCCAAATTAACATGTAAAAAGAAAAAATAAACCCAAATTATCTCACTGCTTTTGGCAAAAGCATGGCTGTGTGAGTTCAGTGAGAAGCCACCAGTCCAGTCTCAGTGGAGCAAAACTCGTGACAGGTGTACAGGCAGATTCTCTTACAGTTCCAGAATGATGACAGGTCAAAAAACTAACTCAAATTCAAGATACAGAACTTGATTTGCCCTTTCCAACTTAAGGCTCCAAGCACCAAGATGTGGTTTAACAGATCAATGCAGTCACCAAGCTTCCCCAAACCCACGTGCTAGAGGAAAAAGTCGTGTGCTGCATGCAGGCAACTCCCCAGAGTGTTTTTATGTACAGGCTGGCTGCAAAGCACCCAAAGATACATCACAAATTTCACATATTCCACTCCAAAATTGATCTGCTGCTGGAGCCTCCCTTAAACTAAGGGCATGCTACAGCTTCCAAGTAACAAAGGATTGGTGGAAAACCCCATGGAATCTTGATGTTCCTCACCAAATAGTACCTTTATTTTGGATTTTCAAATTGTTTTCCCAGGGCTGAGTGCGGAGTGAAACGTGGTAATATTGAATTATGCAGATCTGAAAAATAAAGGTGTATTTTTGCACAAGGGAGGATGCCTTCTCTGCAGAGGCAGAGATGGACACAAGGTGCTGGTGCTCCCCATTCCTAATACAAGTCTAGAAAAGCCTGACCACCTAAATCCTGGCAGCTCCACTTCATCTGGCATTCCAGAAACTACAGCATTTAATTTGGGAAGAACATATTCTTGGGAAATTCCTCAGAGCTGCCAGTTTGGGTTTCCATCTGGAGAAGGAAAGGATGTTTTGGGCACATTTTCTCCTGTAACTTATGTTTCAGCACCACATTTGTACTTCCATTTGTACTTCCATGAACCAAAGCTTCAGGAATTTATGTGACCACTTATGCCTTCCAAAACAACAATAAAATAAATATCCCTAAGATGTAATGGGTATTTGTCCAGAACCAGGAAGCAATTCTGTCAATTAGCAAGGGATGCTAGATGAAGAATAAACCACCTTTTATGGAACAAAACATCATCGTACTCACTTTGTTCCTTTTGAACATCAACACTTTTGGTTGACCAATATTGTGTGAGCAAATACAAGCCCACAGTGTAGAGTGAAGTCACCTGGATGCAATTCTCTTTCAGTCCCAAATGACCATCTTCAGTTATGGAAAACATTAAAATAAGGCATTTATTAATGTATTTCATGGTTAACTGTAGGCATGTAGGAAAAGCAATCCTATTTACCAGCAGGACAGGTGTGGAGTATTGCAGCTTTTCCCAAGCAGGGCTGTTGAAAATCCAGGGAAATATATACTGAGGGACTTGGTAGCAGACAAGGGAAAACCTTAATAAATTCCAGTGCAAATAAATTCCAGTTTGCTGTGGTAATTAAAAATATGAATGCTTTCAACTCTGTCTGCATCAAAACACTGAACTGAAAAAAGGAGGATTTTAAATTTTGCTCTTTTTTTTTTTAAGATTTAAACTCTAAAGAGTCAAAGCCATGTATCTAGAGAGTTCAGGCACCTCACTTTAAGAAAAATGAAAAAAGAAACAAAAAGGCTTTCAGGATCAAATTTTAAAGCTGAGCCTTTCAGCCCAAATGTTCAAAAGTCCTTTAGGGAAAAAGAGAGAGGGGAGGTCCCTCTGTGCTATGAAACACAGACAAAAATGGGGCTTGGGGAAAATCTGAGGGATTTAAGAGTTTTTCAAGTCAGTTCTATAACGTGGATGCAAAAGAAGTAATTTTAAATGCACCGCCTGACTTTTTGTATCACTTTTTCTATATCATTAAATAAGAAAGAAGTGTTTGAGGCTGTGATAGAAACAGCAGAAGGACCTTTTGAAACTCATCAACCTCTTTTAGCCATGGGAAAGCTCACATTATCTGGAACCACTAGGAATGATAATTTCTCTTGTTTGCCAGCAACACAAGCAACCACACACAAGTTCTCCATGGCAAATTGTGGTGGCTGAGTGCTGACCTAAGAAAATGCTTAAAATTTATTGTTGGCAGATAATACCTTTCAAGAGTGTATTTTAATCAAGAGGTTTTAAGAACTTCTGGTTTTGGGGGGTTGTTTTAGCTGTGTATCTATAGAGGGGCACAAAAACACAGAGGTGGACATGGGTGAGGTTGTCCTGCGCATTCTCTCACCCTAAATTTGAGCACATCCAGAGAATGAAAACCTGGGCAGCAATTATTACTGCAGGTGTACTCCTGTGACTGGAAAGAGAAATCTGCATTCCCTCCCTTCCAGCAAAGGCTGTAAATATTCAAACCACTTTTCAAACAAAGGGCACCTGAAATGCAAGGCCAGCATTCTGTACAACCCAGAAAAATCAACGACACAGACTTCCCCGACCCTCGGCAGGCAGCGGAGCCACTCATGCAAGGGAGAAACCCCTGCAGGAAAAGCAAATAGGAAATGCCTTGGAAAAGGGACAGTCTACACTGGTGCTCCCCTCAGCCCTCTGCAGGGTAATGAAATCACAATCTGCAGGACCTCTGGGGCATTTTGCATCGAAATTTAATGGGGAGGATTGAAATTAGGGCCCTTGATGGTCCACATCAAGCTTCTAAAATGAGCTGAGTTTTGCCACCTTTGAATTTAAACAGCTGTTTAGGTCTCTGATGGAAATTGGGATGCTGCTCTCCCTCATCTCAGCCTGCATTGCCAAGATGAACTCATTGTGTTGATAATGCACTGCTCCTTCTCTCAGGCAGAAATCCCAGTGTGAAAGGACACCAGGAGGAAAATAATAATTCTTTATAAAAAGTGATTATTAAACATTGGCTCAGCTGATGAGGCTGGGGCTGTACACCACCAAAATCTTGCCAATTCTCTTTCCCTCTCTCAATCCTTTGTTTTCCTTCACCTGCTTCTCCCATCCAGCTTTTACCTCATTTGTAGCCAAGTAAGTTCAAGCACCTCCTGAAACATTCCCTGCCACTCTCTCCATCCATATCCCCTTGTCCCTATTAACACCACAGCACCCAAGGACAGAGTTCTCTGAACTTTGTTTTGTGTCCCTTGAGTATCAAGCATTAAGCTAACATGAGCAAAACTATCAAAGAAATTAAAGCCAGAAATACCCGAGAATCCATTTTTGATTAAAAGACTCCATACACCCACTGAGGGCCTATTAGCAAGTTGTTTATTTTTCCTTAACTTTCCCTGTGGATTTCATTAAGGTCACAAAGCTACAGGGCAAACTCAAAGTGCTTAGAGATATTTTCCTCTTTACTTACTAATATTGAATGAACTCCCCTTTGGTTTCAAGTTCTTTTTCCTACAAAACATTTTAAGAACTACAACAACTAAATATCTTCTACCTAATATATTCTTTAATACAGTTCACGCTACATAATTCTATAACTTGAGAAACTCAAGTTTGCAAATGTAACCTTTCCCAAACCTACACACCACCTTCAAATAGATGACATTTCCCCAAAGCATTTGACCAGGGACTCAAACTACCTTTGTAGCCTCAAGGGGAAAACGCTATTTTCTGACAGAGCCATCTCTATCACAGTCTCATCAAGCTGCAAAGTAAGACAGAAGCCTCAGAGGACACCATGAAACCAGCAGGGCAGGGAGACACACATCTGAGCTTTGCTCAAAGCTGTTGCTGTTAATAGAGCCAGGTATTAATGGTTACCCTGAGGACTGTTCTCTCCACAAGCCAAACTCAGGTTTTCTGAAATAAATCCATCAGGCTGAGGATCAAGGAGAGCCTGCTCAGGAGTATTTATTAGAGGAGCAGGGAGAAGAGGTGAGTGTACACTGTCCCTTTCACATGAAAAGTGCGTATTATGAGGTCTGAAGCACAAACTAACCAAAGCACATGCTGTCTGCTTTGTACCTGCCAGAAATCCTGGTGGGAGGGGAGAGGGTTAGAGAAGGGAAGAAAACGAGGGAATGCTTGGTTACACCAAAAAAACCCCACAAACCAGAATTAGAATAAAGACAAGTATCAGAGATATTAGCAGCTGCAAGAAACACCCACCGGGTACCTGGAAACCAGAACAAAAGAGGACAAAGAACAACCAGAGGGTTTTAGTAGGAGCCCTGTGGAAACGAGCAGCAGAATTAGGGATATAAAAAGGTAACAGCAAGTAGAGCTTTGTTAAAGTCAAAATACACCACAAATGTTTGGTGGAGGAGGTAGGAAAGGAAGACATTTGTTCGGTACCTAAAGCAGCCCAAGTGCCCACAGGGATGTTTGTGCACTGTGTTAGAAGAAATTAACAATCTTCTTTGATGAAATCCAGCTATACTAAAAACAAATCAAGAAAAGAATTTGCACAGTTCAGTGTCCACACAAATCCCAGCAAACAGAGAAACATCAGAACTAACTGAAACAGACAGGAGGGTCAAGTTTAGCTGGGAGAGGAAAGCCAACAAGAAACCAACCAATGTGGAGAGGGTGTCAGCAAAGAAAGCCAAGAAGATAAAAACCTTTTCAGCTTAGCTTTGCTGGTTATCTGCAATAAGCTGCACCTCTGCTTGCTTCCACAAAGCCACAGGCAAGGATTTTGTCTCACCACTTCCTTACAACACCTCTAGGGATGGCAGAGGAATGTTCATACAAATCAGTGTAAGGTTATTATCCATGTAAAAAGGTGCCTTGTGGTTATTATGCAAATGCTACCTGTGCTGAGATCAGAGGGTTAAGGAGTTTAAAAGCAGGGAATCTGAAGTTGGACAGTGACATTTCCCATGGATTACGGACCAGAATGGCTAAACACTACAAGGTGTCTCTAAGCAAGCCATAACCCAGCCTCACCAGCTCCAGATGGGGACACATTCATTTCAAACTCTGTCACAAGAGATGCTGGCAAGACCTCACACAGATGGATTTTGTACTGTTTTCATTGCATTTAACCTGGAGAACATACCAAGTGTCCTCCAAGTCCACCTGCACTTTATGCTGCTCTTTACTGAATTGTGATACTGGCTTTCAGTAATGCAACATTTAGAGTTTCATCCTTTGGAATTAAGGTTTCAGAGGCACTTAAACCTCCAGGGAGTTCAGAGCTCTGACCCAGTGCTTGGCTCCTGAATGACAGCAGGACTTTAGGCTTGTCTCACTTGCTGCAAGTTTGGGTCTAAAGCAGCTTATCACACTCTGGTGAGAGCATCATGCTCCAGGCAAAGCTCATCCACAGAGCAAAGGATCCCAGAAATTCCAGCTAATAAATCAAGGCTCCTTTCCTTCCCTTCCCACTTTTTCAAGCCTGTGAGCAAGATCCTTCAATCCCCCAGAAAAGGATGGTCCATCTACCTCTAGCCTTCTCTTTGGGGATCCTCCCCGAGTACTTTTTTCAAGCTCCTCTGCTCCTGAGGTGTTCTTTAAATCATCTGGGAAGAAATCTGCCTCCTGAGCTGACTCCCAGCAAGTGTTCTTTAATGGACACACACCCTCAGGTCAGGGCAGCTGAAGATACTCATGACATGACCCTGCATTATCCAGTGGAAGTGAATTCCATAGATGTTTTACTGGCCCTTAAAGGCATAATTTGAAGTATTTTCCTTGTCCTTCACCTTGCTTGGCATTACTTTATGGCATCCCCAAACATCTAGAGAAGTAAACATAAATGCTGGCAGGAAATTCTTAAGTCATAAATTTAATTAGAGGGCACTGAAAGCCTCTCTAATTACTTACTGCAGGAGGGGAAGCTGTTGCTGGTAGCTCAAAGGCTCTTGCTCTTATTGAGCAGTAGCAAGGAATTCTCCTCACAGGAGGAAAGAGCAAGTCAAGTGTATCCTAATTAAACTAATAAGCCATCTAGAGTGGGGCTTTTATTTCCTAAATAGGCCAGAGGTCTCTTTAAACATTCCAGTTCACCTTTCCACCAGGAGGCACTGCTGGAAGCTCAGCTAGGGGACACCTGGGAGCTCCCATGCTGGTGACAGGGTGGATATGCAGCTCACAATTCAGAGCAATAACATGAACAGCATTGCTTCTTTGAGAGATGAAGCTTGTCAATCTTTAATGTATCAGCCAAAAAAAAAAAAAATCCCAGCAATAAACAGAGAGAGGACAAAAAAAGAAAATTTTAAACAAAATCTGCACGACAACTTACGTAACATTAATGAAGCTTATGCCAGGTTAGACGTGCTAAGAAATCTCTACTACTTAGTGAGAGAGTATTCATCACTAAAACATGAGTTATTTCTCCTACAGATGGGTTAAAAATGCATTTGCTTTCCCACTGCCAAATGCAAGGGGGAAGAGACAGTGGAAATGTAGCAGACAGACAATCAAGGTCTGGGCAGCTCCACACCACAGCACCCTGAGACTGTGTCTGCTCTCACATCAGCCTTTTGCTCAGGCTCCATATGAAATGTCTGCAAGCTGATTAATACCTTTTTTCCTACTCTGAATGAATAGTAATCAATGCCTCTTTTCCCCTACTTTGCTGAGCTTGCTTCCCTAGGGAAGAAACCACCACTCTTAGACAGAAACAGAGCCACAGGTTGTCTCCCTGTGTGTGCTCAGCCCGTGCTGGCACACACATCTGACCAGAGGTTTGTGCTGGCTGAGCGTCTCCAGGGTTTTTGGTCTTGCATGAATGAAGAAAAAGCATTTAGGCTCAAATTACAGGAGCATTGCTGCCATTAATAAGGCAGTAACATTTACCTCCCTCTCCAGTAACCCTATAAATTTGATCATTTAAATATGTAACATTTTTTTGTTTTATTATACAAAATTATTAAAATTTTAATTTAAGTATATAAAAAAAAAATATAAATAATGCTAATAATAGGAAGAAGGAGAGGCAGGAAGAGGGGAAAATGGTGGATATTTTCTTCTCACCATGGCATTCAGTCACTTGCACAGCAAGCTGGCTTGGAAACCTAACAAAAGCACAATACAGAGGCACATGACTCCCCAAAATCCTTTGGCAAGATCAGTCCTGGTCACCCCACAACGGCCAATTAGATGTTTTGATGGCAGTTTTGCCTCAATAAAATTGGTTCTGTGAAAGGAGCAGCACATAATCTCACTAATGCAGCAGCATCTATATCTCAAATACACATGTTAGAAATTCCCACAGATGCTACAAACACTGTCCTGGAATATGTAATTAAAATGCAACTGACTGCACAGACCTTTTAACTGAATCTCCTTCTAAAGTACTACTTGCATGCTCTCATCTTTGCTTAGAACTAAAATCAATCCTCTTTCCCACACTTCAGCTGGGATTGTCACTGCTTTGGAGTAGCACAGATTGCTTATGTCTGATTGTTCACAAACTTATTTCTCCTTAAAAAAGAACTTTCCAGTGACCAGGCATATGTCTGAGTATCACAATTCCCATTACCTCTGTGTGACATCCCTCAGGATGCTTTGGGGAACAGTGATAACCCTCTCACCCTTCTGCCTGAGCTCAGCAGCTCCTTCAGCACACAAAGGCAGGTAGAGGCTGCTCTGATAATCCAAGAAGAATGTGTGGCTGGAACCAGGCAGGGAGGAAGAGATGCAAAAGGATTTTATCACTATGTGAGTAAAACTCAGAATGTGCAAGGTCAGCTCTGCAGCACCTCAGTTGTGCTTAGCTGAGTAAAAGCAGTGTTATTTTTTAAAAACTAGAACCCAAAGCAAGCAACAAAATGAGAACAAGTTGCTGTCAGATCAATCTACTGTCAGCTTCCTTCATTACCAAGGGAGAGCCAAGGCCAGCTCATTTTATCCTTTCCTCAAATTATCCTCTCACCTGGACATTACCACTGCCCTAATAGCCACAGCCAGATGTAGCCAGTCCCAGGCTGTCTTTAAGCAGACAGCCAAGCAAACAAGAACCTCTATTTCTTCATTTCCAGAGTACACTGCTTCCAGGGTGTTATTAGGCTGTGGAAGAATCAGGTCCCAGGAGAAGATAATAATAATAATAATAATAAAGCAATGCCAATTGCAGTCCCCTAAATCTGCTGCCTCACTTTCAGGCAATCAAACCACAGCATGGAGACATCCAAGTGCAGCAGCAACATCTGTAAGTTATATAAAAAGCTATTTCAGTCTACTACAGGTCAGAGCCCTCAGTGTTGAGGGGCAAAGGAAGAGAAAGTTGAGTTGAAAGGATTTGCCTTTGGATCTTTTATTCAGTGCACTGGGAATCGCCTGCAGAGTGCTCGGGAACAGAGGAGCTATTAGCAAAAATAGTGTGGGATTCAGCATTTCTTCCCTACAAACAAATCTTGTTTATGTAAAGCCTAAGGGATGAGGGTGATAGCTTGACAAGATAAAATGATGAAAGTGAGCAAATGCAAAACAGACTGTCATGAAACCAGAGGGAGAAACACTGGGTATTTTGCAAAGAATATACGTCCTTCCTTCGGTTGGGTTGTTTTTTTTAATCACAAAAAGCAGACATCACGTTTGTGGCAGGGGGGGAAAAAGAAAACAGGTGTTCACGACACGCTTTGGAGCTTTATGTATCAAAACTAACTGCCAAAATCCACCTCCCTGTTGTCTGTTTTCCAGCAAAGCCCTGCTCTGCTGCCTGGGTAACCAGCACACTTGTCCAGTGCTCATGACAGGGACCCCAGGTATTTCATCATTTTGTTGTTACCTGTCCCTGCTAAACACAAACCAGGGAATTGCACATGTTCAGCCCACACTGTGTTTATATAAAGCTTTAATTTTTATTTTTTTTTTCCCCCAGTGTTGAGGCTTTCTGGAAATGCCTGATGCTCTGTGGCAGGTGCACCCTTCAGCAATAGGGGGTGAGATGCTGATGTCCCTTTGAAAGCTTTATTTTCTGATGGTGCAGGTGAAAATGCTGCTAATAGCTGGAGGACTGTTGTGTGCCACTGGTGATATGATGGAAAATTAAGTAATCTGCAGTTATCTGCATCAAGGAGTATGTCTGAGCTGCCAGTCCTGGGGCAGAGCTGCCTTTACCACCCCAGTGGGATTTACAGAGTGGATAATTAGGTCTGTGATATCCATAATAACAACTGGGATGCTACTTGGTTCCACTTTCACAGGGAGACAAAACTAGATCAGAATTTGCTTAAGATTTTACCAACACCTCTGATGACAGCACAAACACCCAGAAGAGCTGTGCAGTGCTGCAGGAAGAAGCTGGGGCTGAAAAGGGGAACAGAAAAAGGCTGTTTGATAGGGGGGAAATACATGGGTGGAATGCAGAAAAAAACCACAAGAGCGTCGTCTTCTTTTAAGAATCTGGAGGTAAGATTGGAAGGGAAAGATCCAGCGAGTTTTCCCTGAAATGGTTTCACTTGTGGGGCTCTCACACAAGTCAGAAAGAAGCAACAAAGAAATGTTATTACAACCCATGATTTCCCAGCCCACCAGAATATAGGAAGTGGTAATATTTTGTCTGTAAACATTAAAAAAAAGGTCCCTTTATAAAAATAATCTTTCTGTCATTTCAGAAAAAGCACTGCAATGTTATTGAAAAACAAAATGCTCTGAAGAGAACACTTCACACACTTCATTTAACTTACACCCTTGCACAGGTAATAACTGGAAGGATTCTAGGTCAAAAAAGCCATTAAATAAAAAACTTTTAATAGTCTAATGTGCTCACCTTCCCATCGTAGCGTTTCACTATGAACTGGTCCAGGCCCAGGTCTGCAAAAGAAAAAAAATACTTACAGAAAAGAAAGCTTTTATGGTGTAAAATTAAGTATTTCTTGTGTTTTCTGTTTGAGAGGACTGGAAAGTAAAAGGCACAGTCTGAGTAACGTGAGTAGAAAACATAAGGACAAGAGGAAAATTTTATTTGGTTTTGTATATTTTGTACTTTGAACATAAAAAACCCAACAAACTCATGGAATTGGAGAAGAAAACCTTCTATAGCAGGGCCAGCAAGAGCTCAGCAACCAGCACCTCTCAAGAGCCTGAAATACCCTCCCCAAAGTAGATCCCTGCACTATTACCAGGCAAACATTTCACCTGTGACTCTTGGTGGTTTTAATAACACCTTCTGAATGGCTCACAAATGGGAAAACAAAGACTTGTTCCCATAGTAAATTTGGATATCCCCAAAGAAATCCAAAGCTTGTTCATATTTAAGTATAAAATAAATATATTTTCAAGGGGCTAAGCTGTAAGTGCATTTGTAAGAAGTGGAGTTCTTTAGCTGGATGGGAGAAAGGCAGGGAGAGGGATTATTTATACCAATAAAGTCTCTGATACCTTCACAAAATGCTTATTTATGTTGAAGAGGAGAAGAATATCCCAGCCTTAGCTAAGGCACAAAGCTCTCATCTATCCCACAATGCCCAGCAGGCTGCATCTAACACTGGTGGCTGCACATATAAGCAAGATGACAAAAAAAAAAAAATCAGGAAGATTAATTATCTGAGCTTTGCAATCCAAAATCAGGAAGATGCAACCTGAGAAGAGATTAAGCAGAACTCAAACCGAGCATTTCCAGTAAAACTCAAGAGAGTACAGGCTGATTTTTGGTGCTCTGAGAAATAAAACCTTCCAGAGAGCGACGTCCCGTGTATTTTCTGCCACTGTTTATGGTAATTAGCACATTCTCATTTCAATTTAAATTAGAAAATAAGATGGAAAAAACAAAATAAAGCCTTCCCCATGCCTGCTGCATCACCTGCTTTTGAAAGAGCATAATGAAACCCTTCCTGTCTACTGGAAAGTTTCATGGTATCGTGCAGAAAATGGAATTATTCATTGCTCCAGGGTGACCCCCTTACCCTTTGTGACCCAAATCAGCTGCAACTCCTCTGCCACCAATTTCAAAGGTCAAGGCAATTGTCACAGGGCTGTCTGCACTTGTGAAAATTCCAGCCAAGAAAGCACCTTCTCAGTATTTCGTGGGCCTGATAACAATGCAAATTGCATATTCATACACATTTTCAGACTTTAATCTTCTGAATTTTGTCCTCCTCCAAGCTGTGGGTATAAATGCAGTGAGCATTGGTGCGTTTAGAGGTAGGATTTGTCTGATAAATGTGATTATTTTACTACAGATGCTTTATGTGGTCGGAGCTCACCCCGACCATCCATCTGGATGGTGACTTAAGCCGAGCTTATGTCTGTGTGTCATAATAAAGTCATTTCTCAGGAACACCTCCCTTTTCCCATGCCAGGAAATGCTGCTGAAAGACAGATCCCTGACAGCCTGACATTATACATGTACTCATAAAAAGGACATGGGTTAAAAATAGCAAGTGAAAGTACCTCTTAATGGCACCCCCTGCAACTGGGAAACACTGGGAAAGCAAGCAGGTTTCAATAGAGAGCCAAAATAAATGGATGATTGTGTAGAGAACAGCAGGAAAAGATGAGCTGATAACTGTCATTTTATATATATAAATACCATGTATTTTGAAATAATTATAAAAAATATTTATGTAATAATTAATATGGAAATAAAGGCTCCTGGGCTGTCCCAGCAGTGGTGTGGGCATAGACCCAGGGCAGGGCCCATCCCCTGGGCTGGCCCTGCTGAGGGACTCCAGGGCTGGGTCCAGTCCTGGGCCCTGAGAGCCCTAGAGGGGCTGGAGCATGTCCAGGGCAGGGAATGGAGCTGGGGAAGAGGCTGGAGCCCCAGGAGGGGCTGAGGGAGCTGGGAAAGGGGCTGAGCCTGGAGCAAAGGAGGCTCAGGGGAACCTTCTGGCTCTGCACAACTCCCTGACAGGAGGGGACAGCCGGGGGGGTCGGGCTCTGCTGCCAGGGAACAGGGACAGGACAAGGGGAAACGGCCTCAAGCTGTGCCAGGGGAGGTTTAGTTTGTATATTATGAAAAATTCCTACACCAAAAGGGGTGGTCAAGCACAGGCACAGGTTGCCCAGGGCAGTGGTGATGTCACCTCCCTGAAGGGATTTAAAAGCCATGTAGATGTGGCACGTGGGACATAGTTTAGTCGTGGCCTTGGCAGTGCTGGGCCAATGGTCAATATCAACCTTAAAATCTTTTCCAACCCAGATGGTTCCACAATTGTACTGCACATAAGCACATTGGTTTCCACCAGTGTTTTATATGGCCACACTTCCAGCCATGCACAACAACATCCCCTCTCCTCTGCTGCATTAAGCTGCACACTTAAATTCCTCTGTGAAATTCCCCTTACAGAGGTCCAGAGAGGAGCCAGCTCAAAAGCTGAAAAGAGGCATTTATGTTCAATGCATACCCTTCTACTCTATACATTTTCCTTTTCCCACTACAGTTTTATTTTTTTTTTAAGGACTTAGCTGCCTGTTTTTCCACAAGCCTTTAAACCTGACAAAAGGAAACCAACAAAGAAGGTCCATTGCCTGATGCCTGGAGTCTTCAAATTACATAAAAAACCCCAAAAGCTTTTCCTCCAAGATGCCGCAGTAGGAATTCAGCATTTGCACAGGCTGGTGAGCCAATGGGAACAGTGCATGGATGAGGACAATCACAGCTGAACAAGGGAAGGGAAGAATGTCAGTTATTACACCTCTGTTCTTCAAAAGGCAGAGTGTTATGTTAAAACCACCACAGGATTGTCTCTAATGCCACACTCCCAAGACAAAGAGTCCCTGGCTGGGCTATTGCTGCTGAGTTGCAGAAACAGGCTAATAGGCATGTTAAACCAGGAGAAAAGAGCTTTTCCACCTTTCACTGAGGAGCAGGGGCTGAAAAAGCATTCTGCCAGAAGTGGTTGAAAGGATTTCCTCAAGAGAGGCAGCAATGAAATCCAGGAATCATTTCAGGAAGATACGTGGCTGCCTCAAGCTTTCCTGGGACACACACCATGGCCAGTGTGGATTGCAGTGATCACCCAGAGCTTCCCTCATTTTTTCTTTTGGAAAAAACCGAGAGTTTCCAACATGACCCACCCCAGAATACACTTATATTTATCTGACACAACACCTCATCTTTCCCTACACATCCCTTTTGCTCCTGCAGCCAAGGGCTCTGCACCAGCCATTCGCTGCCAGCAGCATTTCAGTGACCTGCAATGATTTCCAAATCAACTTCCCTGCAATGTTTAACTACCACTGTTTATTACTCCTACAAATTCTGATGGCACCTATCAGTGCCCCCAAATAAGCAGCAGCACTGACACGGAGTATCTAAGCACCTAGGGCCACTAAAAATGTTATTTCAGAGTAGACTGACACCATTTACTCACCAATATCAGGGATATAGGCTGCCACTTTTATTCATGTGATGGTACTTTCACAGCACTCTAAATATAAAAATGATTCAATATAAAGCAAAAATTACTTAAGACTCACAATGGGGAAAACAGGGTTTTCAACAGTAGAACTGTACTCCCTGCATTTACTTCTCTCATTCTGTGCTGGGGAGGGTGTTTTCATGGAGAGGAAATGATTTATGTCAAGGAAAAAAACACAGAATAACTTGTTCTTACTCTTGTTCAACAATAGCCAAATCTAAAATCAAATGCTTATTATATTCCTATTGATTAACAAAAGCATACTTTCCATGGATTTTCTCAAAGCCAGCTAATTGCCACACTTGATAAATATGCAGACAATTACTAAGCTCTTCATGTTATTTTGTAATAATAAATCCATAGCAGTAGGTTATAGACTGCAGTTCTAAAAAACATTTAAAAAATGAGCTTCTAGGAGGACAATTATATTATGTCAAGAACACAGTTGAGATCAATTAGAAACCACCATGATTTCCTCTGGGATACCAGCAGCTTCTCACTGATGGAAAAAACCTTTTCAATTCCTTCCAGTCTTGATATCCTTGTCAGATTTTTCACATTATTTGGGTAACATTCACTCACGATCTGCTTTCTTCCCCCCACTGCTTAATATATAACATGAACTCTTTTTTTTGCCAGCAGATGAATAAAAGGGCTAATTATGAAGACTCAAGAGCCTGCTAACTGTGCTTGTGATATGCCACATTATGGCAGGAGAAAATGCTGGAGCAAGCTTTCTCCTCCAGAGCTGTAATCCAGCTTCTGATTGTTGTATTCAGAGTATTTCCCCTCTGAATCTAAAATGTAATCTGCAAGCAAACAATGAGCTGCCTGAAATTTCTCAGGGGACAACAGCCTCCAGCTTAGGTTCAAGTCCAGGACTGTTTTGTTCCAGGAAGGAAGGATCAAGAGATCTGATTCTCCTCTATCTCCTCCTGCTCCAACAAGCCATGTCTCCCTGTGAGATGTGCATTCCTAACACACCTGGTCAGCCCCACCAACCTGGCACCTGTAAGGGAAGCCCTCATTTATGTGACTTTCAGCACACAAGCATACATGTAAATGCATCTCTTGCTCCTCCTTGACTCTTATCCTGAGGTCTCATATCAAGCATGACAGGCTCAAAGATAATTCTTGCCTAGGCATTATGTATTTTCACAGAAAAAGAACCCCACCTTATTCAGGAGACAACTGGAGTTACCCCTCACTCACATCCTTTCTCTGAACAGCTCTTCAGCAGATGTACTGGGGAAAAATAGAGTGTGAATTCCCAGAAGGACTGAAATCCAAGAATCTCTGGCATCCTTCTAGGTCTTAAATGCTGACAACTTTGTGTAACTTTAGGGATCTGCACCAGCCCAGGGAGTTCTCCCCTCCTCATCACATGAGTGCTTGTCTCAGGTCCTGACTGCTGGTTCTACCCATAAGATCCATATTTCATAAATGTTAATCAAAATTAAAAATAATCACTCATGCATTGCAGCACCCCAGAGGCCAGCTTGTGCTCAGCTTCTCATGCAGGTCAGGCATGGAAAACAAACCATTTCTAACAGGAGAAGCAAGCTGTACACTCTGATGCAGCCACTGGGAATCAGCGTGTCCTTCGTGGCTCCTCTCCTCTGTCGCTATCCCCTGCACAGAGACTGCAGGGTCACAGCTGCTGCTTCTGCCTGGCCTTCAGCAGCATGTTTGGGGTCTCTTGCACTCAAACAAAAAACCAAACCAGCCAAAAAAACCCTCCAAGAGCTCAGATATTTGAGCTGCTGTCGCTCATTATGTGGTGAAACTTGAAATGGATCTTTCCTACAGCAGGAGTCTGGGACAACCAGCGAGGTTAATACAGGGATGGAAGAGCAGGACTGGTTCGGGAAGAACCTGCCTTCATTACAGCATGTTGGGGTGAGATAGAAGAAGTATTTTTTACTTCTTTCTGTCTTTATTGTGAAGGCTGTAGGGAAATAGATACTGGCTGAGCGTGACACAGCTCCTCTTAGTCCAGAATGCTTCAAAATACTCACATTCCTCAGGAAAACAATCAGTGCAGAATGGACCCAGACAAACTTGGAGAAATGGAGGGAATCCTTGCACTTCCCACCAGAGACAGAGTATTTTCAGCTGGGACTGGGGTTTGGGACTGGGGTTCGGGACTGGGGTTCCAAGGAAGCACCAGGCAGGAAACAGCCATGCCTTCCCATCCACCCGTGGAGCAAAGTTAGCTCTCAGGTATGAGAGGATGTGGAAGAACAAAAATAATACAGGACTGCAGGGAGCAGAAATCACCACCCACGCTTCTCCTGGCACTTGAACTTTCCAGCTAGCACAGAAAGAAATTATTTTTTTAAATCAGCTTTCAAGTTTAATGCCATTCTTCGGCTCCTTCTGACAAACCATTCCAAGCTCAGCAAGCTCGTGTCATTCCTTAAGCACAGCTTGCCTACCTGGGAATGCTGTGGCAGGAAGTTTGACTGAACCAGAGAAAGCAATCTACAGGAGCTGAGGAACTGGCATTCATTTCCCCCAAGTTAGCAAAATGCAGGCTAGAATTAAGCTGGCACTTTATTGACAATAAATCAAACTTTCCCCTACGTAATCTATAAAAATGAATCAGGCACACGATACCTTCACAGTAGATAAGCAGTTTAAAAATAAATACAACAGGGACTCAGCTACTTCATTACTCCAGATCACTTCTATTCCACAGTGTTTTCTCTCCATAAAACAGTAGAGGCATTTACAAGAAGTTACTCCCTGAAATTACGACCGGCAGCTTGAGCACACTGAAGGATTACCTCAAAGAGGTTTCCTGGGAACACACCAGGCTACATCACAACCCCAAGGAATGCCTTGAGATGAAGACAGGATGCTCCAGCCCCAGTGGAGGGCACACCCAAATCATGACTCAAGAAGAAAGCAGCCCCAGCATTTCCCAACTAACCTGTAACCTAAATTATCCTATGAATCAAAAGCACAGGCAGGGTGTGAAGTATAGAACTCATCTGGCCAGCAGGTAGCACTCTCTGTTTTCAATTTCTGGTCTGAAAACCAGACCTATCTTCCTTTTAGTTTTTACTGCCAGCTTTAAAAACATTTGAGAACAAGGTTATGGCTGGTTTGGCTTTATTGTAGCAATAAGTGTTTTACTCTTCTACTGTTCATTATGTATTAAAAAACTCAATTTACTGTGATTGTGGTGATGCACAGAGCTGGTGAGGAACAACCTCCCTAGAGCAGCTCCATCTAGAAGCAAATCCACAACAGTAAGAGTTCTGAAGACAGATTTTTCAACTCAACAAAATCCAAGATGCCCACCTTCCTGCTCTGCCTGCTGATGGGCAGCCCAAGCTCAGCTTCCATCCCATTCCACTTGCCAAGAACACCTCAGACCACTTTCTTCCCTTACAAGCTGCTGTGTGTCACTGACTGGCAGCATTTGCAGGCACTGTGGCTTCACGGGGCCATTTCAACAGCCAGGATAACAATGGGAATTCAATGGGAAGTGAGTGGCTAAGACTGATGAATTATTATTTCCCATTAGTCACCTCTGCTTGTCTGTGAGCAAGGTGTTTACTGAGCATTCTTCTACCTATTTGCTGTACACACCCTAAAATGCACCAGGCATGTGGAAAAAGTAAAAGAAGAATCAGATGTGTTGAAATGAAACACAGCAGGTTTTCAGTTTTTGGGCTTCCAGACATGTGCTAATGCTCTTCCAAGTACCAGTTCAAGGAGTCTGAGATAGACAAGATGGTAACCTACAGCCATAAATTCACATGGAAACTACAGCCATTTCCAGGGCTTGATGGAAACCTAAATATCAATTCACCTACGTGCTTTAAACACTAATGCCAGGATTATTCTTTCTTCCCTCCTGCACACACTTCATGTTGTTATTCTCTAAGCACAAGGGCATACACAGTATTTATTTAGCAGCTGTCATCTAAGATATCAAAACAATTTCCCAATTTGGATATAAACCCCACACTCTAAAAGTTAACATTCAGGGGCTGAAGTTCTTCATTAATGTCTGCAGAGTCAAGGCAAGTTTTGATTTGACAAAAGCCTGTTTCATTCTTTGAGGTACAAATGTAGGAGACCAAAAAAAACATGATCTCCCACGTCTTGCCCCAAACATGAATCTCTAAGATGGAATGCTGACAAAAACCTCCTGATACCCCACCAACACCAAATATTCAGGACACAGCTTTCCAGACAACAGCAAGGCATCTCTCTCCCACTTGTTGATTGCCAAACCCCTCCAGGTACCACAAGTGATGTGTTTTTCTGCAACCCACAGGGAATCTGAAGATGGCAGAGATGAGCCCTACCCTGACCAGCAGCATCACACAGGGCTGCCTCAACTCCTTTAGAACCATCTAGGTTGGAAAATACCTCTAAGATCATCAACTTTTATTGCTGATGTTTTCCTTGCCAAAACAACCTCCTCTTGAAGGTTTAGGAAGTGTTTCAGTTAAAGGTAATCTTTCCCTATTAAATATAGGAGAAAGGCATCCCAACTGCTCTTCAGGGACTCACACCAGCCACATCTGTTATACTACAACAGCATTTTGGGAAACATGAAAGGGCTCAGGCTAATTTTGGGCTTGGAGCATGAGAGCTTCAGGAGATGCTTCCTAGCCCTGGCAATCAGAGCTGAGAAGTTTAAGGACCAGGTGAGCAGAGGCTGGGGAGTATCAGTTCCCCTGATCACCACCCACACACCACTCACTCTCCGGCTGTTTCTCGTTGGGGGTGATGGATCTCACAAAATCCTGCGGGGTCATGAAAACCTCGGACTCGCCGTGCTCGTTGATGACCTTCAGCGTGGCAAAGTATCTGAAGATTTTGTCTGGTGTGGAGTAGGCTCTGATCCTGTTCTCATATTCCATCACCTGGAAATGAAATTTAGCCAGCATTAGACATGCACTGTTCCTGCCCCACACTGACTCTTAGTTCTCAAAGAGATTTGCCACAGGACAAGTTGCATTCAGCAACACAACTCTCAACTCTTTTGGCAGTATTCCTTTCAAAAACCCTTTGAACACCCAGGAAAATTGGACACATCAGCTGCTGATGTCCCAGGATTAAGAACAAACACCAAAAAAATCTTTATTATGAATAAATTTAGACTCTTCATGGTGGCAGAGGAAAAACAAATTCACAAAAATCCCTGAAGGTGCTTTAAAAACATGAGCATAAGAAATCACACTGGCATCACATTTGTGAATCTAAAGCAGCCCAACCACAGCATTGAAGGATTTGATTTGTGATTAATATATGAAGTAAAAGAAAAGTCTTGGAAGGCTGGGAGAAACCTTTACTTTCAAGCAGAGTCTAGGAAAAAATCACTTGGAGCCGCAGCTGGTTGCTCAGTCACCCAAGCTCATTTTTTCCTCTCTTCTATCACACTGGCAGAATTCCCCAGAAACTCATTCCTCCCCACCAATCTGCTTCTTCCTAACTCTGCCAGCAGTGATTTTTTTTCTTTGTACCTAGAATCAGTTTCCCCCCAAACAGCTGGAATTAATCAAAGACAACAGACAGCTCTTCTAAACAAAATCCCAACACAAGGCCACAAGGGTGGAAAAAAGGCACAGACACCTACACTTCATCATGTATTAGCACAGAAAACTTTCCTCCTTACTTCAGCTTTTCATTCCTGCATTATATGCCGTGTTTAACAGTCCATAATGTACTTGAAACCTGCAGCTGGCCAAGAGCCACAGGAGGAAAAAATCCCAACTGATGATGTGCTGCAAGAGAACAGGCAAGATCAAGGGTACTGCCAAGGCAGCTGTAGATTATTCCTGGCTTTGCTCCTGGTTCAGCCTTGTCCTTAAATTCCTGAACAACTTCCTCAGCCTGATGTTTATCAGACAGAAAACACCCTCTCTAGTTTTTCTTATTTCTAGGATTTAAAAAAAGCTGAATGTTTTGAATCCCCCAAGCCAAGCTTTGGTAAGGCAAAGCCTCTCTCTCTCTCTCCTCTTCATTTGCCCCAGCTCAGATCTCCCAGCTCAAATCTCTCAGATTTTCCCCAGCTTCATTTGCCCCAGTGTCTCTCAGATGACACTACCTAAAATGACAATACTTCAAGCATTCTCCCCACTCCTCTTTGCATCACCACAGCTTTTCCAGAATTCACACCTCCTTGCACCAACCACTACAGGCAGTTCCCTCCCTCCCTCCTGCAGAAGAAAGTTTTTGTCCTTAGGCCCTTTGCACTTCTAATCAACAAACCTAATCCCACTTTTATTGCTTTGGTCCACAAGGTTCTCCACAGCTAAGGGCATTGGAATGAGGACAATTGTTTTATTGCCAAGCTCCCAGTGCCAGTAAAAGACAGCACCCACTCTTCCACTTCTTCCCGACTTTGTCTACTGCTCCCACCTGGCAGGAGGCAGCTCCTTATGCCAAAGTGATCTTTTGACTTGTGGGTGCAGGCCCATATCTCACTCCTGCCTGACCTGATCTCATGAATAACACCCCACCCAGCTTAATCAGCCAGAAACAGCTCTGTATTTTTACCTTCAAGGAAGACAAATAAACCCAAGGACAGTGTGAAAATCCGGACTGGAGCCAAGGGCAGACACCACAGACCACGACCAGCTGCCTCCATCCAGGGCAACCCTTCCACACAGCCAGCTTTCTAGCTAAAAAACTCATTAACCAAATTTTCCAAGCCTGTGGAAAAATTTCTTGCAAGACACTATCAAATGCTTTCCTTTAACCCATCTGGGCAGAGCTCGACAACCCCAATGCTGCATCAGAGACAGGAGTCCTGACATTTCTGCCAGTAAAACCATGTTTCATTTTACCCCACTTGACTTCATATCCACAATTGCTCTTCCCTCTGTATCCATTTTAAGCCCCTGCTGGAGATGCTACTGGCAGGCTTGTTGCTTTCAGGTGCTTTTCTCATGTTTAGAATATTTAGAGTATTCCTTCCACAGCAACAACAGCTTACTTACAACATGGGCCCAAAACCACACCTCCTGTCTCAGCTTATGGCACAAAAATGCACAATCTAGACCAAAAAACTAGAATCTAAACTGCTTTTTAGCATCTCACAGGCTGCTTTCATCACACCTGAAAACCTCACTTCTTCCACAAGCTTCCCTACAAGAAGGGAGCAAATGCAGCCACAGTTCTTCCCTTTTGCCTGCAGCTCAACCCACAATTACATCATTCTTGGTAATGAGCTAATCAGCTGGCAAAAACTGACAAATGTTGCAGCCCATCCCTCTGACTGCAAGGCTGGGTGCAACACGAAGCCAGGTCAAGAAGGGAGCAGCCAAGATGCTACAAATGGGGAAAACCTCACTCACTCATGACTGGGTGCTGAACATCGAGTGAGTAATGATAACAGGGGTGACCTGTTCCCTGGACAGAAATGTGGACTTAAGAGCCCATGGATTTGGGTGCAGACAACCTTTGTGAGGGGTTTTTGCACTGCTTCAAAGCAACCTGGAGTGAAAATCGTGCCAGCCAAGTGTCTCCTCTCCTGACCTCTCACCTTTTCCTATTACAAACCAGTCCTCTACACAAGGAAGAGCAGTCAAAATCCTCATCCTGCCCCCAGAAATGCAGCCTCATGAAATCCAGCACCTCCAGAAAGATGATATGACTCAAAGGGTAAAATCCCTTTTTTGCATTTATTAGTAGAGCATGTACTGGAGGAGAAAGACAAGTAAGTAATCCCTGCTGCTCTACAAGAGTGAAGGTGCTGTTGAGACTGTCAATGTTTATGCTAAGCCTCCAGTTAAAAGAAAAAAACCCCAACCTAAATGCTATGCTGACATAAAAATAAAGCTCTAAATTAACATCTCAAGGCACAGAGCATCACCAGGGCCTCCCTGACTATGCAACGGCACACATCTTAACAGGGTAAATTAATTAGGACTCATTTTCTTCGTGCTTCCTCCTGTGACACACACCCAAATGAAGGTTCAGCACGAGGAACATCCCAAGGCAAGATACCTGCAGGACCCAAACACTGCCAGTACATCTTGATAAATCAGCCCTACTGCTGCATGCAAACACTTTTAGCAAGTTAATTAACACATCAGCCCGCCCCCATCCTGTATTACAGCTCATTAGCCTTCAAACTAGATTGAGGCACTCAAGTAATTTTTTCTTTTTCTGCCCTGAATATCCAGGACCTACACACCACCACAGAGATGGTGCTTGGGGACCATCCACACACAATCCCAACACCTGAGAGTGGTTTCTGTTTCAGCTTCCCCCTCTCACTGGATCACTATTTAAAACAGCAATGTCAAACTTAATTTATTGCTTAACCACTAATCATCACCTTCATTAAAAGCAACATTAGGATAACAAACAAGTGTTAAACACTTCCAATTAGGCTTAATTTTTTCACAAGGAAAATCCCACACTATTTTCAATTAATCAGGGAAGAGCTGGGAAGAGTTTTGACCGTGGGTGGAGGTTTGTTAGGGTTTTATTAAATGCCTAGAAGAGTCAAGAATCCCCGAGATGCTACACAAATAGGGGAGCAGCACATCCTGGGAGCAGCCCTGATTTTGAGTGGTGACAGGGGCACACCTTTCCCTGTCATCTGAGCTGGCCACATTCAAACACAGCTCCCGAGGTGACTCACTGCAGCAACTGCTGCTCAAACACGGAGCAGGCACCTGGGACAATACCTGGCACATCCTGCGTTTAAAAGAGCTTTTGCAACATTGGCATTCAGGCCACACACAGGTACATTCTGTCTCGAGGCTGCAGAGAAAAGGCTTGTTTTGGCACAAAGATGGTGAGGGCTGTCTTAAACAGGGCTGTCCCCAAGGAAATTGCTGCTCCTGAGCTCTTGCTGTCAGAGAATGGCAGACTGAGGTGAGAAGGGATCCAGGCCACACACTGTTTCCATCTTTTGGGCACACCTGGCTTATATCTTATTTGGAAATCATGGTCATATTCCTCCCTGCCTAGTTTGGGAAGGAAAGAGCTGGTCAATACAGGCAGATCTCTAACAATTGGAACAATAGTCCTTGCCTGTGAAAAAACTTTCTCTGGCTTACCCAGCCACGTCAGACAAAAATCAATCCTTACACTCACTGTATTCAAAAGTAAGAGCGTGGATGGAGATGGACTGTGGTGCTCTTTGCAACCTGCCTCCATCTGCTGACACTGGAAAAAACCAATAGCCTGCTTTTCTTGAGTGGTACTGGCAGGAGCTGAAGTTGTCAGAGCACCTGACACCCAGCTGCCATGAAAATGAGCAGCTTCCAGGAACCCACACCCCTGGACCATTTTGAATATCTCAGCACAGTTATCTTACTATGGAACTTCACTGAGCTGCCACCAACACCTCACAACAGGAGAGAGTCTGGAGCCCCACGTACCACAAGACACTTGAAATCTCAAGTTGTGTAATCTTTTCTGACCAGGAACTGAAATGATTCAGCAGCTTCAAAGGAAACAGCTCTTAATTTTTCATGAGAAGCTGTTAAGCCACTATATATGACTACCCACAATTTAACAGCTAATGAGATGCAACCTCCAGAATACAGGCTTAAAAATAAATATCAGAAGCGAGTCATAATAAAATGGGAGTAGATGCTCTTCACAATTCCTTTCTCCTTTTTGGTGCTGCACAGATATTACATCATCCAACGCAGCCCTATAAAACTGACATCCAGATGGGCTTAAAAAATAAAATACTGCTGTCTGCCTGCTCCCAGTTACAGAACTCCATCAGAGCAAATTACACATCCTTTAATAACAGTGGTTTCAGATTGTGCCAAACCGGTTCTGAGAAGCCCCAGGCTCCTGGAACTGCCCAAGACTGAAGGCAGGTCACAAGCCAACAATAGAGTTTATTACTCAAGTTTTCCTCCTCTTGAAAATGTGTCTGATCTAAAAATGAAATAGCTAGAAGCATCAAGAGAGAGACAGGACTAACCAAGATGGGGAACTGAGGCTGTATTTCAACAAGTACATTTGCACAGAATAATTAAATGAAGAATTAAAGTGCACCGTTCCTATAATCCTCCCTTCCACATTCATCCTCTACCTCTGCCTACATGCACTGTGTATACTCACAGGCAAAAGGATGGACTCAGAGACACACATGCTAAATATCCCAGATGGTTTAAAAACTTTGGCACCAATTCTCTGCTTTGCATGCACCATCCTAACAGCCATCAGTGCAGGAGCCTTGATTATCTTGGACATGTGAGTGGAGGTGGGAAAAGAGGTCTCCATTTCAGAGGATCAGCTTTCCAAACACACAACACGCAAATACAACCTTTCCAGATACACAAGTTTCAACCTACAGAAACTCGTGGCAACAAGAGCTGAGAAAGTTGTTTTCTTACTGTTTTGGGAGCCTAAGACAGGTACAGAGCAAGCTTTCTCTTTTACAAGATGCCCAAGTTTGGTACCTTGCGGTCTCTGAACCCAGAACGCTTCTTTTTCTTCCCTTCTGGTGGTGCCTCCTCGTTGCTCGATGCCACTGCCCTCCTGCCCTCGCTGCTCTCCTCCTCCTCCTCCTCATGCTTCACCTTCTCCCCTGGCTCTGTCCTGGGGCCATGTCTGACAGAGTCTTCTGCATAGGCCCTAGAGCAAGGAAAAGAAAACACCCGTTTAGGAAGTGACTGAGAGCTGCTAAAGCTGCCACAAAATGGTCCTGCTGGGCTCCACCTGAGTGCAACACTGGTTACAGCTCAGTGGGGAAGGCTGCAAAGCAAAAGCAAGGAAGTGATCAGTCCCCTTGGAATTCAGTGTGCTTTCCCCTGTTGTAATCAAATTTCCACCCCACACCAAAACCCAGACTAATGGTCACAGTAAGTTTTCCCAGTCCAAACCACTCAGTGAATTTTGACACCTTCTCCCAAAAACTAGACATGCAAAAAACAAGAAGGGCATATCATACCTCCTCTAGCATACCTCCTCTAGCACTAAATTCCACCTCTGCTTCCCCAAAAAGATGTATTAAGTGACAGAAATGTGTTTTCCCATCAGTACTGCAAGATTCAGGATGAACAACCTTTTTGTTTCAGCTCAGCTGATTTATTTTCTATCTCCAGCAGCTGACAGGCTGTTTTATCCCCTTCTTCCACCAATGACTCTTCTAAACACCACTGTTGCATGATTTGTGACAACAAAACTGGAGTTGTTTGTCCTCAAGGTGGAAATAAAACTCTGGCAGAACACAGGACCACTTCTTCCTTGCTGTCCAAACACAAAGATCTTCAGGTAGCTCTGTTTGTAGACCAAGACTCAACATTTCAAATCACTCTGAGCCAGGAGCAACTTGCAGAACTGCAACTGGCAATGGGATGATTAAATAAAAAGCAGGATAAATCCCTAAGCCAAACAAATGCTCTGGCTTTCCCATGCTTTACTTATAAAGCAGTTTAGAATCAGACAGAGCTCAGACCACATTAACATCAGAGAAATTATAATCTCTGAGGATCCGTTAACATGTCACAAGCAACAAAGCCAACGGTTTGACAAAATTATTTCTCTTTCTAAAGGACTCAAACAGCTCAGGGAAACATCCCAGCCAGCCCATAATTTAAGCAAATCTGCCTTTACTTTGCATTCCTGGTGATTTATTTTGGACTAATCACAGGGTATGGAGCTTACACACAGGTGATTCTCCTTGGCCACTTTGGTACTGCTCGGAGCTATGAATGTGGTCATTTACAGCTGTGTGAGTTTGTTTAAAAAGGGCTGCCTTGGGAGAAAAATGAAAACAAACCAAGATTTTTTTGAAGTCTCCCAAGCTCTAAACAAAAGGCTACACATACTTCATCCTACCAGTTTCCTGGAAAACATAGATGTGGTGTGTAATATTAACAGAAGAGAGTCTGTGTCTGTCTCCCCAGGAATCACAGAATCATGGAATGGTTTGGTTTGGAAGGGGCCTTAAATATCCTCTCATTCCACCCCCCTGCCATGGGCAGGGACACCTTCCACAGCTTGCAGCAATCTCAGCACATCAGCTTCCAAGAAGGAGAAATGAGGGTAGGTGCTCCATCAATTAATTTAAATGCTACCAAAATAAAAGACAGCTCTCTCCTTATCAGCATCCAATAATTCACTGACAGTCACAGTACAAGACAGAAGGGAATGGGCTAAAGAACTGCTAACGTCCACAGTACCAGTGGGAAGAAGGCACTTTATTATTTATGGAATGGTTTGGGTTGGAAGGGATCAGCTCAGTTATGGGTTCAGAGGTTTCTAGGACAGAACACAGCTCCATTACAGGGGTCTGATGAAATAAAATACACAAGTACTCAGTGAAGAGTAGTATTAATCCTGCCTTTTCCATAAAAATGGAGTTTTACACACTTCCCATTCTGAAAAGGCCCTGAGTCTCAATTTGCCAATATATATTTGTGAGTCTTACAGCAAAGCACCATCTTTATGACCTCCACTGAACCAAACTTTCAGAGACAGCATCCAAACCTGGGTCCTCCACAAGTATCCTGAGATAGGGAAATTCTTTCCCTGGAACAGCCCAGCAGCTGACCTTTTTTGGAGCATGAAGTCCATGCTGGCACCTGTCCTGAAGCCTTTCCTGAAAGTTTAATCAGCACTGGCACACCCTCGAGGAGCTGTGGGTTTGGCTGAAAAATGCAGCTGCCAGCTGAGGCTACACCAGCAGCACTGACATGGAAAGCCCTTTGTCCCGTGCAGGCAGGACACCCATCTTAAGTAGCTCTGAGGGAATCTCTTGGGAAAAGGGGACAGAAAAGCAATAGGAAATCAATTGCTTATCTCCACAACTAAGCTGTTCCATAGGAAACATGCTGGAGAATAGCTGTATCAGGAAAGATTTGCTTCTGTAATGCTTGACTGACACCGGGGAATGGATAGATGAAATTGAAAAATCAAACATTTTCAGCACATCCCACACATTCCTTCAATCCATCAGGCTGTCAAATCAGTTGCTCCAGCGATACAGATGGAGGCTGTTTGAATACAGTCGGCTTTTTCCTCCCTCTGGTTTAGCCAGGTAATTAACTCTGCTCCATGGTCAGATCACCATCCCAGCATCCAGGAAAATGAGCTCTGAGGAGAAAGGCAGAGTCTGTAGGCTACTTCTCAAGCAAGGTTTTAACAGCTGTTCCTCACCTCCAGGCCACTGGCCAAGCTACTCACTGAATTAACCACTGAAGGAGCAACTCTCTATGTGCACCTTCTCTGTGGATTTTACCACCCTCTGCTGCAATCCTTGGCTGCCAACAACTGCAACTTCCATAAAAAAAGTCTTTCAGTGTAGATGTCAGTGTGGCTGGAGAAAAAAAAGCCCATAGCTCCAGAAATATCCACCCTGCTGGACTTCCCTCAGCAAGTGAAAACTGTCTCTTCCCCTGTTTGATGAGACTGACTTTCCAATGGAATTCCTGGTGCTGCAGCTTCTGCACAAAAGGGAAATGAAAATACAAAGCCTTCCTTCACTGTGTGCCAAGGTCAGCCACCAGCCTTTCCCCACAGTGTGCCTGCCCTGGATCCTGAACCCTACTGCCATGCTTCAACCATTCTGATCTCTTCAGACTGTTTCCCTCCAGTGAACTGAATTTGAATCAAAGATTATTTCCCATCAACTCAGCAATATCTCCTTTGAATCCTTGGAGAAAGCCAACAATCGAGTGTAAGATTAGATTCCTCATCCTCCCCAAAAACACTGAGCTACCAGAGGCCTGCAATGATAAATTCTCTCTTGGGGAATCCTTCTTTAAGAGAGCCAAACACATGCACCCATAGGATATACATACAGGAAGGATGCTGGGACTCACACTGAGCATTGGCACAACACTCCAAGTTGCAGGTCTTCTTGCAATCAATCCCTCACTTGAAAGTATTTTTCTCCTTTGAATGACAGAAGCAGAGCAGCATGAAAAAATCACAAAGCTTTGTGCCAGAGATAATAGTGCTCAGTTATTCTAATCCTGAAGGCAGTAGCAAAGTACTCAGCTATCAGTTGCTGCTCAGTTTCAGAGGGAAATGTAAGAGATATAAAACAAGTTGGGCACTCAGGAGTCAGCAAAGATGCTGCCACCAAATGAGAGGCAGGAGGGAGGAATCCTGCCTGACACACATGTTCCTCAGTTGCTATTCTCCCTGTATGTAAACATCTGGAGACATCTCAGCAAGGTTTAAAAGCCACTTAAGGCTTCAGGGCTTCCATGCTGTAATGCAAAAGCAAGTTTGGACATGACATTCATAAAAACAGGCAACCTCTAGGGATCAGGAGAACTTTCAGCAAGCAGATCTGTCTCATCCTCAGCTCAACCATATTCAGCAACTAAATTAGTCACCTGAATCTTGAACGAGAAAGTCACCAGAGAGGATGAAGAGCCACAACCCAATTTTTCAGGGTGTTATGACACTCATTTGCGTCCCTCCTCATCTCTCACATACTCAATGTTGACATAAATTGAGTGAAATTTATCACAAAATGAATTTGTGGCAAGAACATCACAAAGGCAGTCTCCCTAATGACACGTGCTGTGGTGTCCTGACATTACCCCAATATCCTTGTAAACTATAAATCTGGTATTTCTTAATCCAGGAGATGCTGCTTTCATTTCCAAACAGAGCTCACCACAGTGGGGTACAGGGCTGTGCCCCCCAAGATCTGATCCTTTCCTTCCCCAATGTCCTTGGGAAAAAACCCCAGTGTTCAGCCAAAAGCCACTGGAGAGAACACGGTGTTCTTCAAAGATGCCACTCCCAGACCAATGTGTCTTGAAGTCTTAGGAAAAAACCCTCAGCACAAGAATCCCAAGGATAATCTTGTTAGTGTGTCACCTCTCACAAAGAATTAAAGAAAGCATAGAATTACAAAATGGTTTGGGTTGAAAGGAACCTTAAAGATCAGCTCGTTCCATCCCCCTGACGTGTAAACACATGGGAGCTCTAAAAATAAACTCACATGAATAATACCTACAATTTTTCATCTTTTCTCTCATACATTAAGTTGTACCTGACAGATCTATAGCTATAAAATAGGTTTCTCCCCTCTTGACCATGATTTATGTGGTCTCCTTTGTTTTACTACAAGAGATATTTTTGAAGTCTCTGTTTCAGCTGGTATAAAGTATTTCCAGTAATTCTGCCATTAAAAATGTTTCCTAAGCAAATTACTCTAAAGCCCCCAAGACACTGGTGCAAAAAAATCAGTGCATTCTTAAGCAGAGCTATTGAATCCCGAAACAGTTTGATTTGGAAGGAACCTTAAAGCTCCAGTTCCACCCCCTGCCATGGGCAGGGACACCTCCCACTATCCCAGATTGCTCCAAGTCCTGTCCAGCCTGGCCTTGGACACCTCCAGGGATCCAGGGGTAGCCACAGCACCTGTGCCAGGGCCTGCCCACCCTCCCAGGGAACAATTCTTTCCCAATATCTAAACTCCTCCTGTCTTCTGGCAGTGGGAAGCCATTCCCCCCTTGTCCTGTCCCTCCATCCCTTGTCCCCAGTCCCTCTCCAGCTCTCCTGAAACCCCTTTAGTTACTGGAAAGAGCTCTGAGGTCTCCCTGGATGCAGGTGGACACCTCCAGCTCTCCCAGCCTGGCTCCAGAGCAGAGGGGCTGCAGCCCTGGGAGCAGTTGCATGGCCTCCTCTGGACTCCTCACTCCACCAAGGCCATGTCTGTGTTATGGTGAGGATCCCAGAGCTGGAGGCAGCAATTTCCAGAGTAACACAGGTGTCTTGCCCTTACTCTTACCACTAATTTATTTACAGAAGGATAAGAAATGTATCATTAAGTCTATTCAGTCTGTCAGGAAGAGGACTGGAATAACTCTGCTTACAGAGGTCCCTCTATGCCCCCAAAGGTACCTTTGCTCCCTTATTTCACTCAGTGTTAGATTGATTAACAAGCTTCAGCACCAAAATTCCAATTTAAGTGCTTTCAGATACGCACTGATTCAGCCAGGAAAGGTTGTGACATGAAGAACAGATCTGCAGACATTTCCTAACACTCCAAATGGGCATCAGGAACTAGAGAGTACAAGTTTTACATCAGGATCAGTAACAGAATATTTTTTACAAACGTTAAGCTTGCCACAAACTGTGAGGTTTAGTACTTCTCATATATTAGTGCCTCATTTAGAGTAGCCAATGACTGCTCCAAGATTAATTTCAATTAATTCAGTTCATTGTGCCAATGCCCAGATACTTAATTGCTTCTCTTGCCAGCTGGAAATCCTCAGAGTTTAAGTTATTGCTGAGAAAGGGTAAACTTCATTAGTCTTCTAAGCTCAGCTATTTGCACTGCTCAAGCATTCCTCACCACAGGAAAATTGAGCAGCAAGAGCTACTCCTGTTGTATAATAATTTAGAGGAGATACATTCTCCAAAAGCAGGCAACAAAACCAACACTTACCTGCAGTGGACCAAAGAAATTTCCCACCAACCCATCTCCCATCTTAGGCAGACACAATTAAGTCTATCTTACATCATACAATCATAGAATTTTTCCATATATATCTTTTCACTCCTTCATTTCTTCTCTTTGTGGGAGCTTCCTTACCCCAGCACATCCTACAGAATCCACCTGAAACACACTGGTTTCAGACTGCACCTGACAGTCTCCACCTGACAATTCCTGTCTTTCTTCATACCATCACCATTTTCTACTTATCTAGCCCAAGAAACTTAAAATTTCCAACTGCTTCTTGATCTGGTCTGTTACATCTTTACTGCCTTAACTGTAAAGAAATATTTACGTATTTATCTCTTAGAACTAATTAATTATACTTACTGCTGCTTCCTGTACTAACTCAGGACACACCTACCTGAGTAGCTCAGGATATCATTACAAACATTCTGTATTCACCTACTCTCATACTTAACTCTACTGATCACCTAATTTCCATTTTCAGAAAGACAAAGGAAATTTACACTTCATCTCTTACTTCTTTAAACAAGGCTAAAATGCCCACTTGAAAGTCTATTGGAAACTTCCACAGATGTCAGTATGAAGAATTTTCTACATCAAACGTATCAGTTTTGTTCCTTGTTTCATTCAGCAGCTTTATGCCAAGTAATTAAATTAATATCGTAAGCTTGGGTGCACTTTTATTTTACAGTTGCTGACACTGAGGATTTATTTCATGGCTCAGATAGGAAAGGAATACTTGAAAGTCTGTACAATTCTATTTAGTGCTTTATAAATTTATAAAATATGAAGGAGACAGAGCAAGGAAAGGCACAACGAGTAATAACAGCAAGTCAGCCTCTTCAGATTGATGAGAGCTACGTCCCTCTGACTGATTTCTATCAGTGCTCTCAGCTGAGGACGGTGCCCAAGGAACAGCAAAGTATTCCAGGAGCCAAAATTCCCTCCCTGAAACCCAGCCCTGACCCAGCACAAGCACCATCCTCCTGATAAAAGCAACACCAGCACCTGAAACTTTAGCTGGTTTTAAAAGCAGAGAGGAACCTGCTACAGAAAGGAAGATTCTAACTCCATGTCTCTGGGACAGCTTTACATAGGACACGATGTCCTACTGTCTTGCTGCTTGTGTTAAGGATAAGGTTTGAAGTGGAAAAACCCCACTCTCGCTTCCTTGCTGGAAAAGGGGCGTTATCCTGGCCATGCCCTCAGAGGCACTGACTGCATCAGTGCAGATCATTAGCAAAATGCAGCACAAAACGACACTGTGCTGGATCACAGTGTTCTTCCTCCACTAAGCAACTCCTCTCAGCAGAGAGCCAGGCTTGACAGCTCTAAGGAACAGCCAGAACAATTCCCATCACCTTTCTCACACTGCATTAAAACTAGAGCCTTCTAACCACAGGTGAACAGAAAGCCAGCAACAAATCACCTGAGTATTAGAATGAAAAGAACACAGGCTTTCAGCAAATACTTTATTTTTAGACTCTAATTGCAGCCATGTGCTTGAGTGACACTGCTGGAGCCATGCTGCTCCCACATGATGGAAGAGAAGGGAGTCCCTGGTTTACTTCAGACATGGCACAGGCCCAGGGTTCAGTGAAAGTCACCTCAGGAAAGCCCAAACATCCCTTTTTCCCAGTTACAGGAACGAGCTTCGAGCCTCAGAGCCCATGAGGTGTCCCAAGGCTCTGACCCTTAAAATTCACATAAACCCTGTGTGCTGCTGCCTTCCCATCAAAGGACAGACTGTCCCCTTCTGCTCCTCTGCTTCATTTCATACATGAAGCAGCCAGCACACCACACCACACAAAAAAACAGAGGAGTAAACCCCGCCCAGATGTGCTGCTTCAATCAGAAGCTGTGAAAGCAAAGGTTTCTCTCTTCACACCACCACAAACCGCCAGGCAGAGAGGAAACCAGGCAGGAAACCACATCAAAGAGCCCGTGTGAGACAACGCCTCAGCCCCGAGCTCTGTCGCATCCCTGAGCACTCCCAGCAGCAAAGCAGCTCCTCAGGGCATCACCCTCAGCCATTCCTCCCACTGAGCAACAGCAGGACAAGCAGGAGCGCCGCAGGTACTTACCAAAGGCAGAAAAGAAATTAGATATCCATATATTACCTCTGCCAAAGGAATCTGGCACTTGCTGTGGCCGCAGTGGTCCCGAGGAAAGCTGCCACCACGAGCCTACGCCGGGTGCCGGGGTGCTGGGCTGTGCCATGGTAACGCCGAGCCACCGCCGCCAGCCCCGCGGCCACGGGCAGGAACCGCAGCCGGAACATCCTGCCAAGAGAGAACGCTGCTTTAGGAAAACAACAGAAAGCTTCCCAGTGTCGCCTGTCCTAAACCTGGAAAAGTGTCACAGATCAACTCATGGGTGTTTATTACCTGTTCTGAAAGAGGCACGTAATCTGCCTAATAATCAGATTAAATACCTGTGAGTGTTGGCTATTGGCACATACGTGACTGTCACATCCAACTGCTTATCAGTGTTACTCCAATTCCTCAGCCTTTCCCCAAAACCCTCATCGAGAGGGAACCTCAGCTTCCCACAGAGGCCACATCCCTGAAAATGTTCAAGGCCAGGCTGGATGAGTCTTGGACCAACCTGGTTTAGCCAAGGTGTCCCTGCCCTGCAAGGGGCTGGAACTGGATGATCTTTAAGGTCTCTACCGACCCAAACCATTCCATGATTCCATGGAATATCTGCAGCCCATTTCTCAATTTCCACGGCATGGGAAATGGCAGGTAGATCTGATAAGCAGCTACAGCAGGTAAGAGGCATTTGGCCAGAAGCAAAGTCACAGCTAGATTTTAAAAGGCAAATTTAGCCAAATAACAAGCAAACTTATCAAACAAAACCCAACCCAGGCATTTAAATTTTCCTAAGAAAACCCTAATGTTCTTAAATCCCTTTTTTGCTAGCCTGGAGCAAAACAATTTATATTCAACTGTAAGTACAGGGCAAGTTTCAAAGTGTCAAAACTTATAAAATATAATCCATACCCCATTACACGTGCAGTGGAACAGAGACAAATGGAAAAGCAGAGCTACAAATCCAAACATAATTACAGCAGAGAAAAAGGAACCACAGAAAACACCACCTCATCACACACCAGCTGCAGGAGGCAAAGCAATTTTGGTGGCTCACAGGACTGAAGGCGAAGGGTAAATGCTGCCTTTGAAAAGGAAATCTGCTGAGTGTTCTTGTGTAATAAAGGTTTTATTTCTGAGGCAATTTTTTCAGTCACAAGGTCAGCCTTAAAATTGTGACCAGAATGGTAAAGGAATTCCGAAAAAACCACAGAGCAGAGGAGCAGCAGCCTAATTTTTACCTTTTATTCCCAATTCTTGCCATTCTACTCACATATTCCCAGGCAGAGAGTAACAACAGAATACAAAAATAAAGCCACATCTATTGTTTTCTATTTGCTTCTGCAACACAAGATGCCACCACACCGTTCTGCTAAACCATTAACTTCCAGAAACAAGTTTCTCTGTGCAAACACCTCTCATGTTTGTGGTGTGTTAGGCTGCAAAGAGTTGGATACATCAGTGCCATTTGCTGCAGGTCAGGATCCCACAGTGGAGCGATGGGGAATTTGGGGCAGGAACAGAAGAAGGAGGGAAAACACATCAAATATACAGCAGATGATTTTGAGGGCTGGAGCTCGGTATCTTTTAAGGTAAGAGGTGGTGGAGAAGCCCCTGAAGACTTCATGGCCCAATCAAGTAATGAAAAATAGTTAACAAATCCCTTGTCAGTGGTTTTATTCCTATCAGATTCAGACTTTTGCCCAGTCACAGGACAAGGGAGGCGAGATGGAGCACAGGAGATTGCAGAGGTGCCAAAGCCACAGGTTGCCCGTCCATCCCCGCCTGGATTTATGGGCAAACACCACAAATTTCAGTGCTCACAGTGAATCCATCCAAACAGCATCCATTTGATATTCATCTGTGCTCCTGTTAAAATTGGCATTATGGTTTTGTTTATTCCTTTTCAAATAAACAGGTTTAAAATTGAAGCGTTAATGGAATGCAGCCAGCTAACGGCACTGATTCTCCAATCCTCTCCAGCTCTGAACAACAATGAGATGGTTATGAAAAACAACTCTGATTTCAAATTTAAAATTATTTCCACTCTATACAAACCTGATGTTCCCATTTCATCTCCAGGGATGAATTTCTGTTCCATGTGCAGAGGAAAATCTGAATTTGTTGCTTTCCCCAAGAATCTATCCTTGCCCTTCCTAGGGTTCCCCATCCTAATTACAGCTTTATATTCCTAACATGTACTGGATAAGGGAAGTATTGCCAGTATAATTTAATCAACCAAAATGAAAATTAAGCCCCACAGCATTTACTTGGGAGCTTGAAGAGATTTTTACAACATTTCTGATTGTTGGCTTTAGTACTGCATAAATGTTTACTTTGCCTGAGCCTTAAGAAACACTAAATTATCTGCTTTGTCCAAGCAGTCTCCATTCTTGATTCTGCTGGGATGTTTACCCAGACTGTTCACTTGGTAGCAACTGCCTGAGAGAACTGAAAGCAGCCAGTTCTCACAACAGCCCCAAAATAAAGAGCATCCTTATCTCAGAGCAATTAAAATCCCTTTGGAAGCTGAATTTTCCATCTGCAATTTATACAATCTCTCACAATTTTCTTTTTTTAAATCAGAAGTGCCATGATATTTGGTATATTTGGTTAAAAACTCCAGGCACTGAAGTCAAGATCACTTGAGAAAGCTGATGCTCACTTTTAGAAAGATTAAAAATAAGCATCTTGCCCTGTGCAGCAACAAAAAGCTCAACACCACAGTTTGCAATAAGGCAAGGAATAAAACTGAGATCAAGTATAAAACTCCCATCAACTAATGTAATTACAGCTTACAATAAGAAACAAACCCAATTCCTGAATGATTTACTATAATAAAATTTTTTTTATATGATACAACAAAGCAGCCAAGAGGAAAAAACAACAAAACACTTAACTTTTATGTTTGCTTATTTTCATTATTTTGGAGTTATCATGATGTTCTAGCACTAGAGCTACAAGGAATCTGTAGACTGTATTTATGTTTCCAAGAGATAAGCCAACCTTACCTTAAATTCTTGCTCATAGCATCTCTACAGTCATTTTCAGAAGTTGAATTAATATCCTCAGACAAAAGAAATGGTTGGGGCTTTTTTTCCAGAACAGAATGACCTACCAACTTTTATTTATGCCATAATTCATAGATGGCTTTTTTTAAGCAGAAGAGTCAACAGAGACTCAAACCCATTAAGAAAACACCAATCCCAAGCCAGGACAAAACAGAGTCCATTCAAACTGAGACCACCCGGGTCAGGTGAAAGGAAGAAATGCAACATTATTTCAACACTTACATCAGTTCTAGCATGATGTGGGTATTTGACTTCCCCAAACAATGAACAATGACCTTCTCTCTCTCTGCTAATCTGTTCTCCAAGGAAATTGAGACAAGCTGTCCAGCTCTCTCTCTAGCCTTTCCAAAGCCCGAGATTTTTTCAGTGCTGATAAGAATTGGAAGATCCCAACTCTTACATCCTTTTTCAGAAGAAGACTTGCTCCTGTTTTTCCAGCCCCCTGATTAGCTCATGATTCCAAGACTGAAAGCACTAAGCAGCTCATCCTGAGGAAAAGGGACTTCCCACACTTGGGTACCCCCCAGCACTGAACTTTCTGTAGACATTTTGGGGATCCAGAGCAGATAAAACACTTGAAATCATCATTTTGATGTCAAAACTGGCCTTGGCAGCACAACCATTTGAGAGGGAGAACAGTAAAATTCAGAGAAGGGGTGACAGGTACTTATGTGAAGAATTCTACTAGGATATGGTAAGCCCATGAATCAATGCAGAACGTCAATTATGAATTTAAATATACTGCAATGCAGGAAGATCATCTAAAAAGAAAAAAATTGTATTTAGGAGGAACTATTTAGGCATAAAAACTCCTGCAGAGACTGGCTGAGATGGAGTCACTAAGAACTCAAAGAGCTTTCTTGAGCTGTGTGTTTATTAAAAAGCCAAGTCTGACGTTGCCAGAGCACATCAAGACATCCTGACCCAACAGATGCTGCAGGAAAATTCCTCACCTGTTCCCATCTCAGCCCCTGACTGTCAATTCTGTCTGAAGCCAGAGCCAACAGCAGAAAAGTGAGGGTAACAGCTCCCAGCTCTCCTGTCTCCATTTTCTCATGAGGATTGGGAAGAGGGGAAGGAAAAATTAAAATGGGGGAAAAAGCACAAGTCCAATGGAAAGGAAAAGTCAATATGCAAGGGAAAGGGTGAAGCAATCAGGAGAGAAGTTTCACCATTAACACTGAGATTCATAAACCAGGAGGAAAGAAAACCTCATAGCTTCAACCTGCCTCCACCAAAACCAATTATGACTTTTCCTTCCCAGAGAAGCTGTGGCTGCCCCTGGATTCCTCAAAGTGTCCAAGGCCAGGTTGGACAGAGCTCTGAACAGCCTGGGGTAGTGGAAGGTATCCCTGCCCATGGCAGAGGGTGGCACTGGATGAACTTTAAGATTCCTTTCCAATGTGAACTATTCCATTATTCCACGAAATTTGTATAAGAATAACTCCTAAAAGGGTGCCAGGAGGTACATTCCAGCTAATGAAATATCTGGATCCACTCCTTCCCCCATTTCCAAGACAGACCCAACAGCTACTGCTCTTTTCCTCTCTGAATTTTCATCTCACAGAGCACAATTTTGAGATAAAGGATTTCACACCTTACTGAAGTTATTAGCCTACCAAGACACATAAATCAGCTTTGGGAAAATTAAATCTAGCAGCAAAAGTAATTTCTCCTCAAGTAGGGATTGGGGCAATATTTGATCACAGTAATTTTGCTGGAGAGGAACTACATTTGTTTCGGAACACGATTCAAATTGATGTAGAGTCCACCAAGTATCAATCAATGCAGAAACCTAAGCCATAGCCTGGCAATTTCTTTTTAACTGTCATTGCAGTAAAGTTTCACCTCTTCCTAAAATCCTCAGCCCTAGAAATGCCCAACCTCCAACTCCACAGCTCTACACCCAGCCATGGCTCAGCCTCCCCATCAGGGATGATCAGTGACATCCCTCCCCTCGTGAGCTGCATTATTCTGCCAAATAACTGTATTGATTTTCAGGGCTAAGGGGAGAAGGTGATGCATTGCAAACACACAAGCTTTTAGATTTAGCTTTAATAAGGCATTTTTAGAAATTGCAACTGGATTATTTATAAAGATGTAGGACAGTAGCTGGCTTGGGCTTCCCTTGAAAGTGAGACAGAAGTGTTTAACTACTGGAGAAAAACTTTGGTGCCACTAAACTGGCAGAAGAATCTTGGCAAGCTTAACAGCAACCCCAGATTTAACCTGCGAGCTCAGTTGCCAGAGGATCTGAATGGACGGATGCAGCCACCATGAGGCACAGCTTTGGAGGCACAAATGAAAAACGAGGGTACCCAAACAGAGTAAACTGGTCCCATCTGTTGCAGCAGCACTGAAAATAGCACCTCCAGCAAGAATACAACATTTCCTTGCTACTTCAGACTGCCAGACTCCAGCAATGCACTGGAGGTTTCTAAGAGGTAGCTATAAACTTCCACAGAAACAAATGCCAAATGCTGTTTTTTCCTGGTTAAATTGTCCCTTCCCTTCCTCCACACAAAATGCAGCACATTCCTTGAGCTGTTCCACCTAGAAAACATTTCAGTAAACCTCAGCCATGAAAAACTCCCTAGAAACACCTCCACAGATGTCAGAGATAACTTAGAAGAGCAGTAAAAACAAAAAAAAACTTCTCACCCTTTCTTAAGGATAACAATCCTGCTTCCTGAGTTACTCCTATCCTAATCAGTAGGGTGAAATTTTGTTTCCAGTTGCTATTCTCAAATAAACAGGCTGCCTTTGCAAACCAGCCACAGGAGCAGGTGCACCAGAGCACAGGTATTTCCACACTGATTTGAGGAGCAAAGGATCACCAAAGAACTGTTGGCAGAGGGGTAGAACACACAGCACATCTGCCTTTTCCTATAAAAAGTTACAGCCAGCAGGAATGCATCTGCTTAATGGCCTGACTCATTTAACTTGCCTTGCACAATCTGTGTCCATAAGGC
The DNA here is from genome assembly GCF_971803275.1 of Cyanistes caeruleus. Classification (NCBI taxonomy): domain Eukaryota; kingdom Metazoa; phylum Chordata; class Aves; order Passeriformes; family Paridae; genus Cyanistes; species Cyanistes caeruleus. The sequence goes on along the minus strand of NC_141708.1, from coordinate 35,786,180 downwards.
ATGATTTCCTTGAGAATTCCTAACTTTTCCACAGAATGGAGAGACTCTCCTTGAAGCTTCAGCCAACAGTCATCCCCCTGCATCTACCTCACAGCAAACAAAAAGTATCCCAGAATAGTCAAATTTAAGAAATGTTTATGGTTCATCTGGCTCCAAGAAAAGCAGGGCTAACTCCTAATGAATAAACATGAAAAATTAATTCTGGAAGAGAAAAATTTAGAACAAAGAAATAGCCTCTCTAGGCTGACAAGGTGGTGGTTTGGCATGCTTGAGTTATCTGCGGATAAAATTTCAGCTCCAGAAAAGACAAAGGTTTTTTTGAAGGGAGACAGACAGTGGATTGTGTCAGAATTTGATATGGTGAAGCCTGAACTCCTCTGTGACAAGAAGGAAAAAGATTTGTGAACCCCTCAAGAGCCTGAATACCACAATGGGCAAATTTCTCCTTGGCTGAAGTTGCCTTTTGAACAGAAACATCACCTACAGCCACATCCTCCTTAAGAAAATGCTTCTTCCTGGCCAAAAGTCATGCTTTGGTGGCTTTGTTTTCTGTACAAAAAAAAAATTAAAATTATAAACTTACTGAAACAAACAAAAAAATTCACAGCATGAAATGAAAATCATGAATCACAGCATGAATTCACATCACAAAATGAAAAAATTCATTTACCAGATGGTGATTGTTTGGGAAATCAGGAGAAGAGTACAGTGCTGCTCTCCCCCAAAAAAGGAGAAGCAAGTCTGAATCACTGCAGTTGCTTTTCCAACAACACATTGTTGGATTAGCTTGAACTTCAGAGAGGAGAAAAGAATATGCACAAGCCAGGCTAGTGCCTGGTGCTTTTAGAACACAGCCTGAGGAGCTTGGTTTCAGCAGGAAAAAAACAGAAGCAGACACTTGGCTCCACCCAAGGTGGGCAGGCAGGCAGCACACCTTAGGTACCTGTCTGTATCACAACTGAGATTTTTGTGACAAAAAAACCCCACTGCTCTTCTAGCTCCTGAAGCAAAAACGCCAGAGGTGGGAAGTTTGCACCAAACAAATGAAAACACAGAATTTCAAGTGGTGGTACAGAACACAACTGGTCCATACAGACACTGGGGCTGCCTGGTCTGTATCAGAACAGAAGCTTTATCTGCATCACAGACAGGCTACAAATTCTGGAGCCACATGGATTCCCAGGGCTCATGTTTCAAGTCCAGGTCAGGTGCAACTTTGCTTGTCTCAAACCATGACCTTCTTGTTGTCTACACGAGGATCTCAGATTTCACTTCACAGAGCTAAAGTAAGAGAACTAAGAATTTTAGCTTGAGAGACCTTGGAGACCCAGAAAAAAAATCCCCAACCCAAACCCTGTGCCAGTCTCAGCACAAAATTCCCAGTTACAACCATCAGAGCTTTGGTTCTTCCAACCTTGTCCTGCTCCACATCCACAAATGAGTTGTTCTTCACATGGTGGGACTACAATTAAAAGCTGCTCTCAAGAGAGGTTAAATCCAGAATGCATGGAAGCAAACTCCATTGCAGGTTTCTTCAGGGAAAAACAACTCCCTGTACTCACAGACAGGGCAGTAGACAAACATAACCCAGAATTTACTACCCAGGAACTTTGCAGGGAAGTCCACAGAAGCCACAGTAAAACAATTCATGATCTAACAGTCTATTTTTCCTCTTTTAAAGTATCTTAAAATCTAAAACTAAGAGGTGAGGCTGCCACAAGCTGTGGATGATGTGTGCTTAGGGAGACAAAATGCTTCAGGATCTACTCACTTTCTGCTATAAGTCTGTGTATTTTTTACTTGAAGTGTCAAATGCATCTCCCCAAAGATAAATATTCATCCTCAGTCTTGCAGAACCAAGAAAAGATCTGGAGAATGATTTTGGACAAGGACATGGAGAACTGGATGACTGTTAATGGCCTTTCTATAATTCTGTCTTTAAGAGGGAGCCACACCATTTGCACCACATTTTTCTTAGAACACTTCTGTTTAAAAAAGAAAAATAATAAAAAACAATCATCTCAGAGGTGTACAACACCCAAAGACCCTGGGTAAGTGCCTCCTGCTAAATTATCCCAAGCAACATCATGCCACCTGAAGTCACATCTAGGCCAAGACACTTTTTCACTGACACCCCTTCAACATCCCAACAAGAAAACACAGCACCTGGAATAAATATAATTAAGGTTATTTTTATTGTTGTACCCAACCACCCTCAGCCTCACTGCACTGAGCTGTGTTAAAATATTGGGCCCAAATATGTCAACTGGGAACTTGGGAAGAAAAGGCCAGGTATTTCCATAACCCAGCTCACTTCAGGAAGTGTTCCTGCAGCAACTGGAACAGCATGAAACAATGTGTTTTTATAATAAACCTAATATGATTGCTACAGAACTTATTTTGCTCAAGAAAATAAAAAAATGTTATTTCCACATTCCAGATCTGAACATGCTGATGGCTCCCTCAACTATCACCTGAAAAATTTAACGTTTCTGAGATGCTGCTTCAAAGCCCTGCTCAGACTTCAAATGATTTGCAAGTCTTGCAGCCTGAGGACAACGGGATCATCTCTCCTCAAACCCTGAGCTTACCCAGGATCCCAGGAGGCACAACAGGAACCTGCAGGGAGAAGTGACACAGCCACCAATGACACACAGGGCCATCCAGAGGGTCCTCAGCAGGCACACAGTAATGGTGGAATCAAGGCACATCATTCTTTTTCCTCCAGAACATGGAATTTCAGCTTCCTTGGTTCAGGAAGCATTAGGGAATATCACAAAAATTTCAACAGGAGATGGGTCATGGGGACAAGCCACTTCCATCCACAAGGAAATAGAGGGGTTACATGAGTTTAAGATTCACTGTAAACACCTTCCACTAACCCAGGCTGCTCCAACCTCATCCAGCCTGGCCTTGGACATTTCCAGGGATCCAGGGGCAGCCACAGCTTCTCTGGGCACCCTGTGCCAGGGCTTCCCCACCCTCACATGGAAGGATTTCTTCCCAGTATCCCATCTAATCCTGCCCTCTGACAGTGGGAAGCTTTTAAATGATCTGTTGCTCCAGATGGACAAATAGTTTAAGTATCTTTTATTAGCTTTGGTTGTATTTTTGTTGGGGCTTTTTTTATACCTCCCTATGTTCAAACATATTTTTTAGTGAGCACTTGAGGTTGTTTTTTTTTGGTGTTGGGAGTTTTTTACATTTTATCAAAGTGGCACAGCTGAGGTTGGGCTGACAGAAAGCTACAGGCAAACAAACTTCTTCCAGGTGCTCAAGCACTTGGAGCTGGAAAGTCAGCACAACTCTGCACACTGCAAAAAAAGGCAACTCATTCTCCTACAGCTTTAAGATAAGCCCTAAGAGAGCACTCCAGGACAAGAATGTTCTACACAGAATTATTAAGGGTAACAATCAGCCAAATGATTAATTCAGCAGTTAAAGCACCTGACAGCAGCTGAGTTGCACAGCCCAACATCCAGCAACATCATCCTCACCTGCAGCGTATTTGCTCCCAGTTTGCAGGTCAAGAGGTCACAGAGAACACAGGCAAGTATTTCTCAGCTGGGCCCTGTTCTAAAAATGAGAAAGAAACATAATAAAGGTCATAACTTCGTGCTGCACCTAATTTCCCTCCTGGCAGTCATGCCCTGCAGTGCTCACATGTATCGACCTCAGGAAATGCATCTCAGACTGAGCCAAAAAAAAAGCCAGGAGGAGGAAAATGGTTAACAGCTGAAAAAAGGAATTACAGACAAGCCAGGCCTTTAACTCAAGCCTGAGCTGGCAACGAAGATTCTAAAGCAGAAACCTCCAAAAATCCAGCCTGGTTTGACCTGCCCACCCCATGAGACCCCACTAAACACAGTCAAATTTACCATCTTTCCCAAGCAACTCATTAAACTACAGGCAGGTACAGAACACATAAATCACGTTGTGATAAATATCAGGCGTTTCTGTACTCTGAGCAGTTTATTAACTCTAATTCATCCTAAAGGTTTTCCGACACAAACCCCACATCAAACACAGCTGGGGCCATTCAGCGGAGTTAAAGCTTAAAGGAAGCTCTATCACGAGAAAGTGGTTTGACAGGAGCTCTTACACACGGCAATAACTCACGCAGCCTGAGCAGCTCCGCCGGCGATCCCACAACCAGCAAGGAAAATAAACCAAACCTAACTCCTCTCACGGTGTGAGAGCCCCACAGAGCACTCCCTGCAGGGCCCCTCGGCGGGATCCCCCCATCCTCTGAGCGCCGCGATGTTCCCCCGGACCCGCGGGTTCATTTCCCAGGGGTGAAGGCACAGTGTTACTGCGAGACCCAGGGATGGAGGAGCCAGAAGAACACGGCATCCCGAGCCCCGTGTGGGACGGAAAACCTGGTTTTCCCGGCCAGCGGCTCTGCCTGCGATCCCTTAGCCCCAAGTGCCGGGACCCTCTAGCGCCGGGGCCCAGGACCCCTCAGTCCCGGGGCTTTGGAGTCCCTCAGCTCCGGGAGGCAGGACCCTCCTACTCCCGGGGCCTGCGGCTCTCCCTAGCCCCAAGAGCCGCTTCCATTCCCGGGAACCCCTCCTCAGCCTCCAGGACTCCCCTCAGACCTATGGCCTACGCAGACCCCACATTCCGGGGCCTTGAACTTCCCCCAGCCCCGTGCCCCATGCCTCGGGACGCTCCCACCCAGTTCCGGGTGCTGGGATCCACTCAACACAGGCCCCATCACACCCCAAAGCCCGGAACACCGGAACCGAGGACTCCCCAGCCCTGAGCCATCCCCTCTCCGCCACCTCCCGGCCCCCTCAGGACCCCGCTCACCTCAACCCCGCCGCCGCTCCCGCCGCCCCGCCCGCCGCGCGCGCGCTTCCGGGGGCGGGGCCCGCGCGGGGGGCGCGGTCTGAGCGCGCGGGGGCGTAACCCGCCCGTGGTGGGCGTGGCCTCGGCGCCTGCCGGGTGCCGTGAGGGGTTCGGGGGTCGCTGCGGGTTTTGGGGGATTCCCTGCGAGTGTTGGGGTTCAAAAACCTCTTGGTGTAGGTCACGAGAGGCCTTTATACAGCGTGTGGTGAGTGTTCCTACGGGTCCTGTGTGTAGGGGCTGAGGGGATTTGGTATAGGGCCTGAAAGAGTGTGTAGGGAACCTCAGGGGATTTGACGCATAGACTGGAAGGCCTGTATATAGGGTCTCAGGGAACCATATATATATGTATATATATGGGTTCTTCGTGGTCTGTATGTAAGGTCTGAGGGGTCTGTATATAGCGTCTGAGAGGCCCAGATAGACAGAGGTTCTGAAGGGGCTGTGTATAGGTTCTGAGGGGCCTATATTATATATATATATACAGGTTCTGGGAGGCTTGTATATAATGTCTCAGGGGCCCAGATAGACAAACAGATAGACAGAGGCTCTGAAAGGTCTGTAGATGAGATCTGAGGAACCTATATACATACTACATATATATATATATATGTATATATTTTGAAAGGTCTGTATGTAGAGTCTCAGGGGCCTATCTATCTATGATGTATAGATAAATATATATGCTATGAAATGCCTTTATATAGAGTCTCAGGGGCCCATATCTGTAGGTCCTGGATGGCCTTATATATAGCATACATACATACTATACAAGGAGTGTCTCTATAGGTCCTAGATAGCAGGGCTGCAGGGCTTGTGTATAGTGCCTGAGAGAGTGGTATATAGGATCTCAGGGGCTTTTATATAGCTATATAGCCATAGAACCATAGAATGTTAAGTGATTGGAAGGGATCTTAAAGATCATCTTGTTCTGCCATGGGCAGGGACACCTTCCACTATCCCAGGTGGCTCCAAGCCCTGTCCAGCCTGGCCTTGGACACATCCAGGGGCAGCCACAGCTTCTCTGGGCACCCTGTGGTGGAATTCCTTCATTCTCCTGGGTAGGTGTGGCAGCAGCTGCAGCCGTGCCCAGTGGCCCAGGAATAGGATGACAGCGGGAAGGGAAAGTGAGAGAGGCATGCCTGGGTCATGTGCACCTCGGCATCTAGATCAGAGGGAGGATTCACTGCTGAGGAGGCTAATTTTAGGTATTTTAATTATAGTTACTTCCAGATGCCTCTTAGGCTGGCTCTCCTCAGGCTTTAATGTACCTACCCCCCATTAAAAAGCACATTTTCCAGAGGCATAAATAGACAGCAATTGCTCTTGAGGAATCCAGGAGGTTGCTGAATCCTGACTCTGCCCTCCCACAGCAGGAACACTGTGAGGATTTTTAGGATGAACCTTTTGGCGAGGCTTAAGGGGATCCCAGAGGCTTAGAAGGGTCTCTTTGGGGCGGAGGTCTGGCCATCTCCAGATCCCAAAAAGGGGTGGGAGAAGGAGCCAGCAAACACTGGCACGTTTGGGTAACTCAGGTCTGAGTTGTGATGAGACAGGGATCACCATCCTGCCCAGTCCAGGTGAATTTTCCCCCCCTATCCTATTGCTCCATGAGAAGCTGGGCAGTGCTCATGGTGACCAACACCACTCCTTTATTGGCAAAGTAGACACTGTCCCCCATCTCAGGGCTGTGCTGTTTTATCGGCAGTCACCTGGAAACACCAACCTTTCTTCTAAATAAAAGGAGATAAAATGCACTTGAACCTGGGATCCTCCTGAATATCCTCATCCACCCATGCCTGATGCACCTGCAGGGTTTTGCATCAATCTCCATGGGCCCAATTCTGCTGCATCACAGCCCTGGACATCTGTAGGAGTAAAACTGGCTAATCCAAAATTTAACATGGAGAAAATGATGAATGAATGGGCTAAAAAAATAATTTAGGATTTTTTCTTCTTAGCTGACTTATTTAATCCAAGCACTTTGGGGCGTGAGCAGGTTTTCCAAAGTGATGGCTTTGCTTATGGCTTATCACACACTCACTTTCCCTTACATCAGTGTTTTATTTGCAGGAGAGAACAATCCACGCTTCTCTCGGCAGTGTCGGGATGGTTGATGAGGGTTTGAAGCTTAAGTTTTCCACTTCAGCCTTTCCTGAAGGAAAGCACTGCTATAATATTAATTGCAAACGCTGGTGTGCTTTTCTCCAGCAATTCTTCTCGGGAGCAGCTTTCCAATACTCAGCCAGCTGTCATTATAAGCACCAGGAGAAAGCTTTGTTAAATACATTCTTTTCTTTAGGTTTTCCAAGAGTGGAAGATGCTTCTAGCAGGAGCTATTTGACCTAAAACGTCAGGGTTTCATTTTGGTGCCAATATCCTCACCCCTTTCTCTCTCCCTGCGCCTTGGGGAGCCGTTCCCTGCTGGCTTGTTTAATTGCCTGGGGTATTGATCTCAGGGCTCACATTTAATTCCCATTTTTGTGCTTTGTAATGGGTGCCCACACACTCAGCACGGGTTTGCTAATGAATTTTTGGGCTTTCTGCTGCCCTCAGCCTGTGCTCAAAGCCCATCTTCCCCCACCTCTGTCAAATATTCCCTGGAAACGTATAAACTGACAAAAATTTTACTTTTGGTCGTTCCCAGCTCCTCTTTAATGATAAATAAATATCCAAATACAGAATATGAATGGCTGAAGGAATAGGGACTAGGAGAGAGTTGGGGCAGGGTCTGCTTGCTGTGCTCATCCCTGTCCTCCCTCAGAGCTGCTGGCAGCAATCCCTGTAGGAAGTCCCATGAGGAGGACATCCTGAACACATCTGTGCTCACCCAGGCAAAAAGAGGTGTAGGGGTGGGTAGTTCATGGTGAAAAGAGGTGGCTCTGCTCCCAAGGGACCTTCCCCATCCTGGAGCTTCCTTCCTCCCCCTTTCCTGCCTTTCTAATCTCCATTTTCTACCTCACCCAGGCTGCATTCGCCACAGTTTTGCCATTTTTAGGCTTTTAATCCCAGCGTGATGGGATGCTGGGAGCTGTCCCAGGGAGAGGCTGATGTTGCAGAGAGGGAAACCCTGGCTGTGGTCCATGAGGTGACTCCTTTGCCGAGATGTGCGTGGGAACATCTTCCACTGTGGAGTCATCACTGAGGGCTTGGCTACTCGAAATCCTTGTTTTGAAGCATTTTTCCTTTCGCCATCGGTTTTCAACATGACAGGAGAGGGAAACACAACAAGCAGGGATCAAGCAAAGACTCTCTCCTGTCTGAGCAGTGAAGCTTGGGAACAGCTGCTGCTGCAATTTGTCTCCTTGATTTTCCAAGAAAATGCAAATAATCACTGAAATGCTAAATGTGTGGAGTTGGAAAGACAGTGGGTAAATCCTTCCAGAAGGATGCAGTCGAGGTTTCAACCGCACTTTCCCAACCAGTAAAGAAGGGAAAGCTCATCCTGCAGGAAAATCCAGCCAGAAATGAGGACTGAGATGGAGAATGTCTCAGGGACAAACTCCAAAATGAACATTGCTTGGAGAAAAGCTTTGAACAACCCATCAGGACTTGTGGAAGGCAGCACTGGAGGGAGGTGGGGATGGAAAAAGGAGAGCTGTGATGGTGTGGGTGATGCTGAAGCACATCTGTGTCATCCCATGACTTGGTCGTGCTCCTCCCCGTATTTTTAGAAACACAGTGGGGTAAATAACAGGAATTAAGAAGGAGCTGCCACCGGTGTTGTAGTAACTCCCAGGCCAGAGGAAGAAGTCTTTTCTGAGTAATCCAGGTACATCGTCTTTCAAGAGAAAGCTGAGCACAGATTGCTTATTTAGCCCAGGTGCTGCGAGGTCTATCGAGGTCTATCGAGGTCTATAGCCCAGCCCACCATGTCTCATATATATATATATATATACATTTATGTGTGCATATCCAGATATTTTTTGATCACACACTTTTCTTCCCCTTCATTGAAACTGCTGTTGAGTGGGGTGCCAGTCTGACCCAGCGCCCCCCCCGCCACTGCATCCCCAGGGCTGTGGTGGTATTTTTGCTGCATCCCACTTTCCTGCAGCCTCTCCCTGGTGGTCTCCCTCCCCAGTGCTCCCCATCTCCTGGCACCCCTCCTTAGTGCACCCCACCTCCCTGCACGCCTTTTCCCGGTGCTCCCCATCTTTCAACATCCCGTCCCTGGCTGTTCCTCCTTAGGGCTCCCCCCGCGCCCCCTCTTTCCACTCCCAGCCACGCCCATTATTGGTCACGCCCCCATTGGCCCCGCCCCGCGGCACCCCCGTCGAGGAGTTTCCCTGCCCTCGGGCCCGCGCGTGGCCCCGCCCACCGACCAATCGCCTCTCCGGGCCGCCCACCTGCTCGGCGCCGATTGGCTGCGCCGGCCCAGAGGCCGGCCGGAGGGGCGCCGCGATTGGCCAGCGGCGCCGGCCGGTCCCGCCCCGCCGCTCCCCGCGCGCCCGCCCCGCCCCGCCCCGCCCGGGCGGCAGCAGCACCGCCGCCGCCGCCACCGCCGCCGCCGCAGCCGCAGCGTGGGGCGGCTCCAGCGGTGCGATGGCGGCCACGGCGGGCAGAGCGCTGCCGCTCCTCTTCTGCGGCCGCCGCCCCGCCGCGCTCACCTCCGCCGCCAGCCGCTTCCCGGCGCTGGGCCGGCGCCGTCAGCAGCAGCAGCGACACCGGACGGTGAGTGAGGCGGCGGCCGTGTGCCCTTCAGAAGGCGGGCGCGCTGCCGGCGGGCGGCGCGGGGGCCCCGGCTCCGCGGCTTCTCCACGGCGCGTTCGCGGCGGCTCCCGGCTCCGCCAGCTGCGCGTTTATTCTTAGCGCCGTCACTGGGTGAAACTTGAGCGCGGCGGCGGGCGGCGGGCGGCGGCAGCAGCGGAGCTCTCGTGGTCGCGCTCCGGCAGCGGCAGCCCGCGGCCCTCCCGCCCCGGGAGCGGGCGGTGCTGCCGGCGCTGCCCGGCGTTCCGGGGCCGCGCTCCCGGGGCGGGGGTCGCGGCGCGGCGGGGCGCGGCCGCCAGGTGGCGCCGGGAGCCGCCGGGAGCGGCGGGGGGGGCGCGGGGGGCGCGGAGCCCCCGCCGGGAGCGGGAGCGGCGGCACCGCCAGCGAGCCGGGCGGGCAGCGCAGCGCCCCTTCCCCGGGTTTTGCTGTCCCTCCCTTCCCTTGCCGTCCCGCTCAAGGTCAGCCAAGGGAGAGGCGCTCGGGGGGCTTCCCGAATCCCGGTGGGGGCAAAGCCGGCTGGGCTCTGTTCGCTCCCTTTTCCTCGGTGGCTTTGCTAGGAAAAGCGGGGACAGGCAGAGCACAGCTTCCTATGTGTCTCGGGGCGGAGAAAAACCTGTAAAGGTAGCAGGTCGCGTCTTGGAGCTCGAAAGATTTGCTAAAAATACCGGGAGGGGTTTTTTTCCCCCACTATTTATTCTTTTCAAACTAAGGGAGCAGCGTGTAACCGTGGGATATCCTTCTGGCTTTTGCCACAATCTGTTTTATTGCTGCCTGTAAAAGAGCTTCTGCCGGAGGTGTGCACCTGTCGCTCCCTTGTTTTGCTCCAAACAAGTAATCACGGAACTACGTGCAGCCACCAAAATCGTGCCTTTAATCCGGTGACGGAGCGGGCTCTGAGCTCCTCTGGAGCGGCGGATCCATCACTGGTGGTCCCTCGGGTGCTGTTTAAAGAGTTGTTTGTGCCTGGTATCTTCAGGGTGCCGCTGTTCCTCCGCCCCTGCCGGTGTGTTTTGGCAGCGAGGGGATGCCCGAGGTTCCGTCGGTATGGGGTGTCTCCATCCCGGCAGTCCCGCATTGGCAGCGCCGTCGTTCCCACGTGTGTTGACTGCAGGCACCTGCTCAGGTGTGGAATGGCCTTTCCAGAGACCCTGATTCATGTTTGAGATGTCTCCTTTTAGCGGTGGGGCCCTGGGCAATAATTTGTGTTTGTCTAAATTTAAATTGACCTTTGCGATTGGTTTAACGGAGACTCAGATCCGTGCTTGGTTTCACTCCCTGGGTTAAGCGTAGCAGTAAATGTGTGAGAAAATTATTAAAAAAACATTAAAAAGCCGTGAATCTCCCGTGTTTTCCCAGGATACTGAGTGGACGTGACAGAGGTGTGGGCATGTTAAAATCCTACTCTCAGAACCTTCAGGAGCTTGGGGAAAGAGGAGGATTTTGCTCCTGTCCTGGGGAACTGACGATTAGAAAGCCCTCCTGGCTTTCATTGGGCTGTGCTATTTGATTTTTGGCAGCCTGGCATTAGTTTTTGGGTTTTTTTTCAACAGGGAGGTTGTGTGCAGGTCGGTTTGGTTGAATCCCCGAGAACCAAGGGATGGGGTGCAAGCGGGTCAGGATCCAGGATGCCGGCAGCTCCTTCTGGCAGCATCTGTGATGTGCCTGTTTATCCCCTCACAGCAGGGACGAGTTATCCTTTCCCTCACACTGCACTTGAGAGCCTGTGCAGACCACTGAGAGAGAGCAGCTGAATCCTGGAATAAATGATCTCCAAGGAAAAATTAAAAGAACTGGAGCGCTTCATTATAAAGAGGAAATTGAATGGAGGTGTTGCTGCAAAGAGGAAGCAGAAAATCGGGCAAATCCATGTCGGGTGGGAGAAATAATGGGTTCAGAGTGTGAGCAGAGGGGCTTGGCTGGGTGCTGGGAATCTTTACTGACAGTAAGAGCAGTGAAATGCTGAATTATTTCCTGGAAGGCTGTTCAGTCTTTGTTATCAGAAGTAGTTGGGACAGGTTAGGCTCGCATCGATCAGTTATGGCTGATGAAGAATCGATCCTGCTCTGTGATGGGACTGGGATGTACAAGCTTGCTGAGACCGTAGATTATATGAAGGAGGACTTGGGAAGGGTTTGTATAATATGAGCATAATTAATAGAGTGATTATATCAGTTGTGTCTGAGCAATGTTGTTCTTAGTGCCATCAATTCCACTTGGATATTTCTCAGGATGGTTGGATTCTCGCAGAGGGGATAAATAAAATGGGCTTTCTTTGAAACAGGCTGGAAATGCTAAATGGTCTTATGGATGAGTTCTCTCAAAAGCAATATAAGTAATGCTGGAAGAAGTAGACCAGATTGCTGTGAGAGGACAGTGCTGTAAAACAAACAAAAAGCTCCTCCAGATGAGTGAAGGACAGAGGAGGAGGTTTGGATAACACCAAATGGGAGAGAGGGCGAGAGGTCCCTGCTCTTGAACAAATACTTGGATTATGAAGGAATATTTGGGAGTGCATTCATACTGGGAGACACAGGGCTTGAATAAAGCATTCACAGCTTTGCTTGAGAGTTCTGAAACCTGAGGGAGCTGGGAAAGCTCAGTGGGCTCAGCATGGAGATGTTCCCACAGGAACAATCCTGTAGGGAGAAGGCCTCGAGTCTTTGCGTTCTGTCCCTAACAGGATCACAAGGGGTGAGAGATCTGGGGAGGAGGATGCAAGAAACCTGAATGAGAAGTTCATTCATTAATCCTGGAGTAGGGATAAGCAAGAAGAAGGAAATTATCAGCTTCCCAAGGGCTGAGGTGCAGTGGGGCTGGGAAGCAGGCCTGGAAAAGCTTCACGAGGAAGCAAGCTATAAAGAGTTTTCAATGATGTGGAGACAGACAAAATACTTAAATAAAATGTACTCCTTTTGTGTATTGAATGCCTAAATCCTCATGGCTTTTTTCCTGCAGAGACTAGAGGCTCCTGTTACTGTGTTTCCTGGTGCCTGTCACCAGGGGTTGGGTTATGTTGGATTGGAATGTAGTCAGCTGGTGCAAAAATACCTACGGAAAATCAAGGGCTTGGCTGTATGTGTGGCATTGCTGTAGTGGTTCATCCTGGCACTTCTGGGCAAATCAGCAATATTGACTTCTAGTGCCTTCTTCCAAGCCTAAGAAGGAAAAACTGAACCCAACTGAGCCACAGCCAGATTTTGAGCAGGTATTGGACACCCTGCAGGCTTTTCTTAGTGCTCCAGATGAGGATGGGGGTTACTTGTGCTGATCCATCCTCCAAGCCAGGTAGGATTTTGGTGATGGTGGGCCAGGTTTGAGGATGTGGTGGAGAGTGTATCCTGCAAAGATCCTGCTCTGTGCCGAGCAGAGATGGGATAAGCCTCAAGAGGAGGATGCAGGGGACATCCCTTTATTCAGCATAGATACAATGTCTATTTAGTGGGGTTTTTTTTCTTATGCAGCCTCAACTTGCAGAGAAGTTGTAGCCCAGCTCGTGAAGCAAATTGTCAGGTGGAGCTTGGCACTCTCAGAGCTCAGGGGTGGCTGCAGGGATGGTGAGGCTTGGAAGACTGTGGGGTGTGTTTTTGCTGAGAATGGAAGCTGGCAGACTTGTTTAATTAACTGCACTGCTGTTTCCCTGACCTGGCATACTGCTGATTGTGATTTTCCAAGGAATGATTGAAAAGCTTTATTTATTTTTAAATTCTTTCTTGAGCTAAGGCTTCAAAGGGGATGACCAGCAAATATATTTGGATGTATGAAAGTGGCAAAAATCAGAGAATACACTTTCAGTGCTCTCTCTGTGTGAAAGAGGAACACAATACGAGGAGTAGATGTTGGTTTGGGTTGTTTGGGTTTTTTTTGACAGTTATTTGATGATATTACTGCTTTTTATTTCTTATTTAGCCCATATAATAAGGGGACTAATAAAGAATTTTAAATGTAGGGTCTGTGATGGAAAAGGAAGTTACAGTCATGATCAAGTTGATGCTGTCACTAATACAAAAGATGCAGGGAAATTCTTTTTCCACAATGGGAATTTTTCACAGCTGTGCTCAGGAGGGAAATATCTCTCCTGACCAGAGCCAAGTCTTGGAAAGAGAAGAAGAAAACAAGTTGTTCTTTTTCTAAAGCTGTTTTAAGACTCATCTTAAGGAGGAAACGTTCTGTCAGCTTAGGTTCCCCCACAGTCTGGAGGGTGCAACGTAACTTTTATGACTTAATTTCTATGAGTCACCAGTTTGCCATTCGATAAAATAGCATTGAGCTGACTCAAATATGCAATTTAAATTATTCTTCTGATTGTAGGTCTGGGGAAACGTAGAAATTGTTTTAGATTTGGGTGGCTGTTTGTTTTGTTTGCCTTTTTTAAAATAATTCTTCATTAATTGCAGTGGTCAGCCACTCCTCCTAAAATCCCATCTTGCTGCTTTCTACTTCTGTGGCTTCTGGTAGGATGAGGAACTGTGCTAGAAAAAATTGAAATTTATTGAAACTAGATGAAGCTGTGCTCTGTGTGCTCACCATGGGGACACACTTCTTATTTCTGAAGTGCTCTTGGGGTGAGAGACCACCTGGGATATTGCTGGAGGGGATTTCATCATGTTTTCACTTTACCAGTGCAAACTACAGCAGTCAGGCTTTAAGGGCTATTTTGTCCTTGAGTATTTAATGCTGAAAATGAAATTACTTGTGCTTCTGCTATTAAAGATTCTGCAAAGGGTTTTCTCCCTGTTATTAAGGTCTCAATTGGTCATCAGAATGAGATGTCATCTTAATGAAGATGAAAATATGCTGCACTTGAGTGTGATGTGGAATTAGTTTCCCGCAGGACAAGCCCGTGGGGTATGGTTTTTGTCTCATGTAAAACACAGAGCGTGTCCACTATCTTCTTCTGCATTCTTGGCAGCTCTTAAGGAATTAGGAAATGGAGAGCTCATTTCAGCAATTTGCTTTTGTTGGCTTCCCCAGGAGGAAAGGGCTGCTGTGCAATGTGGAAACTCTCAATCTCTGACACGTTGGAATAATTAAAACTCGAATTTCACTCAAATATGTAACTTGTGAAAGATCTACGAGGGTGGAATCACCATAAAAACCAGCTCTGGGTGACTGTCAGTCGTGTGCTCTGTCAGTCTTGTCTTAAACCCTTGTTTTTTTCTGCCCAAACTGACTCTTGATGATGCTGAGCTCTTTTGGATTGGCAGCTGAAACCTGTGGAAGGAACAGCAAAAAGATGTTTGCTGGCCAGGGTGGAGGTTGTGAGATGGATTCAGAGTAGGAAGGAAATTAGTTGTGACAGATTATTGTAAGAGGAAATAGTTAGTCATTCTATTTCAACCATTCTTTAAAAATCCATCCTCATAATTTAGGCTCCTCATTTTTCTTAGATGTTTGGACTTAAGTGAGAATGAGTTTTCTGCCTGGCAAAGCAACTCCAAAAATGACAATTTTAAGTACTGCTCTGACAAATGAGGATATTAAGAGAAAATGGGCTGCTCAAGATAGCACAGGAGTGATGTGGGATTTTTTTTTTTTTTAACTTGTGTGTTAAAAAGAAATATCTGGGGTCTGGCTGATGGTTTTTCTATACAAATTTTCCTGCATGAATACTGTTCTGTCATTATTCATGCTTGCCCCTGAGAATAATTTGATATCCCATGTCCCGCTCGTGTTTTCTGCTTCTAGACAAAACTCACACACTGTGAATATGCAGTGCAGCAGCAACCTTTTAATAGTCATTTAAATTAATTGGAAACCTGTCCCAAACATCACAAAGGTTCCTGGGGGGGAGATGGGAGGGAAAGCTGGCAGCAAAAGTTATTTTCTCCCTGAAATAACAGTGAGCTGAAAAACTGCAGAGATTTCCCAGGGGGAGAAAAATGTGATTCCTTTTTTGGAATGAAAATGCCCTGATTTATCATGTGACTTGGGAAATCCTCTTGGCTTCCTGCAGAGGGGGAAAGTGTAAGTTGAAGGTTTGGTCGGGTGGTGGAGCCTGGCATGTTTGTGATGCATGAGGGCTCCAGTGGGAGCCTCCTGCTTGCTGCAAGGATATTCCTGTTATCCAGGGACTTGTTCCTGAGGCAGTGACAACAGAAATTTCATTGTCTAAATATTGAGTGGATTGGATAATTGCACTCGTACGGCGCTGTGTGGTTTCTTCCGAGGCTGGGGGTGTTGCGTTTAAGTGGAGAGTAGGATCCTTCCCTTGGGTTTCAGTGTAAGGGATTCAAGGGAACCAAATCCAGCATCTCTGATAAGAGAGAAGAATTGTTTCATGAGCAGTGCATATTGCTAGTAATGAAACCAGCTCCAGAAACTCCCTTCTGAATTAAGGGAATATATTAAGATTTTTTCCTTTCCCGAGATGAGAAACTCGAGATGAGCTGTCCTTGTGTTTCATGAGCTGCCTAGAGAATTCCTGAGCGTGGCTTTTATTCAGGCTGTGGTCAGTGCCCTGACTGTTGTTTTTGAGAGGACTGTTGTTGTTTTTGAACCTGGAAACCGTGGTGTTGGGAGGGAGGGAAACCACCCCAAGAGCTGAGACATCCGTTCCTCGTTGCTCGGCTGGGTGATGCTGTGATTGCTAAGTAACGACGGTCCCAAAACAGAGCTTTGGTCTGAAGCCAAAAAGCCACGGATTTCTCTGACCAGCAAGCTGAAGAGTGCTGAGATGAATTTTATTTTAAGGATAATTTCATCCCCAGACAAAGACCGTGACTCAGGTTCACGCATGTTCTCATGGAAAACAGATCACGGTTTTGAATCAGCCATTCACTCGTGTGTGTGGGAGGGACCATTTCCATATTTCCTCTTGGCATTTGGTGCTCGAGAGAGTAATTTTAAACAAACAGTTTCACAAAGTACCTCGTTATTGAGCTAGATTGAACAGGGCAGGATATGACACCGCTCAGATATGGTTTTTTTTGAGCTGGCAAGGAAGTCAGGATTTTGAGAAGAGCATTGATACTATGCAGGCACTTGTGAAATGAATTGTTTTGTAAATAACATTTTTAACAGATGTTGTTTTATTTTTTTCATCTTTCCCTAAAGGTGGGTTGTTTCTGGTGGCTGTCCTTGCAGACCATTCAGTTTTTCTCTGCACAGCAGCTCCTTTGCTTGTGCTGAATTGTGGGGTTTTTTTCCGTTTGCAGTCAGTGGTACACACTCTGCAGGATGCCCTCCCCTCTCCCACTGCTAACACACAGCTCCAGTTTGTGTGGAGCACACAGGGCTCTGGATCTGGGGCAGGGAGTTTGGTGGAGCTCCTGCTTTCATGACCTACTTCTTCATGGAAGTAAAAAAAAAAAACCAACCTGCTCCTGGTGGCTCAGAAGAGAGATTTGGCCTTTTTTGGAACAATAATCAGACTCCAGCTTGATGCAGTCGTACTCCTCGAGG
This sequence comes from Cyanistes caeruleus, assembly GCF_971803275.1. NCBI lineage: Eukaryota > Metazoa > Chordata > Aves > Passeriformes > Paridae > Cyanistes > Cyanistes caeruleus. The sequence continues at coordinate 35,769,221 of NC_141708.1, read as the reverse complement.
TTGTTCCCTGAGTTATTCCGGTTTCAGTGGAAAAAAGGAGACAGGAACACCTATGCCTAGAGCAGTGTGGTTTTTGGGATTTAAAGCAGGCACTCTGTGTTCCCGAGGAGCTGTTTGTTGTTGTGGTCAGTCAGATGTAATTAATTTCTTTATTTGTCCTTTTGTAGAGGTGTAGGTGTGTAACTGACTCATCCTCAACACTGTAACTCCTGTTTTTTTCTCCCATTTAGGACATTTGACAACACTCATAAAGCTGAATTGCTATGATTAGCCTGACATTTTATATAATAGAGTGCACCAGAGAGGGCTGTTTGTTCTTGGAATTACAATGTCAAAGTACCACAGTAGTTTTCAGGGCAGTGTTTCCGTAATTTGTGTGGATTTCCCGCTCGGATGGAGTGCACATCGCCGTGAGACAGGCGGATCACCGGGATATCTCCATGTTCCCTGCGTATCCGCAGTAGCCGGTGCACGGGTTCCGTGGCACTGCGGGATCTCTGCTTGCCTCCTTCAGGAGCTGACGATGCTCCAGGCAAGATTCTGACTCATAAAACGCTTCCAAGCTTCCTTACAGCCTCGGGAATGTGGAAATACGTGGCCTGTGGGCTCCAGCATCAAGCTGGATTCCTGCCCTGGCCGTGCCATCCCACCGAGGACGTGGAGACCCCACTGGCTGCGTGTCAAGTCTACGTTTTCTCAATTTCCTTGGCTAAAAAGTTAATCCAGCACTTACCTCCTCTCCACTGAACACCCCTCAAAGCCCTGCCTCTTTTTTAAAAAAAAAAACAAATAAAAAAAGAATAGTAAAGCTTTCAGCTATTCTATCTATCATGCTTTCCATTTTTATAATACCAACTGGCATCCCAAGAGTTGTTTTTAGGTTAGGCTAATTTGGTTCTCAAGTGTATTTCCCTTTTTTTTGCCATGAGTGGTTTAAAATGTGTATTATTTTGGCCATGATTTGCCTTGGAAAAAGCATTCTCTGGAACACTTTAATACAGTTATTTAATAGCTGTAAATAACTGAGCTGGTAGAGAACAGCTTGGCTGACCACTGGCAGTAATATGCATGAAACTTATTTAATCCTAAATGATTAAACTTGAGTTTTATGGGTTGTGTTTATAGCTGCAGTTCTCCAGCTCTGATTTCATCTCTGTGCTGCCTTAACCTTAATATTAATTTTCAGTCCTGCTGATCACTGACTTATGTGAGGCTTTTCCCACGACCAGATCAACCTCAGTCTGGTTTCTGAAGAAATGTAACAGTCAAAATAGAAAAATATATTTCTTTTTTTTTTTTGCTGCTGTTACTGTATCTTCCTCCTACTGCTCTGGTGTTTTGCTGAGTCCTTCAACTTCTCTTGGCTGTTTGAGATGCATGAAGAGCTTGTACATAAACATGAGAGAAATCCATACAACTTCTTGGTAGAGAAATTTGGATTTATTGCGCATTACCTGAGTGCAAAACCCTTCCAGCTCTTGCTGTGAAAAATGTCTGCCTATTTCCTTGTTGGTCTGAAGAGCATCACACAAGTTGAAAGGACATTTTAAGTATAATAACTTCATGTTTTTGAAATCAGTTAATGAAGTTCAAGTTGTGTGATGTTCAGAGTCAACTCAGTAACTTGCGTGATCCGTGTGAGTAAATCCCACTTATTCCCTGGGAAGGTGGTTATTTCCCAAAATCAAGGGAGAGGACAATTGCAGGCAGACAATCAAAAATAGTGGGAGTGGGAAGAAAGTAGATGAAAAATAGGATGTGCTCGAGCTGTTGTCACCTGTTCATATTCCTCTTTGCCATCTATCGCTGTTATTGTAATAAGCACAGGAATTACAGGAAATACAGGCACATGAAAAGCACTCCAGCGACTTCTCCTGTATTTCTGATTTATATTCTGGGAATTTTGGTGCAGAGATGCCATTCTTGCCCATCCCTTGGTATTTCTAATGCTGTTGCTGCAAGGTTACTTTCCCCTCCCTGTTTAATAGTGTACCCATAGTGATAAACACAGTTTTTTTCCCTGTGCCAAGGCTTTTATCTTGCCTTTTTTTTTCCCTCCCCTCATCCTTCCTGTAAGAACAAGACTACCAAGCCATTTTGGGGGTATTAATTGCACTTTTTCACAAGAGACTGAAGGAGCACAACCTCAATAAAAAAGTCTTAACTTTTAACAGTTATGATTGCTGTTTACAGCTTTAGTTGGGATGTGGCTTTTCCAGGTAGATAATCTGATAGGGGAGGAATAACCAGGCTCTGACTAGACACTTTCTGCCCACAGCTCTGACCAGCCATCAGTTTTCTTTCCCTCTCTGCAGTAATTAGTGTGGAGCTACAAAGCTCAGAGGTTGGACACAGTGTATTAACCCTTGTGTCCAGGAGAGAGGAGATGGGAATGTTTGCCTTCAGGCTGGCCTCTTGTGAGAGTGCAAATCATCTGCTTTTTGTCCAGCTGATGTTCATAAAGTATTTCCTTTATAGAAAAGCTTTTAAGTAATATTTCAGGTAGGATTTAGAGTAACAAAGTTGAATAAAACATGTGCCACTTTGCTGCTGAAGCTGCTAGTTTCTTTTTTTTTCTTAGTAGGGCTAAGTAGCAGTGGCCAGCAAGATTAATTTTATGTGATGGTGCTGATTTAGCACTCCAGAGCCTTCAGTGGTAAAGAACTTTCTCCCTGTCCTCTCCCTTTTCTTCTGTCTTCCACCAAGTTTAGTTTCTAAAGCACAAACCCAAGTGGAATCTGTAAAATTGGGAGGTGTAAAATGTCCACTTCATCCAGCACGAGCTGTTAATCCCTCTCTGCACGGTTTTACATTTCTACAAATGAATTTTTTCATCGAAAGTTAGCAAAAAATTGTAATAGAACATAAGTGAAATAGCAAAAGTTAAACATCCATGTTTTAGAGCACAGTTGGTTGAATCATCGCCTTCGGACCTTTGAATGATGGTAATTTTTGGACCAAATTGTTGCTTCCACTCTTAATTCTTACATTCCTATGCTCTTAATTCCTCCCACTGGGAGGTTTTGGGGGAATCTCAGACTTCTGGGGGCAGTTTTCACTCAGAATAGGTTGCAACTCATTTTTAAAAGATGGCTTTGAAGATAACTGATTTTCAGACATCTTTACTGTGCTTGTGTTAAGATTATCCCAGTTTAGAAAAATAATCTGGAATTACTGTCAGTGAGACAGTAATCTGGCAGAGTACAGGTTTAAATGGATACTGCTAACAAATCCCAGGCAGTAAACTGAGCAGAGCTTCAGCATCAAAATATTTCCAGCTTTCTTGTAGTTTTCAAAATTCAGAGTTGCTTTACATTTTGCTGATTATTTCACAGTCGAGACTGGAAAATTACTTCTACTTTCTGAGTTTTAGGGCCACCATGAATCTTTTTTACCCTCTCTTGGTTTCCTCAGATGTGTTTTTTGGCAAAGAGCTGCTTTGCCAGGCATCCATCACGAAACTGAAGACACTGGACCATACACAACCTCACCAATTTTGCGCTTGCAGTTGTAGGATGCTCTGATTTCTACCTGTTTATTGTGGGAAAAGTTAATGTTTGGGTTGGAGGATGGCAAAACCCGGTGTTTTCGTGTTCCTCTGTCAGTAAAGGTGTGCAGAAGCAGCAGCTGGTTGTTCTCCAGGAGGAGTCAGCATGGATTGGGAAGCAGGAGCTGCAGGGCTGCCCCGGGGTAACTCTGTAGTTGCTGCTGGCAGAGAGGCTTCAGAGGAAGGAATTTCTGCAGTTCCTGTGCAAGCAGATGTTTTATCTTCATGAATCCTTCCTTGTCTGAGTGCAGAAGAGATTTTCAGGAAAGGCTGAGGCGGCTGTGGGGATTCTCTCAGGTTTTTTGTGAGTAAATATTTAATTTCTAAGAATTGCTGCCCTTTGAGTGGTGATGGTGGGTCCCTTCCAAAGAAAAGGGCTGTTTGGACCTCTTGGAGGATTTCTGGCCTCTGACATTGAACTTGCTGTTTGTTCCCATTTGGAAACCCTCTTTGGGATTGCAGAGTTCCTGTTGGAAGTGTGAGCAGTGAAGAATGAAATTGAACTGGTGAGCATCCCTGACTCTGGGATCCTGCAGACAGATGGACACTGGGCTGTTCAGGGACTGGGTGTCTTAATGCAGCTTATGTGGCTTCCTGGGGGATAAGTAGGAATGGATTTAATGCCACTAAATGGGAAAAAAAAATGTAATTAATGTTACATTTACTCTGTACAGATACATAACACTTAATATACGACTGTGTTTTCAGAGCAGTTTTCCTTCAAGTGATAATACCAGCCATAAAAATTCCACTTCTGCAGCAGGGCCATAAAAAATAATGACCTATTCCAATGTACTATCACATTCCTGAGCTTTAGGAAGTGTCTGTGTGGTGTCAGATCTGCACTTGGGGCTGTGGAGCACCAGGGTTAGAGCTCGATCTGTATGCGAGGGAGCGATGCCGGGGGTGGTTGGTGCTGCAGAAAAGGAGGCAATTTTTGTGTGCTTGAGGAAAAAAAAGCAGGCAGCTTGAAGGGCAGAGCTGCTTACTGCCTGGGGAAGCTATCCCTCCTTTCCAGCACCTCCAAGGAGGGGAGTTTATGTCTCTTCTGATATTGTGTGCCTTTTCTGCCACTGCGGTATTTAACTGGGCATTTTCTCCATGCGCTGTCTAGAAAACATTCATTTACCGAGTTTTGATGTTTTAAGGCAAAAAATCCACAAGTGTTAGGATAGAGATTAAACCAATTAACAGCTTGGCTAATATACCACAGAATCCCAGAGTGGTCTGGGTTGGAAGAGACCTTAAAACCCGTCCCAGTCTATCCCTTTATAGGCAGGATCCCACTATCCCAGGCTGCTCCAAGCCTTATCCAACCTGGCCTTGGGCACTTCCAGGGATCCAGGGGCAGCTCCAGCTTCTCTGGGCACCCTGTTCCAGGGCCTGCCCACCCTCCCAGGGAGCAATTCCTTCCCAATATCCCATCTAAATCTCTCCTCTGTCAGTTTGACACTATTCCCCCTTGTCCTCGTGCTCCATGCAGTTGTAGAAAGTCACTCTCCCTCTTTTTTATGGACCCCCCTTTAAGGTGCTGCAAGGAACTCCAGGTTTCCCTGGGGCTTTCTCTTCTCCAGGCTGAATATTCCCAGCTCTCCCAGCCTGTATCAAGGGAGTTGGTTTTAAAAACAATTAACAAGGGGTTGCACAATGGCCCCACAAACGGGGGGGAATTTTGTGTCCAGGTCAGAACCAGCAGGGCAGTGGATGACAGCCCCACCCTGGTGGGTTTGAAGGGATGATTCCCACCTGACCCTGGGTCTGGAGAGGCTTTTGTGCCCATTAGGGGGGATGAGGAAGGTGTGGGGGCCCAGGTGAGAGTGGTGAACAGAGTAAAAAGGAGATGGGAGAGCATCCCTCTCTCCCCTGCTGCCACCTCAGTTCTGTTTTCCTCAGCATGGAGCGTGTGCTGAGTGACCCCCCAGGAGAGCTTTGGGGCTCTGCTGGAATTAATGTGCTGTAATTATCTGGCATTTCCAGTCTTCCCATCTCTGTGTGTAGGGCCAGAGCTTGGGATGTGTGTCATGAATGTAAACTTCTTTGTGGAGAGAGAATGTACCGCTTAGCCCCAGGATACACCAGGGGGAAGTGAGGTTTTTGCCTTACAAACCTCGTTTTCTTCTCCATCCTTTCCTCACACCTCAAAGGGAGCACCTAACAAAGTTGAAAACTACATCTGGGATGTTTTTGGTGCCTCTTATCCTTGTTTATAATTTAGTAGTAACTCCACGAAAAATGTCTCAATTCATTTCAAAAATTGGGAAGGTTTACAGCCAGCTTGGTGTCTTGGTTATGTGTGCACTTAGATCAGAATGAGCCTTTTATATCGGTAGGGCAAAGGACAAAGAAATGCTTTTTTAAGTATGCAAGTGGTTGGATAAAGTAAATAAAGGTGAAGACACACAAATATTTGCTGCTTGGACTGTGTGTGACAGGGCACTGGATATGGTGATAAAAAATTCCTCCTTTTTGTGTACAAAGTCAGTTTTATTCTTTTCAAGCTAACAAAGAGGTCAATATTAAAATTCTGCTGTCGCCTTTTCAAGGAAATCATGTGGGCAGGATCATCTGGCTTTTCCTAGAGACAGAAGTCTAAACAATTGTCACTAGCAGATGTTTTGTGTAAGGCTTTTTAAAATGTCAAGTTGCTTTTCTTATGACAAAATTCAAGTTGACTAAACCTGAAGCTATATGTATCTTGGTTTTTTCCATGCCAGTCTATGTGGGGCCTTAAAGTATTTACCAAGCAGGAGTAGGGCTGCTGCAGCAGGAATATTTTTATCAGCAAAAGTATGAAAATCCAGGTCCTCTATCAGCTTGTCTCATACTGAATGTTAATTTTGTATAGGAAGAGTTAATGAATTGGCATACAGATTTAATCACCTGAACAAGAGGAGCCCTTCCTGTTGTTGGAGTACCAGAGTTGCCTGTTTCAACAACACTAAAATTGGTAAAATTCTCTTTGCAAGATAATGATGTGTGGATTTATTGGAAGTGTCTACCAAAATTCCACAAGTGCCACAAAGTGCCACCAAAATTCCAGGGTTTGCTGCCTGAGTGAGCCCCGGGACTTTGTGTTACTGCAGGTGTACATTGGTGATTTAATTAGGTGTGGAGATATTCCCTCCTCAAAATGGGCTCATGGAATAGGTTTCCTTTTCCTCCTTTTGCCAAGCATGAGCATGGCACAGAGCACCTGAGTGATTCTGGTGGCAGTGTGACCATGTGAGAGTTAGGGGGAATGAAAACTCCAAATCACAGGCAGATGATTGAAAGTTTAAAAGATGCTGGGATAAATCCAAGTACCACTGGGGTGGTGGTGTGGTTTGCAAAAGTTACCAAGGCCAACTCCTTAGCTGAAATTTCTTCCAATTAGGACATTCAGTTGGAGCTAATCATCTTCTGATGGGCAAAGAAATGGTTAACTAATCACACCTGATGGGTTGAAAGTCCTGTTCAGGGCTGGGTGGTGGTCATTTGCTTGGCAATTATGTTGGTACCTAATTGCCCTGCGGGTAACTTTAACTAAAAAAGTTAAAAAACCCTTTTGGAAAAAAGTTAAAACTCTTCTGTAAAAAAAAAAAAAAAAGTAAAACTCCTGTGGGTTTTTCCATTGGGAACTTTTAGATTGAAGAATTGGATCATCTTGAAGGAAGTTAAGAGACTTTGATTTCAGTGTTCAAGCTGGAAGGAGGTAAAATTTTGCAATTTTTCCTTATGGCTATTAATGAGCAGTAAACCTGAAGAGTTGTTGGGAATGACTGGGTGGTTTCTTGTTGCAGGGAATCCTTGCAGCTTGGCAGCTTCCATCTTTTTGGAGCATGGCTGGATTCAAACACCTCAGGTTGCTTAAGGCTTTGTAAATCTTTATTTGTCTTGAAATGCCTGAGTTCTGGCTGGATATTTCCAGGTAATTGCATTTTGGAGTTGGGCAATGCTGATTTTTTCACAGTTTAATTAAGCTCCTGCTTGACTAATGAGGTTCTTCACTATTTCCACCCCTGCCGTGTTGCTTGTTCTCTGCAGGCATCTTTTTGTTCCTCTCTTTCCTATTTTATCATCCTGATCTTCACCCTTTTGTCTACCAGCATGAAAATAAAAAACTGGAAGTCTTGGGTGGTAAAGATTTTTCAGCTCTTGGAGGTGTGTTAAGAGGTGTTGACTATCATCATTGGTTCAAGTTTTAGTGTCTGTTCATGCTAAAGAACTTCTGGGCCACTTTACATTAAACATATAAAAGGGAAAAAGAAAATACCTGTTAAAGTTCCATCAAAGGTGGAGTAGGGAATGTGGCCAGAGAATAACTTGAAAAATTGCACCTAAATCCAAAAGGGTTTTGACTATGCTGGATGTATCCTCCTGTTAATTGGGAAGCGTGGCTGAGAAATAATTTGGGAGAAAATAGATGGGATTTGTTCGAAAAAACAAGCATTAATCTGCATCTGTTTAAGGTTAGCAATGACTGATACATTTTTTGAGTAGTTATAGAAAAGGCAGTATGAATTGTTATGGTTGAGATGGGAAGTTTATAGGTTTTTCATTATCTGCTGATAAGGGAAATTGTTGTGGCATTTCTGAACGAGGTCGATATGGAGACCAGTTCATTTCATCATAGGCCTCTGGCTTTTTGCATGAGGGATTTTAAGTGTGCAGGAAAATCTTTAAGCCTAACAATTCAGATTCATCATGAAGTTGTTTTTTAGAGCTCTGTCTTGCTGGGGAGCTGGCTGGATGTGTGCCCAAGTGAAAGCTTTTATTTAAAGTGTTCCTTTTGTAGGCATTTAGACAGATTCAGGGGAATTATCATTATAATTGTCCCTCTTCAGGCTGTAACTGTGCCTTAGATGGCTGTTAAGCTTCTGATCACTGAAAGCAGCTGATGGTCTGCTCCTCTGAAGGACTGTCAAAACACCACATTTTTTGTTTCAATTCAGGAGAAAGTAATTGGGATTTTATCCGAGACAGGAGTGTTTGCTGGGCAGAAAATCATCTTGGGTTACAGCACCCTGGGTTTTAACAATCAAGCCATCCACTTTCCTCTAGTTTGACCTGACAGATGATGACAGTCTGCAATTTTTTTTTTTCCAATGAAAAATAATATAATGGCAAATAAATCCCCCTTTTCTCGTTTAGGACCGACTCCTCTGTCCCTTTCTCTGCCTTTAGCCCAGGCACAGTTGCATTCTCCGGGGTGAAACTGTTTTGTTGGAATATCTCACACACAGTTTGGCAAGATGTACCTTCTTGGGGTGGATTTGCCTTTCCTCTTCTGAAGAGATGGAGTTTACTGAAGGCTGAGTGAGCAGGTGGTAATGAGGGAGTTCTTTTATAGCTCCACTATAAACAGCAAGAGCAGGAGGACTGGTGCAGGAGGAGGATGGATTTACATTCATGGCATTATTGGATGAGTATTTGCTGTTTGTAGAACCTCTGAGTACTATGACAATTAATCCTACCTGCACCCTCCTGAGCTGCCTTTGCTGCTGGCACATCCCTGGCTTGTGTTTGTGTTGATAGCCTGAAATTGTAGGTAGGGCCTGTATTTATGTACCAGCTGTACATTTTGGGTAACTGGGAGTCTCTTGCATGGTTCTGTGCCATTGTGGCTGAGCAGAAAACCATTTTTGTGCCCACTTCAGCCTGTGGAAACACACAGAACCTTCAGTGTGACCCTCTGTCTCCTCTCTAACCAGTTCAAGTGTTAGGGGTGGAATTCACGAAGATGCTCTCAGGTGGTGTGTCTCTTATAGTTTGTCTGCACCTATCTCAGACTGCAAGAAATATTCTCAAATATCTGATGGACTTAATGCTTTTGCCTTGTCTTAAGGTGGATTTATTCCTAGGTTTGTGGGCTGTCTTGAGAAGGGACTTGGCTGATATTCCGTAGCAGGTCAAGTATCTGGGACAAGTTCTGTTCAGTGAAATTGTTCTGAATGATTTAAAAAAAAAAACCCAAACTAAAACAACCCTACCACCATGCTTTAGTGAATCACCTTTTTGTGATAGATTTTGGCACTAGGTGGGAATATGAATGTGTGAGCTGGATTAAGAGAAATGTTCTTGGTAGCAAACTGCAGGTGCTGTCCTAGTGTTTGTCTGGGGTTTGGCATTACAGGTGCACAGTGGTTTTCTTCTTCCTTAGTCTGTTTTGGCACAAGTAACACAACATTTGCGTTTAGAATGGGTAATGTGGAGTTTACAAACATGAGAGGTTTTCTTTCTTTCCTTACCGAGGTGTTTCAGGCTGGAATCCCTGATGGGGTGGGATAAGTGCAGATGAGGAATGTTGCCTTTTTCAGCTGTGACTCAGTTTTCTTTATTCAGGTCAAAGTGAGCACCTTGCTCAGTTTGACAGGCGTGTAGCAGGGAGGGAAAAAAAACCCCAAACCACTAAAACCCTCAGCACAGACTGAATCAGACCCGTTCAAAATGTTCAAAAAGTTGTGTGATTTTTCAGGTGATACACACAGTTCACATGACAATCCCTGGAGAGGGAAATGTTTCACCAGGAAGCAGATGGAGTGGTTTTTTAATAAGTGCAACTTAGTTCCTTTAGGCTTCCCCCAAGTTCATTTCCTCCAAATGCTAAACTTGGGAAAACTTGATCCATATCTTCATAAACTAAGAATCACTTTGGCATTGGTGTGTGAACTGTGTTTCTCACCTGCAAAACCACACAATTTCAATGTTAAATATGCACATAAACCTGGCAGCATGCTCTGGAGAACAGATTCCAAGTACCTGTTATAAAGCTGATTGAACCGAGCTCAGCTGCTCCATACTTTCATTTCAATGCCCTATTTGTTTGCAGGTAAACATGTGGAGGAAGGTGATGGCAAATACTTGTGGTTGTGCACTTGTTAGGACTGCACCAGTCAATTATTCCTTGTGATTTTGAGGTCTGTAGATATTTGCTGATCCTGGGCAGGGTGTTTATACCTGTGAAAAAATTGTCTGGGTTTTTGTTTTTTTTCTCCCTGCCCCTAGAAATATGTATAAATCTGAGTGTAAGAAAAAGGGATTTTTTAGTAGTTTTTTGATGAAGATCAGGGTTAGACATATATAATACAGTAGTTTATATAATAGCAGTGATCTCAGGTGAGCCTGGGCTTCTCCTCAGGTCTACAGGATGGGAAGGGCAGGCAGGATTATGTCCAACCTTAGCCCCCCACAGCCCCTTGCAAATTTACCAAAATCAGAGACTTTTCTCAATGTGCAGAGGGATTTGTGTGTCTGTAAATAGTGTGAGGCTGTTCAGACTTGTGTGGGTTGCTTTGGGTTGTTTTTTTTTTCAGGTTGGTGTTATCTTCCCCTTGTGTACTTTGAACAGACAGTGGGGGATAGTAGGTATTGATGACTTGAGAGAAGTTTTTTATTGTCTTTGGTTTCCTGCTTTTGTTGGAGGTTCCATCAAGGTTTACCAAAGCTGCAACAGAGGGGTTCCTGAAATACAAGACAGGATCCAAACATACTTTCCTCATGTGATGGGTTAGAGTTTTGGTACAATTATTGTTAATACGTGACCATAATTTCTTGTTTTCAGTGCTGCCTTTTATTTCCCCCCCCCTTTCTATTGCCATAATCTTTGAGAAAAATGGTATTTAGAGCTTAAAAAGCCCATGGAGAATCAGAGGGAGCATTGTCATGAACGCCCTGGCTGTACCAGAGTCTGACCTGCTAAGCTGATGCTCCTGGGTGGGTTATTTACCTGCTTATTGTCCCCTTCACCCATGACAACTGGGCTTTCCCAAATCTGTCTGATTTTCACTCCCTCCTCAGAGGTCTCCAGTATTTTGGCAGAGGCCAGAGATCTGTCTGAGGGTGCTGTGGTGGGTGATAACTACTGACAGTCACCAGGCTGCTGGACAGAGGAGCAGAGCTGTCAGGCTGGATGCTCCAAGAAGTGTCCTCAAGGAGCACAGGCTGTGCTGGGAGCACTGCAGGGCTTGTCAGTGCTCCCCACTGGCTGCAGCCTAACTCAGCTTTAGCAGGATTTTGCAGCAGCCAGAAGAGTTGTGTGGGAGGTTTATTTTTTTTTTTTTTAAATTTTTTTTTTTTCCTTTGCAGCACCTTGGAAGTAGAGAAGCTATTTCAAACCCTTTGCTTTCTGTGCTTTCCTAGAAATTCATGTGGACTAAATGGTGAGGCTATGGTTGCCAGCTGGAGAGTGCTTTTCTTCTTTTGATATAAGTATTTTATAGCTGGCCTGGGGTGTGTTACCATGCTGGGGTGATGGGAAGGCTGACTAGAGGAAGAACAGGTGTGTGTGGCAATAAGGAGCTGTGCAGGGGTCACAGCAAGGCATTTTACACTCTAATGGGAACAGATGGATCCAGACTTCTGAGTAATGGAGTCATCTCAGAGACAGAAAAGTTGTACGGACGTGATGCTGCTGCACAGTGCCTGAACCCACAGCTGCTCCCATCCCTCAGTTTTGTTCCTAGATTATTGACAGAGCAGGCTCCTGACTGTGTTTTTTTGCCTCTGGCTTTCTGAGGCAGAAGTTGTGGTACTTGTGTTGTCCCTGTCCAGCCTTCCTGCAGCGGCTGTAAATAAAAATCCAAGAGCGCTGCGGATGCTTTCAGCCAGGAGGATCCTGCTGGATTAACTTCGTGGATCCCTGCTCCTTGCTCTCCTTCCTCCTCTGCTGCTCCTAGAAACCTCCTAGACTGAGGTGGGCTCCAGGTTTGGGGAAAGCAAGTGTTCATTTTGGGTATTTTACTGAAACAGGACAGCACGAGGTTGCCACGCATACAAATATTCTTCAAATAGGCAGAAAAGATTTATCAGATTTTACTACTGAGCACTGCTGGAGCTCTCCAATTCAAATTTGGTACCCAGGCAAAGAAGTTTATGCAAAACACCTACGTATTATAGATAATTTTTAAATGCTTAGCATCATTTTCACAGCAAAAAACCCCAAACTGTGGAGAATGGATTTCCTCTGCGAATCCCTGTGGTTATAATAATGATGTTACTTTTGGCAAAAATGACATAATTTAATCCTGCTTAATGCATAGTCTCTGATTTAACAGGTGACAAAGGAGATGTAAATTACATTTCTCATTTCAGTGAGATGGGATATGTCCACATCTATCTGTTGACAAGTGAAATTAATTATGGCAGTCTTTCTCTGGAGCTTCATGTCGTGTTGCACGAAAATATAATAGAAACCCAGAAGTTCTCTGGACAGTTCTGGATGCAGTTTTTTGTTACCTAATTTCTGACCATTTAAAGAGCTTGTGCTCAGGGCCTGTCAAAACATACCTTGAGCTTTCCTTTTTCCTCAGTGTGCTTTACAGGAGCCCCGTGCTGGCTCCTTGAATTACACCACGTCTGGCACGGGAGCTCTGAGCCCTTGGGAACAAGGGGAATGCTGTCCTATTTTCCCATCAGGAAAGCTTGTGCTTCCCTGGGAAGCACAAGCAGCTACAGTACATAACTCTACAGGCACTTTGAGTGTTTTCCTGGTGCCTGTGCTCATGTTTTCCAGCTAGTTTTCTCCCTGGAGGTTTGGGAAGCTCAACTGCTGTGTAATAAATACACCGAATCTTCAGCTTGCATTTTCCTCCTAAAGCTGCAGAGAAATTGAAATACTGGGGCTGCTGCCTAGGGTTTGGTGCCAGAAGTTCGTTCTCCTCAGCTCTGTGTTGTTCTCAGCCATGGAAAGGCACAGGAAGCCTGTGTCATGGATAGAAGGCTCCAGGGAAAAGGAAAGATGAGGTGCAGAGGAATGTGCTGAGTGGCTTTAGCAGATGAAGGTTTTGTTGTCTCACTGTCAGGGCGCTGCAGCCTGGTTAACTGATGTAACACCCTGTTCACACTAATGGCACTTCTTAGAAATGATGCTTCTTTATCTTGTTTCCATTAGAAATACTCAGGAAATGTGTGCTGGGGGTTTCTCTGGGGGCTGATGTCCAGTTTCTACGGAGCAGCACAGACCCCTCATCCTTGGTCACTCCTTGCTGATCTCTGGGAGCATCCCTGGCTGAGAGCTCTTTTGGCAGGAAGCTTGTTCTTGGGAAAACTGCGTGTGTCTAAATAAAAACAAAAGCTCTGCCAAGGTCCTCTGGTATTCCTGGTATGAAACTTTTGAGTTAGGAACCCCAAGGCCTCCACAGATCTTTTGGTTCTGGCCTCTGTTCATTCATTCAACATGTCCTCAGTGATCAGCATTGCTGTATAAAATGTTTTGTGCGGTTTGAATCCATATAAGGATCTTGCTGTCAAAACCACACTGTCATCAAAGGCCTCTTTCTGAAGGAGAGCTTCCATATAAATGCTTTTAAGATTATGCAAGTTGCTTATTTTCGAAATATTGGCACCAGAGCTACTTGCTGTGAATTCCTCTTTCTCCTTTACAGAGAGGCCATCATTGGTTGTGACTCTAAAAACAAAACAAAAACAACCTCCCCCTCAAATTACTCATTAGAGGCAGCTTGGAAAAATAATGACATCTCTAACTATCTTGGACAGGAAACCTTATTTGAGTCTCCATCTTGAAAAGAAAAAATGTTTAGTCTCAGAGTTTTGCTTGGAATTTGCTCTAGAAATTAAATCAATACGTGGAATAATGAGAAATTGCTGTCATTGGCCACATCTTGTTCATTAGAATAATTCTTGTCACTAAAAGCATTTATTAAAAATAAAAGGAGGTCCTTCTTACAGTGGAACAATATTTTATAAAAACAGATGAGTAGGCTCACTTGAGCTTCCCTGGACAGTTAAGAACGGGGCCTTTTGGGTTTTTAACTTGCCCATCCTGCTTTGGGGAGATAAAAGCTGTGGTTGCCATCCGTTTGTCACATCCCTAGATAAGGACAGATGTCCTTCCTTCCTTCCAGACTCTGTTAGAGCTATTTGAGCTGTAATGTTCCATGTTAAAGCTGGAGTAAAAGAGGAGAACAGCTCCAGGTGTCTTGGAGGTCCTGTCTGGCCTGGGCTGTGCAGTGGTGCTTGCCTTGTCCTGTCCTTGGTGGCTGGAGTTGGTGCTTTGCAAAATTATTTGCATGGAAGAGGCTGTTGTGTCATAGCAACCTCAAATCCTCCTGGGAGCTTGTATTTCTCCAGGCAGGTGGTAGAATTGGACAACCAATAGATTTGAGACAAAGGAAAAAGGAACTTACCCTACCAAAAGGGGCTGTGCATGTGCTGTGGTAGCTTCTGAGATGGATGGAGCCAGTTGGTGCCAAATAATTATGTGCTCTCATCTGGAAAGAAGCTGCCTCATTCCCTCTAGCAGAGTATAAAATTAATTTCCTGTGATTGGCTGCTCAGCCCTACTTGAATATCCCGTTTGGGAGTTTTTTGAACTGTCAAAAGGGATAACCCAAAGCCAGTGATGAGCTGGTCTGCTTCTTAAGTGACTTGAATTGATAGATGCTTACCCCATTTTTTATTTGTGGGGTGTTTTTTTTTTTGGTTTTTAACCTGTCTCCAGTGCTTGGCAAGTGTTTTGCAAAGTTCATCCTGGCTGGAGTTGTTGCTGGGGGTGGTACCTGTGCTCCAGCACGCAGCTGGGATCGAAGCCTTGCTTTGTTTAAAGACCCTGTTTGTATTCCTGGCCAAGGCAGCCCTCCTTGAAGGGAGGAGGTGGTGCAAGAATTACGGATTGCAGTGGCCAACTAGTTTTAAATCAATGTAAGCTCTGCCTCCTCTAGTGAAAGTTCCTGCCAACTGCAAGCCTTTAACCCAATGGAATTAGCCTAAAAATTGGGAGTTCGAGGTCTCCTGTAATCCCCCACACTTGGAAAAACACATCCCAAAACTGGAAATTTAAGCCCATTGGTGTAAATAAATAAAAAGATATAATTAATAATATAGTAAATAAAAATGCAGTGCAAGAAGAGATCCAGAGTGACAGCACCTCTAGGTGCAATTATTCATTAGGTAATTGGGAAGTGAGCTACACCTACCCGAAAGAGAGAACAAGTGCCTTCATCTGGTCTTAAATTGGGTGTTTTGCTTCCCCCACCCTCTTTGGCTGTGAGATGATTTGTCTGTGAGCACATTGATGTGGAGGTTGAATATCCTGAATATCACTGGGAGCTCTGACACATCCAGCCTTCCTTGCTTTGGAGTAATTAATTTCCCTTTCCTTTGAGGTGAAGGAGCGAGGCAGTGGGAGACTGATGAAATATCAGCGTGGATTTGTGAAGTGTTGTCTTTTAGAGGTGTTTGAGCTTGGAGTCTCTTTCAAGTCCTTGTGTACTCTTTCTTCCCAGTGCTGCTAGAGGGCTGGGAAATGAATGCAGTGCCTCCCCTGTAAAGCTTTGGAAAAAACACTTGGATGATTAGAGAAAACAGATGTTAAGGAGACCGACCAAAACCCACTCTTGCTTTCCCTTGGGACAAATTCACCTTAATAATTCTGATTGAAAACACAGTAACAAAGGAGCTTGCAAATTTGCAGCCTTCATTTCAAATATACACATATATATATATATATATATATATATACACACACACAGTATTTTGAATGATAATTCAAAGTTTATATATATATCTACACACACAGAGTATTCTAAATGGTAATTTGTCTGGGATTTGTGGCACTTGTGAAACACAAATATCTACATAAAGAAAAAATGAGGCAAGGGAAAAAAACCTGTTGAATAAATGGTGTATTTGATAGAGGAAAAAAACATTATTAGTGGTTCAGATATATCCAGGGGGTTTTAAAATCCTGTTTTCTCTTTTTTTTGCTGAGGGCAAGGCTTTTTCCTTTCTAGGAGAGCCTGGAGCACTCTCCCTGTGCAGCCTGGGCTTTCCCTTTCAGCAGGGTGTGTGGAGCTGTCCCTGAGCTTTTGTAAGCATGACTAATCTTGCAATTTGAGCTTCTCCTTCCTGAAGGAAAAACCTCTTAAACATAGGATTGAATTCAGTCCTGCAGCATTCAGCTCCTGTGGCTTGTAATGAGTTTTGGATGTCTCAGGGCAGCGGGTCATCTTTAATGATGAATTAATTTTGAGTGAGGAATCAACTGTTGGTGTCAGGATGGAATTTAAGCCTCTGGAATTTTCAATGATACTAAGCCTGATGTAATTCTTCAGTTAAGGTGCTCTGAACCAAAGTGGCCCTGATTTGGCTTTGCTTTCTTGCTTCTGTCCCCATGTAGAAAACCCTTGGTTAATTTTTTTTCCCCCAGATTTACTAATCCAGTAGATTAGAGCTTTTAAAAGCTCGAAAATACTTGCTGTGGAGTTAAATGCTTAAACTTACTCGGCAATTCCTGGATACTGGGGGCTTTCTAGAGAGACACTACAATTGTCTTTTAGCAGCTTAATTGATGACTGAGCTTTGAATCAAAAATAAATCTGCCTGTAATTTTTCTTCGTGTGAGTTTTTTTTTTTTGGCAGATATGACACAAGTGTTTTAGGTAGGATTCCAGAACTGCTGTTAATTGGTGGATTGTCCCTTACCAAGGAAAGAGGTGGGGACCTAATGAGGTGTTTTAATCAAGGAAGTTGAGTGTCCTGTCCCCAGTGACATGCAGCACAACATATCCCTTAAGAGACTTTATTGGGAGCCAAGTCCAGCTGGATCCAGTGGCTTCTGACATCATCTGAAAAACGAGGCAGCAAATTGTTTCTGGTAGATGCCGGTGGAACCTCTGGGGTAGCTGGAGCCAAGGTCCCTCCAGGGCAATAAAGAAATAATATTTATCCATTACACCACCCCGCTGCTCTTTTTCCTTTGGTTCTTGCTTTCTGTGTTTCTTGGGTTGAGGATAACTTTGATGGTGATTTCCACTTTGTTTCTTTACAAGGGAATTCTTGTGGGGAGGTGTTTAAATCCTCTGAAGTGGTTTATTCCATGGAAATCATTGTACAAGTTAGTGATGTATGCCTGTGCTCAGGTAGGAGGACGAGGAGCCAAAGTCAGGTTCAGCTCACAGCCAGAGTTATTTGAAAAGTCCTGTAGTGATATTTGCATGGGAATATTTTGGCAAGTGGTAAACATTTGTGTTGGTAACTACACAAAGCAAAATCTGCAATTAGCTGTTTTCAATATGCACATTTCAGTAACTTTCCAACCTTTTAATCTGTTTATTTCACCGAAACAGCAGGAACAGAAACCTCCTGACTGTTTGAGCTGAGCCTAGTGGGTCTTAATTTTGATAGTTTCTCTATAGCTGTGCCAAATAGCTGCTGCACTGGAGTAAATCTTTGTCTCTTCAGTGTCTTTGCTTCCCTGAGTGGTGATTTTCCCACTCACATTGCATGACCTGTGTTCCTGTGGCCTTTGTGCTGAATGTTACAGCAGTGATTCCTTTTTCCTCCCCTCTCTCCTTCCATGTCATCCCAATTTGATAGGCTGCCTTCTCCTTTCTCTCGACATTGTAACCTAGTCTGCTCTGAGAAATCCTCCTGTTGACACCTTTCCAGCTCCTAAATGGGATAAAAACATCCTTGCAACCTCATGACTACCGGGTTGTTGGAGAAAAGTGCAGGGAATAAGCCCTTTTTTTGACCAACACAGCTCCTGTCACTCCTGAAGAGCAGAGAAGCTTCTGGTTTCCTTCATTTAAATAAATGTTTCTGCTGAGGAAAAGGTTTTAAGGAGAGAAACACGGTCTGTATTTCTGGTAGGACTCTGTACAAGTTGTCATGAATGTCAGGATCTCAAAATCCAGGGTCAGTCATGCAGCACCATCCTAATTTGAAGTGATGAAGGATCCTGAGTGTTGCTTGAGATGAGAGTTGGCCCCTTAATGTTGTCTTAGTATCAACAGTACCTGTGACCTTTAAAGGAGGACTCAAAATTGAGGCTTTGAATTCCCCTGGAATTCCACTGCCTGCATTGCAAGCCTCTGTGTGATGCAGCAGGTTGGGGTATTTCTGGGGACATGTAGAAACAACTGTGTGATTACTCCTTTATTTTGGTTTTTTTGCTTGGCAGCTCTGAGCTTCACAGGGCCTTGCAAGGCCTGTGGTGAAGCAGCTTGAGCTCAGCATCACAGCACGAGTGGGGCTTTGGGTCATCAGTGTAGGAGAAACCTGGGTGATTTGGGAGCAGCCCTCACCCTCTACCCCGTTTCTCAGCTGGAACTCTATAATCTCTTCAGTTTTTTATTTTTGTGGCTGCTTGGCAAATGCCTTAATCCTGAGATCCTTTAACTTAACCTTTGGGTATTGAACCCAACTCCTTGCTTAGGCTGTAACCACTCTTTGCATCCTCCTGTTTCCCTGTGGCATTTCTGCCCTGATTACAGAGCATTTTGGGGCAGAGTGTTTATCTTTGCCACAGAGAACACTTCTGTTTCCTTCCCCTCCATGTAATTGCTGGTGTGTCCCATGTTTGGGAGGGGAGGGCAGCTTTTTCAAGCACTGCTCTCTGCTGCTTATGTTGCTTATTCCTCCTCCTCATATGGTTGTACTCCCAGTTCAGGCTTAAATAGTAAATTGGAAAAAGCTTGGGATGATGAGGGCTTGGATAGGCTTTCCCAAAAAGCGGGGAACATTTGTTCCTGGTGCGTGACCAAGGTGAGTAACTTTATTCTCCTCTCCTAGAGAGAGAGAAAATAATTTTGTTCACCTCATACCTTTTACCAGTTGATTGTGCATAAGAAGTTTCTCCAAATATTGCTTGTTTTTTAGCTGTGTGACCTCACAGGATGCTGAAATCACTTTGGCCTTCCATGCACAGATTAAAAGGGTGGGAAAGACTTTTTTCATTCCTTGAGCTTTGCCCAGTCCACCTGCTATGAAGTTTTTTTTTTTCCTCTGGTGATTATGATGACCTGGTTATAATGATGATTTGTGTTTTAGAGATGATAGCTGATATTTCAGTCTCTACACTTTGCTTCTGGCTGGTATGGGAGACCTACTATCCTTTGGAGGCTTGTCTTCTTCCTGCAGAGAAAGGGTGGGGATGAGATGAGAAGCGATATTAACGTTGCCAAGGTCGTGTTTATTGCTGGGTGGAATCAGTGGAAAGTTCGAGGCCTTGTAGAGGAATTGTACCAGGGAGCCTTTCCACCTTTAAATGTGTGCAGAATGTTCTGGAGGAGCACTGGGGAACTGATTCCTCACCTGTATGAGCATGTCTAGAGAGTGCTTATTCCATCTCTTAAACTGCTTTCTTGGTGCTTTTACTGATTTTGTGTGATTTTTACTGCGCTTTCTTGTGGCTTTTGCGTTCTTAGGCAGTGCTGCACATAACAGGTGCCTTCAGCCAAGCTTCCCAGTTTTGTAAAACTTGGCTTGAAATCGTTCAGCAGAAGATCTGGGGAGAAGTGTGTGGAGCAGGAGATTTTGATTGTTGGGCAGGTGTGTCTATAAAAAGATCTGATGAATAATGCACAGTGCTGGCAGGAGGCTTATCGTGGGATTGCCACGAGTTGTGCAAGTCGTAGTAGATACTAATGCCTGGGCACTGCTCTGTGCCTGTAGCAGCAGATGTGGACAAAAAAATTAAAATATTGTTGTGTTGCTGAGTGCATGGTGGAGAATTTAGTGTGATGCGTTCTAAAGTAAAGGATTTAATGTTCTATCCCTGTGAAAAAAAATGTATGCAGCTGTTTAAAAGAAAAATATTATCACAAAATGCTGTAGGAACGAAAAGGATTTTATAGGGTTATTTGGGCTGGAAAAGTCCTCAGGATCATCCAGTCCAAGCTGTGCCTCATCCCCACCTTGTCCCCAGCCCAGAGCACTGAGTGCCACGTCCAGCCCTTCCCTGGACACCTCCAGGCATGGGGACTCCAAAGCTCCCTGGGCAGCCCCTGCCAAGGCCTGAGCTCCCTTGCCATGGAGAAATTCCTCCTGGTGTCCAAGCTGAGCCTCCCCTGGCACAGCTTGAGGCCGTTTCCCCTTGTCCTGTCCCTGTTCCCTGGCAGCAGAGCCCGACCCCCCCTGGCTGTCCCCTCCTGTCAGGGAGTTGTGCAGAGCCAGAAGGTTCCCCTGAGCCTCCTTTGCTCCAGGCTGAGCCCCTTTCCCAGCTCCCTCAGCCCCTCCTGGGGCTCCAGCCCCTTCCCCAGCTCCGTTCCCTGCCCTGGACACGCTCCAGCCCCTCCATGTCCTTCCTGGACTGGGGGCCCAGAACTGGACCCAGCCCTGGAGGTCCCTCAGCACAGGGCCCTTTTATACCCAGTTTATTGTCTACAAACTTAATTCCTATTTGTATATTAAAAAAAAAAATTAAAATCTGTGTGGGACAGATATGCAACATGCCAAGAAGATTTGATTACATGGATTAAGTGTAATAATAAATGGCACTGCAAAAGCCCCGAGTTGTGGTGTGGGATGCTGAGGAAGAAGTAACAGCTTGCTGTGAGCCAATACTCTGTTAAAGGTCTGTTGTGACACTTAACTGTGTAGCAAATACTTTAATGTATTTAGTTCCTCTTCAGGGTATTGCAGATTATCAATTACTTTATTTCCTGCTTGCAGAGCTGTAGGTAAGAAGCCGCTTGACAACCTGCAGTGAAAAAGGTATAAAAACTTTCCAGCTTCGGGCACTGCATCCAGGGCTTCCCATCCACACCCAGGAATGGGGTGATGCTTGCAGCACCTCCAGGCTATGGGTTTGGCTACTTTTGGCTCCTCATGTGCCGTGTGAGGAACACAGAAGAGTGTAAGAGGTGGTGTAATAATTCCCACTTGGGACCTCAGTTGGGTTTTCTTTGCTGCATCTTGCTATTTCATCTCTGCCTGCCTTGAAATACGAGTTCACTGGAAGAATCCTCCTGGGGACAAATCTAGATGTGATCTGGTATTCCTGAGAGCCAAGAAGAAAGTCTCATTTTCTGTGTGTGTTGTGGGGAGGGAAGTGTAATTAGCAGGATCTTGGGTACCTGAATTGTTTTGGAATAAATTTGTTGTGCTGCAAAATGCAGATCAGTTGAGGTACCAAACCTGCCTGAAGTGGAGATCTAAAACTGCTGGAATTTGAGAGGGAAAAGGGAGGTGACTTGTTTTTCATGGCGTTGCCCTAGAAATCGTGGGGTTTAGCAAATTTTATTTTTGATCACGTATTGTTTTTCTTTAATGTTTTCCACTCTATGCTGCCAGCAAGAACAGCTGAGGCTCTAAAGAGCTGTTCAAAAGAAAAAGTAGGGGCTTGGGGATTCTACCATGAAATTAGGAAGAAATGAGCATTACTTCTGAAAAACCTTGAGTCCTGTTAAAAAACCATCACTGAATTACTCAATTGGTGAACCAAACAGAAAACTGCCTTCTGACCACGGCCTTCCTGTGGTGTCAGTAACCCGACAAAAACCCCGCGATCCTCCTTAAACCATTTCACACACTGCTGTGGGGGGGGTGATGCAGTTCTGTGCCATAAATGCTCCTAAGCTGGGCTTTTTGTGTTATATTCTTGGCTCTGTGTGTGGCTTGAGGAAACCTCTCTGTGCTCACTGAAGTTGTGCTGCTGGAACGCTGCCTGCTCTGCTTTGGCCGTGTTCTCCTGGATGCCGGCGCAGGAAATAATTGGTGTTTGATGTGTAGTTAATAAAGAAGAGGTGGTCAGTGAAAAGCAGATGCCTCAGTGGATTGCTCCAGCAGTTTTATTGTCCTTCTTTTCTCCAAAATAGCCTTTCCAGCTCTTCTAGCAGGGATGTGGTGCCCATTCCGTGCTCGCCACGTTGGAGGGAAGCGATGCCACCACCCCTGCGCTCGCCCTTCAGGGTGTGAGGGAGCAGAGGTCAGGCTATTTATTTCATGTGTTGGAGCTGTGAAATGCTGGCACTGACTAATGCCCAGCTCATGAGAACATCCTGCAGTAATCCCCTGTCTCCCCCAGGACATGGAGCAGCAAGTGTGAAGCAGCAGCAGCTGCAGCTCCGTGTGTCGCTGGCTCAGGAGCCCTTCAGAGGTGTCTTGTCCCCCTGCCCCTGGGAAAAAAAAATCACCTGCCTTCTCTTCCTACAGCCAGGATTCATAATTAATATTATATAAATAATTAAATTATGACATAATTAAATTATATAAATAATTAAAACCATAAAAATATAATATAAATAATACATTGTTTCTAATTATAGTACATTCATTAAAAGAAATATGATATAATTAATAATTAGTCCATTATTTAATGCTAGTTAACTATTAGCTATAATAATAAATAATAATTATAGAAAGTTATGTAATAATAAATAAAATTATATAATATAATTAACTATGAATCTTAATTAATACAAATTATTTAGTTAATACTAATTAATATTATTTATTTCTGTTAGGCAGCAGGACTGCACAGAACTGGAGGTAGTAAAACCCAAGCTGCAATCAGTCCCTCTGACAGCAGGATTGAGCTCTGCTTTCCAAAACTATCATTCTCTTTCCATAATGACTTGCATTGTAAGTTCTTCTTGCGTGTCATTAATTATAAATGTTGATAGTAATGATGATAAAGTAAAATGAGGATTAGCTGGGACTCTGATGTGCAAAGCAGGTGTGGCTGAGCGTTGGGAGAGCTGTTTCTGTACTGGGCCTGTGGCAGGTGGGGTATTTTCTGAACTGACCCAGGTTTGAATCTCAAATCCGGCTTTTTGCATTATTTATTGAAGAAAATGCGTAATCAGGCCTGTTTTTTCTATTTCTGTCTTAAAGCAACAAGCCCTCCATGGCAGAGGTAACCTTGCAGAGCTCCAAGTGCCAAAGGCAGTGCTAAGGCTGCTTCCAAATCTGGTTTTTCTGTTTTGTTGCAGTTGATTTCTCCAAACAGATATCAGAGACAGAAATATTTCTGTCGCTTAAAACATGCATTTCCTGCTTTGCTGGCTGCAGGGGGAAATGGTTAAAGCATGGCACAACCTCTCTTCCTTCTCACAATCCTGGTTATGGTGAGAGGAGATGGAAGGGCTTGCATCTTTATGAGCTGCTTAGATCTGAGACAAAGCTGATGGGCTAAGTGCCACCTTTATGTTTTGCCATATGCTGCTACTCCTCAGTGTTATTTGCTATATTATTGTATAGAATTAAAAAAAAAAATCTATTTAAAAGGCAGTCTCTGGAGAAATATCTTCTGACTAGGAAGGAGGAGGATACAAACAGCTCCATATGAACCCTCACAGGGGGAAGAGGTGACTGTATTCGGAGATATAATTAAAGAAAAAATCGCTATTAGACCGGGCAGGCAGCATCAAAATTTGGCTTGAGATATCTTTGACCTTTTAGGAGCGTGTCTTGGACCGTGGCTGGCTTTTCCATGCTAGCTGTGAGCTTCAGGAGGGATGGGTGAGTCACTCTGGAAACTGGGAATGCCCTCTGAAGGGAGTTCTGAATGCTCTTAGATAGTTTCCCTCTTGGCTTTCTGTGTTCAGCTGAACCCCAGGGAGCTGAGGAATATCACATGGGAATAACCTTTGTGCTTCCCACTGCTGTTTCCTGTCCCAAACAAAAAAGATTGTGTATCTGCTGGATATCACAGGTATTATTGAATCAGGCAAACAAGTTCCCCAGAGATTGTTGTTAACCTGTTCTTGCCATCTTGGGCTGAGCCCTGAAGGCAGGGAGTGCCTGGAGCTGTTGAAAATGCAGTCGGGCTCTTTTTGAATTCTTCAGCAAGTTTGTCATGACCTATTGCCACAAACTAATTCCCAGTGTCCTTTCAGAGACCTTCTGTACATAACTGGTGGAAATAAAATAGCAGCCAGCTCCTTGCTGGCAGGTTTAGCTGCATAATTAGACAGTACCTCCCCCCAAAATAATATTCAAATAAGCTGAGCAATCTAAAACCCTTTGGCTTCAGGGCACAGTCATGCGATGTGTGGGTGTTCTTGTTTTCCGTGTGTTTTAATAAGAAAATTATTGAGAAGGTGTTGAAGGGCACCTCCACCAAAGTCAGGAGCATCACCTCAGGCTTTCCAGGGGTCACTTAACACTGAAAAGTTTTCCTCTTGGTCAGGCAGCCTCATTAAAAGCCTTACAAAGGAGGAATTCTGGGACTGCACTGGGCTGCTGCTGTCTCAGGTATAATGGGAATTGGGATAATGAGGGATCTAGTAAATGGCATAAGAATCCCTTTTACCCTGTCTCTGTTGGTTATTTTCTTTGTGCTGATAGAAGAAGTGAAAAGTGTTGGTTTACCTTTTCTGCTGCACGTTAACATTCCTGTACCAGCTGGAAAATGATGCCATAAAATCGGGATTTTTGTAGGAGAGCTGGAGATTTTGGCTGCATTGTAGCCAGCGTAATGACATGATAGCATATGTTGTGAAGCTGCCCTACATAAATGCATGAAGAGAGAACTTCATTTTCTGAAAGTCATCCCTTGAGATATGTGAATGCAGTGTTAGTCAAATATGCTGCTAAAATTGTCTACAAACCCACACCAGGATAATTCAGTGTGTGCTCCTGTGTTTCCCTTTCTACAGAACGTGGTTTATAAATATCTCAAACCCCATCGCTTGGGCACTGCTGTGTGTTGTGTGTGCCTGTCTCAAGGTTGATCCCAAGAGTAACAGGTCCTGGGAATAGCTCCAAGAGGATGTCAGGGCAGCAGTGGGAAGGATAAAGGTGATATGGTGTGGACAAGGGCAAATCTTACAGCTCAGCTCGTTCCAACCTGGCCTTGGGCACTTCCAGGGATCCAGGAGCAGCCTCAGCTTGTCTGGCCACCCTATGCCAGGGCTTCCCCACCCTCCCAGGGAACATTTCCTTCCCAATATCCCATCCATCCCTGCCCTCTGGCAGTGGGAAGCCATTCCCTGTGTCCTGTCCTTCCATCCCTTGTTCCCAGTCCCTCTCCAGCTCTCCTGGAGCCCCTTTAGACCCTGCCAGGGGCTCTGAGCTCTGCCCGTTTTCTCCAGGTTAAATAACCTCTGCTCTCTCAGACTGAGATACTTTAGCTGCTGACAGCAGCTGCATTAATTTGTGTGAAGTGCCTCTGGATGGACCTGCACCCATGTTGGGAAGTCAAATTGAAGAGCTTTCTGCAGAAGACACTTGGATATAGATAAGGCTCCCTCATGGTGGATTTAAAAAATATTCAATCAAGCTTTATAGTGATGTTGTCTGAGTTAACTGAGCTCACAGCTTCATTAACAAGGATGTCTCATGGCCCCTGGAATGCTTTGCCATGTGGAGATTTGGAAATAGCAATCTCTTGTAAACATTTCCAAAGAAATCCGTGCTTTTGTTCTTCTCCTGTAGCCGTGTTGCAGAATGCAGTGGGTTTTTTCACAGCTATTGATTGAAATATTTTGGTTTCTTTGCTACTCCATTTAAAGCCATAGTAAAAAGATGCTGGAAAGAAGTCTTAAAAAAAGGAGCATGTTCCTTGTTTGGTTTTTTTTTTATGCACTGCATACCCAAGAAAATTTCACATCAGAGCTGTAGCAGGTTTGGGTTTGATTGAAAGAATAGTGGCAGCTCCAGGCACTAGTTAGTCATTGTCTGAGGAGATGTGAAAAGGTCTGTAATCCTCAGAGATGTGCTGTAGTCATCTTGTTTCTGTTGCCCTGCTTACTTGACCTTTGACCAAATATCTCCCTGGGAATTATTTTACAGACAGAAAAATTCTGGACTTGGTTTTTTTTGGAACAGGCTTTTGAATTTTGTTGGCATTAAGAAAAAAACCACCTTGTTGTGGCTGAAAAAGCTGCACTTGCACAGGAAGGTGATGTAACTCCTGCTCAGAACAAGCAGGTGGCACTTAAAGTGTCAGGTGAACAAAGCCCTGAAGGTGGCTCTGAGTATAATGCAAATAAAAACCTGCATTCCCTCTGCCCCTTCCCACAAAGGGTTTGTGTTCCATTTTTGATGCTTTTCTAGAGAAGGTTAAAATGACCTTTGATTCGTGAAATGACTCAGGAAGCTTTCATTACTTTAATACCTGAAGCTTCAGCTGGTTTTGTTGGAGATAAGCCCTGGCTGTCATGACAGTAGGACTGTCCTTATTTAGGGATGTTCAGAGTCTCAAACATCATGGAAAGGCATTGGTGAAATTCTTATCACAGCCTTTATTATCATGTTGCTGCAAAAAAGCTGTCTGTATCCACATTTTATTAGGGGGAAAAAAAGATTTAGTTATTAGAAGTGCTGCTTTCATGCACCTTTAAGGAACTGAGGTGAATTCAGGGAGTGAGAGAAATTCCAAGGCTGCTCTTTGGCTGGAATACAGGGGCCCTGATGGGATAATAAAGAGCTTCCAATTTCAGGCACAGCAAACAGGGAAGTCGTTGATGTAAATACAGTCACAAGAGATGGGGACAAAGAGGAGATGTCTCTAAGCTTGGAGCTGAGCAGAAACATGCAAGATCTCTAATATGTAGGTTGGTTGGGGTGCTTTTTTAGCCCTTTGTTGTGACTGAAATATTTCTCTGGGTTTCTCTGCGAAGCAAAAAGCTTTTTTTTTTCCAGCACTGATCTCATCCCACTGGGATGAGAAGGAGCAGCACAGCCTTGAGGTCCATCACCTATGGCATGAGGGTTCCTGCTCAGGTAGGGAAGGTGTCCTGGGATCTCTTTTTTTTTCTCCATCCCACCTGCCTCTCCTTCCTGAAGAGCTGTAAATTGAGGATAAAACCAAGTTCTAAACTGTGGTGCATGTAATTGTTAACAGAGGCAATTACAGCAGGAACAGCGTGGACTGCAAATAATGAATGTGGATTTTTCCCTCTCCCTGATGGGAAATCCAGTGTTTTGTGCCAGGCAGACTGTTGGGAACACTTCTAGGGGTGAAGAGTGAGCTCTGTGAAGTTAATAGAGTGTTGTGCTGCAGGGGCTGTGGCTGTGTGTTTGTTAAGCTGGTGGGATTCAGGTTGTTCAGTACCAATGCAGATTTTCTAAATGACTATTAAAATTAGAAGCTGAAAAAGCAGGTGATTCTCTAAATGAACTTCTCCCTCAGAGGCAATCCTGAAAAAAAAAATGAGGAAGATAGCATTTTATTAGATGTCACAAGAGGCTGCAGCTTGCATTTCCCCTTTTCACACAGCTGAAAACTGGAACATTGTGTCCCGAGGCTTGGGAATCTCCTGCTTCTCTCTTCACCATTTTCACCACACAAGAGAAGGGGGTATGTTTTCATTTGTAGGCAGCCAGGTAGGACTGAGTTGAGAACTTCAATAAAACCTTTTGATTGCTGGTTGCTCTGAGCTTGCAAATCAGTTTATTTCTGCCTGCTCTTCCAGAAGAAAACCGTAAAGCGAAAGCCTGGCTCGCTGCTGTCCAAGTGGGAGTGAAACTGTGAGCTTATAACTCTTGTTATGAGTGCATATTATGTTATTGGCTTTTTGCAAATATTATAATGAATGTTATGTATAAGGTTAGAAAATTTTGTTGTACTAATATAGTTTATTTTATTTCTGTTATTGATGAAATTTAGAAATAGTTGTATAATGCAGATACATGTTAGGTTATAACATGATATTAAAGCACAAACTACTTCTTGTTTATATAACCCAGAGACTGAAAAGACAGTCAGAGACCTCCCTGCATTCTTAAAATTATCTTGTCCTCCAAGATCTCCAAGAGAAGGATTTATTGCATCCTTATTGGAGGGTGGAAAACCCAGAGGCACCATGAAGATGGATCTATTGGGAAGGGGGCAAGGTAAAAACTGAACCAAAGGAGCCTCAAAAACTTAAGAAGAATGTCTGAATATGTATGGGAATTTATGGATATGTAGTAGGGTTCTGTTTTTAAGGGACAATCCTTTGTCAGTAAGGTGTGCTCTCTTGGCTGAATGCAGAGACACCCAGCCCTATTTATGTACTTTATTCTTATCTCTAAATTGTCTTTTTATTAAACTTTTAAATTCTATTAAAAAATACATGAACCTCGTTTTTCACACTCTTTACGTGCTCTAAAGCTCGGTGGTGAACGTGCCAGAGCACTGAGAACAACTTGTAAGCAAAGCTGGGGAAATTGCCATGTGTATATGTGGTGTTGCTCAGGGAGATATTTAATGTGTGCTGTCACTCAGGGAGGTTTGCTGCCTGCCACAACCTTTGGAGTAAAATCCAGGCTCTTTCCCCTCTCCTTTCATGCTGTGAAAAAAGAGGTTTGCATATTTTTATATAGAATTAAAAAATTTAAAAAGAGATTTAGGAGATAAGAATAAAGTAAAGTATACAGATGTGGCCGGGTGTCTCTGCATTCAGCCAAGAGAGCACACCTCACTGACAAAGGATTGTCCCTTAAAAACAGAACCTTACTACATATCCATAAATTCTGATGTATATTCAGACATTCTTCTTAAGTTTTTGATGCTCCTTTGTTCAGTTTTTACCTTGCCCCCTTCCCAATAGATCCATCTTCATGGTGCCTCTGGGTTTTCCACCCTCCAATAAGGATGTAATAAATCCTTCTCTTGGAGATCTTGGAGGACAAGATAATTTTAAGAATGCAGGGGGGTCTCTTGACTGTCTTTTCAGTCCCTGGGTTATATAAACAAAAAGTAGTTTGTGCTTTAATACCATGTTATAACCTAACATATATCTGTATTATACCACTATTTCTAAATTTCATCAATAACAGAAATAAAAGAAACTGTATCAGTACAACAAAGTTTTCTAACCTTATACATAACATTCATTATAATATTTGTGAAAATCCAATAACATAATATGCACTTATACCAGTGCTGTTGATATCCCTCTGGCACAGATGAAGGGCACTGTTGGAAGTGTGATCCCCCAGCCTGGGAGCTGCTGGCTTTAGGGAAATCACATAGCAGATCCCTGGGGGAAAGGAAGGGCAGGAGTGTGTTTACTTTTCCTCTGATTAAAGACAGAAATGATCTCATCGTGGAGCATATGCATTTTTCTTACTCACTGATACTGTGAACATGAATTTTTCACTAAAGGGGACACATTATTTCTTGGGAAGAGGGATTAGAAATCTTCTACTCCTTTGCTGCCTCCCAAGTGATTTGTTTTGTGTGTGTGGTCTCCAAAACGTGTATGCATTTATCAGTTTTACTCATTTATCAGTGTCCCGCCGTTCTCCCTGGGTGTTCATAAAATGGAACATATAACAGGATATTGGATAATTACACTCAGCAGAATATGCCTGTGTGTAATAAACAACCAAGTTTAAATTGGAAAATACACTTTTGTGTTTTGGCTGCAGCTGAAGGCTGATTTTTTAGATGAGTTTATTGAAATAACTCCCAGTCCAAATGTTGACCTTCATTTAAACTTCATTTCACCCCTCCCCTTCCTGTAGCACTGGGCTGTGGCTGCAGTAGGGCTGAGAAGCTGCATTCTCATTTTCCTTCCCTCTAACTGCTCGAGAGGTGCCGAGCTCTGTGGTTGGAGTGTGAACACTCACAACATCTGCAACAAAAGCTTCAGTCCTAAAAATTCAGTGTGTCATTTAGGTACTGTCTGTGGTGGAGCTGCCAGTTTGGGCAGGAGTGCATATTGCTCTGAGCTTCAGAAATGGAGCCAAATCCTGATGTGAAAGAATGTTGGTGTGCTTCAAAAAATTTACAGGAACGAGTGGTGTGCAGGGGTGGGAAACCTCCACTTCCCAGTTTTGTGTTTGTGAAAGTGTTGTTGTTCCGTAAACATAAACTCTTACCTGCTGGCACTTAGTGGAAACAGAGATGTAGCTCAAATAAATATCAAGTGTTAATACAGAAGGAATTACTTGCAGAGTAGTTTGTTGCTACACAGGAAGGAGCAGTCGATGCTGTTATAAATGAAATTAGAATTTTGACAGCTAGGTCCCTTGAGTTAACAGCAGTTTAATTAAAAATGAATACAATTTAGTAAATTGAATTGTAATTTGGTATAAAAGAATGCAGTTTAGTAAAAGAATGCAGTTTAGTAAAAGAATGCAGTTTAGTAAAAGAATACAATTTAATAAAAGAATACAATTTAGCAAAAAATACAATTTATATATATAATCTGCCAGTAATTATGATTAAAGCACAAGCAAAACCCACCAGGGTATGGAGGGGGTTCCCCACCCTGTCTCACGTAAAAAAACAAAGCACTTCAAGATAAACTTATATACTGTATGCTTATACATATATTCATTAATGTTTCCTGTAAGTTTCCTCCTATTTCTGATTTTTCTGACTTTCTGTCACTATTCTTCATGGCCCATGCCTCACTTGTTGTCAGGGGGTCTTCAGTCTTCTTTTGGTGGTGTTTTGGCAAAGGCTTCTCCTCTTCCTCATTGTCCTTTGGCTAACCTTACAGGTTTGCATGTGTGTACTAAGTGTTATGTAACTCTAGTAATTAGTCTTACATTTAATGAATTTTAGGCCCAATGCCTAAAGTCGTTCTAATTTTGTCCATTCAAGGCCATTTTCATCTTGGGACATCACTTATCTTCCAGACTACATCCTGTACCTCAATTTTAACATGTAATACCTGTGAAGGGGTGCATCTGCCTCATAACACTGATTCTTTTGATTGCTTCTAATAATAACTTTAATAACAGTTACAATTTAGTTAGCACTAATCAATTCTATTTATTACAGTGTGATCCTGTGGTGTTGCCATGCTCTGCCTGGAGCTGAGCTCATGGTCTGGGACACACACAGCTCCTTCCCTGCCCAGGGAATTCCGGTGTAAGTCTCGGGCACTCCTTAGTGGAACAGCATCTGTAGGAATAGTAATGCTTGTTTAAACCTCTTGTTGGAAAAATGTGATTCTCAGGGAGCATGAGTGTTGAAAAATCTCCAAGAGCTTTCCTTTTCAGTATAAAGATTGTGGTGTCTAAGGTTTATTTTTCTAATGAAAATCCCTGTTTGTGTTTCAGAACTAAAGTGCTTTGTCCACCCATCCCAGTTTCTGGATGTAGTTAAAACCACTCTTATTTCTCAAGCTTGACTATTTTATTTTTTTTCAAGGACAAGATATATGTTGGAACAAGGAGGGGGGGGGTGGAAATCCCACGTCTTTAATGTGGTCTGTGTAATTAGTTCCAGCCAGTACACTGGATAGATGATGTTCCATTGACAGGTACTCCAGACTAAAAAAGAATGAATTCTTAGAACAATCACAAGGATTCTGTTCTGCAGCAATAGCTACAGTAGAAGCATTTAGCAGAGTGATTTCTGCAGGAGTAACTCAGTTTTAATGCAAATCTGTCATGCACATAAGGAAATAACATCTCCTTCACGGGAAGAATTATTTGTTTAGCGAGATGAGTGAGTGCAGGGGATCTTGAAGGGTTAATAATTCCAGGTTAATTTTTCCACATCCACCTATGCCATACAAATACAGAAACTGCTTCTGTGTGAAGAATTTCTGCATCCTTCTGGGTTGGGTGAGTTGTTGCAGTCCCGAGTCGCCCGACTGCTTTGTCAACACTCTCTTCTATTTGCTCATTCCCTGCTGCTCTGTGGATTTTGCTCTTAGAGCTACGTAGTTCTTCTGGGAGAGAATTTCCAAACAGATCGACAAGGAGCTGGGATTCCTTGTGGCTTAGCAGGAGAGCCATCATTATCATCATCATCATCATGATGCAGCCAGGGAATCTCCGGGTTCCCTGTGGGTACCTTCTGCTGCTGATGCTCTGCTCAATAACCTTGAGGCTCCTGAGGCAAGGTTGTCACAAACTTAATTCCCCATTGTCCCCATTGGGTTCTTGGGGTCTCTAAGACACCCCCCCTTTTAAAATAATGTCAAAAGAGAGGATTGCACTTTCTGGGCACGCTGGAGTTGCAGAATTTGCAGTAGTGAGAGCCTTGCTGACGAGTAGCTTTGCCTTCTTTAAAAGAGGGATTTGCATATGGGATGAGGAGGCTGGAGCAGATGCTGTCAGCCTGGTTGGTTTGATCAATGAATTCAGAAACAATTCCATTGGAGTTCCTGTCCCGGAGCATTAATTGTCTTGGGTGGGAGCTGTGGAGAAGGGAGGTGTTTAATTTCGAGGATTTGCTTCCCTGCAAACTGGAAATCCCTTCGTTTGTATTCACAGCAGCCACGGAGCACTCTTCACTTTGAGTCAGAGCCACTGGGCTGGTTAAAGCCATTATTAGATGTAGGGATTTCCCCAAACAGCCATTTTTGACTGTTCTCTCTCCTTTCAAAGCCACTCAAACGTTTTGACCTGTAGGCAGTGCAAGAGAAAAAAAAGGTCACTGATAATTAGATTATTGCCCATCTCTATGTTAACATGGCTTTCTCTGTTGGCTGTGCATTATTGATGATGTGTAGCAGAGATTAAATTATTTTTCTGTAACTCTCTGCTGAGCTGGCAGCTCAGTACTTCAGCCCTGTTCTCTGCTGATGAAATATGATGGTGTGTGATTTAAGACTGCCTGAAACACAAATCTGAGTGTCAGAGAGCTTGCAGGAATCAATCAGTATCACTAGCAAATTACAGCATCTGCACTGAGCAATTACTTCAGAAGTGTCACAGTTAGTGTGAGACTGTTTTCTAACTAACTTGTACAGAATATATTGAGATTTTAGTTCAGTTTCTCTGTGTGTTTCTCAATTTCTGGGTGTTTTGAATACCAGCCTAGGTCTTGGTGACTCTGCCAAGCCCAGCTATGTTCACACTCAGCTCTGGAGGGTTCTCACCATCAATATTTGTGTGGTTTTCCACTGGCTCTGCTACTGGAGCTGTAGCAAAAAGCTGCTGGCCAGAGCTTTGTATTTGTTGTTTCCAGGTTGAAGTTTATCAAAATTTCTTACCAGGTTTGGCTTTAATGGTGTTTCTCTCAGCGTGTGGCAGAAGAAACACGTCCTTGGCTCGTCCTGCAAGCCCTGAAAAGTGTTCTACACTTATTTTGAGCTCAGTGTGAGTTTGGAGCCTTTAAACACCATTCCTCCAGAAATTTGGCATCTAAAAAGCAGCTGGGGGCACCTGTCACGTTTTGTATCCCAAAGTAAAACCCCCCTTGTGGAAATGGAACAGCACTGAAGGCTTCATTGGGGTGACATTTAGGGGGGAATGTTTAGGACAGTCAGTGTGCAGACTGGTGATGGTAACAAATGGTTTCAGCTCTGGTGGCTCACTCAGCACTGGATTTCAAAGGATTCCACTCCAGTTATTTTGAGCTGTGCATGGATTTGAGGTGTGTTCCCTACTGGCAAGGTGTGGTGTGAAACACAGCTGTTTTGCATTTCCTGCCCTTTGAACAGCAGGGACTTGGTCTGGAGGAGGAGGAGAACACTGTGGCATTAATTTTGGGTGCTTTTAACCATAAACTTGGGGGAAAAAGCAAGCTCAAGGTGGTGCTTCTCTGCTGTTGCAGTGCTTAGGATTTTGATCTGCTCATTCAGCATCGAGAAACCTTCTCCTGCCTAAAGGAGGGCTTAAATTAGACATTGACAGAAAATGTGTGCATGTTTCTGAGGAAAGCGGAATTTGGCTGACAGCTTGAGTTTATTACAAAGTGATATTGGGACTCATAAAAAAAAAAAAAGATTTTGTCTGTGTGTCTTATGTGCTGATGTATTGCCTGGTGTCTAGGGTGAGTTTAACTCCTCCCATCTCCCTGAATTAATTAGTGGAGCTTTTCCTGAATTTGAGTGTTTATAATTTATTAGTTTTCTCTAAGCAATGAGAATACAAAGGTCTGACCCAGCCTTGTGGCGATTTCCACCTGGAAGTTAAAAGTTGCTAAATTAAAGTAAAATTAGAAGATCTACGTGAGAAACTCTCCATTCATGGAGAAGAGAATACTTCTAAATCTTTAATACAGTATTTGAAGGTTTGTTTTTTCTTAGCTGTTTTAAATTGTAGTTTAAAGGCTTCAACCACCAGTTTTGGTGATCCTTACAAGGCTCTCACAGGGGAGCAAGGGTGGATGCAAAGATCTGCTGGCAAGTGCTGTGGTGTTTAATTAGGGTAAGTTCCACCAGTGCTGGCCTTAATTTCTGTTTAGAATTAATTTCTGTTTAGAATTAAACCCCAAATGCAAGCAGGGGTGGTTTCTCATCTTTCAGTTGCAAGCAGGAAAAGCAGCAGCTGTGTGGCAGCACATTGTATTGATTCCCTTATCTAGCTGATAACAGCCTGCAGGAAAAAGGAAAAGTGAATGAGCTTGAGTAAACCAGAGGACATCAGAGCCCCACCATGGGCAGGAGCTGGGAGTCAGGCCCTGCCACTGGCAGCATGGTCTGGGGTCTCCTTAATTCAGATAGTAAAATAAGGGACATTTTTATAGCAACAGCACCTTGTGATTTATCCAGTCTGCTTTTGTTAGCATCCTCTGCTCCAGGGAAGCTTCCTCCCCAAAGCTTCTTTGGAGGGAGAACGCTGTGCAGGCACTTCAGTGTGAGATGGATGGTGCCTGCTGGCAGCAGAGACTCAGAGAGGGATGCAGCAGTGCCAAGGCTTAGTCCTGTTCAAAATGCAGTCCCAAGAGGGGAGGTGAGGTGTCGGTTCCTCGGATTTCCTGTTGGCTGCAGTGTTGGGCAAGATTCTGTGTCACACTTGCTTAAGCTCACAGAGCTCCAAGGTGTCCTGAAAATTAGTGTGAAGGGCTGTGGGTTGTGTAAAGATCAAAATGATGCTGACATACCAGGTGTGGTAATAAAGGTGCCAAAGGAGGAGCAGTTCCCACAGGCAGAGTTTGGTGGGGTTTGCAGAGTCTGAGGTTTTGGATGTAACATTTGGGAAGGGTGTAAAACGTTGCCACACGAGGCCAGCGCTGCCCACAGCAGCATTAGCCAAGAGCTGTGGTTTCTCCAGACGATGGAGGAGTTGCTGGTTTCTTAACCTGGGAGCAGTATGGGCTAAAAGCAGGACTTGGGCTGGAGGCAGTGAGAGTCTGGTTGTGATCCTGACATGCCTTGCTGTTCCCTGTGGCAAACAGCGTTCCTGTAAAATAAACCTGTCGAGAGTCAGCTTGCTTCAGGAAATGCTTCCCTGCAGCACTTCATGTTCAGTGCTCTGAGCCTTTGGGAGAGACCAAGCCCATCTCGTCCTCCTTGTCCTGCAGTGTAGCAGCTGGATTTATTTTCCACAATGCAAGACTTCTGTGCTTGAAAAAAACAAAACAAAACCCCAGGGAATTTCAGCTTGTTCATAGATAAGGTCTGAACACATGTGCCTTCAGGTGGAATTGAAGAATTTCTGTGTCTCTCAGAATTTCTGTATCTCTCAGAATTTCTGTATCTCTATCTTGCCAAGACAAAAAATCCATGAGGTTCAGTTTCTAGAACTGTTATTAAATAACTAATTTTTACAAAAGAAAGCCCAAGGTCTGGCTTGTTAACAGCTTGTGCATCTCCACTCACTGATGTGCAGACCACTGTAATATAGAGAGGCTTTTCAGAGGCATCTCTTGACAGGATCCACAGCTCTTCGAAGGGATTTGTCAGTTCAATGCCAAGCTGGGAAGAATTTGGGTTGTTTGAGTGGCCTTAGCCATGGGCTGGGTGAGCAGAGCTCCTGGGCTGGCACAGGCTCCTCGTGCTCCCCCAGAGCCAACAGCGCTGGCAGAAATTCCCTTGAGCATTTTGGATGAGATCTCCCCAGGGCCTGGCTTTGTCCTTGCCCAGAAATAAAACCAGGGGTGGGCATTCATTTTAATTTTTATCATCACAAGGCAGGTAAAGCTAAATGGAAAATATTGACTGTCAAAATCTGAAGTCAGGCTTTGAATATTTTGTGATAAGGTTGCCTAAAGACCGATTTGTTTTCTGCATGTTGTCTTTATCAGACCTGATTCTTGATGGAAAATAAACATAAATAGTTTTTTCTTCTTTATCACTTCCATGGAAGTGACATCAGCTCTCCAGTATTTCACAGGATATTCTGATTTGGAAGGCACCCACAAGGATCATCAGTCCAGATTTCTTTTTGAAGCTTCAAAAGTACCTGTTGGTGAGGTTTTTTGCCCACATTTACTGGATTTTTATGTCTATTTATTATTAAATAGCTGGTTAGCAGCAGCTTTACATTTCTTAACCTAAATGCTATGAATAATGTGTTTGGAGTATTGATCTATTGAGTACCCTACATTTGACTTGGAGATTTATATTTCAACTTCAGTTAGAAGAAGTCATAAAAATGTCTTCTTTACAATTCTCTTTGGTTTAAATAAATCAGAAAGTATGTGGAATACATAGCAATTGACATGCTGTGTGTTTTCAGAGATAAACTGGGAGTTAGGATTATGGGTGTACCTAAGTGCAGGGAAACCCTATTGCTGCATATGAGTGGCATTTCAGGGAAATGAAGTAGAAATGGTGAATGTATTTAAAGCTGACTTTTCTTAATGAGTTTTCCTGCCTGGTGGCTTGACTTACTGAAGCTCAATATTCTTGAAATGGCCTGGATTTGAAGTTGCCCTTTCCCCAAACTGATTTTTGTTGCGCTGTTGCTAAACCCAGCTAGAAAGAATAGGGAAAGAGATTTTGCCAGGCTTGATTAAATTCAGTAAAAACTTTCACTTTTTCCTTTGTTAAAAGTGGGTAGAACTTACCTTTCTGCTCTTGAGTGTTTAAATCTGAGATCTCCTTGACCCAAGCATCAATTGCTGCTCCCAAACTCCTGCACTGAAGCTTTATCCCTTTCTATGCTTTTAATTCTGGAACATTTTCCTTTTTATCATGCTTGTCATGCCTTTGAGGGCACCTGAGTTCATGTGGGGTTGGAGTTTTTTCCTTTTTCCAGATATATCCCAAGCATTGGGGCTGGGGAGAAAAGATGGGGTGAAGAAATAATGATGATAATAATAATATGAAAGTTACTTTTTTGTCAGAGCTTTAGTGACCAAACTCCCCTCCCTTTCCCAAATGCAGGCTGAGGATTGCTGTGACATTCCTCAGGGGTACAGGGCTTCCAGGGAAAATCCCCAAAGCCTTGATAATGCCATGATCACACCTGAACAGGCTGATCCCCACACCAGGTTCTGCCTTTCTTTCCACAAGGTTTGCTCTTTTCCCTTCTGGCTGCTGAAAAATTCCTCCCTTAGAGTTCAAATGGTGATTAAGAGTGTTTTTTCCCCCAGAATTTTGAGTTGCTTAGAGTACTCTGTGCCCAGTCACTCTGTGGAACAAATTGCATGGAAATAACACAGATCATAACTGGTTTAAGTGATTTACCTTGGCATTATCAGGTGGCAGTTGTGTTGTGGTGCTCTCTGGAAAGGTTGTGGATAGCTCAGTGATGAGGTGAAGTGAGTGGGCAAATGCAGGTTAAATGGTCTGTGATATCTGTTTCCTAAACTCTGATTTTATTCAACAGCTAAAACAGGGCGGGGGGGGGAAGGAGGAACAGGAGGAGGATCCTTTCCTAAAGCAGCACTGAAAATCCTACATCCACAAGCAGAATTAGTGAGGTTTTTCTCAACAAATATCTGAAGCTACACCTGAAACAATCAGTTTGCAAGGTGGCAAAGCGATTTGAGCTGGGTTTCTGTGAGCCTGAATGCTCCTCTCTCACCCTCTGAGGCTTTTGCCTGGGAAAGTCCTTGTGGAAACCCTTCCCTCGTGTCCTTGGGTGGAGTGCAGGCTTGGCAGGGGGATTCCAAATGTTGAACAGAAAAATTGCTCTGAAATATTTATCCAGTAATTGCGCTGAACAGCTTTTGCTCTCCAATTTAATCAAGTATTTTATCACCACTTCGGGCTGCAGGTAATAGACATAGCGGAATGTTTTGGATCTCACCCCTCTTGCATTATTCATGGTCCGTTGTCTCTCTGTTCTCAGCTTGCCAGATGAATTACTTGTGTTTCCAATAGTTAGGCTTGATTTATTCCTTTTTTCAGCCTGTGTAATGCTTAAACAATTCCCAGGCAGATTTGGAAAATAACTTCTTGAAGAGACACAAAGTTTAGGATGGCATTGATCTGGCATGCACTGAGGCATCAAACTGACCCCATCTGTTTGAGGGCAGAGCTCACCAAGAGAGACTCATATTTGAAGACTGTAAGTTGTCTCTTCCACAAACCACTTTTTTTTTTTTTTCCATTTCTGGCAATATTAAAAAAAAACCCAGTTCCTTTTAATCTTGCCCTGATGACTTGTCTAAACTTTGATACTGCAAGGCTGTTGAATGTCAGAAGTTATAGACTTGGATTTTTGGCAGCAGAACTGAAATATTGGAGGGTTTGACTGAAGTTAACAGTGTATCCTTGCACTGTGGGGAGTAGGATGGCCAAGGGGGATATGAGGAGCTTGGGGGAATAAACTCAGAACTGGTAGCATTGGGAATTCACCCTTAGTATAAAAGGGAAGTTTGTTTTGCAGGGGTCCCAACAGAAATAAAAATGGTGTTTTGGAGCTGGAGAGTGTGTTCTGACCTGTGTGCTTCCCACTTTGAGCTGGACAATCTATTTGTGCTTTTGATGTCTGTGTCAGACCCTTCCTAAGGAGGAATAAAGTTTATTAGACTGGAGGAAGAGTGCTGCCTATGTGGAGGTACATGGATAAATCACTCCTTGTGTACCTGAACTACCTCTTTTGGTTCTTTCCTACATGAAATCTTTCATTTGAAAGGACTGAGTGAGTACTTTGAGTGCTGTGCAGAGGATAAAGCAGCAACCACTTGAGAAAGGACACAGCCAGTTTGCATCACTTGTTCCTTAAATAGGAAAAAAAACCAGTTTTCAATTCAGAGTTCAGTCTTGAGCAGCTCCTCATGCCGGAGGATGAAGAGTGTGTGTGTGTTGCCTCTGCTGGGGAGTTGTTCTGCAGGGTCTGGTCTGTTATTCCTCTCTTTTGGCAAGTCCTTGTAAATAGTTTCGTGATTAATCGAGCTCTTGCTGTACACTACAAAGCAGTGATCTCATGGATAAACTTGCTTAGAAAGCCCTTTCTCATCTATTGTAGCAAATTTAGCCAGGCATTTGAAACACTTCATTTTTTTAATTGTTTCTCTGCCAGAAATATTTTAACTGCATTAGAGATCTTTGTATGAGCCAGTGATAACTTTTCTTATGAACTCTGAGCCAAGAAGCTGCTGAAGGGTTGCACAGTTCAGTAAAATGTTTTTCCTGGCCTTGCTGCTGTAAGGAAATGGAAGTTTCCCTAGATTGTGCTAAAGAGCAAGAAGTGATTAAATGCAGGGAGCAAGGATATCTGGGGAGGGTGGATGCTGGGGAAGCCTGTCAGGGGCACCACACAGTGCTCAGTACTGGGGTTTGGAACACCCCTGTGAGCTCCCCTAGGCTGGTAACACAGTACAGGTGACTGCAAACTTGGGACAGTGGAAGCAGGTTTTGGTTTCCTTCCCCTGGTAAATTGGACTTACAGTTGTAAAATGTTAAAATACAGTTGGTAACTGGGAAGAGGGAGAACTTAACATGAATAAAATAACTGGGAAAAGGAGGTTTTTCCCTTGCTGAGCCATGTGTGAATGTGCCAGTGGAAGAGGAATGCTGAAGTGGCTTACTTGAGATCCATTGCCTGTTCCCAAAGGATGGGTTCTGGGCTCCTTTGCTGCACGCTTTCACTCACATGTGCTCTGGGTAAGGGGATGGGGCTGACACCTCCATGTCTTCTTGTGACCCATTGAAAATATCCTGAAGCATAAGGAATGCTAAGGATCAAGTGAATATCTTTAGGGCCGTACAGAAACAGATTTCCAGTCTGTGGCTGGCATTTAGTGACTGAAAAATTCATTTGGTATTCAGTTTTGATCCTTGTCTCTTGTATTCACTTTCTACTACCAAATCTGGTGGTGTGAATCTGCTTCTGAGTTTTCTGAGAACCTGTGAGTTTGCTCCTGAGAACTGCAGCTGAGCCATTCCTTCTTTCTCTCCCAGGAATGCAGTTTGTTTGCCCTGTGCAGCTCTTAAATGTGTCATTCTTTAAGCTGATGACTAGCAGAGGCACGATTCAGTAAAATTTTAACCCCAAGCTGGTAGTCTTTGACAAAACCTTTCATTTTAACCCTGTAACTCTTTCCCAGTCCTACAGTTACAAAGAGCAGGCTTTAGCTTCTCTATTTTTCTCTGGAAAGATGATGTTGGAGGAGTGACTGATGTGCT
Organism: Cyanistes caeruleus; assembly: GCF_971803275.1. NCBI lineage: Eukaryota > Metazoa > Chordata > Aves > Passeriformes > Paridae > Cyanistes > Cyanistes caeruleus. The sequence goes on along the minus strand of NC_141708.1, from coordinate 35,728,868 downwards.
TCTGTTAGTGGGATGTGCTGTATGCGGTGCCACCAGCTGTGTTTTGAAGATGCTGAGATCAGGAGTGTGGTGGGGGGACCTGGTCAGCAGGGCAAGGGGAGCCTCTGCTGTCCATGAGGAATTCCCAGATGGCTGCTGACAGCTGAGGAAACAGCTGCAAATGTAACCCAAGAGCTTGCCTGATCTGTGACACAGCCCAAATACAGACATCCATAGCCAAGTGCATGCATCCATTGTATTTTAGGATTGCTATTGTTATAAATGCATATCGTATTATTGGCTTTTTGCAAATATTATAATGAATGTTATATGTATAAGATTAGAAAATTTTGTTGTGTTAATATAGTTTCCTTTATTTCTGTTATTGATGAAACTTAGAAATGGTGGTATAATGCATATATGTTAGGTTATAACAAGATACTAAAGCACAAACTACTTTTTTGTTTATATAACCCAGAGACTAAAAAAGGAAATAGTCAGAGACCCTCTTCCATCCTAAGATTGTCTTGTCCAGGTGAAGACAAGCAGTCCTCCAAGCCCTCCAAAGGAAAAATTTATGGCACCCGTTATCAAAGGACATGAAACCTAGTGGTGCCTAGAAGATTGATCTATTGGGAAGGGGGGCAAGGAAAAACTAAACAGAGGAACACCAAAAATCCTGAGAAAAGTGTCTGAATATGTATGGGAATTTATGGATATGTAGTAGGGTTCTGTTTTTAAGGGACAATCCTTTGTTAGTAAGGTGTGCTCTCTTGGCTGAATGCAAAGACTGTACCTGTATACTTTTTTATCTCCTAATTGTCTTTTTATTAAACTTTTAAATTCTATATAAAAACCTCATTTTATGTATGTAATTCTATATGTAAACCTCATTTTTCACACTGTGATGAAATATTCTTAGTAAATTCAGATGATTGTGCTCTATTAGTCAATTCAAGGCAGGCTTGCTCGCTACATTTTGAAGGTGATTGTCACTTTGGAGCCTGCTGGGAGCTGACCCTGTTCCACTGTGCTGCCTGTGTGCAGCAGACACCTGTGGGTGCTTTGACAGTGCTTGTCACTGTTTGATTTGGGGCAAAAATGGGTGTCTGATCTGAAAGTTTAGTTACCCACACTTCATATGTGGCTCACTGGTGTGCCAGTTGTCCATGTCGGCAGTATAGCTCCAGCTGTACACGTCTGTGTGTGCCACATGGGTTATAAAAGTTGGTTTAATTCCTACTGGAGCCTTTGTTGGTTGTTTCCAAGCTGGGTTTAAAAAAAAGAAAAAAAAAAAAGGAGAAAAAGTTTTGAAAATTACAGTCTGAAATATGTGTAAGCTGTTTGAATAAAATCTGCCTTGTGCTGTAGGTGTGTGTGTGACTTCAACTCCACTGTGTGGAGCTGCTTGGTCCATACAGTGAACTGGATGGTGGTCTCCTTAAGGGAGGGGAAATAAGTAGAAATGCACTGGTCCAGAAAAATTGAGTGAAAGAGTCCTCTTGGTCATCTTTGGGTTTGTTGTTTTGGTGTATTAATGTTTATAAAGCTTTGGGGTTACTTGGAGCTGCTAATTTTTCTTTCATAATTAAAAAAAATAAAATTAATTTGTGTTTTAGTGACATGAATATTCATGGACTTTGCCAGTAATGCCACTGGTAGCTCATGAATTTCCCCTCTGTCTTGCTCCTGTTGATAGCCAGTAAGCTGCTACCAGCTGATGGCTTCAGAAATGTTGTTGTAACTACACAAATCATAGGTGCTGTCAGCAGCAGCTCTGAAATCAGCCAGCTGACTGTGTGTGTGCCCTCTCCTGCTGGTAGAGCTTGTCCCTTGGCTGTGGTGGTCCCTTCTAGGATGGTCCTGGTGACTTCATGATCTCCCCCTGCGAGGAACTGGTGACTCTTCTTGGCACATTAAAGCAGAAGAGCTGCTGCACTGAGCAGCAAAGCACTGACAGTCTGTGCTGTAGTTTAAGATCAAGTCAGTAAAGGAGAGCTTTAAAAGCCCATCTGGAATTGTGGTTTCTCCTCCAGCTGTGCCAGGTTGGCTTCTTCTCCATGGCTTACATGACTGTAAACTCGGCTACTGTGGCAAAAAGCAGGAAAAATGGATTCCCAGGATTGATTTGCAAGAGACCTTGGAGGTTTTTTTCCCCTTGTAAAGTGGTAAAATAGTATAAGAAGCATTCATTGTGTCAGTACTTGAGCCATTTCTGTCATGTGAGATCCCTTCTAAGGAATCTGGAACATCTTTGCTTGGTCTCAGACTCCTCTTGTTCCCAGGTGCTGTAGCACATGGAGAGGAGACACAAAGGTGCCAGTCACCCAAACGACTTGTGAAATGTATTTTCTGTGAAGAGCGAACACTGACAACCAGTTAAAAGCCTCCTCTATTACCTCAACCTTTTCCTGCTATTGCCAAAGACCAGACAAAAATGACTCCTCCATGCAAATTGGTGTGTGTTTGACAGAAGGCTTTCCTAGAAGGAGAAAGCAACCCTTTGAACTTGGCAATTAATGACTCACTGACACCCAAACAATCAATTTAGGCACATTGAGTTGTTAAATGATGCCTTACTGTTTGCTTGTGTACTTCATTTGGGATCCTTGAAGGAATCGCCAGGTGGGATAGGTGGGAAAACACTCCTTTCACAGAACTTAGCCAGCTGTGGTGTGGTTTTTGAAAAGCTCCTTGTTCTGTCTAACTTAGTGCTCATTTGAAGTAGTCTGCTTAAATGGAAGTGAGTGAGGCACAGGAGCCTTTTTCAGGCAGCAATAAATGACTGAAGCTGCTGTGTTTTCTCCTGGAACAGTAAATACATAAAGCAGCATTTCCAGGTTTGGAGCTGATGGGCATCAATGCCCTTTGCCAGAATGTCCCAGAGCCTGAGGCTGTAGAAATGGAGCAGGAAAAGTCTTGCACAGGTGGTTTTCAAGTGCAGAAAATGGTTTGTCTGCTTGGTTGCTGCAGCTCCTGTGCTGCTCAGGCTCCTCACTGGTGGTTCCAGGATCAAGCTGTCCCTTAGTCCTTCACGGTGACCCTGGATATGTGACAGGCAGGTTGGACTGCAGTTACAGCTGCTTGTCTTGCCCCTGTTGCTCATACTAAAGTAGATATGGTGGCATAAACAGTGCTTTAAGAGCTGTAACCTGTTAAATCTAAGGATTGGCAGTGGTTGTTTCTCTGGAGTCTTCCCCCATCCTCCCCACTGAGCTGTCTCTGTCAGATGGAAAAGGTGCCACATGTCAGCTAATGATTTGCTTAATAGCATGGTTAGGCACCAGAGCAGTCAAACCAGTGACAGAGTTAAAATTATCTCCTAATTAGGCTGAGAATCAAAGAAATCCTGGCTTATGGGAAGAGGAGGGAAACAGGGAAAGAGTTTGCATTTAAATGCAGTTCTAGGAAGGTTTGTGGCATCAAGAGGAGTTCGTGTCACCCCATGAAGGTGAGCCTGACACTTGCGTGAACTACCTCTAGCCAGACCAGAATGAGCATTTTTAAGCCTCTTGCTGGGCTGTAAATAGTGTGGGGAAAGCTTATTGAAATCTGTTTGGGGCTGTGCAGGCTTTATTTCTGTTTATCTTTATAAATTCCATTTATACAAGGTCCACAAGTCCTGATTTTTCTTACCCAGCCGCCGCTTACGGCTGTGTCAGAGGTGTCCCAATGCCAGCTCCCTGAAAAGAGCTGCTGTGATCCAGTGGCACCTTTAGTGTAGATCAGCAAGGGAGCAGCACCACAGCGTGAGGATGGAGCTGGCTTTGCACACTCACAGCATTCAGCCAGCAGGGACAAGGGTGTTCTTGCTTCCTGCTGGGATTTCTGCAGGGTGTTGGGGGTTTTACACATCAGGGGTGCTGCCTCTGTCCAGGCAAATTGAGGATCCAACACTTGGGTAAGAGGAGTGACTTTTACGAGATGCTTCGCTAGAACTTGCTTTTTTTTTTTTTTTTTGAGAAACCAGGTAGTTAATCTTCCTTAGGTGGGACTTTCTGTCTGGAAGATGCAGAATTCCAAGAAAAAGGAGTTTGATGTTAGCAATCAGTGTGCATGAGAATGTTCCCTCTGCCAGACGTCATCCCCTGAACTTGCCACACTCTCTCCTACAAACTTGCCAACGCATTTCTCACCAGCCCACCAAACCAAAGGAGTGGTGGTTGCTCAGTGGTCTGGGAGATGATGCTTCTGCATTTTTCAGTGTTCTGGAAGGGTAGAGGTTTTGCTTTGCTTATCCAGAGAGTCATGGTGTCAAATTAATGACATATTTTACTGGATTTAAGTCCATCTTCCCTTATCTACAAAAGGCGAGAAGAACAGCAGTTCTTGCTGGTCAGACTTATTTACTATGTCAGCCTGTCAGACTGGCTACTGTGTTGTTAAACATACTGTATATATTAATAACAAATAATATTTGAGAAACAGGACTGGTCTCACAAATGTTTCCAAGCCAAGGACCACACAGACTGTGTTCTAGACTGTAAAACTGTTACTGTCTCTCTTTGTTACTGTTAAAAATTGAAATAATGTGTTTTTTTGAAGTATTTGGTGGCCCAGCCCCTTGCTGCAAGTAGGGGCTCGTGACAACTTGGTGATGATCTGGTTCGGAAAGGCTGGAACAGGCCAAAGCTTCCCCCTGCCCCTCTTTCCAAATAAATCATAATTTCATAAATACCTTGTTAGCATTTGCATGCTGAAAACCTATCAATGCCAGAAAAAAAACAAACTCAGGTGAACTTTAATTCTGTTCCTCTTGCTTGCAGGCATATTGGAATGAATCTTTCTGGGTTCCTAATGTGGAAAAGAAATTTATCCCCAGAGGAGAAGGGTGTGCCAGTCACCCACCATTCAGGTGTGATTCCTGGGCTGTATTCAAACTCTTGGTGTTGTAACTTTGCCTGAATTCTTTTCCTAAGTTTATTAGTGATATTCTTGAATTACAGGAAGACACAGTGTAGAGATGAGACTCTTGCCTTCTTAAACTGGTTTCAAAGCACTCAAGTACCCTGTGCCTGCTGTGCAAAAGGGTAAGATAAAATTTGGGGAGGGCTTTTGTACAACCTCGTTGGTGATGGGACAAGGTCATTGGGAATGTCACCGCAGCAATGGTGCTTGTCTGTAGACAATCCATGTGGGATGTGCTCTGGCTGAGTGGATTTGCTGGGTTCTTGCATTCCTGAGCAAATACGATTGCAGCTGGTGCAGTGTCCTGCAGCGCTGTAGCAAGGCTGTGACCTGTGTGCCTCCTGTTTCCCTGCTCATCTAGCTGCTCCTTTCCCAGCTTCCTGCGTGTTTTCAGTTTCCATCGTGGCTGTTTCCCCTCAGAAATGAGTGCTCTTTGATATTTAGTCTGAACTTGATGTAAGTGTTCCTGGTTTGCGTGTCTGCAACAGTGGTCTGCTTTCCCACTGAGGATTTTTTTTGCCTCCAGAGCTCTTTATGGATTCTCCTTAGTATTTGTCTGGACAGCCACTTATACTGCTCTCAGCCAGCTATTTTAGTGCTTCTCTTAATGCTTTCTCAAGGGCTAATGTGTTTTCACCGCTGTGCTGGGAAAGCACGCAAGGTTTTGCCTCTCCGAGGCGGTTCCAGAGTGCCATCAGGGCTCCTGCTCCCCAAAAGGATAAGCTCTCTGCTTGGAAATGCCTGGGCTTCATACCTAAACTCATCACTTTGCTGCTTTCTGTCTGATTTTAGCAATAAACTTCGTCTGCACTGAAAAAAACCAAACAAAAAACCAGAAAACCAACCAGAACAAGCCAAAAAACCCTGTGAGAAGAGGGGGATCTGCTTTCGATGTCTCACGCGAATGTTTGTGGATGTCCAAGCTTTCAGCAGAGCCCGTTGGAAAGAACTGTGACTAGAAGCTGTGGCAGCTAGTTGTGGTTCACTTACAAATTGCTTGGGTCCAGTTCATCCATCAGCAAAGTAGTGTAAGCAGGGAGGGATGAGAGGAATGGATTGTAATGGAGCCCCAGCCCTGAATCACTCTTCCTTTATGTCTGGACCTTCCGAGTTATTGATGGGTATTTTGGGGATGATTTCAAGCTGCAGGTATCAGACTGCAGAGCTCTGATCCCAGCAGATTTCACAGGCTTTGAAGACCAGGCAGAGTCCTAGCAGCACGTTAGCTGGGGAAACTTGCTCTCTCTGTTGTTTGTTCACCCAAACAGCCAAAATCATTTTAAAAACAAAGGAGAGAGAGAGGGACTTTTGTATGGGCAGATAGTGACAGGACAGGAGGGAATGGGTTAAAGCTGCCAAAAGGCTGGGATGGCAGGAAGAAATTGTTCCCTGTGAGGGTGGGGAGGCCCTGGCACAAGTTTCCCAGAGAAGTTGTGGTTTCCCCATCCCTGGAAGTGTCCAAGGCCAGTCTGGATGGAGCTTGGAGCAACCTGGTCCCTGCCCATGGCAGGGGGTTGGAATGAGATGGGTTTGAGAGTTCATTCCAACCCAAACCATTCTGGGATTCTGTGATTCTCTCTGGCCTCTTAAGGCTATCCCCACAGAAGAGCAGAAACCTGGGATTCACAGCTGAAAGAGCTTTTAGTCATAATTAGCATTGGATCAAAGCAAAAGTCCTGCTTCCCAGGGCTGTTTAGAGCAGTGAGAAAGCATTAAAAAGGTTCTTGGAAAGAAGGTATAGAGAGTATCTGATTCTGTGTGAGCTGAGCCAGCCTCCTCACTTGGATTGAAAGCATATGTTTTGAAATATGTTTTGAAGTCCTTACCTTGATGCCTGTCGCTTTGTGGCTTCTCCACAGAGGCTTTTTTTTTTTTTTTTCTCTCTGTTTTGTGTGTATGTTTAATTTTCCAGAGAAGAATGGTTCAATTTTCATTAACTAACTGAGACTGTCAATGAAAATACAAACTCTAAAGGTGTCTCTGACAGCTTGTGTAACTCGGAGCCAAATTGTAAATTGCCTTCTTCTAGACCACTGAACACCTATCACAGTGTATTAAACCCAGTTTAATTGATTTGGAAAAGCTTTAAGGAAGTGATCAAACCAAAGATCTCCTGTTACTTTCCATTCCAAATCCCTCTCTCCCGGGATAATCTCTTTTCCCAGGACTGTTCATTCTTAAAAGGCCTTAATGACTAGAAAAATGGTCATTTTTCTAATGGTTCATTTCCAAGGCTTCTCAATCTCTCTTAATATGAGTTAAGCCTCAGCCTCCATATAGGGAAGAGGTGTGAACTGCAAACCCTTTGTAACATGGGTGTCTTTGATGTGTGGCTTGCAGTTTATAATTGGGAAAGTAGTTCAAATCAGCTTTTTGGGACTGGCTGCTGAAAATGGATTTGTTTTGTATAGGATCCTCCTTGTGTCTTATTCTTTGGATGAAGCTGCAGTAGTTTCTATGGGGAGAAAAAACTGTAGGTAGAGGTGTAAACACAGTATATTATATGTTGTGTGCTGTTTTAACAAAGTAAAAATACTTGAGCTGAAACAATTTTAAAAATTTCAGTTAAAATCCTACTAAAAGAAGCCTTGTGATCTGGGGAATAGAAGTTTATAGGAAAAGGAATTTTAAAACAAGGAACTGGAATGAAATATTTGGGTAATCCTGGTTTATCGCACATGCTGGCAATGGTTAACTTTATAAGTTAGGGGAAGTCTTAGGTCTGTTTATCTTTAAGATTCTTTAGTGATTTTAACTTGGATGTCTGGACTTAATCATTATGTGGACAAAAGGTGGGTTTGTGCGTAGTGCATGTCCATAAACCCTGTTTTGTCTGGTTTTGCCAAGGAGGGAGGTTTGGGAGGAGACAGAGTGGATTGGTGCCTAAGCTGTGGTGGCACCTAAAGGGGAGCAGCAGCCCTTCCCAAGGGCATCCAGTCTCTCATCCCCACAGGAGTGATGGATGTGACTGAGGTTTGAAGGTGGCACTGGCTGTTAGATGAAGTGATTGACTTCATTACAGCTTTCCTAAAAATTTATGTTTGTGCCTCCGTTGTGCTTTCGTGCATTTGAGCATAATTACATTCAGTTTTGTAGCACAGCAATGCCATGCAGGAGATGCTCAAATGAATAGCTCTGAGCTATTAGGAGATGCTATTGCAGTCATTCCCTTTATCAATGGTCAATTAAATAAAAACCTTTTGATCTCTGGGCCTCCTGCTTTATTTTGCCAGAGATGACTGATGATGAAGCAGTGAGTGTTCCAGTCAGCCCCACCCACTGCCAAGGCTGGGGTTTGGTGAGCAGTCCCACAGGTGATAAAAGCTTTTCCTCCTCCAGAGGAGTGAGTCTTTGTTTCTGAAACCATGCACAGAACGCTGCAGGATACCCCATGGGTGCTGCTTGTGCTGTACAGAACCCCACTTGCCTGTGGTAGGGAGCAGAGGTAGTCACCTCTGCTGTGAGGAAAGGCTGAGAGAATTGGGATTGTTCAGCTCCAGGGAAGAAAAGCTTTGGGTTAACTTAATTGTGGCTTCCCAGTAAGTGAAGGGAACCTGCAAAAAGAGAGACTATTTATAGGGAGGAATGGCTTTAAACTGCCAGAGGGGCAGGGCTAGAATGGATATAGGGAAGGAATTCTTCCCTGTGAGGGTGGGCAGGCCCTGGCACAGGGTGCCCAGAGAAGCTGTGGCTGCCCCTGGATCCCTGGGAGTGTCCATGGCCAGGTTGGGCAGGGCTTGGAGCAGCCTGGGATAGTGGAAGGAGTCTCTGCCCGTGGGAAGAGAGAGTGGAACAAGATGATCTTTAAGGTCCCTTCAAACCCAAACCATTCCACGGTTCTATGATTTCTATTACCTCCTCCCCTCCCAGATAGGCCAGATGAGATGAGCAGGGAAAAGCTGAGCTGGGAAACCTTCAGAACTGAATTTAACACACTAGTTAAGTATCAGGTTCCAAATTAACACGTTTGTGCTCTTCCTGCGCGTTGTTAGTGTGTCAGTAAAGATCTGCCTCTGCAGAGCACTGCCTTTCTCTCGTGCTTTAACTTCTGCCAAGATCCCTCTTGTACTTGTGGCACACAGGAGGTGAGCATTGCACCATCTCCTCTCTCAGGGTGCAGGAGGGAGGCCATCCTGCAAAGTAAGTAAAAGTACATCATTAAACAAAGAACATTAAACATTAACATGTAAGGATATCAAGTTTGCGTGTAAGTGTCCTTGATCTGTGGTCTGGTAGCACAATGAAATGGAGTTCTTTAATGGCTTTAAAACATCCATATATTTTTATTGGAATTTTTTTTTTCTGTTTGTTTCCTTCTGTTGCTCTAGTCTTGCCAGGGATTTAGAAGTGAGAGTTGCACAGTAACAATCCTTAGGGCAGGGAGCGTATCCAGGGTGAGAACGTCAGGCATCCACCCTTAACCAACTGGAGGATTCTTCCAGGGCTTCATGAAATGTGTGTGGGACTAGCAAAAGGTTTGATTTTTACTGTACTAATCACACCTGGTGGTAAACTGCTGCAAACTGATTGTAGAAAACAGGGAAGAATGCCAAGATGAATGTCTTACACTCTTGTATTTCTTCCAGAAAAAAACTGGCTGGTGTTAATTGGCTGCAGATGTTTGTAGCCAAACTTAGTTTTTTGCTTAGGACCCGAACTTGTGAGAATCAGAGTATCTATAAAGCTTGTCTGGCACTTCAGGACAAGACTCTTAAACCTGCCTGCTAAGTGCCTCATAAAGGATTCAATCCTAAAGTGAATTTGGCCTCTAGGCTCTCCCTGTAAGGCTCATAATCCAAGAGAAGGAACCACTTTTTGTGGATTGACTGGATGTGACTTTGTGGGCACAGCCTCTTGCTGTCTGGGAGTACTTACCTTTCTGTTCCACCACTTTTTGGACCAAACCCAGGTGTAAGGGTAGCCAGAGAGATGAGATGTTTCTTGTGTTGTGCTTTCTTGCAGGGAATTGATGGTGTAGGACTCCCCCAGCAGTGGGATGTGCTGGGCTGCTGTGCCTTGCAGGATGTTGCACCTCACAGTATTTCAGAGCGTTCAGATCCTCCCAAGCTGTGCCTGTGCTGGTGCTGACTCCCAAGTCTGCAAGAGCCTGCTGTGTCTTTTCAAGAGCTGAAAGCGAGGTTCCCTCATTTCTGAGTTTATTTCCCTGGAAAACCAGTGTGAGCTGGCTGTTCCCCAGCATGCACCGAGGCAGAGGAGTTTCCTTGTGCTTGTGGGAATCTCTCTCTTATTAACTCTGCTTATTGTTTAATTCTTGATGCTGGAAGTGCAGGGATGTCAGTGAGGTGCAGTTTCCTCACCAGGAAGCTCTTTTTGCAGTGGGAGAAGAGGGACAAGAGTTCTCATTTTAAACTGGCTCTGACAGAGGCTAAAGAGTTGCCTAATGGGGTTTGGGGAAGGAGATCAAACAAGAAACCAAGCAACAAAACAGCTGAGCTGCCCTGGGGAAATTGCTGAGGGGCATCCATGCCTTCTCTCTTAGTTATTTGGCTGTGAGTGACTGAGAGAGACAAAACCCCTAAAATTAGTGAGGTCACTGAATTCTTCAAACTTTCTTTAAACAATGGTTGACAGCCCCTTTAATTTTGAAAAGAGTTATAAATCTTGCAGTAAGACTCAAGTGATGAGTCTGGATTAGTGAAAGGCATTTAGCTCTTAAGTTTCAAAGCTCTCAACAGGTTTAAATGTTTTGTTTGGGTTCTGTGTTTCAAGCCTTCAGGATTCAAAGGAATTAAAATTCTCAGCTTTTTTTTTTTTTTTTTTTTCCAGTAACCATGAGGATTGCATTAAAGAAGTGGAATCCAAACCAAACTTTGCTCTAGTAAAGCAAAAATATTTTCATGGTGAAACTGTGATCTGGCATCACAAATTGCCAGGGAGAAATTCCAGCCCTGTTTTGTGTTGTCTGCCAGAGGTAGGAAGAACTGTGTGAAGGTTGGACAAAAGAGTGTGAAGGTCTGCCTATCATCTGTCTTAAGTTAGGAATAGGGTAATTCTCTGTAAGTTGTTGACACTTGCAATAAAATGAAGAATATAGACTGAGAGAAGGTTTTGGTGGTTTTGATTTGGTTTTTAGCTGGGGGAAAAGTCATGTGGATGGTGGCAAGGGAAGCACCTTAAAAGCAATTCTGCCTGACTGATGTGCTTTACATGTCAGCTCAATTTTTTTCCCTTTTATTACCTCTTCTTCCCTGTCTTGTCTCTGAGAGGCTCAATCAAAGCCATCAAATTCAGTGATGTTCCTGCTTAACAACAGTTCCTGCTGCAGTTCCTCATTTCAGTATCTCCAGAGCAGCAGTAATGCCTGGGAGAAAGGCAGAATGAAGGTTGAGGAACAGTTACTTCATCCCTGCTTTTTCCCTTTTTTGCAGAGAATTAATCTCCTTCTTCCTACCCCCTCTTCTTCCTGGACACTGTGGATTACCTGCTTCTTTTTAGGCAGATGGGCAAAGGAAGCAGGATGAAAAGGGAGTATTTATAGCTTACCTCCTGTTTATGTTCCCTTCCTAGCAGATGTGATAGAGCTTTGTACTAATGCTGGAAGAAGAGAAAATTCAGGCAGGAATGAGAATTGAGGCAAATGAAGATCATCTGCTAACGCGTAGGTCATACAAAGTGCTTCCAAATGTAAAGAATAACACTTCCCACGTCTTACTGGCGTTGCCTTTTTTTTTTGTGTGTGTCCGTCTACAGTCTTATTTTAAAATACAGAAGAAAAAAAATCCACACAGAATAGCACTGCAGTTCAAACAGGTTCTCATTTGCTTGACCTTCATCCGCATGAAACGCTGCCCTGTGGAGGCAGTGGGCGCAAAATGTTCTTTTTGGTGCAAAGTCTGACCTCTTGAGTGGGATGGATAAGGGCGTGCTGTCAAAGAGAGAGAGAGGAATGAGTTCAAGCCAGTGGCATTCAATCAGACAAGTGTTTAGGTCCTGGGAGACAAGCTGTATGCTTGAAAAAGGCAGCAGTTTGGACTTAGAGAAAATTGCACTCAGGAGTACGTGGCTTGTTGCTGTCACTGCAAGGGCACAGCTCTTGGGTACAGGGGCTTTCCCCACTGCTCTCCCTCTCCAGCCAAATCCCTGGGGGTTTGCATGGATGCAGTGTGAGCAGAACCCTGCCAGGAGCAAGGGGTTTATGTGTTTTATCTCATCCCAGACTCCAAACAGCAGCCCTGTGTATGCCCGGAGGGAAATGCTACACAGGTGTATTGGCTGTGAGAATGCATCCAGAGACCACAGCAACAAGCTGCAGAAGGCCTTCCATACAGGGCTGAAAATCCCTGGTAAAGTTTGGCTCAATTTCAAAGGAAGATTGAGAGAAAAAAAAAAAATATTTAAAAATTATAAAAGAGAGATCCTGGGAACGGGCAGTGGTGTCCAGGCACCTGAGAAAGAAAAGAAGTGGGTGAGAGATGCAGGCATACATCTCCAATGGCAGATAGGCCTATTTAAATCCCTTTTGGAGGTGTCTGAGGAAGGGGGGGGATGCTGAGGAGGAATTAGCAGGAATTAGCTGAAGTTGGTGGGGCAGTACCAGGGTGCCGGCAGCAGGCCGCTCCCTCATAAGGCGCCGCCATCTTCTCGTTGTCACCCTGCTGCCCTCGTGAGGGGCTGCTGTGGGCTGGGAAGGTGCTGTGGGTGCTCTGAGCCCCACACTGGCTCTTTGTGAAGGGTTTTATCAGCAGACTGGTTTAATAGTCACTGGGAAGGGATGTCTGTGGCTGAGGGGGTCTCTGAAGGCTGTGTGGGGTGCCCGATATTTGGGATGTCTGGGGCTGAGCCCTCTGTGAGGGCTGTGTGGTGTGCCCAGGGCTGAGAGGTCTCTGATATTTGGGGTGTCTGGGGATGAGGGGTCTCTGATATTTGGCGTGTTATTGGGCTGAGGGCTCTGATATCTGTGGAGTGTCTCAGGAGGCTGACAAGTGTCTGGGGTTGAAGAGTCTGTGGTCTCTGTGGGGTGTTTGGGGCTGAGGGGGTCTCACTGTGGGGTACCCAGGGGATGAGGGATCTCAGTGTGCAGTGTCTAAGGGTTTTCTGGGCACTTGGATCCTGGATAAAGGGTTGGGTTAGGGAGAAAGTGTTAATTTCAGCCTGTTTCTTGATATTGTCTACTTTAATTGGCAGCAAATCAACTTAGTCCAGTCTGTTAAGCCAGTGAGGAGTGGTGACTGATCTCCCTGCCTTTATCCTTTTATCCTGCATCCTCCTGTCCTGTTTCTGAGGAGTGAGGGAGCAGCTGGCTGGGCAGCTGGCCCCAGTCAATCCCTCACAGCTAAATGCACTTAAATCCAGTTAGAGCTTCTGTGCTGGTGCAAAAACACTGGCTGCATTGGGAAGTCACACATCACATCTCTTGGACAGCAGATTTCTGGTCAGGACATGGTTTTGCCCTGAGTCTCCTTTACTTTGCAAACAGCTGGTGTGAAGGGGGAGGAAAAGGGGAGGACAGAAGGGGACTTTGAGAATTTAGGATCAAAGTACTGTTTAAGAGAGACCAAAATGTAACAGATTGAGTACAGGAGCAGAAATGAGGTAAAGATGGATAAATGGAGCCCTTCAGCATGTTTGAGGTGGGTGGCTTGGGTTGCTGTGGCTGCTTGGGGAAGCTCACAGCAGTTTTCATCACTGAGACTCCAGCCTGGAGGTTTTAGGATAACCACTTTTAGAGCCAGGAAAGACATTCAGTGTTTCATGCAGCAAAAGTCAGGATAGAGAGGAAAATAGCTGCTTCTTGTTGGAAAAGGTGAGCTGCTTTGTATCAGACTTAAGGCAGCCTCATATAAAGGAGTCCCCTCGTAATTTGTAAATTAGATGTTGCCAGAAGCACTCGCAAACATGTCTCAAATGCATTACTTGTAGTGAGAAATTTTTAGGCAGAAAATGCCCTGTTTTTCACAAAAGCTCTGCAGTTCTTGCTGCACTGGTACTCCAGATACTGAATTAGCAGCATGTTTTACTTGGGTTCTAGAGTAATGTTCACCTTCTTTCATGCTTGCGGTGTTATTTTTTTTTTTTCTTCCTGGCCAACTTATTTTCTGACTTTCATTAGTGTTTGGAGACTCAGAGCTGCTAGCATTCCATCACTGATAATTACATACCTGGAGAATGGGAGCTGCTCCCTCTTTTTCTGTCAGAGAGCACTCACTGGTAGCTAGAAGGTTGATTTTTTTTTTTTACAGCAAGGCTTTGATTAACTCTGTCACCAAGTTAGTATTGAAAAAGCTACATCAGGACCTATAGAGTTGCTGTTAGTTTTAGCTTTGACCTGGACAAGGCTGGAGGAAGCATTAGTTTTAGACAGAGAACTGGGACTTTTTTCCTCTTGCTTCTTTAATCATTTTGGGATTGCAGCTGCTGCATAACCCCGAGCCTCTTAACATGCATCTTACTGCAGATAAGGCAGGAAATGAAGGATCTGATGGATGTGGAATGTGAATTCCTGTGTGTGCTCTTATGAGACCCAGAAAGTTTTTCCTAGTGTTTAAAGCTTCCCATTTCAGCAGTCTGGCTTCGGTGCTTGTCACACCCCCAAGTATTACTCATTTTGGGAGAGGTGGACATGTCTGTCTCGGCTGAAATTTGGGTGCAGTTATTCCACACTTCGTTGCCGAAGGAGTTGTTGGCTGTTTTCCTAAGGGCCAGATCTGGTCAGTAAAGCTTGAAACGAATTCCTCTCTCTGCCCTGCACTGCTCTGATTCCCAGCTTCAGCCTTTTAACACCTTTCTGTATGAAGCTGTTGAACTGCAGACATCGAATAATGGGTTCAAACATTTCTCACCATCTCAATTTTAAAACAACAGTCTCCCTTCAGGAATAAAAATGATGGATGACTCTTCAAGCTCTTGCTAACCTTGGATGACATATCATGGCATCTTGGTTTCTGCTGAGTTTTGAGTTCATTTGTTCCTTTTTTTTGCCTTCCTGCCCAGTAGAGACTGTTTTTGTCGATAAGGAATTGTACCAGCAGCACAGTTCAGAGCTGCAGGAGTGACAGATACAAGTGTTTTAACAACATCTCTCCTGTAAAATTTTCTGGCAGCACACTGCTGGGGAGGGGAGTGTTGGGGAAACAGAGGGGTTCAGCCCATATTGGGATGCAAGTATTGTGCAAGGGGTTAAGTCTGGAGACATGCTCTTTTTGATGAGTCACCTAACATGCCCTGGGTTTTTTTTCAACCTGTTTTGCCTTTTCCCTGTTTTGTTTTATGAGGGCAGGAGGCTTCTGGAGTGAGGTTGTATCTGTCAGATACTCATAGCCTTAAGATAAAGTCTTTGCATGTGCTACCTGATTATATCTTCCAGCTACATGGTTATTTTGCAGTGGGATAGTGCTGGGTTTAGCAGGGTGTAGGGTGTTCTGAGAACTGCATTTCTGGGCTGCCATTCACATCTGGTAGAAAGGCAGAATCCTGCTGTGCACTGTTTGAAAAATGGATGAATTATGTTGTGTAGAAGGGGAGAGTGAAGCAGTAAAAACCTCATATCTCACTGTGCTGTGGGATCAGGTAAAACAGGTGTATAAACAGTCTTTGGAGTAGTGCTTGCTGACTGAAGAGGGTTTGTGTCTCACTGAGTGAATTCTGCCCACTTGTTTTTGTGTCTGATACTATTTTTGGAAGGTTTGAAATTCCCCCTCCTTAGGTAAAAATTGGTTCTGAAAATCGATTTGCCTGTGGTACCACATCTGATCCTTGAAGCTTCTGACTTTGTTAGTAATATTAAGACAACGGAGCTGGATTTGTACAGTCTGTGGGGCTGTAGCTGTGTTTTTCTCAGTTTTGAGCATAAAACCTGTTGGTTTTTGGTTTTTTTTTAAGTGGGAGGGGTTGTTCAACAGTAGCACGTGTCAGACAGTCAAGAAGACTTGCCTATGTCACTTGGAAAAAGGCAAATTTCCCCTTTGGCTCCCAGCACACAGCTGTTTTTTACAACATTACTTCTGCTGAAACATTTAACTTCCTACTTGAGTTACAGCTGCTTGGTGCCCACTTCTTTTCCTGTGTCTGATTTGACCCTGGGAAGCTGAAAATGCAGTTGAGAGGAGGCAAATTGAAAACGACTGATCTTCTTTGTCAAAACTGATAGAAATGAAGTATAAATACAGCACATATCACAGTGAATTTCTAGAGCTGTCAATACAGTGACCATTAGGGCCAAAGGTCCTGCTTTCAAGAAAGATTAGTGGATATTATCCTTGGTTTGGATATCAAGCTTCAGAGGACAAGGAAGAGAGCAATTAAATACATTTAAAGTAGGTTATCAAAGGCAACCTCGTGAAACACAGAGGTTTGGACAACTTGGCAGAGCAATAATCAACAACCTGGGTTTTTTTTCCAAACTTCATTAGAAATTTATTTAAACAAGTCCTCCCTGAAGATACCTTTATGAAAATGTAGGTTTGGCAGCTGTGTTTTAGCAATCATCAAAGAAAAATTACCCCAGACCATAGGAATGTTCAAGTTGGACAGCAGCTGTTGAAAAATCTGAGGCTAGCCACTGAAATATAAACCAGCAGAGACAGGTGAGAGTTGGTGTGTTATCCCTTAATCTGGTTTGCAGTTGGGCTCTTTTGTATCAGAGTTGTAATTTCAGTGTTGGGGAAGGATTAGTATATAACCAGTGTAATACAATCTAAAAGATAGATTTTAAATCAGTCTGGTTGTAGATTTTCATGGGCAAGTGAGTCTCTTGCTAAGTTTACAGAAAATACAAACCCATTCATGTGCTTTCTTCCTCTTGGGCTGTTGTTTTTTATTTTTATAGCTCAGTATTACAATTATTGCTTTTTATGTTGGAACAATTTGTTGTTCTATGCACAGGCATATTTACTACTTTGTGTCTCAGAGTTTGGCTTCCCTCTGTAAGGACACAAGAAAAGTAACGTTGGCATGGGAAACAACCAAAGAGGATGAACCTGTTAATCCACAACTCTAAATAAATATCCCTCCTGCTTATGTAAAAAACTTTATTTTTTAACCTTTAAAGACTTGTGCTTTGACACGATTTCTGTGCTGTGTCTGTGTAGTAAATGGATTTCTGAAAACTGACCGTGTGGCTTCAGAAATACCTGTCCCATTAAGGAAAACAAACCACAGCTGTTCTTTTACAGACTCTCAGCTAAGCGTGCGGAGGGCGAGGTGTGTCGAGGTGAACTTGGCGGAGATGGGAAACCCTGTGGGGTGACAGATGGGAAGGGAAGAGGCTGTTCCTGACAGGCGCTCCGGGTTTGTGGCTGTGCCTGGCACGGCCATTGGGGAAGGGGGGCACAGGAGGTGCCAGATCCTGCCAGACTCTGAACATTTGTCCTTTTTGCTGTGCCTGTGTTTTCCAGGTGCATCAGCGGCTGTCTCCGTGGCAGAGCGTGAGAGTGGTGTATTGCAGTACCGTAGTGCCCTCTGATGGTGAGTACACACGTGCACCAGCTCCTGCCTCACTCGGACTTCCCTCACTCACATTTCATTCCCTGCCCCCTTTTCTGGTGGAGGCTTTTTTTTGGCCGGGCACCAGTCCAGTTTGGAGCTAAGGAAGCGACAAGGAGAACAACGTCAAGAAGAATTAAGGCAACGGGCAGCTTTTCTATGAACTGTCCTTACAAAACTGGACAGGCCTTATAAAGAAGGATGGAATTGCGTGCAACTGTCCAAATCTCTTTGCCAGACTTCTTTCTCGTGTAGCTGTGAGGTCTGTATGATCCCTACCCTTCAGGGTGCTGTCCTTCCTGGAGGGAGGTGCCTGAGGCTGGAGCCAGGCTCTGTTCAGTGGTGCCAACCACTAGGATGGCAAAAGGTAAAGGGCAGAAACTGATGCGCGTGGAATTCTACCTGAACGTGAGGAGGCACTTCTTCTCCTGTGCACTGGAACACATAGCCCAGAGAGGCTGTGGAGTCTCCCTCGCTGAGGATACTCCAGAACCATCTGGACACAATCCTGTGCCAGGATGTGGGCTCTAAAAGCTCTGGGATGTCCCTGCTCGAGCAGGGAGGTGGCACTGGAACACCCACTGTGGTCCTGTCAGCCTGGCCCTACCTGCCCTCTTAAGTCCATTTATGTAACAAAAGTGCAGCTCATATCAGCTACATGTCAAAATGGTCAAAAGCACCATTTACTGCAGTGAATAAGTTGTGAAGCCAAGGTAATGTTATTCCTTTATTTAAATTCTGGGATGGCTCAAACATGGGAATTTTTTTGATAAGGTTGTCAGAGCATAAAGCAAAAGGATGCACTGGTGAAACTTTAAAACTCTGTGTGCCACAATGCAAAGAGGAAAGGAGCAGCTTTCAGCTCGCTGCCTGCTTAACATCTGCATGCTGTGCACAAGGAGTCAAGCACTTGTGCTGACAGACGTGAGCATTGAGTGGATCCTCTCCTTGTTAAGGCTTGTTAATAAGGTCTGAAAGCTAATAAATGAAGGGTTCCTGCTTCCCCTGCCAGGATAACAAGTGTGCAAAGACAAAGAGAAACATGACTGCTCTGCAGAGCTTAAATGAGAACCTGGGGGGCTTAAACAGGTAGAAGTGTAGAGGATGTGTAAGGCTGAGAAAATGTCTGCCTGTGCCTGATTTCATTTTACCTCTCCTCATGTTGTGCTTGAATAATTCTCTCATTATTTCTTCCAATATCTTTACCAATAGCCAACACTGACTTCTTTGGCCATACTTTTTTCTTTTATCTGTACTCCGTTTTGACCTCATTTATTGCTCAAGTTGATCTTAAGCAAAAATGAAAATCTTTTAAAAAAAAAATACCCATGACCTGTTGCTGGTGCAGATATGATTGAGTCAAAACTTTGTGGTGCTTGGATGGAACTCAAACCTCAAAGCAACCCCACGCTTAATATAGCATGTAAAGCTTCTCAAATCCTCCATGGTCTCATTTAGCACCGTTCCTGGTCAGGCTGTAGGTGACTGTAAACGTAAGTGACACACACTTGTATAAAATGAATATCTTCTACTTGTCCCATGCATTTAAATCCTGGATTAAAATTTAACTAGGGGAAGATTGGCTGAAACCTTAGCTCTGTAATTAGTGAGGTGCCAAATGCTTTGTCCACTTAGTAACTTGTGAAGTAGATGCAGAAGACACACAGGGCTGTGGGAGAGAAGAGTGAGGCAGCCATACCACAGGGGCTTGTTAATGACTTTTGCTGGAGCTGCTGGCTGCTGTCTGTTAGGTTTGTGTTGTTGTGTCCTTCAGATTTCCTTCTTTTCTTTGCCTCTTCCCTCTTCAATGCAGTAAAAATCTGGCCAGCATTACTTGTGTGGGAGGTGATGAGAGGATCAACCTGGACTTAAGGACTTTCCCTGCCAGCGAATTAAGCTAGAAAATTACTTTTACAAGGTTTTTGCAAGGAAAACATAAAGCAGTAAGTACAGACTTACTGACCCTATCTTTTGAAGGGAAATAATTTGGTCTTTAATATTTCACCTAAGCTAGAAATCCTAGTGAAAGGCTTTGTTTGTGCTCCTAATGCTCATGACTCTTACAATGCAGCAGGGCTGTTCTTGGTAGGCACTTCCTCCAGACCTGGCAGTCCTGGAGCTCTGGTTGTAGTACTGATGGGGATAAATGGAAAAAATATCAATGCAAACATTGTTCTCCCTTTTGCTCTGCAAAAAACTGCCTCACTGCCTGTGTGGTCCAAGGGAGCATTTTAAATTCAAAGAAAACCTTATAGCTGGTGTCATAACAGCTGCTGCTAAGGAGCTCTAAATTTTGTCTGGCAGTCCAAATAAAGCACTCTGCTTTATTTCTTTCCAGTAAATATCTGGTTGTTGTCTCTGACTCCTGTGCTTCAAAACACTAAAGCTACTAAAATCCTGTCAGATGTCTGAGTCTTGAGAATAGACATTGATAGGTTTTCAATTACTGGGGCCTCTTAGGATGCTTTAGTTGTTTTAGGTGTCCATACTTGGTTGCTTCCATCTAGTCTTTAAGGACTTGAAGGCAGCAATCCCTTGCAAGAGGGAAAAAGCTTTTTTTATGGTTGATTCATTTCATGAAGGTTTGTGATCCTTAAGAATAAGAATTCTTCTGGCTTTGTGAAAGTGCACTTGGTAAATCCTTTCTCAATATCCAGGATCCCCCAGTTTTGGAAAGGTGTGTTGCCCCAGGACTTGTCCTCATAGTTCCCTTTGCTAGTTAAAATAACATTATTTGCCTCTGTTTCTACTTCTGTTGACTTTTTGACTGACTAGTTTTGATGTTAGCTGCTTAAAATGACTTAGCATGTCAATCCATGAGTTCAGTGTGTTTTAAGGAGACAGGAGTTGACCAAAGCTACAACAGGTTGGGATACTGAGGCAGATGAATTGTGGGTGGGTGTGACTGCACCATCCTTGAGACACAGCAAATGCTCTGAGCGATAAAAAACCCTGTATGTTTTTACATAAGAAGGATACCTATAAAAGCAAATCATTTTGAGGTGTGCTGTTATATCTTAGCAACTACCTCACTTGAGGACAGTTATGACTGTGATTCAGTAAAGGGCTTAGGGAATATGAACTTTTAACTTCTCTTTTCTATGTATGGATCTCACGAAGCACACAGAGCAGGCTGTGGTAGTAAAATAATAACCACCTTACAGCTCATACAAGTGACTACCATGGGTTTTATAATAACAGAAATCCTCAAGAATGCCCTCAGAAAAGCTCTTGGCAGCACCAAAGAAATGGAAAATCTTGTTTCATCTATACCTAAGTAGTAATGCCTGTCTGGAGAAGTACAAAGCATATTGATCCCGTGAATTTTAGATGAAATGACCTTGAAGCCTAAACTCTGAGTGCTGCTCTCCTACAGCCTCATGCTACTGACTGCTTTCTTACATGTCTTGCC
The DNA here is from genome assembly GCF_971803275.1 of Cyanistes caeruleus. Lineage (NCBI taxonomy): Eukaryota > Metazoa > Chordata > Aves > Passeriformes > Paridae > Cyanistes > Cyanistes caeruleus. The sequence continues at coordinate 35,708,128 of NC_141708.1, read as the reverse complement.
TCAGGACAAGGAGGAGGAAACCAGAACTAAACAGGAATAAAAACATTTGAAGTGGGTCCTTCCTTGATGTTTCCTAATAGACACAATCTGCCTTTGTCTCCTGAACTATAAATCCTGATATAAACAGTAGTGTTTTGTCTTCCATAGTCCAAAATGCTTTATTCTCAAAACCTAACCAAAACATACCCTGCTGCCATGGCTTTTGGATATCATGTTGCCTTTAGAACACAGGTGATTGTATTTAGAGTATTTTTACAAAGTACAGAAAATTGCTGCCAAGTTACTGGAGTAAGAATCTCAGCTATACCTCCATTTTTCTTTGGCCACATACCTTGAGAAAACCAAAAGTCAGATTATAATCAGGTTTGCCTCTTTCTCTGTGGAACAAGTAGAGAAGATGAACCTTTTAACCTTTTAACAATAAGCTTGTGTTTTTGTTGTCTCTGTAGAAGTGACGGTGGTTTACCAAAACGGGTTGCCTGTGATTTCTGTGAGTCTTCCATCACGGCGCGAGCGCTGCCAGTTCACCCTGAAACCCATCTCAGACTCTGTCGGGGTCTTCTTGCAACAGCTGCAAGCAGAGGACAGAGGAATCGATCGGGTTGCAATCTACTCAGCAGGTACTCCTGTTTGCAAACTGATTTACTTGCCAGCTGTTTGCATCCATCCTTTTGCTTTTGATGTAAAAGTTTGCTGTGCTTTGACCTTCCTGAAGGAGCAGAAGGAAGGAATGCTATTCCTAGAGTGAGAATATTGTGTAGCCAGGGCTGCCAAGGAAATCAGTCCTAATGGAGATGTTGTCTGGTGAGTTCCCTACTGTTTAATAGGAAAGATGCAAGCCATGCAACCAACATTGAGGCTCAAATTGATTTATAAGGAATTGGGTGTGAAAGGTGGTACACAGGAAATATATCCATGTCTCACCTTTTAGTTGTCCCAGCAAAAAGCACCACACTTTGGAAAGAACAGAAACCAAACAGCTGGATTTGGGATGGTGTTGCAACTTAGCCACGGTGTGTTTTAAGTCCTTTGGTCCTCCTGCTTAATGCATCATCTGTGCTTTCCTTACAGATGGCACACGTGTGGCCTCCTCCACAGGCATAGACCTGCTTCTGCTGGATGACTTCAAACTGATCATTAACGATGTCTCGTACCATGTCAGACCACCAAAGAGAGGTAAATCAGCCTGCTTTCTGTTCAGCACCAGGAGTACATTTCAGCATTCAGTTCCCTGCTTCATTGCAACGTGCTTTATTAACTTGTTTAGGAGCATGAAGCCTTGTAGTTTCTAATCCTGCCCTTGGAGCCCAATTTAGAGATAACCAAGTGATCAGAATAATCGCTAATGAAAAGCAGATATTTTGTTCTGTTCAAACCTAGTGCCCCCAGCCCTCAAGAGAAATAAACAAAGAAATAGAATTCCTTTTAATTTCTAAGTTTTTCGCAATTTTTTTTTAAATACTGGAAAGTAATTTAATTTAAGTCATTCTAAAGCAATACAATACAAGACAGGAATTAGATTGAAACTTAGATTGTCTGGTTTGGAAGAAAAAATTGTTGCTTCCCCTGACAGCTAACATTGTTTCCATTTAAGTGTGGTACTTTGAATATTGCAGATAAACCTCAAAACCTTGTTAGCTACCAAACAGTGAAATAAAGAAGACTGTGCTCTTAGGAGGTTGTGTCATGAGGAATCAGATAGGAAGGGAATGGAATCCAACCTTTTTGAGTCAATAAGAAAATCCGTTTCAATAATATTATTTGGACGTGTGTGATTTTCACGATGTGAAAACCTGCAAGAAGCTTTTGAGACACTTCATTATTACTGGGGGAGGCAGGAGCTCAGTGGTTTTATCTGCTCTCTTTCTTCTGGGCAGTTTCATAGCCTTCATAAAACACCAGGTTCTTGTGTGCCCGTGGTTACCTATGAGGATTTAAACAGAAGGGACAGCTTGGGAAATGCTGTTCTGTTTGGCTCTTGGCTCACAGATGTGGGGAATTTTATTGTTCTGTTAATCTGGAATTAGGAGTGCAGTGCTGGGTGAGGTGGTCTTTCTCCCCTAGGTGTGGGGGAGACTGACCTCTACTAGGGATGATTTTCTTTCCCCCATCTCATTAAAAGCACCTTAGCAGAAAGCTCTCCACTAAGACTGGATATCTAAACCACTGGAAATCAAACACACAAAGAAGTTACTCTGCTCTGTCACCCTCTGAGTGCTGGTAGGTGAGCTCTGGGATCACCAAGGTTACAGGAAATTGTCTCCTAGGATGCACTTGCCGAGGAGATTTCTATAGTTTGTGCTAAAATGAATGTGCCTGCAAGCAGGCACTGAGATTAGTCCTGTCAAACTTTTCAGCTATTCCTTTTGCATTTTTGCAAGATCACCCTTGTGTATTTGACAATGGAAATACCAGATTACTGTGTTTTTATATAAGTACTTCTTGATGGTCACCTCTGGAGGAACACATAGATTTTTATTCATAGGAGAACAGGAGCCCTTTAACTAAAATGAAATTATGTACTTTGTGTGTCTTGGCACAGGCAAGTGAGTCACTTTTTTCTCTTGAGCTGCTGGTGTTAAGACTTAAGCTGTCCATAGCTTTTTGAGTTGGTGAAATCATATTTTGATAACTTTAGGTACAAGTCCAAGGATGCTACAAAAACTATTTTTTTTTTATTTGGTTAATGTCAAAATATTTTGCTTTAATTTCAAATTGTCTTTTTTTTTTTTTTTTCTGTGTGGGCTGGAATACAATACAAGTAGTCCCAACTCCTTTACAAACTGGTATCCTCTAGGAATGTTTTTTGAGTCTGAATGCAAGGATAAAGGTGTTTTTGAGTCCTGTCCCTGTTCTTGTTTCTAGATCCCGAGAAGGAGAACTTTGCTCCTTTGCAGGCATCACAGCACGGGGTGTTACCCACAGCACACTGGGAAAAAAATTCTTGGCACTGGCACTAAAAAATGCTGCTGCTGAGGCTGTTGTGGGGTCCCTAACCCACAATGTTCAGTTGCCACCGGTAACTCTGGTTGCTGGTGGCCTGTAGTCTGAATTCTGCCTGTCTTGACAGCTGGTGTGGTGGATTGTAGGTAGTTTAGTTTGTTTGTCTTGTATATAAATACTAATCGGAAGCAGCGGTTGACACCTGGCCAGCTTTATAGGACTTCTCTTTCCCTTGTTCTTATCAAATTTTAGGAACATCCAGTAGCAAAGCCTGGTTTTCTTCCAAGGGAATCACGTTGTCTTAGAGTGCTGGAGCTCTTCCAAAGACGACTTTGTTGAGAAGATAGTTCTGTTCCTTTCCGGTGCAGACTGATAGCGGTTTCCCAAGGGAACGTGAGAAGCCCTGTGGGCACAGGTGTATAAAGCAGCCTCTGTTTTTCCCCTAGAGCTCTTAAGCCATGAAAATGCCACGACGCTGAATGATGTCAAGACGTTGGTTCAGCAGTTGTACACAGCCTTGAGCATTGAGGAGCACCAGCTGAACAAGGAGAAGGAGCTGATAGGGAGACTAGAGCAACTGAAGGAGCAGCTAGCACCTCTAGAAAAAGTAAGGAGTTTCTCTGCGTGTTGTATTTATCCCCCAAATGCAGCCTGAATGTATTTCCAGGTTTTAATTGGGTCCCTGGCATGCCTGAAGTAGTTTTAAGATCACTGAAGCAAGTGTTTACCAAACCATGTCTGCTGCTGATTTCTGTGGAAATATTTTGTTTCCTTGCTTTAGGTAATTGGAATTGAGCTTGTTAGTAAATAAAGACTGGGGCTAATGCAACAGAACGTCTCTGAACATGGAGGAATAAATACTTTCCTGAGGCATTTAGAGCATGCTCAGAGTAAATATAGGCGACAGCAAGACAGGAAAAGAAGTTCAGCTTTGTTTGTATAAGCTTATTTTTTTAAATTTTGTAATAAAATCATGTTTCAAACCACTTAATGTTACTATTAATATATGGGACTATTTTTACATTATTATCTCTTAACAATACTAACATAATTACTTCTGAGACTGCAAGGTGTGTGTTTCTGCCTTCTGCAGGTCAGGATGGAGCTCAGCAGGAAAGCAGAGAAGAGGACAACCTTGGTGTTGTGGGGAGGCCTGGCCTACATGGCCACTCAGTTTGGGATTCTGGCCCGCCTCACCTGGTGGGAATATTCTTGGGACATTATGGAACCAGTCACCTATTTCATCACCTATGGTAGTGCCATGGCAATGTATGCTTATTTCGTAATGACCCGCCAGGTAGGACTTGTTGTGCTGATATTGACACTTTAGTAGAAGACTTTCTCTGGGCTCTAATCCCTAGAAAAATAGCAAAGTTGTGCCTGGTAGAAGCTGCTTTGCCCCTTGTCCTGTTGGAACCCAGATGCCACTTGTCTAATTTGTGCTGGCCAGGGAGGTGGTGTGTGGCTCTGGGGTGTTCCCATGGTGGTCCTGGCTGGTTGTCTTACCAGAAATGCTTTTCTGTGTTTGGTGACTGACTGCTGTAGCCAAACAGATTATTCTGCTGGCAGCTGTGGTCAGTACAGACAGGTATGGCTGCATGAGGTGCCTTCTGAGCTTCAAGGAAGGTACCCCTCTCACATGCCACACTGGCCTTTTTTAAAGAGCCCAAGGATCAGGCATTTTGTTGGAAATGCCTTTCACAGATCTAGCCTCCCATCCAGATGAAGAATCGTCTCTGGATCCTTGTAATTGTGACAGATTCTCTATGGATTTTCTAGTGCATGGTTTGTCTCATCAACCCCCTAATCCTGCCTAAATAATGAGGCAGGGAGGGCTCAAAGTGTCTCTGCTGTCACAAGGCCATCAGAACTGATGCTCCAGGTGTTCCAGTGTGGTGTCCCAAGGGTCTGTCAGCTGCATCATTTCAGGGACAGTATTTATAGCTTTTCTCCCTCCTTTTTTTCCCCACAAACTTGTCAGTATGAAATGTTAGTTCTTGTTGTCTCTGCGTGGAATGATTCACGCGCTGGGGACAGGAGGAAGGGGGTAGTAACTCACTGCTGGAGTGTAACAAATGAGTAGAGAAGCAAATGTCTGACTTTGCTGGGTCTGACTGGGATGGAGTTAATGTTCTTCAGAGCAGCTGGTGTGGTGCAGTGCTTTGGCATTTGTGACCAAGACAGCCTTGGTAACACAGCAGTGCTTTTGCTATTGCTGAGCAGTGCTGGAACAGCATCAAGGCCTTCTCTGGTTTTTGTTCTTCCCTGGTCTGCCCCTTCCCATCCCTGGGAATAGGCTGGGGGTGGGTGAGATGTTGTGAGGGAACACATCTGGGACAGCTGCCCTGAGCTGACCAAACTGATACTCCATACCACATAATGTCACATTTTCTGATAAACTGGGAGAGTTTCTCCAAAGCAGCTGTTGCTCAGAGTCTGACTGGGCACTGGTGGTGATGAGTGATTGTTTTTGTATCACTCTTATATTATTGTGGGTTTTTTCCTCAGTTATTAAACTATCTTTAACTTTACACTCAACCTATTTTCTCTCCTTTTTTTCTCTCTTTAGGAGTATGTTTATCCAGATGCCAGAGACAGACAGTACTTACTATTTTTCCATAAAGGAGCCAAAAAGACACGATTTGATCTAGAGAAATATAATCAACTCAAGGATGCAATTGCTCAGGTAACAAGAATTTTTCCAGAAACAAGATAAAGAAATTATTGCTTGCTAGCTCTTCATTACTATTAATAGACACACCTCAAGCAAGAATGAATGTATTTTAGGTTTTCAGCCCATTTTCTTGTCACAGCCCCACTGCAATCACTGAATTGGCTTTGATATTCCCAGGAATAGAACTGCTGGAAGTGTAAATCAACATGAAACCCATATCAATCTTTAAGGACCTTTCAGAAACTGCTGGCAAATCTTGAGTTGTTTCAGACTCTTTATGCCTCAGAGGAGCCTAATTCAAGATTTCTTTTCTTCTCAGCTCCTACACACCAGATGGATTTAGTGAGGAATGAAAACTTGCATCCATTCAGTTCAGTTCTTCCTGATGTAGTACTTCAGTGCAGTCCTGGAAAATAATGTTCAGAAAATGTAGCTGCATTGTTAAAGTCAGTGGGGGCAGATTTCTCAGACTCTGGAGACAGACACTCTTGACAGATTATCCACATTGTTGGGATAGAGACGTTTCCTGGTGTTTCTCAGAGCCTTATTGCAGAAGGATGGAGTGAGCAGAAGAAGCAGAGTTACCACATTCTCTTTCACTACTCTCTATCATCCTTTATTCCCAGGTTCTGGAAATGACAGTGTCAGATACTCAGGGCAAGATGAGTTCTGCCCCTGCCGTGCACAAGGAAGGACCCACAGGTCTTTCTGGGGTTTCTTATGCCATGTTGAATACAGATGCCATTGGATGGCCATATTTTCCTGGAGTTTTTGTTCTAGAATCAACCATCCCTAATAATTGAGTTGTATTGTTGGGTTTTTATGTTGGCTTCTTTTAAAGAAAAATATTCCAGTGAGTTTACAGGGATCCAGATCTTCCCTACCCTATTCCTTTAAGTGGCTGTGTGCAAACAAGTTCAGAAAAATACAGCTGAGAATGGTTTTCCTAAATATGAGCCTGCAACTTTATTTCACTTTTTTGTGATCAATTTCCTGCTGGACAGGGAAGAAACAAGGAAATACGGGAAAGCTTTTCTTTCTCTAAAGGGAAATGGTATGGGGGGAAGTTGTTTTGGGAGCTTGTGCTTTATAAAGTGTCTTTTACTTTTAGGCAGAATTGGACCTTAAGAGGCTTCGAGACCCACTGCAAGTTCATCTGCCCATCCAGCAAATTTCTGAAAAGGACTGATCAGCAAAGAAGCTCTGAACCCCGGCAAAAAACCTGTTCATAGCTCTTGCTTTTTTTAATTAAAGCATTGCAGGTGGAAGCTGGGACGTGGTGTGGGGGGTGGAGGGTTTTTACCTTTAATCAAGACAAAGGACTGTAAAGGGGGAAAAAAAAATCTCTTAAATCTGAAGATGGGACATCATGGAATGTTAGTTCTGAAAAGGGCTTGGCAAATAGTCACATTTTAAAACCTGTCAGAATATGGTGATTGTGTACAAATACAGGATTGGAGGGGTTCATGAAAAGAATGTAATGCTGGGGTGTAGGGGTGTCTTCTTCCAGCTTTGCAGGGTCTGCCTCTTGATAAGACACCAGCAGCCTGCTTAGCTTTTTAAATTTTCCTTTACCTGATTCCAATCTCTCTCTCTCTCTCTTGAAAAAAAAAAAACAAAAGGAGAAAAAAAAAAAAAAAGAACAAAGAATCCAAGCCACCTGGAGCTCTGGCTGGTGATCAGAACTTGCACTCCACCGCCATTAACACGCACACTTCTGGTCAGACCTGGTCTCTTTTATAAAGTTACTACAAGACTGCTTTCTACTGGAAAACCGTGAGCTTCCCCTTCCCAGCCCACCCCCTGTGCTCCACTGACTTCCTCCTTTGCTTATTTGTAGCACAGATTGGTTGTAGCCGAGTGAGAGAAGGAATGAGTTCTCTTCCGGACATTTGATAATCGATATTTTGGATTATTCCATAATAACTCTATAAACTTTGCATCCCAATGCCCTTGAGCTCCTCCTAGAAATCCATGGCAGCATTGCATGAGCGGTTTTTTATATTCAGTCTTAAGGCAGGGAGGTTCCCCTCTTCCTACCCCAAATCTGAGAGCCACCTGGACTATGAAATTATGAAGGCTTAAAGAATTACAAGACTGTTGCCGGAATCATGACTCCTGCTTTTAAATGAACAGTTTTGGAACATGGAATAATGAAACTTGATACTTGACTGCTTGTGTAATGGGATAGAAGGTTTCATATATCGTGAAAGCCTTTCCCTTGCCCAGAGGCTTTTTGAGAGCCTGGGGATCTTGGAGTGCAAGACACAGAACTGCTTTGGTTCTGTAGCACTTTCCCCTGATTAAGTAGCTTTAAGTGAACTTTGTGACCACAGGTCAGAATTTCTTAGGAGTGGCTAATGACATCTCTTGTTCTTAGCTAAAAAGAAATAAAGGAAGGAAGGTCAACCCATTGCCCTCTCTCTTAGCCAAGGCTGGCTGCTTTCTAAGCAGATAAAACATCTCTTCACTCAAAGCAGGTCAGTCTGGCTTAGCACCCTGCTGATAAATGCTGTGGAGACAGGATGAAGGCGGGAGAAGGACACTGAGCTTTATATACAGAAAGGCTGGCTGCTTCATTCTGATGTTTCACTACTACTCCTCACTGTGTCATGGAAAGAGGCTTCTGGTTTTTTTTTTTGAGAACTGTATTTTAAAAATATAGGAAAGAAAATAATTCAGTATTAACTAGATGCCAGGTGCCTTGCAGATGTGGAAACACAGCTGGGTTTGCTGCCTCTTCTCACTCAGTGGCATGTTGGACCGAATGGGTGCATGTTTCTAGTTTTGTTTTTTTTTTTTTCTTCCCTTCCCCTTTTCCTCTGTCTTTCCATTTAATTACATTGTGTGATTATTTTTTATCTGTTTTATCCTGTTTGTGTGATGATGAGTTTTAAAAGGAAAAAAGTGAACACAATCCTGTAGCTGAATCCTTGGTGTGTGTTTGGGATGAGGGAGGGAGCATGGAGAAAAGTCCTTCTTTAAAAAACAAAAAAACAACAACAAAAAAAAACAAACCACCAAACCTGAACATGTGTAAAATCCTGTATCATTTATGAAATATGTATAAAAGAGCAATGTACTTCTGGAACAATAAATAACTATTCAATTTTTGAATCAGTGCTCTTGAATAATGTTATTTTCCCCACTGACAAGAGACTATTTCCTGTGTGGCAGCTCTCGCCTGAGTTTCCTCCATTTCTTTTTGTTTAGGTTGTGTCTTCTTGACTGCCCTTACCTCACCGAGGCCGTGGTGATGCAGATAATAGCTTTCCTGAAGAAGCCTGGATGGAGATCTGGCTGCCAGGCCTGGCTGGCAGGAGCAGTTGAGGTGGTGAGGTAGAGGTAGAGATACTTGGTCTAGCAAAGATCTCCCTTTCTTTGGCCAGCATAGTAATAGGATAAGGATATACAGGGGCAGATAATGCCCAGCAACTCAAAAGAGGTACCTTTTATGTCAGTGGATTTCTGTACTGCACTCAAGTGCTGTGTTGGAGAAAAACAGGAGTGTTAGGCTTCAGATCCTTTCTTTCTGGGCCCTTGAATGGTTTGGTTTGTCATGGGGACATGTGATTTGTTCATTACCTTTGGGAATCAGCAGTGTGTGCTTTGTCCTAACTTTATGGGTTATTGAGATGAGACGTTTGGTGGAGGTTTCCATTGTGCTCGTGGACTGCTTAAAGAAATGACCTGATTCATTATAAGTTTTTGAAAAAGCCAGCTCTTGTTTTTTATAAAGCTGGAGCTGGGCTGGAAGCTGTTTGTTGTCACCTACCTTTAATCACTGCTGACAGGCCTCCTTCCTCCAAGCAGCCCTCTGTCTGCTGCTGTCCCCAGGTGAGCTGCTGCCAGCCTTAGGTAAATTGTTTGGCTCAACTGCATAAGAATTTGCCCATTTTGGCATCCAGGGGAGCAGGAGACTTCAGGACATCTCAGCACCACCATCTCTATTTTGAAATCAAGAAGATGCTGTTACAAAACTCTGCCTGCACACACTTTAATGTTGCTCTAGAGATGGTGTGAGTAAGGAAAGTGCCTACACTTGTGCCCTGAAATCCTCCTGCTCCAGTCTCAGTGCCTTGGAATGCTAACACTGAAGGGGAAGGGCAGGGTTTGTTTACCCTCCTGATCCACACTGTTGTATCTCAACATCAACACACTCTCTTGCAGCAGCTATTTCCCCTTTGGGAGCCAGGCAGGTGATAAGGTCCTGTGCCCCTGGCAGCACTTGCAGAGCAGGCAGTGCTGCCTGAATTTTAATGCACCACTGCATTCCTCAGCCCCGGTGAGGGAGAAGCAGCAGGGTGCATTGCAGTGCTCAGATGCTGCTTTTTCTACCAATTTTGTCCTTCTTTTCATTAACCTCTTCTGTGAGGGAGCTTTCAAATAAATGTATGACCAGTTTAAAGTTTCCTGGAGAACTGCATTAAGTTCACCCCTGAGGCTCTACCTTGCAGGCCCTTCCAGGGAAGGTGTTCATGGCTCCTCTTGCTTGAAAGAGCAAAGAAAACCTTTTTCTTTCCACCTGTGACCCTGTCTGCCTGGCAGGCAGCAATGATGATCACCTTGCTGCAAGTTCTTATGCTTCCATATTGGTTTTAAGAGGGTTTGCATGATGCTTTGAAGCTGCTCTTGGCTATCAGACCATGGCACTGAGCCAGCCATGTGAAGCTGGCCAAGCTGTCCTGTCTTTGGACCAATTTCTTTGATACCCTCTAGGGTTTTCTTGTGTATGTGTAATTATAAAAGTAAGCTTCTTTCCTCTGTGCCCCATTGTATGGCTTCATTTTCACAGAGAAAGGAGATTTTTGTATCTTAGGTATTCTTCTCCCTTTCCCAAGAAATTCTAATTATTCCTTTTAAAAAACCTATCAGGCTTATTTTCTTTACTGACATTAAAGGGGTGAAAAGTAAAATGTGGTAACGAAAATTAGACTTGCAGTGTACCTAAGCCCTGAAACAGGAGAAGAAGCTGTTCTTACTTAGGCTGTGCTGCTGTGGCTCTGAGGGCTTTTAAAAGATGAGTCCCACTTCTCTTTTTGCCCCTGACTAGTTTTGCAGTTGTTGGTGTGCTGTCTGTGCCCTAATTCCTCCATCTGAAAATGGAGGAGCATGGAAAATATGCTGGGTTTATAGGACCTGTGGAAAAACACTCTGAAAACACCAAGTTCTTTGTCACAGTGCTCCACTAAGGGAAAGGAAATAACTCTACTCTTAACTAGGAGTGATGTATTCGCCTGATTTTGATGGGTTCTCCATGTTGTACTTGTGTTGAGTTTGCTCATACTTCACTCAGCTTGTGCTCCCTCCCTGATCTCCACAGCCTTTCCCACTGGCTCTGAGTCCTGGAACAAGTTGTTTACAGCAACAATGCCTATCTCAATGTCCTTGACTTCAGTGCAATCCATCTCAGCTGCCTGTCAGGGCTTATTGTGGACGTGCATCCTCCAGTCAGTCCCAGACAAGGGAGCCTGTCCTGTGTGCCAGGTTCTCCTCCCTCTCTGCATAGGAAGTGCTGATTAGCTCTTCCTCTTGCTCCTTCTAGGCAGGTTGCAGGTTCCTGCACCCAGAGCTGTGCTTCACACACCTCCCAGGCATTGGTGTGTCCTGAGAGGTGTCTCTGACCAAGCTGAGATCACCTCAGCAAATGCCAAAGCGTTTTTATTCATGTGTCCATTACAAACTGAACGAGGCTTTCCAGCCCTGCAAGTGCTTTGAAGAATATGAGTTCCTTGTGTGAGGATGGTAAAGAGATCACTGCAGAGATCACTGGGAGGCACAAAAAGGGTGGTTGCCACCTGCAAAATGAGCATTTATCTTGTGTGAAGAACAGATGTGCACAGGCTTTGTAGCAGGTGTAGAAAAATCCCTCTTGGGTACCAAAATAAAATCCCTGCCCTCTATTTTAATTTTGCCTTCCTTCTTCCTACCTTTTAAACAGTACTGGCAACTGCTTTTAAGAGATTCTAACTTGAGCCTGATTCTTTTGGGGTGTTGGGTGCATCAGTCTTTGGGGTGCAAATGTGGAGGTCAGGAACAACATATTTGCTGGAGATTGCTGGTCCTACAGAATGCCCTATTGGAATTGTGTCTCTCCCAGAGCATCTCTTTTCAGAGAGGTTTTTTGTTTGGGTTTTTTCCCCTCCATTTATTCTCTCAGGACTGAGTGTTACAGTTCCCTGAGGCATAGATTGTTTGTGGGGGAATTGGAGCTCTAAATATCACCCAAATTAACTTTCCAAGAGAAGGTGCTGATAGAAGAGTTGCCTCCAGTGCTTCTTCCTGGAAATGTATAGAGGTAGCAGACTGTCTTCTGCAGCTTGAGACCACTTCCATCATATGGTGATTTGGCATAGTGTCATCTCTGGGAATGCTGGGGCATCCCCTGCTTTAATCCATTTTTGAGAACTTGATAGGGCCTGTAGGTGACACCTTTGAGGCTCCAATTGCAGTTCATTTCTCTGTGTTAATTGTCAGCTGTCAGTCACTTACCCGTACCTGTCAAAACCTTGTTATAGCAGGCTCATACAGCAGCTACAAAACAAAAGCAGCTGGTGAAGAGATGGTTCAGAGAGCTGTACACACCTGTGACACAAACAGAGCATTCCATTCAGGCTTGTCAGTTTTATTTACCTGGCATCATAAGTATGAATTAGCCTCTCAATGAAAGTGGCAAAATAGAAATTCCGGTAGCTTGCTGTATTATTCTCTGTTCAATTTTAGTTTCTCTTCTGGGAATTCACATAATCACCTCTTGAGGGTTATCTGCCTTGATAGCTTTGTGTAGTGAATCTGTTCTCCTTTCCTGTTGTTGGAAAAACTTTTCTGGTGCTGCACAGCTGTCAGCACAATAGGGCCACAAGAATTTATATATATATATATATTATTTTTTTTTTCCTTATGGGAGCAATAACAGTAATTTTTTTTGAGTTTTTCTGTTGTTCCCTTGAGTTGTTCACCACTGAAAAAATACTCCTGTGCTTGGGTGCAGTAGAGCAGCACTTCTCTCCCAGGGGCACACCTCGACAGAGGGAGGCCATTGAGAATTTTCTGTAGTGTCCAGTCCCTGCAAGACAGACAAGCACCCAACCTCCCTGTCTTGTGCAAATTCAACATGTAATATAATGGAGCCACTTTTTTTCCCACTGGGATTTGTACCTTGGTGTCATTTCTTAGACCAGCCTGCTGCAGAAATGCAGGATGCCCAGGGAATGGGGAAATGCCCGCGCTTGCCAGATCGTGTGGTTACTGTAGGCTCAGCTGCACTCATTGCTGGTGGAGAGCTCTTACAGGGGTGAGAGGGAAGAACCCTTTCTGGGTTTGCTGTAGTAAAGAACACATTTCAGTGTGCTGCATCTAGAGCTTGTGGCTGTCACCTGCAGCTCAGCCCAGTTTGGTTTGAACTAGTCAGGAAAAGGTTCTCAGTTACTCGGTTTTGCATCAGAATTAATTCCATAACGTTGGGATTGGTTTGTTTTTTCAAGACAAGAGATTGTAAGAGCACTGCAGCTAAGTGTCTTTACTTGCCTTGTTTGATAATCTCGCTGCAGTGCTCAGGTTGTGGCAAGGGCCTCTGTGTAGCCTAGGAACAGCTCATTTCCCTGTGGGACACCAGGCTTTCAGTTTGACTGATGTTCCCATTGTAGCTCTGCTCCCAGCACTCCTCTGCAATCTGTGCTCGGAAGGATCAGTGCTGCTCCTCTGGTCATTATTTCCTGCAGTTAAGGCTCCTTAGCTGCTGTTTTCTGCCTGGAGAGAGCCGTGGAGTACGACTTGTGGAAGGAGCACAGATAACAAGCACCCATCTGTTCTTCTTTTCCAGCCCTTCGGGATGTCCGCGTGTCCCCGGTTAGAATTCTTCTCTGGATAAGATAGTGGAGGTGTCACTGTGGGGCACTCAGGGCAGAAAACAATAGCAGCTCAAGTCCAAAAAACAAGATTGATCAGTAAGTAACACCCTGCTGTCAGTAAGGGGCAGAGCTGCTCTGGGGAGGTCAAGGCTGGAGCTGTACCCCACGTCCCTTCGGCTTCTTCCTCTGATAAACTTCCAGGAGAGCAATCACACTTGCTCTTGAGTCAGAAGCTCCACTGAGAGGAAGGCTGCAAGAGCCACAGTCTGTACAAGGACTTTCAAGCCTCTGTACATTGAGTGGTGGCTCTTCCTTGGCTCAGTGGGATGTTCCAGTACTTGCTTTTCTGTATTTACTTTGTCGTTCAGCTCCAGCCGGTGTCTTCGATGGGTGAGTAAAGAGGCATTGCCTTATTTCTGTTTGCCATCTCTAAGGTTCACTATGAGCCTTGGTATTCTTAGGTGAAAGGCTGGAAAGTGGGAGAAATATCCCTTTTCTTTGAAGGTGATGTGGAATTCCTTCCAGTTGGAAAGATCCCTCTTTTACAGAGTGTGAAGTCCCCCATACTGTGAGAATCTCTATTGCCAAGGCACTGTGGGATATTCCTCTCCCTTTGTAGGACAGACTCTATGAGTAGACATTATGCCACCTTTTCCCCTGCTTCCTTGACAAATCTGAACGAAATTTAGTGCCATAATGCAGTGCTGCTCCCTTTATTACTGCTGGAGCAGAGACCTCCAGTTACACAATGCACCCAGGATTAATCTCTGCAGGATGGGGCACTCACCAGTGCTGGCTGGAGCCTGATTTGTCACCCAGACACTGCTACCGTGTCAGCCAGAGAACTAACGATAGCATCAAGCTTACAAATGGAAAAGCTTTGCTTCGTGGCTAATGCTTGTCAGCCCCAATTGCTCAGGCCACGCGAGAAGCATTGAGGAGGAGAAGAATTGAGCCAAGAAAAATGAAAGATAGTGAGCTGGAGGCAGTTATTCATCTTGTGCCAACCCCCAAGCTTGTTGTTTGGGGAGAAGAGGTGAGAGGAGGCTGATCAGTCGCTTCTCTATTTTTGTGGATTTTTTTTTTTTCCTTAAAAATTCAATTTAATTAATTAAAATGAAAAAAAACCAAAACTGTGCTGCCAGTGACTGCTTGATGTCTGCAGGGAGGCTGGTGTGGGGCAGAACTGGTGGTCCATAGGTGGCCATGAGGATCTGCAGTGTTCCAAAGAGCGCTGTCTGTTTTTTCTGCTTGTTTGCTTCCCCCTCACTCCTGACAGAAGCTCTCAGGGGAATGAAAGATGTGAGGGAACGCTACCTCAGTTCCCCTGATGTGCCTTCTTCCAGCTCCCTCTGAGCTGCTGTGTGTTCATCTCACTAAATTTTGTCTATAAATTATCTCCTGGATGTTTAGGAGACAATGTAATCTCCCTAGACGAGCGTTCCCAGAGTCTGTCTACAAAGGATATTTCATAATTACATGCAAGCTAATGAGAGTGTTGGTATTTTTAGTGCTGCCCAGCTGGGGAGCTGACAGGGCACTCCCGCTTCACCTCATTTGGCTTTTAACAACACGAAAACCTTTTCATCTCAGTCAGTGACTCACCCTAAGGCCACAGCAAATCCTCTTGTGGAAGCCAAGGGAATTACACGGAGGGAAGCCCGGAGGAAGCTCTGTTGAGGTCCTGTCTTTTCCTTTTGGGAGAAGTCAAACCAGCTTTTGGAGGATGGGATTTACAGCGCTGCTGCTGTCTGTGGGTAAGGGCAGGCGAGCAGAGGCAGGTGAAAAGGAGAGCTCAGGAGGGGATACCTGGTCATTCCCATCAGAGATTTTCCTGCTGCATTCCTCTCTCTGCTGCTCAGGAGAACGAGGCTGGTTGTGGTGGCAGTGAATCAGCTCCTCTGCATATGTTTGAATTGTGGCACTAGAGATTCCTTCATAACCCAGATCCATGCTCCCTGTGCCAGCTCTGCAGCACTCCTGACTCTGGCAGCTGCTCCTGCCTTCTATGCTGGATTGGAGACCGAGCAAAATGTGTCTGTGGCTGAGGGAGGCATGAGAGATGTTATATTTGTGAGATGTTTCTATGAGGTAGCACATCTTTGGGACAGATATTTACAGAGGACGCAGCTAAGTAAGAGAGACTTGAAGTCTGTTCTCTGAAGCACTTGTAGCTTCCATTTTAAAGTCAGTGAAACAAATCAAAATAATGAACCAGGGTCATTTATATTTCTAATAGAGCATAGTATTCCTCCCTCACCCAAGCTCCATCACACTGTTGTCAAAACAAAACAGCACAGCTTTAGGACTTCAAAAGAAATGTGGAAATGTGGAAAGTTGAGGCTGTTCCAGTCCAAGATGCATTTTGTCAGAGTGATTGGTTTTATTAGCCTAATTTTAGGAAATGGTAATCAATTTTCCTTACTCAGGGTAATATTAGCATTCCTTTTGCTTAATAGGGAATTGCTTGTCATGGATAAGTTGTGCTTAATCAGGTATTAAATGTAAGGCAAAATGGAACCTCTGGACTTCCAGTGAGGAAGCTGCCAAATGAGGGTTAATTAGGAGGAGACTGAAAATTTAATGAACACTTAAATTCTTCATTTATGTTCTCCCTGTGGTACTCTCATATTTTAATCATTTGCAGGAGGTTCAGAAAGTCCTCTGAAAAGGGACACACTCCTTGAGCACTTGCCAGGAAGTCTGTGTGTTTGTGTCTTGCCCCCACAAACACTCACTTTGCTCACAAACAGCTGATCTCCTGTGCAGATCAGGAGTGTTTGTGGGCTTGCAAGGAACACAGCAGTGTAAAGGGTTTAATGTGCTGCTCCCCAGAAGGTCCCAATTCAGTCCTTCACGCCCTGTGGATTTTAAGATAATGAATAAAAAGGTTTGGCAGCTTAGCTGTGAGGGCTGACACTGATGGGTTTTAAAAGAGGCTGCATAATCTGTTTGAGTTGTTCCAAGGCAGCTGGGAGAGTTAGCAGTGACTTCAGGAGAAGCTTGCAGGTGCTCAGTTAGTTGACCAAAGGATTGGTCGCTAACCAAAGTGACCAATCAAAGTCACTTGACCAAAGGATTGTTGTCCTAGGCTACAATTAATTATTTCCAGGGCATATTTCCTATGGCAAAATCATTACCTGGACCTCAGATTTTCTTGTATCTTGTTTTTTCCCCCCGTCAGCTAAACAGCAGGTCAGACTGTTGTATAATGTTGTCAGAGCCTCGTTAGTTTACTTGTTCCTCCAAGACCTTTAAGACAAGCTGTCAGAATTTTCCACAAGGCAATGAGTTTGCTGGCATCACCTTTTCTGCCCAGGGATCTGTCTCTGTCACAGTGGTTCTGTTAAGTCAGGGACAGAGGGGAAAAAAAACAAACCCAAAACTGCCTTGGTAATTACCCACCAACAGCTTGGTTTGATATCTACCAGCTTCTCTCTCTGTGTGTCCCAGCCCTGGACCCCTGCTCCGCCTACATCAGCCTGAACGAGCCCTGGCGGAACACGGACCACCGGATCAACGGCTCCCACGGGCAGCCCACGTGCGACAGCGGCATCGACGGCGAGTGGTACCGCTTCACGGGCATGGCCGGCGACGCCATGCCCACCTTCTGCATCCCCGAGAACCACTGCGGCACCCACGCTCCCATCTGGATGAACGGCAGCCACCCGCGCCAGGCCGACGGCGTCGTCCGGCGCCAGGCCTGCGCCAGCTTCAGCGGCAACTGCTGCCTCTGGAACACCAGCATCGAGGTCAAGGCCTGCCCGGGAGGCTACTACGTGTACCACCTCACCAAGCCCAGCGTCTGCTTCCACGCCTACTGCGGGCGTAAGTCGCCTCTCTGACCCCTCCTCGGTCCCTGAGGCTTCTCCAGGTGGCTGCCTGTAGGATCTCCTGCAGGATCTCCTGTAGGATCTCCTGTAGGATCTCCTGTAGGATCTCCTGTAGGCCGTGTAGGATCTCCTGTAGGATCTCCTGCAGGATCTCCTGTAGGATCTCCTGTAGGCTGTGTAGGATCTTCTGCAGGATCTCCTGTAGGATCTCCTGCAGGATCTCCTGTAGGATCTCCTGCAGGCTGTGTAGGATCTCCTGCAGGATCTCCTGTAGGATCTCCTGTAGGCCGTGTAGGATCTCCTGCAGGATCTCCTGTAGGATCTCCTGTAGGCCGTGTAGGATCTCCTGCAGGATCTCCTGTAGGCTGTGTAGGATCTCCTGTAGGATCTCCTGTAGGATCTCCTGTAGGATCTCCTGCAGGATCTCCTGCAGGATCTCCTGTAGGATCTCCTGTAGGATCTCCTGTAGGCTGTGCAGGATCTCCTGTAGGATCTCCTGTAGGATCTCCTGTAGGCCGTGTAGGATCTCCTGTAGGATCTCCTGTAGGATCTCCTGCAGGATCTCCTGTAGGCCGTGTAGGATCTCCTGCAGGATCTCCTGTAGGATCTCCTGTAGGCTGTGTAGGATCTCCTGTAGGATCTCCTGTAGGCCGTGTAGGATCTCCTGTAGGCCGTGTAGGATCGGCGAGGCGGTTTCGCCCGCTTTGTTCGGCTAGCGGGATTTTTCCACAGCTGACCTGGCCTCGGTGATTTAACGCTTCCTGTGGGCCCTGTGGTTTGTCTTGGCGTGCTACCAAAGTCAAAATTTGCATCTCTGACTCGCAGTAATTAGACCTGGTTGTTTCTCAGCAGGTCAGCTTTGCCAGCGTGGGCCAGGTCTGTAACTGAGGGGCTGCACGCGGGGTGGGAAGCTGGGGGGACAAATCCTGTACTTTCCTTGCATGCTCAGTGCTTTGTGCTGACATTGTTCTTGTCATGCCCTAGATTTTTATGACATCTGTGATGTGGTGGACTGCCAGGGCTCCTGCCTGGACACCGGTGACTGCACGTGTTCCCCGGGTACGACGCTGGGACCTGATGGCCAGACGTGCCTTGGTAAGGGTGGAGATGAGCTGTCCCAGTTCCTGGTGCTTCTCTTCCCTTTGTTTCATGGCTCACATCTTGCCTTCCAAAGCACTGTTAGAAATGACATCTCCTGAGAGGGGTTTTCCCCTTTGCTGCCTAGAACCAGGACTGTGATCCTGTAAATGGTTCCAAGATATGACATCCCAGGACTGCATCCATTCTGGTGCCCCTGGAGCTCCGTGTTTGTGAGGCTGGATTTGCTTTCTGCGTGGTTCAGCTGCTGAAGGCAGTAGCAGAGTCTCTTTGCAAGATCATGGTGCAGGATTGTGTGGTATCACTGTGATCATACTCAGGAAGTGCTGTGCAGTCTGGTATTAGAGATTTCCTCTCACATGCTCTGTTGAGTATCTCTCCTCCAAAAAAAGTTTTGCTGGCTGCTGCAGGGCTGAACTCCACCGTACTTCCTGCCCTTTTGGGACATTGTCCATAGCCTGGGGCTTGAGGAGACCCAAAGAACTGTAAGTTCAGTGCTGCAGTGCTTTTAGAGAGCATGACAAGGGGTTATTCAGGGAGCTGGCACTTGGTGACAGAGACCAGCATGGCCAGGAGGGAGGTGAGAGCAGAGTGGGGAACGTGGGCTTTGGAGATTTGTGGGGGAATCCCCATGAAGCTCTGGGGAGAGAGGGGCTGTGGTTGTGTGTGTGATGCTGGGCAACAGCACCTGGACTGAGAGGTCAGGAAGATGATGGGACAAATGAAGGGGCTGTTGGAGAGCTGCAGAGCCACACTGATGGATAGAAAGGGGTGGGGGAGGAAAGGGTGTTTGGGGGGAGGAGGAATCTCATCTGCCACTTGATTTGGTGGTGAAGCTGAAAGCAGATTTGGTTCAGGAGGCTGTGTGGCAGGTCAGTCTGTTCCAAAGGGGCTGCACCTGACAAAGCAGGTGTGGATGGTTTCATTCTTCACACATCTGGTGTCTGTGAGCATCAGGGCAGGGCCCACAGTCATTCCAGTGTGGAAGGAGCAGTCTGGTCCTGCTGCAGTTACACTTGCTCACAGTGATTCTGGGAAGAGCTTTTGCTTAAGCAGCTCCACTTGTCTGCAGCCAAGTGGCTGACTGAGCTCTCTCAGATAATTAAAAGCATTTATTGGCTGCTTCTGTGCAAGCCTTCCAGTCACAGAAGTGCCCTTGACAAGCACTAGCACACAGTGAATGCGTGGCAGGCTCAGAGGAAAGGATTTCCTGCAGCAGGGAGGTACACAGGAGTCCTGAGCCTGTCTGTGTGTGCTGCAGCTGCTTTCATCCCCCCAGGAGCAGGATTTCTGCACTGCTGCTTCTCTTCTTGATTCCCAGATGGCACAGCACCTCAGCTGAATGATCACACTGGTTCACCTGCCTGCAGCCTCTCTTGTGTGGCTCTGTGATCTTTCTAATAACTTTCTGTTGTGCTGAGTAATTGTGGAGTCACATCCCTGAGAGCAACAGTGCCCTCCTTATGGAGAAACCAAATAAATCCCCATTTGTCTTTCCTAAACAGAGAATGTGCTTCCTTTCCCAGGTCCCCCAAAGAAGGGAGACTGAAGCTGCTGCAGTAATGCAGCAGAGCAGCTGTGGCTGCCCTATCCCTGGAAGTGTCCAAGGCCAGGTTGGATGGGGTTTGGAGCAACCTGGGATAGTGGCAGGGGATGGAACAGATGAGCTTTAAGGTCCCTTCCAACCCAGACCATTCTGTGAAGGGTGAGCAGCTCTGTGCACCTCCCTGTGCTTCTCAGCTCATTACCTGCTTTAAATCCCAGAGCAGAACGGCTGATCCTGAGTTACGTTTTCATTTAGGGGTTAAATAAGGTCGCAGACTTCCTGTCACACATTCACCACCTCAGTGCATTGCCTTTGACTTCTTCAGTGCCTGGATCCATGCTCTACTAAGCCATGGTTAAAATCAGCTCAGCACTGTCCCA
This sequence comes from Cyanistes caeruleus, assembly GCF_971803275.1. Taxonomy (NCBI): domain Eukaryota; kingdom Metazoa; phylum Chordata; class Aves; order Passeriformes; family Paridae; genus Cyanistes; species Cyanistes caeruleus. The sequence continues at coordinate 35,687,804 of NC_141708.1, read as the reverse complement.
GTCCAGCCTCAAGACAACCAGCCTGCATCCCAGAAGTGCTGCCTGTGGGGAGGAGCAGGCACGGAGATCTGTGTGTGCAGCAAAACTTGGAAGGACCAGTCAGGGGAACTTCTGGGCCCAGCCCTCGACCAAGACAATCTCCAGGTCCTTCTAACAGCATCTCCATGCCTTTGCCAGTAGCCTTTTCCCTCTTCACCTTCTGTTTTTAAGCAGCTTTAGTTTTATTTTTAGAAGGGAAAGTGTGGAGCCTGTCACATGTGTGAAAAGCAGTGTGTGTGTGTCTCCTGGACATTCTTCCTGCCTCCCAAAGCAGGGCACCGGCCAAGTCTTTGGCTAAAAATACACAATTCACATTGCTTGTGGAAGGAGACACCACCACCAGCTGCCTGCTGTGGGTACTGTGCCTGTGTGGGACCAGTGGTACCTGAGAGAGCTCATCTCTGACCGGTCTGTTAAAATGGGACTTTTCTTTTTTCTTGGTTTGAAGCTTCTGACACCTCATAAATGCCAACTTCTAATGTTCTGATGAAACCCCATGTGAACCTTGATTGTGAACTTCAGCCTCCTGGCGTGCCTAAGAGAAATCATTCATTTTGTGGCTCAGCAAGAGCAATGTCTGTCCCTTCCTCTCTGATTTGCTTTTTGCACACAGAGATTAAATCAGGTTGAGGAATTAGAATCTCAGAGAACAAAGTATCTTCCAAAACAAAACAAGAAAAATATAAGGGCAGACAAACACAGAGCAAATTCAGCCTTTAAAAAAGTTAGGAAGACTTTTCAGAGCTTTACCAAGAGATTCAAAAGCTCCTGTCAGTGTTTAATTAGTTTTAGTGGGATTGTCTATTACATTCCTGAGCTTGTTTTTTTTTTCAGATGAAAATGAGTGTGAGCTGAACAACGGAGGCTGCAGCGAGTTCTGTGTTAACCTGAAGAATTCCTTCCGCTGCGAGTGCGGCGTCGGGCGCACGCTGGGAAGTGATGGGAAAACCTGTGAAGGTGAGGCTTCAGCTACCCCAGGCTGCTGGAAACTGTATAAATCATTCCTTTGCAGCACTGGCTCTCTCTTGGCTCCTTGCACCTGGGATTAAATGTCACTGATATCACCTCTGTGCTTGCCAGAGTGGTTGATACTGAAATATCCTTCTAAGCAAGCAGAGAGAAATCTCCTTGTTGTTGTCCCTGCCTTGTCCATTTCTGTTAGGATTCTGTTAGGATTTGCTTGTATTTATCTCCATGGGGGAAAGGCAGATGTGGAAGATTGGCAGAACTCGTTGCTGGAGTTGTTGGGATTTGGCTCTGGAGATTTGTGTGGTAGAGTTTTGTGGGGGCAGATTTAGCAGCGCTGGGCTTTGGCAGCTCACATCAGGCATGGGGTAATGTCATGGCATTAGGCTGGAGTAGGAGGATCACTTTAGCCTCCCAGGATGGAGATTGAGGAGAGGGGCTGCCAGTCTGCAGACTGAAGTTAAATTTAGGATTAGGGCAGCATTTTGCTCTTTGGTGTCTGTGGGCTCTGCTGCTCCATGCAGCTGCCACAGTTCCTTCACAGTGGTGGCACAGCCAGGTTGAAAACCCTTGATAAATTTAGACTGGTGGCTTAAAGTGCAAATTGTGGGCCTGATGTGTTGTCACTAACAATGCACAAACAATCCCTGAGCAGAAACAGGCAAACCCAGCAAAAATTGATGTGTGCCTGATGTTTTCTGTGGTGAGCTGTGGAAAAGCACTGTGCCCCCTCACAGCAAAGCTGTTCACAGACGCTATGGGGCCTCAGACAAGAAAAACAACTACAGATGTGCCTCGCTTTCCAGCTGCCCAAAAGAGCTAAATCTGCTCTCTGAGCTCTGCTGGTACATCACTCATCCTGGCAGTGACACTTTCCTGGGAAATGCTGCTGTGCAGAGCACTCCTTAAGCACTTGTCAAGTTGTGTGGGGCCAAAAATTGTCTGTGGGCTTTGTCCCTGCCACATCCAGTTCTGAGCTGCTGGGGCATCACATAAATGAGCTGTGCAATTTTTATTCCCGAGTGCTGCACTCTTCTGACAGGGCTGGAATAGTCTGTTTGGAAACTCGTTTGTTTCTGCCATTCCCCAAGTTGGCTTTTAGGGCCTTTGATATATCATTTAATTTCCCTTCTGTAAGAAGGATGGTGCCTTTCACCAGTTTAGCGCTGCTGCTGGGGATTTTTACAATCTTGTTAGTGAGTTTTATTTCTGAAGATGTGCCCTCAGCTTTGTGAGCTGGTAGAGAATGGGATGTGAGGTGTGGGCCACCTCACAGCTTGTTGCTATAAAGAACAAATGCAATAGATTTAGCTTGATTACGTGAGCTGGTGAGACTAGAATAGAGTTTTAAGTATCTTAAAATTTACATTATGATGCTTTACTCATTGCTTTGACTCATGTGGGGTGTTTGAGTTGTTATTTTCCATACATTGTATGGGATTTGAGTGTGGGATTTCCATTCTTTTCTTTATATTTCAGTGAAAAAACACACAGTGATTTCTGATGGCAGGCTCGGGGAGAAATATTTCATATTTATGATTTGCTTAACTTAGGCTATTTTATTTATTTTATTATTTTTATATTATTTTATTTCTTAATTTTTTATTTATTATCTATTTTATTTACTATTTATTTATATATTATTTTATTTATTTATGTTATTTTACTGAGAACAGTAGCACTCACCTAGCATATCCCGAATGGTTAAAAAATGGTAAAAAAAAAAAAAATCAAGCAGTTAAGGTCATTTGAAAGAAAAAAACCACTGTGCTCTGCATGAGTAAAGGTGTATAATTAAAAAAGGGGTCTCCACCTCATTTTTTGGGAGCCAAATTGTTGCCTTTGAGCTGTATTGCTCAGGCTGCTGGCTGGTCAGGGGTCTGTTGGGGCCCGCAGGATGCGCTGATTTTCCTTTCTTCCCCAGAAATTGAAGGCTGTCACAATAACAACGGAGGCTGCAGCCACACCTGCATTGAAGTGGAAGACACCTACCAGTGTGAATGTCCCAGGGGACTTGTTTTGTCAGAGGACAACCACACTTGCCAAGGTAGGACAAGAAAATCACCCCAGCAGCCTCTGTCCCCTGAGAGAATCTCTGAAGGAACTTTGCTTCTTGTTTCTGCTGTCTTCTCTTGGTCTGTCCTATCCAGGTGGGTTAATGGAGCTGTGTTACTAATGACAGACCATCCAAAAGTGAGAGCTTGAGGTTGTTGCTCTTCTCTCCAGGCAGGAGAACAGCTTGAGCTCATCTTTCATCACGTTAATTGTAGGGTTAGTGTTCCCTTACGATTAATACTGCTTAACATCTCCCATTATACTGCTCCCTGCACACCTCTGACAAATTTATGCTGTTAGAACTGACATTTTTCCATGCTTCAAAATCTCAGCTAAAGCAGTCCAGTCCCTTCCAAGAACAGGGTTAAAGACAGATGCATGGTTTTTTTCCAAGTATACCATTCCAGTAAGCATTCCTATGCCTTGAAGCAGGGCACTAGTTTTGATATTAGGTGCTCCTGCTGCCCCTTGGCAAAGTGCCTGGGATAGCATCTAAAAATTGACTGTTGCCTCTGCTGTTTGGAGGCCAGGGCAGCATTATCCTTGGAGAACCTTCCATCTGAACTTTCCACAGGGAATCCTTCATGCTGAGTCACTTGTGCCTATGGCATGCACATGGAATAAACAAGCTCCCTGTTTTTTTTGCAAAGATCTCTTTTGCAAATCCATCCAGGCTGCCAGCAGTCTGGTGTTGCCTGGTGTGCTCAGAAAACCTCCTGCAGTCTGATGTGCCACAGAGTGCCCAGACATCAGTTGGAGGGACAGATTCAGGCCTTATGGTGGCCAAAAGCACAGGTATGCCTCAGAGAGGAAGCTGGAATGCTTCCACTTGATGGAAGTTCTGCTTTTTAAGCTTTTTAGAAATGCAGGGCTCCCAGGGGTGAGCATTGCCCACTTGGGATCCAGCAGTGCTGGTGGGGAGGCAGAGGTGAGGATTTCCAAAAGCTGTGATCACACTCACTGATTGAAGGGCTGATTGATGGATACAGGCAAGAACAGAGCCGTGTTTTTCAGTCCTGAGGCAACCCCAGCAGGGCTGGAAGTTCTGGATTTCCCAGCCAGAGTTTCTGCTGCTTGTGAGGCTGCTAATGAGAGCAGCAGCACTGCTGGGAGCCAGGCTGGGGTTCAGGATCCAGCATCTCATAAAGTGAAATTGCCTGTTCTTTTGCATTCATGGATTTATCTCACCATGCTGTGGCCTGCAATTCTGAGCAGAAATGGAGCTGTACCACACAAATTTTTATGACACCTAATCAGGTTTATATTGGTTCAATTAACAGTGCAGGGCAGGCACAGTAGCCTGAAGCAATTGGATCTGCAGCCTCTCTACCCTCCTCTGCACTGTCTCCACGTTCAGAACAAACATTAATAATCTTCCACAGAAATCACAGTCTACAGGCTGCAATTTTTCCATAAAGATACCAGCCAGCAAAACACTTGGAATCTTTCAGACCATCCTAGAATTTTGCAGTCCTTCCTAGTACCCCACGTCTTCCTGAAGAGTAGGGGTGAAACGCTCTTCCCCAAATTTTTGTGCAGCTCTTTGAAAGGCCAAGGAAGGAGCCAGAGGCTGGAATATGGTAGCAGTAACAGCAGCAGACAGAGAAATGAGTGTTGGACTCGCCACAGAAGCTTCATCCCAGAGTCAGATGCTCAGAGGCTTTGGTGCAAAACAGAATTTAAAGTGGAAATGAGGAGGCTTTCCCAGTTCTCACAGGTGCTCTGGGAAGTATGAGGGTGAAGAACTAAAATGTCTGACTGGCACACGCTGGGTGTTTTCCCAAAAAGCCACAAGTTGGCTTGAGTCAAGAGTTTGTTTTTGTGTCCAGGTGGTGGAGAGCACACAGCTCCTGCAGCTCTGGAGCACAGGGAAAAGGGAATGTTCTCTTTCTCCCACTTTGTGCCAGTCAAAGACATGTAGAAACAGAGAGATCCTGAACCAAATCAGTCCTGAACTTCAGAGAACTGCAGCTGAGATCCAAATCTCTTGCCCTGAATGTCACCTTCATGAAAGCAGTACATTTTCTTATTTATCAAGGAGCGCTAGAACAGCGAGTCTTTAAATCCAGATGGAGCCAATCATTTCTCCAAAGGATGTTCCTCTCTGTCTGCATTATGCTGTCTTTCCAAGCCCCTTTGTCTGCTCCTGAGCTGTGCCATTTGACATGCTCACTTATTCCCACTTGTCTTCTGCTGCCAGTGGAAGGAAGGTTAAGGTAATTTTTAGTTCTTTAAGCCTCTGTTCTAACCCTGCAGTGTCATCGTGGGAACATATTGCTTTGGGCACTCTGAATACATTTTAGCATATCACTTTGAAATTATCAACTTTTAATCAAAACTCCTTCCTGAAGGTACTCAGAGGCTGTTGCAAATACCTGAGCTGGGACAGGGAAATTTTTTAAGGAGGGTGAAATGCCTATTTAAGCAGTGTGCCTTATATATAAAATATCCAGAATCCTAAATTATATAATTCATGATTGAAATTAAGGGAAGGCAGGTCATAGGAATGTTAAGGACCGGGACTGCAATTAATTTTGGCAAAAATCTCAGGAAACTAGAATATTTGCAAAAAAGTTTTGTTGTGGGATTTTAAAATATAATTAATGTAAATCCTGCAAAAGGTTTGTTTTTCTACCTGAAACCATAATATATGCCACCAGTATGTTTGTCCTGTCTCTAACTGAACTGCATAATCCCAAGGAGTATATGTACAGCAACCACTTTTTTTATTGAAGATTATTCTCTCTTCCTTCCTTTTTATTTTGTCCAAACTCTGTTTTCTCCTGCTTCTTACATAATGAAATTTTAATTTAAAGAAATTCACACGGAGGCCTGTATTAAAATTTAAAGGTTGGAATGAGTGAGCTAATTGGGTTTGCTTGTCAGAGCTAGGTTTATTGCTTATAAAAATATTATTATGGCATTTTGAGGTGCTTCCATTTTAGCCTGGTATCTATATGGAATTACTCTGCCTTGTTTCAACGTGTTCTGGGTTTGATGTAAAATCTGATTAAGGCTCTTAAAATATGGCTTTGCCTGGGGTGTTGTGAATTTGATACCCATATCTGGCAAAGGCTCTTGCCAGGACATTGCAGTGCAAGGGATATCAACCAAATCTGTGCTGAATATTAAGTGAAGCTGGGAAGCACAGCTAAGTTTCTCACTTCATTGTCTTCTGAGGCATTGCTGTGGCTGGAAAATTTGGGGCAGTGGCAGCTCTGGCTTGTGTTGTGTTAGGTGGGACTGCAAGATGGGTAGTTAGGTTACTGTGGTAGGATCATAATTATAAATGCCATCTGTGATTCCCCTTTTTTTCCCCCAGTTATAACTGGTGTAGCCCACTGGTGGGTTTGTAGCACAGACTTACTCTGGGGATTTCTCTTGCAGTTCCAGTGCTGTGCAAGTCCAGCTCTATTGAGGTGAACATCCCAAAGGACCTGGTTGGAGGCCTGGACCTTTCCCTCATCAACACTTCGTGCAAAGGCGTGTCCAATGGCACTCATGTCAACATCCATTTCTCCCTGAAGTCCTGTGGTACTGTTGTAGATGTATGTATGACCTCCTGCCCAGTCTCTGGGATCTGGGGATTTGGCTGTGGCTTACTTGGGGAGTAAAGGTTAAATAAATGGTTTAGCTGTACCCTCAGAGCTGCTTTCCTGTGCTGCCATGCAGCTGCCCTCAGAGTAGACCTGGGCTGGCATTCCAAAGGCAGAGAGCCCGTTCCCTCCAGCAGTGTGTGTCTGTGAGCATGGGTGCTGCTTTCTGCTCGCCTCCTGCTTCACAAGGCTAGAAGGTACAAGTGCCCTCACTCCTCATCCTCCTGCTGAGACACATTCTGGTCTCCTGATAAATTTTCAAGGCTTAAACTGGCAACTGGTCAGGACCCCGAGGGCTCACCTTAGCAGAGGGGTGTAGCAGAAGTGTGGTGCATCGCAGTTGGCAGCAGAGACCGAGGTCCTTAGTTGGTGTGTGAGGATGAGCAGCACCGTTCTGGATGTGGGGTGTAAACCCACAGGCCGGGCCTCCGGTGGCTGCCCCGAGCGCCGGCCCCGAGAGGCCTCTCTCAGTGATCTCCCCTTTCCTTGCTGCAGGTAATAAATGATAAAATCATTGCCACCAACCTGGTGACTGGCTTACCCAAGCAGACCCCGGGGAGCAATGGGGACATCATTGTCCGCACCAGCAAGCTGCTGATCCCGGTGACCTGCGAGTTCCCGCGCCGCTACACCATCTCCGAGGGCTACGTGCCCAACCTCAAGAACTCTCCCCTGGAAATCATGAGCCGCAACCAGGGCATCTTCCCCTTCACTCTGGAGATCTTCAAGGACAAAGACTTTGATGAGCCCTACAGGGGTGCTCTTCCCACCCTCAAGCTTCGGGACTCGCTGTACTTTGGGATTGAGCCCTTGGTGCACGTCAGTGGACTGGAGACGCTGGTGGAGAGCTGCTTCGCCACTCCCACCTCAAAAATTGATGAGATCCTGAAGTACTACCTGATTCAGGATGGGTGAGTTCACTGTCCCCTCTCTTGCTGGTAATTTAATGGGAATTGACAATGGGGCTGAGGTGTCTGTGTGATGCAGGAAACACTATCCCTTCTCCACAGCAGCCTGTCTGCCGTGCTGATAGCAATCACCAGCAGCCATCAAGCTGGAACCACCTGTCCCATCAAAAGTAATTGGGAGAAACAGTGGGAGGCAGTGAAAGAGGCTCTTCCGAGTGCAGCTTTTACAGGATGTGTTTCCCTGTCGCTAGCACTGCGGATAATTGAGTTGGCTCCTGTAGAAAAGATTCTCTCTCCTGATATCCTCTCTCTGCCAGCCACAAAGTGCCAAGCCAATGTGCAGAACCCCCCTGGCCGTGTGCCGCTGCCAGGCAGCTGCTGCAGCAACTGGAGCAAGTTTTTTAATTTTCTCATAATGGCCTTACTACAGCACGAGCCAGAAGAGCTCATTGCTGGTACGAGCTGCAGGAGAATCCCTTGCTTTGCTCTCCCCTGATGCCTGTCAGTGCAGTAAACATAGGGGCTTTCAGTTTGGCTGAAATCTTTTGAGGTGTTTGGGGTTAGTGATCGTTCCAGGATATGCTAAAAATAATTTTGTGCAGATCTGTGGGTTCAGTTGCGGTGGTTTTTGCATCAGAGGTTTGGGGAGCCTTGCTGTGGGCTCAGCTGTGGCTCCTGAGATGATCCCTCTTTTCAGATGCTTCTTTGGGTGCTGAAATGACCATGCCAATGCTACAGCATTGCTGTGGAGTGTTTGCATCCAGCTGCTGAACCAGACAGCTCTGAGGGAGTGTCATCGTTGTGAGGCAGTCTGCTGTCCTCCAGGGAGGGAAATCCAGCCAAAGGAGTATCTAAGACATACCCAAAAGCTGTAGCCTGATAGTCAAGGGACTGTGCTTGTGTAAGTCCTGCATGTTGCCTGCCAGACCATTTAATGATGACAACAATCATGTCCTCAGCTGCCAGACTAAATCACCCACTGTTACAGCTGCTGATGGCAAGTCCTGTGTGGTTCTCTTGTAGAAAAAAGGTGCTTCAATGTAAAGTACCCCAAAATACTGTTTTCATTTCCTTCTGAGAGGATTCAGCCAGCTCTGCCTCCATCCTAGGCTGCAGTCCTGTGCCCAACATTTCTGGGCTTTATGAGCAGGTCTGTAATGGAAAAATTGATTTTATGAACTCCCTGGCTTGGCTGTTCCCATGGACCCTTCACAGAGTCAAGGCCCCAAGCATTCTTTCATCTCTCCCCATGAGTGAAAATGATGGGATTTAAAACAGCAGCCAAAACCTGAGCTGGATAGAGAAGGGAGAAGGCAGGAAATGTCATCTCTTGAGTTCACCCCAGCACTTGTTGAAGAATTTATGGCACCAGCAGTCCCTTGGTACCTGCAGAGGGCATTAAAACTTCACTGAAGGGAAAAGTGCTCCACTCTGCAGTCATCACTGCAGGCCCCAGTGTTTCCAGTGATTCAAAATTAAATTAGCTGAGTGCACTGCTGAGTTGTCCCTGCTCCAAACACTTCTCTAATAACTCAGTTTCCTTCTAGAAATCCAGCTTCAAAAGCCCATGGCAATGAAGATGGCATTTTTGTATCAGTTTACGTAGGATCAGACCTGTAAGAGTTCATATTCCAAAGGGAAACGCTGTTTAAGTTGGAGAGGATATACCTTGGACTGAGGAATGGGAAAATTCCCTCTGCTGCTCTCTTCTCTGTTAATTCCCTGCCTTCTGAAAACAAAATGAAACAAAGGCATTGACCGATGGCACAGCTGATAAACGCTGAAGCTCACTGGGGCATCTGGAGCAAGGTCATGTCACCGCTGAGGTCAGGAGCTGTGATTCAGCAGAGCACGAGGTGCTTAAGGTAGTTCCATTGCAAAGCTCATCTTGTTGTGCCTCAGGCTGCCCCATTTGTTAGGCTGAGGTGGATATTTCATCGTGCAAGCCTTCCTTTTAACCTTGCAACCCTGAATAAGAGGGTCAGAGCACAGCTGCTGCGGCGCTGCCACTCTGCTCCCCAAACCTAAGTGCATTATGCACAGGGATAGGGTGATTTTCCCCATATCCTGACCAGGCTCTCCTTTTCCTTTTCCTTTCATACCTGTCTCTTCTCACCTCTTCAAAGTGAGCAGCAGGGTTTATGGGGGTTTCCTAGGAGAGTGGGATATGGTCTGGCCCCACAAATACAAAAGGACTTGCTCTTGTGACTCGTGAGGTTTCTGAGCTGGTTTTTGTCTATGTATCTCTGATTCCTTTGTGGTGTTCTTCCACTTTCCCTCTCCCTAGCCCCAGATCAGTAGGTTTCCTTCCACCAGTGTGCAGAACCTTTGGAGAAACTGGGATTTAGGAGTCAGTTTGAGCCAGTGTCCAATAATTATCACAGTTTTTATGCTCACAAATGAGAACATGCCTGTGAGCTGACTTCACGACACTGGAGCTTGGCCACTCACCTATGAAAAGTCTTTAACTGTCATTCCTTACCATCAGATGCCTTGTTTAAAAAGGAATTTTAACAACATAGACATTCCCAAACGTTCCAGTGGAGGCAGAATTGCTCTTTAACAACTGAAAGCGTCAAACATCAGCATTGCTGGCAATGCCATGCACATTTCTCATGCAAAGATGGGAGCTGAAGCTTGCTGCAAGAGCAAGACTTTGAGCTGCACCTGTACCTCTTGTCTCTTCCACCACTGCTTTGTTGTTTTGTTGGTTTTTTTAAAATATCTTTCAAAGTCCCCATTTTTGGAATTAACTTGCTAGAAAGGATGAGCTGCATTGCAATACAATTTCACAGCATTATCAGGGCCTCTCAAGATGCCCCAAGACTTTGCAATAGTCAGCAGTAATTATTCAGCCACCATTACTTTTTGTCTGTCAGACTCTAAATAGGCTGTAATAGTTTATAAATGAGCTGCACCTGGAATGTAACTTGCTATAAAAGCAGCTTATTTTCTTGCAGTTCTGCGACCTCTTGCACAAACATGCATTGCTAGCGATGGAAAAACTGAAATTATAAACTTTGGGTGTAGTGAATTTGAGCTGTTTGACCAAATCCAGCAGGAAGAAAAATGTAAATGCTATAAAGCTAAGTAAATCTGTATTTTTTGTTGTTTTTCATCATCTGTCATATTTTAGTAACGTGGGTGCAGGCTGCTTCATTTTAAGCATAATTTATGTGCATATCTATGTGTATACAGTAAGTGCATACCACGTTCTGGTGCGTATAACACTGCAGGCTGTTGCACAGGAAGGTGAAATGAGGACAGACTTGCCTGCAGCTCGCTGGCAGCCCCTCTCTGAGGGGACTGGGCCACGTCCTGCCAGCCCTCTGCTGTGCTGAGCTGTTCCTCGTCTGCAGATGCTATTAGCAGTGCTGCTGTTTTTCCCCGTCGTTCCCAACTTTTCTCCTGTGGCCAAAGAGGAAGTAGCAGAGATGGTAGCTGAGCCTGAGAGAACCGATCCCTCCTTTTCTTTCTCTGGTTAAGTAGGCTGGAATGTCTTTTCTCTTTCTTTTTCCATTCCTGGGAAACCCATTAAAGCCTATCCCTCTGCTCTCCTCAGCTGCGTTTCTGATGATTCTGTGAAGCAGTACACGTCAAAGGACCATCTTGCCAAGCATTTCCAGGTTCCTGTGTTCAAGTTTGTGGGCAAAGACAACAAGGTAAGCTCAAAACTCAACTCTCAGGTATTTCATCAGCTCTGATATGACAGAGGAGCCTCAGCACCGAGTCAGAAAAGGGTATGGAATAGCTGGCCCAGGGCAGGTGCTGCTGTGCCTGTTCCAGCAGCTGCATCTTACAGGAGCCCTGACATGGGTACTTTCAAGAGAGATTGATAAAAACAATTAAAATTAAAATATGAAGGGCAGTTTTGGGGCATCAATGCCACAGCATCATTGTTACTTCCAGGGTGATCTTGGTGGGCCCTTGTTTGCTGGGTGAGAGAAGTGTTCTCACTCATCAGGCACATTTCTCAGTGCCCTGTCTTTAAAAAAACACAGCTTCTAGTCTGGGATCTCTTCAACCTTGTGTCTTTAGCTCGTGCCAGGACTCCAGACAGAAGGCCACCACACTGCTTAATTCAATGTGAAGCCAGGCTGTCTCTCTGGGGCAGAAGCTCTGTGGTGGGAGGACAGTGGAAGGATAATGCCATTTTCCTAATGCAAATAGCTTTCCTTTCTGTGTTGGAGGAAATTGGATATTCCAGCCATTGCTATGCTCAGCCTGCTCCAAAAGGTGTAAAGCTAATGGAGAGCCCCAGCAGGGTTAAAACAGATGAGATCTTCTAAAATTCAGAAATTTTTCCTTGGCTTTCTTATTACCCCTGCTGCCTCCAACATGCATCCTCCCATCCTGCACAATGGATTCTGCTTCAGACCTCTCCAAGTCTTCGTGGCTGCTGCTTGCTCTCCTTGTCATTTACGGGGCAGGGAAGCAGCAATCCTGTCTCTGCCTTTGCTGTGCAAGGAGAAGAGGCAGATGTCTCCTTGCATTCTCTCTCTTCCCTCAACTTAGCCTCTCATCACCCTGTGTTTTCCTCCTTTTTCCTTTTGGTTTCCTGGCTTTGTTTTCCCAGCTCACTTGAAATTCTCTTGCACGTCTCCATCAGTCCTTGCGAGGCTTTGCGCACTCCTGAGGTGCAGCTCCTACCAGTCCACACGAGGTCTTCCAAGCTGATTCCTGTCATTTTCATCCCTTCATCTGGAGGATCATTTCACCCCTTCCTATTCCCTGTCTCCCCACTCTTGGCTCTGAGATCTCAGCCAGGCTCTCTGGAGAGGGCTCTCAAGGAAACAGAGGGAGCAGCCGCTCTGGCTGCGGGTGGCGATGCTGGACACGGACTGTGTGCCACAGGACCGCTGTGGTGCTGGGCCAGTGGTCCAGAGGTGCACTCCAGAGCCATGCACTGACCCTCCTGCTGTGTCCCCACCTCAGGAGGTGTTCCTGCACTGCCGCATCCTCGTGTGCGGGGCGCTGGACGAGACCTCGCGCTGCGCCCAGGGCTGCCGGAGACGCGCGCGCAGGGCGGCCGAGCAACGGGAGGAGGAGCAGGAGGAGGAATCCCTTCACATGGCTAACCACGTCCTGACAGGAGGCCCCATCAGAATCGACTTTGAGGACTGACACCCACCCTCTGGAACAGCATTCCTGGCCTTCCTTATCACTGCCTTCTGTTGTTGTTCTTCTCTGTTGAGAAACGGGAGGTATTTGTTAGAGCCCTGCTCGAACCTCAGGACTCATTTCCTTAACTCTGTGGTGATTATTTGTGAAGTATTTTGTGCCCACGAGGCAGCCCTTGGACTGCAGAACAGTTTGGTTTTATCTGCATTTCTCCCCGACAGCCCTTCAGCTGAAGGGACCCTGTTTCTTTGCAGGCCAGAAGTGTTACCCAACTTTGTCTTTCCCCACATCCACCTACAGGCCCCAGGACTGTTTGTCCTTGACTAAACAAATGTTATCCAAGCCCTTCTTGCATCAGACAGTACAAACAGTATCGTAGCTGAGCGTGTTTGCTGTGCAGCTCTGTGAGTGATGCCGAAGCTTTCGGGTGACTGTCAATAAAAATGTGTATAAAATATATCTCATCATGTGTTAAGTTCCTTGGAGCAATGCAATTGTCATTACAGGCAGCTTAAAGCTCACATCTGTCATGGGTACATTTAAATGGGATTTTAAATAGCAAAACAGATATGATTTTTTTTTAGTGGCTTTTGATAATTGCATGAAGTTTAATAGAGTTTCCTCCTGTATTTAGTGTATCCTCCTCCCTCTTCTCCCACCACCAAAAATGCCTTTCCTAGGTGCTGTGGCACCTTCATTGTAAGAGAAACACCATTAAACATCTCTAAACACCCCCCTCCCGTGCATGCTGCTGCCAAGTGTTTGTTTGGAAGTTGTGATGCATTGCCCTGGTTAGAGAGGCCGTGGTTCCAACAAAGGATTAGAGGAATGCAGGTTAATTATTTATAGCAGTCCATGGCAATGTGGGCAGTTCTCAGGACAGGGCTGTCCCCAGTGAGCCTGGTGACAGGAGGCATGGCAGCGTTGTCAGAGTGGCCGTGGCAGGGGACACAATCACCGGTGGTGGTGGTGGCATCGTGGTTGTCAGGAATCTTTTCGGGCTGTCAAGGTCCTTCCAAAGAAAATGTAATGGATGTGATCAGCCTGGGCTCCTCTGGGCTTCACTGAGCTGGGTGGTAAAGGATTAGGGATGATCCTTCATCATTTTCTGCTTTACTTGGAGCAGCCAAATTGCTGCAAAAGCCAAAATTTGGCTGCTGCTCTCAAATGGAAGTGGAATCCATTTGAAGGGACCATTTAGAAGGGAGTCACAAATGACCTCAAACATTTCAACCTGTTTCACAGATTTATTTGTTCTGGCAAACGAGATTCCAGTTAGGAATGAACATTTAATGGCTAAGAGTTTAATAATTTTTCTAAATAGCTTCATGGCTGCTTTTCCAGTCTTGGAAATAATGTGTGTGTGTGTGTGTGTGTTAAACAAAGATATTTCTATTATGATAAGTAGGTGTAAATGGAAAGACACTTTTTGTGTGGTATCTAACCATGTGTGAATGAAAAAGAAAGGAAAAAGGCTTCTCCTAGGATTGTTGTTCTGCTGATTCACATCTGCATTAGGACCACAGGGGCAGTTTCCCTGTGGAAATTTCTTTGTTCAGGCAGCCTCTGCTAAATATATTTGTTTTGATAAAACAAGAGCTGGGAAATGAAATTAATTATCTGGTGCCTTCTGGAGAATCAACTGGTTTTGTTTGTTCATGTGGGGGGAGAAGTTCCTTTCCTGGCTTATTTCAGTTATTGTGCACATGATTTGTTTTTTCCTGACAAATTCATGTGAAGCAGCTTTTCCACTCTGCAGCTGAAAACAATCCTGCCAAATGCACAAAGTCAAGAGGAGGCCATGGGATGAGCAAAGCGCTGTCTTTGTGTCCAGAGCAGGATGGAACTGAAGACAGCCCAAGGTTTGTGCAGCAACCTGGAGAATCCTGTGATCAGCTGCTTCCATGGCTGTGCATCCCTAGATAGCAGGAGTGGCACGGAGGGGAAGCAATTTTTAGTTTGGATGCGGTTTTACTGGAGTCCATGCGCTGGTTTGCTCCTCCACAGGATTACCTGGTGCTTTGGCGGAGTCACTGCCACCACTTGAAGGTTCAAATATTTCCTTGTAGAGCTGCTGGTGGGGTTTTTCAGATTACCACAGTGAAAAATGAATTTATTAAGTAGCTGGCCTGTTGGTCTCTAGGGTTTTGGGATGAGTGGCAGTCTGAAGGCAGGGAGAAATTATGATTTATGTCAGCGACGTCTCCAGCGCATCGGTGTCTGGGTACAGAGATTTTGTTCAGAACCTTTTGATTTCTCCAGTGTGTGTCATCACCTGCCAGCAGTTGCTTGGCTTTAATCTGATAGCAGTTGAACTATAAAATAATTTGTGATATTTGCCATCCAGCCGGCTATTGAACGTAGACAGTACAGCTGTTTTAATTTCTTTTTTGTCATTTAATCATTAGAGTATGTTCACATTTAAACTGGCCACAGGCACCATTTCACCAACAAAATACAAAGTTGGGGAAGTGTCTTGAATAAGGAATGTTCCCTTCCCATCCCCTAGCCTAAAGTATGTGTTTCTTAGCTGGATAACCAAGGTTATGTCCAGCCTTGTGCTCTGGCAGAGTGGTGAACCTCAGCAATGCAGAATTCCCTCTCCAGTGGCATTAGCCCAGCTAGGAAAGGCTGTCATTGCATCTGATCAGTGTTGATCAGAAGTCCTCTGTGATGGAACCCATGCCAATACACACCCCATGCAGCCATTTCCACTTTCCTGGTCTGCATACCAGCGGGCTCTTCTTGTTCCAGCCCACTTGGGGTCAGCTGAACATCTCATTGCTGCTCACTGTAAGGCAAAGGTGACTGGCAGGAACAGGAATACAGGGCTTAAATAATTTACAGCTCCATGCATACATTTTAAACCTTTTTAAACTGGAAGAAAAACAACCAAGACAGACTCTTTCCACTCTTGTTAAATCACCCTTTTGCAGCCTTAACTTCTCTGTGGCAGATGGAAGAACATAACCATAAATACGTTTGCAGGAGCCGCTGAAATATTTACGTGGCGAGGCGCTCACACACCCAGGAGCAGCTTCCTTCCAACAAGAAACCCAGCTGAAAGCTGTTTGCCAATGTTCTGTGGAGGCAAAACGCTGGTTTTGCATGCAGAGAAAGCTCCCCATAACAGATGGGAGTATTAACCGTGTTTTAGAAGGAATGGTGTCTGAGGCTGCTGATAGCAGCCCCACAGAGGTAGCACGTTAAGTCCTGTCACCTGACAGATAAGCCTCCAGAATTTGGAATATCTCATCCAGAGCCACTGTGAGCCTCCTGCTTCCCTCGTGCGAGAGATGGAGGTGGATACCCAGCCATTCTGTGTAAAAAGGGATCCTAAGGGCAAAGCTTTGTTAAATGCTATAGGAGAGAAGTAATTAAATAGATGTGCATGACACTGGCAAAAAAAACGTGGCTTCATCTCCTGAGACTGGGGGAGAGGGCTGTGGTTTCACATCTGATAAATTAAATGGTGGGCTTTGGTCCCAAATATCAATTGTGTACCACAAACACCTCAAGCCCTTCCCCTTAACTCATGCTTAAGAAATCTCCAGATGTCTTAAATCAGTTTAGGACCCACCAACTATTTAAATATGCAGGGTTGTCCAGGTGTGTAATGACAGGATGGAAAGTGTCAGGGACGGGCATGAGCAACGTACTGAAAGCAGATTTCCCCTCTTCAGTCTGTCACCAGTGGTGCAAAAATGTAAATTGCACATCCATGGACTAGGAATTTCACAGGGCTTGCAGAAACCTAATGCCTTGCACTGCAAATTAGAGAGTTACAGGGTGGGGGGAGGTAATAGCGTGTATTTAAGGTAAGCCCCGTGTTTATAACCAGCACTGCATCCTGCTTGCCTCTCCCGATGGAAAGAGCTGGCATTGGGATCCTGCTGCCTGGAGGGCTTGGAAAGGGGCGCTGGGGCTGTGGAGCTGCACCTGCAGCAGCCCCGGCTGCCCTCTGTCCATGGGCTGGCTCAGCTCTGCCCAGAGCCACCTCAGCCCGGGTCCTCAGCCCCTGCTGGGCCTGGCAGGAGTCACTGTGCTGGAGAGGGGCTCACGGAGACCGGGGCAGCTGCTCCTCCTCACAGCTCATCCCGCTCTTCCTCGCTGCAAATGCAGGCGCTCCTCTGGCTGTTCATGAAGGGCCGGCAGCCCAGGGTCCAGACGGCGTTGAACACCGTGTCTGCCATGGATTCACAGGCTGTGGAGGAGGATGGGATGGGCAGGTGAGGACAGGGGCACTCCCAGCCCGAGGCCTGCACTCACCTGCTGTCCCCTTGCAGTTGGAAGCGTGGGCTGTCACCTTTTCTCTAAAATCCTAAATCCTGAGGTTCCCTCCTCTTTTCTCCCCAGGGTGGCAGTAATTCCTCTCCCCACCTAAGCCCCTCTTTTCTTGCCTCTTTCAGGCCTTACTGGTTGATGGATCATCTGGGGCTCTGCAAACAGCACTCTTTACCAAACAGATTTCCCAGGAGGCCTCCACACTACTCCTCCTCCTCTAAGTTTTGCCTATAGCCACTATTAACCAACCTTTCTGGGCTTTTTGGGGAGTTATGATGCCACCTGCCAGCCAGCATGAAAAATCCTACAGCAGCTGGAGCAGCTGACTGTCTGACTACTAACCCCTCTTCACCTCAAAAAACAACCCTGAAAGTGCTTGTCAGTAAAAAAACAGGTTAATATTAGGTATTTAGGGTTTATTTACTGGCACTGATTGCTGTATGCATGATGAAGTTGGGAAAGCCTTGCCTTTGGGACTGTTTTCTCCTCTCCAAACACCTCAGAGCTCCTGTTCCCTTGGGAGGCTGCTCACTTGGCAGGCACTGGAGAGGCTGTGGTGGGTCAGTGGGAAAAACAAGGCTTTGGATGCCAGATAAGAGCTGGGATGGCTGTGGAAGAGGACTGTGGCAGGAGCTGCTCAGAGCAGCCCTGGGGACAGGATCTGTAGAGCCCAAGGAGAGGGGAGGATGGCTCAGAGGTTCACTGGTGTTACCTGTGCCTCCTACAGCAGCCAGGACAGGGATGCTGGAGGAATCCACTGCCTGGCAGAGGCAGCCTGGCTCAGCCCAGGAGTGTGGGCTCTGCTCTAACCTTAACTCCTTAGGATCCAGGTTTGCTTTGCTGCTGCAAGCAGAGAGCAAGAAGGAACCATACGAAAAAGTGTCAGGGGAGAATGTGGAGAGAGAAGAAGTTGGCTGTGTGAGGACCTGTTGATAAGGGTGACCATGAAAGATTGGCTGTGCTCAGCCTGCAGCACTTGTGTCTCAGTCCATGTCTTTGATTTCTCTTGCTGGCCTGGGCACTCTTTCCATGCATTTATTTGTGACCAGGTAGGAAGCCATCTGCACTAGTACTGGTGTCATGCAGACTTCCCATGTGTCCTGATCAGGCTGCACCTTTGGAAAACAAATCCATATTTAAGGATACCTTAGAGCAGGGCGTCAGCAGAGGTTACCAAAAAAGCTCTTCTCAGACTTGCAGGCTGAGGAGAGTTAAATTAGGCAAAACCAGGGTGGCACTTGAGCTGCTGCTGCATCACTAGAGCTTTGTCAGCACTTCTGAGCCTGCAGTGGCTCAGCCACCACCCAGCCTGGTGTGTCCCTAGTGCCATCATCATCATCATCATCATCATCATCTCTTATGTGATGGCAGATCCCTGAGAACCCTATCCTTGGCTCTCTGGGTTTTGCTGGCCCCTGGCCACGTACAGGTTTCAGTGTGTGCCTTGCTGGCCCTGGAAGGCTTGTTTGGTATCCTGTGAAGGTGCTTGAACTGTCTGGGAGTGTATCCAAGTTTTAAAGGAATTGCTTTCAGCAACAAAAAACATTGTTTGTGTTTTTTTTTCCCACATTGTAAATGTTTTCTAAATGCAGATAACAACCATAGGTCTCCAGCCTTGGGACAGAAGCATGTGGCAGAGGGGGCAGGTCTCTGCGTTCTCACCCAGCCGTGACAAGTGCAGGGCAGACATGCTGCTCCCTACTGCAGAGTTCTGCTTCCTTTTTGGCAAGGAAGGGGCTCCCTGCCCAAACCCTCTCCTCCAGGCCTCCCTGCCCAGGGCACGTGAGGTGGGCAGCCTACCTTGCACCTTGGAGACGAAGCCCAGGCTGCGCTTGAGGTCGGAGCAGATGGAGTGGAGGCACCAGCGGAACTTGGCGTCGCAGCGGTATTTGTTGGCCCCACAGGTGTCATAACAAATGTCCAGCTGGTTACAGCACTTGGTCATGGCAGGGATGCCCAAGTCTAGCTGGGGAAAGAGAGAAGAAGTGTCCCTTGGCTGCGTCCTGGCCTCAGGCTCACACAGCTGGAACGGGGTCAGGTGCTGCAGAGCCCAGCTGGCTCCTTTTCCAGAAGCTGTTCCTGATAGCTGGGGCAGCAGGAGGGAATGTGTGCTGCTCCCTCAGCATCTAAAGGAGGATGAGGGAGCAGCACAGTGGTGTCAGTGGTGCAGGTTCAGTGCAGGCTACATCACATTCTCTTCTCGCCTCTGTGTGCTGGGAGTTACCGTCTGGTAGAGAGGTGGGAAACAGCCCCTCCGTGGCCATTTTCTGGTTTTCATTTGTCAGACCTCATCAGGGAGCTCCATGGCCTTGCCAACAGTGGCAAAGGCTCCTTTTCTCTTTCCTCTTTCTCCCACAACCTCACAAGGTCCTGCTTTTTTGGCCTAACAAATGTGCCGTAAGTAATTTAGTGCCTTATTTCTCAGGGATGCACTTGAGGCTGAGGACAAACACAGCGTGGGCAGGGGAGTTCTGCTCCCTGTAAGCTTAGCTAATAACCCTGGGGGTGATGGGGAAGAAGGCCTGTCTCCTGGAGAGACTGGACTTGTTAGCTTGTTATAAATGATTCCTCTTTTTGCCCTTCCTCATGTAAAATTTAAGAGATGAATTGTTCCTTCGTTGCACTCGTCATTGCCTTGGGTGCAGAGGAGGCACCACAGAAATGCCCACAAGGTTTGCAATGAAATAGAGTCTCAGGAATTAAACCTAACATGAAAAACTGGCTGCAAAGAGAGGGGTTGTCAGGGCAGGAATCTGCCTAATTGCTGCAGACTCCATGGGCAGCAATAATGCATGAGCTAAATAGGAATCCCTGCTCCGAGAGCCTCCTGGGAAAGCTTTTCCTGGTGATTCCAATATGATTTCATTAATTGCCTCTAAGCTAATGAGCGGGTGCAGTATTAAAGCCTGTGAGTTTAATCCAGTGCTTGTCAGAGGCAAAAAGTGTGGGAAGAGGTGAAGGGGGCAGGTGTGGAGGATGCACTCGGGTGTTGCTGTGTGCACACAGCCTGTTGTCACCGAGCTGCACAGCCCAGCCCAGCCTTTTCCTCAGCCCAGAATGATGAGCTGGTGGTGAGATGAGGGAGCTGCATCCTTTGGGAATGGTGGGTGGGACAGTACATACACTTTCGGGTACCTTGAGCCCCAGAAAATGGGAGCTACAGCCGTTGGGTTCTTGGGGTTTGTAGTGAGGCCGTGGCATGGGAGCCTTCCCTGGGAAAGAAAAGACAGGACAAAGGTTAGGAAAGCTGATCTTCCCGAGGCCAGGTCCAAAAAGCAAGGAGAGATACGCAGCTCCCCTTTGGCATCCCCAAATACTGCTGGTTACATTACAGCAAGTGGGATCTTTCTATCCTCACTCTTGGAGTGTTGGTGTGCTGTGGACCTCCCCCAAACTGTGGCAGACCTTGCATGTCTGATCTTGCTCTGAGCAGGTCTTCTTGGTCCATTTTCTGCCTGTGCTGATGCACCACCACCTTCTGCAAATCATTTATATCCCTTTAATCTCTGCACCTTCCTCAGTCTGCTTCTTAATATGCATAAAGGAGCAAGAAGTCCCTCTGTGAATAATTATTTACCCAATGTAGGAAGAGTCCAGCTCACAGCCAGCTCTAGCAGTACCTTCAGCAGCATTTTAATCTGATTTTTGTAGGAGAGCCTGTTCAGTGCCTGACCACCCCCTGGGGGAAGAACCTTTTCCTGATATCCAGCCTAACCCTGCCCTGACATAACTCCAGCCATTTCCTGGGTCCTGTCCTTGCTCTGGGAAAACATAAACTGTGTGAATGCTCCAACAAAAACACATGTGAGCTGAACTTTCTGAAACCCATCACATCAAGGGTTAAGTTTCTGCTTCCCTGAGCACGGCTAGAGAATTTATACAGACATGAAATGGATCTAATTCAGCCCTTCAAGGCAGGGTTGGGTTCTTTTAAACTCCATTTTCACTTCTTGCTTCTTGTCAGCACCAGGAATTATTTAAGAAGCTTTCCCCATTTTTCTGTTGAGGTACCTAAAATGCCAGTGGTTAATTCAGCCATAAATCTGCTGTGCCCTTGGGAAGGCCTTACAAACAAAAGCCTCAGAGGGACTTATGTAGGAGTGTTCCCAGCACCTCTCAATTAAACTTTGCCAGAGCTGTTTTGCTTAAATGACAGATTTGCTACAAATAAATAACAAACTCAAACCCTGTCCAGCTGCGAGGTGCCACAGGTAATCTTCCCCTTCCAAAAGAGCCTTGTTGGTTTTTTGGAAAGGGATGGGAACTGGGACTCAGAATTCAAATGTTCCTGAGCTGATGCAGGAGGCAGAGGAAAGTTCAAAATCCGCCGTGGGTTTCGCAGGATGGAGTCAAATCCGAGTGACTTGCTTGTGATATTGATTGTGAATTTTGTTCCTGCAGCACACTGACTGGGATAAGATGGCAAGTCTGAGTAGCAGGGAGACTTTTTGGGGATGTGGAGATCATAGAATGGCTTGGGTTGGATGGAACCTTTAAGGTCATCCAGTTATCCAGTCCCCAGCCAAAGATAGCTGCCTTTCCAGATCTTCAATTCCAAAGTCACAGCTATTATAATGTTTTAGAAAGTTGTCCTGAGGGGAAAAAACCCCAACCCTCACATAAGGATTGTGCTGATCCACAAAACATCAAACTGCTTCAGGATAAGCCCTTGTAGGAATCCTGTCCCCTCCCCTCTGCAAAACAGAGCTTTAAAACTTGCAAAGTGCCCCTTTGTACTCTTTCTCATCTAGGTCAAGTCCAAGACACCACAATTAACCTCTCCCCCACATCTTGTGTTCTAGTTAACAGGAAAACAAAAGCAAAACAGGAGTATCAGGCCTTCCTGCCTCTCTGTGAGCATCTACTCAGTGCTCCTGTTATCATTTATTGCTTACCCATCCTTACAGGCAAGAGAAGATAGATTTCACTGCCTTGTTGGCACAGCCCTAGAACTGAAGTTGAGTTTTCCTGATGCATTTTAATGCCCCCAGGCTGTTGTAGCTGTTCCAACAGGCTGGAAAGCAGCCAGCTGGCGATGCAGGAGGTCTTAGGCACTGCAGTGCTGGGACATTGGCAGGGGGAGGTGAGTGTATTTTTGGGGGGATGGATGGTCTCAGGGCTCCTTGCAGTTTTGGGTGGTCCACTGTTGTTTGTGTGCCCCAGGCAGGCAGGCTTTGAGCAGAAGAGGTGCCTGCACACACCCAGCCTTGCATGCCCTGTTGGAGAGCTGGCTTTGAAGGCTTTTCTCACAGCCTGGAGGTGCCCCCCTCATCTTAAACACTTCAGGACCAAATGCTGAGCAAAGCACTGAAGTCTTGCCTGGCCAGGAGGAAGCTACAAGGGCTCCACTCCCAGCTCAGGCTGTTTGTTTCCCCTGAGCTGCCCAGTGAGACTTTGTAAGCAGGATGGTATTTTTGCCAGTAAATGCTAGTGTAACCCTAACGTCCTGATTTAAGGGAGTAATCCATCAAGTTGGTTGTTTTCAGACCTCAGTAGCTGCTGAAAAATCAGGAGAGTCTTACAGCTGGAACAGCCAAATGCCATGTGCTCAGCTGAAGATGGATGTGGCAATCACAGGTGAGTCCTGACCTTTACTGTGGCAAAATAAGCTATTATTGATATCTCTTGGCTGGAATAGAAATAAGTAAGAAGGAATCATTTTTGCTTCATGCCTGGGGGGGGGGGAAAAAAGGGCAATCAGGTCCTGATTCAGCACAAAGATGGTTTGTGTTCATCCTTCAGAGCAAGCACTGGCTCCCACTGGTTTGGGACCATCCCAGTGGTTTGCAATGTCTGTGCCAGAGATTAGCAAGGACAAACGGTCCTGGAGAGGTCCAGCAAGACCCCTGGAGCACGTGGGCAGCATTTCAGCAGGTTCCCCCTTCAGGCAGTGATTAATGAGCTATTCAGCAGAGGATGAGAACCGGGCTAAGGATGTGCTTGTTTTCCTTTCTAGGTAAAACGCTGTTCCAGTAAGATGCAGGCTGCTCCTGGGGTGTGAGCAGGGATTTGTGCTTCTCTCTGGAGGTGCTTTTCACGAGGACAGGCAGGGAGAGCCCTCTGGATGTGTCCAAAAGCAGTGACTTCTGCACAGTCTGGTGGGTCCTGAGGCTCCCTGAAGCCAGCTCTGAGTATCAGCATTACCTCAGGCACCCTGCAGTCCCAGCCACGTTTTTCCCACTGCCAGAGCTTTCAGTCTCAACGTTAAGGAGGGCAAGTCCCTTTCTGCTCTGAATTTGGAGCTGGAAGTATTTCCAGGCTCATCAGAGAAGAGGTTTCATGGCTGCCAGAGCTCCAGGAGTGTTTGGACAACATTTCCAGGCACAGGTGCTCTTGGGGTGTCCTGCACAGGGCCAGGAGTTGGACTCAGTGATCCTGATAGGTCCTTTCCAACTCAGCCTGTTCTACGATTCTGTGATATTATTTATGAAACAAAACAAAAATCTCAGCAACTTTCAGACTGATTTTAACCTCCTTAGGGCCCCTCTGCCCCTGGCAGGGAGCTGAGGTCCCAGCCCTGCAGCATCTCTTTGTCCTGGTTGTTTCCAGGGGTACCCTGGTGACGGCCCTGTCACCCCACGGCTCCGTGCACCCATTTGGTTCATCCTGCCCCCGGGCCAAACGGAACTATTGCTTTTTGGTGAATCCCTCGGAAGCCCGAAGCAGGCAGGAGCTGCCCGGAGCACTGAAGGCTGCTCCCGGTGACGTGTGGTTTGTCCCCGTTATCTCTCCTCCGCGCCGGCCAGCTCACCACTGCTCAGCAAGGACACTCCGAAGGTTGCTGAGATTAGTGCTGCCTCCCCTCCCTGTCCTCTCCCAGGCTCCGGGGAGCTGGACAGCCCTTCCAGGAAAACCTGCATCCTTCCCTGCCCTGTCTGTGCTCGCAGCGCCTGCCAGAGCGGCGGCAGGGGGGGCCAGGAGGGAAGGAGAGGGGGGCCAGCAGCAGAGAGGGTCACTTACCATACCGACATCGGTACTGACAGACGCCGTTCTTCCCCCCAAGCAGCTCCAGGAAGGAGTCGAAGTAGCTGTTCACCGTCTCAAAGCCGCCGCGGATGGTGTCGATGCCCCAGTCGGAGTAGGACGGCTCCGGTGCCGGCTCCTGCAGGCCGGGGCTGTCGGCTCTCTCCTCACGGGTGCCGCGGCCCCAGCGCAGGGTGAGGCACAGGAGCGCTGCCTGCAGCAGCAGCCGCATGCCGCAGTGCCGAGCCCCGGGCAGCAGAGCTGAGCTCCGCACAGCCGCTGCCTGCCCTCTGCCTGGACTTTAAACGCTGAGCCGGCCTGAGCTCACCGCAGCCGGGGGGCAAAGTGCAGCGCCGAGATGCGGAGCGGCTTCAGCTCCCGGAGCTGGGAGTTTGCACAATCCCGCCGGGCCAGGCCCCTGAGCAGCTCCCGGGAGTGGGGTCTGTGCCCCGGGGCTCCGCACGGACCGCCTCGCTCCCTCCCCAGCCTGCCGGCAGATGAAGAGTGTCTGTCCAAAATTTCTGCTGCTGGGGCAGGCTGAGGGGCGCCCCTTGCCTTCTCCTCAGGCCTCCTGGCTACCTGAGGGGCGGGATGAGACCTTCACCCGGCCTAGCTGCTGGGGGGATCGCTCCTAGCAAACCCACGGAGCCTCGGAGGGGTTGATCCAGCAGCTTGGAGTAGTTTGGGGTTACAAACACTGCATTCAGGGCTATTCCAGGATCAGTGTGGTGGGTGAGCGCTTGCCTTTGATGTGCACTGGGGGCTGATGTGATGTGGCTGGTTGCTACAGCTCCTGTGAGATGTAAATTAAACGTGTATAGCACAGGTGAGCGGGAGGAAAGGCTGGCGCTGAAACCCGAGCCAGGGAATGGGTTGTGGGGCAGGTCCTGGTTCTGGAGTGGGACCAGGCCTGCCAGGACCCAGGGGCTGCTCAGCTGGTGGAGGGCTCAGAGTTGCTCATTAAAAAGAAAGCAACCAAATGAACACCAACAGCAAAAGACAAAGCAAACGACTCACAAGGAATGGAGAAGGGAAATGGTGTAGGAGGGCTCTGGCTGCTGTTAGAAAGCTTTTCAGATGTGCCCCAGCACAGCACGGCCTCTCAGGAGGAGCTGGGCTGCAGGCATTTCAGATCTGTGCCAAACACAGATGCAAATTCTGGCATTTTATTGTTTTGCAGGAGATTCTGCTGCGTTGCTGCTTCTGAAGGGCCAGAGCTCCATGGCACTGCCTGTGGCCCTGGGTGATGAGCTCCAGACATGGGATAAGGAGGAGGAACCGCAGCCAAGGCTTGGGTTCTTAGATGGGTAAGTCAGAGAAGAGGGGAAGGGAGCAAACAAGCTGGTTAGCCCCTCTCCTGTGAAATGGTGTGGGGCCAGAGGCCGCTGCTGCCTGCTTGTTCCATCTCTTCTGAGGCCCATGGCTGCCAGGGCTGAGTTATGGGTGAGGGGACATTTAGGAGTGCAGGAGGTCCCAGGGCAACCTCAAACCAGCTTTGCCTTTTGGGGAGGTAAACCCAGAGGCAGAGAAAACTGGGAAAGGGAGGTTGGCAGCTTAGGAATCAGCAAATCCCTGTCTAGAGTATGCCTTTTGTGACATCTGTGTCACCCCTGGCACAGGGCAGAGGGGGTGCTGGGGAAGTGAGGACTTTCCTGCAGGAGCACTGGAGAGCTCGGGCCTCTGCTGCTCTTCAGACCATGCTGGTGACAGTCGTGGGTGGAAATGGTCCCTGGAATTTGTTGTCAGGAGCCCCAGTGCAGGATTGAAGAGCCCCACGCTGTGTCTTGCAGTGAGTGGAGCCTTTGGTGTCTCTGCTGGTTCAATCCCTGCTCTGCCTGGCACTCCAGTTTGCAGTCCCAGCTCTCCCAGCCTTTGCCAACAGCCTGGCAGAAATTAATGTAGAAAAGAGCAACACAGCTATTTGGGAATAGCTTGGAAATGTCTGAGAGCCTCTGGGTGTCTCTGCATGGTGTCCTGCTTTTATGTAGAGCCTTTTAGGGTTGTTCTGGAGGCAGTTCCAGAGCACAGCTTTCTTTGTCATCCCTCAGTCCCTGGTGACTGATCCATGTGCTGCTGAAGGTGAAGGGAGAGGGGAAGAAACGCTGGCAGGACCGCAGAGGAGGCAAACCACGGGGAATGTGGCATGAGCAGGACGTGCAGCCGCGAGCGGGTGGCTCTGAAGCTGTTTGCAAAATCAATTGGAATTAGGAAAACCGAACAGGGAGGGGAGGGAGCAGCTGGCAGAGAGCAGAGCCTGGGTAAAGAGGAGTCAGAAACTTTCCTGTTAGTTTGTCACCGGTCCCAAAGCAAAGGTTTGTGAATAAAAAGCAGTTTAACTGCTCTTCCAAAACGTGGCAGCCCCTTTGCCCTGGCCCGGGGATGAGCTGCTCTCCTTCCTTCCCTCCCTAAACCAGCCTCCTGAGAGCCTTTCGGTCCAGCTGCAAATAGCTTGGTTGCACCCAAACTTCGAGATCTGAAGAGCGGGAAAAATGTAGGATTGGGTAAAAGTAACCTCCAGATTTCCCTCGGGGAGTGGCTCAGCAGCTGCAGCAGCGAGGAACTTCCCGACTGTGGACGTGCACAGTGGGACCCTGCAGGGGTGGCCTCGCTTCCACCCACTCCAGCCACAAAAACCCCTTCCCTTGGCCAGCTTTTCTCTCTCTGAAGGTTTAAGGGGTGCGGATGCTTTTTTTTTTTTTTTTTTTTTTTTGCCACGGTGGTGAACTCTGACGATTGCTTTGCGAACCTGGCGCTGACCTCGGCACAGGCAGCTCCTGCCTGCGTGCATTCATTTCTGCCTCCGTAATGCTTTAAATATAGAGCGGCCCCGGGCCGTGGTGAGTCACGCGTTCCCAGGGACACTGCGGGGCTGCTGGCAGCGCTCCTGGATGGGGAGGGACAGGGGCTACACCCGGCCTGTCCCCTCCCTGATGGGGGAATGAGCCCCCATCCCCGATGGAGCTGGGAAAACCCTCCTGGCTCCGCATCGGCTCCTGGGGCTGCGATTCCACCTTCCCCTGGCTGTGCCAGGATCCTTCCCGTGGCACTGTGCTGGGGAGGACGCGGGATTGAGGGGCTGAGCTCCTTCTCCTGGCTCTGGTCGGTGTTCGGCAGGGGGAAGAGGTGGTTCGGGTCAGTGGGGGATCCGAAGCAGCCGGGTGAGTCACTGATTATGGGAAGGATCATATTTCGATGATGAAATACCCAAATCCCTCCGAGGTCAGAGTCCAGCAGCCGGGGGAGGCTGGTTGGGGGTGGTCAAAGACCCCCTCCCTGATGGGGGCCAAGAGTGTGGGCAGGTCCAGTCTCTGCAGTCCCTGTGCAGGTCCCTTCAGCCTTGTGCTGCCTTTCCCCCGGCTGTAGGAGAAGGTTCTGCCCCTCTGTCCCTGTGCTCAGGTGAGACCCCACCTGCAGAGCTGCCCCAGCCCTGGGGCCCAGCACAGGAGGGACCTGGAGCTGCTGGAGAGAGGCCAGGGGAGGCACCAGGATGAGCAGAGGGATGGAGCAGCTCTGCTGGGAGGAAAGGCTGGGACAGCTGGGATTGTTCAGCCTGGAGAGGAAACTGCAGAGACCTCAGAGCCCCTTCCAGTGCCTAAAGGGGCTCTGGTAGAGCTGGGGAGGGACTTTGGACAAGGGTCCGGAGTGACAGGACAAGGGAGAAGGGCATCAAACTGCCAGAGGGAAGGGATGGTAGGGATATTGGGAAGAAATTCTATCTTGTGAGGGTGGTGAGGCCCTGAGGAGGCTGCCCAGAGAAGCTGTGGCTGGCCCTGGATCCCTGGAAGTGTCCAAGGTCAGGTTGGACAAGGCCTGGTCTGGTGGAAGGTGTCCCTGCCCATGGCAGGGGGTGGAACTAGGTGAGCTCTAAGTCCCTCCCAACCCAAACCATTCTGGGATTCTATGATCCTGTCAGACCCTTTCCTTTCTCTTCATCTTATCCTGCCCTGTGCCAGTCACAGGCCTTTTTCCCTGTCTCTGACCTTACCCTGCATTTCCAGCTGCTGAGGTCCCCACCCTGGCTGGGTTCCTCCCATGCTGGTGACCCCCCATGGCCACGCTCCAAGAGCGGCTGTGCCAGAGGAGCCTCAGGTAGGACAGTGGGAAGTCACTGATGGGGTGGAACAGGGCTGTTCAGAGCCCTTCCCTTCCTCCAAAGCACGTTTTGGCTGGGGCAGAGCAGCAGCTCAGCAGCAGGAGATGATGGAACCCCATCACCTTTCCAAAATAAAAGAGTGTTGGTGCACTTTAGGCTTATTTCCTGTGCCACAGCTGCCAAATGTGTGAGCACATCAGCTGTGTTGGGGGCAGTTCTCTACCTGCAAGCCAAGTGCTCCATCAGCAGCACACGGGCAAAAGGATGGAGGCCTCTCAGCAGCCCTTGCTGTGCTTTTTATCCAGGTTCCTGACAATGGGAATTAAGCACCACAAGCTCTGCAGGATTACCTCAGGCACACTGCAGTCCCAGCCACGTTTTTTCCCACTGCCAGGAGTTTCAGTCTCTACATTAAGGAGGGCTGTGGTGTACAAACCCCAGAGGTTTTGGTTATGGGAGAGGCCAGCCTGACCTTCCCACGTGTGAGTTCACTGTGCTGTTGCAATCTCTGGTGCTTTATTCCCCTCCCCAGAACCATTCCAGGGGAAGTGGTTGTTTGACCTTCTGGCTTCACAAAATAAAGATTTGTCACCCCTGGAAAAGGGAGCCTCAGCAGCTGACCCTGCTTTTTCAGGCCAGCATTATCTGCCCTCCCCTCTCACAGTCCTTCAGTGCTGTGGAGACACAAAGTTTAGTGTCGAACAGGAATTTGGGGTAGGAGCAGCTCCTGCACCCGCCCAGTGAGGTGGTGAAGGGAAACAGAGCAGCTTGCTTTCCACAAATGGTGATCAAACTCTGTGTGATCAGATTTATAGCAGCCACATACGAGGAGAGTTGGATGTGGAGGATTTCTCACTGCTAATGGCAGTGGCTTTTATTTTAAGCCTGTTCACTTTTTTTTTATTTTAATACATTAAAGATTTTATTACAAAAAAAAAAAAATAATAATGTAACAGTAAGGCAGTTTCTCAGTTGTCAGTCACTGTGAGCCCAGACAGTTTTTCAATCATGTTTAATACAAAACTAGATTCACACAGGAGCCACGCTGGGGGATCCAAAAGCCCTCTGAGAAATGATGGGATAAGGCAGAAGCAGCAGCACCAGTGTAATCCCTTACACAGTCAGCATTGGATGCATGGGAACCACTGCAGTGGAGAGAGAGAGGAAACAGGGGTTGTCTGCACTTTAAAAATCTAAGCCAACCCTGTTGTCATAATCTGGAACATTCCTGATGTGCCTCAGCAGACTCAAAATTTAATTTTGAGAGATTTTTGTTTTTCCTTTAGCCAAATAAAATTTTCTGCTGTCAAAAGTAGAAAATTCTTTCCTGAAGAATTATCTGTGAGTGATTTATTGTTCCAAAGTCGTGCACCAGAACATTTGTACTCCCCAAGCACTGCCTGAGACTGATGCTGTCTAACACTGGAAGTACTCACTGGTATTGAAGGTGAGGGAGGGAATTGCTGAACAAAATTCCCCAGCTCTGGCTTTTTTTTCATGCTTTGGTGATTGTTGAACAGAGATGGGACAGTAAGAGCAAATGCAAGAGTTTTCCACACCTGTTCCTGATGGCAATTTTGTTTTGTGCTCCTTTACTAGGCAGGACTGGCTTCCCTACAAACATTTCTGGATGCCCCAAAGGCAGGATTGCCAACACCTCACTGTTCATTGTTCCCTTTTACTTGCAGGGATGTGGTGGGAGGTACCTGCAGCCACAGTTACCTCTTTGGAGCTTAACAAACTAAGAGAAAAGAGAGAACCATGGAGAGGGAGACTGATGGAAAAGTGAGAAAACTCAGGCATAAATCTTATGGATTTGGGGTTTTTTTTTAATTATTACAATTTAGTGCTCAAAGATCAGCACCTCTGGGGTGAATTTATTTTTGATCAGCTCCTGCTCTTGGTAAAGGAGCAGCACAGGTGGGAGGTGGGACTGTGCAGACTTCTCACATTATGGATGGACCTTGTTTTCCAGCTGCCAAAAGCCAGGCAAAATTCAGGAAGGTGCAGGGCTAAGGAGGGGCAGTTCTGAAGGTCCCACTGCTACCAGGCTCAGTAAAAATTTAACAATTATTTTCCAGCAAAGACCTTTTTTAAAGTGTCTTCCAAAAGGATGCAGTTCCTCCAACTCTAGTACCTTAAACTGCATTCCCATTAATCCAGAGGTATTTCTAGCACGTTTAACAATAGGTTTTGTACGTTTTGGCTCAATTGTCACGATTTTATTGAGGCAGAAAATCCAATTAACCAAAATTGGAATTTTTCCCTTGGTAAAGACTTCAGGCTTGACCCCTAAATCAGTAGAATCATCATCATCATCCAGAAAATTGGACTGTTTAGGTAGAGGCCAGGTGCAGCTTCCTTTGATTTTTGTCCTCATGCTACTGAGATAGAGTAGGATATTTTGCTAAAAATCCTCCTGTGAAAGGGAAAGGGTTCAGGAAAGTGAGCCTGCATCTAAAAAAGGTTCAGGACTATAAATAGGCTGAGAGTTTCTCCTGAAACCTTGAGAGCTGGGAGGAGGATAAGGGCAGGGAGCGTTCTGTGAGGACTCTGTGTTACCTCAGCACCTGAAGTCTCAGAACCAATTTGAAATTCCAGTGTCCTAAGGCACGACAATTTTGATTAATGAAGATGGGAAGATCCCCGTCCCCACTGCCCAAGGAGCAGAGGGAAGAGTTGGCTGCCAGGACAGAACAAAAGCAGCATTTGTTTGTGTGGACAAACATGCAGAAGAGGAGGGGAGATGGGCTGTGGGTGTTCCCAGGCTGCTCTGACACTGTGGAACGATCCTGACTCTGCCTGTGGAGCTGCTGGCTCGTGTGGCCAAGATTAAGAGCCAGATTCTCCACACAGGCTGAGAAGGAAGACAAGTTTAAAAAGTGGGGCTTTTGTGGAAGTGGAAAACCAGGCTAAAACACTCTAATAACCTGGTTTTCCAGAGGAAAAAACAAAGTGTGCCTGCAGTGGTCAGGCACTCGAGGAAAGCCAAGAGTGGAGTGTCTGGGAACTGAGGAATAGGAATGGGTTTTAATTCAGCATTCCTTAGAAGGGAGCCCTCCCAGGCAACCATCCTGCCCTAAGCCTGGCAGGTGTGAGGAGGACTCCAGACAACCCCTGGCTGCCCACACTGCTCAGAGTGATGATGGTGACAGGAACACCACACACAACACCACTGTAAGTTGTGGCCCTCATCTGTATTTTGTCCTTTTTTTTTTTTTTCCAGTAACACTTGTCAACCTCGTTATTTTCTGTCGATAAACCTTTTTTGGGGGGGGGGTTTGGAGGGAACTAAAAGCACGTTTTGTCCTGTCCACAGCTGCCACAGCGGCGTGGGCGGGGGTGAACCTGCAGTGGAGTGTTTGTTAGTCAGTTGTAAACTGGCAGGTGTGTGCATTTCCCACACATGGAGTACACAGGAGCCCAGGCTGCCTCATTCCAGCTCCGATAACGTGCACGGCCGGCGGAATTCCTGCCCCCGCTCGTGGAGCCATTTATTGGAGACTGCAAAGACACAAAGGGATTGGGTCACTGCACGTGGTCAGCTCCTGCTGAAGCTAAATATGCTCTAGGCCAGCTTTTGGTTAAGCACAGGTTGCTTAATTTAATCTTAATTTTCTAATCACAGAACGGTTTGGGTTGGAAGGGGCCTTAAGAAAGACTCCCTCGTTCCAACCCCACTGCCCTGCACAAATGTGTGAAGTTGGTCTAATAAAAATAAACAGCCAAACAACAAAACCTTCCAGTATGGCTGCAAAGCTACAAAAACTCTTAAAGTGGATACAGTATTAATTTCCTTTATACACGTAATGCAGTATGCTGCTATATAGAATGTATTTAACATATAGAGAGATAGGAGGTAGATCAAGTAAATTAAATATATTTCTTTACAAAGAACATAATTTCTCAAGTCCAAAGGTAAAATAAAGCCATGCCACCCTCCCAGGAGTGCCCAGACTCGGGTCAGAGGCAGGTACTCACCCCATTTATTTCCCACTAGCACCGGGCAGGCCGCGTGCCGCGTGCTGTAATCGCCTTCTCCGCTCGGGAAGAGATTGTACCAGAACACAGCTGTTCCCTGGGGAGGGCAGGAACACTCAGCCCTTTGCTCTGTACAACACCCATTGAGGCAAAGGGAGGTGCATTTGTGTTTCAGATTCTCCTTTTCAACTGAGAGTCCCTTCAAAGTCTCTTTTCCACATTCTATCATTTGTTTCCTTAGGAATAAATCTCTTTTGACATGTCTATATACTTGGCTTTTAATTTTTTATTTTTTTTTTTAAATCCTAAGCCAGTTTCATTCAACTCCTGACCAGTTTAAGAAAGCCAAGATTAATTACTAAAGCTGAGCAACAGGCCAGCAAAGGCAAACCTTGCTGGAAGGAAAAAACTGACAGGAGAATTCACTACAGATGCCTCAAGACTAAATCAACTCACAGATTTGAGTATTTTCAAGATGTGTTTTGGAGTATTTAAAGGTTTTGCATTTGCATTCACACATGGACTATTGGGGCTCTTGGAATCCAGTTGCTGCACTTAAGGAAATTACAGCATTGTTAGGACAGCACAGAGGTGCTTACAAATATTTCAGAGGTTCATTTTAAAGCTCTGTTTGTGTGGGTAGGTGGGGAGGGAGTGGTTTTATCTGCTGGATCAATCCTGCTCACCTTTCTTGGCCAAACGCTGGCTCCCACTTCAGGGAAGACCGTGGCTCCCCCTGCTGACACATCACTCATCTGAACAGGTGGAGAAGAACAGGTGAATTCAGGCTGATAAAAATCTCACTTTTTCATAAAAGTGAAGTTTAATTTTAATGTAAATCCCTTAAGAAGGCCAAACCCCCTCTGTTCCCAGTACAGTCCCAGCCTTGTCCCTCCCACTTGATTGTTAAGGCAGTGGACATGCTGATGCAGACACAAAAATAAACAGGCAGGCAAATAATTTAAGCTAATGCTCAAATTCAGGGGGGAAACCCTCCTTAAGACACATGGAAGAACCACGAAGTCTGGGTAAGAAAACCTTCCCCGTATGTATTACCCCAAAGCTAGTGGCTGCTTCACTTGCAAGTCCCTTCAGTAAAAAAGAGTGAGAGAAAAGCAAGGATTAAATCATTCCATGGTATAGAATATGCAGTGACAGGTGGCAGAAATGTATCACTTACATAAAACAACCAAGTAGCAATTCTGTTGCCTGTTCCCAATTCCTTAAAAGCATCTGGCTCATCTTTCTGTGAACAAAAGCAGGCAGATTCCATCAGCATTTCTTTTTGGTTGCTGAGAGCAGCCAATGACACACAGCTGCTGAGCCAGCAGCACACAACAGACTCATGCAGAAGAATTAATCCAACCCCTGGATTTGGAAGGAGGGGAGGAATGCAATAGGAGTCAATCTATTAATTTAAATAAACCAGGCACTTTGAAATTCTGTAGGAGAGGGAGGGAGGGCGTTAAGCCCAGATTTCTAATGGGTAAGAACAACTGTGCTGTCTGAGGCTGAGTCTATAAATCCTCCTCACAGCAAACTGAATTATTTAATTACACTCATCCCCCTAGTCCTTGGCAGCAGCCAGGGCAGGCTGCTCTTGCTCCCAGGGTCAGCTGGGACACCTCCCTGCCACGCTCCACTCTGGACTCCAGCTGGGAAGCAGGGAGGAAGCCCTCCCTCAGTGACAAACCAGGAGCTAAGAGGTGCTCAGAACTTGACTTACAAGCATGAACCCACATTTTCATGAGTTTTGATAACAATTTCTGTCACCCCTCTGTTTTTAAACCCTCCCCCTGCAACCACAATTTTTGTACACTGAAATTCCAGCAACTGTTACTCCAGGAAACGACCCCAGTGTTTCCAGACAAAACCTGCTCATCAGTTGCAATGCCTTGGAGCA
The DNA here is from genome assembly GCF_971803275.1 of Cyanistes caeruleus. Classification (NCBI taxonomy): domain Eukaryota; kingdom Metazoa; phylum Chordata; class Aves; order Passeriformes; family Paridae; genus Cyanistes; species Cyanistes caeruleus. The sequence goes on along the minus strand of NC_141708.1, from coordinate 35,653,895 downwards.
GGTGCTTACAGAGCAGAGATCCTGATTCAGAGTTGGTGGCTGGGATTGGCAGGGTTAAGGTTAATCTGAAGGGGTTAAACCACACAGAATTATGCCCAGTAAATAACCAACTGAATTTCAGCAGTCTGCAATTACTGGAATAAATAGCTGGAATAAAACAGGTGAGGAACTTAAATCCAATTTAAAAATTAAGGACACTGAGGTATGACTTTTTCCAGTTGTCAGGAGTCTGCTGGCACACAGCTTACAGGCAGTAACCTCCAGAGGTTCAGCTGGTGGTTTAGAGGGCTTTCTCCACCGACATGGATTAGAAAAGTGGAAGAGCTACAAAATTTAATATGCACTGAAGAACAGAGAGTGTGCCCCAGGCCAGAGGCCCAGGCTTCACCAGGTCTAGCTCTCCTCCAGCTCTTTACTTGCCCGTGCAAAGTCAAAGTGGGGCTCATATTGTCCTCCCACTCCATAATTTGCCACCTGAAAAAGAGAAACACAGCACTTGTGAAGAAGAAAGATGTGAAGACAAAACAGGACTTACCCTTCCAAAATCAAAATGAGGCTCATACTGGCCTCCTACGCCGTAGTTGGCTACCTACAGTGGAAGGAGAAGCACAGGATCTAGTGAATCAGTCTTTACCCAGGCAAGAGTTTGACTGTCAGCTACAACCTTTGCAGAAATGAAGTTTAAACACCAAGCCCCTGGAAATGTCAAGCCTCTGCCAGAAACAGGAGCATATCCAAGACTGGCACTGCAGTGAGCTCCAGGTAAGGAAGCTGGTTCTTCCCAGAGCAGAAAAGCATTTTTCTTCTACAGAAAACTTTTCAGCCTCTCTTCAAAACGGTGCTTTTAGATCATCAAATTTAAAGCACTTTTTCACCTGAATTTGACTGTGTCAGTTAAGAGGGTTTCCTGTCCTTCTTGCCAATTGGTTACAAACAAATAACCTCAATTTTCCACCAGATCCTTGGCCATTTTAACAGCAGGCACCTTGACAGAGTGGCAGGGAGCACAGCAGGTTTCAGAAGTACTTTGTGGGAGTCCTGCTTTCTAGGTACTCCTGCTCTGCTCACAGTCAGGGAGGCAGCTGCTCATTTAAAGGCCTCAAGCAACTAAACAAAAGTGCTTTTAAATTACAATTTACTCAAGTTACACATACAGCCAGTGTTTCCCACATCCCAGGAACACCAGACACACCGGTGGCCTTCCCTGAGTACCAGTCAAACCAAACTTTTTACTGCCTCCAACAGCAGCAAGGTTTGACCCTACGGCCACAAAACTCAGTTTATTTGTCTAAATAAAAAGGAATTACACATCCAGAGTTTCAGTTATCACTGTTCCCCTTCAGCCCCAAAAAAAGCCACTTCACACTGAACAGCTGCCCTGCAAAGACAACTTTTTCTTCCCCCCTGTAAACAAAATGACTTTTTGTGGCAGCCCCAGCTGAGTGAGCACGAGCCATCCAGGGAGGTGCTGAGCTGGTGGCTGGCATCCAGCACCAAACCCACACTGCCACTTACCTGCAGCTCCTCTGCTGTGGAGACATCCAGGCCTGTCAGGTCCTGGATCCTGGTGTTGATGCGGGACACCACCGGGCTCTCGTACCCCGACAGCCACGCGCTGGGGAGGGGACAGTTAGTGACAACAGGCAGCACAGCAGCAACACTTGCAGGTAATTTGGAGTGGGAGATCTGTTTTTAGGACTTTTCAAGGATTTGGTAGCATGACCAGAAGGGTTTTTGTGGTGTTACAAAAGCCTGAATTTAGTGAACACCTTTTTCCTTAGGAAAACCAATCCAGGTTTAAGGGAGCTGTATAGCCAAGGGCCTGAATTCCCACACTGGGCTGAAGGGAGTGTTACAAAGAGGGCTTCAAGCTGTTTTTTAAGCCAGGCACACACAGTTTTGCTGCTACCCCACTTCCAACAGCTCATTCAGCCCCCAGGGTGATGCATTTTGGAGCAGGATTTGAGACAGGAACAGGTGAGTTTACTGTATTTGTCTGTGGAGCTGGAACTCAGCTCCCCTAAATTTCACACACTTCCAGGCCAGCACTGGGAGCTGCCCCTTCTCATCACTTACCCCTGCAGTGCTACTAAAAGTAACCAAATAATGCATTAAATTGAACAATTGCTCTCAGAACAGCCTATTATAAATCTGGTATTTAGCATTTGCTTCAGGTACACAATGATTTTTAAGGGAGGGGGGGAAAAAACCCCAAATTAACCCCCCACCTATTTTTTTTTTTAAATGTGGAAGTTCAGCCTCAGTTCCAAAGGCATCTTTCAAAATGTTTGCCTCCTACTGAGTTCTTCCACATCTGCTCACCTGATGCCTGTTTCTGTTGCTGTTTTACTCACCCCGTGCCAGCCACTGCACCTTCATTTTACCCTGCACTAATATGGGTGATAATACTGATGATTTGGGGCTCATTTTCCCCCCCTTTTTTTGTTTTTGGCAGGAAAATGGAGACATATTTATTTTTTTATTTGCAGCTGACTCAGCTTTTGGGCTCAGCAGTGCTTCCTGCTGGACAGAAATCCCTGTGCCCAGGGCCCAGCTGGAAACTGGAATCAGCAGCATCTATGTATTTATTACTCAAATCAACCTTCTATACTAAATTAATTTTTCTATAATTAATTTAATAATTATAATTTAATTAATCTATACTAAATTAAATTTTTCTTTGATTTGTATTTTTGAAAAACCATAAATCCCCAAATACTTTGCCTGGGAGGAACATGACACATGACACGAGGCACTGACACAGGTTACAGAATCTCTACGAGCGCTTTTTTTTTTTATTTTTTAAGTGACAAATGAGCTATGAGATAAAAGAAATCAGATTTCTCAAGACAGACATGCACAAACACATCCCCAGACCCATCCACTGCTCAACACTTGTTAGTACAAGGAGGTGTTACAACACAACTTGCTTTGATTTCAGGTGGCAGAAGGATGCCAAGACATGGACTATGAAGCATTTACCAAACAAAAATCCCCCAAAGCAGCCGTGCTGCACAGCCATGGTGACCAGGTCATGCTCACAAGCAGCCCTAACCTCACATTTAAGGCACAAAAAGAGCCCCAACACACCCAGCAGCTTCAGTGCAGGCTCTCTCTGCCTCTGTCCAGTCTGTTAATAAAGGAAAAAAACCAAAGAAAACTAGCCAAAGAAAGAAAACCCCAAGCATTCTTGCTCTGTTGTTTATTTAGAGTGGCAATGAATGCTTCACCAGGGAGAATACTGCAGCCTTTCAGGAAGGGGAGCACTATATGTATTTAAAAACAAAAATTAACTGCCTCAACATACAAAAAAATCCTTTGAAAGGTGGAAGAACAGGGAATTGAAACCATATTCCAAGTGCCAGCCTGTCTGCTGGGTGCTGAGGGAAACCACAGGGAGGCCTGGAGTGCTGCAGTTACAGGGGGATTTAACCCTGGAGTGTCATGAGAGCTGCATCCATGACTTTGCCTGGCCACAGAATATTCCAGCTGTCCCACATTCCCTCCTCTGCTGCTGGCCCAGCTTATTCCCTTGCTGATAAAAAGTCTCTGCCTCATTCAAAACAATTTCTTCACACAAAGTTGGCTTTTTTTTTCCCAGCCCTTGTCTATCAAAAAAAGAGAAAGACTCCCCTGGACCAGTGGTGCATTAACAGCCTTAAACATGCTTAGCAGTTTGTTTTCTTTTAATATTTACAGACTTCCAGGTTCATTGCATTCTGTCCTATTTCTGACCAGCTGCCACCTCTGAATCCACGATGGGCCCTAACAAAAAAAGGGACAATTCCTGGGAAGCCACAGGCAGGGCAGCTCAAGATAGCACTGATTTAGTTACAGAAGGAATTGGTATTTCCTTAATAATCAGCACACAACTCCCCCAGTTCCCAGACAGTTGCTGACCCACTTGGCTTCGTAAAAAGCCATCCCTGAACTGTTGAAAAAAATTTAATGCTTCCATTAGCATTAAATCCCTGGTGCTGAATTCACACTGGGGGGGGCTTTTAACAACTTTTAGATGCCTGACAAAAAGGAATAATCATGTTGACTCATGGAATCAAGAAATGGCTCAGTTGGGAGCGACCTTAAAGCTCATCCCTGGGCAGGAACACCTTTCACCAGACCAGGCTGCTCCAAGCCTTGTCCAACTTGCCCTTGGACACTTCCAGGGATCCAGGGGCAGCCACAGAATGTCCCATATTCCTCCCTCTTATAATTCTGCATGAGGCACCTCAGATTTTTAATGGCACAATGCTTCTAGACAGAAATAATTTAATGATGAAACAGTCCATTAAGGAAAAAACTAAAAAATTCTCTGGAGCTACTGAACACACAAAAGTGCATCCCACCCCCAGAAATCTCATCTCATCTGCACTGGTCAGCCTAGGAGAAGACATTACATCCCAGCACTACTTCTGTAAGTCACTAGCCACAAAAGACTGGCATTTCTGTTTAAAAGCCTTCTAAGCCACCCTTGGTGTGCAGAAAAGCAGCAGAGACACAACAGGGAGTGAGTAAAAACCCAGCCTGGTATTTCTGAAGTGGAAACTTTTTACCATGACATGCTGCAAGCTCTGGCTGCCTGCTGGGAGGAGGGAGAAGGAGGAAAAGGCAGTTTTGATCTGTAAAAGCAGCGTGTGAGTGGGTGGGTTTATCCTGGTGCTGCACACACGGCTCGCTGGCGCTGGCAAGGTGCCCCCCCCTTCACAGAGCTGCCACGTCCCACCGAGGGAACAGTAGCTCTCTGAGACACAGGAATGCTGTAATTTAGGAGGGCATGTGCTGGGAAGGAATGTTTGGAGGAGGGAAGCAGTCATCTATTAAAAAAATGAAGTGAGCATTTTTTGGTTTTCAGGAGCAATGATTCATCTGGAATCCGGACCGGCTCGAGCAGCTCCAAGGGAAAGATGTTGCTGGCAGTGCAGGAGAGCAGCAGGAGCAGCACAGGGGCTCTAAATCAGGCTGGTGGAGGTGGCTTCTGCCTCCTACTCCAGATTTAGGTGTCAAGTTCTCTTGGAAAGTCCATGCCCACCCTGCAGATCTGCACATGGAGGAGAGCAAAGGCAAGGGGAAGCAGAAGGGCAGTCCCACTCTGCCCCTCGAGGCTATTCCTACCATAAAAATATGGCCTTCCCCAACTTCTTGGAGATGTCTCTACAATTTTCATTCCAGTTTCCAGTGAGATTTAAAAAAATTAGCTCAATAAAATGGGATTTAATTCTGAGAGTTCCTTGGGTACATTGGAAGCAAGTCCCACAGTGCCACATTTTTGAGCACCAAACCCCATTAAGAACTTAAGGGTCCCATTCCCCAGACTCTGTCCTGGTTTTTTAACTGGCCTTTAATGTTGGGTGGTGGTGTCTTGTACTATTTTTTTCTGCCCTCAGGGAATAACACTTCCTACTAATGAGAAATCACAACTTGAAGTAAAAAGTTCTTTCACTAAGCCTCATCTATTTAAATGGGAACCAATTATGCATCCCAAATCCCATCAGTAATCTGGTCACCTTCTCCAACTCCCATCATTAGCCCATCAGGTTTGACACGAGGGGGTGTTCAAATGGATGAAAGAGTTTCCTCAGTAAATACTTCAGAGCTGCCTGACACAGAGGACAAACCCCACAAGTGAATAAATGAAGCCTTCCAAATACACAGTGACAAATGACCAAGATTGGTAAGACATGGACACAACTGAACATTAAAAGCAAGAAATGAATATTAAATGCAACACATGTCCAACAGGAAGATGAATGTTCCTAAAATCTCTCTGTGGGGGCAGTTTTAAGGAGGAAATGTGTAAGAGCTTCCCAGACAATTTCCAGAGGATTCCTACTACCTGCATGTGCCAATGAGCACATAGACCCAACACACTGCAGAGGTGTGAGGCATTAAAAAAAAAATAAAAATGTTTTCAACTTGCCACTGGAGTGGCCTTAAGGACCTCAGCTCCAGTGGTTTTCCTAAGACTTATTGTTGTTCCTGAGTCAATCACCTTCCTGTGATCCCATATTTGGAAGCACTTTTACCTTTCTGTGAAGAAATTCAGAGCTAAATAAAAGCCTTTCAGCTCCAGGCCATTCCAAGTTCAGGGATTTGTCCACAGCAGCTGAAAGAACACTGGGTTTCTATTTGAGCAGCAACTACCTCCCATCACTCCAACCTGGAAATCCCTTAAAACCATCACCTAGCTTTAAAGGGCAGTGCTTCCCAGCAATCACAGCAGCTCCTAGCTCTAAGCAAGCGTGGGCACTGCAGCTGAGGAGCAGAGGTGAGCCAGGGAGGTGCCAGCAGAGCCCCAGGCCCGCGTTTAGTTCGTTAGTCGCAGCGCACAAGCCATGCTCAGCCAGAGAGGGCACTTCCACCTCGGAATGTCACCACTGACAACCAGTCTGTACTTCAGTAGAGGATAGCTCAGCTTGCTTAGCCCACTCTCTTTGAAAGAAAGGCTGAAGAATAAGGAGAGATGCACAAAATCCTTGCCCGCGTTCGGCGCTGAAGCAGCACAGCCCCAGGACACGATTCCTCGGACAAGGGATCCCTTCCCCTTACCTCTTAGAGACTCTGTAATGTGCTGTGGTCAGTTTCCCAGTCTCAGGGTCATGAACAGTAGCACGGCTCAGCTACAAAAAGAGAAAGGACAAGGCTTACCCACCTTGCAGGCTGCTTTTTGGCCAAGCCCCAGGTGTTTGAAAGGGTTCCGATTGGTCCGGATGCGATGCTCGCATATTGGCAATGGTTGGAAGGGCAACACAAGCTGCAGCTGCCATGTTCCAAATCACAACAAATTGGTTGGAATAATTTGGTTTGATTGTCCTTTCACTTTTTTCCTCCCTTTAATTTTTTTTTTTTTTTAATCAAGACTTTCTACAAGTAATTTGTGATGCTGAGTTTCCCAGACAATTCCTCCTCACCCAGAAGTTTTAACTCCTCCCAGAATTTTGGCTCAGTGCTGATGGCCTGTGCAGCCAATCTTTAATTACCACGGCTAAAACCAGGGGAGGGCAGGCAGGGGCAGGTGGTTTCTTTCAGATCCAGCCAATTTTGGAAAGCACTGGCTAAATTCAGCACTTGTAGTACTCAATGGACAAGCTGAAAAGAACCAGGAGCCCAGTGGAAGCCAGCCTGTGTTCTGCCAGGTTTGTGTCAGGCAGGAGGTAAAGGAGCCCAGCTGGGAGTGTGGGATTATCCTGGACAAGGAGATGTGGCCCTGTGTGCACAGCAAGGACCTGAAGCTTTTCCTACACCCATTAAGGCACTTTGAGGTCTGCTGCATTTTCCAAAGAAAGGGAGGACAATTCTTGGTTGTGAGAAAAGCAAGGGGAAAGGAAACGTCTAGATTAAAAACAAAAAGCAGATTTTACTGAAGCTTTTGTGGCATCTTGGTATTTCTCACACTGACTGCAGAGACTTGCTTGGAAAAAAACAGACTCGAGAAGGCGACCAAAAAGGAAAGAACAAATCAAAACACACCCCCAGAACTTCCAGCAGAAGGAAAAGACCGAGAAACTCAGCAGTACCAGCCTGTTACGGATCTGCACGGAGTCACAAGGTGGACAGCAAGCTGTCTCTTCAGCCCACCTCTCGTTTCCTCAGAATGAGCAGGATGTACACACTCATTACGGGCCCAAAACCTCTGGCATGGAGCTCTCTTACCTTTTGCTAATTCTGTAATGTGCCGTCTCCAAGGCTCCCGTTATGGGGTTTGAAATGGTGGCTCGCCTCAGCTGTGAAGCGAACCATCAGAAGTTGCATTACAAGCACAATCTGCATCCCAGCAATCCGACCATTCAGAAGCCTGGGGAGGGGGACAACGCCACCGAGCCGCCACCACTGCCCTGCTCTGTCTGCCACGGGGAACCAGGGGGAGGCTCCAGCTTTACTAAAAGAAAGGTTTCTCGTTTGGTTTTGTGGGTTTTTTTTTTTCCCACCAGTCCTGTTTCCATGTGTGTAGCAAGAGCAGTTGGCTGAATAAAGCAAACTACAGGAGCTTGGGTTTCTTTTGTAAGAAGCTGTTCTGGGAGCGGCACAGTGGTGTGGCGTGCGGGCAGTGGTGCTTTGTTACGCTGTCCTGCACGAGGAGTCTGACAGGTACATGGAATCCAGGCAGCACCATAAGCCAAAGGTGAATAAACCATTCCTTTTCGGTCCTTCCTGTACCAAAAGCAGCACTGAACTCCTTTGAGCTCTCACAAACTTCCCCTTCAGCCATGGTTGCATTTACACAGAGTAGGAACTGCTGGCTGAAGGCTTTCCTTTCCCTCTGCTGTGCTCCATTCACTTCATGCCTTCCCATCTGTGTTAACATTCCAACTCAGAACCTCACACGTGCCCTTTTCATTTGCGTCGTGTTCTACCAGACACACTCTCCATCACTCATAACTGGAAAGGCTGAGATGCACAGCCCAAATTTTGCAAAAGGCACGATGTCATGCCAACTCCCAAACAATCAGAAGCATCTCTCCACTGTTAAAATAAGCTAAACAAGCTAAGGCCTCTCTCTCTCCATACCTGCTGACAAGAAAAGATACTGGGAGCTCCCAGCATGCTGCTTCTCCTCTCCTCCCATGCAGACACATAAAAAAACAAGGCACAAACTACAATTCCAGTGAGACTCCAGAGCTGAATTAATGAGGCTTCGTCCTGCCAGCACAGCAGAAGGCTGGGCACAGATCAGCCAGCACTGTCTCTTCCCAGAGGGCAGCAGCATCCCGAGCAACAGGAAGAAGGAGATGACCTTTAAGTCTCCAAGAGCACAATCCTGCTGCTGCTGAGCCGTGCAAGGCCTCAGCCACAGGGAATATGGGAACAGTAACTGCATACAGATGCTCCTGCCATAAAGGTCTCCAAGTCTTCGCCATGAGCTGAGTGTTTGACAGGAAAACAATGACCTCAGCAAGTTCAGAGCTTGCAGTCACACATTTACAGTTTCCTGCTGCGTAAAGGAGAGCTTTGGTCACATTCTGCAGGTGTGGAATGCATCTTGCAGGAGCAAAAGAGCTCCAACACCTCCAGGCCAGCAATGGGGGCTCTGATTTCCAGCCCTGCAGCAAGGCTGCCTGGCAGGGCAGCAGGAGGAGATGCCTCAGGTACGTGGAGGGAAAAGCTTACACTCCCTGCTCACAGTTCAGAACATTACCTCAGAAACCTCAGAACACAATCACCGAGGTTGGAGAAGACCTCCAAGATAATCAAGTCCAACCTCTGATCCATCCCCACCTTGCCACCCAGCCCAGAGCACTCGAATCATTGCTTGGACACCTCCAGGGATGGTGACCCTGCCACCTCCCTGTGCAGTCCTTGCCAGTGAAGAGATTCTTCCCAATGTCCAACACCTCAGGCTTCAGGGAGCTTTAAGATCCCCCTTCAGGCTCCCTGGTCCAGACAGCCTCACCACCCAGGTGCTCATGTACAACCACAGCTGCTCTACACTTTGCAACAGCTTCTCCTGTAGGGAATGCTCTTATTCCCTTAATCTCCTCCTGCTCAGCTCTTTCTGGACAAAAACCCATTTAGGCCAAAAGCAAAGGAAAAAAGCAGGAAAATTACATTTCTATCAGTTTAAGTCTTATTTTAGAATTGATGGAAAAATAAATTAACTAATTACATCTTCAACATGCCTTTGTAGATGCAGAGCTGCACCAACCGGATACAGAAGGCAACTCCATCAGTTTGCTGTTTTCCCTGAACATTCCTGTTTTCTCAGACAGTGGAGCTGCCCTGGATTATTCCTCACTGAGAAACAAGAACCCCCTTTGCATCCAATGTCTCAAACAGGGTTGATGAGCCATCATCATCAATAAGAAGGCAAAGCCCAGCAACTAAGTCCTGCTCTCTCAAAGCTCTTTCATCTGCAGGCAGCTTCCAAGCCTGGGAGACAGAAGCCAGTCTTATACCAAAATGGAGAATACAACCATGCTTTCTCCTCTATACAACAAGGTGGCATTCCAGGACCAGAGGAATGGCTGCCTTCCCCTTACAGACTTAAAAAGGGAAGAAAAACCAAAAGCAGAAAACCAAACAAGTCAGGAATATTCCAGTAAAGCCTCATTGCTTTATGTTTGTTTTTTCTGTTGGAGAACACTCTCCTCCTCACCTGAACCAGCTGAAATCGTATCTGCTGGAAGAGCCTGACAACCTTGCACTGCTGTCACCTGGCTCCAGTCACCACAAAGAATTCCCAAAAATTCTCTGGATGTCACCAAGAGCTGCAAGGTGAGGCAGCACACTGCACACACCCCTGCGCTCCAGAGGCGGCAGCCACACGCAATCCCACCAACGACCACGTGGAATTTAAGATTCCAAAGGCAAGGAAGCAGAAGGCATTTACCCTGGGCTTTGCCAGCTCCTTCACTGTCTCAATCTCTTCGTCGGAGATGATGTCCAGGAAGCGAACGATGCGAGGCTTGTCCCACTCGTCCTCCTGCTTGACGGGGCCCAGGATGTACCTGGGATTCCTGTTCCCGTCGTAGTAGCGGCAGAAAAGCCTCTTTTGTCTGCGGGGAGTCTGGAAAGGAGGCAGAGCAAGGGGCAGTCAGAGAACTCCCACATTGGTATCTCCAAGGACAGAACAGGTCCTGGACACACAAACAATTCACTCTCCCCACCTCCTTATGTGACGGGTTAAAGAGATGATTTCACTTGTGCTGTCTGCACATAAACGTTGCTGTGCAATACTTTACAAGCATTACTTTACACAACCCTACTAAAATAAAATTATGGCTAAAAAAACCCATCCCTGTTTAATTCTGTCTGTAACTCCGGACTTCCAGCATCCTTATTCAATTAATTACACTGATGGAGCACATCCAAGACAGCCAGCAGTGCCTGGGGCAGCGTTACTTTCTGTCTACTGAGCAGGCTAAAACAGGGAAGAAATCCTACACATGATCCTCAACTCTGCACACTCATCCAGCTGCTCTAACAACTTCCTTGCTTGCACACCACACACAAATTCCTGACATTGTTTGGTTTCAAACATTTGAGAACAGTCTACTCCACTTTACCATTTTGAGCCCCTCCCCACGGCACAGCATTTCGTACTTCCTTCTCTCAGGCAGGTAATCCTTTTTCTTAACCTCAGTTTCCTTCTCCTGCTGCTCTTCCGAATCCGTGCTGGACTTGTTGGCTTCTTTTTCTTTAGCCATGATGTACTCAAAGTATTTCATGTTCCCGTTTGCTCTTTGATGTTCAGGATCTATGGACAGAGGAACAGACAGGGATCACTGGCAGGTTTCCAGCCCCTGAGGAATCCTCCAGAAGTGGTTATTTACAGAGAGCAAAAGGAAACAGATGCATGCAACCGCCTCTCTAACCCTCACTGCACACGGGGGTCCCAGCACTGAGGAAAAGGGTTTGGCCATTCCAGCCCATCTCACTAGAGAGGGAGAGACAGGGGAATGGGACAAGGAGAGAGCTGGGACAGCATGACTGGCTGTAAGCCTGAAAATTCCCTGGGGGGGGGGGGGGGATTTAAGATTTCTGGTGACAAAGCTTTTTAACTTACAGAATTAGCTTCAGCTCTTTAGTAAGTGGCTCTCAGTAGCTTCTGCTATGTTAGGGCTAGTTCTGAGCTTCCCAAAGCATCTGTTACACAGTCAGTCAGTGGAGTATTTACAGAAGAATAAATGCTTTCATTTTTCCTGAAACAGACTCTTATCTCACTGCCCTGTATTCCGTATTCCTTGTTTTTACAAGTGTTTCATCTTCAGCATGCTGAATTTTGTATTTAAATCATCTGCAGAGATTTCAGTATCACCAACTTAGTTTCAATTTCATTAATTTTGGTTTTGCCTCTACCTAAGGGGAAACAATCTCAACCCAGGAAAGCAAAACATAGGGAGAGAAGCCAACAGTGCCGGGAGGCAAAAAACCCTTCAGTACAAAGGAACAAATCCCCATTTAAATGTAAAAACGCACTTTACAAACACACATACAGGTCAGGCTCCGGGCAAGCCTGCACTGCCCAGGACAAAGCTGAGCAGAGCTGTGTCCCTGTGCCCCATACCCAGCTCCAGGAGGCGCCTGGTGAGCGCCATGGCCTTGCCCAGGTCCCCCTGCTGATAGACGGCATAGCTCAGGTAGTCCAGGATGTAGACTTTGTCCGCAGAGGACACCTCTCCCTCATCCAGCTGCTTCAGGGCTTGCTCCATCCACAGCTCCGTGTGGTAGTAGTCAGCCTCGGTGTAGGCAATCTTCCCCAGCTCAAAGCAATCTTCAGCTGTTAGAAAAGATTTGTGCTTCACACCTGGGTATTTAAAACAAAACAAGGAGTTTACACATGGTTCCAAGGCCGGTCCTCTGAGAAACATTCCGAGTTATTTCTCATTCCTCACAGCAGGGTTTTATTTCTGTTCTCCCACAGCTCCCTTCTGCAGTAGCTGTTTGTTGAAGTCTCTAAAGCCTGTAAATCCTTGGCACACAAGCACTCAGATGCAGCTTTCCATTGCCAGAATACCAGCGAACAGCTAAATGTCTCTACCGCTAGTGAAAAATCAAATTAAACAAACCTTCCTTCCTCAAAACCCCAACCACTTCCAGCAAGAGCAAAAATAAGCCAAATTTGAAGTTTCAGAACTCTGTTTTCAAGGATGTCACATTATCACTTTCAAAATGTTACTGAACCACGACTTGTTAGTGGCAACTTGGTGGGGGAGGAAAAGGAAAACATCAGGGAGTGAACTCCCAGCTGCTTGGGATTTTTTCAAGTCAGTCATTTATAGAAACATTTAAAGTGACCTCTGAAAGATTAAAGCACTAGTAGGCAAAATACAGATTCCTATTTTTGCCTCTGGAAATACAGGCCCTATGGAAAACCAAATTTCATCTTGTAAAAGGGAAACAGGACCTGCCAGGGTTACAGCTGAAATTACATCCCTGGTTACATCTTAATCCATTCTGAGTTTCTAACAGCGAGCTCTGCAGTGCTCAAATAGGGCAGCTGTTCTGCTCTTCATTCCTGCTCCCTCACCCTCACTAAACACCTTGTGCCCATCCTGTGATGGGCAGCAACTGCAGCTTCCTGAGCCTCAACCTGCCAAACTCTCAAAGGACACAAGGATTTGGCAGTAGCTGGGATTCTGGACCAAAAGAAATTCCCTGGGAATGAAGAAAAGGAGCACAAACAAGTGACCACATGGGAAGGTCCCCTCTGGAGCTCTCCAGAGCCCAAGGTATTCTCTTTTATCCTCCAGAGCTTCCAGGTTCTGCCATTGCCCTTGATTGCACACAGCCTGGACAGCTCATTGCTTCAAAAGCAGCAAAACTTCACCTTGTATTTCTCTGCTGTTTGAAGATAACACCAACGAGCTGCTCATTGCATTACAAGGAATCTGTAGGTCCTTGAGCAGGTCTTGAACCAAGCCCAAAAGCAAGGTTATACATCATAACACATAAAGCCAATTACCCTTAATTTTATTAGGCATCTGACCACAATGAGCACTTGGAAAAACACAGATGGATTGTGCAGAGCTGATTTTTTGCCAGCTGGCACAGGACTATTTGTGAGCAGAGGAAACAAGGAAGACTCAGCAGAGAAGTTTTTCTGACAAAAAAAATTAAAATAAAAAATAGAAGTTTTGTCTTCTCCTGCACAGAGGAATCTATTAAAGATCAGCTCAGGCAACGCCACACAGGCTCAAGTCTGTGTATGCACCATCTTTTGCTCTTCAGTTTACACAATCCCTGAAGTTAAAGCTCAAAGGAACTTGTTAAAATGCATTGAACTGTGCAATAACATCAGGTATCTGCCAGTGCAACACAAGGAAAAAACCCCACCCAAGGCAAGATTTTATTGCTATTGATTTTTATTAAAAACTATTAACACTAGATTATCTTACCATAACTAGAAGAAAGATGCAGATTTTTCAACCAAAAAACCACTTTTTTTCCACTAATACCACTATTTAAATTTCCACTAATACCACTAATTTAAACCACTAATTTTAGCCAGCTCAACCCCCTCACTATAATGTTACCTCCAGGCTGAGCAAGGTGGAACAGAGCAAATGATTTGTGATAAGGACATTTGGGAAATGGAAATAACAACCATGGGTGGCTCTCACCTGGCAGGTTCCCTCTTGAGAGGGTGTCTGTGTCCAGGTTGTAGGTGTCCTGGAGCCGCAGGAGAGCCTTGGCTGCACCAGTCTGATCCTCATCATTGGGGAAGAACTGCCTCTGGATTGTCATGTTGGAGATAAAGCCTGGGAAAGACAGGGAAACACATGCTCACCTCTGTCCTGGGAATTGTATGAACTCTCTGCTCCATGGAAAGCCAAAACCCACCTTCACACAAGTCTGAAGTGAACTCACAGCACAGGCTGCACAGTTCACATTTTGTTTGGGTGTTTGTGGTTTTTTTTTTAAAAAGAAAGCAAAGGGAAAATCAAAAATAAACAGTTTTTTGTTTTTACCACGCTCATTCAGAAGGGCTTAAGACACTGGTGCAGATTTCTGGCTGGCAGGTGCAGAGCCTTTCCCCTTGCCATATTCAGTCCCTCCCACAGCAGCAGGGAAGCTGAGTGTGCTGAATCCTTATCAGAGACTAATCCTAGGTCTTTTTGAAAGCTCTGCTTTCTTCTAATTCCTTACTACAAACCTCCACCTGGTATTAATTAGCTGTTGAGACAGTCTCACAGGTCAGATACAACCATCCTGGCTTCCTTTTGCCAAGTGTCTTACACAGTCAAATATTCCACATCCTGTTCCTTGCTAAAGAGCTTCCACTCTTGCTGAAGAAAAGAGGCAGCAATTAAGTGTTTACTACACTAATTCAGATTAGTTCCACAAATGCTCAGACTCCAAAGCAGATTTGCAAATCTGATTCAAGCCCTGACATGTGAAAGGCAACAGCCCAAGTGCCTGCAGTGAGCCTGTGATGCTGGTTTTTGCTGCAGGCACAAGCACTCACCATCTGACATGTCCTTGAGGACCAGGCTCTCCAGCTCACCCCACTCTGTGTTGAGCCGTTTCATCAACTTGAATGCATTCACAGGGTGGCCCAAAAACCCCTCAGGGTCTTTTGTGGCAGTATCTGTCAGCTGATCCAACTTCTCTGCCCATCTGTAATGAAAATATTCATTAAAGTCTCGCAGAGGTCTGCTGGTGCACTAGAGAACTGATTGCAAGCTACTCCAATGTCTTCACTAATAAAGCCAACTGAAATTGCAAGTTTTTGCATTATCTATATTTAGAGCTCTTCTAAAAGGAAGAAAAAGGGCTACTTCCTTTTCTTTTATTCAATCTTCTTCCTCAGCTGCAGCCCAAGTCCTGTGCTGCTCTTGCAGTCCTTGTTGGAACCCTGCTGAAGGAACTCCTTCCTTCAAGCCCCCAAAGCACCATGCCAGCACTTCCATTATGAGCTGTCATGCAGGACTAATCCAAAACAAAGCTATTCAATCTTTCAAACACCCCTTTTTTCCCCTCTGAAGCTTCTAAAAAGGCAGTTCAATGCTTGTCTCAAATTATTTTAGGTTCAGACACACACATCTGTGAGATGCCCCTTGCCTCTCACCACAGAGCTCCTTTCTGTGCTGAAAGCTTGGATGAAGAAACGTGTAGTTGTTCTTTCTCACGCTCCCAAGCGAGGAGCCCAGACCCAATTTCTGGTGCTGCAGCTCCAGGCTCAAACTTCTCTTAAGTACCACGAGTCATTCACAACCCCAAGTGCCCCAAAATAAAAACTACAAAAAAAACCCCACCAAAAAAAGCAGACACACAACATGAAGACGTGCAGCAACACCCTGCAATTAGGGTAAATTGATGTTAAAGAGCCACACCCCACAGAGAATCCCAAACTCCAACAAGAAAGTAAATCCAGGATCTGTAGCCTGGGGGGAGCTCTGCCCATGAGCTGGAGCTCCTCTTGTTCCAGGATCCCGTTTGCCCGAATGAAAGCTGCAGGCTTTCCCTGGGGCAGGGAGGTGTTTCAGTGCCTCTGGCTGCATTTGCTCTTCCCACACTGTCCCTGCTTGCTTTCCTGCACTCTCTGACAATCCCTGGCGGGGTCCTTCCAGCAGCCACACCACTGAGGGGCTCCCTCCAAAACAGAGGGGCTCCAGGTGCTGCTGGGGACCAACTCCAGCTCAGAGCAAGCCAAAGACTGAACAAACCAACTTCAAACCCTCCCTGCATTTCCCACTGCAGGACCAGCTCCCAAATATCCTCTCCAGCTGCCAACAAACAACGCTGGCATATTTTTTTTTTCCCAAGTTTAACAGCCCTGTGCCAGTTATTTAAACCCTCCTGACCTCTCAGAGAGTGTCTCTGATACAATAATAACAGAACTGCAACACTTCTGCTATAAGCTGCTTCTAAACACTTTTGGATGCCCAACTGGCAGGCTCCTGTGTTCATTTGTAGCTGTAAAGAACATACTTGTAACATTCCAAAAACCTGGCAGCAATGGCAAATCTGAATTTTAAGTGACAAAGAAGGATCTTCCGGATGGCAGAACACCAGAAAGTAATGCACAAAGGCTAAAGTAAAAACCACTCCTCCACTTAAAACTGTTTCAACACCCTCAAAGACAGATTTATGCATAATTCTGAAAGCAAGGAAAGCATCCTGTTCAGTGATAAAATATGTTTATTTCTAGCTGTGATAAAATCTGACTCTGCTCCTCACACGGTCAGGTCTCTTCTTATTTATGCACCACGCAGTGCTGAAAGAGAACAACTTACAACAGCCACCCAGCAAAACCTGCTACTTTAAGCTTTGCCCCAGAGGAAAAATTCCACAAATTTAATCAGCCTTAAAGTAGCACTTTTTGCATGAGGGTGGACTCAAAAGATTGACCATTAGCAGTATGACACCAACAGCTTACTTTTTGATCTGCTCCAGCTTGCTTTCCTCTGCCTTGATGTAATCTTTGAGTGACACGACCAGATCTTTTTCTGTATTAATTAAGTCTGTCATATGACCTAGAAAAAAAATGAGTTTGGTGAGTCAAGGAGAAACACAAAACCCTGAGAATTTAAAGGCGTTCCTCTGCTTTTTTTTTGCTTTCTTCCTTCCCCAAAAGTCCTTCTGCACTTACTTAACCAACCCTGAAAGAGTATCTGAGTAAGGCCTTTTATTTATTTATTATTTTTTTTAAGGAGAAAAATCTCCTGCTGGACCAAGCTTGTTGCCATGGAAATTAATGCAATACTGCATATTTATTATTAGAACTAATTTAGGATTCATTTGGAAAAGGAAATCGTTTGCCACAGAGTAATCTTTCATCCAAGCATACATAATGTAGAACAAATAAAGAGAAAGCTACAGACACACACAAAGCCTTCGTGTTTGATACGCAGCACTAATCCAGGGCTTTATTTTTAAGATGATATCCATGACTTCAAGGGGTCCCTGGTATTAATTACTAATTGCTTCACCTCCTGCAAGCAGGCAGCTGAAGTGGTTCAGCACAAAGGGGTGCAGTGCCCACCCTGAGGCCAGCAGAACCCAAGGGTGGGTGCAGACATAGTGCATCATTATATACCCTGGGCAGCTGCAGCACCAAAACTCTCAATTCCAACACCTGTAACAATAAATAGTGACTACAAAGCCCAGCCTGGGTCACTAGACTACCCTTGGACTGACTTAAATCCCATTTCTCCCCAAAGAAAAGCCAGTAACGTGGTAAGAACTAGGAAATGGTTTTAGTTCAACCAATTAGGGCCTTGGATGATTAACACATCGTTGCAGAATGAGCTTAGAGGGCTGTCAAGAAACTCTTTTGGCTACACCAGAGCAGGCCTCACCAATGGAAGTGAAGAAGTCCGTGTGGGCACCAGAGAAAGGCAGCAGAAATCCCAGGGCTAGGGCACACCAAACCTTCTGAAACGCCATTGCTCAACAGCTCTCACCTCACCACACACCTGTGAGAGAAACACAAAGCAGGTTAAAAATCCCTGCTCACTAGAGAGCTGAATGCACCTTCAGAAGAGGCAGCTCAGTCTCCTGGGGCTGCCACTGCTGCTTGAGGCAGCAGAACCCTGACAGCTCGAGCAGCTCTCACAGGCTGAGTCCCTCCTGCTGGCTTTTATACCTGCCTCGTGTGGCAAGAGAAAGAAGAATAGCTCAGAGACAAGGTATTCACCAGCCCTCTTCCTTTTGGCATTAAGTCATGCTTCAGGTAGAGCTGTTTTGCAAAAAGAACTGAAAAAAAATAAGAAATAAATTATCAAACCCTGAAAAAAGCCTACAACACCGATTTAAAGTAGCCATTATCAAGTTCATCCACTCCATGTGAAAAAAACCCAAATTTCCTTTTTTCAGTCAGAGAGATGCCAGTGGAGCAGGGTCTGAATGGAAACCCTACACAAGCAGCCCAGAGAGGGAGTTCTGTGCAAGCTCCACACCTGACACAAAAGGCTGCTCTGTCTGTCCCTGGATCCTGGGTAAGTGCTTTCTGCAGGGCCAGCTGCCAAGCTCTCAGCCTTTCAGGATCCTGATCCCTTCAGCAGCCCAGCATTGCCTGCCTCCTGCATATTTTAGGAGTAATTATGCTGTCGTGGAATTCACAAGGTTTGCTTTTTTTCCCCCCCCCCAAACAGAAGCTTAAACTCTCACATACTGTATCTGCTCAGAAAAAATGAACTCCAGGGTGTGGACTAACAGAAACTGGTTTACAACTCTTCCAACAGCACAACCAATGAAGAAAAAAGAAAAGAAGCAACAAGGTAGTTTGGCCTATTTAAAGAAGAAAGCAGCATAACTTTAACCAAGCAAACAACATAGACCCAGGTGTGGTATTCACACAGCAAATCAGCAAAGTTCAAATGTTACACCCAAATAAAAACCATCCCAACCACAGGGAACATAGACCCCTGACTCCAGAGTGCAGGATCTCTCCTCATACTGCACCTGAGGGTCAGGAGGCAGCTCCCTCCTCTCCTTTGCACCTCCAGCACTGCAGAAGGAGAGGCTCTGGGGTTTGGATTTCCTCTGGGGACTGCCTGTTGGACAGGGCAAGCACCGTTCCACTGGCACCAACAAGAAACTCACACCAGCCCAGAAAAGCAGCACAACCTCCAGCTCTTGCAAACCCAAAATCTGCATGGCCACAACTGAAGGGCTGAGGCATCCTGGCACATTACAATTCTCTTTCTGCCCCTGAAAGTGAGAATTTGGAGAGGGAAGCCTGGAGTCACCCTTGGCCCCTTCACCAATGCTCTAAAGCAGAGCATAAAGCTGTCCACAGCAGCCTTCCTCACCTCTTCCTCCCCACAGGCAGCCAACAAGCTGCATCAGACTGCTTCAAACATTCCTAATAAAAACCCACTGATGTCCACCTCTGTTCTTCCTGAAAACACCACTCAATTCCTATTTCACCCTGCAGAAAGCCAAGTGCCTCCTGCTCATCCAGCACTTGAGCCAATACATCTGCAAATTAGTGACAGAGCACAAACAGCTTTACTACGCCATAAATATCTGCCAATTTTATCAGTATTGGGAATGCATGGAGCTATTTGTTTAGTGCACGCAGTGAAACACAAGAGAAGCTTCAGAAAGTTTCTTTTCTTTGCTATTAGTCAAGATGAAACTTCTTAAAAAGCACAAAGAAAAACTGATAAACAAAATCACCAAAAAAGGTGACGATGAAAATGTTTCCTCTCCACCTACTGCTCTCAGTGACAGCGTTCTAAGCTTGGTTTTCCTCTTCTCCAGCTGCCTTTGCAGCCTGTTCCAGCACCAGGCTTCTCCAAACACTGTTGTATCCCTTATTCCCACCTCCTTATCTCCACAGGCACACAGCAGGAACAGACTGGCAACAGGCACAAAACACAATAAGGGCAATTCCAAGGAGGTACAAACACAAAGTTTCTCACACTTAGGCAGGCACTAACTAGGAGAGGCTGCCCAGAGAAACTGGATCTCCCATTCTAGGAAGAATTTGAGAAGGAGCAGGGCTTTCCAACCGCTGCAGCAGGATCAGCCACAGGTTCCCAAATCAAAGAAAACACAGCTCAGTTCATATAGACGCTGGAAAGCTCCCGGACTCGCAGGCTGCCAGATAAGTAGGCTTTAATTTCTTCCCGTTGGCGACATGAAGTAAAACAAGATGAAAATCTTCTCTCCATTATTCCTGTCAGTCTCGCCCTCCTCCTCAGCCGTGTCCCGCAAAGATGGCAATCGAGCATCTCGGGGAGGAGGGGATGGCTGCCCACGCAGAGAAGTGGGAGTCCAGCTGCCAGCTCCAACACGGGAGCTCCCTGCCTCCCCTGGGAACGAGCACTGACTAAGCTCTGAAACAGCAAAACATGGCAGAGCAGAACAACGTGAGGCTGGGAAAGGGGGGAATAGCAAAGAGCAAACAAACGCAGGGATGGAAGGGAAACGGAGCAGCAAGCGGAGCAATGGCACTGCCAAGCGCAGCACAGGATTCCCTGAGCACACAACAAACCCCACTTCATCAACTGATCTAACTTAGAGGGGTTTTTTGGGGGGCTTCCAAAGAGTTCAGCTCTGCTCTATGAGCAGACAAGTGAAGACAACCACAGAGTGACACAACCTCGTCACAATCAAGGTCCCACTACTCAGTGACCAAAGATTGAAGATGCTCCTTCATTGCCAACTCCAAGCTCCCAGGATTCAGAACACAGAATAAAAAATGGAAACTGAGGGGGCACTTCAACATGGAATGGGCTCTAACTCAACTCCAAACCAGCTTCTTTATTGAGGCAAGAAGTAACTGGCCTGCTCCAGATGAAGTCCACTGCAGGGCCAGGAGACAAAGCTCTATCACCAAGATCCTTAACTTTTGATTAAAATATGGATCCATTCTCACAATCCTTACTGGACCCCACTGTATGTAAAAATAATAATAAAACCCCTTGACCAGTTAAGCTGAGCTCAGGGGAAATGGAAAAGATGGAACCTGAAGCGATAGCTGCTCGCTGCCCTAAACCTCTCCTGTCTCAAGGACAACCCAAGTTACAGTCTCACAACATGATGTGACCAAAAATACTACTGAAAAGGAAAGAACTTTCCCAAAATAAGTATTAAGAACATTTAACTGTCATCACTGCTTAAAGGTCTCACAGGACAGAAGCAACAGAATCCAGTTCCCAAGTCCTCTAGCATGTTCAAAGGCTGTTTTAAAATTAAGACCCAAGCAGTGAAAGAAAGATTTTTCTACAATTGCTGCTGCCAAAAGAACAGGGCGTGCTTTAGGCATCTTTTAATGACAGAGTTCTAATCTTTTATATATATATGAAAAATATAATGAAATAATCAGAGATGAGAATCAATTTCAAAGTCAAGTAGGGTGTTCTACCTATCATTTAGTTGCAAGCTGAATACAGAGGAGGTTTGTACAGAGATTTGTAGGCAGGGAACTGGAGTGAGTTTTCCCTTGATTTCCTCCAGACTAAGATTGAATGGACATAGCACTCAAAGACCACTTGTTTTAACTTCCCAGGCCAAGGCAAAGAACACTGGGCACGGAATAGAACAATTATCTTATTAGACACAAGAGGCAGGAGGCTATTCTCCTGCTCAAGCATTAGCTGAGCATCTACAGAAATACACAGAATGTTTTCAGATATTAAGAGTGATTACAAAGAAAGCAGGATAATGCCAAAGATCAGCTGGGTTTTTCCAAGAAGTATATTATTTTAAAGAAAAAAAGATTTCCTCATCTATATCAACCTCAGCACGAAGCATGGTTTTCCTGCTATAAACTTCTGTTTATCCTCATTCCCTCCAAAGTGTAACTCACCCACCACCTGTCATTGCAGTTTGTCAAACTGCACTGGGCACTTTGCAATCTACGTGCAAGCCCCAAAAATCACAGCTTTAAACGCTAGATTCCAAAGCCATTCATTATAGAACAGCATTTAAATCTGCACAGGTCAGAGAGCTGGCTTGAGGAGGAAAACAAAGAGAAAGAAAGTTAATAAGTGCTGGTTGTGTCAGCACATACTTGAGAAGCAGTGCGAAGTACTCTGGGTCAAATCAGCTGGGTCCAAGGCTTTAAAATGTATCCAGCAAAGGTCCGAGAGGAGCAGCGGGTGCAGAGAACATCCCTGTCCCCAAAGGCAGGCCTCTGCTTTCCAGACAAGCCGGGAACTCATTACCTTTACTTTCCGCCGAGCACCGTCTGCATCCCGAGCCAACAGCCCCTGGCGCTGCGGGGAGCTGCATTTATTTACTTGTAGTAACCAAGTAAATAAATGGCTCCTTTCATTCACTGAAACCTCGAGCGCTTACCCTTTACTTATAAGCAAGCGAACGCTTCAGCACTCTGCATTCTCCTCTTACTGAAGCCAGCAAGAAAGAAAAAAAAAAAAAAAAAAAAAGTGAAACTCTCAAGGCTGGGCAATCCCGAAGGATCTTCCCTTTGGGAGCAGACAGCTTTTCAGGTAAACTGGAAGATTTACTCTAAGTGCACGTGACGTTTTTATTATCTTCACCAGCATGCTCAAGGCTCCAGGTCGGAGTTTCTCCTGCCAGTCAGGCTGGATGCTATCACAACATCCACTGAGCGGTACAGCTTTGCTACAAAGGTAGAGGCAAAATTCCACGAAAAGCAGCTGGCCGAGTCCAACCCAAAGCAGCGGAGAGAGAAACCGGGACCAGCCGCGTTCCCCACGGTGCAATCCCGAGTAACTTTCCATCCCTGCCCGAGCGGAGCCGTGCGCTCGCAGCCCCGGGATCCCTCCAGCCCCGGGAGCCCACCTGCGCCGGCGGAGCGCAGGGGAGCCGGGCCGGGCCGGGGGGACAACTCCCAGCTGCAGGGACCGGGAGGAGGCAGAGGAGGAGGAGGAGGAGAGGGAGGCGGCGGCTGTGTTTAGTCTGCCAGCCGCGGGGAAGCCGGCGCGGCGGCGCCCTCCCGCCCCCCTCCGGAGGCTGCCGGCTCCCGTTACGTAAGGGCCGGGAACCCCGGCCGGCAGCGCCGGGACACCGGTCCCGAGCCGCGGGGAAGGTGGGGGGCGGCGGAGCGCTGCCACGTATCGCCCCCACCCACCGCCGCCCTCACAGCAGCCGCGCAGCCCCGCGGCTCCCCTCACGCTGACTCGTCCACCCAGCCACCCCCACGGCAGGCGGGACGGGGCGGCCGGGCCTCACCTGAGCACTGAGGGGCGGCTGGGCGGGGTCGGCACCAGAGCTCCGCGCTTTGCCCGGGGGCTTCGCCGACTGAGCGAGCCCGGCCCCGCCGCGCCTCTTATATGCGGCCATGGCCACGCCCCCTCAGGCCACGCCCCCCCGGGCGGCGCGGGCCGCGCGCTACGTGAGGCCGGTCACAGCGGCGGCCGCAGTACCGCGCATGCGCCGCCGCCACCTCCGCGCCTCCACGTGGGTCCCTCAGGGCCGGGGGATCCCCCGGTACCGGCACCCCGGGACACCCCGCGGTGTTTTTGGGGTGAAAGTTGCCAGAAAAAGGCCGGGATACCGCCCGCTCCTTGCCGCCAGGGCGGCTGGGCTCAGCGTCGCAGGATAATTAGGCTGGAAAAGAGCTCCGGGACCATCGAGCCCGGGCTAGGAGGGCCCGTGTGTGCTCCCAGGCACATTAAAAAACTGCTTGGGTGAGTCTTGCTGTGCGAGATCCATGCTGCCTGCTGATTGCTTTCCAGGAGTTGGTAAATAAACCCGTTACTTGTTCCTTCCAGCGATTAAGTTGGAATCAGGGGTGTTGCTGAGCCCTTTTTTCCTTTTGCTTTAGGTGAGGGTTTCAAGTAAAGGATCACCCTCCTCACTAGCATACCCAGCCTTTGATCTTCACCCTTTAAAGGCAGGCATTTGTGGCCACTGGAAACCTTTCACAACAACCACAACAGAGAGCTGGCAAAGGGATAAGAGGGGCCAAACCCCCCCTGTAACACACATTTCTTAGCAGGGTGACTGAGCTGCTTTAAAACCACCTCGTTCAGAAGAGGGAGCTGGAGGCTGGAGACCCTCACCTGAGATTTCTCCCTGTGCCCAGACTGTCACCTCAGCTCCTCAGCAGCGCCTCGGAAAGACCAAACCTCGGGTGTTTTGTCCCGTTTTTGGGGGGTGCTGGGATGCAGCGAGTCTCACGGGAGACACAAACAAGGGCACGAGGTGGATTTAGTCGGTTCTTGTCCAGCTGTGGACACAGATGTGTGCACATGGCCAGCACTGCGAGTGCTGCTGAGCCAGAGCAGGAAGAAGGCCAGTTTTTAGTGGAACTATCCGTCAAAAAATAAGCCTTCCCTTCCTCTCATTTTGGTCGCCTTCCAACAGAAATACAACTCCTACAACTAGCAGGAAACGCTGGAATGATATCCAAGCTTCTAGCTGAGGCATCCAGTTAAAGCCCCATTATCCAAAGAGTCCCTTACATCTAGCCAGAGATTTAACAGCAGCTTCTAGAGATTTGGCTAAACCTCACACGCTGCAAGAGGCGCAGTCAGATTTTTTTTTCAAGCGAGGTCTGCTGCTTTCTCGTCCTCTTTTACACTCTCCAGATATTTTTAGGGAGGAAGGCAGGGAGTGGGGAACACCAACAAGTCGGTCAGCGTGGGGATGAAGGCTCCAGCTCGTTAGGTTTGATTAATGAGGCTCCTGCATGGGATGAGACATCCCGTGCCCATCCCTTACACAGAGCCTACCCAGTTCCTTGCAGTGGTTAAGCTTGGTCATATTCCTCGTCCTCTTGGAACTTTTTCCACACCTTCAGCATCTTTTTGGAGGCAGTGACCTGCTGTACAGTGTTTTAAGGCACAGGTGAGTCATATTTATATCAATCCACAACAGGCCCAGCTGTCTAATACCTAATAGACACGATTCTAACTTCAGAGAAAAGCCAGATTTGGGTAGTTTGCCTCTAAAATTTAATGATGGGGGGGAGGCTACTCATTAGCTTTCTCTTTAAAGAAGTGGTTTGTCTTTCCCTAAGCTTGTCCTAAAAAGAAGGACTCTCTTTTTCTTTCCAAGAAGTTCCTTGTGGCTTGACCACAAGTTTTCGATGTGAATTTGCTGGTTTAATGTGTTTAAGGCAATTAACAGTTGTTTTACAAGGGCCAGCTGTGAGCAATTCTAATGCTCATTTCTGCTTATTGGGGGCAACTGGAGAGACACAAAACAGAAAGAAGAAGCAAGATTAGTAGTATAACCATTATTAGCCTGGAATTACATTTTCCAGCCGCTTTTGTGGCTTGGAAAAACCTTTTACCAACTCTTAACCCCAGTATGAGTATTTTACAAACCCAGATTTGACCAAAAAAAGAATTTTTAGCCACACAGGACCAAAGATTTGCCTTGATCTTGTCCATGTAAGAGATGATGTTCCCACTGCTTGTGACCTCTTTGCTTGCTCTTTCTGCAGCAGGAGAATTTCTGGGATTCACTTCCTCTGGGGCCCTTCCAAAGCTCAAACTGGTAAGCTACAGGAAGCTGTCAGAGATGCATTTTTGTGTCCAGGCCCTCACTTCACTCCCAGGATTGCTCCCAGCACAGGGTACAATGTCTGCAAGGGACTGATATAAACAGTTTAGACTTGCAACTCAGAGCCCCAAAAATACTTACAGAGAGACAACTCAAGTGCCAAACCAACAGCTGCTACCTGTGCTCCTTGAATTAAAAGATTAAGTGAATAAGTGACAAGCAAGCCTCTGTTTCAAAACCATGCCCCTTGCTTACGTGCTGCAGAAATATCTGATGGGGCAGTTAATGTGTGAAGCCTCGGAGAAGGCACAAGGGATCTCTCACAGAGTGCTTGGCTTCCCCCTGCTCAGACCAGCAGCAGAAGTGCAGGCTCTAATCTCATTTTTTCTGCCTCTCTTCCTCTGGCACACGGGCCAGGTGGACACATTTTGGGCTAATCCAGCCCATGGGGGTTTCACCTGAAAAGGAGAGGCCAGAGCCCTGCCCTGGCTTTTAAACCTTCCTGTGACAAACACCTGGCTGCTCTGGGCTGAGCCAGATGGAGGGGCTGTCCCAAAACTTGATATCCCAAGTATCTCCTCCAGCTGCTTCCCTCTAAAGCCAGCTCTTCTTGCAAGATGCGTATCTGGGGGCAGTTGGGGTCAATAAATCTGTTAAGTTTGTTTTAACAGCAGGGTGGATACTTCCCTTAGAGATTATATTTCAATCCTTTATCTTATTAAGGGAAGATGTGTTTTGTCCATTAATCCAATTAGCCTGGTGGATTAATAAGACTGGGCTTGCTTTGTTTCAGGAAGCATAAAAATAGCAGTCAAGCATAATTAAACCTAAACTTGTAAGTAATTCTGGTAACAAGAGTACTATTTCCCTGGATATTCTGTTTATTATTTTTACGAGCTGTGCTCTCAAATTACATGACGTGAATTCTCGATCAGAACGGCTCGATTCACGACCAAAGAGCAGCAGGCTGCCCTGAAAACATTCACTTTTTGTATGTTTATAAAATTCTCTTTGTGCTAAATATAGTCAGGTAGGCTTCAACCCAGGGTAAAGTTTTCAATACCCGAGAGGAATCTGTTTGCTTGCAAAGGAATGAAAGCAATTTGTCATTATTCTGACGTGCCCTGGCTCTCTGATCAGAGCTGTTCGCTGACAAATCCAGCTGTGGGTATTTGGCTCAGCCTTTGGATAAATCCAGCTTTTGGCATCTTTTCCTGCTGGAGGACTTATGGTCCTTTCCTTTAAACAACGCTCCTGTGCTGTGGATACAAAACCCAGAGAAGCTCGGAGTGGGGGAAACGAAAAGGAGAAAGGAGAGGGGAAGTAAGGAAGACCAGGAACAAACTCTGGGAGTGAATCCAGAGCAGAACTACAATTCCCAGCGCTCCCAGGGAGGGAAGAGTGACTGGAGCCCAGCGGAGTCACTGCAGAGCCGGAGGTCACCCGAGATCCCGGCGCAGTGAGCAGGGAAAACACAAACACAGCACAGTAAGTGGAGAAAATCCCCGGGGAACGGGACTCCCCAAAGTTTGGGACGGCCTCTAGAGGTGTGGAGCCTTTGCTGTCTCCAGCTCCGAGTTTTCAGCCGTCCCAGCCAAAGCCTCAGGCTCTCGGGCATTCAGCTGCAACTGCTGTCCCCTAACTCAGGGAATTCTGATATTTTGTCTTTCACTCTCTCCTGGCATCAGCGCCTTTCCCACAGATCCAGTGTGTGCTGCAATAGGATGTGTGGTTGGGTGGAGGACATTACAACTGTGTAGGAAACCAGCAAAAGAGCAGCCACCTTCTCTGCCCTTTTCTCTAGGGGTTTGGGACAGGAAGGTCTAATCTAGTCTTATAAGCAAGTTCTGTAAGGTCTGTGCACACTCAGAGATGGAAACAAACTGAGGTGTCTTTAAGTAGTCTTAAAACTGTCCTGAAATGGAGTTTGAAGCGTGACTGAAGTGCTCATTTTAGAAAGCAGATTCCACAGACTCTGTGAGAATGAGATTTACCTGCACCTTTTAAATCAAACTTAACCTTGCAGGGCTGCTGCATTATGTTTTATGCCTCTTTTTTTCAGGTAGAGACACCAGCTGTAGGTGTTGGTTATGGCTGCAGTGTATCAAGCACTGCACAGGAGGGTTTCCTCCCTCATCTGCAGGTTGCACTCCACCTATGTGAGAAAAATGAGGTAAGCTCTCATCTGGTCCCTGAGCACTGGGGGGCAGAGCTTGGCACGAGCAGCCCTAGCTAACCCTGATCAGGGGGTTAATCCTTTAACAGTTGAGCCATCACACACTAATGCTTTGTGAGCTCTGTAAATGCTAACAGCCGAGGCAAGAGCTGGTTCTCTCTGGCTGAAGCTCTGTCAATGATTACCTCTCCTGGCTGGGGGGCTCCCACAGTACCAGACTTCAAGTGGTGCTGCTCACCTCATTTTAAATACTGCTTCAAACAGCCTGAAAGGAGCACAGCCTGACACCCTTTTTTCCAATGATTTTTTTTTTTTTTTGCTAACTCAGCCCCAGCCAGCTGTGCCCTCAAACTTGGGGTGTTTACCCCTCACATCAGTGTGACAGGTACAACACAACACATGTAGCCTGATGAGAACCAGATTCAACATCAGAAGTGCTCAGCAGTTCAGCCAAAACAGCATTTGGAGCCATCCAAATTCACAGAATATTCTGAGCTGGGAGGGACTGGGGGGATTAAAGAGAAGATCAAGGTTTCCTGCAGCCTTTACAGCAGACATTGTGGATTGAAAGACTGGGTTACTGAGCTTCTTGCATCTCCAAACTTGAGGGTGTTCATGTGGGAGGTAAGAACTGCTGTATTTTCTGCCACACAAACCACTAGAGGCTGCAGCCCACCAAAGAGTGACTCAGCTGTGGAAACTCCCCAGGCACGTGGATTACCTTAAATCTGATTTTCCCATTCAGCACCCCCCTGCTCTGTGCAAAATAAATGCCTCCAAATAAGAAATAATCTCATCATGATCTTCAATTAATCTTTCCAACCATTTTCTCACTGCAGATACTTAAATCAGCTGAAGGAAGATGACAGCCTTTGTAGACAAGCTCAGACCTCAGGAACTTTCTACCTCTTTCACAACCTCTCCCCCTTCCTGCAGAAAGCTGGGAAGAAATATTTGGTACTACAGCTCAGTGCAGCAGGTAAGAAGAAACCAGTGCATCCAGAAAGAAACACCTGGTGGGTCACACATGGTGTCAGCCTGATCTGTTCTGAGGTGATCAGGTTTAAACATTTGGGACTGTGCCCTTTGAAGAGAGGGGGTTGGCAGGAAAACAAACAAGGTCTTACTGACAAATGTCTGTTTTGGTGTAACGTAGCAAAAGTTTTCTTTGAAAGAAAGGTATTGCTTAGTGCAGGACAAAACCGATGGACAGCTTCTCCCCAAGCATTACAACATTGTGATCTTTAGCCTGACATGGTCTAAATGTCCTACAGCTTAGGAGGAAAGCCAGATTTTAGGTTTCTGCCTGGGTGGGCCCACTTGTCTGGTCCCCTTTGACACAGGGGCATTCTGCCTTGAGCCAAGATTGCCTGTGCCTTGAAGATCCACAGAGCACCACAGTTGTATGGATTTGCTTTCACCACAGCTTTCTCTTCCCCTTTCCCTGCTGTTTAGAGATGAAAGGGATTCTGGAGAAGTTCCAAGAGGCTGAGCAGTGGATAGAGAAGTCAGTGCTGATCGGCTGTTCGGACGAGCACAGACCGCGCTTTGCGCTGGATTTAGGTGGGGATGACTCCTCTTCCACCCGTGCCAGCACCAGTTTGATGCACTTGGGATGGAGGTGCTGCCAGGCCAGCATCCCTAATCCTTGGGAGAACCTGTCCTGGCAAGGAGGGCCGGGTGGAGGCTCTGCAGGAGCTGTTATGAGTGTGGCAGGTCACAGCCACAGGCTGCACTGCTGCTCCTGTGTGAGTTAGGAAAGGTGGGCTGGGGGAGGCCACTAACATTTGGGAAGCAAAGGGCACAAAATTGGAATAACAGCAATAATAGCTGAAAGTTATGAGATCTAATTTTCTTTTTTTCTTTTTTTTTTTTTTTTTTTCCTTTCCTTTAACAGGAGCCTTGGATAAATCAGTCATTGAGTCAGAACTGCAGGGATCATTTACTGACCTACGAAAAGCTCTCTTTGTAGTGGACGGGGAGGATTCTCCTTTGCTGGCTTCGGTATTGGACAGGGCTTTTTACTTTCGGGGAGCTGTGATCTCTAACACCATCCCTTCTCCTCATCTCCCATATTGTTTTATGGTCTAATATTATAGAATTACCTGCTGTACGCTTTCAGGAACCTAGGCACACTATATAAATCACACCAGTTTTCCCAAATTTGTGGTCCCAAAAGGAAGATGCAAGGGAAAGAGGAACAGACAAGTGACTTAAAAATGACTGCAGTAATTTAGGCCGTTGAGCTGAAATGTGTTAAATCACAGCAACCCCAGTTTGTCCTCAGGCAAACTGGGTATCACAAACAAACAAATACATCTTCTCTCAGAGCTGCTCTTCTGAAACCTCTCCCTCATAAGCTGGTGCTCTGCAGGTGCCCTGTGTTTGGGAGGCCTAAGAGAGCACCTGTCTGTGAAAATCAGCTCTCCTGACCTGTAAGGAGAAATAGCTCATGTTTCCTTTCCTGCTCTATAATGTTGGTGATGCCTGGGCTATTTTTAAGGAAGATACTCAGGGCTGGAGACTCTTTAGAAATAGTCCAGCTCCCCATACAACTCCCATTGTGTTCCAGTACACGACAGCTCTTGCCCAGCTCCCCCAGACACACTCAAATTTAGAGGCAGCAAACATGGATTGCAGAACCTGCCACTTCTCAAAGCACTGCCCGTGCTTCTGAGGATAATCAGAGTTTATCCCCGCGACTGCGCGCAAAGCATTATTCAGGGAGGCCACTCTGAATTATTTCTTCCCCTTAGGTGTAAATGAGGTTTGTGCTCCTCTGTGTTGGCAGGCCCACTCCCTTCTGCAGTGGCACGAGTCCCACCAGTACTGCAGCAGAACGGGGCAGCCCACTCAGAAGAACCCAGCTGGCAGCAAACGCGTCTGCCACGCCAGCGGAGTCACTTACTACCCACAGGTGAGCCCCTGGCAGCAAAGGTGAGCAGGAGAAGGGATTTGTGCTCAGCTGGGTGTTGGAGTCAGGCACAGAAAATATTCCCTTATCTGTGCTGACAGGCTCTGGCACCCAAGAGAGCACTGAGTTTAGCCTAAAGCTGTGGAGACAGCTTCTAAAGTTAAGTAAAAAAACTAATAATGTGAGTGTATAAGTTAGATAGAGTTATCTTAAGTCATGGGGTGAAAAAGTTAGAGTTTGGAGTTTTAGTTATATTAATAAGTGGATCCATGATGGAAACTTTGGGGCATTGTCTCTTCTTGTTGTTCATCTTCTTCTTCTAAGGGTTTTTGGGTAATTGTGGGTGATTGGATAAAAACATCCGCATTGCAGCACACAGGTGTCAGGTCACTGTGTCACTAAAGAAAATAAGTGACTTGGCATTTGATTATTGGGTAAATAGACACAGAAAAGGCCTTGGAGAGATTCTTAGTGTATATAGAGAGAGCTTATTGTATATAGCTCCTTGTAGTCTTACATGTGTAATATAGATAAGGAAAGAATAAACAGCTAAGCCTGAACACGAGAAAGCAGTTTGTCTCTCATCAATCTCGGTCCTGGGGACCGACAGTGTCACTGTGACAGCTGGGTACTTTGTCTTTAATGGCCAACCAGCCAGCAAAAAGCAAAAATTTTCACTTGTTAAGTCTGAGCTGCTTCTCTTGCTTTGGTGGTGCCAGATGTCTCCAGTGGTCATCACCCTGGTGTCCGATGGGAGCCGGTGCCTCCTCGCCCGACAGCCCTCGTTTCCCCCGGGGATGTTCACGGCTCTGTCAGGCTTCTGTGACGTGGGTAAGTGAGTTCTGGGCAGGCAGGGTGTGGGGACAGCAGCCAAATGCCTGTTCACAGAGAAGGATGGACTCAGGTGATCTGTGCCCCCATCCCCAGGTGTGTTCAAGGCCAGGCTGGGCAAGCCTTTGAGCAGCCCAGTCTAGCAGAAGGTGTCCATGCTGATGGCAGGGGGTTGGAACTGAATGATCCTTAAAGTCCCTTCAGACCCAAAGCAGTCTGTGATTCTGTGACAGCTGGAAAAAACAAGAGATCAAAGCAGATTGGTGTTTGCATGCAGACAGAATTCAAAATAGCTGTTATGTACCTAAAGGGAATGGGAATTATAGGTGGTCCCTGATAGTAAACATAAGCTTTAAACTTGCTGGCTTATAACCTCTGACCCTTTCATAATCCATTGTGTGGCTGATGCAGCCTGGCTTAGAAGAAAAACTACAGACCCCTTGTTACAGGAGGGAAAATGGCTTAAAACTGAATTGTTCTGTCCACCTGTATGTATGTCTGTATGTAGATGGGGCCAAAAGTGTCTCTGGTGCCTGTGTTTATAGAGGTTGATGAATTTAATGGAGCATCCCGCCAGCAAGTGTTTCCAGGTCGCCACAGCTGGAGCTCCTGCTTGTGGGAATGAGCCTTGCCTGCGTTTTCCTGGCCACGGTTGGCTGCCCTGAGGCCGGGCCGTCCTTGCCCAACTCTGGTTGGTTCCAGGTGAAAACGTGGAGGAGGCAGTGCGGCGAGAGGTGGCCGAAGAGGTGGGGCTGGAGGTGGAGTCGCTCCGCTACTCGGCTTCCCAGCACTGGCCCTTCCCCGGCAGCTCCTTAATGATAGCCTGCCACGCCCTGGTGGGAGCCCAGCGGGCTGAGGTGAGCGGCTCGGGCTCCCCTGAGCCATTCCACTGCCGGCCTCAGGCAGCAAAATCTCCTTCGGTCCGCAGAATTTAGTCAGGAGAGCATCAAACCCTCCATAAATGCAATTTTTCATTGGCTTTTTCTGCAAGCGCAGGACAAACTTGGAAACAATCCCATCATCTTCTGTTGCAGGGTGCCAGATTTGGCTCAGATCGCTGGATAGACAAGCCCAGAGCCCAACACTCCTGTTGTTTTCCCTCTGAACTTTGCAGAGGGGTTTCCCTCACAAATTTGCCATAGATCCTGCAGGTTCTGCCACGTTCAGTGCTGTGCTCGGCCACTTCGCTTTGCCACAATGGAGCAGGGGCTGCTTTGTGGCTTCCCTAGGGAAGCCAGCACAACAAAATACTGATGGATAGTGATATCCTTCCCTGGAATGGCCTCAGTGCCTAATTCAGGCATGGATGTAACACAGGATCTCTGTGGAAGCAAGAACGGGCAAGGTACCACTGCCCACGTTCAAAGCTGATTTAAGGAGCTGGTGCCCTCTGAATTCTTTCCAGATTAGTGTGGACACCCTGGAACTGGAGGAAGCCCGTTGGTTTGGCCTGGAGGAAATTGTGGAGGGTCTCAAGAGAGAGCCCAGGTCTTCAAAGCGGGACGACGGTGGTTGTTTACCCTGGTTCCCTCCCAAACAGGCCATTGCTCACCAGCTGATCCAGGAGTGGGTTCAGCAGCAGACTGCCCAGACAGCTTAGGCAGGGCTCCATCCACTCTGTGATTTCACCAGAACTGTGAAAGCTCCACAGAAAAGCCTCCAAAGCCCCTGGAGGCAAGGGCTCTGTTACAGTGAGGATGGCTCTCGGACACACTGACCCACAGAGGTCTCTAGACTGATCTGACAGTCCCATGTACAGTGGATCACCTCTGGGATCCCATGATTTGAAGTAAATATACAATAAAATCCTTAGTTCCAAAACATCAGACTTATTGTGACCAGCTGTCACTGACCCCATGGTACCAATGTCCTGTTTTCCTCCATTTCTTCTGTCTTGGATGGACATGGAATGCACCCTTTTTTCCCAGAACAAAAATAAAGGGACAGTGGCACTTTCCAGTGTCTGTGTTTGTATGGATCTGGGAGAGCTATCAAAAACCAGAAGAAAAGCCACTTTGCCTGTTTGCTCTCCTCTTCTTCTGTCTCTTCCCATTCAATCTTCTATTTTCATATAAAATATCCAATTTTTTTAAAAAAATTTTTTTTTTTTTTTGGTAAATGTTAGATGGGTTTCTACATTTCCCTTGCCAGTAAGACAGTTAGTTCTGTTCCAAGAAAGAGAGAACAGAGCTATCTGGTGGTAGAGAGGGGAAGAGCAAGACCTAACACAAGCATTTTAGACCACAGATAATGCGAGTGCGACAGGAACTGTTACGGCAGGAACTGCTACGGCAAGAACTGCACTTAGAGAAAAGTCTTGAAAGGATCAGTGCCTCTTACCCTGAGGCCAAAGTCTGGGCCTTGCCTGGAGAGCTGGTCTGATTTTACTGATGAAATGGTGCCACTTCTCAGGAGGAAGTGCAACAAGGAGACCATCTGGGCAAGGAAAACTCAGTGGAAGAGACAGATGAAAGGATGTTTGAGCTGCTGCTGGTTCAGGCCTTTCTGCCTGCTTGGTCAGAGCTCAGATGCTAAGATTGCATAAGATGCTAAGATTCACTGCAGGTGAGCAGTGGTAAAAATCTGGAGTCCTGACACCTGAGCATCAAGGAAAAAAAATAAGTCACACTGTTGAGACACACTGTGTTTGTTCGGGTTTCACTTCAGGAGGCTGGGAGGGGATTCTTTCAGGCTGTGGTGGCACATATAAACACCCTTCCTGGTGATTTAGTTACCAATAAGATAAAAAATCTTTCAATCTACTCAAATAAAGTTGGTTTTTTTTTTTGGTAGAGCTAGAACAACTACAAGATAATAATCACATCTTTGGAAAAGCATTACATTTTAAACTGTTTGATAAAATCCTTAATCCAGATCCTTTTGACTTTGTTATGAAGCAGTATTGATGGCCTCCATTCCTGATGTTAAGCAAGCAGGAGTGATGATAGGCAGTGAGCAGGACAGAAAAACAAAGTGAGGGACATTGTCCTCACTTGCATTTGCCTCAGAAATCTGAAGAACTTCAGTCAAGACAGGACATGCTCCATGAAGGCAAGCGACCTAGAAGAAGGAACAGGCAATTCCTGACAGAGGCTTCCTCACCAAAACACAGCAGGGCTTTCCCATGGAAAAGGTACCAGGCAGGGAAAAGGGACAGAGCAACATACTTCTCTCAAGAATTCCCTTAACTGAATCCTCTTTGGGAACACTTGGCTTGCATAAATCACTGGGTCCCCTCTGCTTTTAGAGGTTTACAGCAAGACCCAGCACTGAAAAGCTGCCAGCTGGGGCAGTTGCTCACAGGTATTACCACTCAGCAGGATACAGAATGAGAGCATTCATCCAATTAATCAGATGTAACTTTTTGGTTAGCAGGCTGAGAGCAGCATTCCACCTACCTCCCAAAAGCAGCAGGGCATAAAACTCACGTTGATCTCTAACAGAGACCATGCCAGCAGAGGATTGAAGCAAATAAACATCATGACACAACTTGTTTGATCTCTGACTGCTCTGAAAAATCTTATCTGGAAACAGTGTGGGTAGAAAAATTCACTCACCACATGCTCTCCCATCACCTGGGCTGCTCTGGGTGGAAAGGCCACACTTTCCAGAGGGGTATTCATTGTGGATGGCAGCAAAATCTGACTTCAGGCTTTTACAGCTCTTGCATGAAGAAATTGTTTCACCTAAAAACAAGCTCTGAGACACTGTGGACACACACTGAGCCTGATGTTTGGCCTGAGAGGACATAGGCACTCGGTGGAACGCCCTGACAGCCTGACCTGGTGAAAGTCATTTGTCAGCAAGCCTTTGTGAAGGAACCAGGAGCAGCTCACCTCTGGCAGCTGCAGCAGACAGGTTGTCAGAACAACCTGTGAATTACACAGGTACAGTTCCTGTGTTCAGTCTGAGGCACTGCTTGAGCAAACTGAGCTGCCCCAGCCTTCAGCTCCCATCTCAGTCCTGCTCACTTTTCAACCTAGCCACAGATGGAAAGCCGATAAAACATCCACTGTGCTCAGCAGTAGGTAGCATCCTTTAGGTAGTGTTCTTCAGTGTTTTTATCCATGGAAGTGCTGCATAGGGACACAGAAGTTCTATACTAGCAACTATGGCTGCTGTGAGTATGTGGCATGGAGGACAGCTAGATTAAACTAGAATATATTCCAGAACTGTAACTATTTGGCCTTAGAACTGCAGGTAAGGTTAATAACCCTCACCAATTAAAAAAAGGGAAATTGGTCTGAACTAATTTAGACCACCATCTCTGCAGCCATTTGGTATCAGTACTCCTCTTCCCCACCAAATTACAAAGGTTTTACTGGAAATCTCCCATTTTCTGTTTCCTGCCTGTCACAGTGGTCAAGTGACCTATGTGATTTCTGTGAATGAACTGAGCTTCACCTTCACAACAGCTTTGCTCCTCACTTCTCAGCCTTGTACCCTTGTGAAATTCCCTCTGGGAGCGTTGTCAGGCTGAAGGAGAGGCTCTATTCCAAACAGCCATCCACACTTCACAGGAGTAACACACGGTGGGACGTTCTCCTGCCTGGATTAATCCCTTTCCTTCTTAGCTCCAGCCCAGAAACCTGGGAGCTGTTAGGGATTCCTTCCCATGGCATGGCCCCACACAGCTGATTCCCAGCCTGGAAGCACAGCAGGCACCGACTCCTGCACCTGCCGGTTGTTCCTACCCCATTTCCAGAGGCTGAGTTGTTACCGTGTGTTACTGCAAGAATCCAAACCAAGGTGTCTGTGGGATTTGGAGGGGCTCTCCTGGGGGCTGTGTGGGGTGGTCTGTGGGATTTGGAGGGGCTCTCCTGGGGGCTGTGTGGGGTGGTCTGTGGGATTTGGAGGGGCTCTCCTGGGGGCTGTGTGGGGTGGTCTGTGGGATTTGGAGGGGCTCTCCTGGGGGCTGTGTGGGGTGGTCTGTGGGATTGGGGTGAGGGGCCTGGGGGTGTGTGGGGGTGTCTCTGGGATTCCTGTTCTTTTCCCCTCCTATTTCCTGTCCTTTTTCAACTTGTGTTTCACACCCTTTTCTCCTCACCTTTCTAAATGCTTTCCTGCTTCTTAAACGTCACCTTTTCACCACTATGCCATCTCCATTTTTTCACTCTTTTCAGCCTTTTTCCTCTGGTTTTTTCCCCCCATTTCTTTTTTGCCCCATTTTTTTCCTGCTCTTTTTTGCTGCCCTTTTTTCCTCCACACCTTTTTTCCCCACTCCCTTCTTTTCCTGTCCTTTTTTGCCGCCTTTTCCCCCACCTTTTTTCCTGACTGTTTTTCCCCACCCTTTTTTTGCCGCCTTTTTCTTCCCCCCCGTCTTTTTTGCTGCCTCTTTTTCTCCCCTCAATATAAATCCCTCAAATGATGGAAGCAGTGGGGGTTTCTATCAATTTAAACCCTAAAGAATAAGGCACAACAGAGATTCCCTGTCAATTTAAACTCAAAGATGATGAAAATGGAGGGTTTGCTCTCATTTCAAACTGATAAAATCATATCATGAAGGGTTCATGAAGGTTCCCTGTTCTATTTAAGCGAGAACACGGGGATTCCCCATTGATTGATATCCCTGAAATAATGGCCAAGGCAGGGTCTCTTTCACTTGATACCCTTAATACTGCAGGTGAATGGGGATTTCCCCAGTTTAAATACAGACAATAAGGGATAAAATCCCTCAGTTTAAAACTCTTTCTCCTTCAAGGAAGAGGTTTCCTTTTCTGAGGAGGAATTGAGGGCACTGAGGAAGGATTAGGAAGATGAAATTGACCTCACATCCTTCCCTGGCAAGGAGTTTTCCTAGGGGAATAAAGAAAGCTGGCAAAAGAAATTTCCACCTCAGGTTTGCCAGAACAGATGCTCTTGAGTTCCAGTCTGAAGACATAAATGTCCATGGGGAGGGCAGCTGCTTCTGCAGCCTTTGCAGCATCCCAGGGGATGCTGAGGAGGTGCAAAGGGTCTGCTCTGAGTCCCCCTGCTAGGGAAAACAAAACCCAGTTTCTCATTTGAGAGAGTGAGAGAAGCAGCTGCAGCAGGAGCTGTGTAAACATTCCTTAAAAATGCTTTTCCACCACTGCAACTACCACGTGCCTGGAGATTCCCATGCTGGAGCCTTGGAAAGGAGGGTCAGGGAGGCAGGTGTCCTGCAGGGAGGTGATCTTTCATGGCATCCACTTACAGCAAAAGGACCCCAAAACCAGTTTATTTGCAGGAGGAGTTGAGGGCTGCTGATTCCTGAGACTACTCCATAAAACTCACCAAAGTTTGGCAGCAGCCAAAGTGCCCAGGTGTTCAGGAGAGTTTTAAGAGGTTAAAGGTCTCTGTGTCCCCTGGGGTTAATTTTGATCTCATAGATGGAAGATGAAAGATCCATTATGTGTTTTCATGCTTGAAGCGTACCCATCAACAACTCCACTGTTCAGAACTGGGGCTGCCAGGGGTCAAGCCACAAGCAAGAAAACCACGGGCTTGGGAAGGGTCAGGAGTGCTGGGATGAGTGGGGCTGAACAAAAGGCAGGTGCTGAGGTGAGCAAAGTGAATAAATTGTGTTGGAATGTGATGCCAGTTAAACAGCTTCAGAATATACTTGGATAGAAATCTGCTGAAAGGGAACCACACCGCCCTTGTCTTCCCTAATTAATTCCATCAGGCTTCCTTCCCTAAGAATACTCTCAAAATTAAAAGCAGAGATGCCTCGTGTGTCACTTCAAAGCAGTGGAAGAGGCAATGCTTATTCTTCCATGGCAAACTGTGCTGTGAGCACTTGCAGAGCCTTGAAGGTCTCCAGTGTGAAGCTGCTGAACAAATGTCAGTAGTTGGAATGAGCACAGCCCCAGAGAAATCCCAGTCCCACTGATGGAAAAGTGAGATTATCCAAGCAGCAAGATCAGCTGGAGTGTTTCCAAAAGAGCAGCTTTGTGCTGAACCTCAGCTTAGGCTTTTTCCTCACTCACTGCAAGAGTTCCCCAATCTATTTTGACCTTTTGTATAGCACAGGCCACACGACAGTTGAATGTGATCATGTTCTAAACTCAGGTCTCTTTTAAAGTATCTAAACTTGATCTAACTGCTCATCAGTGGAGAATTTTATGTAGTTTCAGTGTTAATTACCTTCTGTGGTCAAACATAAACCCTTTCCAAGGTTCAAGTACCTCTGTTTTCCACCTCTAACTGCTCATTGTCTGTAT
Organism: Cyanistes caeruleus; assembly: GCF_971803275.1. Taxonomy (NCBI): domain Eukaryota; kingdom Metazoa; phylum Chordata; class Aves; order Passeriformes; family Paridae; genus Cyanistes; species Cyanistes caeruleus. Next base: position 35,615,461 of record NC_141708.1, on the reverse strand, counting down.
TCAAAAGCTCCCATTAATGTCACTTTTCCAGCACAGGTTTGTCTGAGTCTGCAGCCCACCTCACCTCTCAGCAGTCCAAACTCCTTGAACTCTAGCAGAACCTTCTGTACACCTCCCAGCTCTTGCTGTCCATCTCTAATCCTTGTCCAGCCTGCCAGTACTCTTCCTGAACTGTTGACAAAGTAAATTATACAATATCAATGGAGGACAAGTGATTAATTGCTGCTAAAAAAAAAAATAAAATAGAAAACTTAGTAAGATTTGGACCCAGAAGGATTGCATTGTTCATGTGTGTAAATCAAGAATTTCTATGTATTTTACTTCAAATTTGTCTTGTTGAAACAAAAGTTGTCGTATCTAGAAGAGATTTTTCATTCCACATGAAAGCAGCATGGTGCATGCCTTCTAGCCCCATTTTCACTGAAAAAACCCCAAAACTGTTCAGCCTGGGCTCACATACAGCTACTGCTGGCATGATACCAACATTCAGCAATAGTGGAATTCAGAAAATGACCAATTATTAAAATGCTTTCACTCCAATAACTGATACTTCACTCAGGAAGCTATATATATCCTCAAAAAAAACCCCAATAATCAAGTTGTATTTCTGTTTTTATTGAAATAAATTTTAAAAATACTTCTGGCCAATATTTACATATTTGATCCAATTACTCTTCAAATCCTCGTGCTTAATAAGGAACAGGCTCCTAGAGTAATTGTCAGAGGTTCTTACAGTGCAGCATGGTGCTTTTGGGAAGGATTAAATGTCTGCCCAACATTTAACCAGTGTTCCCAAATCCATGAGACTCTTCCTGTAACGTGGTACTTCCCCACCTCCCCCTGAAGGCAGCAGCATTTTCAGAACAAGAACTGCTTCCCAGATACTGAAACCACTTAGCAGTGTGTAAAAGGACATTTTAGAAATGTGACAAACTGGATCACTGATTGGAAAAATGGAAGAGAGGTTTTGTAATAGAAGTTTCATTCGAGTCACATCATTTTTCAGTTTTCTGAAAATGTGTTAGCACTGGGAAAATCTCATTTCCATCCAAGACAGGGTCCAAACAGAAGGCTTTTGCAGGTAAATTCACTTTGCTGAAGTGACACAGAATGAACAGAATGCTGGAAATTAAAACCTTTGGCCTCCTCTTCCACATCCTGCTCATCCACCTGTGCTTCATTTCCCCGCCAGCCACGTCTTGTCCAAAGTCTCTCACTGCTCTGCTCGGCTGCTCGAGCCAGCGAGATCTGTGTTCTCAGGTAAATTCACCCCCATGCTCTGTAAAATGTTCGAGGTGGGTCCTGCCAGCCCAGCCTGGGCACTGTAGGACTCCAGCAGGTTTGCCACCAGGTTCATGTCCACATCCACAGGTGCCAGCTCAGCATCCTCAGCTCCAGAACCAGGGCCAGCACTCTCAGATGTGGCTGCTTCAGCAGAACTTGCCTGCAGCGAGTCCAAAGAGAAAAGTTTATCAAATTGCATGAGCAGATTTAAGGGGCAAAAAAAGACAAGCCACAAGAGAAAAGAAACAACAATTCTGCAGCCAACAAAGTCCAGCACGTTCCAGAGTCTTGACAGACAGGAATTCAGCCATCAAGTGCTCATGCCAGCTAAAAATCACCACTGCCCATGACTCAGATTAAGTTCCAAGGGAAGAAAGTGTTGCTGAGTCCTGGCTCAGCTTCCTACAGGAGCAAACTACTGCAGGAACTCACAAATCAAGCTGCAGCTGCTTGCCCCACTGCTAAAAACAGGGCACTGAAACCAAGTCTTGGGAAAGATGTGCAAATTCAAAGTAAGTAAGCTTTAGTTTGAAAAAAAACTCATTATGGTGCAACTACAGCCCACTTTGCTGGCACGTGGGACGGTTTTGATCACATCACTCAGAACAGCCACTTTCAGCACATTTCCTGTTTGGAAGTTACTTCTACAAATGAGAGCTCAAGGCATACTCACCCCTCTCTTTTTGGTGAAACTTTTCCCAACGTTGGTCTGTGCCAGCTCACGGTCCATCTCATTCATGTACGACCTGAGACTGCCCAGGAGCTCCTCAGGAGACACCTTCTGCTCCTGCCTTTGGTTTCCAGCATCCATTTGGTCTTCATCATCCCCATCTGAGAAATCAAACTCCTCCTCTTCATCCAGATCATCAGAATCCAGCTCCTCCGAGTCTGCCCCTGGGTGTTATTTTGTGTCAGTACCACAGCAAAGAAATCAGTGCTGGGATTTATTTCAAATAAAGAAGCAATCTCACCTAAAATTCTGTCCAGTGCTTTTGTAAAAGAGTCCACGTCAAAGGTAACATGGGATTCATCAGATGCCCTGAAATACAAAAATATTTTTAAATAAATTATACTTTTATGCTTGCCTAAGCCTGACACAGGCACAAGCCATATTGATTTCTCTCAAGCCAGGATTGAAGTTGGGACATTTGAACTTAGGAGTCCTCAGAAGTTTGAAGCCTGTATGGATGAGACATGAAACAGTGAGTGGAAGAATTCTTGGCATTAAAGAGAAAGATTTTGAAGACCACAAAATCAAACTGAGTGACAGAGAGCAGCTCAGCTTGCAGCACTTTAACCTGCACCAGTGTCAGAGTGGTACCAAGCTGATTTAAAGCAAGTCCATATTCACTGCTATGGGTTTGCTTCAGGCTCCTGCTGAGCAGAACACCTTCAAACCCTGGTTCTCTGCATCACAGAATCAACCACAGGGCTGCAGCAGAGCACAACATTCTACAGCTTCAAACTGATGCCATTCTAGTCACTGAGAATCCTTTGGCCAATAAGTGGAAGAAGAAAAAGGCTCACATTAAATTGGGAGACCCAATCCAGTATTTAGTCTTAATGAAAGCTGGATTTGCTCTCTCTTCACAGCTGTCAACATTCCCCCTCTCCCCTCACAAAGAATCATCTGTAATAGGAATAATTCCCCCCACCCAGCTCACCATCCTCTGCAGGAAGACAAGCTGCTTCTCTCTCTAATTCCTTCAAATCAATGGATGTTGTCTGTAGCAGTGTCAGGATTTCATCACCTGGGCTCACTTCAGCAGAGCTAGAAGAAAAAAAATCATTTACTGAAATGGATTCAATGAGATCACATGCTCTGCATTCAGGTTTTCACTCGAGTTCTTCATTTTTCCTTCTGTGCAAACACATGCAAAAGGGAAATGAATCTGGGGGAAGTACCAGAGAGCTACACAGAGTATTGGCTAAAACAGGACACAGTCCCTGCAATTCCCAGCTGATGGCCCCAAAGCCCATTTGTCATGGCTCTTTTTCTTTATTTTGCCTTGGTAAATACTAAGATTGCCAGATCCCAAACAGCACAGACTGGAAACTCAAAAACTAACAGTCAAGATACTGTGAGCTGGCAAAGCCTCAGGTATTTTTGTAGTGATTTATTTTTTGGCTTTGATCTTTCAGAGAAATCTACAACCAGCTCCTTGAGCAAAGGAGACAGGTTACTCTGTATTTATTATTCACTGGGGCTGCTTTTCAATGAAACTTCTCTACACTTTCTACAGTCAACCAAGCAAATAATGCTTTTGAGTCACCTCTTAACCCACTTGGAAGAGCTCAGCATCTCACAAAACCGAGATGACGAGTTACTCGAGCAAGAACTTCTCCTGGTGGAGTGTTCTAGAGGAATTGGTACTTGTATGTCCTGGCCACAGCACCCGTGTCAAATGTATGATGGAGAAAAGGGCTCAGGTTTTTTATAACAAGGATTTTAAAGGTCAATTAAAGGATCTGTAGACAGAGTATAGGATACTCATGAATTTCAAGTAGCTCTTACCTTTCTGGCAGGGCAACAGATTGCTGGAAGTGATCTTCTGCCATATGCAACAGCTCCAGGTACTTCGCAGATCCTTCCATTTCTCCCTATTTAATGCAAGTCACAGGCACGAATCCAAACAATTCTCCCTTTTCATGTTTAGGCAAACCACACACAATAAATGCTGTGATTAGGTTTATCTCCACACCACCAAGCACTGATGGAGAAATACAAGGCAGGAAGTGAGTGAAGTGTCACCTCAGCAGACCCTCCCCTGCTCAGCGATTCAGATACAACTTCTAAGGGTAAGAGGAGAGTGGGAAACTCTGAGTAGGCTGGCCATGAGCAGGAAAAAGAAGGATTTTACTCTGTCTAGGTAAAAAAAATTCCAGTGCCTCGCACTGCCCTTTGCTAAGGTCACGGGAAGGATGGCAGAGTGAAACCACAGTTTAGGACAAACCAGAGCTGGCCCTGGGGTCACAGGAGGGGTAGGAGGGACAGCCAGGGACACAGGGCTGGGGACAGCCAGAGACACAGGGCTGGGGACAGCCAGAGACACAGGGCTGGGGACAGCCAGAGACACAGGGCTGGGGACAGCCAGAGACACAGGGCTGGGGACTGGCTGCAGCAGGAGACCTGCACGGGCTTGGGGGCAGCTGGGGCTGTTCTTTCCAGCCACTGATGGGGCCAAACAGAGCACGAGGCCTCGTCCAGAAATCGGGAAACAGCCACACACCTGCCAGCTCTGTCCTGGCGAGGTGACACTGTCCCCTCCCTAGAGGCCCTGCACTCACCCAGGAATCTTCTGAGGATTCTTTTGTGGACATTGCCAGCTGCTGATGTGCCCTGGGCACCCAGGGGCTCCCTCACACTCCCATCGTTGCTGCAGAATCCATTCTCTGCATCTTCGCTCACTGCACGCTCCCAAGTGGCATCCTCCGGCGTAGGACAAGCGGCTTCTTGCGCCCCAGGCAAGTGTGGAACCCCGGCTGCTGGCCCCTGCTGGAGGTGCAGCAGCTCCTTCACAATCCCATGAACGGAGCAGAATTCGCTCTCCTCCAGCTCGCAGCAGCCATCTCTCTGCCTGGAACATACAGCACCTCGATCCCGAGCCTTCAGGAGTGCCAAAATCGCCCTTCGGAGATCGGCCTCGGGAACAGCTTTACACCCACGGGGAGCAGAGAGGGACATGATGAGAGGTCACTGCCGGTCCCGGCCCTGCGGGACACCGAGGCTCAAGAGGACGCTGCCAGCTCAGTCCCGCGCCGTCTCCACTCCCCGCACGCTGCTGCAGCACCTGCGGAGACAAGCGCGGCCTCCAGGAGCTCCCCGCTCCCCTCGCTGCCCCTCGGACCGGCCCAGCTCCGGGCTGTTTGTCCGTCCGCCCTCGGTGTCTGTCCGCCCTCGGAACGCAGACGGGTAAACAGAGTTCAAACCAGCAGCTCAGCCTCATGTTCCGCGTCCTTTTCCCGTTTTTTTGTGGATTAAACCAAAGGTAAACTCCCTTTTGTCACCATTTGAAAGCCTCGAATCGAGGGAGAAAATGAGGGATGGAGAGATTCCCTCCCGGTTTAAACCCTTAAATTATGAAGAAGGATCTCCCCTCAATTTAATCCCGAATAAAAAGTGAACCAAGGGGGATTTTTCCTCAGTTTTGCCTTCTAAAATGAGGGTAAATACAGTTTCCTCCTCAATTTCCCTCAAGAAACCACTGTGGGGGTTTTTGGACATCTTTTTCATCTGTGGGGGTCCCTTCAAAGAGAGGACCCACCTCGATGGAGCTCTTAAAATGGCACATGAAGAGGTTCCCCTCAAGGGAAGAAGCCCAGGGACAGCGGTGTTTTCCCTCAATTTGAACCTTTCGATGATAAAAATGGGGCGGTTTCCCTCAATTCAACCCCACCAAACGGCGCTCTAAAGGTTTCCTCCTTCCACTTAAACCCGAAAATCGTGGAAAACGGTGATTCCCGGTCAACTGAAACACCCAAAATCATGAAGAAGCTGTGTTTTCCTTCAACTGAGACTCTTCAAATGGTAGGAGAAGGGGGATTCTGTGCGATTCAAACCCAGACAATTATGGAAAAGGCGTTGTTTCCATCAATTTGAACAGCCGTGTCGGCGCTCGGCATTTCAATCCCTATGGATAAATTGAGTCCAAACCGGCAGTGACTTCCACGGTAGCCCAGGGGGATGAGGGCTACACTCTCATCTCTTACAAATCAGGGCCAACACCTTGGCCTTGTATTCTGACAATTTGCCGGGGGTACGGAGGGTTTTTTCTCTCGCTGTAGCTGGTGCTGCCGCTCCTTGTCCTTTCCCCCGTGGGGAGCAGCCCCGTATGCCGGGTTTCCTTCCCCTGGAGACAAACCCCCGCTGCCCCCAGCCCCTCCCCGGGGTGTCCGGGCGAGTGTCCCCAGCGGCTGTCGGGCTGTGGCGGGGGCAGGAAGCTCCGGTGTCGCTGCCAGCTCGCACCACAGCGGGCCAGCACCAGCGGGCAGAGATGCTTTGGCTTCCTGTCCCCTCCCCCTGTGTCCCCAGCCCAGTGTCGCCATCCCCGTGTCCCCAGCCTGTGTCCCCCCCCGGCTCTGCCGTCACATGGAGGACGAGGAAGGCTACGTGGTCTTAGACCGACGGGGCAAGCGGGGGTCTGCGGGGAGCTCCCTACCCCGGCAGGGTGCAGGTACTGGGGGGTTGTGTCCGCTGAGGTCCCCAGGAGTCGCAAAGAACTGCCCAGCGTGGGGAAACTGAGGCACGGCTTGAGGGAGGCGGGTCTGGTTGGGGGGGGAGGCTTTTCTTGACGCTGTGGTTGTCTGCTGTCCCATCTCCCCCGAGCCGTGACCCCAAAAGATGGAGCAGAAGGGGTTTTTGGGGTCACCCAACTCCTCGTGCTCCTGTGCAGGGTGGTCTCACCGAGTGGCTTCACCTCGGGACTTCCTGCCTTGGGATCTGGGGGGTCGGGGAGGCGACGGCTGCTCCTGAGCCCGCTCTTTCTTTCCATACCCCTTCCCCAGCAGCAGGATCTGCCTTTCAAGGATCCCAGAGGGTCCCCGCAGCATCCCCCCGCTGTCCCCGCCGCCTCCTCGGGGCCCTGACGGCCGCCCTGGCGCTGGCCCTCGTGTTCTGCCGTGAGTTTGCGGGGTGGCAGTGGGTTCCGGGCACCCCTTCCCAGCCCCGATTTCCCTGACCGGGCTCGGCATCCCCCTCTCCCAGTCTCCTGGTGGGTGCCACAGCGGTGGCAGCCCGAGGGGACCGCAGGTTACGGGAACGCCTCGCTGGGAGCTGCCCGTCTGGGTTGGGATGGCATCCTCAGGGAGCTGCGGAGGATCCTGTGCCCGCCCCGAGGTAACGCAGCCCCCGGGGGGCTCCCTAAAGCCTCCCCCCAATAAAGGGAGACCGGAGATTCCCTCCGGTCCCGCGGCGGTGCCTCAGAGCGCCGGGATCCGTCCGTGTGCCCGCAGAGAGCGAGGGATGCCGGCTCTGCGCCGTGGGCTGGATGCTGATCGGGACCAAGTGCTACTGGATTTCCGACGGGATGAACCCATGGAACAAGAGCCGGGAGGACTGCGGGAATCGGGGGTCCGCGCTGCTGGTTCCGTGGGATCAGGACGAGCTGGTGAAGGAAATGATGGCGCTGGGGATGTGGGATGGATCTGGGGCTGTACTCGGCGTGCTGGTGGTGCCGGAGGGGCTGGAAGCACCCGTGGAAGGGGGAAGGGATTCCCAAAATCCTGGGTCCGGCCTTTCCCGCTGTGTCCAAGTCTCCCGGGTGCCTGTGGCAGGGTTCGGGGGACACGGGTGGGGCTCAGTTCCTGGATGAGGACAGAGCCTGTTTTGGGGTGACCAAACCAGCGTCATCACTTCTCCTTTCCCGGTCCAGGAATTCCTAAATGAAAGCCTGAAGAAACCCACCCGGCACTTCTGGATCGGCCTCTCTGTGCCTGTGGCCGGGACGGGCTGGGCGTGGGAGAACGGCTCCTCCCTCGACCAGGACCGGTGTGCGCCGGGGGGAGCGCTGGGAGGGCACCCCACTGTCCCCGAGGGAACCCCCGGGGGTGACACGGGCTCCTTCCTGCCACCCGCAGGTTCCAGCTGGGCCTCGACAAGCGACCTGGAGCCTGTGGAACGCTGAAGGGGAATGGGATCTATCCTCAGACCTGCCACACGAGGCTGCAGTGGATCTGCCAGAAAGAATCTGCTGAAATCTGAGCCTCCGCTGCACCCCGAAACCAGTTTAATGCAGGAAAAAAATCCCAGTTCCAGCGGGGATGGGCAGAGCCGCAGCCGGTGAAAGTCTCCCCGAGGCGGGCGATGTAGGGGGGAAATCGACCTAAAAAAAATCCGAATAAAACCTAAAAATAACTTGGGGAATCGCACTTTTGGGAAGAGGGAGGGAGAAATGTGGCGTTTTAAGGGGTGTTTTGGTGCCGGGATGATCCGAGCTTCAGCCGGAGAGGGGAAATTTGAGACTGATGGTCCAGAGTGTCCCAGCCCATGTCCCCTGTGCTCCCCGCCGTGTCCCTCCCGTGTCCCCACCGTGTCCCCCCCGTGTCGGGGCCAGTCTAAGGGAGCCCAAGGCCAGCCACAGCCGCCGGTCCTGGCAGCTTTTCTCTGGGAGGAATCCTCGGATATTCGCAATTTTAGGAGGCGGAATCTCACCTTCGGCACCCGCAGCCTCCGAGCCCGTGCTGGCCTGTGCGGAGGACCAAGGCAGCTCAAGGACAATGAAACAGCGATTAATTAGCTTAATAAACGGCTCCTAATTAGCGGGTAGGAGAAGCGAGGCCCCAGGGCTTCCCGCTGAGGTGGTGCCGCTCCGCGCACAGGGCTGGGAAAGCCGGCCCGGGAGCTCTGCAAAACGATGCGTCCATTTTTAGATAAATCTGGCATTTCACGGATCGATTCCCGACGTTTTATGCCTCTTGCAGCGGCAATTTACTGATTCGCATCTCTCAGAGACCAGGACGAACATTCTGATCTTTTATTTTTATCATTTTAGGGGGTTGAGGGTGGTGTTTTTTCTCTCGCTGTAGCTCGTGTGCCGCTCCTTGTCCTTTCCCCCGTGGGGAGCAGCCCCGTATGCCGGGTTTCCTTCCCCTGGAGACAAACCCCCGCTGCCCCCAGCCCCTCCCCGGGGTGTCCGGGCGAGTGTCCCCAGCGGCTGTCGGGCTGTGGCGGGGGCAGGAAGCTCCGGTGTCGCTGCCAGCTCGCACCACAGCGGGCCAGCACCAGCGGGCAGAGATGCTTTGGCTTCCTGTCCCCAGCCCAATGTCCCCAGCCCAGTGTCACCACGCCCGTGTCCCCAGCCTGTGGCTGGGGGTCCCAGAGGTCACTGGGCGGATGGGGGAGCATGGCTGCGGACCCCGCGGTCAGGAAACTGGGAGTACATTCCTAGGAGATGTATCGGCACCCCCACAGGAGTTGCGGCAGGTCGGGAAGGTCAGAAGCGCACACGGCAGCGGCTGCTCCCCGGATGGAATGCGGGCGCCTGGCACGGAACCCATCCCAGGGTGATTCCCACCCACACGAGGGGGAAGGAACGAAGTCGCTGGAGGTTTTGCCCCTGATAAATCACGGGAGAGAAGGGAAGGTGTGCTGCAGCCGATCCAGTGGCTGGGACAGAATTCCTCTCCTTGGATGGACTCGGTTCATTAAACCCTACTATTATTATTATTATTATTATTATTATTATTATTATTATTATTATCATCATCATCATCATCATCATCATCATCATCATCATCATCATTATCATTATTATTAACACTTCATCTCAAAGTCACCTCCCTCCACCCCAAAGTCACCCCCTCCAGAGCACGGCTCCTCTCCCTGGGCACTCCCAGGTGGTCCCAGGGGGTCCTGGGGTGGTCTTGGGGAGGGTTACATGGAGGGTCCTGGGTGTGGGTCCTGGAAGGTCCCCATGGGACCCTCTCTAGGACCCTCCCAGGAAATTCCAGGACCACCCAGAACCCCCCTTGGACCTCTCAGGACCTCTGACACCTCTGGAACACCCATGGTACTGCTCCCCTAGACCCCTCCAGGGCATCCTAGGATGCCTTAGGACCTCTTAGGACCTTCCAGGACACTCCCAGGAAGCCCAGGAACGTTGGAGGACTGCTCCCAGACAAAAAAAGAGGACAGCTCTGGCTGGCCTTGGCTGCCTCAGGCTGCCCCCAAGGCATTTTGAGTGATGCCCTTCTCACCCTCTGGAAAAGAGCCATCCTTCACAGACGGGCACCCCTGGCTGAAAGTGGGAGGAGAAACAGGGGTTTGTTCCATTCAGAAAGAAAGTAGTTATAATTCCCCCTTCCATTTCTTTGTGGGAAAGACACAAAGGAAAGAATCTTTCCTTTCTTTCAAACTCAGCTGCTTTCAGACCCAACTTTTGCATCAGAACATGAACCCATTGGTCCTGCTGGATTGGTCTCCGTGTCAGCTTTTCTCTCACAAATGTGTGACCTGTAATACCAATGCACTGGGTAATGCCAACCCCCTGCAGAATCTTAGAGCACTGCAAAACCATGAATAATTTGGATTTTTCTTTCTCCAGCTCCCTTCCAAGCAGTCCTTTAAAGGAGGTGTGAGAGCTCTGTTTTAGCATTGGCAATGTTGGCCAGGTGATGCTTGGCCTCTCCTGGGAAAGGCAATTCCCTTCTCTGGGAGAGCAGTCACTTTGGCACAGTCTCAGCATTAATCCTGCCATCTGTGAGCAGAAGCCAAGCTACTCTGTTACTTTAAAAATTCATCTGAATAGTGGGAAAACCAGTTTCTGCCTGGGCTGTGTGATAGACTGAAGAAAAATGGAAATGAGTTCAGGTTCAGCCCTCACTCATTTGCTCTTGTGCCACCATTGTCCCCTCACTTAAATGGCTCCTCTCCCTCCCTGGTGTGGCTTTTCCTCTCCACTTGGATATAAAATAGCAAGATATTCCCTTCTACCTGTGCTTTTAGCCATATGAAACAATCCCAGCTCCTTGTTTCCCGGCATTGCGAGAAGGTGTGCGTGAAAATTAGCGAAGCTCGCAGTGATGCATCCGAAGAGACTCTTTTCAGGGCTGAAGGAGCAAACAAGATTTCCTCTCACCCCCTCGAGAGCAAGATGTTGCTTAGGATATATAAATGTGGGTCTTAAAAGACCCAAAGAGCAACCAAAAAGAGCAAAGTTTTTCCAAAGAGCAACATTTTTCTTGAGGGGTGGGGTCACTGGGGTTTGCAGAGGTTTTTAGAGTGGGAAAACACAGCTCCTTTGGGGCTCTCTTGGGTGGATGCTTTCTGTCTTGGCAAGCATGTGGGAAGAAGACCTACTTTGTGAGACCGGTGTTGGGTTACTAACAGACCTGTTTATTAGTTTTTCTGCTAAAAAGAGCATCTGATGTCTAGGCAGGGTTCTAAAAACCATCCCACGAGGGCGGCTTGCTCGAGATAAAAGTACTGTCTGCTGGCTTACGCCAGGTGTCATTTTCTGTGAGGAGACAGCTCGGATGGCACGGTGACAGCAGACAAACAGTCACCGTCTGTAACGCAGCAAACTACAAGTGCCAGGAGCTGATGCTGGTGTGTCTGCTTCAAAAGAGTGTAGAGACAAAAGCGAGGGAGGTAAAGAGCAAAATTTTAAAGTGCCAGTCCAGAATCCATCTAAAAGACTGCAGAGATTTGTAAATTCTAAAGACAGGATGCGTTCTGTACAAGGTTGGTCCCAAGCAATATTCTGCTTACTGTATTTATTTCATGAGGCCAAAATTAATGCCAGGGGACACAGAGACCTTTAATAAAACTCTCCTGAACACCTGGGCACTTTGGCTATCAGCACTCTTCCCATAGTTAAGTTTTATGCAATAGCCTCATGCGACAGCAACCCTCAAATCCTTCTCCTGCCAATAAACTGATTTTGCGGTCTTTGTGGTGTAAATAGTTGTTAGCCATGGGTGTGGGCAGTGAGGGTGATGAGAGGTCCCACCTGATCCACCCACGATAGAGTAGATTTTAATCCATGGATTAGCAGAAAGAACAGACTGGATAATGCTATAATGGTCAGTAGTTCCTGCCTTATATTTCACACAGAGCAAAAACTCTCCTCAAACGATATCACAGAGTGATTTGGGTTAGAATAGACCTTAGGGATTGTCTTGTACCCACTGCTTGCTGTGGGCAGGGACACCTTCCACTATCCCAGGCTGCTCCAAGTCCCATCCAACCCGGCCTTGGGCACTTCCAGGGATCCAGGGACAGCCACAGCTGCTCTGGGCACTCTGTGCCAGGGCCTGCCCACCCTGCCAGGGAGCAATTCCTTCCCAATATCCCATCCATCCCTGTGCTCTGTCAGTGTGAAGCCATTTCCCCCTGTCCCAAGTTCCTCTCAGCTTGCCTGGAGCCCGCTTAGGCACTGGCAGGAGTTCTAAGGCCTCATCTCCCTGGGGTCTTCTCCAAGTGGATACCCTGTGCTCTCCTAGGCTGGATCCAAAGCAGGGGGCTCCAGCCCCAAATAAATTAATAAGCAGGTCGGGCTTACAAACCCTTTGTTGTTGTTTGTTTGTTTGTGCGATTTTGGTCGGTTTTTTGTTGGTTTTTTTTTTGTATTTTAACAAAACCACCTCAGTCTTCAAGGTTTTACCGCCTCCTTCCCGCTGAGGGCGCTGCTCTCCCGCCGCCGCCATCACCCTGAGGGGGCGTGGCCTCACCTCCGCCTCTAGGGGGCGCTGCTCTCGCCCACGGCCCCGCCCTGAGGGGGCGTGGCCTCACATCCTCCGCCTCTAGGGGGCGCTGCTCTCGCCCACGGCCCCGCCCTGAGGGGCGCGGCCTCCCCGCCCCCGGGGGCGGGGCCGGCGGGGAGCGGCAGCCTCGGGGCGGGGCGCGGCCGCGCCGGGACCCCGCGGGGAGCGGGAGGAGGAGGAGGAGGGAAAAAAAAAGAAGGGAGGAAAGGAACGAAAGAGCTGGCGGCGGCAGGAGCGATGGTGAGCGGGGTGTGCGAGGCCGGTGTGCGGTGGAGAGAGAGGTGACCCGGCGCGGCCTGTGAGGCAGCGAGGCCCGGGCCTCGTCCGGCGGGGGCCGGGTGCGGGCTGGGGGGTCCCGCACGGGCCTCAGGGGATGCCTGGCCGAGCTCAGAGGATGTGAGGGTGGGTGGTCAGGCCCTCTCTTCGGCCCCCACTCGAGGCCCATACCCTTCTCCTGAACGTAAATGCGTCCTCTTATTGATACACTGCTTTCTTTATTCCCCACAATTACCTAGTTTCGGGGCAGAGAGGATTAGAAACGGGGTTTTCGCCTGTCTCTGGTTATTTTCACTTGGGTGGGGCGGAATGATGTTTTCCTCAGGATTTTGGTGAAGGTGCTCATCTGGCTAAGAGAAATCGTGTTTGCTGATTGATTGTTATTTTTTAGAGACACTGTTTGCTAACTGGCTATTATATTTTTAGCTAGACGCAAACTTCAAGGTTGCTTGGAATATAGCTGTCCCTAGCCCACGTTGGCACGGCATGAATCTTGCAATTCCTCAAACCTGGAAGGGGTACTAGGTTTTTAGTTGTTTAATTGGTTTTTTTCCCCCCCTATCAACAAGGGAAATTGAAATCACGGCTGCTGAGTGATAAATGAAGCAGCACTATCTTTGTCCCACTCCTTTGTCCCGCTTGGTTACTGCATTCCCAAGCACCCAAGTGCTGCCGCTTCTTCCTGCTTTGGCGTGGAGCTCTGGGTAGCCTGGGACAGCACCAAGAGCCTGCACAGCTTGTGTTGGGGTTGCTTTCAGCTGCCAAAATTTGGCACTGGGTGAATAACTTTGCTTGTTGTGCAGGGGGCGGTCTAGACTGGCCTGGGGTTGCTGGGGCCATGCTGTGTGGTCAGGCTGTTCTCACCTCAGTCCCTTCTGTGCCAAAGCTTCGCGGAGAAAATTGCTGCTTATTGCAGCTGAAAGACCCGCTCAGGTCTGCGCTTTTATTCGCTAGATTAGACAGTAGCTATTGCACAGGATTCCTGGCTTCTGGAAAGCTTAGGAAGTTGGCTTTGTGCTTGGGGAATGAGGCTTCCTCTGGAGAAACACTGATACACAGCATTTTTCCTAAACTGTGGTTTCACTCTGCCATCCTTCCTGTGACCTTAGCAAAGGGCAGTGCGAGGCACTGGAATTTTTTTTTACTTAGAGTAAAATCTTTCTTTTTCCTGCTCATGGCCAGCCTACTCAGAGTTTCCCACCCTCTTCTTACCCTTAGAAGTTGTATCTGAATCGCTGAGCAGGGGAGGGTCTGCTGAGGTGACACTTCACTCACTTCCTGCCTTGTATTTCTCTATCAGTGCTTGGTGGTGTGGAGATAAACCTAATCACAGCATTTATTGTGTGTGGTTTGCCTGGTGTGGTAGGAATCACGGCTGTGACTCCAGTGCTCAAAGGGAGTCCGCAGAGCCCCTTTCTGAGTAAGGATTTTGGGGTCATGCTTGTCTCTTTTTCCAAATACACAGCTTTGCACGATAAAAAGATGTCTCCGTCTGATCTTCTCCTGCACCAGCTGCTTCCACCACAGAGCTGCTGGGAAGGACTTGGGGGTGCTGGTGGGTGACAGCTGGCCCTGCCCTGGGCTGAGCCCCCAGCATGGGCAGCAGGGGAGGGGGGGGATTCTGCCCCTGCTCAGGTGAGACCCCACCTGCAGAGCTGGCCCAGCACAGGAGGGACCTGGACCTGCTGGAGAGAGTCCAGAGGGGACAACAGGATGATTAAAGGGATGGAGCATCTCTGCTATGAGGAAAGGCTAGGAGAGATGGGATTATTCAGCCTGGAGAAGAGAGGCTTTGGGGTGACCCAGTTGTGGCCTCCTGTATTTGAAGCAGCTGACAAGATCAGTGGAGGGACGCTATTTACAAGAGACAAGGGGGAATGGCTCCACACTGACAGAATGTTAGGTTTAGATTAGATATTAAGAGATAATCTCTGCCTGTGAGGGTGGTGAGACCCTGGCCAGAGAAGCTGTGTCTGCTCCATCCCTGGAAGTGTCCCAGGCCAAGTTGGAGGGGCTTGGAGCCACCTGCTCTCTTGGAAGGTATCCCTGCCCATGGCAGGAGGATGGGATGGGATGATCTTGAAGGTCTCTTCCAAACCAAATGAGTCTGTAATTCTACAATTCTGTTGCTTCTATTCTTTGCATCCCAGGCAGTGAAAGACATTCTCTTTCAAGTACTAGCAGGCCTACTATACGCTTTAGTCCTGCCCTTAGAGCATGATCTGAGATGTAGGATTCTACCAATTGATGTAGCAGCAGGTGTTCTGGTCTATTTGCTATGGTGATTGTGATACAGTTTTCTCTATTAGGAAATAGTTGTATTTCCTAGAAATTTGCATGTGAAAGTCACCCAGAATCCTTTGTGTTCTGAGTGTTTCCTTTGCCTCTCCTTGCTCATCAAGATTTATCTGTGCCATATCGGGAAGAGCATGTGACTAGGTACTGCAGGGGTCCAAGAGTTCTGTGTATTGGTGTTGATAAGATAATTTTTGAGGATTCTGCCCTATGGTTGGACATGCCCAAGAGCAGGGCCCTTAATGTATAATAGCAGCATTCAGTTTGTGCTGATACTGGGGGCTTTGTCCGAGGCTTGCATAAGCCTGCTGGGAAGCTGTGCCAGGGCTCCGTGCTGCCTTTGTTCATGGATGCCTGCTCCCAGAACAATTGCCATGCTGGGATCTGCTTCCAGACAGCTCCTGCCAAGACTTCGTGTCTTAATGCTGTGGGTACCTTTTGGTGGCACCCAGGTGCTCACAAAATATTTCAAAGAAATACCCATTTTATTCTCTGGAAGGCATGCAGGGATCTGAGGTTGAGAGGAGGCCAAGTGGAGGAATGAAATGTGTCCAGATGAGCCCCAGCATGCAGGGAATTGGGCACTTATTTTACCCTAATTATCATGGGTGTCAGCACAGGACATTTCCTTGCACGTTCTTGGAGCTGGTGACCCACAGGGATCCTTGATGAGCTCATGTGCAGCATCCATTGGGTGGATCCTGTCTCATGTGAGGTCTTTGCTGCTTGGAGCGTGCCTAGATGTTTGCAGAAACTTTAATAAATTGGTTTGCCTAAGTGAGCAAAGTGAACACGATGCCTTGTGTGTATTTTGTTTTAAATGAAACTTGAACTTGAGTTTTGGAGCCCTTTGGGCTTCTGTAAAATCGTACCTTTTTTGAGCCTCCAATCAGTCTTTTCCCATTTTGTTTTGGTAGTTTTACATTCCATCTCTGCAATGGAAGCTGGAATGCTGCTGTTCTTACTCTGACTTGCTGCCTTGTTTGTTTTTGTGCTGAAGCTATAATTAGCTGCTGTTTAGCCACTCCTCTTGATCTCTCAGGGCTGGTGGTACAGTATGTGTACATCCATTTTGCAGATGCTGTACGTGGCAACTTCCCTCCCCCCTCCCCCAACTGCTGTCATTCTGGAAAAAGAAAACTTTCAGTATGGCAATGTGGAAATAAATGCAATGCAGACGGTATTGGGGAGCTGTGGTAAGATGAGTGTGGCCTGAATGTGTTTTTAATTTCACTTACTTCAGCCCTTAAATCCAAAAGTTCATGATTTTTGATTTCTGAGAGATCACGCATCCAGTGTTGCTCTGTCTGCCCACATCCTTTGGTCAGGCTGGGCAGCACGTGGTCCAAACCTCCAGCTGTAATTAGGAGCTGACTAACAAATATTCCCTGCCTGGTGCTTATGCAAAGATATTTGTCAGGCTGGGGTTGGCAGGGAGGGACGGAGGAGCAGAGGCATTACTGGGGTGCGAATCAAAACACCGCAGGCACAGGCAGCAGTGAGCACTCTCGGAGGAGGCTGGGGTGCTGTTGCTCAATCCCATTCCCGGCTCTCCGGTAGGAAGTCGGCAGGCTGGTGGCTGGGAGTCCGGTGCTTCCCTGCGGCCTGGCTGGTTACTCCGGTCAGATGCGCCTTTTGTGGCCAGAGCACGTGCAGGCAACGAGGTGTCAGCCAAGGCAGGGCTAATTGAAGCCTTCCTTCTACTTAGGAAAGGAATAAATAAGCGAGGCTGCCGTGTCCTTGCTGGCTCTGTGCGGTTTGTTTTCAGTCAGGAAGCTTCTCCTCGGAAAAACTCGTTGTGTTGGAGCAGAGGCCTTAATTACAGTGGCAGTACCGGTATTCCGCGTGCTCCCGTAATCGGAGCTGACCGAACTCGTGCTGTTGGAGCCATCTCCCTTGGCCCTGATGTACTGTGTGACAGCCACCTCCTGCCTCAGCTCTGGGGATGTGAGGGAAGCTGGTGGCAGATACAGACGTTCAGGTTAGGCTGTGGGGAAGTGGCCAGAAGGTCCCTAGTTTGGGTATATGTGTGGGTTCAGGTGAAAGCTGAGGATGTGGTATAAACTGACAGAGGGCAGGTTTAGATTGGATAGTAGGAAGGAATTCTTCCCTGAGAGAGTGGGGAGGCCCTGGCACAGGGTTCCCAGGGAAGCTGTGGCTGCCCCTGGATGCCTGGAAGTGTCCAAGGCCGGGCTGCATGGGGTTTGGAGCAGTCTGGGATAGTGGGAAGGTGTCCCTGCCTGTGGCAGGAGTTTGGAACAAGCTGGGCTTTAAGGTCTCTTCCAGCGCAAGCCTTTCTGTGATTCTTTGATCTCAGCACTTCCTCCTCTCACAGTCAGCCTCATGGTATTGCATGACATAAACTTGCCTTTAAAAGCTACTTTTATTCTGTTGGCCCTGTTTTAAACCCACTTAAAACGTTCTTTTGGAGGAAAGAAGTTTCAGCTGATAAAATCTTCCCGTTTTTCCACAGGTAAACTCAGACAGTGTTTCCATTTCCACAGAAACAGAAGGCACTTGTAACAAAAGTCTGAGGTTCTCCAGTTTATTGCCTTTCTGTTTCTCTCTTTTCTTTTTTTTTTTCTTTTTTCTTTTAAGCTTTTTTGTGTCCTAAACCTCGCAGAGGAAATGCTGTTCTGGCAAAAATACAAAATGTGCTCTCATTAGCTTTGGCATTCTTCCCCCCCTCCCTTTTCTGTCATATGGGACAGAAGAGCATTACTGCAGTTAATTTGTGCTCTTTTGTAGTGGCATAAGTGCTATCCCTGGAACCAGCTCAGCTAGCTAATGGCTTTTAGAAGTAAAGTACTAAGGATGTATTCCTAATCTGTGCAGCTAAAAATTCAATATGTAAACTGCTTAGGTAGCTGAGTGCATTAGTATCAGTAAAAATGAGCACTGCATGTCCTAATGATAGCAATTAGTATTTTATCTGATACCTGGGTCTGTCTTACTGCTTTGAGAATTAAAAACAAATCCTCCAGTAGAGGTTTTTTTTTCTCCCTGATCTTTAGTGTGCTCATAAATCAGGTTTTTAAACTGCTTCTAAAATAATCCTGTGGCTTGTGAAGCTTTTGTGAGGAAGGTTCTCTTACAGAAATAAAAACAGCTTATCTACTCTCTTCCAATGGGAAGGGAAACCTTTATTTTTCGATGACTTCACAAATAAGCAGGCTATTGTTTTACATAAAATGCTGTCCTGCAGACAGGTTTAATATCAGGTCAGCCTGTGATCTTTAGCCCAGCTGGGGAAGCAGGAAGAGTTTTTCACTCTGAGCAGCACCTCCAGGGCTGCAGGGCAAGGGGTTCCGATAGCTGGGCTACACAGAGGTTGTTTATTCCCCCTACCCCCATCCTGTAAAATGAGGAGGTGGTATGGGACTGCAGTCATAGGGAATCCCAGAGTGGTTTGGGTTGGAAGGGACCTTGAAGATGATCCAGTGCCACCCACCTTCTGCTCAGCCACGTTGCTCCGAGCCCTGTCCAACCTGGGCTTGAACACTTCCAGGGATGGGGCAGCCACAGCTTCTCTGGGCCTCACCAACCCACAGGGAAAGATTCCTTCCTGACATCCCATCCAACCCTGCCCTCTGTCCGTGTGGAGCCACACTCCCTTGTCCTGTCACTCTGCTCATGCAAAAAAGTCACTCTCTTTTTTATAAACTCACTTTTAACCCAGCGTGTTCCTGGGTGTAATAAAAACATTTGAGTGCAACCTTCTCAATGCCCTCTGGTTTCTGTGAGATTAAGTGAATAATTCAGAAAATAAAGTTTGCTGGATACTTTCAGGGAAAGGAGCATTTGGGAAAAACTGAGTGCATGGTTAGCCAGGGAGCTGAGAAATTGTAATTCACTGCTAAATCCTCTTCTGTGCCAGCTTTCACTGTGTTTTTTAATCCCAGTCCTCCTAAATGGAGCAACCTCATCCTTCAGACTCATCAAAGTATGAAATGAGTGAAGAAGGAAAGTGAGAAATGCAGAGAAAACTTTACCTGGTCAAACCGTAACACTTGTGGATTGATTTCAGATTGAGTTTTTTTAAGAAATGGGAAGAAATTCTTCAATGTCTTAGATGGAACATAATGAAAATCTACTTCTATTTGTAGAATCTACTTCTATTTGTTTCTAACTTGGATATACCGTTGAGTTCCCGTATGTCAGTGCTCAGGGGTTTCAATGACAACGAAATGTGCAGTCATCTGGGACCTTCTGTCCAGAGCTTTCTCCAAGAGTGAGGCCAATCTCTTGCCAGATTTAGTTATTTTGACTTGGCCATTGACTGGAGTGACTTCTGTCCAGGAGGTCATGTTCCATTTTGATTCAGGGCTTACAGCATCCTCCATCTTCAGGGGAAAAATAAATAGCACATCCCACTTTACAGTTGATGTTGCAGCATTTTCTTGCCATGACTTGAGAACAGCTATTGAGAAACCAGCTCATTAGTGGCTCCATTTCCATCCTTTAAGTGCAGTTCCAAAACAGAGTGATATCCTGGCATTTCATCATGCTAGGCAAAGAACCAAAGTCATTGTTGCTGGTTAAACGCGCTGGTTAAACGCTCATTTCCAGGGATTTTCCAGTGAAGATTGTGCAAACTCGATGTAACTTAAGTACCACCTCTGGTTAGCTGGAAAAGGTGGCTCTTCCTTTAAATTCCGAGGTTAAACTGGCTTTGTGGTGAGTGGCTTGGAGGATGGGACATTCATTAGCTGGGACATTACCTAATTGCAGCGGTTTGTGTGGCCTCCTTGTTTTGGAGGCTGAAGTGGCTCTGATGTATTTTCAAATTGCCCTTTGCCAAGTGAATAGGTGCTGATTTGACCTCTCAGAGCTGAGTACTGCCTGCTTTTGCCCAATTCAGTCTGTGTCCCTTCAGCCTGTGCTTGGACATGGGTGAAAACCCTCCTCTGCTGATGGTTAACAGTTAATTCTGCTGGAGTTTGTTTGGGTTGCTTAAATACTTTCAAACTGTGCCACATTATATACATTTTACTGCTTTTCCCAAGCAGTGAGTATTCATTAGTGTTGCCTTTTGGTAAGGAAAGCTGTCTTCCTCCTTTGATTATTTAGAAAAGCTCGGCTATTGTTTCAGACTGTTAGTAGCTGTATTGGACATGTTACCCCCTAAAAAAAAAGTTAATTAAATGCTTCTTCTGTTGTTGGCTTGACCCAGAAGTGAGACCTGTGAAGGGTCCTGAGAAGCAAAGTTTTAACAGTTTTTAATTTAGTGGTTTATTGAAAAACTGCTCTATTCCCACCCAAAGTTCAACCGCACAGGAATCAAGGATTTATTCCCTCCAAGGTTTAGTTACAAATCTTTTGAAAGACCCCACATGTTTTCCTTCCCTGTTGTTTGGAGGGTGAAGCTCTCAAGTGCTGGAGATCTCCCCAGTTAAACTGGGCAGAACTGGGCTGCTCGAAAGAGGGATTTGGGAAGAGGGCACTGTTCTTGCTTATTCTTTTTATCTCTAGAAACATTTTCCCAGAGAATTGGATGGAAGACTGCTGTTTAGGGGGAAATTCTCCTGTGCACATCCAGTTTTCCTCGCCCTGCTCTGATGCTCTTAAAGAGCATCTGGTTTGAAACTATTGATTAGGAACTTGGGCTGTGTCCCGACAGTAATTCCTGCTTTGACATTGTAATTGTGCTTGCATCACCATTTTCTGGGGGTTATTTTGGCGGCAGCAGTGTTTTCCTCTCCCATCCCCCCTTGGTGTGTAACATGCTAATTAGATCTTTAAATTAAGGACTTGCTGAGTGCTTCCATCTTCATTGAAAATCCAGCCCGAGGTACTTAATGGACCTGTTTTGGTGGTACCTTCACTCACCACCTGAAAATTCCTTGGAAAAAATTTATTAAAGCAGTTGCTTCTCTTGGGTAGTGGTGAGATCTGGTGGTGGTCCTTGGGACTGTGCAGAGAACCTTACGTTGCTCATCTGCTCTTGGTGCTTCTCTCTCAGTATTTGAAGTTGCTCAAGGTGTGTATTTTTATCTGTGGCTCTTGAGTGGAAGTGAATAAAAACTGTCTCCTACCTGTTGCATTTGTGGGAATTAAGGAAAGCATCTGCATACCAGAAAGCACTTCTTTAATCAACAGTCGGCTCTTTGATGCCCTACTTGTTTTCATTTGCTCTTTCCTCAATATGCTCCTGGTTTTCCTTTGCACAGGATGCCATTATTCCCTACAAGGAAATCCTCCAGATGTACTGGGAGAAAGTGACAGCCTTTGTGAACGCCCGGTGTGATGGGCTTGAACCCTGGCAGCTCATTGGCTTGACCTTTTCTTCCACACTTGTAAGTGTGTGGCTGCATGGCTTCCTCTGCCAGCCTGAGAGTAAGTATTTGACATGGGGGATTTTCTTTCCTTTGGAGGGAGGGGAGGTGGCCCTGAGTAGTTCCTGGGCAGTGGGAAGAGGGTGGAACAAGGCCAAACACTTGTTAAAACAGACTTTCTGCCGTCACCTAATATTTACCAAACTCTCTTCTGAATTAAGGTCAAGGCCTGTCTGGTAAATGAAGCTCCCCCATTCTGTCAGAGGGTGCATGGAATGTGCTTTTGTCTCCTTTTCTTTCCCTTGCCTCCCTTCTTCCTTTGGCTAAACCATTTGCTTGTTACAACACTCTCTTCTTGCCCAAACCCTGGGGAGGTTTATGGAGAGCTGAGTTCCTGTGAACTTAGTCACTGCAGCAAAGTGTCTGGATAACTCTTGGTTGTTTCCCTTCCTGCTGGGGGAGGAGATGTGGTCTTGATTCCGTGTTTGGGGCACATTTCATCCTTAGAATGTTCAAGATAATTGCATGTGATAGTGTGAGGATATTTTCTTCTTGTATTTTTTTTTTTTTTTATTTCCGGAGTATCTTCCTGTTTTGAGTGTTTTCTGATACTGGCAGCTCTTCAGTGGAGCTGAACTCTGCAGAACCTGCAGTTTTCTCTGGTCGTGTGATGGCCTGAGGTCACTGCCATGCCCTCAGAGGTGCATTTGAGTTCCCACAGGCCTTAGGGTTACACTCTGGTGGCAGCTTGTTAAAAATTGCCAAGTTTTTAACTTGGTGTCTCCTGTGTCTCTGTTTCTCAAGCAGCCCTTTCTCTTTGTAGAGATGGGGGCAGCTGAACAGTGGGAATGTCTGTAAGGAACAAATTGGTATGAAACTTTTGTTCAGGATAGTTATCTTCCTAGTATTTGTACTGTTGCACAATGTATTTTGTTTAAGTATGGACTAGCTCTTAGAAGATCTGATTAGATTGTCAGAATTTTTCAGGAGTTTGCAGTCTTTGCTTGCTGTGAATATTATTAATGAAACAGTGAACAGAAACAATGAGGTGTGCAACAGAAATGTTATTATCAGAGCACTAACAAGTATTTACTGCAGAATGTGCCAGTTGGTTTCCTTGGTAGCTTTTCAGATTGTATATACGAAGTGAAATGTATATGAAGTGCAGATAAAATTGCAAAGTCTTAAAATGGATTATTTTTAGACTTTATTTAGTTATTTTTTGGTTTGTCCTGTAACTGCAGGTGTGCAGGTAGGACTGGGATCCACCATTTTTGATGGCTATAAAGCATCTGTGCCATCCTGATCTCATTCCTGCCTTTAGAGCTACCTGAGGAGTTTTCCAGTGCTTGTCATCAGTGGCTTCTCTCATTTGAGTCTTTGTGCTGTGGTGGAATTTTTGCTCTTGCCTTTGTCCATCCCCTTTCCCTGAGTCACCTCCCAGTGCATCAAACAGGGCAAATCCACGTTGTGTTGTGGCTGACGTTGTCACAAATGTTCCTGTTCCCTCCTTTGATCTGGGAGCCTGTTGCACACTGCTCTGTGGTTTTGTTTTCAAGTAACTAATCGGGTTTGAAGAGGCAGGAAATGATAATAATTCCTTACCTTTAGCAAACCCTGAAATCCCTCTTCTTCCTGTAAAATTCCACACGTGGGTGTGAATTCCCATGTAAGTAAGAAACAAGTGATTCCTGTAGATGGCTGCTGTTCTGCAGTCCAGATGTTTCCATGGCATGGTCCAGCCTTGAAAACCTTGCTCTTGGATTCACCCATCTGTCTCACCATGTCCCTTGGGTCACTGTGTCGTTTCAGCTTGGATCAGGAATGCTGAGCCTGGATCATGAGCTGCATCAGAAGCTTTTTTATTTTTCGTTTCTTAGGTTCCTTTCTGCCTTTTGTCTTTCAGGTTTGACATCCCGAACTAAAAAACAGTTCTTTAAACTGCTGAGAAAAATGCCATTTGTCGGGGCTATAGTAAGTATTTGAACAAGTACTTACAGAACAATTCCAGGTCCTTGTTTCAGCTCTCTTGGAGAAGTTACAGTTCTGTGCATCTTTGTTGTCATGTCCTTCTGATCTTAATGACCCAGGATACAGATCTGGAATGTCTTCTGCTGCCTCCTGGTTTAATGACAGATGTAATTTCTACCCAATCTTTTTGTCATAGTATCGCACCCAGAAGAAGGGAGTTCCACCTCTTTTTAACTTTCGAGCTGTTTATATTAACCAAGAACAAGTGAATTCTCCAGTAACATTTCTTCATTGTTAGATTTTAAGGAAATTATTTTAATTCTGGAACAAGGGACAGGATTAAACTGGAGTTGTTCTTCTGAAGCATTGTGAAGTGTGAGATGGCCAAGGGTTTGTTGTGCAGTCTGGAATTTTAAACAATCAATGTGATTATTTTAATCAAGCAACTGGCCATGATTAGTTCAGGGCTCAGATAACTATTAGCAAATGTTAGCAGAAGGATATCAGCACTTTGTGTAATCATTAAAATGACACACAAGCTGTAGTGTTTGGGAGTTTGGGAGCTGGTGTGTTGTTTGTTGTTTTTTGTTTTGGTTTGTTTTTTTGTATTTTTTTTTCTTTTTTATTTTTTTTCATGAGAGCTTGAAACCACAACTGTCAGAATGTTTTAGCACGTTAACGACTCGGGATGAAGAAATGCACAGCTGGGTTTATTTTACCTCATAAATGATGGTATCACACTTGATTGCACTTCCTGCTGCTTGCTGTGCTGGTGTATTGACACATTTATTCCAGGGGTCAGATCTGTTCCAGGCAATTTTATCCAGAGAGAGCAGCACAGAGGATTTTTTTTCCTTTTGCTGTGGAGATGGAAGGAGTTCTCCAGTTTCTCCCACATCCCTCTGGAAGGGACTAAATCCCTGGCCTGTTAAGTGCCCCAGCTTTTACCTCCTAACCTGAGTTACCCTTGACCAGACAAATTCTCTTCTGTTTACTGTTTCTTGCCTGCCTGTTAGAAAAGGACACTCTATACAATCCCTGTTGTGTTCAGACTTCCTTTCTCAGGGCTGACACTGCTCCCCTGTGCCAGAGCACTCCTGCTCTGTGTCCTCTTTCTGCTCTTTGGTAGGGTGATACCTGATAACTTATCAGGTGCTGACAAGAGGCCTTGACTCTGAGGCATTCCAATGTCCAAAAGTCAATATCCCAACACCTGTGTTGCCTGGAAGAAGAATCTTTTCTTTGGAATGTGTTGTGAGAAGTCGTCTGGAGTTTCCTGAGTGCAGGGTGTGGGTGGGAAGAAAGAAATCTCTGAACTGTGCCCGTGGTAGAGATTTCTTTATTGTGTCTCTGTTTCCATGAGTTTCTAAACCATGGATGCAGTGGTAGAGGAGGCAAGGCAGAAACCAATGCATCTGAAGACCTCTACATATTAAAAACTGTGACTTGAAAAAGTTTTCTGGATAAAAATGCAGGTTTTTTCCCTTGAGTTTTATTTTCTCAAGCACTAAGGAAAGGGGTCAAAGCCCCCAGTGGAGCAGTTCCTGTCTGTTCCAGCAACACCACAGCTGTGGGCAGTGGGTCCTGTCCTGCACACACTCAGCAATTATTTAGAATTTGACCAGTGCCATTGTTTGATAGGCTTTTTTCATTTCTTTTTAGATTCAAAAGAAGATTGATGAAGCCTTGAATGATGTCACTTCCAGTTTATCCTTCCTGAAAGATGAAAAGGATTATATCAAGGCGCTGCCGGAACAAGGCATGAGCCAGCCTGAAGTGCTGCAGAAGATGAAAGAGTACAGCTCAAAAGGTGAGTCTGTACTGCAGCAGACACCACACATGATATTTCCTCTCTTAAATGAGTCCCAGAGACTTCTGCTCATGGTTTCAGCTTAAATATTTTGTCCTCTTGTAAATTTTTGTCTGTTTTTCTTCTGGACGGGACGAAGATTCACGAGATCTAATGCTGCATTCAGGAATTTACATTGAAATTCTGTTCTTTCCACAAGAATTCTAGGCTGATGGAGAGATGGCAGAGCTGAGGAGAGGAGAAATATGGAGGAAATTCTCTTTTTGGGTTGCATTTCTCAGCAGTTACCTTGATGTTTGGCTTTTACCAGAAGTGTGAAGCCCCAGAAAATGCAATCAAAAAAAGCAACTTCCAAGTAGGATTGTTAGGGATTTTCCAAGACTGTCACCTCAGTTAAGAGAGACAATGGTTTGTGCCTTGAAAAAGCCTTTTAAGGAAGAGTGATGGTGATGTTCTCCTGGCTTGAGTCCACACAAGCTGTGTCTGACACTTAATTTGAGTTGCCTCTCATGTAAACATGTTCCCCCTGATTTGTGTGCCTGTTACTCCTAATGAGCAAATTTGGGTGACTTCTTGTGCAGAGGAGAAGACACGTCTGCCCTGTTCCCATCCCAAATTTGAGAAATGCCTTGAATTTTCTGCTAGAACAGTGCAGCTGCTCCAAATTCAGAAAGAAACAATTTCATGGTCAAGTATCCTGGAATAACTTCCTTCTTTTCTACTGCTGTGTATTGCTAATGTTGCTTCTGTCTGTGTTTTCAATTATTGTTTCCTTCCTTCACTGAGTTATTTTTCCTTTCCTGAAGTCCTCCCTGTTTCCCCATCCTAACCCCACCACTCCCCTTTGGAAGTGGTCTGGAAGTACCAGTTTAGGCGAAATTAAATCGAGGTTCCAGCACTGTGAATTTTAGCAGTACAAACTTGGCTTTTCTGTCCCTTCTCAGCTTACAGTGGTGGTGGGTGCTCTTTGAAAGTGGCTTTAATTTAGTGTCCAGTTGGTTGAGCAGCAGTTTGGGGAGACTGCTGGGGATTAAGTGGATTATTTATTAATATAACTGCTTGCTCCAGCTACATGTTGGTTATGTGCTGACTCTTTAGTCATCATTTACTTGCTGTTTGCTAAATTCACACCATGCCAGGGGCTCAGCTTCACACACAGCTGTCCCTGGGCCACAGAACTTGGGGAAATCTCAAAAGCTGAGTCCTCCTCTGTGGAACTGAGGGGATTTTCTGTATCCTTTTCCACCCTGGCTGGGAATGGCTGTGTTTGTGAGCCATGTGCCCTTCCCTCTCTTCCAGGAGACGTACGCTGGCAGGATGGGAAAGTCTCTGGGACAGTGTACAGTGGTGAAGAGAAACTCACCCACCTGCTGGTGAAGGTAAAGTGCAAGCAGGCCATCCAGCATCCCAAAGTAAACAGGGAAGATCTAAAACTTAAGTCTGGGAATGGGAATTAGTGGCAATTTGGGTAGCGTAACTGGCCACATAACCGTCCCTTTGAAAACACCTCGTAGAGATAACTGGAATCTAATCAGATGAGTGCTGTTTTGAGTGAGAAAGTAATTAGTGATTACAAGTGATCTGGAGACTGGTACTGGAACAACTTTCACTGAGCAGCTAAACTCCCCTTGGTTTGAGAAAAAGAGAAGCTTTGGGAAATGTTTTTTGGCATGACTGTGTGGTCCAAGTCTTAGACAAAGGAGCACTGGCATGATTCAGTGGCGTCTTTGTGAGGTCTGTTTACCTGCTCAGGAACTTCTCCCTTTTAGAAGGCTGCAAAATAACCTAAACAGCCTAAAGGTTTGTTTTCAAGTACATCTCCTTCCAGAGTTGTTTTGCTAGAAAGGGAAGTCTGGCCCTCTTGCTCCTGGGAACAGCTTTTGTAGCAGCTGTAATGGACTCTGGTGGTTGCTATTGCTGTTTTCTTCCTCATGTTGACATTTTCTGTGCCACTTTTGGGGAAACAAAGCTCAGAGCAGCCTGTCTGGAGGGGCCTCGGCTTGGATCACTTTGTGGAAACATTCCCTTTGTTTGTGCTGGTTATTCACTGGTTTGTTTTGCTGTATTTTATTTAACATCCCTGCAGTTACTTTTTGATCTGGACTGCAGGAGGCTGTTCCAGCCTTGTATCCTATGAGACCACAGTTGTGGAATGAGCAGAAATGCTGGTTTCCACAGCCATTTTTCTTGTGGTGTGGGTGGGCATTTGTGCTTTACTGCCTGCTTCAGAACCCCCTCTTAAAAGTAAACTTGAGAACAAGTTCTGCAAAGTCACTTTTTTTTTCCTGATTTGTGTAAAGCAATTGCAAGATGTAGCTTATGTTCTTCTTTAAAAACAGTTAAATCATTAAATCTGTCCTTACCACAAGAGATGGTGCTATGCTGTAAAATCACTCCAGAGGTCTGAATGCTTTAGAAAAACATTTATTTTTTCTTTATTTTACCCCTCAATTTCCCAGATTGTGGCATTTACTTGCAGGCACATTTAAGTCTTGTAATAGTCTTATGGTAAAATGCAGCTAATTTGCTTCTACGGCGCACATGGGGAATTCTCAAAGCTTCATCTGCAAGTCTGACTTTCTCTCTTTGTTTTCTAAAGGTATATGAAGAGTTTGCCTGGAGTAATCCTCTCCATCCAGATATATTCCCTGGTCTGAGGAAGATGGAAGCAGAAGTAGTGAGGATTGCCTGTACGCTCTTCCACGGGGGTCCCAACTCCTGTGGTGCTGTAAGTAACCTGACTTTGACAGCCTCCTGAACATTTTGGGTATTTTTGACTTTGATAAGTGCAAATGCACCTTGTACTCTCCAGGTGAGCATGAGGGAAAGCTCATTCTGGTGTATTCCATGCCAGCTGTGTGAAGATTGCTTAACTCCTCTTCTCAGTGAAGCTTTATGGGAGACAGTTTCACTCCGAGAAACAGTTCTCTAAACAAGACCGTTTACTTCAGCTTTTTTTTCCCACTCCTAAGTGACACAGGCTTGATGACAGTTGGAGAAGAGAGCTGGTGTAATGCAGCTTGGCTGGATGTCAGTGGGGAATTGTGAACAGAGAAGCGTCACTCTGAGAAGCTTGCCTCAGTTTTAGTCTCTGAGCTGGAAATCTGTGAGCCTGCCAGATTGCTGAGCTTGAGGGCAAGGCCAGCTGGCTGACTGGCTGGCTACCAACAAGCAGGCATGGCATGGATTGTCAGCTGTCCAGCTGGAAAGCTGCATTTCCAAGTTCATGTGGCCTTCCAGTGCAAACCAGTTTTACAGCCTTGATAAAATTCCCAGCAAGACTCCAAGTGTGTGTTCTTAAATCGATGCTTTCAGTGTTGGAAGGCAGTGTTGACACAAGAGTTTATGAGCTGAACTGGCCTTGAGTGGGCTTTCCCGTCAGCTGGAGGCTTGCTTGTGTTAAGGAATTGAGTACTGGAGTAGCTTTGTAGAAGGTGTAGTTGGGAACAGACTCCCAGTGGGATTGAAGGTGAACTCAACTCTGTGGGAGCGCAAGATGTGATTGCCTTTGAGAGGAGGAGCTGACACCCTCTGACCTGACTTTTCTTCTCAGGACTGTATTCCTTGTGCCACCTTCAAGTTTAGAGGAGGAATGTGCCTCTTTGCTTATAAAAAACATTTCACTTCTCAACTCCTTCCCAGCTTGCAGTGCTGAGAACACTGGGGAGATTATCCCTGGAGATGGGCAGGGGCTGGGCATGAAGCTGTTGGAACTCGTTTCTATCAGCAGTTGGCACATCAGCTGATCCAGCAGGCAGAGAGCTGTGAGTCTCTGATGGGTGCTCAGGGAACTTTGCTTGCTGAAGCCTGCACCGGGGATCTTTGGGTTTTGTTGCGTAAAACACGATGTCAAAGTGTCAGCTTTGGCCCCTGGTTGCTCTCCCAATGAAATGGAAAAGTGGAGCTGCCTCAGAGAGGGTCAGAGCAGGTAAAAAACTGCTGCAGCCAAAGTGAGACCTGCATGAGTATACTCTGGGGAATCCTGCTTTTCCTTCTGTCCTCTCGCTCCCAAGGACCATGCCACAAAGCAAAGGGGGAAGTGCACAACCTGCTGTGGAATTCTGTCCTAACTGCTTGAACACAGCCCCATTTGCAGGGAGAAGAGGAGGGCTGGGAAGTGGATTGGCCGGAAATGGAAGATTAATTGCACCCCTGTAATTATCATGTCTGATAATGAGTGTTTCCAGTGGACTTTTTTTCTTCCTCCCACTGCTCTTCCTGACTGTGAAGTGTCCAGAGTTGCTGATCTCTGATGGAGAGCTGTGGGTGGGTGTATGGAGGTCACATCCTCTTTAAGTAGTTGGGCTCAAAGACTTCTCTTACTTTCTTTTCTTCTCCCCAGAACTGAATTAACATTTCAGAATAATTTCTGGAGGCTTGGAAAATTACAAACTCAATTAAAAAGAGCATTTTTTCAAACTGATGATTTGCTTCCTGTCTTGGGGAAGGCCCTGCTGCTGCTGCTACTCCTATAACTGGTGAGACTGTAAAGCAGAGAGGTTTTAATGCTAAACCAGGGAGGGTCCAATGCTCTGAGTTATCTTTAAACAAGTCTGTTCAAGAGGGGCTGCTGGCTTATTCTACTGAGAGGGCCTCTGGCTTATTCAATTCAACTTTTGCAGTTGAAATTCAGAACAACTGCCCTTTTCCCCCCTGGACTTCCTTGCTGCCACCTCTGAGAGGCAGAGTGTTGTAGTACCAGGCCGCTGTCCACTGGATTTACTAACCTGATTTAAGCAGCTGCTTGGCCAATTTATTGGTCCCTGAAGGCAGATGGAACTCTTTGGTGTTTCTGGAGAGGGTGTCTGTGTCAGTGCTGCATGGAAAGCACTAAAAAGTTTCTGTCTGGACTTCTTAGTGAGGCAGTTTCACTTCCTTTGTGCTCTGATTTGCACAGCACTTTGTGGCAGTAATATTCTGCTGCTCAGTCTGGGAAAAGCAGCTCAGTGACACATCCATGTTGTTCCCAAGGTTTTCTGCAGCCCCCAGGTGTGCAGAATATCTGTGTGGTCCTGCTCTGTGTCATGTGGACACCTCCCTCAGCAGGATCTCTGGGCAGCTTCCTCTTTGAAGGTGTTTCATAAATGCCAGAATGAAAACTGTCTTTTTTACATTTCTGAATGTTAAATCAGATGAGCAGATTCTGTTATTCACAGGAGTTGCCTTTAGCTGAGCCATGTGAGCTGTAATTCTCCTTCGTTGACATGGGCATAAAAGCTCTAACAATGCCCTTGTGGGGTTCAGACATGCCTTTGCCTTAAATTGCTCTGAGAGATGTTTCAAGTTTTTAAGCAGTTTTAAAAGTAATAATTTAAAGCAGTGGATGGATGCTTCCTATTTCTCACTAATTACTACTATTGTTCTGACTTTTAATTGTGCTATGCAAGAGCAAAGAGACAGGAATCGGTGAGTTAGGGTGCCTGGAAGATTCTAATCACGTTCTTGAAATGAATTGGAAGGACTAATTAAGCTCAGCACATAGAAGAGGAACAGGGGAGTTTGTCTGATGTGTTCATGTTCACAAGGTGCTTTGTTTTGCAGTGTTGGCTGTCTGGGTTTCCCCTGTAATTTGGGGAGAAATCACCACTTTTATGCAAGCTGCAGTATTTTTTTTTAAGTAGCTTTTTGAACTTAAAAAAGAAAGGGCAGCTTTGAAGTGTAGGGAAAAATTCTGTGTGTGGGTGACATGTGAGTATTTGATGTTGAGCTCTCTGTGAATTCTTCTTCCACTTACTGTACAGCTGAGGACAGGAGAGAGAAGGCAAAATCACCAGATGCAAGCCTAAACCTCCTGTAGAAACCCATTTGTCTCTTCTCCCCAAATTCTGTGGCTTCCAAATTTTGGCTGCACATTTGAAGTAGGGAGATGTGAGTGATGTGTCTTGAGGGAGTCTTAAACTGGGCAGATCTGTCAGATTTTGTCTGTAGTGATGAGCAAGTCACCTTGAGAGACACAAGTTGTGGAATTTACAACCTGCAGGTTTCCAGGGGTTTTATGGGAGTTATGGCCATGCAGTGGATTGTGGTGTGGTTTTTTACTCTGTTACCCTAGAAATAAACTGTAGTTTGCTTTTTTTGGTTTTTTTTTTTTAAATTCATTGGGTGGTTGAGCTCAGTGAAGTTTCTGGTCAGCTTTGTCTCCAGGGTCTGAATGGAGATGCTGAATGGACAGAAGTGGTTCTTTAATGTCTGACAGTTTGACAGTGACATGGCCAAAGGAATCCTGGAATAGGCACCATATCTCTTATTGCTGTTGTAATGTTGAGGTTCCAGAGCACTGGGATTTGGAGTGAGGGTGCAATGGAAGCGATATACTGAGTTTGGAAAGCAGGAGGGATATTTATTCCCTGTGCTCTCTCCTCTCCCCTCCCATTTGCAAAACAACAAATAAACCAAGAACACAAAATGTCTGTTTACTTTCCTTTTCCCCCCACACCTTGCCTGGCCTTTGAAGATAGCACAGGGTTGCAGAACTGCTTAAAACAATGCCTGTTTCCAGCTCTTTTTCCCCTTGGCATGGCCCGAGCCTGTGGACGTTGAGGGGAGAGAAGAATGTGTGTGAGCTCTCGGTGGGTGCTGAATCACTGCGTGTTGGCTGGATGCCGGCGCTGCAGGCACTGGGGAAGTTGGGTCCTGTGACAGTGATTCAGGCTCTGGCTACAGCAGAACGAGTTTGCTGTCAGTGGCTAAGCTGACAAAGCCTCCTGTAAAGGAGCAGGCTCCATCCACAGGTGTAATCCATGTGGACCAAGAGGATTTTGTTGTGGAGCTGCGCTGGGCTAAAGGTGCTGCTCCAGACTCAGGCACTTCTCTCTGGTGGAGACTCACAATGTGCTGACTGCGGGCCAATTTAGGAAGCTGAGCTGGCTGAAATTCAGCTTTTTGGGTGGATTTTCAGCTGTCTGAACAAGCTTTCTGTGTGGTCGTCTGCATGCCAGTCTGGGTGCCTGTGAGAAGGATCCATCCTGCATCATCTTCCTTACCCTGCATGTGACTGACTGCTGACAAGTATTGGCTCTGACCTACCAGAAACTGTGTGGCTCAGCATTTCCATGCAGGGGATACAGCCAGACTTTGAGGAAAGGCTTGTTCCATATGGAAGGCAAGATGTTGGTGTTTTGGTGTTAGGATTGAAATGGGAATAAGACTGTACAGAGGCTGCTTTTTCAAAAAGCAGATTATCTAGTTGAGCATAGGGAATGCTGCCCAGCAAGGAGCAGACCTGGTGTTCAGTAACACGAGTCCCAAGATCCCCACTTCTTTCCTAGCAAAGTTTTCACAATCATTATCCTAAGCAGTGTTGCAAGGATAGCAACAAATATGCAATAATTCCAATCCTCTTCTCCCACCCAATAGGAAGGCAGTGTATCACCAGCTGTGTTTTTTTTCCCAAAGGTAATCACAACCTGACAGATCTTTTCATAAAGGGCATTGAGAAGTGAGTGGCACAGCCCATAAAACCCTTAAAACATTGTGTTCCAGCTGCCATCCATTTGCTTCACAATTAATGCAGTGATGTCTTCCTCCAGTGTGAAGCTCTGTTAGGTTTTATCTCTGACAGCTGTTGCTTTTAAACTTCCCCCCAAAAACAGGAATTGTCTGTGGTATGACAGTCACTTCCACACTGCCTGTGGCAGCAGCTGCTGCTGGCTTGGATGGTGGTAGGAACAAATCCTGGCAGGCTGTGAACTTTGTTCCTTATCTCTGTACTTCATGTTAGTCATTGTCACACAGTCAGGCTTTTTCAGGGTTTGCAGCCATGTCAGCAGGGAAAGACCAAAGGAAAACCCAAACTTCCAGATGTCATAAGGCATACAAATGGGATTGGGTCCTTTTTATGTTTATTTTTGAGGGGGAAGAGGTTAAAAGGGGAAATTGCAGTTGGTTCAGCATGTCTGAGGAGCAAAATTATCTCCCCATAAGCAGTCTAAGTAGATTTTTGATTCCTCATTTACCTGAACCTCTGTATAATTGTCCCAGCTACCCCATATCCTCAAGTTATGGTTCACCCAGTAAGCCAGTCCTGCAAGCTGCTTGAAAAACCAACCTCACATTTTCCCAGGTTAAAATATTACTAGAGAAGGTTGTACCCAGCATCCCCTGCATGCCAGAACTCATAAAAGCTGACCTGCAAGAGACCTCCCACTTGAGGAGTTCCTTCCTGTGAAGAGTTTAATTTATGTATTTGCACCAGCTCTTGAGTTCAAGTATGCAATAGTAAACCTGTGTGTGCCTTCCTCTCTTCCACCTCCTGATGCAAACCCTGTGGTCAGGGTGAAGACGGCTGGGACAGCAGGGTTAGTGGGTGGTGCAGATCTTGAGGGACTGGCTGGGGAGAGGAATGCACAAATTTCTCCTGGTGTAAAATTTCTCTAGTCCCTGAGGGCTTAGAAGGTCTGGTGTTGAGGAGACCTTGGCTGGCCTCTGCAGAGAGGAGGTGGGAGAGAGCTCCGAGTCCTGCAGCATTCCAGTTTCTGGGAAGGTTTTGTGGCTCAGGAGTGGTGCCAACCCTGAGCTGACTCCGTGCCTCAGCATGGCACTGCTCCAGACCTAATAAGCCCTGCTGGACTTCAGCTGACTTAACACAGAATCAACTTTGTTGTTTCCGTATACGTGGCATAATTAATCTGTAATGCAATAAACAATCCCCAGGTAATCAAGAGCTTAAGTACCAGTAGTTTGGTGAGGTGAGGTGACTGTGCAATGTGGTTCCCCTCCTGTTGGGCTCTGGAATTCTACACTTTTTGTTTGTTTTCCCTTTCCCTTGTCCCATTTAAATGGAGGATTCAGCATTTAAAAGTGGATTTTTTAAGCTGAGTGTCAGCTGCCTCTTGCTGTTCAGTGGCTTCTCCTGCTCTTTAAACCCTGAGTCATCCTGTGCACCTCTGAAGCAGAGGCAAGAGTTGCTGTGCTTGCATCCCCATTTTGCTTTTCCCTTCTGCAACACCCATTGTTATTTTTCCTTGTTTGCTTCTTTTCTGGTGACAGATGACATCAGGGGGGACTGAGAGCATCCTGATGGCCTGCAAGGCATACAGAGACCTGGCTTATGAGAGAGGCATCAAACAGCCAGAAATGTGAGTGGTGCCACCGCAGCTTTTTTCTTTGGGGGCTTGTGGGTTTTACTATCCCCCTTGTGCCAAGTGCTGGACCTCAATAATCCTTCATTTCATAGCTCATTGCTACCTATTCCTTGTCAGTCTCTGTCTGGAGGAGAGAAACCTGTGTGGAAAGAAGAGTTCAAAAGCACAAGAAGTTTTAAAGCAGCTTGGGGGAGCACAGATGTTGCTGGGGGCTGTGCTGAGCAGCTGTAGTTTGGCAATACCTGTTTGCTGCTCTAGACAGCCTGCTCAGATCAGCTCTGCTCTCAAGCAGAGATTGTCAGGCCCTTTGAAGTATTCAAGGGGCTTGATTTATACAGATCAAAGAGGGCTTAGTCTGAAAACTCTGAGGCTGGAGTTGGGCTGGTTGGAGCTCAAATGAGGAATTGTGCTAATTATTACACTGCTAATGGAGGATTTGCTGTCTCTAATGTGCTGCCTCTTTTCTAGATGGTGCATGGAAAATATTTCTCTGGTTAATTGCTTTGAGGAGAAAATGTAAAAGGAATTGAAACGCTGGTGGTTCTTTTCTTCCCTCTCAACATTTAAGGCTCTGATAATGATATGAGGCCTCAGAAAACAGGGTTAATGAAGGCTGTTCAGCCACTGCCACTCGAGATGGGAGACAGCAAATGTTACATTCATTTGATCTGTTCCTTTTCCAGGTTGGTCCCAGTGAGTGCCCATGCGGCCTTTGACAAAGCAGCACACTACTTTGGGATGAAGCTGATCCAAATACCACTGACCAAGGCTATGGAAGTGGATGTTCAGGTATCCCTTTAGTCTCTCTCTGTGAGGGAATTAACATTGCACAGCAACTAGGCAAGAAATCTACCCATCCAGGTAGCAAGTCAGTGGATAAAGAGGGAGGAATACTTTCTGTGAACAATGAAAAACAGCACAAGTAAGTGCCTGTCATTGCAGATGAAGTTGTATTTGAAATAACTGGATGTTATCTCTTTGTCCCATGGGATTCATTCAGACTCAGGTAATTTATGTATTTCATAAATAGCCCCAGATTTCAGAGGAGGGTGAATGAAAATATTATGGTATTTCCAAGTGGATGATGAGTGGTTGTAGCTCATTGCTTTCCTCTCTGTACACTTTTATGCATCGTTTTTTAAGACCAGACTCTGCATATTCTTACTCTTTGTCTTTCTTGGCAGGATGGCACTTGGTAAATGGAATGTGAGCATCTTCTCTCTTTAAATCTTCAGGCAATGAGGAGAGCTATCTCGAGGAACACAGCCATGCTGGTCTGCTCTGCTCCCCAGTTCCCACATGGGATTATGGACCCCATTGAAGAGGTAGCAGAGGTAAGTAGGATACCCCTACCTGCAGGAACTTGTGTGTTATAGCAGTAAAACCAGCACAAGAAGAGTAGAGGGGTTCCAGGATGCTGAGCAGTGGATTTGGTGGGGGGATCTCACTGGCTGGAAGGTTATTACTGTCCTCAAATGAGCTGTTGACCAACAGCAGGGTATGTAGGATGCAGCTTGGGATTGAGGGGGAATGTGTGACTGTGAGACAAACCAGAAGTGCTCATTCTTTGCTACCTGAAAGGAGAGAACACCTAAATGGCTCACCTGGTGAAAAGGCTTTGATTTAGGGCCCGCTGGTTGTAGCAAAATTGATGTGGAAGTCTGAGGAACGCTTGGAGGGAGTAGGAGTGAAAGGGCTGGGATCTTATTTTCTGAACACACCTCTTGATTTCTTTCCTCTCTGTGCTCCAGTTATTTATTTTGTATGTGACCAGGCAGGGCCTCTGACCTTCTGTTCATTTGGCTCACACCCTTATACTTTATTGAGGATACTCCTTTCAGACAATGTTGTCACAGTCCTTTGGCAAACACACCGAACTACCAAAAATGCCACGTGGT
Source organism: Cyanistes caeruleus (assembly GCF_971803275.1). Classification (NCBI taxonomy): domain Eukaryota; kingdom Metazoa; phylum Chordata; class Aves; order Passeriformes; family Paridae; genus Cyanistes; species Cyanistes caeruleus. Next base: position 35,579,367 of record NC_141708.1, on the reverse strand, counting down.
TTTTCCTGTGTGCAGGAAAAGGCATCCCACAAACAGCCAGCCCTTCCACATCACCTTGAGAGTGGTGTGATGCTCTCCAAGGGTTCAGTGAACATCTAACTGTGAAATGCCAAATTCGTTTTGGTGACTGGAGTTTGGGTGCCCCAGCCACATCATTTTGTTCTTTGATCTCTTGTTCACACACAGCTTGCAGTGAAGTACAAAATCCCCTTCCATGTGGATGCCTGTCTGGGTGGATTCCTTATTGCTTTCATGGACAAGGCAGGGTTCCCCCTAAAGCGTCCCTTTGACTTCCGTGTGGAAGGTGTGACCAGCATTTCTGCTGACACCCACAAGGTAAGGAAAGGGCAAAAGGGTCTTCCAGTGCTTACATTTTTGGGGTGTGATTCTTCTTGTCATCCTTGCCTTCAGGCATTTTTTCCCTACTGTGTGGAGGAGCACTGAGGTGCAGGGGTAGGGGCTGCTCTGTTCACGTGCTTTGTGCAATGTGCTAAAGTACAGAGCTCCTCAGGTTGGAAAAGACCTCCAAGGTTGAGTCCAACCTGTGACCTCACCTGATCAATCAGACCAAAACACTGAGTGCCACACCAGTCATTCTGTGAACACCTCCAGGCATGGAGACTCCACCACCTTCCTGGGCAGCCCCTTCAACCCTGACAGCCCCATTTTCCTCTTCCACAAAGAAATTTCTCCTGATTTCCAGCCATAACCTCCCCTGGTACAACTTAAATCTGTGTCCTCTTGTCCTGTCATTTGTTTTCTCTGAGCAGAACCTGACCTCCCCCTGGCTGTCCCCTCCTGTCAGGGAGTTGTGCAGAGCCAGAAGGTTCCCCTGAGCCTCCTTTGCTCCAGGCTGAGCCCCTTTCCCAGCTCCCTCAGCCACTCCTGGGGCTCCAGCCCCTTCCCCAGCTCCGTTCCCTGCCCTGGAGATGCTCCAGCCCATCCAGGGCTCTCCAGGGCTGTGAGGGTCCAGAACTGGATGCAGCACTCTAGGGCCCCCAACACTGTCCTGCTCCTGCTGGTCACACTATTCCCGATCCAGGCCAGGTGCCATTGCCACGTGGGCACACGGTGGCTCATGTACAGCCACTGCCACCAGCACCCCAAGGCCCTCTCCAGCTTTCCCCCAGCCTGGAGCTGCAGGGCTTTGCTGTGACCCCAGGGCAGGACCTGGCACTTTGCCTTGTTCAACCTCTGCCCATGGATCCAGCTTGTCCCAGGTGTTCTGCTCTCCAGCAGATCCACAGATGGGATCTTGGTGAGGACTTGATACATTCCTGTGTCCTCTTGCTGCTTTCTAACCCTTTCTGTGCCCCTTGCAGTATGGCTACGCTCCCAAGGGCTCCTCGGTGGTGCTCTACAGTGACAAGGAGTACAGGAAGTACCAGTTCTTCATAGCCCCTGACTGGCAAGGGGGAATTTATGCCTCCCCCTCCGTGGCAGGCTCCAGGCCTGGTGGGATCATAGCTGCATGTTGGGCAACCCTGCTGCACATCGGAGAGTCGGGCTACGTGGAGGCTACGAAGAGGATCATTACAACAGCCCGTTTCCTCGAGTCTGAGTACGTGGGTGCCTCAGAGTTTGGATCCTGCTCTTCAGCCCCAGGCTGGACCCCTCCTCCCAAACTGCTTTTGTTTTCCCCTGGTGCTTTCTTAGGGGGGACCTACTGGGAAATTCTGGGAGCACATTTGTTTGTGCCCAGATAGCTGAGGGACACAGATGGGAGGGGTGCAGGCACCTTTATTCAGCTTGGCTTTGAGAATTCCTTCTGCCTCAGCCGTGGCTGAGGGGGAATCTGGAGGGAGGACAAATGAAGCGTTATACTCTTCCTTGTTGGGATTCTTAGCTGGCTGTCTAAGAGCTGATTTTCTCTGCTTTTCTGTCTTCTCTCTTTTCCATTTCTTCCTGAGTTTATTTGACTTTAGGGTATGTAATGACCCAGATCCTCTGGGAAGTCCCAAAGGCTCGGGCTGGGTGCATGATTTTTGGGTGGGAATGTGCTACCACCTGTTCCCTTCTGTAGCTTATACTTTAAGGCTCCAGCTGGGTGGACAGAATATCTGAACCCTGTAACCTTGATCAATCATTTCTTTTCTCCTCCTTCTTTTCAAGGTTGAGAAAAATCGACAGCATCTTCATTTTTGGGAAGCCAGAGGTGTCTGTCCTCTCCATTGGCTCAGACACTTTTGACATCTATCGATTATCTAATTTTTTAGCTGCAAAAGGATGGAACTTGAATGTCCTACAGTTCCCACCAAGGTGAGTGTGTGGAGATCAGAGAGTGATGGATTTAGCCAGGGTATGCAAGATGGTCAACTTCAGGCCATGTAGCTCTTGTGATTTGCTGAGTACTCTTGTCCATAGCTGATAATTTGTATGTGGAATTTTCCTCTGCAGAGCAGGAATCACTTTTGTAATTGCCATTATACAGCAGTGAGGATAAAGTAATAGTAATTTTAATGAGCCTGGCAGAGGACATATCTGAGGCTCCCTTTCTATTTACCTCTATATAATACAATCAGAGGAATATAAATAACCAAGGCTCTATCTCATGTTTAGTTAACTGAGGGTTTCTAGATTAATTTATTTATTTTTATTGTCTTCTTACTGCCCACTGAAGATGAAGGAAATTAAAACAGCAGTGAAGGGCTGATGATTGTCAATGTAAAATTAATCTTTGTCACAGACTTTCCTTAAGTGGGAAGTTGGACTTCTGTGGGCAAAGGGGGCCAGTGCTCCCAGATGCAGCTGTACTGAAAAAAAATTTAACTGGCCATGTAAAGCCAAGTCCAGAGAGCTTGAGGGGATAGCTCAGAGGTGGGTGTTTCCTTCTGGTGGTGGCTTAGAAGCTGCAGAGGAAGGAGAGGGAAATGATGGTAGGGGTCACCATGCTTGCTGGCAGCTGCCTATTTCTCACCAGAGGTACCTGGAATGAGGTGAGAAACTTTAACCTAATTGTGAAGTCAGGAAGGAAGGAAGAAGGAGCTGGTTCTAGCAAGCATTTAGCAGGGATTACCCTTAGTGAGTGTCTGTTTTAAGGAGATAGACAGTGATCACTGGCCACAGAAGGGCTCAGCTGCTGTTGGGTGCTCAGAAAACGTGGAGCTGTGTGTGCTGGAGGTGGTTAATCCCTGCCCTCTGCCCTGCCTGCCCAGCATCCATCTCTGCATCACGCAGCTGCACACGAAGCCCGGCGTTGCTGAGCAGTTCCTGAAGGATGTCAGGGACAGCATCCAGGACATCATGAAGGACCTCAACGCCAAGACCACCGGCATGGTGAGGAGCCCAGCACACAGTGAGGGGGGTTTGGGCTGAGGGTGTTTCTCCTGTGTAACAGCCTGCTCTTCTCTGCTTAGGGAGCCATCTATGGAATGGCACAGTCGGTCCCAGACAGGAGCCTGGTAGCGGAGATTTCCCAGGCCTACCTGGATGGCCTCTACAGCACGGATGTTCCCAACAGTGAAAAGCACATGAATGGCTCTCCCAGCCACCACTGACTGTAGTGCAACAATTGGTGCCTTGCCAGCGAGCACTGGGGTGGTTCCAAAGGTTTCCTAGGGAAAGAGATTGCAGTTCCTTTGTTCCTACAATTGCAGGCCTGAGGGTGGCTTGATCTGGAAAAAATCCTTCCCTGTCTTAGTCTGTTCTGAAATCTGCATTGTTTTCATGCCCAATTTCTGTTTTAGGGCTTTTCCTCCCTCCCCCCTGCCTGTTTTCATCATGGCTATTGATGGTGAATTGAATGTCCATTCCACAGCTCCGAATTCCTCAGGTATTCTGCATGTCACTTCATTCCATGTTGTTTCTCCTCCTCAGACCTGGTATTCAGCCAGTGTCCAGCCAAGCGTTAAATTCGAGTTCTCACATTGTGTTCCATGGCTCCAGTCTTCCCGGAAGTTAATGGTAGACAGTAAATTGGAAATTGTGTTTTCTCTTGAGTATTCCTGTAGGCTGCTGCATTTAACAGACCGTGCTGGGAGCCTTATATCTGTGTAATGCAGAGCTGATAAATTGGCAGAGGGAAGGTAGTGGCCTCCTTTTGAAATCCCCTCTGGAGATCTCAGTGAGACTGCAATCAATATCTGCTGAGGGGGAGAAAAAAGCAACACAAAATCCTTTTCTGGAATCTCTTGGAACAACAGCAGAAATAGAAACCAAGCAGGTGGCGTAGGGAGAGGAACTGGATGGTACTGAAAACCCGGGTACATCGTGGCTGTTTTGCTCCTCTGCCTCTTGAAGAAGACATGCCTTGACCACCCAGGAATGCTGTTTTCCCTTGCACAAATCTGGAGGGAGGTGCAAAGCTCATTTCACTGTTCAGAACTTGAAGGTTTTACACTGTCCCCTCACGATGCTGTAGCAGAGCCAGCCAGGCCCTGGCCCATGTGACAGCCAGGGACGTCGTGCACAGATGGTTTTTTTTACCACGGTCTTTTAGTATCAAAAAGGTGACTTTTGTAATAGCAGTAATCTCAGCTCTTTGCACTGATTCTTTTAAGGCACATTCTCAAAAGGGCATTCACCATTGTGCCTTGATGCTTCTCTGGCTTTTTTTTTTTTTTGTGACATGCCAGGGAGGGTTGGAGGGTTCAGCTGTTTGACCATGACATTGGTTGTGGTCATTTCTTTATGGTACTAATTCTGAAAACAAACCTCAAAGGCAGGCTGGCCTCAGAGGAAGCACCCTTGCCTGTTAGGTAGGAAAGTAGTTGCAATGAGCCAAGTCCCTTCACAGTATTACAGAGATGCTGGGAGAAGCAGAGGAAAGGACGCAGCAAGTCAGAGGTGTTCCAGCCATGGGCATGTGGCTCAGCCTTCCTATTTTTCCCCACCGTTTTTAGGGTGAGAGTTTTCCTTGTGAGGCTGCTGTGGCCTCAAGGACAAGCCAGAATCTCTCAAGTTAATCCTGCAGGGCTTTCCCATGTTTCCTCTGAGCTTTTTGCATGGAGCAGAGAGGCGAAGACTTCACGCCGTGTCTGGACAGCCCTGTGCAGGGCATCTGAAGGCATCTCCCTGCTGTAGCCTGTTAGCCCGAAGCTGAAGCACAGGAATTTTAAGGAATGAGAAGGTCACTGACCAGCTCCTGCACAAACCAGCGCAGCCTTGGGCCCAGCCATTGTGGGAAGGATCCTGGCTTTCCAACAGCTTTATTCCCTGTGCTAAGAGACACAAGCATTTTGGCCATCTGCCCTGAGCTTGATGACTTCATGTGAGTCTCTGAGCCCTTTTGAAATCATTGAATTGCCCAAGAGTCTCTTGATGGTGGTATCAGCTCTGGCAGTTTGTGTTGGACCTGTTTGTTCTCTCAAGGTCTTGACAATGTGACCATTACTGTACCTCTGAGTTGGCAGTACTTTGGAGACAGTCTTCAGCGTCTGGCTACTGTGATGGTTCTCTTTGGAACCGAGATTTGACAAAACAAAACAAGAAAAGGGGAGGTACTCTTTCTGTTTCTGCTTTAAAAGAAAGAAGGGGTGGATTAGGGTAGGTTGAAGGAGAGCAAAACTCCCTTCTCTTCCTTCCCTGGTTGCGTTTTCCTCCCAGGAATTAGGTGGATCTAACAGATCAGTGCTCCATTTCACATTTTTGGATGTTTTTGAAGATTTATTTGTAAGTCAATGTATTCTATTCTGGGCTTTGCTTATTAATAATATTTGTGGGTTTAATCGTTCCATGTTTATTTGTCCCACACTGTAAATGTAATCCTGTGGTCGGGAATAGGCCACTGTAATTCCCTGGTGTGTAGTTTTTATTCATCCTTGTCACCTAACATGTAACCTGCATCTACTTTATCATGCCAAATGGTCTTGGAAAAGCGGATTTACAGGCTGTGTGATTGTTTCAAAGAAAAAAAAAGAAGAATTTGATGAACTGGATTATGATCTGAAACTGGACGGTACTTTTAGACCTGGGGGGGATCCTTGCCCCTGTTAATTCCTGTGGGATTTTTCAGCTTTTCCAAGCAGGACGCTCAATTTGTTGCTTGTTGGAAAGCACTCCCAAGGGATTCACCTGTTCTTAGGTACTAGAATGAAGAGTATCCAATGGGATGGACCAAGAAGAGATGTGTGTCTTCATGCCATGGATTTCATCTGCACTTTTCTGATGACTTGGGGAAGAGGGGAGCAGAAGGGTTGCGTACAACACAATAATACCTTGCCCAATAAATCCATGAGGACTTCTGAAAGGACAAATGGGATGAGTCAATCTGATGGCAGTTTTCTGCTTTGCTCTGATTTGCAACTGTTGAACTGGAGGCTGAAATAGCTGGAGAGCTGGTGAAAATGGGCCTGGTTTGTATTAAAAGGGTGCATTTTAGCTATCTAGGCTCACTGAGCTCTTCTTTTTCTGCTTCTGTACTTGTTTGAATGAATGGGGACCTGTTGTTCCTGGAATTTGCTCATGCACAGCCTGGTCTGTGGCAGGGAGGATGGTTTATGAATCTTACTAACTCTGCCTGAGGACTGCTCTGTCCTTCTGTCAAAATGAAGGTGGTGTCCATGTCTGCATCTTGTGTGTCATGTTCCAGGATGCTGGAAGTTTTAAGAGCTATGGATTTTCTATCAATACTTTGTAGAACTTTAAAGGGTTAAAAAAAGAGAAGAAAAAAATACCTGAACTGAGTGTTTGTAGTGTTTTTCCCCAGACTGTTGTGCTGAAAGCAGATGCTGTTGGTTTCACATGGGATTGTTCATTGTATCAGTGAAGATCTTGGACCACCAAATCCACCCACCCTTCCTCTTTTTGGGAAGTGTTCCACCCTAAGCAGCCCCTGCCCTGGTGCTGTGCTGCTTTTGTGCTTTTTGGTTGTACTTTGCCTGTGTTTGTGCCCCAGCTGTGATTTTACACGAGCAATTTTTACCTGCCCTGGCTTTGATCATCTCTTTGTCTTTCAGACCCCAATTGCTCTGAGGTGAATGCACCTGCCATTTCTGTGTGAAGTTTTTCTGTGGCAGGGGCACCTTCTGGAGAGCAGTCAGGGCAGTACCTGCCCTTGGGAAAACCTGTTGGTGTCATTTGATCAGTGAGGCCTCTTTCCAAAGAGCCATCAGGTTAAATGAGATGTTTATTGTAAACATTTTCGGTTGGTATCCTACTAAAGGCTGGCTCCAGTCGGGGTGAGACCTGGATGTAATACTGCTAGAGAGGGGTTACAGCAATGACAAATTGCACAGCACCTTGCTGCTTGGTTACAGAGAAGCCAGAGGGCTCACAAAACACATTTAGGCAGAAAGTACATCCCAGGAGGTAAGGAATAACAACAGAGGCTGGATGGGGGCTGGCTCTGGACAGATTTACTGGTGCAGTGGTGTAACTTGACTCTGGAAGGACATCGACCTGTTGGAGCCAGTCCAGGGGAGGCACCAAGATGATCAGAGGGGATGAAGCACGTCTGCTATGAGGAAAGGCTGAGGGAATTGGGATTGTTCAGCCCAGAGAAGAGAAGCTTTGGGATTACTTAATTGTAGCCTTCCAGTGCCTGAAGGAACCAACAAGAAACATGGAGAAGGACTTTTTACAAGAGCATGTAGTAACAGGACAAGGGGGGATGGATTCACACAGAATAGGTTTAGATGGGATATTGGGAAGAAATTCTTCCCTGTGAGAGTGGTGAGGCCCTGGCACAGGGTGCCCACAGAAGCTGTGGCTGCCCCTGGATCCCTGGCAGTGTCCAAGGCCAGGTTGGATGGGGCTGGGAGCAGCCTGGGATAGTGGAAGGTGTCCCTGCCCATGGCAGGGGGTGGAAGGAGGTGATCTTTAAGGATCCCTTCCAACCCAAACCATCCCATGACTTATGATATGACTGACTCCTGTTAAGAGTCTCAGCAGGTGGGTGTGGGATCACATGGCTAAGGAAGGGTTTAAAGATGGAATTTGCAAGATTGGAGATGGATACATGCACCCTGAGAAGTGCCTCCATCCATCTGAGCTGCGCTGGGGAGGCTGGCGAGGTGCTGGGCTGTCTGGATCCAGGATCTAGCTTGGAAGTGGGAAAATGCTTTGGGTGCAGCCATCGAGGCAGGACTTGGTGGCACAGAGGGTTTTTGGCTGTGTGGATCCCTGGTCAGGAGAGGGAAGCTGCCACCTGCTCGATGAAGCTGGCCAGGTTGATGTCTCGCTCCGATAAACCTCCGCAGTCGTGGGTGCTCAGGGTGATGTGAACCTACAGCAGACAGACAGGCTGAGGGTTGTTGTCAGAAACAGCAGGGCTGGATTTCCCAGTGCTGCATCTGATGAGGCAGTACCTCCAAACTTGTTAGCAAAATTCCCTGGGGTGGCAGAGGCGCTCTGGCACTTTGCCTGGATTTTCTCCTTCCTACAGCTCATCCTGGCCACAAGCTGTCACTGCCACCTCTGCCTTGGTCACAGCAGCCACCTGTGCCCATTTTCAGCTCACTCTTTCCCCGGAATCTTTTCCTGTGGCTGCTACTAGATACAGGTTTAAAAAAGCAAGCCTGGTGCCAGCCTACAGCAGCTGCTCCTCAGCTGGACGGGGAAAAAAGAGGAGGAAAGGATCTGTGATAGCTGTAGGCTGGCTGTGATACAGGAGTAACAGCTGAGGGAAGAGGTCCTGCTGATGAGAACAGGACTTGCTGCTCCTGTTTTATCCCTCAGAAAAGGGAGCTGCTCCCTGAAGTGCTCTGCTTTGTCCCCACTATCTGTGTTTCTTACCTTATTGTACACATTGAACCATTCGGGATGGTGATCCAGTTTTTCTGCCTGTAGAGCCACTCTGGTCATGAAGCCAAAGGCCTGAAGGGTAAGAAGGAAAGTTATCTCTGAACTACTTACCCTGCAGCATATTGGTTTTCACCCCATTACTATTGATTTTACACTGCCAACCAAATGCAAGGCCTGGGATATTCTGGGAGTTTTCTATGGGTTTTCCTCCTCCTCAGGAGTGTTTCCCGGACAAACTCTATGCTGGGTCGAGCACTTTGGTGTCTTGGGCAGGTTATTTTGCTCAGCCATTCCAATTCAGGAAAGACATGGAGGGCTTTCTTTGGCTGAGCTTTGCAGAGGGGACTCCCTGCTCCACAACCCAGCTGTAAAACTCCGGGCCCCTGGTGCTTGTACCCGGTTGAAGTCCTTGAAGTGGAACTCTTTGAAGATGGCATCTCTGCCTTCCACCTCGTTCCACCCCACAGCTCGCAGGTTTGGCAGCAGCTGCTCCCTCTCCTCTGTGCTCAGCCTGTGGGCTTTTCCTGCCTGGCAAGGAAAGGAAAGTGAAGAGGAGCAGGTCAGCGTGGTGGAAGTGGGATGAAGCAGATGTTTAGAGCAATGAGGCAGCCCATGGGTCGTGGAGTTATGGGAACACGGAGGCAGCTGCAGAGTGGGTGGGAGGGTTGGAATATCAATGTCCTCTGCTCCCTGCCTGGAATACATCCTGCATGTACCAAGGAAGCCCAGCCAGTCCCTTCTGTCCTCTCACCTGCAACACCTCCCTCCCACAGTGCCTGAGGCACTAAGAAATGATAACCTGCATTAAGTTAAACTCCAAAATACATTTTCTTTTACATATAATCTTCTGGGGGGGAAAAAAAAGAAAAAAAAAAGCTTAAAAAGCTGAATCTCTTGAGATCATTTCTAGATCTGAGAGCTGCTTTAGGGTTCTCCAAGCAGGAGGGCTTATTTATTTATCTATTTATTTATTCATTCATTTATTGTGAGCCTGCTTTTGAGGAGGAAGAAGTGGTGTGTGTGGATCAGAGATGAGTCACACTAAGCTGCAGTTCAGCTGCTTTTTCCATCTCCTTTATATTACAATGGATTTTAAGAGGCTGTTTCTGCCTGTGAGGAACAAAGGGCAAGAGGGAGGGATTGTGGTTGAGCTCTGCCTTGGGCAGAGCTGCTGGTACTTAGTTTTTAAGGGGTGGTAGTGGGGAAGCAGCAGTTCTTGGCTTTGAGGAGTGTTTATAGGCAGAGATGAAGCTAAAATGAAGCTCTTGGGGATGGGGGCTGCCCGAGCCAGTTCTGCTCTGGCTCAGCAGGGAAGGCAGGAGAGAGTGCAGAGGGGCACTGCTCTCTGAAATGTTATGTTCTGGCAATTAAAATTCTTTCACAGAATCACAGATTGTTCTGAGTTGGAAGGGACCCACAAGGATCATCAGACTCCAACTCCTGGCCCTGCACAGGACAGCCCCAAGAATCTAGCCGTGTGCCTGAGAAGTCCTTGAGCTCTGGCAGGTTTGGGTGAGTTGATCTTTCCAGTTGGTGATGACGATAAAGGCCTCTTTGCAATTTATTTTCTTTTATGTGCTGTAGAGCCAAGTGTAGCAAGCCAGATATGAGTTTTGACAAATCTGACCCAGTTTTTTATGGGTATTTGGTCAGCAGCCCCTTGAGACACTTTGCTTGGGCATCAATTCTCAGAAATGGCACCTTAAACAACAGAGCAACTGAGGCAAATCATCCTCTCCTAAGGTTTCCCTGCTCACAGGATGTACAGAACCAAAGAACCAGCTGTGAAACGGATGTTTTTGTGTGTGATTCTTGCATGTTTTTGGGAAGATTGGAAAGGTGATACCCCATTCCCATGGCTGAGTAGATGCTTACATGTCTGTGTATCCATGACCCTTAGACTGCACGGAATGGAGAGTGCCAGGGTGTCACTGAACCCTAGCGTGGGGTGGAATGCTTTCTCTCCCCCTGGCATTGCAGCTGCAGGATTTTTGGGGAAGGCCTTCCTTGCCTCTGCATATTTTGGACAATCCCCTGCCAGCCCCAGCTCTGTCACTCCCTCTCCACCCCCCAAATGTCAACGGAGCGCTGGGCTGGGAGGGAAGGCAGTGAGTAAACACGACTTAGCTCAATAAACCCTGAGCCGTTGCCCTTCCCTGCTGATGGTGTGATAAGCCGGGCACAGGTATCTTAGCAACTGGATAACGTGGGGACAGAGGATGGCTCTGCACAGGGCGCTGCCAGGGGGGCACCCCTGGGGGCTCTGATGGGAATAGGGCAGGGCTGCACCAGGATTTGGGACCAGGGGCTGAAACCTGCTCCTTATGGGTGCTAACGAGAGGAGCTAAGGTAAAAACTGGGTTTGTTGTTTGGAGCAGAGGGGTATGGATGCAGGGGGCTGGGTTCCAAACCAGCCTTCCCTGGGCAGAGCAACAAAGGGACGTGGTGTAATTGTTCTTTTTTTCCCTGGTGTAATTGTTCTTTTTCTCCGTTGTGACTCTGTGGGAGGATGGCCCCCGGGGCTTTTTCCAGTCCAGCTCCTCCCAACACCAGTGGAAGGCATGGACGGCTGAGGTTTGGCCCACAGAGCACACAGAGCCAGCTCTTCTGGCTGTGCCAGAGGGCAAATCCTCTGCCCTCCATCCTGCTCCAATCCATCCTTCTCCACCCCAGGACATTGGCCAGCCTGCTGCTTTTGTCAAGATGGCATGTTAATGCCTTCACTCCTTTAAAACACTCTTCTCATTAGGGAAATGAAATTATTTTGTTTTCTTCTGCTGGTTCTCAACTGCCAGAAAGTTGGGATTTTTATTTTGTTTTCTTTTTTTTTTTTTGCCAGCAGGAAACCAAGTAGATGTGTTGTGAAGCTGAGGGAAAGGAACAGCATGGAAAATTGGGAGAATCTGAACCCTCTTTCTCTAACTAAAATCTTACCTTTTATAGAATCCTGGAATGGTTTGGGTTGGAAGGGACCTTAAAGCTCATCTCATCCCACCCCCTGCCATGGGCAGGGACACCTTCCACTATCCCAGGCTGCTCCAAGCCCTGTCCAGCCTGCCCTTGGACACTTCCAGGGATCCAGGGGCAGCCACAGCTGCTCTGGGCACCCTGTGCCGGGGCCTGCCCACCCTCCCAGGGAAGGATTTTTTCCAAATGAAAGGTGGAATTTCCACCTAGGAGAAAGTACAGGAGTCAGCCCTGGGCGGGCAGGCAGGGCTGGACTGGTGCACTCCACAAGGCCCACGGGCTTTTGCTGCTATGGAAAAGCCGATTTCCAGCAGGAAGTGTGCAGACGGAGCACACTTGGGTGGTCGTCCTTGCCCTACAGAATGTGGGGAGGGTCGCTGCTGGGGGACCTTTTCCCTCCTCCTTGCAGAGGAATGAGCCTGGAGAGCGCTGCCTTCGGAAATGGAGCAGCAGCCGGCGGAGCTCCCGCGTTACTGATTAACCGCAGCGCCCTGCTCCTTTCCCCCTTCCCTCCTGCCTCTCCTCGGAGCCTCCAGCTGCCGCTGGAGCATTTCTGCCTAAGAAAAGACAGAACAAGCAGCCGGCTTCCCCCAGCAGCGAACTTACCATGGCCCGCGGCTCTCGGTGCCGTCCGTCCCCGCCGCGGCTCGGGTGATGCTCGCCGTGCCGGATCCCGCCGCAGCCGGGGCTGTCCGGGATGGCGGAGGCGTGGCGAGGCTACCGGGTCCACCCACGGCCGGCCGAGCCTTGCCAGCGCTGGCCACCTGCCTGGGAGGCCGCACGGGGCCGTGGGGCTCCGCGGGTGCCCAGACAGGCTCTCTCGGCAGCCCGGCACGGCACGATGCGCTTTCCCCCTGAACCGCGCACCCTTCTCCTGCGGGTCGCTTCCTTAGCCCGGGGCACAAGGGAAAGGTGGAGCTGCATGGAGGGGGCAGCTGGAGCCAGCACCGCTGGATGCTGCTGGCAGCAGCTGTGAGGAGGGCGATGGTGCATCCCGGAGCATCCCCGGCTGCGTTGTCTGGGACTGCCCGGGGATTGAGAACCGTGGGAATGGGGAGGAAGGAGGCCAAGTGCCCCACGCAACATTCCGGGCGTTCTTAATGTGTTTTGTGCCGTTGCGAGGGAGCGGTGTGTTCATGGATGCTGAGTGCTGCTCCCTGGCATTTTCCCTCTCCAGGCCAGATGGATTTGTGCCCATGTCCTGCAGCTCGTCGTCTGCTGAACCCACTCACATGATGGGCAGTCTTCCAGTGCTGACAACAATTTTTTACTGTGCTGGCGTACGTGGCAGACAGAAATTCAGCCCCCTGCTATTCCCTCATGGCTTTCTTCACCTCCAAAGCAACTAATTCCAGATTTTTAATTTTTTTTTTTTTTTATTTTTTAATACAGTGTGACATACATCCCTTGTATATACTCTTGTGCACATTATGTTTTCTACTGTAAGGGATTGTGGGTACCACAGAGATGATTTGTTTTTTCATCAGGCAAGTTAGAAGGAAGCAGATCCTTTCCTTTTTTTTTCTTTTTTTCTTTTTTCCCTCTGAAGTGTTTGCCAGGGTAATGAAAAGGAAAAATGAGCATCTTCTGTGTCCTGGGAGATCCTGAGTGTCTGTCCAGGGAGAAAAGACTTGCAGAGCAATGAAGCATCTCAGAAGAAAATAATTGTGTGCAGATGTGGGGCTGGAAGCTTTGCTGTGGATGGCAGGAGGAGGTGTGCTCTGAGGTTTCCAGCAATGAAATCAGGTGCTTGTAGGGTTGGGAAAGGCCAGCAGAATATTTTCTTGGCCTAAGCTGGAAGTGCAGGATTATCAATTTCATCACAGCCCAGAAGAAGAGCCCCTGTAAATAATATTTTGAGCAGGTGAACTGAGGGCAGCTGGGCTGGGCTGGGTTGGCCTCCCTATTGATCTGGAGATGGGCAGGAAGCAAATCCCTCATGTTACCTGGCTTTCCCTTCATTGGATTTTCCTCCAGAAATAGGATCTGATCCTATTTCCCTTGGCAACGTGAGTGCTGCCAGTGCAGAGCAACTGATGGCCACCTCAGCTCCCTAGAGGTGGAGAACATCAGGAGAAGAAGGATTCCTTACACTGTCTTCTGTCTGCTCAGCTCCTTTGTAATGGCATTTTCTCTCCAGCTTTTTCTGCCAACAGTTCATGGGAGGGCTCTCTTGCAGAGGAATGGACTGGTCCTGAAAAGCAACAGAGCAGTTGAGATTTTCCTCGCTCTACAGTGTGGAATTGTGTCCAGGGGAATCCTTTGGCTGACTCCTACACCTGAACCTCTGAGTTCCCCTTCTGCACAGTTTTAATTTCCCCATCTGAAATGGGACCCGTTAGGTTTGTTTTTAATGATTAATTGAGGGGTGTTGGGCAAGGTGTTTGCTCAGAGCAGTTTGCACCCTGTGCAAGGGGTGAACCTGTTTACTGGGAACAGATTTTTGCTCTTTTTCCCTTTCCTTTTTGTCTATTTTACATCTGTGCTGCTTTTGGTGGCAGCTAAACCCACACATGTACAATGTTCTGCATATTTGGAGGGAGGTCTCATACCACTCACTACTGATATTCTTATTTTGTCAATAACTTTTTAACAAAATATATCTTACCCTGAAAACTGCTTTGCTTGGAAGCAGTGTTCTGTCTCCCATCTCAAAATTTGCTTTTGCAGGGATAGATGGGATATTGGAAAGAAATTCTTCCCTGTGAGTGTGGGGAGGCCCTGGCACAGGTTGCCCAGAGAAGCTGTGACCCAAAGGGTGTTTTAAACAAGGGTGGGCCAAACTTTCATCATCTGTAATCTGAAACATTGCTCTCATGGCACAATAGATTTAATTAAAGAGTTTGTTTAGCACTGGAGGGGATTTATGGCAGGTGTGACAAGTTTAAGTTGACAAAAGGGCCGAATAAACAGAAATGAATCATTAATTAATTATGTGTGAGATCTCCTCTTGTAGCAATGTTTTATCAAAATCAGTGAGGCCCTCAGAGCAACAAACAAAATAAATCGGAGGCTGGCAGAAACTGGGGCCTTGTTCTGCTCACACTGTGTGTTAGGTTAAGGTCTTTTGTCTCAGGCAGAGTACCCTGCAAGGAAAATAAGATGGGAAAAATGGCAATAAAATGGCATAATCACTTCTAATATATCAAACACATGAAGCCCAAAGTGGGAGGTGACTGCTTTCAGGAATATCAGAGGATATGGGAGTGAGCAGTGTTTCACTAAAGGGAAGTGTCCCAGAGGAGGGTGATGATGCAAACCTGAGTCCAAGGTACCCGAGATCACTTTGCCATGGATCCCTTCTCCTATGTCAGACTGGTGCTGAAGTTCCAAGCCACTTCATGGAGAAACCTGGCATGGTTTAGAATAGAAAACTCGGAGTTGGGACAAAATAATCCTGTTTGGATTCTGTGTTTGCCCTTGGAACCAAACACAAGGGCCCTGGGTCCTGGCAGCTGATGTACCCCTGTGTCACAGCTCTGCTCCGCCCGCTTCCCAGGAGTTTGCTCCGTGGTCTGGAGCGGGCAGTGGTGACATCATGGAGTTTGTGGCCTTGCCAAGGTCATCCAGGTCCCTGCAACAGGATGCATTTGCCCTGGGGGAAGGCAATCCATCAAAACTGCCTCCTCCCCAGCCCTTGTTTTGTCTGCTTTGCTGATGGATGAGTCCTATAACTCGGCTTCCCTGGGCACAGCTGGAGCCCTGCACAAGGGAAGCTTCTTGTGTTCATTCTGCTTGTTTCCTGACTTTCAGCCCAAATCTGAGCCTCTTTGTTAAACAGGTTGGATTTTCTGGCAAATTTGCAGGGGTGACGGAGGGGTGAGTATCTTGACAGATCTGGAAACAGCTTTCTCACGTTAAAGAGTTTCGTTCCTTGTTTATTCACGGAGAGCTCGGCACTGCATATTAAGCGGCTGCTGTACAGCCACGTCTTGTCACTAGGGGTCAGGAAAATGCTGGAAAACCGGGAATGTTCCTGGAACGGCAGTCTCTTGCAGGAGGGCACAGCGAGAGCTCTCAGAAACCTGCCTGGTTCCGAAAACCAGGAGTGGTTCCTGGCCCTGAGGAGCAGCTCTTCAGCTGGACCTTCGGGATCAGGTTGTTTCCCGTGAGAACCATCTCCAGATCCTTCGGTTGTGTTCCAAAGCCATTGGAACATCAGTGCCGTTGCTGGGACGTGCTTGCCTTGAGGGTGTCTCTCCAGCCAGATTGCTGGAGATCATAGAATGGTTTGGATTGGAAGGGACCTTAAAGCCCATCCAGTGACACCTTCCACCATCCCAGGCTGCTCCAAGCCCCATCCAACCTGGCCTTGGACACTTCCAGGGACGGATCAGCCACAGTTTCTCTGGCCACCCTGTCCTAGTCCCTCTCCACCTTCACACAGAAGAATTTCTTCCCAACATCCCCTCTAAATCCCTCATCTTTCAGTTTAAAACCATTCCCCTTTGTCCTGTTGCTCCAGTTCCTGATGGAGAGCCCCTGCTCAGCTTGTAGGTCCCTACTGCAACAGGCTCTGCTAAAAGCTGGTCCCCAGATCATTCAGCTGCCATTTCTGTTTTCAAGTCCTAGGGTTTTATTCCCAACTTTGCAATTGCAGGAAAAAAGCAGTAAGGGGACAGGAGAGGGGTCCTGGGTGTGGATGTAAAGATGAATCATTTGTCTGTACAAATGTTTTATGGGGTAGGATTAGAGAAGGTAGGGAAGCTTTTGGGCAAACAAACCCTCTGATCAGAACATCAGGCTACAAAGCCAGGTGAGAACAGTTGCTCAGAGATTAGTGAGGTATGTAACACCTGGGGATGGTTTAGAAGGAAGGAGGGACTTTAACACAGGAGATGCAGAGAGAAGAAAAAATATTCTAAGACAGTGATTTCCTTGGAGATAGAGAAGCAGTTTATAGGCCATGGCACATGATGAGTATGCTAGAGTGGACAGGGCCCAACTCCAGGAGCTTTGCTATACAGTAGAATTGTGATTTTAATTTCTTAAATCTGTCTTTGGGTGCTTTTCATAGTAGATTTTTTTTTTCTCTCCAATCAGGGCTGAGAGAGCAGACAGAGTGGTTTTGTTTTTTATTTTTTTGGTGACAAATGGTTGCCAGGTGGCTGGGGGGTGTGCCTGTCTCTCACAGATTGTCTGTGGGAGTGGGCTTGGGTGCTCAGCTTCATCTGTAACCCTCCCAGGAGGTGAGCTGGGGAAGTGTGGAAGCACGGGGTAGTATCCAGGCATGGAATGTGGTGTACAGGGAGCTGCTGGAGAAACATTGCCAAATTTTGCTTTTTTCTTAATGCATAACCTGCTACTGGAAACTCATGATATTCATGTCAGGTGCAGCACTGATTTTCTTTTTTTCCTTGTTAGCATTGAACACACTCTTTTGATGAGGTTACTCTCTTATTTACGTTACCACTCTCTTCCTCCCCAGCCTAATGAGCTTTGTGCTGCATCTCACAAACTGAATTCCTGTGCCCTGCTTGTTCTTGCTGTTAGTGGGAAGGACCACTGGACCATGCTGTCTGCACTGTTTGTTCAAAGCAGGATCAAAATTAATGGGAAAACTGTGTACGTGGCAATCTTAAGAACCCAAAATGCCACTGTGCCTCACCTGCTGGGGGTAGCAAATTAGGGAACAGAGCAGCTCGCTTCAAAGTCCGGGGATAAAGAATTCCTGAGGCAGGCATGGAGAGGAGGGGAGCGATGAAATACTACAAAGTGTCATTGATTCACAGCCTGGGCTGGGCACTCCGTGGATGTGCTACAGCAAAATGGAGCTGTGTGTGAGTCCAGCCAGCTCTGCTGTCCCCTGTGACAACTGTGTCTTGCTTGGAAGAGTTTTGGGCTCAAAATGTGGTGGTTTGTTTCAGCTCTTGGACTTCTGTTGAGATCCCTCTGAAGTGCTGCTGAAGGTTGTCTGAGTAGTGCCTTGGCCTTGTCTTGGAAATGACTCCTCAGTGTTTATGACCTTGCAAAGCCAAAGTGTTGGAGCTGGAGGGGAGGAAGGAGAAAGGGAGGGGGTTGTTTCTGACCCAGAGTAGAAAATCACTGGTGCTGTGAGCTCCTGGGGGACTTGTGGCACCAGCTGTCCTGCGTTATCATCTCAGAGCTAATGTCCTGTGGCAAGGGAGCTTTCACTGGGAACCGCTGCTGCTGCCTGCTCGAGGCACCGTGGGGAGTGAAGATGTTGGTGACAGTGTCACAGTGCTGGGAAGAAGCATTTTGCTGGGAAAGAGACCCGAATGCTTTCTGGAAGGGTGTAGATTTAGGTTAGATGTTAGGAAGATTTAGATGGGCTATTAGGAGGCAATTGTCCCCTGTAAGGGTGGGGAGGCCCTAGCACAGGGTGGCCAGAGAAGCTGGGGCTGTCCCATCCCTGAAGGTGTCCAAGGCCAGGTTGGATGGGGCAACCTGGGCTAGTGGAAGGTGTCCCTGGCCATGGCAGGGGTTGTAACTGGATGATCTTGAAAGTCCTTTCCAACCCAAACCATTCTGGGTTCTGTGTCTTGTAGGATTTCTCTGAGCCCCTCAGAAGGTCCTTTTCCTTGGAGAGGTTTCCTGGTCACACAAAGGGAAGGAGAGGAGCAGGAGTGTGTCCCACAGGGGCGGTGTTTGTTCATGGGATGGGAGGGTTTCCACTGTGAGGGCATATCAGGGAATCCACCTCTAATATATCATCAGGAGAGCTCATCAGTGGCTTTGGACAAACTGCCTGCAGAGTAAAGAAGGAACAGACCCAGTGGCCAAGGGCAGAAGAGGAGGGAGAACAAAACAGGAACTTTTCTCCCCAAACTCCTATTCCCGTTGTGATAACAAAAAGGATGAGCAGCTCCAGGGCAAGTGGGAGATGCGATATTGCCCACCACGGCTGCAAGGACTAAAGCCAGCAGGATCAAAAAGCAGCCTTTGGGCAGTAGCAGCAGCATCACTCAGTAAAGGGAGGGTTTTTCTCCAGGTATTGATCAGCAGTTAACAACAAATGCCCAGCATGGAAATAAATACAGGTTGTGTGGTGGTGCTGCAGACTGAGCCTGAGGCCACAGGGAGCTCTGCAATAACTCAGCTGTCTCTTCTGATGCACAGTGGAGCAGGTGAGGCTGATTCACTCAGGCCTGGTGACTGCAGCTGCTCTGCCTTCTTAAGCAGGTAACTGAGGGTTTGTATGACTGACAGGTGCCTTAAATCAGCTGAGGGTGTCTCACCCCAATAGCTCCTTGGAAATTCAGCCTAGCTTTTGTGGGCACATTCACCTTAGGGCAGGAGGGTGATATTTAAAAGCACTGGCAGTTTTGGGCGCCCTCCTGGTGCCACTGCAGTTCTGTGCACAGATGTGGCTGTTGTGAAGGGGAAGGAGTGAGAGCCCACCCGGTGTGTCTTACCCATCTCACCAGCACAGTAAAATTTGGGTTCTGAATTGTTGTGTCTGGAGCTCAGGTGTGGACTGCAGCATCAGGCTCCCATTTTGATTAGTGGTGCATAGCTTTCATTAATTAATGCTGTAAAATACCTGCTACAAACCTGCTGGTTTCTGTGCAACAAACCCGAAAAATCTGACTGTAGGTGTTTTGGTTCTGGGGCACGTTTTGGGTGTTCATTGCCAGAAGTCACCAGCCAGGAGGGAGGAGCTGGGGAGAAGTTTTTTTGCTGTCTTTGTGGTACCATCTTCTGACAAGATTTGAGGAACAACCTGAGACACACTCCAGGTGTAGTTTAAGGGATACTAGATTGATTTTTATTTCACTTGCTTCCATTTACACTGCTGGGAGATTTAATTGGGCTTTAGTGCATGGAACTGTGGTTTTTCCTTACAGAGCTTCAGAAAGCAGGAAACCAGCAAAGTGGGGAACAAGCCATGATCTTTGCCCTGTGCCTCTGTCTTCACTGGCAGTAAGCACGGTGCAAAACCAACCTGTCTTACTTCCCAAACCTCTGTAGCAAGTGATCAAGTCTGCCATGTCAACAAAAAGCATGAAGACCTTTGCTTTCTGCTGAGGCAGAAAGATAATTTGTGGCTCAGGCATGAGTGAGATGTTAGGCGCCAAAATTATGACCACTCTGTCAGATTGGCTGGATAATTTTTACTCCTAAACCTTCCACCAAGATGATTTTCAGTGCTTAGAAATTAGTCTTACTCTGCAGAGCTGTCAGTGTCTCCCAGCTGTGTCAGTGTGTGCTCTAACAAATGTGTGTATGTGATAGAGCTGTTCCCTCATCATTCCCTGCACTCCTCCAGACACCTGGGAAGCTTATCTTAAGTGCAGCTCTCCTCTCCCAGGGGTCACTTTTGTTAATTCATTTTTTGGTTTGTTTTCCAGTAGCGTAGGAAACTTCTATAACAAGAATAGAATTGTTGTGGGGTTGTTGTTTGTTTTTTTCCTAGGCTATGTAGCTACACAGGGAGAAAGATTTCATGTGTTGAGCAGATTATGCTTGAAATGGATGTGTGTGGGGGGTTTATTTGTAGAGGTAGGGAAATGAAGCAAGGAGAAATTGAGACCTCAAAGCGTTTAAGACTCAATTCTGAGTAAAAGTTTGTATCCTCAAAAGGTAGAAAGTTGTAAAGAGGGGCTGTGCTGAGGTTTCTTATCAGGTCTGAAAGGAGTGTCGATCCCCTTGCAGGAAAGGAACAGCAGATCCCTTGAGAAAGGAGCATCTGTTTGCTGACCTCTCCCAGCACTGACCCATGATCATGGATCGGTCACCTCCACTCCCACTAGTCCTCCCTGGGGACACCTGGCTCTGTAACAACACATCTCTTCCTAGCAGGAGGTGGGAGGTGCAAAAATATCCATCTGGAAGAGTTTTTGCCTTTGTTTCTTCTGGTGAAGGTGAGCTGTGAGCCTACAGTTGCCTCATCCTTTTGGCTCTGCTTCCTGACTGATTTGGGTTTCTATTATTAGCAGCTGATGTGCTGGTGGAGTCACTCTCCTCCTAACTCTGCTAATTAATCAATGTGCCCCGTGACAGCTCTTGACCATTAAATAATATTCATTAGTATCCAGACCCCAACAGTATGGATGAACCCATCTATCTTCATTAGCTCTTGGATTTCAACGTCAGGAGCAGGAGCCAAAAGGGACAGTGAAAGGGCACTTTTCTTCCTCATCCCAGTGAAAACTGACCTTGATGATATTTTGCTTTCTTCCCCTCCCTGCCCCTTGTGTGTTGGTTAAAGGAGCAGATGGGCAGGAGCTTCAGCTCCTCTCTTTATCCCAAGGGACCATCCTTGGGGGAAAAAAGAGGCAGGATGCTCTTTAAAGTTGGTAAATAAGGTATGATTATCCTCATTTTGAAAGGAATCCGAGAATATCTCTTGGGGTCACGAAGGAGAGAAAGTGAAGATGAATATTTATCAATGTCCAAATTACCTTCCCCATCCTAACAATTAACTTGGCCAGTGGTGGAGCCACATCTGCACACAGGTAACCCTAAATTGTCCAAAGCTGTCTGCACAACCTCAAAACTGGGAAGGAGGAGTTACACTTTTTGGAAGTGTTTCCTGACCCATGCAAACACCTGGTGTTTTCCTGGGAAGCCATGGCTGTGTGCTCACCCTTACTCCCCAAAATAAGAGAGTACTGCTGTCCCTGCTCATCTGTGAGGTTATTTCCTGAATGTTCCTGCAACACAGCAAATATTTGGTCATGTTGGGAAGTCGTGTAATTTCCTTCCTGCCAGGTGAATCTTCCCTGGGGAAATTCTTCCTTTTGTCAGATTAAAAATATTTAAATTGAAGAGCTAGAAGGACTCAGTGAGGCCTCCTGAGATGCTGAATGTCCCCTGCTCTTGGGTTTTCCAGTGTGATCCTCCAATCCCCCATGAATGTGCTGGGGGTGGTGGATTTGTCTCCTGGTAACAATCCCATGGATGACCCAGGGAGGGATTGTGCAGTGGATAATTTCCCTGTGTCTCCCAGACCTTTTGAGCCTTGCACCCTGTGGCGTCGTGGGTGTTGGAGATGAACAAGAGGTGATATTTTTGCTCCTTGCAGGCTGCTGTACTCAGGCTTGCTGTCTGGTTTTCCAGTAGCATTCCTGGAATTAGGTTTTTGGGTTTTTTTCTGTTCTCTTGTAGATCTCAATTTGAATCCACCTCTGTTGATACGAGTCTGCTGAGAAGATGAAAATCAGCCGTTTGCCTGGAGCCACCACTGTAAGTTATTTATACAGTGATTAGTTAAAGCTTCAGATATTTAATGCAACCTTTAAATCACATATCCACCAACAGCAATTGGTCACATAAAACTTCATTGAGTGGTATCTATCACTTACTGTTTTTCTCAATATGTGCATATATTTAATTTTCCACAGACCTCTCGCTATATTTTCTGCTGAGGAACCAGTAAATCGAGGGGCTTCATAAAGTGTTTTGTTGCATGGCTCTGAGTGAATTACTTGTAAAGGGAGCATGGAATATAAAAATTCATCTTGCAAGGAAGTTGCCCTGTTGGATGAATCCCATCTCTATGTTACAACAGGCTCAAGCCTTAAAATGAAATGTATTTTCACAAGAGAAGTAGTTAGTAAAGGCTCTTCCACCCAGTCAGCTTTGAATATTCAACCTGGCTGGTTTTGCTTCTGTTTTTTTCCTCAATTGCCTCGGCTTGTGGGACAACAGCTGCTTTGTGCCAGGGATTCAAAACTATACGTATAAACACTTGAGTTCAAAGGCATGGTCAAAATTTAATGGTTTAAAGTTGGCTCAGGGAGCCAAGTTCTTAAGCTTAGCAGAGGAAATTGAACTTGAAAACAGCATAGGTAGAAAATAAAGCTGAATTATAATGAACTTAATTTTTAGAAGAAATGGGAATTGACATAAATGAGATAAGGTTATGCCTGCATTGGGTAGCAAGAGAATAATCCAGCTGGGAGAGCTGGGCTGAGCCCAAACCAGCACAGACCCTTGAAGTGAAGCATTTGGGCACTTTATCTCACACCCTGGGGTGTGTTGAATTGCTCCACCAGGGTCTGTCCATGACCTCAGCTGGACTGACAGTGCCTGGGACTGGAAGGAAGGAGCCTGGGATTGGGTAGGTTAAGTGCCAACCTACAGACTCAAGTGCTTCTGTGTGTGTCTCATCTTTGAGATGATCTCAGATTTGAGATTTCTCTCATCCTGGAGGCAAATTTGCCACTCATTTCTGTGGCAAATATACATCAGGCAGGGTTAGCTGCTGCTGTTGCTACAGCAAAGGCCTCAGTCCCTAGTCTGTGCTGAAAATAGGTCATTAATTAAATACTCTCTAAATATTCCTTCCTCCCCTTTTTTGAAACAAGGATGGAGCAACTGTGGCCAAACTATGTTGGTGGGCTAAATAATAACGAGAGAGTGGCAGGTAAAGGTGATGGGGAGTCCTTCCTGTGTCTTCCCACACAGCTGTGAGTACTTCACTGCAAGTCTCATTATAAACAGGGGCTTGACCTCTTTTTAACTGCAGTTAAAAGCAGTGTAGCCCCTTCCCAGCATTGCTATGCCACAAGGAAAGGGGGGAAAAAATGTCCGTAGACTTCAGAGGACCTTTTCCAGGTGTGAGCGAGCTCCTGCTGCATCTGAAGTTCAGAGCCAAAGCCTATCTCAATACATTGTATTTAACTTTGTCCAATTCCCTTCCCATTTTCTGCAGTGATAAAACCCCTATTGCTCTTTCATCTCTCCCCGTTTTTTTCCCAAGTAGGTTCTGTGAAAGCGGTGTTTGGGGGCAGTAAATCACAAAATGGAAGCCTGCGTTCATAAAATGCTTTATGCCTCCCTCCATCAATATTTCAACGTGCAACACAGACACCAGCATTTCATTTTAATTACGCTGCAAATTTCCTGGCCGAGGGAGAAAGCTGAACTCTGCAAGGCAGCCCAACCCCATCCCCTCCTTGCAGCGGGATCCCTGCAATATCCAGTTATCCATGGGTTTTGTTCATCTGAGTCACGGGGCTGTGTGCATGCCCAGTGCACAGGAGGAAAGCTTCCAGCTAGGCTGAGTCTGGTCTGGCTCCTTCTTTCCTTGCCCTGGAGTGAGAGCAGGTCTTGGATGTGTCAGTGGAAGCTGGCGTGTTGCCTGGAGCCCTCCAGTGGGCAGGAAGGGCCATCCAGCACAAACAGAAGGTTTGGGAAGATAGGCTCTGACAGTGATTAGAGGCAAGGGAAGGCTTCCCTGCTACAGCAAGTGTCACACTTTTTAAAATTGTCCTTCCTGGGGTTGCTTTACTTGCAAGGACTGTTCCCGTTTGCAGAAGAGACAGAACAGTAACTGAGATGTTCAGGTCGCTGAATGACACTGCCTAGTCGCCCCGTGCCCTTGTGTAGGCAGCCCATTTTGGGAGGTCTAAGTGATGGTCACCTGCAACTGAAGGGCAGTACAGGAATCAAGAGTTGTTCACTCAGTTAATGTACCAAACTGCAAAACTCCTTGCCAGAATCACAGAACAGTTTGGCTTGAAAGGGGCATTAAAGACCATTTGATTCCACCCTCCTGCCATGGTCAGGGAAACCTTCCACTATCCCAGGTTGCTCCACTTCCAGGGATCCAGGGGCAGCCACAGCTTCTCTGAGTAACTTGTGCCAGGGCCTCGCCACCTTCGTGGGGAGCAATTTCTTTCTAATATCCCATCTAAACCTCCCTCTGTCAGTTTAAAATCATTGCCCCTCTTCCTGTCACTATCAGCCCATGTAAAATGTCACTCTCCCTCCTTTTTTTACAACCCCATTTAGGCACAGGAAGGAGCTCTCAGGTCCCCCTGGAGCCTTCTCCAGACTGAACAACCTCAGGTCTCCCAGCCTGTCTTTGTGGCAGAGGTGCTCCAGCTCCCAGAACATCTTCATGGCTGATACTGCCATGTCCCTCCCAAAAGCAGATGTTCTCAATGTACAACAGTCCCAGGTATGCGAGGCAGGATGAAAATCCACCTGACAAAACGCAGAAGGAAAGGAGGGGGGCCCCAATGCAGAGGAAATATGTCCCTCGTGGTGGTGCTGTTCCATCATTGTCAATTAGCAGGAGAGTTAAATCCGTAGCAGCTGGTGTGGGGTATGACTGGAGAGAGGGCACCAAATTGGATGGTTTATCAGTGTAATTCAATATGACAATTTCTGTGGTCGTATCCTGAAGACAGTGGGAAAGGTGGGGAGAGGGAGCAACACCCGTGACACACACGAATGCTAACTGGAAGGGAAAGAGGCATTCATTCCTTGTTAGCACATACAGACGTGAATGCACTGATTTATGTAACTTCCCAAAGCCTGGCTGCTGCTGCCCGCAGAACCCTTCTTAAAACACACATCCAAATTAAGATGCCACACAGCAGGCAAATTGCTCCATGTGGAAACTTTGTTTGCAAAGTCAACGTTTTTGCAACAGCTTTTTTAAAGCCCTAAAAAACCCCAAAACAAGCTGCGTGGAGAAACAAATATCCCTGTGTTGCTGGTACCAAGGCCCAGGAGATGATTTTGAGGCAACAGTCTCAGGGAAAACAGAATGTCACAGCAGTTCAGGCTTTCAGGGAACAAGGGTTGGCATCTTTGGATATGGATTCACTAAAATTAATTAAGTCCAGGCAGCACCAAAGAAATTATTTAACAAATGAATCACCTGCCTGAGCACAGCAATTTGGGATTCTGGAACAGAGGGCTACACGTTTCGAGATGAGAGGGGGAGTGTGGGATGTGTTATCCTTCACCCAACATCTTAATGCAGCATTTCCTCTGCAAAGGAAAGTGTGAAAAGTGAAGTTAAAGCTGTGAACCCTGTTTTTTTCCTCTCTCTAGGGCTGGTGACTCTCTTTTACTCAGAGCTACAGCAGACTCGCAGAGGAGCTCTCAGGTGGTGTTATCCATAGGGTAACTGGAATTTTCC
Organism: Cyanistes caeruleus; assembly: GCF_971803275.1. Taxonomy (NCBI): domain Eukaryota; kingdom Metazoa; phylum Chordata; class Aves; order Passeriformes; family Paridae; genus Cyanistes; species Cyanistes caeruleus. Next base: position 35,553,875 of record NC_141708.1, on the reverse strand, counting down.
TTCTCTGTATGTGTGCACAATGCTCAAATCATGTTAGGGCAAAAATAGAGTTGTTTTGGAGAGCCTTTCCTAGGATCTCATTGAAGTTCCTCTGAAAGAGTTTTCCAGGAGTCCTGCTTATAGAAAAATTAATCTGGTAGTAGTGACAGAAGATGGGGAGGCAAGGGCAAGGCAGAGGGCGCTGAAAGAAGGTTGATTTACAGAAAAACTGTAATAGCTCATAAGACAAGTCTTCATCTGCAAGCCTGGAGAGAGTCATGAGGGCTGGGAGTTGTTAGAAGGATGTGCCATGGGATCAGAGGTAGGAACAGCACGAAAAAGCATTTCTGAAGAGGTGGGAGCAGCAGTCCTGGTTGTTAGCAAGGAATATTTCCTTGCTGGTCTTGAGATGTCACAGACCATCCTAACAACCAGTGGTCTTGGACAGGAGAGTTTAAAAGGAGCTGGAATTTGTCTGCCCTCACAGGAAATGAGTGCTGGCAGGTTTGGGTTGAGAAGGAGGAGAAAAGAAGTGTTTGGATGGGTAGAGTTGTTTGTCAGGTGAATTTGCCTCCCTGTGTGGTGCAGCAGTTGCTGTAAATCAGCCTTAAAGAATCTGTGGCTCTTGAATGTGGCCTGCATGTGTGCAGTCAGCAAAGATTTTTGGGGCAAGACCTTTTGATCTGGACCCTGAACAGCAGGACTGGGAGGAGAAAAGGAAAATGGCAATGTTTGCTGAGTGCTGCTCCCCAAATACTCTTTAGGCACATCTTAGTGCAGCACAGAAACAGAAGGGATCTACTTACGAGGCTACGGGTTTCTATCCTTGGATCCTGTTTGAATACACTCTGTCCCAGAGTTGTTTTGCATTTCACCAGGGAGTCTTTTGTCTAAAGGGCATCGCTGCTACAGCAAAGTGGAGCTGTGCCTGCCCCTGCTTTCTCCAGTGGATATCACATTTCATTACCCTGATGAGCCTGAGCGAGTTCTCCCGGTTGTGTTAATTTGCCCACAAGCCAGCCTGTGTCACGTCCGCAAGAAGTCTGTGACATTTTCCAGCCTCCCCCATCCCTCCCGGTTCCGAAACCTCGAATAATAATCACAGCCCTGTCCCTTTTTCTACTTCTTGCTTCTGAAACGGAGGGGCCGAGACATCCCCTTTCCTCAGCGTGCGGGCAGTGTCAGCCCTGGGCTGTGGGAGGCATCCCCCTCCCAGGGCTCAGTGTTGGTGTCCTGGGGGGCTGCCAGGGCTCAGAGCAGGGTGAGCAGAGCAGGGTGGCTTGCACAGCCTCAGTTTTTGTAGTTTGGAGCTCACCAGTGGAAGAGTGCAGTGGCTGGGTTGGCATCGTCCTAAGCTTTGGGCTGGTGTGCGTGGAGGAGTAGGGTGCTCCTATGCGCTTAACACCCTCATACCTTTTTTCCCCTCCCCAAAGCATGGGTGCAGCCCTAAGGAAAGGGCCACACCTCCTTGGACAGTAAATGTTTTAAACCTGGGGTCTGAATGCTGCCGTTTCCTCCACCCCTTGGTTTCGAAGCACTCATAAGGATTTAAATTTAGACGCATGGGGGCAAGTGAGAAGTAAACTGTGTGTGTTTCTGTGGTGCTGCTCCTTCGCCACAGCTCCAGTTCAAATCATATTTTGGATTATGTTGATAGTAGAGAAGAGTTCAGGCTGTTTTCCAAAATGTTTGTATCCAGAAGTGTGAATTGTGGTGGTGAGACACTGAGCAGGCTGCCCAGGGAATGGTCATGGTCCCAGACCTGCCAGAGTTCAAGGAGCACTTGGACAATGCTCTCAGGCACAGGGTGGGATTGTTGGGATGCCCTTTTTAGGGCCAGGAGTTGGACTTGGATAATCCTTGTGGACCCTTTCGAGCTCTGCATATTTTATGATTCTATCAGATGTGCTTCTGCATTTATCACAGAGAATATTAATGCATGTTCTTTTTGCTTTAAATAATGCAACTTCTGCTTTACCTAATGATACGTGATGATAATTTTGCTGTTCTACAAGCCTGAAGCCGAGCCATTGGAAAAGTCATCGGTGCTTGTATCATCCTAACCTTAAGGACAGGTATTAATTTCTCAAGAAATCAAACAAGCTCCAACAGGACAGAGAAAATTAGCTCCTGATTATCGGTAGTTTTGAGAGAGATGGAGGAGTACTCTTTCAAAATACTCCTGTGCTTATTTCCCTCATCCAAGCATCCCAAGAAGGCAGTTCAGCACTGCAAGGCTGCAGCTGTTCCTCCTGCTCTCCACTAGTTTTTAGGCCTTTGGGAGGGATAACCTTGTTTCTCCATATTCAGGTTTTTTAGAGGAAAGGTTAATGCACATTGGTCCATAAACCCCACTCCGGAGGCACTGAGAGGCTTTGCACGGAGTGCACGAGAGCCTGGAGCACGTGTGGACAAGAGCACTTCCACGAGGAGAAATGATTGAAAGAGAGCTTCAGGATAAGTGTGTGAAAGGGCCTTTGAATGGGTTTGGCTGTAACACAAAGCTGCTCCTGGAGAGCTCTTTGGCAGGAGGAAAGAGGCTCTCGCGAAGAATTCGTTGTGTGTCGCATCAAAAGATGCGGGGTCAGGGATTGGAGTAAGTGGATCTTATTGTAAATGGATCAAAGAGATCCGGATACAGAAACTAGAGTGGAAGATAAAGACAGGGAAGAGTCACCTCTAATGAAACGTGAAGCTCTGAGCACTTAAAATGTGGTGAAGAAGGTCCAGGAGCTTCCCTCAGCCCTAAACAACCGGGATAGTGAGGCAGCAGCTGCAGCAGTGGTGCCTGAGGCACATCCACCCAGATGGAACTGGTAAGGGAGGAGAGGGCAGTACAGGGCGCTTGCAGAGGATGCCCAGATGCTCCTGGAGAAAAAGCTGGAATCTGTACAATGTGTGCACTGGTTGACCTGTGGTGGGAAGTGGCCAAATTACAAGGGACAGGTAATGGGCTGTGAAATGCTACAGGGGCTGAAACAGAGATAGAGACGGGGCTTTGGAGCTGTCCACCATCAATGGATCTGTCTTGGATGTGGCTGACCCACCAAAACAGGGCTCCAGCTTGTGCAGAAAAACCACTCTATGAAAAGCCAGTGTACACAAAGGAGACAGAGGAATCCTGCAACTTCATTTGAATAAGGGGAGAGAGTCCACTGGGGCACATCACTGTGAGGTCTCTCTCAGTTTCACAGGACTCAGCCTCTTATCCTAAATTCCTGGCCTCATGTTGCCCTCTTCTTTTCCCTGTTGGCTGACACAGGAGGAAGGTGCAGCCTTCTTGAACTGTCTGTTGCTCATTCCTTCCCTTGAACATGTTATTTTCCTCCAAAATTAGAAGTTCAGGCTGTCTGGGTTCTGCAGACCCACCAGATGTTCAGACCACCTGGGCTCTGCAATCAGCTTGTGCAGGGCCCATTTCTCCTGCTACCCTAAAGTTCAGGAGTCAGACCGGGTTCTGTAACAAACCCTTTTGGCTTGAGGTCTGTACAGACATAAAAGCAATTTCGAAGATGTTAGCACCCATTTCCCCTAAAGAGCCTCACCCATGGGGTTGTTTGTAAAGACATCAGCACCCATCTTTCAAATTTAACCTTCAGCCTCCAGGCCAAAACCACATGTGGTGCTTTAAAGGCCTTAGACATCCTCAAGCAAAGCCAACAAGGAGAAAGCGGTAACTGAAGAGGATTTTTAGGGTTTCCTGAGCTGAGGCACCTTCTGAGGTGTTTGCTTCTCCCTCCAGGAGCCTGCAATCCCAGTCTCAATCCCTCACCAGCTATTTAACCTCTGGGGATATCAGCATCCCTTCCTGGGACAAACTAGGACCTACCTCAGCCGAAGCAGAGACAGATGATCTTCAAATGCTCCATGCCTGGCCAGAAGCTGCTGTGGTGGGTGATTTCTAGTCCAAAGAGAATTTTTTTTCTCTCAGCATCCCTCAGAGACATTTTCCTTTGCCCTGAAAGGCTTCCTGCCTGTGTTGAGTCATGCTTGAAGCAGTGCTTGTTAAATAAGTGCCGCTGAGCTCTGCTTTAAACAAATGAAGTTGATTTAACAGGGCTGTAAGATGGCCAGGTATCTGTGTTATTTAAGAGTATTGGCAGTTCGAAGGCCGAGTGCTAAAAGCACTTCATTTTTATTTCAACTCTTAATTGAAAATCAGCTGGTTTGTCTTGTTCTCCCTGGTGCTGCTCCTTCCCTGCTCCCTGCTCCCATCCCCTGGTGATGGGATAAGGGCTGTTAACGCCACACAATGTGTTTGTCAAAAAGTGACACCAGCCCAGGCTTTCACTTGTGGTTTATTAGTTTAATTAACCAGTCTCAGTGAGTCAGAAATGAGAGAATCTAATGTTTCTTGGGCCGGATCCTTACATCATGTTAAGCCACCTGGTGAAGGCACCAAGGTAAAAACGTGGCTCTTGTGATTAACCTTGACTGAATTCAATAATACTTCAGAGTCACATTATTGCTGACCTTGTGCTTTGCTACCTTCTCATCTTTCTAATTTGTCTTTTCTTCCTGCCTTTGCAATAACAGGCAGAAGTGTTAAAAAATAAAAACCTCCTGCTGCCTCGTGGGAGAGAGCTCCTCTACTCGAAATGATTTTAACTTTTTTTAATTTTTTTTTTTTTACTTTTGGTATATTTCTTGCTATTTGTGTTTTTTCTGGCATTTGTGCACACAAACACTTCCATGAGAATAGCTACTTAAGAGCTGTTTGGAGGTGACCTTGACATTTTTTTAAAATGAATTTGTGTGATGGTGTGCTGAATACTGCCAGTCATCAGGATAATTTGGCATTTGTTCACACTAAAAGAAGTTCTTCCTATGTGCCACCTTAGGAGGTGGTCCTGATGTTTTTCGTAAGAAAGGCAAGGGTTGAAGCTGGGATGTTCACAAAGAAAAGTCTGGGTGCTGCCTGGGCTTCTTTCCAGTGATTTGCTATTCTTTATGGGTGTTGTTTTTTTGTGAGGGTTTTTTGTTTGTTTTTTGGTGGGGTTTTTTTGTGTTGGGTTGTTTGGTTTTCTTTAGCCAACCAGACCTGAGCACCGAGTGCCAAAAAGTGTATGTTGAACACCTCCACCACCTCCCTGGGCAGCCCCTTCCATTGTTTAACAGCCCTTTCTTTAAAGAAGTCCTTCCTGATGTCCAGCCTGAACCTCCCCTGGCACAGTTTGAGGACAGGTATCTCTTCTTTAATAGGAGTTCTGGAACAGAAATGTGGACTCCAGGACCTAAGCAAGTAAAATGCTTGGAAAATACCTTGCTCATCCCAACATCCAGCATTAGGAGCAACCTCACTTCGTGAGACTTTCACCCAGAAACACCAGCAAGTTTCAAATTTGGTAAACACATCCCTCTGGCTTTTTTGTTGTTGTTTAATCCTGGGGCACGTTGAACTGCCAGCTGTCCTGTTTACCCCATGGTGTAATTTAAGGTGCTGATTGGAGGTGCAGCATCCTTAGGTGAGAATTCCTGGCTACCCAAAACATTTTATCTTGGTGGAATTTGTTCTCTGGTGGATTTATTGAGGATTATCTCCTCTAGAAGGAGATTTAATCTCTCAACTAATGCTCAGCTGACCTGGGTGGTGCATCACAGGTTCCAGCCATTTCTCTGGGACTTTGGGAAAAAGATGCTTACCAGATGGGATGTTTATCTTTCATTAGGAGTGGGTTAGTTCAAGAACGTATCAATAGAGAATTTTCTCTCTGCAGGTCAAGAGGAAATCTACATGTATTTCTAGAAACACAGACAGTGAAACCATTAAATTAATTTGTCTTTGCTTTAATAGAAGTGTTTCTTGCCTTTAGAGAAATGATAATGGCACTAGATTAGTGTATCCAGGAGTACCATTGTGAGTGGCAGCTGTAGAATGAGAGCTTGATGGGACCTAGAATGAAAGAAAAATGTTTGCAATCAGTTTTGTGTTTCTTTCTCCTTTTACCCCGGCTACCTGAGATGTTCAACACATAATTCTACAATTATGTGGTGTATTTTTTTTTTTTTTTCTTAAGCAAGGTATTGTAAGCCTTCTGTAAGAAACTCTCAAGGTGCTATTTTCATGCAAATAGCTTTGTGTGCTAAATTGAGGAACTTAAGAACCACAGAAAATGCAGGAAATGTGGGCAGAATGCATTCGAAATGGAAAAGTTTCCTGGGAGTTGTCAACAGCTCTTTAAGAAGTCTATTGCCTGCACCTTTCAGCAGCTTTTCTTTGTGATTGCTGGAGGAAAAAAAAAAAAACCCCAACAATTACTGAGCTGAAAAGATTGTAAGTAGCTCTTTGCACTGAGGAACAGCTCTGGAGAGCGATAAAGGAACTAAAGGAACGACGTTCTGCAGCTCGCCTTTCTGGCTTTGGCGAAAATCGAGACGACAACAAAGCCCCACTTCTTTTTCTAGTTCCCACATTTAAAGTAAGAGGATACCCAGGTTTCTCGATGGCTTTTCCTTAAGGTTTCTCTGGCACCTTTTAGGACGTGTCCTTGTGTCTGCGCCTTTCCCTTAGCAGCCAGCGTAGCCAAAGAAACCCGAATTTCCCGGTGGAAGGATCTTTATCGCTCGTACAGAAGATGAGTGTATAAACCGTGATTCCCGAGGGCCGAGCCAGCCTGGAAAACATCCTCTTGAAATTGAGTGGGGTATGAATAAAGCGAGTGACTTTTCCCCACCGCAGAGATGAGCACTTTCTACTTCACTGCTGCGGATGATTAAGGAAAACAATTGCACTCTGACAACACGCATTGACATTTCCAAATGAAAAAGGAATGAAGAACAGATTCTGGGAGTCTCGCCTTTGATGAGAATGGATTTCCCTGGATGGCAGCCTTTTTGAAAGTCCGATTCTATTTTTTATTTATTTTTTTTAACGCTGCCTAGAGTAGGCAATCCTGTCACAGGGACAAGATCAGATCACAAGGTGGATCGGAGGAGTTCAGGGGGTAATGTGGGGCACAAAAATGATTCTCCACTCGCACTCATGAACCCACTGAAATGCAAACAAGAAAAAGGCCTGAGTGAGTGAGGACAAAGAGGGGAGGGGCAGCCGGGTTAATGCTGATAAATGAATATTTGACGTTTAAGTTCAACTTCCATTTGCTTGCAAATGAAAACAATTGTGTCAACACCGCAGGAGATGGGCCATACAGTTTTTTTTTATTTATCTTCCCCCCCTCAAGGGTTAATTCTTCTTTGATTTAGAAGGTAAAAAGAAAGCGAGAAAGGTTGACTTTAAATGATAGGCAAACACACGGAGGGGCTCGCTGAATATCCAGAGCACCTCCAGGGGGCTGGAGGTGTCCGGGATAGGAAGAGCTTGCCAGACAGGTTTCCTGGAGGAATTTTTTGCTCTTTGTGATGCTAGCTTCCAGCCCCGAGGTTAAAACCAGCATGTTTACAGCCGCATCTTTTTATAGGCAGCATGTGATAGGTAATTTTATGTGAAAAATCTATTTAGTCCCCTGATGGAAGAAGTAAACTTAGGTGAGGCTCGTTCTCCCGTGAATTCTTGGCATGCTGTAAAAAAAACCCCGTTGCAGTTCTCCAAAATATTAGCTGTAAAACTTGTTCCTTGTTAAAGTTACAATCAGAAGGTGTAATAAAGGGATTATTCAGGCATGCATTACCACGGAATGTTCATCTCCGGGCACTCGGATTTTGACTCTGTAGTAGTACCGTGCTTTGCCTGGTAAATCTCGTGGTGGCTGCTGGGGTAGAAAACACAAACCCTCCTTTAAATAATGCATCCCTTCCCTGCTGTGCCTCTCCTCTGGTTCAAAGACAGTCCCCCTTTAAAGTTTAATCAGTAGTTTTATCGTTGCTCACAGGCAAAAGGTACCGATCCCCCCCAAAAAACCCCAGGAAAACTGGGATGGAAAAGTTGAATACTGGGGGGGGATTGCACCTTCTCCTCATCTCCTGCTGGTTTTAATTGATCCTTCATGATGGTGTGTGCTTATTTGGGAGGGGTGACAGGAGTCTGTTCTGGCTGGCATCCCCACCTCTGCCCAACCCATCCACAGGGGAACCAAGCTCTTGGTGAATCTGTGCTGGACCAGAGCAGGGAACAGGGAGTCCTTTGGATGTTTGGCTGGATTTCCTTCCCCAGGTGTCTCAGAACTGTTTCTGTCCTTGCAAAGGGCCTTTTGGCTTCTTTTTGTGTTATCAGTGACCTGTGGATGCTCCTGAAAGACTAAAGGGTGTGGGACGTGGCTCAGTGCAGCAATTGAAAGGTGGATCTGTTCCAAAAGGTACTGAGAGACCTGAGCTGATGCTTTCTCTCGACATCGTTAAAGTTGTTGTTTTCCAGAGCAGAGTCCCAGTGATCACAGCAGAGCTGCAATGGGAGAGGTCCCTCCTGGGGGAAAGCACTGGGAAATCGTGGACTCATGGAATGGTTTGGGTTGGGAGGGACTTTAAAGCTCATCTCCTTCCAACCCCCCTGCCATGGGCAGGGACACCTTCCACCAGCCCAGGCTGCTCAGAGCTCCGTGCTGGGAAGGTATGAAACACAAGCTGCTGGAATCTATTCTTGTATCCATGCTGGTGCTCCCTGTTGGCTTTTCAATGGCGTTTGGAGGTGCCTATCTAACAGGAGTGGTTTGGCACAGGTTCATGGGGGAAATTTAAGCCATCTTATTTTCCCTGGGTACTGTTTTGTCTAGAGCCTGCTTGGCCTTTTGCACTGAGACTGCATTAATCCTGGCTTGGTAGAGGGCACTTCATTATTTCAGTGGGATAATATCAATCTGCTGGTGTTCTGTCCCTGTGTGTTAATGTTATATATAATAATATATAATGTTACACTCGTTACTGCTGCCATCTCTTTCTCTCCAAAACCCCTGCAAAGCCAGTCTGGGGAAAAAGGCTCCTTTCAAACTCTGAATCACCAATATTCTCTGGAGTCTCCTACAAGCCTCAATTTGGATTTTAAAGCTGGCAAAAACGATCCAGTTTAGGATGCTGTTGGTTTTGCTGAGCGTGTACTACCCACCAAACATTTTTCTTTGTCAGTCCAGCTGCCACTTTAGATCTCTAGTCCATATTGTGCTGCTTTTCTGCTTGAAGAGAGATGCAAGAAAATCACCCCAAACAGCCAGGGATTTGAGGCATTTCCAGCCTTTGAATAAGCTGTACAGGATTTGTCTTCATTTTTTTTTTTTTTCCTTTTTTTTCCCCCCATGATTACTATCTGCATAGGTAAAGCTCAGCACAGCAAATGCTGATAATTCAGCTAAAATGGCCAGCATTTAGGTCTTGTATTCTTAACTGTGGGGAGGAAAAGAGGCATTTAGTACAGCATTGCCACGGATTGATATGGAAATGGGAGCAGAAAAGTCGGATGAAGGGTTTTCTTGGGAGCTTGGTGCAGGATTTTTATGCATGGCTTCCCGGCCTTCTGCACAGGTATTTTATATAAATAGGAGATTGACACCTTTATAGAACTATTACAGATGTGTTCTCCTCTCAAGGTCACAGTTTTCCTTGTTTCCTGTGTGAGGCTCTGTCCATGCCTTGCTCTTGCTGTGGGACTGGCGATCCATGCTGGGAATTCTCCTGTCTCTCATCATTCTTTCAGCTGCAGGGATTTCTCCTGTGAGCCATAACGTGCTCATGCATTTCCTGGCTGGGATGGTGCTGTATAGATAGCATTGAAATACCTGTTTGTTTTTTGTTTTTTTTTAATTGTGTAGATTTGAAGGTTTGGGATGTGTTTTCCCCTGGAATCTAATAAATCTGAGTTTTTTTTTTCTGTAGGTGTGAAAGTACTGAAGGCCCTTTTTTGTACCTCTTAGCTGTATTTTTTAGGGGTTGGGCTTGGTCTAGGGGCTCTTCCCAACCCTAATGATTCTATAGAATGGGTTACTTGAGAAACCAGCTGGATTTCTACTTCTTTTAGCCTGAGCTTGATGCCCAGATCATGTCAGGTTTCTTGAAGCATCACAGAGATTTAATTGACCTTCCACCCCACCCCAAACCTCTAATTAAAGGGGTGAATAATTTTGCAAGGACCTACCAATTGTGATTCCCCAGTCTAGAGGAGTAACTTTTTTTCTAAGAATGCAATTTGTATCATGCATGTTCCCTTCTGTAAATTGACATTTTCCTAATACTCCTGTAAAATCCAACTTCAGCAAATGTTCCTCCTGGAAACTTCAGTGGTGTGGAGAGATAGAACACAGGGACAGTGTGGTGTGGAGCAGAGAATTCCTGGAGGTTGCTAGAAGGCACTCTTGGGAAGCCACATTCAGCATTTGCCTGTGGGATTATGCCAAGAAACCCAACCCTTTTGACTTTCCAAGTAATTTAATGGTATTTTTACATAACCTCCAGGCTCACCACCTTCCCTGCTTTTCTCACCTGCAGTCTGTTCCTCCCCACCAACCTCAGCTTCCCTCACTTCCCAGAGCAACACCTTTCCCATCTAACCTTCAAGGCTTTCTCACCCACAGAAATTCCTGCAGGTGGAGCTGGAATGACATCCTGCTGCTGGAATAAGTTATGAGGCATGGGTTGGCTCTGCTTCCCTGTGGTTCTTGGTTCTCACCTTGCTCTCCATGTGTTTGGCCACCTCTGGATCAGGAGACTGCAATGTCCAAGGACGCTGCGCTGCAGTTGGGTTCATTTTCTTGTAACAGTCATCCTGATTTAATCCTGACAGAAGGGAATCTCATTCCATTGCTTGTCCCCTAAGGACTTGTGATGAAAGGCACAGACTTAGAGCGGGAAAACAATTTGTTCCTGGGTTCAGCTATTTGATATTATCCGTGATAAGGTTGTCCTTTGCACTGATTTATCTAGAAAGGCCTCTGGGCATTCCCAGATGCTGGGCAACCCGAGGAAAAGTGAGAATAAGAAATTCCATGCTGTTGGTGCCTAATTTTCCTGCTGACTATTTTCTGTAGGTGGCTGTTCCCTTAAATCATCAAGCTGTGAATGTGAACCCCTGGTCTGGCTCCCACTGCACCTCCACTGTGCTGTTCAATCCCACCAGCAGAGTGTCTCCCAGGATGAGAAATAGCTGCTAAAGCACAGGAGAGCTGTAAAAGGTTGGGAACGTGCTCAAAACATCAACAAATTGATCTGTACAGGGCTCCTGCTGTGAGCACCAGTATAAAAAAACAGGATGGGAGAAACGAGACAGGCTGGTTTTGCATGAGATGACAGAAATGAATTGCAGGGGAGCTTGGGGAATTTTCACTGCAAGCTGTTGGAAAACTGTGGTGTGTCCACTCTGGAAAGGCTGTCTGTAAGGCCATGCTCCAGCAAGGCAGAGTTGTAATGGGTGTGTTGAATGATGGGATGTTCCATATGGGGTCTGCTCTGTGCCTGCCCCCATTTACCTGCTGCAGATGGTGAAGGGGTCCTAGATATTGTGGAACCCCAGAATGGTTTGGGTTGGAAGGGACCTTAAAGCTCATCTTGTTTCACATCCCTGCCATGGGCAGGGACACCCCCCACTAGACCAGGTTGCTCCAAGCCCCATCCAGCTTGTTCTCGAACACTTCCAGGGATGCAGCATTCACAGCTTCTCTGGGTAAGATGTGGGTGGGTACAGCTCTCCCTTAATGGGCTGCTCTTCTTGGGGCCGTGCCAGCAGCCTCACAGCCCCAGCACTGGTGAAATGTGGCCCTCAGCCCCTTTATCTGCACCGTTCACTGGCTGTGCCGAGTCCCCAGGTAGGGCTCCAGTGAGGGGCAGGACGGTGAGAAAGAATCTGCACCCACGTCTTGCTCCCTCCCAGTCTGGGACATTTTGCAGCTTCAGGGCTTCCTGAGCTGAAAGTCAATCTGTAACTTTATGTTTAATAGCCCTTGATGGACTTTTGCCAGATTGCTCCAGCCTTTTGTGTTCTGGGCCCTTCGTGTGCCCTATTGTAAAGGATTCATGCCTGGTGTGACAGAGCTGGAGGCTGTTTCAGTTAATGCTTCAAAGTGTTTTTCCTGGTACGTTGAATTTTTGCTGTTATTTCTCAGGCCTCTGGCATCCCCTGACCTTTCTGTGGCAGGAGGAGCATCTTGCAGGCCTGCTTCTGATATCTTTTTTTCCTCTCTGAAGATTTTTTGAGAATGTGGTCTGTGGTCAGGCAGGGTATTAGGCCAGGGCTGGGGGGAGCTGCTGTGTAACCTGTTGAGTTTGTGCTGGGGTTTGGTGCAAATCCCACAAACTCTGCTTAAAAAAAAAAGGCGTATTCTCAGCCCTGCCCAAAAAGCCAAGCTCAGCTCAAACACTGAGCCAACCAGTGTGCTTCCCCCTTCCTCCCTGCTCTGCTTTCCCTGTTAGTATCTGCTGGAAGAGCTCATGTCTGTCCCATCTCCACATAGACCTGGGCATGTCCAAGTCCCTCGTGCAGAGCTGTTGTTCTCACACTTCCCTCTCCTCTGGGTGTTTTCTCTTTTTTCTTCTTTACTTTTTTTCTTACTGCGGGTTATTTTGGCACAGTAAACATTTTTTTTTTTTTTTGACAGTTACTGACATGAATAAATCCTTTTCCTGTCCTGCCCCCATTTTATTATTTAAGGGGAGAAGATGATTAAATCCAGCAGGGCTGATTTGAATTCTCTGTTCGCAGGAAGAGGGCGGCTGATGGGGGTCTGTCAAGCCGCAGAGTTTGCGTTCATCAGCATCTTGGGAGAAACAGCGATGCCAGCTGCTTAAAACATCTGGTTTGGGTTGTTCCCTCCACTCCCCATCTCTGCTTTTCTTTCTTTTTCTTTTCTTCTGGAGGTTTCAGCGCTGCTGACTCTAAATGTTGGATCTAGCGGGGTGACAGATTTGTTTCTGCTGTTCCACTCGAGCACCAGATCCCGGTGAGGTTGCTGGGTCGGAGTCCAAGCCAGGGTCAGCCAGAGCAGTAAAAAAGCACCACCTGCTCCCAGCTTTCTGCAGGAGAAGCTCTCACGGTTTGGGGCCGGGCTCTGCGTGCCCCAGGGCCCGGTCTGTGGTTCCTGTGATGCCAGCAGGGAACAGGGAGGGCCCCTCTGTGCAAAGGGAGAAGGTGTTTTCCTAACCTCGGTGGCATGGAAACACAAGCAGCGAGAGCGAAAGAAGCCCCAGTAGAGCTAATTAAGTGTTGCATTTAAGAGGTGGAATCGAATGGAATTGCTTTGCATTTATTGGAGTTAGCTTTTCCTGCTCTCAGGGCTTGGAGGAGGGCTGAGTACCTGTGCAGTCAGGAGCAGTGCATTAGTGTGGATTTGGCTCAGGGTTTGAGAGAGGAGTTTTGAGCTCTCTGAGCAGTGGATTTGCTCACCAGCGAGCTCTGAGCCTGCCTGATGAAGGCAGAGTGCTGTGAGTACTGTCAGGAAGATGCAGGGCTGAGGGTCCCCTCCTTTCTATCCCCTTGTCCATCCTCTTGGCTGAAAGATGTGTCTATAACACCAGTATCTTCTGGAGACTGAACTCACCAAGCTGGTGCATCTGTGCAGTGAATCCCGGGCTCAGGTCCTGCTCTGTCGTCTCCCAGTGGAGCTCAGCCTGGATAATTGAGCAGGGGCTAAATCCCAGAATAATTTAGGTTGGAAAAGTCCTCCAAGATCACTGAGTCCAAGCTGAGCCCAAAGCCCACCTTGTGGGAGAGCACTGAGCACCACGTCCAGTCATTCCCTGGAGACTTTCAGGGATGGGGACCCCACCAACTCCAACATCAACAGCCCCAGCCAAAGCTTGACACCCCTTTCCATGGAGAAATTCTTCCTGATGTCCAACCTGAACCTTCTCTGGTGCAGATTGAGGCTTTTTTCTCTCCTCCTGTCCCTGTTCCCTGGCAGCACAGCCCGACCCCCCCTGGCTGTCCCCTCCTGTCAGGGAGTTGTGCAGAGCCAGAAGGTTCCCCTGAGCCTCCTTTGCTCCAGGCTGAGCCCCTTTCCCAGCTCCCTCAGCCCCTCCTGGGGCTCCAGCCCCTTCCCCAGCTCCGTTCCCTGCCCTGGACACGCTCCAGCCCCTCAGTACCTTTCTTGTGAGGGTCCCAGAACTGGCCACAACATTTAAGATGAATATAAAACCCATGAGGAACCAAAATGTCACCCAGGCTGATGGGGTCACCCAGCTCAGCACTGCGTTCTCCATGCACAGAGGAATCGGTGGCTGTGAGTACAGACACCCCCTCAAGGCTGAGGCTTGCCCATTGCCAGGGTTAGGAACCTGCCACTTGGAATAATCAGCCACATTTCCTGTGGTCTGGATACCATCGAGTCTGGAAAATTCAAACTAATCTTGTTTGGTGTCCGCCTGCACCTTGCTGGAGGGGAATTCTGTTCCGCTGAAAACCGCCCTGCAAACGTGTGCCGAAAGGAGCAGGTCCGTGTCTGAAGCAGAGCCAGCTCCTCCTCTCAGCATGGACAGGGAGCTCCTGGACTCACCTGCATGCACCTGGCCTTGTCCTCCTCTGCCAGTATTTTAGTGGGATAGGTTATCTCATGGTATTTTGGCCATAGAGGATGACTTGCAGTATTTCAGGTTTTTCTGGCTTGTCCTTTCACCTGTCTTTTCCCTTCAGCCTCCTGTGCTTCTGATGCCTGACTTTATTATCTTTGCTGTTTCTAACCCTTTTTTTGGTCCCTGTCGGAGCCTGATTTCTGCTGGGGGGAAGATGGAAAAGGTCAGGCTCTCACTAGTGAAGCTTATTTAATTTGTTTGCTGCATCTGTGGACAAGCTTGCATGTATGTTGCAGGTATGACCTACCAGGAGCCTCCTGGGCACATGGGCCCCATGGTTGTTTATTTATTTACCTCTCCTCTGTTGTTCTTTTCTCCCACCTGATCCAGTATTCCCAATTTTACCTCTCCCACAAGACAAAAAAGCTTAGTGGACTGCAAACAGTAAATAAAGCTGACATTTGCAGCAGTCAGTCTGATACAAGAGGATTGGGATGCAGCAGCACATTTTTGGGCTTGTTTCCACTCCTTATTTAAAATCTCTTTTAATCAGGAGCTAATGACAACTTTTGGTCACGAGAGCTGATGCACAGGGAAAAAAAAATATCCACCAGTTTGCATTCAAAATAATGCAAACCGTTCTAAATAGGGAGATCTGCAAGGATATAATCAAGCTAAATTGCTCATTGTTGCTCTCACCAGAGATGATTTCTTGCCTCTATCTGGGTTGGGTTGTCGTCTGGCTTTAGGGAGGATGTGTTCTCTCTTTATTCCAGTTGTAAACCTTTGCAGCAACAGCAGCAGCTGGTGGCTGCAAGAGTGGGTTTTTCCTCTGGGTTTTGTGCGCATCAAGCAAATATTCCGGTGGCTTTGGATATTGCTGTCCAAACTGTAGCAGGAAAATTGTCCTACAGGTTTCTGCCACTGTCCTCCCTGAGCTGAGCTGACCCCTTTAGGTGGAGCTGTCCCCTCTGGGACTCTGCTGCAGGCAGACACCAAGTCCTGCAACAGGTCACAGCTGCCAGGAAAACAGCTCTGGCTCGGGAATAGAGGACTCTCTCTGCCTGCAGATGGTGTGCAATAAGCTCTGGATTTTAGTGACTCCGTGCAATTTATCCTATTGAAAGTAGCTGAGCCTGGAGAGAATCGGGAGCTGATGCTGAGGTCTCCAAACAAATCATAATGTGTTTAATACTTGGGTTGTTTTTGGTCCTAATTTTATTCACCTGTGTCATACACGAGTGCAACATAAAAACTGTGCACTTTTCCGTGCTTTAATCGAAATTGTGTGTGGAAACATGGAATGGTTTGGGTTGGAATTAAAGTTCAGCCAGTTCCACTCCCCTGCCATGGGCAGGGACACCTTCCACTATCCCAGGCTGCTCCAAGCCCTGTCCAACCTGGCCTTGGACACTTCCAGGGATCCAGGGGCAGCCACAGCTTCTCTGGGCACCCTGTGCCAGGCCCTGCCCACCCTCCCAGGGAAAGATTTTTTTCCCCAATATCCCATCTGAACATTCCCTCCTTCATACCTTAACAAGGTCATTTTTCCCCTTGTTCTATCATTCCATGCCTTTGTGAAAATTCTCTCTACTTTGTGTACTGTACTTATAAAGCTGAGCAGCAGTATTCTGGTCTGCTGATTTTCCTACTAAATTCTATTTTAATTTTTTTTAATAATAATTTGCTCGGTTGTTTCTTCACTGAGCAGTTGTCTGAGAAGTGTAGGTGGCTTCAGCTACGGCTTGGCAGTGAAACTTGCCATGGAAATACCACAGCCTGAAAAACTTCATGGTTATGGAAGGCAAATGTGGCTTTATGATGTCACTCTTGTCCCCAACACACTGCCTTTGGCTCAATTATTCTGCATGTGTCTCTCTTAAAGCTTTTCCCCCTTGGCTCCACTGTGTGTGGAGGAACTTTTGCTGAGGAATGGGAGCGTCCTGAGGGTTAAGTGACCTAATTTCATCTGTGCTGCTTTCGTCTTTCTAACCTCAGAAGGCAGAGACCCTGAACTGAAAAGTATATAAAAAGATTCTAATTAGTACAGGACAAAAAAATAAGGCTTCCCTTGAAAAAGGGGACTGATTTTGATCTTCTAAATTAACAAAAGGGTGGAGTCACAAGCAGCAAGTGTGGCACCTACTTGGATATTCCACAGCATCCTTTTTTTTGCCTAGCTCTTGGTAGGAAGGCAAGCTCCTGGGTGGAGTTACAGCTCCCATCCCATCAAAGAACATCTTGTTTGGACACAAAGTCACTGATGTCAGCTGTAAATGTCAACCTGACTGTCAGGAGGCAGCCACAGATGAGAGAGGTGAAAGTGCCTGGTCTCACCTCCTGCCTCCTCCTGTGGCCCACCTATGCCACAGGCAGGAAAAGCTGGCTCTGACCTGGGCAGCAGGAAAGCCACCAGCTCCTGGCTGAGCCTGGCATGGATTCTTCTGCAATGCAAAGAGGGTTGTCTCAACCCCCTTCTCATCACCAGCTGGCTCAGGAGGGCCCACAAGGAGCTGCTCTTCCAGAGAAGGCAGGCACCCCAGGAAAGATGATTTTTGGGATGGCTCTTGGAAAAAAGCCCAATGTATTTGGGATTAGGCACCAGAACATCACAGCCTGCAGCCTCTTTGGCTAGGTGCCTGTCGAGCTGAGGCATTTTTGCCAGGTGGAAATGAAGAGTTTTTCTGGGTGCTGGGAGAACTCTGCTCTCCACCTGTAATTTTTTGTCAGAACTTTCATACCTCTTTGTTGCTGTTTTTCTGTTTTTTTCTCTGGGCTTCTAATGACAGTGATTATGCCAAATGTGGCACATTTCATGTGCTGTGGAAATGACTTTCAGACCCAACTCTCAGTGCTTAAAGGACCATTAAAATCCCTGCTTTTCAGAACTAGGCTTTGGTGCTCTCCCCACTCTATTTCCAGTCCTGCGTTAAGCTGTAAAGTAGTAAAATTGCTGACTTGATTATGTTGCATTAATTAATTATCTCTATAGCAACATGCACTGATGTCATAAATATGGGAATTCAGCAGCGCAGCTGGATGGAAGAGGAGCTAATGGATAAACGGGGAGAAAGCTTTTTTTTTTTTAATCTCTGCAGTAGTTAAGTAAACAGATTATTAATAAAGTAATATTTTGCATAGTTTCTCTTTCACTGCTCCATTTCTCTTCTGATGGAACTTTCTGTGTTGTGTTGGTCCCGTGTGTTCCTCCTAAAGAAGTTTTCCAAGCTGCAGGTCCCACTCTCAGAGCACTCAAAGCACTGGGTTATCCCCTGCTCGTTTTTATACTGACATGTGGAAATTGAGGCAGGAGGAATCCCTCTGCCTTCAGCAAAGCCACCCTTCTAGGGATGGTTCTCCGTGGGGGAGGGAAGGGCGTGGATCTTGAGAAGGGAAAATACAGCTCATTTTGGCATTGTGGGGTGGAGGGGGTGACACAGTGCGAGACAGGAGATGTCAAGAGGCAGAGGAGATGATGGAAAAAGTGAATTTTGGCTCTGAGAAGGCTGGGATGCTCCGCTCTGCTCAGTGTGGGTACGAGCAGTTGTTGCTTGTCTGGCTGTTAGGAGCCCTGGGTTATCTCTGGAAGTCCTGGCTGTGCCACTGTCTCTCTCCTGGCTCTTGGATTAAAGGCAGGAGAGAGGTGTCTACGAACAGTGCTTGTGCAGTGGGGCTCAGAGAGGGAGCTCTCCCTCTCTCCAGGAGTTTGTAGCAGATGTGGAGTCCTAAGAACCCAGCAGGAATGACTTGTGCTGAGAACTGCAAAATCAGGCTGGGAAGAGGAATAATCAGTTGTTTCCAAGGAAAAAATACAGTCAGGAGAGTCTGTAATTGCACTGCAGGTCTAAAGCTCCCAAGAGGTTGAAATTTGGTGCTTTTCTCGCTCCTTTTTGTGTCAGTCTATCACCTGAATAATTGTGTTATGCTGTTTGTTTGCCACCATCAGCTGTGAAGCTGATCAGTCCTTACCAGTCCAGCACAACGCTTGAGGAGCAAAGGCTCTCTGGGGTGAATAATTTATTCAGTTAATCTATTTTGATTTCTGTCATTTGACAGGTCCCAGGCAGGGTCTGTGTGGAGGAGGCTCGGGGTGCAGCGCTGCTATTTATACAGCACCGGGAAGCGCTGCGAGGATGTGCTTGGCGGGGTGAAGAGCTTGTGATCTCAGAGCACTTTGGGATGTCAGACACTCCCGAGTTCTGCTTCGTACGGCAGGAAAAGACTTCAGGACGTTCCCTCGGTTCTGCAGCACGGCAGAGCGGGGAAAATTCACCCAGTGATGGGCACAGTCCCTCAGGAGGTGCTGAGGGTTAAAACCCTTCTGTGGAGCAGCCCAGATCATGTGCCGTGCAGCATCTGCTGGGAAAAGAAGGCCTCAAATATTGCTGGCCTGCTCCACATTTAATTAGCTGCCACAGCAAGTCGGGGAAGGTTTAACTCAGAGCGCTGGACACTGCACAAACATCACATTATAAATTGCCCCTCTCTGCCTGGGATATATGCAGGAAGGGTTAAGCTGTAAAACAACCTGCCCTTTCCTACGTAAATTAAAAAACCTGTTAACATGATAATGTTTTGATTTCCGTCGAAAAGTGTTTATTTTGGTAGCCTGTACAGAGTTTCAGCTATTCTAAAACCCTGAGATTTCACAGCCGAGCTTTCATGTTCCCAGCAGAGAAGGAGGTGAGATACTCAAAGAATCTCTGTTCTTATTTCAGTACTGCACTTGCCAGCCAAATTTTCAAAAGAGCCCAGTTTGCTGACATAAATGGGGTTGCTGATGTGCCGAAGGAGAAGGAAGCGCCGGAGAACATATTCCTCCCTAGGTCCAAGTCTCTCCCATCTTATCTTTCCCTTCCATATGTTTCCTCTGTAATGAGAGGAATTATTTATCATTAAAGTGATATATAATTTAAAAATTAAAGTTAATGAATGCTTAAATTAATTTACTGACAAAAACAAATGTCTGTCCTTCAGATCCTATAATTTTAATTGGAGTGGGCTACGGCTTAATTAACATGTATTGATTGTAGTCCTGAGTGCATCTATAGGTGGGTGGACTGTGTTGGGAGAAATCCTCCTCAGAGATGAAGATTTGCTGATAACATTCTGAATAATTGTCTTGTGAAGAGACAGAAGTCTTTGCTGTTTTCTCTGCAGAAAGCTTTAAACAAAAGGTATTGTTTATAATTAAGGCAAAAAAAAAAATTTGACACGGCTGCTTTTTTACAGATGGGAAGAGAATTCTGCTGCAAAAATATTAATGAATTGACTCATTAATTAGGTGCACGAAGAAAACAGAAAATTGGAAGAGAGTTGGAGCAAATAAAGAAGCGGATGCAACTGGAAACTTTTTGGGGGATAAAAAGGTAGGCTTCAATTTGGTATTTACTCCCTACACTCTTTCCCCTGGGCGGGTGTCCCCGGTTTCACGGTGGGTGACGGTGGGTGTGACAGCAGGGAGTGGCTTTTTGAGGGATGTGAGGACCACCTGCTTTGGGAGACATCCCAAGGCCCCTCCAAGCCCAGGTGTCGTGGGAGCCTGTGGAGCTGGAGACAGGCACTGCAAGCAGGATGTGAGGAGAAAGAGAGGCATTCCTCACTCCCTGGCACAAACCCTTCTGCCTGATGCCGAGAACCTTTTCCCTGACCCGTTCCGTGTGGCAAAAGACCTGAATTAATCTCTTTAAAGCCACCTCTGTATTCTCTGGTGTTAATATTTTATGTTTTATGAATCACCAGAATGAAAGATGTGCCACATGTCTCCTTTCAGTCCACTGACTGCCTGAGCTCCTCTCAAGGATTCAGGAGAGGTACCCACAGGAGCCTCCTGGCCCTTTGGGGCGGGTTTGGGTGCCTGCAAGGGCGAAAAGCCGAAGAGTGCTTGTTTTCTCTGGCCAGGAGGAGAGGAAACGGCCTCAGACTGCACCTGGGCAGGTTCAGGTTGGACATCAGGAAGAATTTCTTCACAGAAAGGGTTGTCAGGCACTGGAAAAGGCTGCCCAGGGAGGTGGTGGAGTCAGCACACCTGGGATTGTTCAAAGCTACAGCTGGATGTGGCACACAGTGCTCTGGTCTGGTTGTGAGGTGGTGATTGATCAGAGGTTGGAGTCGATGATCTTGGAGGCCTTTTCCCACCTAAGTGGTTCTGTGATTCTATAATTCTATGACTTTCTCAGGCTTGGGTTTGAGAGGTTTTTTTCTTCCACAGCACAAACTTCTCCTCCTTCAAAACCATTTTTTAAAAAAATTGAATTGTATAGATGCAAAGAAAACAACCAGTCCTCTAGACCTGACTCACAGCAAAATGTTTATAAATTCAGATCCAGGTTGCAGAGACAAAGAGTAAAACAGAAGAAAAGAGGATTTTGTGAAGTCCCGTGTTACGTGGGTGGAAGGGCTTCACAGCTGCCTCCCATCACCACTTTCTGCACAGGGGATGGGAAGGGGGAAAGTAGTGATGATTTGGGGAGCCACTCACCCCCTTTTCTGCACCTAAGCCCAACTGGCAGCTCAATGTGCTCTTTCTTAGAGTCACAGAATCCTTTGGTTTGGAAAAGACTTCTAAGATCGTTGAGTCCAACCATTAACCCAGCACTGCCAAGGCCACCACTAAACTCTGTCCCCAAGTGCCACATCTACACATTTTTTAAACTCTTCCAAGGATGGTGATTCCAGCACTTCCCTGGGCAGCCAGTTGCAGTGGCTGACCACACTTTCAGTGAGGAATTTTTTCCAAATATCCAACCTAAACATCCCCTCCTGCACCTTGAAGCCATTTCCTCTAACCCGTTCCTTTTTTTTCCTGGGAGAAGAGCCCGACCCTCACCTGGCTACAACTTAATTGAAGTTTTCCTTTTGGCCTCCATGCCCTACAGGAGGAGGATTTTGATTCATCCAGTGGGGTTGTGTACATGGAAACCCCTCTTCCAACTTGTCAAGCCCATCCCTTTTTATTAATGCGGTGAACAGGCAGTGCCTTCCTGGAGACCTTTATTCCCCCTCCATTATATTGAATAAATTCTACATCAGGAAGGAAAGTAACTTGAAATAATGAACCATCAGTGGGTATTTAAGATTGCTTTAATGGGTCACATTGATGTAATCTCCACTTTTTCCTGGGAAGATCGTACTGGGCCATAACCTCAATTCATATTTATGTCAGAAGAAACTACATGGTGGAGATGGCTCAGAAAGAGCTTTTTTCTGCTAAGCAGTCAGATACAAATGTACAGATCTGCCAGAAATATGCTGGGATTTGAAGGGAGAAAGGGAGATATCAGATGTTTAGGGCATTTCTCTTTCTTACCTGGAAAAAATTCCCAAAAAACTTGTTTCTCACTCTAGGATGTGACCCAAGAAGGTGTGGGCTTATGGGCCCAGAAATGTGCAAGGTTGAGAGATTTTAGGATTACTCTTAGGAGCAGTTTTACCATCTTTTTGCATGAGAGGTGTCTGTAGTTTGCCTGGCTAAAAAAAATCAGGAGGGAAAGAGAAATAGAGCTATATAAATAAAAACAATGGAGGTGTATGTATATAATATTATATACATATAATATATAATATTATACACATATAATGTCAGTAATGTTTGACCTTCCAGTCACATCCTTATGCCTGTTATTCCTTTTTGGTCAGACCCTTCTGTAGGCCAAAAGTCAGCCCAGATTGGGATATCAGGGACATTTGGGTTGTCTATAAAATAAAATAAAGGATGAAAATTGCATTTAAGGCCATTCCTCTTGGCCAGAAGCAGCAGCTCTGTCTTGATCCAATGCTGCAGAAAGATGAGATAAAGTTGCAAGTTCAGTTGGTCAGGATGGATGAGGGTGCAGGGGAAGGCAATGAAAATAACACAAATTCCCGGAGCTGTCTCGGTGAGGAAGGGACAAACATGACTAATGCTGCCTGAATGATTTGCACAAAAGGATTTCTTGGACAAACTTTGCCTTTCTGGAAGTAAACTGTCAGAGGGCTCAGCGCAAGTTTTCTGATGTGTTCATGAGTCAGAATTATTTAATGAGGGAGCGAAGCAGCCGTCCCCCAGGCCTTTGGAGCTGGGTTACCCAGGGGAACAACGCTGCTCTCGGCGAGGAGGGAACCCAAACACCAGCTCCAAGCAAAGAGTGCTTGTTCTTGAGGCCACTCCAAGCTCTCCCAGATAAAATGAGTCCCCTCAGTTTGTATTTTTTGGATCATGGGGAGCATGAACGCAGTGCCACGAGGTGGGAAACCTAAATTCAAAGAGGGTTTTAGTGACACAAGCGTCCAAGTGTTGGCACCAGTGCTCAGTTTCTATAAATGCTCCCAGAGGTTCCCCTCTAGCCACACTTTATATTTTTCTTTTTTTTTTTTTTCTGGGTACACCATCTAATTTTATTGTTCTTTCTGTGAGCCCTTTTGACAAACCTGTGAGAAGGATAATTTATTTAGCCATTTTTTTGGAGCCATTATCTCTAGCAGAAAGCCAACAACTAAAAATTAGTGGTGTAGCACACACATAGGCAAAAGAATGAGTCTTTCTTCCTTTCCTTCTTTCTCTTTTCTTTTTTCTTTTAAAGCATTCATTTGTTGAAAAATAGCATTGCAGGTCAGCTGAAATTATTTGTGTTGGACTCAACAAAAAAGATGACAGCAGAAAGCAGCAATTTGAAAAAAATCAAACCACTTTTTTGTGCATTTTTGAAATTAGATGCTTTGACTTCTGCTTTTTGGAGTGATATTTGGAGCCAAAATGAAACTAATGTTAACTTAAAAAAAATGCTCTTTGGAGCTTCCCCATTGAATCTTTTCCCCCCACCCCCAAATTTTCTCCTTGCTTTAAATGTTGTTTAGGAAGAAATAGGCATGTTTGTCTTGAGCTGGCTCAGGATGATCCCACCTCCCTGACCAAAAGGAAATAAAGCCATGGACCACATGGTTATTAACTGGTTGAAGCCCCCGTGAACAAAAGAAACAAAGCAGAGGGAGAGCTGCCAAGGATTTGACACTTTCATTCTGGCAAATATTTGTTTTTTTCATTTGGTCTGCTGTGGGAAAATGTTCCTTGCATGTGTAACCATGAGCATGGACTTAAATCCCTTTGGCTTCTCCCCTTGCAGATGGGTCAGGCTGTCTCCCCTGAGCCGGGGATGTACCTGCAGAGCTGTGGGTGAGGAGCAGCTGGGAGAATCCTCCTGTCTTGGGCCTCCATCCCTCTATTCTTGGGAGCCGTGTCCATCCTCAGGGATGCGGGATGTGCCCGCGAAGCGTGACTTGGATTTCCACTGCAGTGAAAATGGAGAATAAACCACCGGCGCAATCCAGGAGCAACAGGAAGGAAAGTGACATCTGAGCAGTCCCCAGGCTGTCCTCCTCTGCCTGAAATAACTCCTGTAGCAGAGCAGAGCCTGGAGGTATCTTGGATCCTGTTGGGCATCCAAGGGATGCTGAAAAACTGGTTGCTGCTGGAGGAAGAGCATCTGAGGGGCAGTGACACATGGCCTGAGCTGCAGGATGGGCTCCCAGCAACCTGGATTTTGAAGGAGCCCCCTCCCTGCTCACTGCACAGCAATAGCTCCCGCTAGCACGTCCCAGGAGCAGCAAAAAATGGCTCAGGCTTGTGTGGAAATGGAAGAATGAAGTGAGAGTTCATTTTTCCTCTCTTTCCCAACCAGGAGATTCATGAGGTGGCTGGGTGAGTCTAAGGGAACTTGCAGTCTTTTCATCATGTTGATGGGTGGATGGATGGTATAGCTTGGAGTACGTTTAAGGCTTTAATTAAATCAGGGCTGCATTCTCTGCAACAGTTCGCTGCTGCTTTAGGGAATCATTCCCATCCCCTTCAGACCTTGTGAGGTGGGATGACCCTGGCTGGATGCCATGTGCCCAACAAAGCTGCTCCTCCACTCCCCTCCTCAGCTGGATGGGGGAGAGAAAATGTAATGGAAGGCTCGAGATCAGGACAGGGAAGGATCACTCTGGAATTACTATCATGAAAAGGTCTCAGCTTGGGGAAATGAATTTCATTTATTGCCAATCAAATTGGAGTAGGGTAATGAGAAATACACTCCAAATCTTAAAAACATCTTGCCCCCACCCTTCCTTTCTAGTCAGGCTTAGTTTCACTCCTAGCACTCTTAGTTTCACACTGCCCAGCAGTGCAGGGGATGAGAAAAGGGGTTGGGGTCAGTGTATCACACCTTTATTGCGATCTATTGTGTCTACCATTTCTTCCTCCTCATCCTTCCCCTGCTGCAAGCGGGGTCCTTCCCTTAGGAGTCCATCCTCCATGAAATATTCCAAAGGGAGTCCTTCCCACAGCCTGCAGTTCTTCACCAGCACAGGGTGATCCCTTTGGATCACGGCCTCCTTTAGGCATCCCCTTCCTCCACAGGCTGCAGGTGGATCCCTGCTCCTCCATGGCCTTCCATGGGCTGCAGGGAACACTCTTCCTCTCCATGGGCTGCAACAGCTCTGTTGAATCCAGGAGAAGCTTCTGGCAGCTTCACAGGAGCCACTCCTGTAGCCCCCCACTAACAAAACCCAGCCCTACCAGCCCAATATACCTTGAGTCATTACTTGGTATTAATTTTTCAGCCTAAAACAAGCTCTGGAGACCTGTTATTTTAGAGATTAAAGTTCTAGCGTAAACAAACTCATATGCATGTTGTTTTCGCACGGGAGATGTTTTTAGTATCGTATTTAATGTTTCAAACAAAGCCATTGCTTGTGGTGTTTTTCAGCCTGGATGCCTTTGAAAGGGTAGATATGGACCCTGTTTGATGTTGAGCTATTTGGGGCTTTTTATTTGCATTTTGTGGTTCTTATCTTGTAAACAAAGACTCCTTTCTGTGTCTGTAGATCAGGATGTCACCCACAAAGCTCTGTGGAAATGGGAGATGGCTCCAGAGGTGCTAGACACAAGTTCAGGGGCAAATGGAAATAAGGGATGTAGAACATTTTCACTTTGAGGTTTGGCTCATCCTAGCAGAGACTGGAGGTAACTTGTGTTTTTCCCATGCACCTTTGATTTTTTTTAATTTTTTTTTTTTTTTAAAGCAATGCCAGACTGGCAGAGGGGGGAGGTGAATTTGCTGGAAAATTGCAAATGCCTCCCCAAAATTCAAGAGTTGCTCTGGGTGCATGGTCACAGTGCCAGGGGCCAGGGAAACAAATCCCACCTGCAGCTCTTTGTCAGAGGGCAGGGAGAAGAGGGAGAGAGCTGTGTGGAGATGTTCACTCGTTGGCTCAGGGGATGAGCATCCATCCCTTTGAGCTGCAGGTCAGGTTATTAGGGGAGGGCTCTCAGTTTCTTGCAGGCTCCCCACGATGTGAGCCATTGGAAAACTTGGGTCTGAGGGAGCTTAGGAGGCTTCCTGCTGGAGAGGAAAACCCAACAGGAGTAGTGGGAGGCTCTGAGGGTGCTGCGGCACCAGCCTTGTGCCACCACACAGGGTCGTGAGCAGCCCTGGGTGGCCTCTGGTCCTGAGCCCTTGAGAGTCACTGCCTCTCAAAGGCAAAACCCACTTCCAAAGCCATCCCAGCACGGTTCAGTGCTGTTTTGTGAGGCTGTCCCTTTGGCATCCAGAGCAGCATCTCAAATGGGAGGGTGCAGGAATGAATCAGGCAGTCGCTGCTGCTGCTGCTGCGTGTGAGCAAGTTGTTCTGATGTACTTATCTCTTGTTTCTGTAAAGGTTATAAAAGTAAATAATCTTGCTCTAACACAGTGTCCTTGCAGTCCCTGTGTAGCTCCGTGGATAACTCTTCCTAAGGCTGACTTGTGGTGATTAATACTCTACAGAGGGAAATGATTTTTTTTAAAAAGAAGGGAGCAGAGAAGTAAAGCTTGAAGACGCTTGTTCCCTTCATGTCCCCTGTGCTTGAGGCTGATTAGCTTTTGTTTCCTCCTCCAGCATGAGGGAACTGGTGGAACGTGTTCCCTCCTGCCCTGCAATGTTGATCCCTGGCACTGTGAGGATTAGCAAGTGGTCAAAAGCATCAGGAGGTGACCTTGCTCTGCCATAAGATCCCTCCCTCGTGGGCCTGGGCTGCCCAGGGAAAGCTGGCAGCACCCTGTGGACCGGGTAAGCAACATCAAGCTTCTTTCTGTATGCTAGGGAGTCTGGAGAGGGGATGTGAGCTGGGCAGGAGAGAGGCTGGAGTGTCTCTCCCCTCCCTTCCTGGCACTTGTGCTGTGCTGAGTTCATGCTGATGCCAGTCCTGTCTCTGTAATGGGTTTTTAGCACTCTTCAGAGACCTGTGCTGGGTGGGGCTGTAGCCAAGGACTGGGAGACCACTGGGAAGTAGGCTGGTACTGCCCAAGGTTTCCTTCAACAGTGTGGCAGGGGACCAAGTACACGTAACCCAGCAGCCAGGCTTGCACCTGCTTGAAACATTGAGATTAATGAAAACTGTCCCTTTTCCTTGAATATTCTCAGTATTGCGCCCCTCTCATCCATCCCATATGCTTGAATTATCTTGCCTGGGATTACAGTTCTGCATTCTCTCATTTTCCAGAAATGTTTTGTCTTTGTGGAGCACAAATGTTGCCCTGAGCCATCCAGCTCTGTGTGCTCCCCACAGACCTGGCTTCTCCAAAACTTTCCACTTAGAGGCCAAACCTCTTTTGACCTTCGAAGGCTTTGGCTTGGGAGGGAAATTCTTCTACTCCAGGAAAGGATGCTGCAAAATAAATCCCACCATGGGCAAGGGAGAGGCATCTAATCTTCCTGCTCCCTAGATTTAGCTGTGCCATTAGCCTGGACCCTGCACATAAAGCTAATTTTACAATTTGTAAACGTAGCTGAGTGGGTTTTATAGAGGAATGTCGGGAAGTGATGAAATACCTTCAATAGATTTATAAAGAAGTTTAATGCATAAAGCTCTCTTCCCCCCCCCTTCTGCCCCCCTCCTTCTGTCTGGGAGTTGCACACAACAGAAAACATGGCCATGGGAAGGGCTTTGTGGCCAGCACTCAAGCCTTTAATTTTGCTTTTACAAGACAGTTTTATAACATCAAGAAGAATGGAAAAGCTGCAAGGCATGCACACTCAAGACGCTGCGCTCCTGGAAAGTTCTGGATGGGCTCCAGGCAATGTTTGGTGGCTAAGAAGGATGAAGGTCTTGGAAAGAAGAGGAAACAATCAGCCAAGCCCTCATCCTGCAATATTCCTGTTTCTGTGAGCTGGGAATGCCATTGGAGCATGGGAAGGACAGAAAAATGCGTTCCTGCAACGTCACGTGTCTGAGGGTGAGTTCTGACTGCATCAATAGCAGCTTCTTCTGTTCCACCCCACTGAATTTTCCTGATGTAATGAAAATGAGCCATCCCATGATCTGCAAGACTCAAAAACCTGCTTTTTGCTGGTGCTTGGGCTCTGTGTGGAGTTCCTGTGTGGATTTCTCCTGGTAGGAATTCATCTGAATCAGTAAAATATTTCCCTTTCCTGCTTTCACTGGGGAGGAGATACTTGTGGTGCCTACTGAGTATCACTGTGAATCTCTTCTGGGTTGGTTTTTTTTTGGGATGGAGTGAAAATGGACTGTCAGGTTCAGAAGTGATTAGTGAAGGGAAGGAGAGATGGATGCTGTGACAGTGTATTCCCTTTTTTCCTCAGGAAACCAGGCCAGCAAGTGGGATGTGCCACAAAACCTCTGTAGCACGAGCGCCTGCCTCAAACAGCCCCAACCTCATGGGAGGGTTTTGTGTGGTCAGGAAAGGGGTTTTGGACCCGGAGATCTGGATTAACAAGATAACTGATGATCAGCTGATACTCAGCATTCACAGAGCAGCCTTATCATAACCAGCACCAGCCCCATGCTCCCCCTCTTTATCACCCAAGGGCTGAGCAAACCCAAGGCCAACATCCTCCCATAGGTCTGTCCTGAGAACTACTAGAAGATCTGGAGGAGAAGGCTCCTCCCAGGCCACTTTGCCCTGCTTTGGCTCAGCAGCTTTGCAGATTAATCTCTGCGTTAAGACCTTACACACATGAGAAGTGTTGGAGGGAGGAAGGATCTCCTGGATGTATTTTTCCACTCCATCTCTTTGGTTTTTATGTTCCTAGTTGTGTTTTCTTTTAACGATTCGCAGCTTGGACTCTTTCCTGATTTTTCTTCTCTTTTTTATTTGTTTCTTTTTTTCCCCTCTCTCTCTATTGAACACTGATGGAAAAGGAGAGTGCTTTCCTCCTGCCTACTTAAATCTTTGGCTGAGTCTCATGGAAAAACAGTCACACTTACTGCAGCTCCCAAAGCCTTCAAATCATCAGAGGAGAGGGGAGGAGGGAGCTGCAGAGGGAAGAAAATAATTTGTATAGGCGTAGAGTGAAGAATCACCTTCCTTTAAACTCGTGATCTGTCTCTGTTCCTACAGATTGCTGTCTCTGATCTTTTTTTACTCTGCCCAATATCTCCTTTCTATTATCTTTCCTCTGCCTTTTCTGTGATGTGTCTGTGCTGTGTCTCTTTTTGCTGGGATGTCTTGCTCCCAGGAGAGTTTGAATAAGAACGCTGGGACTTGAAGATCCAGGTTATTGACAAGAAATCATTGCTAAAACCTTTTAATGCCTCTTCTGTAATTGATACAGGGATGGGCAGGGGGGAGTTTCCTGTAGACACAGGGCTTTTCCCCCCCTCCAAATGTCTTTAAAAGCTCTGAGTGTGGTGTCCTACAGCCATTTCCTAATGGGTTAAAGCATCCTGGTGCCAGATGCTTTGGGGTCTGTAAATATTGCCCTGTTTGCAGATGGATACACTTGCAGGAAAGCAGATTGAGCCTGAAATACTGAGCAGCAGAAGACCCCAGAGTGCTTGCTCTCAGCTGAGCATCATCCTGTGTGTAATTTTGGGGGCCCCCTTTAAGCTACCAAGATGTTTGGTTGTCCTTGCACAGCTATTGTGGCACAGTTAAGCTGGGGAGAGAGAACAGGAGGTGCTGTGAGTGGGGCTGAAATCACCCAAACCTCTTATCCCAGCCACTGTGGGCAAAAATAGCCTGGCTGGGATGAGGGCACTTGTGTGGTGTCCATAAGAGGGGAGGGATGAGGGTCCAGTGGGGTGAGACTTGGCAAAACCCCCATTTCTTGTACCAAGTCTATCTTCTGACCATCTCCCTTATTTTTTTCTTCTTTTTGCTGGCATGTGTTGCTAGGAGATAGAAAGCACAGTCCTTTTTGAAGCATCTTCAGCTGCCTTCTACCTTCCTGGAGAGCTTCAGCTTTGTTCAGTGTCCCTGCTCCTTTCCTTCTCTCGGACTCATCCGTTTCATCTTTCTCCCCTCGCCCCCACAAACCAGTCAGGAAGGATTTGCCACATCCGTGCTTGTTTCAAACACTGCTGTGAGCTCGCTCCCCAAATCCTCTTCTTTTAACTAGCGCAGGATTCTGCATCAAGCACCTGTCTGTGAACTTAACTCCTGTTCCAGATGTTCCTCCCCAAGGATGGAGGAGCCAGGACTCAGGGAAAGAATCCCCTCTGGCATGTGGGCAACTCCTTCTGCATGCAGATATACACAGGCAGCTCACTCCGTCTCCTTGGTCAGGACTTTGCCCTTGGGATGTGCAACAGCTTCTCACCCCTCTGCAGGCATTTCTCTGCTCCGTGGGCTTTGCTTGGGCTTCAGCTTCCTATGAAAACTTGCTGGTTTAGGGGTTTCCCTTACACAGTTAAAAATAAAAAGGGAGGTGAAGGATGTTGCAGAGGCCCAGGTCAGGGATGAGAAGTGGGTCGGGGCATTGGCCCCAGTTTTGGGCTCTAAATTACTCTGTGCGCCTTTAAGAAAAAGAAACCCAAATCAAACAAAATGCATGAAAAAAGAGAAACCTGCTCTTAGTCTTCCAGCTTATTCCCAGGACTGCAGACGTGGAGCAGGTGGGCACTGAGGGCAGCAAAATGTTTAGTGATCGCTGAGCGAGGAAGTGACATTTTCCAGCTTGCCTAAGGATGCAAGAAAAATGCATCTGTGTCTGCAGCAGCCCCATGAGCTGGTGCTGACCTATTTACGTGCCCAATTATGCACACAGGCAGATGCCCTCTTCCCACCTCGGAGCAAGGGGCTGAGCCAAGACAAAAAATTGCCAGCGTGGAGTTTTTCCTGAGAACCAACTCCCCCCAGATCCTGGGATGTCAGCAGAGGGCTCAGCAGCAGCTCAGGGTGTTGGAGTGATGTGTTTAGATGAGATCTTGTTTATTTTCCTTTGGAGTGAGGGATGCAGCTGGTTTGGAGGGAGCAATGAAATATCTAGCCAGTCTTTCCCTCTCTGCATCCATTAATGCCCACTGAGCCAGGGGCTCCCTCACTACGGTGCCTCTGGTACCCCTCCAGTGCTCTCTCTTCCTCCCTCCCACTCTGATTTTCCATTTCCCATATTTCATTTCTGTTTTGGCCGGTGGCAGTGACTGCTTCACACATTCATCATGCTGTGGGTGTCACAGTGTCGTGGTTGGTGCCTTTGTTCAAGCTCCAAAAACCTTAAACCACCAAGCCCCTGACCATTGTTAACCTGCCTTTAAAACTGAGATTGCAGGAGAATTTTCCATGGGAAGTGGTGAAGTTTTTAGTGATTTCTTACTCACCCCCTTTGCAGCCTCACTGTAAGATTTGATTTCAGCATTATGGGCATTGAGTTGGGAGTGCTAACAATATGGAAATGAAAACTAAGGATCGATCTCAAGAGCTGAACCGAGATTTGTGAGTTAGAAAGAAACTTTTCTGGGAGCTTTTTCATTTGGGTCAGGCTGTGCAAACATTAACTCAGGATGGCTGGAAGTTTCATCATCAAGCAGTCCTTTTCCTCTATCACACCTGGGCAGCATCAGCTGTTTGAGCTTTAATTCCACCTGTGCTCCCTATGTGGAAAGAGGACAGCTCACTTGGAGGAGGGACAACAATAAGAAATAATTTGTTCTGGAAGGAAGGGCTTGTCCTACCTGGCTCCCCAGCTGTGGTGCAACACAACCCTTGTCAAAAATGTGACGCCTCCTCCTGCCTGCTTAATTGCTCACACTGAGCTGGAACAAGGCAAACCCTACACCCAGGGATGCTGCCACCCTTGCATCCCACTTTCCTGCTCTGGATAACAAGAGAAATCAATCATGCTGCCCTGGGGCTGGCCATCCATCTTCTTCTTCATCAATGGCCAGGGAAAGCCTGGCCAACCCTGTCCCCTGTGAGCTCCTTGCAGAAGGGCACAGGTTATAGGAATTGCCGTGCTGCAATTAAAAGTTAATATTTCGACAGTGCTGGGTGCTTTGCTGTTGCTCTCTTGGTATTAATGATCTTAAAAATCCTCCCTCAGCTGGGAGGCGTTGGCTCTAAATCTGCCTGTTTCTACCTGGGAGAGCCTTTTACAAGACCTTATTGAGTCCTCTGCAGTGGGCACTTCTCTCTTTGAGCAGAAACTGTTGGCACAGAAAATCCCCAACAGCCCAGAGGTGTAAAATCACAAATGAAGTGAGTTGTGTTGGAGGATTCCGGCCACTTGCTTAATTTTTATCACCCAATTTCTGCGAATCCCCTGTGGAGGTGCTTGAAAAGGACATATTTCCCCTTCTCTTTTCTCACTAGTTTTGTCATTCTGACAAATGGTTGATGTGTTGGGTGAGTTTCTAACGCTGCTGGAAATGGTTGTGGCTTTCGTGTTTTCCAGCCAGCACCGTGATTTCCACAAAGAAATGAGAGTGAGAGGCTGTAGGTAACTGTTCCTCTGGCTCTATTGCAGCCCACCACTACGAATAACACCTGCCTATTTTACATCTGAACAGCAGCTTTCCTTATTTATTGAAAAGCTGGGGATTCTTGGAGGATGTTTCCATTTTTCTCCGCTATTTCTGGTGGTTGCGCTACAGCAAATTGGTCTCCAGCTGCAACTTTGCTCCTCAGTTTTGGCTGCAGGAAGCCTGTCTTGCTTGCTGGGTGATCAAAAATCATCCCAGGAAACGGTGTCCAGGCCTGCAAGGAGCACTCTGGGGATACAGTGTGGAAACTTGCTCAGCAGGGATGTGGTGGCACGCGGGGGCAATCCCGTGTTCCTCTGCTCTGCCACGTGGAGCCCTGGCACCTCTCCTGGGTTAATGGCCATGGAAAGAGTGCTGTAGTCCTTCACCTCTGCTTTTGGTGGTACCAGGGACAGCTTTTGCTGGTTGATGTCCAGAGGAGGCTGAGAAGCATGAGAAGTTTGGGATTCTGTGTGGAGTTGTTGAGCCAGAGAGCTGGTCTGGGTCACCGGTGCGAAGGTGCTTACATGAGGCAGGAAACACAGCCTTTACCAGCTGCAAAGACACCACTCCAAGTTTCTGACAGGATTCTGAGCCCCTGTGCCTCTGCTTCTCTGAAGATGTCACATCCAGACACAAAGCCCCTCATGGAAAGAGGATGGTGATGCCCTCACAGCTGGGTTTATGCTGTACTCTGGGTGAACCACAGAAGGTTGGAAAGGACCTCCAAGATCATCAAGTCCTCAGGCTGTATTTATTAATCTTTCCACTCGTATTGAAGGAAATGCCATCTTCTAGCTAGAAAATGAGAAATATCAGGAGCATGAAAGATCCGATATTATTGGCACTGTTTGACATACATCTAAACAAAAAAGAGTTGTAGAATATCCTTGGAAGGGACCCTCAAGGATCAGCAAAGTCCAGCTTCTAACCCCACACAGGATCACCCCATCTTGCCACTTTTTTGTGGTTTTTAGTTGTTAGGAAGTCCATGAGCACTTCCCCCAGTGAAACAGCAATATTTACATCCCGTGGAGTTCTCTTTTCCTGAGAAAAGCAGGAGTGAAAACTCCTATTGTCATCCCCTGCCCTGGCCACTGCTTTCTCCTTTTGCAATATGAGCTGCTGTCGAGCACCAAATAGGATAATATTTAATCCGAGGGACATCGTATGCTTTCCCAAAGTGCTGTAGCATAATTGGAAAAAGAAGAACGAGTCCGGGATCACAGCGAGACAACTCAGCCGAAATGTAAACTGAACACATTGCAAAGCACTCCAGGACCTGCTCGTGCTCCACAGCACTATTTACGATCCTTAACTGATCCAGAATAGCTGACAGGATAAAAGAGGAGCCTGTCTCTGTTCCTTTGCAATTAGGCACTGGGCTCCCAAGCATCTGTTTTCCAGGGGTGACTGTGTGCCTCGTGTTTTCCTCCGAGGGATGCTGGAGCCAGCCTGGAGAGCAGGGCTGGGAAAGGGCTGCTAACATGATAAAAGAAATGAAGCTGGTGCGTTCAGAGGGGAGACGAGGAAAGCCTGGTTTAATTAAATTAGCAGAATGGAAGCTGAGGAAGATAGCTGCCTATAAATACACTGGCGGAAGATGGGGAGGGCAGAGCAGCACTGAAGGAGAACTATTTATGCCCGAGGATAGTGTTGGCACAAGAACAGATGTACGTAAACTGGCCCAGAATAAATTCGGCCTGGAAATCGGAAGATCGTTTCTGACAATTAGAGAGCAATCGGACTATGGACCAGCCTTCCTGTGGGAATAGAGGGGGATAAAACCCTTCCTGCTTTTAGCAGGAGGGCTGGATCCAATGACCCAGGGATGCTGTGCAGCCCAACTATTCTCTTTCTCCTTTCCTTATTTTCCTGTGATTTCTGCCTCAGCCTCCGATTTATGCCAATTCTCATCACGTCCCACCCTCCTTTCTGTCTCCTGATATGGATCTCAGTTGCTGGCTTTGCTCCCTCCTGATGCAGGTGGCTTTCTTCTAACAGTAATAAATTCCCCACATGGTCAGGAGCCTGCAGCATTCTTGGTGCTTTTTATTTTTATTTATTTATTTTTTTCATTTTTTTAAATCTCTGTGCCCAATCCCTCTTTGTCCGTTCGTCCTTCTTGCATGGAGGGGTCCAGACGGGGGACACTTGGTGTCTTCCAACCAAGGAGTCTCTGCCAAGCCCCACACAGGTAAGAGACTCCTTGGAGGGGACTGATATTTCCTTTTTGGCGTAAATAGGCACAAAATGGCAATCAGAGCATATTTCCAGCCTTTGCATCACATGGCCCTGAAAATAATCTGTCCCAGTGCTGGAGAAGGGCTTTGGGAAAATCCAGAGTGTCAGGAGCCATGGATGCTGACAGCAGTAATTTGCAGTCTAACTCTCTGGGAGTTGTCCCATTTGCACAGTTCTTTCTGGGAGATATCCCATTTGGACAACTCTTTCTAGGATTGGGAAATGAGCGACGCTTCAGAATAACTTCATTGGCTTTTTTGAGTGCCCTTTCTCAGGTTTCCCTCAAACTGTTGTGAAGGGATGGGGCAGGGAGGTGGCTGAGCTCTCCTTGTCTGCAGGGATGCTTCCAGGAGGGCATCAGTGATGCTCTTGGCTCGTGAGATTGGATGTTTATGTTTGGTTTAGGTGCAGCAATAGCTCAACATTTAGGTTGACTTTTTGCTAAAAATACGGGCAGCGGAGGGAGGTGAGCGGGTGTGAGGAAGAAAAGGGATTCCCCTGCTTGCAGGCTGTACCCATTCCTCTAAGCTGGAGCTTTTCTTCATTTATTACCATAATGAAGCCCCGTGAAACTTCCCAAAAGGCTGGAGGCCTTGCAAAGAGAAGCGTAAGACCAAATTCTTCCTGCAACCGAATCATTATGTTGAATCCCAAGAGTGCCGGAGAAAAAAGAGAAAAATTAGAAGTCTTTGTTGGGTATTATGTCAGCTTTCTGGATTATCAAAGGAAATCTTTTCAGCAAGGCAGTTGAAATACTGGGTTTTCAGGGGAATTAAACGCCAGCCTGTGTGTTTTGGGTGCCTAATTCCTCTAAGGCCTTTAAAAACTCCTGTCTTCATTCACATTCTCTGAGTGTCACAGCTTAACCAGCCCGAGCCGCGTGCGTGCTCCATCCGATATCCAGACAATTCCTCTTGATGAGGGAGCAGGGTTGGTGCTGCTGCTGTTCTGCACGCACACAGCTCTGCCAAAGGACTGGCAAGTGCATCTGTTTGAACTTTTCTCTGCCTGCAGTTAATTGGAATTATATATTTAGTTATCAGGATCAATCGGGAAGTTGGGGAGCAAGGGATGTGGGAAGTAAACACCCTTTGCTGTGATGCTTCACCTCATTTCCTCACTTACTGCTTCACAGCTCAAACACTTGTGTTTCTAATCCCCTTAATGCCCATTTTTTGCTAAACCCTGTCCTTATTGCGGGTTTGAGATTCATTCTTATCAGTCCTTTTTTTCGTAAAGCAAAATAGAACAGATATCAGATCAGAATGCATTAAAATAACCATCCTAAACAATGCAACCAACCAAACTAATTTAGTAGCAAAAAAAAGCAACAGTTTGCATGCATCAAGGTTTTTTACTCCTTAATGCTGTGTAATTGGGCAGCAGGTAAATTTGAATAAATCCTTTATGGAAGGATAAAAAATGGGAAATTTCTCAGCAGAAATGGATGGGTCACTGAAGAAGGACGGTGAGGGACCCCAGCTGACAGGAGCCAGTCCTGCAGAAGGCTCCATTTGGATCCCCGCTGCCCTGGCAGCATCAGGGAGGCATTAGGGCTGTGTGGGACAAATCCCAGCAGTGGGGTGAGGGATGTTGTGGGCACAGCCCTGGGTGGGACTGTTCAAACTTCTCTTTGATGCTGCAAGACATTGAAGGGGGTGAATTGGGAAGAATTGAATTTGCAAAATTCTGCCTGCTCTTTCCAGCTCCTTGCCACCTCCATGGGACCACAGGATATGGCCCCAAGGCAGCTTTTTCATTGTCACATATTTATTCTGATCCCAACCAGGTCAAACCTTATAAGCCAAGTACAAGGCAGTTGGCTGTGCCTTGTTTTCCCCTCAGATTGAGCCCTTTGCATCATGCCTCTGTAGAATGACTTCAAAGCATTGAATATCCCATTTTCTTCCTCAATTCCTGCCTTTGTTGGTTTGGGTTCTAAGGCAGTGAAAGGAATATTGAAATTCTCATGCCTTCTCTTTATTTATTTAGCATTACCTTGGCTCTGCTCTGTTGGGGTGCTTCAGCATTAAGATTTTACCAGCCCAGCTCCGCTGTGCCAGACATGGGAGAGTTTTCTGTGGGTGCAGGTGGAGAGTAAATCCATAATTCTGTGGCAACTCAAACCCAGAGGCAATGCTGTGCTCAACTCCAGCTGCTCTTCTCCTCTTCCCACTGCCCTTGTCCTGCTGCATTGCTTCTGGGATGCTGTCCTAGACACTTTTTTGGGGGGAATACGTTAGATGAGATGGAAAACCCGGCTGAGTTCCTTGCTGGAGCTGCATTCCTTCGTGCCTCTCTGGTGTATCTATCTGGTAGCATAAAGGAAAATGTCAATAGTTTTCAGCCTAATCCCTACTGAAACATTGGGCTCCTTGTCCTGACGGCCAGCAGCAGTCTAGGGAGTTGCCAAGACAGCTTAGGTGTTGGCCAGGGCTGTGGGAAGTGGTGATCCTGGCTGATCAATTTGCCTTGCAGGTGCTGCAAAGCAGCTGCCACTTCACCCCAGGACGTGACCAGGACGTGGGGCTTTTTCCTGTGGTTTTTAGCCCATTGCAAGGGCAATGCCCTCTGTCCCTCCTCAGTAATGATGATGGACTTTTGGCTGTGTTCTTGGAGGAAGGGGTCTCTCTGTGCCAGCACTGCCAGCCCAGCAGCCTCTCTACGTGAGGATAGAGCTAGGCAGACCCAGGTGAGAGGGAAAAGAGAGGATGAGGATGGAGAAATGGCAGCTGGAGCTTGCCCTCCGTTTGCTGACATCTTTATCAGCAGCTCCTTCAAACCTGGGCTGGCATCCACTGCGGCTGGCACGGTCCTGGCAGAGGGGCCAGGCCTGTCCCTCCTGCAGTCATCCCTGTGACCCGCCACCGTGGCGTGCTTCCAGGAGAGTCATCAGCTACTAAAAATAACTGGGGAATAGCTGATGGTGTGGCTTCTCTCTGTGTGTTAGTGGAATTAGCCAGGAGGCTGATCCAGCCAGGACTGCGGTCGGCCGCTCCCCTGTCCTGCTGCTCTCCCGAGCAGGACGTGGAGGTCACGGCGCCTTGGCTTTGCTCCACGGCCTCACTGCTGCACTTGCTGGGCTGTCACAGCCGGTTTTTCTCCTCTGCTGTGAGTCCAGGCATTGACAGGGAAGTCAGCTCATCCAGCAGTGCTTGTGTTCCTTGCCTCTTTGGTGTCAAATCTTTGGCACAGCTTGGCTCAAGTCTCCGGATGAGTAGAGGTTATGGGTGTAACTTCACATCAGAGGGAACAAACTCTTCCAGCTCTGTCTCACCCTCGAGTGGGAGTGTGGAGCTGGTGTTCAGTATCTTCAATCCAAAGCACAGCCCTCTGATGCTGGATGCCAACAGCCTTAACTTTCTCCTACAGGAAAAAACCAGAATTCTGGAGTGGGAAATGCAAGAGATTGCTGTGTGTGCTGCAGTGGTCCTCTGTCCATCTCGTCATCAGAGAACTGGGCTTGCAAAGTGCTTTGCTGCATTTTTCCCTTCCCAGGTCTTTGTTGCTTGTTATAATTCAGGACTTTGCTCTTTTCAGTGGCCTTTCCTGCAAGATGGTGCGAAGCCAAGTGACACAGGTCTCCGAGGAGGACTTGGCCCCTGCTGATTCAGCTGGGCTTGTCTGGTGGGGAGGAGTGGAGGCCACAGCTGCCTCTGGGTCAGACCTACCTAAAACAAAGCCTTTGGTGCTCAGGACACTCCATGGCAGGAACAACAGGAGGTCTGGGCACCTTTTTTGTGTTAAACAGCTGTTTTATTCTGGTCCCTGGCTGTGCTCCGTGACCTTGTGTGCGGGTTGCAAATAGAGAGATGCCCTTCTTAGCACAGCACGTCCAGATCTTTAATCAGGGACCTCAGTGTCCATAACCTTGCTTGTAATAGCTCTCTGCAGTCACTGCTAAACATATTCAGCCCTGGGAGCAAATGATGGAGGAAGCATCTCCATCCCTGCTTGTGGAAAAGGGCTTTTCCCTACATCCCACCAGCTGCATGCTCAGGGTTGCTCTGTTAGCTAGGCCCTCCTCATCCTCACGGATGTGTGAATTCCTCTGGCTGGGAATGCCGAGTGCCCTGGCAGAGCAAACCAGGTTCAAGGGCTGGTCAAACGCTGCAAATTTGCCTGCGCCGAAGCTCTGCTGTTCTGCTCTGGACTTCTCCCTGCTTTTAATTCCGCCGTTGTATTTGTGCCTCTTACCCTCTAATTATAGGTGCCATGTTTCTCAGCTTTCCTTTCTGGGAAACGTGTCTGCGTGTGTGACTGGAGCTGCGCCTCCTCCGTGCCCGCCTCCGGGAGGAAGCGGGATGCCATCCCTTCGCCTTTTCCTTCTTCTTGCAGCTGCCGCCGTCGCAAAAAGTGTGGAGTTCATGGAGGGGGCAGCAAGCGGGATTCAAGGAGAGATTGGTGTCTACTGCCCTCTCTAACTGCAGTTGCCTCTTTTCTTATTTATAAGTGGAAGCAAACAGGTGCTAAAAGCTTTTCCTCCCCCATCCTTCTTGCGTGGCACAGTCAGACTCTCTCCTGAGACGTCTCCTCGTAATGTGCTCTCTCCCCCCAAACCTACTTCTGCATTTCTTGGCATCTCTGCAAGGACTTGATTTATCTGTTTATCTTCCCATCTCCCCTTCTTCATTACAGCTGGGGTTTGGGGCTTGGCAGGAATGAGTGGAGTCATCTTTGAGCTCTCTGCAGGTGAGGTGAGGGTTGGAGATTCCCATACTCACTTTGGATTTTGGGTTTTTTTCCCATGGGGTGCTATCTGGTATCTGTGCCCAGAGTCCTGCTTTGGATTTGTTAAAGCCTAATTCTTCCCAAAGTTAGCAGCTGTGAATCTCAGTGGTCTTAGTTCATTCCTTCATCCCAGTTGTGTGTGTGGATCCTACGAGTATCGATCCACTGCTTTGGAATCAGGTTTGTGTGTGATTCCTTAACTTTTCTGCTCCAGAATCACCCAGGAAGCTTCATAAATTCCTTCATCCTCTAATTCTGGCTGTTGCTGGTGCATTTTTAAGCAGGCAGCTTGTAGATGTGCTCCCTGGAAAAGTCTACTTTGTGGTAAAGCAAAACCTCATCACTGCTGCTGTCACTGGAGAAAAATGCATTCATTATTATTATTCTTATTATTATTTTTAGGAAAGATGCGATCTCACCTCATGCATAAAATTAGTTTAATGGAACAGCAGGAATGGGAGGGAATATTGGCATTCCTGTGCTTGTCTGGGGAGTGAGTGAACAATTTCTTTGCTCCCTCTCAGGCCCTGGATGAATGATATGTCATTGAAGCCACAGTTTTAGCTGAGGTGTGTCCATGAAGGCAGCAGGGAACCAAAAAACAGGTTTTAAAAATTACTCAAACAAAGAAAAATGAATTAGTGAGCTTCTAAGCATTGTCCTCAAGCAGCCAGCGAGGCTGAGAGCTGAGACTGACTTAGGGAAGGACAAATGCACTTGTGTCTTGCAAATCCTCAGATAAGGGGGTTACATCCCATCTTGAGTGGAGGGGGCAAGGGGCACCATGTCAGTAGGGTTGGGACATCAGGTCTTGCAGGGTCTTCCCATGCTTCTCCTGAGGTTATTCCTGCTGCTTTTAGCTGCCCCAATGGATACAGGCAGCAGGCACTGTGTTGGTAGCTCAGTCAAAGTGCACTTGTGCTTGCCTGCCCCTCAAAAACTTCTTCTTTCACTTCACTCCCTGGGAATTGGAAAGGAGAGATGAGGATAAAAGTGATAATGTCATCTCAGGGCATCAGAACACCGCTGATGGCAGCGCGTGCAGGAGCTCTCGTCCCCTCCAGCAGTCCCACACGCCCTTGTCCTTCAGCTTATTTCCCCTCAGAACCCCAGGTTATCTCAGGGAGAGCTTTTTTTCCACTGAAAATGGACTTCAATGAATATCTCCCTCTCTTGTGGAAGCAAGAAATTTGCAAAAATTTCAAGCCAGAAGCTCTCCCTTCCTCTGGAGAATCTTCCCTCTTTGTTTGGAGGAATATCCTGGTGAAAAAGCTGCTGAACACAGGGCTTGTCACAGCTTCTGGCCCTGGGATTTAGGTGGGACCAAGCCCTTCACTCAAAGATGAGAAAAGGAGCTGTCCCCTCCTTTCCTGGAGGGAGAACTCCCTTCCTGCTGATCCCTGGTGTCTTTTCAAGCTTTGCTAAAACGGGTCCACTAGAATTAGGGGTTCTTTGAGTGAGAAGGATCAAAGGATAAGTTAGGAAGGGAAAAATGTGTGGGAAAGAGGCAGTTGCAGGCAAACTCATCTAATTTCCATCAATAGGTGTGAGTCAAGCCTGGGGTTCTGCCTGTCTCCCAATTCTTTCCTTCCCTTGCAGTTTGCACTGGGTGTTTGCACTTTTTCCTCCTCCACCACTCTTCCCTCTTGGGCTGCAGGAGATAGACACTTTTTAAGATGCAAGGTGAGGGTTTTTTTTCAGCTCATCAAATGCTCTCTGGTGGCACCAGGGCTCTGAGAAAGCCTAAAAGACTTGGAGGCTGTGTGCAGTCTCATTCCCTTCGGGTGCCAACCCCCGGCATCCCTCCTCCAACAACTTTACTTCGTTGTGATGGCTTTCCAACATCTCCTCGCCCTCGGGCTCCTGCAGCTCCCTCAGCACTGCTCACTGCTTCTGACTCCACTCCCTGTCCTCCTTCCAAGCTGTCTTTGGGCCACCTCCACATCTACTTTACATTGCAGGGGACAAAATCTCCCTGACGCCTGGAAGGAAGTGAAAGCACGGCTATGAAGGAGCTTCCTGTGCTCTGTGTGTGAGAATATCTGCCCTGCTTACACGAAAAAAGATATAAAATCGCTTTTTAACCTGCTTGTCTTCCTTCTCCCCTTGGTCTTTGCTGAGATGATGGAAGCATTGATCCAGCTTGCTCTGACCCTGGCCAGCACAGCCATGTGCCGCGCTGTCAGCGTTCAGATTGTCTCCAGAGCTCCGCTAAGCCAGGATCACAGGCCAGATTAAACTGGTAGAAAACCTTACAGCTTTTTGGGGGGACATTTCTGGAGAGTACAGGGACTTATTAGTGACAGGGAATCTTGAGGAGAGCAGGCTTTGCTGGGAGATTTTATCTATTTTTATAGCTGGCACAGGTGGATTTTTCTGTGATAAAAGCTGTAAACACGGCAAAAGTCAGAATGCTCCTTCCTGGCTTGCAATAATCAGCTTCCAGCTCTGAACCAGCAGAATAACAGGACCCTGTTACCCCAAAGTAACAGGACTTGCTGCAAGTATGGCAGAGGTCAGGCTCTGCTTGTAGGTGATAAGAGAGTTTAGCCTTGAACCAATTCCTTTGGAGGGAGCTG
Organism: Cyanistes caeruleus; assembly: GCF_971803275.1. Classification (NCBI taxonomy): domain Eukaryota; kingdom Metazoa; phylum Chordata; class Aves; order Passeriformes; family Paridae; genus Cyanistes; species Cyanistes caeruleus. The sequence continues at coordinate 35,512,265 of NC_141708.1, read as the reverse complement.
GGCAAAAAGAAGATGCTGCCCCTCAGGGGAGGAATTTGGAGTTAGCCAGCCCCTTAATGTGCATCAGAGAATCCACCTCCTCCAGTCTCTCATTTTTTGGAGACTGTTTTCCTTCTTTTTCTTGTCCATGTTTCCTTGTCCATGGTTTCCGTGGTCCTACAAAGAAAGTGGACATTGCTTTTTAATACCTTTCAATATTATCTGCATCTGTGGTTTTACTTGGCAGAAGCATTGTTGTTTTTTTTGTTATCCATCCTTTAAACTGTTTTTGAGCAGGAAAACACTTCCCCCAAAGGTTACTTAGAGAGTTCTTGTCCAAATAGTGACAACGATGGCACTTGGGGGTTGTGCATCGATCCCAGAAGGCAAACAAACAGCCCCAGCTTAAATCCTACACCAACTATAAACCTTACGCTTTTTAATTGGGAAATTGATTTTAAATCCAAGCCTCTTGAAAAATCTAATTATTTTCCTTTAAAAAAAAAACAAAATGAAAATAAGGAGAGTCTTTCTCTCCGTCATGCTCCACCAGGCGAAGGAAAGTGAGGAGGAAATAATTCTTGGCTGCATCTCTGCAGGGCGCCCTGGTGATAACCTGGATAATACAATCTGATTTTGGCCTTGAGTCTGTTCCCTTGGATTATCGCATTTCTTCAAGGACCAAAAGCTGTGCTGGTGATTCAGACCCAAAGGAGAATGTCTTTTTTAGTGGTAAGCTTTCAGGTTTTGGTTTTTTTTTTTTATTTTGTTTTCTTTCCCCCAGCCATCAAAGGCCAGAGTGGAGGCTTTTTTCATGTGGCTGCTTTACAGAGAACAAGTTGTTGGCAGCCTGACCAGAGCCCAGCTCTTCTTCCTTCCTTCCCAAGGAAGACCCCGCTTGTTGGGTTAAAAGGGAGAGAAAAGTGAAAGGAAAAGAGGTGAAAGAAAAGGCCACCTTTGGAGACAGTGTGCCTGCATCACCTGCCCTGAAAGGAAAGGTGGATTTGGAGAGGAGGATGTGTGTGGGTGTAAAATCTAAGCTATGCCACACTGAGTGGATCCATCAGGATCCATGCTGGATGTGAAGTCTGGATGTGTGGCCATTTCCCACACTCCTGTTTAAGTAGGGGTATGTTTGTGAGGGTGTGGGATCTGCTTTGTCCAACAGAAGGGCTGAAATCCCAACTCTCATGTGCCCAAGTCCTTTCTGTTTTAATCTTTGTGATGGGGTTTTGTGGCTCTCACTGCGAGACTGCATTCAGGAGCCTTCACTTGGGAGGTGAAGCATTCTTGGCTTTTTTTTCCCCCATGCTTTGGCATGGCTGCAGCTGGTTTTCCTCCAGGGAAGGGAAGGAGGTGTGCTGCCTTGTCTCTGCATCCACTTAAGGATGCAGGAGTCCACATCCCACATCTCTCCTGTTGCAGCGGGGTTTCTTCCCCTCTCTGGTCCAGGTGAGGGCTTTCTCCTGGAAGCCTGGGTGCTGAGGGATGCTGGAGCAGAGGGATGCCAGCTGGCCTGCTTCCAGCAGCCTCCCTCCCTCCCTCCCTTCACAAGCACCCGCAGCCACCTCAGAGCCGGGTTTGTTTATAGAAACACTGTCAAGCAAAAAAGTCTTTCCAATAGCTCCGAGGAGAGGGACGTTTTCAGCTACTCAGTCACCCTCAAACTGTGAAGATGCGACATATCAGCTGCATAAAATTAATTTATTTAGTTAGGGGAGGCGTTAATTAAGAGATCTCATTTATTGTGTTTCTGCAGACAGCTCTCGAGGGCCTTTTGAATTGTCAGCTCTGGTGACAGCAGAAGCTAATGGTGTCACGAATCGGTAGTGGCAGGATTCATGCCGAGGGAGGAAGTAGGAGATGGTGGAAGGGGTTGAGAAAGGAGTGATGGAGACGTGGCAGAGGCTTGGGAACACAGGGCTGAGGGCAGACGAGGTGCTCTGCCCTTCCTTAGACTCCCCCCCACAGTGAATTCTGCCTCCAGGTGGCTGCAGGAAAAACCCAGGGTTTGGCAGAGCAGCTTAGCAAACCCACGGATGCCAGGACATGTGCAGCCATAAATGTATTTGTGTGGATCGACTTAAAATAACTGACTGTCCATGTGAGCTGAACTGGAAAAGAATCTTTGATTTATTTTAAATAATCAGCTTTTTCTGCACTCGGAGAGGTTAATTCTCCTTGGTTAATCAGGATGTGTCAATCTGACAACCAAGTGCAGGCCTAACACCCAACTTGTGGGTTTAAATTTAAAGTGTCTTAGAAAATAACAAATACGTTTTATCTGAAGGAATTACATACTCCAGTACAGCTGTTTATAGGCCTCTCCTTCAGGAAAAGCCACGCCAACACTTTTCCCCCCACTTTTTTTATCTTCTTATCATCTTTATCAAGTTGATTTTGGAGGGAAATTGAAATTCTCTTGATGCAGAAAATAGGCCAAACAGGAAAAAAAAAAAAATCATACGGAATAGTGGAGCGCTGAACTCGGTGAGGAAGTGCTGCTGCCATCTCCCAGGCAGAGAGGTTTTGTGTTTTGAGCTCCCCAGTTTGTTAAACAAAGGAGGCATTGCCTGTGCTTAGGAAATCAGCCCCAGCTCTTCTGGGCTTTCCTCCTTGTGCATCCTCCAAGCTCACAAACAGAGCCCTTGTTGCGGAGCCAAACTTCCAACTTCTCGCTCAAAAGCGAGCGGTGGAGGTCGACAGGATGCCACAGCCATTTTCCATCTGCGCTGGCGGCCGGGCGGGAAGCGCCTCCCAGGCTGGGATTCGGGGGGAACACGGGGCACCTCCCAGAAAACGGATGGCTGCCCCAAGAGCCTTTGAACCCGCTCTTGTTGCACGTACCCAAGGAGCAATTTTCTCCAGGTCACTGGTCTGACTTTCTTCAACACTCTGCTAACAAATACATATTATTACTTCCTCCTTTTTTTTTAATAGATTTTCGCTCATTTAAACCCAGGGTACGCATCAGACTCATATAGGCCACCACTGCTCTAACCTTGATTTATTTACTTTTTTTTAACGTGGTTTTTAATTTGTGTGGGATGGCAGTGGCTGTGCAGCTTGGATGAGCCCCTAGCCCTGCCTCTCTCCGGGTGATCTGTGTGCCCCTGTCCAGGGGAAATGAGGTTCTGGGGGGGTTTTCTGCTGTTGGGAGCTCAGGGTTGGATTTTGTTGTGCTGAGCTGCTCCTGGACTAGTTTGAAAAACAGGAAAAGCATTTTTCCAAGCAGACCCTGAGGGGTTTTCAGTCCAAAAGAGTCACTGGGAGCTCACCCTGTGCCAAGGGCCTGTGTCCCCAGGGACATGCCGCATTTTCCTGTCTACCTCTCAGAGGAGAAAGAAACCTCAGCTTGCCCTTGGCTCCCATCACAAAAGCTTTGTGATCCTCAGGCAGAGCTGGGCAGGAATGGAAAGTGGTGAGAGATGGAGCTTTTAGATTTCAATTTAACCCTGAAGCGGCAGCAGGGCTTTCCTGTGGTGGGAGCTGTAGGAAGAAGAGCTTTTTTTCCCCTACAGGGATTGCATGTCCAACAGATTTTTGTCTTGGGTCTGTCTGCTCTGAAGCCACGCAGGATCCAACCAAGGCTTTTCCTGCAGCAGCACAGTATGGATTTTCCACTGCTTTACTACTGTGGTTGTATCCCCAGGGCTGCCTTGCCCCATCCAGCTCAAAACTGGATCATAAAATTCAAACAGAACCACGAAATGGTTTGGAAGTGATTTTAAAGAACATCTCTTTCCAACCCCCGTTCTGTGAGCAGGGACACCTTCCACCAGACCAGGTTCCTCAGAGCCCCATCCAACGTGGCCTTGAGCACTTCCAGGGATGGGCACAGCACGACCCCGTTTATGGGAGAGGAGCAGCAGGGCATTGTCCCAGCTGGGGTAAAGGATGGGACATTGCTAGGCTGGGAGGCAGAGGAGAGGGTGCATGTGTTGTTGCCAGAGCTGCCTGGGGAGGATTATCGCACCTCATGGAGTGGCCACGCTGGAGACCGGAGGGAAGGGTGCTGTGGGAGGGGGCCCAGCAGAAGACGAGATCATGGGGGATTCATTTAAACCGCAGCGTTGGATCCTATAAATCTGCGGGGTTTTGCATATTTCCATATTTATATATGAAAATTTCGTGAGGTGGCTTAAAGGCAACTGAAATAAAAACAGGGCTGTCAGAGCCTGAACACCACCAGCAAATCTCTAACAGACCATTTAATAAAAACGTATGGGCTCGAAAAACCTCTGAGCTGGTCCCTTAGGACACTGCAGCTCTGCTGGCTGGGGGGCTGCGGAGTGGAGGGACCTTTCAGCCTGGCTCATGTCCCACAGGAGTGGGACACTGGGCCGCTGGCATTTCCATCAGGCTCTTTCTTGCTGTCCTGTGTGTGCTGTGTTGGTTTGGGAGCAGGCAGGGAGCGTGGCCACCACTTTTGTGGTGCCCCAAAGCTGCGAGGGACACTGGGGTCAGGGCTGGAATGGTGCAGAGGGACGTCTCACACCCTACAGGGGCTGCGGTTGTGTTCAGCCTTCCCAGTGGAAACCGGCTCCTTCTCCTGTGAGCACGTGTCCTTTTCCCTTCTGATCTTGGGTTATTGGCCAGAACAAGAATTCTCCAAACCACTGGTCTGCATCACCCTCGCTGACCTTCTGCCGCTTCATGAGTCTCTTCCCATGGATTAATTTAAAGGAGCATTGCAGAGATTTGTGCTCCGTGCCCAGGTGGGTAGAGTGGCCCTCCAGGTTGGAAAACAAACTCCTTTTAGGTTGCCATGCATATCTTCATGCTGTTTTTTTTTTTGAGTAGCTCTAGATGTTGTCCACTTTGTGGGTTTGAGCTCCTTGCTGTAGGACCTCAACCCTTTCTGCCTTTCTCTCCAGGCAGCTCCAAATCCCAGTGTGGAGTTCTGTAACTCTTGGGTCTGGCCTGAAGAATCAAAAGATAGTTTGAGTTGGAAGAGACCTTTAAAGGCCACGTAGTCCAACCCCCTGCCATGGGCAGGGTTGCTCAAAGCCTCATCCAGCCTAGTCTTGAATATTCCCAGGGATGGAGCATCCACTGCCTCACTGGGACAACTCTGATTTCACCATCTTCATGGTAAAAATTGTGCACCAAATGTTTCTAAAGGGAAACTCTGCAAGGACAAGAGCAAGCCTCTTCCTGCTCCAAGTCCTCTGTAATTTTTCCCCCTTTTCAGCCCCAAGGCAGGAGCTGGAGGCCATGGCCGCCTTGTTTCAGCTGAAGTCTCCAAATCAAAAGGAAATAATTAGTGGAGGGGGAGAAAGCTGGGACAAAAACAAGCTGTCAAGAAGAAGAAGAAGGTGCTAATGTGTCTGTCATCCCTCTTCCCTGGCCCCCAGAGGTGGGAGGCGGGCACTCCATGTCTGATGGGGATGAAGGAGGTTGTCGGTGCTCGCCTGTCAGCCTCGGCTGTCTCCAGACATCAGCTCTCCTCTCGTGAAGACTCATCTTGCTCCCAGGCCACTTCCTTCTGCTGTCCCCCTGAACTGTTCTTGGGAGGGATTTGCTCCACGGACAGTTTGATGGCGATGGTTGTGACTTCCCTGCGCAAGTGCTTCCAGCTCAGGTTTGATCCTCTGCGCCGGACACCTACAATCAGCTCGTGTCCCAGCAGTGCCTATTTCTCTTCATTACCCACAGACAGGTGTGTGCAATGAGTAGCTCACATGTTGGTGTCTGCAGTTATTAAGTTAAGCAAGACGAATCCCAGCGTCAGCATTTCCCTTTTGGCTTTGCTTAGGGCTTCGCTCCCGCTCCTGCAGGGCTCCTGGTGGTGACTTTGGCACAGGGTGACATTCTTGGGAGTCCTGAAAGGTGCTGGATATTTTCTGCCTGAGAAGCCACATCGCTTCCCTGGTCATTGCTGTCACCTGTTGCTGGGCTGGGGGAAGAAGTGAGGCTTGGCTGCAAAGATCCAGGGGTATAAACATCTGGGGAGCTTTGCCTAAAGTTCTCCCCAGAGCAGTGATCTCAAGGGTGGAGCTGTCACCCTCCGTTGCTTTGCTCCCTCAGGGACTTTCTCCTGCCTGGTGCCACCAGTGATGGGCATTACTAGAGGCCGGTTTTAAGGCTGGTAGTTAATGTTTAGGAGGGTTTTTGAGGCTGGGACTTGCTAACTTTTAACCAAACTCTTACACTTTTCAGCCTTGGTGGCCCTGCTGCTGGGAAACCTTGGCTTACATAGGGGAGAGTTTGCCTGGCCAAGCTTCCACTCACCCCAGCCTTCAACAAGACTTTAGTCCATCATTCTGCGCAGGGCTAATGATTTCTGAGGAAAAAGGGGAATACCTGCCAGTCACAGTGATCTAAAATACCCTGTGAAGGTGCACAGTGCGGTCAGCAGTGTTTGCTCCAGAAAAGCAACTCTGTTCTGGGGCTCTGTTAGGTTTAGGGCAGCATTTCTCACCTCTCCGTGAGGGCTGTTCTGGTTCCTGCCACGTCCTGCAGCACCCATCCCTGTTTCCCTCTACCTGGCATTAGAGGGCAGTCAAAGGAAACCTTCCTCATCCTCCTGCTCCCCAGGCTCTGCGGGCTGCCAGCCAGCACCCGCACCCACCCCGGGGGCAGTGGGCTGACCTCGAAGCAGAGCCCTTTACCTTGCCCTCACCCTCTTGTTTCGGGTTTCTGCCCGTGTTTCACCGGTGAAAACCGCTTGTGGTTTTGTATTTGACATTTGGGATAGAGCATCTGCAACCCTGATGAATCCTGGGCACTGTTTCTCCCCGGCCTCGCCCTCCGTCTCCCCCTAATTGACATCCCCGAATCTTGTCTCCGTTTGACAAATCAGGCTACTTACTCTAAGTGATGACATGGATAAATATTGCAGGCATTCGTTTTACGTCTGGATACCCTGATAATAAAAGCTATCAGAATCTCTTCCCCCTGCCCGTGCATAGCAATTACTACCAAAGGGTTCACTCCTCCATCACCGGAGCAGGACGTGGAATTGAGTCTGTGACAGCAAGATTTCCCACTTGCATTGGTGGATTTGGGCCATAAAACAGCCTTTTTTAGACAATCCAGCAGCACTGTGGCGAAGCCATGGGTTCAGAGTGGGGGATCTCACAGAGGAGCCCTTTGGCTCACAAAATTCCAGGTACCTGTGCCCACTTGGATGGACCTGGGTGTCTGGAGTGGCCATGGGTGGCAGTGGGTGTCGTTTCGGGTTGAGGGTGTGGTTTTCACTCACTCCTGCTGTCCCTATGCCTTCCTCAAACCACCCCCATCCAGGCTCTGCTCCTCATCTTCACTGGCACGTTGGTGGCTCTCCTGGGTTGAGGCTGTCAAATTGCAGGGTATTATTTTTAGCCTGGTTTCCCGAGGAAAAGCAGCTTATGTGATTGTACTGTCTGTCAGTGCCTTTCCTCCCACCAGCCTCCTCTTAACAAGTTTTGAACCCCCTGTCAAATTTTCCGGGAGGGATGGAGAGCTCCGAGACGTTCCTGCACGTTTCCCTGCAAATCAGCAGCTGGGGCCACCTTCCTCAGGAGGGGATGAGGCTGGGTGGCAGCGCCCAGGGACAGGAGGAGACGCCGGGGAAGGTGCGAGATGAGAGGCTGGGAACGGTCTCCGCTGAAGGCTTAATATCTCAAATACAGATATTAAGCGCTCACGCCTTAATTAAAGTTAATTTCTGGGAGAGGCGTTTCATTACAAAAGGTTTCTCCAGCTCAGGCGTGTCCACACCATCTGCTCGGAGCCGGCGGTGGCAAAGCTCTCGACCCCACCGGCTGCGAGGACCGGCCCTTCCTGGGAAAAGCACGAGCTCAATGCAAAAGCCTCTTCTTTTCTTCCTCCCTGCCTCTCACTCTGGGCCGTCACTGACAGGAATTTTTACATTTTTTTAAATTTAATTTTTAAGAGCCAAGTGCTGCTGATGGCAGGAGAAGGTAAAATTTCATCTCTGATTTTCCTCAGTGGCTTTTTCTCTGGTGGCTGACTGAGATTGGGCAGGCTGTCCTTCTCCCATCTCCAGCAATTTTTGTTTCCTTTTTAAGCTTTCAGGAACGTAAGAGTTTGTGATTTTTACCCTTTGTCAAAAGTGGGTGAAAGTTATTCAATGGTGGCTTGACTGAGATGGTCACACACACACACACCCAGGAGCTCCTGTTTCTTAGGAAACTGCTCTTAATGAGAGACAGCTCCTATTAATTCTTGCTTACTTTTTAGTCGAGGTCTTTTCTGGGAATGGAATTTTTATGGGAAATCTTAAACCAAACAATGATGCTAATAAGCTGTAATCAAAACCAGGGGGGGAAGGGACCTGCTTCTTTCTCATCCCAGAGTCCTCCCTGAGGTTTCAGGAGGAGGGCTTTTTCTACAGCAAGACAAAACCAAGATACTTCTATTTTTTTTTTTTTTTTAACCAGAAAGTGAGAGAGAAACTCCCAGCATTGGTTTATGGCTTGGGCCTCACTGGGAATGTTGGAGAGAGAGGTACAAATCCCTACTTTGAAGGGACTTGAATCTGAGCCATCTGCATCCCTGGCCAGTGTCCAACATCCCAGGTTACTTGTGTTTTGTGAAGCTTTATTTCTCTTATTTTCTTCTCTCTTCCTTTTATTTTGCTGGGTTTGTTTTTTTTTTAAACCACTGAAAACTCCATGATGACGCTGAAAAATCTCTGGCCTAGGTAAATAAATGTGTCATTTGAAATGGCTTTTTCCTCCCCTCTGTGTGAGATCTTGGGTTTGGCAAGTTGACATCCTCTGACTAAAAACCATTTTGTCTCAATTTCTGGCCATTCTTGCTCACAGTGAGTGGGTTTTGCCCATAAAGACAGAAGTTGCTGGGTAAAGCTGAGTAATTCTCTGTTTAGAGGCCTTTGCTGCTGTCTTCTCTTCCCTCAAGCAGCCACCTGAAGAGGATTATTGTCACATATTTTGATGTAGAACCTGAATCTGTCTCCTGGTTTACTCAGGAGAGATCCAAATGCACTTACAACAAGCCCAGGATTCCTTGTGAAACGTTCACCTGCTTAAAGAAGGCTTTAAAGGAAAAAAAAAACCACAAAGCCCTTTATTAAGAAAAAAATAAAAGGAAAAGCCATTTTTCTCACTTTATGAGATGATGGATATTTTTCTGTGTGCAATATTTAGATAAAAGGGGCTGAACTTCTAATTACATTACCTAAGGAGGTTTAATAATGTTTGCCCAAAGTATCTGGTTGTGAAAATTCACCGGAGTCAATTCAGTTTAATTTCTGTTGAAATCCCTTTGCTTCATCCCTTCCTGCTTCCCAAGGGCCTTTCAGGGTTGTCTGAGGGTGGGAAATCCTTGGGTTTGGGTTCCAACAGAGACAATCCTGTCCTTGAAGAGGGCTGGAGAAGACCTGGGCTTGGAGATGCTGTGTTGGGAGATCTCCTGTGCTGGCCACTAAGACAGTTTATATTCCAGCTGTTCCTCAGCCTTTTGGGTTTCTGAGGTAGCAGTTAATAGTTTTTTCCCTCTCTCCTGGAAATACTTTGAGTTGTAGAAGTCTTTTTGCCATCAGGGCCCCCTGATCTGTCATAGGACAAGCTCAGCCACACAGGTGGGGCTTCTCCACTGACTTTCCATCCTTGCCACTGATCTTTCAAACCTGGCCTGGGATTTTATCCCGTTGAATGTCATTCCACATCCGCCCCTCTGGCTCTCAGAGGCATCATTTCCTTCCAAATGATGCCAAAACTCCTTGTTTTGCCTCCAGAGTAGTAAGTTTGATGAGTGTTGGTCCCCTGTTGTTAAGGAAGTGTTGAATGTGAGTGGTGACTGAACAGCCTGCTCAGCAAAATCTCTCCAGGCTGCCTCCTTTTTTGGTGTTATCTATTATAATTTTTTTTTTTTTTAGGCAAAACATTTCTTTGATTCATAATTCTTATCGTAATGTTCACCTCCTACAGTTTAACTAATCATTTGCCCATGTGGCACAATATCAGATGCTTTTCTGAAGTCCAGATGGTCAAGCTCTCTCACAAAAGACAAAGATTGGCTTTTGTCTTGAGGAATAAAAAAAAAAAAAAGCAAAAAAAAAAAAAAAAAGCTGTTATCTCCCAGAAAAATATATTTACCAGGCTCGCCTGACTGAATCCATCTGCGTGAAATCCGTCTGGTTTTACCCATTTTCTGAGATTTTCGCTTTGGAGTTGCTTCTCAAGCAGAGCTGCTGCTCAGACCAACCTGTGGCTGCCCAAAACTCATCCTCCCACCCCAGCCTTAAATAATCCCTCATCTTTAGTCTTCCACCCTCCTTCCCTCCTGCTCCCCCTTGCTAGATTAGTTTAAAATAATCTGTGAAGAAAGGAGTCTCTGGGAAGCGAGGCAGTGGCACTGAAGTGATTATTTCCACCACAGTAAAGGTTGAAAACTGGTTACAATTATCGCTCCTAGTTTTACACGCTAACAGGATTTGCCTTTGGGGGATTAAGTTAACTATTCTGTCACGCAGGTGAGTGTTTTGTTTTGCTCCTCTGAACCAGCCTTTCTCAGGCTGTCAGGGAGAGGAAGATAAAGGATGCCGTCCTCCTCCGTATCCCGCTTTCCAAAGCCCCAACCGCGGCTCAAGGAATGCTTTGTCTCCGCCTTGGAGAGATTAATTTGGGCTTGTTTCAAGGTCATCTCAGGTGCATCTTTTTGTTGAATGCGCTTGCACTGCTGGAGAAGTGTGGATCCTTTTAAAATTCTTCTAGGCTGTGGATCAAGGGGAAGTGGGGAGGGGGGAAATAAGCTCTGATGTTTCAAGAAAATATAAATAAAGAGGCTCGATCCAGACGCTCTGTGTGGTACAAAGAGGGTGAAGCTTTCAGGCTGTCACTGTATGGATTCCCAGGCTGAGGGCAAAGAGTTGCTCCAGCCAGAATTTCCACTTAATTTTTCATTTTGACACAAAATATCAGGGCAATTGACCTTTATATATATTTTTTTTTGTGGTCAACTCCATTCCAGGGAGTTCTTGTGACTTCTTGTGAATGTCAGCTCCTGTGCTTTGGGTGGCAGCTGGGCACCACTGGGCAGAAACTGCCCCAAATGGGACCAAACCAGGGCCTTAAAGGAAAAGTTGCACCGGGGGAGGTTTAGATTGAGAAGATTTCTTCATAAAAAGGGTGGTCAGGCACTGGAACAGACTGACCAGGGAAGTGGTGGAGTCACCACCCTTGGGAATGTTGGAAAAATGTGTGTTTATGGCACTTGAGAACATAATTCTGCGTTCAAGGTTGATGGTACTCGACGATCTTAGAGGCCTTACCCAGCCTTGGTGATTCTGTGGAAGAGGGAAACCTCAGACTGGTTGTGATTTTGGGGAGGAATGACCATTTTTGCTGCAGCAAAGTGACATAAAGCTTTCAACAGTGGTGGGAGATCAAGCAGATACAGCCAGTGAGCAGCACAACAAATGACAATGAGAGATTTTTTTTCCCCTCCACTGATAACCTCAGGTCTATTTCCATGCCTGAACTGTGCAAAGCAGGGGATTTAAGTTTTGCATTGCTCCAGTTTTCTTTGAGAAGATAAAGACCTTGCAATTCCTAAGGAGTTGTGTTCTTCAAATGTTCATTCCTCCCCGAGTCAGGATTACCTTAAACACCCCTGGGTAACCATCCCTCCTACCCCTTTAACAGCTGTTGTAAGAGAAAGGACCAGAAATTGCTTTTCTGTTGACTTTATGGGGAGGCTGGAGCTTTAGGAGATGATTAGAATGAAACAAATCCCCGGTGAATTAATTGAAAGGGTCAATGTCTGTAGTTAATCAGTTAAAACTGCCTATGGTTACCCAGCTGTGTCTTTCATGTCAGCAAGATCTCAGTGGGGCAGGAGCCATCTAAGATGACTTTGTTTGGTGTTTTTTTGGGGGACATGTGGGCAATTATGCTTTGACATTTCTTCCTCCTTGATTTTTTTTTTTAAATTTTATTTTTTGTATTTTCCCCTCCTAGTTAGGTGGAGGTTGGAATAACTTGACTTAATGACACTTTTTCAGCCCTGATTTTGATGGTGACAGTTATTAACAGTTCCATGATAAGAAACAGGTGTTTCAGCATGGTCCATCAGGCAGAAGAAGAACAATGCCTCCCCAATGTCATTGTTCATGATGTATTCAGTGACTGCTGGCCTTTTTTTTTTCTTTTAATGAAGATTTTATTCAACCTCATAGGTAGCATTTACTATTTAGTATGCAGGCTTTGGGCAAGCTAGTGGAGTGGAAAAGCTTTTAATTTCTTTTTAATGCAAACATGGATCTTGCAAGACCTTGTGAAGTGATTGGAATGGGCTCAGCCTCTTGCTTATGTTCTCTCAGCATCACTTGGTGGTCCCCTGCAAGAAAATCCCGAGTATTTCTCATGGGATTTGCAGTTCAAGGGACAGGTCCAAGCCTGAAGGGATCAGGGAGACTCTCCTGGCTACTCCTATTTTATAACAAGGAGCCACACCTGGGGTGGTTTGGGCAGAAAACATCATTAGTATAATAGGGGCATTGCAACAGCTCTGCTGCCACTTCCCAGGCTTTCCCATGGATGGGTGGCTGAGGAGCGATGTTTTGGAGTATGAAGCTGTCAAATGTCCTGGGTAGCTTTTCTTCTGAAGAGGTGTGAACGTGGATCACTTGCCCTTGCTGGGATTGCTGGTCATTTGCTCTGGACTGTGAGGGGAGGGGAGCTCTCCCTACAGCTGGATCCCAGGTGAGCTCTTCAGGTCTCACATTCCTGTCTGTGTTCCTGGGGCTCAGAGGGAAAGAGGGGAATATGGGGCACAGCAGCCACACCAGCCTTTCCCCATCCCGTGCCAGAGTTATTCCCAGAAGGAGCTGGCATCTCTGTGGATCAGTGGGACCTGTCTGGACCCCTGGGAGATGCTGAAGTGGATATTGTTTGATATCACTTCAAGGAGAACTTGGTGCATCCTGAGGGAACTCCCCAGGTGATGGGAAGAGACAGAGCTGTCAGGGCTTGGACTGCAGCCTGAAGGATGCAGCAATGAGCATCTTCTCTGCTTCCTCCTCCTCCTCCAGGAGTGCTGTGGTCTAGCTTTCCTTGGATTGCAGGGCCCTGCCTGACTGGCCTTGCTGGAGCAGCTCTTGAAAACAGGTCAGGGACACCTGTAGCCTCTCACAACTTGATTTTGTACCACAGCCCATGGATTTGTCCACTACCTGTTTACTCCCCACTGGCTTTTGGTATCACAAAGGGGTGGATCAGTGCAAGGCCCACTGAAGGAGCTCGACAGGTCCCCTTGGCCTCCCGTATGACCCAGTCCTGCTGCTTGGGTGAAAAAGGAGAAAGAAGGATTAATTTGTGATAACTAATGCATTTGTTCCCACTAAAAGGCTGTTTGATCTCCACAATCCTCTGGTGGCAAGCAGCTCTGTGTTAGCCATCATGGGGCTTTAACAGCCCCCACAGAGCCATGCTCAGCTAATACATCCCTGCCACAGGCAGGGCTCCCCATTATTAGTTTCTTCCAAAAAATCATAAAAATCATAAAAAAAAATAATTTCCGCTCTCCCGTGGCGGCTTTTCACAGCAATTTCTCCAAATGAAACAATTAATGAACATTAAACATCCTTTTTCTGGGAAGGCAGCAATCAGGAGAGAAGATGGAGTATCCCTTTAAAATCTCCCTGTACATATGAACGTGCACACGGAGCCCCTTCAAGGCTGAGAAGAATTGGAAGTGATGGTTACCAGTATAATATTTAAATGAGTGTTAATTACCATAAACCATTTGGATTTTAATGTCTCCTTCTGTACAGTATGTAAATCAGGGCTGGAATGGGCTTGTGTGCATGCAGCGGGTTGTGGATGAAAGGAATGTTTTCCAGGACCGGGATCTGGCCGCCTGGTTTTCCATTCCAGTTCACGGGAGCAGTGGGGATGAACACTGGCCACTCTGGGGAAGGTTTCCCCTCTCATCCTCAGAGACAGGAGACAGCCCAGCCCTGAGGATGAATTTTTCCTGCTGTCTCATCCCGCTCCCTGCCTGGAGGCTTCCCCAGGAGGATGCTGGTGAGATGATGCCTGAACGACTCGGGTTTGGATCTGGATGGAGTATGTCTCTGACAGCGTGATATAGTCTGTTTTATTGGCTGCTGAGGGGTTTTTATGGGGTTTTCAGCATCCAAACCATGAGTGAGTTGATTCTGTGGTTTGCTGTACCTGCATCCCTTCACTTCCCATCCCGCCTCCATCCAGCCTGCCCTGCAACACTGAGCAGAGGGCAAAGGGACTTTGCACGAAGCTGGTGGAGACCAGTAGAACTTCAGGCACCTCAATATCTGCCCAGCCCCCTTCTTGTCCTTCCTCTTTGCCCCCCTCTCCCTCCGTGGGGACCTTGTTTGCCTTGCAAAGTGGTCTCATTATAAATGCATCAACCTCTGCCGGTCTCACACGCGCAGCCTTCATTTAGCCCTCCAAGCTCAATTACATCTCAGGATGTCTTGGGGTAATTAAGTAATATTAGAACGTTTTCTTTTCTATTTTTTTTTTTTCCCCCCCCTTCCCTAATGCAGCTTTCAAAGCACAAGCCTTGGCTCTCACCCACTGGAGCCCACTTCTCCGAGGCTCCGAGTTCTCCCTAATGCACCTTGCCGCGAAGGCAGGCTAATTACATTTCTGAAGGATGTCATTAGTGTCGTATTCCCGCTGGGTTCTGAGGGCTGGCACGCAGCAGGGAACGCTCCCTTAGGTGTCTTTCAGCTTCCCTGTGCTCGCTGCCACCGGCGAGGAGAGGCCGGGCTTGGAGAGGAGCTCAGCCAGCAAAGCTGCCTTGCTCTGGGCTTTGTTGTGAGCAATCCTTCTCCCTGGACGTGATGCATCCTTCAGCTCCTCGTGGTTTACAAATATGAACAGATTAAGCCTCTCAGAGCTCCTGTGAGATAAGTAATTGCTCCTCTAATGATTGGCACTATATCTGCTCTCATCACCGAGCCTCGGACAGTGCAAAAGGAGCAAGGAGGCAAATCCTGAGCACGCCAAAAAGATAAGTGATGCTTTTGGTTTACCTGACCATCTCACCTGCTGGCTGGTGGCCAGAAATCTGGAGCTACCACAACAGGTGCCTCTGGCACTGCTTTTGGAACCCACGGTCCTTACACCTCCCTCTTTTATCTGTGTAAAGCCCCATGAGCTCTGCTGGCTTCAGTGGAGGCTCCTCAGAGGCTTCCCCAGAGGGAAGAGGAACCAAAATTTGTCTGTTTGGGGAGCCCATTGTTTGCATCAGGGATGGGATGCCGGTTCCCAAGGAAACAAAAAGGAAATGATGGTCACACCTCATTATCCTTCTTTCTCTCCCCTAGGTGGTTACAAGGACAATCTTCTGGTTTTAGACTACCACAGCTCTCCTGGCTGGCCCAGTGTGAGGTGGCCACGGGCCTCCCACAGGTGAGTGCTGCTTTCAGGGGGTGTTACAGGCTGATAAAAAGAAGCCACATATAATTCACAGTAAAAATTGCCATGGAAATTTCTGCTCGTGTTGTGCTCAGTTACATTTTGTTGTCCTGGAGAGATGCATTAGCTCTGTTAGTGAGGCTGGAGCTCCCTGCCTCTGGAAAAGATTGATTATCCCACGTAGTCCCTACCCCTGTGGGGAGCCTGATACCTCCCTCTACCTGCCTGGCTTTTTGGGGCACTTCCATAAGCATTAGGAATGAGGATACTGCTGCCATGACCCTGGCTCACTGCTTATCCAAGTAGGATAGGAAGGTATCCTAATATTGGACACCTCCTTGAAGGAAGGGCACATTTCAGTCCAGGGTATCTCACACACTCTTCTGGTTTTGTTTTATTTTTTTCCACTTGCAAGTGAATATTTTTGTTTTTCATTTGGCCCAAACAATAAGCAGGAACCAAAGGGGAGTAAAATCTTCACATCACGTTAAGATGAATTGCAAAGCTTTTGTAAAGACCTGCATTGTGGAAAAAGAAAAACCACTCAAGGATGGGTCAGGCACTGCCTGGGCACAGCAGATGCAGCTAATCCAGGTCAGTCTGGGCTTGGTGGCACTGTCTGATTTGTGCCCATTTGGTGGCACCTGCTTTGGAAACATTGCACCGGAGACAAATTTTCTGGAGCCGTCTTTATCCTTGGTCTTTATCCTTTCCTACAACCTCCTGGGTTTTAGGAAAGCCTGGATCTGAGAGGCCTCTGTGCAGGGGATGGATGGGCAGACTGGCTTTTCCCTTTCGTGCACTGGGGTGAAATTAAAGGGATTTCAGGAAAAAAAGCTGTGCTAACGAAGCTAAGCTGCCCTGGGAAATGTTGTACCCAGATTGTCCAAGGTGTGGGAATTTCCCACTGCTCTGGCCAAGCTGCCAGCTTGCTTTCGTCTGGAAAGAGAGATGGACATTAATTGAGGGGTTCTATTTACTTTTGGGGGCAAAAGTAGGATCTGGGCTGTGAGACACATGCAAGGGGGTGCTGCTGCATGCAGGGATGGACTAGAGCAACCACCTGGAGGTGGAGGACCAGTCTGTGTCCCAAAAATCAGGGGAGGCTGGAGAGAAACACAGCCAGGAGGTTAGTCCAGGTGAAAGGAGAAGTGACTCACACAGAATTTGGGGAGGGGAGAAACTTGTCTGGAAGGCAGGAGAGTCCTAAAGCAGTTCATTTCTGTACACTGTGATGTTCTCAGGAACCTGTTGTGGCTCTGACCAGTCCCATCTGCGATGAGCTGGCAGGGGTTTTATGTAGGTACAAACTGACATTAAATGCTCTATTTCCTGCTTGCTGGTGGCTGTGCAATTCAGAAGCTTTCCTGCAGAAGGCAGGGTCCTGGCAGTGCCCAGCAGCAAAGGCAGGAGCTGGAAACCTGCAGCTGATCCAGCCCCTCCTGGTTCTTATCCAAAAGAATGCTGGGACTATGAGCACCACATTTTGGCTGTGTGAGGAGGAGCCAAACTTTTTAAAGGCTCCTGTAGCCTTTAATCAGCTGCAGGCCAGGGCTTTGTGTGTTCCCACACGTGTCCCAGGTCAGGAATCACAGCCTATGGTGGCTGCAGGGGTCCTGGGGGGACGGTGAGGCTTCCCAGCAGGAGAAGCAGCACACCACCTAACACCGAGGCAGGAAAAGTTAGAGGATGAACAAGAAACTTCTCTGATCCTATTCAGACCGCTCGAGGTTGCCCATTCTCTAATGGCACATTCTGCAGATTGCAGAACCTAGTAATTACAGCTAATAAGTCCAAGATGTGTAATTACCCTGAAGCACTTGGAGCTAGAAGGCAGAGTTAAGCATGGCTGTTACACACTCGTTAGGTGATCCATCGCTTTCCTTGCTCTGCACGTGAAATCCAGGAGTGGCACAAAGTGTATCTGCTCTTTTCCCCATCCTCATCAGTGCTGGGTGGAAGGGAAAAGCCAGCTCTTTTTTCCTGCTTCCATTTCCCAGCTCCAAAATCCCATTTCTTTTCTACAAGAGAGACAATTCCTGCTCGGATTTTCGGATCTGGAGTGGGAGGCTCTTGAGGGGAGGTTGTGTTTGTTTTTCTTTCCCACTGCTTTGCTTCCCTTCCTAATTAAAGTAGCTCTTTTGTCAGCCCCTGAATTTCTTCCCACCCTCCAGTTTTCCCAGAGAGGCTTCTTTACAATTTCTGCTTCTAATCAATACACAATTTATATGCAATAACTTTGCCCAGAGAATAGGGAAGCAGCGATCAGCGTTTCTCCTGCAATTCCGGTGTGCTGGAGCTGCTGACTGAAGGTCAATGCAGGCTTGACTGTGACTGATTTTTACTGTCCTTGGGCAACCCAGCAGCAAAATGCAAGTTTTGGAAAACCTCAGCTCCATGCAGGCTGTAATGGATAGCACTGTGCAACCTGCCAAGCACGCTGTGAAGCTGGATCCCTTGGAAAAGCTCCTTCTTGATGCTCCTGCAGCCCTTTCTGATGGAAGAAGGAGACCCTAGGCCTCCCTGGGACACGAAGGATGTCCTGGCAGGTGCTGTTTTCCCCAGTTCTACAGACAGTGGGTGCTCTGATGGCAGGTGAGGCTCAGGGAGGGAGGAGAGAGCTCCATTAGGGGCACTGGGGATGGCAAGACAATTGCAGAGTGAGACCCTCGTGCTGAGGGAGCAGCACCTCCTTGAACCTTCCTGCCCCTCTGTCTCCTGTCACTTGAGATCCTGCTGTCACCTCTTCAGCATCCCTCTGGCAGCACCATTCCCTCACAACTCCCACCAGGATGGACAGAGAGCCGGAGGGGCAGGAGAAGATATGAGCAAGGAAGAAGTCTCAGTCCTCCAGGAAACTTCAGGGGATGGATGTCACCCGCTTTGGCTGTTCACACCCTAACCCTCCCACGGGCATAGCCATGGAAGAGAGGATATATCCAACGGGAATGGCCACTTTTGGGTGCCCCACGGTGCCTCACAGTGGTGGGACCAGTCAGGGATGCTCCAGCTGACATGCTTAACAAGCAGGGAGGTGCAGCCTCGCAGTCATTTGGTGTCTTATTAATCACATTTAATGTGTAGCTTGCTTTGGCGCTGATCATTTTAAAATTCCCTGTGGGAAAGGTTACCTGGATAATTACAGGTATAAATCTCGGGGACGTTCTTGCCAAAACAAATGGAGCGTCTCGCACTCAGGCCAGGGATGGACCCAAAGAAGCCTTAGAAAGGGTGTGGAATGAGGGACCAGGAAATCTCCACCAAGCTGAGTAACTCTGGAGATAAATGAGGCATTGGGAAGTGTTCCTGCAGTTGTCCTTTCTTTTAGAAAAGTAGGAGCTGATGGTGGTGGCGCTGCTCAACAATGTCGTGAACTTCATCGGATCCAGATTTGGGAAAGCACCACACAGTGTGTGAGCACGGCCTGAAGGAAACCAGGAACAGGGATGGATTAGGCTGAGGTCATGAGGTGCCTCTTCCTCAGGAATGGCTGAGGAAGTTGCAGGTGACCTGTTTATGAAGCATGATGAAAACCCTTGGTTAGCAGCAGAAAGCTTCAGTTGTTTTAGCCACTGGCTGGAAAATCCATGTTATTTGGTTCTGTCACTGAAGGAAATGGAGTTGGACCTGCCTGATTGTGTTGGGGATTTTTTAATTTTAATTAAGTTTACATGTACCCCTAGAAACCTGGTAGCAGGGAATGGCCTCTCCTCTGCAGCTCAACATTGTAAAGCCAACCTCACACCCTTCCTCCTCTTCAAATTGAGGCTGTCTCCCGACCAGAGCAGGTCTCAGATGGAGACATTCACCCTTTTTCACAGCCTCTGTCTCCTGAAGGCCACATTTACCCACCTCCCCCCTTTCTGGAGAGGATGTGGGGAGCGCTTTGGAAGGAGTGGTGCTGATTTGGGTTTCCAGTCTGTGCCTGTGCTCAACACTCAGAAGGATTAGTCACTTCTCACACTGTCATAATGATTTAAGGTGCAATGACAACAGTATTTTAGAAGTCAAATATTCTGTATTAGAAGCAAGAAGAAATATTGAAGCCTTCAGAGTTTTGGATTGCTCATAACTGCAGGATGTGTTAATTGCAAAACAAGAAACACAGGCTGGGGTAAGGGCTCCAGTGCCCATAGCTTACATTATGAATAGCAAGAGCAGTACACGGGACATCATCTTGATGAAACCAAGGCAAACAGCTAAAAACACTTAAAATACCCATCTGAAACCATCCCCATGTCTCTGTGGTATCCCAAGCCCTCTCTAAAAGCACTGCCTGGCTTTTGTCTTTTACACTTAACGTTAGCTGCTTCCAACTTTCTCATCAGCCTCATCTATAAATTCAGACTGTTCTTAAATAAGACTGGTGCCACACAAAACCACTTCTCCCATCCCTGTGTGCTGTCTAACGATTATTCCCTTATCCCTTTATATAACTGAATCAAGCCTGACACTTAAAGCACTCCCTTAGGGAAGTTATTGAATTTAACAGGGCTGAAACCAACAGGGTTCTAGAGAAATGCTCTAAAAAACCTGGGCAAGATAATATCCTTCCCATAAGTTTCTGAACCACCCTATAAAATTCTATGGCGAGAATGAACTTCCACAGGACTTTTTTTTTATTATTTGCCCAGAAAGGCTAATTATGAGTAAATAGACCTCAGTGCTTTTATTGCTGACCCCCCAAAAATGCAGTGGGATGCTGCTATCCTGCTTCTTCTTTCCCAGGCAGAAGGATGTTTCGACTTTGCTCCTCAGCAATTCGTCCTCGTTTCAATCCCACGTGGAATTTTGTCTATTCCAGATCCGTGGTATAAAGTTCTGCCATGAGTTGCTCCTCTGCTGGCTTTTCCCTGTGAGTCCCCATGGCTCCAGCAGTTCTGGCTGCTTGGCCATATCTTTTCTCCCTTTTTTTTTTTTTTTGTGGACTTTTGAAGGAAGCTGAGCTTGTTCATTCCAGCTTGAGGGAGAGAGAGTGGATGGGAGAGGAGAGGCAGCGGGGGAATATAAGGCACTGTGACACAGAAATGGGGCAAAGACAATTCTCCAAACTTTTCCAGTCCTTCTCTAGTCTTCCCAAGCCAGGAACAAAAGCCCCCAACATACCAGCCTAGGCTCTCAGCTCTCTGGAAAAGATGTTTTCCTTTGGACGAGCAGGATTACGAAGTATCCAAAATGTTGATGCTACCAGGGATTTTGTATTACCTTGGCTGATAATTCTCCCAGGAGCCTGTGCAAATATTCTCATGAATGAAAACTACGGAGCTCCTTCGCTGGTATTTGCAATTCCTTTTGTTCACGCTGACTTTTCCGTGCTGAGATTGCTCCCACAAAGGGCAAATAAATATTCAAAGTGCTCATGCCTGAAATGCTCCTGCCAATGTTAGGGAATGTTCTTTTTATTATTTTTCTCGCTTCATTCAAACAATTTCAATTGATGAACCTTAAAAGAAAGCTCCTGTGTGGAAGGGGAAGGTGACTCAGTAAGGGAAGGATCACATGTTGGTATTAATGTCATTACCTACTCACCAAAGGGAAAAAAGCCCCGGCGGTGGCTGGGGACATCCGGATATTAATTGAGAAGCTGAAATGAGTTCATTTAACACTCCTTGCACAGACAATAAATGTTTCATCCCATTGACTTGTTTGTATGCATGTTTTGTTTTGCTCTCTTTAATGAAAGGGCGGTGGGGGGGAAGCAGCCACCAAAATACTCTCTGTAAGTAATTCCACTGGCTCTGTTCCCTGTTTTAGGGCAGAGGATATTTGGAGATGGGGTTCAGGCTGTGCCTCCCTCTCTCTTGAGGTGTACTTTTAATCATGATGTCATCAGAGGTGACATCCTGTTCTTCTTGGGACAGGGTAGGAAAAAAGCTGAAAAGGAGCTGAGCAGGAGTGAAACTGTGGCCTGGCACAGCTGAAGGACCCGAGTGGCTCCTTGCATCAGCTGTACTGAAACATCTCCAGTTTAGTCCTAAGCTTCCTCTCCCAGTACCTTGAACTGGGAAGAGCAGAACCGGCTGAAGAGACCCAGGAGTTGTCTCAAAACTGCAGCATCAGTCTTCATCCTTTTGTCTTGGTGGGGCTGCCCAAAACCTGCTGCCCAACCCGTGTCACTGTTTCTTGGCATCCCCCCCATGCAAATGACACCAGGCCCAGCTGCCTCAAACCATCTCAGCCCAAGAGCCAAGGAGATATTCCCTGCATGGCAAAAAAAATCAGGCTTTTTCTTCTTGAAGTAATAGATAGAAAGTCAGTTCCATTTCTTGTTGATTTTACAATTACTCAAAGCATCCTTGCCTGAGGAATCCTGGACTGTGAGAGGGGACAGACATGTCTTGCTTGGTGAGGTTGCTGGTCTTTGCAAGCAACTCCTTGGGGCACTCAGCATCAATCTCCCTCTCCTAGGCTGCACCTGCATGATGGGA
Source organism: Cyanistes caeruleus (assembly GCF_971803275.1). Classification (NCBI taxonomy): domain Eukaryota; kingdom Metazoa; phylum Chordata; class Aves; order Passeriformes; family Paridae; genus Cyanistes; species Cyanistes caeruleus. Next base: position 35,490,481 of record NC_141708.1, on the reverse strand, counting down.
GACAGGATCTGCACAAGGCTGGAGTGGGCCTGGACCATTTACCGAGTAAATGGAAAACAGGGATGGAAAGGAGGATCCAACACCAGATCCTGACTCTGATCGTCAGAGATGACCTGAATGCCCCGTGAATCCCCATCCAGAGGCAGCAGGCGTGTGTTTTGGGACGCAGGAATGGGACAGCTGGTGGCAGGCAGCACACAGCCCTCAGCTGGAGCGTCCTTCCCGCTCCTGGTCGCTCCTGCTCGTCGTCGGAGCGAGCGACCCCTCCGCTCCTGGCTCCACAAAACCAACGGGTTATGGCGGGAGGTGGGAGCAACAGGGGAAACGCCAGCCTGGTGAGTGCCAAAGAGAACATCTGAGTGACCTGGGGTGATGTTCCCCGTCTGCCCACTCGGGCCAGGTGTGGCCACGGCGTTTGCTCGTTACTGCCTACCCAGAACTCCAAAGTCCAACCTCAACCATCAGTATTTTGTGTTTCCAAGGCAACCCCAGCTTTAACAGCCTTCATAATGACATCATTTGGTTGAAATGAGCATGCATGATCTTTTGATTACCACTGGAAATATAAATTAGGTTACTCTCCCCATCCCCTGCCACTTGAAAAATAAATGCATTGGAGGGAGGGAGAGGGAAAAAAAAACCTCAGAAGAGGGTAAATGGAAAAATCAATTTTTACATTAATGGAGTCCTCGTTCAGCATTTCTTCTCTTTATAGATTTAGATAACAGTGATATCTTAGTTTCACAGAGCAAAGAAATTAATTACTTACTAATGGTGCAATTCAGAAATTAATTTATGTTGTCCATTTAAATGTGTCATTATTAATCAATTTAAAGGAAGAGGCCTGTAAGCCAGCACCATCTGAGCTGACTTATGTTGCCAGAGGAGTCTCCCTGCCCCTTCCTTTCTAGAAAACACATCATTCCTGCTACCTGTGAGTTGTACCTCGAGCTGCTCTGGCATCCCTGATAGAACAAAAAAAGGGAATTTCTCAGGCCTGACAGGCAGACCCATCCTTGATCTATTTCCTTAGGTATGGACCACTGACAGGGTGCTGCAAAATTTTTAAAGCTGTTTTTTTTTGGTTTTTTTGTGCATATTTATTTGGATTCCTGGCCTGGAATTCAAGTTCCACTCAAAAAAGGTAATGCACAGAAAGAGGATGCTGTCTCCAGAGGATGGAGATGTTTTGCTCCTGACTTCCTAGCAGGTCTTGGCCAGTTCCTGGGGTTTAGCACACTCTGGGCGCCCCAAAAAGGGTCAGGGTGGGGAAGCCACCTTAGGAGGGTGATAATTAAATTTTCACAGACCTGATTATATTATTTTTACTGCTTCATTTCTATGGGAAGAGGTAATAAATTTCACAGCTCTCTTCTTTTTCTGAGTAAGGCTTGTCCTAGGCTGCAAAGGGGGATCCCGTACCATGCAGTAATTCATGAATAAATTAAAAAGCACTCCTTGAAACACCCAGGACTTCAGCATGTCACCATTTCCCATGTCCAGGCTTTTCCCTGGCAGGCAGGAGCCTGATGTAATGGTTTACCTTGTGTTACTGTCTCCAGGAATGCTGCATCTGCTGCAGATTTCGCTGTGTGCTCCCTGGAGCAATTGGCAAGGCTGGGGACTTGGGAAGACAATCTGCTGAGGGATCTTGTGTTCAAATCCTGTTTGGGCTGCTGGATAAGGCTGGGATAGCCATTCCTTTCCACAGGATCATGGAATGATGGGGAAGGAAGGCACCTTAAAGATCACCTCATTCCATGGCAGGGACACCTTTCACTATCCCAGGCTGCTCCAAGCCCTGTCCAACCTGGCCTTGGACACTTCCAGGGATCCAGGGGCAGCCACAGCTTCTCTGGGCACCCTGTGCCAGGGCCTCATCACCCCCACATTGAAAAATCTTTTCCTAATATCCCATTTAACACTGCCCTCTTTCAGCTGAAAATAGTTCCCCTCTTTCCTGTCACTTGCAAATCTTTCTTGTGGGCTCTCTTTGTATTGTCATTGCAATTTTGGTGATATCCCACTGTAAAACAGAGGGGTGTGAAAGTATGGAATTGGAGAGCCTGCTCTGGTACCTGTATATACAGGCAGGTCATTTCTTTTCTTTCCCCCCCCCTCCCCTTGAAGCAAGGCTCGTGTTTAACATCTGCTGCAGCGATAATGCTTTTTTATTAGGCTTGGAAAAGTTTAGACATGCGCCAATGGTAAAGCAAAACCTTTATTTGGCTTAAAGGGTTTCAGATTAGTTTCATGTTCTCCCTCACTGTTTTGTTTTTGAAGCCAATTACTGCCCTGCTGCCCACACCAGGCACAATCCAGCCTGGAAGTTCTTTGTCGAGCTAAAATACTTTGTCAGTGAAACACCGAACAGAGAGTGAGCAGCAGGTTGCAGAATTAATCAAGAAATCGTTTAGCACCTGCAAATAAATACTTGTATCTGAAGATGTGAGCTTCTTGTTTTCCTAAATCCCTGGTTTCTGAGCAGAAGGGCTGGGGAGAAGCTGCTGAGGTTTAACGATGTGGTTTGTACTTCAGCGGATTAGGGAGTGCTCTCACCCTCTCTTTCGCCAGCTCTGGCTGGGGGTGTCACCAAATTCTGATGGAAGGAAGCAACCCAGGCTGGGAGGTGGTAGCAGCATCCCTCTGACCACCCTTTGAGAACTACTCCCGTGCCTGTGGATGATAACGAGAGTTCAGCTCATCCTGGCCTGTCCCTTTCTGCAGCCAGACAGAGCCAGAAGGTACCACAACCCCAGCTGGTCCCTTCAAACTCCTGCACCCAGAAATAAGTCAGGTTTTGTGATTTCTACCACAATCCGTTTCTTTCATAGTCCATAAGCCATGAGATAACCTTGGCTGGGGAATTCACTGGCTGGGCTCTGCAGGGTTTGATGTAGGAGTCAAATTTTTATTCTGTGCTAAGCAAAAAAGAAAACAAGAAGCTATAAAAAAATGTTTGTATATATAACATTCAAAAGCTTTTTGTTTTCTCCAGTGTAGGAATTGAGAAAGAAACACAAACCCAAGTTAAAAACCTTGACTTAATGCTGGTTATCTCCACCCAATTTTCAGATTCCTTGTGCTTTTTAGGATGAGAGCAAAGCAGTCTGGGGCATTAGCAATCTGATTTTTATTAATTTCCCTCCTCCTTCCTTCTGTCCTTGTTCAATAACCTCAGAATCCATCTTCTGTGGGGTTTTTTGGTGCCCTGGACTTGCACAGAGTCATGCCATGAGCTTTTATTCATCTGCTGACATCAGCCATATAAAATTAAGCTCTATGTCCTCGATTTCCTTTACTGCTACAAGCTGTTGAATAGAATTTTGGATTGCCCTCAGTCTGGAGTTTCTGGAAAGCTGGATTTGGTGCCATCCCTGGCATGGGAATAGGGGCCCTTTATAACCCAAAAAGCTCAGATTCTTGTGACTCTGCAGACTCCTTTGTAAAACAGACCTGAAAGGGTGAGGTAGGGATGGAGCAGGGGTTTTGCTTGGCCTCATTTCTCTTGGTCTCTGTTGTTTTCTGGGGATCTCACCCCAGTTTCCCTCACATTTGTGGCGTGTGCCACCAGCAGTCCCTGCCATGGGGATCTGTGGGTTGGAAGTTGAATCCCTCCCTCCTCTAGAAGAGATCCAGAGACCCCTTGGGCCTCCCTGTGTCTGGCTGGGGTCTCCTTTTCCAACCTGCAACAGAATCTCAGGAGCCTCTTACACCCCAGCCTTGGCAGCTGCCCCTCCAGAAATCTCTCCAGAGATGGGGAATGTGTGTGAAGGGGTGAGGGGGGAAGCAGGAAACAAGCCCTGCCTGGGAAACTGAGCCTGGGTCAGCAAGAGCTGGCACCTCTTGACTCAGCAGCTTTTCTGTGACTGGGGCAGTGTCAAGTGGGTCTCTGGTCCTTGCTGCCCCTCTGTGGTTCTGTTAAATCGAGTGAGGGGTGTAATCCTGCCTGGCCAGGAGGCTTTGGGATTGCTGCAAGGAACAGCCCTCTGTGGATGCTGTCTCCCCCTAATCCTGTGGCAGCTCAGGGGTGCAGAGCAGAGCCCCGTGGCAGGAGGGTTTAGGGCAATTTGCTCCCTCCGTGCAGCTAATCCCTAAAGATGGTAACTGGCTTAAGACCTGAAAATAGGATCTTTTTATGCCTTTGCCAGCCATTTCTTTCTCTCCTCCTCATAACAATCCATGGGCTCTTCATAGCTCTTGCCACAAACCAGTTTTCCCCACTCCCCAGGTGCAATATTTAACCCAGCAGGAGTTATCAACATGACTGCCCGGGGCTATACCTTGAAAATAAGAGCTGAGACCCTTAATTCAGGCTATTAAAATGTGGGAATAAGATTTGCAGTACGACAAAACAAAACAAAAAAAATAACAACAACAAAAAAAAAAATCTCAGCCTGAAAATGGGTTGACACATGGAAAAAGAGGAGTCTATTGTGAATATCCCTTAGGGCTCTTGGTCTTCTTGGTCACTTGCTGTGGTGAAATCTGCTCACTCATCTTCAGGATGGGTGAAAGACAGCACAAAGCCTCACAGCAGCTTATGGTGGTCCACAGTGATAAACTGGGGAGTGGGGGCAGGTGGAGGAGGTTAGAGTAAATGTCTGGAAAGGAAATCACTTACTCCCTTCCTCAGACAACTCAGGTCCTTGAAGGTTCTTCTGTCCCAGGGTCTGCTCCTGCTCTCAAGGCAGTCTTTCCTCAGAGCTCCTGAGTGCTCAGCCAGTCAAACCAAACCATCTCCCCTGGCTGCTGCTGCTTTTTCTGAGCAGAGGGCGTTTGCCAAACCACCCACTTTGTCCCTTCCTGGCTGCTTCCAAGGGCAAGGTCCCCCTGCAGCACATGGGCTTCACCTGCTCAGAAGCAGCAGCTCCTCTACTGCAGTTTGGGCCCACACTGCTGATCCTCCTGAATAAAATGAGCATCCACGCAGCGGAACCGAAGCACAGTGGGCGGCTCAGCGCCAAATAAATGAAGGGTTGGTACGGCAGCTGCCAAGAGCATCAGCCTGATTTGCAGGCTCACAGGTCTGTGAATGCAACTCATCTCCCTGGGAGGGCAGGGGATGGCTGAAAGAGGGAGAAACTTGGGAGATGGTTCAGTGGGAAGCCGGCCCCTTGGAGTGACAGTGATTAATGGTGCATACTTTGCCACTAAGCAGGCTGAACATGTGGTAGGTGTCTACCAACGCTTCCTCTGAAGGCACTTATCTCATAAAAATGAGTTCTCCCGCGTATTTGACAAATCTTGATTGATTTTCACTCCTGCCTACCTTTCTGGTCCCTGCCTCTCACAAAAATCACCGTGTACGTGAGAATTTCCTCCAAGACAAAACTGACTCTGGAGCAGTGAGAGGAAGAGCTGGGGGCAGCTCCTTTTGTCGTGGCGCTTTTTTCCTGGCACCCATCCTGCTCCACCTCCAATGCTGAAGTCCTCCCTGTGTCTTTAGTGCTCTCCAGCTCTACCTGTCAGCCAATTAAGCTACATCCTTGCAAAAAGTTTTAGCACAAACTCACTGCAGTGCAGCTCTTCTCATCCCCAGCATGGTGGAGAAGAGACTTGCAAAGGGAATGGAATTACAGAGGGACACAGCTGAACCTGCAGGAACACCACTGAATGTCTGTGAATGATGAAAAACCCCTTTTTTATTAAGCACAAGTCCAGAGGCTGAGCCAGCAAAGCTAGGAAGGGAGAAGCCAGAGAGATGGGATCACCTTCCACAGGCAAGGTGTGAGTGTGCAGCCAGGGAGATGCTCCTATTTGAGATCAGAGCACTCATGAGCAGCCTGTATCCAGGAAAAAAAAACTCAGAATCCCAGAACAGACTGGGTTGGAAGGGGCCTTAAAAGGTCATCTTGTTCCAACCCCCTGCCATCGGCAGGGACACCTTCCTCTAGACCAGGTTGCTCCCAGCCCTGTCCAGCCTGGCCTTGGACACTTCCAGGGATCCAGGGGCAGCCACAGCTCCTCTGGGCACCCTGTGCCAGGGCCTCCCCACCCTCACAGGAAGAATTTTTCCTAATATTTATCCTAAATCCTATCCCTCCATGCTCTCACAAAAAACCCTTCTTAGGCAATGCCTTCTTGATGGCAGGTGCTGTATTTTTATATACAAACCCCCTCACAATGGTTCCCTACGATGCAGTAACAACCCAGGTGATCAATATGCAGAGATAGCACGAGGAAAACTTCTCTCTGCCTTGTCTGTCTCCTTTCACCTCCCCTGAAACTCATCTACCTCTGTGTGATCAGGTCACCCCCACAAACAGACAGCTCCTTTTCAAACCCCAGTGCTTTCAGATGAGTTACAGACCCTCCAAGTTCTGAGATAGGGGCAGGAAAATACAGCATTTGCAAAGCATTCTTCAAGTGACAAGCAGCTTAGAGGTGGAGTGCTCTCTCTGGGAAGATGCAGCGAGGGAAGCACCTCCAGCAATGGGAAGGTACACCTGGATCCACTTAAATGAAAGGCTCTTGTTAGGGAGGCCTGATTGGGCTGCCTTGCTTAGCCCACCTGTGAACAGTTCCGTGGCTGCAAGAGCTTACAGAAACCAGGCACTCCTGGAGTTTTCTGCTTTAATCTGGAAGCTGAAGTTGGAGGAAACTCAAGAACTTGGGATGGCAGGTAGGCAATATTTGGAGTCTGTGGGTGCGGGAGCAGATTGCAGGTAATTAGTTTCTCAGAGGGGCTGCTGCTCTTAAGGAATTCTTCTGTTTTGACTTGAGACACACAAGAAAGTGAAGAGGCTGAGGCAGATGCAATGATTTTGGAGTTCTCTAGGGCTAGGAGCTGGCAGTCTTTTCTCTCACAAACAAATACTTTTGGGAGTGAGCTTGGATCTGGGGTGCTCTGTTGCAGGATGCAGATGAAAAGGTGCTTATTGCTGTATTTCTAGAAGGGATTAAAGGAAACGTGGAGTAACAGATGCTTATCTGAAGAGATAAGGCTCCAAAGTTGCACAAGTCTTGTAGAACTTCTTCAAAGAAAGCACTTTGTGGCGTGCGCAGGACTTTTTTTTGGGTTGTGGGGGTGACTTTGGGCTGCTGAGTGTCAGCTGGGAGGAAAGCTCCACAGACAGAGACTGAAATGAGAACAGTTTACTGCCTTAGGGACACTGGTGTCTGGTGATCCTGTGAAGTCGTGAAAAAAGCTTGAAATGCCAGGCTGGACAGGGCTTGGAGCAACCTGCTCTAGTGAAAGGTGTCCCTGCCCATGGCAGGTGGGCTTTAAGTTCCCTTACAACCCAAACCTGTCTGTGTTTCTGTTATTAAATTCTGATTAAAGTACCAGGGAAGAAGAAATCTGGGGCTGGACTCTCAGCCTGGAGTATCCATGAATGTCTATTTTGGTGCCTCCTTGGGGAGCAGAGTGTGGAGAGCTGCCTCAGGTGCTTCTGTGCTCTCCCAAATCAGGCGATAGCCTTGGTTCAATTTCAGCTCCAAGCGTGTGGTTTGACCCAAGCTTTGGCTTTCCTAGGATTTGTCAATGTGCTGCTGATTCTGGCTCAGGTTCCTGGCCTATCCTTTTCCCCCCTGTATCTTCCTCCAGAACTGCAGTAGAAACCCTACATGTGCTGTAGAAAAGCTGCTGGGATGTTTTCCAGGCAACTGGCTGCAAGGAAGAGCAGCTCTCTCTTTCCTTTTTGTTTTAACTCTGCTTCTCCTGAGTTAGGTTACAAAACACATTAGTTTAGCTAAATTTCTTCATTCTGTGGATCGTGGTATTCTGCTTTCCTATGGAATTGTGGGTCTGATAAATGAATGGCAACTTCTGCTGATCCCCTGCACAGGGACCAGCAAATTATCGTTCCTGAAGGATGGATTTGGGATAAATGAATGTGGATGCTGCTGAAATTTTACTTGCTTAGATGTGGGAGCTGTTAAAATGTTGAGCAAAGTTGGGTGTTTTCACCTGTCTGGGATTCAAGGCAGAGTCTTGTATCTTTTTATTGCTGATTTCGTGGCTGCTTGTCCTTGTTAAATTCATTTTGTGGAGACTCCCATCTTGCAGATAATGGGGTTGCCTATGTTTTTTTTTGAGGTTATCACAGCCCTGCAGTGACCAGACTGGACTGTTTGCAGCTGCATGTTGCTTTTTTTAATAAAAAAAGGACTCATCTTGTGCAGCATTAAGCTGCCAATGCAAAACCTGTCTCGCTGTCAGTGATAGACTAATAAATTGAGTTTTCCTACAGGAGCGGGGGTACCTTCTCAGCCATGAATATCCATGTGATCCCAGCCATGAAAAGTGGTGCTCAGAATCAAAGATGATGAAATCTTTTCATTAAAGAAAGAAATCTCCAGTTGGGCTGGCTGTTGCTATCTCTTCCCCGCTCCCCCCAGAGAGCTCTCTGCGAATTCCCCTCTGAGCAGATCTGTCAGTTTGCGGTACTTGGGGCAGCGCTTGGGATAATTTATCTCCAGTTATTTTATTTCTGCTGCTTTCTGAGCTAATAACGAGAGATGAGGGGGTCATCTCCTGCTCTGGGCACCTTCCCATTACTTAACTAACAATTAATAAGCCAGATAATGGAGTGTTTCTCCCACACAGGAATAAACACTGACTCTATTAAACTGTGGCAGCGCAGCAGCTCCAATCTGTTCAGAAACTGCAGCCAGAGCACAATCCAGTGCCCTGCTTCGAAGGAGCTGTTTTCCCCAGTCTGCAATATGAAAACTAGGCTCAATTTATTGTTTTCCAGGCTAGATGGGGGAAAGTTTCTCACCCACTTGGACTAAGGGACCCTACTCCAGCAGCATGGTCACTCATGGCACTGTCCTGGGAAAGCTGGGGCCATTCCCATCTCTCAGGGATGCTCTGGGCCATGGGGAAAGGAGCTGTGGGAGCCCATCCGTGGGAGCTGGTGTCTGTGTTTGTTTGCAATACACTGCTTTAATTGCTGGAGCATAGGAAGGGTGCCTGTTTATTACAGTGTGTGTGCATCAAAGTAAATACATTAACTCCCTATAAACGTTTCCTTGCTGAAAAACCTCTAATTAAGAGTTCTCACCAGCAAGCAGCCAATTGCTTATCTTGGCAGCTTCTTGTGTCCCCTCGCCTTCAGCCACTGCTGGAATGTCGTGAGGGAGGGCTGGGACCTGCGGCGTGTTCTGGAGGAGGAGGACAGAGGTTTCCCTGTGCTGCTGGCATGAGGAGGACAAGACCTGTGTTCCTGTGACCAGTCCCATGTGCTCTCCCTGATCCTGTAAACATGAGCCACAGCATGTTGTGGGAGATGGGGAAAGCCCTTGGAATGTGGATTCACCACACCGGAATGGCCGGCACACCCTGGAACCTCTGACATCTCCCTGTGCCATCAACCCCGCACAAACCAGGCCACAAAGTCCCTCAGCCTGTGGCTGTCCTTCAAAGTACCCTTTTCCCCTCCCTCCTCCTGCTGCCACCGACTCTTTTGATTGTTTCACCTCAATCTGTCCTTCCAGAGACCAACCCCTGCAGAATATTGCTGGTGGCAGTGCAGACTTTTTTTGACATCCAGAAGTGTGCCAGACCACTGGGCTGCCATTTGGAGAGATCAAATGATTCCCGTGGCTGTAGAATTATGACACTTGCCTTGAGGGCTGGAGGGACTGGATATTCACGAGCTGAAAGCTGCCCCTTTGAAGTTTGGGATTTCTGGAGATGTCATCTTTTATGTATGTCACCAGCCAGGTTGCTTTTCATTTTGTTGGAGTGTTTTTCTTGTCTAGATTCTTAGAGAGCAAGACCTTCCTTCAAGGCAGGAGGGATGATGAGAAAGATAGATGAGCCCAGATGCTTATGCATTACATATCTCTTTGAAATGGAGTAGTTCCAATTTCTCAGAGCTAACAACTTGCTAACGCCCCGCGTGTTTGTACACAGCGCTTTTCTCCGGGCTGGGTAGGAATCGGGAGTTCCCTGATCCGCGGGGGGAAATCTCTGCTGGGTCTGGTTTAAATTGTGCCAAAGCTGAGCCTGGCTTTAAGTCAGAGATGTTTTCCCTAAAGCAGTGGAGTGGACGGGCATCAAAACCCATGCTTTTTGTCAAGGGGCTGTTTTGCTGTCCCCACTTAGTGGGGACAATCCCTGGTGGCAGCGGTGGTGTGAGAGATGCTGGCCTTGAAAAAGGAAACCCCCTCCACGCCCTTTGTGGTACACAGCCAGCCCCTTGGAGTGTCACTTATTCCTAGGATTGGTGGAAAAGCAATAAAATGACCCAAGGCAAAATTAAGCTGATTAAATGCCGGTGTTTCAAAGGACTGTGTATTTTCCCAGCTGGGGGTTGTCTCACCCCTTAGGCACCCCTTCCATTAAAATTCCTGGGACTGACTGAGGGTGATACGCCATCAGGTTGGACTGTGGCATGCCAGGGTATGGGTTAGGCAGGAACAGCCTTTCTCCTCCTTAGGAATAAAGTAAAATCTGCCTGTCACTTCTTGCTTTTAGCACTTTTGTTGAGAATTAAGCGATAAACAAGCCAGTCACAAAAACTGTCCGACATATTGTGATCTTGGCCATGGTTCCAACATCCCTGTCTTGTTTTGGCATCCAGCTATTGAGGGACCTGTGCTCATTTCCACCTTTTATCCTGCTAGGCCACTTTTAAAGGAGTAATCATTTATGCTCTCATGGTTAATATCTGATCCAGGGAGAGAGGAGCTGCTCTGAATCCTGTGGCATCCGTCCTTGCCATCCGCTGGGCTTGCAGGACATCACTGTGGGAATGGAGCCTCACGTCAGGCAATGCAAGTGGCTAAAAATCCTCACTTGAAGGTGGTGTGGCTTGACCTGAGCCACCTCCTGCTCCTCAGGATCTTTGCTCAAGCAAGAAGTGCTCCTGCACGGGCACTGCAGCAAAGCAATGGGCTCTGCCTGTGCAGACACAGGCTTAAAAATGTGCTTTAGCCAAAAAGAACCAGTAAAACTAAGTCTTTCCTTGCTGGCTGTGACCTAGATACTCTGTCTGACGAGACCTCAGTGGCTGTGGTCCTTGCTAGTGGAGCAGCAGCTCTGGCAGGCGAGCAGGCAGAAAAAAGCTGCTCTGAGACTCTCTCGTCAGCCTCCCACATACATCAGTGTCTCGTGCCTATGAGGAACTCTTGGACAAAAAAATTATTGAAAAAAAAAGGTTCCCCTTGCACACAGAGCAGTGACAGATCTGGATTGTCTGGAGAAGATGAAATAATTTATAAGCTTCGGTTTAATGTTCCTGTTTCCTCTTTTTTTTTTTTTTTCCCTACAGCTGCCACCTCCCCACCTTCTGTCACTGTCGTCTAAATGAATTTACAAGGAAAAGAAAATACTTCTCGTTAATGTTCTCACACAAACGACACATTAGCCAGGGAGACAAAAAAGAAAATAATAGATTGTGAAAGCAAACCCTCTCTGAGACAGTCTGAGCATTATCAGGAGCAGCCTGGGAGAGGGACTGGGGGGAAAGGGACAAGGGAGGAGGAGAACAGAGCAGGCTGGAACAACAAATGTAGCGTTTATGATAATTATCCATGTTTTAATCCCTGTTTCCAACCAAGCATTCACTTCCTTTAATTAGTTCTCGATTAGAAGGAGATTATCTAATAAATTGTACAAATAAAGAGCAGGTTATCTTTACAGTATTCCTGCACAGCAAGTTCTGAAAGGATGAGGATGCAGGGATGGGGCTTGAGAGGGACACGAGCATGGAAAACCTTGCTCTCCTTTTTCCTCATTTCCTTGGCTGCAAATATTGGCTGTTTCTGGCATTAGCAATGCAACCAGTGAAGTAAATCCGTAATTAAACTGAATTAGCATGTACTTGGAAGTTTAACATGCACAGACACAAAGAAGGTTCCTGCTTGGAGCATTTCCAGTATGATTTGTAGGGGAGGTGAGGGAGGGAGAGCAAATAAAACTGTATAGTTTAGTTAAAAAAACAATTCTGCTGAAATCTGTTCTGAATTTTTGTGCTTAGGAGAATGTAATGTGGGGTTTCTTTGTGGCTGGTTGAAGAGAGCCTCCTTAGTTCACCAGGAGATCTTTGGAAGTGGAATGCTGGAAGTGTGGCTGCACTGAGGTCTCTGGGTGATGCACACAGGAACTGGAAGCTGTGAGAGGTGGGTGATGGAAGGTAATCAGCATTTCTGCTCTTCCAAGGACTTAACTCTTAACTTTACACCTCGCCCAAAAACTCAAGTTCTGGCAAGACGTTCATCTACAGCCCCTTGTTAGCTTCTCTCCTCAGCTCTGGTGATGAGTTACCTGCGCTGTCGTGCCAGGTTCTCAGAGCTGGTGGTGGCTGGATGGCTTTGGAGCTGGAATCCAGCGGGTTTGCCATGCTGAGGCCCTGGGCAGGGCAGGCGGGCTGTGCGTGGCGCTGGGCTCTGGCTCCACCCTTCCCAATGATTTTCTAGGCCCATGGTTGAGCAGTCAATACTTTCGTTGTCTGGTTTTAATCCAACTTGACAAGGGAGGAGAGACCTCAGAGATGCCGAGTTTGTGCCAGCCCAGATAAATCTGTGGCACTTCGGTTGTGTCACCCCTCAAGCGAAGACTGACGGGGGTGTGTCGGCCTTCAAGGTGCTGGTGTGGGGCTGGAGGAGTCAAAGAGGGTGGTGTGGGAAGGAATAAAGGTGGGACTTGGCAGAAGCAGAAGTGAGAGGCTGGGAATTGCCTCCCTGGGTCTGTCAGGTTGTGTGCTTCAGTCAAGGACGTGTCCTGCTCATGCCCAAAGTGACCTCCCCATCGATCGAGACAGTCAATAGGCAGCTACTTAAGAGTAAAGTTCCGTTTTCTTTCCTTATTTCTAGTTCTTCTTCTTCACTTTAATTATCTAAGATAGATAAGCAGCTGCAGGCCAATTAGAAAACAATTACCCGCTGTAATCAATGCTGGTGTGGAAAAAGGGTGAGGATGAGCGTAAAAGCTCAAGAAATGCCTTAAAACACAGCGCTGAGGTAACGCTATCCACGACTCCATCCTTGAAAGTCCTTTGCCTTAACTTCCCCAAGGTAAAGAGCCAGGAATGTGAGGAGTTTCAGCCAGAAAAAAAAGCCAAACTAAGTAAAAAAAAGTAAGGAAATGACTGGGCCCTTCCAAAAGTGCAGAATTAAGGATAAGGATGGGGACAACAGCTTTGTGTTTTTTGAGCAGGGAGTCTGTTTTCTTGTGCTGCTTTCACCTGGGAGAAAACAATCCTAATTTTATACAGGCTGTAATGGGCTCTGCACTGGCTGTTACCACTCACCAATGAGATCTGGTGGTTATAATGGATGGCTGGATGAAAATATCAACTCTGGCCTCAGTGCTGGTCAGAGGCAGTGACTAAAATGATAGGAATTGCTAGGAAAACAAGGAATGACACGGTAAACTGTATCCTGCCATGACAGAGGGTATATGTGTGTCATGAGTGGCCTGCCAGTGACTCTGGCAAGAGAGGGAAGGGTTTGGGGAGAGGCAAGAAGGATGATGAAGGTATGGAAGTGGTTCTTTCACAGAATGGCTCAAAAGGATAGGTTTTTGGAGTCCCTGCCTTGTGTGCTAAAATCCCACAGAGACCCAGGAATGACCCTAGTGTCTCCCTGTTCATACCAAGTCAAAGTTTCTCACAGGAGCACTTCACACATAACTTTCTGCTTTCTTTTTCCCAAGCTGGGGTTGGGGGGGGTGCCTGAAAGGTGTTATTGTCAAAGAGCTGCCGCCAGGAAAATGTACCCTAAGAAACTTCCCAGACATGGCAAGGACTGGGGAAACTTGGAGACCTGTGTAGTTCTCTGATGTCATGCAAACCAAAGTTGGTGATTTCTTATCTGTTTGGGATAGGAAACAGCACAGCTGGAAAAAATGGGACATTTCCGAGCTAGGAGCTCAGTGGTCCTCCTGCCTGTGGCAAGCACTTGTGCTGTGTCGTGTGACCCACAAAACAAGGAGTTTATATTCAGAGCATCGTGCACCTGGTTTTATCTGGGTGTTGAGAGCCTCCCAGAGGAGTCTGGAACCTCTGAGCTGTGGGTGGCTATCTGGGAGAGCAGTGTGCTGGGTGCTCCAGAAGCTGCTGTGGGTTCTGGAGCTGCTCCTGCAGACCCTGTCCTGATGGACTCTGTGGGACTGGGCTGGGGAGGAGCCACCCTGGCTCTTTCTGCATCCCAGCACCACTGAGGCCAAGCTGGTGAGGGAAAAGGAAAGGGAAGCTGCTGGTTGAGATGGGAGCACAAATGTCCTTGGGTGGAACCCCCGCAGACTTTAAGGGCTATTTTGGTTATTCTGCAGGAGGATGGTGCTGGCTCAGCTACGCTGAATTGGCTCCTTGTGACAAAACCCAGAATCCCTGCTTGGATGTGTGGGAGAAATGAGTTTTCCCCCACTTCCCTGGCAGGTGAGAAGCTCTCGGGGTGGCTTTCTCCTCTCTGCCTGCTTTAGTGCCAGCCCTGCCAGCGCAATGGCAGGTAAATGGCAACTCAGTTGCCAAAATAGCTCTGTGTGAGCAGCAGGCGGACAAGCAAAACTGAACCGTCTGCAGTCCTGGAGAGCCTGGATTTAGAAAGATTTCCAGCAGTCATCAGCAAAAGAAGAGCAAAAGGTGAGTTTTCTCCGTGGTTGCCAGCTCAGTTTCTCAGTTTCTCCTCGCCTCACTGTGTGTTTCTCCAAGGAATGCAATCCCGGCTGGCTCTGCAACCAGAGAAGGGATGCTTGGCCTGGTGCTGAACTTGGCAGAGCTGTTGGAGAATTAGACATAGCAGCATTTTCCTTCCACGTTTAATCTCTCTCTGATTTCCTCTGATGGCCACCAATATTTCTGCTTCATTATATATGACACTCAATAACAAAAGTGGGGCTTTTTTGTGAAATATTAACTGCACACCAGTGGTTTGCTCGTAATGAACTGTCTACGTGGAGATCGCTAACTACAGTGTAATTATCAGTGAATAATTCATGGTGAATAATTGAATCGTTTTAGCCCTTTCTGACGAAATCAGACAGTGACTCATGATTTCTGGGAATTATTCTTAGAACACTTTAATGGTGCCTATTTCACACGCTGAGGTCAATCAGGAATATTTGAAGATCGGCTGTGGCGGGCGGATCTGTTCCTGGGCCAGACAGGAACAGGCTTTTGTTGCAGAAACTTGAAAGAGGAGAGATAAAAATGATTACCTTTTGTTCCAGCTTGCTGCTCGGAGCTCTGCTGTTCCTGAGCAGCTTTGCCGGTGGAATTGTGGTGCTGGAATGTTTGCGGCGAGATGGATGCATGGGAGCAGATAACAACACGTTCCAGCAGCTCCCTTCTCATAATCTGAAGTCCACAAACAACAGGCTTTAAGCTCATCCCCTCTGTGGATCTGTGAACAGCCCATGGATTCGAGGAGCTGTCGGAACACAGGGTGAGAAGTTTCCTTCTCCTGTGGATCAGAATGGCACCAGCTCCCAGGCGAGAAGAAAAAGCCTGATGTAAATGTGCCTCCCAAGCCTTTTGCTCAGAGAATTTTGATCTATTCCCCAATTCCCTTTCGTTTTTCCTGCCTTTGCTTCCCAAAAACATACATGATCTGTCACAATTTATAACCTCTGGTTTAAGGAGGATGGGGCAGACAAATTCATCTCTATAAAAGCTTCTTTTTTTATTGCACTTAATGCGCACCTTTCGCCTTGTGTAATGGAGCTTACATTCTGGAAAAAAATAACTTTGACATCTTCCTATTTTATCTCTTCTTTCCCTTTGGCTGCACGAGCATCCCGCTCCATCCATGTGAGCCAGGCAGCACGGGAAGCTTCCCTTTCTCTCCATCTCCCTTTCAGATGCTGTTTTTCCCAGATCTCTTCCTGGTGCCTGGCATGTTTAGGTATTGTCCAGCTGTACAGATTTCCTCATTTCCTTCCCTTCTTTCATATCAGAGGTGTCAACACCTTGCAAAATGCGCTAGAGTCACCATGACTTCAATTTTCCGGGGTTGTTTTGCTGGTGAGGAGCATCCTGTAGATGATGAAAGGCGATTTTTGGGTGATTACTGTGACTCTTGACCTCCCTCCTATGCCAGTCTGCTCCCAGCGCGTGCCCCACTGATCCCATGGTGGTGGATGCAGCCTAGTGCTCTGTGGGAAGGGATGTTGGTGCTGAGAGGTGCCCAGGCATGGGTCAGGGGACAGGTCCTGTGCATCAGCCCTGGAGATTTCCTGTCTGGCACAGTCACGTCTTTCCCCGCTGGGGCCTCCCCACCCTTTTCTGCATCCACCTCCGACCCCGGTGCTCCTGGAGGGGCTGCAGAGCCTCCCCTGGCTGGGCTCCCACGGGGAAGCACAGTCTCCTTTGACTCTGGCGTGTTAGCCTGTAAGAGAGCTGACCCCACCAGGGATCAGGCTTGACCCCAAACTGTTAAGGAAAAATGCAGACAATCCCACAGCCCCATCCTCTTCCCCTCTGTGCCCTCTCTCCTCCTTTGCAGGACCTGGGAATGTTGCTGCCCCTGGCAGGCCTCAGCCCCGCTTAGCCATCAGGGCTTTGAAGATTTGCTGTACCAAAAATGGGGGGATGAAGACCTCGAGACACACAGAATGGTTTTCAGAGCTTTCTAGGAAAGGAGCATTGCCACTGCAGTTACAGGAAGCTTCCTTTTCAAAGCACTTTTGTTATTTTGCTCCCAAAAAGGACAAATCAGAGGTTGACCTGAGAATTAAAGCCCCTGAGTCCAGGAGAGAGCTTCACCCAGCTTGAATTGGTGGCGTTTTGTCAGGGCAATACAAGCAAATAGCAGCTTGGGGGTTATGGCTTTGCACTGTCAATAGGGTGGCCTTCAGGGGAGAGGAGGGCTGGAAACAGGGAATCAGGTTCTGTTTTCCTTTGGGAATCTCTGGCTTAAAAAACACCCAGGCAGCAAATGAACTGCCATGAACTGCTGCATCACTTTGAAGCTGAGAATGCGACTTGCACAGTGCCTGTTTGAGAGCTCAGCTGGAGCTTCCATAATCCAAGTTTAGAGAAGAAAAGGGGGGAAAAAAACTCCACTAAAACATGAGTTTTATCCTTTTGTATTACTTGATGTGGAAAAAAACTGGTATGTCAGCACCTCCTGAGGTCCCCCCACAGTGCTGCTGAAACATGAGATCTGCTTTTGAAGCCAACTGGATGGAGCTGGAAAAAAGGCCGTGAGCAGCATTGGGAAATGTCTGTGGCATCCAAGAGCTCCCTGGCCTGCAGCCACTCAGGGGTTAAAGTAATGTCTTCCTCTTTCCCAAAAATCACTGAAATGATGAAAAATGGGCTTATTTGCCCCTGTGCTCCGGTCCCTGCCAGGGCAGAATCTCTGGGGAGGAGAAGAGTGAGCAATCAGGTTCCCTGAAAAATTGTGGGGTGCAGCACATGCAGCTGTCCTCCTTGGGAGCTCTGCTCCAGGGAAAGCCCTTCCCAAGGGAAAATGAAGGCTGGAGACAATGGGGAGAAGGTCCCCCAGGTCTGTATCTGAGGGTGAGGAAGACCAAGCTCAAGGATGTTGGGCATTTTCCTCTGGAAGAAACAACCTGAAAGCCATGGTTATGGAATAGATGTGAAATCCTATGGAAAAGTGAGAAACCCGATGTTGATTCCGGTGCCTTTTGTCTTTCCATGGCATTTTTGCCTGCTAGGTGAGCCTCTCAAAAGCCATGCATCCTGGCTCCTCTTTCCAGTTTTGATCAAATGTATCCCAATACTCATGCTCCCAATAATCAAGTTATATCTCCTGGATGCCTCCTGAGTCTTAGAGGGACTTTTATTCTCCAGATCAAGGCAAAGAGGGCATCCATCTGGTCTCCCAGGAGGTGTAGAGATTCTGTGAATGCTGCATTAGGCACTAAAATTACCCACTGGATATTACACAGAGCATGTTGACACGAAAAAAAAATAAAAAATAGGCTATTTTCTTTTTCTGAGTAGAAAGAAATTGGCTGTGTGCACTCAGACGTGCTCCAGATTTGGATACTGCATCATTGTGAAAGGGATGTGAGGTGGAGAATATCTGGGGTATTGGTATGTAAATGAACACTTTAATTATTGCAGTCTGATTGCTGATTTCCCATGTCTGGTGCAGCCGGAGCACCTGGATCCTGTAGGGATGTGGAGTTTATTTGGATCAGGTGGGCAGCTGGGGTGTCCTAGCTGCTGCTGGCACACCTGGGCAATGCGTGGGAAATACCTAACCTGGGCTGGGAGATGGAAAAGCCACAGGGATTTTGGTGCTGCAGCATGAGGTTTTTGAAGACAGCTCCTAAAAACTGGCGCTGGGGCAGAGCAGGGGTGCCAAGTGCTCCTGGGAGCTCCAGGCTGACCCCCTCCAGGCAGTCCCTGCTTCACTTGTGGCTCAGGCAGAGCCTTCCAGGCCAAATCTTGGAAAATGTTGTCACACAGCTGTCCCTCACAGCCTCCTCCCCAGCCTCCTCCTGCTGGGAGGGGGGAAGCCCCCAGCCATGTCAGGGCTTTGCCTCCTCATTATCTCATGGATCCCCCCCCTCTGTGCCCTGGGCTTTTCACAGACCCCCATTATTTCCAATCCCCTTCACTTGTCAAAAGTAATTTGGCGACTTATTATCGGTCAGACAAAACAGCTCTGGGCTCTGCCAGCCCTGACGAGGGGCCCGGCTGCATCCCAACCTTTATCCCTCTCTTCCATGCAGGCTCCCCTCTCTCTGGCCTGAGCCGCTGAGGGGGGCATTCAGCAGGCAGATCCCAGCCCCAATTAGCAGCCCAGGAATTTTAATTAGTTGAGCAGTCAATTATATCAGTGGACACCCTTTGGCCTCTCCCTTCTCTCCTGCCTTGCAGCCCCGCTGTCCGTGGGCAAAGCTCCCGGCCTTGCTCCGAGCCCTCTGGAGGAGCTGCCAGGGGGGCCTGGCTGTCCCAGATGGTGGCTTTGTGGATTTGTCCCCTCTGAGGCACAGCCTCGTCCCTGACCTCCACTTGAACTGGGACTTTGTGCCCTCCCAGACCTGCCCTGCTAGTGGCAGTCTGAGCAAGAGGGAAATCGAGTAGGGAAGAGCTTTGGGTTTGGGCTCCCTTCTCTTGGCTGGGTGTCAGGGAGAGGAAGAGGATGGGGAGGTTTGGAGAGAGGAGCCTTTCCTTCCCTTCTTACATGCCTCTTGATGCTGATTTGCCAGTTCTCCTCTGAGGCTGGGACACCAGGGGAGCTGCCAGCTTGTTAATACCATCACTTGCCTGTCAATAAGAATCCCTTTGGATCTGCTCTGCTGTTTCTGTTTCATTTGCTTCCTAAAATTGCCTCCTCTCCTGCTCCTGCACCAGCAGCTGGCAGCACTCAGGGCTTTGCTGCATCTCCAACGTAGCTGAAGGGGCACTTCTGACCACCACTGCTTCCTCACCTTGTTGGGGAATCAAAAAGCTGTCCTAAACTCATCAGCCCTTGCTATTGATTAAAGTCCTTCTTCATTTCGGTGTTTCTTACAGTTTTGTGTTAAGTGTTGCTCTTTCTGTTGTAAGATACGGCTGCAGTGAGTCTCAAATCTGCACCAAATCATGTCCTCGAGGTTCTGGACGTGCTTTACAAGGTGACAGGACTCTGACCCTGCACAGGCATTCCCAAATTCTGGTCATAGTGCAAAGTGTCTTTTCCGAATGCCTCTTTCTGGGGCGTGAAGCAGCTCGGCCATCCCTTCCTGCATCCCTCCATGCAGGAATCCAGCCTTTACCCTGTGGCAGGATGTAACTCTGTTAGAGCCTGGCTGTGTGCAGCTGAGCCTTTGGGCACGGTGGCTCTGGAGCTGTGGTGGCACAGGCTGCTGATCTCCTGCAGTAATTACCGGGCGTTTGTCGGCATCTCGGAGGGGGAACTCCTCTCCCACCAGGAATTGCGGGCTGGGAAAGCAGGGAACGTGTGAGCAGATGTTCGGGAACACGCAGGCAATTACCCTGAGCAGCTCGTGCCCCTCTGACGGGGCCATTTCACATCAGTGAGATGATCAGGAGCTGATGACACACACACGGTGGGGAAGGGATTCTGAAGCCATCTGGCTGTACCCAGTGTGATATGGGGAACATCTGGTAGGCACGTGTAAAAATAGGATTATCAGGGGAAAAAAACCCCACAACAGTGACGGTGGAAAGGACGTCTTGCCATCTTAATCCCCCTCCTCTTCTTCCTCGCTGTAACATCAGAGGTTCTCAGGTTGCACTCAGAGTGGTTCTCTCTGTGCAACAAGTACAGTTTAATAGCTGTGGGTTTTAATGTGCCTCAAGCACGGAGAAAATAATGGGCTCTGATCTCTATTAAAAGGGGAGGGAAAAGGTTTGGAGGAGAAGCCAAAGGCCGTGAAGGAAACGGGGCTTTGCTGTTGGTCATGCACTCAGTTATTCCTAAAGAGAAAGGCATAACTCCCATACCATGAAGACACTTTCTCTCCTGCAAGGTGCTTGGCAAGGAACAGAGAGAACCTCCTAGTTTCAAACCAGCCAGAATGTTAAAATACTTTGCAGAACCTCAGGTGAGATTTCCCACCAGGGAAACGCCAAAAGGATGAAGTGAATCAAACGGAGAGGAGAAGACCATAGTTAGACTAGGAGAAAACAGCTGATCCCACACTTCCCTGACAAGTCTCTCTCTTGCTTTGATTGATCTCTGTGAGGAGCAAAGCTTTGCCAGGCTGCCAAGCGTCTTGTGTACCCCGTCAGGCTGGTTTGAGTGCCTCTGTCTATTGTGAATGCGAGATCTGAGAGGAACGCATCTTGCTTGAGATTTAACTGTGTTCCTTCTGTTTCCATCCTTCCCAGCTGTAAATATCCAAGGATTAGAGCAAAACTGGCTGTTTTGTAACTCCTGGGTGAGGCAGAGCAGGAGAGGCTTTGCTGGTCACAGTGAACCATCAGTTTTCTTGTTAAATTAAAAAGATGATTCACAGGGTTGTGATACGGGCAGCACATTAACCCCCTCCTTAGAAGGATGGACACTGTTCAAACCACAGAAAACCACCCTCCTTCACCTGGTGCCTTTTATCCCATGCTGTTGGGATCAGACCTTTGGATGTCACGAGATACTTTGATTTCCCCTTTGAAAAAGTGAAGCCAGGGAGGACAGGGCACATTCAGCTGCCTGGGCTGGGGTTTGTCGCTTTCTGAAGCGCCCGGCAAAGACAGAGAACCTGCTCCTCATGTGGGGGGAAAGAAAAGCCCACAGGTGTGGGCAAAGTGGCTCATTTTGTGCCTGGAGAAGGAGGATGGGGGGCACATGTCTTCTCCATCCTCATTCCTTCCTTCTTCAGGGCAGAGATTCCTATAAACACCCATAATAGGAGATGAGGATCAGCTTTTTCCACAGCATTTCCGCCTTCGCTTAGAACCCTAAATAACAGCTGGATTCTTTCGGAAAAGCACCTCATCCACCAGCTCTTCATATTGCTGGACTCACTTGAAACTCCTGGCTGTAATGGCTGCAATTATGAATTAATGGCCCTAAATTCACCATCAGACCTAATGCCTGGTTCTCCTGTCTGGTTCTTGTTTCCATTCTGCCTTCTCACTGCTGTTCCACAGCCACAATTATTTGTCATTAGTCATTAATCTTGAAAGCATCAGCTTTATTTTCTCTTATTTTCCTCCAAGAAACCCTTGCCTGCTCCCAGGTTTTTATTGTTCACTGTTTTCCATCACTCTTTCCCTCGCCTCAATCTAATCAGTTTTGTACCGCTCTAAAAAGTATTTTTTTCCAACGGGGGAATAAAGCACCGGAGCGAACGTGCCCAAGAGATGTGTGTGACACAGCTGATGCTGCCAACACCTGAGGGATGTTTATGCCCTGCTTACAGCTCAGCCTGCTGGGGAGGGGGCAGCGTTAGAGCATTTTTCCATACAGCTGTAGCAATCCTGGATTTTTCCTGTCCCGCTCTCATTCCGCTGCAGCAGGAGAACCTCTCATGGGGTCTTTCTCCAGGACTCTGGCTGGTGTGGAGCTGTTTCTCCCTGCAGAGCCCAAATCTCATTAAAAGGCTGGCACAGGTGTTTCTGGGCTGAAATCTTGCTGGAAAAGGGTGAAATGATCCAGGAGGGACAAATCTTAGACCTGTGACCAGCACCTGAAGTGAGAACGAGAATCAGGTCACATCTCAAAGGGTGTAGAAGAGCTCAAAAACGCATCAGGGTGTTTAAAATAATGCTTCTCTCTTTCTCTGGGAAACAGCTGGCAGAGCTATTGTGGCAAAGGCACATCAGGATGGTCCTCACTGGCAATGCAGAGGGGAGGATGCTGAGAGATGCTGGGACCTGGTCCCTGGCAGGCAGGGAGCTGTCCTTGGAGCTCCAAATGTCCAGAGCATCCAGATATCTCCCAGCTCTTATTGTCTGCATCCCTGGACAGTCCTGTGGGACAGGAGTGCTGTTAGTGAGGGGAGATCCCTCTGATGGGTCAGTCACATCTCCTTTGCCTTCAGTCACCCAGTGTCCTGATCCCAGAGTGGAAAGATGTTCCTAGAGATTGCTTCCTACTCCCAAGATCTCCATTTTCTTCCTTCGCTCTCCCCGAGACTGACTCCAACATGTTTTTTCACCACTCCCGAAGTTCTTGTCTTCTTGCTGTTGCCAGCTTTCCTTTTTTGCTTCCATATTTCTCCCCGCACCCCGTCCTCCCTTGGATCCTGACTCTTTCCAAGGAAATGGCAGGGGTGTTGTTGCTTCAGCTGCTGCCGGCCCCTCTGGTGCCTTCCAGATGGAGAGACTCAGCGTTGGTCCAGGTTTTGCTTCCTTCCTGCACACACAGACTGTAGGCTAGGGAGGGAGGGAGCCAGCAAAGGATGCTCAGGGCAAGAAGTGAGAGATTGTGCATCCATCCCATCAGTGTGAAGAAGAAAGTGGAGACAAAGCAGGGGCCAAAAGAAGCCGCTTAAACCAGGCACGTGTCCAACTCCCGCGTGAGATTTTGGCAAAGGTGACCAACAGTGGCAAAAAATATTAACTCTGATAGCTGAGCATTCTGTGGCTTTAATTACAAAATTCACCAGGGCTTACTCAGATCCCTGGAAAGTAGAGACTGGGAGAGGAAGGCAAAAGAAAAGGTTTGGGCAGCAAAACACCCTTATTTTAGTTTTTGAAATATTTTTCTCCTCAGGGTGGTTTTTTTCTCCCCCCTGGCTGTCCCCCTACTCAGTGAGACCAAAGGCATGTGGAACATTTGTTTCAGTGGGTACCAAAGGTGGGAGAAAATTGGACATTTTGGAGAGAAGTGGGACAAAAAATTATCTCTCAGGAAAACAATAACCAATAGCAGCAGAGAGTTGCAGGAAGTAGAGAAAATGTGACATTTAGGGAATAGCCTACAATTCAGGCAGACATGTGACCAACAGGGAAAACAATAGCCTTGTGACATTTGGGGACCAACTCCATTAAAAAAGAGTGCTGCTGAAATGTGCCAAACCCACATGTGCAGCCTCCTTCTCCACTGCAAAATGCAGGGGAAATGGTGGTTGGGAGGGAGAGGGGAGGAGAGGGTTATTTTTGTTTAAATATGTTGGGACTAGAAGGGATCAAAAGCTGCACCGAGTCTTCCCTGAAGCACTAAACATTTTCTCTGCCAACCAAGTGCCCAGAACTTGGCAAGGCTTCACCGACTTGATCGCTATCCAGTAGTCAAATGCTGCAATGGAAACTTTCCAAGGAGCTGATGACTGATCATTAGTGTTGCTCAAAAGCGTGTTCAGCTTTTCGCGCTGGGTAAAGCCACGGAGGGAGTGTGGAGGTGCCTTCCCTTCCAAAGCCCATCCTAGCACTTCCCAAGGCATCCTAACTCCCTGAGCCCTGCATCTGCTGCTGTTGGTAAGCAGGGAAGGTGAGGGTTGGGCTGTGCTAGCAAAGCTGGTTGAGGTTGGTTTTGGCTCGGGACCAAGCCTCCTTTGGCTGCTCTCACTCTGTGTCCCTGCCCGACATCCCCAGGGATGCAAGTCCGTGGTGGTTGCATCCCCCTCCAGTTTGGTTTTGCTTCTTGTGGGGAAATACAGCCCCAATATGCACCTAACAGAGAGAATTTGTGGGGGTGACAGGCATTTGGAGGGGACACCCAGCAGACACCTGCTGTGTTTGCTCCTGCCTCTGTGTGTGCCCATGGGAATGAAGCTCTGGGAAGGATGGATGCCTTTGGCTCAGCAGTTTTCCACCCAGTTATAGCTGAATGGAGAAGGGAGGATGCAGCACCTTTTTGACTCTGTTTCCCATTGGGAGAAGCCCGCAGGGATTTTCCTTGGTGGGTGAGAGGTGCTGGATATGTCTGTCTGCTTCCTTCTTGATCGTCTCCAGCTACTGGCAGTGGAGAGCCATGGGCTGACTGTAGCAGAAACAGATGGGAAGTTCTCAATCCAATAAAATTCCTGATTTTTATCATGGATGTGTTGCCTCCTCTTGGCAGCAAAGGCCTGGAGACCTCTCAGCCCCACGACCAGGCACCACCTCCCGCTGCCACAGCCGTTCCCAGCCGGAGGATCCCGGTGTCCTGCCTGGGTGGTCGGACAGCAGGGGCAGGGCGGCTTTGGGGGAAGCAAAAGCTGCCCCTTTGTGCCAAGGAGGGGAAGAGAAAACCTGGATGTCTCTGGAAACCCTTCTTCCTTTCCCAGCCCTGGCTTCATCAGAGCATCCTGTTAGGACAGCTGGTTTTAAAGCTTGTGGAAGAGGAGAGCCGTGTTTGACATATGGCTTTAAAAGTGCTCATGTGTTCACAGCCCTAGAATTACCCAAACGTTGTAGCAGGGCTAAGGGGGAAGAGATCAGCCAAACACTCTATTTTTCCACCTAAAACTAGCTAAGATGGGTTTGGGGAGAGACTGTGAGGGGGAAAAACACAGGCAAAGTGGCCCTATTAAAGCAAGGTAGCAAAGGCAAGTCCTGAATTTCAGAGCACAGTGTCTGCCCTTTCTCGCTGCCTAGCAGAAATCAAAACAAAAATAAGCTGAGAAACCATTTTCAGCCTCATTTTCAAAGCCATCTCTGACCAGGAAATAGCCCTGAAATGAGTGTGAGAAGTTAAGAGCCACGCAGGGAGACTTAGGAAAGGAGCTGGTGGAGTGCTAGGAAGGTTTGTTTGTGTGCAAAATGTATTATTACCTATCTTGGAAAACACAGGATATTATATTGCCTTACATTTGGGGTATTTTTGCTGCAAGGCTCCAGAGTGATTTGTGGTGGTGGGGCTGAGGGAAGATAACAAATGGAAGCTTATGAAGAATGGAATTTTCCCCCCATTCAGTTTTAGTATTAAATAGCTGCTTGTATCAAACAATTTCTCCCCCTCTCCCCCTTCTTTTTTTTTTTTTTGTGGTGTGCAGAGATTAAAAAAAAAAAACCTTTATTTGCTAATGCCACTTATTTAATTTAATCAGGCTGAAGTACACCTTTAATAAATTTGCCTCCGAAATGAAAAATTACAAAGATGTGGCAGAAGAATATTTTAATGAAAACTGATGATGTAGCAAGTTAGAGCAGAATTATGTCCTCCCCCTGCCCTTTCCTAGCACGCAGCAGCACGAGAGAGCAGCCAAATATCCCTCAGAAAATCACAGGCTGTGCCGTAGAACTCTTTTTAGTTCTCCTGCCTGGAGATCTTCTCCATTGTGCGGGTTGTTTGCTGATTTCTAGACAACCTGCCAAGAAATCCTGGAGTAACAGCACTGAAATAAAGCAGGCAGCAGCATCAGTCTGCAGGATGTGTGATGCCAGGCTGGACTGTCCAGGTGCTGGGATATTCATGGAAGAGGTTGTTCAAGGGCAGGGGATGCATGACAAGGAGAACTATTCTTAGATGGATCCTCAACCAGTCCCAAATCCACCCTGCTTCCCTTCCAGATGATGGCACTCAATGGTGCCAGCAAATATTTACCTGGCCCAAAGCTGCTTCTTGTGCTGGGAGAGCAGCGATGGAAGGATGCAAAAAAAAAAAAAAAAAAAAAAACAAAACCCCCAACATTTCCATGTGGCTGTAAGGAGGAAGATCTACAGGAATTCAACAAGGAGGCTGACTTCAGCCTCTTCAAATAGCAGGGTCCTTGCCCCCAGAAATGCTGGGACTAAGTTTTTTGAGCATTTCCCTTTTCTTCTGTGCAGGTATATTCAGGAAAAAGGCCACAGGGTTATCACCAGGCTGAAGTGCAGAACCACAGCAACCTCAAAGGAGGTCTTTCCTACTCACAGCCCTGTTTTCCTCCAAAATCTCTCTTTACTCATGAAACTGCTCAGCTGTCATCTGGAGGAATGGAAGTTCTTGGAAACAAAGTAAACCCAGGAGGTCAGCAAACCTCCAGAATCATGAGACACACACCTGCTCTTGGAAGCAATGTGTCCAAACCCACCACGTTGGTCAGGTCCCACTCTGGCAACAAATAGAAAAGACAAATCTGGAGTGCAAAGCGTGGATCCTTCCCTGTTTTGGAGTGCTTCCCAGGGGTATTTTGGTGTGAATCACCACCATTTGTTAGAGGGAAGGTCCTTTGCTTGGCCCTGGAGCCCTTCCTCCTCGTGCTTGGTCTGTCAGTGATGTCGTGGTGATGACAAATTTATGACATCAGAACGTGAGTCCCTGGGAGCCCTTGTGGCAGATGAAGTATTGCAGATCCCCTGCAAGCAAAAGGAAAACTCAGCAGAAGGAAACTCAGATGAAATTTATGAGTCTTCTCCAGGAACCGACGTCACTCCTGGCCTGGGGCCAGCCAAGGATTTACGCTGCCTGTGCCCCGGGCCTTGCTCTCAGGGGATCAGGCTGAGATTAATCCAGCCAAAACCAACACCGTGCCACGGGGGCAGCTGTTGGGCAGAGCTAGAGAGAGAGAGAGACCAGCCAGAAGTGGAAGTGCCCCAGGAGAGATCCATGAGAAGCTCTACCCAGCAGCCCCTTTTCACCTGTTCCTTGGTGAAAAATGCAGAGAATGAAGCCAGTTTCACCCCTGTAGGGCACAAAGCTGCTACTGAGTCTTTTATTTGTTGTCTCACTCACTGGATGGACCCTGGTAGTTCTTGAGGCTCCTCTACCAGCCATGAGGAGCAAGCCCATGACTTCATTCTCTGATCATGAAGGTTCAGCAATGAACTCTCTCTCCTGGCGAGCTGGAAAGTTGGCACGTCATGTGAAGTTCCTTTCTTTCACTTCTCCCTAATCCAGGCTGAATTTCAGCCAGTGCCCTCTGGATCCCACAGCTGCTCTCTTGGGTTGGGCAGACCTTTTAAATGGTGAGCTCCCCTCCCCCAAGCTCCATCAGCTGTAGAACAGAGGTGGCAACCAAAGCTGTCCACAAAATATCCTCTTTCCCAAAGGGTGAGCTGTGTTTTTCCAGGTTTGCCCGCTATGCTTTTACTAGTTTCCATGAAAACAAATCGCAGTTTTCATAAACACAAACTACCATCTGGCCCTGGAACGTTGGTGGGTGTTTTTATCTGCCTTCCACGGGATTTGCAAACTGTTGGGAAAATCCTAGCGAGGTGAAAAGGAGAAGTTTTTGGCACAGCTCCACGGAGCTGCTGCTCCAACGCCGATTGCTCACGCGCTCTAAGGCCGGGTTTGCTGTTGCGGGTTCAGATGCCTTGACTTGGTTGAGAGCTCCAGAACATCATCCCAAGAAGGCTTTTCCTCATCCCTTCACCTGAAAAGAACCACACAACTGCTCTGGTGCAAGCTGTGCTCAGCAGTGACTCAGCGCCGGGCGCGAGCCTGGCACCATCTGCCCACAGCCGTGGTGTTCCCATCCAGGAGCACAGCGCCAGGACAAAAGCGGAACAGGACCGGGATGTACATGTTTCCCACCAGCACAAACCCAGCTCGGTCATCTTAACCCAAGGAAAAGCTCCTCCCCTGTCCCCAGCTTCACTCAACAGAGCCATTAGCACTGCCATTAAATATTTAGCTCGGTGTGTTGTCCTACCTGCGAGCGGAGAAGGGCAAAGGCAGGAGCAGATGGGACAGGGATGATTCAGAGCGTGGTGTTACATCCCAGAGCGCGAGCCAGGGAGCTGCTTAAATCAAATCAGGCTTAGTAATGAGAAGGTACATAATTAGATGCTTTAACAACCATGGCTGCCCTGTGTGAGGTTTTGCACCACCTCTAGGTTTTAGGTATTTTTTTTCAGAGTGAGGTGAGATTTGGATGGGTTGTCCGGAAGGGTTTCAGTGCTGGATCTGGGTTGTGGGAGTGGAGGGGACATCTCCAGGATGATGGGAATTGAATGAATGGGTTTGTGGCAGAGAAGCATAGCGGGGAGACGTAACCACAGATGGGAACTACTTGGGGAAGGAAGGAAGTGGCGGAAGTGGCGGAAGGAAGTGGAGGAAGTGGCGGAAGGAAGGAAGTGGCGGAAGGAAGGAAGTGGCGGAAGGAAGTGGCGGAAGGAAGTGGCGGAAGGGGCGGAAGGGGCGGAAGGAAGGGGCGGAAGGAAGGAAGGAAGGAAGGGGCGGAAGGAAGGAAGTGGCGGAAGGAAGTGGCGGAAGGAAGTGGCGGAAGGGGCGGAAGGGGCGGAAGGAAGGGGCGGAAGGAAGGAAGGAAGGAAGGAAGGAAGGAAGGAAGGAAGGGGCGGAAGGAAGGGGCGGAAGGAAGGAAGGAAGGGGCGGAAGGAAGGAAGGAAGGGGCGGAAGGAAGGAAGGAAGGGGCGGAAGGAAGGGGCGGAAGGAAGGGGCGGAAGGAAGGAAGGAAGGGGCGGAAGGAAGGAAGGGGCGGAAGGAAGGAAGGGGCGGAAGGAAGGAAGGAAGGAAGGAAGGAAGGAAGGAAGGAAGGAAGGAAGGAAGGAAGGAAGGAAGGAAGGAAGGAAGGAAGGAAGGAAGGAAGGAAGGAAGGAAGGAAGGGAGGGAGGGAGGGAGGGAGGGAGGGAGGGAGGGAGGGAGGGAGGGAAGGAGGAACTATTTATGGAGCTCTTTCAGGTAGGAAATGCTTCCTCCAAGGGAATCCATCCAGGAGTACAGCAGATCATGCTCAAAACTTCTGCTGGAGAGGGAGCTGGTATTAATTAAATATGCACAGGGCCAGAGAGGGAATCAGCAGAGCAAACATGAAAATCCTTCATCTTCTCAGGGAATGTTCGTAACCCACGTATTGCATTTCTTCGCCCAGCCTACGTTGCCTCTCCCTCTCAAAAGAATCAAACATTAAATTAAAAGTTCTTGGTAAAGAAATCCCCAGATTTGACAATTCACACAATTCTCGTTTCCTGGCTAGTTCTCATTCCCAGCGCAGGATATTGACGTATTTAAGATAAGGGTAATTCTGGGGATCTTTAGGTCTTTCTTGGGCTCTGGACTTGAACACCGTGTTTAGACATTCAGAAATGGGAAGCGATGCATTTCTCCGTGCTCTTATTTTTTCCATCATTGCCATGTTTCTTCATGTGTGTTCTCCCCATCAGCCACTGTCCTCCTGCCTGAACTACAGAGATTCTTAAAATGCTCTTCTTCACCACACCCAGCCTTGGCTGGTCTCTGTGCCCCCCATGCCTGCAGGGATAAGGAGCCAGCACATCTCATTTCCTGCACAATTCCTGTGGGAAGCACCTTCAGAGTGCTCAGCTCAAGGAAGAGACCCTTCTGTCAGTCACTGGGGTCCCCTTGATCTGAAGTGTGTTACATAAATACAAGGCAAGGATAAAGAACTGATCTGGTGCTTGCCAAAAAGGATTTTTTTACACAAAAACCGTCACAAAAGGTTGCAAATGAGAGCAAAAAAAGAGAAGTAGTATCAATATGAGCACCTCCTTGGACGCTGCTGCTCTGAGCTGCTGTGTCCTTTCCAGTTCTTTCCCTGCATCTCTGAGACAAAGCAGGAGCACTCTTGTATTTTATAATAGGGGAAATTCAAGTGATTTCGATCAATCAGCCTTACCCAGGGTCTCTGGAGGACTGCAGCTCCAGCTCTCCTCCCCTTCCCTGTTACACTCCAAAACTACTCAAGAAGATCACATTTGTAGGCTGGCAATTAATAAAGCAATCCCATCATTCAGAAAAATAGGGAAATTGTGTTAAAGTCAGACTATGGGCTCAACTGCTTAACAGCAAGAAATGTGTGCCAGGCTGGATTTTAACCTGCTTGGCATTTTTTAAACAAAGCATTGTCCGTCTGCTTCAACTCATCAGGGCTCTAAAGAGAAAAATAAATGTTTTCCTGGGGCCAGCCTAAAAAAATCTCTTCATCTTGGCTCTGAAAAGGAAGAGCTGAGGATCTGATTGTGCCTAAATAGATCAATTTTTCCCTCCCCTATGAAGTCCATCAAGCTCCTATCTATTGAAATCTATTTAAGCAGCCTCCTCATCTCTGGTGGCCTCTTCATGGTGGTACCCCCAGATACTGGGGAAGAAGAAATAAGATGCAACAGGGAGCTGGTGCAGGGGGGTTAAAGAATAGAGAAAATGAGAACACAGAATCTCTTCCACGCTTTGCTCAACATGCAAGGAAAAAATTGCCTCTTCCCTTTAGTGAAAGCCATTAAAGAGAAAGAGGGAAGGAGAAAGGAAGGAAGAGGAGAGTCATTACAAGGCTTTGAATCTGGAGGCCTTTTCAATCTGTTACACTGAATGTAGGTTGTCAGCAAAGAAGAAAAGCAGCCGCTCTGCTGATAACGCAGGTACCAGTAAAACCTGCTGTGCTTCTAATGAATCCTGACAAAGCACTTTGGGAGAGGAGGGAAAGAAAAAACCACTGGCTTGTTGGAGTTTGCCCTGTGGTGTGGCCTTCCTTTGTCTGAGCCAAGGAGGGACCCAGCGGTTTGTCCTGGGCTGGCAGGGCTGTCCCTGGGTAAAAGCCCTGATGGGCTCTAGGAGCACTTTGGCATGGAATGACTGCAGCAGATGGCTCCCTTCTTCTTGCACCTGATTTAACTCCAGCCATGGGGGTTAGGAGGAGGTGGCCCTGCTCCTGTGTGGGTTTAGGAGGAACCTCCTGAGCTCTCAGAGCAGGTCTTGTGAGGTTTCAGTGTTCCCCAGGGCTTTCTGTGGAGCCTTTCCAAACTCAGCCTCGATGGGGCCGTGGGTTGCTGGTTTAGCAGTTGAGGCTGGGTGAAGATGCTGTCATGGGATTATCTCTAAAGCTTTAGGCTCAGCATCTCTGTCCATGATTGCACCTCTTCTTGGAGGTGGTGAGTTCATCGTGACAAAGAATTCCCGGCTCAGGTGCGAGCTCTTGTGCCACAGGGTGAGGAGAGAGCCTGTACCTCCCCTGCTGCCTCCCATTCCAGCTGGGGGCAGATGTGTTCCCTTCATGGATGCTCCCCTACCACCTGTCCCCTTGCAGCTGGCTGGGGAAAAGCAAATAGTCTTGTTCTGGGCCCAACTGTTTCTACCAGTGCTGCCTTCAGCAAAGGCAACTTTTCCTTTTGTGGAAAGAGGGAAGAAAGAGTAAAGATGGACGAGCAGGGATGACAACAGTGAGAATTAGCAGTGCACACAGCCCAGAGATGTGTGTAGTAACCTCTTTTATGTCTTATTCTCGCCCAGGGATATCTTTATCTTCAGCAGCACGGAAGGATTTTTAATCTTCTCCACAAAGACAATCTTTGCAGGAGGAGGAAACAATCAGCTTTTATGGGGCTGTTCACTCCTTTATTTATTTGCAAATTCTCAGCAACAGTCAAACTTGAGCACAGGATAAAAAAAGGAAATAAACAACAAAAAAATAAACTCTCCAGAAAAGGTGAACAGAAAGATGGGTATTTTTCTTCTTACTGTATCCCACAGAATAAGAAATGGATGTCTTACATGTCTATAAATAATAGCCATCTATAAGTTACCAGCATTGAGATGTAAATGAGGTAACAGTGGGAATTTCATCTCGTTCAGCATGAAAAATGAGTCTCCTCTTCCAGAGAGTTTCAGGACACGCCTTTGAAGCTGGAGACAGACCCTTTGCTGGAGCAGGGAGCAGTAAGGCAGGCAGGTGACCTCCAGCTGAGCCCCCTCTGCCACGTGAGCATCCCCTCCTGCCGAGCCTCCAGCACGGCCGGGCTTCCCACCGCTGAAAAACTGGAACGGGAAGAAGAAGGGGCCGTGTGCTGCTGAAAAAGGGAAATCTGTTATTCTGCTTGAAGCCTGGGAAGAGGTCAGTCTGGATCTCCTTCCCTCTGAATTGTCCATGTGGCAGATGTGGAGAGAGGCGTGGGGACTGTGGGCTCTTCAAGCACGAGACGTTTTTCTCCTCTTGATACAACGACTGTCTGACAGCACTTCATATCCATCCTTGTCTCCAATTTTCCATCAAAAAGTTAGCATACAAAGGGCTCTTGACGCATCTCCTCATTCTCCATGAGTGTTTCCAGCTCTGGCATACCAATTTCTCAAGCTCCTTATTAACAATTCCAAAAGGGATCCTATTAAACTGGTGCTGTCAAGCTGGGTAGGACCAGCCTCTCTTCATCTGTCAAGGAGTCTCCTCTTGATTCCAACTGCCTTAAAAACACAATGAGACAAAAAAAAAAAAAAGAAATGAAAAGACAAACTACACCTCAAATTCACGGCATTTGCTGGGAAAACACAGATTTTGATTGTTGTTACCTAATTTTATGGAAGCTGCTGTTCATGCAAGTTTAAACCATGTAGTTCAGAGTTAGGAAATCAGGATCACAAAGGTGAAAATCGATCATAGTTTGGCTCCCTCTGAGAACTCTTGTCAGGAGATGGAGGAAAAAATCTACAATAAATGAGATTCCCCAGTGGTATCACATCCCTTCTTTTTGCAAGAGGTTTTTGTTCACAACAGTATGACTGGAAACATTTTTTTTTGGAAAAAAATCATGTCACATGATTGGAAAGATGCTCTTCCTGAGGAGCTCTGTAGTCTCCACTCCTGATTTCTTATATACATAGAAACGGTCTTTCACAGATTCTTGGAATGATTTGGGTTGGAAGGGACACTAAAGATCACCTTGTTCCAAACCTCTGCCAGGGGCAGGGCCACCTTCTTATTAAAACACAGGAAAGCAATTAGATCTTACAGCTCAGACTGTGATTAATCATCCTACAAACAGCATATGGGCACAGAGAAAAGGAATAGCTCCTGAATCACATGGCATGTGTTCAACCAGTGAAAGAACTGGGATAATCTGGGAAAACATCTGTTGGCTTCTGCATGCTCCCCTGGAGCTGCCATGCACACTCTTAGCCCTAAAACCTGGCCTTGCCCATAAACCACCACTCTAATCTTGGTGCTTCATGAACATGGAGTATGGAGATTCATCCCTCTGTTCCTCAGCAGTGGAAAAGGGAATGACAGCATTTCTTCACCATTGCTGCCTCTCCCTGCCTTGCTTTCCCAAGCTGCTGACCTTTCCATGGAGAAGTCCTTCTCTGATGGTCTCTGATGGTCTCTGATGGTCTGTTCACCATCCAGGCTACTGACTTTTTTTTATTTTCTTATCCAATATCTAAGTGCTGCCGTAGTAAATGGTCATTATAAAGCTATAAATAGTTCACAGCACTCCAATTAGGAAGCTGCACTTAATTGCACGGGGGGAAAAAAAAGGCGGAGGAAAAAAAATTAGCTGCTGCTGCAGTCCTTGATGAGGAGACCCTTGAACTCAGCAGAAGGCATTGCCAGGTCACTCCAGGGGCTGGAGAGAGTGGGATTGGATGGGGAGGTTTGTTCCTACTGGGTCAAGGGTGCGAGTAGAGAGGGAGGGGCCTCATAGAAGACAGAAACAGGTGGTGATGTTGGGAGAGCAGGAGACAGAGGCGAGGGCTTTTGGAGCTCTGGCAGCCCAGCCTGGCATCAGAGGTGGCGTTTGGGCTGTGGATGAACAGCTTCACCCCTTTTCCCCTGCTGCTGGCATCACTCCGAGTGAATGACACACGGCCCACGGCTTACCCTTCCCTCCAGCTATTGCACACTTGGATCATCTGAGTGCTCTGCAGCTTCCAGGGGCTCTGGGGAGAACCCAAGGGGTGAACTCAGAGGAGGAAGTGATGGCAGAGCAGCCCCTGCTTGCCCCAAGAGATTTGCTGAAGTCATTGATGCTGCTGGGATCTACTAAAGAATGCAGGAATCCGCACAGGATTACAGCCCGGCGTGGAGCAGCAACCTAGGGAGCTTTATCTGCCAAATTCTGCAAGAGAGTCCCAAAAAACAGAGTACAAAAATTGCACTGGGAAGAGTACTTGAGAGTGTCCTTTTCACATTGCTCGGCCGCCGGTGGCCTTCCTTTCCAACGCCTTTGGAGCAATTTGCATGGCATTACCCACAATGCCTGCAGCTCTAATGCTATTACAGCTTGGCAGCCTCTCTAACCTAATGATGACAAACACTGCAGCATTCCTTATCTGCTCTTTGCCAAAAAAAACCCAATAATTATTTGGGGGAGAGGGGAAAAAAAAAAAAGTGATTTGTCTGCTCTTTTTTTCCTCTTTTTTCCACACTTTTTGTCTTACCTTAAAAAGGCTCGGGAGGAAGGAATGGGGAGAATGGGAAGTTTAGGAAAGGGCTGGCCTTGATGCCAACTACGAGGTAGAGACCACATTGCTAAAGCACAGCCCATGTCCTACACCTTCCCCAGCCCTTCTGCTTCCTACTTCTCCTGCCTTTTCCCCTGATTCATTTATTACAAAGTATATTTCCTTTCATCCACTTTCATCTCAGCTTCGGGGCAGGGACCTGTGCTTGGCAGAAATGCTGCTGGGTGATGGTTTCAGTTGCTGTCCTCTTCTCAGTCTGTGTTGCTCTCCACGCTTCATGATCATATTTTGATAGGAAATACACATCTGAGTGATAAAATGGGATATTCCGTACCTCATCGTAATTTAGACTTTCCTGGCAATGTGTCTGAACCTAAGATTTTGCCCAGCAGCTGGATATTCCCTGGAAAAACGCCTGGAATGGGGTAGCTGCAGACCCGAGTTTTTGCAGTGTCGTGCCTGGTGGGTGCCTGCAGGATTTGCTCCTGGGGAGGGTGGAAAGGACACCCTCTGGAAAGCCAGGGAGACAGCACCTTGGCAGGGCAGCAGCGTGGTGTTTCGTCATCGTTCCCTGGCACACAGCCAGCTTTTCATTATCTCGTTAAAGCAAACAGAGCTGGGACAATAAACTCCGTTTGCCCACGGAGCAGGACTGGCTTGCGGAACCTGGTGGCTGCAGTGGGTGAGCCCAGGTGATGGGGATGTCCCAGGGGGTAAAAGAGCTGAGTGAAGGGCTTCATGATGAGCCTGGCATGTGGCTTTGCCAGCCTGGGAAGCTTCCTCCCAGGGAAGCAGGGGTTGGCACGGGCAGCGTGCCGAGCTGGCCCGTCGGCTGCGTCTCTCCAGACAGAAAATGGGAAGAGTGAAGCTCGTAAAACACCCGTAATAGCTCTGGGTTTGGCTTCTGCAGAAAGCCCTGCTGCTTTCCCCTCTTCAAACTTCCTTTTCAGACATGCCATGGGCTCCTGAGGGACAGCAGGGAACATGGGCTTTGCCATGGCCAAGCATCCACACCCCAATCCTTTATTTTGGGCTCTGCGAGTCGAGGCAGAGCAGGAGTTTAGAAACCATTTGGAAAAGAAAGTCACAGCAGCACATTGGGAGTTTGCTGAGGTGTAGGAGAGGTATCCAGGTTCCCTTGTGAAGCTGCCCCTCCCTCCTCCTCCCACTCTCTGGCTTATTAATTAACCTCTGTTAATTAAGGCTCAGCTCTCATTGCTAGAAGGTATCGGCGTGTTCAGGAGCTTAGCAGGATTAAATATTATTAGATGTTCTTGGATAATAGGAATGGTTCTGTGCTTGGAGCTTGATTTTTGGTGGCTGGCCTATAAACTGGAGCTAGAAAACTTAGAGAAAGTTTTTTTTTTGTGTAGTCATGCCCAAAGTAATGAGTTTGGAGAGAGAGAAAAAAAAAAACAACAACCCAATATCTGTTTTCAGTGGCAGAACTCTCCTTTACCTCACTGTGAGCAGCCTCTGGAAAACAGGGAGCAGCAGGTGACAGGGGAGATGCTGCAAACCAAACTCAGGTGCTTTGTTTGGCCGAGATCAGCTGAAGTTTGCCTGGTTGGTGACCCCTTTCCCACGTGTGCTCAGCGGTGCCACCCTATGCCCTGGGAGAGCCCCCTGGCCTGGAGCGTGAGCGGGATGTTTCCATCCCTCTGCCTCTTTTGTGTGAGGATCCTGTAGCAATCCTACAGGGCAGCAGGAGCGTGCCGGCTTATAAAGTGAGCAAACATAATATTTACATCAGTAAGGCCGCCCGTGTTTGGCCAGAAGCTAAACAATTTAAAGGGAAGATTGATTTGTTACGTTAAAGGCTAAACCGGGTCAGGGTTATGAAAAGAAGCTTTAAATACCATTCACAAAAGCAACATCCCAAATCCCTCTGCGCTGCGCTTTCAGAGCTGGAAATGTCACAAAGAGATAATTCAGGCGGTGCCACATGAAAGTAAGTGGCTGGGAGGATGTCCACTTCATCCAGTTCAATACAGCTGGATTGGGAGCTGGAATTGGAATATTCAGGCTGTTTCCAGGTTGTTGGTTGATTTATTATTTATTTTAACTCAGGGGCAGAAAGCTGAGAATTTCCCATAAAATAAGAAAGTCGGATTCAGAGAGGCAGCTTGTTTAGATAACAATGCAGCAACCTAAAATTGTTACAAAGAGCTTATAAAAGTAAACAAAGCGAGCGTGAGAGAAATTCAAATGGTTCCCTTCCCCCACTCCAGTCAAACTTTTAATTGCTGGGAATTCAAAGCAGCTGCATTTTCTGCTGGAAAAAAAAAAAACCGAACTGCTCCGTTGCATTTTTATGGCAGCTCCTTTTAACTGCAGGAGCCTCAGGAGCAGGATGGGGCCTTGCTCCATGGGTCAGATGGGCTGTGTGTGGAGCAGGGAATTTCAGGGAGGTGTGTGGGGGTAGCCAGAAAGGCTCTGGCTGCCTATTAGGCAGCTCATAATATTTCATGGAAGAAAAAAATGAGGGTTATTTGGCCCTGAGTCATGCAATGAATGGCCTTCAGCATGTTTCACCCATTTTCCCATGAGCAGGCTGTGACTTTTTCCTCCCCAAATGAACCATGACAAGCCCCTATCCAAACAGTAATAATAGTAGTAATAACAGTAATTATCCCAGCAGCAATATTAATCATAAAACCCCTCTTTTTTTTTTTTTTTCTTTGTAATTCACTGCTCTCAAGAGCACTGAGCCACTGACTGCACAGCACTCCCGGGCTGCTGCGCAGGGATCCTGATGCTCCAGAACCTTCCTGGCCAGGAGCTTGATGACCCAGAGCTTGTCTGGGGTGCAGTGAGACCTGTGGGGCAGAATTTGGGCATTCCAAGCTGGTGGAGCTCCATATGCTTGGTCCCTTTTGCTTTCAGGGATGCCCAGCGGGTCCGGCTCTGCCGCGTGGGTGCCCTCTCCCGCTCACCAGATCCCAGCAGCCTTGCCAAGGGGGAATCAAACCATCCTCTGATACCACTGAAGTCATCCCGAGCCCCAGGTGCTGCTCTGAGGCGCTGCCCTGTGTGTTCCCAAAGCTCTCTGGGTGCAGGGATGTGGTGAGATCTCCTGGGAGGGACGATGAAGCTCATCCAAGGGGAAAGGGCAGCGGGGAGAGCAGCATCCTCTCCAGTATCATCAATATCATCAGTATCCAGTATCATCATTGATACTCTGCTGTTTGGGAGCTTTTTCCCTCTATTCTCTCTTTCCCCTCTCTGGAATCAGTGTCTGCAGAGGCCTAAACGCCAGCAGATTTGGGAGCTGCGTCAGGGCTGCAGCAGAAGGTGAGGCTGATCCATGGGTGACACATCAAGGGGTTCCTAACCAAGCCAAGGAAATGCAGCCCCCATCCCAAAGCTATTCTGGGTGCTTAACGCAGCAGCAATTCATCACTTTGTAAA
This sequence comes from Cyanistes caeruleus, assembly GCF_971803275.1. NCBI lineage: Eukaryota > Metazoa > Chordata > Aves > Passeriformes > Paridae > Cyanistes > Cyanistes caeruleus. Next base: position 35,452,753 of record NC_141708.1, on the reverse strand, counting down.
TATCTTCTGGTTTATTACATAAGCAATAAGCACTTTGTCGGAAATTGCATAACTTATAATCCAATTAAACAATAATTACATTGTAATGGCTTTGTAACTATGGCATTAATTAACTTTTATTGCCCTGTGAATTAAGCACAGTATTGATATGGAATTGGGAGCAGACAGCTGACTCTGGTGGGCGCAGGAGAGGGACAGGGAGCCCCAAAAGCTATTGGGGCAATCATCAAGATCTGTGGTCATATAGCTGGCCTTAGCAAGAGGGAGCATCCTGTTCCTCTTTTCCCGTGGAAGAGAAGGGTCCTGGTGGCCAGGGGCTTCTGGGGACCAGATCTGTGGCATTGACATGGAGCTGGTGACTCGTGGACGAGTGGGAAGCTGGTTCCACGCAGGCAGAGCTGCTGCACACCCACACATTGATGTTCACCCTCACCAAGAGCCCAATTCACCCACGGTCTGCAGCTGCTCGAGGGGTGGGAGCTGTGGCCAAGGTGCTCCGATCCCTCTCATCCCTTCTCAGTGCTCGGCACAGGGAATTCCTCCTCCTGGAGGGGGTTCCTCAGCTGAGGATGGTGCTTCAGGTGCAGTAGGGAGGTAAATCCTGCGCTCCTCCACACCATTTACAGACGGGGATTTGGTGGCTGGATGTGTGTGAAGGCATTAGGGCAGCCTGGGATGAGCAGCCATGCTTTATATGGGATGGGTGGCTTTTCCTAAGTTCAAGCAGGGAACCAGGAAGTTCCTGGTGGTGTTGGGAGCCAAACTGAGGTGCCAGACTCTGAGGAAATAGAGCTGCCTCATTTCTGGGGGAATTCTGTGCACCTGCATTGATGCTCCTCGATACCTCGTAGGTGTCAAAGGAAACATTTGCAGCCTAAACCTTCCAGGTTTTGGAAACTGTATCTCCAGGTCTCATGGGGTTTGCCTCTCTGGCTCCTGATCACACAGCAGGTAGGTCTGGTGAGAGGTTGGAATTTATTGCTGAAGCTTTAGAAACATGTTCCTTACACCAGGCACGCTTGGAAACTCAAAAATCAGCCTGGCTGCTCGCAGAACCGGTGGAGTGATGCAGATAGGGAGATGTAACAAAAATAATTATCCTTTTGATCTGGCCTAATCTCTAAATCTCCTCCCCACCCTCTGAACCTTGTTGAACAACCTCTCTGTTCCCTCCTGGGTTTCTGCCTCGCCGGCATCTTCCTGCTTTGCCACGTGTCCGCTCTGAACTCTGCAATCACCCAGGACGCACAAGGAGCCAGGATTTGGCTGTGCCTTGTCCTAATTTTTTTATGTGCTGCTTTTAAAAAATCCATACAGGTGCATTCATTCCATAAAAATCACAGTTTACATGTACAAAAGAACCACGGAAAACAACTTCATGGGAAGCAGCTTGCTGGGACTCAGAGCAGGCAAGCCGCGGCTGCTGCCGGTGGGCTTCTGATCGGGATAAAACAATTATGGAGACCTGCCACCTTGTGGGAGCTGGGAGATGTGGCAGGACCCCCCTCTGCAGCCCCTCACCTTCTGAGCAGGCTGGGCTTAGGGGCATCTTCAGGCTGGATTTTGGGATGTGCACATCTGTGGAGGCAAAGCACGGGCTGGAGGGTGGGGATGGGCAGCGCTGTGTATGGCCTTGATTTAGACTGGGTCTCTCTGGATGCTTCTGTACCCAAAAAGGGGCAGAACAGCTTTAGCCACCAAAAAAATAAAGGCTAAAACCCACCCTCCCTTAGGAAAACAAAGGACAAGGAGAAAGAAATAAGCGAAGAGAAATGGTAGGAGGTGAGCTGTGGGGATGGGTGACGGGAGTGCCATCCATCATGTTCACTTTCTCCCGATGGGAATTTCCACTCTCCCTCTCCAGCCAGCATTCCAGCTCTGTGGCTGCCTCAGTGAGAGCCTCCCCAGTGCCCCATCCCCTCGTCCTGGGTCAGTGGTCCATCTTCTCTCGCCCCGCCCTGCTCCAGGGGGCTGTCAGGGGGAAGGTGAAGAGCAATTGTAGGAGTAAAACCCGGTGTTTGTGGCAGCTTGGTTTTGCTCCTGAAGAGTTTGTGATCCTGGAACAGAGGTGGATGTAGTGAGGTGTGGAAAGCACTCCCCAGGATTGCTCAGAGGCTTCCCTACTTCTGCTCCACTCTCCTTTATTGAATTTCCATTTTCTTTTTAACTGGGGAAGTCAGTTTTTCTCTCATCCTGGATGTCCATCCTCCCATGGCCAGCCAGCTTGTGCTCTCACAGCATCTCCCCTTTCCTGCAGTGATGGGATAGGATGTTGTTACAGGCACCTCTGACTTCTGGTGGGCACCAGGCAGCAGGAGGATCATTTTCCTCTGGCGGAACCATCCGGTGTGTGAGCAGCTCCGGTGACCGAGTGTAGGGAAAAGAGGGGAAAAAAGGAGATGCAGGGAAAAAAAAAATAAAAATAGAAAGAATTAAGTGATTTCCAAAAATAGCTCCGAGCTGTTAAATGAAATACTTTTCATGGCTGGTCGTGAAACATCTGTGGGGTTTGTTTCATGCCTGGGTTTTTCCATCTGTCCAGCTCTGCTGGCAGATGTATCCCGTTGCTTTGGTCCCCCCACCTCATCCTGGTGGCCGAAGGCTGTGCCTGTGGCAGTCTGGGGAGAGGGGAAGGTGTTTATTGTCCAGCAGAACTGTGCCTGAAGATATGCATTCCTGCCTGGATCCCAGGGCAGGAGGAAAGCCTGGGGGTGCCTCCCCAGGCAACATTTTGGTGCCAGGAGCAGCCTGAGAGCAACCGGAGCTGGCAGGGCTGAGGAAAGGGAGAGCAGCAAGGAAACACGTGGGAAAGCAAAGTGATGGTTCTTCCTGGGTGAGTCCTGGGCTACCACAGCCCTTGGATGGGCACAGTGGGGTGGCAATCCTTCAGCTCATAGGGGGTTACCTGGGCTCAGTGCCACCCCAGGGCTGGGACTTGGGCAATGTGGACAAGCAGGGAATTACCAGGAGCAATAAAACAAAGCCCCATCCTGAGTGGGAGGAGGGGGGTAAGAGAGGAAATCCTCAAGGAAATTTCCTTTCCTGAAAGGAAATATGTTTTTTCCCAAATGGCTGCAGGAGGAAAACTCCAGATGGGGTCAGGCAGGACCAGCCATGGGCACTGAGTGTCCCAGTGTCCCTGTGGAACTGGTGTCCAGCTGGAAGGACCCAGGGAATGGGGGTATCACTATTTATTTAGACTTTTTAAACTGGCCAGCCAGAGCTTGACTCTCATCCCAGTGAAAACTCGAGCCACACAGATCCACTGGTTAACTGGGAATTCATTGGGCAGTGAATCCCTGAAGTTTTCTGAGGTTTTTTTTTTTTTTTGATCAGATTGCTGACACCTCCCGGCTTCCCTGAGGCTGAGCAGGCACTTCCAGCCAACCCGAGCATCCAGATCCCCCCTGTGCCAGCTAAAACATTCCAGGATGCCCTGGGTCACACCAAAACATTTTCTTGGGCTGTGGCACATGTGCTTGTACTTTTGACAGGGAGGGGGAAGGCAGGAGGAAGGAAGAATAATTAATTGCCAAAGACACTTTACTCGTTTATTTTAACAACTGGAGTTTAGCTTGAATTATTTATGCTGAGACTTCATAATGCACTAGGAAATGCACTGCAACATATGTCATCCAAAGAATGAAGCCTGGGAAATGTGAAACCACGCTCCAGCCCTATTAAACCTGAGTTTAAGTGGGAAGAGGAGGACCTTTTTTATTTCTTTTTTTTTTTTTCTTTCCAGCAAATTAATAATGTGTGCTGATTAGCACAAAAGAGATTAGCAAGGCTCCTCTCCATGTGCTTTGTTTCGTCAATAGAAAGTTAATTAACAGCCCTCTGCCTTCTGATACCCAGTTACAAGACAACACTCTGGACCTTAATCTTAGATTATGAGTTTGGTTTGTTTCTTTAATTTTAGATATGAGCTGGGTGGGAGGTGTTTTCAAAGTTTGGATTTACTCACACTTTCCATATTTCAGGGTGATGCTGCATGGGGTAGAGCACTGGGGTTCTCTCTTCCAGCATGAAATTATGACCTGTTTTACCCCCAAAATGTTATTTAAGATTGTATGTGGAAAATTTGGGACATGCCATAGATAAGCAGGAGCGATAAGAACAAAAAATACAGCATGGCTTGTGAGACAGAGAGGCTCTAAGGCATTTTTAATAACAGGATAAAGCTCTGTAAAATAAGAACTTCACCCTGTTACAGCCCCACGGACCCAAAGAGATAAAATTACAGAGACTCCAGCCCTAAGGTGCAAATCTCTGGAGCGAGGTAAGGGTTTTCTGAGCTCAGGGTGAGGAAACCTCCAGTCCTGTAGCATTGTGGTGCTAGTTCCAAATTAAAAATTAAATGAAGGCTAAATGTCTTGGAAGCTCTGGCACCCCCAGATATGTTCTGCCCCCGCAGACAGACACAGAGGGCTTGAAAAGAATGACACCATACCACGGTCCTTTCTCCTACCTTCAGCTAAGGCCTCTCTTTCTCAAATCCCTCAGTGGTTTGTTTTCCCACATTTGCCTTTACTTTCCCATAATTAGTGCTCTCTCTCCATTAAAACCCTTCCACATCAAACCTGGTCCTGTCCCCCTCCCCAGGGGGAGTGTCTGGACCATCAGGTTTTACACCCAGGCATCAGCAAACCTGCCCGAGGTGCCCACACGCCGAGTCCAGGTGCCACCCAAATTCCTCTTCTTCCCTAAAGGAGACGAGCCAAAGTCCTTCTCCCAGCTCCCCCTCCTGGGTTTCAGCCCTCCCTTTCCAGCCCAGCATCCCCACCACCATCCACGGAGAAACCACAAAGAAGAGAGGCTTTTGCCCAAAGACGCTGCCCAAATTAAGGACGAGCCGGGAGCTCCCGGCCTTTGATCTCGCGCGCGGGGAAAATAACTCATCTGGCTGACAGCAGCTTCGCCCTCCCCTCGCTTAATTAAAGGGAACAAAGAAAAAGTTGCTAATTAAAAGGAACAAGGGAAGGAGGGGGGAGAGCACGTGGGAGGGAGGGAAGGGGCGGCAGAGCAGTGTCGGGTGGTACTGGGACACTGGGATTGGGAAGGAGCCGAAAGCAAAGCTTTGCTGCTCGTGTGTCCCGCTGCAGGCTGACCTGTGTTGTTGGATCTGGGAAAGGGAGGCTGCTAAAGCACCCCAGACCTCCAGGGAATTAAATCCAGGGGCGAGAGACAGCCAAAGGAGCCGTCTCAGGGCTCGCATTGCAGGACCTGCTGTGTTGTGATGCTATTTAATCACAAAGCCGCCTTCTCCCCACCCTCCAGCTGCTCTTTCCAGGATGCAGGAAAAGGTGGCCCATGATTTTGGCTGGCATGGCTCTGGTGCCTGTCTCCCTGCTTCTGGCAGTCCATAAAGTGGGGGTGGTTGTGAGAGAGGGACTGTGAGGCGCAGTTACGGAGTGAATTTGAAGGCAAATGGGCGGCGCTGCTAATGTGTGAAACATTTGGATCTGGAAAGGTCTTCTGTGACTTTCAGAGAGGAAAAAATTATATAGCCTGTAGGTCCAAAACCCCCTTCTGGCTGTAGTAACCTCTCCTGGCTTTACCTCATATGCTTGCTCCCAGTGATGTTGCAGAGTCTCTTCTATCCCAGGGAAAAGTGATGTGCACCAGCAAGGATTCCCGTGCAGGACAGCCATTCCTGCAAAGCTTCAGGTTACAAGCTTGTCCATGCTGCCCAGGGAGGCTGGCTCTCCTGTGAAAGGTGTGCTGATTTGGGAAGCAGGCAGGTCAAAGGAGCACCTCAGCTCGGAGTGTGTCTCCAGCCAAGGGAGGATGCTCGGGGAGAAGGCAGAAAACGAAGGATGGGTAAAGATCTGCTCATACATAACCTGCCAGCATCTTGCTGTACCCAGCAGAGGTCCATGTGCATCCTCCCATCCTATTCCTGCTCCACATGTTCTCGTGAAGAGCATGTCCTGTGCAGGGCCAGGAGCTGGGCTCGACAATCCTTGTGTGGCCCTTCCAACTCAGGATATTCACAATTCTGTGTTCCCCTTCCAGCTGATGCTGGAGGGCCCTTTCAGAAGCACAAATCAAAGCTGTTTCCATCTTTACCTCCAAGCTGTCCCTGTGCCTGGTTTTGTGCATAATTCATGTCTTCAGGCAGATGTGCCCTGCCCCTCCATAGATAATGCCCAGCTCCCACTGAAGTTGTTCCTATCTTTGCTGCCATGTGTCTGAATCCTACCACCTTGCAGGCCAGGGGCATTTTTGGAGGGAGACCCTCGAGCAATTCTGCATCCTCTCTGAGGTCTCAACTCTTTGGGGGGATTTTTTGTGTTTTTGTTATGATGGTGATGATTTTACTCCTTGTTTTCTGCCCCGTGAGTCGTCCTTCATCTGCTGGCAACCTGACGTCGTGCTGACGGACAATCTGAGCTGACTTCAGTGGGGTTGAAAAAATGTCCAAAAAACCCCCCAAAACAACCAAATCCAAAGTTTAACAATAAAATTAACAGCCAGGGCTGGCAGAAGGAGAGGAGAGAATCAGAAGGGTCGCTCAGGGAGCTGAGCAGCTGCCAGCAAGCAGAGTGGTGAAAAAGCAACTCGGGATGTCGAGGGGGGCAAAAATCTTGTGAAAGCCAAGGAGAAAAGGAGGACACAGGGAATTGTAGGGAAGCAGGAAGAGTTTGTGAGGGTGTCAAGGGAGATTTCCTCGGTGTAGCTCGATTTACATGTGCCAGGAGTGGGAAAAACACACCCTGTTCCACCTGTCTTGCCATTACAAATAGAGGAGCAACAGGAGACAAGGGAAGCATCAACTTCCATCCAGGAGCGGTGGAGGAGAATGGCAGGAAGGGTGTGGGGACAGCCCATCTCCCTGCCTCCTTATCTGTCATTAACCCAGGTGCTAATGAAGTGCAACCAGACAGCTTCCTTCACCTGATGGAAAGCTCACAAGGAGCACCACTGGCTAATGAGGACATTAGAGGCTGATCTCTCCCTTGTCATCCTCCTATCGTTTTAATACCGGGCTAATTTCACTATAATGTAGATTAATTGGCACCTTTCTGCCTGCAAATTCCTCTGACAGCCAAAAACATTTTTGTTTTCCTGAAATTATGTTTCCCACCCAAACAAAACGATTTCTGTGGATTTGGAAGATAGGCGGAGAAAAGGGGAGCATCTCTGCCGCAAACCAAAAACAAGACCCAGGCAGAGGCTGAGCAGAAGAAAAAAAACACATTTCATTATTCAGTGAGCAAATTTGTCTCGTCCATCCCCTCACTGGTTGAGTGCCATTCCCTCTTTGCTCAGTGTGATGGCAAGGCAGGATGAAAGAGGGCTAAATATGGCAAATAATGTGAGGAAAAAGCAGGAGCAAGCGTCATCGAGTGTCTAGCCCCGCAGACTAAAGGAGCCAAAAGCCCTTCTCTTTGTTTAAATGTCTTTGCTCGCTTTCCTCCTGGGGTGAATTTGGCAATCCCTTCTTTTCCATGTGGTGAGCAGCCACAATCCAAGCCTTTGCTGTCCCACCGTTGTGCTGCAAAGCTGGAGAAGGGAAGGGCAATTGCACAGATCCAGACGCTGGCTGTGTCCAACTGAGGCAAAAGTTGTGAGGGAAACCTCCAGCTCCTCTTTAGAAGGTTGTCAGAGTGAGGCTGGGTGGAAAATCCAACACAGGAAACCAGCAGGGTCTCCTGAAAGCTCTCTAGAAATGGAACAGCAAATCTGGCACAATGGTGGATCCATCACTGCCGTGAGGCAGGAAGGGTGATTCAGAAAGGGAAGCAACATTGGAGGAGTTTTGCAAATATCCCTCAGATTTTGTGGACGAGGCTTCTGGGGAATCCAGCTGGGATCGTGTGGAGCGTGGGCTGAACAGTCCAAGGCAAAGCTGTTCTTTGGTGCATCCATGTGTCCGTAGACGTGTAGGTGGGGGAAGGAAGCGCAGCCTCGAGGAGCAGGGACTGGCTTGGCCATGGATCTCATTCCGTAGGCAATATGGACACACCTGACATCTGCCAGTGGGCTGAACTCGAGTGCGGCCGGTGACAGCCGTGACAGCTCAGGCAGGACTTTGGGATCAGTGATTTTTACGCTGCGAGAAATATTTTCCACTCCTGAGCATGCAATTATGAGGTAATGCTTCCCATTAATAAGGGGAAAAAAAACAGGTTTCTGCAACCTTGGATGTTCTTTGTATTTCTCATTACTGGTGCCCTAATCATGTCCCCAGAAAGGAAAAGCAAGGTTCTTTTACACCTGACTAATTCTGCTGCTGTTACTCAGTGCTGCTTTCACACCACTTCCCGAGCCTGCCAAGACACCCTTGAACCTGTTTAGAAAAGGTTAGGATGCTAATTAAGAAAAGCTATTCCCCCCCGCTCCCCAAACCTGATGGAGAGATGTAAAAAAAGGGTGTGATCTGGGGTTGGATCTATTATTACTCTTTTTTATTATTACTCTCCTTTTCCTGTGTTATGAGATGTATGTCCCACTTTTCCCCAGGGGAACCCGCTGCTCCTGCGGGCCTCGTGTGCCAGCGTGGAAACGGGACAAGAGGTTAATTTGTAGCCCTGTGATGCACGAGCTTTCCCTTTGCACAAATATTGATCCAAGGCTGTTCAAATATCCATCCTGGCTGGAATAGCAGCAGTGTGATATTGCTGCTGGAGATGCACAAGGACATCGGAGGGGAAGGGAACGGGGAAAGAAAGGAGAGCTGGGTAGAGCTGCAGGTTGGCCATCCGTGTTCTCGCCTTCTCCCCTCCCTTCACAGCTTAAATTTCTCTTTATTGACATTTGTCTCACTGGGCCAAGCAATCTTTCAAAGGAGAGGGAAGCAGCAGCGTTGTTCCACCCTGGGCATTCATTAGACGATATTGTTTCAGCACTTGAGTTGTCTGAGCTGCCCGGGCAGCGTTTAGGAGAAGGTTAAATAGAGCTGTTGAGTTCTGGGCAAATAAATCTCCCTTTGCCAGCTCGAAACAGAGGAGAACTTCTGCTCTCCTGCCTCTTGCCCAGAAGAAGAGCAGTCAGAGCAGCTCCTTTGCCGAGGGAGCGTGAGCAGGGCTGGTTCTGTCCCTCAGCAGCACAAAACCAGTCAGGCTGAGGAGACGCCGAGGTTTTAATCCACCCCAGTGGGTTCTGAACATGCCCTGCGAGACACCCGCTCCCTCTGCCCGGTGGGCTCCATCTTGCTTCACGCCAGGGCTCTCCAGAATTCACTCTCCATCAATAATAATGAGAAGCCTCTGTAAATTAGCTGATTAGTCAGCTCCCCCTAATTAGCTAATTACCCCGCTCTGCTTTCGCTTGTGCTCTCCCGTTGTTTCCCCAACCTCAGGTTGAAGGAACGAGCGCGCACGTGGCTGCGCCAAGATCTTATCCTGCTTTGAAGGCTTTAAACTTGCATGATTCAGCCGTGCAGGGCTGACACGTGCTTGACCTTACACAACTTCTCTCTTTCAACCCTTTTGTGTCGAGTGCTGTACCTGCATCTTGTGCCAGGGACTGGGAGTCTCCAGTGCCGGCTTATGCAACTGTTCCCTCCTCCATCCCCGCTGCCAGCAGCTATTCCCGTTAAACTCCGATCCATCTTCCTGCTCCGCGTGACATCGTGCCGTTGCCTACGGATCCGGCAGGTTTCCCCCAAAGCTGGAGGAGAGGGGATGTGTTGTCTGGAACTAGCGAGGTGTGAAGGCACGATAGCAGCCGTGCAGGGTCAGACCAGGCGTCCCCCAAACACGAGATCTCCGATCCTGGGATGTGTTCCTGGAAACCTGTGTAAGTACAGGGTCACCAGCAGTGGGGATTCTCTGGGATATTTCCCCAGCCTTCTGTGGTTTGTAGACCGGGGACCTCCTCACCCACAAGCGATGCGTTTGTACCTAACAGCTTCCGCACACAAGCTCTCGGCTAGAAAAATCCAGATTTTTTTTTATGAACTCTTCTGAGCTCCAGGCAGGCACAGTTCCTCTGTTGAGGAGTCCCATGGCATAGAGACAGGCTGGGTACAAAAATAGCTAATTTCGTTTGTTCTGAACTGGTGAGTTTCCTCTGATGCCCCCAGTTCTTGCTCCAGGAGAGATGGAAACAGCTTTTCTTGTGATTCTCAGATCTCTGTCGTATCCCTTTGCAGGGCTGAGGAGCCCACACCTAGCTAACATTCCTTGTTCCTTTGATCATCTCATTGCTAGCCTCTGAAGCTGCTGTTCCCTGAATCTGTGATAGTTACCCTATAACCTTCAGATGGGGGGGAGGGGGACAACACAACTTCATGGAGAACTCAAGGCTGGGACAGTGCTTTCTGCGTTGTCTTTTGCTCTTCCCCCTCTGCAAGTCTTTTCCTTGATCCTCCATGGAAATTTATGAGCATGGTAGAAACCTGAGAGGGTCAAGGAGAGGAGGCTGTCTTGGTCAGGGGGGCCCAGAAAAGGAGACTGCAAGGGGAAAGTTAATGGATTGTGAAAGAGAGAGAGAGAAGCATTAATGGGAGAGAGAGACAAAAAAACAAAGGAAGTGCCAGAAAAAAACCCCCTCTGATAATCTTCAGGTGGACATTTTTATGTGGCTTTGGCTGTCGTCCATGTGGTACATCTTCTGTCCCTTCCGCAGGGAAGGTGTGGGAGACGAGCAGGCACTGCAAGTCACACCACAGCAGAGACCTTTCCCTCACCAGGAGCTGCACAGAGGAAGCTGGTTTTATTCCTCTTCTGAGGTATTTTGGGGGGACTACAAGTGTAGGTGACACACAGGGGTTGTTAAGCAAGGACCTTCTTCACCCCACACTTGGTGTTGGCTTTGAGGGTGCTGTTAAGTTGACTTTACTCTTTTGTTGCTGTCACATCATCCTCATGAAGGGCTCAGTGATGATCCCATCTGTAATCAGGGGCAGGATTGCCCCCCTCCTGCTCCTGCCCTGCCTTTCCCATTTACGGATAGAAATGAAGTCTGTGGTACGGACCCTTAAGCTGGTTAGACACTTGAGACTTGGAAGTCCTTAAGCACATTAGCAGCTGGAGGTCCATTATTATTCATTGAATCTCTCCGGGGCCGATTGGAATCCTCCTTTTAATTGTGTGCATTTCCCTCTGTCCTTTTATCACGGAAGAAAGAAAGAAAGAAAAAGGGCGAGAGACACAGCAATCGTGTTATCTCATTACCCATCCTGGCCCTGGAATGGGACACAGGCTGGAGTCTGCTCTTCCCCTCCAGCAAAAGGAGGGAGAGGTGCCCATTTTACATATTAATGGCAAAATGTCATCCCTCCGCTTCTATCTCCCTTAGCACGCCGCAGTTAATAATTCACATTTCATTAACACGTCTGCCTGGCCTTACGGTCTTTCCCTTCTGTCAATGAAGAGATACTGGGAGGGCTTAGAGGAGCGGGAATTGGGGCAGCACCAGCTGCTTCAGGCTGGACTTGGAGCAGATGAGCTTTCAGAGCAGGGGAGTTTTGGGCTCTCATCTGTGTCTTTATGTATCAGGTGTACTGGGGTCACAGCTCCTCGCCGGCCCCTGAGGAAGCAGAGAAGGTTCCTCCAGCCTGACAGCATCCCGTTGGTCAAGCAGGAATCAGGGAGGAGAAGTGTTGTGGACCGTCACGACGTGGTCTGTCACAAAGCAGGGCCACCACACGCTCGTAGGTCAAGCCCTGAGCTAACCACACTCTCAGACTGCACCAAGCCCCTGGCAGGAGAGGTTTTGAAGGGTTTTTTCCCCTCTTTGAGAAGTTGGCCACACAAGTCCTGCTGCCAGCTTAAAGAATTTTACATGAGGAAACTTGTCTCTTGAGCTTGGTTTTCCACACACTGAAACATTAATCAACTTTTGAACCGTGTACCGTATGAAATATTCATCTTTTCTCCTTGCAAAAAACAAACCAGAAACCCCAGATATCTTCAAAGCTGTCTCGTGGCGTTCCACGTTCTGATCCTTTAGGAATTGCTGTGTCATTTTCACCTAAGTTTACTCTGTGATTGCTCAAGAGCGAGCGAGCTAAAAATCACTTCAAGAGGGACTTCGCTGGTGTGTCTGGGTTTGAGAGAAAAGTGGGTTTTGGCTTGGAATTTGCTGGCCAGACCCAGGCTGGTTTTGTTTCCCTGAAGGAGAAGAAAGGGATTTACTGCCATTTTCAAACCTAATTTCATGGGGAGCCGATCCATGCTGTGATCCATCAGCAGGTGATTTCTTGATTAAAATGTTGGAAGAGAAAGCAGCTTAGATCAGCCACCCTTGAAAGGGGAAAATTCTGTCCTGCTGGTCCTTTAAACTGGTGGAAAACCCTTCCCCAGCAGGCACTGATGTCTTTCAGGAAAGGTAAGAGCCGTGAGTCTCAAAGGGATGATCTTTCCCTCCGCAGAGATGGGTAGATATATCCTCGGCAAGGCTGCTCCTCTCAAACTTACTGAACTACGTTCCTTGGGAAGGAGCCCTCATAAATAAGTGTAAAACAAAAGAAAATAAAACCCCAGATATAAAACGTCCCTTCCTTAAGGCGCTTTTGGAAACACTGGATGAATGAAGTCTCTTCCTTGCCCTGTCTGGGGTAAACAAATCCATCCTGTCCTTCAGCTCGATCTTGCAGTAATGTCATAATCCCACCTTTATTACATCACTGTTGTCATGGAAATAACTGTGATTTCATAAAGTCTCCATAATGACTTTACCACAAGATCCATTAGGATGGGAAGATGGATTGTGAAGGCTAGAAAAATGCTTTCTTTAAGCAAATGTATACTGGATAATTAACAAATGCGGCAAAAGGAAGGCATGGAAATTGGATGGGAAAAAATAAATGGATCCATCTTTAACAAGGGCTATTTATGAACATTTTCTTTGATTTGGTTTCAAATGGCACAAAGGCACTATTATAATATTCCAAATCAGTCTAGAAGTCCCATACTTCAGGGCATAGCCAGCACATGTTGAACAAAAAGCCGAGCCTTGCCCTAACCTTTTCCCTCTGAGACTCCTCAGGCTTTGAAATAAAGGTTTTGGGCTTTCCCTGGTGGCCCAAGAGCCTCTTTCCTTACCTTCACCTGGCAGAACGGAGGAGCAGGTTGGACACATGCCGAGGAGGAAGATCCTGGGGGCTGTCCTGGCCAGGAAGCCTTTTATGTCTCCAGTTTCCAAGGTCTTTGGATTTGCCTGAGCTAGGGAGCTCGGAGTGGGTAACCCCTCCAAGGCCGGAGAGGTGCTTGATGCTGGGATCCTGGACATCTGGAGGAGGCAGATGGTGGGATCAAAGCTTGGATGAGCCAGAGCTGGGCTACAAAGTGGCAAAGGAACTGCTTTGGCTTGAGTCTCATTAAAGGTGTTGAAGGAAGGCTGTGCAAACACCCTGTGAGTGCTCAGAGGTGCGGCGCTGGATGCAATTCCTGGCTGGGATGCCTGCGCCCTCCAAATCCAAGCTGCTGCCCATTTACCTGAAAGGAGACACAGGCAGGTGATTAAAGGTTTGATGGAATATCAGAGCTTCCTCAACGAGAGTCCTGCACCTCTCAGCACTCCACGCCTCAAAGTGACCTTGCACTAGCAGTTAATGCAAGCCAAGGGGTTTTCCCACTCTGGCTTCTTCTCTCCAAGAACCTTCTGATGCAGATGGCTTTTACCTTATTTCTGCTTCCCTTAGGAGCACCCCAATCCCCTTATTGAGATGTATTTATTTTTAATTTCTGGAGAATAATAGCGCATTTGTGACGGCGAGGCAGGCGTTGCTCTCTGAACAGCCTGGCCCACGGTGAGGGAGGAGGCTGCAAAGTGCTGGCAGTGGATTCCTGCTCCGACCTGTGCAGTCTCTTCCCTCCTGTCCCAGTGCCCTTGTGGCACAGCTGCCAGCACCACGTGTCCCTGGGGACACTCGAGCTCAAGGAGGAGCAGGGCACTGGGTTCAGGGAGGAGGTGTGGGAGCACCGTGCTTGGGAAACGCGCAGGCACCGTGCGCAAATGCTCGATTGAGGGCTGCTGCTTCGGTGCTGAAACACCTCTGGGTGAGCAGGGGCTGCTTGTGCTGCCCTTGCCTTCAGAGTTCAGCGTCACTCCAGCTCCTCTTCTCCAGCTCTGCCTGGCGTGGGAGCAGAGATGCAGAAAAGCACTCATGAGCTAATTGAAGTGGTCACATCCTCGCCAGCAGCATTTCCCACATTAGCCAAATTTGATCTAAAACTAATCTCCTAGTCAAGACAAATCTCTTCTCTGCAATCCTCTTATTATATTTACATATTGGAATCCAGGGATACTTACTGAACTGGGCCATGGGGATGGCTCCTGAAGTCCCTGGCACTGCTGGCTGGAGCAGGTACAAGGCACTAGTGACTCCTGCTTTCCCTAAATCCCTGTCTGCCGCAAAGGGGTCTGAGGAGTGGAGTAACTGGAGCCCAGCTCAACTGCTTAAAGTAGTCCTGAGCTGATGATCCCTGTTCTTCCTGGTACATGAAAAACACCAGCTAAGGGAAAAAAGCCCTGTGGTTGGACTCGACACAGATAGATGATGATGAGTGAACATTATCTTGTTAATCAGATCTTGCCTAACTTTAATTGCTAGCACTGTTACTGACTGCTGTCAAACCCGTGGTGGAGACAGAGCATGACTTGGCTTTGAGAAATAACAACTTTTGGTGATTAATTATTGCTGCCGGTCACGTGCGGTTGCTGATGATCTCCTGGGATGTCTGGCTGGAACGGCAGGAGACGGTAGGAGCCCCTTGTCCTGGCTGGGCTCCAGCTTTGGCTGCGCAGCTTGGCCAGACAAAATTCCTACTGCACCGTCAGCCACCCATTGTGGAGCGCTATGGTGAGATCAGCCAGCCTCAGGCTGTGCCAGGGGAGGTTTGGGTTGGATTTTGGGAAATCTTTCTTCATGGAGATGGTTGCCAAGCCCTGGAATAGGCTGTTCAGGTAGAGTCAGCATCCCTGGAGGGATTTAAAAGCAGTGTAGATGTGGCATTTGGGGACATGGGCGGTGGTGGGCTTGGCAGTGCTGGGGGAACGGCTGTACTTGATGATCTGAGAGGGCTTTCCCAAACCAAACAAGTCCATGTTCCCCCTTTCTGGCAGGAGCAGGGCAATGTGTAGTCTGAAACATCTGCTGCAGTTCATAAAACCGATGTGTTAAGGGCAGGGAATTGTTCCTGTCTGCCACAAGCGCAGTGAAGCAGGTGACCATTGGTTCTGACAGGGGAGAGAAGAGATTGGCACAGCCAAAATGGGAATCACCTCACCCCTTCCCATGGGAATACCTCAGCCCCACCTCTTGGACTCACCCCAAATTGCCTTCAGGTGCTTTGCTGGAAAGCAGCAATATGCCAGTGCTGACTCACGGACTGGGGATTGGGAATGCCACATCCTGGCACTCAAACCCCAGCCCTGCTTCCACTTTTTATTCCTTCTGACATCACTTTGGGGCTCACCACCCTGGGCCATGGAGCTTTGGCACAGAAAGGTGGTCAAGAGGGTTTTTTCCCCAAGATTTGTATCTGAGTTTGGAATTAGGGCACCACTGAAGGAAGTAAATAGTGTTTTAATTTATTCAGTTTTAAAAAATATTATTTAAGAAAACCCCATATAAATGAACTCAAAGCTCTATATTGAGGGTAAAATGAAGCATTTTAATTCACCTTGGAATTTATTTGTTGACTTCCAGAGCACCGGTTTTGGGGTGTGATTTTTTACACTGCTAATGATTTTTTATCTCAGCTAATGAGGTCCTGGGGTCTGAAGAATTGGTGCTGTATTGACACCTCACTCCCTTTTTGTGCCTGATCCAATCTCTATGGAACTCAGTGGAAAAGAATGCCTTTAACATGAGTCAAACCAAGCCTCTAATCTGTGTTTTGCTTGGGCCTGGCTGAAGGATGTGGAGATCCTTTAGGATGCATTATGAACAGAGTCCCATCTTCTTCATCCCCAGAAGTCTCTGCTTGGGCAGCTCTCAAACAACACTGATTTATTCAGATGGGCTGCTCAGGGCTGCAGGTTCTGCCTGTTTACCACCAGGATGTTTTTCTCTTTAATCATGGCTCTACTTTTGACAAGGTCTGTAAGGAACGCTCCCTTTGCCAGTGTGGTGATGTCTCATGGAGTAGCCAAGGAGCAGCAGGACAGGACTTATCCTGTCTCCTTGGCTGCCTGTGCCATCCAGGAGCAAAAATCCTTCCACTGGGAGAGGTGTCCCTGCAGCACCAGGCACGAATGCTGCTTGTTTACACAGTCACTTATCTTACTAGCAGTAAGAAATGACCCTTTTGGCAAATCATTAGAGGCTGAAGAACTGCTCCCTGCCAGTTTTGAGGCTAAAAAATGTTTTAAACCAAGTCCTGGTCTTGAACTTACCCTGTTGTGCTCACTTTGGAGCAGCTTCTGAGACGAACACCTTATTTACCACCTGCAGATGAGTTGCAGAGGTACCCCTTTGGGTATCTCCAAAGAGGGATCAGGCATGTCCTGGCTTTCTCCCCGTGTTTAAATGGACTTGGATCATGCAATTTGCAGAAATCCCCTTAGAAAGCAGTAACATGTTACTGGCTTAGGGAGCAACCAGGTGTGCAAGTGTGTTTTTCTTAGGTACAGTCACCTTCACACTCCTCACTGTATCCATAAAGGACACCCTGGGTCTCACAGAGTGGGATGGGGAAGGGAGAACATGGACAACTTCTTTTCTTTTATTATAGGATGAAGTTCAGCAAGGTCTGACTTGTCTTATTTTCCTGACTACAAGCATCCAGCTGCTGCCATGATTTTGCCATGAGTCTCTGTTCTAGGCAAGGGAAACAACCAATGTCCCTGCAACTCCCTTCTCCCTCCTTAACTTGTAGCTGTCCCATCCTTGGAAGTGTTCAAGGCCAGGCTGGATGGGGCTTTGAGGAACTTGGTGAAGTGGGAGGTGGAATTAGATGATTTTTAGAGTCTCCTCCAGTTCAAGCCATTCTAAGACACCTGGCTCGGGGTTATCCCTCGCCTGCCCCAGATGTGGTACATCTGTGTGTATCAGCCTTGAAGGGTGACGGGGCTGATTTGCCGGGATGCTGTACTCGTGTTTTCCCTATCCTTTGGTTTCCCAAGGAAACTCCACGTTCCTGCCACGCTGGAGCCCTACATTTGCTGCGAGCAGCCGCAATCAGCCCCCCGTCTCGCCCCGTGTGCAGATGGAAGGAGCAGATCATGGACATTCCAGGGCAGCTCCCAGCTTGTGCAGCAAACACACGAGGCAGGGGCTCGGCCCCACGGATCTCAACAGCCACTCCTGACCTAAACCCCAGGCCGGGCTGTGAAACCAGCTGAGACTTGTTCCTACAGCACCGCAGGCTTGGAAATCAAAGCTGAGCTCCAGGGAGAGCACGGGCAGCGTTCAGGGAGTCAGGAGGAGCTGGTGGATCTGATTAGCCTGACATGCCAGCGGGGGAAAGCGTGGGATCCCTCCATCCCTTAACATTCCCCTCTCCAGCCCTGGCTCTAATCACAGCTGCCTTGATTTGCGCTGGGAGAAGGGCGAGGAGGGATGGGCTGGATTTTCCCCCTCCCTGCGCCTCTCTGCAGAGGGGCCACTGCAGGTCTGAGAGATCAAGAGCTTTCCCCAGAGCCGGGCTTTGGAGGCATCGCAGCCCCGAGCAGCGCAATCCTTCCCTTCTTCCCTTTTCTATTTTCATTTCATCACCGTGTTCAGCACTGAGTGGTAACGAGCAAGTCCCCAAATAACCTGGTCTCCAGCAGCAGCCTCGCTTTTCCACTGTGAGGAAAACCTGTTTCTAGCATGCTTCATCCCCATGCGTGTCCTGCATGACCCCACAGGAGCTGTGGGCTCTTTGTAGGGGCCTGGGACAAGAGCCAGAGCAAATCAAACCTGTCTGAATTCACCCCATGGGGTTGAGAAATCTCTGGCTTGGAGTCCCGAGTGCAGTAAAAAGCCTTGGGAATACACAGCCAGTGATTTGTGTGAGGGAGGATTTCGCTGAGCAATAAGGATTCAGACAAACTTGCAGAAGTGGAAGTGCAGCTTAACGGCAGAGCTGGGTTCATTTGTCAAGCCCCTTCCTTGCTTCTGTACTTAGGAGAGCGAAACAATAATTGGGAGCAAAGCTTAGGTTAATCTACGCTGAGAACACGATATTCTGTAGCTTTATTAAAAGGGGTGGGGAGGGGGGAGGCACGGGGCTGCTTTGGCTCATTTTAATTTTCAGCTTCATCTTTGGTGCTCACGAGTGTTGGAAAATAACCCCGCGCTCCGCTGACTGTGTGGGGAAGGAATCTCAGCTGGAGAAGATGGAGCAGTTGCTCCCTTCCAGAGCAGCCTGCTGATTGTGAAAGTGCCATTAGACAGCTTGTGGAGGAAGGCTCTTAGGTGTGAAAACTGCTTTTCCCCGTGCAGGCTGAAAAGGCCAACGTGGCATTTGTGAAGCCCCTGGTGAGCGTCATCGGTGTGAAACTTCCCTCTGTCCCCTTTCCAAATCCAACTCCCTGCCAAGCTGTCCCTGAGCATTGCCACTTTCTTTCCCGCTGCAAGCCAGGAGGAGCCTGGCTTCTCCCTCTTGCTTGCTCTCACAGCTGGCTGCTTGTTCCAACACGGATCTTCACTGAACCCAGCGGTGTCTTTTCCATTGGTTTGATCCACAGGATCCAGGAGGCTTTTCCGAGTCAGTGTTCACCCAAGAGGAGGAATAAATGCCAGTGTCTGCCAGGCCAGGTTGTTTTACTGAAATAGAAGTGGAAGGGAATAGATCAGAAGGGTGAGGGAGGACATCCCCATCCCCTTCCACCCAAGCCTGGTCAGGCTGCCCTTGCACCATGCTGATAAAAGTCTTCTCAGGTGTTGGGCTGTCCCTGGGATCCCTCAGAGGAATTATAGGACCGTGATTCCCAGCTGCTGTGGTGGGAATCCCCATATATACGAGCACCTGTCAGGCATTTATCCCTTGCATGTTTTTACAGCGGCCTTTACAATAGGTAGAGAAGAACTCCAGCTGCCTCTAGTGACCTTTTAATCACCAAGGGATGCCTTCAGCTAAAAGCCCTGCGCCTGAGGTGACGAGCTGCTTGGAGCCACTCGGCTTGATGGGAGCTGCAGGCCTCGTTCTGTCTCTCGTGGAAGGAAAACACAGCTCTGCGTCCTCTATGCCAGCAAAGGACTCAGTTCTGCAATACAAGTGTGGCAATGCCTTTCCTGGGTCAGGAAAACCATGGCATGGAGCTGTTTGCCAGCTGGTGTGAGGGCAGGCCGTGGAGGAAGGCAGGCTGCCTGCAGTCGTGTTGGGGGGATCAAGTTTTCCCCGCCTCACGCTTTGGGAGAATCCTTTTGGTTGTATCAGTGCCAATCAATCCTTTTGGTGTATCAGGAAGGGACAAGGGGCAGCCCACTGGGGATGGATGGCTGTGTTCCAGCGGTGCTGGCTCCCAGTGGGAAGGGATAAACTTCTTTGCAGGCTCTCAGAGGAGCCCTCGCAGGTCTCCAAAACTGAGGCAGACCAAGTTGTGCAGGGGCTCGGATCTGCCTCCCTAAATAAAGCCTGGTATCAGCCAAAACAAGAGAGGTACAGCAGTTTGCTCCAGATAAGTGGCTTAAGAGCCTAAACTTTTGTTCTCAGGGAAACACAGGTCTCCATACCAGGTTCCCTGGAAGTGCAGAGAACAGAAGTAGGAAGGAGATAAGCAAAGAGCTTGGTGCTCTAAAAGCCAAATAACTATCTCAGAGTCTCAACAGCTGGAAGATGATGTATGAGCATGCGGAGAGATAAGGGCATGGGAGGTCCTGAGATGGTCTCATGCTATTTTAAAGGAGAAAAACAACCCAAACAAACAAAACTGTTGGCTGGAGTCCCACACACACTGTAAGAAAAAACCGCTCAGGTTGTTTTGGAGCTCTTTTCCCAGCTTCTCACTTGCTGAAGGAAGACAAGGGCTTTGTGTTAGTGGAAGGGTTGGGCTTCATGGGACCAAGCGAAATCACCTTTGTAAAGGCCTCCTTCTTGCCCAGGAGGGGCTTCCCATGTGGATTTTATTCCCCATTTTAACGGGAAGTTGAGAAGCAATGGGATTAAACTTCCATTTTAACTTCCATTACTGCTCCTCACCTGGGTTTACCCAGTACTCATGTATTTTAGAACCTAAAACGAGCACTGCCAGGAAGATAATGGGGTCGAAATGTCAAACACCTTTCTGCAGGATCTTCTGGAATTCCAGACTGTTGGTGGGCTCCAGCAGGGATGAGACCAATTTGAAGAAAGGGTCCAGCAGGGGATTTTAAACATCATTATTCTGTATTATTCTGTAATATTCGTATTTCTGCTGAAGAGCACAGCCTGGGCAGGAGATGGGTTGGATGGGCTCTGGGTGTGACACCGAGCAGCCACACTGATGTCCCTTAGGTGACAGCAGAGAAGAGTCCTGCACTGACCCTTCTCCCTAGGAAATCCAGGCAGCTTTCTCATGTAAAGCCTCATCCAGGTTTCTGTTCCTCCACCAGACACAGCCATAGCTCCTGGGAGCTCCCTGCACAGCTAAGAGCTGGGTTAAGTTCAGTGTTCCCAGGAAATGTCTCTTGATATATTTTACAGTTTAATATTTGTCCTCTGTGAAGCATCTTCCTTTCATGCTAAATGTGCACCTATTATATGCATGGCTTGTTTTCAAGCTCCTGGAGGAGGCTGGAGGCTCAGGCTGTCTGCAGCAGAGGAATGCATCCCTCCAGCAGGAAGGCTCCCAACTTCATAGAACTCTCAGCCCTGGGAGCTGGATTTTCCCTGTGCCTCCTGGATTCTTGACTAGAGGCTTTTCCCAGGTACAGGCCATAAGCATTAGCCAGGAAAAAAAAACATTCTAGAAGGGCAAGGTGTTGTTTTTTTCCACCTGCTTTTATCTCTGGATTTGGAGACGTGGCCTCCTGCAATCCCTCTGTGGATTTAGGAATCTTATCACACTGACAGTGATTTTTTTAGCCAACTTGCCAGAGCTTGAATTTTCCACTCTAAAGTTTGGCTTATTTGTCATCAGCTCCAGGGTCCTGCTAAAAGAAAAACAAAACCTGAAAAAACAGCAAGTCCTAAATTTTTACTTGGCTGATAAGAGTTTGGGATTGATTTAGGATTATAGGTTGTATTTGTAGGATTGGAGGCTGTAGGTTGATTCCCCTCCTGGAAGTGTTCAGTGCCAGATTGGATGGAGCCCTGAGCAACTTGACCTAAAGAGTGGCATCCCTGCCCATGGCAGGAGGTTGGAACTGGATAATCCTTCAGGTCTCTTCCAACCCAAGTTATAGGTTGGAATTAACTCTGTGATTTTATTAAAAAATCCAGTGCAAATTGTATTCTCACCTCTTTTGAAAACATCAATCCCTGTTTCCATGCTCCCACTCTTCTCTGACAGTGCAGGAGATCAATCTCTTCTTCCCCTGTGGAAAATGGACAGCCCAGCAAAAATTCCCAGGGGAAATAACAGGCACAAAGTCATGGTGGGAAGCTCTTCCTGCCCTGAGCTGCTCCAGGGTGGAGATCAGGGCATCCAGGTGGTCCCACCAGGAGCATTCCCAGTGCAAACCAGTTCCCACCAGGATGGGCTCGTGGGAAGGTCGCTTTCCCTTGCTGCTCATTCGAGGCTTGCAAGACAAATGTCGGATTTGAATGACTACACTGTGGGCAGCCAGTGCAGAAAATCAATTAAAATACCAAGCAGCTTAGAAACAGGAGCTTTAATTACTCACAGACAGGTCTTTAAAGGGGAACGAAACCATCAGCCCAGAGCAAGGCCTCCTCTGCCCTTGGGCTTTTTATTCCAGAGGTCTCAGGACGTCTCCATGGAGCGTTTTCTGAGCATCCAGAGTAGGTGGCTGGATCTCCGTGCCCCTCGTTTTGGGGGCGCGTGAGCTCTGTCACCCTGGGACATGGGCAGGGAGGGGGGTCCCTGCAGGTTGGGGGGCCAGGTGTTGGCAGCTGGGTTTGCAGCAAGGGATGAAGCTGCCTGGCAGGGTGTCCCCGTCTCTGTGACCGGGATTGAGGCTTCTCAGCCACAGTGGAGGCAGCTCAGCGAGCGTTTTGTCTGTCAGCGGTTTGGGTCTGCAGGAGACAGACAGTGCCCCAGCGCACACAGACTTGCTGACAAAGTGATGGGCATTAGGGGGAAAACCAACAACAACAGCACCAAAAAAAAAAATCACACTTTTCTCAGGGAACACCAGGCTGCAGAGCCTGTTTATCCTGTCTGCCTGTTTATTTGCTTTCTGCTGACTTACTGCAACACATCCAAGGTGGGCCTTCAGCGACGGCAGCAACCGCAGGGATTTCGGTGGCTCTGTAGTGGTCCAGCTCCTCCTCCCCCTTCAAAGCAGCCAGAGTGCCTTCTGTGGGGCTGTTGCACAACCAAAGCAGCGTGGTAATAACACCCCGAGCCTGGAAAGTACAGAACAAAACAAAGCACTGATGAAACTCTTGCAGGCTTTCCAGATGCCTGTCCACATCAACGTCCTGCTGGGAAGTACACGGAGGGAAGGAAGGCTCAGTGGGAGCCAGCCAGGGAATGGCCTGAGCTTCTCCTCTCCTTTCCCAGCCCAGTGGAAGAGTCTCGGGACAAGAGGTTGCTCTGCAGGATGTGCTGCTGGCTGCCAAAAAGAAGGAGGGAGCCTGGGTTTATTTTTATGTAACTTCGGGAAGGAAAGGCAAGACAAGCTTTGCTTTGTGCTCTGAACCAGAAGTTTGGACACAGAAAGTTTCAGCTCTTCTTCCTGACTGCCTGCCACAAAAATTTCAGAATTTCTTCCTGGGGGCTGCCCCCTGACTGTCATTCCCCCACCCTAAAAGGAGACAGGATGATTTAAACTCCTCGTCTAGAGGAAAAATAACAACAATAATAATAAAAAAGGAATCTGCCTGGGAAGAACAGAGGAGGCTTCTGCCTGCCTGCAGGGAGGAAGACATTTAAAAATACTCCCTGTTGACAGAGAGATGAGTTATGGCAATCCCTGAGCAGCCAGGGTGGGGCAGAGCTAAGAAGCTGTGCTGGGCAGTGAGGGGGATATTGGGGGTCTGCAGCAGGGATTCCCACCAGTGACTGCTGCTTTTTGGTGCTCCTGGCCTGGATTGCAGCAAAACTTGTCACGCATGGCTCGGTGTGTCTGCACCAGGGAACGATGGAGCCAGACTGGGGCAGCTGGAAGGGGCACACACACTGGCACTGTGCTGTTCTGGAGAGGGCCTCAGCAGCTGGAGCTCTCTCCTGCTCTGTGAAGTTCTCTGATTTTGCTTTTCCTTTCTAAAGAAACCTTCCAGGCTTGAAGGTGCCAAGAACATTCTGGAGACAGAGAGCTGAACTCAGCCTGTGGCTCAGGAAGAGCAGTGAGACTCCATCACTTCAAATCTCTTCCTCCTGCTGAGGGGGAAAGGACTGAGTGTGCCTTATGGATCACTGGGATGGAGCTGGTGCTGCTCTGGGATAAATGGGATGTTGGAGGGAGTCCAGAGGAGAGGGTCATGAAGGTGATTAGAGGGATGGAGCCTCTAATGAGGAGAGGTTCTCTCCTGTGAGAAAAGTGAAAGATTTGGGATTGCTCAGCCTGGAGAAAGCTACAGGGCAACCTAATTGTGGCCTTTTAGAGTGTTTTAGAACTTAAAGGGGCTACAGAAGGGCTGGAGAGGTACTTTGGACAAGGAAGAACGGCTTCATGCAGACAGAGGGCAGGGTTAAATGGGATATTGGGAGGAAATTGTTTCCTGGGAGGGTGGGCAGGCCCTGGCACAGGGTGCCCAGAGAATTTGTGGCTGCCCCTGGATCCCTGGAAATGTCCAAAGCCGGGTTGGACAGGGCTTGGAGCAATCTGGGACAGTGGAAGGTGTCCCTTCTCATGGCAGGGGGAGTGGAACTGGGTAATTTTTAAGGTCCCTCCCAACCCAAACCATTCTGTGATGGTTATATGACAGGATTCCCTCTGGAGTCTCTTCCATGTCCGCATCAGGGACCTGGGGAGTGCAGTGCCCGGTGTAACCCCTCACTCCCCACTGCTGTGCCCAGCTCTCCTGCAGCTCAGACCTTTGGAGGGTGTTGTTTGGGCACTGAGCTGTTGTCCCCCTCCAGGCTCACACACTCACAGAGCCACAGGAGCGTCCCCGGGACACGCAGCCCCATCGAACCTGTGTGCTGTCAGTGCCAGCTATCGGAGCTTCCCACGTGCTGGAGCCAAGGGATGACATTGCAGAAACAGTCTAGGTCGAAATAAATTGCTTTCTGGCATCCTGAGATTATCTAAACCCTTCTTTTTCCCAGGATGAAAGGGAACAAAGGCTCTTGCCTGCTCAGGAAAGAGCCTGGAATACCATCTTCTGTGAGCCACGAGAGCTTATTAGGGGTGAGGGTAAACAAGGAGATTTGGGGTTAATTTACTCAGGATGGGGAGGAGGGAAGCAGAAGCTGCTGGATTTTGAAGCCTGTCATTCTTCTGTCAGTAGCAGCAGGTCGCTGGTGTGGCTGTCACAGGTCTTTCCAAGGTATTGACTGGCAGCCCTGGGTGCTTTCTCTAATGGCACATTGATCTTCCTTCCCCGGATCCCTTCCAGCTCCGCAGCTGCCCGTGGATCAAAGCTACCCTGTCACTCCTGATGGGGCTGGAGGGGGCTCTGACTCAGCCTTGGCTGCTGGGGTTGATTCTCTTTTCCCAGCATGGGGAGTCCTGTGGCCTTTTCCCACTCCCACTGTTGCTGTGTTCCCCAGCTCACGTTCCCAAGGCTCCTTCCTCTGCCAGCAGGTGCCGGAGCACCTTTGGAGCCCGAGGATGCTGGATGTTTTCAGAGCTGGCAGGCTCTGAATCCACCAGCAGATCCCCATCCTGGGTGGACACAGCTGTTGGTACCTCTGATGGTGGCACTGGTATTTCCTTTCTCTCTGCTGAGGTACAAAACCATACAGAAAAAGTAACTTATCAACTTATATGTGGAGTAAAAATAATTAAAAAATTTTAAGGGAATGACTCCTCTGGGACAAGTGGCAGAGTCTTTTCCAGAGCAGTGTGCTGGGGATTTTCTCTGAAGTTTCATAAAATCCTCTTTTTTTTTTTTATATAGAGTCACAGAATGGTGTGAGTTGGGAAGGGACCTTAAAGATCATCTCATCCCAACCCCCATGCCATGTGCAGGGATTCGTGGCTCTGGCTGCTGCAGCCAGGTGACAGAGAAGATTCCTAGGCCTTGGTGTAGCAGAAAAATTTGCTCTGCTATGTTTGGAAATTGGAGGGGGATATGGAGAGAAAACCAGAATTTTTAAAAATTCTTAAGGGTTTGGAATGCTGGCAATTAGCCATAGGGGAAGCTTTTTTTTTTTTTTTTTTAAATTTAAAGTTCCATGTTACTGCAGTCCATGCAGAACCATGGCATGAAGAGAGAATTCCTTATTCTTTGCTCTGAGCTTCCAAGCTGTGAACTGAATAAAATCCCTCCTTCCTCTTTCCTGGGATTTGTTTTCCTTTTCCCCCTGGTGTTTCTTGTTTCCCTATTTCACCCCTACTTCCCCTTTTTCCTTTATTTTTTTTTCCTGAGTTCACTTTAGCAAGTGCTTTTCTCCTGCTTGGGGATGGAAGGAGAAGGGGCTGTAGCTTAAAGATAAATCTTTAGGTCCCCCACAACTGCTGCTGGGGGGCTGCAAGAGCACCCTGAAGGGTGTTTGTATCCACCAGAGCAGGGCTGACCTGTCTTTTCCCCTTGGAAGGAAACTTCCAGAGGAAATTCGATGAAAAAATTGAGAGCGCTTTGATTTATCCGTGGATAAATCGCTTGTTTTAGTGACGAAAAATCGAAAAACTTTTATTTCCTCCCCCTCCTGCCCCCAGTTTGTAACAGCACAGCAGATTCACCTGCTGCTCCAGCTTCTTCCAGCTGCCTGTGGGATTCCTGAGGAGGAAAGGCCACTCTTGCCACCTCTTGTGTAGAGCTGTGAATACCTGTGTGTGTTGGTTCAAGAGCAAACATCTGCAGCTCCCCCCTGCTCCGCGGCGCAGCGAGGAACAGGAGCAGCACGGAGCAGGAGGATGGGCTGCCTGGTCCCTTGCCAGGTGAGTTGGCAGGATCCTGCACATCACTCCCTGAAAGTCTCCACGGGGTTTGATGGATGCTCGCGGCTCAGAACATTTTGGGTCTGTTTAATTGGCAGGTTTTGACGAGCAGCCGCTTGGGCAGGAGGCTCTCACCTCTCCCTAGGGAATTCCCAGGGCTGACAGAAGCCGTGGGGGAACAATCCCCTCCACTCGTATTTTATTTTTCCTTTCTGCATTTTGTGTTTGGAGCGAACATTTCCATGTGGGCTGAATTTTAAAAGGGTCGTGCTTGGTTATCCTCATCCAAAAGATGGTGAAAGTTAAAAAAGGTAACTTTAAGGTTTTTACCCCAAAAAGGTAAAAGTTAAAACTTGGCTTTTCCCACCTCCACCTTGGGTGGACGAAGCTGTGTTAGAAACAACCCCTAAATTTCGTCCCTCAGCATACGAAAACAAAAACCTGCTGGGAGACTGAAGCTGAAAGTCACCTTTTTGGGTGGACTCAGACAGAATCCCAGTTCTCATCCAAATCTAATAGAGAGAAAATTTCCCTAGGAAATGGCGACATGGACCTGAGAGCATTAAACTGGAGCTTCACGCCAATTAATAGCCAGATAATTACAACCCATCCCCTCCTACTTGCTGCTGACTTCCCCATGTAATTTTCTTTTAATTTTTGCTTAATAGGCACGCAGGAAAGATGAGTTACTCAGTGTGCTGCTTGCATTTGATATGTGGTAGACTCAGCAGACTGATGCCCTCCATCCATCCTGGATCAAGCTGTGGGTGTGAGCAGCGTGCTGGAGAGGACTGATGGTGCTTCCCTGCCTGCCAAGGGATGGAGAAACTTAAGGAAAATGGAGAGGGGGGGAAAAAAAGGTCAAGGCTGGACAGGAAAGTCAGAATGGTGAGTAGAGCTGGGTGCTGCTTCAATGGGATCACAGATTTTATTCCCTCTTCACCCAGGCCCTTACTCTGCTCTGGGTCTGTTGTAGCAGCTGGAACCCTCTGGTCTTGCTCATTTTCACTTCTGAAAATGCAAAGCTGGCATCTTCTCCACCCATAAGAGTGGCCCTCTCCCTTGCAGAGGGAGGAGTGATTGGCCCTGGCACAGGGTGCCCAGAGCAGCTGTGGCTGTCCCTGGATCCCTGGAAGTGTCCAGGGCCAGACTGGATGGAGCTTGGAGCAGCCTGGGACAGTGGAAGGTGTCCCTGCCCATAGCAGGGGGGTGGAACAAGATGGTTTTAGAAGTCCCTTCCCACCCAAACCATTCTGTGATTCTATGATTCCATGCCAGCCCTGACATGAAAGGCAGAGAAGCTTCCACCAGCCAGGCTCTGCCATACCAATTCCAAGGAGGGAAAAAGGAAAAGAAGAAAGCAGGATTGCAGACTTTCATGAGCACTAGATTAAAACAGTGCACAGGGTCTGTTTTGGTTCCCAGGCACAAACACAAAGTCACAGCTCTCCCCCTGCCTGCTCTCTGATAACAGTGGTACCCAGAGGCTAAGCTCAGCCTGGGGGTGATATGCAAAAAAAAAGGAAATAAATAAAAAGCCTGGCAAATGTAATTCCAGGTGTCCTGGCCTCTCTCGTTACTCCTGTTTCCTGGCTTCCAGGAAATTAATTCTGCAGAAGGAAAACCCCAAAGGCCTGAGTTGCTTTACCCTGGAAGTGGTGGGAGCTCAGCAAACTCACCTCCCAGGGAGCAGGGATTTCAGGGACTCATGGAGTGCTGTGGGTTGAATCCTTAAAGCTCACTGTGTTCCAAACCTCCTGCCATGGCCATTGGCACCTCCCAGGGTGCTCCAAGCCCTGTCCAACCTGCACACTTCTGGGGATGAGGCAGTCACAGCTTCTTCTGAACAACCTGTGCCAGGGCCTCACCACCCCCACAGTGAAGAATTCCTTCCCAATATCCCGTCTATCCCTGACCTCTGGCACTGGGAAGCCATTCCCCATTGCCCTATCACTCCATGCCCTTGTCCAAGTCCCTCTCAACGTCTCTTGGAGCTCTTTAGGCACTGAAAGGGGCTCTAAGTTCTTCCTAATTTTCTCCAGGCTGAACAATCCCACTTCTCTCAGCCTTTCCCTATAGGATACCTGTTCCTTCCCTCTAATCATCTCATGGCTCCCCCCTGGACCTGCTCCAAAAGTCCTGTCCCATCCCTTATCCCAGGGCAGCTCGTTTTCCTGCTGCTCCACAGGGTTTGATGCCTCTCCCTGTTAAGGTAATTAGATAACTGCTGCCAACACACACGTTCATTTAATAAGTGTGCTAATTGGTATTGACCAGCGTGTGGCAGGCACTCGGTCACGTGCCAATTAGGAGTGCCTAAGAGCTGCTCCAGGTGACTAGACCTCTGTCTGGGGATCCAAGGAAATGCCCAGGCAGGGCTGGAGTGAGCACAGGGGCACGCCAGGCCCTGATAATCGGGCCCTGCAATCGTTCAGGGCTTGCTTGTGATGGATCACAGTCGCTGTCAACCACACTCTGCGGTCTTGGGTGTGGGAGGTGGGAAGAAACAGCTGCATGCAGGAGGCAGGGCAGAGCAGACAGGATGGTGGCTGAGGAGGAGAGCCCTTGGAGTGCCCCTGCACCTGGTGGCAGAGCTTATGCTGAGCACAGAAAAGGGACAATTGGTCAGCCACAGCTGCTGCTGTTCCCCCGGGATGCTCCGTGCTGGCCCATCCTCCTCCTGCAGCCCCATTTCACCCAGCATATCCACCAAAAAAGTGAGTGTTTGCCCTTCCCCGTTGATTCCTTCCCCAGAAACGTGCTGCAAAACGTTCTCCTTTCCCTATTTTTTCTTCTGCTGCTCGGATGCTCCCATTTGTCTGGGGCGGTTTATTTATTGCCACCATTAATTAATTTTGTTTGGGTAGGAAGGACACATCCTCTGGGATTGTCTGTGTGCTGGAGACCATTACTGCATCAGTGTCACAAAAGTCCCTGGCTGCTCCTGGCCTGGCACAATTAATCAAGTGGCGCCGCTCAGGCCCGTGTTTAACGAGGCTGGCCCTGCCATCTTTTCCCAAGAAGGAGCCCAGGCACTGCATGGAAAAGGCCACCTATTTCTCCAGGTGGTGTTCTGGAGCTCCTGCCTTCTGCTGTGGGATGGGCTGAGAGCTGAGCTGAAGAGCCAGAGCAGAAGTTTGTGATGGTCCCTCTTGACTTGGCCCAGATTCATCCCTTTTTTTGGAAGAGAGCAGCCCTCGCCTTTTCCAGGCTGTGCCGCTGTCTTGGCACACGTAGCCGGTCCTGGAGCACCACAGGAAGAGTGGAGGAGCAGGAGCTGCTTGGGTTTATGAGCTATCAGGAGCACATTTCTCAGAAATACAGTGACCTAATCTCACTCCTATTGATTTTGAGCTATATTTGTACACACACACGGGGACAGACAAGCCCTGCTGAAAATACAAAATCCTGTACTCCTGGAAGGGCAAAAAGTGTTTCCTCCTGGTTTGTTTTCAAGCCTAAGGAAAAAAAGGGAGCAGGCAGAGAGCCTGACCCAGTTTCTGGTGGGTCTGTGAGATGGTTCCCCATTCCCAGCCCCTGCCAGCACTCAGGAATATGGTCCAGGCTGTATTTTAAGGAGATGCTCCTTCCCAATCCCAGCTGCCCAAAAGCATCATTTTCTGTTATTACTGCCACCCTCCCTGGAATATGCAAAGTGGGAAGAGAAAAAGCCCCAGAAAATTAGGCAGAGTGGTTTATCTGACAGGCCAGCGCTCTCCCAGATAAAGGAACAAACAGAGTTTGTCTCCTGGTCAGGGTGACACTTTGCCACAAAAGAAGAGCAGGGAGAAGTTAATTAAACTGTGAAGAAGCCATTTATTAGGAAAGGGAAAGTAAGACATGGCTTTTCTTCAATACTGCAGAAAGGTTCATTATAGAGGAAAGTCATCCTTTAGCAGTTAATAAACTATTTTCTCCCACCTGGCTTTGAGGGATGGCTAATGGAGGGCCCATGGCTCATTTTAATGGGCACTTTTCCAAGGAGTCCATGGCCCATTGGCCAAAAGGGTTTGGAAAACAGCTGTTCCTGAAAACCAGGGAACCAGAGAGCTTGGCAGGGCCATAAACAAAGACAGAGCCTTCTGTGGAGCATTTTCCTTTTGCTGTTTCCATTTCCAGTGCTTCCACTGTTCTGTACTGCTGGACATGCTGGTGGCACGTTCCGTCAGCTGGGGAAAAAAGGGATTTTCCCTGTTCATCCCTCCAGTGAGAGAACAGGAGCCTTCATCAGGGACAGCCTTTTCCTGCTGTGGCCTGATGCTTTAAAGAATCCATTGCCACTGGATATGTATTTCAAAACAAACAAAAAAACAACAAACCCCTCAACCAAACGTGATTTTAGATGATGAGCCCCAGAACCTCCATGCTGTGAAACCCTTTAAATCCTGAGTCTCTGTTTGCTCCTTGCTGCACTCGATTTGCTCTGCTAACTCCCTCCCCTGGGGTGGGAAACTAAAACCTCTTGCTCTCCCCAGGCTCTGAGATCCCCCACTTCCACAGAGTTGCTGGTAAACACTGCAGTCAGAATTCCAGGGGAGAATTTACAAGGAATTTGAAAAGTCTGCTTGCTTTAGGGAGTCTTTTTCTCATTTTGGCTTGTGTTGGCTATGCTGAAATTCAACAACATTATTGTCTACAAAGCCACTGTGCATGGTGGTAGATGTGACTTTGTCACCCAAATCCTCTACTCTGTGGAGCCTTCAGAAGATGCTTTTGCACTTAGTGACAATTTAATATTGACAGGCCTTTTCTTGTGCATCAGTCCCCTGAATTTGGGGAGACCAGGTGGGCCTGGGAGAAAATAATAAAAGAAGTAAGAACATTTCATGGCAATGCTTAGTTAATACCAAAAATATTAAAATACAGCCAACCTCCAAGAGTGGGAAAAAGACCTTATGATATTTAGTGAGCAGATAATAAAATGGCAGATGAAACTCAAGGCTGCTGAATAAAAAACAATGCACAGGGGGGAAATCATTGGGCTCTGAACTGGCTTGGGAAGGAGATCTGAGAGTTATGCTGGAAATAGCTGTCAAAATGACACTGCTGGTCCACAGTAATCCAAAAAAATCCAGGGAGGTAAGAGAGGCTGAAATGGGGAATGTGATTGTGCTGCTTAATGAGTGTCTGGTATCTCCTGCCTTGAGTAACTTGCGAGTACTCCACAAAAAATGGGTGGGAAGAAGCCTGGAAAATTATCCATAGAAGGCAAGGGTTGATAAAGGAAGGGACAGACATGAAATTGTGTTGTGAAGCTGAAGAATTACTCAGCAATGATGGCTTAGTTCAAGAAACACTTGGAATCAGGAGTACCAGAAAATCCCGGAAAGGTTTGGCATGGAAGAAGTTATTTGGATAGAGGCTATCCAATTCCAGCCCCCTGCCATGGGCAGAGACACCTTCCACTGTCTCAGGTTGCTCCAAGCCCTGTCCAACGTGGTCTGGGACACTTAATTTGTTGAACTTCATGAGGGTCACACAGTCCCACCTCTCCACCTGGCCCTCTGGATGACATTCCTTCCATTCTAGATACAGGGAAGATCTCCAGGAGTTCCAAAAAGTGAAGGCAAACTCTTCACCCAGTGGCCTGTTAAAGAGTAGGACTCATTGCCACAGGAAATTTTAGGTCCTGGAGGCTTACAGAGACTTGGAAAGTGGCTAGGTATTTTCATAGAGGGAAAAAAAAGAGATGAAATGTTTGTTTCTCCCCATCCTGTTCCCAAGCAGTTGGTGTGAGAAGACAAAGGGAGCCTTGCCAGAGGCTCATCCCACCTCCATCCAGACCTGCTGAGCTGCTTCCTGAGGATTCTGAGTGGACAGAAACAGCCCCTGGAACAGCATTACTGGCCAAGCACAGAATTCAACTCATCATTTCCCCTGTGAGTATTTAAACCAGGTGCTGAAGGAGCTGGTGGTGTTTTCCCCCTGTTGCAAACCCCTCGGGAACAGCCCCTCATCCTGCTTGGCTGCCCGGCCGCCCTCTCCCCAGGGGATCTGTGGCATCTGGGTCTGGTTCCCTACGGCAGAGGGACCCAGCCAGGGTTTTGCAGGAGCATCCTCGGAGCTGGGAGGTGATGCTTTCATCCCTCAGCAGAGCCTGGCTGCTGGATACAATCTGCCCAGTGGTCCCCTTTATGGCCAGGCAGACAGGCTGAAATTCACGGCCACCACTTACCAAAGAATAATGAAACATTTCCTGAGATGGCAATAAATATCCCCTGCCATGACAACACTCACCAGAGCCTCTTCGATCCAGGGAAATGCTTTAAAACTCAGCAAAGTGGGATTTTATTTTTATTATTTTTATTTTTATGCCTCTCTACTTGCTGGTTGCAGCTGCCCTGGCTGTTCCCAGTCAGGGTGAGGGGAGTGTGGATGGGGTTTGTGGTTCCCTGGGGAGCTCCTGTAAGGCAGAGGATGACTCTGAGGAAAACTCCTCCTCCCCAGGCTGATGGAAAGGGACAGGTTTCCCAGCTGCTGTCCCCTTCCAAGGGGTTTGTTCTGCTCCAGAGCAGTTCTTCCCCATCACAAGGAGGTGACGACACCACAGTGTGCTTTCAGCTTGGCTCCTTTGCCCCAGGACAGTTTTCCAGCAGTGGAAGTGCTCAGCGTGGCCTCTCGGTTGTTGGGCTGATGCAGATTGCAAAGAAAAGCCATCACCTGGGACCAAAACTCTCTCTGAGGCTCTTTGGGCCCAGCCAGTTGTGGTCAAGTCCCCTTTAGGCAGCAGCAGGCCCGACTGTACTGGATGCAAACCAGTCTGTGCTGGTTTCCCCAGAGGGCTGGGCTTCCCTCGCTCCACAAAAACTGAAATTGCTCCGTGCCAAGGACTCATCCTGCATCTCCTGCTCTGAGGAAAACCAGCCTGGAGCCCAGGCCTGGTGGCTAAACTCGTGCACAGGCTGAAAGCAGGAGGAGATGGGGATGTGGCAGCACCAGGCTAGGGGGGTTTGGTTCCTCTGGTCTGGGTGAGAGCCCAGGGACAGCCAGCCCAGGAAGAAATGCTCTCAGCAGCCCCGGCCGCAGAGGGAAGAGGAGGTGTTTGATAGCAGAAGAAAAGCTGATGGTGGGAACAGCCTGGGGAAGCGATAGATTTTTCAAACCCAACCCCTGAATCAGTCTCCTGGTTGTGGTCACTTTGAAATGGATCAGCAGAAATAAAGTGGGTTTAGATCTACAGCGGGAGCAGGCAGCACGGAGCGAGGGAACGCGGGAGACGTCAGATGGCAGCAACCAGCAGAGAAGATTGACTTAATGGGATCAGCCCTCATTTTGCTCTTATTATCAGCACCTTGGGAGTGCAGCTCCTCTTAATTAATTCCTTTGGTCTCTCAGACATGCAGCTGAGGCCTGTGGCCCACCAGTGGCTGCTTGGGCTGGTGCCTGTGGGCCAGGACAGGCCAGGAAGCACCAAGGTCCCTGTGCCATCAGTCAGTGCCAGAATCCCAGAATGGTTTGGGTCAGAAATGACCTTAAAACTCATCTCATTCCAACCCCCTGCCATAGGCAGGGACACCTCCCACTAGAGCAGGCTGTTCAGAAGATGTGTTCTTAATTCCCGTTGGGAAAGAGTGGCTTTTCCCATGAGACACTTGTGGAAGGTTCCAAAACCAGCATCTGCTTTAAATGCATTCCATTATAATGTAGAATTCTCTTGCATGACTGGGCTGAAACACAACCAAACCTGGCTCTCCCTTCTCCTGCTGTGGTGTGGTCACCAATTCATGGGTTGGTGGGGGGAAGTCTCACTTTGATGGTTCACCAGGTTTTTAATGAGGAAAGGAAAGGAAAGGAAAGGAAAGGAAAGGAAAGGAAAGGAAAGGAAAGGAAAGGAAAGGAAAGGAAAGGAAAGGAAAGGAAAGGAAAGGAAAGGAAAGGAAAGGAAAGGAAAGGAAAGGAAAGGAAAGGAAAGGAAAGGAAAGGAAAGGAAAGGAAAGGAAAGGAAAGGAAAGGAAAGGAAAGGAAAGGAAAGGAAAGGAAAGGAAAGGAAAGGAAAGGAAAGGAAAGGAAAGGAAAGGAAAGGAAAAGGGTAGCTCAATTTATGCTCTTGGTATCACTCAGCATTTTCTACGCCTATGGTTAAGTTGTGATTGCTATCAAGGCTATCGAAGTCTCCAGAGGCTGAAAATCAAGGTGAAAGCTTGCTTTCATGGATTATTTCCAGTCACTTTTCTTCTGGCTCTGCTAAAAATAACACAGGAATAGCTTTCTTCGAACATTCCTATTCCCTCCTGGCTGGAACAGAGAAGGTCAGGAGGATGAAAGTGAACAGCAGTGGGGGGAAGGAGTCACAGCACACTCTTTGCTTGTATGGGTTTGGATGAGATTTGTTTGCTGGTTCGTTTGGGTTTTTCACTTTGATCTCAACCTGATTAACTTTCTTCCTGCATTTCTTCCCTTTAGCCCAGGCTGGGGAAAGCTGGGTGTTTTGGTCCTCCTGAAGCAAAAAAAAGAAACTTGTTGGTTTTAACCATTTCTGTTTAAAAATCCTCGAGAAACATCCCCAAATCTAGATGGGGATGACAATATTGCCTCCAGTTTTTAAAGATCTTTATCCAAGACCTTGGGATGACGCTGTGCTGTGTATCTTGTTTCAGGATAGCTTTCCCTTGCAAGGGTTATGGATTTTCTTAATTGCTGGTTTGGTCCCTAAATTTCCTGCATATTTTTAACCAGGAGTGTTCCACAGGATCTAACAGGAGATAATGGTACCCCAGGAGACAGCCAAGGTGTCATCTCGGGGTGGGCATCCAGGAGAGGAGCACTCCTGGAGGCCACTTGGAGGAGGAGATCCCACTGCAAGGCGGCTGGAGCGGGAATTTCTGCCGTGGCTTGGCTAATGAGAGCCTGACTCCAGTGCTTGGAAGGACCTCGGGTTAATTAGAGGTGGAAACAGCCTTTCATTTGCAGATGAAACGCTTTTCCTGCTGCTTTGCTGCTCGCCCTGAGCTGGCACAGCAGCAAGAGGGAACTCTCAAGGGGTCCCAGCCTTCTTCCCAAAAAAATTCTTCTTCTGCTCTGCCCCAGGGACACCCAAAGAGTGACTCCCACACAGAGGAGAATCTCCCACAAGGAATTTGCAGCAGGGTGGCCCCTGTGGAGCCAGGAGAGCCCCTCTGGTCCCACAGGAAGGCTGTTTTGGGGATTTCTTTGGGTTTGTGCCAATTGCAAGTACCAGGTTTCTTTGATCCTGGGTTGTTGATACAAGCACAGCAGTTTCTGCCTTGTGTTGTCCCGGCTTTTTCAAGGATGGCTTTCCAGAAACATGGCCCAGGATGCAAATGGTGGGAGGATAACCTTGGAAAACCAAAACGTGTGTTTCTCCAAGGGCTGTGATTCCAACCCTGACTCAGGCAGGGCTTCCTGGAGAAGACATTACAGGCTTTTTTCAGCTTTCCAAGGGGGGCGAAGCCAGAGTTTTCCTTCCTCTGGGAGAAAGGTTTAGGTTTTGAAGCAGTGTGTGCAGATGTGTAAGACAAGGGTCTTTGAGGAGAAGGTCCAGGGGGAGCTAGAAGGGAGCCAAATCCTGAGGCAGCAATAATCCCTTCAGCCCTGGAAGGCACCAGGACATAACCCAGGGCAGAGGTGGCACCATGGGAGGGCATCCCAAGGCAGCTGGGAGTGTCAGACAGGATACCAAGAGCTCAGGTAGACTTCTAAATAGGTTTTTTTTTTTAAAAAAAGCAACATGTGGAAGCATTTGGCAAAATTCCTCCTGAAAGGAGGAAGCACATGTTTATATTTCTGTGTGTAGATATAATCCAGCAGCTCTGCCAAAACTGTGGTCCCCTTATTTTTCAAAGGGAAAGAAAGCCTCTAGCACACCTGACAGGTAAAGTAAGACAAATGCAATGCTGTATTTTTAAGAGCATGGCCATTGTGAAGAGCTAAGCTGGAGCTGCAACCTGGAATATGTTCCCAAAGATGAGGACCAGACAGGAATTTACAGCATGGAATCCTCAAGTCATTTGGGTTGGAAGGGACTTTAAGACCATACCATTCCAACCCCTGCCACGGACAGGGACATTCCCATTAGACCGGGTTGCTCCACACAGCTGGATCCAAAAGTCTGCAGCAAAATTAAATATCACTGTTGTGTGCTGTAGTTCTCTGCCTCATTCTTACACCAGGAAACTTTAACTTCATAATAACTTTTTCTGTCATCCTAGGGTGCAGGAGGCTTCTTTTATATTTATCAATTTTCTTCTCATCTCCTAAGCAAGGTGCTGGCAGGCAGAGCAGGGAACTCAGCCCCGATCCAGAGGCTCATGCCCGCATCCTGAGCGTTTAAATTATCCAAGCACTGACGGGATGGCAAAGGCTCGGCATCTGGGATGGCCTTGAGGGGCTTGTTGGGCCTGAGATCCTGCTCAGTGGGCACTGAGCCAGCATCAGCCCGTGGATCACCTGCAGCGGTCACTCCAGCTGTTTGTTATTCCTTCTCGGAGCGTGTGACTGATGGC
The DNA here is from genome assembly GCF_971803275.1 of Cyanistes caeruleus. Lineage (NCBI taxonomy): Eukaryota > Metazoa > Chordata > Aves > Passeriformes > Paridae > Cyanistes > Cyanistes caeruleus. The sequence continues at coordinate 35,416,309 of NC_141708.1, read as the reverse complement.
CGGCATTACCTGCTCTGGCTTCTGCGCTCTGATTAGATTCCTGCAATTTTGGGAGAAGCGGAATAATAAAAAACAAATCCTGAGGAGTGAATAACAAGTGCCTCTGCTTGTGCCAAGGGGCCCTTCTTTGCATGTCAAAACGAGGACTTACCTGCTCTTGCTCTCCTCTGCACGCGACTTTTTACTGGTGTGATGCTTTTGGCGGCATTGTCCTGCTGGAACTGGAAGCAAAGAGCTGTTTGGATGTGCATTAGCCAGGAGAGCTGGCAGCATTTTGGACAGGTTGCCCAGAGAAGTTATGGGTGACCCATCCTAGAAGTGCTCAAGGATGGAGCTTCCAGCAGTGGGATGAACTTTAAGGTCCCTTCCAACCCAAACCATTCCAGGATTCAGCCAGCTAAGAATGCACTGCAGAGCCTTTAGACAAAGGAAAACAATATGTAATAAACCTTGGGGGAGGGGAGGAGCCTGACCCTAAAACTTTTTGTTCTACCAGTTAAATAAAGAACCAAATATGATCAGCCCAGGTAGCAAAATGAAATTAAGGGGAGGGTTTGCTCAATGTTGCTGTTTTTTTGGCTGGGTCACGCAGAACGCTGCTGCTGACATAGCTCTGGCCATGTCAGCAAAAGCTGGGAATGTGTTGGGTTGTTTTCTCCTCTGGTGCTTTCAGCTGCTGGGATGGACTCACCTCCTGTGCCACCCTTGCTCTGGTGTCCTTTGAAAGCCGGCAGTGTCACCTCTTCAAAAGTGAGTGTAAAGCTGGAACTCTTCTACAGCTGTCCTGGAATGCTGGGGGAGAGTGGCATGAAGGGTATGAGAGATGAATTCCCTTTTCCTGCCCTTAAAAAAATACAGTCTGGTCTCCTCCATGCCAGCTATCTGTGCTGGGGATGTGATGCCACACTGGAGTTTTGGGGTGGCTGTGACCAGGTTTGCCTTTTTTTTAAGGCTGTTCTGCATGCTGAGCTTTAGCAAGGGCAATGCTGGAGGTACCAGTGATGCTTGTGAAGCAGCACAAGCCATTCCCAGCCCCTTCCCTACCAGAAGTGAGTTAAAGCAGCTGCACACACCAATGTCTTGCTCTGGGCTCTGGGCTCTGGGCTCTGTGCATGGTAACAACGTTGCAGGCTCCTTCTCCCTCCTATTTGATTTCTTCCCTCTGCCCCCTTCTTATTTCCCCTAAGGATTTCTGAAATATTCCATTGATTTTTTTTTTTGTATCCTCTCTACTTCTGAAAGGGCCACCAGCAAGGTCTTGTCAGCAATTTAATGGAGAGATAAAAGAAGATGGGAAAGGGGGATTGTGAGCAGAGGGAGAGCGCCTGACATCTGGACGGGGCTAATGTGTGATAAGACGGGAGGGTTGTAGGAAATCTGCTGTGCTTGATCTCTTGCCAAGGCAGGGCTCGGACCTGATGGCTTTAAAGCCAGGTCCGTGTGGATGGAGCCTGGCTTGCCCAAATCCCTGGCAAAGCCTGCGGATCAGGTAGATGGAGGCCTGGGGTCCCGCTCACTCAAGTTAAAAGTCTTTTCTGATTGACTTCAAAGGGCTGTAAGCCCAGATTATCTGCACTGTCCGTTTTGACTGGGGGGAGATAAAGAATGAAATAAATAAAAAGGAAGCCTCTGCTTCCAGCCTGGGTCCCCAGAAGATGGAAAATGCTTGTAAAGACCAGCCAGGGGCTTGGGGGTGCCGATGTCTTGCCAGAAAGCTCTGTGATCCACCCAAACCTGCGCATGGAGGTGGTTGGAGCAGGCACTAGGAAGGGCAATCACTGCATTTTTAGTTATTGAGCTTGTTAATTATTTGGCTTATCTCAGTGTTTTTCCATTCCTCCAAGGACCTGGGGCAGCCAAGTTTTCAGTAAAACCCCAGGGATATGTTTGGATGCTGCTCTGGGGCTTCAAACACCCTTTGGCTCCTGTGGAATTGAGTGCCAGTGCTTCAACTGACTGGGTTGGTAGCAGGTCCCTCACTTTGTCCCCAGCCCAGCACAGATCTGGGGGACAGCTCCAAATCCAGGCTCAATTTTGTCCTTTAGGCCCCATTTTGGGTTTCTGGTCTCCTTCTGCAAAGCTCTGCTCTGTGCCAGAATAAAACCCGATGACAAAAGCTCGGCTTTTGGGGAAGGAGTTTTCCCATGAGTGCAGAAGTTTGTGTGCGAGGAGAACAAAGAAAATGTAGTTGAATGCACAATAGCTCTTTTTCTTTTCCCAGGATAGGAGTTTTTAATTTTTTTATATTTTTTTTAAGGACAAAGAAGGCAACGATTAGGCACGGAAATAATTTGGGCTACTGCCTGTGTTGGAGATAACTCTCCGTAAGAGATGCTGGCTCGGATGTTTCTTTCTCTCCATCCACAGGTGAGAATAACTTCAAAACTTAAATCCAGTACAGAAAGGCAGAGAGGGAAAGGTTTAATTGTCCCAACTCTGCTGCAGGCTGATAAGCTCCCATTGATTTTCTGTAGCCAAGTCTCCAGAGTGAACGTGGGTGATGTTCATGCAAGTGAGTGCGTGAAAGATTCTCACTCCTTAGGCATTCCTAATTCTCCGTTTCCTATTTCTCATTGAGAGATGCTTCCTCCAGAAAATGACCATTTGCAGCACAAATCTTTTAGGGTTTGGGTTTTATTTTTTACACCTCCTTTTCACCCTTTCTATTGGCTTCCTGTGAACTTCCCAGGGGAAGAGAGAGATCTCAGGAAAAAATGTCCCTTCACTGACGTGTATCCCTCAACCTGAGGCTCAAATCAGCTTTGTAATCACGCTGTCCTTTAAAACCATCTTTTCCAGTGGTCTAAATCCTGCCTGTTTCTGCCTGCAAACTCAGACAGAGGGAATAACACAGATAAAGGCAGTACCCAACCAGGGATTTCCCAATAACTTGAATTATTTTGTCCTGGAGAACACAAAAATATCCAGTTGACTCTTTGTCTGTTTATTTTGAGGAAAAGAAAAAGAAATTTTTGAATTATTTTCTAAAAAATTTCAATTCAAAAATTTTTTGACATTTTTGAGATTTCCTTTTAGAGGAAAGAAAAAGAAATGAACACAGGAAGAAAGGATGGTCCAGCAAGTTTTTTGTTCATTTCAGATACCTACAAGCTCCAAAATATTTGGATATCTAGCTGGAACCTGGCTGCTTATCTCACCTGAGCCTCCAAACCCACTGAGATTTATTTTTTCCGTCAGTGCTAATTATAAAAGATTGGTTTTTATTGATGGAGAAATGTCCAAAGGAGCCAAAAATGAGACAAGCAGCATTCAGATGGGGGGGGGGGGGTGGATAGGAAGAAGAGAAAGCACCAACCCCCCTGGAGATGTAATAGGCTTAGTGGTCCTGCTTGACACATGTCGGATAAAATAAAAAAAAAAAACCCACAACAATGTTTATAAGAAGATTAGCTCGAACATGGTGTAATTTCTCCAGGGACTGGCCATGTTTGAAGCTCAAACCACCAACTCCCTGAGCCTTATCGGAGTAATGAATTCCCACCACTATGGGCCATTAAAAATCCTTGTGCCAGCCCCTTTCCCCACCTGAAACGTCTCGGATTTGGGGCACATCTGCTGGGATTTGGGCCGTGCCCCTCCTGGCCGGGCCGGAGGTGCGGCCTTGGGAGTTAACTCGCTGGAAATAACCGGATGTGACTGTCTAATTTGTGGCTGCCATCCCTACGGGAAAAATCCCTGTCTCTGGGCAGCAGATTATCCTTGGGCTCATTACAACATTGTTCCCAAACAAATCCCCCAGGCTTCTGCCTGTAATCACTTTTACATACGTGTGGGCAAATATCCCTCCAGCCGTGCCCGCAGGTGGGGATGGAGCCGGAGCCATGTGAGAAATCCGGGAAGGGATGCGGCCACAACGCCTTGGACAGTGGCTGGAAACCACTGACCACTGGTCAAATTTCAGCCAAAACTGGGCTGGAATCAGGTTTGATTTCCCTGGAAACCAGGAGACCAAACCAGTTTGTTGGCCTTTTTCTTGGTTTGCTGAGTTTGGTTTGGTTTGGTTTTTTTTGTTTTTTTTTTTTAAATTCAAGAAAAGCAACTAAACAGTAAATGCAAAGCAACCAGCTTTTAAAAATTCAGCTGAAATTCTCAGCAGGTGTCAGTCTGGAGGAGAGCAGAGAGGTTATCCTCTACTTCCTGTGGCTGTTTTAGCATGATCCAGCAGGGCCATGGAGCTGCTCCACTTGGTTCCTGCAAGCATTGCCTGGGGCTACATTCCATCAGCTCACTTTTTCCAGGAGTGGTCTTGTGCTGAAATCCATAATCCTCATGGTTTTAACCCATATATTTTGGCTCATCAGAACCAAGACACAGCAGCCAAGTGGCTCTTTGAAATCTCCTCCTTAATGGCAGGGATGTGATGGAGACGATGCCAACCCCAAGAGCAGGATGGTCACCTGTAGCCAGTCCTTAGAGCCTGTTTGGGGCATGTTTTTTGGTGATATTTGGTGATTTTGGGGTCAGCCTCTGGGGGAACATGCCAGGGGACCGGTGGGGTTGAGGTATTTTGAAGATGTGTGGAGATGGGCACGGGGTGAGGAGTTTGTGGGATTTGGGATGCTTGTGGTACCCAGGGAATTCCGATGGGATTTGTGATATTTGTGCGTTCTAGTTTGGAAGGTCTGAAAGAGCTTTTGGCATTTTGGAAATGCCCAGATCCACGCTGGAGCAGCTGGTGGGGGAAGATCCTTGCATTCCACTCACCCATCCCTGGCAACCTCCTTCCCTGGGATTAAGCAGGAGTGGAAACGCAGCCACCCTCACTTGGCAGGCTGAGGCAGGAGCGAAGGTGAGGAATGCCCTCACTCTTGTTCCCACCTTTCCCCCTGCTCTCCTGCTTATCCACAGGGATGCATTTTCTGCTGGCCCTGCAGACTCATGTGGGAAGAGCCATGCAAAGGGCTTGGGAGTTGTCCTTGCTTTAAAAATTGGTTTTGCAGGAATTCCCCCTGGCCAAAGTGCCCTTGCTAGAGCAGATCCTTGGATTGGGTGGTGCTCCGTGAGAAACTCCCCGAGAGATCTCTGCCTTTACCTCCTTTCCATGACTTATGATCCTCCTCCTGTCATCCCCCTGCTCCACACGGTGAGGAAATTATTTATTTAGGAAGGGAGGGGCTGTTAAGGGAGATGGATTATGCCTTTGTGGTTTAAATACAGGGAAAAGGGAGAAAATACTCTTCTTCCTTCTTCCCCCCTTTCCTCCTCCCTCTCCCTTGGTGGGCTTGGGCCTACATCCCCTATTTTTCATCCAAATGGAATGGTTTATTTTTATCTCTCTAGAAAAATAAGCGTTAAAAGTTCCAAGATGGATCACCCACATGCAGATCTTCCAGGGCTGCAGGGGAAGGAGGCTGCGGGGAATAGTGCGGCCGGGAGGAAGCCGAAGGAATAAGTCAGGAATATGTGTGGAACTGAAGGGTGGCTGGACCATTCATTCCCATTAGGGAGAGGTGCAGCACCATTAATAATCATTTTAACAAGAGCTGGCCTGAGCCAGCAGGGCCAGGCTGCATTTCTGGAGAGGGAATTTTTGTTTAATAAAAGGAATAACGCCGTGCATACAAATGAGCAGGGGCGGCGGGGCTCACTTCTTCTCCTACCTGATATTTGTTATTGCTCCACCTGCCTTGCAACAGGAACACTTTTTTTGGCTCACACAAGAGGACTGTGCCTGCTGTATTTCCTTTCCTGCCCCGGAATCCTTGGGGTAAAGTTCCAAAAGTGCTGGTTTCTGAGCAGCCGTAGCCCTTCCAAGAAGGAAAGAGCCACCTCACCTGGTTGAAAGCATCCAACCAGCAGAAATCCCATGTTTTCAGGGGGGTTTCACATATCTCAGAAGCCTGAGAGGCTTCACAGTAAGGCTGGAGTTGGCCAAAACTTCTCATTTTGCTCAGGTGTGCTTTTTGGAGCTCATTTTTTTTCATGGAAAATCAGCGGAGCGTCGCTGCATGTTTTACCCATAAACCCAAATGGTTTAAAATAGATAAGGCATTCCTTTTTAAAGGAATAAAGGAGTAGAAACCTTTTGGGTCTTTTATGAAGCAGCCATCAGGAAGAAAGCTTTTAATCTTGGCGATTTGAGAGGGCTGGGGAATTAGCTTTTAACCAGTCACTCCTTGCCTACGCTATTTTTTAGGGAAAAAAGCAGCAAGGCAAAGAGCCAAACCTGAGATGGGACTGGGAGCTGAATGAACTGCTACAATCCCTGCTCCAGCTGTTCTTCACAAGCTGGTGGGGATGTGAGAATGGGGAGGGACAGGAGCTCTCCCTGCTCTCAAATCATCCGTGCTCCCAAATTTTGTCGCAGAGTGCTGGGTCTAGGACAGGGCAGGGATGTGGGGATGCACAGCCAGCAGATTCCTGCTGATGGGGTGGGCTGTGACACCTGGAAGTGCCACTGGGAAAGGTTCACAAGGGCAGAGAGGCTGGGCAATGCAAAGTTCATTTAGACATAAAGGTTGTGGGTGGGAAACCTCTCTCAGTCAGGAAAACCCTGGAGAAGGGCTGTCCCAGGGGACTTCTCCTGGGGCCTGATTCAGTGCCAGCTCTGTGTTCTCAAAGACAGACCTCTAGCTCCATTAAGGTACCTGGATTTGGATACAGTTTGCCTGATGCTGCTGGCACTTTGATTGTGAAGTGAATTGAACCAGCTTATCCTCAGGAAAGTCTGGGGTTTTAATTAATACAGAGGGAAAAAAAGAGTGAGAACACAACATCAGCTGGACTCCTGCTATGTCTGACACCTTCTTCTTCCCCTCCTGGGAAGACTGGCCAGACTGTCTAAGGATCATGTTTGATGTTTCCTCCTCTAGGAAGGGCCATAAAAGATGCTCTTGTTCCAACCCCCTGGAAGGGCAGGGACACCCTCCACAGGTTGGTCAGGTCCCCATCCAGCCTGGCACTGAGCAGCTCCAGGGGTGAGGGATCCCCAGTTTCTCTGGGCAGTCTGTTCCTCCTGTTATGGGGATTTGTTGCTCTGAGGGCAGTGGCCTCCCCACAGATCTCCTTTAAAAGAAAACAGAGCGAAAAAGCCAATAGCAGGGGCCAGGCAGAGAGGAGGGGCATCCCACGTGCCTTTTCTCTTTAGGAAATGAGAAAAAAAGAGTAAATTACTGAGAATTAGGTTTCCTCTCTGATGATCCACGGCCTCCTGCCTCGCCCAGTACCCCCAGCTCTTATCTCATACCTGCTCTTTCCATCTCGGAGAGTTTGGAAATTCGGCTCCATCTGGTTCTTTCTGATGGAAAGATAGTGTATCACAGGCCAGGCAGGCAGGGCTCTGCTAATTAATGGTAATCCCTTAATCCCAAGGAGATGTGAGAGACTGAGCTGCCCACGGAGTGCACAGAGGTGCCAGACCCAGACCAGGAAACTTGCCCGTCCAACACGGCACCAGAGAGGTTTTCTCCCCTCTGATTATCTGTATTTCTATTTCCTGTGGTCCAATAATTAGGTATTGTCACAAGAGTTTCTTTCCCCCACAGTTGGTTGTCATAATCTCTGTCATAAAACCACTTTTGCCACTGAAAAAAAAAAAAAAGAAGACAAAAAGGAAAATTATTTCTTTTGCAGTTTTTAAGGGGAATTAGAGGTGAAGCTTGCTAGGACAGCTTTTCTTCCCTTCTGCCTTTCCTCCTGGCATCAACATTTTTATTTAGAGAAGAGCCCTGATGCCAAAAAAACACCATTTCACTTGGACAATTTACTGCATTTAATCTGGAACGTTCCTCGGTGCTTTCATGCAGTCAATCAAAATTGTTCAGCTCTCGGCTTTGCAACATAAAAATACCCCTTTTCCTTTTATTTTAAAAATTTTGTGCATGTCAGTTCTTCAACACCAAAAAACAAGCAAGAGCGGAAAACATACAGGTTGTGTAATTCCCATGGAAAATTATATTGAATAAAAAAAAGAATTCTCCCTAGAATGTTAGTTTTAATTAAAAAAAAATTAAAAATTATATATATATATGTAAAAATTTATTTTATTTTATTTTTTAGACTAGTTCTGCTTCTGCTGGTGCCTGTGTTTCCTTCTCCAGCAGGAAAGCACCACATCCCAGTGCATGCCAGGAGGCACATTTGGGCTGTAGGATTAAGGCCACAGTGACACATCCCACATCCTTTTCCCTATTTCCCACTGGCACACTTTGAGCTTTCAAAGTCACTGGCCCAGCAGGAAACAGCAGGGCAGTGTTTAGATGGCCTAAATTTCTTCTGAGTCACCTTAGCAGTGCCTTTCTTCTCTTTGATTTGCTCTGGGTGTGTTTCTGGTGTTCCCCATTGTCACTCGGCCTCGGGTTGAGGCCAGCATTAAAGCTCCAAAGGAGTTTGTTGGCTCTGGCACAGGGGGTGAGTTTTACCCCTGGATTGTGCTGACCTGGAATTTAAAAGGCTGGGAGATGTCCCCAGCTGGGGAGGAATGGAGCTGTGCTCAGGCTGGATGCTCACACCAGCTCTGTGGGCTGTGATGGGGTCAAGACAAGCAGAGCACAAAAATTCAAGGGTTCTTGAGGGACCTTTTCACCAGGGTGGTCTGTGCCCTCTGCTAGCATTCCCTACCCCTCCCTGTGCTCCTCAGGAGAGGAGGATCCACCCTGGATTTGCCAGGGTGTAAGATTTAGGAGCTTTTACTTTTTTTTTCCCCTCTCAGTATTAGCAGGGTTGTAGGAAAACTAAAACCTGGCCTTCAAATTAAAAATTAAGACCAAGACCATCCCTGGTAGGTGCCATTAAAAAACAGCTGGGTCAAAGAGGTACTACACAATTCCACACACCCAGGAGAGCTATCCCAGGTGATGAGACCTTTCCCTCGAGCACAGGGAGGTCTGACTGCTTCCCCAAAAGCACTTTCCTTCATAAACCAGTCTCTGCTGTAAATTCTGGTCATCTTTGAGGGTCTCTGACCTTCCTGTGCTGCTCAGCTGCAGGGAGAGGGATGGGATGGGATGGGATGGGATGGGATGGGATGGGATGGGATGGGATAACAGGTGAAGCACAATCCCTGCTAAGGCTGATTGTTTGAGTAGACCCAAGTGCTGGGAGATAAAAAGGGACCACCTGAGCAGCTCTGGGTTAGTTGGGAGCTGCTGGCATGGCAGGAGCTCCTCTCTGCTGGGTGTCTGCAGAAGAGCTCCAGACCTGTAATTAAGGCCAGCACTTACTAACTTTTCCTTTATTTTGAGAGCCAAAGGACTTCCTGGCTTCCTGCAGCTTTTCTTTCATGGTATGGGAGAAGATTTTTGGGAAAGTAGAGCTCATCTTTTCATCAGTTGTTAAGAGAGTCAAAAGCAACAGCTTTCATTTCTCTTTGCTGCCTGAATTCCCTTATCTTGTGGCGCCTGCAGCAGCTTTTTGGTTTGTGAAAGCTGCACGTGGGAATGGCTGGGAAGCCACAAAAGGGGCCTGAGGGGAAGCCAGGAATGATGCCTGCTGAAAAGCATCTTGGCCTGAGCGAAGGAACAGCAGCAACCCTTGATATGGGATGGGGAGAATAGCCCTGGTGCTGTGATATGTGCTGGTTCTCTGTGTGTGTAATAGCTGGGATGTGGATAAAACCCCAGCTGTGTTTAGCTTCAGTTTTATATTGCTTTGGATGGCTGAACCGGAAAAGGAAAGAAAAATGAAAAAAAAGAGCCATACATGCATAAAAAAAATAGAGATGGATAAGACCTAGGTCATCTGCTCAATACTTTCCTGCCACCAGATGATTGTTCCTGGACTCAAATCTCTGCTCCGAGTTGTGGCTGGGAATACATTAACCTTTAAAACAATAGTATTAGAATTTTATATATTTTCTTTAACCAAAATGCTGGAAACCTGGTAAATGTGAAGGGCAGGTCATGTTGAGCCAGCGGGCCCCCAGGAAATTGGATTTTGGGGGGTTTATTCATGAAGGAGCGCTCGGCCTGTTGGAATTCCCTTGGGGCTGGTGCTGACCTGGAGCCCAGCTGGCCGGGCCCTGACCTGGGGGCTGGGCTCTGTCCTTCCAGGAGTTTGTGGCCACCAGGGAAGCCCAGGAAAAGCCAGTGGGGTCCCTGTGACAGCGGTGCTGTGGTTGTGTGGGTCCTGCTGCCTGGTGTGTCCATGGGAATCCCAGCTGGAGCTGTAGGAATGGCTCATGACAGTACAGGGAGTGGAGAAAGTGTTGCCTCAAGGCATGTGGTGGTTTTTTAACCTCTGGTGTAGAGTAATTGAGGGGTACTGTGTGATTTCCACTCCTGTTTCTGTGGCTGTTTCCTGGAATCAGACGGCAGGGAAATCATGGAATGGTTTGGGTTGGAAAGGAAACAGCAAAGAAAAGAAAGAGCAACAAATCCCACACCCCTGCCATGGGCAGGGACACCTTCCACTATCCCAGGTGGCTCCAAGCCCCATCCAATCTGGCCTGGGACACTTCCAGGGATCCAAGGGCAGCCACAGCTGCTCTGGGCACCCTGTGCCGGGGCCTGCCCAGGGAACAATTCCTCTGTGGGGTGAATTCCTCCCAGGGAACAATTCCTTCCCAATATCCCATCTATCCCTGCCCTCTGGCACTGGGAAGCCATTCCCCTGTGTCCTGCCCTCCATCCCTCATCCCAAATCCCACTCCAGCTCTCCTGGAGCCCCTTTAGGCCCTGGAAAGGGGGTTCTAAGTTCTCCCCCAGATCCTACTCTTCTCCAGGTGAGCAGCCCCAGCTCTCCCAGCCTGGCCCCAGAGCAGAGAGGCTCCATGGCCTCCTCTGGACTCACTGCAGCAGCTCCAGGTCCTCCTGTTCCCTTCCTTCCTCTCTCCTCATTTCACAGCAGCATGGAAACCAGCGAGGAATGTGTCTCCCAGAGTTTTGTTAGTGCCCAGGAAGTGACTTCAGTCACAGGAATGGTTTGCCTGTGGCTTTCAAAACGGTGCCCTTACATTTCCATCATGGTTTTTTGCTCGTGTTTCACAGGCAAGACAACCAGGACACCAAATTAGAGGAGCTCTGTCTGGTGCCTCATCCTCTGAGCATTTCTTCCCATCCTGAGCCTCTGCTACTGAATTCTTGTGTGCTGAGATGGTGCTGCAGTTTTAAGTGGCTGGAAACTTTTTCCAAAGGAAGAGCAGGTCCAGTTTGGAAACAACATCTTTTTTAATCTTCTCTCTTGACTGTTGTCTGCTGCTTTTCTGAGTTATTCAGCAAGTTGCAACACAAAGACACAAAGAGAGATGTACTGTTATTATTGGTGGTTGTTGTTCCTAAGTCTTTATTGATTTTTATGAAAGAAATAATAACAATGTGCATGAGGTATCCAGCTAACAAAAGAAGTCCTGCAGTACTCATCTCGAATTAAATATAGAGAAGCAGAATCCAACTGGGATATTGACAGGCAAATACAAAGCTTTGTGTCTCAGGGTAGTGCTGGAGTGAAAGCAGGACTCTGCCTTGCCACAGCCCACCTTGATGAGGAGACAGCCAGCATTGTTCTTCTCTACAGCTCCTCAACAAACGTCTCCAAAACATCTCCTGAGGCCAAAAAGAAGGATGTTATCAGGAGCAGGGAGCTGCTCCCTCAGGCTTTGGGCTGATCTGGGATACCTGGGGGAAACTGGGATGTCCCTGGGGCAGCAGGAGCGGGGTGTGAGCCCATCCCCTTGCAGTGGCTGCAGGTAACTCTGTCAGACTGCTGAGCTTGAGCTCACAGACCCCTTTCTGTCGAGGGTTTCTGCTTTTTCTGAGTAGCTGGTGTACATCAAAGCCAGGCTGGAGGGGGCTTGGAGGAACCTGGGGTGGCAGAAGGTGCTCCCTGCCTGTAGCAGGGGGATGGAGCTCGGTGATCTTGAAGGTTCTTTCCAAGCTAAAGCGTTCCTTGATTCCGTGGTGAGCTCAGGGCATCCTTTCAGCAATGAGAAGGAGGGAAAGCAAAGAGGAAAATCTGCTCCTCGTGGTTGGTCTGACTTCCTTCCTGCTGGATCAGCTCACCAATTCTGAGTCAGGGGTTGATGCATCCCAGGTAGGGGAAGGGTGTGAGGGACCAGCTCTCTGCTGAGCTGAACTCCATCCTCTTTATCCAACCCTAACAGAGGGCTTGGAAAAGCTCTCTCCTTCTCTTCTTCCCTTCCTGCTGCATGTCCTCACACGTGTCAAGGTGTAACTTACACGAGAGAGACGGCGCTGCTGCTGTTCCACCTGAGAACAAGAGCTACCAGACACCACATAAAAAAGTGTCAGAGTCTTTGCAGCTTTGGATTATCACTCCAAATATACTCTGATAAGTTCAACGAGGCTCAGGTAATGTCAGAATTTGTCTCTCCCTCGACTTTACAAGGAATTCCTGAGCACAATATTGAATCACAACCATATTGAATCACAACCCTATCTCTGCTCTTAAATCATTTCCTCCAGCGAAACATCACCCCACAGAGGAAGTCCTTTCAGCGAAGACAAAAAATGAAAGTGTTTATTGGTTTGAAAAGATCCCTCTGTGTGCCAGAATGGGTGTGAGGGAGAATGGAAGTGTGAGTGCCTGTGGCAATGCCTTCGCAGGGCAGTTTGTCATCCCGGCACGAGAAGGAGCTGAGCAAACACAAATATTAAACTAATATTTTTGGCGCTCGGTGAATTTTGATTGTCAGCTTGCGGTGCCCCAGGCAGCAAACAGGAATGAGATGCAGTATCCTTAAGGTTTGTATTCGTGCCTGAGTTGATGCTCCTTTTCTGTTTATTTATAAGTGTGTGTGTGTGACTCTGGGTATTGCTATTTATCTCTTGGGTGAGGGAGAGGTGCTAACGAGGACCCGGCTGAGGCTGCCAAGTCAGGAGGTAAATCAGCAAAACAAAAGGGGTTTGGTCCTCAGGATACCTAAATCTACACCAAATTGATGGTGTGGCAATTTTCTGCTCAAGTGTGAGTGGAGAGAGGGCCAAGGATGTGCAGGATGACTGGAACAGACTCAGCATTTTCCAGATCTCTGCTCTTCAGTGTCAGAATCCTTGATCCTACCCAGATGGGGGGCAAAAAAAAAAAAAGGAAAGCTGAAGACTGGTTGGTCACCAGAAGGTCAAGGCTAATTCTGAGGCTTTGGCACAGCTGTGGGATGGAAACCTGTCCTCTTCCTCCAGCTGTGCCCCAAATTGGTGCTGCCAGGTTTGGCTTTGTGGAGCTGGGACTGTGGTTTTTGGTTATTTTTTGGTTTTTTTTTTCTTGGAGAGACACTGAGGAAGATAAACAAGGTTGTCAGCCCATGACCCTTTCTGAAAAGACAGGGCCACCTTTCGAGCTCCAAATCACCCTGCTGTTGGTTGAGAGGCACTTTGTGGAGACTGTACCAATTATGTGGGATTTTTTCAGAGTGTGGGAGCTGTTATTTTCTTGAGTGAGCAAGGAAGAGGCTGAGAGCTGTGAGAAGTGATAGACAGCTTTGCAAGGGAGCTGCAGTTAACCCGGAGTTCGACTGAACTCCTTGGGAAGACTGGGAGCCAAAGACAAAGCTCTGTGTGTTGCAGCACATGGGGAGGAGCACTGCCCAGCTCTCACTGCACGTGGCTTCACAGAGGGAGCTCCTCCAGCATCAGGTTTGTCCATCTCCCAGGTAGTCCTTATGGGAAAATGCAAGAACCAAGCTCCTTCCTATGGGGAGATTCAAGAAAATTCCCACGTTGTGCTCCTTACTCAAAGCTGGGTAAAAATAAAACGAGCTGAAAGACAAAGAGGAAAAGGACAAGAGGTTGTCTGTTTCTCTTCTCAGCTATCTTTGAGGATGATTCACCCTCCCCAAATTCCTGGCAATTTCTCTCAGTGACCAGCAGCTCTATCTTGTGTTTCTGACTCATAAACTGCTGGAAGCTTCTCTGGCTGAGTTCCGACTAACAACAATGTAAGCATTGGGTTTAATCCTGCATGAAGCTGTTCCGTGGAGAGCGAGAGACAAACCAAGAGGGGGAAAAAAGCAGATGTAAGTGAGGAAGGGCAAAAATGAAGGAGCAAGAGGTAAAACCCCAAAAAGGAAGCCCATATGTGGATTTTGAGTGATGGAGGAAATAATAAAATCGTCTGTTCCGAGGCCAAACAAACGAACAAAATGATGAACGGTGGAAAACTCTGAGCTTGCTTTCCTATTGTGGCAGTGATATTAGTAATAAAATCGATACCAATACTTAGCTAGGCCTAATAACTACACAGATCAGATTGGATTAGGTGGATATTACTTCTCCTAATAACCTGCTTTTGTTGCCATTGCAGTCCAGGTAGGCATAGGCATCGTGCCTTTTAATTAAAGCAGGGGCTTCGGCGCTTTGATTCACTTGTAGTCATAACTGGAAACGGCTGATTTTTAAACCTGTTCTGAAGGCTCTTATAAATGAAAATAAAGGCAGATTCCATGGAGAATCCTCTGCCTGACAGCCTTGGTGTCGTAGCACGTGTGAGGGACCACTAGAACCCTCCCAAAATGGGCTTTGCAGGGATTTTTGGAGGTTCTGGCATTAGCTCCCAAGGCTTCATTTGATGTCGGATCACCACCAAAGCCCGCCGGAGGTTTGTTGAAGAAGGCTGTGTTGAAATGTCTGCTCCCAGGTGAGACAGGCCAGGCTGGGGGTCCCCACCTCTCCCAGCTGGGCGTCACCACCGTGCCCCACCTCTGGTCTTGGAAATCTTCCTGGCAAACTCCCATCCTCGACCGATGCTCTTCCACCAGGAACGCCAGCTTGGAGGAAAACAGCGTGTCTAAAAGCAAAAGGCACGCTGGGCTTTATTGAATTTGCTCCAAACAGTTCTGCATCCAACCACCCAGAAACTGTCTCCCTGCAGGCAGCAATATCTTTTACTAATGACTGCATGGAATAGCTGGGCTTGCAGTTCACCATTTTTTTTGCATCTGCCCTGTGTTGGGGCTCCTCTGTCATTTTTTTGGGTGTTTTTGGGCTGCTTTGTGTCAGTGAAATAAATCTTCAGCAAAAGGAGGGGAAGGAAAAAACAAGGGGTGAGGTCACATTAGGTCTGGAAAGAGAAGGATGTTCACCTCAAATCCAGGCCCTCTGAGCTGGAGAAAGGGACTTTGGGGTTGCTCTCCTGCTCTCCAAGTGGCACCTAGGGGGCTGCTGGGTGTCCCAGACACGTTGGAATTAACTCCAGCCTTGGGAAAGTTTGCTACTGCTCCACAGTGTGCAGGGTGTGGGTGAGGGGATGCTCTAAAATCCTCTGTGTGAGGATTTCCCCCTGAATCTGGGCTCAGGTCAGGCCTGAGGGGTGTCCCTGCTGAGCAGGGAGACAGGGACCCCACAGCATCATCCCCACTGCATCGCTGCTGCCTGGCTTCAGCTGACCTGGAAGTGCTTCCAGCCTAAAAATAAAAAGATAGATTGTCCACTTCAGCTGAAATGACCAGCTGAAAGGAACTGCTGGGGAACAAGAGGGCTGGAGGATGTAGAAGGGAGGACAGAGAAAGAAAAGGGGAAAGGGAGAAAGCAAGGAAGAAATGCATTGCAGGGTGGGCTTGTATCCATCAGCCAGGTTGATGCCTGTGGTCCCTGTGAGGGATCCCACACCAGGAAGGCTGGACCTGTGACTTCCTTGGGGGTGCAGAGGAAGGGCTTCTGTCCTGAACTATCCATCCACTCCATTCCTGCATTTCCCAGCAAGCAGGGCTGGCTGGGGTTGCTTACCCTTGCCCCAGGGCCAAGGCAGGCTCTTCTTCAGGCAGCTTGGAGCTCTGTGGTGGCCTTGCCTGGTCTTCCATCAGCTCTGACCTGTGGAAAATGCACATGGAAGGGGAATTTCCTCAGTCAGGAACCAGCACTGAAATACACAGGACTGCTGGATCCATGAGAATTTTTTTTTTTTTGGGGGGGTGGTTCTTTTGCCACCCTCCCCATCCCATATGTGCCCTGATCACTCATGTCTCCGTTTTCCTGCAGTCTTTAAATACCAGCCTCCCCACCAGCCAGGTCCTGCTTGTAGAGCTGTGGTCTGGATTATATTTATTTAAGTTTTTAAGTGTATCTGGGTCACTGCTTGCAGGAGCTGATGGTCTTAGACTGGCCTGACAAGGATGGGGCCACCAGCCCTTCCCCTCACTCCAAACCTGGTGAGTGAGGAGGGATCCTGGGTGTCAGAGGTGATGAGTGAACTGGGAAAACTGGAGCAGCTCAAGTGACTTTCCCAGAGTCACTGACACCTCCTGGCACTGGAGCAAGGTCCTGGGGTGGCCAGGGGATCAGCAAGGGGCAGAGGCTGGGGTGTGGAAGGGAGGTTTTGGGGTTGCCAAGTGCGTCCACTCCCGTACATCTCTGTGAGCCAGGAATGCTCCACTCTGCCTTCCCACCTCCTCCAGCACCCAGGAGGGCTGGAGAGCCCACACAGAAGGAGCTGGGATGGCAGGGAAGCACTGTCCAGAGTGGCAGATGGAGAGCACAGCACACCCCAAGCCCAAAGCCCTGGCTGTGCCGGTGCTCTCCTTTAAATTCCAGCGATGTGCTGTCGCTGTCAGCTAATGCCCTCTAATGGGTCCATTAAACAGCTCTGTCTTTGCCTTGGCTCCTAATTCCTCCCTCCCCTCCTCATAATCAGGCAGCATTACCTGCTCCAGAAGATACGATTACACTCCCTAAATCTGCCTAAACGACAGCGCTGAGCCAGCAGCAGACACACGCTCACCCTTCCTTGGCCGAGCCAAAGCCTTGGGAGATCCAGCTCTGGCACCCAGCATTCCCTGCAGGAATTCCTCAGGGCAGCTGCCCGTGGTTAGAGCAGATTTACACCAAATAGTTCCTCCATCCCTGCAGAGCAAGGGGATCTTGGCTTCCTCTCCCCCTGGAGCAAGTCTTGCCAACCTGCTCTCGGCCTCGAGCTCTTCTGCTCTTCCAAACACTCCAGCCCAAATCTTTGCTCTTTGCCAGGGCAAAATCTCCCAGGAAACCCAGCAGGACAAGGCACCCACCCCTGGCCCCTGTTTGCCTCTGCATGGAAGCATCTCTTCAAACACCAGCGGAGCAGGGACTGGAACGACTCAAAACCGACTCCTTTTTGCTCGGTACTTGGTTGGCCTTCTCTGGAGTTGGGGGAAATTTTTAATAGCTCTGACTATTGATAATCTGTCACTGGGAATTTGCTCAGCACCTGGCGGCACCGGCGCTAAAAATGCAAGGTCCTGCTCCCCAGAGTGCCTGGAAACATGGAGGGAAAGCAGATTTGGGGAGGTGGTAAGGTCACGGAGAGATGTGGAGTTCCAGGGGCACAGCCAGCTGAGAAGGCTGCCAGGGACAGGAGCAAGCAAGGCTTGTGGGGGGACTTGGAGGAGAAAAGAGTGAGAAACGAGGGTCTGTTGGAAGCTCACTGCCTGTGCTGAAGGAGCATCATGATTTTGGGGTGTAGCACATGACCCCGAGTCATGTCATTTTTGCTTTTTCTCTGATGATGGGCAAAGCAGGGCTCTGGGGGCTCTTTGAGACCCGTGGGTAGAACCACAGTGATGCCAATTTTGGCTGTCAGGAGGAAGGCTAAAGGAAGACACAGGTGAGAGGAGCCCCAGGTGAGAGGAGCCCCAGACCAGAGAGAGATGGGGAAGGGCAAACACAGCCACGTGTCCTCAGGCAGAATGGGTGTCTGCAGCAGAAGGTGAGGGCAGAAATAGCCTTTAAGCCAACCTTGCTGCAAACTTAAAGTGCATTTAAGTCTCTTTTAGTGTCAGTTTTATTCCTGATGACCTCTGATCCAGCAGGCAGGCCTTCATTTCCTCCCGTTGGTGCTGGGCTGTGCGCTGCCGGGTTTGTTTTTCCCCCTTCCCGTGTTGCTCCCTGATAATGTCATGCTGAGCTGCTAAAGCCAGCTGCAGTTTTGACAGATGATGTACCAGTTCCCTCCGCTTCAGATCTGACATTTCCACGAGCGCTAAACACACATGCTTACAAATTTTAAAAGGGAAAAGAAACCCCCACCACCGCTCTCTCCCGCTTTGGTTTGTTGGGGGTGGTTTTTTGGTTTTTTTTTTTTTGTGTGTGTGTGTGTGTGTGTCATTTTGGAGTTCCTGAAAAATGCTGGATGATCTTGAAATTGAAACCTTCTGTGTAGTGGAAGCCACTGTGTGTGATGCTCCTCACGCTGGTGGCCGTGCCATCCATGCCATGATTTTTTCCCCCTGTCTCCCATCACTCCGTGGCTCTGGATTTAGCACACGAAGCTGTAAATATTTCAGGGCAGTGCTGCGAGACGCAGCAGCTCCTTCCCTCTTTGCAGCCAAGGCAGTGGAACACAGCGGTTTGGGAAAGATGATCCTCTGGAAGATGGGAGGGCTGACCCCAGAAGGAAGCCTGTGCTTGAGGCTTGGTCTCCTGGCAGAGAAGGAACAGGGGGAAAAGGTGGGAAGAACTTTAAAACCATCAGCTGATGTTCTTTGAGTGCTCACGCTTTCAGCAGGAGAAGCCGAGGGGAATTTTTCCTTCCATGTGGATGGAAGCAGGATCAGGCTATTTATCTTTGATGAAATGCCAAGAAATGGCTGGTTGTGTTCAGAAGCAGCAAAAAAGATGTAATAAATTGTGCTTCCTGCTCTGAGAAATGAGTGAGGAGCCCAGATCTGATAGCTGCCTGCACACATCCTTCCTTTTGTGCTGTGAGTGATGGGACTGCAGCACCCAGAGAGGATCTGGGGTTGGAGAACACGCCGAGGTCTGACACTTCTGCCACCTGAAGAGCTGACTAAACTTGCCTTGGAGTGTTAGAGGAGGGGGACTGGGAGTTGTAGAGGTCCCATTTCCACAGGACAGCTCTGTGGGTGCTGTGGGTTGCTTACTGCATGGAAGAAAAGCAGCCCCAGTTCTGGGGTTCACCTGACTTTGGGAAGTCAGCCTATTAAAAATTATCTTCAAACTCCAAGCAGGGCAGAAAAGAACTCCAGGCTGCTATTCCTGGTGGGAAAGCACGGAGAAGGGAAGGCACTGAGGGTCTGCTGTGGAATCAGAGGCAGCTGAAGGGAGGAGGACCTCAATGCCTGTAAAGAGAATCCACCTGGATAAACAGGCAGCACCACCCCTGTTTATTCTGTGTATTCCTGTCTAACAAAGTGCTGCTCCTGTTGCTGTGGGAGCTGGAGTGATGTGAGATTTAAGAGGCTGGTGAAGATGCTGTGCTGAGCTGCTTGATGCCACCTCAGCCAGAGAACAACACCGCTGCCTCCCCCTGAATATTTGGCCTTGAAGATTGGAAGCTCCACATCAATCCAAAATCCCATTATTGGCTTTTTTTTCACTATTATTTCTTTTGTAACAGAGCCAGAGGAGCGGTTGGCCCTGCCCTTTTTCCAGCATCCTGGTTTTCCCTCTGTCTTGCCTGCCTGGGAAACACCAGCATTGCACAGGTAGTCAAGTAATATTTCCCTTCACTAATCACAGAAATCAATGCTGGCTCAGGCATAAAAGAGGAACAAAGCCAAAGGATTTGATCTTCCTTGCCCCAGCAGTGGCATTCACCTGCACCTCTCAGACCTCTGGCATCACCTCAATGTGTCTTTCCCTGCCTGGAATGTGTTTGAGCCCTGGGGATGCCAGGGAAATGGTTGGAGGTACCAGCCCCACCACTGTGCAATAAAAAAACACACCTAAAAAACCAATGTTATGCTTTCAAGAAGGGGACAGAGGGGAGAAAAACTGCAGGCAGTAGAGATAAAGCCAGGCAGAATTATGGAAAGGCGGTATTTAATAGTTCACCAATCGTGTTTTCAAGGTGTGTTACCCCTAGAGCTGAATTAAATATTGATCTTTTTTTGTTTGTTTGTTTAAAAACAAAAATTAAAATAGAAAAATAGGCATGAACCCAAGCATCCCCCACCACCAAAAAATTTAAATGTTGGCTGCTGCCCCTCCTGTTTCTCACACCTGAACGAGTGCATCCCCCCCTTTTTAGGCTGCCTGTGTCTGTTCCTGTTTGGCATCCCCTGGCAACCCCTTCCCAATGTCTCTGCCCAGGGTTTGGACACCCCACTGCTTCCTGGGGCTGGGCTGAGAGCCCAGCAAGGGAAATCAGGAATTTTTTCCTGATCCTTTTCATCAGGGATGTGTTTTACCATCCACACAGGAATTTTTTACTAGCACAACTGCAAATCTAATGAGGAACTCATGCAACTGAGCTATGATGGGGAGGTGCAGGAGGCAAAGGACAGGGAGCTTCTTATACCAACTTCACCTCTAAAAGCTGCAACGGGTCCTTTTGACACTGCATTAATACTGCATTAATACTATTATACTTAATTAATTAATATTATAATAACAATAACCATCCCTGAATGGTCTAGCTCTTTTGAGGAGGTATCAGCTTTGATAATTTTTAAATTTGTCTGAGGCAGCTTGGAATTACCTCCAAAAAGCTCTCTATAAAGCCAGATTGTATTGCATTTAATACATATGCTTTTAGCCCTTTCTTCCCTGATTTTCTTGGACTTTGATTGATATTTCTGTAGAGGACTTTATTTTTATTTTTTCTCTTTTAAAGTGCCTGTGCTGGCTCACAAGTGACTCAGTACTTGATCAATACTGCTGGTGGCTGTTGGTGCAGCCACTGATGGGAAGCTGGAGGAGAATTATTCTGGTGAAAGCCTCCGAGAAAAATCAGTCAGAGAAGGCTGGTGAGTTTTCTTGGCTTAAATCTTCAGTGTTTTCAGACATGGGGAGGGGAAACAGCCAGAAAACGGGTTTTGGAGAAGGCCAGAGGTATCTAAATACTCAGTGGAGGGAGTTTATAGTGACAAATCACATTACCAGCGAGGCCCTAACAAAGCATATTTCCAATGCCTCTGCGCTTGGCAGCAGGGAGAAGCCTGTAAGGACATCAGAAAGGCTTTTCTGGTTCAGCTGGAGAGCACGTCTGTACTCACCACAAAGGCTGTCCTGACCTCCAACTGTTTTCCTCTCCAGGGAATCCTGGAGTCTGATGTGATTTCTCTGCCTAGTAACACCCAGCAGATTTTCCTCCCTGCATCCCTCTGTGAGCCCACACAAATCTCTTCTTCCCCAGGGTGTAAAATGTGCAGAGCAGTGCTGGTGAAATTTGCAGATAGGCACAAGGTGTGGCTGTGGGGAGGGAGTCCAAACCTCCCCAAAGGGTAAAACTTCCTCGTGTTCATTTATAGAATCAGACTGGGGACCTTAAAGAGCATCTGGTTCTGTCCACTGCAGGGGCAGGGACACCTTCTACTATCCCAGGTTGCCCCAAGCCGTGTCCAGCCTGGCCTTGGACACTTCCAGGGATGTGATTTTACTTTGGAATGTGCCTTGCTTTCCTTTCCTCTCATTCCAGACCCATGCCATGGATGCTGTCCTCCACACCCTGTGCACCATCCATCTTCCCAACTATGTGCTGTCACTTCTTCCAGGAAGGGGCAGATTAAAAAAAAATTGGTCATGACAGGGGCTCTTTGTTAAATGGAAACTGTTTTAGTGGAAAAACAGCAGCCTGTGTCCCTCACCGAGCACTTAGAGGTAATGTTTGTACATTTAAATGGGGAGGAAAAGGTGTGGGGCCAAATTTTGGGGAGCCCCTGGTTAAAGCCTTGGCAGCACACTGAAAACGTGTCACCCCTGGGTTAAAGGCAGCCCTGAGAAACCTGACAGCCCAGGTGAAACCAGCCAGAAGTGACTTCTCCCGTCCTCCTCAGGAGGGAAGATAAATGTCATCAGTCATCAGCCGTCACAGCTTATACAAGGCACATTTTTCTCTGCCTGCTGCTGAGCTGGAACCGCTCTGGAGGGAGAAGGGAAAGCATGGGGAGGGCGAAGGGGAGCTGTGAATCCTAAACTTCTCCCGTCCCTTGGGTGGCTCTGTCAATGCTGGTAGAAAAATGTGAGTAAAGCTGGGGGGAAACAAAGCGTTTCCCCCAGGCAGCCAAAGCAGGGAGGTAAATGAGTGCAAAAAAAAACCCCAAAAACCCTCCCAGAAGTTATCCCAGTTGCTTCTCACCCAGCTCCCTGGTAGTTTAAAGCTGATGGTGAGGAGCAATCCTGCAAATCTGTTAATTCCAGCCCCCAAAGCCAAGGAAATCGTTCAGTGCAGTGGGCAGTGCTGGGCTGTGCAGCTGGGCAGGACCAGGCAGGGATGGGATATTCATCCCAAGGGACAAGGGTGTTTCCTGGGAGCCAAATTCTGGTTTGATTCAGCCTCCCATTCCCTGAGTTTCAGTGGGAGATAAAATTATGGGTCTCCTCCTCCCCAAAGTCCTGGTTCTTGCTGCTCTGTGTCTCTTGGCAGGGTAAGAGAAGGCGATTCCCTGCTCGGCTCAATTCAGGCATTTCCTTGGGGATACCCGGCACCAAAACCTTTCCTGTGTATTTAACAATCTCAGGGAAGCCTTACCCATGATCTTGTCCAGTCTCTCCTGGAGCTCAGGCAACCTCTTGGCATCCATGGCATCCTGTAGGAAGTGATCTCTCACTCCAGAGTCCTGTGTTCCGTGGGAAGAGGTGGAGTCGCCATCCCCGGAAGAATTTAAAAGCTGTATAGATGTGGCCCACGAAGACATGGCTTGGTGCTGGGTTTGGCAGTGCTGGGGGAATGGTTGGACTTGATCTTGGAGGGCTTTTCCAACCTAAATGACTCTGTGAAGGATCATTTATCCCTTTCCATCAGCATCCCCAAGCCATGGGCTCTGCCAAAACACCTCCACCCTGGGCGAGGCCCATCCTGGTATTTCTGCTCTCGGTTCACCCCAGGGAGAAAAGGACATATCCTGCTGAATCCAGGATTCATGCAGATAAAGCTCCACCACCAAACCCTGCTAGGAACACAGCCTGGCACATAATTCCATGCAAAAAATAACTCATTAAGTGAACTGAGCTCCCCTCACCTCTGGAGAAACTGCTCCTGAACTCGCCGTGACCCGCGATGTCCTCAGGTAAACCAGACATTGGAAATCGTCCCCTGCTTTAGAATTTGTTCTTGGGCTTGTTCTGCTCAGTAGGTGAAACTGTGCAAGGCCAGAACCTGTCAGCTCCTGGTGACAAAGACAGACCACGGGGTGTTTCCTTCCCCAGTGGGGTGGGATGGGTCCTGGAAGCACAGGGAATTACCAGATTCTGGAGCATTCCAAACCTGTGCCTCCCTGAGTAATTGAACTTTGTGTAACACACAGCTCCGAGGGAGAATGGACCCAGGCAGAGAACGTGGCTCAGATTTAATCTCCTTGTACTGAGCCCACACATAAATAATTGCCTGGGAAACTGCTGCTTCGATCTGCCCCGCTGACCAACCTCTGTCACGGCCTGGGAAATTCTCCTCAGCGAGGTGATTTGCATAAGATGAGCCAGAGGAGAGGTGCCAAGGAAAAGAATGATTTAAATTTTTTTTTTATTATTTTTTATTTATTTTTTTTATTTTTTTTTTAGACGCATCAGGCAGCATTTGCAGCATTTGCCCAGAGGATATTCAGTTCTGGTATCGCTATTTTCGTGGTGGCTTCTTTACAGTGATTAATTTAAGGTGCCAGCATCAGGAATCATGGGAACATATGAGAAACCCAGTTTCTCTTTTAAAATAGAAGTTAAGTTTTCTTCCCAGCGCTCCAGGAAAAAAAAAAAAAAAAAAGCAACCCCGGAAAAAGGTCATTATTAAAGAGATGCAAAACTCCCCTCTGCTTCTCATCTAATCTCATCCTTTTTCATTCTATTTCTTAAATTGGAGGGGAAGAAGCCCTCTCTCTTGAAGGGCACCAGATGGTTGCATATCACCAAAATGGAAAAGCCGCTATCATCCAACCTTTGGGAGCAGATGCCTTGATTTTCCACACAGGCACGGCAGCCACCACCTTTCCCGTGTCTTTTGAGAGCTTTCCTGGCAAAGCTGGGCTCGTGGTTCCCAAACCAGTGTGGTGTGGTGAGGCCTGGGCGGGATGTCTCCACCCATCGCTTCCCTGTGTATAAACGGAATTTTCCCCCTTCCCACCCGTCGGTCTGGCACTGAGCTGTCCTTGGTCAGGCAGGAGAAAGCCAAGCTTGTTCCAAATCAGTCCCAGGCAGGGACTAACGTAGGGTTAAAGCCACTCAGGTGTTTGAGCAGTTCAGGTTTGGCACAGCAGGTGCAGTGTGCTTGGGGTCACACCCACCATGTTTTCCCTTATCCACTCGCTTAGGGTGACAGAATTACAGAATTCTTTAGGTTGGGCAAGAGCAGAGCCTGCCTCTCTGGCTGCACCCTTCTGTCAGGGAGCTGTAGAGAGCAAGAAGGTCCCACCTGAGCTTCCTTTTCTCCAGGCTGAGCTCCCTCAGCTGCTCCTGGAGCTCCAGACCCTTCCTGAACTCAATTCCCTTCTCTGGACACGCTCCAGTCCCTCAGTTTCCTCCCTGAATGGAGGGGCCCAGCCCTGAAGTCAGGGTTGGAGGTGCCTCAGCAGTGCCCAGCACCGGGGGACAATGTGTGAGGCATCAGCTTGGAGCTGGGATTTCTGGAGAGTTTCATCCTTCAAACTCACACCCCTCCGCTTTTGTGGATGCATCCACGAATGAAGCTCTGCTTCATTCCCAGTGATCCATCCCTGTCTCAACAAGTCACCTCCTCGCCTCCCCGTGCTTTTCCATCCTCTCCTGTGCATTTGTTATCCCACTCTCCTTCATCCCATTGTTTTAGCCACCCTGGGCTGAATCCTATCCCCGACGGCAAAGCCTTCCGAAGAAGAGGGTTTGTAGTTTTTTTTACCAGGGAAAGGATAACGAAAACCAGAATTCTGCCCTCTCCCTCCGCATTTACCAGATTGATTTTTGAGCTGCTCGCAGTCAGGTTGCAATAAATACACTTGAAATCCCCTGCACGTAATGGTTGATAAACGGTGGATCATAATTCAGCTTGGGTTTGGCTTGCTGGCACGTGCGTGCCCGCGTTTTCCTTTCTCCAGCCCTTCGTCCCGCACAACTCTCCTGCGGAGGGATAAATTGGGAATAATAGAGGCTCTGCTGACTAAATTTCCACTTGCCAGTCGGAAAATTTCGTGCTGGGCGTGAAGTTCTTGCAAACAGCGTGAGGTAAAAAGAAATAAAACCTGGGTGGGAGCAGTTGCGCTAATCCCCCGGGAGTTTGAGCCTCGGGAAGGAAGAGCGGCTTGGGAAGAAGGCTGGGCAGCTCCTCCTGGATGGGGATTGAGCTGATCCCAGCAAAGTGACCTTAGCACAACCCTATCCCTGCAGCCACCATGCCCCAAAAACACGGTGGCAAAGGCACTGGGAGGGGTTTGAGCAGATGCGGAGTGGGAGATGGAACTTGGCGCAGCACCCAGGCAGGAAAATCCATATCTGCCTCGGACTTACGATCTGTCGGGGGAAATGGAGCACAGATATTTTTAAAACGTGGGGCCATTAAGCTCTCCAAATGGGCCAGCTCACCTGCTATTTTAACAACACGTTGTGACAACATCTTATTTTATAAGCGGTCCTTTCGGACTTATTAACTCTAAGCTGTCTCATCCCATTTGGAGCGAGGAAAATGCCATCGAGATGACCCCTGGAACTGTTTAATGAGCTTTTATAGGGCGCAGGAAATTTAAGCTCCAGCCCAGGACTTCAGGGAGTCAAAAAAAAAAAAATTAAAAAATTTAAAGAAAGGATCAGGAGTGCTGGTATTTACATTTCGTTTTCCTGCTCTTCCCTCTGCCTGCCCTTGTGTTTATTGTGGGATGGGTCCGTGGGAATTTCGTCTGGAATCCAGTATCATGATGAAGAGGATGGGAATATTTAAAGTGCCATCCTGGCAATGTGAAGTGTCTGCAATAGTGTCACTTCCCTTTTTTTCTTTTTCTTTTTTGCCAAAAATGTTTTTCCTTAAGAAATACACCCCCTGGGAGTGTTCCCTTGGGTGAGGGGAGAGGCAGTGCCAAGAGAAACGAGGGTGAGGTCATGGAAAAGGGAAAACCAACTCAGTCTTGCATCTGGGAATTGGCTGCCAGAGTGGAAGAAGGGTGGAAAAAAGGACTTTGGAGCTTCCCAACCTATTGCTGGTGGTGGAGGCAGCCCGAGGATGGGGAGGGAATTGGAAACTCAGCTCTACAATGTGTCTTTTTTTCCCAAACAAGATTATTTCAGATAGTAGTAGTAGTAGTAGTAATAATAATAATAATAATAATAATAATAATAATAATAATAATAACAACAACAATAATAAAAAATTTCAGAGGTCTCTGCTCTGCTTCTAAGGGTTTATATTTTCCTATGGTGAACACCTCCTGTTTTTCGCCCTTAGCAATGAAAAAGGAAGCCCTGCTCCTAATTCTTGGCAGAGCATTCTCCAAAGTGCTCGTGCTCTGCCTTGCTCTCATTTTATTTATGTTACAATCACAGCAGAGCTCTGCTTGGAAAAGCTGAGAAAGTAGCCAAGAAGAATACACACAACTGCCCAGGAGAGATAATCAGTTGTTAAAACACGCCTGCTGCTCTAATTAGAAAGGAAATGAAATTGGGTTTGAAGTGGAATTAACTGAACGCTCCCTTATCCTGTCCATCTCCTCTGCTTGCCCAGCCCTTCTGGACAAATATGATGGCAAGGAAAAAAAGAAAGGTGATCTCTGAAACCCCCAGCCCCTGGGCCTGAGCCAGGGAAAGACATCCCTTCCAATCTGCTCATCCTAAATGTACCTTCAGCTCGGGCACCACCAGCTCCAGGGCTTCTTGCCTCTGGAGCTCGAGTTTCTCCTCTGTCTTGTACTGACTTTTGGCCCCCTTTTGGAACAGGCAGAAGTGGATGGATTGTGCCTAATAGGTGGTTTAAGCTGTTAAAAATGGTCTTTTTTTTCCCTTTGTTTATTAAATCTGAGTTGATCCCGTTTGATATTGTCTCCTTAAAGAAAAGGGTTAAAAGGGTCATTGCTGCTGATATAATGGGAATAACACCTCCTGTGAGAGGGGGCTCTGGCTCTCAATTCTGTCCCCTCGAGGGGGGAAAAAGGTGGGATAGGTGCTACTACTGCTGGCTTTTCCCTTGGATGGAATTCATAGGATCACCGAGTGGTTTGGAATGGAAAAAGGACCCTAAAGATGCTTTAGTTCCATTGGGATTCCAACAGATCCCGGCCTTCTGCCTGGCTCTCATGGCTGGCTCTAAGGAGATCCTTGCCCATGGGTGAGCCAATTGCTGGATGGCTAAAAAAATGTACTGTCCACCGCCTCTGTAATTTGTACTTCCACAAAACTGTCAGGGAAGCGAAACGCAATCGATGGCTCAGACCTGAAGGCTTCCATTTAATCTCTGCAAAGATTAATCTCTGAAGAGTCAAAGTTTTCTCTTGTTATCTCTTTTTTTTTCCCTGCCACCAGAGCCCCATCCCATCAGGCTCAGACAAAATCCTCAGGTAATTTCATACCTCTGCACTTGTTTCCTTTCTTGAAATAAACCCCGCTCCTCATCCAGAGCATCAGATGCACCAACAAATTCCCACTGAAATCCTGTTCTCTGGTTGAGGGATTGGCCACAAATGAACCAGATGGGAGATGATCTGTTACAGGCTGCCCAGAGCAGCTGTGGCTGCCCCTGGATCCCTGGAAGTGTCCAAGGCTGGGTTGGATGAGGCTTGGAGCAGCCTGGGACAGTGGAAGCTGTCCCTGCCCGTGGGATCTTGTCTGGTTAAGCCCAACCACGGCCCAGCCCTTGGATGCAGCATTGTGAAAGGAAATCTCATTCTCCAGGAGGCTTCTCTGCCCTCTCCAATCTCCACAGCTGCGAGGAGCTCACCCTGTAGCAGCTGTGGGGTGGCTGATCCACACCATTTTGTGGTTTGTTGTTTTAAAAAAGTGTTTCTGGGTATTTTAGTCTGTTGCAGTCACCTCGCAGGCCTGGCTCCCTTTGTTTGCCGTGAAAATCTGGGCCTGAGCCAGGGAGAGAGGCAGTCTGTAAAGCAGCTGGTACCTGGAGCTGCTCAGAGCACTGGGCTGATGCACAGATCAATTTGTGATGACTTCTTTTGATCCAGAGCCATGATGAGGTGAAGGTTTGGCCTTTACCAGACGGGAGGTATCGCTCCCCTTAAAAGAAACCCAAAACCACAAACTCAGCCAAAAAAGCCCAAGCTCTACTCATTGACCCAAATGTTTGGCTCCTTCTTCAGGTCCCATTCATGCCCAATATGAGTTGAGACTTTGTACTGGATGGTGGTCCATGGGAGAGGGAGATTTTGGGGTTGTTCCATAAGGATGTTGGCAGGACACGGGGACAGGAGGAAGCATCACTGAGAGCTCTTGCTTACATGACCTGATTGGTGCCAGCTCAGAAAAGACTTGTGGTGTGAAAGAGTCTGAAAGAGCGTGAAAACTCTCAGAAAAACTGGGAGGCAAAAAAATAAATGAATAACTGGGATGAAGAAGGGATGCTGGGAAGTGTGAGCGGCTTTTGGGTCCCCTCAGGATGCTGCTGCCTCCCCCACGTGCAGCTGTGGCAGGGGGATCCCCTGCCATCCCCTTCCCCCATCGCCCCCAGGTATTTGGGATGCCCATCTGGGAACTTGGGCTGCTCAGACTCCCCCTGTGCAGGACATGGCACGGAGTCAGCCTGGGATCACGGTGCTGCTGGGTCAGAAAGAAGTAATAATTCATGTCTCTGTTCCTGGGTCACACTTGAAATTAATGAAAGGCTTTGCAAAAATTGGCCACTTTCCTTTTATTAATATGGTTTGGATTCTTTCTTTGCCCATGGGTGTCTGAGCACAATTAGGTCATGCTTTCAAGCTCTCTTCCAGCCTGGAAAATATAAAGTTTTATTTTGTAACCAGGTGCTCTGCTCATCCCACGACTCCCAAAGCAGGGTCTTCAATGCAGGGGGGAAAGCAAATGTAGTGAGGCACCTGTGATAAGGCTGGTGTGACTGGGATGTGGATGTCCATCCCTGAGAGGTGTGAAATTCCACACCAGGATTCAGTGTGGAAGGGGATGTGGCATTTCTGTGAGAGCACACTGGAGAGGGGTGTTTGGCAGGCACCAGGGTTTCTTTGCGAGCAGAGGAATATTCAGGGCAGTTTGGAGGTTTTCCTTCTCTAGGGGACCTTGAGGGATGAAAAAGAAAAGCCCCACAAAAAGCTGCTGTCGCTTGAGCATCACATCTTCTTGCCACCCACTGGGAACCCCAGACCGCTGGTCCCTCTCCAGCACCACCAATCTCACCCAAATCTCAGTTTGGGGTGTCTGGGGGATGGATTAGGATGTTGGGCTGACCCCCCCACCCCTGCTTCACCCACGGGGGCTGCGTGCCTGCCTGATGGTGACAGCAAAACAAGAGGGGAAAAACGAAACCACCTGCACAGGAGGGAGAAACAATCAAGCTGAGGGGAAGGGGAAAAAAAAAACAACACCAAGCCAACTTGTCCTCTTATAATGTAAAAGCCCTCCTCCCCCGGAAAGAAATAAAAGCCAGAGTGAAATGAAGGTAAATGCCAGAGGTTTAAGTACCCTGCTGCCGAGTGTGTTTTAAAGGTTACCTTTCAGGGGCTTGGAGAGAGAGCGAGCGAGCGACAGAAAGGGAAGGAGCTGGAGCACTTCCCATCGCCAGGGCCACTCCAGCTCTTAATGGATTTTTATATCCCTGTCTGCTTTCTGTGACATTATTAAAATTGCTTATTTTTAATTTCCCCCCCCCTCCCCCAACTCCCCACCCTTCCTTCATCTGGGGAAGGGGTCGGAGAGGGGAGCAGGAGGACAAACTGTGTTGCCATGGCAATCTCCAGCTGCACATCCTCACGGCTGATTTGGAGCAAAAACAAAGTTTTTGGGTAGTTTTTGAAGAGGAGAGAGAGGAGCTGTGTCTAGGTGTGTGTGCACGCCAGGACAAAAGTCACAGGGTTTAATTACAGGTGTGGGGAGGTAACATTTCCAGTGCTTACCTGGTGAGGATGGAGAAATGAGGAAGTTACCCACTGAGGGAAGGTAAACACCTGTGTATAATGGGAATGCTGTATGGCAGAGCTCCCTTTCGAGGTCCATCTAGCAAATATCATCCCCTTTCCTACTCAAAAATATGCCAAAGTTCCTCTGGAAGAGCAATTCCAAAGACAGCAGTGGAGAAAGCAAAGTTCTGCTCTGTCTGAGGGAATGGGAGCAGCCTTCCTCCCACCCCAAATCCAGGGATGGGGGAAAAGCCATACACCAAAGGTGTCTGCTGGACTTAGGAATCCTGCTTCTTCCTTCCAGTTCCTCAGCCCTTGGGATGGGTTTGCTGTCTTTAATACAGTGTCCCTGGCAGAAACTCTGTGCCAGGAATCCCTCGTGGCCCAGTGAGCTTCGGGTCACTCAGAAGGAGCTGTCTGCCCCCAAAACCCCATTTTCCTCTTCCATCCAGATGCTGGGGAGAATCCTGTATCAACAAAGCTTCGTTATCTGCCTGGGCAAGCTCTCTGAGTGCCTCATCCTCATCCTCAACTGGGATGGGAAAGGATCAGGGTGGCACTGGGGGAGGTGGGAGGGCACAGAGCTTGGTTTTAGCTGCTCTCACAGCTCCTGCAGTGGATGTGTGTTAGTCACAGGTGCAGACAGAGACAGGGGAGGAAATCCTCTGCAGAACTGGATCACTCTCAGTGGGAGATGGAGGCTGCAGAATCCCCTCTCCCACCTCTCCACCAGCTTTCCTCCATGGGAATGGCTTCAGCAGCAATTCCTCAGCTGTAATAAAATTAACCAAAACTTTAACCCAAAGCAGGGGTGTTTTCTGTGGTGTGGGGTTTTTCTGATTTTTTGAGAGTCTTTTTTCTTTTTTTTTTTGTTTGCTTTTTTGTTTGTTGGGTCTAAGTGTTTTGTTTTTCTTAAATTACTTATTCTCTTGTTTCTTTTCCTCTGATTTAACCAGAAACCCTACCCACAAAAATACACTGGAAACACCAGGGGAAAAGTGGCAGGACAAGCACTTATCAGGAATATATGGAACTGACACAGAAGTCATGGAGCAACCGAGCAGTGAGACCATGGGAAAGGTACTAGCCTTTAATTAATTTTTTAAAATATTTTTTTCTCTTCTGCCTGTTTGGCTTTTTGTTTGGGTTTTTTTTTGTTTGTTTTTTGGGGTTTTTTTGCAAGAGCAGAGTTAGGCAGCTTTCCTTAAGGAAAGCACCAGCAGCTTCTTGGGGTGATGGCAAAGGAGAAAGGATGGGCTCTCAAAAAGGGCAGTAAACCACCGGTTGCCCCCTCCTGAGCTGATTTGCTGAGTGCCAGTGTATATATTTAGGCTGGGATTAATTTCCCATGCCTGCCAGCAGCCCAGAGCAGCACCCCAGAGAGCCAGGCCAGCCCTGCAGGGTCCCCAGTGCCCACAGTGACAGCTTAATGTGGCCAGCACTCCATCAGGACCCGTGTTTATTGCTTTGGGTGACAATGCCACTGGAGTGGGAGGGGGATAAAGCCACAGGAGCAGGGGAGACATGGAGATTTAATTGGATAATTCTCGCTGAAGCATCTCCTGCTTAACCAGCCAGAACCCCACCTGCATCTCTCCATTATTTTGCATGTTAACAAGGTCTGCATCCCGGGAAGTGGCTGGTGGGGCGTGAGGGGTGATTAAACCTGGCAGCACCACTTCCAGTCATTCTCCAGGGGACTAAAGGATGGAGCTGGATGTGGCTGCTCCCATCCAGCAGCCCTTGGGGAGTTGGGCTCTTCCTGAGCGTGTTCACACACAGGCTTGGAGCAGAATGCAGTTGTTGAGGAGCTTGGGCAGCTTTGGTGTCCTCAGGAGCAGCCAGCATCCAGCAGCAGGGAGAGGAATGGCAGGGCGTTGGCGTGGAACTGCCATCAGAGTGAATAAACAGGAGTTTATTTTGCCCTTTTCCTGGTGTTTTACCAATAACAGCACAAAGCTGGGCAGAGGGAGCAGAATTGAGGAATCATTTATGTTGGAAAAAGGACATTTAAGATCCTCAAGTCCAACTGTTCCCCCAGCAGTGCCAAACCCATCACCAAACCTTGTCCCCAGGTGTCACATCCATGTGACTTTTGCATCCCTCCAGGAATGGGGAGTCCAGCTCTAGACTACTCAGTGACCATGAATTTTCTCCCTGGAATCCCATCTAAACCTCTCCTGGCACAGCTTGAGGCCGTTTCCCCTTGTCCTGTCCCTGTTCCCTGGCAGCACAGCCCGACCCCCCCTGGCTGTCCCCTCCTGTCAGGGAGTTGTGCAGAGCCAGAAGGTTCCCCTGAGCCTCCTTTGCTCCAGGCTGAGCCCCTTTCCCAGCTCTCTCAGCCACTCCTGGGGCTCCAGCCCCTTCCCCAGCTCCGTTCCCTGCCCTGGACATGCTCCAGCCCCTCAATGTCTGTCTTGAAATGAGGAACAACTGAAAATGTCTGGACATGTTTATTTTGCACTTCCATCTATCCAAAACAGCCTGAATGGATGGTTTCTTTCTCCCAAGGCCAGGCTGGGCACAGAAATCAAACTGAGTGGGAAAGGTCTGTGCAAGACAGTCACAGGAACAGGCTTAAAAACACCCAAAAAAATCACTGGAAATTTCTGGAGCATTTCCCATCCCAGACAACCTGACCTTCAGCTGGTTGAACTCCCTCCCCCAGTTTTTAAGGCTGTCAGTGCAAACACAAGGTGGCTGTTCCTGGAAACACCGAGCCATCCCCCAAGCCTCGAGAGAAATTCACGCTGCCCTTGTCCCTCCGAGGAGGTTTCATTCCAAGAGCTTTATTTATCTCGGGAGCATCACGCTGTTCTCTGGGAGGCTGCCCTCTGCTTTGACCCTCAGGAAACACGTCCTGAGAGATGTCACTTGGTGGGGAAGCAGAAATGTCTTTGTCTGGAAAGCTGCAGAATCAGGCTGAGGAATCAAGTCCCAGGAAAGGTGCAGAAAGATCTCCAGTTCTCCCTGAGAGTCCTAAAAGCAGTGGAGAGCCGTGGAGAAAGCTGCTGTAGGACCCACTTCTGCCACAGGACCCCCCTCTCAAGAGGGATATTTCCCACACTGGAGGGGGGGAAATCTGAATAAGAAGCTGATAATCCCCAATTCTCAGAATTCCTGTGGGTAGTGAATTAGCAGCAGCAAGTGGAGGCAGGTGAATCAAGCTGACTCAGAAGGAGTCACAGGGAGCATCCCTCTTCCAGAGCCTGGTGACAGCCTCAGCCTCTCACAGGTGTCCTTTAACCAGAGGGGACCTCTCAGAATGCCATCGGGTTTGACCACTTCGGTGCTGAGCCCTGCTCTAAAAGCAATTAAAATTAATGGGCTCTTGCAGCCTGGCTCCACCCAGGGCTCAGATTCCACGGGAGAAGAGGTCACGGCTGAGGAGCTGCACAGCTCAGACTGAAAGGGGAATTTAAAACCCCCTGAGGTTCCCAATCCAGCTGCAGATTTTAGCCAAGAACCAGGGGTGATAATAGAGACCAGAGACCCCTCAGCTCCACCCACCTGCTCCACAGTCACAAGCTCCATTCCAAGCCTCCAGCACCCATAGGGAGGTGTTGGGATCTCCAAAGCTCCTGAGTGGCTCTTGTTTTCACCACCTGAGTCCGAATTCCAGCGGCTGCCACCCTGCTACGCTTCTCCCCTTTACCCAGCACGGGGTGGTGGGTGCAGAGACCTCGAGGGTGGAAACAATGAGAACAGAGTTAAAGAGAGCTGGAGAGGGTCTCTGGACACCCTGGAGTGACAGGATGAGGGGGAATGATCCAGGTGCACAGAGGGCAGGACTAGGTGGGATCTCTTCCCCGTGAGGGTGGTGAGGAGCTGGTGTTGAATTCCCAGAGAAGCTGTGGCTGCCCCATCCTTGGAAGCGTTCAAGGCCAGGCTGAATGGAACTCGGAGCAACCTGGGAATGATGGAAGGTGTCCCTGCCATGGAAACGAGCTGATCTTCCAGCTCCTTCCAACCCAAGCCATTCTGGGGTTCCACAGCTTCAGCCAGGAAGAAGACCAGGAAACGCGGCTCCAGGCTCCTCACAAAGAGAAATGCCCTGGGATGTGTGGCTGGAGACCCTGGCCCCTGCACCTGTGACCTTCCCAAACCCAGCCTGGTGGGTCCCTCTGCAGAGCCCTGCTGCTGCTGGCAGGTAAAATGCAGGAGGAAGCCGGGCTGTGCCGCGGGGAGCGCCACGTGTCACTCGTCAGAGGATGCTCCCAGCGCCGGGCAGTGACACACATTGTTAGCGGGGCCAGGCTGAATCAAGGAAAACAAGTGAGATGACACTCAGAGATCAGTAATTCCTCCTCCTCACTCATAACTCTGTCAGCCCTTTCAGCTGGATTGTCAAAATACGTTTGTCACAGAACAATTCCTACTCTTCTTTTATTTTCTGTGATTATTATTTTTTCCTTTCTTTCTGACGCTGGCTGAACTCATCCTTTTGGAACAAAACCCAATATTCATTTCCTCTCTGGGCAGTTGATTTTATTATTGGCTCACCTGCTCCAGCAGTTGAAAAGCTATAAGACTGGCTGGGTCTTCAAAATTAAATTCTGCTGGATTTTTTTTTTTTTTCCCTTTTCTTTTCCCCAGCCTCACGTATTCCATGACTGCAGGTTACTGGCAGGGATTTGAGGACATACTTGGCAAAGGTACTTTCTGTCTGGGACAGGGATGAGCAAAACAGGAAGCCTGTTTCTCTCTAAATCAGCATCTTTACAAAAGCCCAGGCTGTTCCAGAGCAGCACAGACCTTGCTTGTGCCTTGTCCACCTTCTCCTGGGGATGAAGTGGAGCTGTCACTGACGTTCTGTTGGGAAAATGAAGCTAAAAGAGGAAAATGTGGGATACTTCGAGGGCTTTTTTGAGGGGAGGACAGCTCCAGCTCACCTGCAGTTCAGCAGTGGGAGCTCTGCCAGGCTAGGAAGGACCTGGGATGATGCTTGGTCTTGGGCTTCTTCCCAGGTTCCCCAATTCCTGCCACAGCAGGATGGATTTTGCTGCTTCAGGGACTCTGTTGAGGAGGCCAGGATGAGTTCTGCTTTCCACTGCCAGCTTTGCTTATTTTAGGTATTTCTCTTCTCTGCTGGGAGAAGAAAAAAGATCTTGGGGTAGGGAGGGAGAGATCCACATGTCCCATTGCTGCGCTACCACCGGCTCTCCCCATCCCAAAAACGCTCCAAGGGCTGCTTGGAGAGCTGTGAGAAGGTCTTGGAAACTCCAGATCGGCCACTGCTGAATTAAATCCCTCACCTTTCTTTGGGCAGGTGATGTTATCTCCACCCTGCAGCCGGAGGGCAGGAGCAGAGCCCTGATCTCTGTTGAGACCAGCTCTCACCTCCCTGGCAACATTCTCTGCCTCGCTTGTCCGCGCACCCGTTTTCCACGCCCGTCTTTTCCCTGGGAGTCCTGGCGGAGACGTTTTCTCCCTGGGAGCTGCCTCCAGCTGCTGAACAAGGTGCCAGGAGCTGACCTCATTGTTTCCAGAGGAAATGGGTTTGCCAACAACTGGTGTTCCCAGTGCCCTCGTACCCTGGAAGTTCTGCGTCCTGTCCTACCTGGAAGTGCCAGCCGCGAGACAGCGCTGGCAGCGGGATTTTACTGGAAGGAATATTTTTAGCCTGGCAAGGCGTTGCCCTGGGAAGTTTATTCCTTCTGACAGTCGTGCATTGGTCTGTCACAGCGAGCACGGGCCCGAGGAGCAGCCCAGCGAGCCAGGGATGGCACCAGCACCATCCCAGTGCTTCCCCAGATGGGGATCCAGATGGATCCAGACCTGCCCTTCTGGGTCAGGGCTGCACACGTGTTAGGACACGAAAATCAATCACAGCCGAAAATGAGAGGAAGGGGAAGTGTGAAGAAAACCCGGTGGGTGTCAGACGAGCCCCTCCCCAAACCCTGAGCCTGCCCTGAGAGATCTCCCAACTGGATAAATATTGGCTTTGCAATCCTCCCCCAGGCAGGGGGCTGCTCTGGGGTGCACCCGTGGATTACTGCCCTGGAAAATGAGTGCTGAAGCTGGGTGAGCTGGGGGTGCTGGATGATGCCAGGAAATTCCTCACTGGCATAAGGTATCCCCAGGTGAGGAGGGCCGTGCACACACCCTTCCTCCCGGCTGGTGTTTCCCCAGCGAGCCTCCTGGTCAGTCAGGGGCAGGAGGATGAGGAGCAATATGAGCTGTTATCTGCTGCACCTGAAAAGGGGTCAGGAGCTGGAAGACGCTAATTACCAGCTGCAAATCAAGGAGTGGGCAGGACCAGCCTCGTTTGTGGGGCTCGGATGACCTGGTCTGAGCGTCCAGCCCCGGTCTGGGCTGTGCTGCTTCTCCTGCCCACCTGGAGCTGGCTCCCAAGCTAGCTCGAAACCCAGAAGAAGAGGATAAATCCCAGTGGAGGACACGAAACAGCTGCATTTTAGGACAAGTAGGCTGCAGGAGGCCCCAGGGGATGTGGAGGATGCCAGAGGATGGCTGGGAAAACCTCTCTGCCCACATCCCTGCCCCAGCATCTGCGCTCTCGGGAAACACAAAGCAGTTGCTGCCTTTGTGCTGGTCTTTCATCAACCCCCCAGCACTGCTAAATAAAGACCTCCAGCCTCCCAATATCTGCACTCCCAGCCTCCCACCCACGCTGCAGAGACCTTGGCTGCGCTGCCCAAGGCTGTAGCAGCCGGGATAGGGAGCGAGGACGGGGTGGCGGATGGATCTGGGGCTCAGAGCACGCTGGAGCAGGTGACTATTCTATCCTTTTGGGGACAGGAGGAAGAAATTGCCATGTGGCACTGCCTGGGTTTACCTGGAGGGTGCAGCTGATGAATAGGAGTGTTTTACTTGCTGCAGGCTGGGCCACGCAAAGCTCAGGAGAGTTTTCTTCCTGAGCTGCTCCATTAACACAAACAGACAGCAACGCGAGCTGCTGACACTGGGGTTAATTAAATCCATCTCTCCATCAATTCTTATTCAGCTATTATCGATGGTCATTAGATCAGCGACAAAGTGACAAGCAAACAGTAATAGACTCATCTTAACCCTTGTGCTGCTGGAGGAGGGGAAGCGGTGCAGGTGAGTGGGGACGTGGCTCCAGTTCTGCCCGCTCTCCCTTAGAGCATCCCACCTGTATTTGAATGAGTCCTCTTGCTGGGACAGGTCACCAGCCCCATTTTTCCAGCAAGGAATCTGTGCCTGTGTCCCTCTCTGTCCTTCTCACACAGCTTCATGGCCCAAGGTCATGAAACCTTTGTGCTTTGTTTGGGCTGGAAGGGACTTCAAGGATCATCTTGTTCCATCTCCCTGTCATGGGCAGGGACACCTTTTGCTATCCCAGGTTGGTCCAATCCTTGTCCAACCTGGCCTTGGACACTTTCAAGGATCCAGGGGCAGCTACAGCTTCTCTGGGCACCCAGAGGTCCCCACAGGGATCTCAGGGATGCTGGGGACAGTGGATGCAGTCGGTGACATGAAGGCTGAAAGCAGCAAGGCCCCACCCGCCATGGCACAGAGAGGGCAGGATGCTCTGGGGCACCTGCACCTTCGTGCTGGTCCCCTGGGTCAGGAAACCACCCTGG
Source organism: Cyanistes caeruleus (assembly GCF_971803275.1). Taxonomy (NCBI): domain Eukaryota; kingdom Metazoa; phylum Chordata; class Aves; order Passeriformes; family Paridae; genus Cyanistes; species Cyanistes caeruleus. The sequence continues at coordinate 35,378,938 of NC_141708.1, read as the reverse complement.
CCACAAAATCCTTCAGGTCACAAAGCTGTCCCAAAGTGCCAGGCACAGCAACCCTTGGCAGAGACCCGCGGAGCTGCAGTGTGCACCTGAGCAACCAAACAAACTGTGGGATAGAAAACGGGGATAACTCCACCCGTGGAAGAATGAGGATGAAGAAGAAGAAGAAGGGAATATTTGGCTCCTAGAGCCATTCCTTCCTGCAGAAGGCAGAGCTGCTCCCCCCCTGCCCCCACACCCGCGTCCTGCAGGCCCTGCCAGCGCCACTCACACTTTCCCAGTCAGGCTCGCGGGGAAAAGCTGTGGCTGCTGCTGCTCTCCTCCCTCTCCCCCTCTGATTAACAGCTGAAATGAGAACTGAAGGCTGCCCAAGGGCTGCAATACATTTTCACGCTCCCGCCGCCGCAGCCAACAAGGCAATGTCCAGCTCCCTTCAAGGTCACTCACAACCTTCAAGTGACTTTCTGGTGCTTGTGTCCTGTGGTTTTTAACTCCTGGAGGGAAGAGATGGGGTTCTTGCTGGGAGTGCTGGGGCTCGGTGCTGGCTCATGTGGTGATGGGCTGAGAAATGTCAGCAGTGAGATAAACACGTCATTTTGTGCAGGTAAATAACTCATGTAGGGTTTTGGTCTGCTTGAAAATCATAGAATTGCTGAATGGTTTGGGTTGGAAGGGACTTTCAAGATCATCTAATTCCAACCCCCTTGCCATGGGCAGAGACACCTTCCACTATCCCAGGCTGCTCCAAGCCCTGTCCAGCCTGGCCTTGGACACTTCCAGGGATCCAGGGTCATCTTCCACCCCTCTGTGCCTGTATTTTACCACCCTCACTGTAAAAGTCATCTTTACTGTGTGTAAGGTGACAGCCTTACATACAATAAATACATTTAAAATGTATTTGTGACCACTTTTCTGTGTTTTACACCCCCCCCTTGTTCTTGTGCTGTTGGAATTGGTGAGGCTGTGGCAGTAGGGATGTGATTTTTTTTTTTTCTGGAGAAGATGTCCAAAATCCCTCCTTCCAAATTCTGATGCAAGGACAAGGTTTCTGAGCGCTGGCACAGGTGCCCCATCTGTGCTGGTGGCAGGGGAGGTGTGTATTCCTGCAGGATTGCCTGGTATTCCTGACGTCCCAGCACGCAGAGAGGGTGATAGAATAGGTGATCTTTAACATCCCTTCCATGCAAACCAGTCTGGGATTCCAGAGGTCTCTGATCATCCCCCTGTGTGCACAGCCAAGGTGGTATTTCATCCTTGCTCTTCCCCAGTGAAGGGATACAGGATGGGCACCTTAGGGAACGTCCTTTATTCCCGAGGCAGGGGGAAAACAGCACAGGGGGGTGAAAGATGATTCCAGCTCAGGGGCTGATCTGAAGGGAAGAGTAATGAGAGGAAAACTCCTGTGCCTGGTGGGGACCCAGCTGAGCCTGAGCACTGGGAAAGGGAAGAGGTGGCTGGGTGTGAGCAGGGGACAAACACTGCTGAGCAAAGCCCCAGCTCGTCCCTGCTCCGGGAAGGGACTCTGCTCAGCAGCTCAAACCCCACGCACGTGCCTCCCCAAAAGGGAAATAATTGCCATATTCGTTTGTGGAGGGAAATAATTACTTCATTCACGACACAAAGTCAATTTTTGTCCTGAACCAGAGGGAGCCCTGTACTGACAGAGGGAAATTTCAAGGAGAGCAAAAATCAGCCTGGCATTTGTATCCTCAATTAAAGGCGAGAAGGAGCCAGCAGTGAGTGGTGGGTTTGGTTTTTTTTTTCTTTTTCCCTCTGTTTTTTTTGCACATCAAATCAGATGGCAGCTAAAATGTTCTGGCTTCTCCAGCTCAGGCTGGGGGGAGAGGAAAATGTCTCCTTTAACTTCGTTGGCCGTACTGAAATCAAAAGATGACTGCGGCCTGAGCTCTTTCCCTCCCTCATTTCATGTCAGCTGGGTGAGGAGTGATGGGCAGAAAGGGGCAACCTGTTGGTCATTTAGTGGGGCCAGGAGAGGCACAGGCAAGTGCTTCACACAGGTGAAACTGTTTATAGGAATTAAAAGAGAAGAGATTTTTCAAAAAGCACTTGGGGCCACCGTGCTGTGGGAGATGGTGTCTGGTGTGGGCCCAGGAATTGATGCCAGGGGGTGAATATGTGAATATTTCAGGAGGAGCCTTATTCATTGTACAGGGCTTTTCTTAAATCTTTAAACCCTGCTGGGTAACCTTGAGAGGTGAGTTCGGGAGTTTATTCAGCAACAATGGGAGCAGAGAGCCCAAGGGGGGTCTGGGGTGAGATGTCTTTGTGTGAGGCTCAGCACATCCCTTGGGATGGGGCTGTGCAGCTCAGCCAGCACCACAGGCAGCACCACAGAATGACATCATGGGTTTGGCTAGGAAGGGACCTCACAGACCAACCCAAATATCCTTAAGGGCCTCCACATGGCCAGCTTCTCCAGCCTCCAAAATCAAGTGCAGAATGCAAAGGTCAGCCCCGGCTCCATCTTCCCCCCTGCATCCCTCAGAGCATTCCCAGCCTGTGTTTCTCCTGGGCACGGGCTGAATGCGCTTCCTGAGCCTCCCATACTTGAGCACAGCGCTCTCAGAACGATGGGGAGCAGCTTTGCAAAGCTGTTTATAACTCCTCTGGGTTGGCTTTTAAGCATCAGCACCTGTCTCCGGCAGGGAGGTTGTCCCTGTTCGAGGGATCTGTGCCGGAGGTCTGGGGCCAGGCTGGGAGCAGCCAGCCCAATCCATGAGCATTTGCACCACGGGGGAAGCTGGGAGCAGCTCACAGCCTGGTGAGTGGAAAAGTCCTGCTGGCTCGTAGCTATTTTGAGGTAAGGCATTAATTGAGGACCAGGGGGAAAACAATAAAGCCATCCCCGAAATAGAAGCTGTCAAAATGTCGTTGCTAGGAGTGAAGCCGAGCCCGATTTATGGTATTTTGTTGGGTTAGGGTTTTTTTTCCCTGTTGCAGAGCTTCAAAGCAGCTGCAATGGGGTCCCAGGCTTGGGGGTTTCTTTGCTCCCACCAAACCCAAACTTCCCGAAGATGTCCCCTGTGCCCGGAGCCGGGCAGGCAGCGACAGCCGGGCACGCATTAGGGCTGATGCTTTTCCCTGACATTTAGAAGATGCCTTCGGGGCCCTTTCCATTTGCTGCTCCAAAGATTTGCTTATTTATTTTGGAAATTAGCAGCGTTCAAGCTTTTTTATTGAGAAAGCCTCTAAGAAAAAGGGCTTTTTTTTTCTTTTTTTTTTTTTTTCACGTGGAGGGAGGATTGCCTGGAGGATGGAGATTCGGCAGGGTTTTGCTTCCAGGATGGGGAGAGAGAGAGAGAGGAGGGATTTTTAAGGAGTAGTTTTGATGTTTCACGGACAAAAGCACTGGGTGTGTGGTTCTGGGAGCAGGACCTCCTGCTGCACCAATCCTGGAACGCCAGCCCAGAGCTGGGATCTGGGAAGGGTCATCATCCCAACAGGAATGACTTTTCCCAGCAGCCCCAAGTGGGAGCAGGGTGGTTTATGCTTCTCCCACCCCACCTTGCCTCTCCATAAACATCATTTCATCTGAAGAAGCGGGATGAGCACTAGTGAGGGGAGAAAGGGAGGAAAAAGCCTGCTCTGCTTCCTGTCCCACCCCCAGCTGGGCACATGTGTTGGCCCGTGAGGGCTGTTGGTGTCAGAGCCCCTCCTGCAGAGTCCTTCTGGGTTATTCCCACCCCACAATTTCCAAGGACCCCTCAGGAAAAGCATTCTCCTTCCACCAATATTATCTCACAGCACTTGCCATCCTTTTTTTTTTTTTTTTTGTTTCCCCCCCCATGCAGAAAGCTGCAAATCGAGACCCCGAGGCGTCTGCGTGGCGCCAAGACAACTCTGGTATCTCTCTTTTAAAGATATATTTTCTATTTTGCAGTGTTCAAACACCATCTGCTGTTTTGCACGGCGGCGCTTTCACAGGAGGGGAGCGTTTTTAGGTGTAAATTGTTCTTTAAAGTACATATTGACAGTGCTGGAGGCTGGGAAAAAACCCAGAGAAAGTACCACAGGCCTGGTCTGCAATGGCCACCCTCTCTGCAGGGAGACTGGTTAGATGGGATGTTGGGAAGGAATTGTTTTCTGTGGGGGGAAGCCCTGGCACAGAGAAGCTGTGGCTGCCCCTGGATCCCTGGCAGTGTCCAAGGCCAGGCTGGACAGGGCTTGGAGCAGCCTGGGATAGTGGAAGGAGGCCCATGGCAGGGGTTTTGGAGTGACCCTTGCAACCCAAACCTTGTAGGATTCTATGAGTCAAGGCCAGCATCACCCCAAAAAGACCCCTTTATAATTATAATTATTGACAACGCTGCCTGTGACGTGTAAATTTGGAAGATCGGGGTTAAAGGCTTTGTTTCAGAGGGATACTCTTGGTAAAAAACCAGGATAATGATACCACCCCTCAGTTAATCCTCTGTCTCTCTATCAAGACAAGTAAATAACTGGAGAAAGAAACGTAGTCCCTGATCTGTAGCACTTCAAACAAATACAATTTCAGTAATTGCAGCAGCTGCGTGGCTGCTCTCCCGTTGCCTATTGCAGCGTCCCTGGGATGTAATGATGGCAGCCCCGTGCTATCCTGGCATTAATTGGGTGTCTCGTTGCCAGCTATCACCTTTATTATTTTAGGAGCTGTGATTTATGTCGGGCCAGGTGTGCTGAGTGGCCACAGCAAGGTCAGGGAGCGGCTCCTGTGGAAAGCAGGTGAGGGTGGGAGCCAGGCAGTGCAGCAGCCTCTTGCCCAGCCTCTCCAGGAGGATGCTCCCAGATCCCTGCCTGGTGCCAGCCTCAGGCATGCTCCACAGACCAAGTTACAGGGAAGCAAACGATGATTTTCACATGTGATCTTCTTTTTTTTCTCCCATTTTTCTACTACGTCTTCTCCTTTTATTTATTTATTTTTTTTCCCTGATGTTCCAGGTTTTTGCTGGCAACAACAGCCGTTGTGTTTTGACGAGTTAATAAACATCTCCCCCAGGAGCGAGGGAGCTCCAGCATGCTCTGCTTCACCGTGTTTTACCGTCTGACTAACAGAGTTTGCCGAGCAAGAGGTGTTTTTCTAATCTGAGAACTCGGTGGCTCACGTTTCCCACCTCTCCCAGGAGCTGCTGCGCTTCCCTGCTGATACCGTGATGCTTCTGTTATCTCCTGGAGGGCAACCCAGCCCTTTCTGCCACCCCCAATCCCAAGTTGTCCCTTGGATCCCGTGCCTTGGAGCCGTTTATCAGCCTTGGAAGCTGAGATAGCAGTGCTCATCCCGCTCCGTGACCCGCGCGCTCCCGCGGGATCCCTGCGCTGACGGGATCCCCTTCAGCGCTGGAAGTGCCACCAAAACCACCAGCCACCGCTGTGGCGAGCTGCTGCTGAATGAATGTGTGCTGCCACACCTCATCTTGCTCCTCCCAAGCACCTCCATCATTGCTCCACCAGCGCAGCCCCGCGACTAGAGGGTTTTGCCGGCCTTGCAGATCAAAATCCAAGACTTCTACATCATTTTCCAACCAGCACGTGAGGAAGGCCTTGGAAGCCTGAAGAGCAGGCACAGATGGACTCTGCCCCAGAACCTGCTGTTACTGGGATGCCTCTCAGGGCTGCATCCACCTGGAGGTGGCTGCTGCCTTCGTGCCTTTTGGCAAGAAGAAACGAGTCCTTGGAAGTGGCACGAGGCGGCCCCGGGAAGGCGGCGCAATTTTGCCGCGGAGCCAAATTGCCGGTTCCGACTTGTAGAACATTATTGCTCCTGAATTATGGATGGTTATTGCACCTCCTGGATGATAAATTATTGAGCTGACACGCTGGATGGAGAGTGAGGAGCAGGGGCCGTGCTTACGGCAGGCGGGTCTGGAATGTGGCGTCTTCCCAGGGAGTGGGGGATGATTTTTCCCCCTTTCTTTCCTGAGCAAGAGTGTATCAGCCTGAAGGTGTTGGAACAGCAGAGAAACCCTGCTCACCCTGTCTCACCCAGCCAACTGTGAGGGCAGCCCCAGCCAAAAATCCCTGGTGAGGGATCCTGGAGAATCCCTGCACTGGGACAAGGACAGAAACTCTGGGGTCCCCTCTCTGCCCATCCTGTAGCATCATCATAGGCATTTCTGAAACCAGTGACCTCTCCTTGCCCTCAGGGGGATTTGGGACATGGTTTATTGAGGTGATTAGATGCTATTTATCTCCCAGGCTGTGCTGGTCCAGCACTCCTGGCAAGGCATGGCAGGTCTGCTGAGCTCCTTGTCCGACACGTGCTGCTGGCTGCCTTGGGCTTTAGGGACTCCCTGAGGTGGCTGTTCCATCATGTTTAACAGACCTTGACAGACCCCTGTGCCCCGTGAGTTTGCCTAAATGCTTTCTGGGGGCCACTTAGTCTGTAGGTCTCCATAGCACCCTGTGGCAATGAGTTCCATAATTTGATCAGGGGTGGCGTGGAAAAAGCGCCGTCTTTTGTTTGTCCCTAAATCTGCTGCCCGATAACTCGATTTGGACACTCCTAGTTCCTCTCTTGGAAGAAATGGGGAATTATCACTGCCTCTGCACCTGCTCCACGACACTGATGCTTTTATACTGTCCTGCTGTGGCTTTTCTTTCCCTCTGCCTTATTCATCCCTCCTGGCAATTTCCAACTCCCCTGACGGCTCTGCTTCACTTGGAGGTTGGAGATGGGAAGGTCCCTGCTTTGCTTTGTGCTGATCTCTTCCTCCTTCCTTCTCTTCCTCCTTCCTTCTCTTCCTCCTTCCTTCCCTTCCTCCTTCCTTCCCTTCCTCCTTCCTTCCCTTCCTCCTTCCTTCCCTTCCTCCTTCCTTCCCTTCCTCCTTCCTTCCCTTCCTCCTTCCTTCCCTTCCTCCTTCCTTCCCTTCCTCCTTCCTCCTTCTCTTCCTGCTGACAGCTCCCTCTGGGGCAAGCCCTGGTCTCAGTGAAAACCCCCAAGGCATCTCCTGGTGGTTGGGGCTGCTCACTCTTTCCCGTTGGTTCCCTGTGTGCACACATGGAGCTGTTCCCAGCCTCCCAGCCCAGCCCAACACGGGAAAGGGTTCCTAACGTGGGTTACGGTTCCCTTGGGAATTGCCATCTCCTAACCAGGCTTTCCTGGCCCCTGGGGAGCAGCTTTCCCCTCCACCCTCCTGTGGGACACATGCTCTGAAGCACCATCCGAGGTGGAGGAGAGAGGTGACACGAGGGTCCAAGAGGATACAGGGGGATGGGAGGGGGGTTTGTGTCTGCCTCTCCCCCTGCCCAGCAGGATTTCCATCTCATCTCAAGCTGAAGCCAAGGAGACTCTGGAGTCGGGGGAAAGTGAAGCGCTTTCCCTAATCGAATCACACGCCAGTGTCACTTGTAAAGCTCTGCAAAGCAGAAAGGACTTGGGAGCCACTGAACCACAAACTCCGCTCCCTCACCAGTGCCTCCATGGAGATCCTGCCTCTCTGCTCCATCTTTTGCCCCTGAGCTCAGTCTGGGGGGAGCCAGGACCCAGAGACCCCCACCTTGTTCCCCACACCTGGTGCAGGCTCTGCACGCCGGGTATCCCATGGGCTGGAGGATCTGGGGACACGTAAATGGTGTTCCCATCATCTTGGGGTGTTCTGCCCTCTCAGGTCATGTCCCTGACAGGGAGGACCCCCCTGGCCATGCACGATATCCTGCTAACCAAGGGGGTCTTCTCCATCCTCAGCTTCCATGAAGGTGCTGCCTCTTCTCCTGAGCCTTGCTCAGCTCCCTCAGGAGCCCCTAGCAGCCCGAGCATGGAATGTTCCTCCCAGCTGGGAGCTGAGGGGCAGGGCAGCCCCTTGCCTTCACCTCCCTGCTTAAAGGGGTAACCTGGGGAGCCCCAGTGTGAGCTGGGGGAACCCATGGAGAGGGGGAAGGAAGGGAGGCTGCTGGGTCTTTCACCCTCAGAGAGCACGGGGGAAAACCAGCAGGGGAATCATGGGATTGTGGAATGGTTTGGGTTGGAAGGGACTCTAAGGATCACCTTGTTCTAAGCCCCTGCCATGGCCCGGGACACCTTCCACTGGGCCAGGTGGCTCCAAGCCCCGTCCAACCTGGCCTGGGACAGTCCCAGGGATCCAGGGGCAGCCACAGCTGCTCTGGGCACCCTGTGCCAGGGCCTGCCCACCCTCACAGGGAAGAACTTCTATCTTACATCTCCTCTAAACCTCCTCTCTTTTGTTTCAAACAGTTCCCCCATGTCCTGTCGCTACCTGCCCAGGGAAGCTGGCCCATGGCAAACCAAGGGGACATGCTGGCTCCCTCCAGGCGTCCCAGAGCAACAGCTGACCCATCAAAATACCCTGCCTGTTTTGCAGGAAAACCTGCTCTGTCCTCCTCCAACCCTTTTCCTGGCCTGTGTTTTTTATAGAGAAGCAAATTCCCTGTCTTTTTCAGGCAGAGTCCAGGACTCCTCCGTGGCAGTAGCAGCATCCTTGCAGCAGGAATTTCTGTCAGCAGGAATTTCTGCAGCCTCCTTTGGTGCTCCCAAAGCTCTCAGGTGAGGAAATCATCAGTGGTAGGGTAAAAATAAAAAAAAGGAAATGAACCACGGCTGACTCCGTGTTTACTTTGTGCCTGGTAACAACAAACTCCCTATTAAAATTCCCTCTTTACAGAAAGCAGGGGGATTTCAGCCCGGCTGGATTCCCAGAGGCTTTTGGCAGGGCAAGAGGAGATGTGGCAGGGTGAGCTGGTGGGGAGGCAATGCCAGGGTGTCTGTGCAGCAGCATCCCAGGGAAATCAGAGCTCTCTGCAAGGATTTTCCATGCTGGGGAAGCCCTTCCCAGTGCCTCCACCCCACGTTATCAGTAGCTTTGCTGAGTATCCCCGCTTTTTCCCCTGTGTGCTGGTCTTCAGATGCTCTCTCCTTCCTAATGCCTAATTAGGTTGGCAGGACTGTTTGTCCCGATAGCACAGCTATGGATAATGCCATGCAAATTGCCTCCAAGACCTCTGAACCCCCAAATAAAAAAAGCACCTCTGGCTACCCCTGGCTGCAGCCTTTCCAGCTGACCACGGCTGCAAATAACGTCTGAGGGCTCAAAAGAGCAAGCTCTTTAAAAAGAAATAAATAAATTAAAATTCTCCTTCTTCCCACCAACTGAAATTTTATATTTTGTATAAATTTTATATTTTTGTATAAAGATAACTTGGTGCCAGCAAGCCCAGCCTTATCCCAGATCACTGAGGAATTTAGTGAGGAGCAAGGCCTGAAAGGAGAGGAATCAACAGAGGATGTTTCAGCCCACCTGAGGCCTGCTCTGCCTGCAGAGTTTGGGTGGGGAAATGAAACCCACCCCTCCCTTGACGGTTCGGTCAGAGCTGAAGGGCGCCGTGACCTCGAATCCCAAACAAGTGAGCCTTTGTCTCACCTCCTGATTAAGCTTTGGGAGTTTCCTCTGTTTATTATTCATCTGATTGCCATCTTTTTTAACGCTTTCATGCTCCCCCTTCCTCCTGGCTGTGCCGGAGACCCGAATGCCCAGCCCAGCGAGGTCCCAGCTCAGGAGCTGCACCCCTGACCTGGTGCAGGATGCCAACCCCACCCAGGTGCCAAGGACCCTTTCCCATGTGCCATCCCCTTCCCCATGGCTGCACCCAGCCCCTCTGGGGGTGATGGAGAGGGCTGGACCCTGCCAGCCTTGCTGAGCCCGGTGCGACTCCTCGCACCTCGGATGGGCTGCTGGGAGCGGTCCTGCTGCGCCGGGAATTTGATTGACACGTTCATGCCTGGCCATTAGAGGGAAAACGAGGGCTAGTTCATAAACACCTGGGAGGAAAGCCAGCCCTTTGCCTTAATGATAGTTTGTCATGTCATATTTGTCTCAAATTGCGCAATAGGGGTAAGTGAACCCTTCATTTGCATCGCTTTAATTCGTATTTTGAATACCAGACTGCCTTAAACGCCGCCCGGTTTAACCCACCCGCCTCTCCCTCATTTCTACAGAAGGCACACTCTGCTTCCCAAAGCAGGCGCTTTGAAATTCCGCTCATCTGGCCTGATCCAGCTGGAAAACACCTTTTAGTCCCGGTTTATTTTCCCAGAGCTCTCACCCCCCAGTGCCAGCACTGCTGGGGTTTGCATCAGGTGCATCCCTTCTCCTTGCTGCCCAGCCAGGCTCTTCCCTCGACAGCAACTGGAAATGAGATATTTTTTAAATTTTATTTTAATTTTTTTCTGCTCTTCAGCCTTTTCCAGCACGTCCCACTGCTCTGTAAATAGCGGCTGAAGTGCAGGGATGCTCGGGGTAGCACTCAAGGCAGCTGCATCGCCTCTGCTGCGCAGGTGGCCACGAGTACCTCCTGGTTTTTTGGGTGCCTGAAGGAGAAGGAACCTGGCCAGCAGCAAGAGCTCATGGCAGCCCTGGAAGGTTCTCAAAGGTGCATTTTCACTTTTTGGGTGGCGGCTGGCACGCAACATCCCCACGGCCAGGCTGGGAGCGGGGCCGCTGAGCCCGGGGAGCTCCGGCGCCAAAGCCGCGGCCCCGGTTGCACCGGGCTGGCGGCGAGGCACAGGCTGTAATTACCGCCTGCCTGCCAGGGCACCTTCGCCCCCACTGCCCTACCCCGAGGAACTGAGCAGCTGCCAGCAATTAAAAGTTGTTAGCAATTCCCATGCTATTTTAACCATTTCTAGGCAGCCACGGCAGCCCCTTCTTCCTCAGGTGGAAAAGAGGGAGTCTTGCTGGTGCTCTGATGGCACAGGCGATGTGGCTTTGCTGAATTTGGGGGTCTCTCTGCCTCAAAAAGCGCTGCTGAACCCTTTATGCACCCCACTCCCCCTTTCTCCACTGAGGCAGGGTGGGGTTTAAACCTCCCCCATGAGGAGGGACTCACCAGCCGGAAAATTGCAGCCCCACCAAAGCTTGCAAACGTGTGAGTTTGTTTGCAATTCTTTACGAGGAGGGAGATATGGGCATATCATGGGATGGTTTGGGTTGGAAGGGTAAATAAAGATCATTTAGATGTAACCTCCTGCCACGGCCAGGGACACCTTCCACCATTCCAGGTTGCTCCAAGCCCTGTCCAGTCTGGCCTTGGACACTTCCAGGGATCCAGGGGCAGCCACAGCTGCTCTGGGCACCCTGTGCCAGGGCCTTCCCACCCTCCCAGGAAAAAAATTCCTTCTAACATCTCCTCTAAATCTCTCCTCTTTCAGCTGAAAACCATTCCCCCTGTCCTTGTGCTATCTGCCCCTGTAAAAAGTCTCTCTCCGTCCTTTTTATTAGCCCCCTTTAAAACCAAAAGGCCACAAGGTATCAAGAAGCAGTTGCAGGGTACCTCCCTCGCTGTGTGGATTTTATATTTTATTATTTGTGTGTGTGTGCATCTGTTATTTTTATGCTCCTGCAGATGCATCCTGTGGCCTGTATTTTAATGCCCTTTTTTTTTTGGGGGGGGGGGGGGGCGTGGGGTGAGAGGAGGGGTACAAGAAAGATGGAGAGAGACTTTAAAAAAGAGATAGGACAAGGGGGAATGGCTTTGAACTGAAACAGGGCAGCGGTAGATGGGGATATTACGAAGAAATTGCTCCCCGTGAGGGTGGTGAGCCCTCTGAGGCACAGAGCAGCTGTGGCTGCCCCATCCCTGGAAGTGTCCAAGGCCGGGTTGGACGGGGCTTGGAGCATCCCGATCCGGTGGAAGGTGTCGCTGCCTAGGGAAGGAGATAATCCCGCCGTCCCTTCCAACGCAACCCCGTCCCCCGATGCAGCAGGACGCCTTAAAGAATTTTCGGGGAGGGAGGGAGGGAGGGAGGGAGGGAGGTGGGGGGTGGCCCGGCTCCTACGGCGTGGCGCTGCTCCCCCTGCTGCCCGCCGCTCCCCGCTGCAGAGCGGGCATCCCTCCCGCCGGATCCGCATCCCGCGGGATGCGCGCCCGCTCCCGGCCGCGCTGGACCGGCGCATCCCGCGCTGGGGCGGGCGGGGCGCGGCTGAGGCCGGGCTCGGCTCCTGGCAGAGCCCGCCCCGGGCCCGCCCCGGCCCGCCCCGCCCGGCGCCGGGCAGCCCGGCAGTGTGGCGAGGCGGGCGGGCAGCGCTCCGCTCCCGGTGCCGCTGCCGATCCCGCTGCCGCCATGCCGCCGCCCCGCCGCCTCTCCCTCCTCCTCCTCCTCCTCTCCTTCTTCCTCCCCGCGCTGCTGCTCCGCCGGGCGCTGGCCGCCGCAGGTAAGGGGGGGGCGCGCAAGTTTGGGGGGCTGTGGGATGGGCAGCATCCCCCAAAAAAAGTTCACTGCGGGCGAGGTGCCCGGCCTCGGGACGCCGAGTTGGTGGGTTTTTTTAGTTTGGTTTTTTTTTATTATTTTTTTAATGTAAAGGTTGAGGGGTTGGCGGCGGAGGAGAATGCTCCCGGGAGGATGATGCTCGCGGGGGATGCGGACTGGCAGCGCCCTCCGCGCCGGGGGGATGCTCCGGTCCGGGGGGGATGATGTTCTGGGTGGGTGGGGGCTGGCAGCGCTCGCCGCTCCGGGGGGATGCTCCGGGGGGATGCTCCGGGGGGATGCTCCGGGGAGATACGGGCTGGCAGCGCTCCCCGCTCCGGGGGGATTCGGGCTGGCAGCGCTCGCCGCTCCAGGGGTGATGCTCCGCGGGGATACGGGCTGGCAGCGCTCCCCGATCCGGGGGGATTCGGGCTGGCAGCGCTCGCCGCTCCAGGGGTGATGCTCCGCGGGGATACGGGCTGGCAGCGCTCCCCGATCCGGGGGGGATGCTCCAGGGCATGCGGGCTGCCAGCGCCGCTCCCTGCTCGCCTGGCCGTGCCGCTTCCTTATATTTCTCTCTCTCTCTCTCTCTCTGTATTTATACATATATATATATTTATTTTTCTTGGCAAAAGCAAAACAAACCCAGCCCTGTTTGTAGTAGCTCCGGCTGTGATTCCCCGGCGAGTCAAATAAGTAACTATTCAGCCTGGATTTTTTTTTTTTTTAATTTTTTTTTTTTCCTCTTAAATTATTATTATTAAACCGGCGTTTTTATAAGCTGAGCGATCGATGGCCGGGCAGCCGAGTGGTCTTTTCCTACGGCTGTTCAAAGTTTCCTGTGCTCAGCCCAATCTTGTGATTGAGATGCGCTTAAATCCAGCCCTTCCGTTCGTAATCCCTGCCACAGACAAGAACCAGAGGCGCATCTCTCCTGCTGCCCTCTCTCGTTAGGACTCCTGCGGTCAAACTCAGCCTTCCCGCTGTGTATTCCCACTCCTCCACAACTCGCGGACATCCTCAGCACCTCGGCATTTTGTCCTTTGTCATCCTCCGGCGGTGGCCGAAGCAAAGCTGCCCGTGTTTATTCTCCGGGTGTAAAGCGATGTGCTCGAGCACAGGGCTCAGGAGGGGAGCCCTGTAAAGTTTGATGGCGTTTTTGGAGGCTGGGAGGGACCACAGCCGTGTTGGGCAAGGTCATCCCGGCGGGAATTGGGGATCTCTCGCTCCCCGCAGCCCCTCGGGGACGCGTCGCGAAGCACAGATCGGTCTTGTTAAGGGAGTTGAAAGCGTCTCCTGACAAGCTGATTTTCTAGGAAAATGAACCAAGCCTTCTTTTCTGAAGCGTAATTAAGGTGACGAGGAATTTTAGGGAGGGAGCCTAATTAGATTAATATTTTTTTCCGCCTCCGCCACACAAAGATCCAGTGTATTTCGGCAAATGGGAAACAGGAATGGCACTATTGATTTATCCAGGGGCCTGGACGTTCCTGCAGCAGCGTCCTCCAGCCAGGAGAAACTCTCCCTCCTGGGTGGGAAGGGAGAGGTTTGAGAGCTGGCAACTGGTGTCCTGCTTGGCTGGGAGCGGTGCCGTGGGGATGGGCAGCTCGGCACGGCGTGGGATGCCGGGCTTTGGGGAGGCTGGATTAGCCAGGCTGGATTAGCCAGGCTGGATTAGCCAGGCTGGATTAGCCAGGCTGCTGTGGGTTAGGGTTTAGCCGTGGCCAAGCTTTCCCTGGATGCTGAGGGGAGCTGGAGGGGGGGATATCGCCGTGTTCGTGCCTGGCTCTGTCCTCTTGTTTTTGCGTGCACCAAGTTCATGCAGGGGGTTGGAATAAAACTGGGAGGGAGGGAATGAAGAAGAAAAAAAACAAGTTAAACCTGACCCACCTGGCTCAGTTTGAGTCTGGGGAGCTCTCTCAAGGCACGCTGGTGTAGGTACGTGTGCGTATAATGAAGTTTTTAGCTGGAGAGCTGTAATTAGTGTTTCTCCAGGAGCCTTGTGTAGAGGTGGCATGTGACGCTGCAGAGGAGGGAGACGAGATGGGTGCTCAGCCCCGGTGATCATCCACTCCCTTCCCCGTCCTTGCCTGGTTTTTAGGGAGAGGCATCACCCAGAAAAACAATTTTCTCTCTTAATAGCAAAGAACGTACGTGTTGTTTGTGTCGGGTTTTGCAGCGCGGGGGTAGAGGGCTTGTTTTGGATGGGGGTTTGAAACCCTGGAAGCGTCTGGACCGCTCATCCATCCCCGGCAGCGCTGCTGGGGGAACCCAGCGTGTCCCTGAGCCTGGGGGGCTGCTCTCCAGGCTTCATCCTGCTCCCGGCTGCGCTCCTCTGGCTGGGAAAACAACCGGGTGGGAGGATTTGGAGCTGGCTTGGAGGGTCTTTCCCCGCGGGGCTGCACGGAGGCTGCAGGAGGGCGGCTGAAATCCGGAGGGTGATGCTGGAGGTGGGGACTCGGCTGACAAAGGTGTTTATGGACAGCGTGGCGCTGCCATCCTGGCAGAGGAACAGCCTTCCACCCTGCTGCCCTGCCTCCTGCAGGAAGAGACCCCGGGACAGGGGGATGGAGGGGGGATGGCAGCGCCGCTGTCCCCCAGCTGCATGGGTGGCAGGAGGCTGCCTGCCTGCTGCTGCCATCGTGAGCAGATGGCCGGGGAAAAGAAGCTCCCAAGACCTGTTGCCTGTCAAATCCTGCCCTTTGGAAGTGCAGGCTGGAGGACAGGGGTGTGTGGAAGGAGCTGCCACGGGGTGTTTTTGTCTCCTTCTCCTTCAGCTCTGTCGTGGAGCCCTTCCTCTCTCTCTTGGAAGCGGGCGCTCTCTGTGCGTGGTAGCAGCAGAGCGAAACACTGGAACAACAACAAAAAGAGGAGAGAAATGGAAAAACACTACTTTAGAGAGGGCAGAGCCGCTTGGAAATGGTTGTTGTGGGGGGCAGGGAGGAAACCCAGCTTGCATTTTCTCTGCTTGGAAACCAGAAGCTGACCCTGTAAGGAGCTTGGAGGGTTCAGCTGTGTCCTTCACCCCTGTACGGACCCGTGGGTCCCTTTGGTGCTGGTTCCCTTTCCAGCCCTGTCCTAGTCGAACAGGAATTATATATAGAAAAATATCTAGAAGCCAGGTCTGTATTTTGGGTCAGTGAAGTGAGCCAAGACGCTGTGAGGAGCTCTGTTCTCCTTCCATTTCTAGCAGTGGCATCCCCACGGCTTTCTCCCTCCCGACGTGTTTGCAGCCAGCAGGATCATCCTGGCAGCCCTGTGGGGTTTTGGGAGAGCCCTGAGCTGGGCTTTGCTGGGCAGTGCCAGGCCAGGAATGTTGTGAGGTGAGGACAGAGAGGGCTGTGTGGAGTCTGAGGGGTTCATTACGGCAGATGTTGGTGCCATAAAGCCACAGGTTCCTGCTCTTTCCTATTCATTTATATCTTCCCGGCTCTAGCCACTCTAATGCCAGTGAAAACATTTTCTGGAGCAAGGAGGGGGGGTTGTGGGGGGAGATAAATCATCAGCCCATTCCCTCTGCCCCCTCCTGCCATCCCACCCATGCGTGTCACCGTGGGAAGGGGGCATTAACAGGGGTGCAAGGGATGCCTGGGCTGCCATCAGCTCCTCCATGGCATTTGAAGGCCCACTGGCTCCAATTCTGGTTTTCCATAATCTGCAGAGCTGCAATTTGCTGTAATCAGTTGTATTGTGCAAGCCACCCCTGCCTGTGAGTCAGAGCACGGTGGCACCGAGCTGACACAGCCCCGGCCCTTGGGATGCTGGGCTCTGTGCAGGGGATCCCTGTCTGGTGGCACGGAGCCTTACTCCTCCTGGAAGTGCTCCAGGCCAGGTTGGATTGGGTCCTGCTCCAGTGGAAGGTGTCCCTGCCTGTGGCATGAGATGAGCTGTAAGGTCCCTTCCAACCCAAAGCAGTCTGTGACTCCCTTCTGTTCACCTGGGGCTGAAGGGAGTTATCCTGAGTTGGGTAATCCCTCCCTGGCTCTGCCAGAGCTCAGGACCTTCAGGGAGTCTCGTGTGAGCTGCATTTCCAACAAGCAGAGCCTTTGTGGTGTCCCAGGAGCAGTGAAGCAGCAGCTTCTGGGTGATGTTTCTCCTGACACGAGGCTGGAGAAAATCCTGTATGATTGTGGGGCTGGGAATTGCAGGGCTTTGGCTCGTGAGAGGCAGGAAAGGCCGGGAGAGCCGCTCTGACGGCTGCTTTCACACCCACCCTCTCTCGGTGGGAGCCAGGAGCCCCTCGCTGGATGCAGCACCCTCCCTAACACTCCCTAAATCCTCCCTGTCCCCGCAGCCCTGCAGGCTTGGCTTGGATTTTCACCATCCAGGCAGTTCTGGAGTGTGGGTTTGCTTGCAGCCTCACGCTGGGCTCCCTGCACGGAGAGCGATGCTGCTCCTGAGGGTCCCAGCTGGGCTGTGAGATAAAGCAGTTCTGCTCCTGTTGGGGGGCAAAGAGCCCAGGCAGAGCCAGAAGGCAAGCAAAGCATCCCAAAAGGCTGCACCGAGTATTATTTTTGAAGCCTCCTGGTTTTTCTGAGGCCTGACTCACGGCACAGGAATGCGCTGGGCTGGCAGCCCCAGACCTGCTCCTCAGCCAGGGGAAGAGCTGCCTCCTCCTTCTTCTCCTCCTCTTCCTCCTCCTCCTTCTCCTCCTCCTCCAGAGCCCGTTCTCCATCCCAAACTGCTGGGCTGGGCTGGTAGCAGCCACATGTTTGCTGAGCTTGGATTTTTAGGGGATTTTTATTTTTTTTTTCCATCCCCTCTCCTTTTTGCTTTTTTATATTTTATTTATTTATTTTTTTAAGGGGCTCAAGCCCCGGTTTTTTGTTTTTATTTTTTGTTTTTTTATTTTTATTGGGCTCAGCACCTCTGCTGAGGGAAAAGGCAGAGCAAGCCCTGAGATCAAACACCAGCCAGGCTGGGAAAGGCTGGGTGAAGCCACGCTGGAAAAGGAGGAAAGGGAAGGGAAGCAGGAATTATTTAGCATGGGGCTTGCTCCAGCGTGTCCTGCACTCTGCCTTTAATCTCCTGCGAGTCCCTCCCTGCCACAGCCCGGCCCTGCTCGGCTCTCCTCCGCTCCCTCCTGCCTTGGGTGGCTTCTCCCCCTCTTAGGGAGGCTGTTCCCAGTTCCAGAGGGCTCCCCCAGACCCTCTCAGGTGTGATGGAGCTGGGTTAGGTTTATGAAGAGCCTGGGCCTCTTCCCCTGAGCGGTGTGAGCGGGGAGTGTTGAGGCTGTGAGCTTTAAACCAAACTCGTCATGTTGGGGGTGTACCTGGGGTAAGTTTCTGCAGGCTTCCTCCGTGGAGAAATTCAGGGGGGGAAAGGGAAGAGGCCTGGAAGCAAAGCAAGGCTCAATGCAGAGTGTCCTACAGCCTGAGAGGCAAAAAATGCCTTGTGTGTGAGCCCTGCTTCCCACCTTCCCACGGGCTGTGCCAGGCCACTTCCCTCGCCTGCCCGGCTGGAGCATCCCTGGGGGCCTCGGTGTCTTCTCTCCCCCTGTTCCAGCCCCTCTCTCCTGGGGATTGATGGCCAGGTTCTCACTCCTTCAGGTGCTGGGAAACCTCCCATTCTCAGCTAATTCCTTCCTGCAGGGAGGAGGAATCTCCAGGTCCCAAACCTTGGGAATGGCTGTGAAGCCACGAGGGGCATGAGGATGGCAGACATAGCAGTGGCACTGGAGTCCCAAAAGTGGACTGTGACCAATGGCACTTGTGTTTATCCAAGTGAAATAAATATAAATCAGGATCCCACTGTCTGCCATGCATAGCTTGGTCCGGTGGACGTGGCTGATCCAGTCCCCCAGCATTTAAAAATCAAATGTTTTTGGGCTGTTTTCCCCCTTTGGCTTTGCTTGCTGTGTAAGTTTAAGGCAGTGCTGGTGTGTTGTGTTGTTTGTTGTCGTTTTTTATACCCCGGGAGATGAAGGGCACGAGTTGAGACACTTATTACTTATATTATTACTGAAGAGTAATAACATGCCTGGCTGTACAAGAAGAAAAGTGAGCAGAGCTGTTGTCTCCTGGAATTCAAGGTGTGGGCTCTCCCTTTCTCCAGGCAAGCAGGTCCCTTCAGGAAAGGAAGAAGACCCTGTGGATTTGGGGAGCACTTTTGTGGGGCTCTCCTGTGGCCCCACAAGTCCGTAATACACAGAGCTGCCCAGCCAATTCCCACATCTTATGGGAATAGCAAAGGAGGAGGGAAAGGGGCTGGTTTGTACCACAGGGGATCCCTTCCCAGCTGGAATGCCCAGGGCTGTGAGCACAGGCTGTCAGTCACTACAAGCCCCTGCTGGAGCCAGACACAAAAGTCAGATCCCGGCATCTCTCCCGCTTCCGGGGGGTCCATAGAGACCCCGTGAATAACCTTTGCTGCTCCCCTCCTTCGCAAGTGTGAGAGCTGAGGGATTGTTTCCCTTTGAAAGAGCGTGGAAAATCTCATTTTGAGCCGTTTAATGCGTGTTAGATCCATCTGCCTGCCCCTCGAGTGGGTGGCCACGGCAGGAGGAGAACGAGCAGGACATCCCAGGGCAGATGAGTGGGATGGTGCTGGGGGCAGCAGCTGGGGATCCGTGCAGGTGGATGGGATGGAACGTGGGCGCCTCCATGGAGGTGGAGAAATGCAGAACTGATGTTGCCGCACGTTGACACCATTTTTGGGTGCTCTGCCTCGTCCTAGGGATGAGTTTCAGCACAGCTTGATGCTTTGAGCCGAAGGCTGTCCAGGTAAAACACCAAAATGTTTTTGGGAAATGGGGAGTGCTCCTCCCTGGAAGGATGCTCCTCCCCGCCAGGCATCCCTTCCCTGTGGGAGCTCTATGGAGACAGACGTGGTGGCTCTTAAATGATGGGGGGTGAGGGCACAGCTGAGGTGAGAGCAAGGTTCTCTGCACCCAGACATTGTCCCGCTGTTGCTCTGGGAGTTTTTTCCTTTCCTGGAGTGCCTCTCATCCCTGGGAGCTGCCGCTGGCATGGAAGTGACCCCTGCTCGCCTCCTTCTCGCCACATCGACAGCATTCAAACGCCTCTGCAGGTCCCATTTCACCACTCAGACCAGGAGCAGCTCGGGCTGGGCTCCTGGGTGTCCCTGAAGCTCCTGGGACAGCAGCAGGATGGAGGGACGGGACGTTTCCAGCCCAATCCAGGCTTCCCGGCGGGGTGGCTTGCGGGGGAGGGAGGCTATTAAAAGGGTTGTGTTGCGCTGTACAGCGTGGGAGTTTTCCTTAAGCAGGAGCTCGTGGAGCCCAGAAATTCCTCGGGACAGATTTCAGTGGGAGAAGGGACACGCCTGCTGTCAGCAGTGTCCTCGGTGCTTTCTAGGCTGTGAGGTTTGGGGCACACATGAGGACATCCCCAGCAGTGGCTGAAGGCAGCGAGGTGAAGACTTTGTTTCGCTGACCCTCCCGTGGGGTCTGGTGCTGTCTGGGAAGCTGTGATTCCTCCTGGCTGCTGGCTGGGAGCAGCCGGGGTGGAGGACAATCCCAGGGCCAGCAAGGTGCTGCTCGGTCAAAGGTCGGACTCAGTGGTCCTGGAGGTGTTTTTTTAACTCTCATGATTCATAACCAGGACTTGGGAAGGTTTTATGGAGATGGATGAACCGAAGCTCTTCCACGGGCTCTGACTCCCTGCCGTCTTCAGGGGGTCTTGTGGGCAGGGGCTGCTCTCCCCCCGCCATGAGCCGTCGCCATCCTACGCCATCACCCGGCTGCGTTATTGGCTCCATCTGTTTGGGTTGGCTTGGAGAACAGAAGGGAGGGTGTTTTCCAGCAGCCAGAGAGTGGTTGCTATTTAAAACAACCGAAAAACGCGGTCTGCTGCTTGCTTTTCATCCGTGGAGCCGAGCAAGCGTCCCCACCCTCACCTGGAGGGGCATCTCTGAGGGCTTTGCAGGGCGAGCAAAGGTAGCAATTAGTGCTGGCCATGAGGGTGGATCCTGAAATGTGGCCCTGCTGTCTGCCGTGGTCTGGCCTGGGGCCACTGCTGCTGCCCAGGTGTGGGATCCCAGCACCTCCTTCCACCCCTGTTTACCCCAAACAGGCTGGGGGTGCAGCCTTGGCCTCCCCGCTGCCACCGCTGCTTTGGCAGCTGCTGGATGGTGCTGCGCTGTTCCTGCACTGGAATATTACTTTTGAAGGTTCTTCTTTCCCC
Organism: Cyanistes caeruleus; assembly: GCF_971803275.1. Lineage (NCBI taxonomy): Eukaryota > Metazoa > Chordata > Aves > Passeriformes > Paridae > Cyanistes > Cyanistes caeruleus. The sequence goes on along the minus strand of NC_141708.1, from coordinate 35,358,604 downwards.
CCGCTTTGACAGATGTGAAATGTAGAGACAAGCTTAAAATGAAAGCATGGCTCCCAGAGTCCAATTACACAGCAATTAAAAGTAATCAGCGGTCTGGGTCGCTGTGCTGGAGACGGGGGTTCGTGGGAGGGTTTTTTTTCTCTTCCAGCTTATCTTAGAGAAGCTTAAATGTCCTGTCTCTTCTGCTGTCTGGGCCCTGGCTGGGGGGCATCTTCGCAGAGTGGGTCAAGCATTGCTGGAAATCCGAATTAGGCTGGGATTAAGCTGTTCCCGGTGGTCCCAGCTCCTCGCTGGGGCTGCGGCATCCCTACGCTGCTCCATGGGGTTTCCCCTGAGTCCCATCAGTCTGTGTTTTGGGGAGTAGGAAGCATCTGGTGGCGTGGCCCCCGTTGTCATTGCTGGAAAGAAGAAGAGGTGGCATTTGGGGCTCCCCTGCAAGGTCCATCCCGGAGCATCCCGCGGTCCTGCGCTTCTCCCTGTCCTCCCCTCAGTCTTCAGGAGGAGATGCTGACTCAGTGGTGGAAGCAGGTTTTCCTGCAGGATGTCTGATTCCCCTTGTGCATCGTTTTGGCTGCTTTTCCGCAGTCAGAGCCTTGCAAATGCCTCCTTCCGCGCTCCGGCGTCAGCGCTAACGGGATTTGTTACAGGAGAGGGGATTTGGCCGTGGAGCTGTTCGGGTGACTGGGATCCTGAGTGTGATGAAGTGGGGTGTGGGCTGCCAAGGGCTATAAAACTGTTTTCCTCCCCCTTTTCGTTCCCTCTTTCCTTTTCTTTTCTTTTTTTTAAATTTCCATCGTGTGCTTAATGGTTTGCTACTGGTGAATGACTAGGTTTGGATTTCAGGACTTAGGGATTCGTGGCTAATCCCTGTCCTGGGTTGTGGATCCTTTGGATACCCTGATAAACATAAAATCTATATCATATATATGTGTGTGTATATAGATGAAACGAGGCATCAAGGCACATATTTCACCTTTCTAAAATTTATAGACCAAGATAAAAAAACAAAACGCTGGCCATGCCCAAAGCTGGAAAAGCAAGATCCAAAAGCCGGGAGGAGGGCTGGGTTTTGCTCGGGCTGAGCAGTGACTAACCAGAGCTGAGCTTTTAAAACAAATGCTTGGGATAAACTGGTTATGCAAACCGGGGCGAATTGGGCAGGTTCCTTTGTAGTTTATAGCAAAACCCCGGGAGTCTGGGGCGTGTTGGGGCCGGTCCTGCCGGGGATGGAAAAACCCACGCGCTGGCTTTGCCCATGGGGTCGCAGGGGGAAGGATCATGAGGGATAAGGAGCAGGGCAAGCCACAGGTTACTGCAGGGCCTCCTCTGTTCAGCTAAAACCTTGAGTAACACTGGCCCTAAACACAGAATGGGTCAAAAATAGATGAATAGATGGCTTTTCTTCTTCTTTTTTTTTTTTTTTCCCCATTTTGGAAGTGTGGTTTTTAATACCTGCTAAGAGGAATCCGCGCCGTGCTCGGCTCCAAGAAGCTGTCGGGCTCGCTGGTCCTGTGCTGCTGAAAATACAGCGATTCAGAGGATTTGGGGTTTATTTTTTTGGCCTCGGGAGGCTGCTGTGGGACATGCAGGCGCGCCAGCAATGCTCGGCATGCCTTGGGAAGGCAGCCGGGCTCGCAGACCACAGGGCTTCTGGTTTCCATCACAGCCACCGCTGTTTTGGCCAGGGGCATCCGTCTGTCCATCCTTCCATCCATCCATTGTTCCATCCATCCATCCATCATCCATCCATCCATCCATCCATCCATCCATCCATCCATCCCACAGCCCTCCCAGGCTCCGCAGAGCTCCTCTCCAGTGTGGTGCTTTGAGGACACTGGGAGGAAGAAGGGGGTTGGAGGGCCCTGGTGGATTTCTAACTCCACCCAGCCCCGTGGGCTGGGAGAAGGTGATGCCTGGATTTTTTGGTAAGGCAGAGTAATGCTCCATAAGAATCCACTTCCTGCTGGATCAGGCTTCTGGGCTGAACAAAGACTGGCTCAGGCTGCCACAGTCATTTTGAGGGGGAAAAGCCTGGCTGGTGGATGAAGCAGAAAATTAGATGAGAACTGCCTAACAGGAAAAGAAAAGATGATTTTTGCACGCAGGGAGAGGAAAAGAGGAGGAGAAGTTGCTGCTTAACCCTGAACATCCTCTGAGCACTGCTGGACCCGTTTGCCATTCCTACATCCTAAAGGATGCTGTTCCTGGCTTTTGCAGAGGGAGGAGGTTGGATGTGGGACCCCAGTGGTCCCGGGCTGGCTGGAGAAGGAAAAACTTCCCTTGCAGAGCGAGTTCTGGTCGTGCTGCTCCCCCCTCTTTTCCATCTCCACATCACCATGACACGGTGGCTCTGTTTCTCTCAGTATTTATGGGCTGGCTGGGAGGGGACGCAGCAGATCCAGCCGGGTTGTTAACCACCCCTGCACGAAACAGCAAAGCCCACTTAGTGGGGTTTTACTGCAGCCTCCTCTCCTTCCCTTGGAGAGGCATGGGAAGGGCTGCCGGCACCATTCCTGGCTCCCAGAGAAGAAGGGCTGGGGTTTGTGTGCCACGGGGAGGCGGGGGAAGGAGTCTGTGGAAAGTTTAGGGGGGAGAATGCAAACCATATGTTTCACCAAGGGTCGAGTTGCAGAGCTCAAGCCAGCAGGGAAGCCAAAGGAGCCGGAATCCTGTGCTTTGGCTGGGCTTTGCATCCCGGTAGGTGTGTGTGGGGGGATCCAGCGTGGCCTGCTGAAGGATGATTTTGTGAAATAAACCCTCCCTAAAAGATGATTTGGGTCCCTTGCCTGGCACTCTGCTGTCCTGTGTGTTTAGAACTGGGATCCAGGGCTGTTTCCAAGCCTTGGGGTTCCTCTAAATAAACAACAGGGGTGCTGGAAAGAGGCTTCTCTGGGTTGTCCTGAGTTCATGGCGTTTGCAAGTTTGATAGGAAGTCGAAAGGAGAAGTTTTTGCCAGAAAGGGAGTGCCTGCAGCTCGCTGGGAAAGCAAGGCTGCTGTGCCCTGCACCACGGCTCTCCTTGTGGTCTCTTTCCAGCTACAGAGAGGAAAGCCAGAGGGAAAAGTGGAAAAAGTTATGTGCAGGCACCTTGTGGAGCTGTGCAGGCATCAGACCCGAGTGACCTGAGCTGCATGAAAGTGCTTTTAAAAAGAACCCCAAAAGCAGGAGAAGCGCCGAGGTCTCTCCCAGCAAACTTTTTTTAGCTGGGAGACATCTTTTGTTCCCTAAACTAAAGGCATGGAGACAATATCTGATTCCCAGGCTGGCTCCACGGAGCTGTTTGCAACCTGTCAGCTTGGAAACCATCTGCTCTCAGCCCGTGGGGACTGTGCTGTATGTGGGACACGGGGGGAGGGAGGCGCTGCCGTGACCCCCGTGGGATCCAGCCCCTCTGGACCACCCTGTCCCCTGCCCCAAGAGGAGCTCCTGTGCCTAAAACACCAAAAATCCCCATGGATTTATCTTTGGGCTTCCTGGATTATTCGTTTCTTTTCATTGCTTGTTTGTTTGTTGGGGGGGGGAGGGGATGGGGGTTCTTTTTTTAGCTTCATTTCCTTAAAAAAAAATTAAAAATCCAGACTTTTTTTTTTTTCCCCCCTAGCTGTCGTGCTGTTTGTATGTCTGCATCTCCCTCCCTCTGACTCAGAAGTAGATGTCTCGTAATTAAGCGCCTGCCTGATTAGGAAATTAGCAATAAAGTTTTTATCTAGGCTGGTCGGCCGGTGAGAGGGATCTATTAATATCCCACTAAAAAAAACAAAACAAAACAAAAACCAAAACCAAAAAACCCCAAAACATCAACAGCAGAACACTTGCCACCTACTATTGGGGAACACACAAATGCCATGTGGGATGGAGTATTTGGAGCAGTAGATCCGTAGGAAAGCAGGCTTTGCTCTGCTGCTCAGGGGAGCACGGTGTACCAGCAGAGATGGGGCACCTGGAAATAAGTGAAGGATGGAGGAAAATGCTGGGAAAAACCTTAGGCAAGGTGAGGGAAGTGCTGAAGGCTGCTCTCAGGGCATGGCAGAAGGCTCTTGTTGGTGGGTGACCTGTTTGGGATGGAAGGGGAAGCAGGAGGGAGAAGAGCATCCCACTCCTGGGGCAGCAGGGAGAGGAGTTTCCTTCTCACTCTGGAAGAAATCACTTGGTGTGTTGGATGTGGGGCATTGATGTCAACCACGGGGTCTGAAGGTTGGAGGAGCTTGGGTTATCCTAGACTCCTGGGGCTGGATTATCCTGCAGCTTTGGCTTTCCGTGTTTTTGGGGAACAGCAGTTCCTGGCCCCTCCAGAATTGGAGCACCAAGGGGGAAGGATGGCGGGGGGAAGAGCATCTTCTGCTGAGAGGGTTTCAGCTGCTCCTGCAGGTGCTCAGGGTGTCCCCAGGGTTTGATCTGGCTGGTGCTTGTCCCTTGGGCAGTGCCACAATAAACCTGGCTCTCGCCTCACTGGTTTGTCCCTGAGCTGCCCAGGAGAAGCTTTAATCCAAGAGGAGCTGAACCTGAGGGAGGTCACCTGGGTGGTGAAAGGAGTCCTTGTCCTATTGCAGGGTCCCCTGGGTTGTAAAACACTTTATTTGCAGAGACAGGCTCTTAATGCAGCGCAGGAGAAGGCCTGGAAAACCAGGAAGAGGTTCTCAGGGAGCTGGTGGAAATGAGAACGTGGAGCTAGGAAAGCTGAAGTGAGTTTTCTTCCAGCACCAGGATGTTTATTCCAGATAATGCAGAGGGATGGCATCGCTTTTAATTTAAAAAAAAAAGGAAAAAAAAAGAAAAGCAACCTCTATTTTGAGACTGCTGAGAAAGTGACTGCCCCTTGTGATGTTTCACAGCTGAGATCATTTCTGGCTGAGTGAATCCACTCTGGAGGTTTTAGGCTCGATGTGTATGGGTGAGCTCAGAATCTGAATTGTCACAGGGTGCGGGAAGGGGGGTAAATCTCAATCACTTTGGACCAAAAAATACAATAAAGCTGTGAAGGTGCATCAGTGAGGAGAAGACTTGCATTTGCTTTCGGGGTGAATCGTGATCTGGAGCTGCTCTGCTGTCAGACGAGGAACGAGTGTTTGCAGAGAGCACCTCAGCAAAAGCTGGAAGGAATTGCTTTTCTTTTCAGAAACAGGTAATGGACATCGTTTGGGGAGACACCGAATTTCACAAGCCCTTACTCAGGACCAGATTCAGTCCCTTTCCCTGTACTGCAGACTTTGGGAGAAGAAACTGAGTCGGAGGCAAAGCAGGCTGCCCGTGGGAGGGGCTGAGGCTCGGAGCAGGGCTTTAATTTCGGCGGCGTAGCAGTGTAATAGTGTTGTTTGTAAGCTTCTCTCGCCACATGAAAGCAACGTTGCATTATCCTGGTTGGCCCTAAAAGCAGGGAAGCAGCCAGAAGAGGCCTGATTACAGAGCAGCAGCTTTTTCTTCCCATCACTACAAAAGAATAGACAATAGAAAGCAGGATCCGGTTTTAGCTCCAGTAATGCAATGCCCTCCTTCTGGTGGTCATGTCACATGCTGCCTGAGTAATTCCCATCCTTGTTTTGCCTGGAAAACCAGCCTGGAAGGGAGGGAAGGAGGGAGGAAGGAATGGCTTGGGCTGGACGATGCTGGTGCCCAGCTGTGGTTGGACCATGTCTGTGGCCACCTTTGGGGAGGGTGGTGGCCTTCAACCCCTGTAGGGGCAGCTGGTGGGCTGCTTGTTTTTGGGTCGCCAGTGTTGGAGTCTGAGGCACAGAGAGTGTGCCCTTGTCTCTGATACCTGGCTCTGACATCCAAGAAAACACTGGATTTCATATAACACCATGAAAACAACTGTAAAAGTTAAATAGAAAATCTAGAAGTGTGTGTAGACTGGAGAGTTTTCTTAAGTCACTGGGTGAAAAAGTTAAAGTTTAGAGTATGAGCTAGTTTAGAGAGCAGAAACAAGATGGAGGGTATAAGGTGTTGTCTCTTTTCCTTCTTCTTTCTTCTTCATCTTCTTCCTCTAGAGGTTTTTGAGTAAGTGATTGGATAGAGAATGCCACAGCCCAGCACACAGGTGATGGGTCATTAAGAAAAATAATTTACGTGTCTATTGTTAATTAAGCAAGAATAAGTATAAAGAACTGTGTGGTTCAAAGCCATTTTGTGCTTATCAAGCTGAAGTGAGCCATTCCATGGTGAGTTGAACTTGTGCAAAAAGGTCTGGGGGAGACCTGCCAAGTTCTGTGATAACATCCTAATAAACAGGAGAAACAAGATCCTAACGAGCTTTGGAGTTTTCTTTAGGCCCAGAGAACTGAGATAAACGGAGCTCCCCGTGAAGGAGTATCCCGAAGGAGCTCTGCTCAGAGGAGCTGAGAAATCCATTTCAAGAAGTGCAGCATAAAGCAACAAAAAAAGTCACAACCAGCCCTAGGGATGGGGGGTGGTCTGGAGCCTGGGGTGTGCTTGGAGGGCTGAGCCTGAGGTGCTGGAATAGGAACTTGCAAAAGCAGCTGTGTGGTTGCTCCTTGCTCGTGCCACAAGCTTCCCATCCACGTAGGAGAGGGGCTAAGGTGTCAAAAACATGGATTTACAATTTATTTTTTTTCCCCCCCCCCTCAAGCTTCCAGCTTATTTGGTGTTGTTGGCTGCCCCAGGTTGGGTGACCCGTGTGGGATTTAAGAGGTGAGCGGAGAGCAGGGGGTTGCTGAGGAGAACGGGGACCCCTGTGTTGTCATCTCCATGGCTGTGGAGAAAATTCCAGTGGAGATAATTTATTTAAAGTAGCTGCAGGTCACAGCTGGCTCGCTTTGCGCCCTGGCATTCCCAAAGATTCCCTGATGGGAAAGAGGTGGAGAGGGAAACCCACAGCAGAAACCTCCCAGCTCTTTGTGCCCGGGACAAAGGGCTGGTTTGGAGTTACAGGGAAGAAAAGGAGCTGTGTCTGCGGAGGGAAAGGTGTTGTAAGATGGGTATTGGGACGGAGCAGGGGAGCCAAATGAGGCCAGAATGAGAAAATGCATTGTTGAGGATGATTGAGGACGCTGGCCCTGGGGAAATCTTTCACCAGCCTGGTGGTGCTAGGGATGCTGATTTTCTCACTTCTCTGCAGCTTCAAACATGCAGGAGACAAACTGTCCCTGGACACTTGTGTGGCAGGAGGTGGGTGCCCCCCACCAGCATCATCCCCTCAGGGCTGTGTGCTGGGGATGCCACCGAGCCCCAGAGCTGCTGCTACTCCCCAGCCTTGGGCCTCTGTGGGGTTTTAACCCCATTTCCCCCCTCCTCACTCAGTTTGCAGTCAGGGGCACCTTCTATTGCACCTTTTTTTTCTGCCCAAGACTAATGGTTCAGCCTGAATATGTTATCAGAGCAGGGCCTGATAAGTTTTCTGCCTGGAAGCCCTGGGGAAGCGCTTGTTCGGGGCCACTGCAATAGATTTTCCTCCTCTTTCCCAGCTGCCTAAAAATGGTGTGATTTTTTTTTTTTTTTTACTTACTCCTTAAACTGAGCATTATTACTTTAATCAGTGGGAAGAAAAATGCAGGGCCCAGCCAGTGTTGTCCATAAAGGCTCGCAGTGCCTCCTCCCGCTCTCATAAATCCATAAATGGTTGGCAGGACATGCTCTTAGGAAAGAATGAACCCCTGATTACTCAGATGGGCTGGGACAGCGTGAGGAAGGTGACAAGGGGAAGGGTTTGGCTGGGTGGGTGGTGGAGCTGGTGGCTCCATCTTGGACGTGGAGGTGATTGAGGGTGGTGCTGAGGAGGGTTTTGTGTGGATGTGGAGCACTGGGGGCACCAGGACGTCGTGTTTTACGAGAGGAGGGGGATGCAGAGGCCCCAGGTGAGGTTTGGAAGACAGGAGGAGGTGCCACATGCTGGGCACCCGTGGAAGCAGCATCATGTGCATTAATCCAGGAGCTGCCTGCAGCTCCCCTTTCAAGCTGAGCCAGGAGAGTCAATCCATATCTATTTAAAGCACTTCAATAAATAAAGACACTAAATAAAATCACAGCGGCCCCGCACTCTCTCCGCGCTTCTAGGATTTCCCTTTCCCCTCCCCACATTTGCTTCTGGATGCAGGAGGAGGCGAAGAAAGGGAAGGGATGGGGAAGGGTCAGGAATCTTGGCTCCTGTGGGTGACCTACACCTCTCAGCAGTGCTCTGGAGCCAGACACCGACCTGGGCACCGGCCTGAGGATGTGCCGAGCCCCTGCATCACCCCAAATGAGGAGAGGAGAGGGCTGATTTCACACATTTCCTCCGTTTTTGTTTTTTTTTTTTTTTATTAAAGGCACTTTTCCATGCACAGCAGAGGAGTTCCAGTGGTTGCTCTTTTCTGTGGCAGTGGGAAGCTGTCTTTGCAAGTCCTCTGTAATGCCAGTGGAAGTGCAGGTTGGGTTTTTGTTGTTGTTGTTTGGGGTTGGTTGTTTTTCTTTTCCTTTCCCCCCCACCCCTCCCTTGCCAAAGACCAACCAGGGAACACTTGTTGGAGGATAAAATTAAAAAGCCCGTGGTGGTTTATTTTGAGGGCAGTGTGTTTGCTTTCACTTCATGCTGGAGGGAATTGCTCTGCTGCTGTCAGCAAATAAATAAAATAAGAGCTTTGTTTTAAATTAGGCTTTCTTCTGGTAGCTAATTAGGCGAGCTGATACCTGCAGTTGCATTACCTAGGCACCGACTGTACCCAGCATATTTTTGAGGCATATGGCTGCTGTCGGCAGCTTCTAAACTTCATTAGCCCCTTATTATGATTTTTTTAAAGTATCCCCTTAATTGGCTGCGAATTCCCTGGGGCTCTGATGGCATCAGGAGCCCTCCTTGAGCGGCTCCTGGCAGGGATGGAGCTGCGCCTTTTGCCGTCCGCGTACCTGCGGCTCGAATTCACCGTGGGCGCTGCTGCGGTGCTGCTTCCCAGCCACTGAGGGCAAAGGTCTGGGCTTCCTCACCCTCGGAACAAGCGCTGGAAGCGGGTTTTGGGTGTTAAGAGCATCCAGGCCGGGAGGGAGCTGAGGGAGCGCCAGGCTGGAGCCGTGGCTCCTGTCCCACCTGGCAGCCGGCGGAGGAGAGCCGGGAGCTCCCTTCTCCTTCTCCTTCTCCTTCTCCTTCTCCTTCTCCTTCTCCTTCTCCTTCTCCTTCTCCTTCTCCTTCTCCTTCTCCTTCTCCTTCTCCTTCTCCTTCTCCTTCTCCTTCTCCTTCTCCTTCTCCTTCTCCTTCTCCTTCTCCTTCTCCTTCTCCTTCTCCCTCTCCCTCTCCCTCTCCCTCTCCCTCTCCCCGCTGCTGTTGGGTGGCTGGAAGTTCCTGTCGGTCCTGTTGGTGATGGAGATCAGCCCGGGCAGCTCCCGGCTGAGCAGAGCCAGCGAGGAAGGCTCTGGGGTCCCGTCCTCCTCCTCCTCCCCTCCCGCCAGGGTCCCCGAGCTGAGCCCCGAAGGGCTTTGGGCTGTTTTGGGAGCGGCTCACAGCTCTCACCCCGCATCTTTTGGGACGGGAGGGGGGGAGGGCTGCCAGCCCGGGGGGGACCCGTGGCTGTCCCGGCTGTCGCCTGGCCTTCCCCCCGGCTGCTGCCTCGGGCATTCCCGGCACCCTGACTTCACGGGGAAATGAAGCAGAGTAATTATCCCCGGGGATAATTACCGGCCCTTGCGCAAGGCAGGGGGTGCTTCCGAGCCCTCCGGCCGTGCCGGGGCTGGCACCGAGCCCCGCGCATCCCTCGGGGGTCCCCGCAGCCCCCCCAGCTCCAGCTCACTGTCGGCAGGGGCCGGGGGAGGGGGTTCTTCCTCCCCCTCCTCCTCCTCCTGCTCCTGCTGGTCCTGGAGCTGCTGGCGGGGCAGCCCCCATCCCGCATTCCTGCTCGGGAGGAGATAAGGATCCAGTCTGGCGCCGGGGTTTCAATGCGCTCCCTGATTATCGGCAGGCGCCGGGCAGAGCCCCCGGGCAGCGATAAGTGGGGAGGGGGAGCGGGGAGGGGGCTGCCCTGCTCTGAGCGGCCCCATCACACTTAAAAGGCTTTTGCTTTATTTTACCTTATTTATTTTCTTCCTTTCTTTATTTTCTTTATTTTCTTTATTTTATTTTTTTTTTTAATTTCTTTTTTTTTTTTTTCCCCCCCTGTGTTCCTGGGGCCTCACCGCTGCCCAGCTGGGCTTGTGTGGGAGGGAGGGGGATGAGGGAAAGGTGCCCCAAACTCAGCTGCTGGGTTTTCATAGAATGCTTTGGGTCGGAAGGGATTTTAAACCTTAAAGGCCATGGCCATGGACACCTTCCCCCATCCCAGGCTGCTCCAAGCCCTGTCCAGCTTGGACACTTCCAGGGATCCAGGGGCAGCCACAGCTTCTCTGGGCACCCTGTGCCAGGGCCTGCCCACCCTCCCAGGGAAGCATTTCTCCCTAATATCCAATCTAAAACTGCTCTCTGGCAGTGTGAAGCCATTCCCTTTTGTCCTGTCCCTCCATCCCTTGTCCAAAATCTCTCTCCAGCTCTCCTGAAACCCCATTTTGACACTGGAAGTGGCTCTGAGCTCTCCCTGAAGCCTTCTCCCTTCTCCAGGTGAGCAGCCCCAGCTCTCCCAGCCTGGCTCCAGAGCAGAGGGGCTCCAGCCCTTGGAGCAGCTCTGTGGCCTCCTCTGGACTCGCTCCAGCAGCTCCAGCTCCTCCTGATGCTGGAGGCCCCCGAGCGGGACACAGCGCTGCAGGTCGGGAAAGCCACGGGACACCACGGAATCCCGGCATCTGGGCACAAAGATGTCACCCCCAGCGCTGCTTTCCTCCCCTGGAAAGGGTGGTGGAGGGACCAACATCTGGCTGGTAGGGACCCTACCAACATCTGGTAGGGTGTGCTGGTTGTGTTGCACATCTGGGCCTTCCCCACCAGCGCCTTGCAGCTCTTCAGCCGAGGTCCCTTCTGGGTTTCAGGAGCTCAGGGCAGGGTCTTTATCAGCTGGGTGAGCCCTCCATGGGACAAAAGCTCTTATCATCGTGTAGTGGCAGGGCTGTGGCATCTCTGTGTGCAATTAAACCCCATGTGTCTCCAAACCCCATGTGTCTCCTCTCCTCCGAGGAATCTGGAGGCGAAGGAAGAGCCTTATCTTCCTGCTGGTGGCTGGAATGCTCTTGCAGCCCAAAGGCATTTCTCTGCTATGCTAATGCTGGGGATAAAAAAAAAACAAAAACCCCCCAAAAACCAACAAAAACCCAACAAAACCAGGGAGTTTTGCCCTCTCTTTTCACTCTTATAAATAACAGCGCAGCAAATAACAGTGCAGAATCCTGGGGAAGGGGTGTGGGGCTCGGATTTTTCTCCCTTCAGTTTTTTTTCCTCCTCTAAGTGTAACTCTGGGCTGATATCCCAGGAATGTGATCCCTGGTGCTCGTAAAAACCCAGCTTCTGGCCTCCTCCTTCCTTCCCAGGCATTAAAGAGCCAGGCCTTGGGGATGAACCGGTGGGATCTTGCATCCACTGGGATACTCCACGACATATGGGGGCCTCTGGCTTCCGGTGTGAGCTCTCTGAAGCTTCCTGCATTAATATTTGATGCCTTTCCTTGGGGTGAACATTAACAAGAAGAGAGCACCACCAAAAAAGGTGCTTTTTTTTTTTGGTCTTTAGCGAGTGGAGGGGAGAGAGAAAGAAGGAGGAGGAGGGAGGGGAGGAAAAGCTGAAATGCAATCGTTTTTTATGGCTTTCCGGAATGGCTTGGATGTGGGTTGGACGGCATCGGGTCAGGAGCAGAAGGAGCAGATAGCCCCCCGGATCGTCCCTGCCTACTTGCATCTTTCCCTTTCAGGTCGTAAATATAAAACCAGTACTTGAAAAACAAAAAGCTCGTTAAGCTGTCAGCGGGCTCCCTCTTGGAGGGTCGTAAATGTGTCTCTTAGCAGTGGCTTTTGTTCCTGTCATGGCTGGGCTTAGGAGCTGGGGCTGGAGGGAGGTCAGGGGATGGAGGTCACTGCCCACAGGGGTGCTGGTGGTGGGGCTCCGACCCCACTAACGAGGGCAGGGACATCCCACTGCCAGAGACTTGAGACTCCACATCCCTTCTTGGTCTTCCACGTGGGACTGGAGGTATGAAGGTGCTCCAGTGGAGTGTGATGGAAAGATGGGTGGTGATGTCTTTATAAACAACTCGTTGGGTGAGGATCTTTAGGAGAAATGGGTGCTAACATCTTCAAAATTGGTTTTATGTCTGTAAAGACCTCAAGCTGCAGGGGTTTGTTACAGAACCCAGGCAGTCTGACTCCTGAACTTTAGGGTAGTAGGCAGATGGGTCCCCAGAGGCTGTTGCAGAACCCAGACAGCCTGAACTTCCAAACTTTGGGGGAAAATGACATGTTCAAGGGGGAAAATGTGTGGCAGGCTGTACCTTCCTGGTGCCTCAGCCAGTGGGGAAAGGAAGAAGGCAGCGAGAAATGTCGATGGGTGGTGGAGTCCCCATCCCCAGAGGTGTCCAAGGAACACCTGGATGTGGCACTCGGTGCCCTGCTCTGGGTGACAAGGTGACGATGTGTCACGGGCTGGACTCGATGGTTTGGAGGTCTTTTCTGACTGAAACGATTCTGTGAGTCGGTTCAGGGCTGTGCTGGCACTGACAGCCTCGGTGACTGTCCCCCGGCGGGGCCGGGCGCCAGGGGCAGGGGCTCAGACTTCTGCCTCTGCATCACCTCATTGATCTCATCACAAACAGCTCAGCTCAGCTCCCTGCAGCTCGCTGAGACAGGTGTTAGAGGTGATCCAAACAGCCCAGCAAACAGCAGGGAGGAGGGGGAGGTGGTGGGGAGAGCATCCCGTTGCCTTCTCCTGGAAGATGCTCTGCAAAGGGGCAGCCAGGAGAGTTGGCTGCTGTTTGGACTGAGCTAAACTCAGGTTGTTTTGGTGTCTCTTGTTGTGCTGGTGAGGTTTTCCCTTTGGCCCTGGATAGGGAAAACGACTTTGGAGATCCTTCCCGTGCCCTGGTGAAGAGGCTGGATGTGGGGATGGAGAGGGAGGAGATGCAGAGCTGGCAGCGATGTGACCCACGAGTGTCAGGAAGCTGCCGGTGGGTCAGGAGTAATCCATCCTGCTGTGGGAAGGATACCAACATTTTTCAGCCTGTTTTGCTTCCAGAGGGAGATTTTCCATGCTGAGAATAAGGACCCCCATCCCTGTGGTCTGGTTGTCATTTAGGGCCCCGATGTTTCTCCTCTTGCTTTACACCACGTGCTGCAAACCCACTCCAGCATTAACATCTAATTAGCAGCAGCTAAAAAACCCACCCCCCCCCCCCCTGTGCCTGAAACACGGGAGGAGAAAGAAAAGGGTGAGGAATTAAAGATGCAAAAAGACCTGTTAGATCATCTGGTCCTTCCTTTGGGATGGTTCCAGCCCTGTTTTGTCCAGTCTTGCTCAGAAGTCTCCAGGGCCATTACTGCTTCCCTCAGAGGGCTGTTTCATTGTGTACTGAGAGAAACCTTCATAAATGTAAAAGCCTTATACAATTGAGGTAAAAGAAACAGATTGAGTCATTGTATTGTTCTTTGTAATCAGCTTTGCTTTTCATTAATTTCCTCCCCAAAGCCTTATTTAGGCTGGGAATTTGAGAGAAAAGAGCACGTGTGAGGGATGGTGGGAACAGGCTGCCTGGCTCTGGTGGGTTCCTGTGCATCACCCTCCTCACCCCAATGTCCTGGATGTGTTCAGACGCTTTCAGGAGCCTCTGTGCCCCTGAGCTGGGCCAAATTTAGCTGTGGAGATGGGGACGGGTTCAGTGCTCTCAGCACCTCCTGCAGCGGGGTCTGACTCTCCTGGGCAGCTCCTGGTGCTGGAGCTTTCTAATGCAGCACTTTTTAAAGCAACAGCACAAAAAAAGGCTACAGGTGGGCATCATCTGGTGCAGAAATGACCAGAAATGAGACAGCAAAATGCTCACCCTGGTGCTGCAGTGGCTTGGGGTGGGGGCTGGGAGCTGTGCCCTTTGCTGCAGGGTGTGCAGTGACACGGGGTGGGACACGCGGCATCAGACGTCTCTGTCCCTGACACATCAGATGCTTTTTGCTGGTGGCGTGTTCTGGGTGAGGCTTCTTTAATTGGGTCTCCCTCCCCTTCCCTGTCCCGGTGTTTTTGCTTTTTTAACCTTGCCAGCCCACTGGATGATTTTTTTCCCCTTTGATGTGCCTTGCTTGTTTCCCTTTCCAAACACTGTCCTTCCTCCTCTGGTGTTCTACTGGAAGGTGTCCCTGCCAGAATGAGATGCTCTTCAAGGTCCCTTCCAAGCCAAACCATTCTGTGGTTATTTTCTTTCCCTCCTCTTTTTCTCCCTGACAAATCTCCACAAATTTCCATAAAATAGAAGGAAAATCCATCAAAATTCTTCAAATCTCCTCAAAAAGCCTCAAGATTCCAGAAAAATCACACAAAATTATTTAAACTTTTGAAAAATCCCACAAAATTACAAAAAAACCCCACGAACTTGCAAAAAACTAAAAAAATCACTACATCTTCCCAAAACCCTGCCAAATTCCACAAGCATCTCACAAAATCTCCTGAATATCCTAAAAAAATCAAGAAAAATCCCACAAAATTGCAGAAATCTTCTCAAAACCCCACCAAATTCCAGTGACATCCCACAAAATCCTCACAAATTTCCACAAAATCTAAGAAAATACCTCAAAATTCCTCATGTCTCCTCAAAATCCTTCAAGATTCCACAAAAATCCCACAAAATCCTTTAAATTCTTGCAAAATCCCATGAATTTCATAAAAATCACATGAGATTGCAAAAACAAAAACAAAAATCCCTAAATCTTCCCCAAACATTACCAAATTCCAGAAATAAACCACCAGATCTCCACAAAATTCCAAAGAATCTAAGAAAAATCCCTCATGATAGGAAATGAAGGAAATTTCATTAAGGAAAAAGGAAAGCGAAAACACTTGGAACAAAGGTGTTTGTACTTGAATTGGGTTAAAAAAAGGAGCTGGGAATTACAAGAGGGAATGCTGTCAGCTTTAGGGGTAGGGAGGATGAAAAAAATGATCTAAAGGTATTGTTTTGTTTCTCCCTAACCCTAATCCCCATCCTCATCCCTAATGCTTCCCTTCACTCCCCAAGTCCCCTACACGGTGTCTGGGCTCTTCCAAGGGGGGTTGCTCCGCACTCAGGCCAGCAACACACCCCAAAGGACGTGTCCTTGTCCTTGCTGTCCTTGTGGGACACCTGGGCCACGAGCAGCGGCCCTCGGCGGTCCCACGGCGGGGAATAAATGAGCAGCGGTGCCAGATGTTGTGCAGCCAGCTGCTGCTCCCTCCTCTCCAGCCTTGGACCAGCTCTAATCCTCTCCACTGGAATGCCCCAAGTGCTGATCCTGGGCTCTGCCGGAGTGGATGGCAGAGGAAACGCCGAGGAGATGTTTTGGGGAGAACTGAGGGCGCTTTGGGGTTATTTGGTGAGTTGGGGGGGATCCCAGGCCGTCCGAGGAGCTGAGGGAAGCTGGCGTGCCAGGGCTTTAGTGCAGCACTGAAGGGTCAGCAGAGCTGCTCCAGGTGTGTCTGAGCGTGGCTGGTTGCATTTCCTGGCTGGAAATGCAGCTGGAGTTGCACAGAAGCGATTCCTGCTGCGATCCAGACGGCTCCTGAGCATCGCTGCTCTTCTCATTACACCTTCCATTGCTGTCCCAGAGCTCTGTGGGGTCTCTGGCATCCCCCTTTTCATGTCCCTGGAGCACCTGTGTGCTGTGGGCGGGTGGAGAGGGAAGATGTGGGCTGGCAGCTCGGGCTGGCAGCCAGGGGGGAATTCCCCGGTGAGGAGAGCTGGGCAGTGATCCTTGCCAAGCCAGCTCTCCTCCCTCACAGCCCGCCTGGAGCCTTCCCGAGCATCACCCCTGCAACCTTCCCGGGTCTGTGCATGGGAGGCTCTTTCACAGGGATTTTGGAGGAGTAAGAGCAGGAGATGAGAGCCAGAAGGTAGAAAATACCTCCAGCCCCTCTGACTGCTCGGCAGCACCTCCTCTCTCCTGGGGAGGAGGATGTGGGGCACCTCCTAGGGCTGGGGGAGAGTGCCCTGGTGCCAGCTGGCCAGCCTGCCTTCATCCTGCAGTGCTCAGAGCCCTGGACCAGAGTGTCCTGAAATTCCCAGGGCATCCTTTATTGCTCAGAGCCTTTCTCAGGGCTGGCCTGTGGTGCTCAGAGCCCTGGTCCCAGGGTATCCTGCGCTGCTCAGGCCATCCTTTACACTCAAAGCCCTATTCAAGGGATGTTCTGCAGTGCTCAGGGGGTGTCCTGAGATGCTCAGAGCCCTTTTTGGGGGAGTGTCCTGTGTGATGCTCAGAGGGTGCCCTGCAATATTCAGAGCCCTGGATCAGTCTTGTGCTGTTTAGGGCATCCTTAATGCTGGGCCAGGGTGTGCTGTCTTTCCCCCAGCACGTTTTCCCTGTTTGGGGCAGAGGTTTTGGGGACCTCCCCTGGTTGGGAGCAGGTACCTGGAGCTGCGCCGGCGGCCGGGCTTGCGGCACAGCCGGGGCCAGATGTTTCCCAGATGTTACTCACTTCCTGTCTGCCTTCTCCGCATTTAGCTTTTTATGTACTTGT
Source organism: Cyanistes caeruleus (assembly GCF_971803275.1). NCBI lineage: Eukaryota > Metazoa > Chordata > Aves > Passeriformes > Paridae > Cyanistes > Cyanistes caeruleus. The sequence continues at coordinate 35,342,083 of NC_141708.1, read as the reverse complement.
TTGTTTTGGACTACAAACAAAATAAAAAGGGTTTTTATAACCCTGTTCCCATGGGGCTGCGAGTTCAGGATATAATCTGGAGTCTATTCACTATTGTCTCGATCCCCCCCCTGCCCTCGGTGTCGTCCCCGGGCACGCACAGCCTCACACAGACCGGCACGCTGCTTTTGTTAAAAACCCCGTTTTTCCCACATGACGTCTTCTCTCGACGGACTTTTTTTCCTTATGACCCTTCCCAGCTCCCAGGGGAGCTCTGGGAATATCCCTGGCCAGTTTGGGATGGAGGCCGGAGGAGGAAACACCGCGTCTCTCAGCCCGGACCTGTTCCCTGCTGTCGCTGTATTGTTACAAGAGGGCTCTCCAGAATACCTGAGGCTGGGAAGCTCCTGGCACTGATGATATCCAGCATCCTGCTGGATCGCCTTTGCCAGGAATTGTAACCACTTGGCCTGGCTGAGGATGTTTGGAGAGGGAAGGGGGGCGGGATGCAGAGAGTGAAGCAGCCACGTGGACCACCTGAAAAAAGGAAAAAGGAAAGCGAAAACACTTGGAACAACGGTGTTTGTACTTGAATCGGGTTAAAAAAAGGAGCTGGGAATTACAAGAGGGAATGCTGTCAGCTTTAGGGGTAGGGAGGATGAAAAAAATAATCTAAAGGTATTGTTTTGGCATGCCAGGAAGTTCTGGTGACCACTATAACCAAGAGCTGTTACAAGCAAAGCCATGGAGTTTTTCTCCCTGGAAATCAGAATCTGTTCTGCTCCATGGGGTTGTTTGGTGGATGCTTCCTCTCCCTGGCCCCCCTGGATCTGGGGGCATCCACTGTAACACCAGCCTGGCTCAGACAAAATGAAAACCTGGCAGCTTCACTTTAAAATGTGTATGTTCAGCTCTTTCTGCTCTCCTCACACTTCATTTATATTTTTTTCTCTGCCTGTTGGGGTTAAGGCCCCTTTTCCTCTTCTCTTTCTCCTTCGCTCTTAATTGCCTGTTAAATAATTTAAATATTTAGGACTAAAGGGCTTCAATTATCCATTAATTTACATTAGTAATTTATATATCAGGCTGAATGGACACACTGTTAGTGTAATGGGTCCCTGTGGACTGGCAGGAAGGGGGCTGCAGTGCGTTTTCCTGGAAGCATGGATGTTTCCTAACACCTCCCAGCCTGTGAGAGGGACCCCTGCTGTGGGGTCTGGGGTCTCATCTCCTTGGGATGGAGGTGCTTGGGTTTCAGAGGAGCTTTTTGTGGGGTTTTTTTTTGTTTCAGTTTAAACTGTGCTTGCAGGGGGTCGAGTGTGCTGCGTCCTGGTGGACATCACGGAAGCATGGAATGGTTTGGGTTGGAAGGGACCTTCAGGGGATTTTCCAAACCCCCCCTGCCCCTACCCAAGGTTGTTCCCAGCCCTGTCCAACCTGGCCTGGGACACTTCCAGGGATGGGGCAGCTTCTGTGGGCAATCTGTGCCAGGGTCTCCCTTACTCTCACAGGGAAGGATTTCTTCCCAACATCCCACCCAACCCTGCCCTCTGGCAGTGTCCTGGCACTCCTTGCCCTTCCCCAGAGTCCCTCTCCAATCTTCTTGGAGCCCCTTCAGGCACTGGAAAGGGCCCTAAGGTCTCCCTGGAGCCTTTCCTTCTCCAGGCTGATCTCCCCCAGCTCTCCCAGCCCGGATGAACACAAGGCACCTCCCTGAGCAGGGACAGGCTTAATTTGGGACTTGCAGCACAGGGCTTCGGGGGCTTCCTGAGGCTGAGCAGAGCTATCCATGGGTGCTCTGGGAATGCCAGGAAGCAGATCCAGGGCTTAGCCTTAGAGCCCAGCATCCCCTGATCAGGGACACCTGGCTCTTTCCTCCTGTTGTCCCCTTGCTCCAGGACTGGGATGGGGCAACACCTTTTTCTTCTGGAGGATCTGGGGGGATTTTTGAGTGCTTGTATGCGTTCGGTTTGAACCCACCCCAATCCCCACCAGCCCTGGGCTGGTGCTGACACCTGGGCTGGTGATGGAATCCTCAGCAGGATCCATCCCTGCTGCCTCAGGAGTCTCAGGGCAGCACAGATGACCGATGGGGCTCCAGGGAGGAGTAAATGGGAGCCGAGCTGCTGCCCGTGTCACGCCGGGGCTGCGGGAGCAGAGGTCACTTAATGACTCTGATCACCCGCAGCATGGCCCTAGTTAGAGCAATTAGCTCAAATCGCTGAAAGGAGGAGAAAAAGGCACGAGGAGAAAAGCAGGAGGCTAGGGAGCAACGGGATTTTTTTTTTTTCCTGCTTTTTCCGTGACGTTCATGATGGGTGAGCCTTTGGCCCTACTCCCTTGAGAGGTTTTTGCTTCGCCTCCGGTCCCTCCCTCTGGCTGCACATCCCTCAGAGATGCAAGAGCATCTTCCCTCTGAGCCCTGCAGGAGCCAATTCCTGGGGTGTCCTGCGTCCACCAGAGCCATGCTCCGCTCTTGGGGGTGCTCAGTGTGTTTGCTGCTGAAATTCAACATGCCAAACTCGGTTTTGCTTGTCAGTACTGTGTATTTTTAAGGTCAGTTTTTATCCATACCTCAGGGTCTTGCAGGAGCAGGAGAAGGAGAGGGAGGTGTGGGAGGAAGCATTGACTTGGTGTGTTGGACACAGGGATGCTTCCAGGTGTAATTCCAGCTACACTGGCTGGTCCAGAGCCCCAAAATTGGGGCATTTCCAGCCTGGGCACATCCAGCACCAAGGGAGGTGAGATAGGAAAGGTGATTGTGGGAGTTTGGGCCACCTGGGAGTTTAGTTTGGTGCACAGGGGCAGGAATGTGTGCTCCAGAGGACAAAGGGAGGAAAGAGAAGCTCGGTGGTGTGAGAACACAGGCTCTGTCCAGAGAAGAAAAGGTGGAAATTCCCAGTGGTGAGAAAGGAAGAAACCTGTGGCGTCGTGGGGTCCCGTGGCATTGAAATGCCAGAGAGGGGAGGAGGGTGCCAAACAACGCTAGGAAGCTCCTGGAGGTTCCCCACCTCCATGGAAATGGGAGCCTGAGGGAAAAACACTTTGTTTTTTGTAGGGGTTTCCTTCCTTCCTGCTCCCACTCTGGATGGCGATGCCAGGCACTGAAAACAGGCACCCCTCCCCCAAAAAAACCCCCAAAACCTCATGGCTTATATCAAATCAAATCACAGCATTTCTTTTTTTTTATTTTTCCCCCCCTCTGCATTTAAATCAGGTGTGAAAGGAATAAAACTAATCAAGGTAATTGCTAAAATCCTTTTGCCACTGGCTGGGCACCTCTCTCTGTGCCACAAAGGGGAAGAAGCCACCATGGGCTTGAGGTACCTGCCCTCCATCCCACCCTCTCCTGGCTTCAGGGATCAAATCCCAGCACAGAAAAGGGGATGGGGAAGCCTTGTCATCTAAGCTAGTCTCACTGATGGTTTGGGGGCTTATTCTTTAATAAGGATATTGCTGAAAGAGGCAGGGGGAAGAGAGAGAAAAATCTTAATATTTGACATTCAGCATCAGCAGGGATTATTTTTTTTTTTCCTTAAATCTTATTCTATCCCTGTTTCTCCCCCTCCCCCCATTTTTCCCTTCTGTTTGTCCCCTCAGTAAAACGAGAAGGAGAGAAAAGGGTAGAGAAAGGACAAAGAAAAGCAAAATATTTCCAGCCTCCACTTGTGGCAGTTATTTCGTTGTTGTTGTTGGGTTTTTTATTGTTTTATTTTTTTTATCGTAGCAACAAATCTGAAAGATTAAGGGCAACTTTAAAGACTGTTTAATAAAGGGACCTTAATCAGCCTCTCCTGTGATGTTCCTCCCCCAGCTGAATTAATGGGGAATTTGAGGCACGGAGTGGACCTTTTCTCTTATTTCTTTAATGATTAAATAACAACAATGATGATGATAATGGGATGATTAAAATGATTTCGGATGGGGGCAGCGTTGCTGGCGGTGCCTCCCTCTGCTGAGCCCGTCCTGGGGGGACGGGAGGTGATCCTGGCCCACGCCTGCCACCGAGCGAGCTGCGGGAGAAGAGTGGGAAAGGCGTCGGGAAAAGTAGGGCAGCAGCTGGCGAGGGGCCTGCTGGAGGCGGCGAGCGTCCTTCCATCCTTCCATCCTTCCAGCCAGCTTCCCGCGAGGAGAGAGTGGGTGAAAGACAAAAAGGATGGGGAGGGCAAAACAAAACAAAAAAAGCCAACCCCAAAACCAAGCATAACCCCCCTGCCCCAGCTGGCTGCTCCTTTTGCGCTGCTGTGCCCTTCTTTGCAGCCAGCTGCCGAAACTTTCTGCTTTGCCTCGTTGGGCTCGTGCCAGTGCCTCGGCTTCCTTGGGGTGGGACGTGCACAGCCACCTTCTCTGGGTTTTGGGACGCCACCCATGACCCCCAAACTTCATGATCCGCTTTTGGAGGGCCCGGCTGGGCTGTCCCCACCTCGATGTTTGGCACTGGCGTGCTCAGAGGGGGAAAGCTTCTCCCTTCCAGCCCCTGGGACGCTCCTGGCTGGGATGCCCGGTGGGCAGCAGAGCATCCCTCCCTTCCCAAGGAGCGCTGGCTGGTTCACAGCCCTGCTTGCTGCTGCTTTAAAGTCGCTTTTCGTGCCCGCAGCCAAGGCGGTCGCCTCCAGATTTGCACGTTCAGGGGGAAAAAAAAAAAGTAAAAAAATAGAAAAGCCACCCATTGCAAAACAGCCGCCTGAAAGTTGCACACTCTCAAGGGGAACGCTGGGGAATTTACATTTTGAAATATGTATGTAATTTGGGTGAAGGGGAAATCGCTCTCTGTCGGCAAAACCGTCGACTTTCTTTCTCCCAGAGTTAGCATTTTCCAAACTGCAGTGCTCAGTTGAACAGGAGACCATTTTTTTTTATTATTCTTTTTTTCCCCCCCCACCTTCTCTGTGTTTTCCAAGGAGAGCTCGCAGCTTCCAGTGGGCTTGCTGCAGTTTGAAGGATAATTAATAATTCTTTGGACTCTCTGGCATTAACCAGGGCAACAAGTCCCTGTTTGTTCCTCGTTTTCTTCTCCCTCCTCTCTTTTCTTGTTGAAATGATTATTCTTTTCACAACAGGAGCCCAGCACACGCCGTACATGTGAATAAACAGCGCGTTACCGCCTTCTCCGCTGCTGGTGCTTTTCTTTCATGGGCCAAAGCAAATAAATAAAAAGTTCATATAATTATTATATCCATTAAAAATAACGTTGTAGCTCAGTAAACAGAACAAACTCGACAAGAGGACCGTGACAATGGAATTAAAATAGCACAAAGGGAAGTGTCTGTGCCCGTAACAAGAACCAGCGCTAGATGAAATTTGGAGATAGTTTTCCAACAAAACTGCTTCCCTGAAGGGAATGTATAAAACAGCACAAAAGAAGCCAGCACAATAGAGTGTAACAGGGATTTGCTACATAATTCCTCCTCCTTTTTCTTTCTTTCTTTCTTTCTGTCTTTTTTTATTTGAATTCACTCTCTTTTCTGTAGGTATTTACAGGGATCCGCGCAGCTCGTGGCTCCGCTAAAACCAGAAATAAGGAACAATTTACTCCAATCTGCCTGTGTCTTGTTGTAAATCCATATAATGAAAAATGAAGAGATTTGTACCATAAGGGATCTCAGCTGTTTACACTTCTCAGGAGGCTTCGCCTTTGATTATCATAATCATAAAGATAAACAAAAGAGTAGTGGCTCCATAAATACTCCAGTGTAATGCATATTCAAGAAGATAAATCTTTCTCTTTCCAGCTCCCAGGATGGGAGGAGCTGCCAGAGCCTGGGTGTTTCTCCTCTGGGGATTTGGGGATGGTTGGAATTGGGGCTGGACTCCCTTAGCTGAGGCTGGCAGAGGCACCGAGGTGGGGGTGCAGGGACTCTGTGCCAGATGCCCAGGGATGCTGTGGTGGGATGCCCTGTGCGAGGGCACCCCGCCTTAGTTTACCTCTCGGGCTGCTTTGCAGAAGCCTGACCTGATTATTTAGCTGAAAAGTTGATTCATTTTTTATATTTATTTATGTAAGTGAGGTGGGTTTTGATCCATAAGGCCGTTGCATGCAGAAACATCTACAGGGCTGCCCAGCTCCTCCTTCCCACCCTTTCCTCAGCACAGACCTTCCTTGCTCTATTCCTTTCCCTGTCCCCATCCAGTCCTGGTTTAATAGAGGTATGAAGCGAGGGAGGCCAGCTGCAGGGCTCTTCCTTTAGCTGGGAGAGGAGGAATCTGCTTGTTTTATTTTTTTTTTTCCGAGGGTGTAATTAGGGCTGGCTGGGTGCACCCCCTCATTACCCACGCCGGGGAGGAATGCTCTCTAACTATGAAGTTTGCCGGGCGGGAGGGACAGGAGGGACTTCTCACCCGCTGGGAAATGCCTGCCTGTCCATCCCTCTCGGGCTGGGTGGGCTCTGGGAGGAGCTGGGATGGAGGGATGGGGGCTGGCTGGAGGCTGGATGATGCCAGGTTTGGCAGGAAGGGAGCGTGAGGCTGCTGGAAGAGGGCAGCCAGCGGAGGAAAAGGAGCCGGGCTGTCAGGCAGAGATGCCTGGGGGAAAGGTTAAGTGGTTCTTTCCAGGTTCAGTTGGTAATAAGAGTGGCGAGAATGGAGAGGCCAGATGTGGATTCCAGGTGCTTTCCTGGCTGGTGGGAGCAGGAGGGGATGGGCTCCAGTTTTCTGGGGGCCAGAGGGGTAGAACCAACACTTTCTGCACACCCCTGGGCACAGCAGGGTTGCTGGGTTTCTGTGGTCCAGCTGCTGCTGAGTTGCCAATCAGGGTGGCCACCCCACGAGCACGGCATCCCTGTGGGATTTTGAGCTCAAAATCCAGCCCTGCTCCAGACTCAAGGAATGGTTTGGCTTGGGAGGGACTTTAGAGATTGTGGACTTCCACCCCCCCACCCTGGGCAGGGACACCTTCCAGCAGACCAGGGTGCTCCCAGCTCCATCCAGCCTGGCCTGACGCTTCCAAGGATGGGGCAGCCACAGCTTCTCCAGGCAACCTACTCCAGGGTCTCACCACCCTCACGAGGAAGAACTTCCTCCATAAATTTCCCCTTTCACTTTGAACCGGAATGAACCCAGGCCCTGGGTACCACTGGTTGTCCTTGCTACCCCTGAAGGTTCCACTCTCAGTTTGGTGGCTTCTGCTGGCAGCTTGGGGCTGTCCCATCCCGGGAGGGAGAGGTTAATGAGCCACACTGAGTTAATGAGGCCGGGGGGGTTACATCAGCCAGCTGCAGCCCTGGGGACCTGTTACATTCCCTGCATCTCACATTCGTGTCAGCACTTCCCAGCCCGTGTCTGAGCAATCCCAAGCTTCCAAAGGCACGGGATTCTGTGGGCTCTGTGTGAGGAGGCAGCAGGGGGAGAGCTGGATGTCAGTGTGCCTCCAAATCTCATGCTCAGTTGCCCCCCGTGTCTTGGGTTGTCCTCCTTCCTCCCTGCTGTGCCTCCAGTGGGATGGAACCCCAGAGAAGGGGCAGTGGGGCTGTGGCTCTGTCCTTTGGAGGTGCCACCTGCTGCTGTCACCTCCTCAGAGATGGGGCTTTGTGTTGGGGGGGCCCACACGGGTGTGTGGGGGGCTGAACTTGGCGGAGCAAGGGTGAGAAGGGGATGCTTGGGCAAGAGAGGATGCTGTGTGGGAGAGGAAGGAAGCTCAGGGTGCTTTTAGTAAGGAGACTTTGGGTAAGTGTTACCACTGGACACAAAGTTGTCCCAGTGGCAGTCTGCCATAGGAATAAGGACCTGGACTGGTGGTGCCGGTTCCCTCTGAGCTCAGGGATGCACTGGAATGTGGTAGGATGCCTTTGTGTGCCTCCAGGGCTGGCAGCAGGGATGCCCTCAGTCAGGCAGGGAGCTGTGCCATGGCTCCAGCATCAAAATTTGCTGGAGTTTAAATGGCAACAGCACTAATCTCTAAACGAGCCTGTTCATACATTCTCCCTGGAGGAAATAGGAGGGGGGATTTGGGGTGGGGGGGGGACAGCCCTGCTCCAGCCTTTCAGACACCTCCTGCAGCCAAGCCGGTGGCTGGAGCATCCTCTCCATCGCTGTCTCTGGAGCCAGAGCCGTTCCCATCCCTGCTGGGGGATTGGGAAGGCAGATGACTCCTGCTGTGGTGCTGGAGATAAGCTGTCATATATTTTTTTTCATTTCTACAGGAGGATTTTAACCCACCTGGCAGGTTTAACTATTCCCTGCCAGGCCTTCCCAGGAGCCAGCGCCCGCCCTGAGGCAGACAGGAACGTGGGGAGGTGGAGACAGAAGGGGTTAAGCGTCCACTGCCACCGAGATTTAGCTGGAGAAACCCAGGCATCCCAGCCTAATCCCTGCATCCTTACATCGCATCCCTGCCTGCCTGGTACCGGGAGGAGGGATGGTGGTGGCCGTGGGTGATGGGCAGCCACTAATGCTCCTGTAATCTTCCAAATATTTGGAGGGATAACAATGGCAGGAGAGAGGATTTTAACGCTTTCCTGGGGAGGTTGGCTCGGCCATTGCCGCACGGGGAGTTGATTCCCGGGCTCGCCATCCCTGGTGTGCTGCGTGTTTGGGGTGATGGAGTGGGGGGGTTAAGGCTGGATCCCGGCTCCGGTGCTGCTCCCTGTGAGGGGTGGGGTGGGTTTGGGGTCAGGGATCTTGACAAGTTGCAGAACGCTGGCGGCAAACATCTGCAAATCACCCCCCAGGGAACAGATGCTGCGGATAATCCAGCTCAGCCCCAGCAGATTAAAATGTGTGATGAGGGATGGGGAGAGGAAAAGAAGTGCCTGTTCCCCTCCTCCCTTTTCCTCTCGTTGCTCCTACTACACTCATCCCCGAGGCTTCAGGATTTGGTCCCGTGGGTCGAGCTGGGAGCTGCCCCCTCTTTGTCTCTCGCTCCCCACAAAGAGCTCCAGACACCCCGTAACACCGAGCCCCGAGTAGTGTGAGATTGTGGGATGGTGACAGCCTGGAATTTCCAAAAAAAAAACCCAAAAAAAAATCCCCCAGAAGAGATCTGGGAAGCAGGCACCCACCTCCAGCAGGAAGGAGGGAAGCCGGCAGATGGGAACCCCCTGCAGACGTCTGCCAGGGAGATGATTACAGGCAGCGCAGCGCGCTCTCAAATATTTATTAGTTTGTCACCGCTGGGAGTTTTATTGCTGGTGTGATTGCGGGACTGGAAATCCCGGCTGTGCAGGGCTCCTTTCCTGCTTTCCCATGCAAAAACACCTCCCATGCCCCGCTGCTCCTGCGGTCACTGGGCCACGGTGTCACCTGGGCTGGGACGAGAGCCGCAGTGGCCTCTGGAGGTGATGGGGTTGCCCCACTGGGGCTTTTTTCGGGGTTGTTGTTGCTGGGCCATCAGGGCACGCAGCAGCAGTTGTTCCTGCACAAGCAGCCGCGTTTCTCCCCCCACCGTGTGTGGATTTTTTGGGGGAGCGCCGGCAGAGCGAGAGGTTTCCCATGCGGCGGGTGGCCGGGCGTCGGGAACAGGGATGAAAGGCTGGCTTGATGGCTTATGATAAATGTGCCCAGCATGGTTCTCCTCCCTTTTCTCATCCAAAGTCCCCGTTGTTGCTATGCCTTAATTCTTCCCCAGCGTGTTTAAATAGCAGCGACCGTTTCATGCTGGAGGAAAACGCCCTGCCCAGCTGCGAATGCTTTTTCCCAGCTAATTTCTAAATGGAAAAAAAAATCACCCTCCCCCTTGGTTTGCTCCCATCCCTGAGTCTGGGGAGTCTGTGGGGTTGGGGCTCCGTGGCATGGCCCCAGTTGTGAGTCTGCCATGAAAAACCCATCATCCTTTTCTCCTGTCTCCTGTTAGAGCTGCTTTTTAGGCCAGAAACAAAAGATCCCTCAGCTGTTGTGAGTTTGCAGGATTTTAACTTTCCCAGCATACTCCTTTGCCTAAAAGGTTCAGGTGTTTGGGGTTCAAGCCTCAAACCCAGCAGGATTTTGCAGCCACCAAAAGCCGATGTCGGATCTGGCTGGTGACACCATCCTATCCCCCACCCTCATCCCTGAACTCACTGCGCCCACGTGGAGGAGAACCGTGAAGGCCCAGAAGTTGTTTGGGCAGACCCCCTCTTGGAGCAGGGTCTGGATGGGATTTTTGGCACCACCAGCAGCATCTCAGCCCCAAAGCTTGTGCTGGGGGCTCCCACCGCAGCCTTCACCCTTCCCACTGCAGATGATCCCGGTGAGTCACAAATCCGGCATTTTCATCCCCAGCCGGCTGTGACTCATCCCCTCCCAGATCCTCTTGGGTGACCTAAAGTCTTGTTTAGAATCACCAAAGCGCTGATGAGGTGGGAGAAAACATATCCTTGGCCTTGGCTCTTGGAGAAGGAGCTCTCCTCCTGGCCTGTGGTTTAGGCTCAGGGCCATGTGTGCTTTGGGGTGTCACCTCCATAGGGGACAATCCTTCCAAAAACTCCTTAGGATACCCGTGCCCATTCCCAGCTGCCAGGCTCAGGTCTGGCTTTGCCACAGGGATGCAGAGAGCATGGTATCAGGGAGGTTTTCACACAAGCCCGTGAGTGAAGTTTTGTTGGCTGCCTCTGTTGCCAGTTCGATTATCTCCTGCCAGCCCCCTTTGCCAGGGAATTTAGAACCATGGCGTCAAAGCACTTTTTGAAATTTAAAAAAAAAAACCAAAAACAACCAAAAACGACCTAGAGGATGAAAAATTGAGGGGCAAATTAAAAAAGGGGCAGGGGAAAAATAAAAAAAAAGGGATATTTGCTGCTGTGACAGGTAAAAGGCTGCTCAGCAGGAGAGGGGAGCAGGAGCAGTGGCCTGAGGTGGTCACAGGGAGCAGTGTGGGATGGTTCAGGGTGGGGGTCACCCACTTTGGCATTCCCTGTCTCCCTGCCTGCCACAGGGCCTGGGAAAATTACAGGTCTGCAAATGAGACGGGGGAGGAAATAACCAGCAGCAGAGAGGTGGGGAAGAGCCAGCCAGAGAGAGAGAGAGAGAGAGAGAGAGAGAAATTAGCCCGGAGTTTAATTCATTGTTTCCAAAAGAGCAGTTAATGGATTATGACAAATGTCCTACTGCTCTCCCTTAGTGCTGTGTTAAATGGAAATGGAAAGTCAATTTTCCTAAATGGATTTTAAACGACTGACCTCGTGCATTTTTTTTTTTTTTTCCCTTCCCCTCACTGATTTTTGCTCAGGAGGAAGCTGGGTCATCTTGTTTTCTTGCTGCATCTGATTATATTTTTTTTTCTCTTCCTCCTCTTCCTCCTCCTCCTCGTAGCTTGGGATTCTGATGCTCTCTGTGCAGCACCGTTCCTTGCCAAGGGTGATGAAGGGAGTGGGCTCCTTTCTTTTCCCTGCCAGCTCTGGAGATGTTATCATGGGGCTGGGGATATTTACTGTTTTCCTGCACGCTGCAGTGCCTGGAGTTGAGAATCACAGCTCTGGCTGGGGGAAGAGAGGAGGAGGAAAAGCTCATAACTCCTTTGAGTGTAAAGAAAAGCCTCGAGATGTGACCTGACTGCTAGTGAGATTCCCAGGAACAACAGGTTAAGCAGCAGCATCCCTGTGCACCTGTGTGGGGGTTTTTATTACTCCTGTGATATTTGGGGTTGATCTTAATGGGCTGGAAACAGGTCTCCTGCAGATGATGCTCAGCTTCAGTCAGAGCACCTTCCCAAGCTGCTGCTGCTGGGAATGAGCCACCCTGAGGCTCCCACTCCTAAGGGATAACGTTCCTGTGCGAGCACTGAGCTGCTGCACCCCTTTCCAAGATTTTTCTTCTTGCCTGGCCTCAGCAGACGTGACCTCCAGTTGTTTTTGCCTTTAGATGGCTTTTGAAAGCAAACAAGCTTTCAATCTGGACCTGCACAGCCCCCCCTTTTCTGCGACAGTGTGAATCCTGGTGGCACCTCTGGGGGTGATGTTCTCTGGAGGTGGCTGGGCTGGAAGCTCCCCTGTTGGGGGATGCTGAAATCCAGGTGTTGGCAGGGGGTGAGATCCCAAATGCAGCTCCAGTGAAGGTGTGGATATCTGAGATTTATGTGGCCAGCATTCCCAGCACAAGCCCTGCCAGCATTTTGCTTGGAGCATGCCCATGCATTCCTCATGTCTGGGAGGAGGAGGCTTGGGGTGGGGGACACCGGCTCCCTTTGGAGCCCCTCTGTGTCCCCATCACCATCCCTGGACCTGGATTTGTTTTGCTTTTCCCCTGGCAGCATCCTCTAGTGAGATCACTTTTGGGGTGTGGATGGGGGCCCGGTACCCAGGTGAAACAGGATTGATCCCACAGCTCTGCAGCTTACAGGGGTTTGCTTTGCTGGTTTTTGGGGAGCCCCCAGCCCTCTTTTTGCTTTTTTTGGGAGTGAGCAGGGGGGCTGGGGACATGGAGCACCTCCTGACCCTCTGGGTCCCCTGGCAGGGCTGGAGTACAGCGATGTGCTGCCCGACTCCTTCCCGTCGGCGCCGGCGGAGACGCTCCCACACTTCCTGCTGGAGCCACAGGACGCCTACATCGTGAAGAACAAGCCCGTGGAGCTCGTGTGCCGCGCCAACCCCGCCACGCAGATCTACTTCAAGTGCAACGGAGAGTGGGTCAACCAGAACGACCACGTCACCAAGGAGAGCCTGGATGAGGTCACCGGTGAGCAAAGCCACCCCAGCATCCCTCTGCCTTCCCGTCCCTCTGCCTTCCCGTCCCTCTGCCTTTCCCATCCCTCTGCCTTCCCGTCCCTCTGCCTTCCCGTCCCTCTGCCTTCCCGTCCCTCTGCCTTCCCATCCCTCTGCCTTCCCGTCCCTCTGCCTTCCCGTCCCTCTGCCTTCCCGTCCCTCTGCCTTCCCGTCCCTCTGCCTTCCCATCCCTCTGCCTTCCCGTCCCTCTGCCTTCCCGTCCCTCTGCCTTCCCTTCCCAAGCCCTGTTCCCTCTTGCCACAGCCATGCCACTGATGGTTCTCCTGCAGGTGGACCTCCAGACCACCGGTGAAAGCACCACGATGGTGCTGTGGTCACCACACACCCCCTCCCAGAAGCTTGGGGAAGTCACCCTGACTGATTTCATGCTTACCCTGATGCAGGACTTGGGGTTTCTTAGAAGGGATTTTGAAGGTGGCATGTTTAAGTCTGGTAAAAAAAAAAATAAGGAAAGAAAGGGGCTGCTTCCCTGCAAAAAGCCTAATCAACATGTAGGAGTCATTGCCAGGAGGGGTGGCAAAGGCTGGCAGCTTATGCAGGAGGGATTAAGTGTTTAATGGGTAATGAGAGCAATTGCAGGTAGGATTTGAAATGCCTGTTGATGGCAAATGAGCCCTTTTCTGCCTCAGAGGAAAAGTCAGCCTCTGGCTGCCTGCAACGGGGTGAGAAGGTGGCTTAGGCATTCTAGGGGGAGATCCGACTCCATGGGATCGGGCTCTGCAGAGCTGCTTGGTCCATGCCTTGAAACATCCTGGCGTGAGAACAAGGTGTGGGGTTGAATATATCATGTAACCAAGTAGATCTGCTAAAATTGGGGTGGTTTAGCCCGGCACCCATCTTTTCTGCACCAGTTTTGGTGGCTGACCAGGAGTGGAGGAAAGTCACATTTTCCCTGTGAGGTCTGCCCTCTGCAAACCTCTGCGCACGTGGCATCCAGAGGGCTTTAAATCAAGGCAGCCTTTTGAACTGCAGTGGTGTTGGCCTTGGAAGGCAGGCTGGGCTTAGAGGAGGGACTTCACCAGCCTGAAGGAGCCACCAGGTTTTTGACAGAATCTCCTGCTGTCCCCATGATTTTTCCCCCAGCCTTGCCCTTCCCTGGTATCTCTTGCTCTCCACCCTGTAGTAGCCATGAGCCTGTCTGTGCTCTGGTGCATCCCTGAACCTGCTCTGCAAAGGGAAAATCCTTTCTTTCCTCTGCAGCTTTTTGAGCCTTTCCTGCTAAAGCTGCTTTAGCCATTCATGGGCTGTTTTTCCTCTAGAGGAAAAGTAGTCAGAGATGCCCAGGCAGGCTGTTCCTTTGCTTCTCTGGCAGCTGACATGAGCAGGGGACGCTCTGTTTCCCTCTTTCGGGGTGCATCTCCACCTCCCAGCTCTTGCAGAGGCCAGATTTGAAACCCTCACCACTGCAGGGCAGAGTCAGTGCTGGTCAGTGACCGAGCAGCCTTTGCCAAGGGGTTTTTCATTTATTTATAACATTTGGCCACGCTGGGTTGAGCCAAAGGTCTGTGTGCCCCGCACTCGGCAGTGGAGGCTGCTTAGGGGAAGATCATGGAACCAGGACAAGGAAGGAGCAATGGAGCTGCCCTGTCACCCTCCCAGCTTTCCACCACTCACAATCAGGGACTCCCAGCTCTGCTGTCAACATCTGAGCAGCGTGGTCCAGCTCTGGGTGGAATCCCCTCCTTGGTAATTTGTCTAATTTCTCTGGAGCATCCTGTAGGAGGGAGGTGGGTCTCATGCCTTGGTGATGTGCAGTGTGGATAGAAACACTCTATGTCATAGCCTCATGGAATGGTTTGGGTTGGAAGGGACCTTAAAAATGATCTAGTCCAACCCCCTGCCATGGGCAAGGGCACCCTACACTAGCCCAGGTTCTTCCAAGCCTGGCCTGGAACGCTCCCAGGGACGGGGCATCCATCTGGGCAAACTGCTGCTGTGGGAACTCATTTGCTTTGGTCCGGCGTCTCCCTCTCAGTTTGGGAATTTGGGAAGGAAGCAGCACACACCTCCAGGCTTCAGAGATGGCATTGCTCCGCTATCAGGGAGCCAGCAGTGCCTGCAGGTGATGCTGTGCATGTAAAAGCTGCCAGTGTGGGCATCTCTTTCCTCTCCCTGAGGAAAACAGAGCTGGAACCAAAGTGGTTTAATGTGCTGAAATAAATCTGCATTTGCAGCATTGTTCGGGAAAGCTGCTGGAAAGGTTAGAGCCGGGCACAAAGGCACGGGTTAACATGGTTAGTTTTTAAGTGTCCTTGGTTAAAAGCTTGGAAAAAGGGACCTTTAAGAAGAAGGGGAAGGAAAAAAAAAAAAACAAGCAGAAACAAACCAGGAACTTTTAAGATGACGTGTCTTGAATGAGCCTGGCTCAGTAATGCTCTGACTGCGTCTGATCCAAAACATTTCATGCGGAAGAAAGCAAAAATAGGCCAAGTCAGAGAGGATAATTCAGCTGGGTGAAGAGGGCTGGGCAGGAAGAGTGGCTCTGTTTGGGTGCCTGCAAGCCCTTAGGAAGTCACTCCTGTGTGCCATGAGCTCGATCTTCAGTTTGGGGTAGTCGCTGCTTTCAGAGGGGACAGAGGTGTAGGATTTTTGCAGGATGCTTCCCACCTTTCCAAGGTGTGCTCATCCCACCAGAGCTTCCCAGACAGACAAGATGGATTGGAGCCATATCTCCATCCCGGGTCATTTTCAAATCCCTAAGTTTCCCAAAAGTGCTTGGCCCCCTTTGCTTTTGGGGTTTTCTTGTGGTTATGGATTTTTTTTATTATTTTTACCTGAATAGTGACAAAATAAATTGTATTTCCTTGTCAGGTCTTCTGCAGGAAGGGAGACAGTAATTGCTCCTCACAGCACTGGGAGTGAGCTGTAACAAAATTACAGCTGGGGAGCGTGCTGCTCTCGATCACTGTGAAATTGAGGCCTTTTTAAAATAGAAACTGAAAAGAAAAAGCCAAAACAGGCAGGTATTGCTTAAAATAAGGAAAAGTAAGCCCCGAGTCCGTCCTGCCCTTGGTAATGATCACTGATGCTCCTGCAATCCAGGGGATCATGTCCTGGTTGTGGTGGTGTCACCTTTGTCATTGCCCCTCTGCCATGGCCAGGCCGTTATATTTAAGGTTTTATTTCTCTTGTTATATTCAAGTGGCAGAGATAGGGGTGGTTTCTCCCCACAGCAAAGCCTGGGAGAAGCATCCTTCAAACCCTGGAAAGGGATCTGGACAGGGATGCTGGCAGTGTGGGGGAGAGCTGGTGGAGGATGGTGATGCCTTGAGAAATGGTGAAGAGATTCCGGTCCTGCTCAGCTGGACTGGGGGGGAAAAAAGAGGCGCTTCCACCTGATCCATTTCCCTGGCTTCATCCCATTCTTCAGAGGGAACAGTCTCCCTGATTTGAGAGCTGCCAACCCCAGATGAGAAGCCTCCAACCCTCTGCCCTCCAGCTTTGCACGTGCACCGCCCCTCCTGGGTGCTGCCTCAGTTTCCCTGCTCCTGGCCGCTCATCTGACGCCATGCCTCTGTCCCCGTTGCAGGGCTGCTGGTGCGGGAGGTGCAGATCGAGGTGTCCCGGCAGCAGGTGGAGGAGCTGTTTGGCCTGGAGGATTACTGGTGCCAGTGCGTGGCCTGGAGCTCGGCGGGCACCACCAAGAGCCGCCGGGCTTACGTCCGCATCGCCTGTGAGTGCCACTCCCGTCTCTGAAGGCTCGCTCCTTCTCCGCTTTCTGATCATATTTGGGGTGACCCATCCTTGCCTGGATGGCCTCGGTTTCCTCTCCCCACCCCAAATCCACGGCTCTGTTTCGGAGCGTCACCGTCCCCACTGGCAGGGTTAACGCCGCATCGCCCGGCAGCGTGCTCAGCGCTTCCCAGGGTTTTATTATCCTTAACAACCCGATGGATGGCACCTTGAATCGGTGGCTCCGCGTCCTCCGGGTCCCTGCTGTCACGTGTCGCTGCCCTGAGCTGCTGTTTGGGGGTGGCAGCCTGATCAAAGGCCAGTTGGTTTTAATTCCACCTGAATTTGCTTGCTTAGCAAACGAGGTGGTGGAGATACAGGAGGACAGCCAGGCTTCCCCGGTCCCAAAGAGGGATTTTGCTATTAGAGGGGTAATAATGCAACACTTTATCCAAAAGAGAGAGGGAAGGCTTTAGTCTGGGAAAACCACAGACTCAGAGTCATAGAACGACAGAAAGTTTTGGGTTGGAAGGGACCTTAAAACTCACCTCATTCCAGCCCCACCCTCTTCTAGACCAGCTTGCTCCAAACCCCCTCACGCCTGGCCTTGAGCACTTCCACGGCATTTTTTGGAGCGGAGGGCTCAGGAGCCGCATGGAGAAATCTGGGAGTTGTAGCAGAGGATTGCAGCACCATCTAGTGATGTCCCTGCTCCTTTCCAGGCTCTGGAGCAGGACACTGCTCTGTCCCCCACATCCCGAGGGGCTTTGCTGGGAGGGATGAAGAAATAGTGGGTAAACTGAGGTTAGCCCCAAAAGGAAAAGACAGGATGGGGTATAAGCTTACAGTCACATGAAGGAGGAAATGTATCATCCTTGAGCACCATGTGCTGCCCCAAACCCATCCTGGAAAACATGGTTCTTCCTCCCAGAGCACGTTTTGCCCTGGCTGTGCCAGAGGGACTTCCTGACTTGAGGGTGCTTGGTGCTGAGATGCTCACCAAAGCTTTGGAGGCTGCCCTGTTGCTGCTGCAGGCTGGTGACTCCTGGCTTTTCCTTCCCCTGCCAGACCTACGGAAGAACTTTGATCAGGAGCCGCTGGGCAAGGAGGTCCCACTGGAGCATGAGGTGCTGCTGCAGTGTCGCCCACCCGAGGGGGTCCCACAGGCTGAGGTGAGCGGCTCTTGAAGGAATGCATGGTGGGGTGTCCCATCCCATCCCATCCCATCCCATCCCATCCCATCCCATCCCATCCCATCCCATCTCCTGCCAGCTCTCATTCAGCACAATGGTTTATTTTGGGCAGCACCTGCTCAGCACACTTCTCCCACACTTTCTGAGGTGCCTCAGAGGGAGGATCTGACGAGGAGGCACCCAGTGAGTTGTCTGGGTGGAGAGGTCACCAGTGGGAGCTGCAGGCTAGGGAAATCAGTATGGATGGATTTTCCTACCATGGCAGTGGGCTCTCCTTGCCCACAGCTCCGTCAGCCGCTGGGAGCTGCGTGTTGGAGGGAGCCACAGTGTCTCATCCTTGGCCAAAACACCAGTAACATGCCCCAGTCGGTCTGGTTTGGCCCAGTTTTCAAGGAGAAATCAATCCAGTCTGGGGCAAGGTTGTCTTTTGGTCTTGGCCATGGTTTAACCTCCATCCCTTCCTGTCCTGCCAGGTGGAGTGGCTGAGGAACGAGGACGTCATCGATCCCACCCAGGACACAAACTTCCTGATCACCATCGATCACAACCTCATCATCAAGCAGGCCCGGCTGCTGGACACTGCAAATTACACCTGCATGGCCAAGAACATCGTGGCCAAGCGCCGGAGCACCACGGCCGCTGTCATCGTCTACGGTACCGGCCCATGCTCCGGGAAGGGGACCTTTAGTGCTGGCTATGTCTCCAAGCCAAGGGGGAATATGGGAATTTCCTGGGAGTGGTAGGAGGGAATTAGTGCATTACATGAGGTGATAACCAGTATCTGCAGGACAGGAGCCCTAATGGCTTCCACAGGCAGTGAGGAGAGGTTTGGGGCGAAGGGGTGGAGGTGTTTCTGAGTGTTCTCAGCTGGGTAGGAGGGTGGATGGAGGTTGGATCCAGACTCTGGATTACTCTGACTCTCAAAGCAGCTGGAAAGCTGTATTTGTCTGAACTTTGCTATGAAATCAAAGATCTCCTCAGGGCCAGACGCAAAAATATTTGCCAAGTGGAAAAAGGACCAAAGCAGTCTTGAGCATCTCGGGCATGGGGTGGTGACACAGGAGGGAGTTTTGTGGTTTGCTGTTCACGAGGCTGAGCTGTAACAGGGGGTCACAGAAGGTGTAAGAACTCAAGGCTTAGCTCCAGTCTGAGGCTCAGCTGATGGATTTGTCTCCAGAATTAACTGTGCCCATCTCCTCTGCAGTGAATGGTGGCTGGTCCACCTGGTCGGAGTGGTCTCCTTGCAATAACCGCTGTGGCCGGGGCTGGCAGAAGCGCACCCGGACCTGCACCAACCCCGCGCCCCTGAACGGCGGCTCCTTCTGCGACGGGCAGCCCTTCCAGAAGATCACCTGCACCACCCTCTGCCCAGGTAAGGAGGGCTCAGAAACCACTGTACCCCAGGCTGCGGTGGGGATTGTTGGGATTGTTCAGCCTGGATGAGAGAAGGCTCTGAGGTGACCTCATTGCAGCCTACAAGAAACACGGAGAGAGATTATTTACAGGGGCCTGGAGTGACAGCACAACAGAGAATGGCTTTAAACAGACAGAGGGCAGGATTAGATGGGATAGTGGGAAGAAATTCTTCCCTGTGAGGGCGGGGTGCCCAGAGAAGCTGTGTTTGCCCCTGGATCCCTGAAAGCGTCCAAGACCAGGCTGAACGGAGCTTGGAGCAACCTGGGGTAGTGGAAGGTGTCGCTGCCCATGGCAGGGGGTTGAAACAAGCTGGTCTTTAAGGAGTGCTGGGATGACACTCCCCAGAATAGCAGAACGCTTTACTGACGCTGCCATGCTGCCTGCCCGCAGTGGACGGCGCGTGGACGGAGTGGAGCAAGTGGTCGGCATGCAGCACCGAGTGCACCCACTGGCGCAGCCGCGAGTGCACGGCCCCCGCGCCCCGCAACGGCGGCAAGGACTGCAGCGGGGTGCTGCTGGACTCCAAAAACTGCACCGACGGCCTCTGCCTACACAGTGAGTGTCCAGGAGCGTAGCTGCGGGCATGAGGATGTGCTGTAGGAGATGCTGTGGCGCTCCGGCGTTCGGCCACGCTTTGTTGGCTGTGCCTCCAAGCTGGTGGAGCAGCCGGTGCCGCCTGAGTTTTAAGTCGTGTCTTCAAAAAGGTGTTTTTGAGCAGGTTCTCCCCTTCTAGAGTTATTTCTTACCTGGAGGAAGATGTACTGGGGATTTGGGAGGGATCTAAATGTTCCACTGGCATTGAGACCCCTGTCCCCCCGCCATAGGTTTGGGGTCTCTGCTGAAATAAAGCTGGTTGTGGGTAGACAGGGAAACAGGAGGGGTTTCTCAGGCACACTGTGAAAACACCTTCCCTGAGTCACTGCTGGGAGTTCTGCAGGTGGTTTCTTGAGGAAATAAACCCATAATGGTGGTAGTGCTGCTGCTACCTGTGAGCAGGTGTGCTGAAGGCAGCCAGTGCTGCCACCTGCTGCTGTGTGACACCACTGTCCCCCTTACTGCTTGGGCATGGGGATGTCCTTGTCACCACGCTTCTACCTGGCTTTTGGAATGCCCCAGGGAATGATGCTGATCTCCCACACAACCCCCCTGGCCCCCACACCGGGCTGGCTTACCTCCCACTTTCTGTTTCATCTCATCCCCATCATCACCTTCACCTTTTTCTTTTCTAACTTTGTTTTTCCTAACAGATAAAAGAATTCTAAACGAGCCCAAAAGCCACCGTAAGTGCTCATTTCATGGCCATTATTTTTTGTTTTGTTTGTTCCTGTGGTTTTCTTCTGTTGAATCCACGGCAGGGGTTCCCTGGCAGCTGGGCCAAGGACAGGGTGGGAAGATGGAACAACTAAAGCCCATTCCAAAACTCCTGTGGGCTCCTCAGGGTTGTCTCTGTTAGGATGTGAGGGTTGCTCACAGCTTCGTGAGCCTGAGCTGCACAAATTTAACGTTTCTGTGACCTTTGGTGCTCAGGTGAAGTTTGCACGAGCTGTGGCCCGGTGTCCTCCAAAGGTCTGAGGGCTTCACCTCCATCTCATTCTGTGGCATTGCTCTGGACTTCCTGCTCTTAAAAAACACCTTCTATCCTCTTGCCAGCCTTTCCAGCAGGCCCAGGGCACATCTTTCCGCCCATGCCTGAGTCAGTGGTGGGATTGGGGAGCGATGGTGGGTCTTGATGTGATTTTTTGCTGCCCCTTTTTTCACCTCTTTGTGTCTTTAATCCCTCTCAGTGCTGGAGGCCACGGGCGATGTGGCCCTGTACGCCGGGCTGGTGGTGGCCATTTTCGTCTTCATCGTGATCCTCATGGCCGTGGGGGTGGTGGTGTACCGGAGGAGACGCCGGGATTTCGACACGGACATCACGGACTCCTCAGCTGCTCTGACCGGAGGGTTTCACCCTGTCAACTTCAAGACATCCCGGCATGGTAAGAGCCATGAAGATCCTCACCAGCCTTAGGTCAAGCAGAAAGAAAGTCATAGGAGAGGGTGGATCCTCACTGGGATCCCGTTTTCTCAAGGGAATATACTGATTTTTGAAGGCTGAAGGCTCCATGGAGGTGCTGATGGTGGGAATCAGGGCAGCCTGGTCTAGCGGCAGGTGCCCCATGGCAGGGGTTTAGAACGAGGTGGTTTTGACGGTCCCATCCAACCCAAACCCTTCTGGGATGTCTTCCACTCGAGCAGTACTTTTCCATGCCCTCACTTCCACTGCTGTCTTCATCCCACCTTTGTTTCCTGGTCCGGCAGACAACCCTCAGCTGCTGCACCCTTCGATGCAGCCGGACCTGACGGCCAGCGCAGGCGTGTACCGCGGCCCCATGTACGCCCTGCAAGACTCCTCTGACAAGATCCCCATGACCAACTCGCCCCTGCTGGACCCCCTGCCCAGCCTCAAGATCAAGGTGTACAACTCCTCCACCGCCTCCTCCTCCTCGCCGGGGCTGCACGACGGCACGGACCTGCTGGGGGGAGGCCCCGCCACCAGCACCTACCCGGGGGATGCCGCCAGGGACGGCCACTTTGCCAACGTGCGGAGCAAAGGCCTGGGCTCCCAGCACCTCCTCAGCCTGCCCCGGGAGCACGGCTACAGCGCCAGCGGCACCTTTGGTTACCTGGGGGGAAGGCTCACCGTGCCGGGCACAGGTAGGCTGCAGGCTGGGGTGGGGTGGCTGCCGAGCCGTCAAGGAGTTGCTCTTGTCCCTGTGTGAGTGGCCTTTTGCTGTCCCAAACCTGGCTCGGGGTAGGAAGGCAGAAAGTTCCTCAGCTGGATATCTCAGGCTGGAGGTTACAGCCTCCTTGGGCTTGCCTTGGTCTTTCCTTGCCATTGATCCAGGGCTTGCACCTTGCAAAAACACGCAAAGATTAGGATTTTCCTTCCTGGTGAAGGAAGAACATTGGCCTCGCTCATCCCTGCAATCAGTGCAGAGAATCCCAGAGAAGCTGTGGCTGCCCCTTCCCCAGGAGCATCCAAGGCCAAGATGGACAAGGCTTGGAGCAGCCTGGGATAGTGGAAGGTGTTCCTGCCCAAGGCAGGGGTGCTGGGACTGGGTGACCTTCAGGGCCCCTTTCAACCCAAAGCATTCCATGCTTCTGTGGTCTGGAGGTGTTCCTCTCTGCGCTGCCCTGCTCTCCTTGTGCTCCCTGGCTGGGGTGAAGGGTGGTTTCTCCCTCATCCCCCGCTCTGCCTGTGACTGACACCCGTGTGTGCTGTTCCAGGGGTGAGCCTGCTGGTGCCCCACGGGGCCATCCCCCAGGGGAAGTTCTACGAGATGTACCTGGTGCTCAACAAGGCTGAGACCGCCCTGTAAGTCACCCCCCTGGCCACCCGCCCCTCGCTGGCCACCAGGGAGTTCCCTGCCCAACCTGTGTCCCCCTGTCCCTCCCCAGGCTGCCCTCTGAGGGCACACAGACAGTGCTGAGCCCGGCAGTGACCTGTGGGCCTACGGGCCTGCTCCTGTGCCGCCCTGTCGTCCTGACCATTCCCCACTGCGCCGACGTCGGCTCCTCGGATTGGATCTACCAGCTGAAAACACAGTCCCACCAGGGAAACTGGGAGGTAAGGGGGGAGCCCAGGCCCTGCAGCCAGCAGAGGGGCACAACCCCTTGGAGGACGGGCTGACCCCTCAATCTTGATGTCTCTGTAGGAGGTTGTGACCCTGGATGAGGAGACCCTCAACACTCCCTGCTACTGCCAGCTGGAAGCCAAGTCCTGCCACATTTTGCTGGACCAGCTTGGCACCTACGTCTTTGTGGGGGAGTCCTACTCCAGGTCAGCCATCAAGAGGCTCCAGCTGGCCATCTTTGCCCCCACCGTCTGCACCTCCCTGGAGTACAGCCTCAAGGTCTACTGCCTGGAGGACACGCCAGATGCTCTGAAGGTAAAGATCCCCTTCCCAAAGCTGTTTGTGCTGGCAGCAGGATGCTGCCTGGTGCCTCTCAGGATGGCCTGGCCCTGGGGAGCAGACAACCTGATGCAAC
Source organism: Cyanistes caeruleus (assembly GCF_971803275.1). Classification (NCBI taxonomy): domain Eukaryota; kingdom Metazoa; phylum Chordata; class Aves; order Passeriformes; family Paridae; genus Cyanistes; species Cyanistes caeruleus. Next base: position 35,319,159 of record NC_141708.1, on the reverse strand, counting down.
TGCCTGCAAAGTGACCACAGTGAAATAATGAGGTGTTTACTGCTTTGCCTGTCCTTCCTCGTCCTCTGCCAAGGAAATAGGGAGGGTGCTGCATAGCTCTCCTGCAGGCATTACACGAGAGGTTTGGCTGCTGATGGGTGGGTTTTTTTATGGATCCTGTTATTCCTGCAGGGATCCATGTCTCTCCCTGCCCTGGAAGGGTTTTGTGGCATAGATAACATCCAGTGCATCACGGGAAGCTGGAGTTCAAATGCTTTGGCTACCTGGGCCCACCAGCGCTGGGGCTGTTTGATTCCCTGTGATCACAGGTCCAGTGGATCCTGTTGGGATTGATGTGGTGCCTCTAGGTGGAGATGTAGGCAGGGCTCTGGCTCTTGGCTTGTCTTTTTCTCCTAAAAGCTGCTGGTGTGATGAAGGGATGGTGTTAAAAGCAGAGGGAGTGGCACCCTTCAAGGGAGTGCCTGAGCCTTGTGTTGGAGCTTTGTGTTCTCCAAGGGGTACGGAGCCACTGATGGGTGCTCACTTCAGGAAATCCAAGTTTTAGGTGGGGCTGGTGTATGAGATGAGCTGGCAAGTTCTGCTGGGGTGGCCAAAAGCTGTTCTCCATGGGCTTGAGGCTGCTGCTGGCTCTTCTTGGCAACCCCTCTCCCCGCTCCATCCTGCCTTTGTGCGTGGAGGTGAGCAGAGGAGCAGCCCCTGCCCTTCTCCTGGGACTCACCCTACCTGTCCTGCTGCCCACAGGAGGTGCTGGAGCTGGAAAGGACATTGGGAGGGTACCTACTGGAGGAGCCCAAGCCCTTGCCCTTCAAGGACAGCTACCACAACCTGCGCCTCTCCATCCACGACATCCCCCACGCGCTGTGGAGGAGCAAGCTGCTGGCCAAGTACCAGGTGAGGGGCTGACATGGGGGCAACTGGGCTTCCAGACTTGGGAGCACCATCTCCAGCCAGGCACCACAGGGCTGTGGGTGTCCTGGGCCCGTCTCCTGAGCTGTCTCCCAAAGGGACAGAGGAGGAAGGGGACAGGTTTTCCAGTCTTTTCGGTGGGATGTTCTCTGTGAGCTCCTGCTGTCCCTTCCCATCCCTCATGGGGCGGCTGGAGGAGGTGGGAGCTGCTGGAGCCTTGGCTGAGCCCGTGCTTTGGTGGCCCACAGGAAATCCCCTTCTACCACATCTGGAGCGGCAGCCAGCGAGCGCTGCACTGCACCTTCACGCTGGAGAGGTACAGCCAGGCCTCCACCGAGCTCACCTGCAAGATCTGCGTCCGGCAGGTGGAAGGGGAAGGGCAGATCTTCCAGCTCCACATCACGCTGGGAGAGGTGAGCGGAGGGGAGGTGGCAGGGCAGCAGGGGACACTCTCAGACGTCTCAGCAAGGTCTCACCCTGTCCTTCCTCTTCCAGCACGGCAGCTCCTCCGACACCCTCCGCTCCCACCACAGCGGGGCCACCACAACCACCACCACCACCCAGGTGGGACCCTACGCCTTCAAAATCCCCCTCTCCATCCGGCAGAAGATCTGCAACAGCCTGGATGCTCCCAACTCCAGGGGAAACGACTGGAGACTTCTTGCCCAGAAGCTTTCCATGGACCGGTGGGTCTCCCCAGGCTTTGCTTTCCCTTCCTGTGCCCCCGACAGGAAGGCTTCACTCTGTGCTCCCTCTCAGCTGTAGACATCCAGTGGGGTTGTGTCCAGCTGTATATCCCCATAAATGGGGATAGAGCTCTGCATAGTTATATCCCTCTCTATCCTTGGATATGATTTTAAACTAAAAGAGGAGAGGTTTAGGTGAGATATGGGGAAGAAATTCTTCCTCTGGGGTTGGTGAGGCCCTGGCACAGGGTGCCCAGAGAAGCTGTGGCTGTCCCTGGATCCCTGGAAGTGTCCAAGGCCAGGTTGGGCAGGGTTTGGAGCAGCCTGGGTTAGTGGAAGGTGTCCCTGCCCACGGCAGATTTTGGAACTGGATGATCCCGCAGGTTCCTTCTAACCCGAACAATTCTGGCATCCATCTGTGCCACCCTCCCGCATCTCCTGTCAATTCGAATGGCCATTATTTATCTGGGACAATGGCTGTGCCACTCCCACCTGGTTTCACACCAGGACCAAAGGGAGAAAGGGTAATTTCAGCAAAGCCAAGCTGACATTGCTTCTGCACGAATACCAGCTCTGTCTAAAAATTGCAGGCGGTCTCTCGGGGGCTTTGGCATTTGTGTTACAGCATTCCCATCAAAGTTCACGTTCCAGATAGGTTTGCTGCTCCAGCATCCTCCCTCCTGCCGTCTCCAAAGGGCACCACAGCAGCCCAACCCTCTTCTGCTTCTCCCTTTCAGGTATCTGAACTACTTTGCCACCAAAGCCAGCCCCACCGGGGTGCTCCTGGACTTGTGGGAAGCCGAGCACCAGGACGACGGCGATCTCAACACCCTGGCCAGTGCCTTAGAGGAGATGGGCAAGAGCGAGATGCTGGTGGTCATGGCCACAGAGGGGGACTGCTGATGGTGCTCCCCACGCCTGGGGGGCCGGGAGGACGAAGCAGGGGGTGAGGAAGGGTCCTCCCCCGATGGCAGGGGGAGGCAGATCCGCCCTGAGCGGGGAGGGGCCGAGGCCGGCGCTTCTCCCGCATCACTGTCAGCCTTAGAGACCCATCCTCAGCGTTTACAAGCAATTCAAGTGTTAAACAGCATTCCTCCTCAAGGCACGGGGAGGAATTAGGGCTTCTCGAGTTGGGATGGGGGCTTTCCTTTTCCTTCTTCTTTTTGGGTTCCCTTCCTCCTCCTGTAATTGCATTTCTGCGTTGAAGAGACGAATACAATCCAGGCTTAACTTCTGTCAAAGGCTTCAGGCAGCTTAATGAGGCAAATAGGAAAGAAAAAAAAAGTTAAAAAAAAAAAAAAGTTTCTTAGGAAACGCAAATAATTTATTATCCAGATCTTTGGATGTGTCCTTTTTAAAAAAAAAAAAAAAAGAAAAAAAAAAGACAGATTTATAAATCTTTTTTTTTTTTCAGTGTGTGAGAGCAAGAGCGTCATTGTGGTCAGGGTGGCAGAGAGAGAGATTTCAATGGACGCACTTTTGTAAGGAAAAGCGTGTGATCCAAGTTGAGAAAAATGTGTTTACATGTCCTGGCACCCCTAGGGAGTCTGGAGGGTGAAGTGCCTCTCCTCCCCTCTGGTTCAGGGCCAGCTCAGACCCTTCCCAAGGCTTTTGTCCTTGCAAGCTCCCTTTTCCCTGCAGAAGGAATGATGGGTCCCACTCCGCCTGCAAGGAGGGATGAGGGATGCTGCCCTCTGTTTAGGGTTCAGGATGGGGAGAGTGCATCCAGATGTGGGTATTTGTAATGAATTCTCCCCTGGCATGGTTTGGGGGAGCTTTTTAGGATGACTACGCCTTCATTTACATAACTTCAGTACAAACCAAAGATTTCAGTCCTGCGCCAACCTCCAGACTCGAGGCTAAAGGGGGAGATGTTGTAAACCCAGTAGGATTTTGCGGTGAGCACCCCCAAACCTGGGCTTGGGGGTCAGAGGGAGGCGATGAGAGGGTGTGGAGGGGTCAGAGGAGAGCAGGGGCTGGGATGTGGCCAGGCCTCCGCTTCAGGTCCCTGCACTCCTGCCTGGATTTTGATGCAGCGTTTCAGCACGGATTCAGGGAGGTGTCCCTGAATGTCCTCTGGTGTCCCCAGGCTGCGAGCCAGGCTGAGCATTTTCACACGAGGTGATGGCAGTGTGTGAGCAGTGCTCAGGCTTCCATCCCTCACTGCAGCTCCTCTTTTTCCTTGGAATAGGCTTTCTGTAGCAATGGAGAAGCTGTGGGGTGAATGGAAAGCAATCGAGTGGTAGGCAGGAACGAGGTTCCTCACACCAGATACGGTGTCACGATGAAGGTAAAAAAATTAGGTTGCCTGCAGGTAGAAATAGTTACTCACCGAGTGCTGTATCTTAGAAATGTGTCTGTTTTAAAAAAAAAATAATGAAATAGGAAGGGGGTGGTAAGCTCAGGATTAGACTAGGTCACACAGCCAGGCTGTGGATTCTCCATCAGTGGAAGTATTAGGAGCATGTCCTGCTCTGGGCTGCAGAGCCCTGGATCAGCGTCATGGAATGCCTGTGGCACCCCACAAAATGCTGGGCACAGGAGCACACTCAGGGAGCCTGGAGAGCATCACCTGCTCCGGGCAGCTCGGGAGGAGCTTTCAGTATTGCTGGGACATGACAGGATTCCTCTGGGCAGCTCCTGAGGCACCGATGGAAAGCACGGAGCTGCTGCCTGCTGTGTCTCGGGGTCCCTGGGGCTCACTTCTTGCTGGGTTTTCAAGGCTGTGGGAGGGAAGGGAACTTTTCCCCTTGTGCTGGATGGGGAAAACTGCTGCTGGGTGAGCTCCTGTGTCACGTGGGAAGGGCCTTATCCAACTTTTGGGTTGAATTTGACCATTTCCAAGACCCTCTGAGCTAAGGAAGAATAAGCAAATTTGGAGAGCAATTAAGACTTGATGGATCAAGCCAGCTGCCCGTGGTCTCGAGGGCTCCTTTCCCAGTTCCATGGTGTTCTCTGAGGGATGAGATGCTCTTTCAGGTCGCCTGGGAATCTCTCTCGCTCCCATTCTCTGGTTTATGGATCACTGCACCGGGATGTGGGTCTGTCCATCCATCCATCCCTCCGTCCTGCCCGCGGGTGCCTCTCTCCATCTCCATCTGTGTTCATCTTCCCCTTCCTTTGGGCAGGCAGCAGCCACCTGGCTGGGCTGAAGTGCATGTTTGGGGAGATTCTCCCCGTTTTTCTGACCAGGGAACCTGCAGCAGGAGCGGGCCAGGGGGGATGCAGGGCTTGTCTCCAGCTCCCAGGAGCCCTCCACACCTCCCTCCACACCGGGGGTTTCTCCAGCCAGGCATTTTGGCAAAGGCAGTCCCTGTGGTCCGTGTCATGCTGGCAGTGTCCATCTCTCCCTCCAAAATGTGTTTCCATATTTATATGTCCAGGGGATGGGCCCGGTGGCGTCCTCTAAACCCGCGTCTGTTCATTCTGTAAACTAAAGAAATGTAAATAAAGTTTAGCATTCCTATTGTAACAAATTAATTTTTATGCAATAAATTATATTTCCTAGTCTAATAAAAAAAAAAAAGAAAAAAAAGGAAGGAAACAATCTGCTATCTCTCCTGTTCATCACTCACTGGTTCCTGCTGCATTTGGCATCTGCAGGGATTTGGGATCCCTGGGAGCATCCCTCCAACCTGCTGTGGGCTCCACTGCCACGGGAGGATGTTGCTCTTGGAGTCCCTGATGGAATTAATCTGGAGATTCACTGATGGTTTGTTTTGGGCTCACATGGGTGCTTCCAAGGCCAGGAGATGATGGCTACAGCTGCGGCCCGTGGGCTAAGCCCCCCTCTCAAGCAGTTCATTCCCTTTCCCAAGGGATATCCTACAGAAAGCAATGCCCCTTCCAGCAAAGACCGGCATTGGGGGGGATAATTTGGGTGGGGGGAATGGAGCACGGAGATGCAAGTGGAGCCTCCCTGTCCTCCAGCATCCCACCTCGCTTCCTCCCCTGCCTGGGGATCGCAGCTGCTCTCCTGCTTCAGTCCCAGCGAGGGAACGAAGCCAGAAGGGTTTGCAGGGATGTTCCAGGAGCCCACTGCCCCTCCCTGGGCCACTCAACCTCGTCCGACTGGCGGGGACCAGTTTCCACCAGGAGATGGCAACATTGTCCGTGCTCTGGGCAGGAGTGGGAATTCTGCAAGCAGCGAGGAAAAAAGGGGATGAAATTGTTGCCCTGCCACCGCAATGGTTGTACCAAATATAATAATATAATATACACATTATATAATATATAATAATATAATATATAATATAATATATAATTATATATATTGCTATAATTATTATTATATAAAAATATATTTTGCTTTATATATTATGCTATAAGATATAATAATATAATATACACATTGTGTATATTATTATACCAAATATACACATTATGTGCCCAACCACAATACACACTATGCGCCAATAACTACAATACACATTGTGCCAATAATATAATATATAATATAATATATAATTTTATATATTTTGCTATCGTTATTATTATATAAAAATATATTTTGCTTTATATATTATGCTATAATATAATATATAATAATATAATATACACATTATGTATATTATCGTACCAAATATACACATTATGTACCCAACCTTCCCAGCTGGGCCTTCCAGCTCCGGACAGGATGCTGGGGTAGATGCCTCCTCAGAGGGATAACCTTTTCTAAGAGTCCCAGAATGGTTTGGAAGGGATGTTACAGACACTCTTGTTCCACCCCCCTGCCATGGACAGGGAAATTTCCCATTAGACCAGTTGTTCCAGCCTGGCCTTGGACACTTCCAGGGATCCAGGGGCAGCCACAGCTTCTCTGGGCAGCCTGTGCCAGGGTCTCACCACCCTCACAATTGCTTCCAAATATCCAGTATATATGTGCCCTTTTGTCAGTTTAAAGCCAATCCTGCTTGTCCCTTTCTTTACATCTGAATTCCTTTAGCCTCCACTTCCCACTTTGCTTTCCCTGATTGCACTTTTTGCACTAAGCCAACTCTCCAAGGGATATCAAGAGGATGACTTTGACCAGCTGGTGCCAAATTCCACCTTTTGTTCTCCTGTTGAAACACCCACTTTTCTAATTCCCCTTAGAATTCAGCACATCGATCTCAGCCCCCCTGACGGGCTCAAAACCAGTAGCCATCCCGTGAAACACTGTCAGGTTTATTCTGTGGGAGAGAAGACACCCAGCAGCAGCACAGGGGTGTCCCTCAACCTGCCCCCAGCCCCTGTGGGGGGCTGTGTCACTGCAGAGGTCTCTGGAGTGTGGGGCAATGATGTTTTCCCTCACAGTCACACCGTGCCCTCAAGGTGAGTGTCACAGTGTCCTTCGGAGGGAATCAAGGACTTCACAGTGGAACTCGTGCTGGTGAGGCATTGCGGGGGGCACAGGGAGTAAAGGAGGAGCTCTTATCCCATCCTGCAGAAGATGCTCCCCAGTCCCCACCCTCCCATCCTCAGGAGGTGGTGTTTTGGTGACTTCTGACAAAACTGAGCCCAGGCATAAGTTTTTATTACTGCTGTGTGGTAAGCCAGGCTGTGATTAACACTGATTTTCACAGAATCATGGAACGATTTGGGTTAGAAGGAGATGCCTTTTGGACCATCTCGTTGTTTCCCTGTGCCATGGGCAGAGACACCTCCCAGTAGACCAGGCTGCTGGGATGCCCATCCAGCTTGGGTTTGGACACTTCCAGGGATGGTGCAGCCACAGCTTCTCTGGGCAACCTCTGCCAGGGCCTCTCTGCCCTCACAGGGTAGAATTCCTTTCCAGTATCCCATTTATCCCTGCTCCCCGGCAGTGGGAAGCCATCCCCTGTGTCCTGTCCCTCCATCCCTTGTCCCTCTCCAGCTCTCCTGGAGCCCCTTTAGGGCCTGGCAGGGCTCTGAGATCTCCCTGGAGCCTTCCCTTCTGCAGGTGAACCCCCATTTCTCCCAGCCTGCCTCCATCAGGGGGTTTCCAGCCCTCAGAGAACCTCCAGGGCACAATTTGGGGAGGCGGGCGTGGCCTGGAGGGGCGTGCCCGCCACTGAGGGGGCGTGGCCAGCATTGAAGGGCGTGGCCACTCAGCTCCTGCCCGTCTTTTCCCGTGGGGGCGTGGTCAGTACCGAGGGCGTGGCTATGAGCTGAGTGGGCGTGGCCTGCCCATTAAAGGCGGGCGGGGCGGGGTCGGGGGCCGTGAGGCGGCGGCGGCGGCGGGGCCGGGAGGGACCCCCGTGAGTTCTGCGCTATCGGGGCGAGCGGGACCGGGCGGAGGCGGGGGTGCTCCCGGGTAGAGCAGGAGGCCGCAGGGAGGGAGGGAGGCGGCGCTTCCCGCTCCTGAAATTCCCCGTTTCTTCGCAAAATCCGCGCTTTCCGGCATTTCCGCCTCCCCCGCGCTCTGCCCGGCTCCTCTGGGCGGGGGTCGGCTCCGAGGCCGCCGGTGGGTCCCGGTGGGTCCCGGTGCCCCTGGCCAGGCTCCGGTGTTGTTCACAGGTGGTTTTCCTGCGGCACGTGATGCCGTGGGGCTCTGTGAGTCATTTTCCACGGCCGGGTGACGCCTCGGTGGGGCCGGGAGCCGCTCCGCCAAGCCCGGCCGATGCTGTGGTAATTTACACGTCGTTTCGGAAAGGCCGGCGGTGTCACTACGAGTTTACGCCTTGCTCTGCGGGGCCCGACGGCGCTGTTGGTTTGGCAGCTGTCGAGGTTGTTTTCTTGTTTTTAGTTTTTTTTTGGGTTGTTTTTTTTTTGTGTTAAGAGAGGTTTCTTACTCCTGCAAGTCCAAGGGGACAGGTTAATTATTAATTATGGACGGAGGTGTGGGTGGAACCTGCTGAGTCTCAGTGTTTTTCCCCATGCCTTTCCATCGCTGGCTCACTCCTCCTGTATTTGGCTGCTTGAGGCCCTGGCACAGGGTGCCCAGAGCAGCTGTGGCTGCCCCTGGATCCCTGGAAGTGTCCCAGGCCAGGTTGGACAGGGCTTGGAGCCACCTGGGACAGTGGAAGGTATCCCTGCCCATGGCAGGGAGGTTGGAGTGAGATGGGCTTGGAGGTCCCTTCCAGCCCAAACCACTCCATGATTTGCTGGCGCCAAAGGGGGATGGAGCCACAGCTTGTGAGCAGCACTTTTGGAGCCCTGGTGTGACAATATCCTCGTGGGCGGTTGTTTTTCCCAGCGTGCCAACACGATGATCCCGGCAGCCGGCAGCTTTCCCCCGGACCAGGAGCCCCTGCTGGAGGAGCCCGTGGGGAGCAGGTACAGCCGGCAGAAGCCAAGGGACCGCTGGCATGGGGCCTACATTATATTTTTTCTCCTGGGCATCGGGTCCCTCCTGCCCTGGAATTTCTTCATCACGGCCAAACACTACTGGAGGTACAAGCTGCAGAACTGCTCGGATGAGCCGGGCCCGGTGGGGCAGGCGGCCTCAGACCTGCGGGTGAGTGGTGCTTTTGGGGCAGGAAAAATAACCTGTTTTCCTTCCTTCCTTGCTCATTTTTTTTTCCCCCCTCCACTTCCCCAGAAGGTAAGTGAATGTCCTGTAGGGTCTCACCTGCTGCAAACCAGAGGGAAAGGTTTGTTTGGTGTTTATTTATAAATGGCTGCAGGGAAGATGCTTCAGGTTGCCTTTTACCTGTATTTGGACTTCTGAGTGTTAAGGTGAATCTAAAAAAATAGGGCTTAACCTTTCATAGGGCAGTTTCTGCAGTGCAAGGTGTCTTTGTGGTGGACTTTTCTTGTGTCCTTCATGATCTGGCAGGTGTGACATGAGAATCTCCTTGCAGTGATCAACATGTGGCTTGTGGCATATGGAGCGGGGCGCTTGCCATGGGGGTGATGGATGAGGCAGCCTTGGGGTGGCAGGTTAATGGCCTCTTTCTGTCCCCAGAAAGGCTGCTTCCTCTCGCTCCTCCTGCCACAGCAGGATAATTTCCCTGTGCCTCCCTGACAAAGCTGTGGGTTTGTTTCTTTACGGCGGGAAAAAGTGTTGGTGTGATGAGGCTGCATCACATCCACCCCTCGTGGCAGAGCTTGTTCAGGTGGTTTGGGCACTTTTTGTTTTTATATAAACACAGGGCCAGGTGTGATGATCACCTTTCCCCGCGGATTTCTCACTCCAGTGCACCCACAGCTCTTTTAATTTTCCCAGTTCTTAAGTGTCAGCTGCTTTTTTTGATGGGGAGGAAGGAGGGTGCTTATACCAGTGCTTTTATGCTACAGGTGTGCTGCTGTAAAGCAAGAAACTGAATTAAACTGAGGGTGCCCAAGCTCCTGCACTGCCTGAAGGCCAAAATTGTGTCTTTGCCAGTGAAGATGCTCAGAGAGGGGTGAAGGGTGCTCTGTCACCACATGGCACGGTGTTCTCTCATATTCCCTGCATCCCACATGTTCCTCACTGCCATCATGCTGATCCTCTTGGAAAAAAAAGCTGGGTTTAAGTAAAGAATGTTAAAGCACAGCTGTATTCCTGCCTGGATCAGACACTTCTTTGCTGAAAAGGTGTTTTTCCTCTTCTTGTGTGGCCATGGAGCAATGCTGTTTCCTTTCTCCACGGAAAAGTTACGTGGCTGTCCTGTGGCAGTCGAGTGTCATCAACATCAAACCAGTCAGCCCAGTTTGTGCCCTGCTGCTGCAGCAGGAGGGTTTACCTGCACACAGAGCTGGACCCTGGAAGGATGCACCTCTGACTGACAGCCTGCTCCTGGCTCCAGCCTTTTCACTGCTGCTAATTTCGTGCCCCATGCCTTCAGCCACTGTCACGGACCTGGATTCCTTTTCCAGCCTGGCAGGAGCCCAGCTGCCAAGTCTGGAGCAGAATAGAAACTGCTTTGCGAAAGCATCTTGTGTCAGGTTTGCTACCGGGGTGCTTTGTTTGGGTTTGGGGCTTTTTAAGGCATCGTGGCAGCCTCAGTGTTTGAAGTCAATACGGGGTTAAACACTTCCATTATGTGCCTCATCTCCGTGGCTGAGAGATGACACCTTCCCCCCCATTAGACCTGGATGTGGGAGGCAGATGTCAGGTTTGCTTTGGGGTTTATTTTAAGGGCTCAACAGAAAGGGTGAAGGACTGGGTATATCCTGCAGTGCCAAAAACGAAAGCATATCTGTGAAGAGTGGGAATACCCAAAGAGGCAGAAGAGTTGCCATTGGAGATGGATTAAAACCTAACAAATAGGAGAGAGGAAGATGGAACCTGGTGTTTTCCGCTGGCCTAGGCATGGATTAAATTTGCCACCCACCATTCCACTGCTGCATTAAAAATGTGGTGCAGGGGCTCTTAAGTACTTGCCCAATTCTCTTCTCGCTGCTGGTGTGAGCCCGTTGGCTGGGAATGAAAGAATATTTCCCTGGGATGCTCAAAGCGCAGCATCTCTGCTGGGTTACTTCGAGTACACTTCTGCTTGGTGCAAAGCATTAGAAAGTCATTTTTTCTTCCCCAGAAGCAGAAGCAAATTAACTTGGAAGTTTGTTGAGTATCCCCAGGATGGTTTGGAGGTTTGTTTTAAGTAGGTGGGTAAATAAGCTGGAGTTTTAGCAGCCAGCTTTGCATTTTGCTTTGTCTTTTCTCTTAAGATTCTTCGTGTGGCTGCAGATCTTTGAGCCTCCTGCTTGGCTGAGCTGATGCCATAAGCACAGGCATTTAAGTCTCTGCCTATCTGGACCCTCTAGGAATGATTATTAGATTTCCTGTTGCTTCCAGTGAAGCTCTTGATAGGGAAGAAGAGACAAACGTGCTTGTAAACTGTTTAAAAATGATGCAAAGCTGTAAAAAACAATGAACTGTGTGGAGAAAACCTGACAAGTGCCTTCTCTCCTGGTTGGACATGATGAGACCCCATCTTTGTAGCTAGATAAGTGCAGAAAGTGAAAACCTATCATGATAGGAGTGGACATGTAGGTCATCCTCCCCTTTGTGTGCATCATCCTACCTGCTGGCTGAGATTCCTGCAGCAAAAAAATAGGATCTCCTCCTCGAGGGGAGGAGAGGGAGCAGACACGCTTTGATGGTGCACAGCACCATGGCAGCTATTTCCTTTCAATGTTTATTTCTTTCCTCCTGAATTTATGTCCCTGATTTCCTGAAATAGCCCAGGGCAATGGGAGGGCAAATCCCAGAATTCCCATTGCCCTGAGCAATTTGCAACACGGGCTGCAACACAATAAGGTGGACACCTACACCACAACTCCTTGTTGTGCCATATTCAAGAATGAAATTCATGTCTTGTTCCTCCCTACAGTTTTTTTTTTTACTTTATTTTGGGTTTGTTTTTCTCTGGCAGGACTATTTTGAGAGTTACATCTCCATTGCTTCCACTGTGCCCTCAGTGCTGTGCCTCATTGGAAACTTCCTGCTTGTCAACAAGTAAGTGTTGCTCTGATCCCAAGTGCCTGAGCCACATTTCTCCCTGGCTTTGTTCCTGTCTTCTTTCCAGCTCAGGCTGCCCTTTCCTCAGGGTGAGACCACGGGGCATCCTGAGCTCAGCCTCCCTGTGCAGCCAAAATTCCCTTCCTTGCCCCTGCCTGAGTTGCAGCCAGCTGAGATGAAGTGGGAGCAGCACCTTGCTCCACCTGTGTTGGCTTGAGTAAATAAATTCCTCTGTTAATTGCTTGGAAATGGTTTTCCCTCTTAAAAATACCTTTATTGTCTTCAGGGAACTGGTTGACCAAAGCCAAGCTCATCCAGGTAGGAGCAACACCTTGCCTGGTTTTACCAGCCCTTAAAATGGGATAAGAAATGGATCAGCTGCACCTTGTTACAAGCTTGGCTTAAATCTCAAACAGCCTCATTGTGCCTTCATTTTTACCCTTCCTTATCCTATATCAAACTCCTGCATGGGTTTGCACGCCTAATCTCCAGATTCCAGCTCCTTGCCTCACTGCTTCCCCATCCCCTCCCACCTCTCTTTATTTTCTCTGCCCCTTCCGCCAGCACAGGAGTTCTCCTCCTGTGTGGAACCTTCACCTTGTGGTTTGAAGCACAGGAGTGATTTCCTCCCCTTGTCCCCAGGGTTCCTGCCAGTGTCAGGATCCTGTCCTCCCTCTTTGTCATGCTGGCTGTTTTCCTGGTGATCACAGTGCTGGTGAAGGTGGACACCTCCGCCTGGACCACGCGCTTCTTCGCCCTCACCGTCGGCTGCGTGGCCGTGGTCAGCAGTGCCTCCACCGTCTTCTCCAGCAGCCTCTTCGGCCTGAGCAGCTGCTTCCCCATGAGGAACCTGCAGGCTCTGATCTCAGGTTGGGTGAGATCCCGTTGGGATTGTGCTCTTGGACTTTCCCTGCTCGGCTCCGTGGTTTTCTCTCTCCTGCCTCTGGGGTTTTGTCATGTGGGGTTTCTTTTAGCAGCTTAACTTTGCCCTAATGATAAAGGGAAGTTGCTGAAGGAGAAACTTGCTTGGTCACGTGAGCTTTGGTTTCTGTAAATAGCCATAAACTGACCCTGGAGAGTTGCTGGGTGCAGGGAGAAAGGAGGGAAGGAGATGCCATCCCCCTGCCCTGCCATTTCTAGCAGAGGGATCTGCAGCTTTGCCTTGTCTGCTCCTTTCTGATCAGCATTTCCATGAGTGATGAGGGGCAGGTTGGGAGCCATAAGTGATGAGCTGCCTGGAGCTTTGATAACATTATGAATGTGCTGTGCAATGGTTGACAAACCAAGAGGAGAGGGGGGAAAAAATCAGGATGGTGAAATTTTTCCTGGGGCCAAGACAGGAGTGTTTTAATGAGTTTATCTCAGAGAAGGAAAGCACCACATCCCTGAGGAGGCACTCCTGCCACCACTGGCTTGAATTCCCATCTGGGGGAGCGCAGAAGAGAAGTTGATTATATGCATGCCAGTGGAAAGCCAGGTTTAGGCTTTGGAAATGGTTTGGACTTTTTCTGTGGGGCTGGGGACCTGCAAGCCCAGCAGGTTGGGTCCCATCCTGACCCCTGTGTGTGCTGTGCTGTGTTGGAAAGGGGTGCAGGATGGCACCTGGGCTGTGGTGCAGCCCCACACATACCTGAGGTGTGGCTTGTGCAGGTGTGGGGCAGGGCCTGAGCTGTGTGCCCTGGGGACCTGTGCATGTCAGAAGAGGAACTTCTGGGCTCCCCCTCTTGTTCTCTGCCCCTCACTGTACCCACCTCTGTTCCCACACTCAGGCCAAGCCATGGGTGGCACCATCAGCGCCGTGGCCTCTCTGATAGACCTGGCAGCGGCGGCCGATGTCACCGACAGTGCCCTGGCCTATTTCCTCACTGCTGACATCTTCATCATTGTCTGCATCATGGTCTACCTGCTCCTGCCCAGGCTGGAGTACTCCAGGTGTGTGCCAGCCTGCCAGGGGCACCCCGTGGAGGGTTTGCAGTGGCATTGCTGGGGGATCCATGGGATGCTGGCCGGTCCCTGCCCCGTCACCACCGCCAGCCACGCTTCCCCTTTCACCGAAACCGCAGGCTGAAACTGGGCGCGTGCTGAGTTTCTGCCAAGCTTTCCCAGGGCCGCTGGTGCTGGCGTTCCCAAAATGTGTGGAGTCAGCAGAGAGCCCTAATCCGGAGGCAGCCAGCCAGGAGTGTCCCCATATGGGGACACTGGGATGTGTGTGACCCATTGGTGCTTGTAGCCCCCAGAGCCATAGGCAGGCAGCAGGGTCCCCTCTGTGAGCACTGAGGGTGCAGAAAGATGGGGAGAGGGCATGGTGGGCTTACCTGTGTCTCCAGCTTCTCTCCTGCCCTCTCTGCAAATCTCAGTTGCATTCCCCCCATGCTTCCCTCTGTCTCCAGGTATTACCTGGGCAGCCAGAAGGAGAGCCCCTCTCTGGCCACAGTGCCCCCCGACAGCTCCGTGGAGGCCGAGGCAGAGCCGCGAGGCACCGCAAATTCCTCCTTCCTCGCAAGAAGTGCTGGCATCCCCCCACTCCGCCCCATCCTGCAGAAGACCGCCCTCCTCGGCTTCTGCCTCTTCTACATCTTCTTCATCTCCATCATCGTCTTCCCCTCCCTCTCCTCCAACATCGAGTCTGTCAGCAAAGCCTCGGGAAGCCCGTGGAGCACCAAGTACTTCACACCACTCACGTGTTTCCTCCTGTACAACTTTGCTGACTGGTGCGGGAGGCAGGTCACTGCCTGGATCCAGGTGCCTGGCCCCAAGAGCAAACTGCTGCCTGCCCTTGTCCTCCTCAGAACCATCTTCCTCCCTCTCTTCATCCTCAGCAACTACCAGCCCCGGGCTCACATCCAGACCGTGGTGTTCAACCGGGACATCTACCCTGTGGTCTTCACGGCGCTGCTGGGGCTCAGCAACGGCTACCTGGGCACATTGGTCATGGTCTATGGCCCCAAAATCGTGCCCAAAGAGCTGGCTGAGGCAGCAGGGGTGGTGATGACATTTTACCTCGTGCTGGGGCTGGCTCTGGGGTCTGCCTGTGCTGTTTTTGTGGTGCACCTTGTGTAGATGGGCAGAAGGAGGAGGATGCCCTCCGTTTGTGGTGCTGCTGTTGGGTATTTGGGGTTTGGGTTTTATTCCCCAAAAGAGTCAGTTACCCTCTGGTTTTGAGGCAGGCTGTGCCTGTCTTGGGAGGGGGGAAGCTGCATGCAGGGGGATGCAGAGGGAAAGTCTCCCTTCTGGGAAGGGTTATCGCCTGTGCTTGGGAAGGTTCTATCAGACACTGTCGCTCCCCAGTTCAAATGGAGCAGGGACCAAAACAGCTTTATCCTCCCTAGGGAGCTCAGGGAAGCACCAGGGACACAGGGATACCATTCCTTACCCATGTGCCAGTGATTTTAAGCTGGGCCCGGGGCTTTTGGGGGCACCTTGGGTTTTGCTGCCGCACTGTTACGAGCTCAGCCCTTCAGGGGTTGGGTGGTCTTTGGGCAGGATCACCCCTCACCGAGCTGTGATGGTGATGTTCAACTAAAAGGGATTTGAGCCCTTCTCACGATTTAGGGAGTGAGTAGCAGCTGCCCCAGGGATCAGGGCACAGTTTTGCACAGATTTCATACAATCATTGCACAGAAAAACCCCAAATATATATAAAAGGGAAACCACTCCACTTGGAATTTTGCTTGCTTTAATTTTTCTACATAAAACTGAATTGAGGGATAATCTGCCCCTAGCATGGTGCCACTAGTGTTGGGGACTGTCCCCTGGCCAGAGGAGCATTTTTCCTGCTGTGACTGTGGTGTGACCCCCAAGGAAAGTGAAATGCTGAGTGGGCCTAACCTGAGGTTTTTAGGGTGTCTTCAGTCTGTGTTCAGAGAGCTCTGTGAGAGCCAGGGAGAGGCATGAGGTTCACAGCAGAAATGTGGTTAATTCATGTAGACAGGCACCATATGGCCTCCAGATGTTTTCAGAGGGGTGAGCTACTGTGACACCCAAAATTATGGCCCACCCAAAGAAGACTGGCTTTTAAAGTCATTTAGACTCCCATATGCCAGCACAGCCTGGACTAAATCCGATTATAGTATTTATTTTCTCAAATTGGCTGGATTTATGGTCTAGAAGAGGTGAACTGATAGGCAAGGGTGTAATGGCAGAGCTTGGCAGTGCAGTGATGCCTCAGAGATGCTGTCTGTGGAAATTAATTCCTTTAAGACTGGGTTAGGAGCAGATGCTCCGTTACTGGGATGTTCTCTCAGCACCTCCTGCTTGCCCACGTTGTGGTGGAGCTGCTGGATGTGGGGCTTTGCTGGGAGAACAGCAGGATGCCTGCAGCAGTTGGACAAAAAGGCCAACCTAACTTGGTGCTGGCAACCAAAAAGTCCCTTTGTGGCCTTCAGTGGGCCTGTCTTCCACCTGTGCCTTTCCCCCAGTCCAAGGAATGATGAGATTTGGCTTGGTTTTTTTTACTGCTTTGCATCTCTGCTCTTCTCCTCTGTGTTACAGACAAAATTCCTCTGGAGGGAGAACTCAGTTATCTGGTACTGTTGCTAATAAAGATAATTCTTGATCCTGTGCAACTGCTGGTGTCTGGAATAATTTCTCTTGGAGATGCACTGATGCATGCAGTTTTAGCTTGCATTTTTCCTTCTGGTCATCCTTCTCTCCCAGCTTGGATTGTAAACTCAGAGAAATCCCTGGCACGGGCTGGGTGAGGGAGCCCTGAGATCACTGCAGTTATTCCAGTGGAATATCCCCAAGTGACATGCAGGTAGGTATGGAGAGCATTCCTGTAGCAGGGGGATGAGCAAAAAGGGGATTTATCCTTTGGTTTTGGTGGCATGCAGCTAAGGAAGGTTAATAAATGAGGGGGGAAAACCAATACAGATGCAAAATGGGCAAGAAGCAGGTCTGGGCATAAAGCAGGGAATGCTGGTGGGAATGCCATGATATGGGGGTGGATGCTGCCAAGCCTCTGAGCCATGAGCTGTGGGTGATCCCCCTGTAAAAGGGGAGGGATAATTTATAGGGAATTGCATAGAACGGCAGGGAGGTAATTACAGTGCCTGGGAGAAGCCACATCTGCTGCTCAGCGTGGGCCTTACCAAGGAGCTCCAGGTAAGGAAAAGCGGGATGAGGAGGGAAGCGGTGGTGAGGTGGAATGAAGGCTGCTGGATCTGGGATGCACCAAAGCACAGGTCTTGTGCCTGGGGGGCTTGAGGCGGTGTCAAAAGCAGCCATTGATCCCAGTTGCCAGGCCTGGAATGATGCTGTAGCCAGGAGGAGCACTGTAGGGATCCAAGCCTGCTTCATGACATTTAGCTGGGAGGTAACACTGCCTTCTAGTTCTCCAAGAGCTTCCCAAGAGGGAGTTGCTCCCCAGAACTGAGTTCCAGGGAAAGACCCTGGGTGTGGGCAGGGCTGGAGCTGAGCTGGCTCCACATGTCTTCCTCACCTGCCTAAAAATGCATTCCCAGGTTTTGTTTCTGTGATTACCACATCCCCTCAGCCAGCAGCGCTGTTTTCCCATCTCCCAGCAGAGGAAGCTGGGTGTTGATCCGGCTGGCATGGCCAGGGCCATGTGCTTTCCACAGGGCTTGGCCCCCTCTCATCTCTGGGTGTAAAATGAGCTGTGCAGGTGCTGCAGAATTTCAGAGGGCGAGCCCACAATGCGAAATGGAGTCAAAGACACAAATCCCTGCGTGGTGCCCAGCACTGCTGGCACTCTGACCTGGGGTTTGGAGACTCCCAGTCCTTCCAGGCCTGGCAGCCCAGCACAGAAGGGATGCTGTGTCAGCCTTTGGAGTTCAATCCAACCGGCCAAGGGGGAAAGAAAGCTGGGAACTGGCAAAGCAGCAGCAGCAGCAAAGGCAGCAGGGGGCAAGGGAGAAGGAGGGGAAGGGATGAAAGGGCACCAAGTGGAGGAGGTGCATCTGCTGCTGCTTCTGCTCAAAGGAAGAACAACTGAGCCTGTGCCTGACCTGGTTTTGTCCCCTCTCACCTCTGTGGTGCCAGCTCCCCCCTCCCTGCTTCAGAGCTGGACTGGGGTCAGTGTTGGTACTGGGGACTTCGATGTAAACCGATGTGCTGGAGGAGGAAAGGGAGATTTTGTTATCCTCCCCTCACATCAGTTGCAAGTGCCTTTCCCTCTTTCTCATCTCAAAGCCTTTTCCAGGCTGTCCTCCCTCAGTGGAGTGCCCACAGGGTAGGAATGCTGCCCCCTCTCCATCTGTGGCACCAGCCTTTGCCTTGCAGGGGCTTTGGTGCAGTGCTGTGGTGCTCTGGGAGGTGGGAAACACCTTTGAAATGGTCTTTAAGCCCCCTTCCAACCCAAACCAGTCTGAGATTCCATGAACCATGAGTGGCCACCAGGGGCTTGGGAAGGGCCACCATCCTCAGCAGATGAGCTGAGTTGATCCTGCCCCTGCACGGATGCCCCAGAGGGAAAAAAACAACCCAAACCTTGGCTTTGAAACCTTGCCAGCCAGCTGCAGGCTTGCCCGGCTGCTGTTCTCCTTTTACATGTTTTATGGAGTAATTTGTACTATATTTACACAGCAGTGATAAACAGTTTTTAAAATGGAAGCAAAGAAAACGCTGCTGGATGAATTGTTACAAAAAAGCCCTGTTTGCCATTCCAGCAGGGGGAAAAAAAAAGGGGATAAAAATCACCATCCTAGGGACATGCTGTTCATCAGATCTGGGTATTTTTTCCCTTGATTTGTGTGCCTAATGTGAGCAGAAGAAGTCGCAGATGCATGCTGAATTCTGCAGGGAACATATGCATGCATTTAAATCATTTACAGCATTTACTGGTGCAATTGTAAAGCACATTATTTTTCTGCATTTGTAATTAGGCTCCAAACAGATGGTGAAGGACTGCAGCTCCTGATTAGACAGGCTTGTGCTCTGTTGGACTGCGCTGCGAGAACAAACTGAGATG
This sequence comes from Cyanistes caeruleus, assembly GCF_971803275.1. Lineage (NCBI taxonomy): Eukaryota > Metazoa > Chordata > Aves > Passeriformes > Paridae > Cyanistes > Cyanistes caeruleus. The sequence goes on along the minus strand of NC_141708.1, from coordinate 35,300,294 downwards.
AGAAACTTTTCCTGCTAATTTATCACGCCGGGCCGGGGGAGTGCAGGAGCCGGGGCTGCCTGAGCGTGAATTCCAGCGCCGGGCAGAGCTGTGCGAGCCATCCCCCCTTTCCCAGCTCCTCTTCCATCCCAGATTTCGTGAGCCCGGCTCGCTTCACAGCTCGGGACACCCGGCAGGGCGTCTGCTGTGACAAATGCCTTGGAAATGAAGCAGGAGCTGCGAGGTGAGAAGGGTTTTTAAATGGGGAGCAAGCTCCGGGCTCGTGGCTGTGTCGGAGGGGAGATCCGCCCTGGCTGGCCTCGGGTCTTCTTGCCAGCCTTGGCGAGATGGGGAGAGCTTTTCTCCTCTCCTGGGGGCAACCTCGAACCTTGAACAGCACCACGGGCTCTCCACTGGTCCCTCGCAGTGCAGGAGTCCCCCTTGCTCCTCGCTGTCCCCCGCTCACCCAGGGGACAATTTACGCTGTTTGCCCTTCTTCCTGCGGTTTCTTCTTCTGCCGGCTCACCTCCTTGAATCACAGATGTGTGGACCTGATCAGAAAGGGTTAAAGGGCAGAGCCAGGCAGAAGAGGAGCGCGGTGTCAGCCTGAGACCCACTGGGCTGGAAGCTGTGAGCAGCACAGGAGCCCCCCAGGATTCCCCTGAGGCAACAACAGCGTGGCCCAAGTTCCTTTGTGTCCCCTTTGCTGGTTCAAAAATGATGGGGGTGAGCTTCCCTCGGGTTTTTATCCCGCAGTGTGTCCCAGGGCTGGCCGGGAGGGAGCTCACCTTCCCCCGGCACAGCCCTCTGGTGCCCCCAAAGAGGGAACACGCTGCAGGGAAGGTGGCCCAGCCGCGGGGGTGATGGCAGGGGACAGGGGACAGGCGCTGGTGTGGATTCTCTGTGCCTGCACATGGGTTCTCTGTGCCTGTAGATGGCACCTTTTCCTCTGCTGAGGAAGGACGAAAGGGAAAAAGGCGAGCTGGTGAGGCAGGGCTCAGAGCAAGGAGCGAGGTGCTTCAGGTGTGAAGTGACTCGGGGTGGTCCCGCAGCTGTCCCCTCTCACTGTCGCTGCTCAGATCACCTGCATCATCCCTGACCCCTCTCCAAGTTTACTAACACTGCCCATCGCTAGGAAGTCACAGGGGCTGAGTGAAAAGTGCTTCCAGCTGCTCAGAGAGTTGATCCAAAGGGTTTTTTTTTTACCCTCATTAACCCACTGTGGACCTAACGAGCCCAGCCTGGGGCTGCAGGGTGCTCTCGGTGTCCCTAGCAGGGGACAGGTCCTGCTGGCTCCACAGGGAGATAATTCTGTAAGCAGGCTGCTTTGGGGTGTGCAGAGTGCTTCAGGGCCCAGCCAGGTCCTGCAAGGCTTTTTTGTGGCTCACCAAAATCACCTTGGTCCTTCTTGCCATGAGTTGTCACCACAGGGATGCTTGGTCCAGGGGTAGCTCACCTGGGACCCACCTGGAAACACAAGCTGGAAGATCCCTGAGGAAATCCCACAGAATTAGGTCTGCGCTACCAAGGTGAGCCCAGTTTCTGCCCCTCCTGCTGTCCCCATAAGATCACCTTACAAAGATGCAAAGACCCCAAATCTCAAAGATTTGAGACCCCATACTTCAGTATTTCTAAAGGAAAACAAACCCAAACCAGCTGCTCTTTCAGTGCTTTTCTTCTTCAGAGAGAGAATTCCAGCAATCCCTTAACTTTGCTTGGCTTTCTCACCAGCCTCCCTCACTCATAAATTCCTAAACAAACAGCGTGATCCTAATATTGGCCCTAAAATTCTGTGTGAAATGGACCTGGAAATTAATTTCACACCGGAAAAGCCAGCTTCACTGTCAGCCACAGCACAGGTGCTCAGAAAGAAAACTCCAAGATGGCTCTACAAATTAATTCTGTGGATGAGAGGGTAGCAGGTGGGGAGCTGCCTCCCTCACACCACCATCCCAACCCACACTGCACCACGGTGCTGCTGGAAAGCTGTGGGAGAGGGAGGGTACCATCATTCCCCTGGTTTTTGTGGTCTGGGGGGACAAAAATCACAGTGTTTCCCCCTCCCCCCCCCCCCAAAAAAAAGGAAGCAGGGGGCGTGGGCTGATTTTTCCTGAGTACAAAAAAGACCCTGCACTTTTACACAGGTCTTACTGAAAAAAAAGAAAAAATAAAATCAAATAAAATTAAAATTAAGGATGGTAGTTTGGGGTAGCACTTCCAGGGACCCTCGTGGGAGAGTGCTGGGGAAAAGGAGGCACAAAGAAATGACTGATGGCACAATATTGCACGGGCTGGTTGTCGGGCAGGGATGTCCCTGCAGACCCTGGAGCCCACGGCAGGACGCGGTCCATGGCAAGCAGAGATAATTCAGTAGCTTAGCAAGGCAGGATTTTGCAGGTGTCTGTGTTTTACCTGCTTTCCATGTGATATTTCATCTGTTTAGAGACAAAGGGCCACCCCAGCTCTCGCAGCAGAAGGCGGGCAGAGGAGTGAGACACCGTGGGGAGAGCTGGATGCGGGAATGTTCTGTGGCTGGAGGGAAAATGAGAGGGGGAGAAGCCCTGCAGTACAATTTCAAGGTTGAGTGAGTGGTGCCAGGAGGCTGTGAAAGGCTCTGCCGAGCTGCTCTGTGTTCACAGGCAGGATGGAGAAGGGAGGTCACGGGATCTGCCTCCAAAACCAAAATCAGGTTTCCCTGTAATGAGTCTGTGGAGAAAGGCTGGGATGGCAGGGAGGTTATCCCAGCCCTGCAGCTCCCTGCTTTGGGGTTGGTGTTAATTATGATCCCAGTAGCAACCGGGAGCATCTCCCTGCTCACAAAGCACCACTTTCTTCTACTGCCTTCTTTTCCCAGCTCTGAGCCTGCTGAAAGGCACGTCTCCCACAGGCTGGGTCTTGGAATACCATGGATTTCTCCAAACAGGAGCTTGGGAACACCAGCTCAGTGAGCTGGTTCGAGGTCCAGCCTTCACACAGCTATTGCTGTCACTGCCTGATTTAAACCCACTCTGACAGGGGGCTAGAGATCACAAGATCCTGAATTTCTGTGTGTTTTGTGAACCTAGGCATTGAAATCCCCGCAGTCCTCCCTCTCCTCCTCGATGGGAAACGCTGTACTCCATCAGGAATGGGGCTGGGAGCCCAGGCCAGGAGGAACACAGCTTTGTTAGAGCTGACTTATGTAAAACAAGAGACACATCTTCAAACCACTCAGGATGTGAGCAGAAATCCGTGGTGTGAAGCCAAGGCACGGGAACCTGGCAGAGGAGAGGTGTGCTCCTGTTTAAATAGAAACCCTGACCCGAATTTATCAGGAGAGGCCTTAAGTGAGACATCACCTGGGCAAAGCCAGAGCAGCTACGGGCACCAGGGCCTGAGACATGTCTTCACCTGTGGTTTTGCTTTGGTTTCTCCCCTTTTTTGTCATTTCTTCCTCTCACTAGTGCCCTGACTTTGTGGACGTGGCTGGGATGAGCACAGTGTGAGGAGCCTGGCTGCCTTCCTGCTGCTGTCACCGTGAAGAGGGCAAGGAAGGGATGAAGACCCCAGGAAACCCCCCCCAGAGCAAGTGGCTCAGCTCAGCAGGGTGCTCAGAGCCCCAAACAGGTAACACCTGCACCCTCTGCACTCCTGGTGACCCCCAAGGTCAGTACCAGCCACCGAGGGGGATTCCTTAGCGAACCTAACCCAGCCCAGGTGTGATGGGGTGGAAATGATCCACCAGCACCTCCATTGGCTGCAGAGAGCTCATTGCGTTCCCCTGTTTGCCAGGAACTTGGGGTTTTAGCCCCAGAGCAGCTGCAGGTGTGCCAGGGCTGGCTCTGGGGTGCAAAGTGCCTGCAGCCAGGCCAGGTTTGGTGGGGCAATCTCCCCCATCCCCAGGGAGGACCAGGAGCAGACCTGTGCCCGATTCCAACCAATCAGCCCCAGAGCTCTGCTAATGGCATAATTAGGAGAAGCTGCTCAAGAGAGGCAAAGGCTTAATTACCCCCTCCTGCTGCTGCTGCAGGGGCATTTGCCCGCTGCTGCTTCAGGAGGAGGGCTGTGGAGGTGAGTGGAGGGGAAGGGTCCTGCCTTCCAGCAATCCCTGGAAGTGCTGGAGGCCAGGCTGCCTGGGGTTTGGAGCACCCTGGGCCAGTGGAAGGCATCCCTGGTCACAGCAGGAGGGGTGGAATGAGATGATTTTTGATGCCCAGTCCAACCCAAATCTGTGATTTCCAGGGTGGCCTTTAACAACATAAACATCACTTATTTAGCGTTTTAATCAAAACTGGCCGAGATGGGGTGGGGAGTGCGGTAGAGCTTCCCCCCGTGGTGATGGCACCCAAAGCCCTGCCCCTTCCTGGGATGGAGGAACATCCTCGCTGTGAAGGTTGGTGTCACTGCAGGTGGCTTTTTATGGCTTTATCGCTTCCCAGGCGGCACGAAATGGGGTGAGGCAGGGGCGTTTGGCCGCTTTCCCAAAAGCTGCTGGTAGGGAGGTCTTGGACTGGGGGTAGGAATGTCCCGCCAGGCTCAGGAATGCCGTGAGGACACAGAAGGGTTTGGTGGGAATTGCGTTTGGGCAGGTACGAGGCCGTGCCTGTGGGAAGCGAGGGGAGAGCAGGAATATCCTGGGCAGGAATATCCGGGAGGATCTCCTGGCGCTCCGTGCCCGGATCGCTTTTCCCGCTCATCTATGATTTATTTGAGTGCTCCGGGCCCTGCCAGCTGCTGCCGCGCACAGGTCAGAGAAATAACAGTATTAACAAAAAAAAAAAGAGAAAAGCCAAACAACAAAAATAAATAAATAAAATAAATAAACCAACAAAAACAATTAAAAAAAAAGAGTTAAACCCCCCGAGGTGAAGTCAAACTTCAGAAGTCGGATTTGAGCAGGCGGTTGCTGTCTGGGTGGGGGGAGCCCGGGATTTTGGGTGGCTGGGAGTCCCCAGGGAGGGGTCAGGAAGGGGGGAGGTGGAGCTGAAATCCCGGGTACCTGGGCGAGGGGCGCTGCGCCGCCCGCATCAGCGGCTCCCGCGTTCCTTCCCTTTCCCTCCCCTTCCTCCTCCTCCTCCTCCTCCCGCGGCTCGCAGGGCGGCGGGGGGGGCATGGGGGGTCGCCGCTGACACCGGGCTCTGAGACATCCACCGCAGGTAATGCCCCGCCGCTTTTCCTGGCTCCTCGGGGGTTTTTGCGGCCGGGAGGGGTGGGATGCGGGGCCGAGGAGGATGTGCATCTCCCCCTCCCTTTCCCGAGGGGCGGCTTGGTCCCCCTTCCCAAACCTTCTGGCTAGAGAAAGTGGGCTTTTTTGCTATTATTGCTATTATTTCGGGCTGGGGGGACTGGCTCGGCGCTGTGGTTTCCGCGGCAGGAGAAGCGGGGAGCTCAGCCTTTCTCCCCTTTTCCCAAAAATGACAGCGGGAATGTCCGGCGGTACCCGCTGTGCTGCCCCCGAGGGAGCGGGGCACGCCGCTCCCTCCTTCCCCCCATCCCCGGCTCCAATTCGGAGTTGGGGCTGCTGAGAAGCCGCAAAGTTTCTGGGATGAGCCGGGGCTGAACTTCTTTTCCCAGCCGTGGGAATGCCGCGCGTGGGGGCTGAGCCGCAGTGGAAGCGGTGGGATTTTTAAATCGCCTCCAGACATTACCAAAAAAACAGGAATGGGACGGCGTTTTTAAAACGCCAAACTTCTCCCTGAACGTTTTGAGGAAACACTTTGTTTTAGGTTATTTTTCCCCCCACCCCCATCCGATTCTCGACTTGCTGCTGCTTTCCTTCGTCTCCCTCAAAACCTGCATTCCCTCTTTTCCTTCAGTCCGCGTTCTGCCGGCCCCTAGCGTCTCCCCAAGCCTACCCAGCAGCGTTTTCCAGGAGGACAGGGATGCTGGAATGGGACGTTTCCTATGCCGATGTGCCTTCTCTTTGTTGTCGGATTGGGTGGGTTTTTTCCCCCTGTGCCGGAGGAAAAGCCGCGTCTGGCAGCAGATTCCTTGGGCTGGCAGAGCTCGCTGTGCTGCACGCAACAAGCCTGGCTCCTTCCCGGGATATTCATCCTGCGGGAGCCTGGGATGCTTCGTGCATGTGGGATAGAGCTGCTGCACGAGATGTTTAAAATTTTATTTAATTTTTTTGGTGGGGGAGGGTGGGGGATAAAGCCATTCCCAAGGGATGCTCGCGTTTGTGAAAATGCAGGTGGTTGTTTCGGCAGAGTGAGTTTTACCTTTGGCTCTCCTTCCCCCCCCTCCCTGTCCTGGGGAAGGAGGGGAGGAGAATTCGCCGTGCAGTTCCATTTTCCTTCACCACTCCGCTCCCTCCCTTCATCCCCGGCACAAAAGCTTTCTTGTTTCCCAAGGAGTCGGGTGGTGTCGTGAAAAATACAATGTTTTAAGACCAACTCGTAAAACACTATCTTTGTGGGAAACTGTAGAAATTGATGTTGTCCCTTCTTTGTATTATTTTTTTTCTTTTTTCTTTTTATTTTTTTTTGGCGATAAGTGGGAGCAACAATGTTTGGAAGAGGTGGGAACTGTGGAGCTCGGCTGGCTGCTGTTTGGTGCTGTCCCTTTTCTCGGGAGCATCACCTGGATGCAGCAGGGAGGCAGGCAGCAGCACCAGCATCGTTCCAGCTGCAATAATCCCCAGAGTGATGCCCAGGGCACGGCAGCCCTGCTGACCTGGTGCGAGGAAAAAGGGCCCTGCAGTCCTCTCCTGAGCAGCTGGGGGTGAAAGGACCTCTTAAAAAGGCTTCATGAAGTTTCTTAGATGTGCTGTGCAGATGGTCTGGAGCACAGATTATTTTTGAATTTAAGAAGCTTTAGGATATGGGATTGGCTTGGTGAGGGGAGCTGGCTTGTGGCCCCTTGTTGGGGTGTAAAATATCCCAGCTGCTGGCAGCCAGGATACTGCAGCCAGGCTAACTGAGCTGGGGCACAAACAGCTCCATGTGCAATCTAAAACTTCCGTGCTTTTCCCCCACTAAAGTATCCTGCTTCCTCCAGGAGGACTTCTAATAATGTTGCAGGAGAAATATGGTTTTCTTGGGGGGGCTTTTGTGGCCCAGCACCTACAAATGTGAAAATTCCTGCCTTGGTGCTGGATGTTACCGGACTCTATTTCAGTGTGTAGATTCTGCATCTGAAACGGGGAGAAACTGGGAATCCTGAGGGTTAAGACCCAAATCTTGCAGATGTCCTGGATCTTGTAGGGGTTTTGTAAAGACCAGGGGCTGGAGTAGCATTTTTCTGTGGGTTCTGCTCAGCTTGAAGTTTCAATGTGGGCAGGAGATATTTGTTTGTGGGTCCTGGTGACTTCCAGTCGGTGAAGGTGAAGATTAGATGGGATTTTAGGAAGGAATTCCTCTCTGAGAGGGTGGGGAGATCCTGGCACAGGTTGCTCAGAGAAGCTGTGGCTGCCCCTGGATCCCTGGAAGTGTCTCAGGCCAGGCTGGATGGGATTGGAGCACCCTGGGATGGTGGAAGGTGTCCCTGCCCGTGGCTGTGTGGTCTTCAAAGTCCCTTCTGACCAGAGGGACAGTCCTGGCACACGATGTCACTTTTTCAGCCTCCGTTTGAACCCCTGTCCTGGAGCCAAGGACCTGGCAGGCGATGCAAACTGCTCTGGGTGTGGGAGGGCTGTCCCTTTGGAGCCCCTGCCAGAGCCTGGATTTGCTTTGCCCTGATCTGTGTGTTTGATAAAACAGAGAGTTCCTGCCTGGAGTGTGCCGAGGAGTCACTGGGGGCAAATTCCTGATGGAAATCGAGCGATGTGCCGCAGCCTGAGCACACCGCACTGTCGGAAAGGGCACGTAGGAGAGGGACTGGACAGCTTCAAGGGCCCTCAGCCACATCTGGGGTCTCAGGAGGGCTGGCATGAACAAGCCTGTCACTGGTGATGAACTGCTGTCATTAATCCAAATAACCTCATCCCTTTGCCTTTCTGTTCAATTCCCGTGCTCTCCGGGGCTGCTCCTTGGGACTGAGGGATTTCCAGGGGGCTCCTCCTGAGTATCCCCATCTTCCTTCCCCTGGGCTGCCTGAATTTTCTTTCATTTTTTTCTTTTCCCTGCTCCTACGATTCCAGCCAGGGAGTGATTATCCCCAGCATGCCCACAGTGCTGCTCTGTCAGGCAGAGCTTCCCTTTTATTAGCTGGAACAGCCAGCAGGCCTTGGAAAGGTCTGGAGCACCAAAGTGCCTCTCGCTGGAAGTTAAGTGAGCTTTGTGTGAAAGCAGCAAGGACGCTTCCCTCTTGATTTGGATGAGGCAAGAAATGGCCTGAGAGCCTTTGCAGCTCTGGTTCATCAGTGGGAAGGTTTTTTGTGGGTTTTCCTATGGTTGTTGTGGGGTTTTTTAACCCTTCCTCTGAAGCATCCCTTTTTTCCCCTCTGTTTTTAAGATCTACCGCTCCAGTTACCACAGGCCTGAACAAAATAGCCTCGCTGCTTCTTTTTAGTGTTGCAGACTCCCAGCCTGGAGCTTGAGGCAGCTGGAGGGAGGGATTTGGGATAAAATCCCAGGTGCACACACACCCAGGGGTCCCGGGCTTGGAGCGGTGTCTGCTGAGCCTTTACCAAGGGGGAGATGGAGTCAAATAACTCACCCATCTCCTTTGGCAGGGCTTTAAAATGCAGCTTGGTGACTGATTGGGAAGAGCTGCTGGTTCTGAGGCTGGTGGCTGCCTCCTGAGCCCGATGCTGAATCCTTTATGGCTGTTGTGGGGGGGACATCCTGGGGCGAAGCCTGTTCCCTGCTCCCTCCTGCTGCAAAAAGGGGATCCTTGCCTTGAAAGCTGCAGCTGGATGTGGCAAGGAGGGAGGTGCTGGGGCAGTCCCTTCCAGCACATGCTTTTTTTCCCCCCCCTTTAATCCCACTTCACACACACGTTGTGTCCTCTTCCTTCCCTTAAAACCCCCCTGAACAGAGCAGGACTCCTTTGCTGGGATCCAGAGCGGTGTGGGTGGGAGAGCCCAGGATCTGTAGGCAGGGATGGCAGCGGTACAGCCACGCTCAGGGGTGGTGTGTGGGAGCCTGAGCATGCTGGACACTTCTCCTGCACTGTTTTGATGGCAGTGCTTGGAAGTCCAGCCAGGCTGCTGCCTGCCCTGGGTCAGAGGGAGGCTGTCTGCTTCCAGGCAGGACATGAGAGAGAAAGTGCCTGGCATCCCATTCCTGAGCAGCCTCGGAGTCAGGCCTTCAGCACCCTTACATTTGCCACATTGTCCCTTCCTGTAGATTTTCTAAGACCTGGGGAGAGGCTCCTGTCTTGTGAGAGCTGACTGTGTGTGCCACTCCACCTCATTTTTCACCTCATTTCATTCACCTCAGCTTTCCACTTCCTCCTAGTGCAAGAATTCCCACCCTTCTTCCCCCTCCTCCTTTTTTTCCCCTCCCTCTTTTTCTCCTTTAAGCCAAGCTTGGTTGCTGTTGGCTGCTCTTCCACCTTTCCATCCCAGGTTAGCATCATCTGCTCTGCAGCTTTGCTGTGCTGCTTCCCTGTGCAGCCCAGGAGGAGCCGGTTGGCTTGGTCTCCATGCCCCATCCCAGCCTTCCTCCCAGCTCAGGAGCTGCTGAAGAGAGTTTTTGTGATGGAAAATGGTTGCTATGATGCCCGTGGTGACTAGCAACCAGTGCTGGAGGCTCTGTAAAGCCAGTGCTGCCCCACTTGAAAGAAATTGGCAGTTCCTACTTCTCTCTCCCCAAAAATGAAGTTGCCCTCGCTGTGGAGGGGCGGGTGGCAGTGACTGATGCAGCAGGGAACAGGGACTCTCTTCCCAGAGCTCCCAGGGTGTTGTTTTAGTATCCCACAGATGCAGAAGTTGAGTTGGATGTGTTATTTGGCCTTTCCTTGGAGATGCCACAGGCGTGGTGAAAGGTTTGTGTGTTGCTTTCATAGAGCTGGCTTGTTGGGATTATCCAGGGCTTGGGAAACCCAACGTCATTTCCAAACCAGGCACAGCCTTCCTGCAAGGACTGAGAAGTTTAGAGGTGACATTTCCTTCTGGGCCTGGGGTTTTTGCTTAAAGGATGTCTTAATGTCATTTTTGCAGCCAGTGTTTGTTTCCTGTGGGATGGCAAATGTCTGGAAGCACCAACCAAAATACTTCCACTCCTGTCCTTGTTTTTAAGTGGAAGTAAACTGCTGGAAGTGAGGGTAACTTTTGGGTGCTAGTAGCTGTCAGTAAGAAACAGCTCCAGCTTTTTCCCTGGAAGGAGGAAGGTTTGAGTACTCCAGCTGAGTTTTGCAGGGAGGAAACACCCCTGTCTCCAGCCTCAGCTTTGATTTTGGAGTGGAGGAGGAAGAGAGAGGATTTTTCATGCTCTTTTCTCCTGCAAACACCATCTCAGGTGGGCCGTGGCCCCTTATTCCCTGTGAGGATCCATATTCTCCCTCCCATGTGCATACCAATATCCTGGCCTTTATTTATTTATTTCCTTTCGCTGCAGGGAATAGAAAGAAAAAAAAAATTAAAAAAAGAAAGGGGGCAAATTTTTTCACTGGGAACAAATCTCATTTTCAAGAGTCCTGACAAAATGAGCCATAAAATTACAATATTTCAAAGTGCTTTGTAATTCTAGCGTGGACGGCTCTTCATCATGGAATCTGAAAGCTCAGAAAATATAAAACTCATTAGATTAAAATAAACCACCTACCGCACAGGAGAAAAGCTTATTTATCAATATCAATTTACTTCTGATTACCCTGTTCTGCAATTTGTTATTTTTGGGAATTATGATTTGGGTATGGCTCACGCCAATATGGGGGTGGGAATAAGAAAAGGGGAAAAAAAAAAAAAAAGAAAAATCGGAATTAACTTGTAATTTTTTCCTTTTGAATCCTACTTATTGTAAAGCCCTGGCCAAGAGGCAGTAATGAGGAGAAAAGGTGCATTTCTAGCAGGGATTTTTTTTAAGGAGGGGAGAGGGAAGCTGGGAAAGGAGGGGAGGGTGGATTTTTTTGGTGTGAGGGGTGGTGTTAAGCGATGTGCTTAGCTGAAGGGCGTCCCAGGGGTGGTTTTTTGGATATTTGGTGGTCATCCCTGTTGGACCATCTCCTCCTGGCTGCTCTCCCAAGGTGGCCACAGTGATGGAGGGAGCCTGGGAGAGAGGGATCCTCCAGCAGCTGGATGGATGTGGGGGCCACCCCGGTGACAGCTCAGCTGCTTCCACCCCACCTCCTGCCTCAAATCCTGTGTGGGGACAGCGCTGTCCCTCTCTGGGGGACACCCCTGGTGTTTCATTGCAGGAAAAGGTGTTTTTTTTGGGAAGGCACACCCAGTTCCCTCCCCTGGCAGCCGCACGCGAGGCGCTTTGATTTACGCTTCCATTTCTTCTTCACGCCCCTAGAGCGGCGCGGAGAGGTTAGAGCTGTGGAATTCTGAGGCTCAAGCACCACGGTGCCTTTTTGGGGAAGGGGATGAGGGGACAGGGGTTCTGGGGGTGATTAAAGATGCCAGCTCTGCCAGCTGGGCTGTGATGGAGGCGATGGTGCGTTCTGCGCGCCCGCAGAGCGAGCGCCCCGGCAGTGCGCGTAAAAATAACCCAGCCCGCGTGCAGAGCCTGGCAGTCACTGTTGGAGCAGCCCCTGGCCCGGGCTGGAGAGGGTTTGGGGATATTCCAGAGGTGCCAGGAGGCTCCTGGAACATGTGCCAAGGGCTGGGGCAGGTGGGAGAAAGACTGGAAAACTTCTCTGCTTCACTTGAGCTGATTCCTAAACTTTCAAGGCCCGGATTTGTTTGCTCTGCGGAGTTTCCTCAGCTTCCCATTTCTCCAGCAGCTCCGTGAGCCTTGGGAGCAGCTGCCAGAGGATGGGGAAACCTCTGGTTTAACACCAGTGCTTTGACAGCCAGGAGGAGACAACACCTGAGCTCCCAGGGACGCCTTGCCCAGAGACATTATCATGCTGGAAACTGCACCGAGTGCTTCCTCCGAAGAGCCTCTTCCAGGCACAGGGTGCAATTTAATCTGCTCTTAGTCACAATTTTTAAAAGTTCTCCCCAGAGGCTTCTCCATCCCGGTCCTTAAATTTGCAGTGTTCAAGTGAACCATCTCGAAGAACCAGTGAAGAGCTGCAATATTAATGAAGACAGAGAAAAATCAAAATGACATTTCAGGCAATTACTTATGTAATGAAGTGGCTGACTTGGAATATCCAATATTTAGATTTATCATGACACTCGAAAGGGGATGCTGTCAGCTGCCTTTATTTCTACATCACGTAAATTGTTTCTCCACTGCCCTGCTGCTTTTTAAACATGGGCTGTGAAGCTGGGAAATAATGTTCACGCTCACTTGGGCTGATAGTGGTGCTGTTTGAGAAGAAAGTTAGCATTTGCTGTGGCATTTTGGCTCTGCAGAAGGCAGAGGAACTCATTTCCACCTCATCCTCCCTGGCTGCAGCACCAAGAGCTTGGGCTCTGCACTCGGTGCAGGGGTCTGGAGCAACAATGCTGAGATTTCCTCCTCCCCAAAACCTATTAAAGCGGGGGGAAAATCGAGATGTTTGGTGGTTTTTCTTAATCATGGGAATCTATTCCCCTTTTGTTGGCCAAATGTAGGGATCTAAAGGGCTTTTTGGGATGCCTGGCTCCTGGGAAAATGGCCTTTTTTATTTAGAAACTGGGCTTTTGGATGCTCTGCTGACACCAAGCAGAAGTCAGAAACGTGGGGCGGAGATTTAAACTCCCCTGCCCTGGCTGTGTTTTCTGGGGTGATGGGCATGATTGCACCTGAATGTCTTCTCAGGCTCGCACTGAAATACCTGAAGATGCACAGAATACACCACAGCACTGTTTTTCTTGTCTAGGCACGGGCCTCTTCATCCCAGAGACTCCCCGTGGCAAAATAGCGGGAGAAATTAGAATTTCAGGCCCTTTTCTGTGGTGACAGAGTTGTTGCGAGCTGTCTTCTCTGACACATCCATCAGTAAAAATAAAATAGGCGTAGCTATTGCTTTGGAGCCCCTTCAGGAGCATCCGTGAGGATTCCCATGAATCTCTTGGAGGGGGGGGAAGAGCCCTTCACCCTTAGCTGGGTTGGGATAGCTCTGCCCACTGCTGGGTAACCCATGGCTTGCAGAGCACCCAGGGGAACAGGGAGAGTTTCAGGGACAGCTCGCTGGGGTGTCCTGTCAGCCTCTGGCGCTTTCCTGTATAACGCACGTGGTTTATCTGTCCCTCTGGGGCGGAATCTTTTAAAATCTACGCGTGCGAATTCCCTCGCGAAGGGGCGCTTGGCTGAGGTCGTGTGAGGCTGTTTTGGGAAAAAAGCTTTGGGTTTGATGGTCTGAGCACCGAGAGAGGATGAGGATGTGGCTGTGCTGTAAGCTCCCTGGCGCTGCTTTATTCTGTTTCCTTCACGTGAGGAGCCTTGTGTTGAAAATTTGGGAGGTGGAGAGGGATGAGGGCATGCTTGGCATCTTCCCTGCTTTCCATGCTCCTGCAGTGCCTCCTCTGTGGCCACCCAGGTGCTGGGAGAGGTTTGAGGGGCTCTGCTCCCAAATCTTGGTGCCTCTCCAGTGATTCTGGGTCAAGATTCCTGTGCAGCTCTGCCAAAACATCTCAAATCCGGGTGCTGACAGCTCGCTGCCGTGTCACTCCAGGGTCACAGCAGCTCTTCCTTTGCTCCAGTGCTGGAGCAGCTCATCCTGGCTGGGGCTGCTCCTCTCCTGGCCACGGAGCTCACCCCTCACAGGAGAGGAGCTTTGGGAAGCGGAAAGGAAAAAATGGACCACCTCCTCCAGGTGAATCCCGGTTTCCATCGCCAAGGGGATGCTTGAAACAGGGCCCTGATGTCCTGGGGGGCTCCCCTGCAGCATCGGGGAACCAAGGAGCAACCCGGGGCAGGGCTGCACCCCGAGCCTGATTTAGGGAGACACAGTCATGTCTGAGAGGTGCTGGACTTGACACTGCCTCTCTTCTTTGACAGGAACCATGAAGCGTCGCGTGGCTGCTGCCGGCAGCTTCCTGCCTCTCCTCTTGCTCCTGGAGCTGGTCTCTCCAGGTAAGTCTGTCTCTGCTCTCTCCCTGCTCAGGGGCCCGTGTTTGCAAGGTGCAAAGGTGGCAGTTGCTGTGCTTGTGCTTGGTGAGGGTGCAAAGCCACACTGCTGGGGTGAAGGGGTGATGTGGGGGTGAGCAAATCTCCTGTCTCCATGGGATCTTTCGTGTCTCCATCCCATGAAATCATGGGGGCCTGCACTCCCGCTTTCCTCGCAGTCCTTACTTGACTGCACACACGGCATTAGATGGCCTTTCTTGGGAGAGAGCAGGTGGGGCTGGAAAAAGCCTTGGAGAAGGATGGATGTGCTGGTGAACCCAGCAGTGGTAGATGCTCCTGGCGTATCTCGATGAAAAGCTCTTGGCAGCTTCCAGATGCGGATTTACCAAGGCAAAGCTGGTGCTGGACCTGGCACGAGGTCAGTTTGCATAAATAAAACCTAAAGAAAACTGGAGGGAGGGATCACAGGCAGGGATGCAAACCAGAAGCTTGTTAGCTGTGCAGCAGAATATCACTGGCAAGGCTCTCCCTCTGCTTTCAGCAGCAAAATTATGACCTGAACTGTGTTGAGTATATGCTGGGTAGGGAATAACTCCTGTTCAAGCTGCAAAACCTCTTTTCTAATTCCAGATGGGGGGAAAAGGCAGGGCTGTGGGCCAGGAGAGCCTCCACAATAAGCTCTTTCCACTGATGCTCTGGGTCTTTCCTGGCACTGGAAAGGGGGGCTTCTGGGACAATGGTCTTTTTGGTGTAGGAAATACGCCTTTTGGGCCAGGTTTTGGCACATCACAAGGTGCATGGGAGCTGTAAATGTACAGCAAAGCCCCGTGAAAATTGGGATTGTTACATGACTGGCCCAAGCCCGCTGGGTGCTGGTGTGGGGAGAGGGTGCCTGTGTGGCTCTTGCTGATAAACAATAGCCAGTGTGTGTCCATTTGATAGCACTGTGCCCTTTGGAATAAAGGCTTTTTTCCCGGTTTTTTTTTCCCCTCCTGAAGCCTGGAGATGGCTTGCCCAGATTGGCAGCCTGATTAAGCAGTCAGTGGATGACATTAGCCGTGAGTGACAGGCGCAGTCAATCTCCCTCTGGTGTCGTGTTGGATCAAGGAGAGCCTCACTGGGTAACTGCCCTGGCGCTCCTCTGGAAAGGGGGACAAACAAGGAAAAAAGACATTCCAGCAAGTCCTTTACCTCCCCCAAGAGTCACTTGCCAGCCTGTCCCATTGGAAGTGGCATGGTGGGGGTCTGCCTGCCCAGCTGGGGACTTGCTCCCTCCTTGCAGTGACAAGCTGCAAAGCCTTGGACAGGCAGCACGTGGAGATGAGGATTGGGAGGCTTTGCAGCTCAGCAGCATTCCAGCCCTTCTCTCCTAAAGCCTGCCCAGGGCTTGGGTTGCCATGTCTCTGATAAGAAAGTGCTGTCACAGCTGCTGTGCCTGGGATAAGCGCCTGGATGCCCTGCCACACACCCTGGGCACTGCAAGTGACAGAGCAACTCCTCCCAGAAGGTTTGCAGAGCTCCTGGTGGAGCTATGAGCTGGGATATGATGGGCAAGTGGAGCCTGAGTGGGCTTGGGGTGTTTGGAAGAGGATGGTTCAACTCTGGCATGGCAGTGGAGCCTCCCTGCTCCTGCCTGGCTACTGCTGCAGGAGAAGAGCAGAGACCTCCATCACCCAAGGTTGCTCTGGAGCCTTCTCTTCTCCAGGCTGGACACCCCCAGCTTTCCCAGCATCTTCATGGCCTCCTCTGGAGTCTCTCCAGCAGGTCCATGTCCTTCCTGTGCTGGGGGCACCCCGTCTTGTGTTGGGGGTTACAGGGGTGCTGAGTCCCAGGGTATAACTGGGCGGCTGTGTTCTCTCTGAAGGGAACTCCAGCCTTTATCCTGGGATTTACAGCCCAAAGCTGAGGTGTCCTGCCTCCAGACCATCCCTCAGCATCTCAGGTGCTGGTCTCCCTCCTCTCTGAGTGCACAGATCCTGTGTGCCAGGTGGTTTGGAAGCCTCCCAGCACCTGCTGCAGCTGGATTCGGAAAGTGAAACTTATTTTTAGCGTGCTGGTGATACTAAGAAATGTATTTTGAAAGAGAAAGGTTTTGCAGAAGCGAGTCCTGTGTGCCAAGGGCTGCTGGGGGTGTTTCAGCCTCATTTGCCCCTCCTGGAGCCTGCTGGCCCCAGCATGGCAGCCGGTGACAAGTGTGCTGCCAAGCCTCTGGAGATGCTCTTAGCTCCCAAATAACCCATTTTGTCAGGTTCCTTTTATATTTTCTTTCCAGGTACTTAAATCCAGAGGCTGGGATTTAAATGTGCCTTTGCAGAGGCACGTTCTCTCTTTGGAGAGCTGCCTCCAGTGCTTTCCCATTTCTCAGGGTGTTTAACAGACCTGGTGCCCCAGGAAAGAGGGCAGCACTGAAAAATCCCTGTCTTGTTATGGAGGGAGCCCTGGGGGAGCTCGGGCTGCTCCCACCATCCTGTGCCCATGTCCTCAGGAGCTGGTTTGTTGGGATGCACACCTGGGACCTGTGTTCGAAAGGTCTCAGGAGCATCTCCTGCCTTTGAGAGCTCGGCAGGCAAAGAGGATGCTGAGGCTCGGTCTGTTCTTGTTTCCTGAGGTGGGATGCTGAACACGCTTCCCTTCCTGGGAAATCATTGTGTGCCTCTCCCGCCACCCCTTTCCTCACAACCCTGCAGCAGTAGATCTTTCCTGGCTGACTCTTTCCCTGGCTCAGGCTGCCTTTGTCACTCTCCTACGTGCTCTGCACTTGACTCTGTCCCCTAATGAGGCTGCGGGCCAGGGGCAGGCTCGCCAGCTCCCAGCGCCGCCAAAGCGGCAGTGGCAAGGAGCGAGCCTGGTTATTAAAGGTGAAAGGAGGCAATTAGAGGGGAAAGGCAGCTGGGTGATGGGAGAGGCAGGGAGCACGGAGGTTCCGCTGATGAGGCGGAAGGCTCTCAGCTGTGGGAACAAAGCAAAGGTATTAATCCTGGGCTAAACCAATAATTGATGCTCCTGGTCCCTGTGCTGTCGGCTCTCCCCCTCCCCTCTGCCTTTTGGAAAATACCAGATCCAGAGAGGCTGCTGGAGGGAAGTGGCTCCCCTGCCAGCTTTTATGGAGGGGCCTCACAGGGCTTTCTGTCCTCCTGCTAGCTCTCCTCTTCGGACTTACCCCTTGCCAGCATGAGCCCGGTGCCCTGTGAGCATTCCCGAGCCTTTCCCAGCCTTGCTGGTCCGTGCCAGGGAAATAACTCCTTGTTTTTGTCCTCTTCTCAGGCCAGGGCAACCGCCTGCCGTACTTCATCAACTACTTCTTTGACACCTACCTGCTGATCAACGAGGACACACCTGTGGGTAAGTGGGATAGGCCCACGGGCTGCCACCACACCCTGGAAAAGTATGGAAAAAGAATGCTTTTCTTCTGATTGGCAGGTGGAGCTTTTCCTTCTTTATTTAGCTGGGGATCGGTTTTTAGTAAATGCAGAAATCGACCTGGTCGTTCTTGGCGCCTTCCCGGGCTCTCAGTCCATTAAACTTGGGGTCTTCAATCAGGGCTCGTGACTGGCGTTTAATGCGGGAGGAATCGATCGGGAGGCTGGGATGGAGCCTCTGGAGGTCCCTTCTCCCACCTCCAGCCACGCAGCCCGAGCAGCACCTTCCTTAAGGAAGGGCTCTTACCTCACCCACATGGCTACCAGAGTTGCTGAGGGTTGGAAGAGTCTGGAGAGATCTCCAGTGGCTGCTCAGCTCAAGCAGCGCTCCCAGCTGGGCCTTCTGTCCCTTCTAGCGTCCTCTTGGCCAGGCATGTGCAGCCCCTGTGGGATTTGGGGTGGTGTCTGAGCAAGCAGGTGGGATGTGGAGTTTTGGTTTGGGTGGAGAAGCCCTGGGAAAGGGAGCAGGAGTGAGAGCTGGTTGGGAACATTTCAGTGGAAATGCTTCCTCACAGAGCACCTTGCTCTCCAAGTACTTGAGCTTGAAATACCTCGTGGGAATTGGACTAAACTTCTATTTTGTCAGAAAATAGGGAGATTTCCTACAGCCTGCTTTCCAGTGAGGTACTATGTGGGTCAAGTTGTTCTTGGAATTACTCTGGCAGTTGAATTTCTTTCTTTTTTTTTCTTTTTTCAACTTTGTATTACACTTTGTATATGTATATAATTGACTCTTAAGAATACGGGCACCTCGAGATTTTGTTTCCAGGTGCACCAGAGGGAAATGTCAGCCTGGGAAGTGTTGACACACACAGTCATTTCTGTGTATCCTGCTGTTGGTAGGTGTTTTCTGAGTTAAGGTTTTTAAACTTTTTTTTAAAAAAAGCAGCATCTGGAAACACCTTTGTGAGATTCTGAGTGTGAGGAACAGAACAGTTTCCTGGGGGAAAAAAAAAAAAAAAAGTCTTTTTTTGAGGTCTGTTTGAGCACCCATTCCCATGACATCCCTCCCTCCAGCATCCCCTCCCTCCAAACCCCTCCCTGCCTGCTGCCTGCCATGCCAAAAGGGATCTTAAGCAACAATTAAGAGATCATTCCCCCTCTAATCACTTACAAGAGTAAATTAGTCTTGTCAGGAGCTATTAAGACAGAGAGCTCAGAATTCATTAGGCGAGATTGGGCCGAGGGAGCTGCTGGCGCTGCCGCCGGTCCAGGCTGATTAATTTCTCCCAAAACATCATCAATGCCCATCTGTTTCATTTAGGTCTGGGGAGAGCAATTTTCAGGTGGACTGACCCTGTAGTCAGTTATTCCACCCAGAAGTAATGGAAGCGCGCACACACACACACACACACACACACACACACGTGCAGAGACGGGAGCTCCGGGAAGGCGCTGGGGAGGGAATCGTAGGAGAAAGGCGGGAGATGCCTTGGAGAGGAGGATGAGGAGGAGAGGGATGGTGATTGGTTGGGCTGTGGTGGCATGGGCAAGACAGGGCCCACAGGAGAGCTTGTGCCAGCCGCCAGCAGCTGCATCACCCTGAGTTTTACTTGGAAAAATGGGAGTTCTGACTGGATATAATGCCCCTTTGGAGAAGAAGGTGCAGGAGCAGGACTGTCCCATCTCTATCCTGCTGCTGTTTGCCTTAAGCAAAATCATTCCGAGGGCCGCTTTGCTCAATCCCAGACCTCTTGGAGGGCTGTGTGCTGCGGGTTCCAGGTGAGCTGGGAAGGTGGTGTTGCTGCCATGGGGGTCACTGCAGCCCTGGATGGTCCCAGCAGCTGGGAATGGGCAGGCAGCACTCCAGGCTCCTCTTGGTCGGGGTCCCTGCCACTGCCAAAGGAGCGTCCTCTTAGCATAATGCAATGACTGGAGTCTAATTGCCCAGCAAATGGATTTGCTGTGAGCGGGACAGGGATGGGAAAATGAAGATGATCCATCATGTCAGGTCTGTAAGTAGCCTTATAACCACCCAGCTTGGATTCACCCAGGTTTCTCTGAAAGCTTTCATGCCTCAACGCCTCGCAAAATGCGTGACAAAAGAGGCCATTCAGACGAGTGTAATTCCACTTCCCCTTCATCCTAGCGATAACATTTTAGCGTCACTGGAATAATGTTGTCTTAAAAGAGTGGGAAACACTTCATCCACTGCACTTGAGGTGATAACATGCACTTGGCCTTGCCCTCAGGCCGTGTCGTGTCAGGGACATGGTCACCCAGGTGGGGATGATGTGTCATCATCCCCATCAGGTAATTCTTGCTTAAAACCAGCAGAGGGATCTTAGGTCAGGTTGCAGGGGGGCTGTGAGCACTTGCTGGGCGGTGCCCCTGCATACGGCAGGGGCTTGTACCAAGACGACCTTTAAAGTCCCTTCCAAACCATTCCATGATTCCATGAAGGGCTGGTGTCCCTTGTGAAGCCTGCTGAGGCTGAGCAGTGCACGGCACAGGGAAATCCACGCTGGGATGCCCATTCCCTGGGAAATGCCAGCATGAGGATGTGCTGGGGGAGCTGGTGACAGCACCTGCTGGCAGGTGGGGAGGCTGGGCTCCCGCAGGACCTCTGCCAAGGCTGCCTGCTGTTTGATTCCATTACTTATTCCCAGGTAGGAATGTCTACAGCTGAGGCTCTCGGCTCTCCACCCACCAGCCTGCTGTGACTGGTGAGCCGCTCAGCCACAGCTCCCCAAAATTTGGCTGCCTCAGCACCTCCTCCCACCTATTACCCTGGGACAGCACAGGGCCAAGGAGAACCCCCAAGTCAGCAAGTCCCAGGGTCAGGAGCAGTGACCTGGGCTGAGTTTGCTGCTCAGAGCCAGCTTTTCCTTCCCTCCGGCTCCGTGTCTCTCCCAGGAGGCCTGGGCTGTGCTCTCCATCCCGGGGTCCACCGTGCTCAGAGAGCAAGGCGGATGGATGGATGGATGGCTGACAGGGAATTTCATGGCTTGCTCTGCCCTCTTTTTGCTCTGTGCAGCTTTTGCTGAGCTGGCAAACGCTGTGAGCAGGGATATTTCTCCACTAAATTTGAATAGGCAGAGCTGAACCTTGCTCTTTAAGAGAGCTGCTCCAGAATGGGCTGCAGCAGGCACTGCCCGTGGAGCTGTGGCTCTCGCTGTGCTCTCTGCTGCAGCCTAAGAGGAGCCAGGGATAGTGGTGTGCCACTGGTGAGGGTGCACTTTGCTGGCTGGTGGCCATTAAAGGGTTTAGGTTGGCATGTGACGCCTCGTGCCTGCTAGGATGGAATTTTTTCGCAAGAAAACTAAAGAGGAAGGTGGTATTTCACAGGCAGGGTGCTCTGTGGTAACTCCTCACGTGGATCTGAGGCAGCACACTCCTCTGATATTTGTGGATGATTCGATTTAATTCTCTGTCCTAGGCAAGGACCAGGCCAGAGGGCTTTTCTTCTCCAGGCAGGGAAGGATTCCATCCTCCGCACTCTGTATCTCTCCTTTCCAAGGTGTTCACCTCTTCCAGAGATGCCTTTTGCTGGTGTGCTCTGGTCCTGGACAGGGGGAGATGCTTTGGCACCCAGGAGAGGTCCCTGTGGGTGCTGGGCCACTCAAGCTGCTGCTGAAGATATGGTTATCAGTGTGGGATTGAGCACGGGCTAAACCTGTTTGATCCCGCAGCTGTTGGCATCTGCTGGGCGCCACCGCGGTGCCTGGGCTCCTCCGGATGCATCACTGGAAGGAAAATGACAAAAAAAATTTAAAAATGCTGTCTCTCTGATCACTGCATGCCTCTGGACTGATTCAATCATTTCAGAGCTTGGATATCCATGCAGGAGGATTGGAGGCCATCTGTTGGGGGCAGATTTGGATGGAGGACTGTGGTCACCTGAGCACGGCATGGCCACCAAACCCTTTTCCCTTTGGTGGCTCCGGGTGGGAGACACCCCCTTACCTGCAGGAGCCTGCTGCTGGAGAAGGGGATGTACCTGCTCTTGTGTCCCTCTCGCTCAAAATTAGGTGTTAAAGCTAAAGAGAGAATTATAAACTAACATCGGTGTGCCACGGGGTTAAAAGTCAGGGTGGCAAGACCAGAAAGTACCCTCGAGGTGCACTGTTAATGAGCTGCTAATTGGTTAACCCGAACCACGAGGAGGTGAGGTTCGGGATGGTTTTAAATTTTGGAATTAAAGCCTTTTGGGAGTAGGGCAGTAGGAGGAACATCGGGAGCATGGGGCAGTGCAAGAGCTGTAGCCAGGACTCACTGCCTTCCTCACAGCCACGGGTGAGCTGTTAGTGGGGAAAATTATCCCTGTGTTTGTGTGTGTTTGCTGACACAGCTCCGAAAACGCCCCACAGAAAAGCTAGTGCCCCATCAGGAAACAATGCTACGTGTTTAGATCTATTTGTTAAGGGTTCTCCTTCTACCCTGCAAAGCTGGGTTTCTGCTAGACCAGCATTTAGGCCTAGCTGAAGGTAGGCTTGTAAGATGAGGTGGATTTATAGGGGTCACCATGGCGATGCCCCTGGATCCCTGGGAGTGTCCAAGGACAGGCTGGACAGGCCTTGGAGCAGCCTAGGATAGTGGAAGGTGTCCCTGGCCATGAGAGGGGGTTGGAAAGGGATGGTTTTGAGGGTTCCTTCCTCCCCAAACCATTCTGTGAGAGGACAAGGGCAGCTGCCCATCCCTCTGCTGGGGGATTGTCTCTGACAAGCTTTGACTGCTGGTGAAACCAGGCTGCTGCTTGTAAAGAATCCCCAGCTGGGTGGGAAAACGGGGTGAAACAAGTGGGGCAAGTGCATGGTGGCACTTGGTGGCTGCTTACAGAGCTGGGGGGCCAAGTGTGTTGGCACTGGCACAGGAGCTTGTGGTTCATAGTGGTAAAAAACCTCACAGAGCTGCATTTTCCATTTGTCTGACAGAAATAAGGCGGGTTGGCAAGCGCCAGAGGACCCTAAACTCCTTGGTCTGCTTGCTGGGTGGCTGCCCAGGAAGCAAACGCCTGTGTGCAGCAGGCAGAATGGATTTGACCTTTTAGGAAGGGTAATTCCAGAGGAATATGGACTCTGGACTCATCCAGACTCTGGCTGTGATGGAGATTGCGTGTTTTTGAACCTGTCCCCAAGCTTCCTTGTGGCCATGGCTGGGATTCTCCTTCACAGAGGGAGGCTGTGGCCGCCTCACCTTTCCTCTTCAGCGTTTATCTGTCACCCAATGGCTGTTTGCTGCCTACAACTGAATTTTCAGGGTTCTTGAGTGCTCTTCAGAGGAGCAGCCTCGTTTCTAGGCGTGCTGGCAACCCTAATGAACAGCAATATTTGAGGAGAGCTTAAGAAGGGGATCTCAGCTCTCCCAACTCAAGCCCTTTTTCTGTCATTCGAAGGTCCAAATTACTTGTTGAGCTGCAGAAAGTACAGCATCTTTAATGAAAACTTAAGGCTAGAAAATTAGTTATTCCCAACATCAGGAAACTTAAGCTTTTAAAAAAAAAAAAGCCCCACTCCCACCCAAACCCTTAACCCCGCGTCATTAAATTAATCACTTCATCAATCACTTAAACTTTCATATCTGCTTTGCTAATAGGCAGTAACATTAATGCTGGTGTTTAAGAAGGGGAAGAGGGAGAAGGAAGAAAGTATATTTGCAATATGGACTCATTAACATGCCAGGGTAACCTTGCTCTTGGCAAACGCCTCATCAAGCCATCCCGAGGTTTGATCTCGCCACCTTTTGAGCCCTGGCACGGGGGCCAAGCCCCTTCCAGGGAGAGGGAGAAAGATGTGTGAGTTTGGTAATGAAGGCTGGGGTGATTTTTTTATGTCTGGGATGGCTTTTGCAGCATTAATTATCTGTACAGGGCTGTCTGTGGGAGCTTCATTTGCGGGCTGGCTTCTTGCTGGCTGTGCCCCTTGTTACTCTGGAATGCCCGGGCTTGGATGTCAGCACTGTCCCAGCTCAGGTAAATTGGGCCTTCCAGGCTGATTGGAGGCATTAACATGGGTGGACAAACTGATAGAGAGCAGGGATAATCATGTGAGTCAGGCTTAACAAAGAAAAAAAAAACACAGGAGGTGGGAAAAGCACGTAGGTATGGATATGTGTGTAATTCAAGTTAGGAGACATATATATATATGTGTGTATCCTTGTGGAGGTATTCATATCCTGAGGGAATATTATTAGCCAAGGGTAGTAATTCCTCCCCCTGTGCTGGAGGGAAATACTTGCATTTGCATACAACCATCATTTTATTTTTGGTGGGGAAGGTGAGCTTGTGATTTCACTATCAGAAAAAAAAAAAGCTCTGGTTGCAAACAGTGCTGAACACGCTTGTGTGTTTTGCCAGATCAGAAATTTAGCAGTATTTGGGTTGTGTGAGCTTAAAGGAGAAGGAAAAATCCCCAGCCCAAACTCCTTTACCTCCTGCTTCTAATGTTGGCACATCTGAGATCTCTGCAATCTGGATCTGCCCCTGGATCCCTGGAGGTGTCCCAGGCCAGGTTGGATGGGGCTTGGAACAACCTGGGATAGTGGAAGGTGTCCCTGCCCATGGCAGGGGTGGAACAAGACATCTTCAAGCTCCCTTTCTACCCTGTGGAAGGCACTGTGGAAGTCCTTTTCTTTAAGAAAAAGAAAATTCAAACTATTTGCTGCCACAACCCATGGTTGGGGCTTACTGGTGTAAAATAAGCCCAAAAAAATGCCGAGGGGAAAAAAACAACAACAACAAAGAGTTAAGGAAGGTCCAGCTTCTTTTCTTGATTGCCAGGGTGGCAGGGCCAGCTCTTGGGAAGCTTGTTTTCTCACGTTTTCCGTGGTTTTGGGGAGCGTGGGTCGCCTCAGTGTTGCTGCAGGACTCCATCCCCTCCCCGTCTCCCGGCTTTTAAACTGATTTATCGCCGGCGTGTGCTAATGCACCCTCCTGCCTTTGGGATGGCTTAATGTGCTTGATTGGCAGGGGGAGTTAATAAATTGGTTCCTCCTGTCAGACTGCTTGGGTACATTGATGGCTTTTGAATTAACTGTGGCCACTTGGGGAGGGGAGGTGGGGGGAAAGAAAGCGTTGTTGGACAACTCCGTGAAAACATCTGCTCCGTTTGCAGCGCTGGTCAGGGCAGTGAGAAAGCTCCGTGAGCTCCCTCTCTTAAAGATTTATTAATATTGCTGGGTACACGAGGGGGAAAGATTTCAAACGCTTGACATTTAATGGTTAGTAACTCAATTTTATTCCATTCATCTGCATGGCTTTGTCAGGTGCCTGCTCTGGTGTTGTATCACGGAGGTTGTCTTGCTGCCTGTGAGCAATTAGGAGGATGATTTGGTACCTGAGACTGGAGAAACTGGTTTATTTTTCCTTTCTAATTGATTGTTCGCTTTGAGGTGAGAGCCGGTGCCGTGGAATGTAATATCCTTTCATAAACAGTGATGTGGTGGCTTTACTTGCTCTGCTCTTTTGGTTTCAAGCAGTTAATTTGAAAAGAGGAAGGAGAGAGGGGAAAAAAGAGACTTTGAAATACGTAAAGTCCAAGGGAGAGGAACAATTTGGGGTATGGAGAGAAGCGAGGAGCATCCTCCCAGACAGAGATTAATGGTTGTTAATAATGATTTTGGGAAATAGAGGGGAAGGAATAAGATGTGGCAGAAGACTGTAAAATAAGAAACAGCACTGCGGAAAGCCCTGAGTGTGGAAATGCACCTTTTCCCGTATGACAGCAGCATCAAATTAAACACATCCTGCCGGATAAAGCAGCGTTTCCCTGTGAAGGAGCAGCCATGTGTAGTGGGGTTTGGTGAGGCAAGAAGTGAGGGGACCACACAGAAAGCACTGCCCTGCTTTCCACACCTCTCCCAGCAGCTCTTCTAAGGCCATAAAGGCTGGGGGAAAAACATCTCCTGGGATTTGCAAGTTGTCCTTTGCCTTGGAAGAATTGCCTGCGCTCCCATCAGCTGCAGAGCGAGGGCTTGCAGACAGCAGCATCAGCCAGAAGTCAGTGCCCCACCTGCTTTGGTGTGGTGAGGGAAAGGGTCAGAAATTAAGGCTCTGTATTGGGGAGGGGGGAAAAAAAAAAATTCCAAGCTGGTTTCATCACACTGCAACAGGATGATCTCATGGAGCCATAAAAATTGGCAGCATCCCCGAAGTTCACAGAACACTGGCAGGAGAATGAGTTTCACTGGTGCTGGGATGCTCCACAGGCAATTTCTGGCAGGTATACGTGGGAAAAGAGTCTCCTAGGAGAAAGGAGAG
This sequence comes from Cyanistes caeruleus, assembly GCF_971803275.1. NCBI lineage: Eukaryota > Metazoa > Chordata > Aves > Passeriformes > Paridae > Cyanistes > Cyanistes caeruleus. The sequence goes on along the minus strand of NC_141708.1, from coordinate 35,274,729 downwards.
GCCTCCATGGATTTTAAACCAGGAGCTTTTGATTTTGCATTCCAGGTTGTAAGTTGGGTGTGTAATTTTCTTTTTTATCTTGCTGGTTAGTTCGTCCCAAAAGCCAAAATTACTGTGCTCGGTGGACATCCTGCAATCAAATCAGCTGGAATCTGTTGGACAACCTGTTTACCAGTGGTGATATTCCCCCCAGAAGCAGAAGTTCACCCCAGGACCCAGTAAATACTGTAGGTGGTCTGGGTTTGCTCTTTGTGTATCCCACACCCAGTGGTATTATCCAGGTGGGCAGAGGGACAGTTTTCACAGGGATGCCGCTCCCAGGAGAGGAGGAATGCTCTTTAAAAGAAGTTTTTTCTGTCATGGATCTGCACACAGCCTCTTCTGAACAGGATGCAAGGTCAGAATTTGGGGTGGCCTGGCTGGAGCGGGGTGACGAGGCAGGGCTTATCCCTGTTTTCCATGAAACCCGCTGCTGTGTGCAAATGGCCCCAGGTGCCTGGATAATGGCATCCCTAATTGTGCCCTGGACGAGGTTAACTGCTTATCTGGCAGCCTGACACCTTTATTGTTATTAATGTGTGAATAATGTGCTGTGGTGGGGTTTTTAGGCATAACTTTGGTAACAAATATTTTCCTTTTGTTTGCTGGCTGTGGGGATTCCCAGGCTCCAAGGGTGGGGATTCCAGGCGTCAAGGAATGCTGCTCCTGTTTCTTTCCATATTAAATGGTCACTGCAGCCCTTCCCCTTTATTTTTCCTGTGAGTAGAGGTGGTAGTGAGCAATTCCTTTGGTGAGTCTGGAGTTTCTTGGGACAGCGGGTGTTTGGAATGGGACATGGAGGACGAGGAACCATCAGTCAGATGGGGCTTGGGATTTTGGGGTGCACACAGGGATGGGGAGGCTTAGGATGCTGCCAGGCATGGGTGCAGGTGCCTGTGGGGCTGAGGGTGCTCTGGCAGGGGCTGGATCTGTCCTTTGGAGCTGGTGGGGAAGGGAAAGGGAGCTGTGGAGGGCAGGAGGCAGCTACAATCTGTCGGCTCCACGAAAAGTAGTTTTTGTGATGTAACTTGCTATTAAACAGGATAACAAGGTCAATAATGCCTTTGCCTGGGAGAGCTTCAGCCAACGCTTCTATCAAAACCAATATTAATTTTCACTAATTAGGAGCTGCAGCTAATGAGTGTCACAGCTAATTTGCCTCATCCATAACGAGGGAGAGGAAGGGGTCAGGCGTCTGGGATCAGAGCCTGCAAATCTGCCTCCTCCCTGCTCCCCCTGTCTTCCTGGCCCAACATGTGTTTGTCACCTGGGTGGCTTCTGTCTGCAGGGACATGGGAATACGTGTGTGTGGTCCTCTGCTGCCTTCCTTGGAGCATGGGAATGCTTTGGGAAGGCAGGGGAGGAGCTGGATGGGGACACGCGATGTGCAGCAGGTGTTGGCTGCTCCAGCGAGGGGAGGGAAAAAGAGCTTGGAAGGATGTGAAAGGGAAGTCTTTGGAAAAGAACAGAGGATGCCTGCTATCCCTGAAGGGGAAGTCGGAGCGGAGTGTTTGCTCTTGAAACTCTTTTAATTTCAAAAGCCTTTATTGTGTGTTTTTTCCCTGTTCCCTTCCATTCCTTTTACCCACACAAGCCAGCCTGGAAAGAACCAAATGGTGAAGCAGTGAGTCTGTCACCATCCACAGCCTTGTGGATGTCTAGGGAATCTTTCTCTCGTCTTTGATTCTGTGACAAGCTGGCCAAGTGTTGCAAATGTTTGTGGGGAGTGAATTTTGTAATTTCTTGTAAGCAGGTCGTCTTCCTGCACATGGTCGCGGGCAGGAGTGTTCCATGGACGTTGCCAGGAGTGTGAAGAGAAAGGTTTCTGATTTGGAATTACCCCTGTTTGGCTTGCAAACTTGATCTGATGGCTCAGACGAGGGAAGAAAGGGCGCAGCGAACACTGCATCCCTCTGAAACATCTGTATAGTCTGCGCTTTCCAAACAAGCCGCAGTCGAAGAATTATCCACAGGGATTATCGCTTTAAATAAGAATACACCAGAGAAATTTGTGGTCTGCTGTCAGACAGCTTGTTGTTAGGGATGGCTAAAATTGACTGAATAAATGATTCACTGGTTTCATTCGCGTTGCCCTGACTATAAACCTCAGGAGTTTTCCTTGTCGGAATTGATCTGTTCTGCCGGCAAAGCCGCGAGCGGCACGCGCACCGCCAGCCCGTCCTGACGCCTTGTAGGAGGGCAGGCAAGCTCCTGCCTTGTCCAGGGGATCTTTCCTAACAGGCACCCTCCTCCTTGGGGTGTCTGGGGCTTTGAGAAATGGTCTTGGATTTTAGGCATGTCCTGGGAAACTCCCACGGGAAAGAGAAGAGCCTCTCTTGGAAACCAGCTCGTCCCAGAGCATCCTTTTGGGGCATCCCGTGAGGTTCAGGTGGGGACTGCTTGTGGTCCTGGCTCTCATCCATGTGCTTGGTGGGCTTTGCCTCCAGTTTTGTTATCCAGCTGCCTGGCTGATCCTGGTTTGGGCAGGTGTATTTGATTATTTTATTTTTCTTCATGTCTTGGCCTCAAATCGCCACCCAGCCCGCAGCAACTCCCAGAAGGTGTTTTCCCTTCCCCTGTTCCAAGGCTCACTGCACCCTCAAATGTCTGGACTTCTTGTTCTTCAACAGCTCCTTTTATCTGTCATCAGCCTCAGTGGGGAGAGGAGAATATATAAACATAGATAATAACGTATATTTAATATACAGGAGAAATCTGTGCCCTGAGGCTGGGCACGTTATCTGGTGGGCCTCCCCATCCCCTGCTTTCCCTTTGGTGGGGGCCAAGGTGGCTGAGAAAGTTTCTTGGAGCTTATTGCCCAGGGAAAAGCGACCTTCAGGCAGAGTTCTTGGGGGGAAAAAATCTTCCCCAAGCGTGACAGATTTGGCTATAAATCTCCAGATTAATGCCCAGGTTCCCAAGGTCTGTCATCCTGCCTGGCACGTGAGCTGCTCAAAAACAACGTGCAGGCTCATCAGTCATTTGGGAGGCTGCAGGGAGCCTGTGGACATGCCTGTGAGGGGACACGAGGGACAGATGGGACAACATCCTCATCTGAGGCCACACACAGGCATCCCAAAACCTGAGGAGCCAGGGGTTGTGTTTGGGGCAAGAAGTGGAGTTGGAAGAGAAGTAGAGGTTTTGCATGAGGAATAACTGGGGTGAGGAGATGGAGGGCCAGGGTCTCTCTTTTATTCTTTTTTTTTTTTTTTTTTTTATGGAAAGAGTCAGACTGGTTTTAAAGCAGATTCATCACGAGTATCTCTTATTGGTACAGGTTATTAAGTCAGTTATGAATTTCTTGCACTTTCACTCCCAGGAAAATCTTTCCCTTATTCCTTTTGCATTCGCTCTTGATTGATAAGGTTTATTGTCACTCTTTAATAACCACAGATATAATCTCAGCCCAAATTTGAGGAATTTATGGGAGTTACCTAGGCCAGGGTATCTGCATCCTGCCAAGGACAAGGGCTAAAATAAAGGACAACCAAAAAAAAAGGAGAAGAATGGCTCTCTTTTAATGGGAAGGAGGAAAAAGAGGTGCATTTCTTGCAAACGGCAGCTCACTGCTCACAAAAGCAACACTTGTGATGTGGTTGGACTGGGGGGTTTGAGTTTATTTTGGGGTTTCCTTTGAGGTTTTTAGCTGTCCCTTGTGCTGTGGGGATTGGCAGCCTCTGGGGCAGCATCCCCAGGGCTGTGGGGTGGCTTATCTCTCGGCCACGATGCACCAAGGATCATTTTTGGAGATCCGTAAGGTCCTTCAGTAGAGCCAAGGGGCCAAGTGGCTGATGTGGACTCAATCTTTTATCAGTTTTAGGTGGAAAGAGCAGGGTGGGTTTTCTTCATCCAAGAAATGGCCCAGTAGCCCAGGAAAGATTCAGCTCTAGTGAATGCGCTCTGAAGAGGCTGGGATTGCACAGGAGTTGGAGGCTGCTGCCCCAAAGGGACTGGAAAAAAAATGGATATGTGTGACACAGGAATCTCTGGTGTGTACAAGGAGCAGGGAGATGCTGAATTTGGTGGTCAGTACCCCTTTCTCCCTCAATCAGGGCTTCGGGGGACAGAGAAGCTCTGAAAGTCTTTGCTCTGAGCAATTGAAAGAAAAAAGCCTAAAACTGGGACTTATTGGATCACTTTCCTCTTCATAAATTTCCACTTTTAGAACAGTCTGTGAAACCTCAGTGATTGCTTTCTTTTTGCCTTCAAACAACCCAGCAGCTGGGATTTAGTGTGGAGTTTTGTGTTCAGTTTGGATTTTGAAATGTTATTTGGTTTCACATGTGACTGAGTGGGGTTTTTTTGAGCGCTGGCTGTTCTGGACACCCGGTGAGGGGTGTGTAGGCTCAGCCACCCCTTGCAGCTCTGACCCAGCCTGCAGAAAGAGCAGCCAGGCTCTCACAGGTCACCTTGGCCAGGGGAATCGTACAATCCTGGAATGGTTTGGATTAAACCATCTCATTCCAACCCAGGAATCCACTATCTCAGGCTGCTCCAAGCCGCATCCAACCTGGCCTTGGACACTTACAGGGACCCAGGGGCAGCCACAGCTTCTCTGGGCAGCCTGTGCCAGGGCCTGCCCACCCTCACACGAAGAATTTCTTCCCAATATCCCATCTAGCCCTGCCCTCTGGCAGTTTAAAGCCATTTCCCCTTGTCCTGTCTAGCAGAAGATGAGAACTGCTCCTGTAGGAGGATTTGTGATTTCAGATGTGTCACAGCTATCATACAACCTACAATTTGTAGTCGAGGAGGAGCCTGGGCTCGTTGTATGCCCAAGGGATTGCATCAGTCTTGGAAATAGCCCTTCACTGGTTCCCTTCTCACCCTGTTCTCTCTTGCTGCTGTGATGAAATTCCTGCAGTGTTTCCCATAGTCCTGAGGCAGAGGACACCTGGGTAGGTAGCACCCTGAACCAGGAGCCCCGAGGGTTTTTGTAAGCTGCTGTGGAAGTGATTGAGGGATGCTTTTGGTGCTGTTCTGCCTAAAATTTATTAATTCTGGTGTCCAACCCTGCTCTTCTTCTCTTTGTGACAACTTCTGGGCTGTTACCTATAAGTAGAACCATATAAAAGAAAAGCCTTGTTAAATCAGACCTTGGTATTTCAGCTAAGGTAGCAACTAGCCTGAGAAGTTCCCCTGAGAAAAGAATCATAAGAATAAAAATCAGCTTGCAGAACAATCTATTCTTGTGAGAAAACAGTTTGCACCTATAGAAATGAAGTCTATCCTGTGAGAATCCATGGGAAAAAAAAAAGTAAACATATCTAAAAAGAAAAAAGTTTAATGAACACATACACTAACCATTACCAACAAATCAACTGAGCTTTGATAATTTGCTAACCTACTGAATTCAAGCACAGTGCCTTCTAATACCATATAAAAAATAAACTGTGTACAATAAAGGTTCAGCTACACAGAGAAACAAGTGTCTTTGTCCATCTCTGTTACAGCACTGGAAGAGCTGTTCTGTGCTTTTATTTGGGAAGATTTTTGGAGGCTGGATGCTGTGTGTTTGCGTGAGGATGTTTTTTGTGCAGGTGCCTCCACAAACCCTCGGAAAGCTCTTTCCAGAGGTAGATTGCATTCCATCAAAATGCAAAGGCATTCCCACCTGGCCACAGTGACCATTTATGTGGGGTGAGCTGCCAGTTGCCAGCACTCAGAGCGACACTTGTAGGAGCAATTAGCGAGAAATCCTTTGCCTGAAATATGTTTTTAATAAACCATTCACCGGATATATTCAAATAACAAATAAATTCCTGCAAACCCAAGTATCTCCTTGCAGACAACTCACAAATGAGAAAGGCTAAATTAATTGAATGCTCCAGCCACTGGGGATAATGGTCCAGCTGTAACAGAGCTCTCCAGATGTTTGTTTGCAGAAGAGTGTGCTTTCATAGGAAAAGAAAAACACTCGTGGGTATATTAACTCAGAAACAAGTTTACAGCTGTGTGCTCTGCCTTGCTCTCCCACCAGCCACTGTGGAGCTCTGTTCCAAGGTTTCCTCTTGCAATAAACAGCCTCTTTATTTCTCTCTCATTGTCCTCTTGGCCACGTTTAGGCAGCTGTGACGTCCAAAGTGAGGCGATGGTGCTGTGAAAGGCTCCTGGGCTCCAGCAGATATCCAGGGTGTGCCACGTGTTGCGAGTACAGCTGGAGCGCTGCTGCTCGTGGTCGAGGCTGTTGTGGCTTGGCTTCTCCCTGGTTTTGGGAGAACAAACCCCAGGGAGTTGGGAGAACAAGGGGCTGTGTGTGGCTGGTGGGAGCTCTCAGGGATGAGTGGAAGAGCCTCGGTGGCTGGGCTCGGTTTAATTCCATCTAAATGCTGGAGCTTTGCCCAACTTCTCCCGGAGGAGCTTGGCTTTTCCAGCACACTGGAGCCATTGGTCCAGCGCTCTCCATCCGTTTCCCTGGGCCTTGTTTTGATTCTGTGGTTAAACAGGCCAAGCTGGATGTGGAGCCCCGTAGCTGAAGTGTCCCATTACTCACAGGTGAGGGGACAATGGGACCTGGGGCCGCTCTTAAATATCTCTCCACGTTGGCATCATTAATAACCGCGGCACTGGCACCACTGGCTCCTAAACAGCCTCGTTTATCAGCAAGCAATTTACTGCAGGGCTGCAGATAAGCTCCCACCTCACACACCCAGGCACCACCTGCCAAGTTTCCCCCCCACCTCCTCTTTGGAGTTTCAGAGGGACAAAGAGGGAGGCACGGGAGGAAACGCTCCGTCCGAGTTGTGACGGCCGTCGCCAGCCCTGAGGAGCTGGGTGGTGCCTGGAGGAGCTGGGATGATGGGCTGCGTGTGTTTCTCAGCCTGTCACCTTTGAGGACAGACTTCCAAGCCCCTGGTTGTTCCTTTTGGTTCTCTCAAAGGTTTTGTTGCCTTCCTTGTGGCTGTCCCATCCCTGGGAGTTTCCAAGGCTGGGTTGGACAGGGCTTGGAGCAACTTGGGGTAGTGGAAGGTGGAACAAAGTGGCCTTGAAGGTCCCTTGCAACTCAAATCCTGCCACAACTCCATGATCCAAGGAGCAAGAAGAGCAGGAAATGTAACCTTTCCAAAACCGGCTGCCTCGGATTTCTAATTCCTGCCCCGTTGCTCAAGTCCTGCTTTGACTGCAGCCGTATCTTGGAGATCAGGAGGCACTACCTCAACTCCGGAGAGATAAATCAGGAAGTGATTTCACTGCATCTTCATTATAACGAGGCAGAATTCATCACCCAGCGCACGCTTTGAAACCTCAGAGAGTTACGGTGACAGTCCAAGGCCAGTTTGCCCATGGATCTGAGATCCGCAGACAAAAACCTGGCCGCTGGTACCATCTCCTGTGCCTCTGGGACTTGGATGTTCCTTCCAAATCCCGCTTTGGAGCAAAACACCCTGTGGTATTTGGGCTGAGGACGGCTGTATTTTTGTTCCCCCGAACCATTCAGAGAGCAGAGCAGCTGGGCAAAAGCTGTAGCACGAAAAAGGGTTTGTATTCCCTGTGAGACTGAGAGCCTCGGGGATGGTTCAGCTTTTGTGAGGCGCAGATGAGATTTCAAACAAGACGTGAATGAATCCCGTGCAATTTGCTGACGGGGTTTGTTTTGTTGTTGGCTTTTTTTTCCCCTCCCTCTTCCCCCCATTCACATTGATCAGCTCCTCAGCTTGACAGGGCTGCTGGTGGAGGAAGCAGTTCAGCAGTGGGAGAAGGGATAATAATGGCTTTAAGCTAAAGGAGAGTTGATTTAGACTAAGTGTAAGCAAGGACTTTTTTACAGTGAGTGTGGCAGGACACCTCATTGTGGTGCTTCATCCCTAGGCCAGGTTGGAGAAGGCTCTGAGGAACCTGGACTAGCTGAAGACATCCCTGCCCATGGCAGGAGGTTTGGATGAGAAGGCCTTCAGAAGTCCCTAGGAACCCACAGCATCCTGTGACTTCTCCATTAGCATTGCTGATGTCCCTGCCTTACAGTTCTGGGGGTGTCTGACACCCCAGAGGTGTCCTGCAGTCCTGGGAGACCTGCTCTGTGGGCACTGCAACCCAACGAGCTTTATCTCCGACCTCATATTAATTGCAGAGCAGCTCCTCTTTTCTAATTAACACGAAGCTACGTTACCTTGCCTGGCTAAAATGCAAAACACCGCACGTGTCACCTTACTCATAAATCATTTATTTACACCAAGCAGCAAGGCACCTCATTAAATCGATTTCTGGGGTTCTGCTCTTCTCCTGTTTGTCCTGGTGTTTTTTCTAGAAAGTGAGATAGGGCTGAAGAGAAGCACTGAGCTCGAGGGCTGTGGGTCAGCTGCATCTTCTGGTCTCTGCTCTGGGAGATGGCAGAGGGTGTGTGCCCCTGTTTTCCCAAGCTGAGACCTGTGAGAGGGTTTCCTTTGATCTAAGTTGGTTTAAAAAATGAACATTTCGGAGGGAGGTGGGTAGAAGGCAGGAAGGAACAAAGGAAATACTCCTTGTTCTTTCTGGGCTGTCTCTGATTTCAAAAGTTAATTAGAAAAGGATATTCCGTGAATTTAGGGTTTAAACTTTGTGTCAGATGTGTTAATCAAGGCTGCATTAGCCAGGCTTTCCTGGAGGAGTCAGTGGGGAGGGTGCACTGAGTTTTGGGGTTTTTTGGAGATGGGAGCAGCACCCATGGAAGTCTTGGCTGTGCTGAGGGAATGGATTTTCCCTTCAGAGGTGTGGAGCACCTCTTCTCCCAGAGCTGCCAGAGCTGGGATTTGGGTCTCATGCAGCCAGCTCTGCTGGGGCTGTGCCAGGATTGGTTTGCTAACCAATTTTCCAGGCCAGTTTTAACAGCCCCCAGGTGATGCTGGGCAAAATAAAATAAAATAAAATAAAATCTGCTAACCCCAGATCTTATGTTTTCCTTCTCTCTTCCGCTTCACCCTGCCTCCCACCACCCCTCTACGTGACTCACAAATAGCTGTTCACAGTCCCACGAGGGCAGCTCCGAGGAGCGAGGCTGCACCTGATATTTAGGGTTTTTCCAGAATCCCCCTTCCCCAGCCTCCTGGGAGGTGTGTGGGTACTGATGAAGATCACAGTCTGGTTTCCAGCTGGCTCAGGAGTGAAATGTGTATTCCTGCCGCGCTTGGCTTGGACATGGTCCTGCCTGTTTTGTACCACCTTGGCTGTGCTCCTAAGGATTGCCCTGGTCTTTGGGAAAATTCAGGATTTGTAAGGTGCTAGACCAAGTGGTTTTCCTGAGTTCATGAACTTTTACAGCTCTGTCATAAAAAATTAAATCAATTTAATGGGATTTCCCCCTTTATGACCCCATGATGCTCAGTGAAAATGCTTCCCTCCCACCTTTCGTATTTATCCTCCAAATTTACCAAACACGGACTTTCCACTCTGGGGAGTCTAAATACTTTAATTTCCCAATTCCCTGCTGCTCTTCTTGTTCTCTGACCCTTCTCAGACAAAGGTGTGAGTGAACCACCAGTTAATTTCCTTTAAAATTAGTGCCTTGAATGGTTGGTTCACCTGCAGAGCTCGTGGCTCGTTCCTTGGGAACAGAATCACATCCAGACTGGAGACAGTTCCTCTCCTTTCCCCTCCTGTTGTGGGGATGAGAAGGACAGAAATCAATAAAAGTGAATGAGACTCTTTGACAGAGCAGCTTCTGCGAGGGAACTTTTATATATATATATATATATATATATATATATATATTTTTTTTTTCCAAAGGGTGCAAACAATGGATGAAGAAGAATTTGCATAAAACTCATTAGAAAAAAAGTACAAGTTTCATAAATCTTGTGATAAATTAATGCTATATCGTTCTGAACATGATGTATTAATTTTAGGATCAAATGAATGGGTCTGTGATCATTCTTGGTAATTATGAGGCACCCAGGCAGTTTGGAGTGGAAATTATTTCTAAGTTGTTTTTTTTTAAGTGCTGGAACCCTTTTTTCACTGGAAATACCTTAACAGCCCCAAACCCCTCCTTTGACACATGTTTCTTTTCTTATTCTGTCTCCTGGGTGTTTTGGCGTTTTATTTGATGCAATTTTATTTACTTCCCTCTTTCACGCTGGAGCAGCCTATTCCTTCCCAGACAAAAGGAAACAAAAGCCCTTTCAGTTTTTGAAGACCCTCCATGTTCTCCATGGTCCCAGGGAAGGCCTGTGGGTTTTCTAGTGAAGGGAAGGCAGGAATTGCTGGATCCTGGCTGGAACAGGCAGGGAGAAAACACCTGGAGCGCCGCTGTTCCGTGGATTGCCCAGGGATGAGCATTTTTTAATTCCCCGTTTTTTCCAAACAGGTTTGGAGATACCACAGCAATGCTAAGGTGTTTAAGTGATTTTGGCAGCAATACCCCAGCCTGGTTGGAGAGTTTTGATTTAAAAAACCCTCATCTCCAGCCCAAGGAGGTGCCAGTGAGTGAGGAAAGGATGTCATCTCCATCCATGGAAACCTGGAATAATTTGGGATGGAAGAGACCTTAATGATCATCCAGTTCCAACCCCCTGCCGTGGGCAGTGACACTTTCCACCATCCCAGGTTGCTCCAAGCCCCACAGTCCAGCCTGGCCTTGGGCACTTCCAGGGATCCAGGGGCAGCCACAGCTGCTCTGGGCACCCTGTGCCAGGGCCTGCCCACCTTCCCAGCCAGCAATTCCTTCCCAATATCCTGTCTAAATCGCCCTCTGTCAGTGTGAAGCCATTCCCCCCGTCCTTTACCTCCATGCCCTTGCCCAAAGTCGCTCTCCAGCTCTCTTGGAGCCTCTTCAGGCATTGGAAGTGACTCCAAAGCCTTCCTGAAGCTTCTCCAGGCTGAACAGCCCCAGGTCCCCCAGCTTCTCCACGCACTGCAGAGGCACAGCACCAGCACAAAGCCACGTGTCTAAAAGTGGGTTTGGAGAGCTTTGGAGTGTGATACCTGTGCTGCTTTAAGCCCTGATAAAGGCTGATGGATGGCAATTACTCTGTCTTACCCTTGTCAAATGTTGGTGTTGACTTTAATGGGGAGGATGCCACTTCTCTGCCTGGGTGTGGGCCAGCAGCCAGGGACTGCATGCACAGCATCTGCTGGGGGAGCCTCAGGAGTTCTGTTTGTTTGAATGATAATGCTGAGAAATTTCAGTGTGCCATTGATATTTTTGATGCATTTTTCCTCTCCTTGTTTGTTGTTGTAGTTAACCAAAGTGCTCGGTTCTGAGCAAACCAGGACATCCCTCTGTAAAGGGGAACACTTCCTTGCTGCTACTCTCTCTGTCCTAAACAGCTTAAAATTGCTTTAAAACAGTTTTAAATGGCTTTAAATACCCTTTTACACCCTTCTGAGAGCTGGGGGGTTGGAAGGCAAGCAGGGCCCCTCTCTGAGGTTTACCCACTGGCTGTCAGCTCTGCTTACGGATCCTGCCTGCACACTGACTCCCCGCTCAAATAACCAGACACAGCAGAGAAATCACAGGCTCTGTCTCGGAGCATCTGAGGAACCAGGAGAAACTCTTCTGCTGTGCTTTTCGCTTCCCAGCTTGACAAACTCCCTCAGAAATGGTTTTGACTGCACAGATTTGTTTTCCCTCTTTGCTGTCACCTCTGTGTTTGGCTCCTTTCCCTCCCATACATGACAGCAGCTTGTGGCTCCTGGACCAGCTGGTCCAAGGCTTTTTCCTCACACCATTGGCAAAAAAATCCTTTTTTTTTTTTTTTGATGGCAGAAAATTGTTCTTTTCTCATTTATTTATTTATTGCTAGAGCCTTTTTTTAAAAGGTGCTGGTGTCTCCCTGCCCTTTTTGGCTCGCTCTGCAATGCAGAAATTGGAGTGGAGGCAGCCTTGGTGGAGGAGCTGATGCTCCCCTGGGAAGAGAAACGTGTAACGTTGAGCTCGGTTGAATTTTTAGGAGTGGAAACTTCCCTGGCCAAGTCCTTCTGGAAAGTTTTGGCTCAGGTGGTGGAGAAGGAGGTCAAGGAGTGTCTGTGGAGGTTGTGCTGATGGAATGAGCTGCTTTGGGAGAGAGGCTTGGGATGAGGGCCTCGCCCACGGAGCTGGGATTTGCCTTTAGGTGCCCCTGGGCACAGCTGGGTGATGTTGGCAAGGGTTTAAAAAGCTCAGCATGGTTGTGTGGCAGGAGATTTGCTGTTATGGTTCACCCAGGGAGCACAGGAATGGAGCTGGAGTGACCCTGGTGCCTGCAAGAGGTGTCCTGAGCCCTGCTGTGCTTTGGTTGCCCTCCCACGCTGGCACTGTTTGCTGTGCTCACTCCGTCCCCAGCCCTGGGTTTGTCCCCTCCAGGAAACTGATGAAGCCTCGGTCCAAACATGGGAGCAGCTTCTGCTTCCTGTGGCCTCCTGAAAGTAGATTTTAGGAAGTAGACTTGAAAGTAGATTTTACTTTACTTCCTTGTCCAGGGAGTCACCATCCTTTTCTTTCCTTCTCATTGCTCAGAGATTGCTGAGCAGCACAGAAATATTGGCACTTCATCTTTCCTTTTCAAAATCTTTGGGAAAACATCCACAGAAGGGCTTTCAATTCCTCCTTTTTATTTATATTTTTATTTATTATTTTTTTTTTCTGAGAGGTGAAAGAGAAAATGAATTAGAGGCAAAGAAAAGGGAGCAGGTGACAAATGAGAAGAACAGGGCTGGAATTTCAAGATCAAATCCATCAAATCCCACCTCTGAGCACGTCAGGGGCCAGTCTGATATGATGATCTGGGCTAATTGGAGAGGCCTGTGAGGACAGAGAGCCGAGGAGAAACTCTGGCACTGGTTGTTAAAATCAGGATTAAAATGCTTTTTATGTTAAAGCATAGCTGACGCCTCAAGGCTTGAGCCCAAAAGCCATTGCAGAAATTCCTATTAACTCCACATGGGTATGAATCAGACCTCTTAAAAGAGAAGATTATTAGGCAATTAATTAGAAAGCTGCCCCTTCTGTGCCCTCCATCCCACCCCAGCACACTCCTGCTGGCCTGGATCAGCATGGGGCTCCTTCCCTGGCCCTGATGCTCTGCACTTTCCAAAACCTTCCAGGAGCTTTAGGATCCTCCCAGAGACTGAGTTTGTGGTTTTCATTCCTTTTCCATCCTCCTCTTGAGAGCAAAACCAATGGAGATGAATCAGTGGGGTGCAACCCCTTTTCCCACTTTCCTCCTCAGCAAAGTGGAAGGGCAAGGAAAAAGCAGAAGTTTGCAGCGACAAGCGAGGTGATGAGACAAGGGCTCCTCAATGGGATGCAAAAGTACCCCCCCTAAAACAGCCAAACCTAAAAAAAAATTGTAAAATTGGATCAGGGAAAAAACAACAGAAAAAAAAAAAAAGCTCCTGAGGTCAATCAAAGTTCAGGACTTTGAGAAAGAAGAAAATCTGTGTATGTGTGAGAAAGAGGGAGAAGTAGCTGTGATTGAGAGAAAGGAGGCAAAGGGAGACAAGATAAATTCTGATTATCTGGTGGAATCAAGACACTTAACTGCCCTGTCTGATTCCTGAGAGGAAACAAATGGAGCCTATAACTTTGTACTGCAGAAAGATAATTTGTCCCTGTTCCCTCAGCCCTTGCTGGGGCCAGGTCGGTGCTCGGGCTCGAGGAGGCTTGAGCAGCATCTCCAGCACGACCCTGGGGAGGGATGGAAGGTGTTTGTGAACACCCTGAGAGGGGCTCCTGACAGATGTGCTGCAGCTCTGCCTCTGCATGCCAGGCAGGACCCTCTGCTTCCTGATGATGGGGGGAAAAAAAAAATCAATAAATAAGGACAAAATCAGTGAATACAATAAATCAGTGCTGAAGAAATCAGTGGGAGGTAGCTTGAACAAATTTCTGTCGTGGTGATGAAAGTGGTGAAGCTTTGGTACCACACTCCTAAACTTAGCATTCCCTTGGGGTAAAACTTGGAAAAAACTTGGAGCCAAGCAATTATGAAGTCTCGTTTCTCATTTCAGGCCTGTGTTTCTTATTATCTTCTATTTAATTTGTTATTTTTGATCTGTATTTTATACATTTTTAATACTATTTTATATTTTTTTTCCTGAACGAGGTGCTCTGAAAGTAGGATGGTGATTACTGCCTGACTGGGAGACAAGGGAAAGATGGAATTATTATTTAAGATGGAATTATTATTTAAGATGGAATTTTTCTCTGCTCTCCCTGCTTCTGAGCTGTCCCTGTCTAAGCTCTAAGTTTCTTGTTTCTGACAAATCAAAGCACAGAGAAGGAACCTCTCCTTGGTTTTGCTCTTTTCAGAGCAGAGGGTGGTAGAGCTCAGAGTGCTGTTTTCCACAGATCCTACTCCAAAGGCTGACAGGAGCAAGGCATGGGGGTGTAATTGATGTGCCCTGCCCAGAAATGCTTTGCCTCCTGCTCCAGGTTGTCCTGAACTTAGGAACTCAATTCCCTGGCAGTTGGAGGTAGTTGCAGTGCAAAGAGAGAAGAGTTAAACCCTAAATGTTCATTTTTCATTATCATTTATCATTATTTATTTATTGCTACAACTGGGTTTGCAACACACAAACCACCAATATGATTAAAGCTGGGTGGCACGTGGTTTTCCTGTTCAGCAGGAATTTTAAGATCCTTTCCCTTCCAAAGATGCAACCAAGACTTTTTGGAGTTTGAAGTATTTGCTGCTCTGGAGGGAAATGCAGTTGATGTGGGGTTTTTGAGCGGGATGTAAAGATGTAGAGGTCTGTTCTCCTATTAAACCAGGCAAAATAAAGAGGCGTGATCCTGGATTTATTTTGTCCTAGCTACTGGCTTTCCCTGCCCCGAGTGTCTTCTTTTCTCCTTGGGGCAAAGAAACCTTTGCTAAGGACGGCTTTGAACATCCTCCAGCATAAAATCAAGCTGCCTCCTTCTTTTATATCAGGGCTAGAGGGTTGGAGAAAGCCTCAGGACTTTGTATCCATGGGCTTGGCTGCTCTGAAGAGGTGAGAACATTGCAGAGGAGCTCTGATCACAGGCTGGGATAAAGCCACTTGTCTTTTTGTCTTTATTCAAAATGCCTCTGCTTGTAACCTGTCATTTGCTTGCACCTGTTGGTGGAAGGAAAGTTGTTGGGTTTTCTTTCCCCTCCCACTGATTAATTCTAGCTGCCCCTTTTAAAACAACCACTATTCCTCCTGCAAACACGAATTTGTCCAGGTTTGGGCACTGAGTCTTGCTGTGCTCGTTGCTCAGTATTTCACATATATCAAAATACATCACATTTTGTCCTCTCCGTGGATGTGCTCAAAATGGCCTGAGTCATCTCACTCTTCTTTGTCATAGATGAGCCACTTCAAGCTTTTAAAGCCTTTTTTTAAAAAGGAAAAGCATTTTTGCTAGCTCTTGAAATTTCGTGGCTTCCTCTTGCATCCAGTCCTGAAGGTGATGCAGCCAGGCAAGCAGCTTGTGGCTTTGCAAGCCTTGGCAGAAGCAGCTTTTTCAGTCCTAGAAGCCTAAAAGTTCCTGAATTTCCCAGGAAAGGTGTGGAATGGCTCCTTGCACGCTTGGATCCCTGTTCCTGCCAGCAGGGCTGGCTTTGGGGTGTTCTCCTCTGCAGCTGTGGCCCTCCAGCCTTTTGAGGGTGCCTGGAGCAGGGAAATATAATCAATTTTTCCCAAAAGAGCCCAAATTGCCAAGGGCTTCACCTGGCTGCTGGGTGCTCCCACGCTGTCAGCCAGGCTTGTACCAGCAGCAATTTTACATGGCACTGTTGTCTCCCCAGTGAGGCTGGTGGCCTTAAGACCTACAAGGCCAGCTGGGTCCTCGCTCAAAATGTGCTTCACCGATGTCCTAGGGCACTAAACTTTTAATCACAAAGTCACACAGGGAGAAGGCAAACGCCTTACGGAAGTCTATTATTTCTTCCTTATCTGCCAAAGTTTTAATCTCATCAAAGAATAAAATCAGGTCTGTTTGACAAGCTCTATTTTCCATAAAATCATGTTGACTGGCATTAATTATGTTCCTATAGTTTAATTCTTTATTAATGGAATCTCATATTGGCTTTTTCCATTATTTCCGCCGTGATTGATGTCACACCGATCGATTGGGAATTGCCCGGCTCGCTCTGCTCTCCAAACTGTGCTGCTGCTTTTGCCTTCTGGTCTGCTGGAGCTCCCCTCACCTTCCCAGAGGGATGAAATCTGGGCATCTGCTCTCCTTGGCCAGGAGATCTGGGGGCATGGAGTTGCTCTGGTGCTGCCAAAGGTGGCTCACACAGACTGTCCCTCCCCATCCTCCAATCCATGTAGCTATCTGATCCTTATCCCCCCCTCCTCAAGGCCAGGCAGCCTAGGGAATCTCCCATCCTTATCTCCATCCAGCAGCTTTTTTTCCTCCTGTTTCCTCCCCGTTCCTGCTGGGGAAGGCACGGGGAGCAGCCGGGTGGGACGACAGGCAGGCAGCACCGGGGCTGAGCCAGGCTGACTTTCTCTTTTGATAAAGGCAAGGAAGGAGAGGATCTGTGGTTCAGTCCACCTGTGCCAGACAGAACAGCCGGACCAGGCACAGCCTGACTCCCCTTGAGGCACTGGAGCACCGTGGGTGTGATCCCAGGTCTTCCTCAGACCTCCGTTCTCCGACAAGCTGGACGTTTTCAGGAGTTCCTCTTCTCTGCCTCATTTTGCTCAGGATTTCTTTCCTCTCTCTGTGCCTCCCAGGTTCCTCAGTGACTCAGCTGCTGGCCCGGGACCTGGACAATGACCCGCTGGTCTTCGGGGTGGTCGGGGAGGAGGCCAGTCGGTTCTTTGCCGTGGAGAGTGTCACCGGTGTCGTGTGGCTCCGCCAGCCCCTGGACCGAGAGGTAAAGCTGGGGAAAAGCCACCTTTGCTCAGACAGATGTGGCTCTCCATCCTCTGTGACGGCTGAGCTGGGTGTTGCTCCCTGCTGGAGCTGGGAATCTGGGTGTGTCCGCGTTCCCTGGGCACCCTGGTGCTGTCTCCAGTTCAGAGGGGACATGGACAATGAATGGCGTGCTCTGGTTTCATCTGACTTGTTGGTTTGCCTGGGTGTTAGAATGACATCTGTGGGTCTGGAAGTGAAGGAATTAATAGGTGGGGGATGATCTACCAAGGAGCCAGGCTGCTCACACAATCAGGGAAATGTACAGGCTTCCTCTTTAAATCTCTGTGCCAATTAAATCCTTTACTATTTAGAACAGCGTGTCAAGAGATGTGAGGTATCCCTGCTTATTCAATCTCATCAAGACTTTTCATCCTCTTGTGGATTCAGGCTGCTGGATGCTAAATTTGGCAAGGTTCTTGCCTCAGAGCTGTTTCAGCACCCCTATTTTCAATGGCAGCTTTGGTGTGCGAGGCTGGAATCCCATCCAGGTGCCTGCTCTGCTAAAACCTTGGCCCTCACCGCGTTCCTGGAGCAAGGAGGAAGTGATAGCGGGAAGACTGGGAAAATACGATGTGATTTGGGCAACGTGCTTAATTTCCCCTGTGCTTCAGCTGCCTGTATTTAGCGCTGCCTTGGCCAGCAGCAGCGCTGGGGAGATCAAACCCATTAACACACCTCCGGCGCTGGCATTCCCAGTCGGAACCCGCCAGGCATCGGGATGCAGAGGAGCAGGGTGGCGGATGCTGCTCAGGCCCGAGCTGGGGGGGAAGGCCAAACCCAATTTCACAGTGTTAGGAGCGAGACTTTGGGAAAATAAAGTGCTTTTCTTCACCACTCTCCCCTCCGCCTCCCCGTGCCAACAGCTGCCCGTGTGAGTCATAAATCTTCCTTCATCCAAAATGCCTCCTGCTTCCCGCTACCTCCCATGCCAGCCTTAAGCCCAGGAGGGTGATCAATAGATTTTAGGTGTCCTGTGGTGTGCAGGGTGGGGAAGGGAAGGAGCTGGGCAGAGCTTGGATGCATGGATGGGCTCACCTTGATCCCAGTGGCTCCAAGTCAGCCGTACATGGAAGACAGCAAAGGCGGGATGTGGGAAAGGTGTAAGAGACGTGAGAGAGGTGTAAAAGACAATTTACAGTGCAGGAAGCAGCCAGAGGGAAGGGGCAGAAAGGTGGGAGCAGAGAACACTGGCCTGGATGCACCTTTTCAAAAAGTCAGGGGAGACAAAGCCGCTCAGGAGAAGTGGAAAGGAAGAGGGATTTCTTGTACAACGGAGGAGAAAGAAGGGAGAAGAAGTCATAGTAAGGTAAATGATGCAGGAAAAGATGAAACAGAGAAAAAGAGGAAGGAGCAAATGTATAGAGGCAAAGTGAATTTTAAAAGATTTTTTTTTTTACTCCTACGAAGATTAGAAGGAAAACGGATTTTTTTAAAAAATGGCAGACCCTTAGGCTAAAGAATTGTGTTAAAATAATTTTAGAGACAGCAGTTGGTATGTGGAAGCTTTCTCTGGTTATTTTATTGGGTTTTTAAAATTTAAATCCTCAACAGGTTGTTTCTTATCTCCTGTTTCTCCTTTCTTCCCTATTGCTTTGTCCCTGGTGGATGAGCAGGGGGGAAAGAGGGCTGAAAGTCACTGATGCAGCAGGGTGGGATGGCACAGGGAGCAGAGTGTCTCCTCTCCCTCAGGATTTCAGTCCTTCCTTCTGCCTGAGAGCATCGCCCCGAGGCAGGAGTTAGGAAGGGCTTTCCCTGGTTGTACTTCCTGGTTGTTTGGATGGAAATGTGGGAGCAGGAGGGGGTACACACCCTGTTCCCCAAACCCCTCTCCAAGATGAACATGAACTCTGGCGCAAGCAGAGCTCCTGCTCTGGGTGCTGCTGGCTGCTGCCTGTCCCTGAGCCGATCTCATTAGGAATAAATCAACCAGAGCTGCAGCACGGAGAGCCATTTCAAGCCAGCTTTTCCAGCCTTTCCTGCGTGATGCTTGGGAAACATGGAGTTGCTGTGCTCCAGCAGCTCAGGCAGGGCAAGGATACCAGAGGTGGGAAGGGATTGCCAGGACTGGAGGGGAAAAAACACCAGCAGCTGGTGGGCAGGTACCAGATAGATGTGGTGACCTGAGTCCTGCTGCCCATCTTTACACGATTCTTTGGGAAGGTAGGAGCAAAATGATTGCTGGTGGGAAGAAAAGAGTCAGGAAGAGAAGGTCTGCTTCCACTAGCAATATCCCCTTGCCCTGATCCCAAAAAAAATCACTCTTTCCCACTTGTTGCTCCAGTGACTTGAATAGATCCCTAGCTCAAGCTGTTAATTTAGTTAAAGCAATGAGGAGCAGAGAAAATTGCCTGGGCATTTTCATGGAATTTCATGGAGCCAGTTCTCACTACGTAGGCTCGTCCCAGGGTTGCCAGCTGTGTGATAGGTAAGCTGGGAAAGCAGCAGCGGGGCTTAGAGGTCCTCACTGAGACTGTGTTGCATTGCCATAAGACACAAATCCTCCCGTGTTTTAGGTGCCCAGCTGCCAATCAGGGAGTCGGTTCCTTAGCCCCACATCCTCCTGACCTGTGGCAGGGCATCTCCCATACCTGTGGAATAATGGGAGCCCTGCTGGCATTCAGAATCCCCAGCATTTTCTGCCCAGTGCAGGTAAATGGCACTCCAAGCACCTCTCCTCTCACAGAAGGTCCCGAAAGCATTTTGCGTGTAATAACATTGGCTGAAAGTCCCCAGCCTGCCATCTGCAGATAAACACCACAGTATCTTTAATTATAGTTGTTCTTTTTTTTCCTTCTCTTTCCCTTTCAGACTAAGTCAGAATTCACGGTTGAATTTTCTGTCAGTGACAGCCAAGGGGTGAGTGTGACTTCTCATTTCACGGTCTGCGGCACGGGCGGAGGGGCAGCAGGGGCTGTGGGTCACTGCGGGCCCTTTCCACCAGGGGAGAGGGCTCACCCCTCGGCCCAAAGCCCGAAAACACAGCCACAAGCTGGCTTTAGGCTCCAAACCCACACTTAAAGCTGTTGTCCTTGGGCCCACAGGTGATCAAAGGGACAGTCAACATCCAGGTCGGAGACGTGAACGACAACGCCCCACAGTTCCACAACCAGCCCTACAGCGTCCGCATCCCAGAGGTAGGGATCACCTCTGCCTGGCTCCTGGCTCTTCCCTCAGTGGCCACCCGTGCTCTCTGGTTGCCACCATGGAGCTGGCCACCAATGTATAGGGCTGTCCTCTTGCCCTGGACCCTCACAGGGTTGCGGGAGGATGAAACTTCTGGAAGTTATCGCCTGAAAATGGGCAGAAGCAAAGTGTTTTGGGTGTTGGGGGAAGGAGGTGGAAGAGGAGATGTGGTGCTTTGGTGACATCTTTCCCATGACAAGTGGGAAGTTTAAGAATGAGCATAAATGAGGATCTGTGTCTTGGTCTCTTCCTTGGAGCTGGGGGGGATGCACAGCTCTTGTCGCAGAGGTGACCTGAGGCAGGACCAAATATTTCTCCAAATGCCTGAATTACAGCAGAGTACTGCCCAAAGGCCTCTGGTGATTTCCTTTAACAGTTCCATAGCAGGATTCATCCCATAATGTCCCTGGAATAAAATAGGTGGGAAGAGGCCACAGGAGATCATCAGGCCCAAGCTCCCACTAATCCACTGAGAATTTCCACGTTAGGTCAGACTGCTCAAGGCTGTATCCAGCCAAATGTTGAATATCCCCAAGGACAGAGTCTCCACAACCTTCTGCTGCTCTCTGTGCTGGCTACTGCATGGGAGGTGACATCTTCATCAGGGACTCGTCCATCAGGGACTGCTTCTGCACCTGCAGCCTGACTTGGCCAGGAGTTTACAGGTCTGATGTGAATTTAGGCTTTAAGGCCATGGCTTCTGGTGCCAGGAGGAGAAGGCAAGGATATTCCATTTGCAACAGGGGTTTAGCAGAGCTTTTGGCATCCTCCAGTGGAGGAAAACCTCTCTTTGCACCACAGTGCCAGGGAAGTTTTTCTTCCTCGGGGTGTGGGCGAGGTCCCATTGCTCTGCAAAATGGAGCAGCTTTGGTAACTGAGAGGTGCAAACGATTGTGTTACCAGGGTGTATTTAATATTCCTGCTGCTGCTGCTGCTGCTGCTGCTGCCCTGCCATGCAGGACTCTGATCCCTCCCCGTCCCCTTGCTGCCAGGATGAGGTTTCTTCATTAGAGCTGCTCCTGATGTATGAGCCGGGAGCTGGAGTCTCATCTTAGCGCCAAGTCATCTGAAACCTCCCCATGAGAGTGACACTGGGTCAGAGGCATTTCTGCTGCTCTTCAGAGCACGAGGGGTGGGGAAATGACTTGGCAAAACCCACACCAGGTGCCCCCCACTCCCGCCTTTGGAGCTGGCAGGTGGCTGTCGTGCCTTGCTGCTGATCCTCACGGTCGTGCTCCTCCTGCAGAGGTCTGCAGAGCAAAAGGAACAGCAGTGGGATGGGAGGAGAGCAAACAGGCTCCTCTCCTCTGCCCCCAGATTGGCCTCTGGATTTGCTGTTACCTGCCCTTCACATGGAGAGATGGAAATGGGTTTGTGTGGCAGCCCTGGGAATCAGGTCTGTGTTAAACACCAGTTTTTGTACACCTGGAGGAGCTGTGCCACATCTCTTCTTGCTCCTCTTCTTTTGTCCGAAGAGTCAATATTGCCAAGCTTGAGTTTTTCCCCATTTCCAGTATTAACCTGTGCCCAGCCTGGGGAGCAGGGAGGGCAAAGGTCCTGGTTTGGAATCATGGAATCTTAGAGTTGCAGCCTGGTTTGGATTGTAAGGGACCTGAAAGCTCCTCTAGTTCAGCTCCTGCCATGGGCAGGAACACCTTCCACTGCTTGCTCCAACCTGGCCTTGGACACTTCCAGGGATCCAGGGGCAGCCACAGCTTCTCTGGGCAACCTGTGCCAGGGCCTGCCCACCCTCCTAGGGAAGAATTCCTTCCCAATATCTAATTTAAACCTCCTCTCTTGCAGTTGAAGGCCATTCCCCTGTGTCCTAGCACTCTTTGCCCTCACACATAGAAAATTAGGGCTGGCTGAGGAAAGGGAACTGCAGACAGGGGATCTGGACAAAAAAAAGAAGAAAATATCCAAAAGGAGAGGCTGCACCTTAGAGCCCCTCTGTCTCCTATCACACTGCTGTGCACGTGAGCTGTGGTTCTGCTGCCAGGGATTTCCAGGACTGCTCGGCTGTGTGGGGCACAGCAAGCCCGGTGTTCCCCCCATGCAGCCACCGAGCACTTGGCCTTCAGAGCTGTGCTCTCCTGGAGGTTGGCCTAATCTAATTACAAGGCAGTGAGTGCCAGCTTCCAGTTTCTACCCCTGATCTTTAACCAAGGGCACCGATCAGAGGTAATGAGCCACAAATGCGTTGCTC
Source organism: Cyanistes caeruleus (assembly GCF_971803275.1). Taxonomy (NCBI): domain Eukaryota; kingdom Metazoa; phylum Chordata; class Aves; order Passeriformes; family Paridae; genus Cyanistes; species Cyanistes caeruleus. The sequence goes on along the minus strand of NC_141708.1, from coordinate 35,252,515 downwards.
ATCCTGGAGGCACTCCTGTTCTTTTGCCAGGGAGAGAGAGCCTTGCTTTGCCAGGCACTGTGAGAGCAGGGAATGGGGTCTCTCCACCTAAAGAGGACCCTCCAAGGGTGCAGGCCGTGGGAGGTGTCAGCAATACACTTTTCCTGTGTGTGGTGGCACAGGTCTCAAGGGGGAGATCAGACTTGTGCTGAACCACAAGTTTTCCTTGTTGCTTGTCCATGACTACTCGGAGCTGGAGGTGGCGGGGGACACGTGGGGAGCAGCTGGGGCTGGAGGACCAGCCATGGTGAAGGATGGCAGGTCACCCCATGCTCCAGACAGCTTGAGGGCAAGCAGCGAGGGCACAGGTACCAAAAACCACCTGAGCGAGCACCCAGCCCGAATCGAAGGGCCTGTGGATAATGAATGAAGAGGGCTGGACTTGGAGAAAGAGAAGAGCCGAGTGTGGTTTTCAGTAGACTGGCTCTGTGCAGATTTGGCAGCTAATGAGGGTTTTTCTCTTTTTAATTTTGAGATAAATGGATGTATCGATTTGCAGTTGTCGTAGCTAATGGAGCAGCAACCGAAAGGCTATTTAAACCTCGCTGCTATTGTGTGGCACTTGGAAAGTCAAAGGAAGAGTGTGCATAAATAAATGGAACATGAAGTAAACTGACCTTTAAAAACAATACTGCCTCTAAATACCCATCCTGGTGTTTTACGTGGCCCGCTCGGTGTGAGGATGGGAATTTATTTGGGCACGGGCCGCGGATTGCGATCGCTCTGCGGCGTGGGGAGGGATGGAGAGGATGCAGCACAGCAGCTCTGAATGCCCACACCGGGACTGCTGGAGTGGCACCGGCCCTCTGTGCTTGCTGTGTGCTAATCTCATCCCTGGAATAGCTGCTGGGGGGCCGGGAGAGGGATATTGCTGCAGTGTAATCGTCCGTCCCGTCTGGGCAAGGGCGCCCCGTGCTCTGCTTGTCAAAAGGCAGCGAGGCGGGGCGGGCGCTCTCAAGTCTGCAAAGAAAAGGGGAATCCTGCTAGAATTGGCAACTTAATTCACCAAGCTGGCCTCGACAGAGCTCATTAAGTTCCCGTGTATTCATTTCAGGCTAATGGCTGTCATGCTGGCTGCTGTTTGATTTGCTGTAATAGACTTTTATGGCTTTCCAGTTTGCGAGGACGTGCGTGCCCGTGGCTGTGCCCCGTGGTGCTGCCGTAGTACATTAGTTAGCTGCTCGTGTGCTTGCTACTCTGACCTTCAGGGTTTGTTCTCCTCTTGGATGCATCCCTTGCACTTCATCTCCTGCTCACAAGCTTCTTTTCACCTGACCCCAAGGTCCCACGTTTCTGGGAGTCTCAGGGTTTTGGCTCTTAAACAAGGAGAGATCTGTTGCCAAGCCTGTGGCAGGCTGTTTGTGGCCATGCCTCAGTTTCTGGCAAGTCCAATCTGCTTTATCTAATCTTTTTTTCCGTTTGGCTGGATCCGTAGGGAACTCAGAGTTCTTGGATTGTCATGGTTCAATGCTTGTAGGTGAGGCAAGAGAGTGGAGCTGAGCCCCTGTTTGTGGTGCCTGCTGTGATGGGGATGTAAGGGTGGGCTGTTCCCCCCGGGTGCCTGCTGGGCTTTCTGTCCCAGCCCCAAGCAGAAAACCTCCTAGGGCTTCCACAAAACTTTCCATTTGCCTTTAACTCCAGCGGTGCAGTCACCATCCCTGGAGAGGATGTGGCACCTGGGGACATGGGTGGCCTTGGCAGGGCTTTTCCAACCTAAACTGAGGTAAACTAACTCCAAGTCTGGTACCTCCTTGGGAAAAGCTGTTTTTTCCTGCAAACCTCCAACATCCTGAGCTTGCCAATCAAGTTTGAGCCATCCATTCTCTTGGCCTTGGAGCATCAGTAGTGCTGACATGTTGGCAGAAAGGTCTTCTAATTGTTGGTTTCTTTGCTGAATGTTCCCTCAGGAGGTTTCCATTGGAGTTTTCTCCCATTTTGTGCTCTCCCTACCTCCTTCCTTCTGCTATATTTATAATACACACTGTGATTTATGATGATGTGATGTGTGTTGCATCTTGAGGATGCACACCCCCACTCCTGGAAGTGTTCAGGGACAATGTTTGGATGGGGCTGTGAGCAACCTGGTCTAGTGGAAGGTGTCTGTGGCAGGGGGCTGGAACTAGATGGCCCTTAATGTACCTTCCAACCCAAACCATTCCACAATCCCACGATCTTCCAGCAAAAAGCTCTGCACTGGGACAGAGATTCCAATTCAGCACCTCAGTCATTCATTAAATCACTGCTGCACCACAAGAGAAGTACCAGTAACTTCACAAGGGCACAGGAATTAGAGCTCTGCTTTCAAACTTGTAACCACAGCCCCTCTGCTTGGGAGTGTGCTCCTCTCATCCCGAATTCAAGCAAGCAGGGCTCTGGGAAAGGAGTTTAAAAATGGAAAGTTTCTGGTCTGCACACAGCAGTGTTGAGGCAACCACAGTCCAGCTTGCAGGTGTCTTATCTCCTGAGCTTAGCCCTGATTTGCCAATTTATTTTAATTGGGAGGCAGGCGGGCACTTGCCATCAGCAGCAGTCCCTTCTGCTCGGGGAGCAGCCTTTGGGACTGAGCCTTCACAAGCTGCTGGACACCATCTCCATCCTTAATATGGGGGCGTAGATGGAGTCGTGGCTTTTATGATGTCTTTTTCTCAATTGTGCAGAAAAGTGTTTGGCGGGGAAGGAGGGGAGGAAGGAGGGGAGGAAGGAGGGGAGGAAGGAGGGGAGGAAGGAGGGGAGGAAGGAGGGGAGGAAGGAGGGGAGCGCCACTGCCCCGTCCCATCGCACAGCCTGGAACCAGGCCGTGCTACACACTGAAAGAGGAGCAGAGAAAGGCCCAAAAGCCCTTGCTGTAATTAAAATTATTATTTTGCTTTAAGGGTAATAATGTCAGTAATTACATCAGTTTCCCTGCCATCCTGCCCGAGAGTCTTCAGGGGCTCGTATAATTCTATTGCCATGGCTCGAGGCCTGATGCTGCGCATACGAAGCAGCTGCCACGAGCTGAGCTCCCCCTCAGCTGCGTTAGCCAGTCCCTTGCATGCTCCCAGACACCTTCTGGAGCTTTTTTTTTCCTCCCCTGCTTTAAATAAAGAGCCATTACAATGGAGGTGATGATTACAGAGCTGATAAGGAAGATGTTCCTACCACATTGGAAAAACGGTCTATAATCAGTCCTGGCTGCTTTCCTTCCTTGTTTCTTTTTTTTTTTTTTTTTTTTTTTCCTTCACTCATTATTTTCCTTCTCTCCTGATCCTTACGTTTCCCTGCGGAGTTTAGAACTGAAAAAATAATTTACAGTGAATAACTTATCCCCCAAATCCAGCCGTCCCTTCCTTCCGCTACCTTTGAGCGTGAAAAATTTGCAAGTGTCTCGAACTTCTCCTCAGCAAATCGGATGCAGTTTTTAAATTTTTACACTTTATTTATTTATTTATTTGTTTATTTTTAAAATTTCTTTATTATGGGGTTTTTGTTTTGTTTTGTTTTGTTTTTAAAACTTCCTGGAAAGGCGGCAAGCAATTCAGCGAGTTGTTGAAGCTGCTCATTCATAAAGCACTGCTGGACAGAAAAGCTGGTTCTCCTTCCTGGCTGGATTAAAGCACTTCCATCTCCCCTCCATCCTGGCAGGCCCAGTGCTGGTGATCTCTCACCTCCAGTGCCTGTTGGACAAATAGGGGATTTAACTGGTGTTTCCCAAACCTCCCGGACGTCCTCAGTTTTAATTTGCTTTATTGCTGTTTTCCACCTGCAAAAAAACCATAAATGGGCTGGGAAGTGCAGGCCCTGCCTCGGGCTTTCCTTCTGGCTTTGGGATGCTGGCAGTGTCTTCAGGCAAGAGCTTGGAAGCACAGCAGGCACCAGCTGTCATATTCTCCCTGCTTTTTTCCACCAGGACTGGAGGAAAAGAATTTAAACGAGAGAGGCTGCAGTGTATTGAGTAAAGCGTGGGGTTGGGGCTGGAGGGGTTTGCACAGCTGGCATCGTAGATGTCAGAACCCTAGAATGGTTTGGGTTGGAAGGGGTATTTAAAGGTCATTTAGTCCATCCCTCTGCCATGGGCAAGGACAATTTTCACTATCCCAGGCTGCTCCAAACCCTTGAACACTTCCAGGGTTGGGTCAGCCACAGCTTTCCTGGGCAACCTGTGCCAGGGCCTCCGCGCCCTCACTTTAAATAACTTTTTCCTTTGAAGCTGTGAGCAAATAGATGCTCAGACCTGGAACATCCTTCACTCTGAAGGTCACTCTGCCTGCAAGTTTTTGTTGTTAGTGCTGGCATGTTTGCTGTGACGCCAGAGGGTCTTGAGTGACGTCCTAGGGAGAAAGAAAAGTGTCCCCTGTCCCTTGTCTGGATTCACCAGGGAACAGGAGACCCTGGTCCTTTAATACACGTGACCGAGGAGTGAAATGAGAGATGCAACAGAAACTACTGGGGCGGAAAACTCCAAATGGCGTGGAAGTAATGTGTAAAGTGTCCTGGAGATAACAGTCATTTCCGCCAGGCAAAACTTGGGCTCTTTCTGGAAGGGTACTGCAGCAAAACAGGGTGGGGGGGCAGCCTGAAAATTAGAAATAGTTGTGCTGTTCTGGCCAGTGCAGTGCTGGGCAGGATGAGGGGAACAGGCAAAACAGCAGGTTTTGACCAGAAAGAGGAACCTGTTTGGGACAGCAAGTAATTTGGTGCCTCCATGGAGGAGCTGTCGTGATGAGAAATTAGGAAATTATCTTGAGGGAGAGGAATGGAAAGTGTTCAGCAACATTCTCTGAGCGAGGAGAACACAGGCAAAAAAGAAGGGCAAAGTAACTTGGACAAACCAGTAATCCTTCATCATGGAAGGAATGGGAAAAAGGAAAAACATCCCCATTCCCTGAGCTCCTTCATGTGGGTGCTGAGGGCACCTACCTGCTGATTTCAGAGCTCTGGTGGGTCTGTCCCAGTGTCATCCTTGAGGTCAGGCCAGTGTCTGAGCTTAGAATGGCTGGTGCCAAGGGATCCTGCTGGCAGTGGGCTGCTCAGACCAGGCACGTTCCTCTGGAGCAGAAACAATGGCCTGTGGTCCCACAGCACTTCCTGCTGCAGCAGCAGCTCAGGCCTGGGCTGGATGGAAGGTCTCCTTTCCAGGGGACATTCCAGCCCAGCCCTTTCGGTGTAATTACACTTACACATCTGGGCAGCAGATGGCTTCAAGGTCTCTTCCCTGTCCCCGGCATCTCTGTGGTGCCAGGAACAAAGGGGTGAGGAGGGAGTGAATGTGACCTGCTGGTTTATCTCCATTTTTGTTTTATTTTATCTCCCTTTCCTCTGGTTACCACCTTCTCCCAGAAACCTGGGATGTACCTTATTAACCCATGCCAGCCAGCAAAAGCTGCATCCTCTCCCCTCACATCCCTGTTTTGTTTACCTCCCTCTCCACACCTCACCTGCATCAGCAGGACCATGCCTGGGTGTGGGAATGGTTTTTATCTCTTTCAGGTGGTGAGTGGCAACAAGAAGCCAAAAAAGCCATCACTGAAAATACATTTAAGGTTTTTTTTTACTCGCACAATCACGCAGTTTGTTGGTTTTTCAGTCACAGCACCTAAATGAAGGGATGATTAAGGTCGTGCCGTGAGGGATGCTGGAATTTTCGGGTCCAGGGCCTTTTCCACCTGCAGTAACCAAGAGCAGCAGCAGATCCGTGAGGTGGGCACACATTAGCATCCTCGTTCCGTGCAGCATGGGAATGTGAAGCTGCAGCTGGCACGAGAGGCGCTTTTTTCCATAAAAACACCATTTTTAATTAAGATGGAAATATTTAGGGAAAATGTTGCCATTTTGACAGCAAAGCTGGGGAGAAATAGCATTTCAAAAGAACCATAAAAATCGCTCTTGCAATAGATTCATTCCAATTTCTTCTTGAGAATTGCATTTTGTGTTTTATTAGTTTGTAATGTGTCAGTGACAGTCATGTATAATAAGCTTTCTACTGCTGGTCAAACTTTGTGGTAGAATAATAGACTAAATCAGCCTCTCTATAAGATTTTTTTAAATATTTATGCGTGAGCTGAACTGTTTGTATCTGTTTCAAACTATTTTCATTACAAATGGAGGGAATTCGATCTAAGTAGAACTTTCAATCAAAATTAGGGGCCATTACTTAATTTCAACCATTAATTGCTGTGGGAACTTAAAATGTGGGTGATTTATTTTGTTAGTGCAAATAATGGAGAGAGCAGGGAAAGCGAATAGAGGGTTCAAGGCAATTTTGGTTCAAGGAGGAAAAAAATGGGGAGCTTTTAACTTTGGAGATTTGCTTTATGGGAGGTTTGTGAAACATATTTATTTGTTTTTCTGAGACAGGATGCCAACCCAGTGTGGGTGAAAAAGGAGAGGTGGTCACGGCTGTCACTTTGTGTAGGGTGATGGCGGCTCACCCCTCTTTTTCCAGGAGACTGAGCTCATTCTGTGTGGTCAAGGGGTGCCAGGGAGGTGCCTTTGGCCACAGCTCCGAGCTGTGGAAGATGATCTTTCCCTAATTAGTAAATCTTTATTTAGAGGTAAGTTGAGAGCATGGTTTTACGAACCGTGGAAAAAGAGGGATCTACCTGCTCTCCATCCCACAACCAGAGTTGGATGAAAACCCTGAAAGGGGAACAATTTTTACTGCCTAGGTGGTTCAGATGACCCCGAATCTCCCTGGGTCAGGAGCTGCTGTGCCAGTGCTTGGAAAAACACTTTATTAAACAGGCTGGAAATGCGTGGCCAGATGTGTGCTTGCAGATTCCTCAGCCCCCAGGAGATGCTCCAGGATGTGCTGCCCGTGCCCTGCCTTTGAGGGGGCTGAGAGGGAAACAGCAGGACAGGTGGATGGTTTGTTTTTCCTGTTTGTAGCTCATGCCTGTGGGGGAAAGAAATTTTGCAGGGAGGCTGTGCCTGCTGGCGTGACCCCCACGAGGGTGGTGGCACTGCAAGTCACCCAGTCCTTGCACAGCCAGCAGGGAAATGGGTGCTGGGGGGAAAGGCCAGGAGTTGTGCAGGTGGGGACATCCCTGCCCCGTGGGACACAGTGATGGCATTGCCTCTGAGCACACCTTAGGTCCTGCTGGGGGCTGAGGAGAAGGCTGTAAGCCTGGATCCTCCTCCAGTGGCAGGGATCACCAGCAGCCTGGTGTCCCACCGTGTCACAGGGCTTCACTGCAAGGCTCTCCCTTGGCCACCTCCTTTCTGAGGGCCTGAGACTCAAAGACCCTGTGTGAAGGGCAGCTTTTTCAGCAAGCTCGCACCTCCAGAGCGTGTGCTCCGTCACCTGTCCCCTGTCACCACCTCCACGTGCCACCGTGTCACCCCCGATGTGCCCGGACAGTGCCAGGAAGGGGTCAGCTCTCCTCTGGCAGGCAGCAAACCCATTTCTCACCTGGCTGTGAGACACAGAGAGAGCTTCACCACCTGCTTTTCCTACGGTGGCACCTCTGAAACGGAGCGTGGTGTCTGCGCTGTGCTGTCTGTGGGGTGGAGGGGTGTTTGGTGGCCCAGATGTGTGCAGCTGGATCCAAGGAGCCCAATCCCCACGGGTCTGGTGTTTTGGGCTCGGGAGAGGCAAGCAGAGGCTGGAGGAAGAGCTCCATGAATGGTGAGGAGAGGAGAAGGCAACCTCCAGGAGATCTTTGGGAAAGGCAGGAAGCAGGGACAGGAGAGCAGAGCCTCACCTCCCTTCTGCACGTTCGAGCTTGAGGGCTGCGGCAGCCAGGCTTTATTTTGGGGTGGGGGGGTGGGAATCTGCTTAAAAAGCCTCACCGGAGCGTGATGGAATCGGAATGTGAAGGGTAATTGAGCTGAAAGCCATTCTCCTCCCGAAGCCCGAGCCCTCGGATGCCAGCCTGGAATCCTGCTGGAAGGGAGGGAGATGGGGCTGCATCCCCTGGGCTGGGTCCCCTCCCTGGGCAGGAGGTGGGTGCTAAACACCCAACTAAACCTGCAGAGCTCCGGAGGAGAAGCCACGCTAGGGAGAGACGCAGAGGAAGGTTTTCCTCTTTTTACAGAAAGGTAAAGAGGCTCCCGAGCTGCAAATCTCCTTGCAGGCACCAGTCTGCTCTCCAATCAGTCCCTGCAGCTCAGGTGCCATCGCTCCGTGTCCTTCTGCGGCCACAGCCTTTGGCTGTCCCCTTCCCCAAGCAGCCCCGGGCTTTCTCCCTGCTGTGCCCATTGAGAAAATGCCACCCCCCTCACACGGAGATGCTCCAGAGCACTTGCTGGCATGGCTGAGAATTTGGAGTAATCAGAAGGAGCAGACTGATAAAAATCTTAACGAAAAGGGGAGTGTGGCTAGTCGGAGTGGATGTATCCACTAAACACAAAAGTGAGGTTTTAGTCACTGTCCCTTGTCTCTCTGGTCCTGGGAGTTTGTGGAAGGGGACAGGGGGGCTTGGAGAGCAGCCCCAAGGAGGGGATTAGAGAAGAACCCCCCCAGTCCGGAGCCCAGCACAGCAATGGTGTGAGATGCCCAGCCCAGCTGTGTACCCTGTCCTCTGTTATTGATTGCTCAACAGGCACAGCTAAGTGCCTCTCATTAATATTTGTTTTGGTCTTTTCCCTGAATTCTGATGAGTGGAGGAGATGCTGCTTATCTCCCTCCTGCAGGTTTTCTTTCTAGAGGATTCCTCTGGCTGGTGACAAACCTGGGCTCTGTAGCCCTCAGGATGAGGGATGAGTTAGTGGCTGACACGAAATCTTGGGAACTCTGCAGGAAGAAAGCAAGGAGGCAAAATTAACACAAAATTAAGAGGTAAAAACGCTCTGCTCCCGTCGTCCAGATGAAATATGGGATTCCAGGCTCAGCTGTGTTTGTAAATGTCATACAAGGGACTCTGCACAAGTAGGTTGTGCTGGCTGAACTTTGAAGTGGATGAGCAAGAAGGAATGTCGGGAGGTGGAGCAGGCAGACAGGGACTGCTGCTCCGTCCTCAGTGCTCTTGTAGCTGGTTTTGAGGTTTCAGATTGAGAGCAGAGGCTGTGGCAGTGGTTATGTTCAGAGTTTGGGTTGGAAGGGACCTTAAAACTCATCTTGTCCTACCCTCCTACCATGGGTAGGGACACCTCCCACTATCCCAGATTGTTCCAAGCCCCATCCAACCTGTCCTTGGGCACTTCCAGGGATCCAGGGGCAGCCACAGCTTCTCTGGGCAGGCTGTTCTGCTGCCTCTGCCTTTTGAGGTGGTCTGTGTTCTTACTCTCTTCTCTCTCCCTAACCCTGCTGTGGGTGGATGACTCTCCCTTCACTTTCTGTCCCCTTTTCCCAGGTAGCACACAATGGCCACATGGGCCTGAATTGCTGGGTTAGGACCAGCTTCTCTCATCGACTCAGACATGAAAGGGATTCTTGAAACTTGCTTAAATAGGGCAGAGCGCTTTTTCCTTCTGCTTTGTGTAACAGTGCCTTGTTTGTTAGGCTTGACTTCACTGCAACTGGCCCACCCAAAGCCATTGAAATGATTCTGAGCAGCAGTTTCTGCCTGCTCACCTTGTGCTCCCAGGCACTTCAGGTGCAGCTCCCGAAATGAAAGATTTCTGGTGTGCCCAAAGGCAGTGAAGAGAGCTGCTTTAATGTGGTTGCTTCTCCAGCTTTTCAATGGAGAGTTTGGTTCAGGTTCTGCTCTGAAGTGATATTAGAGTCCATGGAGCATGAGAAACTGCATTTGTTTGTGGGTTACAAATGAAGACCTGTCAAAAACCTTTTTAGGCAGCGACAGAAGTTTCCTTTTTTCATGATACATTTAACTTTTGAAGGCTTTGCCTCCCAAGCTCTTCTCTATCTCCATTTCTATGAATTTGGAAAAAGATGGTTGGCAAAAGTTGCTCTTCTCTATTTTGCTCTCCCCATCTGTTTGGTGGAGTGCTGGATCCTCTGGGGTGCTTCTGCTTTTGGAAAATGGCGTGGCCAGGAATGAAGGGGGTGGCAACACCAGGGGAACAGGACATGGAACTTGAACCAGGTGCTTCACCAGCTCCTTATGGGCAAAGGGTTATTCCCATCGATCTGGTGTCAGGAGATGTTCTACAAAGGATAGATACGTTTATAGGATTTCTGTCCTTTTGTTGTAAGGAGCAGCACGCCATTCCTGGACACAGGAGTTTGCTAGAAGAGTGTCACATCAGCTCTTCATCACCGTGCTTGGTGTTGCAGCCCCGTTCCGAGGTGCAGGTGGAGTGTGAAACACGGCGTTGCTCCTTGCTGTCTCCTAACTCAGCCTTTTTATTCAGTGCAGGCTCCTTTCAGGCGCCATCCCTCGTTTTGTGTGCTCCCAGATGGATCCATGGCTTCCACCTGAGCATCTGAAACATCTGCCTGGCGGTGGGTCTAGAAATAAGATATGGCCAGACACTTACAGAACAAAAAAGGGTTGTTGTTCCTATAAGCTCAGGAATGTGAGCTCTCCCCTGTGCATCCAGGAGGATGGGGGATGCCAGGAGATGAGCTGCTGGGTGTCAGCCTTGATGCAGAGAGCTGTCCTCTGGTTCAGGCCCTTCTGCACCAGCGTTGTGGGGAGGATTCACAAGGATTTTCCTGCCATTTGTGGGCACAGGTGGTGTCATGGCCTTAGTGGGGCTGGTTGGTGTCAGAAACCCAAAGGGCTGCCAGGCACCCTGGCAGGAGCTGAGGAGGAGGAGGAGGAGCAGGAAGGAGAGGAGCAAACAGAAGGAGCTGCATGGCTCTTGTGAAAATAAATCTGCTCGAGAGGACCAAAGGACCTCCCTCACGGCAGTGGAGGAGAAGCATGCTCCCGAGTGTTTGGGGGGATTTTAGCAATCCAGTGGGAGTCCTTGGAGAGGAAGTGGTAGTGCTGACACATGGTGGTTGCCTGGAGCTCCCAGACACTCTGAGACAAGGAGGTTTTAATTAACTCATTCTTCTCACATCTAAAGTTCATTTGTTTCAGTTTACTCAGACATCTGCTTTTCCCTCTCCTTTTTCCTTGGGCAGGGGTGGGCATCTCTCGGCTCTGGAGTTGGGGGAGCTGCTCCTGCCGCCCACCCACCACGTGCCACCAGGGCAGGGAGGGTTTAGCATGCCAGGGCTGCATTTCTGCTCAGCTGCAGCTTGTGGAGGTGTAGGAAGGATGGTCTGGTGTGCTTTGCTCCGGGCACTGGAGAGGCAGCACCCACTCCTGGTTTCCATCCTCCAGAGGCCGAGTGCAGCTGCTCATGCCCAACGCCATGGAGCTGTCCCTGCTTCAAAAACTGCCCCTCTCCCTGTTTTTTTCCCCAGGTTCCTCTGATCCTGACTGCTGAATTACTATCAGAGTAGACCTTGCTTGTTTCCAGCTCGGCACATTCCTGCTGTGTGTCCCTTTCAGTGCTGTGCTCCCACAAAAAGGTCGGGCTGCTTGAGACCCTCTGGGGTCCTGTAGACCACAGACCTGCCCCACTGCCTCAGAGCCCATTCCTTGTAGGCCAGATCATATTCTCTGCCCTAAGGGTGAGTGGAAGACACCAAATATTTCCCCTCCACTATTCCTTGCTGTGTTTTCCCAGCAGGGATTTCTCTCACCAAGCTTGTTGTGGGCCATACATTTTGAGTTGGCACACTGAAAGTGCTTTCGTTTAATACTTCTTTTATCAAGGTTGATTTTTCTATTGCTTTTTCCCTTTGGGTGTGCTTGGGGGAATTTATTCTTTTTAACAGGTTTATTCCAGTGTCAGGTATCGGTTCTAAAAGGCTGGGGGCTGGGGTGGGCTTTGATTTGTTGCATGGAAAATGCATTTGGCTTCCTTGAACCAGGAGGGAGGAAGGGATGGAGCGATGGAAAAGAGGAGGAAACTGAAACTTCTGCCAGTTTAGCAACAGCTTTCTCATCCCATGTGTCTGTGTCACACACTGTCACCAAAGGCTGGGTCCTGCAGGAACCTGATGCAGAGAAGGTGCCAGACTTCTTCTTGTGTATTTTAAGTGGCACATCCCTAACCTTTGCAGGCAGCCCGTGCTGGCAGGGTTTTCCACCTGCACAGGAGGTCTGCTGGCTGATGTTGCTATTCCTGGTGGAGCTGTGCTGGTGTTCTCAGCTGTAGCAGTACCTGTAGGAATGAGCACTTTTCCTTGTTGTGGAGACAGTGATTTTATTCATGGAAAATGCGTGAGCTGGTTGAGGTCCCCCCTGTGAGAACCAGGGGAATGGGCACACGGAGACTGGATGATTTTATTATTTTATTGTGTTCCTATCCAGTGCTATTTTCCCTTTATTTTTCCATTATGTTCTCACACAAGTCTCGAGTTTCTCATAAGCAGGACTAGAAGCGGGGTTTTGGGTTGGCGGTTTGGTTAAATCTCTAGGAGGGATTAAATTGAGCAATACCCCCATACATCTCCCTTGCAGCTGAGGGCAAATTTAACCACTGATTCCAAAGCTCCCGAAAATGGCTTTGTCTGAAAATGAATTTTGGCCTCTCAAAGTTCAAACATTTATCCTGAGCCAGAAATATACACAGATTTGCTCTCTAATTTAATAAAGCCATCCAAATAATATGATTTCTCCCATAACCATCGTTTATGTTTCACAGCAAAATGATAATGAGAAAGTCATTAGAAGTAATAAACAAAACAAAACCCACACAGCAAATCCTTCACTGAGCCTGATGGATGGGAAGAAGAGCAGCATTTGAGTCTTAGGCCACAGAATGTTTGCTGGGTGCAGCTGTTTTGAAGGAGATGCTCTCTCCAAACGTTATTTTTTTGCGTGTTGCGCTTTAATGGGGTTTTGCTGGCGGAGCAGGTCTTGCTGCTCTCTCCCCTTGGGGTTGGATGCAGTGGGCGATTAACAGGCACCTTTCTTCTCCCCCTCCAAAAAAATCCTCCTCCTTATCACAGCTTTGACAAGGTGCTTTTGTCTAAATTTCCTGGCTGAGGCTTGAACCGGCTCCACGGAGTGTGTTGAGAGCAAGAACTACGCCCAGACATCAAAAGTGCACTTTTTTAGCTTTTATTTATAGCTGGCTGTGCACTTTGGGCTGCAGCCTTAGCGCTCGCTTCTGGGTTATCCTCAGCCAGGTGAATTTTATTTTGGCTTCAGTGTTTTGCTCCAGTGGGCGTCTAGATTGGATATTAGGAAAAAAATTCTTCACTGGAAAGGTTGTCAGGTTCTGGAACAGGCTGCCCAGGGCAGTGCTGGAGTCACCACGCCAGGATGTGGCCTCTGGGAACATGGGTGAGTGGTGGGCTTGGCAGTGCCCAAAATATCCCACATTTGCTGCTGCTGCTGGACGTTTATTCACTGCCTCTGGTCCAGGCATAGGGGGAGGGATAGGATTTTGGTAACAGCTCTTACCTGGTGGTTTGTTGGAGCTGTTTGGCTTCCTCACAGGTCTCATTAATTGGCTTTTCAATTAGAGGACTCCTTTTGTTGGGTCCTGTGCTGTCAGAATCACAGCAAAGGTGTGTGAGCCCAACACACACCGTCCCATCACAGACAGGGGTGGGATGCTGGAGGAGGAAGTGACATTTGGGCAAAGAGGAAGGAGCTTTCCCCTAATTTCTCAACTTTTCCTGTCCTCTGCCCCTTATCCCTGGGCTTCCTCATCCTTCCAGATCCCAAAGCAGCTCCAAGGGCTGGCTCTGCCACTGCTGGTGCCATGCATCCATAGCTTTGCACCTTCCTTCCCTGGACTGAGCCAAGTGCTAGCAAATAATTCCTCCAGTTAAACAAAAAAAGCTTTTCATTCTTCTTACACTTCATAGAAAATAAAAATATCAATAGAAGAAATTCCTCTGGAGGAAAGTTTTGGAGAGCATGCCTTGTGCCTTGCTCTTTTCCTGCTGTAGAATCCACCTGATGACCTAAAGGGTGCAAACCGAGGCTTGTAACACCTTTTTACCTTCCTTTGAGAAACAAATGTACATTTAAGCTGTCCTTGGGCAAGCTCTTGCCTGCTGACATTTGAAAAATTGCTCTTTAAGGTTCCTTCTCTCTCCCTCCTTGCTTGTGCTGCTCTCTCCTCCTGAAAGAAAATCCTATTTATGTTTTCACCTTTGAAAAAACAAACAAAAAAAGCTAAGCTAACTAAATAACTGTACAGGCAGGAGCTGCATGGGGGTCAGAGAGGAGAGAGCTCTTCTGTTTTTGACTCTTTTTTCCCACCCAGATATGCTGTGAGCAATTGTTTCTCCCCTGGGAAAATGAGACTCCCTGGCCTCCTGGCTGCTCTCATCCAGGAGGAACTTTTGTATTTAAACATGCTTAGCACTAAGTTGAACATGAATTTCCCCCAAGCCACCGAAAGCAGCTCCCAAGCTGCGTTTTCAGCAGCCTGCTCTTGGCAGAGAGAGCTGCTGGGCGCGTGAAACCTGCGGAAAGCCGGAAAGCCCAGAGGCATCCTTGTTCAAAATGAGCTCCCTGTTCGTGTCCAGAGGGCAAATCTTCATCTGGAGGTGCCTGAATTTGTGTTTTCCGAGAGGCTGAGCCTAAGGATGGTTTGGCAGGTGCATGCTTGATGTAGCAGGGAGAAGCAAAGTGATGTTGTTGTCCTGTGTTGTTGTCTTGGCTGCTCGGATGCTCGGCTGTCCCTGGGGAGCAGGAAGGCTGCTGTGGGTAACCAGCTCTCCTGGGGCTGAGAACTGAAGTCACTGTCGCTTGGGAGTGCTGGAGGACATCCTGGTGGCTTCCTGTGGCTTTATGGAGAGGAGTGGAACAGACACACTCATGGTTTTGGGGGGATGCTAATGGTTCTGTGGGACAGATCCCGCGTGTGGCCGCAGCGTGGAGGAGCTGAGCATAGCGTAGAAGTTGGGATTTTAAAAGTGCTGGTGGAACACTGCTGCAGGGAACTGACAGATGTGGTTTGTTAATGACTGCAGAGGTGCTTTGGGCAAGAAGAATTGCAACCCCACGTTTTTTTCCCACAGCTCCTTTTTGCTGCCTTTCTGAAGGAAACGCCGGTGCAGAGGCCAAAATGCCAGAGCCGGCGTTCCCTAAAATCCCTGTTGGGATGTTACCTGGGAAGAAGAGAGCTCCCTTTTGCATGAGGAGGGCTTCAGGAAGGTGGGGGATGATGGCACAGCCGTGTTTTGCTGCCAGACTTCGCCACTCCTGCTGGAGTATCCCCAGGCTGAAGGCGCACCCTGGGAATGGTCCCGGCATCCTCCCGAAGGCAATTCTCATTCAGCCAGCAGTCGTTTGGAAATAGTCACTCATCAGGCACTTATGGATCTCTCAAGCCCCTTTTCTCTCCCTAATAATCCCCCCTCTTGGGAGGTATTGATTCTCCTCTGCTGGCTGCCTCTTGGTATTCCACAGCCCGTGGTAGCCCGTGGAAATTGCTGCGCTGTCATTTTCACGCGGCAATTACCTGCTCCCCATTCCTTTCATCCCCAGTCCTTTCCCAGAGCTCTGAACTCTGTATTGACAAACCACCCTGGAAGAAAGAAGAGGTCAGGGTTTGGGAGGAAGGCTCACACAACAAAAACTTTGGGGAGAGTTTCCCTGCGGTGCAATTGTCTCAAAGGTGCTCAGCTGGTGTTTGGGGGTGGATTCTGGACATCTCTGACACAAGAGGGATGCCGTGGCTTCCCAGCCTGCAAATGTGACTTCATGGCTTTTTATTATGCCAAAAA
The DNA here is from genome assembly GCF_971803275.1 of Cyanistes caeruleus. Classification (NCBI taxonomy): domain Eukaryota; kingdom Metazoa; phylum Chordata; class Aves; order Passeriformes; family Paridae; genus Cyanistes; species Cyanistes caeruleus. Next base: position 35,236,902 of record NC_141708.1, on the reverse strand, counting down.
CATAAGAAATTCTTCACCTGGCTTCTGGGAAAAGGATCAGCCTGGAGAGGCGAGGGCAGATGTTTTCCAGGTCATCCTCAATCCCCTGCTGGGGAATGGGCTCCTTCCAGTACCTAGAAGGGCTTTTGGCAGGGGCAAGGGGGAATGGTTTCATGCTGCCATAGCACAGGAGTAGATGGGATGGGATGCTGGGAATAAATCCTTCCCTGGGAGGGTGGGCAGGCCCTGGCACAGGGTGCCCAGAGCAGCTGTGGCTGCCCCTCGATTCCTGGAAGTGTCCAAGGCCAGGTCGGGCAGGGCTTGGAACGACCTGGGATAGTGGAAGTGTCCCTGCCCATGGCAGGGGCTTGGAATGAGATGAGCTTTAAGGTCCTTTCCAACTCAAACCATCCTAGGACTCCTCTCACTCTCCAGAAGGTCATCCTTTGATCTGGGGCTATGGTTCACCCATCTGAGGAGGGGCAGATTTGGGAATTTGTTTTAATCCAAATTTAGGCGATTTTTCTTTTATTTTTTTTTTCTTTCTGGGCAAACAGAAGTCGAAGGACAAGATGATCTGCAGCAGTGGGGTTTCCTCCAGCCCTGTCTGCTGTGGCACAGGAGCTGCAGCCCCCCAGGAGCGGCTCAGAACCTGGCACAAAGTCGCACCTCCAAACTCGAAGGCATTTTGTTATTAAACCAGCATGCCTGGGCAGTGAGGGCTCTCACTTGAACAGAATCCCCATTCTAGCAGAGAATAAATTAAAAAGCCAACTGGCCACGGCTGCCTGAGGAGCGCCGGGACCAGAGATAGGGCCAGAAGTCAGATAACAAACAGTGTCCAAAATTGCAGCGCCTGGTGCATGGCGTGAAATTAAAACCTTTTCTGCCTCCTCCCGCACGCTGTAACAAAACAGCTCCTGACACAGTCTGCCGGCACCAGGAGTGAAGAGGAGAATAATTAAATACGTGGGAGTTTTTGCATGTGAGGGAAGGGAAGGGGTGAGGCTTTTGTGCCATGGACCTCAGTGGTTTGGTCCTGCAGCTGGACTGAAGTTGGATGGGTCTGTGGGCTGCCTTGCAACCCAGATGGGCATGAATCTGCCTTTTTTCCCCCCTGTTTTGTTGGCTTTTCCTCTGAGTTTTGTTCCTCCACCTTCCCTGTGAGGCTCAGCAGCAGCCCTGGAATGTACCTGTGTTCTCTCCCCAGACCTTGCTGGCTTTGCATCCCTCGGGAAGGACACCTCTCTGGAGTTACCAGCCGGGAGTGATGAACAGGGCAGCACTTTTTAATCAAAGTTACATTAGGTGAAGCCGATATTATTCACTCTGCTTTATTGCAGCTATTTTTACACGGGGGTTAGAAGTTAATACTACCCAGCAAGCCTGGTTTTGCTGGGTTCTGGCAAGCCCCAAAATCCATCAGCACATCCAGACAGGGCAGGAAAGAGCCCAAGCAAAAAATAAACTCGTTAGCTGAACTGAGAGGGGGGAAAGAAACCCAAAAAAACAACACAAAAACAGTTAAAAAACCAAACCTTTTATAAAAACCAGACCCTTGATAATTGAGGGTCTGGTCTGGAAGGGCAAAATCCAGGCAGGACCATCAGCTGCAATCAGCAGAAGGATGAGCTGCTCCAATCAGCACGGGAAGGGGAGCGGGAGCCGTGGCAGGAGGGCTGGGATGCAAGGGTTAGTTTTTCCTTGCCCTGGCAAATGATCCTGACTCCCTCCTGCTCCTCAGCCAGAGGTGATAAGGCTTGGTCTGAGCCTGATGGGGGGATGTCAGCACTCAGGAAGGGGCTGGGACTGAAGACAGTGCCTCAAAGGGAATGGTTTCAGCAAGGAAGGTTTTGCCAGGGTTATGTGGGCTTGGGTCTGTCTGGGTTTGGGGTTTTTCCCCCCACTCAGGTAATGCCATGTTAAATTGGACCTGGCAAGGATGCTGGCAGAGCTGGGATCTCCTCTGCTGCTTGCAAGAAGATGTGGTGAACTGAGAGAGCAGAGGAGGGAGTCGTCCCTCTGTTTCTAGACAGGACAAAAGTGCAGGGTTTTTCTTTCTCCTTTGTTTTGTCTCTCCCTCTGCTTTCCCACCTGGCTCCTGCCCTTTAATACAGATGTCCCATGCTGGAATGTGCTTTCTAAGCCTTTTCCTGCTGTGCTATCCCTGCAGGAGACATTGTGGTGAGCTTTTAGGACCCCATTGGTTCTTGTTACGTTCCCAGGGGCTCTCTGAGACTGGGGCCCCTTCAAAACAAACCCCAACACACCATCCCAGCCCTTCTATAATAAAACACCAGATCTTTTCAAAAACCACTTCAGGTATTTTTAAAATCTGCTTGACACAACCAGTGTCACCAGCAGATTGCTTTGACCCCTCTTTGTGATGTGGGCTTGGCCATTTCTTGGGGCTGGGTTGTAAAGGCTGGTTCCTTGGGCAACACGAGGGGAAATTGGAGGGAAAAGTTGTTTGCCTCAACACAGAGGTTATGAGACTTCAGGCAGACGAATGCAATTGCAGAAAAAAAGGGGTTTTGGAAGTTTTTGCTGCCATCCTTCCCCAAATCATGGTCAGGCAGGAGCTTGAAGAAGAGCTCAGGTTTTCAGAGGGGGTTATCAAGTTCTCTGGGCTCTTAATGTTGAGGAGTGGCTCCACACTGACAGAGAGTAGGTTTGGATTAGATATGAGGGAAAAAAATTCTTCCCTGTGCCTCTAAATCCCTGAGAAACAGCCTGAGCAGGAGGTCAGGAGACCTCTCAAGGTGCTGAGGCAGTGGGCAGGGCCGGGATCAGCGCAGGCTGGTCCCCTCTTGGGTTAAATCACAGCACAAGCCCCCGATTTCTAATGACACTTATCAGAAGCACAGCTTATCCAGTAGACCCACAAAATAAATCAGGTTGGACATGGCTCAGGCACACTGTCACGCTAAAAATAACCTTTTCCCTCTTCTTTCCTAAATGTCTCGTCCCCAAGCGCAATGCAAGACACCCGGAAACATCAGGAATCTTCAAATGGTTTGGGTTGGAAGGGACCTTAAAGCTCATCTCATTCCAACCCCCTGCCATGAGCAGGGACACCTTCCACCATCCCAGGCTGCTCCAAGCCCTGTCCAACCTGGCCTTGGACACTTCCAGGGATCCAGGGGCAGCCACAGCTTCTCTGGGCACCCTGTGCCGGGGCCTGCCCTCCCTCTGAGTAAAAAATCTCTTTCTCACATCTAATCTAAATCTCTCCTCTTTCAGTTTAAAGATGAGCATCGTGCTCTTTGGATTTTTTTTCCCCATTTGGGAAAAAACCCTCCTCTGGATTGCTGGCCTTTACATTATGTGCCTAAATTTCACGGCCTAGCTCTTGCCTGGGTTTTCCTGCAGTTCAAGGCCTAGTCAGCCCGCATATATTGTATTTTAAAAGGCTGTTCCCTGCACATTCTGCTGTCCCAGGCTGGCAGCTGCTCTCAGCCCAGGGGCAGTGGGAGACAGGGAATTTGGGGTGTTTCCTCTGGTGGGAGAGCGGTGCCTGTGCGGTGGCTCCGACAGGAACGCTGCATGACGAGGTTTGCTGTCTCAGCCCGACCAGGAGACCCCAGCTGAACCCGTATCGATCCTTCCTCCTCTAATGAAGCCATCCACGGGAAGACAGGGAAGTATTTTTTGAATCAGCACAGCAGCATGGATTTTGTACTGAGGGTGGGACCTGCTCTCAGGCTTTTCCAGGAGTTTCCTCTTGAGGGATCTTTGGGACTAACAAATCCCAGATTCCAAAGGGAGCTGTAGGGTTTTTCCCTTAGTTTTATGAGGGCAGTGTTACCCGCTCCTCCCGTGGTCAGAGGTGGGCTGCTCTGCTCTGGGAAAGGTGCTTTTACTTTCTTTACCAGAACAGCAGATAAATAAGCAGTAAAATAAATAAATAAGGTAGAAAAGCAGGCAGGTTTCTTTCTGCCTGGCTAAAATGGGAGTGCAAGAGATGGAGGAAGAAAAGGTGATCCTCTTTTCAGGATTACACGTGCTAGATCAGGGGTTTTGATCAGATCTTTCAAAGACTCAAGAGAAGGGGATAGTGAGAAGTGCTGGGATAAGAGGAGAAAGCAAGAAGGCAGTGAAGTGGTGAGCCCCAGTTCTTCTTGGCCACCTTGGCCGCCCTCCAGGGTGGCTCAGGACAGCTTGAGAGCCAGGGAGGAGGCATTAGAGAGGGCTATGTGGCTAGATAAGCACCCATGGATTTAATGTATATATTTGCAGTACGTGGTATAAATGAAGACAATACTTAATGATTCGTGGCTATTATTTGAAGTGCCCCACTGTTACAGATTTATTTGTCATTTCTCATAGTAACACCGATGATAATGAATTCATTTGTATTAATGGGGGTGTCGTGGACTTCCGTTGATATCCCGCATTAATTAATGTACCATTAAAAGAAAGTGGCACCCAATTAATATCAAGTGGGAGCGGTACTGACGGTGTCCTGTCATTAGGGTTTCATTTGTAATGCATTGTGTGAACGCTCTGCCTTAATGGAAGTCATTTGCCACCCGGAGCATCACCCAGTGGGCTGCCATGGGGTGCCAGAAAGCGAAAGTTAGTGGCAACTGCAAAAAATAAAAAATAAAAAAATAATTTTAAAAAAGGGAATTAAGAAAAAAACAGAATCTGCCCGGTTTATGGCAGAGCCCTCAAGCAGGAATTGGAAAACGGGTTTCTTGTCTCACCCCACACTGAATGCTGGCTGGTGGAGGTAAATTACTCTGGTGGTTTGACTTCGCTAGTGAATTTTGATGTTGAGGGGAGGGACGGTGGAAAATCCCCCTGGGTTCTGTAATCCCCCTGCTTTTGCTTCCCTAAACTAAAGCAGCCACTGCAGGAGTGCAGACCTTGACTGTGACCACCTGGATCCACCTGATCCGTGCCCACCATCTCCAGGAAGATGAGAGCCAAAGGGATGCCGGGCCATCTGCCGTGGATGCCCTTGCAGAGAGGGAGGTTGCTCCAAACGCCCTTTTCCAGCAGGAAAATCACACCAGCAGGAGAGATGCGGGGCTGCTGAAGCCGGGGGCTCTCTGACTGACAGGTTTTCACATTCTTGGCGCTCGTGTCTGACTTTCAAATGTCTTGTTAGACCATCTTGGCTTCCCATCTGCTGTCTCCAAAACTGGGACTGACCTACCAGCAGCCGAGGAGGGAAGCACAGACTGCCTCCCAGCCCTTGCCCTGGCCCTGCCCGCTCCTTCAAGGCTGGAGATGCAGGATGGGAAAGAAATGTGGCTTTTGTGATGAAATTTGGCAGTAGATGCCGAATTAGTGAAGTAGTGATTGGGTCACCACCCATTTCTTCTGCCCCCTCCCAGAGTAGTGGGAAGCTGCTGGCTTTTGCCACTTGGAACTGAGTGATCTTTACGGTCCTTCCCTACCTGAACCCCCAACCATTATGGGATTCCATGATGCCATCCACTCCTCCTGAGCTTTCTCCTCAAGACCTGTGCATCAGGAGTGACTGGAGCCACCAGGAGCTCTTGGGCTTGCTGTGCCGTGGATCAGCCACCGTGTTGGCAAGGGCAGAGTTATATTTGGTGGGCAGCAGTGGGGGGTCTCTGGGCTGGAAAAAGCAAGCAGGTTTATGCCACGGGATACCAGAGCATCTTCTGCTCCCTGTGGCTGTTTGTCCTCTGCCTGCTGAGTGCCATTGTCCTGCCAGCATCATGGCAAGTCCCCCTATGGGCTGTGTGGTTGTGATGTCCCTTCCTCCAGCGCCGTACGTCGGGTCGGGCCTCGAGCGAGCGCTCTGGGCTCCGTGCGTGGTTTTCCAGCAGCTAATTCCTCTCCAGCTCCTATAAAGCATCCATTCCAGCTGTGTTTATGGTGTTTTCAAAAGCCCCTCAATTGAATTATAGCTCTGCGGTGGCCGTTTGCCAGTGTCACCTGATAATGAGGGAGGTCACTTAATGGAGATGGCAGCAAGAGGTACATACTAATGAGAACCGATTGAAAAGGTGGGGTGGGTTTCCACCGAGGGGAGAAAAAAGGAAAAAAAAAAGAATTGTAAAAAGGGAAATTATCAGGTTTTGAAATCAAACTTAGAAATTGGAAATTGCCTGGCTCGGACGAGCAGTAATGCAATTAATAAATGTAATTAAAAGCGCAATTAAGAAGACAGGGATTGGAAGTCTGCGCACATCCGCGCGAGCGAGGGACCCAGTCTGGCAGCTCCCAGGATGGAGCATGGGGACAGAAACCAAAACACGGGGCTGGTTCATTCCTCTCGGAGGGGAGAGGGGCTGGCACTTGCTGTGACTCTGCTCCTGCAGTCATTTCCTGCAGCAAACGAGGCCGGGGAGGGAATAGGTGACTTAAATCTGTCCCAGGCAGCCCGGGATGAGAGAGACAGGGTCCCAGCTGTATTAGGAGCACACTTGGAATCCGTGCCAGCTCTGTTCCAGCGCACCCCGAGATGCCCTGCCTTCAGCAAGGGGCGCTGAGCCCCCCTTGCCGCCTGCAATGATTCGGGATCTTTGCCGGGAGCGCAGGGAATGTCTGAGCCAGCTTTTAGCTGAGAGCAAAGCTCCTTCCATCCGCCCCACCGCGCTGGGCAGAGGCAGAGAAGAGGGAAAAGAGCCGCCAGGAGCGGCAGTAGGGAATTATTTAAGAGTAATAGGTTGACCTGAGCTGTAGCAGGAGCGCGGAGCAGCGAAGCATCTCCTGATGGGAGCGGTCAGCCCCCGCCTGGATGCGGGAAGGGGGGAAAGCAGGAATGGGGCTGTGCCAGATCAGAGCTGCCTGCTCCTCCAGCCTTCCTGCTCCTCGCCCTGTGCCCCCCGGCCCGTTTGCGCCGCCTCATCTCACCGACCTCCCGACAGCTGCTCGGCCAGATTGCCTGCCGTTTTTCCACATTATTTGCACGGCTACGGCATGCATCGGCATCCTAATGATCCCCACCAGCCTGTGCCGGGTGACTTTGCCCTGGGAGGTCAGATGGAGGTCCTCTACATGGCCAGCCACCGGAGAGGGGAAGCTGGCGTGGAGGGGTGAGCCCCAAATAAACCAAAATAGACGTTTCTGGTGCCCAGCCTTCTTGTCAGAAGGGGGTTGTGGTTTAACCCCAGCCACGCATCTCTGTGTGCTGGAAAAGTGGATGCATTTGGAGGGAGTATCTGGAAAATGAACTCCCAGGTCTCCTCTGCTTCGTCTCCCGCCTTTCCTTCGCTCCCATTGTGACCCTGCTGTAAAAAAGTCAGCTCTCCATATTCCCCCTCTCAGCCCTTTGCCCACGGGGCTCCTGGTGCCAGTTGGACAAGGCTGATGGATCACGGCACGTCCGGGGTGCTGGTGGCCCGTGAAATGGTTTTGCTGCAGTGGTGGGAAACTCTCAAAGGCACAGTGTGGATCTGCTCCCTGAGCAGGGCGAGCGCTCTGACAGCCAGAGGGACTGAATGCTGCAGGAGCAGGTGCCATGGGCCTCAGGAGAGAGCCTGGAAGCTGGGTTTTCTGCAACCAGCCTTTCTTGTTTGTTTGTTTGTTGTTAGCCCTGTGTGAAAGGAGAGCCTTTTCACTAGAATCATTTGGATTGGAAAGGACCTCTAAGATCATCAACCTGACCCAGTATCCCAGCACTGCCAGGTTACACAGCCATGTCCCCAGGTGCCACAGCCACACATCTTTTAAATCCCTCCAGGGGCAGTGACTCCACCACTTCCTTGGGCAGCCTGTGCCAGTGCTGGACAAACCTCTTGTGTTGGGTTTGCATGGCCTGGGTTTTGGTAAAGGGGTGGGCACAGAGGTGGCTTCTGTGAGAAGCTGCTGGAAGCTCCCACCATGTTCAGCAGAGCCGATCCCTGATGGATCTGAGGAGGGACATGCAGCTGGCCATGGCTGGACCAGTGAGAGATGTTGGTAATGCCTCTGGGATATCAGGTTTAAGAAGAAAAGCAAAACAAATTTGGGGATGCAGTGTTAATTCCAGCCAGAGACGAGGAGGAGGTGAGAACATGTGAGGGAAACAACATGGAGACACCAAGGTCAGTGGAGGAGGAGGGGCAGGAGGTGCTCCAGGCACTGGAACTGAGATTCCTCTGCAGCCATGGTGATGACCATGGTGACAAAGCTGTGCCCCTGCATCCCATGGGGGTCCACAGGGATGAAGAGATCCATGCACAGCCCATGGGGATCCACATGGATGAAGAGATCCAAGAAGAGCTGACCAAAAGCCCCACACCCTGTCTCCCTGTGCTGTCAGTGGGAGGAAGGGAGGGGCTGGGGAAAGAAATGGTGTTTTCTAAGGACTTATTTTATTTCTCATTATCCTCCTCTGATTTTGGTAGTAATAAATCCACTTCTAAGTTGAGCCTGTTTGCCCTTGAAGTGTTTTCTCCCAGTCCTTAACTCATGAACTCTTTGTTTAAATTTTTCTCTCCTCTGCCCAACTTTGGCAGGGAAGGGTAGAGCAGCTTTTGTGGATGCCTGGCGCTTGGCCGGTGTCAAACCACGATACCTTTCCATGAAAAAATGTTTTCTGCTATTCAGGCCCAACTTGAGAGGAACATTTGGTGGCAGACAAGAGGAGGTGGTGCTCTGAGGTTTTCCAGATGTCCCTCATGCTCAGCTGTGGCCATGTACCCTGCCTGCTTGGACACATCATGGAACTGTTGGGGTTGGAAGGGACCTAAAAGGCCGTGTAGTTCCAACCCTGTGCTATGGATAGGGACACCCTCCACTATCCAAAACTGCTCTATTGTGACTTCAGAGAGGGCATCTCTTCTGGATTGCCATCTACCTTGTATTGCCACATTGCATTGGAACAGCATCCACCCAAAATTTTATTGCTAATGCGTATTATAGCAGGGTTCATAATAAGATATTAAAGACTACTGGTGTGGCCAGAGAGCAAGGTGTAAATAATTTAAAAAATCCCTTTTTGGTAGTCTTTTCTTCAGCCTTAACTGCCCTTCTGCAGAGAATGTTGCATAAGGCTTTGGTGTCCCAGCTGTCAGGGTTAACAGGGCACATCTGTGTCTGGTAACTCACGCTGAGGTCACACGGGAGGTGACAGCCCAGGGGAGCTGTTTGTTGTGCTGGGCTGCTCTTGGCCCATCCCATGCCAGCTCTGGGATGGACACACAGCTTCTTGGGAGGACATCAGGAGGACAGAGCTGCAGGGCCCAGCAACGGGACAAGAGGCAACAGGCAAAAACTGATGCACAGGAACTTCCACCTGAAGACGAGGGAGAGCTGTCCTGGGCAGTGACTGAGCACTGGAACAGGTTTTCCAGGGAGGGTGTGGAGTGTCCCTCTCTGAGGACATCCTAGAACCCTCTGGACACAGTCCTCTGTGCTCTGGGATGTCCCTGCTGGAGCAGGAAGGTGGGACCTGAACACCCACTGTGGTCAAACTCATTCTGTGATCCTGTGATTATTTGTGACCACTCACCTCTGCACTGCTCAGAGAGATTCAAGGTCCTGGTCTCTCCTCTGCCTCCCCCTTGTGCAGCAACATCCCTCCATGTCTGAACAGAGATTTTAGGGTTGTTCATTCCTTATTTTAACACAAATCCTGACCTTGCTGCTGGGGATCCCCTGGAACAGAGCAGTCTCCTTATGATTAAAAGCTAGAGGCCCTTGCATTACTGTTCAGTATTTCTTTTTGGAAACTTCTTCCAATTCTATTTTTTTTTTTTTAACAGTTTGAACTTTCCTTACTCGCTTATTACAAAATGGCAATCACCACCTACAGTACTTACGTTACTCACAAAAGACATCACTGCTTGGTACCCCAGAGCCCTTTAATTCCTGGAGCTGCTCCTGTTGAGCTGCCAGATGAAGGATGGGGTGCTGGAGACAGGTTGGGAGCAGGTCCCACTCCCGTTTGCCCTCCTCCTCCCCCCCAGCGGGCGGCATCTGTCTGCATGTTTATTTTTAATCTCACATCTGCTGGCGTCGTAACAAAGATTTAATGACATGACACAGTTTTGTCACCAGTTCTTTTTTCTGTGGTGAATGAAGCCTCCATCCCAGGCTGCTGCAGAGAGCAGAAAGCTTTAAAAAATGACAGAATTTGGCGACTCGTGTAGAAAGCTCACCTGTTTGCCACGAGCACCTGTAGGCTGTTGTCTGCCTGGAGAAAAAAAAAAAAGAGATAGATTTTGTTATTTTTGGCTGTTGGTGAGATAAAGCATAACCACAATTAGTTTTTGTTGATGAAGAAAAACCATGAAGGGTATGCAGAAGAGTCTTATAAATGGACCAAGTGCTGAAAAGGCAGAAACATGGTCCAGCACAAGGCTTTCCAAAGGCATCTCCCTGTCTTGTGTCCTCTGCTCCGTCTTTACCACCAAACATAAGCCCCAGGCTCTTCTGTGTATCCAGATGTTTTGTTTCATTGTTTAGATGATGGGCCACAGCTTCTGAGAAATAAAGATGTCAGCTTCCTGCTGAGGAATATCTTGAGCCTGTTTGACCCAGAAATGGCAAGAGGATTTTTAAGACATATTTTTTATGCTTTTTAAGGCAGAGGTCCTGAAATTCTGCTAAGTCCTAACTGTGCCTGCCTGGGCATGAGCATTGCTGAGACCTTCTTCCCTAGAGAACATGGGATGTCTGCACCCTGCAGCTGATTTTGCTGGTTTGGGGGACCATTTTTATATTTTTTTAATTTAGGGGTTTTTTTTTTGCTTGACTTTGAGCTGTGGAAAAAAACAAGATGCACTACCCAGAGCGCTCCTTATGGGTTTGTATCCTCTCCCTGTGCGCTGTTGGGAGTAAGGGAATGCGTTTGGTAGTGAAATATTCGCATTGACCTGTGCATTTTGGGCAGTATCAGTGATTTCCCTCTCTCTGTCCACGCTGCTCTGCTTTCCTGTGGCACTCCTATTTCCTGGAAGCCCTTCTGCTCCCCTCCTAAATTCACTTGGGCTGTGCTTTGCTGGTGCACCCACGCTGGTCATCCGGCCCTGGGGTCCCTCACAGCCCCTCAGATGCTTTGGTGTTGAGTCAGTCCATGACTGATTTCCAGATCTTTGTCCAGAACTGATCCCTTGTTTGTGTGGCTCTTGCTGTCTTGGCTAATGAGGGGTGAGCACAGCTGTAAAACAAGGATAAAGCCATGGAAGTCACCCGGTGCTGTCTGCAGGGCCTGGAGCTGACAGCACCAAAGCTGGTGACCTCCGTGTCCCCTCCAGGCAGCTTCTCCTTTGGAAGGACGAGGAGATGAACTCCCTTCAAAGCCTGCTTTGGGGCTATTGTAAGGAGCACAATGCTGGGGAAATCAAGCTCTCCTCTCTCTCAGCCAGCCCAGAGCAGCCCCGTAATCGCGGGTGACCAGAGCGGATTTGCATGCTAAAAGCAGTGGCTAGGGGCGCTTAAAAAAGGAGAGGAGACATATTCATCAAGGCCAGCTTATCCTTATGAATATTATTATTCCCAGGGCAATATAGCCCAGACCCTTCAGTGCAACCCTGAATCTGCTGTTGCTCTGCCTCCCCCTATGAACGGTGAATTTGCAATGCTCCGTGCTGTGACATTGGCGGCTCTGGGAAGGAAGTTGGGTTGTTGGAGCATGTGGAGAGAGGTGGTGGAAGCAGTGCCCTGGCAGCAGCAATAGGAGGGCTGTGGGATGCTCTGGAGCTGCTCCCAGTGGGGCTGGCTTGGGGGGAGGCAGACAGCCCAAAGGAGGGACTGGGGAGATGCTCTGGTCTTGTCTGAGAAGTTTTAGGAGAGCTTGGAAAGCAAAGACCCACCACAGCCGCCCATGAGGGCTTCTTCACCCAACACCCCTCCTCCCCAGCTGACAAAATCCTGGTTCCTGAGCAGTTTAAATGCCAGGATTTAGGTGCTGAGTGCATGGCACAAAGTCAAGGGTTTACAAGGTGGCAGGGCAGGGCTGGGTTAAGCCTTCCAGAAAATGAGCAGCTGTAAGGCAAAGGCAGCAAAATTCCGGGACAGAGGGGCTGGGGAGGATGTGGTGTCTCCATTGCTAGAGGGCTATCAGGATGGGAATGATTTAGATGGAGCACAGGGACAGGTTTCTCTTCTGAGGTCCCTTCCAGCTATATCTTTCATGCTTTTCTGACTGCTGATCACCAAAAAACGTGAAGGCACTTCAAAAAATAATCCTCAGGCCATGCCCTGCGAGGCTTTCTGGAGCAGCTTGATTTAGAGGAGGGAAAAAAAGAGAAAGGAAATGGAAAACGTAAGTGGGAGCTGCAATCTCTCACCCCTTGGCAGCAGTGACACTGATGTAAGGGAAGCAGAATTCTGCTGGAGTCCGAGGCGAGCTTGGGTGTCGGTGTCTCTGCAATTCCACTTGCCTGGATACAAGGCCAGGGGGCACGAGGTTATGTGCATGGGATGAGTGTCTTGAGCCTGGATCCATCGGTGTGAGTTGCAGGGTGTGCCCTGGGGTCCCTGCTCTGCTGTACCAAATCCTGCCACCTCCCCTTGAGGACAAATTTCTGCTGGCCTGAGCCTTAGCTGGGAAAATTTGGGTTCTTTGGTTCCTTGCTGGTGCCATCACCCAGTATTAAGCTGGTTAAGTAAGATTCCCTAGTGTGGAACCCTGTTTTCCTATATTTTCTAGTAGAAGTGTTGACTGGGACAACCTTTGGTTCACTGCAAGCCCTGTGGCTCCCAAAAAACCTGAAAATGGCTCAGTTTGTTTCGCAGCTTGGGCCAAGGATTTTCTTGGAAGCAATGCCCCATCTTCTAAGCTCTGCCTCTCCTCAAGCCTCCTTTCCATCCCCTCAGCACTTCAGGACACTTCTCTGTAAGCTGAGAGCAAATAATTGAACACAAAAGGAGTTAGCAGCAGAATACAGAGACTTGGGGAGAGGTTTTTGGGAGTAATCCGTATTATCCCAGCTGGCCACAGCCAGCCGCTGTCAGGTCTGGCTTCTGACCTTTGCAGCATCCCCTTTCGAGGTTTAGCTCCTTGCCAGCCCTTTTGATGGTGCCAGAGGGACGTGCCCAAGGTGTGGTGATCCGTGCGTACCTGGAGCCCCGGCGGAGCCTTTTCGCTGGCAGCCCGTGCTCGTTGCCTTTAGGGGAGAGACAAGAATATGCATTTTAAGATTTGCATAGGAACATGCAGCTGTTCCACCAAAAATGGATAATTGTTCTCCCCGCTGTGAAGTTAAACAATAAGAAGTGCCAAACTGCACTTGCCATTGCTGATTTTGTGCACTCAGCTGCATATTTTATGCATGTAGATTAGTTCCAGATTTATGACGATGGAACTGTTCATGCCTGCGTTAATCGGGCCAGGTTGTAGTTGCTGTGGAAACTACAACTTTGACTTTTATGTGAAGTTCTGTGTTGCATTTAATGCTCTTTTTTTTTTTTTTTTAAATTTATTTTTATTTCCCCTCATTTTTTTAAAGCTCTCCTATATTTAATACTTTGTGGTGAAAACAGTGAGGGAGTCAGCGTCAAAAATAAAAGCGCCTTTGGGCAAAAAAACAAGTTTTAGCAAAGAGAGCAATTTTTCTGGGAAGTTGGGATGTCTGGGAAAAACAAGGGTTTGTGATAGAGTGCCATCTTGACCACAGCTGTATAACTATTATTGTAAGTGTGTAACAACTATTATAGGCCCTGCAATACTGTAATAAAGAATACAGCTGTGTAACTTAGAAACGTCCTGGAAATACAGGACTGAAGTTGCTGGGTCTCTGGCTATCACTCCTGGTGGGGAAAGGAAATTGCTGGTGCGTGTTTGATGTGAAAATAGTGCACAGTGTCACTGATACTTATTTTTTATCTCCAGAATACCCCCGTGGGCACGCCAATTTTCATCGTGAATGCCACGGACCCGGACCTGGGGGCAGGAGGCAGCGTGCTTTACTCCTTCCAGCCCCCTTCCAACTTCTTTGCCATCGACAGCGGCCGTGGCATCGTGTCGGTGATCCGGGAGTTGGACTACGAAGTCACTCAGGCCTACCAGCTCCAGGTGAACGCCACGGTGAGTCCTACCCTGCCTGCTGCAGGCCTGGAGGGGCTGTCTGGGGTTTATTTTATTGTCCTGCTCCGGTAAATCTTCTTTAGGGTGTGTCCAGCATTTTCTACTTAGCAAGTTATTGCAGCAGTGCAGCCTCTGGGTGGTTCCAAGAGGCTGTGGGGAGTGGATACACCTCTCCAACAGCATCTCATACGTGTCAGGGGCTTCTGCAGGAAGGGGACCAGCTCCTGGGTGATGAAACCCAGTACAGGGCATGCAAAACCTTCACAGAATCATAGAATGGTTTGGGTCAGGGAGCTCCAAAGACCATCCCATTCCACCCCCCTGCCACAGGCTGGGGCACGTTCCGCTAGACCGGGTTGCCCCAAGCTCCGTTCAGCCAGGCCTGGAACATTTCCAGGGTTGGAACCACATCCACAACTTCCCTGGGCAGCCTGTGCCAGTGTCTCAGCACCCTCTGAGTAAAGAAGGTCTTTGGTGTATGGAATCCTCCAGATTCATTCCTTGTGCACTGTGGTTTATTACAAGTGAATTCACCTCTGTTACGTTCAGACATGGAGAGTTAAAATTTTGGTGGACAGAGGAGAAGCCGGGATCTTAGTTACAATCAGTGACATCATTCTGGGAGAGGACCCTAGGGAGATGTGTCCAGCATGGCAGATCCATGCCCCACATGAATGGGTGCTCAATCCCTGGTGCTCAGTCCAGACAGAGCTGGAGAATGTGGAGGAGCACACAGGCTGGAGCTCTGGCTCCTTCCCCACCTCACAGGCAACAGAGGAAGGTGAGCTTCAGCCCTACAACACATCTGCCCAACTCTGCGTGCAGGAGAGGCGGGGGGGAAACCCTCTCTGCCCCCTCCAGGCAGCTGACTAGAGCTCTTGAAGCATGTGATTTAATCAAGATCATTGTCTTGATGCAGAACCAGAAATGTCAGGAGGACACTGAGGGCTGTGCATCGCTCCTCACAGCACCGAGCCCAGACACTCATGGACTGTAGGGCAAACACCACGGCCTTCCAGCCCAAGCCCTGCATGTTCCAGGCTGTGGAATTTTCTCCAGAAACTTGTTTTTTGCTGTTTGAATTTTTATTTTTTTTATTTTTTTTATTTTGAAACATACCTCATTTTATTTTTAATCCTCCAGTGGGAAGAGGGTCTCCCTATTTTTGCTTTCTTGCCAGCGTCTGTCGCTGACACACTTTCCTGGGATGTGTTACTGAACTGTCTAGCAGGTTGGAAGATGTGGGACCAAACACAGCCCCTGATGGAAATGCAACTTTCTTCCAGGATGCAATGGTGTCAGCTTGGTCCATCCAGCTCCATCTGGCCCTCTGTCCCAGCAAAGATAAAATGGGGACATATCTGGTACTTCAGAGAATTCCAGAATGGCTTGGGTTGAAAAGGGCTGTAAAGCCCAGGTCACTCCAACCCTCTGCCACGGGCAGGGACACCTCCCACTATCCCAGGCTGCTCCAAGCCCTTTCCAGCCTGGCCTTGGACACTTCCAGGGATGAGACAGCCACAGCTGCTCTGGGCACCCTGTTACTTGCTCGATGCACTCTTGGCATCCAGTGATTTCCAGCTTTGGGAATCCAAGGACTTAAATGTTGTCTCTGAACTGGGCTGGATGGCAGCTGTGGGAATTTCTCCTTGGCTTGGCCAGTGTTAGAAATTCCTAGAAGAAAAGTGATGAGAAACCCCAGGGCAAAGCTGTGCCGGGAAAGAAAGACGAGACTTGCACCAACGTAGCAGGAGCTGGAAGAGCAAATGCAGATTTTTGCCTGCCTGATGAACAGTTTGCATGGTCCAGGGTGGGAAATGGGGTGATGGTGGCTTGCAGGGATTGCTGAGGAGCACGGGTGCAAGGCAGGAGTCATTCTATCCCAGGGATGAAGGCAGCAAGCACAGAAAAAGGCTGGAAAGGACAGCAGGAGAGACAGTCCAGTGAGGAAAGTGGCAGCATGTGTGCTTTTTCAGGGCTATCTGTGATGCCTTAAACAAAATTTAAGAGGTGAAGGGGAGGGGAAGGAACATTATCTGAAGAAACAAAGGACTTGAACCTGATGGCACTAACAGCAGAGTCGGAATAAGCATCCACCCAGGCCACAGACGCTGAGCCCTGCAGGTTAAGAGGATAATGTACAGGCTGAGTTGTTGAATAGAGTTTAAATTAACATTAATCTTCTGGCAATCAGTCTTTGCCTCTGCTCAGAGCTGCTTTAGAGGAGTGTGTGGTAACCTCTGATGGCCACCTTCCAGCACAGTGCCTGATTGGGGGTAAGGAGACATTGATTCCCTTCCCTGTGTGCGCTCTCTGTACTCCTGCCCTTCCCAGAGGGCTGGGGACGTTGGGGTCACTTTTGAGTGCCCATGGGACAAAGCTTCAGCAAGAAAAGCAGGAGAAGCTGGTGGCAGTGCCTGCTGCTGGGGTGTTGGCTGCTGGAGAGGGGTAGTGCTTGGGAAAGAGCCCAAGGCTCTGTCCTGGTGGGATGTGATGGAATGAAAGGGAGGTGATCATGGAGTCATGGGATGGCTCAGCTGGGAAGGGACATTTAAAGGTCATTTAGTCCAACCCCCTGCCACAGGCAGGGACACCTTCCACTATCCCAGGCTGTTCCAAGCTCCATCCAACCCGGTCTCTGACACTTCCAGGGATCCAGGGGCAGCCACAGTTTCTCTGGGCTAACTCACCACCGTGAGAGCCAGGAATTTCTTCCTAATACATCATCTAACCCTGCCTTCTTTCAGTTTAAAGACATTCCCCCTTGTCCTGCCCCTCCATGCCCTTGTCCCCAGTCCCTCTCCAGCTCTCCTGGAGCCCCTTTAGGCACTGGAAGGGGCTCTGAGGTCTCCCAGAGCCTCCCCTTCAGCTGACAGAGCCCAAACTGTGTTAAGGCATCGGCAGGAATTTACGTTTTGAAGTAGATGTTGAACAGCATTGCCGCATTTTCACTCAAAATGTGATGAAAACTAAATTGGTGTTTGCTTCATTTGAAAGGGCTGATGCTGCAATGAAATGCATATTGTATTTCAGCTTAGAGGGAGGTGCAGTGGACAATAATTCCAGCAGGTAGCTTGAAAAAGAGATGATTACCTCCACAATTCAGAAATCCTGCCCCAGCTACAACCACAAGAGACTTAATGCTGCTGAATAATTCTGTTTTTCTGATAGAAATCCTTTCTCTCCCCTCCCTGCCCCTTCTTTTTTCAAGGACCAAGATAAAAACAAGCCGCTGTCTACTCTGGCCAACCTGGCAATCATCATCACAGATGTGCAGGACATGGACCCCATCTTCATCAACCTGCCCTACAGCACAAACATCTACGAGAACTCGCCTCCGGTAAGGGCTGTGCTTTGTGGGGTTTCCTTCTGAAACAGCACATTTCCAGCCAGATCCAAAATGTTCAGCCCCTTTTAAAACAGGCAGCCTCAGCACAGGGGTTCAGGAAGCCTGGACCCCCCAAATGAAATATTTTCTTGAGGGGCTTTTTCTTGAGTTCTACAAAGGCTTTGTGTTGTTTGGAGCCGACAGTCAGCCCATCTCCTCCCCACAGTCTATCTGCATGCCATTTCCAATAGAGAACTTGAAGGAGAAACCTAAAACGTTCCTGAAATGAGGCAGTTTTGAAAATGCCAGAATCATCAGCCATTTCAGCACTTTGAGTGTTTTCCCTCAGGTTTTGCCAAATTGGTCCAATCATTTTAGTTCTTCTGAAACTCGGTTTGTCAGCAAACTCGCTGTTTGTGGAGAAACGTCTCCCAGTCCCTGAATGCAGCAGGGATGAGGATTTTTTTATCCCCCACAGATGTCAGGGAGCATGGAGGGCAGCTTGGGCTTTGGGAGCTGCTTGTTCTGCTACCACCAAGGGCTTTAATCCAAGCAGCAGCCCTTCTCTGCATCCTCAGCTGTGCATCCCATCGCTTTGTCCACGGGGAAACATTTTTGCTCATGGAAGGAAAAAACCTGCCTTAAAAATGTGGCATGGTGGGCACCCACACCACAAGTGTGTCCCATAACTTGTCTGGCACTCTGGATCCCAAATGCTCAGTTCAGAGGGAGAGGGAACTCCAGTGGGCTTCAGTTTATGCCTTTTTATTCACTTGGGAGCAGAGCCCTGACACGGAGAATGCTGGATGGATAGGGCTGAGTCGTGCTGTCCCAAATCCCGTGATGACACAGCACATTACCTGTGTGCTGGCCCGGAGGCAGCCAAAAAAAACCCCCAGTTTATTCCTGAATTACTCACAAAGTAAAAGTTTTGTTGATATTAAGGAGTATCTCTGGGATGGCCAGAGCGAGCTGCAGGGAAATAAAAGCCCCACAAATTAGATCGCACTTAACTAGGAGGAAGAAAGCTTCAAATGAAATTAGAGGAATGGAAATGCCGTAAGTATTAAAAATCACAGACTGCATCACCTCCTTGGAGTGATCTGGTATCCAGGAAAGGGAATGTCTTCCAAATAAAGATATATATTAAGGCTCAAGGATCCCTCTGTGTCAATACAACGACATGCACCACTGTTATTCCTGGCACATTCACTGTTTGCAGTCAGGAAAGCAGCAAATAACCGCATCATTCAGGAAAAGGAGGAAGGAATTCCCACCAGCTTTAGAGATTATAATTTCTCTTGGCCATGTACAACATCTCCAAAGTCACTGTGGTGTCTGAGATGGATAGGTGCCACAAGAGGCACGGTGGAGAGGAAGATTGCTGGAGGTGGGGACTGCTTTGAGTGCTGTCACCCTCTGGTTTGGACCCAAATTCCCAGCCTTCATGGGAGAAATTCCACTGCTGCAACAAGGATGTGATCTGCTTTGGAAAGCCTGAGGTTTAACACAGAGTCATTTGCTTGGAAAAGACCTCAAAGTTCATCAAGTCCAGCCATTAATTACATGAATTTTTTTGCCTCCCAGTGTAAATCTTCTCATCACCTCTGCCCTACCCCCTGAGCAGAGCCATGTGTAGAATCTTGGTTACCAAAATGATCACCACCAGTCTGGGTGGGGAGTCTGGGCTTGGCCAGCTCCCATCCAGAACCAGGCTTGCAGGTCAAGCCTGTGGTACGTTTTTGGGTGATGTTTATCCTGACTCTGCAGGCTGAAATGTGCTCAAGGCATCTCATCCCGGCCCTAAATCCACGGAGCCGCTGCTCCACGTGTCCCATCTCTCCTCCCTCTTTTTATCTGTGGTGCACAGCGTGTCTGTGTTCCCCTACCAATGTATCAGGCGAGGGTACCTCATCTAAAGTGTATACATTACCTAATAAAATCCTTCTTATTTGGGATTATTGCATCAAATTTTAATTTCCTCACTCGAGTAACAGCATGTCAGCCAGCCCGTCAGCGGAGAGCCGATAGAAGGTGAACAGAGTGGATAAACTGCAGCAAATTACCGCAAACAGATCTCTATCAGCCCTTTGACTGGAATTGACTGGAATTAAGAAGTGAGAAATGGGATTTTTTTTTTATTATTTTTTTTTTCCTGCCGTGGCAGCTTTCTGAAGCGCTCACCCCTCTCCTCATCCTCCTCCTCCTCCTCCTCCTGCCACAACGCTGGGCCGCGCTTCGCCTTTCAAGTCCCTAATCCTGTGAAAGAAGAAGAAGGAAAAGGGGTGGAGGGGCATGAGAGGGGAGAGAAGTGCAGTTGTAGTTCTCATTCCTCTCAGGCCGGGATCTGGGAGCATAACTGAGAGGCGTTTTGGACAGGTGCTTATTGTGACACTGAGAAGAAAGCAATTTCTTATCGGGCAGAGGAAGAGGACACAGCAGGGAGAGACTCTGCCGTCCCTGGAGGTGTTGTATCTTCTTTCTTGATGTTGTTTATCATCCCAGCATGGCTCAGACATCTCTCCTAGGGCACCCAAGTGCGCCTGCAGCTGCAGCAAAGCTCCGAGGCGTGGTTCTCATCCTCAAGAGGGTTTTTGGGTGTCTGTGCTCACAGCAGCTGGAGCCTGGCTGGCGTGGTTGATGTGGAATGTCATGGAAAGGAAGGGTTGTCCAAGCACTGGCACAAGCTGCCAGGGTAGCAGTGGAATCGCCATCCCTGGAAGGATTTAAAAGACGTGGATGTGGCACGGGGACGGGGGTTACTGGTGGCCTTGGCAGCGCTGGGGGAATGGTTGGACTGGATGATCTCAGGAGGCTTTCCTGACCTAAATGATTCCGTGGTTCCATATGCTCCGGACAAGCTGATAGGAGAGGGGCTGTTTCCCCTTGCAGAGCTGCTGTGGTCCTGATGAGCCCCTGCTCCTGCACCTCGGCTGGTGTGTGGTGCAGGCAGCGCTGCAGCTTCCCTTCGTGGGTGCAGGAGGAGGAACCCCCTCTCCAGGAGACGAGCTGAGGGCTGTGAACATGTGCTTCATCCCACAGGGAGCTGCCTGGAGGCAAGAGTGGGGCCAAACTCCACTGGCACACGGCCCCAAGACCAGCAGTTGTATTCCCTTGCAGTAGAAAGGTACAGATACTTGTCAAACATGATTAAAACAGTTTTAATTCTCCAGCACCATCCCCCTCCTCCTCAGAAACTCCTTGAGTTGAAGAAATAATGTAGAATCAGTGCTGGTTTTGCCCTAGAGTCTCAATAGCTCCGAGTTAATTCTTTCTTACAATATTTCCAGCCCATCAGTGTGAACACTTTATTAAAAGCTCAGGGTTTTATTAAAAAAGGATTGATTTACCCCTGCCCCTCTTCAAAAAACCCTCAGATTTTGTTTGGATAATGTGCCATTCTTTATTTTCTTTGCCTTTTTTTAAGCATAGGCTTTCTCAGATTATTACTTTTCTAAACCTTCTTCCTCCTTCCCCAGAGGGGAAGAGTTATTCTGCTCTGTCTGTACCCACCAGCCCAGCCCTCTCCTTGCAGCCCCTGCTGTCTGCAGCGTGGCTTGCTTTAAAAGAAAAGTCAGGGATATTTGGGAGTTTCTAAGGGCTACAGGGTCTGGCCACAGATTGTGCCCTGTGCCACTTTCCTGGAAGATTCAGGATTGCTCCCAAGCACTGAGGTTGCTCAGGAAGGGATCGTTCATCCCCCCCAAGAGGTGGTGTCTGCAGGACTTGTGGACAGCAGAAGAGTCTTGTGGAAGACCTGTCAGGAAGGATGGAAACCAAGTGGAATGTGAAGAATCTCTCTGTGGCTCCAGGAGACAGCATCCCTGGATGGCAGGGAACCCAGCACCACTCCAACACGTGTTTCTTGGACCCTGGTGGAACATGGGTCATCCCCAGGAAGTGCTTGTGGAACAGGAGGAGAAACGCAGGAGGCTGCAAGGAGAACGGAGAGGAGCCCCAATGCCAAAACCCAGCAGCACGATACTATCATCACGGGCCTGCCAAGGGCAGAGGGTGAACCTCAGCATGGTCCCTCACAGCCCTCATTGCTGTGATCAGATGTCTGGGTAATTTCTGTCCTGTGGGCATCTCTACGGCACACGCTGCTGAGATTCCCGAATGAGATTTCCCTCTCCACCCCTCCCAAACTTCCCCCGCTGCCACATCCGAGTTCATCCCTTTATCTCTCCCTCCAGCCCTTCCCCTTGGCTCCTCCAGGAGGGGCCTCTCCTGCTGTGACAGGGACGGGAGGGGGCTCTTATCTGTCCCATGGGGATGGGAGGTTAGAGGTGGCATCGAGTTTAACTCTGCTGAACATGAGTGTAATGTATAATATAATACATCATATATAATAACTCATATAATACAATATATAAAATATAACACAATTAAATACCTATATGTACAGTACAGTATAAAGTACAACACAATTATAATTTATTATAATTCAATTTAATAATTTAAATTATTAATTTAATTTAAGCAAAAACTATGCTGGGACAGAGCACACTGAAATGGATCACCCCTTTTTGCCCTCCTTCCCACCTCCCCTGTTCCACCTGCTCCTTCCTCACTTTTGCAGTGTTTTTTCTCTCCCTGTGCTCTTGGGAAAGCGCAGTTATTGTCAGTAATTTAGAGGCTCTCCGGGCGGCTGCTGAGCCTCACCAGCCGAGCGCTGCTCCGAGGCCAGTGACCTGGGATTTATGGCTAATGTTCTCAGTTAATAACATGGATTTACTTAAGGAGTCCATTGAAATGCCCTCGGAGATCAGGGAACGGGCAGCCTGCCTGGCCCTGGGAGCCTTCTTTATGGCCCAAAGCAGCACTGAGCCCACAGGGACACGGATCTGGAAGCCAGGGAGGACGGCAAGTCCCTGCTTTCCACCGGTGATGTTTCTGCCACAGCTTTCCCTTTGGCCTTCAAATGACGGATTGCGGGGCAAGCCGACCCGCTCTGCTCCCTCGTTAGATATGCAAACGCCTCTGCTGACATTTCCTTTGAGGGGAAGAAAAAAAAAAAAGAAAAATTAAAAAATTTGCTGCTTTCCTCACTGTTAATAAGCCAATGAAAACAAGAACAGCTGAGTTGTAAATTTTTTCACGCTACATTAATTACGGGCGCGCGCGTGTGCTGGTATTCACAGGGGCTCGCTGCACTGCGGCGGGGGAAGTTGACTTATGGAGCAGGGTGTTTTTATTTTGAGAGCTAAACAAGAATTTTGGGCCCCTCTTAATGTTCTTCTTGTCAGTTCAGGGGGACTCTTGGATCTTTCTGCTGGGCTATAGGAACAGTGCGTCCTGCAGGATGGAGGATGAGGTGGGTGAGCTGGCAGCTGGCAGAAGCTCCTGCCTGTGGGCAATCCCTGGTCCTCAGCATCTCTCCAGCCCTCCTCCTCCTCCTCGAGGGGCTCAATTAAAATCTCTGCAGCTCAGTTAGCTATGCAGCTGGATGCTGATGGTCAGTGTGAGCAGCCCTTATTGCTTGGGGTGCCTCATTTGAGGAATGCAGAGGGAGAAGGAGACAGGTTGAAACTGGGAAGGCAGTGGCAGATTAAACTGGTGCAGTGACCAAACTGGAGGTGGTGGTGAAAGGGAATTGTGTCCTCCTGGTCATGCCCTCAGCATTCCCAGCTACATCTGGGGTGGGCTAGCAGAGTGCTGCTAACCAGAGTGACGAGCAGTGAGCCTGAACTGCTTCAAGGGCAGGCAGTGGGACTTTTCTGTGGCCTGCCACATCCTAGGATGATTTATCCCTCAGCACCTGGCCCAGGGTGAGAGGTGCAGGTAGTTCTGGCAGCCCCAGCAGTGCTGTGACCCCTGTCCCTTGTCCCTCCCCAGGGTACCACCGTGCGGATGATAACAGCCGTGGATCAGGACAAGGGACGTCCTCGAGGCATCGGCTACACCATCGTCTCGGGTGAGTCTGGGGAGCACAGAGGGGACCCCAGCAGGGACATCTTCCACTCACTGGCTCAGGTTGCTCCAAGCAAATTTTCAATATCTCACATTGAAGCCTTTCACTCCTAATGATGAGCCACAAACAGCTCGGCTTCGCACAACGCCTTGGCACGGAGTTTCTGTTCCGGGAGGGAATCGGACTGAGTATGGACTGAAGGGCTCCTGGTGGTTTCTGTGGCGTTTCCCAGGAGTTTCAGAAGATATGATGCAAGGACTGGGCCCATGAGGGCGCAGAGCTAGAGAATGAAGCTTAATTAAAGTGGTGGTGGCTTTCATGTGCCTTCTGACAGGCACATGAGTGAGTGAGGGGCCAGCTTGGTGGGTGTGGGTCGTAACCCTCTTCTTGGCATCACTTTTGGGGGTCTTCTTCCCAGCAAGAAACAGCAGCAGTGCCTCCCCTTCCCGCTGTGCCACATGCTCTGGGTGCTGCCTCCACGTGCAGGAATAATTTCCCAGTTTCTTTTCCTTAAAGCCCAGCCATTTCAAACCCTCTTTTAATCAGCCTCAAGGGTCAAGGTGATTTCACCCTGACTTTCAAGTCCACTGATCCTGACTGCAAGTATCCAGCCTTTGAAGATGCGAGGATTATTTATTCCTCTAATTCCCTCTGCAATTTATTCGAGAGATTCTGCCAGATTGTGAGTATCAGCTGGCCAAGGTGCAGCAGGGACTGTCTTCTGGCTGATACAGGACCTTTTTCCCTAGAGACTGGACTGAAACATCAATCTAATTTTGCAGAGGTTGCTGAGTTAGGGCGAGGATGGTAAAATAGCTGTCAGCCTGGCCATCCTGGACGGCCAGTGGGGTGGTGGAAGGGGAACCAGGACGCTCTGGGATGCAGGTAGAACATGGAGATACCTGCAGGCAGATCACTGCATCTGCTTGTGTATGGCAAGAGCTTATCCCTTGCCTACAGCCCTGCCTGGTGGGGGCAGCTCTCCCACTGGAGGATCCAGCAGAACAGATCAAAAAGGTGATTAAACTACTTTGCACTATTTTATTTTTTTTTCCCCAAACATGAGAATTACGAAGTGTTTTCCTAACTATCCAGGAATCTTTCTCCTGTGGTCACCGGGGTCTTATGGAGAAGGGGCTGGATGGGAATGATCAGCCTGTGGGACAGAGCTGATTTTACTTTCTGATGTCTGAGAGTCCAGACACAGGACTGGCATCTAATGCACTCCCAAAATCCTTCTCACCCAAGGCAGGCCATTTGCTTTTTGGCAGTCAGGTAAAGCCTAATTAATTTCTCATTATCCTCAATCACAATGGTAAAGGTCAGCAAGCAGATTTTTGTGCCTGAGCTGGAAAATTTTTATGGCAATTTTGCAAAAAAAAAAAAAAAAAAAAAAAAAAAAAAAAAGCCTAACATATGGGAATGGGGAAGCAAATTAAATTAGAAACCAACCGTAAGCAAAAGTGAAAGTGGCTGGTGGAAATAGTAATTAAACCTGGCTCTTCAGCTCCCTTCCAGCAGTGATGCTGCTCCCAGTCCCCAGCAGGGATGGGTGATGCCTTTTCCCAGCTCTCAGAGTTTTTTGGGCACAGGGTTAGCATGTGGCTGGTCTGATTCTGCTTTTTTTTTTTTGGCTGGTATATGCATTAGCAGAGAGCTGAGAAGCAACCTGGCCGTTCATCATCCCTTCGGTGTTAATGCCCAAAGCGTTGGTACGATTTGGAGGTGGGGTTTAAAAATTAATTTGGAATTGCTGCTGTCCTGTTGGGCTCCATCCCTCGGGCAGCCACGTCTGGGCATGTACTGCAGCAGCTCTTATTTATACAGCTATCTCCAGCACAAGGTCCTCCTGTGACAGGAACACAATAAAACTAAAAGATTAACCATAACCACATAAAATAAGACTTGAGATCTAACTTTGTCCCGCCAGCTTACAAAGCTGTTAAGGTTGAGATGATGGAGGAGCGCTGGTGTAGCTGTGCCATGGCTTTGGCTACTTGTCCTTCCTTGCATTGGGAATCATTTCCACGTCTAATAGGGAAAAGCCATTGAGTTGTTTCTTCCCCTTCCTTCCCATCAGAGTGTTTTAACCCCAGGAAAATGCACTTTTTCCCCTTGCACTTTACAAGGAGCCCAGTTGAAAAAGAAATCCAAACTGAGACCTCACAATTCAAGCCCCTCGTGCCAACAGGCTGGTCAGTGCCAGGGCTCCCAGTGCTCCAAAGGGTGTCCCTGCTGCTCTTCCTGTGGCCAGAGCCCTGTGGAAGCCCTCCCTCCCCGGCTGCACTGACAGGTTGGAGATGCTCAGCCGCTCAGGTCAGGACTCTGTTTGAAGGACAGATAATTAATCCAGCAAAGTAATCCACAGCTCCTTTTTGGCAGATTTATGGAGATAGCCTCTGTACCGGGGACTCTGCCTCATCATCTTTCATTTTCCAGGCAAAGCGAGTGACTTGTTGTATAACACGACCTGTTCTAGATAAGGCTTTTCATTTAGGGGAACTCTCCGGGCTAACAGAGATTGATTTTCCCGGCAGAAACCGGGAGGGCCCTGGCGTTTTGGGCAGGATCAGCCCTGCAGACGGCAGTGTGTTTTCACATTTGCTGCCTCTGCACATCGCCTGGGGCACAGGGAATCCTCTGGCTCCTTAAGGGAAGGATTTCTAGCCTGAGTTAAACAGCAATTTAATTAATAGGTGGGAGGAGACTTTAGCCCGTGAGCTAAAGGAAAACGCATCGACTCACGTGTTGCTTGCTAGGGGTAAACTTTGGGCATCATTTATTTCCAGGCTAGTCAGGACACTTGGAGCCTTCTGTCAGGAGGATGTGAAGGTGACCTGTGCTGCTTGGGCAGGCACTGAAGGGTTAAGCCAGGGACAAGGGTGCCACATGTCAGTCTCTGCTCGCCTGACACACTCCAGGTACGGTGATGGATGGGCAGCGGGAGATTGCACAAGGGCAATCTGTCCGTCCTTCCTGGGGCTTGGAAAGTCCTTCAGGAGAGCAGGGAGTGAGCTTTCAGTCAGAGATGGTCCTTAGGGGGCTATTCACAAACCCTTAGGGTGGGGTTCTGTTCCCCCACCAGGTGGATTGTTTTATTTTATTTAATTTCGGACTGATGCGGTTTCTAGCAAAGCCTCTCTTCCCTGAACTGGTGCATCCCAAGGAAAAGGTGAATTAAAAATCATTATTTGCACAATGCAATAGAAGCATGAGTTTCAAAAGTGCAAGGGAAGCTAAAAAGAATTGTTCTCCATCTCCTGGATTTCCTGCTAAAGAATAAAATGCCATCTGTATAATTTTATTCTATGTAATATACATACATATATATATATATGAGTGGAAAATCAGTGTAGTAGCTCTCAGAACAAGCTTCCCATGCTCATATGAGAGCCAGAGTGCCCCACTGCCCTCCTTACGAAAGTGCAACATGAATCCTTGAGGAAAGGTCAAGTGGCCAAAGAGGTCTCTGTGAAAAACGAGGTTCACATATCTTTCATATAAAATTTAAAAAGTTTAATAGAAAGACAATTAGGAGATAGAAATGAAGACCAAGCCCCCAGCCTCCATGGCCTGACTTGATAAAGAAGGCAGAGCAATGCAAACCGCTTCCCTAAAACCCTTAAACCGGAGGTGGGGGAGAACCCTTGGAAGTGGGGACCTGCCCGTTTTGCTATTCCCTACGTGGCTCCAGCTTTTTCCCACATTTGGCTTGCCCAGTGAGCTGCTGGGGTGTTGAAGCCCTCGTAAATCACACCTGCTGGGAGCGCCTTCCCGCCTGATTTAAGGGCAGCCGTCACAGCGGAACGCTTCCGTAGGAGGACACGCTGATGGGTGGAAAAGTGCCTGGCGCCCGGGTTATCCATCAAAAGCTGTTTTTTCCCACCCTGCCAATGCAAGAGGATGAGGCAGCACAAAGCAAAGATGGTGTCTGCGGTCAAAGCCCCTCTTTCCTCGGCTCAGTTGCTCCCCATCTTCCTCCACGCTGCTTTTTTTGCCGTCGCGTTGGCACCTGGCTTTGGCTCCCTGGCAATCCGGGAATCATTGGGAAGAGATATGATTTGGGATAATGGTTTGCGTGGCAGGTGGTCCCCCAGCAAATGGCCCTGGGTAATTAAAACTATACATTCCCTTTTATGTGTAAATAGGAAACAAAAGCATCTCTTCTGTTGAATTTCTGGAACTTCCTGTTTAACTTCTCAGGATTTAATACGTTTTCAAGGCTGAGCAACCTGGTCTAGTGCAAGGTGTCCCTGCCCGTGGCAGGGGCTTGGTATGAGATGATCTCTAAGGTCCTTTCCAACCCAAAACAGTCTGGGATTCAATGTTGACAACCAGTGGAGAAAGATGAACCTGGACCACCTCTGTTCATGTTGTGGCCAGCAAAAACAACCGGCTCTGAGATGGCTTTTAATGGAGGAATTTTAGAAAGCTGTGGAGCCTGGAGATGTGAGGTTTATGTCAAAAAGCCCCTTTTAGATGGCGTGGGGGAGTGATAGTTGAGGTCTGAGCCTCAGAATCCTTTTGTGTGAAGAATTACACTCAGAGCAGAAACTCTGCAGGTTCTGTTCTCCTCTGGTGCTTGGCCACAGCTCCCAGGAAACCTGGGAGGTGGGGATAAATATCTCCTTTTATTTCCTTGTACTGTACATTCCGACTTAAAAACAGAAACTTTTGTGCGCGCATTTGATGTGAGCTCCTTTGGCGGCTCTGCAAAATCAGGAGTTCTGCTGGTTGTGCTAGAATAGACAGGATTCTAAAATCTTTTGGGAAAGATACTAAAAGATACTTTGGGAAAGATACTAAAAAGGCCTGTTTGCAGGGCAGGAATGTGAGCAGGAGCGCTGGCACACAGCTTTGGGCTCAGATCTGCTATCCCAGAGAGCTGCATCTTCCCAGAAGAGCAGCAAAACCAAAGTCCTGAGCAGGAGAAGGGGGCACTGTTTTTACACAGCACCTCAATTTCCCAGTTGTAATAACCAGTTTTCCTTTGGAAACGACTTGTTGCCTTGGAATTTAAGCACGGGGCGAGGTCCCTGCCCTGGCAATGCTTCCCTGCCTGCGGCCTGGGGGCAGAAACTCAAGGTGAGGAGCAGCGGTGCTCACTGGCAGCTGATGGACTATTTATACGCTAATAACTGTGTCTGTTGCTGACTCCGTGAACCACATCCAACAGCATCTATTTCGGTGCCCGAGGAGCCCTGACGGAGCACATTTTGATTAATAAATTATCCGGAGCAAGGTGTGTGATGGGTTCCCCTTTCACATCTCGTGAAAGTCACCCGCTCCAAGTTCAGCGGCGGCTTCCCAACGTGAGCAGCCCTTCCTGGTGGGAAAATTATCCTGCCCTGGGAAAACAGCTTGTCCTGACTGACAGGCAGCTCTTCACTAGAGCAGGGCAGTAGCTGCATCTCTCCCTCCAAGGGATTTGAAAGGTGCTCAAAGGCTAAAGGGGTAGGGAGGAAGGAGGAGATATTGATGGGGTTTTCTTTTTTTCCCTTTTTTTTTCCTTTTTCTCTCCCCTCCACCCCCTTCCTCTAGGTTTGAGCCAGTACTTTTAACGGCCTTTTAAAACTGAGAGCTTGGTTGAGGGCAATTAAACATTATGGCTCTCATCTATAAAACCCCTCGTTATAGCAGTGTTTCTCTGAAATGATGCCTATGCCACCGTCCGTTCCTCAATGAGCTTGGAAAAACACTCTGAATGGACTCCTGTGATCCATCCCAGTGCTCCCAACCCAGCATCCCGTCAGTGCCTGCCTTCCCAGGCCCCTGCCCGGCTGCAGTGTATGCAGGAGCTGCTGCTGTCCCTCTACCTGCACACGGACAGATGGATGGGAAGCTTCTCCTTCTTCTTGACCCTTAACAAAAAGCTGGGTTTGTAGGTCTTGAGTAAGCCTGTTCCTTGCCAGGGGGGAGCAACAAGTCTGCCAGAAGTGGATTCATGCTGCTGTCCCAAAGTTCTCAATATTTTTCTTGTTGTCATTCTCCCCTTTCCCTCTGTCTTTCTGATATTTAAAACATTTTCTGCTTTGTTTTCCTTCTCTCTGCCCCCACTTTTGCTACTCAGCCTTTCCTTTCCCATCCTTTAATTTCTGCCACATCCCTGCTTGTACCTCTGGTCTCTCCAGAGAGAGGAAAGACAAAATTGGCTAATTTTCCCCCCGCCCTATTTTGTTCTTTCCTTTGTTCTCAGTAAAGTGAAGGCACATGAAAATGATCAGAGAGATTTTGGCAAGGAAAATGTCTCAGGAAATGGGCATTGTTCAGCAGTGTGATGGCTTCAGCAGGGATCACTGGTCAGAGCAGCGAGGAAGTGTTGGCTGGAGAGGTTTTGGAGACACCTCTTGCCCTAAATTTGCAAATGTGCAAAGCCAGGAATTCTCTGAGAGTAGAAAGGAAGCCCCAGGATGAGTATCTGATGGTGCTGGGTAGGCTGAGCCAGAGAAAAGTCTCTGATGTGCAGCCTGGGAGGCCTTTGGGTTCCCAATTTAGTTGCCCATCCTTCAACCAGCGACTGTGGCTGTCGAAGTTTTGTATTTTCCCATTTTCAAATATGAAATGCATAACCATTTTTAGGACATGGGACACAGTGCCGTGTTTAGTCGAATTCCTGCCCTATTGACCTAATCCCACTAAATTCCATTGTCCCAGAACTTTATATTAGGGGGAGGTGACCCCAAGGCATAAACTTTACCATGGCAACCTGGTGTCCTGGTGCATTTAAGCACCTGGCAGCACAATCCAACCCATCTCATGGAGTGTCCTTCAAAGCTGGGATGAGAAGAAGCTTCCTAAGGGGTCAGCCATAAATTACAGAGTGGGAAGTCAGGATGGAAAGAGGAGAATTGTCCGAGGGAGGAGCCTGGAGATCTTCATGTCCAGCAGCAAAAGATCAGGGAAAAAACCCTCAAGGCTGTTGCTAATATTTTAAGCAGCCTGGCATCAGCTCATTAAGCTGTGAGTGGTCAGTGGGGCATTTGGGATGGAGAGAAGAGAGGAGCAAGGGCAGGAATGGGAGGAATTGGGTCCAGGAGGAAGAGAGAGTGGCTGAGTAAAGGGGAGGAAAGGTGTTGAGGCTCTTAGGGCTCTGGGGGAGAGAGAGGGCAGGTGGCTCCTGGGGTGGGAGGCAGGGGATGGCCGGACCCCAAGGCTTTGGCCATCCTGAGAAAGGTGCAGCTGTGATCAAACAGAGGATGGAAGGGAACAAGGTGGACGGTGAATGATGGGAAACAACTTTTCGTGGCAGCAGATCCGTCTTGCAGCTCCCTTCCAGGGAAATGACAAATGCTGTGCGTGTTTGGTTCGTGCTGAGACGTATTGAGAAGACAGGATTTATTTTTTCCTTCCCTTCAGCTGGGGTGACTGGAATGTACCTGCAGGGTTTCCTGGCTCCCATCTGCGTCTGGTTCAGGGGTTCCTGCGTGCCTTGAGATGCTGAGGGGAGCTGTGTGGGGTGACCATGTGCCTGGATACAACCTCCTTGGTCATCACTAATTCAGCAGCCTGCTCTGCTTTGGTGTCAGGCTGGTGTCAGGTGTCCCAGGCTCCACACACCAACTGCTGGCTTTTGTCTGGCTCACAGGGAGAGCACCTGGAGTGCATTCCCGAGCAGGACATTGTCCTGGGAGAGCACCTGGAGTGCAGGACATCGTCCTTTTCGTATCTGCTGGCCACGGCACCCGAGCATCTTGTCTTAATCCTCCCTGGGGGACTAATTCCAGAGGAGGATTCAAGCTGGGGAAGGATGGGCTGGGCTGGGATGGGAATGGGAATGGTCTGTGGAGGCAGCCAGGCATGCTGGCTGCTTGCTTGCATGTAGGGACAGGCACAGGGGCCAAATTTGGCTCCAGTAGGGGAAAACCAGGCAGCTGCACAGGGTCAACACTTACGGCAAGAGCATAAAAGCAGGGCAAGTGACTACACTATTTTACTGATATTTTCACTGGCTTCAAATGCATCCAGCTAAGAAATTCCTGAGCTGCGTGAGGCTTCTCTATTACTTGATAGAATTTTTTTCTTTCTTTAAGCTCTGCAGCCTCTCCTTCAGTACATGTGGACTTGTATCCCTCTCAGCCCCACAGCTCAACCACTGCCTGTTATGTGGAGAATTCCTCGTGAGCTTGGTCCATCTGTGCCTCCCTGTGAATATCCTGGACTGATGTCCCTTAACTCCTGTATTTCAGGAGAGGGGCTGTGCCCAACCCACCACACCCTGCAAATGCAGGTGGTCACTCAGAGGGGAGCAGCTGGATTTGGTCCTTCTTTCAGCTTTGCTGTTGCAGATTTTAATAAATAAAACCCTTTGAAATTCTTCAGCTGCCTCCAGCACTGGCAACTTTTGGCTGTGGAAGGAGAGCTCCATTTTGAGCCCTAAGCTGGGACAGATGAGAGGAGAAGAGGAGTGTTGCAGCCATGACATTTTAAAGCACGTTGGAGTGGTGTCTTAGGATCCTGGAGCCCACTGCTTGGAGCTGGTCCCCTCTTGCTTCCCTCCCTGTTTCCTCCAGCACTTTCTGGGTTCAGCTGTGCCGGCTGCTTGTGCTCACATTCCTGTTATTTTTCTCAGGTAACACCAACAGCATCTTTGCACTGGACTACATCAGTGGAGCTTTAACCCTGAATGGGCCCCTGGACCGGGAAAATCCCTTCTACAGCAATGGATTCGTCCTCACAGTGAAGGTGAGACCTGCTCCAGCCGGGAAGAGCAGGATGGGGAGGACATCCTGCCTGGGGACACCCCCTCCAGGTAGCGCTGCAAACCTGGGATCTGCTGTTCTCTTGGGCATCTGGAGCCACGATGTGCTGTCCAAGTGAGGCACTAAACGCAGCCCACTTGTCTGGTGGCCCAAAACACGATTCACTCAACATGGATGTATGAGGGCATTTTTGCTGTCCCGCCCGTGGCCGTGCCTGCTGGCAGCGTGCAGGTGCCCCAGGGTTGCATACAGCACCAGACACATACACAGGCACCTGAATTGTGCCTACTTTTGCCTGTTTTCCCTCTTTCTCCCCACCAAAACCCTGGATAAACACGACATTTCGTCTTGTCGGCAGGCAGTGGTGTAACAGGGCATCATCCCCGCCTGCCCGGCGCGGGGAGGGAGCGATGCTGGAAGTTGCCTTGTCAAGGAAAGGCACTGGAGCGTGGCTTTCCAGCCCCACCAGCCCCACCTGAGAGTGGTTCCCTGGCTCTGCTCACAGCCCTGTAATTAAAATCAATACCAAGCTGGGCAGCTGGTTGGAAACACATTTGGAACTATAGATTCTGCTGGGCTGGGGTGGGGAAAAATCAGCAGCATAGGAAGGGTCATTGATTGGGAGGGAGGCAGACAGCACATCACCTTCTTGTTTTAGCAAGTGTGATGCTTCCTTGGAGGTGGGCAGAGGGACGAGAAATCACCCCTCTAGGTCCCAGACACAGTTCATACCATGGGGCTTTGTGTGTGAGGAAGAGATCCTCACCCATCCCTGGTATCATTCAGGCTTTTACAGTTTCAAAAATCAAGAGGGGGAGGGTTGTCTGGTTTTAATGGGGACAAAAATATCTGTTTAATCTTGGAAAGGCTTGTGAGCCTGAAAACTCGCCCGTTTTCCTCCCTGCATGACAATGGAGTTCCAACCATATTCTGTTGATCTGATAGATTTCCATGTCCTCTCCCCACAAACTTCGCATCCTCCCGCAAATGCCAGCTCTCTGCGTCCCACATCCCCGGGACCCAAAATGTTCTCTGCTGCACTCATCCTGGAGCACACAGTGAAAATACAGCTGGATTGCTCCTCGCTGGGATCAGCCTGTTCTGCTGTTGTGTGCAGAAGCAGTGAATAGCAATGAGCCGTGTGGGTCGTGATAGCGTTGCTTTTCCATGCCCACAGCAAAGCAAGATTATCCAAAGGACAAGAGGAGGGACTCGGCTTGAAAAGGCTGTTTCATGAGTCTTGCTTCTCTGGCATTAAAATCTGCACTCCCTCCTTTTGGGAAGGCAGAATTAAAGTCCTTCTTGAGACAGAGGTGTGATGTGGACTCATGACTCAGCTCTGTATTTAGACACGTGTTTCCAAACCTATTTTAAGGTCTAAGTCTTCTTTTCCTCTGGCGCCCTAGTTATCCATCCCTGTGTTTTCCAGCACACTGTGTGGGTCACTGTCAGCTCTCAGTCCCCCATCAGGGATGGCAGAGGACAGAACAGGAGTTGTCTCTGCCCCGTTGAGCCTTCCCTTCTTTTCTGGGCTCTTCCCTACATCTCAAAAGGGACATTTTTTATTGTTGTTGTAGTTGTTTAAATGCTCGTGGCAGGGAAACCTCCTACTTGTTCTTGTGTGATTCCGGATTCTGCCAACCTGTTGCATGACAGAGGCAAGGAAGAACTTGGCCACAGCCATCCCAAGGGAAATGTTGTACCCCTGGGAAGGTTTTTGAGAGCGTTGTGGGACAAAGCACGAGTGATGGGAGTTAATGTGTTAATGTAACAACAGCAGTGCCAGTTGGGCATCCTTCCCTGGCAAAGTGGAGGAAGAGAAAGCTGTGAGTCTCTCACCACACCACGCACACTTTCTTCACTGGAGAACACTTTTCTCCCTGGAGAGTAAAGGCTGGCCTGTTTTCTCTCCTTGCAGGGAACAGAGCTGAACGATGACCGCACTCCCTCCAATGCCAGCGTCACCACCACCTTCAACATCCTGGTCATTGATGTCAATGACAACGCGCCCGAGTTCAACAGCTCCGAGTACAGCGTGTCCATCCCAGAGCTGGCCCAGGTGGGCTTTGCCCTTCCCCTCTTCATCCAGGTGCAGGACAAGGATGAGGTGAGGTATCCTCTCCCTGCTTTGCGGGGTAGCGCTGGTTTGGTTTTGGGGTTTTGGGGAGAAGTCGCTGAGGTACCCGTGATGAAGTGCACGGTTCTGTCCCAACACCCACCTTTTCAGTTCTCGCTGCTGCCGGTTTTCTGTGTACCCCAAGCCCAGTTTCCCTCCACAGTGTGCAGGCACTAATGCAGTCAAGATTGCACAGCCCCTGAGAGCCAGAAAATAGGATTGCCTGGGAGGCTGATCCCTGCCTGCTTCTGAGGGCTCTTGTCAGGCAGTGCTTTGCCAGTCTGGTTTAGCAAAGGAGGAGTTTTCCCTCCAGGCTCCCAGGGGGGGAGCTGCCAGGGACAGGAAAGACAAGGATCCCTGAGCTCTCTGTCCCAGGAGGCACGGGTGCTGCTGCTGTCAGGGAGGAGGCAGGAGATGCCCCTCAGATTAGGGAGGACTGGGATATCAGTTCATCACTGCAAACAAGCCAGGAGCACTGGAGGCTCGTTCCTCCCTCGTGTCAGTGGAGCTCCCATTTGTCACGCGCCGACCCGTGCCGTGTTTGGGATTGCAGCCTGTTTTCCAGCCTTGGGCTCCCAGCCTTCAATTACTCTGATTATTTGACTTGTGCAGTTCACGTCTGGCTGCTCCTGTGTGCTGGTTCCACCCCCCAGCCCCGCCACGCTGCCGGGTGTCTGCTCCAAACCAGTGCTGACACCTCATGGTGAGCTGTCCAAAATCGCTTGGGAAGGCACTGCCTGCAGGCTCCTGCTGTTCCCATTCTTCTTCAGGCTGAGCAGGAGATGAGGGGAGAGGGTTTGTCACAATAAATGGGTTGGGTTGGAAGGGAGCTGAAGGATCATCTCGTTCCAAGCCCCCTGCCACGGGCAGGCACAGCATCCACTAGACCAGGTGGCTCAGAGCTCCATCCAGCATCCTGGCAAAACATCGTCAGGATGTTTGCCTGGTGCTTCAAGTAACAGGAAACAAAACATCCCCCAAAATCCTGGTGGGTGAGTTAAACATGTAAATCATTTAAGTTGCCTTTTCTGGCTGAGAAGATGGATTTGCTATTCCCCAGCAAATGCTGAGTGGAGTTCACCCCATCTCGTCGAGCCACCCAGAAATCCCTTTTTTTTTTTTTTTTTTCATCTGAAGTGATTATGACACAGAACTAATAACCTGATGTCACCGTCCAGGAGTTATGAGTTCAGCCTGAAGAGGTGCAGATGAGCTATTAAGCAGATAAAGAGACTGTTTTTTCTTGAAAATGTCAATTGCTAATAAAGAAGATATGGATATGACAGATGCTTAGGATAGCTTCTGAATAGAGCTGCTGTCGTGCTTGCTGAGAGATGTCAGCAGATCCATTCTTGAAGGGCATTGTAACACTTCTGTTTGTGCCACCAGGATGAAGGATCTGTCATTATTTCTGGTTAAAAGCTCATTTTAGTGGAGTGACTCCCATTCAAGAATTCACTTTTCAGCCTTGCTAATTTTAAAATGGGAGAATAAAAAATAGCCTCGCCTTCCCCATCGCACCAGCAAAAAAATTCACGCTGTTCTTTTGATGTATTTCTTTAACTTCCTGAGATTTCCCCAAAAGAATTGGCTGAGATTTTTAAAACTGCTGAGAGAGGATCTCTTTTGCTAAGGGAGTCTGAAGGAGTTTTACTGTACACGTCTTCAGAGACCATCATATAAGCACGGATTGCTTTGACCGTGGCATTATTTTCACTGATAAGAAAGCAGAGGAGAGCTGATTCTTGGAATATCTGGAGGGAGGAAAGTTAGAAGCAATTGGTTACCTTTTTTTCCTGCATTATCCCGTGATGGATCCTCCTTATTTCCTCTCACGGATGCTTGCAACTGGGTTAACTGTCACGGTAGCACTTTTGGGGGGGAAAAAAGGGAGAAGATGCCCAGCTTCTGGATGTGAGATAGAAGCAGGATTGCACCTGCAGCCAGCACTGCTTCCCACAGAAGTATTTGCAGAACTCCGAAGACTCACCAACTTTCAGTGGAAAAACTGCAGAAAGGTTCGATTGTTGCCTGACAATCGACATTTTGCATGCTCAGGTACCCCGTGAGAGCTGTGAGGGTTTTACAAACCATCTGGATTAGAGGTAGCTGGGATGGCAGCGGGCTCTCTTGCCTCTCCTCTTGTGGATGCAGGCGTGGAGGGACGTGTTGGCAAGGACCGAGGTCTTCAGGCAGGGATGTGACTGAGGATGTGGCTGACAGGAGCTGTTCTGGCAGCGCTGGCTTCATGCTGGAGATGACACAACTCATTTGTGTAAGGGGCAGAGGGAAACAAGAAGAGAACTGTACACAACTCCAGGGAAAGCAGGGAGAGAAATAAATGAGAGCAGATGGGTTGAGGACATGGGAAATCAAAACCGGAGTCTTTGGGAAGATCACTTTGCTCGAGTTTGTCTCCTGCCTCCCAGTTTATGTCACGAAATCCTGGGAGAGCCCCTTGGCAGATTGGCTTATTTCCTGAGCCAGGCCACCCAGCCTAGTTCTGGCCCCTCCAGGAAATTCAGGCACTGCTCCTTCAGCCCTCCAGCTTGTTGAGGTCCCGCTGTGAGGGAGCAGCCCACGCTTGGATTTTGCCCCGTGCAGGGGTCCTGTGGGTCTGGGTGGTTTTGGGGAGCCTTCCTGCCATCGTGCCTTTGTAGAGCTGGGGAAAGGGCTGCCACATGGGTCTGGCCTTTAACACGCACTGTGTGGGCTGCCAAGGCTCTTAAACAAGGCTTTTCAAAACCAGGCCCACACAGCCTTTTTTAACCGTGGGGTTTTTGGCCTTTCTTCCTTCTGGTGTGTTTTGCACAAACTGAAATGACGGCTTTTGGAAGGAGTCAGATTAAACGATTCAGCAAAGCACTTAAAAATGCATTTCCCAGGCACACTTGAAAGGCTGTGCTTGGATTTTCCTCTGTGCTGTAAGTGCCTTTCTGTGGCTCGGCTGGCATTAACCTCTCACACAAGGTTCCCGAGCGAGTGCCTCCAAGGAGAAGCCCTTCCTCGGAGCCAGGACCCTGCAGACTCCCAGCTTTCACCCCCCAAAACATGGCATGGTGTTGCTCCAGGAGGAGCTGGCTGGGGCTGCGAGGTGGGATGGTGGGGGCTCCTCAAGAGGGAGGCAACCGAGCCCAGCCGAGGTGGCCCCACTAATGGATTTTGGGTGCAGCCAAGAGGTGTTCAACCAGGTGTGCTGGTGTTCTGCATTGTCTGGGACTTACTGAAAGAGAAATCAGTACACAGGGTTTGCACAGGGTTTTCAACCTGTCTTGCAGAAGGGGTCCGAGCTGCCCCAGGCACGGGGCTGGAATGAGCTGAGCTTTGTGATCCCTTCCAGCCCAGACCGTTCTGGGGTTCTATGAGCCAAGAAAAAAGCATTAATCGCCGTGCAGCTGAGTTTCTCTCCTGGACAGATAGACAGCAGACCCCTGAGCGGCTTTCCCAAGACGTTCAAGAGCTGTTTATGAAAATCCATTGAGGTTTCCCAGTGTTTTGACTGAGCTCAACTGGACACCCCCAGGCTGTGGTTGGGTTTTCCTCTCATTCACATTGTGGTGGCTCAGCAGGGGGGGAATAAATCCTGTGTGTGAGGCAGAAGATTAATGCATTGGCTCACCTGCTTTTACAGCAAGGTTTGTTTCCAGGTTGAGAACAAGAGCTGTGGAAGAGGCTGGTGTTAATTCCGAGGGCTCATCTGCTGCTGGGCTGGTTGATTTGGGGGATGTGTGTGTCCTTTTTGGATATGCTGGTGTTCTGTACCTGGTGGCTTGATGCAGGATCACAGGGAGAAGTGTCAAGGGTTTAGCCATCCAGGAAAAGGAGCAGGGCATCCTTCAGGGCATTCCCCATTCCCTATGGCTCCGAGATGCATGGATGCCTGTTAAGGGAAGCTCTGCCAGGGCATGCCAGGGAAACCAGCTCTCCCATCCCGACTTCCACTCGATTCTCCTCGACTCAGTTGAGTGAAGAGGAAGAAAAGGGCAGAAGCTGTCTGGAGCACTGCTATCGTGGCCTGACATTTTAAAAAATCATTTCGAAACAATTCCCTAAAATAAGCATATCGAGGAAGGCAAATGGGGAATTTGAAATAAGGGAAATCTGGGCCATGGGAATACGCTGTCTTTGCTGCACAGAGCTCCACCAGAGACCCCCACCAGGATATCCTGCGTGCCCATGCGTGTGCAGGTGGCAGTATATGATTCATCCAGAGCATATATATATGCATATGACAGGCACAAGCACTATAAATATGATCTACAAGGCGAGAAACTGTAAAGGGGAATTGACGGCACACGAGTATTCTCTCCCAAAAGTGCCAGCTGCCAGTCGGGCTGAATTAGATTTCACAGGGGTTTTTGCAATACATGGAATTCACCAGCAAATTACCCTTAAAGAGGGAAAATCAATCATTTGGAGCAGAGATAAGCTGAAGGCGAGGCAGCCTCGGATTGATCCCGTCTGTGCAGGCGTGTGTGGAATTCAGCAGATAACCTGGGGAGAGCGGGGAAGGAGAGAAAACTCCTCCAGGAGGGAGGGAACGGGCAAGGACTGACACTTAGGATGGACAAAGAGATGGGAGAATAGGGCTGCTAGCGTGGAGAGGAGGATCAGAAGGGCTGGGGAGCATTTTGCTCCAGGCATGCTGCATCCCAGTGAATTCCTTGGGGATGCAGGAGACAGACACCAGTGCCCAGTAAGCCCTCAAAGGGGTTATTGGAACCAGGTGGGAGAGGGGTGCTGGGATCCCGAGCTGGCTGGGCAGTGGGAGAGGGGCAGGCAACACCCAGAGAGGCTGTTGTGAGTTAAATGCTTTGAAATGGGTGCAGGGAATAACCCCCTTCATGCCTCGGGTTTTCAGGGGAGGGATTAAGTACCATTTGTGTCTGACTCGCTAGAGACAGGCCTAAATTATCCGAGTCCTACAGAAAAGCACTAGTTGCTTTCAAAAAAAACCCCCCAACTTCTTCTTTCCCCTTCCTTCACCTCCACTCCCAAATTCTCAGCTCTTTCCTTCCTTTGTAGATGTCCCAGAATGAGGAATATCAAATTCTCCATAGCTTGTTGTGGGTAATAGCCCAGAAAGTGCCAGGAGGTGACTGGGAGGAAAGCTGTAGTTGCACTGAATTTTGTGCTTCAGGAAGGTGGGGCTCTCCATTTTGGAAAAGCAAATTGCACTGGGGGACCCAAAGGCAGGTCTGTGCTGAGGCAGTGTGGAAAGGACAAACCAAGAGGATTCCCAGACTGCTTTTCCCAAGTCTAGTTCACTTTGTGCTGAAAGTGATTGCAGGAAATTGACCTACCCATGGACCTCAGGGAATGGTGTGGTTGAGGAAGGGTTGTCTGCTTGTCTAGGGATTTGGATTATTTTATTTTTTACTTTGTTTTCTTGTGTAGCCATTGGTAAGTGATGCTAAATATTTGCTGTGACTGCTGGAAGGTAGAATAATTCCTGAAGCATTTTCCAGGTGTGCTTCCAGGAGGAAGGGGCTGAGTGGGAGCATTAGTGATGGATGAAGCCAGCAGGTGAGAGTGGGCCAAAAAAGCAGCGACAGAAATGATCATCCATCCTCAGTCCCAGCTGGAACAGCTGACGTGGCTGCCCCAGCCTCCTGTGGGAGAAGGGGTTTCCCAATTCTTGCTGAACTCTGCCATGTGAGTGAGGATTGGAGATTGGGAGAGCAGATTCTTGTCCATGATTCACAGCCAGATGAGCGTGAGCGGGTCCCACCTGAAGTTTCAGACCTCTGGGATGACAGCTGGACCCTTCTGTGGCATCTCACACCCTCACCTGTCCTGCTGGGGTTCTAGAATGGAATTTCAGTGGGATATCAGTCTGGCAACCAGGCCTGGCAATCAGAAGCTGCCCCAAAATGCTACGAGACCAGCCAGTGGTGGCGTTTTTGGAAGCAGGGAATGGGTGTGAGGTTGGCGTGGCAGCGGGACCACGGCGCGGCTCCGATTACGCGCTCCGGGGAATGCGCGCACGGAGAACAAAGCTGTAATTGTGCCCAACTGCAGCTCCAATTGTCCTTCAGCCGAATCAACACGGAATTTCTGTAGGGTTGTGGCACTGGCTGAGAGATTTGATTGGAAGGAGGCAGTGGGCAGCAGCCTTGAGGCATGGCAAGGGCAAGCCTCGAGTGTTGGCATAGGATGAGAGGAGCTGGAAAACATGTGGCTGCATCCCGGTGTTGGGCAATAGCAAACTTCTCTCCAAAGCCTGCTTTTTTATGGGTCAATTTGTTTCAGAAGGAGACAGGTTTATTGTTGTAGGGTTGCTGAGCTTTGGCAGGCTGCTCCTTAATTTGTGGCTCTAAAGGAAGGCAAAGGACTCAGTTTTGTTTGCAGCGGTGGGGAAAAGCTCAAGCCATGCAGAAGCTGGGAGGTCAGGGGATGGCGAGGGGAATGAGCACATAAAGCAGGTCACTGAAAGCATCCTCATCCTCATCCTCATCCTCATCCTCATCCTCATCCTCATCCTCATCCTCATCCTCGGTGCTGCACGATGATGGTGCTTGGCTGTGAGCGCTGCACGCCAGGACCTTTGAGAGCCCAGGGATGCAGCGCTTGTTTTTCCTCTTCCCTACCACGTTTCAAATCCATTGTTTGCTCTGGGTGGCAGGAGCAGGTAGGAAGGGGTGAGGGAAATGTAAGCAGCTCCCCGTGGCTTCCTCTGGAGTCGGGGGTCCTTGCTGTGAGCTGGGCTTAGCCAGGCCCTTCTGCTGGGCAGCTGATAACAATTTGAATATTCAGATTTGCTTTCAGGCATCCGCAGGGGGCTCGCAAGCTCCGGGAACCAGGAGCAAGGAAAGCAGCATGGGGGCCAAGGCAAAAAAATAAATAGCTGAATAAATATATAAATGGCAACTCGCAGCAGCCCTCCCCAGAGGCGGCTGTATCCCCCTTCTCCAGACCTCACATGGGGAGACTGAGGCACTCGAGGGGCTGCTAATTAGGGGTAGTGGGTATCTGGAGCTGATCTCCTTCCCCAGCTGGAGGGGAATTAATCCACCTGGCTCTCTTCCTGCAAATACTTGGTTTTCTTTTGATGTTTCAACTTTTATCTCATGCTTCCAACAAACTCACTCTTCTCTGGCTTCCAAGAAAATCCCTCGCATCTGGCTGCCACAAAAGGTGCTCTCATGTACTGCAGGGAGGGTGCAGGCCCTGGGAGAGATCCTGAGGGCTCGTCAGCAGAGACAGGCAGAAATTCCTCAATGAAGCAGCTTTTTGTCACTGGTGGGAAATGGTCATTTGTTGTAAATCGACATCCTGAGGACAGGGGACAAAAGAGCTTGGGAAGTAACACTTACTTCTGCCATTCTCCATATCCTCTGCTCCCTCCCTCACTCCTCTGGGGTGTCTGGAGCATCCCTCACTTCCTAGTTTGGCACTCAAACAGCCAGTGGGAGGTGCCAGTCTACCCTGAGGTGCTCCCACTGTCCACCACTGCTGGGCTCCTGAGCCACTGGGTGCCCTTGTGTGGTTCTGTGGGTGTCCTCAGGGCTTGCTCCAACTGGGGGGCTCTGCTGGGAGATGCTCAATGTGCCCTCAGCACCATGGATTGCATGGAGGTGTGCAAGGAGGAGGGCAAGGCAGAGATTCTGCTCATGTCACCCGCTCCCAGCGGTCACACTTAGGCAGCTTTTGCTATTAGTGCCCCTTCGTGCATTTAATTGGCCACTTTTTTCTGATAGGAGGGAGGTCATTCAGGGAAAATTGGAAATTCATCTCTGGCAGCTTCAGAGCTTGCTTTTCACGTGCTCTGCTGGGCCGTGCTCAGAGCAAGGCTCTGAAAGCATGGTTATGTTGGCGGCCTTACTGCTTTGCTGGCCGGGTCTTGGGGGAGGAGGAGTTTTTCCAGTTCCCAGTTGGAGCTGCCTGACTGGAAAAAGCCCTCTGCATGGGAGAGGCACCCACGGTGTGGCCCCAGCCTGAGGCAGTGCAATCCCAGTGAGTGACACCCTGTGTGGTGCGTGAGCCTTCAGCCAGCAAAAGGGACTTTCCCTCTGTGTGCCGCGCGGGATCATCCCGGGGATGCATTCCCTCTCCTCTCGTGTGCACATGGATTTTGTAAATGGAACTAACTCCTTCCCTTCCCAGGGACCCAACAGCGTTTTTGAGGTTTACCTGGTGGGCAACAACTCCAACCACTTCATCATCTCGCCGACCTCCATCCAGGGGAAGGCAGACATCCGTGTCCGCGTGGCAGTGCCGCTGGACTTCGAGACCATTCCTCGCTATGAATTTTCGGTAAGGCTGGGCTCTGTGGGACAGCCACAGTTTTCAGCACGCCCCAAGAGTGACCATCAAACATCTCCCCCTCTCTTGCCCAGTACTTGAAGAGGGCGTAGGAAGAAAGATGGAGCAAACTTTTCAGCAGGGCCAAGGCGGGGGATGGATTTTGATAGTTGATTTAAATTAGGTGTAAGGAAGGTTTTTTCCAGGAGCTCTGGGGAAACATTGGAACAGGATGCCCTGAGGGGTGGTTGTCCCGTTGCTGGAAATTCAGGGTCAGGTTGGATGGGCCTCTGAGCCCAATCCCATCTAGTGGAAGATATACCTGCCCATGGCAGGAGGTTGGACTAGGTGGCTTTTAAAGGTTCTTCCCACCCCAAACCATTCTATCATAATCCCCACTATGAAACAGCAGAGCACTACAAAACAGCCAAAAAATCAGAAATTATAATCAAGAAGGAGGTGGGGAAGAGATCTGCCCTGCACTTTCCCTTTCCAACATCCAAAGGCTCAGCTGCATGAGCTTAAGCAGAGCAGGGCCATAAAAGCTTTATTGAGCATAAAACTTTGTTTTAAGAGCACCTATCAGGTGCCAAAACCCTCCCCGTCCTCCTGCTCCAGCTCTGTCGGTGGTTTGCCTTGAGCT
Organism: Cyanistes caeruleus; assembly: GCF_971803275.1. NCBI lineage: Eukaryota > Metazoa > Chordata > Aves > Passeriformes > Paridae > Cyanistes > Cyanistes caeruleus. The sequence goes on along the minus strand of NC_141708.1, from coordinate 35,194,040 downwards.
GGCTCAGCTGGTGAGGGAGCTGAGGAAAGCCTTGTTTACTCCACTAAAGAAGGATGGGTAGCTCTCCCAGGCTTCCCAGCCTCTCCAACCCTCCCCTTGCCTTCCCGTTTCGCCCAGCTCTTCGCAAACGAGAGCGTCCCGGACCACGTCGGCTTCGCGCGGGTGAAAATCAACCTCATCAACGAGAACGACAACCGGCCCGTGTTCAGCAAGGTCCTCTACAATGTCAGCCTCTTGGAGAACACCACTGTGGGCACCACCGTCCTCCAGGTCCACGTGAGTAGGAGCAGCCCAGCTCCCTTTGCCAAGTCCTCGGCACTCGTGCTGGCTCTGTGGTGGCCTTCACTGAGGGCTCACATGGGAAGGGAGGGAGATGCTGGTGTAGACTCCTCATGGCTTTTTGGGGCAGATGTCTTGACCTTTCCTGTTCTCTGGAGGATGTGTATGCGTTCCCTGCCACACCAGGCATTCAGAGAGAGTCCTGCAGTGCATTTCATCTGCAGATACCGGTCCCAGTGGTCGCGGTACCCCCAGTGTGGCTTTTCTCACAAGCATCATCTTTCTCAACCAAACCGAGGTCGGTCACACCATTAAAAGGGCGATGGATGGAAAAGGAGGGGAATGGCTTTGTTCAGCAGAGCAGCAGAACAGAGGCAGGCAGAGGTGGTGGTGATAGCAGGGGGTGTTTCCTCTTCTGTGGGTTGGTTGGAATCCTCATGGAGAAGACATTTCCTGGTGCATGAGAGCGATGTCAGTGCCTGTGTGAGGCACAGCAAGAACCTCAACACAACCCTGCGCTGAAATACCATTGGAAAAGGTATCAGAGCTCCTCTGGGATGGGGAATATCACAGCAGGGAGCACCAAAACCCCCTGCCACACTTTGGGTGTCTTACTGCCACTACCATCAGTCATGAATGAGTTTTCTTGGCTACCTTTCCAATGAATTTGCTCCAGCTGCCCTCCTGCCCTCTCCTTGTGCCCCTGCTCCCCCAAGGCACAGCCCCTGGTCTCCCATCCATGCAGGAATGCCCACTCAGAGGATAAAAGCCCAGACAAAAGAGTTGGGTGCATGTGCCTGTGTGCAAGTGTGTTTACTTTACAAACAGATGGTGTGAAACTGTACAGAGCCCCCGAGCTGTTCCCATCTGACAGTTATTAATATTTCAAGCAGATGTTTAGCTAGTCAGGCCGTCAGACACTAAACAATGAGATTGTTACTGCGTCTCCTCTTTCCCCAACTTCCAGCTATGCCAGCATTTCAGAGCGAACACAAAATGCCAGGAGTTGAATCTTCTATGATAAATCAGAATGGATGCAATTAGCTCTGAAATCCAAATTGCCCTCCCAGCTGATCCCAAACTTTTAACAACCCTCATAAAGTACCAGCTCCTCCTGCTATGGCCGCTTGCCTTTGAGCTGCAGCCCTCAGGTCGCTGCCTGTCTGCACCACATCTCTCCACCTTTCCCACGTGCTGCAGACAAAAAGCCTGCTTTCCTTGCTAATAAATTCCTCCTCTCCTTTTCTTCCTTCTTTTCTGCTTGCTCAAGAATATTCCTGGATAATTCAGGTGTAGGGTTTTGGAGAAAGCCACACGGCATGCCCACTTCTTTGGTGGCTGCTGGATGGCATCCTCATGAAAGGGGATTTTTGCTGGCTTCCCTCTTTTTGTGCTCCTTCGTGCAAATAAGTGCAGGTTCGAAGAGACAATGGGGTTCAGTGTGCTAAGGATAAATCAGGTGGCTTGTGGGGTCAAGGAAACTGATGAACAGGGTGAGTGGTTGCTGAAGGGTGGCAGGAGGCTTTGTGCCAGCTGCTGCTGGACATGCCAGGCACAGCTGGCAGCACGGAGCAGTGCCTGCAGCACCTTCCTGGCACGCAGACAAGCAGTTAAAACCACAGGAAGCTGAAGCAAGGGGACGTCGCTGACCTTCTGCCCAACCCAGCGTTCTGGGAAAGGAGGACAACTTGCTCCCAGCAGCCCAAAAGCCCCTGGGCTGTTTGCCCTTCTTCCAGTGTGTGCATCCTGGCTCTATCCCACCTTGGCTGTGGCTGATGGGCTGTGTGTGGGTGAGGGGAAAGGCTCTCCTCAATGACAGCCTCTCCAGGCTGCCCTCAGCATGGCCAGCTGAAAGGGAAAGGCAAAAGGAAAGAGCAAGCGGACTTCATTTGCCGTGACAAATGGCCGTTTGTTTCTACAGCATTTCAGCTCCTAATGTCAGTGACAGCAGAGAAACATTGCCTGTTACACCTATAAATCAACTGTAAAACAACCCCAAGTGCAGGCAGCCAGCGGGGACCCAGAGCTGCTGCCTGCTCCCTGCTCCCTGCCTCTTTCCCTCTGCCCAAGGATGAGTGGGCTCGGATCCGTGGATTCCTGCTCAAACCTCAGCCGCCTCCCTGGCACCGTGCAACCTTGTCCACCCTCTAAGATTGTGTTTGCTCTCTGCTTAGCATTCCCTCCATCTCCCTGTCTGTCCATCCATCTGTTTAATTCTGTCCCTGAAGGGCATTTATTGTTTAGACTCAGGTGGCCACTTGCTTGCACAAGAACATCTGGAGAGCCCAGGCTCCACGGGAACAGCTCCTGCCCACAGTGTGCCCAAAGGCAGCCTTCTCTCCTGCTCCCATGCTCTTGGAGCATGAGGACAAGCTGAGGGAGCTGGGAAAGAGGCCCTGCCTGGAGCAAAGGAGGCTCAGGGGGATCTTCTGGCTCTACACAACTCCCTGACAGGAGAGGACAGCCAGGGGGGTCGGGCTCTCTTCCCCGGTGACAGGACAAGAGGAAACAGCCTCAAGTTGTGCCAGGGGAGGTTTACATTGGATATTAGGAAAAGTTTCTTCAGTGTAAAGAGTGGTCAGGCATTGGAACAGGCTGCCCAGGGAAGTGGTGAAGTCACCATCCTTGGAAGTACTCAAAAAACACATAAATATGGGTCATGGGTGTGAGTTTGGCAGTGCTGGGTTCATGGTTGGACTCGATGACCTCAGAGGCCATTTCCATCCTCAATGATTCCATGACTGTTTACATAGGTGATAAGCCCCTTAGGCCAGAGATTCCTGGTTCTGCAGAGACCGGTGTGAAGGGCTCCTGACTCCAGCCAAAGCTTCCAGCTCACATCAGTCGTGGCTGTTTGGAGTTACCTTTCCATTGCACGTCCGTGACAATTGAAGGACAAGCAGCCTGTCCAGGGCTCTGCAGTTGTTAGAGGCCTGACTCAATGCAAACTTCATTTTTTCGCCTGCCCCAGACTCTGCTGTGCCAGGAAAAGGCAGGCTGGAAAGGCTTGCAGGTCCCACACAGCAGCAAACACTTTCTGCGAAGCAGGAGTGAAGCAGGGAGGTGAGCAGAGCTCATCCTGAAGAGATGGGCCAGTTCTGCCCCAGCTACCAGCAGATACTGAAAACTAATTTTTTTCTGAAACAACTGGCCATGGAGCCTTTTAATAACATAACCGAAAAGGTCAGAGAAAGAATTTCACACTTCTTGAGCAAGCAGGCAGCCAGTATAACTTCATGCCTTCCAGGAACGAGGCAGCAAGAGCATACACTGCACCCTGAATTAACTGAGGCTCTGGCACTCCTGCCAGGTCCTGCCTGCCTGGTGACCTGTGGCTTTGCATGGGTGCTGGCTTTCCTAAGAAAGGATGGACCCTGGAGAGGTGTGGTGAGGTGTGGTGCCTGCTCTGGCTCGGGCAGAGGACGTGGGGCTCTGGGATAGGAAGCTCTGGGGAAGGACCATGCTGGGGGGATGAATGGCTGTGTCCAGCTGAACCATGATCAGAGTCACAGACTGCTTTATGATGGCAGTGACCTTAAAGGTCATAGAATTCCAACTCTGCTCCTGTGGGCAGGGACACCTTCTGCTAATCCATAGGTCCTTGAGTCCAGAGGCAGGAGATGCCTGCTACTCTCCATCCTGCTCCAGGCTGCCTCATTTCCAGCAGCTGGGAATAGTGCCACTGCTTCACAAGCCCTCCTTCAGCACCTCAGCTGGGATAGGAGATGAGAGGGAAGTCTGAGGGCTCTGTGCCCAGTGGCTGTGAAGGGGACTGATGCTGGTCTGGCATCATCCTCCCTCTCCCAGGCTTGGAGGGTTTGGAGGCAGTCCCCTGAGCTGGTTCTGGTGGGGCTCCCCTGGGGAGCTCTTCTGTGACCTGGCCAGGGGGAGAGCAGGAGGGAGCTTTCAGCTGGGAAGTTTTTTTTGGATGGAAGAAGCTACATAAACGTGGCCTGGCTGCTGAGGTCACCAAGACCCAGCCCAGCATCCCCTGCTGTCCCTCAGGTGCTGCTGGGCTGGGAAGCTCAGGGAAGGTGCAAGCCTGTGTTTGCATCTGCCACGCTGAGCCCAAGGCACCTTGGGGTCCTGCAGAGCTGCAGGGTGTGACAGCAGAAAGCACAGTGCCCCTCCAAACCTGCCCTGGGACACTGCTGCTTTGCCAGGGGCCTCCAAAAGCTGTGCTCCAGCTGCTGGTGTATCTGCTAGACCTGGAGAATGGGGAAGGGGCCTAAGTCGACCCAGCAGGAGGCAGGAATTAAGGGGCGGGAGAGCTCCTTAAGCTCCTCATACTCTACAGATCTGCACAGCAAAGTCCTCCTGAAAAGCTCCGATAACCAAAATCATTAAAGCCCAAACAAACCAAGAGTAACTTGTTTTTAACACAACAATGCATTTGATTTGCCTTGAAGTGTCTGGAGAAAAATGGTTCTCCAGGGAAGTGTGGAAAGTAATCCTAGCTCCGTGATCCCTCCTCTCTGCTTTATTTGCCCCAGTCTGGCTTGGCTGCACAGGCTGAGATCCGTGGCTGTGGGCTCCATCAGCTGGCTGGCAAGCAGCAGCCAGCTGGGGGGGTGCTGCCAGCCCCCTTCCTGCTCTCCCACCCTGGAAAACAGCTGGGATGAAGCCAGGGAGGCATGAAGGGGCTTGCAGGGAATGAATTGCCCGCTTGCCCTCCTTCAAGCCCCACACAAGCATCTCCCAGCAGGCATTTAGCCCCTGCTGTTCCTGTTCCTCTCCTGCCAGCTCTTCCCAGCTCCAGCTGGGTCAGGCGTGGATCAGATAGATGAGCCATGGTTTGGAAACCACATCAGCACCTCCCTGGGATGGTTTGCATCGCTATTTGTCCCAAATCCTTGCTGAGTTAATGACTTCCTTCCCTATGGGATATCCTCCTCCCAAATCCCTGTGAGGCTATGTGCTCTGCCTTTCCTTGGTGTTCTCCTTGCCCTGAAGCACCTCTGCTCTGGGATTGGGCTGGATTTCTCCTGGCAACAACCATCCTCAAGAATTCTGAAACGGATGGGGAGACCTTTCAGAACTTTAAATAAACACATACACACACACACACACACACACACACACACACACACACGCACACAAAATACCTTTGGGCAAGCTGCTTCCAGAGTCATTTTTTGGAGACCCTCAGAAACAACATGAGCATCTCCAGCAGACCTCAGATTATAAACTGAGGTGCCAGATTCAACCAGCAGGCATCGATTTCAGCACGGGAATGATTCTCTGCATCTTGTGATATGTGGCAAGGCAGGTAAAATAAGCACCTTGTTCCCTCGGGGCTTGATAACCTGGATCTCTAAGGCAGCCTTGTGTGTAAAAAACCCCACTACTTTCCCTGGTTTTTAATGAAATCTGGATTAAAATTTTCAGGTTTTTTGACGGAGGAGGTGAAGAGATGTTCTCCCTGTGTTTTTGGCATTAGCCTGTGTATTCTTATGTATGTGTGTGCATGCAATATATATGTACACAAATGGGTTCACATTCCTGAGCAGTCCCTTTCTCCTACCCTCCATGGGTTGTCCCCTCCCTGAACATCATCCCCAGCACATCCATTCACCTGGATTCTCATCTTCCCCATCCCTGCCACTGCACTTCCTCTGGAGAAGCCTTGTTAGTAAGAACCTAATGAAGTAAATGTGCTAATTAACCTTCCATTACTCTCCTCATTAAATCAACCTTTAATTTGGTTGGCAAAGTTCCTCTCCTTTACCACCCAGCTGTCAGTTTTCTTCTGCTGCTTCGATCTCTCTTTGGCCTCGTGTCGGGGATGGGAAAATCAATCTCGGCCTGATTTTCCTTCCCCTTCTTTCCAGCCAGCTGTAAACCCCAGTCAACAAGAAAGTAATAATGTACTTTTCCCACCCTGGCAAGGAGAGTTGCAGACATCAATAAACAGCTATTTAGGATGCAAATCACTTTCCCAATCAGCCATCAGCCTTTGAGGCTGGCAGGGATGACGCTGTGGTCTGTGGGCTCCCATGTCCCATCACGGCGCTCCCACGTCCCATCATGCTGCCTTGCAGCCATCCCAGAGCAGCTGTGGGATGCCCAGAGAGTTGCATCCCTCTGGGTTTGCCCCACTCCAAGTCCTGATATGGGTGGAATGAGGCTTTGCAAGCCTTTGGGGGTTCTGGTTCCCTTCAGGACTCACACCACCCTGCATCCCTCCATCTCTTTGGCCGAGGGCACTCTCTATCCCCCAACATCTGCCTGTTGTTTCTTGGTGATCTCCGGAGCTTTTCTTTCCCCTTTTTCTTGGAGAACAAATGAATTGCAGGAGGGCAGGAGCAGCTGGAGACCAAAGGCAGTAGTGGAGGCTGCAGTTCTGGGGTGCTGCTGGGTGAGGGGCTTACCCTGAGCTGTGTTTCTCTCTCGCATGCTGATGGTGACTTGTGGATCAGCCTCAAGGGAAAACCCACACTTGCTCCTGATTTTGGGAAGGTTGCATGGAATAAGGACACAGCTGAAGACAGGGAGTGAGGTGGGGAAATACCTTGCAAATCAATGGACAGATAAAAAGGCATCTTGGGATCTTCCATGGGGAATCAGTGTGGGATAAACCATCCCCTGTCCCTTCGGTGGCACCTGGGGTGCTCTCCCAGCATTAGGACCGGGGACTGGTGCAGCCCGTGGTCAGCAGGGATGCCACCATGAGGACAGCACAGGGCTTCTCAACCTTTTTTTCAGCTGCTCAGGGGGTTGAGTTTGTGTCCTGATCCACAGGGAGTCAGTCACCTGCCCCACCTGCATTAGGAGTAGCTTGTGCCTCCTCTACCTTCACATATGGGTTATGGAAGTACAGGATGGGGAAACACTGGAAGGACTCCCAGGCCAGCCTCCTCCTTTCCTTCTGCTTTGTGTGGCTAGATACAGTCTTGGAAAGTCCTTGCTGCAGAGGAGGAATGGATGGGGTGGTGGTAACTGGGGACTGCCAGCCAAATGTCTGGGGCAAGCTGGGTGTTGCAGAGCTGGGTGTTGCCTCCAGCTTGTGGAGGCTGAAAAACTCTCAGCTGGATGTTTCTGATGTCCTCCAAGCCTGGACTTTGTCCCTTCCTCCAGCCCTTCTCCCCACCTGTGTGGCCCACACAGCTCTACCTCCCTGTCAGCATCTTAATTGATCTTGTTTTTCTCAATCCCCCCCCCTCCCCAGTGCTCCATCTCCAGCTGTGCTTAAACAGAACAAAATCTCTTCCAATTTCCCCGCCGCTTAAAAGAAAATTGAATCCTTTATCTGCAAGAGGAGAGGAAAACTGCAAACACACGGAACAGTAAAGAGTTAAATAATCAAAGCAGATGATTCCAAATTGCCTGGAAAGTTAAACATGAATGGCTTGGCTTCTTCCTGCGTGCTCCTTGGGTTTTTACAAGTACAAAAATATGCTTGCACTCCTTGTTCCCGTTAAATATTCTTATCAAGCCAGCTCTGTAAATAAAGGGAAGGGGAGGAGGGAGTTACCAGGCGTGATTGACAGAACTGAAGTCCTCGTCTTTCTTGTCAGGGCCCAGTGCTCTTTGGCTGTGTTTATCTCTTTAATCTAAATATCAATCCGTGAGACCGAAATGGGGTGGAATAGGAATCATGACAGCCTGAGCGCTGAGGGGAGAGAGAGAGAGAGAGAGACACTTACTGCAGCTTGTGCAGCCGCTCCCTGTCCTGATGGAGCTGTCAGGAAAAATGCACAGCGAGAGCACAGGGGTGGGAAAGCAAAACAAAAGCACAGCCTGGCTCCTTCCCCCCCTGCCCAACCCAAAAAAAAAAGAGGAAAGAAACCCAACAGTTCAGCCCATGAGAGGGGAAAGAAAACCAGGGAGCAAATGCAGCCCTGCTCCTGTCCAAATTGCATCCTGCAAAGCACGAGCCAGGCAGCAGGATTCCCCGCCAAGCCTCCCAGTGTTCCCAGTAGAAGATGGGGTTGGGTGGTTTTCCTTTGCTGCTGGCTTTAGCTGGTGATTTGGGATGTGACTGGGAGTTCAGGGGAGGGTTTTTCCCAAGGTGATGCCCTTTGCCACGTGGACACCCTGGCCTCACAGCTCCTTCTCAGCAGTCCTTTCAGGGCCATCACTGTCTTCACCTTGATACATCCTCTCCCAGACTCCTCATGCTTTTACACCCACAATGTTCCTACAGAGCCAACACTCCAGGGCTTTTAAATCTGTTTTCAAAGCTGCCCTCAGCCCCCCAAAGCATCTCTCCCAGAGCATCCAAATGTCTCTCCCAAAGCCTCCAAGGCTATGTTTCCTCGAGCAAAAGGCTCCCGTGGGAATCAGCACCCAGGAGTGCTGAGTGACACTGTGACAATGCCACCCCTGGACAGATGACCCTGAGCTGCCCCTGGTGCTGCTGACACGCTGAGGTTGGTGTGTGAAGAGGAGAGCAATCTACCTGAACTGAAGGGCTTTGGGGAGCCATTAGATGTGCAAATCTGTAGGGTTCTGCCATTCCCTTTCTCCAGGATGGGATGCAACATGTTCATGTCCATCTTGTGGCAAGGACCTGTTCAGCCCATCCCTCTCCTTTGTTTTTATCCCCCCTCTGCCTGCTGGGCCTCTCACCTGGGTGAGGCGCAGTTGCAGATGGTGGGTGGGTGGTGTGATCAGCTTCCCGGAGCTCTTGCAAACACTTCAGTGATCGCTGAGAATTTATATTTCTTCCACCAGACTTTGACCTTAATTTCTTCCGTTTTGCTGGGCTGTAAAATTCATTAGAGACCCAACAGCGAAGTGATTGAGATGTCAAGCCAGGCAGTTGGTGGGGTTATTTAATCGCTGAGATGTGCCACTTGCCATTTAGGTGGACAACAGGAGAATATGAAATCAATGAGGTTCATTAGTAAAGGGCTTGCACCCAGCTCCAGTAAAACCCGTGGGCATTTAAATGGTCTAGGGTGTCATCAGTGAAAACCCACGCTGGTAAAACCTGTTTGTCTCACTTTTTGGGCCATCTTCTGTCACCTGGTGTTTTAAAGCCCAGTCTCCAGCCATTCCTGCAGCCTGGCTGCAGTAAATCACAGCTGCCCAGGCAAGTGTTAACCTTGCCTGTGTGGAGCTGATGTTGCAGGGGCTGCTGTTATAAAACACAATCAGGAAAGCTCTTGTTTTCCCTGGTGGCTGGCAGAAGAGGTGGGGAAAAGCTCTGCCATTCCCAGGGGGGTTGATTGACTATTTTTCCCCCCTAGCCAGGTTGAGCGCAGCCCTCTGGGGTCATTAGTGCCGATTGAGCTCGCTGGCTCGGGGCAGGCTTTGGAGCTGCTGGGGAAGCGGTGGCAGCCCGGCTTTGCCTTGATTCCCCACTCCCTCTTTTTCCCAGCTAATCACTGGAGCCACTGGGCTCCAGTGCTGGCTAGCCACCGGCTCTGCTCGCTCCTGATTGCCACCTCCCACCAGGCAGCCTCTCTTTAAAAGCCCAGGAGAGAACACGGCCAGGCCAGGCAAGGCTGACAAAAGAGCTGTTTTCCCACTGAAGTCATTCCCTAACAACTTTAAGTAGGTTTTCCATTGGTTTTCCATTGGGCTTTCGCAGCCCAGTGATTGCATCTCATGGAAGCCCTTGGCCCTTCACATTTGTCTCCTCCAAGTCACAAATCAAATCCCGATCCCGGTGGCTACCAGCAGTTAGCTTTTATTCCCCTGGGACCTGAGGTTGCCCTGAGGAAGGGACGTTTGGATGGCTGCCTGCTTCATACGTGCACGTTTCGGTGGCCCCAAGAATCAGTAGGATGCCAGGGCATGGCTCCTCACCCTGGAACTCCTACACCATAGTCTGAGCAGCCCGTGGCTGCACCAGTCAGCCCCAAGCAGCAACTACATCTGCCTCACTTTCCTAGAAAACCCCCCCAAAAAAACCAGCTAGGAAGCAGATGGGAATCCTCCTTCTGTTTGCTTTCCCAAGCCACAGGCATCTTGCTGGAGCAAGCCAAGGGAGCAGGCAGGGCTCTGCCCGGTCACTCCAGTACCCTGACAGCTTTTTGACGTCCCGTAATTGCTTTCCTGCCACAACTCTTTTAAGCAGAGAGCTCCTGGCCAAAGCAATTTGTTCCCCATCAATTTTTATTTCCTGCTTTGTGCATGTGAGGGAGGGAAAACAAAGAGGGCGAAGGAGAACAAACAGAGCTGGGACCTGCTCTGGTTCTGAGGGAAAGGTGGGAAGGGTTTGGCTCTTCAGCCAGGCAGGACATGGCTGCTGGTCATCATTCCAACGCGCTCTGCTCACCCCTGCAACCAACTTCCAGCTGCTCATCCCTGCCTGACAATTTTGGGGGGAGGACTGCCGTGTCCCAGGGGCTCCATGGGGGATCTGAGCCACCTCCCAAGGGCTCTTCTTGGTTCTTTAAGTGCTTGCTCACTCCTCCTGCCGTGCTCCCTGAAGCTGCTGCGGGTAGAGTTAATCTCCGGCAGTTTAAGGAGTTGCTGAGTGGGTCTGGCGGATGATGAATGTCTAAACCATTACGGGGTGAAGCTCCGTGGAGCTGTTTAAAACTGAATTCTCCCATGTAAATTTCTGCTCCATCAATCCTGATGACATGTCAAACATTGCTATTGTTTCCCCAAACAAATTGGACGACATGCCCTTTCCTGCAGATTTGCCCACGAGAGCAGAACCGCTCGCCAGCTCCTCGCTTTTGTCTCCATCTCTGCTGGCCTGCGGGTGGGGAAGGGTGGATGTGATGGCCCTTGGTGGGACAAAAAGAGACATCCCAAATGTTTTGTGCTTGGGGGATGCGGATGGACAGAGACAGGCCGCAGGTATTTTTGTGTGATTCATGTGCTGGGTGCCCACACCATGCTGCAGCTCAGTAAATTAATCCTTTGGGTTATCCAGGTTTCCTCTCCTTGCCACTCTCCCCGAGTTTAGCTGCATAAATGTGGGATTTTTTAGAAATGGTCTGCGCTGGTGACAGCTCATAAAAGTACAGATGTGGACCCGCGTTTTCATCCTGCCCTTTTGCAGGCTCCAGTGGGCAAATCCCGCTTTAATATTCCAGGCAGGAGAGGAGAGCCGTAAAAGCCATTTGATTGCTTCTCCAGGTGGAACCCCCAGGAACTTCCAGCCAGATGCCTTTCCTCCCCGGGCTGTGGGAATGGATTCTTGCATGCTGGAGGGGGGAAACGAGTCAGTGATTGGGAAAAGCCACAGGAAAACAGCTGGGATTGCTGACAGCTCGGTGGGATTTGGGGTGTTCTGCAGGCTCTGCGTGCTCTCTCGGAGCCCTGGGCATTGCTCTGCAATGGGAGTGTGTGTTGCCTCCCCAGGGGCTTGAGCAACTGAGCATCCTTTTCACCCTTAGAGGGGAAAAAGCTTGGTAGTGCAGAAACAGGTGAAGATCCCAAATTAAATATGCTGAGCGCGCGTGGTTTGGCTTTTTTTTTCTTTTTTTTAGCATGTTCCCTGTCACGCTCGACTAACCTGCTCCATTGCCCAGCATCATCTCCACGATGTTCAGTTGCCAGGAAAGGCATCCAGCCGGCCTCACCTTCCACCTCCCTGATGTAAATCAGGGACATTAATTAGCTCGGCTGGGGAGGAGGTGGATGGGGCAGAGTCAGGCTGCCCGTCCTCCTGGCTCCTCGGGAGAGGGGCTTTTTGCCTCGCTGGCACTTCTGTTGTCATCACAGCTTGTGGTCCAGCCACCCTCCTGGCTCCCCTCTCCCCAGGGCTCCCAATTCCCTCCTCACTAACCTTCCTTTAACCTTCCTCCTTCCCTATCTTTTTTTTTCTTTTTTTTCTTTTTTTTCCCCTCGTCAGAAGAAAATTACACTTTCCCCAGTGTTGTCTGTCACTGCAATAAGCACTTACGAGTGCAATTGTTTGGGGCCAAATGAAGGGAATTCGTTTTGCCCGTGCTTTCTGGTACTGTCAGACCCCCTGTAAATCATTATCTCATCACCAGCCCATCCAGGTGCATGGAAAATGCTTTTCTGGGCTCTGCTCTCACACCAGCCACTTAGGAATTAATGGAACCGGGGGATTCACAGCAGTTGCAGGGTACAGAAGTAACGGGTAGGAAAAATCCTGGATGGAGGTGGCAATGCTGAGGCTGCTCGAAGCGCTCAAGGATTCTGGGGAGAGAGGACCCAAAAAAGGGGCTGTTGGCAGGTGTTAGGATGGGGGATTAGCCCCAGAATGAGTTGGCTGAAGGCTGCTGGTGTGGGCAGATGGTGTGGGTTGACCCTCCCCTTCTCTCCAAGTGTTTCCATACGGAAGAGTTGCCGCGCTCTGCCTGGGATGCAGCACATCCATGGATGTCTTCCGTGGGGGAAGATGGACCCCAGAGGGACCTGTCTCCCAAAAGCTGGTGCTGCTCTCTCTCTGGGCACCTCTCCAGGCAGATTTCCACAGATCTGTTCTGCTTTACTGAACACAATTCCAAACGGAAAGGAATTCGCATCGTAGCGGTGGAGAGGAAAATCAGCAAAACCAGTCGGTCTGGAAGGCTGGATCCACCAGAGCACCCTTTCGGCCTGCAGCAAGCAGCAGGAGTTCACTTCTCAGCCTGGGAAAACGTTTGGGGAGGAAAAACTTAAGTAATGCTGTCTGGTTTTCATGCCTTTGGCTCTCCGTCACCCCATGGTGCGGCAGGGGAGCAGCACATGGGGGTAAAGCTGTGCTCACGCTCCCACTCTGCTGTCAAGGGTAATCAAGGCCATCGATAAATCAGGAAGGTTTCAGGAGCAGGCTGTGTTCCATGCCACTCCTAAAATACAGCCTTTTCCTGCTATCTGGATGTGAAATGTGTCTTTGACCCTGCTTCTTCACAGTCCTGTTGGTCTCTAAGTAATCCAGACAGGACTCAATTTAGAAAATATACTGGGGGAGAAAAAGGATATTTTGGGGGCTGCATTTCGCTTTCCTCACCTAAAAATAAAATCTTCTGCTCCTTTTTTCTGCCACCACTCATGCATATTTCATATATTCATTAGAGCAGAGACTTTAAAACACAAATAAATCTTGCTTTGCTCATCCAGAGCTGACACAGTGAGTTGTGAACACCTTCCCTAGAAGGTGCTGGTCGTTTAGCCGTGACCAGCCTGCTCCAGCTTGTGTAGCTGTAGGTGCATCCCACAGCATCCTCAGCCACTCAGTCCGTGGGAATGCAGCAGATTGCACCCCCAGAAGGGCTGTCCTTGTGGAAAGCAAGACCAAAATCACTCTCCCTTGCTTTTCCGGATCTGTATTTTAGCCTAGGGGTTACATTCTGAAGTGCGATAGGTTTTTATTCCTCTACTCTTGTCGTGGTTTGGCACTGGCCAAACGCCAGGCACCCACAAAAACCACTCACTCACCCTCCCCTGACACAGATGGGCAGAGGAGAGGAAAAAAACAATGAACAAAGGATTCATGAGTTGAGATAAGAGACTGCAAGAAAACATTTCAAGGGCAGGTACAGAGTGAGTTTATTACTAACAAAATCAGGGGAGGATAATGAGAAGTAAAATAAGCCCTTAGAAAAACACCTTTTCTTCCCCCTAACCCCATCCTCCTTCCCACCAACAGCACAGGGGACAGGATGTGGGGATTCTGGTCAGTTCACCAGCCAAGGTTTTTTTTCTGCTTGGCTCAGGGAGAAGAATCCTTCTCCTGTGAGACCGTGGGGTCCCTTCCACAGGAGACAGCTCTCCATGAACTTCTCCAGCATGGGTCCAAATGTCACATGCAGCAGTCCTCCCAAAACTGCTGCAACCTGAGTCCCTCCCATGGGCACACAACCCTCCCAAAACTGCTGTGGTGTGGGTCTCTCTTCCATGGGGTGCAGCCCTCTGAGGACAGGCTGCTCCAGCCTGGGAGCTTCTCTCCATGGGGTCTTCCACCAGATCACAGCCTCCTCCAGCTGCTTTTCTTCTTAAATCTGCTATCCCAGAGGTGTTACCAACATCTCTAATTGACCCAGTCTTGGCCAGCAGCATGTCCATCTTCAGAGCCATTCAGAGATTGGCTCTGCCAGACATGGTAGAAGCTTCCAGCAGCTTCTCACAGAAGCCACCTCTGTGCCCCCCTGCTACCAAAACCCAGGCCGTGCAAACCCAACTCAACTCTAGAACACACAGGGAAGGACACGAGCTGCGGCTGTCCCAGCTTTCTGCCATCACAGGGACAGGAAAGGTGGCCCTCAGGAATTATCCATGGAGTCTTTTATTTCAGGTGTGCTTCCCAGATTAGCTTAGTGTGTCAGGGAAAGCAAGTGGGTGCAACGTTTCCCACTGCCAAAGGTTTTGGGAGTGAAGCTGAGGAATGTTGGTGGAGGGCAGTGAGCTAGAGCAGGCTGGGAGTCAGGAATGAACAGGGGAGTGCAAACAGCCCCTGCCCTGAGGCTCTTGGGGGACAAATGGCAGCACACCAGGTCCGCAGTGCTGTGTTCAGTGTGACATTTCCATAAGCACCTTAGTTTATTGATTAAATTTTACATTTTCCAGGCAACTGACAATGATGTGGGCTCATATGGAAAAGTCAGTTATTTCTTCAGCGATGACCCTGACCGGTAAGTGTGACCGACTGGCTGGAATTTGTTCCTCCAAAATCCTCTTCTAACCTCACTAGGCAGTCACAGGGCGATTAAAGGCACTGGTTGTGTCCTGCCTGTGAGATGTCCTATGATCCCCTGTGTGTGTGCTGTCTCCCAGAGATGTGAGTTCAGCACACACCTGATGCTCAGCATGTTTAATTGCTTTGCTAAGTTGGGACCTGCGGGCACCAGTAAATGGTTTCGCAGTGAGTTGTCGGCCCTGGAGCAGCACCTGTGGTGGAAAGTTGGGGAAAACACATGGGCTGCCCAGTAGAACAGACCTGGGGGCCTCTGCACCCGTTTTCTCTGCCTGTGGAGCAGCACTGAGGGTTTCTCACTGCTCAGCAGTGTGGAGCTCTGGAAGGTGTTCTGGGACCTAACATCCCGTGGGGAAAAAGTCATGAACTTCACACTGCCAGGCTGCTGCCTCTCCATCTCCTGTGTGTGGTCACTGAGGCTTTTTCCCCTTCCTTTGCCATCCCCTCAGTTTCTCCCTGGACAAGGACACGGGTGTGATCGTCCTGACAGCTCGGCTGGACTTTGAGACCATGCAGCGCTACACCCTGACCGTCATCGCCCGGGACGGCGGTGGGGAGGAGACGACGGGCCGCGTCAGGATCAATGTCCTCGATGTCAATGACAATGTCCCCACCTTCCAGAAGGAGGCTTACCTGGGGGCCCTGCGGGAGAACGAGCCTTCTGTCACCCAGGTGGTCCGGCTCCGGGTGAGGGACTGCCATGGCTCCTCCGCTTGGGATGCGCAGTAGGGAGACAGGAGTGGGTTAGGATCACGGGATGGTTTGGGTTGGGAGGGATCTTAGAGCTCAGACAGTTCCAACCCCCTGCCATTGCTAGGAACGTCTTCCACAAGCCCCATTCAGCCTGGCCTTGAACACTTCCAGGGATGGGGCAGTCACAGCTCCTCTGGGCACCTCATGCCAAGGCCCCACCACCCTCACAGGGGAGAATATCTACCTAATATCTAATCTAAACCTCCCTCTGTCAGTTTAAAATGACCAGTGATGGGTTTAACAAACACCTTCCCAAGCAGGTCCCAACATCCAGTTTCTTTCTTGCATCAGAGAAGCAGGCGAGAGGAGCTGGTTTACAGATCCCCTCAGGGCCCCTGATGGACACAGCTCCCTCCATCACTTTTCCAGTCTCCTCGGGCCCAGCCTGCACCTCCCATCCCCTCAGCTCTCCCTGGCACAGCTCCTATGCCCATGGATTCCCTTTGCTCACACCCTTAGGCATCTGATGAGGACTCCCCTCCGAACAACCAGATCTCCTACAGCATCGTGCAGGCCTCTGCCTTCCGCAACTACTTCGACATCACGGTGTCAGAAGGGTACGGAGGTAGGTGCTGCTCCTGGCACCCCTGGGCATGCCCACCTCCTGCTCGGTGTACGGCTGCTCCCCTGACCCCCCCCTCACTGTGCATCCTTCCAGTGATCAGCGTGAACCACCCCCTGGACTACGAGCAGCTGGCCAACGGGGTCATCTACCTGACGGTGATGGCCAAGGACGCCGGCAACCCGCCGCTCAACAGCACCGTCCCTGTCACCATCGAGGTGTTTGTAAGTGCCAGCACCCGCCATTCCCCTTGTGCTTTCCCTGCAATCGCTCCGCAGCACTGCTAATAATTCACCAATTACTGTCGCTCCACCTCGGTCTTTTCAGGGCCAAGTTCTTCTGGGATACTCCCTCGCGGGGAGTTTTTCTTATCCGGGTTCTGTGTCAAGAAGGATACTCCAAA
The DNA here is from genome assembly GCF_971803275.1 of Cyanistes caeruleus. NCBI lineage: Eukaryota > Metazoa > Chordata > Aves > Passeriformes > Paridae > Cyanistes > Cyanistes caeruleus. Next base: position 35,177,489 of record NC_141708.1, on the reverse strand, counting down.
GGCTTGTTAGGCTCTTGTTTCTCGTGTTTATTAATATATTATCAAAAGATTTGGCAGGTCTTCCCCAGACTTTCTGCTCAAGTTCAACCCACCGTCACCTGGATCAAATTGGCTCAAAAGGCACAAAATGGCCCAGAAATATGCAGCTTTTTTATCTTTATACTTATTTTCACCCATTTAAATATAGACATGTAAATTATTTTTCTTAGTGACCCAACACCTATGGCATTCTCTATCCAATCACCAACTACTACCCAAAAACCTCTTGAAGTAGAATATGAAGAAGAAAGAAGGACAAGAGACAATACCCTAAATCCTCCATCTTGTGTTTTGTTCTCTAAACTAGTTAAAACTCTAAACTAACTTTTTCACCCAGTGACTTAAGAAAACTTTCTAATTTACACACTCCCACTTTTAATTGTTCTATTTAACTTTAACAGTTGTTTTCATGGTGTTATATGAAATCCAGTGTTTTCTTGGATGTCAGAGCCAGGTATCAGAGATAAGGGCACGCACTCTGTGCCTCAGACTCCAACATAACCCAACAGGACCATCTCACCCCGTGCAGGCATATGAGCGGGTTCCTATTACGCGTGTGTCGCGCGTGTCTCGTGCCACGGGGTGAGGAGCAGAGCAGGAGCAGTGTGGAAATCCCTCTGGAGGAGGGGTTTCTGCTGGGAGGCTCCACAGTGCTCCTGGGGAGGATCAGATCAGTGTGTTGCTTTGAGGCACGCCGTGGTTTGAGGATGTCTGCAGGGAGGTATCAGTGATGGAGGCAGTTTGGCTGATAACGTGTCAGTCTCGCAGCCGTGGGATCTCTGCCAGGCTGGCAGCAGCGTCACTCCGGGAAGGTGAAGGAGATAAAGGCAATGATGCTGTAAGATGGGAATGAAGTCCCATGAGCATGTCTCTCCTTCAGATCCCTCACAGTGCTCGAGAAAGGGGGAGCAAGGCAGTGCCCAGGGAGTTAGTGGTGGTTAAATACAACCTTCCCACACTGTGCTTTCGACGGCATAAACACCTCTTCCTCAAGACCACACTTCAGTGGGTCATCTCCCTGCGTTGGGTCTGTATCCTGGCAGAGTTTAAGTAGCTGTCACTTTTCCCACGTTCAACCAAAGGGAATTTCTCTCAGCTGGAAAAAGAAAAGAAATAAAAGCCAAAAACTAGGAGGAAAATGAGGGGGAAGTGTTTTGTGACGGCACTTGAGGAACAAGAGCCGTGAGAAGGCAGAACCAGAGCGAGTGTGGAGGGAGGTAATTTTTTTTCATCGTTTGGTTGTTGGTTTTTAATAAAGAAGTCAAACTCGGCTTGTAGATTTCCCATTAGGGGACAATACGCTTTTGTAGAGGGAGTCGCCGAATCAGAACTAATAGTGCGCGCCGCGCCAGGATCTCGGGAAATAGCTCCGCTAATAAGTTTCTGCCTCGCTCCCTGCCACTGACGCCCTGCTCAGAACGATGAGCCAGCGACTCACGGCGGGCCTGTGCCTGGAGGAGAGGGGCTGTGTGCTTAGCGTGAGCAGCTGCCACTCCCAGCATCCTTGGAGATGGCAGGGAGTGGTAGGACAAGGGGGATCCGCTTCAAACTGGAGGAGAGGGGAGGTTGGATGTTGGGAAGGAATTGTTCCCTGTGAGGGTAGTGAGGTCCTGGCACAGGGTGCCCAGAGGAGCTGTGGCTGCCCCTGGATCCCTGGAAGTGTCCAAGGCCAGGTTGGATGGGGCTGGGAGCAACCTGGGGTGGTAGAAGGTGTCCTTGCCCATGGCAAGGGGTGGGAACTGTCTGAGCTTCAATGTCCTTTCCAACCCAATCCACTCTGAGATTCTATGATACACTGGCTGTCTGAGGGTGAAGCTGTAGGGAGGAGGGCTGAGGGTCAGGAGAACACAGGAAGCTGGTTTTAGCTGGTTAGGTGGATAATGTCTTCTGTGGGAGTGGAAGAGTGCCGGGTTCTGTCTGGCATCGCTGCAGGTGCCTTGGAGAGCTTTGGGGCTCCTGTGGCTGAAGTGGGAAATGTCCTTCTCAAGTAAAAGGCAGGTGCAGGCCAGCTCTGGCCAGATGGAGAGCCAGCCAGAAGCAAACCCTGCCTCCTTGGGACCAGGCTTGCCGGGCCGTGGCCTTGCTGAGCATGGCCTGATGATCTCAGGAACATTAATGACACGACACAGCATCTGCTCTGGCTCGTGTCCACCCAGCTGGAGCCCCAGCTCAGCCACATCCAGCTGCATGTAGATGCACACTAAGCCTCTCCATTGCCTTTAACCTGCCCAGGCCTCATGGGTTTGCCCTGGATGAGCCCCACCAACCCCCGGGGAGGAGGAGGAGGAGGGATGGTGAGAACATCACTGGGACAGGCAACAAGTTTCTTATTGCTCTCGGAGGAGACGCCGGGAAAGCTGAGTGACTCAAAGGCTGATTAAAGACCACCTGCTTACAGAAACTAAAGCAGGGACTGGCAATTTAATTGCAGCACGATGGGCATCGTTGGCACCTGAAATTGCTTCAAATCTCAAGTTCAGTGGGCTGAGCCTGCAGGTCCCTCAATGGTCTCTGGGTAGAAAATGTCTCCAGAGCAGCCCTAGGGAAATGGAGAGGCCCATAACGGTGTTTTAATGTCCTGGCAGCTCTGTCCTTCCCTCCAAAGGCAGTTGGGTTTGGTTCATTTAAGGCAGATTCGTAACAATATTTAAACAGCATTTAAAGCCCCCTTGGGGAGCTTTAAACCAGTCCAAAATCTGTTTTGAGGGATGTTGTGAGCAACTGTCCCTGCCTGGTTTCCCCAGGATGGCCATAGCTCCTGGCAAAGAAAGGCTTGGAGGGAGCACATGGGGATGCAAACCAGCTTCCCCCCAAAAAAATGCTATGGCTGCCCTGTGTGCAAACACCCACAACATCCCTCCTCTGCAAGGAAGGCATCCAAAGCTCAGCAGCCCCCCGGCCACCCCAGTTCGCCTCATGACCTTGTGGCCGGGACACTAAGCCAGCCCTGTACCGCCCAGGGAGGGAGGATCAGGGCTGCGCACGGCGCTGTGCTGCTCCATGTGGTGCCTGAGGCTTCCCAGGCTTGCGGTAGAGCCAGGAACAGAGAAACCCTTTGCTCAGCTCCCCAGGGCCGCCTTCCCCTCGCTGGCATCATAAACTGGTCATGCCTTGAGATTCAGTCACCCAGGAGCATCCCCCTACCAGACTTTTGCAGCTGCTTGACCATTTTGCCTCTTTCCCAAGCAGCCTTCTCTTTGCTTCAGGATGAAAATGACAATCCCCCCACGTTCAGCAAGCCCTCCTACGTGATAGCCATCATGGAGGACATTATGGCAGGTACAGGGCACTCCCCTGCTCCTTCTCTGGGCTCCCAGGAGAGCCCTGGAGATTTTACACCCAGAATGGGGTGGGTGATCCTTTCTGGGGAGGTGAAGTCTCATAGCTGTGGGGCCTGGGGGTTTGGGCACGGTGTGTATTTGCGGAGAAAGGGACCCCTTGGCTGAGTGACCTGCAGGAGCAGTGTGGGGGCACAGGGCAGTCCTGGCTCATCCCAGTCCTCATTTCTGCCTCCCCCAAGGAGCCACAGTGCTGTTTCTCAATGCCACGGACATGGACAAGTCCAGGGAGTACGGGCAGGAGTCAATCATCTACTCCCTGGAAGGCTCCTCGCATTTTCGCATCAATGCTCGCTCAGGTGAGCCTCCGGCCATGCTCTGCCCTTTTCCTTTCAGTTCCCTCTTTCAGCCCCACCCTTCTCTCCTCTCCTGCAATCAGCCTGCTTAGGAGTCCCAGGATTTTAAGGGATTCACCAGATTTCAGATACCACCACTTGCTCCATCACCCTTAGAGCTTCAGCAGAGGAATCCGTGTAAACTCAGCTCCTCAGCCTAAGGAAAGGCTTGCCTGTGAAGGCTCCTGTTACTTAAGGAGCTGCTATTTGGATCCAAAAGAAAGGGGCCCATTTGTGGATTATCCTGACCTTGGTTTTAAGTGTTTATTTTTTAACCTTGCCATCTCCTGTGGCTGCAGGAGAAATCACAACAACATCTTTGCTGGACCGGGAGGCCAAATCCGAGTACATCCTCATTGTCCGGGCAGTGGACGGAGGCGTGGGGCACCACCAGAAGACAGGCATTGCTATGGTGAGTGTGGGAAGAATTCCCATCTCCCTGAGCCACTGGTGCCCACCTGGGGCTGGGTCTGTGGAGGGCTGCAGAGTTTCATTTTCACTGGGTGAAGAGCACTCTGTGGCTCCTGCCCTCTGCGCTGCCCCTGCTGCTGCTCCCAAAATGACTGTCCAGGTGGTATAGAGCCAGAAATCAGCTTGCTTTCCTGGAAAACCACTCACACAGGAGCCACTTGACTTTCCAGAGCCTGTGGATGTGGTAATGAGTCCCATTTTACCTGCAGAACGCTCCCTTTGTTTGGCTCCCTCTGTTCCTCCTGAGAAGGGGCTTACTCAGAGAGCCTGCAGGTACACGTGATTATTCCTTAGTCTGTTCACCTGCTGCCTGTGTCAAGGGTTTCCAGCCACTCTGGAATGCCTGTGCTCCTAGGAAGGTTGTGGTGGAGCTGCAGGTTGAAGGCTTGGGCTTTGCCTTGCTCTTTTCAGGCCTCAGGGAACCCCATTGTCGGCAAAGCCAACAGGAAATACCAAAAGATCAAAAGCCAAGGATGCATCCTTGATGGTCTTGATGACCTTAAAGGTCTTTTCCAACCTCAACTATTCCATGATTCTCTCTCTCACTGCTGGTGGCATCACATTTCTTTGGACATTTCATTATTTTGGATGCTCCTGCTTGCTCAGTTTGGTTGCAGGAGAGATGTCCCACACAAGGACAGATGCAGAAAAAATTGTGGTTGTGCTGAGGAATAGCCCAAAAATAATTGTCCCTCCTGCTGAGGGCCATCAGGAGGTCTGTGGCAGAGGACTGATGGAACCTCCCAGAGATGTGTGGTGGCCTTGGCCAGGCAACAGCATTGGCCTGTGGAATGCTGAGATCTCCTCTGGGGCTCCAGATGGGATTGTGTTGTCCTAATAGCCTTGTTAAAAGGCAAAACAAGGGGGGAAAAGATGATCCCTGATCCCTAAAAAAGTTAAAGAATATTAAAGCTCAGTGAGACTAGGACAGCTGAGTAAGTTTGTCTGCTGGGATATACAGCTGGCACTCAAAATAATCATGTTTGACCAGGAATAAAGGTCCATTCAGGGGCCTTGCAGGGTGATGTAAGGCACATGGGCTGCTCGGAGTGGGTCAGCACTTCCCCAGGGACCACCATGGGGAAGACTGGCCTCTTCTACCACGGGGTGGCACCAGCAGCTCAGCCTGGTGTGACAGCGGGACACAGTGGTGTGGGAGCAGCGGAGATCCCAGGAAAAGCCCCACCAGGACCTGCTGAGGGGTGGCAGCTGCCAGGGGCTCCCCTGGAGCTGCAGCCCTTTCCTTCAGACAGCTGCAGAGCCCCACAGGCTGGGGAGAAATGGGTTCTGTGGGGAGGTGAGGGACACCCAGGCAGCAGGATGTATCCCACAGGCTGGCTGCTGTCACTGGGATGCCATTTGTCACACTGAAGATGAAGGCAGGTAACACTTCAGGGCACCATCCTCACCCCTGCTCTTGTCTTTGCACCTCCCACCCCCTGTTACCGTACTCCCTCCTCATTTATTTTTGGGGTTTTTTGTCTGTTGCTTTTTACCTGTCACTCATATTTTTCCTTCCTTTCCTGCCACATTCCCAGTGCCCCTCTCCCACTGATTTTCACCCCCTCTTCCAGTGAGGGAGCTGCTTGAAGACACACCTTGTGTCCTGTGGTTGTTCCTAACTGTGATAAACACATAGGAGCAAAACCCAGTTCAGCTATGCCAAGGAGCTTTGGCTGCAAACCCTCAGGATGTCGATTATTTTTGCAGGTTTTCACTCCAGAAACACAGAATCACAAAACCCATAGAATAACCCAGGCTGGAAAAGGTCTCTGAGAGGACCAGCCCAGCACTAACCCACATCCCCAAGTGCCACAAGTACACATCTTCTAAATCCCCTGCGGGACAGTGACTCTGCCACTGCCTGAACCACGTGTGGGCTACATCCAGGGGACATTCCACACCTCAGGGGCCAATCTTCGCTTCCTTGCTCTCTGACAGGTGAACATCACGCTGCTGGACATCAATGACAACTACCCCACCTGGAAGGACGAGCCATACTTCATTAACCTGGTGGAAATGACCCCCCCGAACTCGGATGTCACCACGGTACGTGTGAGGCGAGGTGATGGCTGTCCTGAAGGGTTGGCTGGAGCAGGGGGTCACCTCCAAACCAGTGTCACCTTCAGTCCAGCAGCATCTTGCAGAATTCCATTCAAAAGCCCACCATCCCCTGTGTTTCTTCTCCCTGGTGGGATTTTTTTTTTTTTCCCCTCCAAATTGTGTGGATTTTGGCCAAATCCTCCTTTCCTTAGCCTCGCCTGCGACCTCCTTCAAGGACCTCTCTGAAAGACTTTGATTTAGAGCCTTTCAAGTCCCTCTGGCGAAATAAAAGAGAAGAAGAGGGGGAGGCTTCTATTCCATCACGCCAAGAGAAAAATGACGGGAACAAAATGGAAAATAAATGAGGGAAAAGCGAAGAGAATCCACAAAATCATATAAGGAGGAAGGCTGGGGGAAAAAAAAAAAAAGAAAAAAAAGAAAAAAAAAGGGATTTTTTTTTTTTTTTAAGGGGGAGAAGGGTCTGGAAGTGCTGCCTGAGCCAGAGCACAGTGGTTTTGTCTCCTTCAGCCCTGCTGCTCAGCGCCAGCTTGAAGTCATCTTGCCTTTGACAAGCGAATTAGTTGCTGGGAAAATAATTATTTTGTCACCGATCCGATGTAAATTCAGCTGCAGGACAAGCAGCAGGAGCTAGGGAAGTTATGAGGGCAATCAAATTGGGGTTTTTTTTTAATGTAAATGTCCCCTGTAATTAAAAACGTCACAGGGAGAACAATAAAGCACAAAATATCTGGCGTGGAGGAGAACTCCAAGGAATTATTCCCATCATTCCTGATGTGGCAGCACAAGTTCCTCAGCCTGCCTCTTTGTCCCATTCACTTTATTTTTCCAATGGGCCCTTGATTTTTAGCTGGTTTCATTCCAAAGGAGGAAAACCCAGTTTGTTTGCCACGCGTTTGTGTCTTGTCACGCCATTACCTCCTGTGCTCACAGGCCAGTTTGGGGGAGATTTAACACCACAGCAAATGTCTCAAGGGTGCAAAGTCCCTGCAAATGTCGTGAAAATACAGAGCTGGATGGAGGAAGAACTTCTTGCTGCTGCTGGTGCAGGGAGGCCGATCAAATCTCTGCAGGGACTCCCCACGGGAGTTGATTCCCAGCGCTCTCCTGTAATTTTGTGCTGTTCCCCCATGGCAGGTGGTGGCTGTAGACCCAGACCTGGGGGAGAACGGCACGGTGGTGTACAGCATCCGGCCTCCCAACAAGTTCTACACCCTCAACAGCACCACGGGCAAGATCCGCACCTCGGGCGTGCTACTGGACCGGGAGAATCCCAACCCCCAGGAGGCCCAGCTCATGCGCAGGATCGTGGTGTCCGTCACCGACTGTAAGCTTCTGTCCCACACTGACTGCTTTCACTGTGGAGCTGGACCTTCCCCAGCCCGATTTTGCCTTTATGACAAAGTCTCTTCTATTTTCTTCTCTCCCGTTGTGAGCAGGAGTGTTTCTGAGGTCAAAAAACGGGAGTAGCTTTAAACCTGCTGCTAAAACAAGCTAGGAACCCCTCGAAATGTGAGCGCAGTCATTCATGTAGCAACCCTGAGAATGAGCCTGAGAGGCAGGAACTCTCCCTCCCCTCAGCCTTGCTCCACTGGCATCCCAGAAAATCAATTGAGCAGGTGAGGGAAACAGAGCTGATGGGCTTTTCTCTGGAAATATTGCAGTAGGGAAACTTTCCTTAGGGAAAAAAAAGGTAGATATACAAAGATCATTCTTTATTTTCAGGACAAAGGGGAATAAACCAAAAGAGGAGACAATGAGATCAGGTGTTGGGAGGAAATTCTTTACTAAGAAGGTGGTGGAACAGGTTGCCCAGAGAAGCTGTGTCTGCCCTGGAAGTGTCCCAGGCCAGGTTGGATGGGGCTTGGAGCATCCTGGTCTAGTGGAAGGTGTCCCTGCCTGTGGCAGAGGGCTGGAATTAGATTATCTGAAAGGTCCCTTCCAACCCAAACCATTCTAGAATTCTAATTGTCCACCCTTGGCAGACCATCCACGACAAATCAGGGCCATCACCCCATCCTGCACTGCTGTCTGCATGGGGGGTGAGGGCTCCCTTTTAGGGGAAAGGGGTGGAAACAGCTCAACCTTGAGACCCCATTCCTGGTCTCCACAGGTGGGAGGCCACCCCTGAGAGCCACCAGCAGCGCCACAGTTTTTGTCAACCTGCTGGACCTGAACGACAATGACCCCACTTTCCAAAACCTGCCCTCTGTTGCTGAGATCGCCGAGGGCCTTCCCGCGGGCTCCTCTGTCTTCCAGGTGAGCGTGTCCCACTGCTGCCGTTCCTCACGCCAGGAGCTGCTGCTGTCACTTGCCACGGCTTCTGCAAAGCGGGCTAGCAATGCCTCCTCTCCCTTCTCTTCATCTTCTCCGTCTCCTCCATCCTCTCCATCTCCTTCTCTTTGCCATTCTCTAGCAGAGGAACGGGGGGGGTGCAGGAGGGGTTGTGCGTCTTTACTCTGAGGGCTCGCTCCCGGAGGGGAAGCTCCTCCAAGGCCATTTCACCCCCGCATCCCAAAGCACTCGGGATTTCTGTGCCGTGGCTCCCACGGGCAGGAGACCATCAAGGTGCTCTCCCCACCAGGTGGTGGCCATCGACCTGGACGAGGGCCCCAATGGGCAGGTGTCGTACCGCATGCAGGTGGGCATGCCCCGCATGGATTTCCTCATCAACAGCACGGGCGGGCTGGTCACCTCCACGGCCGTGCTGGACAGGGAGAGGATCCCTGAGTACTTCCTGCGGGTGGTGGCCAGCGACGCCGGCGCACCTGCCAAGAGCTCCACCAGCACCCTCACTGTCAAAGGTGGGTGCCCCGAGACCCCACGGTGACAAGGATGCCTCACTGGAGGAGGTGCAGCTCCTGTAGGAGACACACTGAGGCCTGGAAACAGGATCGGGTCTGGCTTTGTGTACAGCAGGACGTAGGGGCAGGTCCCATCCCCACAGGCTCCGTGTCTGCGATCAGCACACTGCAGAGATGGGGAAAACCTGGTGTTTCTGGCAGGGCCCCCCAAATTCTCTGGGTTTTTGGGGTTTTTTTTCTCCATTCCCCCATACCCAGTGTTGCTTTTTCTTTTGCTTCAGCATGTGACTCCCATCAGCTGCGTGCCTGGGCAGCCCACGCAATCCCAGTTCAGAGCTGGAGCCTTATTGCGTGGCCTGTCTTTAATTTAATGCCTCGCTGTTCACTGGCTTCGTGCAAGTCTAGTGCTGCAAAAGGATAAGCATCATCTGGAAATAAACTGACCCTGGATTGTCCTCAAGCCTGAGTTTGGAAAAGAACTTCCTGTACCTTCAGAGCTCTCTGCTACGCCCCAAGAAATAGAGTTTGTATTTAAGCCCCAGGTTTTCCTTTGGATGGGGATGGAAACAGGCTTGGTGAACTTGAATTTCAGTGATGTAATGGTATTTTGGCTGTGAGAAGGGTGACCTGTGTGTGTATCAGAGGCAACCAAATACAGCCTACAACCACTCCACAGGCACCTCCAGTGCACAAATGTCAGGGAGTGTCAGGCAGAGCATCCCCTGGGATGCTGAAAGCAGCAGGTGGGAGGTTTGGGAGCCCAGCCTGGCATCTGCAGGAGGGGCAGCCCTGGCAGCACACTCAGCTCTGCTCCCCCTTTTCAGTTCTGGACGTGAATGATGAGAACCCCACCTTCTTCCCCTCCGTCTACAACGTGTCCCTGCCCGAGGACGTGCCCCGGGATTTCAAAGTGGTCCGGCTCAACTGCACGGATGCCGACATCGGGCTGAACGCTGAGCTCAGCTACTTCATCACAGGTGTGAGCCCCATGCAGAACGAGAACTTTGGTTGCACAGGATGCCCCAGACCTCGGCCAGGGTGTTCTGCACTTCAGCGCTGCCTTTCCCAGCCCCTCCAAACCTTGTCCGGCATCGCCCTCTGCTGAGCAGCCCCGCTTGGCTCCCAGCCATGCTGACCACTCTGCTGACCCCCGGCATCCCTAGGAAAGCATGAGGATGGGCAGAACACGGCTAGGGAGCAGGGCCTGGGGTGGCTTTCGTGGGTGTTTATGGTTGGAAGCCATAAATGGAGTTTTAGGGCATTTTCATAGCCCTGTGGGCAGGTGGGGTTGGGTGGGCAGCGCCCAGCTCGCTCCGCAGCTGCAGCACCCCGCAGCAGGAGCCTGGGGAATCCCCTGGCCACGGTTTGACTTGCAGACTGCACACTGAGCCCTCAGGAAGAGGGTGAAAACAGAAGTGTCACCAGAGAGTCATTTTTCCCACAGCAGCAGCCTGCCATCTCATGTAGCGGCCCCTCCGGCCTCTCCGCGAGTGAAACGGGGCGTGTTGTCCCACAGCTGCCACGGCTCACGGGCACAGTTACCCCAGTTTGCCTCCACAGCATTCAGGAAATGATTCAGCTTTTCCCACAGCCATTGGATTTTTCCTGTGAGGCAGAGGGAAGGAGCTCTGCCGGGGACAAGATACGAAACCATCCTCGCACAGCTGGGCTGACCCCGTACCCAGGCCACAGAATCCAACAAAGTGTCCTCAAGCTACAGCAGGAAAGGTTCAGATTAGACACTGGGAAAATATCTTTACTGAAAGGGTAGCCAGGCATTGGAACAGGCTGTCCAGGGAAGTAGTGGATGCTTCATCCCTGGAGGTGCTAAAGGTCAGGTGAGACACGGCTTGGAGCAGCCTGGTCTAGTGTGTGTCCCTGCTCGTGGCAAGGTGCTGGAAGAAGATGACCTTTAAGGCCCCTCCCAACCCAACCCAAACCATGCCAAGTTTCTATCCTACTTGTCCTTCTCTGCAGGTGGGAACCAGGATGGCAAATTCAGTGTCGGCTTCAGGGACGGCGTGGTCAGGACAGTCGTGAGTCTGGACAGGGAGACCGTGGCATCCTACACGCTGATCCTGGAGGCCATCGGTAAGGATTTCCCAGGGATCCCATGGGACCACTGCCACACAGACACGTGTGGTGGCTGTGCAGGTGTTGGGCTCCCTTGCAGGCGTGCCAGAGCCCCGAGGCACCCTGCAAACCAGAGCCTGTGCCTGGAGTTAACATTACACAGCCCTTGTGAATTAGTATGTCCCGTCTCCATCATCACTTCTGCAAGAGGGTATTTTCTCCTCTCGGGTTTTCCCAGCCCCAGGACTCTCCCTTTCACCCAGGGAAGGAAGACCTCCTGTTTCTGAGAGGCTCCACACTGTCCAGGGCAGACCTGCATCCAAAAATGCCAATGCCAAAGCATCGCTGCCCTCACACCATGCCAGCCCTTGGCTCTGTGGCTGCTGATTAACCCTGAGCCACCTGGCACAGGCAGAGGGGTCCGTGTGCCAAACTCAGCTTAGCTGTCACCCCCAGAGCTTTATACTGATGTGCCTGTTCACAGATGACTTGGATGTCCCTTTGGAAAGGAGGAATAAGTAGCCTGGACAGAAATGTTGGGGCATTGCAGGGGCTGCAGCAGGAATGCTGCCCTGCCTGGGCACTCAGAACTGGATCACAAGGGGTAAAGGGTCCCCCTCCAGTGGGATCACACTGCCTGTGTTTTCCCAGATCCTCCCAGCTGGGTGGGTTTATCACTCCCTGCAAAACAGGCATGTTGAAAAATCCAACCCCAATCCACGCTTCCCAGTACCTCATTCTTCCTGGCAAATCCAAGAGCCGTGCTGCCATGTCCTTGTCTATTGAACATCAACCCATCCTGGTGCTCTTTGGCTGTGAGCTATGGGCTGCTGCTATGGAAAACTCATCAGGCTGTCTTCATCTCCCAAATCCCTGGCCTCCAGCAGTCCCTTCATGTGGTGTATGGAATTGCAAATCCTCTCTAATGATCACTTGCATTTCTAGCCTCACTGGGCTCCGTGGCAGAGCTTGGGGGTTGTTTGGCTTTTCCTTTTTCTTTCAAAACAGCAAGGAAGGAAGAAAAAAACCCAAAAAACAACAAACCTAAAAACCCATGGTTCAGTGTGGGATTTGAAAGCTGCAAAAAAAATTAAATGTTTTACTTCAGAAACCTTTGATCTTGTTATTTCAGCAGCCACGGCCTGAGCACCACCTGCTCAAAGAGGAGGTGGCTGAACCTCCCTTTCCTCTCCCTACAGACAATGGCCCCACCGGGAACCGGCGCACCGGGACTGCCACCGTGTACGTGACTGTCCTGGATGTCAACGACAACAGGCCCATCTTCCTGCAGAGCAGCTATGAAGTCAGTGTCCCCGAGGACATCCCGGCTGCCAGCAGCATCGTGCAGGCACGTGGCCCTTCCCCTGGGACCCTGGGGTGGGAGGTGGGAGTGCCCCGCTAACTGTGCCCTGACCGTGAGCTGCTGCAAGCGCAGGGAAGAGATTTTTCTCTCCCATTCCCTTGGTGAGATGTGCTCTTGCTCATCCACTCCTCTGCTGTAGTCCAGGCTGTGAGTGCCAGGGAGAAGGCAGCAAAGAACAAGGGAAAATTAAGAAACTCACCCTATTTCTGCAGAGGGTGAGAGGAGAAGAGCCAAGCTCTGTGCTGGTCAGGCTGCTTTGGCTACATCCCTGCTTTGTCCCTCCTCCCAAACAGAGATCTCCATGGGGAGGGAGAAGAGTGCCTGCAAAGAGATGCTCAGAGAGGGGGGAAAACCCTCAGAGAGAGAGAAAAACATTTGGGCTTTGCTTTCATTTTTGTTCCTCTTTGAGGGAGCGGTGGGCAGAGCTGAATGGCTCAGTGAGCACCGAATGAATGCGGGCATTCACACAGGCTCCAGGGCCTTCCAGCATCCCTTCAAACCCAGGGCTCTTCTGGAGCAGGCACCAAAGGCTCTTTGCAGAGGGCCCTGGGAAGGCTCCTCCTGTCTTCAATACCTCTGCCGGCACAGGGAAAGGGGCAGCTTTGTCCCTGGCTGCGGAGGGCAGGATGAGTCACCGGCAGAGAAGAAAGGAGCCTTTTGCCTCCTGCAACAAAGGTTTGCCGGGAGCCGCGTGTCTGCTCCACAAGGAATCCTGTGGTTCCCCGTCACCTGTTGTGCCATGGCACGGTGTACCTGGTGTCTCTGGGATCAGACATCAGTCTGCAGTCCCAGGATGGAGCTGTGTCCCTGAACAGAACTCCTAAAATTGAGCCGGTTTGGCAAATTGGAGGAATGGAGGGAACCCGAGTCTGACTGGCTCCAAGTGCCTTTTCCCTAGAACCTGCTTCCCAAAAGAGGGGGGTGCCCTTGGAAGTCCAGGGCAAAAGAGAGGAAGCAATGGTGGGAAGATGTTTTTCCACAGAACAGCATGGAAGAGAAACAGAAATGAGCCATCACCCGGCTTTGGTTTAATTTACACCTTCAGTGTGAACCATTTGTACAGAAGGCCCCTCCCTTCCAATGGATCCCCACATCCCCAGGGCAGCAGGAGAGTCTCTGAATGTTTCCCCATCCCTTTCTCCCAAAACCAGGCAGACCAGGGCGAGAGAGCAGGAATGGGAATGCATTGACCACAGCAATCCACAGCCCCTGGCATGGAGAGGGGTGACAGGGACCAGGCAGCACGTGGGGGTACGAGCCTCCCTCCAGCTGCTCCGGGGGGAAACCTCCACTGAGGTGGAGCAGGTTTACCCTGGGCTGCCTCTCTTCAGGTGGCCAGGTTGCTCCCACTCTCTTCCAGGCTGTTTGTTCAGGTGGAGCACAACTTGCACAATGTTTTCCAAAAGAAATGAAGCAGCAAGGATTTTTTTTTTTTTTTTGGATGGCCCGGTGGTAGCTGTGCGTGGGTGCAGTTTGGATGCCTCCACCTTCCCTGGCAGGAAGCAGTAACCTGGAAAGCATTTGGGAACCTGACGCTGCAAAATCTCCTCACAGAGCCACTGCCTGGAAATGAGTTGCTCAAAGGGTCTCTGCTGGGTTGTGCAGGATACGAAGGGGTGTTTGAGAAGGGAGCCAAAAGCCTGGGGAAGAGCAGCAGGGCAGGATCACATTTTGGTGGACTCCATGATGTCCCAGTCCTGGCTGGTGGAGAAGCTTCTGGGATGGGTGAGAGGGCTCTGAGACAGCAGCTGGCTCCTCCTGAAGCTGCTGATGGAGCACCTCAGGGAGCCCAGACGCTTCCAGAGCCTCAGCTGCGGCTCACTGGCATCCACGGGGTGGTGGGGCAGGCACTCCTGGGGGCTGGAGAGGGACCGGCCCAGCGCTGCTGGCTTGCAGAGGGTGACAAAGATGAGGAGGGTGGCCAGGACCAGGAAGATGCAGGCGAGCCCGACGATGATGGGCAGCCAGTCTGTCACCTCAGGGGACGCGGCGCTGGGTGGGACCGGCTCCGTGGTGGAAACCAGAAGCCCAGGGAGAGGCGGGGTGGGAGAGGTCCCATTGCCAGAGTCCTCTGTGCTCATCTTCCCTGCAGTGCAAGGTGACAAAGAGAAGTGGCACAGGCGATTACCAGGTGGGAGTTGGACAGACAGCCACCCTCTGGTTAAACTGAGGGGTTCTCATCACACCTTGGTGTCCAAAATCCTCCCAGCCGTGTTCTCAGTGGCACAAGGGGACAGGAGGTGCCCATCTGGTGTCCCCCACAGAGGTGGGGCTTAGACTTGCAAAGCATCACCCTGAACCAAAGTGCAAAACCACCTGGCAAAGATATCTGCCACTATTTAAGTGTGCCACCGTGGCCCCTGGAAGGATGATTTTAGGGAGCACACTCACATTCCATGAAGATTTTCTGGAAGAGATAAACATCCATGTACTACAGAAAGTTCAAAATCTCCCCCCAAGCTGCTGAGGTTTGGCTCTCCTCTGTTCCCCAGAAATGAATTGAATTGGCTGTTATTTGGGGGTTTTGTGATTATTCTCCCAAAGAAATCGGACAGCTATCTGAGCCTGTGCCCTGGCAAGTCCCCTTCAAGCTGTGGTATCGTATTACCACTGTCTTTATTATTTTGCAGGGGTGAAGAGCAACACCCTCACCCTACTCGTGCCAAAAATCCTCGTGTCAGGCATTTTGCTGACCTGCTTTCAGGCTCAAACATGTTACAGGTGATGCAAACCAGCTTCCCAAAGCGTTTGCAGCAATAGCTCTTGCCTAACACCTGGTGGAGACTGTTCTCTCCTTTCCCCAACGGGTCAGATCCTCCCAAGAGCGTTTTTGCACCCACTTTTTTTTGCTCACATGCCCCCCCTCCCCAGCCCCAGACAGTCTGGCAGCTCTCCAGGTGGAGATGAGGAGGTGAGGGTTGGGGAAATCCTGTTTGTGCCAACCCTCTGCAATGCCCTGTGTGCTGGAGGTAAAGCTTTCTTACGCTGATTTTCCTGTGGAGATGTGGGAGAGCTGTCTGACTGCTCTGTGGCTGGGCAACCTCCTGGTAAACCTGGATTTGGATTGAGACAATTTAAGATCTTAGGAAGGGAAAGGCAGGAATGCAGGGGCTGCCAGGGTCTCTGGGTCTGCTCTTGCAGCCCCCATCCCAAAGCCACACAGGTGTGTGTAAGGCAGCAGCCGAATATTCACCACAAAACATTCCAAAAGCGGAGAGAAGACATCAGTGGCATGGTTTCAATCATTAAGGGCGTGTCAGCCTGCCCAGGGCTTGGGGGTCTTTGGGGAGATGCTGCTGTTTCCATGGGTCAGACCCAGGTCTGTGCCTGGAAAGTGGGAAATGCAAAACCTCCGAGTGCCTTGCAGGCAGTCCCAGGGGCTGGGGCTCTTGTCACCTCCTCCACAGTGATGTTTTCACCTCCCTCCACCCCAAAAGCACTTTTTTATCCTTAGCTAGCTCCATCCCTTCCCCTCAGCTTTGGGAACAGAGCAGCAGCCCCAAGGACCCCTCGCTCCATGGACAGGCTCCTCTGTGCTGCCCAGGCACCAAAGGCAGCAGGCAGGGCTGTGTCCCACACCAAAGGCAGCCTGAATCAAGGTTTCCACGGCTACCTTCGTGCTGGCATGTGTTCAGCGTGGTGACCTTACATTGTTCCTTAAGAGCCAGCCGGGAGGCGTGGACAATTCCTGCAAGGCTGTTTTTGCTCCCTTGCTCATGGCTGCAGAGTTGGTATTTAAATTCACTTGACAGTGTTCCATAGAAACCCATCAGGAGGGATCTCACTGATGTTTTCCCAGGCTCTTGCAGCCATTCCCTGTTCTCCTCTTGCTTCCCATCCAGCCTCTCCTCACACCCAGCAGAGCTTTCACAGCCCCTTCCCAGCATCACTGTCCCACCCAGGCTCCATATTCCTCACCCTGGTGGGTTAAAAGAGATTTTCCTGTCCTGGAAATCCTCCCCAGAGGTTCATCCCTGTCTGCTCAGCTCCAAATATGACACATCCCCACGAGCTCTCGGGCTCCAGCACAGGCCACCAGGCAGATGAGGTTCAGAGGGGTTGGAAAAAAGAGAAATTGCAAAAGGAAAAACACCTCTGAGAAAGGTGGAAAGGAAACAAAAAAAAAAAATGAATTATTCTCATGCATGAGCAGCAGAGAGGGTTGTTCTGCCCAGCACCAGGCACTGCTCCCTGGGCTGGCCCAGCTGCCTGGTTTGGCAGTTTTTCCACCTGCTCTCCCTCCCTTTCCTCAAACTCCTGTGAAGAAAAGGCTGTTTTCAGGCACTGACTGTGACACAGCTCCCATGAAAAGCAGCTCTCATTCCCCTCCCCAGCTTGCTTAGCAACACTTTTCCTGGAGCTCCCCAACTTTTCCCCATGTGCTAAATCTTTCCAGCGACTTGCAGGAGGAGGAGATGCCGGGCAGTACCAAACAGCCGGCTGGTTGGGTTCCCAGAGCTGTCAGGGATGCTGCTCCCCATCACCCTCGCTGTCAAACGCCACAGCTGCATCCACAGGACCTTCCCCCTCTCCCATCACTGGGAGAGACAGAGCAAGGCGACTGGGCAGGGAGGGAGGCTGCCTGACCTCATGCCCTCCCCAAACTTTGCATCCCCACCCATTTTTAGCCTTTTCCCCAGGCTGAGAGCAGCAGCCAGGAGTCTGTCTCAGCCCTGGGGGTGGCCAAAGGGTCTGGCAGTGTCTTTGCCAAGGGGGTTTGGGCTCCCTACCTGTCACCAGCCGGGCTCTGCCTCCAGCACTGCTGCCTTGCCGCCTCTCCCACTGCCTCTGCCGGCTGCCAGCCCCCTCCTCCCTCTGGGGAGGGTGGCACAGAGGTGGCAGCCGGGCTGGGGACAGCCTGAGCCAGCAAAGCCAAGGGGCCCTGAGCCCCTTCCCGGGCTTTGCCAGAGCTGTGTCCTGCTGGAGCTGTGTCCCTTGCTGGGGTCGGGCCCCCTGGGATGTGTTTCCTCAGGATTTGTCCCTGAAGGGTGACTAAGTGGTACGGCCGAGGGGGTGGCACCTGCCTTCCACATGGCTGCTCCCCCTTTTCCCTGAAAATCTACTATTTTCCCATTCTCTTATTGCCCCTGCTCATCCTTCTCCAACACCTTTCCAGCAGCTGGGGGGGTTGGAAGGGGGCTGTGGCATGCTGGCTGTGCCACAGAGGGATAAAATGGGCTGGAGCTCAGCTCACTTGCACAAGGTGCTTTCCACCTGCAGCAGAGAGAGCTTTCCTCCCACTGCTGGCCCTGCAGTGCCACTGTTCCCCCGAGTTTGGGGTGATCTGTCAAAGCACCACCATTCCTTTGGCACCTCAGCAGGTCAATCCAGCAGCAGCCAGGCTTTCCTCAGGCTGCAGGCTGGCAGGAGAACACCTTGCCTTAATGCAATTAATTAATAAAATTAATTTATTATTTTTTTATAAAAAGCAAGTGCCTGGGCTGACCCATATCACCTAGTTAATGAGCCAGAGCTTCAGGCTTGGGGTGGGCTGGGAAGAAGATGCCCCAAGGGGTGTTTGCAAGGTGCAGTCGGCTCATCCTGAAATGCAGCCTCCTGGGCATGACAGGACAAGGAATGGCACAAAAAGCTGAAAAGATTTGCCTCCCATCCCTTCTTTTTTCCTCCTCTGGCTGCATGATAGCTTTTCCCTGTGCCATGGCAGGGCAGCTGGTCTGCCTGGGCATCGCTTGCCTGCTGCTGCGGGGCTCATCCATCCCACGGGAATGGAGACAGCCCAGCTCTGCCTCAGGGAACCCAGCAGGTGAAAGAGCTGGTTTGGGAGGGAGAACTCCCCATCCTGAAAGGAAGTCCTTGGTGGACCGTGGAATGAGCCACAAGCAAGATATAAACTGGTCTGGGGCCAGGAAAACAGCATGTGTGCGTGCAGGGGTGAGAAATCCAGAGCTCAGGAGTTTCCAAGTTTTCTGCTGATGCAGGGGGACTTGGTGGAAGGGAGCAAGAGCAGTTCAAGGCACCTCAAAACCACCTTTCAGAGGAACATCTGATTCCTGACACTGTTGTGGGGGGCTGGGGGTGAAAGCCCTCACTCTTCCCACTACATGTGCATCCTTTGCAGCAACCTTCCCTCTCTCTGGTGTAAATCTGGGTGCAAACCTTCCCGGGAAAAGGGAACTGCTGGCTAGTATTGTAGGGAGAAGATGAGGCAGAAGATGCCTTGCAGAGGGAAGCAGGGAGAGAACAAAGGCTCAGGCATTCCCTGCATCCTGGCCCCGGTGCTTTGTGAGAGGCCACGCTGCGGTCAAGCTTTGGGTGTTTTGTGGGGAGTGGGTTTTTGCCGAGAGAAGTTGCAGGGGCTCGGTGCCAGCTGGACTGGAAGCCCTGGCCCTGCTGGTCACCGCCAGGTCCCGCTTCCCAGCTGCCGACTGTGGGCTGGGGCTGTAGGGAAAGCACTGCAGTCTTGTTCAGTGACACCAGAGGGGACCCGTGCCTTGGTTTTCCCAGGGCAGGCTCCGTGCCGGGGCTGTGCAGTGCATCAGAGCCGAGGAGTGCTCCCACCCCTGCCAGGGGCTCACAGGGGCACTCTAGGCTGGTTGCATTCACGTTTCCTGTGGCAGTTTTTCCGTGTGCTGCTGCTTGGGTGACTCACCAGGACCGTGGGCTGCGTGCCCACCAGACACGGGAGCAGCTCCCCCTGCTCAACTCAGTCCATCCCTGGTGGTGTCCAAGCATTGGAACGCAGGGCAGGATTGATGGAGGCACCTCCTGCAGCACACAGAGCCCTGGGATTTGTGGTGTGATTCTGAGGCTCAGCTCCCACCTCAACCCAGCAGCCGAGCTCCTGAGCCCTGTCCCTGCTGTCCAGTGATGAGGGGAGGGGAACTTACTTTGTTTTCTATTTGGTAAGCTGCCCAGCTCAGGTGGAGGAGAAGGATATCCAGCTTTGGCAGGGTAGCAGGACTGGTCCTAGTCTGGAATTCTCTGCCCCTCACCTCTACTCCTCTGCTTTTCTTATGAAGGTGAAAGCCACCGATGCGGACGAAGGCATTAATGGGAGAGTGTGGTACAGGATTGTCAAGGGTAAGTCCAGCTGCCCATTCACTCATCAGGGAGTTTTTCCCAGGCTCAACCCAGCCTCGGGAGGTTGAGATTGCCATCCTCTTGCACTTTGGAGCCCACAGAACCTTTTCTCCCAGCCCTAAGCAAAATTCAGCTTTAGGGCTCATTGCTGGAGAATGATTTGTCATGGATGGACAGCTAGATAGAGTCCTAAAATCACAGAATTGTTTGGGTTGGAAGGGACCTTAAAGTTCACCTCATTCTAACCCCCTTCTATGGGCAGGGACACCTTCCACTATCCCAGACTGCTCCAAGCTCCATCCAGCCTGGCCTTGGACATTTCCAGGGATGGGGCAGCCACAGCTTCTCTGGGCACCCTGTGCCAGGGCCTGCCCACCCTCACAGGGAACAATTCCTTCCCAATATCCCATCTATTCCTGCCCTCTTTCAGTCTGAAGCCATTCCCCCTTGTCTTGTCACTACAGGCCCTTGTCCCAGGTCTCTCTCCAGCCCTCTTGGAGCCCCTTTTGGCTCTGGAAAGGGCTCTGAGGTCTCCCCCTCCAGGCTGAACGCCCCCAGCTCTCCCAGCCTGGCTCCAGAGCAGAGTCACTCCAGCCCCCGGAGCATCTTTGTGGCCTCCTCTGGACTCACTCCAACACATCCACATTTTTCTTAGCTGATGAGATTCTGTAGCTCCTCCTGGCCTGACTCAGGGCCAAACACTGATGTAGCTGAGTCTGGTGCAGCCAGAGGTGATGGGGCTGAAGTTTTGCTGAGTAATCTCCCTCCAAAATAGTCCCCCCAGGGAGGGCTCAGTGTGTCACCAGGGTGAATGTCGAGGCAGTGGGCAACATCCCTCTTGTTTCTTCCCACCCCTCACCAGGAAATGAGCACAACCACTTCCGCATCAATCCCAGCACGGGGCTGGTGATGCGAGGTGTGCGGAACCTGGACAGGGAGCAGAACTCCTCCCACGTGCTGGAGGTGGAGGCCTACAACACGGAGCAGGGGCCCATGAGGAGCTCCGTGCGGGTAAGGACCTCGCAGCCATCGCGGGCTGCACAGCAAAGCCGTTCGCGCAAAACGCTTGGGGCACTTGGCCCTTCCCAGTGCTTGTACAGGAAATTAGAAAGACCTGGCCTGAAGATGCTGCTGGAAAGTCTCTGGGGCTTGCTCATGGGTAGAGAAGGGCTTGTTGCTGGGGGAGGGTGTTTAATTTTTTTTTTTTTCCTGTGACGTTTTGGTGCCATTAGGATGCTGGGTGGCGCAGGAGTCGCTCAGAGGGAGTCCTACTCGCTCGGTGAGACACGGCTCTGCTGCTGGGAAGAAAAGCTGAGCCTCAGCCTGTTGAAGACCTGTGTGTCCTGGCCAGGCACTATTTAAATAATCCAGGACCTAGTGGTGGCAGTCTTCAGCTGCAGCACTCCAGCTTCCCACAGTTCCCACAAACCCAGCCCTGCAGTTGCATCTATTCTTAGACCCAGTGGTGGGGTGGGCTCTGGCTGGGTGTGAAGTGCCCCCAGCACCAGCAGCAGGCAGAAAACCAGGAGAAGGAAATGTGTTCCCTGGGAAAACAGCACTGAACTTGGAGCTAAAATTTCCCACCGAGTCGCCAGCGTTTCTGTGTTGCGAGGTCTCCAAGGGTTTGGCCAGGGGATCCCAGAGGATGGGGGAATTAATGTAGCCAGTGTAGCTCCCCTCCAGCAGGGAAAGACTGACTCACTCCAACCCACAGGGCTTGCTTGGATCCGCGATTTTAAACCGCTTGTGTTCACTCTCCATCATGCGGTGTTTGAAGAAATTGCCACAGGATCATGGAATGGCTTGAGTTGGAAGGGACCTTAAATCTGCCCTAGTTCCAACCCTCCTGCCATTGTCAGGGCCACCTCCACCCGCCCAGGTTGCTCCAAGCCCTGTCCAGCCTGGCTTTGAGCACGCTGGAAGGCTTTCTCCGTGAGCACCACGAAGGGTTTGTTTCCCAAGCTCTCCCAGCTCACGCGCGGTTTCTCCGGGGCTTCCCAGGTGATCGTGTACGTGGAGGACGTCAACGACGAGGTGCCGGTGTTCACCCAGCGCCAGTACAACCGCCTGGGGCTGCGGGAGACGGCGGGAATAGGGACCTCGGTGGCAGTGGTCCGGGCCACCGACCGAGACACAGGTGGGAAGGGCGGGGTGAGGAACACCCAGTGTGGGGGAGAGCGGTGAGATCAGCCGGATCGCGGCTTGGCTGGGCCGAAATCCCGTGAGATGGGCTCTGCTGGGGGCAGGCATCAGTGGTGCCTGCCTCTCCGGTGTGGCTGGTTCAGCCATGGCTCCTGCTCCCTCCCCAGGGAAAGGGGGCCTGGTGAGCTACAAAATCGTGTCGGGTGCAGAAGGGAAGTTCGAGATCGACGAAAGCACGGGCCTCATCACGACCATAGAGTACCTGGACTACGAGACCAAAACCAGCTACCTGATGAATGTCTCTGCCACGGACCAAGCGCCCCCCAACAACCAGGGCTTCTGCAGCGTGTACGTCAGCCTGCTGAACGAGCTGGACGAGGCCGTGCAGTTCTCCAACAGCAGCTACGAGGCCGTCATCATGGAGAACATCCCCCTGGGCTCTGAGGTGCTCCGTGTCCAGGCTCGCTCCATTGACAACCTCAACCAGATCACCTACAAGTTTGACCCCAACACCAACCCCCAAGCGCTCTCCCTCTTCAAAATCAATGGGGTCACGGTAAGGAGACGCAGCATGGTCCCTCCTGGCTTGCTTGGGCACTGTGAGCTAAGGTTTTGGTGGCTCACACAGCTGTTGCTCATGCTTGGCAGGGTGTGATCACGGTCAAAGGCCAGGTGGACCGAGAGAAAGGGGATTTCTACACTATGACAGTGGTGGCTGATGATGGAGGACCGAAGATTGACTCCACAGTGGTGAGCGGCTTCTCCCAGCTTCCCCACTGTCAACCTCAGGTCACCTCCCTCTCCCACCTCAGGCTCAGCCTGTCCTAGCTGAGCTTTCTGCTCCAGCTTCCAGGGTTGGGAAGCCCTAATCTGGGGGAAAACCAGCTAAAACAGTTTTGAAGGAGGTGAATTTAGGGGCCTTGAAATGCTCCTCGGTGGTTTATGTTTCAGAGGGTTATATTTAGCAGTTTCACAGGCAGCCAGGCGGGGGGTGATTTGCATTTCTCTGCCGAGTGCAGGGCCAGCCCACGGGTGCTGATGGCTCTGCTCTCCACACCGTGCTCTCGTCTCAACCTCTCCCAGGACGAGGGGCAGATACGCCAACCTTAGCTAGAAAAAAACACAGGGATGCCCCAAAGGTGGAGCTGCCAAATTGCTGCAGAGGGATACCCATGACCCCTGGCACTGCTGTGGTAGGATGCAGGGTTAACCCACACTTCCTCATCCCTCACTAACTCCTCACTGTTTGTGTCCTCTGTTTCTCCCTCTGCTTTCCTCCAACAGAAGGTAAGCGTGTCTGTCATGCTGAGGACCAGAATCCCTCCCAAGGTCCACACTGCGCTGCAGGGAAGGACTGGGGTGGAAGTCTCCAGCGCTGTCCCACCAGCACCAGTCTCCGTGCCACCCCCAGGACGTGGGGCAGCCCCGGGAGCCGCCCTGCTGCTGGCGAGCAGAATCCCAGCTCCCTGCTCCGGCACTTGGGACAGCAGCTGCCGGATCTGCCGCAGAGGCTGAATGAGCTCTCCCTGCTTCTGGCTCTGTGTTTTGAATTCAGCAGCAACAATAACTGAATCACCCCAGGGCGCACAACTCGCTCCCCAGCTTCCTCCCGGGATGTTGTCGCATTCAGCCTGGCCGCACCTGGGAGCTTGGGGCACCCGTAAATAAATCCCCGGGAACAGAAAGGCTCTTCCTCTCTCATTTCTGTGTTGCCCTGCAGCACTTTGATTGCAAACTCGATGAGAGCATTTCCTCTGCCTAACTGTGGCCAAGGTAGCCGGGTCCCCTTCAAGCATCTCGTGCTCATGTGCCTTTTTCCCGGAGGGAGCTCAGGTCTCCTCCTTCACACCCAGCTTGCCCTGGTTGAGTTAAACACACTCAGCTCTGCCTTCTTTGTGCCCGTTGAGCTTTAAAGCAAATCCTGCTGCTGTGAGCATGGATGAAATCACTGCTAGGGAAAAGTTTAGCAGGAAAGGGTCACCCTGCAGCAACCTGAGCTGCCCCGTGCCCGGCTACTTGGAGAATAGAAATCAGAGGATGTTCCACAAAAAAAACACACTGCTTGGGAGATGCAGCAGCCTTGCACTGTTTTTGCAGCCTCCAAGCATCCCTCCTCGTCCTCCTCCTTTGCAGGCAGGGATGTAACTTCAGCACCTGGGCTCAAGCAGCTGCCTGATTCCCACGGGTGGATGGAGGGCACGCTGTTGGCACCTCGGAGGGGTGTGGAGTGTTGGTGGCTTGCCGGGGTGGCTGTCAATGCTGGGTGGGCAGGGGTCTGCCCCATGCCCTGAGCCCTGTGCCCCCCTCACAGGTGACCATCACGGTCCTGGATGAGAACGACAACAGCCCCCAGTTTGACATCACCTCTGACTCATCTGTCAGTGTGGCTGAGGACATCGCCGTGGGCAAGAGGGTGGCCCTGGTCCTGGCCCGAGATCCAGATGCAGGCAGGAATGGCCAGGTAGGGAGGGAGACGTTTGGATGATACTCTCAGGCACGTGGTGTGATTCCTGGGCTTTTCTTGTGCAGGGCCAGGAGGTGGACTCAATGATCCTTGTCCCTTCCAACTTCTTTGAGGCTGTGTGTCATGTTTCACTGACACAGAAATACCCCTGCCAGCATCCTCCCAACCCCTTCCCTGTGCGTCCCTGCTCCCTGTGAGAGCAAACTCTGGTTGTTAATGCCAGTGGTTTTGGGGGAGTTGTGAAGTGAGTGCCAGGAGGGGGAAAGCATTGTCCTTGGGCTATCTGGGGCAAAGAACTCTGTGGGACAAGTGTCAAAAGGAGCCCTGCAATCTGAAAACCAGCTGTGGCCTCTCCCACCATGCAGGCCAGCAGCAAAGTCCTTGGTGGGCTGAGCAGGAAGCTCTCCGACATTTGTTATTTTCATTACCCTGCAGACGAGCATTAATGAGGTCCCATCACCCTTAATAACAAAAATTGCTGGCAGCATGGGAGCTGCCAGGGGGTTGGCCCTGTTTGCTTTGGGGTGGCTGCAACAAGCCAGCACACCTGTGGATCCCTCTACATTGTACTTTTTCCAAAGCTGAGACATCTTAGGGGGGGGATGCTGGATTTATTTTTGTAGGGTCTCCTTTCTCCTCTTCCTCCTCAACATCACTCTGCCTGCCCTGGTTTTTATTCCCTACAATGTTTCCAGGTGACTTTCTCACTGACGTCGGGGAACATCGGCCGGGCTTTTGAGATCCGTACCACCAACAACACCTACGGCGAGGTGTTTGTGGCACGGCCGCTGGACCGGGAGCTGCTGGACCACTACACCTTACGGGTCAGCACCAAACCACCCCCACTAGCCCCCTGGGCTTCTGGTTTGAGCACAGAGGCTGTTTGCTTCAAGACAGAGCTTTTTTCCCCCTTGAAAATCCACACCCCCCCCCCCCCCCCACCGCAGATCCAAGCATCGGATGGCGGCGTTCCTCCCCGGAGGAAGGAGCACATTCTACGAGTGAACATCCTTGATGTCAATGACAACCCCCCTGTCATCGATAGCCCCTTCGGCTACAACGTGAGCGTCAGCGAGGTGAGCACCCAGCTCCTCTCCTTCCATCCTCCCAGGGACAGGTCTGACCCCAAGGCAAGTGGGGACAGCGGATTGTCCCTTGCAAGCATCACCTTGGGTCGTTTGAGTGTTAGCTGACCCCGTGCAAACCTCATCTCTGGTCATTTGATGGTCAGCGTCCCCTTGCAAACCTCACCCTTGGGTCATTTAAGGATCAGTGGCCCCTTGCCATCCTCACCTTGGGTGATACAAGGGTTGGTGACCCCTTGAAAGCCCTGACTGGTGATGTACTCCCAGTTTTGGGCTGGGAAAAAGCAACTCAAGCCCGTGAGGCTGCAGGGACCAGCCGGAAGGAGAAGTGGCTACACACCCATGGAAATGCCACCAAAGTGACACAAGAGACTGTGCTGTGCAGAATAAGAATGGCTTTCAGGAAGCAGCTCACCAAGGGCTAGATAATTAAGCAATAAAACACAATCAGGCATGAGAAAAGACAACTTATTTCCTGACAGTTTAATTCCTGGACTGAGGCAGGGGGGGATTCTCAATTTGGTGATGAAAAATGAAATATGAGTAATAGCCAGTGCCACTTAGCCGTGAGGAACTGCTGCTCGTGATTTATAGCTTAGCATTAAGGATATTGCCCTGTTAAGGTTTTCTTATCTATTTAATACGTGTTCAGAGCAGGCTGAAGAACAGAATTTCTGTTTTGATTTTCCCCATAATGGGACTATCCAAAAATAATTAGCCAAGCTCTGGGTCCATTACACAGCCTTCACCTTTGCACACCCTGTGGGTTTTATGCTCTTCCAGGCTGTGCCAGACTAGATAAGACATAATGTGCAGCTTTCTGCTGAGCTGCTGGGTGCTGGGGCAGAGAGTTTGGAGCCTCAAGCACGTCAGTGGCCTCTCCATATTAGAATTCCATTATTAATTAGGTATTTTATATGTGATGAGGCTCGTGGGATTTACGCCACGTACCTGTGCTGCTCGCCCCGCAGAACGTCGGCGGCGGCACGGCGGTGGCCCAGGTGCGTGCCACCGACCGCGACATCGGCCTCAACAGCGTCCTCTCCTACTACATCACCCGAGGGAACGAGGACCTGACCTTCCGCATGGACCGTGTCACCGGCGAGATCGCCACCCGGCCCTCCCCGCCGGACCGCGAGCGCCAGAGCTTCTACAGCCTCGTGGTCACCGTGGAGGACGAGGGCAACCCCTCCCTGTCGGTGAGCCACCAAAGTGGGCCCTTCGGGGGCAGGACAGGGGTAGGCAGCGCTGTGGGCATTGAGCCAGCATGAGAGGGGAGGAAAAGGAACAGGGTGTGACGTTTTGGTGGCTCGGGGTCCAGACCTGCTGCTCACAGATTTGGTTCAGAGTCTCCTTCGATGCCTGGTCTTGCAGGGCCCTCCCTCACGGTCATTCAGCAGGCTTTATCTCCCATCTCCAAATGCAAAAAAGTATGAGCATCCCTAAGGGAAGTGTGCTGCTGCTGCTGCTGCTGCCACAGCAGGCTCTCAGGGGTCTGGGAGGGCTCCAGATGTTGCCCACCCATCTCAGCACTGGGAGTGGCTGGAGCAGCAGCTCCACTGCAGTTCTGCTCACCACTGGTGTCCACTGTGGTCCTTGTCAATGAGAAGAGCTCTGGTGATTTTGGCAAGGGCCTGGAGTGCCAGGACAAGGGGCCATGGCTTCAAAGTGAAAGGGGGCTGATACGAGACGCCACGGTCTGGGGAAGTGACTCTCTGGCCACTTGGTTCGTTGTTTGTCCCTCTGAGGGTGACTCTGGCGCGGGAGAGTCACCCTCAGAGCAAATACCACGTGGGGCATTTTCCAGCTCTGAGTCCCTTCTCTGTCGGCGTCTCTGCAGAGCGGTGAGCAAGCACCCGCGTGCACAGGCAGTGAGATGGGCTCACCTCGCGTGACACTGCCATGCTTCCTGTCCCCCAGCTCCACCTGCTATCTCTCACCATCTCTCTGCTCCGCCAACAGAGCTCTGCCTGCAAAGCCCTGCTCTACATTTTGATGAAACAGGTCACAGCCAGCAGTGCAAACTGTGGCTGTGATTCTCACTTCGGCCTTTGCACTCTCAGCTCCTCCCTCCCGGCTGGTTCACGCTCCAGCTTCTGCATCACCACCTTTTGCATTAGTTGTGTTGTCACTGAGGCTTAAACCTAGGTTAGCCTCTTCCCCCAAAACGAGAGAAGGCAGCACACGATGCCACCAGCTCCTCCTTGTCCCCGTCACTGTGGGAGCATCGCTGATGCTGGCGTGCTGAGGAATGCCATGTGCTGAGCTGGCAAATCCCGTTGCCATGGCAGTGGCCTCTTCCCTTCCCGGTGCCAGCGAGGACAAGCGGCACAGCCTATCGCTTCCCGCTGTCCCAGCAGCCCTGCCTGTCCCCAGAGGCTCTGCTGTGTGCCCACCATGTCACCAGCACACGTTCTGCCAGCAGCCACAACCCAAATCCCAGAGGCACAAAGTGCCCAGTGACCCAATTCCTGAGCGGAGAGAGGAGTTTTGGCCCTTTGCAGAGCTTGAGGACACCCAGGTCTTGTGAAAGGCTGTCTGGCGTGTTGCTGGGTGCCCGCTGGCCTCATGCCTGGGTGGGGAAATGATGTCTGTCAGGGGCCTGCTGCCTGCCAGGAACTCCTCTTTCACAAGGAGCTCCAGGCTGATGCAACAATGCACAAAAGGGGAGGATTGTTCGCAATTTGTACATCTATCCATGGGTTTTGAGGTTTGGCCTTCTCTGCCTGGGAGAGGCAGAGGAGACAGAGCTGAGAGAGGACTGGGAAGCCCTCACTTGGAAGTGGTGATCTGGGATACCCAGGGCAGCACGGGAGCAGGGAAGACTGGCCAAGAGGAATCTCTTGGGAGCTGGAAATGTGGGAACAGAAGGATGAAATACTGCTGATAAAAGAAAAATATTTTCGTAAAAAAAGCTTTCCAGGGGAAAAAAAAGACTTCACAAGCTGGTGAGCTGCAACTGGAAGGTGTGTGGGAATCGCAGGAGCAAGGCAGGGTGGATCCTCACTGCCCAAATGTTGATCTTGGGGTGGGTCACCTTCACCAGGAGCATGTGTCATCTTCTCCATGGCAATGGGGACCAAGGTGGGGGCCCAGCACCCCTGTGCCAGGTCTCTTGCTCCAGAATGTGTGGAAGCCTGGGAAGCCATTTCTTCTCTCTCCTAGAAGTCTTTAGTTTTCCTTCTGGAGGGAAAACCGACACCACCAGTGTCCCAACATGCCACACCAGAGCCTCTGGCAGAGAGCTTAGCTCTGCCTGCAGCACCGGGTACCCCCAAAAATGGGGTTCCTGCCACACAGTGCAAAACCTGTTTCCAACAAAGCTTCGTTCTGTCATCCAACAGTGCCTTCGTTAGGGAACAGCGCGGCTTGGAGAGGGTTTCAAAGCCATTAAGACCTGCAGGCAGGCAAAACCCTGGCGTGCCTTTCCAGCTGGAGCTGCTGGGACAGGGAGGAGGAAGTGCTGGAGGCACCAGGTGCTGGATTCCCCAGCAAAGCCGGGAAGGGGCTGAGCCGTGGGTGACAATAAAGCACGAGTCCTGTTCTCAGGAAGTTCCATCCATGGTACACGGGGCGGGGCTGGCTTCTCCTTCACCCCTGAACCACCTCGAGGGTGCTCCTGCTGAAGCCAACACTGGATTAATCAAATCCTGAAGCAGCCTGGGGCGTCCCCAGCCCATTCCAGAGGCAAATGCTGTTCCCCCCAGCCATGTAGTGTGGAAATTCACGTGCTGCCAGGGATGCTCCGCCTGGCCACACTGCCTGGTTGCTCAGGTCTGACTCTATTTTGCTATGACTAATGTTTATGTTTGTCTCGTGGCCCATTTTTTTACCCACCCTACAACAGAAAGAGAAACAAGAGTAAAAAAAAAAAACAAAAACAGCAACAACAAATGAACACACTCTGAGTAACAGCATCTGCCACAAGGTCTGATATCATCACCGGGGCTGAGTCACACAGGAGCCGTAGTTTCTTTTGGATAAGCAATGCCAGAGGCTGGGTCCAGATGCTGCAAGAGCACCACTCAGGGCATCAGAGTCCTCTCACAGTGGCCCCAGGAGGGCAGGGGGAAGCCATCCCTGGCATTTCCCACTGTGTCCCCCCATGCCTCCACCTCTCCACGGGGGCGCTCGGCCACCTCACGGGAACATCCTCCAACACCCTCCAGATGAACTTCCTAATTGACAAGCATTTAAAAAACAAAAAAAAAAAAAAAAACAACCAAATGAAAACCATAAACATCCTTTTTTCCCTTTTAATCAGCACTGATAATGAAACAAACAGAAAGATAAATTGCCCTGATCCCAAGCCAAGGATAAAACTGCAGCAGAAATAAGGCTCTTCCCAACATGTGTCCTGCTGAAAAGGCAGTAGCAGCGCAAGTCCACGGCCATTTCAAAAGGCTGGTAAGGAAAGAGGGCTCTGGTGGCAGCAGGACGCCTCTCCCCTTCCTGTTTTGCAAAGAAAAAGGTAGTACAAGGTTGGCTGGTGATCCTGTTTTGTTCCATGCTGAATAAAGTATTTTACCATCCACTCCCAGAGAGGATGTTCAGTCAAGGATCCAGAGGCGTGTTGATGTTGCAGAGCTTAGACCCTGGCAATAAGTTAATCCTCAGGGAAGCCTGCAGGTGCAGGACATCCTTCCATCCCCACATCCTCAATTTCCAGCTAGTCTGTAAAATGTGAGCAGTACAGAGCCACGCACTTCTCCATGGAAACAGGTAGTTAAAGATCGAAATCGGAGCAAGAGAGGTTCACTTCCAGTCCCAGAGCAGTGCTAGGATGGGAGACAAGGGCAGGGATCCTGCACACAGCTTCATTTCTTACGGCATTGCTGGCCCTGGCCCTGCCACCCTCACAGGGCTGTTGTCTTGGTGAGCCTGGCGTGGTCTTTGGGATGTGGCTTCCTCTGGGGTCTTTAAGCTTTCAAGGAATTTGGTGAGTCGGGAACAGGATCTGGAAAAGAGCAGACCAGGGAATATTAATCCAGCTTGCAGCTGAAGGGATATTATTCCAGGAAGTGGCTGAACTCTGTTTTTGCATGGAAAACAGAGGGTTTAGGTCCTTGCCATCTTTTAAGCTGTGGGATTTGATGTCCCACACCACACCAGGTTTGCTGCTGATATTTAGCCCCCCCCCCCCCCTTCCCCCTGTCCTCCACACCTCTCCCGGTGTCCCCAGAGGGGCTCAGCATTGCCAGTCACTCACCCAGGGTTGGGAAGAAGCAGTCCCCAGGCCCAGGGGGGGACAGGGGGGTGTTGGGCTCCGAGAGCAGATGCCGGCCGGACTCCGAGGGCAGCCTGCTGGCCACGTAGGAGAGCTGGGGCCGGGGCCGTGGCTCCACGCTGGCCGACGGCACCGCCTCGAACACGGGGTTTTCAATGCCCTGGGCGCTGCTGTGGCACAGGAGAGGAGTTGGGGTTTTTATTTCTGGAGCCCTTTTTTATCCCCAGGGGTTTGGCTGAGCATTGGGAACAGGGAAGCAGGGCAGGGAGAAGGTTCAGGGAGCAGCTCCTGAGAAGGTGGCACCACCTCAGCTGAGAGCCAAAGGGGAGCCCAGTGCACAGGGAAAGTTTAGCCAAAGTGGTTCCAGGCTAAACTCTGAGTGCAGGGAGACACAAGCCCCTGAAAAACGGAAGGAGGCACTTCCCACATGGAGAGAGGGAAGAGAAACAGTGATTTCCCAGAAAGGGAAAGGACTCAGGGCGTGGGTGACACTCTGCTGGGATATGTGCTGGCTTCAAGGGGAAGGCAGAAAGGACGAGACCTTTGCAGGGTGTGGGATTCAGGCTGCAGGGGCGTGTGAGGAGCTGGGAGCACGTGGCTTTCCTTACCTATCCATCCTGACAAGCTCGTGGGCACCTGCCAAAGACAAAATGTTTGGGGTGAGTGCTGGCAGCACAAGGCCCAGACCCACTGCCAGTGCTGGGTTCTGATGCCTTATCCACCTCCAATTCCTCCTCTCCCTTTGCACTGCTCCCTCCCTCACCCTCTTCTTCAGGCCTCTGCTTTGCTCCCAAACCTCCTTCCCTGCATCCCTGCCCTCTCCCATCTCATCCACTCCCCAGCCCAGCTTCCTCCCAGACTGAGACCACAGGCTCCAAAGAAGGGGAAGAGGCACCTCTGCAGGCATGGGGTGAAGTGAGGTGCAGCTGCAGTCCAGCCCCACTCGTGCCCAGATGCCACCACCCAGCTGTGGCACCATCTTGGGGCTCTGCAAACACCACCTGGCACTTGGCAGCACGGTGCTAGGTATTCCCTCACCCCCTTTGCCCCAGCAGATCCCACAGCCCACCTTACTGGGCTCTGCCTGCCTGCCTGAGCTGAGATGCTCGAGTTCTGGCCCAACCTGTGCCTAAGAAAAGTGCTGTGTGGAAATAACCTGCTCCGTGACCCCTGGCAGGGCAAACCCCCCTAGATTTTGACTGGGGTGAAGCAGCATCCAGGTGATGGAGGTGGGAGCTGCAGCCCAGCCCCTGCTAGGTGGGTGCCTGAGGGGGATGTGTGGAGAGCACAGTTCCCATTCTGGTGGCTGGCACCGTGCCCGCTGCTGCTGCAAAAGCCACTTCTCCAAAGGTCTCCTCGGAGCCGCAGAGCCGCCCACCGAGCTGGGAGAGGAAAACCACGGGGCCCCCGCTTGCCCAAGGGCTGATGAAATGGCTCTGCCAGTTGAGGTGGTGCCCCTTTCCGCTTAATTACCGAAATCTCCGTGAGCCAAGCACGGGCAGGAGCTTAATTACTGAAATCTCTGGAGCCAAGCTCAGCCTGGGATTCCAGGCCGGGGGCAGCAGAGGGGAGACCTGGCTTGCTGCAGTCCTATGGCCATAGACATGTCAGGGGTCTTTTTTAAAGAAGAGGGTGAGAAAAAGTGCAAATACTGCTTTGCAGTCAGTCAGAAGGCAAAGCTTCTGTTTCAGGTGTGCAGTGGAAGGGAGGGATGAGAAAATGAGATGTCTTTCACGGTGGATGTGGAGCAAAGGGCTCGGCAGGGAGCATCCTCACAGTCTCAGTGTCCTCCTCTCCCACCCTCCTCACCAGCAGCCTGCAGGCATGCCTGGCCCTTCCCAGGACAGCTCTGCAGGAGGCACCTGGCAGGGACCTCCACCTCCCACCAGGCCCGTGGGACTTGGGGCAGCCGAAGCAGCCGATCCCCGTGGGGCACATCCCATCCAGCCTTGCCAGGCTGCTGCAGCCCGGGAGATGAGCTGGGTGTCCCGGTACATACGTCTGCTGCTGGCAGCTTGTCTCTGCTTGTAAATGAGGAGCAGGATGAGGGGCAGGCAGAGGATGCCCACGATGCAGGCGCCCGTGGCCAGCGCGGCGGCCGTGATATCTGCAACAGAAGAGTGCAGAGGTGAATGCTCCCCCTGGCCTTCCCTTTCCTTGGCTTCCCCAGCCAAAATTGCAGGATTGCTTGTCAAGTCCATCATCAAGTTTATCAAGATCATCCAGCCCGTGTTGCCTCAGAGCTGATGCACGCGCGGTATTCACGCTGGGAAGCGCTGCCAGCTGTGGAGATAAGCTCTGAGGCATCCTGTTAGAACCCTCACCAAAGTCCTGCACTGCTGCAGGACATCCCAAGGGTTTTGGTCTTCTAGATATGAGGAGAGAAGCCTGGATAAAGGCTCCCAGCAACTTTAGAGCGCTGACTCCCAACCCACTGCCAGCCTCAAAATGCTCGGGCATCAAAGGGCTTGTTACCCACAGCCTCTGCTAATTAATGTGCCCCTGGAGAGTGTCACCCACAGAGGCTCCCAGAAAGGCTGGCAGCCTGCAGGCACATCTGTGGCCACCAAGGCCCCTGTGGGATGGCTGACAGTGAGGCTCCTTAAATCAAGGGCAGGTTCAGCTCCTCTCCTGCACCTCTATCTGAGGAAGCAGCTTCTTGCACCATGGGTCTGTGTTTTAGGAAGGGATGTTTTTCTCTTTTTTCCTGACAGGGCAGGGTGTCTCAGCACTTGAGACTGAAGGTTAGGGACAAGAAAGCACAGCTCATTGGGGACCAGGAGCTGCTTCCCTTGTCTGGGCCTGCTGCAAAGTAATTTTAGCCAAATCTGCCCATTTAGGAGCCAGCAAAGGGGGATAGAGAGAGGGACCCAGCAAGAAACCAGCTGCACAGTGAAGTGTGGGCATCTCCATGTCTAGACACAGCTCTGGGGGAGCCCCACATTGTCTGAGCACTCAAGCAAGGTTTGGGTTTCCCCTGCTCGAGGCAGAGGTGAC
The DNA here is from genome assembly GCF_971803275.1 of Cyanistes caeruleus. Classification (NCBI taxonomy): domain Eukaryota; kingdom Metazoa; phylum Chordata; class Aves; order Passeriformes; family Paridae; genus Cyanistes; species Cyanistes caeruleus. The sequence continues at coordinate 35,144,049 of NC_141708.1, read as the reverse complement.
CCAGGCTCGGGGTGTAGCAAGGGGTTCCTGCAGCTCTTTACCGTCCTGTCCCTTCCCATCTGCGTGTGGCAACCAAATCCCTACTTGGGGAGGGGGCTCAGGTGCTTTAGAACAGGAGGGTGAATGATCCCCATGGGCTTCAGGACCATCATGTCTAGGTGATGGGCTAAAGAAGGCTCTCGTTAAGCCTGGGGATGTGCCTGTCATGCACACCCTGCTGGAGCAGCACTGGATGCCACCCTGCTGCGAGGCTGCATGTGGGCACTGGTGTGTTGGCAGTGATCCCTAGGGAACATGGGCCAGGATGGCAAGCAGCACGTTGGAAAGAGGGAATTTTCCCTTTACCTTTGCCGGTGGCAGTGTGAAATGTGCAGTTTTGAAGCCCTCCTTTGCCTGCAGAAGAGAACAGAAAAGCTTAGGATTCACTCAGGTCCCACAGAACCCCCCCAGCCTGCTGGCTGTCCTTGCCTTTTCTCCCTGGTGTTGAGAATGTCATCCCAGAGCAGTCCAAAGCAGGAGTTTCATCCTGGGAAGTGTTCACCCAGATCCCTGCTGCAAGTCCCCCTTTCTCCATGGCAGCAGGGCCCATCCCTGACCATGCAGCTTCCTTTTTTTCAGTCTAAAAGAAAAGCTATCTAATGCTGCAAATCAAGGCCGGGAGATGCCTTTCCCCTCCCTCATGCCTCTCCCTCTGGGCTGCTGTCCCAAGGTTATCTGTGAGCCCTCACTGGGGCTTGCACCACCAGCCAGCTCCTTTTAAGTTGAGGCTTGTTTTTCTCTCTGCCAGAAGGAGGTTGAAGAAGATCAGTGAAACTATGTACCATGGATTTTATTGCATTCCAGCCTCTCGAGTTATTAAGAATTTTTTTTTCCTTCTTTTTTTTTTTTTTTTTTTTAATGTTCTGCTGCTCTCTAGCCCCAGTTCAAACCTTCAACATCTGCTGCTCCTTGACTTCTGGAACATGCCCTGCACTTCCAGCATCAGCACACGCTGCATCCCCCACCTCCCCTTCCCTGGCCCTGTGCCCTGGCACGGATGCAGGGCTGGCAGGGGCTCCTTTTCCCCCCTCACCTCGCTGGATCTGCAGCTCCACGAAGCCGTGAGCCACCTGCATGGTGTGGGGCTTGCCGTGGCCTTCCCTCCTGACCTCCACGGCGTAGCAGCAGTAATTCCCACTGTCCTGCAGCGTCAGGTTCATCACCACGATGTGGAAGGCGCCGTGGTGGTCAGGGACAAACTCCACACCGTGGTGGCCGCTCTGCCGCCCAAGGGGGGATTTTTGGGAGCCATTGCCCGGCAGCTCGTGGTGCCTGCTGAGGTCGTGGTGCAGCTCCCTGTCGGTGACGTTGCGGATGTGTCTCTTGTCAGAGCAGCTCTGGTCGCCGGTGCTGCTGAAGTACCAGGTTTTGTAGAGCAGGTCGTGGCGCTCGGCCAGCGGGCCGCTGATCCGGCAGGTCAAGGTGACATTCTGGCCCTCGGGACAGACGCAGAGCGAGTACGGGGTGGTGATCAGGAAAGCTGCTGCCCCTCCTGCCAGGGAGAAGGTACCGAGTCAGAGCCTGGCTTTACCCTCAGCTTGCAAACTGCAAACCCGCCACCAGTGCTGGCAAAGCAACCTGGCACAGGGTGCCCAGAGAAGCTGTGGCTGCCCCATCCCTGGAAGTGTCCAAGGCCAGGTTGGAGAGTGCTCTGAACAACCTGAAGTAGAAGGAAGTGTTGAAACTGCATGGTTTTTAACTCCCTTCTAACCCAGACCATTCCAGGATTTTGTAGCCGGGCTGGGAACACAACTTCACCCTGGAAATCAACTCTGCAGGAGAGACACGCTTGAAATATGGTTAAGCATCAGCAGCAGGGAGGCAGAAGCTCCTCTGGGGCCAGCAGAGGTGTGGGGCAGGGAGGCAAACGAGGATGAGAGGAGAAGCAAGGCAGAGGGGTTATGGCTTGTGAAGGAGGAAACACAAGCACTGCTGGGCCAGCTGCAAGGGAAAAATAAAAAATAAAAAGGAGCAAAAACAAACAGAAAAGTTCTAGGAGGAGCAGTGGCCCCCCTTCTCCCCCAGATGAGGCGGGGAGCAGGTCCCACCCTCCTTGTTTTTCAGCCCCCAGGGAGGAAGTGGGGGAACTGGCTGATGCTGACAGCGAGGAGCTTCTGGAAAACGACAACAATTTTCAGAAAGGAATTCTGGAACGTGGGCAGGAGGCATGGCAGAAGTGGGAGCAAGGGGCACACCGTGGCATTCCCAGCACACAGGTGGGGGGAACTGCTGGGCAAGGGCAGCTGTGCATGAGCAGAGGGAAAAGTGCCAGGACAGGAGAGGTTTTGCTGCTCTGGCCCTGCCCCTCCTTCACGTTTGCAGAAGTGCTTACGTCACTTCGAAAGCTGTAGAAAAAGCAGATTCCGTGTTTATTTACTTTGAATTACAGTGGAAAAGAGGTTTCTGAGGCTGGTTTGCAGCAGAGAAGATGTTATAAGGGTGAGATGGGTTTGTTGCTTCTTTTTGGTTTGTTTTTTTTTTTATTTTATTTTGGTAACATCCTGTTGTGCCATTATCTCCACCACGTTTCGCTTTGAGGTTTCTCGCTTGCTCTGTCGAGAGGGCGTCAGTCACAGGCGGGGCGTGATGTGCCTGCCCAAGAACCAAGCCAGCCCAGGGGCTCCACACTGCTGGGCCACCCCGAGAGCGTCCTGGCAGTGGAGTCACTGTGTCACCTGCTCTGCTGGAGAGAGTGAAACCAAAAACGTGCCTTCCTCCCACTGTGGTTATCTCTGACGCGATGCTGCATGAGCAGCCGCGAAGCCCCTGTGCCCTGCCCCAGGGTGCTCTGCAGGGAGACGGAGCCCTTGGGAAGGAGATCGGCCCCACTGCACTCCCTGCTCTGGAGCCCACAGTGCCAAGGAGTCCCCAGAGCCAGGGATGGTGTGACCTTTGCCTGGCCACTCTGGCTAATTGCTTCCTGCTCCCCACAGCAGGTGCAGCAGCTCGGAGCTGCTCCGGGCCAGAGGTTCCTGTGGCCTGAGCTCAGTGCTGCCTCGTTCAGTCTCCTTGGCAAGCCCTGACTTCTCCTCACCCTTGGGTGCTGCTGGGGCCAGGATGCACAGCCAGGCTGGATGGGTTCTGGCAGAGCAGGTCCCCCACCTCCTTGCCAAAGCGCCGAGCACAAAAGGCACCTCAGATGCGTTTCTCGATACCTGCCACAAAGGGGAAGTGCCCCATTCACATCGGGGCTCTCCTGGGAGCCACAGGAAGGGAAGCCAGGGCTCTATTGGAGGAAGCCACACTTCCAACACCTTCCAAAAGTATCTGCAGGAGCCTTTTGTTTTCCACACGCCCCCCTCAAGTGGAGTAGGGCCGTCCCGCTCATCCCCGCACAGGCTGCGAAGCGCTGCCTTGCTGAAGCGTCCAGCCTCCACCTCCGGAGCTTGATGGGAACCGTCTGGATGGAAAGTCAGCACAGCCCACGCTTTCGGGGAGGGGCAGAGGTTACCATGTGTGCAACCTTCGGCATTGCAGGCTTCCCTTCCTTCTCCGCAGCGGGGGAAGGCTCTTGAAAGCCACGGAGCGGAGGAGAAAGCAGCTGGCAGGGCACGGTACAGCCCAGAGCGGTGCCAGGGCCCTTGGTGCTCCCTCCCCAAGATGTACCCAGGCTTCAAACACGTGCTGGATGCCAGATGGAGCCCAGAGGAAACATCTTCTGGTGGTGTCTTTATACTAAAGCCCATGGATCTTTAATCTCCTGGGCTTCCTCCGTGCCCAGAGCGCAGGCTTGGCTCTTTCCACACCCCAGTCAAACCATTCCCTTTGAAGTCAGAGCTGCTGGTAAGTGCCAAAATAAAGCCAGATGCCCATCTCTATGCATCTCCAGCTGGTTGGACCAGTTGAGGGCTGAGCTGAGAGCTGTTGTCTTGTCACCATCTGGTAAAGGCAGAGGAGGCCTCAAGCAGGTGCCAAAAGTGCCCCTTTTCCTCTTTGGCACCTCAGTAACTTCATCTCCAAACGGTGGCGTTGCACCGGTGAGGTGCAGAGCCCAGTGCAGTGTTGGTACATCCCAGTGCTGGCATCACTCTCTTGACACCTGAGAGCTCTGCTTTCAGACAAAACAGAAACACAAAAAAGTGCAGAAACCTGACCTGTGCTGCTTGGCCAACCAACAGCTTAAATAAATCAGGATCTCACACCAAATTCTGGGTCAGTGACCAAGAGCCTCTCCTGGCTCCTTCTGCTGTGTTTGGTCCCCAGCCCTGGCAAGCAGGTGTTTGCTCTGCACTCCTGTGCTTGCCAGAAGTGATTTCCACATCAGGCCGCTTCTTTCCACTCTGAGGAAATCTGCAGGGATCAGGGGGATGGAGCCTTTGGAGGGGCTCACCTGCTGCAGGGGAGGGGCTGCTGGAGACAGAGGTGGAGCAAGGAGCTCTGCTTTCCTCCTCTTCACATCAAAGTGCCCCAAGCCCCATCGTCACTGAGCTGTGATTATGCCCCAGAGTTATCAGCCAGGTGAGATGTGCAGGGGCGTCCGTGGCTCTGCAGAAGCACCTCGAGCACAAGAGAAAGAGGAGAGAAAAACCTTGCTGAAGATGCCTGAGACATGTTAGCAGCCCTCATCTCCTGCACCCCAGGGGCCAAATGGCTTTTCCAGCAGTGGGGGTACCCATCATCCAGGCAGCGGAGGGAGCAGCCTCGGGAGGTCCTGCCTTGCTCCTCTGCCAGCACAGCCCTGGCTCAGCGACAGCACTTTTGGGATGAGATTTTGGAAAGCCCAGCTCAGCTGCCATCCTTTACGTGAAGAGGAGCCACTTCCACCTTGCTGCCACTTCCACATCCACCTTGCTGCCAGCATCCCCAAGCTGGATGTCTCCAAGGGCTACTTCTCCATCAATCCCTGCTAAAATTAGCCAGGGGTTCAGAAAGTTTTGGCAGGCGTGGGGTTGCGCAAAGCTCAGTTCCTCTGGCAGCAGCCTCACGTTCAACAACAGCATCCAAGCTCGTTGCGTTGCAGAAGGCCTGAAGCTCAGTCCCAGCACCCCAGATGCATAAATGAAATCTTTCAAATCCCTGTGGAGATACTGGGAATTGCTCCCTGATGCCGAGATTCGGATGAGAAGCAAAACGTGATTCAAGCCTTGCTGTAGCAGAGGAGAAGGGAAGGGACCTCTTGGGGCATCTTTGGGCATCTTCCTGGAGATGTGCTGGCAGAAGTCGTGGAGGCAGTCACTCTGTCCCGGGAGAGAGAGTGAAGCCAAGCCCGACGCTCATCCTCCGCCTGCGCAGGGCAGGGAGGGATCACGGTCCTTCCCAGCTTCCTTCTCTGAGTCCTTGTCCAGAGTGGAACCGCAGTTTTAATGCCACCGCCCCTGCTCCACTGCCTGGGCCCGGACGCCCGAAGGGAAACGCTGCATGCCAGGGCTGGTGCGGAGTCAGGCATGAAGCAGCCCCCTCCCAAAGCATCCCCCTGACAAGCAGCCAGCGAGCTCCCAGCGCTGGGGAGCGCTCCCTCCGGGGAAGGGGAGCTCGGCAGCCGCTCCCCGTGGCCCTGGCCACGGCTGGTTGCCCACCCGGAGCAGCTGCCCGGCACATCCCGGCGGAGCGCAGCATCCTCAGAGAGGGCTGCTCGCACAAATCCCCTCTCTCCGCTCCGCCAGGGCTGCTGGAAGGGGTCTTCTCACCGTGGCACAGCCGGGGACCCCCACCGCGCCAGGGAAAAGCGCCGTGCGGGAACGGAGCAGCTTTTCCAGCCCGGGGTCCCCAGCGGGAGGCTGGCGGGGACAGGGGGCTGCTTTGCTCCCACGCATGTTAGATCAAAGCAGAGGAAGAAAGAGAAAAAAAAACACTCTCAGAGTTTTAGAACGGCAGTTCCCCTGCGGCCCCTTTTTTACCCCAGCACAACCAGCACCGTGTGAAACACCGGCTTGATCCCCCCACACGCACACCCCAAAATCACAGGGGAGGAGCGCAAACATCGCCCCAAACACCCGATTTCCTTGTGCCGGAGCTCAGCCCCGAGCAGGCGAGCACGGGTGCCCCAGTGAGGAGAGTTTCTCCGGGCAGGGAGGAGAGGAAAGCGAGCTGGAGCTTACCGTGGGAAGCCAGCAGGCAGAGCGCAGCCAGGAGCAGCCCGCTTCGGGAGGACGCTGTCCCCATGGTGGCGGGGGGACCGCGGAGAGGTGGCCTCTGCCGAGCCACCGCACCCTCTGAGCAGCCCCGCCGCGACAGCCGGACTCACACACACACACACACACACACACACACACACACACACAGGAAATTTCATCGCGATTCGCGCTGCAGAGAACAGCGAGCACCCCCCGGAGGTGAGAGGCTGCAGGGAGCACCCGCGGGTGGCGGTGCCTTCGGACCCCACCTCTTCGGACAGTGGGTGCCTCTGCTGGGTTTCTTCCCTTACGGCCTCACCCAGAGCCAGCTGGTCCCCCTGAGTGCGTTTTTGGGGGATGCTCGCCGGGCCAAGGGGCTCGCGGGTGCTGATTCCTTGGGCCGGGTCGTAACTTGGCTCGCAATCACTGTTTTCCCCTTGTTTGTGAGGATTAAGGAGGCAGAACCTCTCCTGGGATGAACGAGCGGCTGGTACAGGGAAGGGTTACTCCGAGCAGTGCCGACTTGGAAAAGGGAATGGAGCATACCCCCCCCCCAAAAAAAATGGGAGCAAAGCATCCCCCTCCTGCAGCCCATTTACACTCTGCCCTGAAATAGCAAAAGCAGCCCCGTGGTCTGACACGTAATTCCTCCTGGAGCTTCTCTTCGAATTCCAAAGGCATCAACAAAACCTCTAGCTGCAGCTGAGAGCTGCCTCGTTTCCAGTCAGCCTTTCCTGGAAAGTGGAGCCCGGAGACACGCGGAGTTTTGCAAGCCGCAGGAAACTTTGCTGCTTGCCTGCCCTGAGTCGGGAGTGTGCGGGGAAATAGAAAAGTACCTAATTACCGTGTGGCATTGTGGCTTTTACAGCAAACACGGCTGTGATGCTCCTGCCAAAAATGTAACCCTTGGCTGGCTGGAAGAGATTTGTTGCTGGGGGAAGGTGCAGGTGTGAAGCCCAAACACCCCAAGGAAGCCCCAAGCCCCCACCTCTGTGCTGAGCCCTTGTGCTGAGTGGGGTGCCACTGTCACCTCCCCATCCCCAGGTGGGGTGGCAGTCCCATAAGACAGCCAGGACATCAGGTGACCATGCAGGGCCAGGGACAGCGGGAGAGGCTCCAATCCAGCCGAGCCTGATGGGCACTGACGTTGTGGTCAGCAGGGAGGTGGTGGGACCATGGAAGGTCAGTCTGAGTGTCCAAGATGCTGGGTTTTGTTCCTCCCCTGAGCCACGGCAGCGTTGTCTCCAGGTATTTTCCATTCATGTATATTGTATTTTCCATCCATATATACCATAACTATTGTTGTTGTAACAATTCCCCAGTGGCAAGACAAGGACTCACATGCGCCTCCTCCAAAGAGAGGGACAGAGAGGTTCAAGGTCTGCTTTTCCCAGTGCCATGGGCTGCTCCCTGGTGCTGCCAGCAATGGTAAACCGTGAAAAGAGGAGGGATCCCCTAGAGACACGCTTTGCTTGGGAACAAGTGTGTGATTTAATCTCAGCACGTTTATCTCTGTACCCAAGCGTTACCTGGAAGTGAGTCTGAAGCCACGGCTCATTTCATTTGGAGCCCTGCACTCTCATTTGTGTCTCTTGGCAGTGCTGAGCCCATGCTGGTCATTGACCTTGACAGATCCAGCCACCTCCAGGGACTGCCCAGAAAATGCCTCCAACAGGGCTTAACGCCATGTCCCGTGTCCCACAGGCCACCACCATGGTGTACGTCACCGTCCTGGACGAGAACGACAACGCTCCCGCCTTCCGGCAGCAGCTCTACGAGGTGACCCTCGACGAAGGTCCCTCCACACTCAACGCCACCCTGGTCACCGTGCAGGCCCTGGATCAGGATGAGGGACCCAACGGCACGGTGGCCTACGCCATCACCGAAGGCAACATCTTGGGTACCTTCCACATTGACAACGCCACGGTCAGTACGGATGCCGGCCCCATTCCAGACGTGTCCCTGTCCCGCTCCCTTCACTCCCAGCTGCTCTCCCCTGTCCCTGCAGGGGGAGATCCGCACGGTGAAGGAGCTGGACTACGAGATCAGCCACGGGCGCTACACCCTGATTGTCACTGCCACCGACCAGTGCCCCATCGTCTCACGCCGCCTGACATCGACCGCCACAGTAAGGAGCTGACGGGGGGCAGGGGGGTTGCGACACTCTGGCCTCCCTGGGGTCAAGAGTTCCCACTTTGTGAGCAGTTTCACATCTCCTTCCCAGTGGCCACCAGCTGCTTTTCCCAGTTGCTGTCACCTTGCTCCCTTGAGGGTGTTTCAAAACAGGGTCACGCACAAGAGGCAATTCTGGGCTAGTTAGCCCAGTTATTTGGTCCTCCAAGGACATGGAGAAAACTCCTGGAACTCCTTTTAAGTTGCATTATGTTTTCTTGAGATGTCCTCTTGGTCCTTCCTGCTTGAAGTAGTAGTAGTAAAGCATTGCTACAGTGTTAATTTCAGTTTCATCTTTATCTTTTCTCTTAAATTCCCTTTTCCCTTGTAAGGAGATTATTTAAAGGCTCTAGTCATTTTTATGTTGCTTTTCTCTGTAGCTCTTTCTGTTTTCCCTGGGGCATGGTGACCTGAAGCTAGTGCACTGCTCAAAGACTGGGGAGGGCAGGCGAGCAGCTCCAAAGCAAATATTTTGCAGGAGTTGAGTACACGGATTATTTTTGTGACTAAAACCAAAATCTGACCAATTATACAGCATGCCCAGATTGATTTGGTGGTCTGCAAGTGGCAGGGATGGGTCAAATCTTATGTCTTGATTGCCCTGGACCACTGTACCTCATCCTGATATCAAGCCACAGGTTTTGTAATCTCCCAAAAGGAGATAAGTTCTTGCGTGTGTGTGTGTGTGTGTGTGTGTGTGTGTGTGAAGGGGGGAAAAAAAAAGAAAAACTGAAGGGGAGATACAAGTGTGGGAAATTTCTGTGGATAAAATCTGTCCCCACAAACCTGGCAGTGGGGCTCCATGCTTGGACAAAGGGAAAGCCTTCAGATTTGTGCATCTGATACTGCCAGGGATGACTCCCTGGCCCAGGACAGAGCCGGGGTTTAACTGCAGGCAGCGAAGGCAGCGGCTGCCATGTGCTGCAGGCAAAGGCAGAGCTTCCCCTGCACTTGGCTCAAGCACAGACATGAACTTGGAAACCCCTTCAGCAACATGCACCAAAGCCAGGAAAGATAGGAAACACCCTCCCTCCGCTGCTCAAGGAGTTTGTGCCAGCAAGTATGAAAACACAGCTTTTAGGAGGAGGTTTGGGGACTATTTGAGATCCCCAGTGATGGGAAGTCCATCGCCCCGATAAGGCGTGCCAGTGTTTGTTTCCTCCACTCCTAGGAAACGGAGCAGAAACTTGGATATACTCGCTGTAAAGATTAGATTTAACCAGAAACAAATGTCCATCTGGTGGATTTCACTATTCTTCAACCCAGGAGGTCAGAAACTCCTCATTTCCAGCGTCTTTCTTGTAACCACCTGTACCACCAGGTTTTGTCAGATCAAGGATGCAACCTGACAGTTTTTTGAAGTTTGTTCAGCATTAGGAATTAAGTATTTGTTGGAGGAAAAGGAGTGAGCCAGTGTGCAGCTGGCTGCAGAGATCCTGTGTCTCCAAACTCATGTCTGTGGTTTTGTCTCTCGTGCTTGGACGTGGATGTGGAGGACACTGGGCTTTTGCACTGAGTTCCCCACCGTGGTGTGTGGCCCCGAGGTTCAGGAGTTTGCAGCTGGAGTCCTGCAGCGTGGCTGTAGGACGGGCATGATCAGGGATAACAGAGTTAGAGTCTCTGAGCTGTGAGCTGGAGGTCTGGTGAGCCCAGAAAAGCCAGAAATACGGGAGGTATTTTGCCATGTCACCCGTCTACAGCTTCCCACGCCCATGGCCAGCAGGGTGATCTTCCCTTCCCCTTCCATCCCTCTCCTGTCACAACCCTCACGCTTCTCACCGTGACCGCAGGTGCTGGTGAACCTCAATGACATCAATGACAACTGTCCCACCTTCCCACGGCCCTATGAGGGGCCCTTCGATGTCACCGAGGGGCAGCCCGGCCCTCGTGTCTGGACTTTCCTGGCCCACGACGGGGACTCAGGACCCAATGGACAAGTGGAATACAGCATCATCGCCGGGGACCCCCTCGGTGAGTGGGGACGCGAGGCATCACCTCTTCCCGTGGAAGAGCATGGCTTGGAGCGGAAGCGCTTCAGAAAAGCTCAGCCTGTCGACACCAGGAAATCCTGTTCTGAGCAGCAGGAGATTTAACCTGTTTGTGCCTGGACAGGAGGTTTGTGGAGGGAGAGGGGAAATCTCCTAAAGGCAAAAAGAAATTGAAAAGGCAGGAAAAAAAAGGGCAGGAAGAGAAACCGAGCCTCGTCCCTGGAACCCTGTGGGGTTTGCAGGGTGTTGGGAGACGCAGTTGCTCTCCAGCACTCACAGCTCCACCAGCACCATGCTGCAGATGGCAGAGGAGCTGGGGGCATTCCTAACCATGGGGACATCTGGATGTCCCCCAGTGAAGGGAGAGGTGACTTCGGTCCAGGGAATCTGGAAGGCGGAGCCCAGCTCCATCTCCCAGCTGACCCCACTGCAAAGTTTTTCCAGAACAAGCAGGACAAAGCCCTTCAGCTCATGGCGGGTCTGTGCTGCGTAGCCCACCCTGTACTGGCCATGCCAGGGCACGGAGGGGCTGTTGGCATCTTTGGAAAAGCCCAGAAAACAGGGACAGGCACCTCTTATTTTCCCATTCACCCCGTCCCCTGCTCCTGCTGCTAGCTGGGAGCACATCCAGTGCCGTCCCCAGCTGTCACATCTGCAGCAATGGGGCAGAGGTTTGTCCCCAGACCTGCCACAGTGCCCCAGCTCCCAGACAAGCCACTCCCTTGCGGAGCCAAAGCATGGTGGGAGCCAGGGCCCCGCTGTCTCCGTCAGGGGAATTTGTCATCTCCCCGGTGGAAGGAGAGCTGCGGGTGCGGAAGGACACCGAGCTGGACCGCGAGAACATCCCCTTCTACAACCTCACCATCGCTGCCCGTGACCGGGGGGTGCCTCCCCTCAGCTCCACCGTGAGTCCCCCAGGCTGGCACAGGGGGCTGTGGCTTGACATCCCCCATGACCAGTTCCTTCCCTTTTAGTCTCTTCATTCTCCTCCTCTCCACCTCCTTCTCCTCCTGCCTAGGCCTTTCCATACCACGCTGAGCTGGGGAAGCCCACCTCTTGCCCGGGGAGTGCAAGACAAGGACGGGAGGCGTGGAACTACGTGCCACATGCCTGCCCTGCTTCTCTCCCCGGCAGATACTGGTGGGTGTCCGTGTGCTGGACATCAACGACAACGACCCCGTGCTCCTGAACCTCCCAATGAACCTCACCCTGAGCGAGAACGCTGCCGTCTCCAGCTTCGTCACCCGCATCCTCGCCCGGGACGCGGACCAGGGCCCCAACGCCCTCCTGACCTTTGATATCACAGCAGGGAACACAGAGAATGCCTTCTACATCAACAGCACCGTACGGCCCCCCCCGGGGGGTGGGATGCTGGGATAAGGAGGGCGGGAAGCCAGCTGTGCTGCCTGCCATCCTTGTCCTGGCAGGAAATGCCCTAGGGGAAGCATTCCTCACGTCCCATGTGGTGTTTTCTCCCTCACAGAGTGGCGTTGTGTACGTGAACCGCCCGCTGGACAGGGAGCGGGTGGCCGAGTACAGGCTGACCATCACGGTGAAGGACAACCCCGAGAACATACGCAATGCCAGGCGGGTAATTATGGACACTGCCGGCATCTCCCGCGGCACGGACCGGAGGGCGGGTGGGAAAAGCGGTGGGTGTTTTTGCCATGGCCAAAAACAAGTGGTGCCTTTACCCACGGTGTTTCTGATAGCAGCCCCATCCCCAGAAAGCATCTGGGGGTCACAAGGAGGGGGCTGCAGCCCCATCCCCAGCAGAGAACAGGATCAGGAGGATCTAGGGCAAGTCCAAAGTCATTTGTTGTGCAGTAGATGTCATGGAAGGTGGATAGAGTCGATGTTGGGCAACCACAATGATAGTGGAGCAGCCTTTGCCCCAGTGGGAGGGTCCCTGCACACCTTCGACGGTAGTCCAGGGACTGCAGCTTTGACTAGAGGTGGGAGAGGGGGAAGGTGAGCTCAAGGAAAGGACATTATGGTCATCGCCCTCTTGTCCCAATTTTCCTTCAGGATTTTGACCTGCTGGTCATTTCCATAGCGGATGAGAATGACAACCGCCCCCTCTTCACCCAGGGCTCCTACCAGGCTGAGGTGATGGAGAACTCGGCCCCTGGTAGGTCTCTCTTCACTCCTTTATGTGGCTCCTGAAGACTGCCTTCAAGGGCTGGATGAGGGGAGGTGTCTCCTGGCCATGGTGGAGGAGACAGGAGCAGGGCAGGGCTGCAGCTCAGTGGGACAGAGATGCTGAGTTTGAGGAGCTTGTGCCTTGATCAGCCTTGAGGAGACCGCAGCTTTGGTCCATGCCGCTTGTGAAAATCCTTCCTGGCACAGGTCAAAAATCGGCACCACTTGGGATTTGCTCAGCTGCAGCAGGTGCCCATGGGGACAGCCTTGAGGGCTCCCATCTGCCCTATACCCTGAAGAGGATGGGCTGCCATCTCTCCATTACCTGGAACTGCCTTGCTCCAGGGGTTAGAGATGTTTAAAGGAGTCCAGCCTGTCCAGATAGACGTTTCCCAGACAAAGAGCTAGAAACACTATTCTTATTTTGGTTTTGCCTTCCTGCCATTTAAATTGCTCCCTGCTCCAAGACCTCAGGTATCCTGTCCCGCCGCTGGGCAACATCTCAATCAAAGGGTTTGGATGCCTCCAGGTGACACCCTCGGTGGCAGGGTGCTAGTGCCACCCCTCTGATGGATGTGTCTGTCTGTTTGCTTTTAGCTGGATGTCCCACCACCTCTCCTGGGCCTCGCCAGTCGGTCTGCAAGGCTGCAGCAGCCACCCCCCAGTGCCTCACACCCCATGAGGCCCGGCTCTGTCACCTCCACCATCCATTCATTGCTGTCCCTCATGTGTCACTGGAGTGGGAGGGGGACAGGGGGGGCCCTGGGGGGGACTGCCCCCCTCCCTAATGCTTTTGTTATCTCATCCAGGGACTCCGGTCACAATGCTCAATGGACCCATCCTAGCTCTGGATGCTGACCAGGGCAGCAATGCCGTGGTGACCTACGAGCTCCTGAAGGCATCCCCGGACCTCTTTGTTATCAACGACAAGACAGGTGGGGCGGCTCATCTGGTCTGTCCCTAGCCCAGGGCCACCAAATGCACATGTGGTCTACCACCAGGCCTTTCACCTTCTCCAGGCGTGGTTTCGGTGAAGCCCGGTGCCGTGATAGACCGAGAGGCTTTGCTGGACCCTCACCTGGAATTCACACTGGTGGCTCGTGATGTGGGGGGGCTGAACAGCACTGCCAGCCTGGCAGTGACCATCCTGGATGACAATGACAACCGCCCCATCTTCCAGCCAGCATCCGTCACAGTGCGGCTGTTGGAGAACAGCCCTCCAGGTCAGGACTGGGTGTGCGGGTGGGAAATGGGGTGACCTGGGCATCCCTTTGGGACTGTGAAGATCCAGCTCCCAGCAACACAGTTGACCAGGATGGGGTCAAAGGGAAAATCTGGGAATTGAGGCTGCCCATGTTGCTTGATGGTATTTGCCTGGGGACCAAGGGCTTGTTACTGCTGCCCTCCAGCCCTCTCTTGAGATGGCTGTGTCCCACCTTTCCAGGCTTCTCCGTCCTCCAGGTGACAGCCACAGATGCTGACAGTGGCCTCAACCAACAGCTGGACTACCGTATTGAGGGTGGTGGCCAGGACAGGTTCCTGATTGATGCCACCACGGGGGTGATCCGCGTGGCCAACATCACCATCGACCGGGAGGAGCGCGATGCCTACCGGCTGACGGTGGTGGCCGTGGACCAGGGCACCCCGGCGCTCTCGGGCACCGCCACCGTCAGCATCATCATCGACGACATCAACGACTGCCGGCCCGAGTTCATCAACCCCATCCAGACCGTCAGCATCCCCGAGTCAGCTCCCCCTGGCACCGTGGTGGCCGAGGTGACTGCCATCGACAGGGACCTCCACCCTCGCCTGGAGTACTACTTGCTGGGGATCGTGGCCCGTGACGACACGGACGCGCTGGTGCCCGAACAGCAAGGAGCGTTCACGGTGGATTTTAGGACAGGTAGGAGAGCGGGATGGGCGGAGTGGGCAGTGTGGACCCCTCTCCTCGTTTCTGCTTCTACTTCTTCTTCTCTGCCTGGAGGTAGGTGTCTGAGTACAGGCAGGTGATGCTCCTCTCCTGCCTCCCCGCTGTCCTCCTCCAGCTGCCCTGTCTCACCCTTCCCTGTCTTCTCTTCCCTGTCTGACTGAACTCTACTTTCTTTTCCGGCTCTCAGCCTGCCGGGTTTGTCTCTGTGTCTGTGCTCATTTCCATCCCCGTGCCACCCCCATCTCACCCATCTCCACTGGCAGAGATGGCCTCCATTGTGGGCCAGGGGCTGCTCAGCCTTGGCAGACGAGACCCAAGCACCCTCGCTGGGGGAGCAAGGGGGCACTCCAGGGTAGGTGGTGGGCTCCTTTGGGGAAGGAGGGCCGGGAGCTCCCCAAGTCTTTTTTGGAAGCGCAAAGCTGATCCAGGAAAGAAAAACACCTTTGTTGGAAAAGATACAGGACAAGGTTGTTAAAGATGCTAAGCTCAGGTGGATGTGGTTGTGCGGGGGAGCAGCAACAGCTGTTCCCAAACCCCGTTTGGATGCACAACCAGAACCACTTGAGGCCATGTGGAACAGACAGGTAGGAAGGACATAGAGAGCAGGGGGAGAGTAGTTGTGTCTTCCTGTAGCTCTCAAATGTTTTCCTCCTTCACTCCTTGGAGAGGCAGGAGAACTAAGCATGGCACAGGATGCAGCAGTCAGCTGGCACACACCGCCCTGCCCAGGCTGGGGCACAGGCACAGCCTGTGACATCCATCTTTTTGGGGTTCGCAGGAGCTGTGAAGATCAAAACTCCCCTCAACCGTGAGCTAGTGGCCACCTACGAGGTCACCATCTCTGTCCACGACAATGCCAGCGAAGTCATCGACCGCTCGGTCAGCGTGCCCAACGGTAAGGGTTGTCCCCAGGCAGTGTGGGGACAGGGACTGGCACAGCCCTTCCTGGCACCACTGCAGCTTCTGGGTAATCAGCAGCTCTCCCACCTTCCTCTCCAGTCCTGACCAGCAACATTTCCAGTGGGACCAGTCCTGGACCAGCTCCCATCAGGTTCAGGTTCTCCCCTGAGGACTCCTTTAGAGACTGTCCCAGACATCCCAGGGCTGCAGTGGGTGTGGAAAGGACTGTGTGCCCATAACCTTACCATGGGAGGCACTCATTTCTTCCTTACCATTCCTATCATATCTTGCCACCCCACTATGGGTAAATTCGGGCTCATGTGTGGGAAGACACACAAAAATCAGGAGCAGGTGTCCCACTACAGCATAGGGACACCCACAGCATGCTCAGTGCATTGCTGCTTGGGGGAATATTGCAATTTTTCAGCTGGCTCTCCTGGACTTTCATACCTTTACAACCCTCCTTCCTCCCAACCTTCCTTCCTTTCTCTTTCTCACTTGTTCTCCTTCTCTCCCCCTGTGGTCTCCACCGCGGCCACAGCCAAGCTGACGGTCAACGTCTTGGACGTCAACGACAACACACCCCGCTTCCGCCCCTTTGGGGTCACCTATTTCACCGAGCGGATCCTGGAGGGAGCCACGCAGGGCACCACGCTCATCTCCATCTCAGCGGTGGACCCAGACAAAGGTGCCAATGGGCAGATCACCTACGAGCTGCTGAACCTCTCTCCGGAAGGTTACGCCTGTCTGGAAGACCATTCGGCAGGTTGGTGGTCTGGGGAGGTGGGAATCCGGGGCAGGTCGGTGACCCCGGCCAGGCTTCTCATTTCAGGGTCTGCCATCCTCTAGGGAAGGTTGTGGCCAACAGGACAGTGGACTATGAGGAGGTGCAGTGGCTGAACTTCACCGTCCGCGCCTCCGACAACGGCTCTCCCCGCAGATCCGCTGAGATCCCCGTGTACCTCCAGATCGTGGACATCAATGACAACAACCCTGTTTTCAGTCAGCCATCCTACCAGGTGAGCTGGGCTCCCCTGTTCAACTCCGTGTGGGGCCAGGCCACTGCCTGGCGAGGACAGGCACAGAGCTGGGGGCTCTCCAGGGACACTTTCTCTTCCCTCTGCCTGTGCTTGAACCATTTGGAGAAGACGGTCAGCCCTGCCACTCCCCTTGTGCCAGCACTTTGTTGGGATTCTGGCTGTGCCCAGTCCCGGGTGCCACCTGTGCCCTGGGTTACAGCACGGGCTGAGCCACTCCTGCCTGCTCCCTCTGTTGCAGAAAGCTGTCTTTGAGGATGTGCCGCTGGGCACGGTCATCCTGAGCGTTGAGGCCACCGACGCAGATTCCGGGCAGTTTGCTCTCATCCAGTACAGCCTGAGCGATGGAGAGGGCAAGTTTGGGATAAATCCCAACACGGTAAGGAGCCAAGCAAGGCTGGAACAGAGCAGGGAAAGGGAGGAGAGGCTGAAATGGTCCCAGCTTGTGCCTTGCTCCCACACCTCACCTTCTGCCCCTTCTTGAGTACCAGCTCTGCCAGACGAGGTCCACCTGAAGGTCTCTGTGTGCTGCAGGGTGACATCTACATCCTGTCAGCCCTGGACCGGGAAAAGAAGGATCACTACACACTGACAGCCGTGGCCAGGGACAACCCTGGGGATGTCTCCAGTAACCGTCGGGAGAACTCTGTGCAGGTAGGGCTCTCCTCCTCCCATCACCCCATGGCAAGAAGGCGTTCATGCCTCGCCTTTCCTCCCCAGTGGCTGCAGCGGGGGGGTGGAATTAGGCAGAAGGAAGAGCGGATGACGCCGGGAGCTGTGGGGTGGATGGTGCAGGGCACTTTGTGCCGTGGGGACAGCACGTCTGCAGGAGGGGCAGGGGAGGGTGACACTATTGTCTGCAAGTGCTGTGGCATGAATGGGTGCCCCAGCCACAGCAGCCCCATTGTTGGAGGCAGGAATTCAGCTGGTGGAGTTAAACAAATAGCAGGAAGGGCACCTCTCTCCAGCAGCAGAGCTGCAGGTCACAGCAGGGGTATGGCCCCAGGGGCTGCCCAGCCTTCCCCAACCTCACTTCACCCAGCTGCCTGTGCTCTATCAAAGGTGCTGATCACCGTCCTGGACATCAACGATGTCAGGCCCCAGTTCAGCAAGAGCCAGTTCAGCACCAGTGTCTATGAGAATGAGCCAGCGGGGACGTCGGTGATCACCATGACTGCCACCGACCTGGATGAAGGGGACAACGGCGTGGTGACCTACAGCATCGAGGGTCCTGGAGCGGGTAGGTGCTAGGGGAGGGAGGCTCTTCCCCACGGAGGAGGGTTATGAGGAGGAAGGAGTCACAGGCACCAAGCCTACACCCGATCTCCTGTGGCAGGTTTGGACTTCTGGGAACAAACAATACTGAAAGTGTGGAGCTTTCTCTATCGCTCTGCAGTTTCCAGTTCCTCATGGTGTGGGATGTTAGGAGCTTGCCTGCCTTCATCCTGCAGCCAGCCTTGGTGTGTGCTCTTGTCTTCCCCGCCCCAGCAGGACTTTCTGTGCACACCAGCGTGTCTTGGAGCAGACTCACAGCCTGCTTTAGCTGAAGGCTTTGAAGGGCAAAGAGGTGTGGGTGGGCAGTGATAGTGCCTGAAATCCAGTTTATCTGCATGCTGAGAAATCACAGAGATCAGGCAAAAGCTCCACTGTTCCAGCCTGGGCAGGAGTGAAACACAGACCAGGGCTGACCAGGGAGTAGATCCCAAGGACAAGCATGTGGCAGTGGGACACTGACACCACCCACACCCCTGGCCCACTGTGGGTGGTGCACTTCAGCTGGTATTCCTATTTCTAGTCATAATTTATCTGTGCACAGTGTCCTGAGCCAGAGATGTGGGGTTTTCCTCTGTCCCCAGAGGCTTTCAAGATCAATAAGGACTCCGGGCTTGTCACATCCCGGCGGCGCCTGCAATCCTACGAGAGGTTCAACCTGACTGTGGTGGCCACAGACAAGGGGCACCCCCCTCTCTGGGGGACCACCCTGCTCCACATTGATGTCATTGACATCAATGACAACCGGCCCGTCTTTGTCCGCCCGCCCAACGGCACCATCCTGCACATCAAGGAGGTAAATCCCTCGGGAGGGAGCAGGGTCATGGCACGTTGAGCAAAATCCAAACTCCATCTCCACCGGGGATGCAACAAGACCTTGATTTAGCATGTGGCAAGAAGGCTGGGGTCATGGGGGTGGGCGTTCAAAAGCAGCCTCTCTCCAGACATGCGAGCAGGGCGGTGGGGCAGATTTGGGGAACAGAAACCCCAGCAGCACTCGGAATTAGTAAACAGTGTTTATAAACACGGGCTGACATTTAAGATGTTTCTCCTTTCTGGGAATCCAAGCTTGACTCAGCCAGTCCCCAGCCACCAGGCCAGAGGGAATCATGGCCCCATGTTGCCTGCTGGGTTTTGGCTAGTGGGAGCTTGCTGACCTCTAAACCCAAGGCATTTTGGACCGAGGGGTGTGGAGGGGCAGGGGGAACAGGGGGTTTGGGTGCAGTGCCATGCCTGAAGGGCTGTGTGTGTGGAAGCAGGAGATCCCCCTGCGGTCCAACGTCTACGAGGTCTATGCCACGGACAAAGACGAGGGTCTCAATGGAGTGGTGCTCTACAGCCTGCTGAAAACTGGGGCGGGGAACAAGGACTGGGAGTACTTCAGCATCGACTCTGTCAGTGGGCTGATCCAGACGGCCATGCGGCTGGACCGGGAGAAGCAGGCGGTGTACAATGTGAGCCAGGCTGGGGGCTGGGGCTGTGGGTCCAGCGTGGGATGCAAGTGATGTGGTGGGGATGGGGTCAGCTGGCACCCTTGTGGAGATACCACACCTTAGCAGGAGCTGGGTGGTTATCAAGTGTCATAGTGGGGTGGCATCCTGGTGAGCCAGCACCCAATTCCCTGTTAAATCCCTTCAAAATCCTCCACCATCCAGCTCTCCTCTCTGTCCCTGCCTCAACGGTGTCTCCTAGCCCGTGTGGTTTTGCCCAGAACAGCCCTTTTGTCTCCCTCCCCAGCTGATCATCGTGGCCTGCGACCAGGGCCAGCCACCCTACGAGACCATGCAGCCCCTCCAGGTAGCGCTCGATGACATCGATGACAATGAACCCATCTTCCTCAGGCCACCTGTAAGGCACCGGAGTGAAGGGGGTGGGATGCAGGGGATGCAGCGATGGGGATGTTGGGGAGTGTGCACACCATGGTGGGGAGCATCGTGGGGTTTGTCTGCTTTTGTATAAAGCAACCTCAGGGCTCATAACGCTCCTTTCCCGGGGGTCTCTGGCAGAAGGATAGTCCCCAGTACCAGGCACTCTCTGTGCCCGAGCACTCGCGGCCAGGCACCGTGGTGGGGAACGTCACCGGCGCGGTGGACGCGGATGAGGGCTCCAATGCCATCGTCTACTACTTCATAGCAGGTGGGTGTGGAGATGGCAGCTCTGGGTCCCCCAGATGCCCCTCACCCAGGATTTCCATCCTCTCTTTGCTGCCTCTCTGCCCTGCTCAACGGGCAAGGCGGTGTTTTGGAAGCACCAAGCCCGCAGAGGACTGACTGGAGATGCCTCTCTGCACCCAGCTGGGAACCAGGAGAGCAACTTCCAGCTGAGCCGAGAAGGGAAGCTGAAGGTCATGCGAGACCTAGACCGGGAGAAGGAGCCGTACCACTCCATCATCGTCAAAGCATCCAGCCAGAGGAACTGGGCTCCTCCCCGAGGCCAGCAGGCAGGAAGAGCCCAGCTCTGGGACCTCAGTGAGGACCTGACCCTTCAGGAGGTGCGGATCTTCCTGGATGACATCAATGACCAGTCCCCCCAGTTCACCAAGTCGGAGTACACGGCAGGTAAGAGGTGCCAGGAACTTGGTGGGGGCGGGGGGCACCAGCAGCTGGAGATACTCCCAGGAAAATCCATCAGGATGATGGGGCAGTGAGAGCCAGCCCAGCCCCAGGTCCTTTTCCCATCTCTCCCTCAAAGGGGTTGCCACTGATGCCAAGGTGGGGTCGGAGCTGATCAGAGTGCTCGCAGTGGACGCCGATGTGGGCAATAACAGCCTGGTGCTGTACAGCATCCTGGGCATCCGCTATATCAAGCAGCACTCCAATGACTCCGAGGAGGTGGCCAACATCTTCAGCATCGGTGGGTGCCCCACATGCTGCAGGAGCACGGGGCCTTGGGCAGAGACATCCCTGTGGCCAAAGGTGTCCCCATGGCCGGGGTCACTGATCCCGGGCTTGTGACCGTCCATTCCGCAGGAACCCTTGATGGCATCCTGCGAACCTTTGACCTCTTCACGGCCTATAACCCCGGCTACTTTGTGGTGGACATCATGGCCTCTGACCTGGTGGGCCACAATGACACGGCCATTGTGGGGATTTACATCCTGCGGGATGACCAGCGAGTCAAAATCATCATCAACGAGATCCCTGACAAGGTCAGGCAGTTCGAGGAGGAGTTCATCAGCCTGCTCTCCAACATCACGGGCGCCATCGTCAACACAGATGACGTGCAGGTAACCATCCGCCTTGGAGCTTGCTGTGAGGGGTAGATAACCTTCCACGTGCTGTTTGTGAGGTGTCCTTCGAGGGAGTCCTGCCTGGATAACCACAGACACCCCTGGGCTCCGAAGGTGACGGATACACCCCAGGCTGGGGCGTACTGAAGGGGTCCAGATTGATGCTTGAGGGTCCCTTGTCACGCGAGCTCTCCTCGAGGCGTGCTCAGGAGGAAACTCCTCTCCCACACTGCAGACCTTGCTGTCTCTCCCCAGTTCCACGTTGACAAGAAAGGCCGGGTGAACTTTGCCCAGACGGAGCTGCTGATCCACGTGGTGAACAGGGAGACCAACCGCATCCTGGACGTGGAGCGGTACGTCCCCTGGACCCCCCACCCAGCCTGGCTCCTTGGGGACCCTGGTTACTGCCAAGGTGCCCAAGCAACCTTTCTCTTCCCAGGGTTATTCAGATGATAGACGAGAACAAGGAGCAGCTGAGGAATCTCTTCAGGAACTACAACGTGCTGGACGTGCAGCCTGCCATTACTGCCCGGGCACCCGACGACCTCTCGGCTCTGCAGGTATGGGTCTGTCTGGGGTCGCTCTCAGAGGGGGTGGTGTCACTTCCCACCAGGACTGGTCAGTGTCTGGAGAGGTGTTCCACCCATATAACTTCGGGCACATGGCCACCAGCAGGTGCCGTAGGGTTGCCCCCATGCCTCTGTCTCTCCTAGATGGCAATCATCGTGCTGGCCGTCCTGCTCTTCCTGGCTGCCATGCTCTTCATCCTCATGAACTGGTACTACCGGACAGTGTGAGTGACTCCCGGGCTCTGCCCAGCCCCAGCAATGTCCCCTTAGAGCAGGGGGACCAGCGTGGCTTCTCCTGGCCCTGGAAATGCCAGCAAGCAGAGGAGGGAATCAGCTTCCCAACGCTTCTTCCTCCAAAATGCATGGTCTTAATGATGCTTAATTTAATATTGAGCTTTATAATGAGCTTTATTTAATATTTATTATTTAATGCACGCCCTGTATGAAGGGCTATTGCAAATCTGTGTGTCCTCCTTCCTTTCCAGCATTTTCCTTATTTTCTTCCCTGACTGCCTGTGTTTCTTTTGCAGGCACAAAAGGAAACTGAAAGCCATCGTGGCTGGCTCCACTGGTGAGCGGTGTTTGGGGTGTCCCAGCTGCACGGGAGGGTGGGGTGCACCGAGAGCACGGGATGGGGGTCACAGGGAGACATGGGGGATCTAGCAGAAGTGATCCTGCCCACACAGGATCCCACACCTAGCGAGGTGTGACTGTGGGAGGCTTTTCTCAGCATCAGTCTCTGTGTTACCTGCCACACCCCACCGTGTTTCTCACCTCCTCTTTGGTTGCTCTTCATCCCCACCCCAACAAAGAAGTGTCACCCCGCGGCTTGCTGCTATGCCCACCAACGTGCTCTAACTCTCATCCCTGTCTTTTCCAGGGAACAGAGGCTTCATGGACATCATGGACATGCCAAACACCAACAAGTACTCCTTTGACGGGTGAGTGCCACCTCCTGGGGTTGTTCCCAAGGGAGGGATGCCTGTGTTTTGGAGCCAGGAGGTGGAGATGTGATGTCTCCCTGCTCTGCTCTGCTCTGTTCTGCATGGACCATTACTGATCCTGGGACACGTGCTTGCCCTGAGAGCCTTCTAAGCTAAAAAATAGCATTCTTCTTTCTCCTGTGACTCCATTTCTGCCGATGCTGGCCAGGTTTGGGGCAAGCAGAGATAACGGGCAGGGTTTGACTCGCACCTGGATGCAGAGCAGCCAAATTCATACCTGCGCAGGGCAGGAGGAGGCAGTGCAACCTCAGCATCCAGGCTCTGGACGGGGTTAGGGATAACCGCAGCTCTTTGCCTGCCCTGACGGCTGTTCCTCCCCTCGGGCAGGGCCAACCCGGTGTGGCTGGACCCCTTCTGCAGGAACATGGAGCTGGCGGCGCAGGCGGAGCACGAAGACGACCTGCCGGAGAACCTGAGCGAGATCACCGACCTCTGGAACAGCCCTGCCCGTACCCACGTGAGACACGGCCGGGATCCCTTGTCTGTCCCCCGCTCCTGCCACCCGCAGCAGCTCCTGAGCCGCTGTCCCCTCCCGCAGGGCACCTTCGGGAGAGAGCCCTCCGCCGCCAAGCCCGAGGATGACCGCTACCTGCGGGCAGCCATCCAGGAGTACGACAACATCGCCAAGCTGGGGCAGATCATGCGGGAGGGACCCATCAAGGTGAGCGCTGAGGGCAGGCGTCCTGCCCCGAGGAGTCTTCTCTTACAGCTGCACCTTCCGAGGTCACAGCGCCGGAGGGTGATGTGGCTCCAAAAAATGCTGGGATGAGGCCGGCCTCCCTCCGATCCAGCCATCTCCCCTGGATAACCCCCAGTCTCTCCCCCTGCACCCAGGGCACT
The DNA here is from genome assembly GCF_971803275.1 of Cyanistes caeruleus. Taxonomy (NCBI): domain Eukaryota; kingdom Metazoa; phylum Chordata; class Aves; order Passeriformes; family Paridae; genus Cyanistes; species Cyanistes caeruleus. The sequence goes on along the minus strand of NC_141708.1, from coordinate 35,120,874 downwards.
CTCCTGAAGGTGGTTCTGGATGATTACATGCGGCTGAAAAAGCTCTTTGCCCAGCGGATGGTGCATAAGGCCACCGCCAGTCAGGGGGACCGCTCCTCGGTCTCGGAGGTAGAGGGGTGTGCATGGGCGTGGGGAGATGCTTGCCGTGCCCTCTGGGATGCAGTGTGTCTGCCTGGCCCCACAGGCTGTGGTCCCTGTCACCCAGCGGTCCCCCCCCCACTCTCTGCTTGGTCAAAACAAGCCAGATATCGGTTTTCCACTGGTTCCCACTGCTGTCTTTTCACCGGTGTTCCAGGCTGCTGGCTCCCCACAGTGACTCCCTGTGTTTCCCCTGGTCAGCAGCAGCACCTTGGTCTTTCTGAGCCCAGGGGAGGACACCCCTCTTTGCAGATTTGGCTCTGCCCATCAGCTCCCATTTCTGCCAAGGCTGGCCAAAGCTTCTTCCCTTCCTTATGCTTCTCTGGTTTTTGCCTCAAAAACATAGGTTTTTGCCTCAAAAACATAGTTTTTTGAGACAAAAAATGCTGGGATGGAGGGTGTTGGTGCAGAAGGGCTGGTATGGGGAGAAGCAACTCCTCCTGTGGCCTTCAACCCTTCGTGGGGGTGCAAAAAGGGGGTCAAAGAGAGCAGAGTGGAGCAGTGGGATGGGAGATGCCTTTCAACCCTTCTGCCCTCCATCTATCCACTCCCCTCCAGCCCCATCCAGCCTTCCTTCGCCTTCTTTCCCCATCTGCCTCCTGCCCCTCCACCCTCTTACAACCCCAAATTCTAACCTGGATCCAAACTCCTCCTTGGCTGCTCTGGGAACGGCTGCAGGACACACCCACCACCACCTGGACACAACACCCACCATCCCCACCTGGACACAACACCCACCACCCTCCTGGACACAACACCCACCATCCCCACCTGGACACAACACCCACCATCCCCACCTGAACACAACACCCACCACCCCCACCTGGACACAACACCCACCACCCTCCTGGACTCAACACCCACTCCCACCTGGACACAACACCCAACACCCACCTGGACACAACACCCACCACCCCCACCTAGACACAACACCCACCCCCACCTGGACACAACACCCACCCCCACCTGGACACAACACCCACCACCATCCATCTGGCAGCCGGTTCCTGAGCCGGGGCATCCACCGGATGATGGAGTGCTCCAGCTGCAGGGCATCTCCTGCTGCTCCTCACCATCACACTCAGAAGAGGACAGCCCTTTCCCCCTGGCTGGACTCCAGCATCGAAGGAGTCAGGAAAGCCAGGAGCTGCTGTGGCCATGGTGGTGATTCCCTGCTCCGTGGCTTTCTTTCAGCTGATCCAGAAGGAGCTGGAGGACGAGGAGGAGGAGCGCAGCCCCAGCCAGGGCAGCCTGCGCTTCCGACACAAGCAGCCGGTGGAGCTGAAGGGTCCCGACGGCATCCACGTGGTGCACGGCAGCACGGGCACGCTGCTGGCCTCCGACCTCAACAGCCTGCCCGAGGACGACCAGAAGGTGCTGGGTCGCTCGCTGGAGACTCTGACCGCCGACTGCGGGGGCTACAGCGACCACAACGCCCGCACCGAGTCGGCCAAGTCCACCCCCCTGCACAAGATGCGGGAGGTGATCATGGAGAGCCCTCTGGAGATCACCGAGTTATGACGAGCGGCGGGGCCGCTGCTGCTCCTCTAGGCAGGCCGGGGCCGGCGGGGATGAAGCACAGACCGGGGGGGCCGCGGTGGGGGCCAGGGGCAGCCCGAGACCAGGGTGCTCGGCCCCCTCTTCCCCTGCAGGAGTCCGGGCTGCCCGGTGCGCATCGCTCCGGCAGCCTCGGAGAGCTTGGCCCCGGGAGAGGGCTCTCAGGACCGGAATGCTTTTACTCGCCTGTCATTTATCCATGAAACCATTAAATTTTTTTTATTTTTCTTATTAAAAAAAAATAAAAGTTTTTTTTTTTCTTAAAAAAAAAGGAGAAAAAAAAAAAAAAGAAAAAAAAAAGAAAAAAAGAAAAGCTAAATGAGTCTGATGAGTCCAGACTGGACAGGGCAGGGGCAGGGGAAGGTGCAGTGAGGATGAGGATGATGTGCTGCCACAGCATCCCCAGGCACAGGCTGGGGACAAGCGGCTGTCACACCTCGACCACGAGCATGGGGAGGGCCAGGGGAGCATGGGACAGAGACCGAGTCCTTTCGGCATTAACGTCACTTTTCCAAAACCCAAAAAATTAAAAAGAAAAAAAAACCCCAACCCAAAGACATCCCTCCATTTCACTGGCTTTACCAAAACTTTTTGCTATGTCAAAAAAGAGAGAGAGTAACTGGGGCTTCTGGATGTGGAGTGCTCGTGCGTGTCTTTTGTTGCCCTTTTCTTTCCCCTTCTCTCTTGCATTTGGGTTTGTCTGTTCGGGGGCTTTGTTTCCAGTCGTAACCTTGTGGAGAGTTTCGGGCACGGTCTGTTACGGGACTCAGAAATACACTGTCTATGGCTTTGGGTAACCTGTCTGTCGTCCTTCCTCCCCACATCCACCCAGCCCAAACCCCCTTTGGAAGAGGAGACCCTCTTTTAACGCCCCCTCATCACGAGACGCCACCCTGGGTGTTGCTGCACCTCGGGTTTTGGGGGATGCACTCAGAGTTCTCTGGGTTTAGCCACGCTCCCACTGCAGCCCCCAGCCCAAGGAGGAAGGACACAAGCAGCCAGGCTCACGGGAAGAGTTTATTTGTGATGGGAGGCTCCCAGGCACGCTCAGGGCCAGGCATCCCCCCGATACGGCGGGGAGGGACGAGCCGGCCCCCCGCTGCCCTCCACTGGGTCAGCACAGGATTCCCAGCAGGGACGGGGCTGGAAAGGGAATCCTTGCACCCAAACTCATTCGTTTTATGTTCAGGTGAGGCTGCTGCCAGCCAGGAACTCGAGCCTGGTGTTTGGGCAGCAGAACCCAGCCCAGCCCACGGGGACAGATCCACGTTGAGGGATCTGGGCCTTACGAGTGGTTCAGGGTGGGATGGAGAGGTAGAGAAGGGACTGGGGATGGAGACAGAGGTGGGAACAGAGATTGGGGATGTTGCAATCACCCTGAGAGACGTCAAGGCTGAATCCCTAGTCCTGAAAACATTAACGAGTCCCTTAACCTGTTTTGGAAATCCAAGCCCCAGGAGTGGAAGAGGAAGCGGCCGAGGCCACCGGGGTTCCCCACAGCCCCGATGGGGCCGGTTGGCTCCTGCCTTTGCCGTCTGTGAGTGCAGGCACGTCCCAAGGGAAGGGAGCCAGGATCCGAAACAAACGGCAGAGCAAGTCCAGCCAGCTGGGGAGATGGCTCCTAGTTCCACACGTGACGCCGGCAGTGTGCGACAGCCTGCGGGAGAGATGGGACAGGATGGAGCTGGGATGTGGGGCAGGATGGAGCTGGGATGTGGGGCAGGATGGAGCTGGGATGTGGGGCAGGATGGAGCTGGGACGTGGGGCAGGATGGAGCTGGGATATGGGGCATGATGGAACTGGGATGTGGGGCATGATGGAACTGAGATGCAGGGCAGGATGGAGCTGGGATGTGGGGCAGGATGGATCTGGGACGTGGGGCAGGATGGAGCTGGGACGTGGGGCAGGATGGAGCTGGGATGTGGAGCAGGATGGAGCAGAGATATGGGATAGGATGGAGCTGGGATATGGGGCAGGATGGAGCTGGGATGAGGGGCAGGATGGAGCTGGGATGAGGGGCAGGATGCAGCTGGGGTGCGGGGACCCCCGGGAGGGGACACGAGTGTCACTTACACTGCACTCGACCGCCGTGGCCATGTTCTTGCACCAGTACTGCGGGCCCCAGACACAGGGGGCCGAGCCCAGGAGATCCTCCTTGCCTGAGTCGCACGCTCTGATTTTCTGCGTCGCAAAGGAAAAGGGTGGGAGGGGGGAGGAAGAAAACTTCCACGAGGAGCCTCTGACCCCCCTGGCCCTCTCCCAGCCCGCAGTCTTGGGCCAAGGATGCCCGTCTTGCTTGGTGAGGACACTTACAGTGCAGACGAAGGTGGGGTCCATCATCTGCACGAAGAGCCGCACGGCCGCCGGCTCGTACTGCAACACGAGCGCCTGGCACTGGCAGGGCGAGAGGCAGGGGTGAGGCCGGCGGGTCCCCCCGGGTGTCCCCTCCGGGCTGGGGGTGCCCCCCCGTGAGCTCACCTTGCTGGTGAGCGGCATGGGCAGCATGGCGCAGCCCTTCTCCAGCACCTCGCCCAGCTCCTCCAGCGTCTCGTTCTTGAGCAGCTCGTTGTCGAAGTAGGTGATGAGGATCTGGCACACGTTGCAGAAGGCGCCGGCGCTCACCGCCAGCCGCTCCAGGGATTCGGCCCCTGCGGGACACGGCCATCAGCGCCCAGCGGAGGGGACAGGGGCCGGCCGGGCTGTGGCTGCCAGCTCACCGGGCCGGGTGTCCCCGCCGCGGGGACAGCAGCGCAGCATGGCACACACGGCCGCGGGGTCGGTGGCCTCCAGCAGCATGATCACCACGGCTTTGCCGTAGGAGTTGACGAAGTCCTTGCACTGCCCGATGACGCCGTGGGGCAGCATGTAACACACCTTCTCGATGTCGTTCACCAGCTGCTCCTGCCGGCACAAGGCACAAGAGGGAGACTGCGGCTCCTGGCTGTCCCCGCCTGCCCCTGTCCCGGTCCCCTCCCCAGCAGCTCTGGGGCTCACCTCTGTCACGTTGTTCTCCAGGAGGCTCTCCACCGTCCTCACGGTGAACTGGCACACGTCGCACAGAGGAGCGTTCCCCACCCTGTCCTGTCGGGACAAGGGGGTGGGACTCATGCCGAGCCCCCCCAGAGCCACCCTCATCCTATTCCGCCCTCATCCCCTTCCTAAGGCACTCCCCACCTTGGATAAATGGAGGCGCTTGACGAAATAAAATTCAAAGAAATGAGGCTCCCCCTCCGCAGCGTTTGGATTTTAAGGAGCAGGGCAGAGCCGAGGGGGTCCCCACTTACCCCCAGCATGCTCAGGACCTGCATCACCTTCTCTGTGAGCAGCGTGTGGAGGGGCAGTGCCGAGCTGGAGGCACAGAGTCCCAGCTGGCCACACAGCTCCATCGGGGCCTGGGGAGGAGGGACACATCCCAATTCAGGCGGGCTTTGGCCCCAGGGAAGGGAATTTCAGCGCATCGGGGCATGGATCTCACTTACCTCAGCCTGCTACCGGTGGAGGGGTCAGAAAATAGCAAGAAAAAATGAAAAAAAAAAAAATATATATATATATAATTGCAGAAGTTGCAAGGCGCGGGGGGGGGGGGGGGTAAACATTTAATAGTTTGTAGGAATATTGGGCAGTGAGTTTAACTAAAAATAAAAAAGGGAGCATTTGCTGAGAGGCCCCCAGCTGGCACCCAGTGACCCCTGGCAGTCCCGGGGAGCCCTCAGGCTCTTACCACGTAGCGCAGCAGCTGAGCAGCCGTGTCCGTGTACTCGGCCAGGGAGCGCTTGCACTGCGGGAGGGAGACACAGCGTCAGGGCCCGACAGCGCACACCCCTCCCTGGGCAGGCGTCCCCAAGAGATGCTCCCGTCCAGGAGGAGAAGGGAGCCCATCCCTGGAAGTGTCCCAGAGCACTGTGGAGCAGTCTGGTCTGGTGGAAGGGGTCCCTGCCCGTGGCGGGGGGGTGGAGAGACATTGCCTTTAAGGCCCCTTCCCTGCTGGCTGCCTCACCCTCTGCGCCAGGTCGGGTGTCAGGGTCTCGCACACCCGCTTGGCGTGGCCCACCAGCGCCCAGGTGAAGGCAGTGTTGGTCCCCAGCTGCTGCTGCACGGCTGTCACCAGCTGCAGGCAGTCCCCACACACTTCTTCAGTCTCCTGCAGGACAGCAAGGGCAGGGACACGTTGGTACCCCGAGAAATAAAACCCCAATTCCACCCCCCATCTCCCCAACCTGCATTTGCAGGGCTGGGATTTAGATACTGGCTGCAATTTGGGGCAGCGCTCTGGCATCTCCAATCTGGCATCTCTCAGTTCCCTCCTGCATCCTGAAATATTACTGACACCACCAGCCAGAAGTCATTTCAGCTCCGCAGAAATTTTAGGGGCTTTCTCTAATTATTGTTAAGTAGGTGATGCTTTTAAGGGGATTCTCATCCCTGAGCAGCTTTAGCACAGATTGTCCAGAGAAGTTGTGGCTGCACCATCCCTGGGAGTGTCCAAGGCCAGCTTGGATGGGGCTTGGAGCAACCTGGACACGCTCCCTGTCCACGGCAGGGGGTTGGAATGAGATGATCCCTAAGGTCCCCTCCGACCCAAAAAATTCCAGGATTCCATGATTAGCACCGTTCTCGCCTGTGCCACGGTACCTGGGCCTCGCCGTGGGGCAGATCCTGGGGGTGGAGCAGGAGGGGCACGTTGGCCATGAAGGGGGCGATGAGGTCAGCAAAGTCCTGGCTGGGGCCTGGTGGTGGCTGCTGATACTTCAAGGTCCCCGTGGGTCTGTCCCGGGGCTGGCACAACTTGAAGGTCCCACACACCACCTTTGGGTCCGACTGGGGGAGCAGAGGGGTGGGGTGGGGGCTTGAGGCTGCATCCCCTCCATCACACCCACCCCCTGCCCCCGCCCAAGGCCGTTCCCCTCTCCACTTGGTCCTTCAGACGGTTTCTCCCAGGCTCCAGGAGCATCCTTTGCTCTGCAAGCCCCCAAGACACGCCGAACCGTGGGAAAACCCAACCCGAGGGGTCTTCCCCTGCCTCACCAGCACTTGCTTGCCCAGCTGGACGAGGACGAGGATGCCGGTGTCCACCATCCTCTTGCACTTGACAGACCAGTCCTGGAAGGGCAGGTACTGGCATCTCTTATCCAAGAAGAGCCTCAATTTTTCCTGGGGGACAGAGAGAGCGTTCAGGACCTCGGTGGTGTTGGAACAGCAGCCCCACTCCCCCTTCCTGCTCAGACCCACCTCAGTGCGGTTGTCCTGCAGGATCTTGCCCACCACGGAGACTGCCACCTGGCACAGGTGACAGGGGATCCCTTTCTGCTGAGAGAGGGGACACGTCAGGATGCTGTCACGGCACCCAGACCCTCCACTCACTCCCCAGATCCCAACCCTCCACCCCAAAAACTCCCCAGGTGAACGTCCCCGGGGCACCCTTTGGCTTTCGCCCTTTACTCTGCAGACACGCCGATGGATGCTGGGGTGGGCAGGCTGGGATTCCCCCGCCATCTCGGTGTTCTGGGGCGGGTGGGCCCCTCTCCCGCAGCCCCCCGCATTCCCTGCTCCCAGCACGGTTACCCCCAGCGCCCGGTCCCACGCCGTCAGCCGGCAGAGCTCCAGTGCCCCGCACTTGGCCGCGGTCGCCACGTCGCGACACCAGTCCTCCGGCCGCTCGCCACACTCGTGGAGGGGGCTGGCCCCGGCTGCGGGAGGGGAGAGGAGGCTGTCAGCCCTCAAGGCCCCCCAGGACACCGAACTAACCTCCCCGTGAGCACCGCAGGGAGCTAGGAGTGATGCGCCTCACCCTCCTGCTGTGATTCCACCCGGACTCCCAAAGTCGTGGGAGGGAGGGGTGTTTCATTTATAAATGAGTTTTTTAAGGTCTGTTTTGCCAGGCTGCCAGCTTTTCCGCTGGGATGGCACAGGGTTAGAAGCAAAGGGAATGGTGGGGCTCATCCTCACCCTCTGACACGCTGCGGAGGCGGCTGCTTATAAAAGCAGCAATAAATCTTGCAAAACGGGCAAACCGGGGGCGCCGGCGCTCAGCCCCGCACGGCAGCCGGATAAGTCACGCCACGGCTCCCGGCGACGATTGAGCAACCCCACTTTTGGTGGGGTTCTTTTGGTTTTATTTCCTCCCCACGACAGCATTTTCTCCTGGCTGTAAATCCCCGGCACGGCCCGCCCCAGCAGCTCGGTGGCGTGGCGCAAGAGCAGCGCTTTAATTGTCACCTTGGTGCGTGACAGGACTCATTTTTGATGGGGCGAGTGTTTGTTTCCACCGGGAGCTGTGCCCACCCAAGATGCGAATGGGGAGGAGGCGGCGAGAGGACACCAAGCCAAGCCCTTCGCCGCCTTGTTTTGGCCGGGAGCTGCTCCGGGAATTTGGGGGGCGAATGGGGATCAGCAGCCGAGCAAAGGGACGGACAGACAGACCCCGCTGCAGACCCTTTTTCCAGAGGCGTTTCTAAGCAAAGCCTAGCCCTCCCCGCCCCAAGCATTTGCATCCAGCTTTTGTTCCCCCAGCCCCGCCTGTGATTTTGCAGAGCGGGAATAAAGTCAAAGGCAGAAACCGCTCCTTCCACCCAAGCCTGCCCTTAGCAGGTTTCTCCCCAAAAGCTGGATTTTGGCAACGCCTCCAGCTCATCCTCGAGACTGCAGCGTGAGGTGCTCAGAACCACCCTGGAAATTCCTGGGGGTGTGGGGAGAGGGGTCCCAAGCCCCCCACCATTCCCGCCTGTCCCCAAAAGCTCTGGCACAGCTCGGCGGGTGCCGGGTGCTGCTCCAGCCCCGATTTCCCCATCGGGCTGACAGCAGCACCGGGGCAGGCGAGCCCCGGGGCAGGGCGAGTCCCCCCCGCTTTCCCAGGCTTCCCACACACCTTCCCAGCTGCGCGATGCCGCGCTCGCCGCATCAGCTGAGAGGGATATATTTATGTTTTTCAACCCTGGCCCCAGCATCAGGGCAAACAGGAATGGCAAGTCAGCGGAGGCATTAAGGAGCAGCACCAGAACCAAGGGGACGGGAGACAACAACCCCACGGTTTGTTTTTTTCCGAGCTGGTCCCCCAGCATCTCTCACAGGCCGGTGATGGAGCCCGGACCCCGTGGTGGGGTCTGGAGGATCTAAAAGACACGGGTGGTTTGGTTCTGCGCTTTCCTGGCTCGCAGAGATCCTCAGCTCAGCACTTACTCCTCACCCTGCTCAAGCTGAAAGTCAGGCAACAGGTGCCGGGCCAGAAGGTATTTAGGACTAATCGTAACACCCAACAAGAGCTGAGAGCAGGGGGAGCTTCCCCAGGTGGAAACCACTGCCACGGGGCAAGCAGCTGGGGCAGCTGGTGTCCCACGAGCTCTCCTGCACGTTTCAAAGCCGTGCTGGAGCCACCTCGTGCTGCCAGGCACGCAGGCAGCAGGCTTATTGAATGATGCCAAAAGGAGCAAGGCAGGGATGCTCCCGTGGCGCTCCGGTCCCAGGACAGCCACAGCTGCCCTATTCCTGTCTGCCAGGCCCGGGGGATGGGGTGGGCTTTGCTCAGGGGGGATCCGGCAGGGAGCTCCAGCTCTGGCAGGGCTGTGCTGGCATTCCACGGAGCCTCGCAGCGCCCCGGCCGAGCCGGCAGAGCCTGGCGAGCCGGTTGTGACGAAAACCCTGGGGGTGGCAGCGTGGGCCCCAGCGCCCCAATTCCCGGCCCGGCGCACGCCCCTGTTACAGCAAGAAGCAGAAATCCACTCTTCCCAGCTCCCAAAGCCTTCTGCGAGGCTTGCAGGGCCCCCGGTCCCGCAGTACCCCCGTGCAGTGCGGCCGGGGCAGAGCTCAGCCCAGGGCTGGATGTGCCCAGCACGGGTGAACTTTCCTGCTCTGCCTGTCGCCGGCTGGAACACCGGGACACAAAGTCCTCCACCACAAAAACCTGGGCACGTCACATCGGGGGAGCCCCATGGGGGAATTGGGGCACAAGGGGGGCTCTTCACTCTAAAACGTGGCAGGGGGTGCTTGCAGCAACAGGGCTCCATTTATTCCGGGGAAGATTTCCCCAGGAAGCAGCGATTTTCCCCTCAAGCAAGGACCAGAGGTTAGAAACAGGCCTTTCCCGGCTTGTTTCCTGGGGATGGGCAGGGGATGACTAAGGGAGGGCAGCAGAGGTGTTTGCCTGCAGGAGGATTCGTTCACAGGTACCCAAGTGAGAGGGCTCCTGAGGTGAGCAGAGCACATCACCCTTCCCTCACCCTTCCCGGAGCTCAGCAAGCCACAGCAGAGGCAAGTTCCCACCTCCTGCACCTCCTGTGAGGACCCTCAGGAAAAGGGCAGCTTCAGGGGGCAGCGTGGTCACTCTGGTGTGACAATCAGGTGGCTTCCCCCAGCTCACACAGCAGCAGCCAGGCCCCTGATCCCAAGGGCAGCAGAGAGAGCAGCCCCTCTCCCACACGGCTGCAGACACACTCCATCAGCTGGCTTCCCTCCTTCCCTGCCCCAGCACACCTCCAGCTGCACCTGAATCCCAGAGAAGGGAGGGAACAAACCCCTGTTGCCCTGAGGTCACCTTTAAGGGTCAAAGTTCCACCTCCAGGTGGGTAACACCGACAGCGGTGCCACCTTCCCCAGCTCTCCTCTGCCCAACTCCAGCACCAGACGAAGCACACGATGGAGCTTAGACACCAAAGCTGGGATATGCTTTTCGGATTCAGCAGGGTTTTCTGGCCTGTCCACATCCTACCTACCCCCAGGCCTGGCCTTACCTTGGAAGGAGCCCAGGCACACAGAAATGATCAGCACCAAGCCACTCCATTTGCTCTCCATGCCGTTCCTAAGAGTCCTCAGTGGCTGGTTCCTCTCCTATGCTGCTCCCAGACTGAGGAATCTTGGATGGGCTGGGAGAAGCAGTGAGAATCCACACCTACGCAGGGCAATTACCACACCCCTCACTTTATGCCCTGATTATAAAATCATCACCAGGGAGGGAGGGACCAGAGGCAGGCAGGCATTCCCAGGGGGTCAGAAGCAGCCCAGAACCTGCTGCTCAGCGCTCACCTGGCTGCAGAGGGTGGGCACAGACAGGGAAAACTGTCCCTGAGCCAGGTGACAGCACCACCTTCCCTGCCTTTAAATGACAGTTTTATATTTTATTTGGAGCCAAGCAAGGCAGGAGGAGGCAGGGGAAGCCACATTAAACGCGAGTCAGCAGGGAAGGCCGGTATCAAGAAGTCCCTCTGGCCTGCGCAAGGCAGCGATTGCAACACGGGGCTGTTGCCTCACACCAGGCGTTGTGTTTGTCCAGGGAAGAGAGAGGCAGCAATCCCAGGCAAGCCTCTTCCACCTCCAACCCTGCTCAGCAGAACAAAGGCTTGATGGGACACGCAGCATAATGAGGAACCAGAGGAATCCAATCGGTCCCAGATTCCCGGTGACACCTCAGGATGTGCCCTCTCCTGGCCCTGCAGCCCAGGGGAACCTCGACAAGAAGCTTTGCCAGTGAGGAAAATGAAACACACAAACTTGTCGGTTTAGAGAAGTTTTTATTGTTCATTAAGGAAGCTTTTGTGCAAAAGAACAAAAAAACAGAAAAAAAAAATAAGGAAAAAAAAAAACCCCAAGACAATGTTCTTTAGAAAGCAACTGCACAGTGTCCCCCCCCAGCATGACTCAAGCAGGTCGGGTGCCACGGTCCACAGGAAGGGAGAAAACTAAAGGGACTCCCAGCAGCAGCACAGGACTTCCCCTGCTTCACCTTGCCCAGCAGGTCACCAGCATGAATCCTACTAAAAACCCCAGGGAAATAAAACCTTCCTGGACCTGCCAAGTTGTCAATGCAGCCCCACCTCCCTCCAAGAAAGATCCACAGCATCCAGTTTAAAACGACAAATGCCACGCTCCGTGCCGTGGTGTAACACAACCCTTCCCTCCAGGGCAGCGATGCCGAAGGGACAGAGCCCATCTCCTGTCTGCTCCATCTAACCCCAGCTGGGATACACCACCAGAACAAGCCTGCCAGGACAGAAACATGCAGGTATTTTATGTCTTTAGGGGAAATTTTCCTTTTTTTTTTTTTCCCCCTCTCTTGTTTAAAGCCACGAGTGCTTCAGCATTCAGGAAACAGGGGAGAACAAACCTCTGTTGCCATCTGTCAGCACTGCCCAGGCTTTTAGCATGTACACAGATCAACTAAAAACCTGCAGTCCAGTGTTCTTCCTATGAAAAATACTTTACTTTGCTGCTACAGCATTGTTACTGGAGCTCCTGCACACCCCACAGGAACAGCAGGAGTTACCAGCATCTTTCTGAACAGGACTGGAATTTTCAAAGCTCTGCCTCTGCCCAGCTGCTCCTTCCCAAAAGTCTCCTCAGAGCTACTTCAGTGCCTCTGCTTTAGGGATTACCTTGATCTATAAAGTGCACACCCAATGCAAGGTCTGTTCCAGGCAATACAAGCAGGATTCTCACTCCCAAGGACCCTTCACATCAAGGGCCTGCCATATTCCCAGGGTAGCAGCCTGCCTTGAAGGCTTTTTTTTTTGAGGGGGGGTGGATTTCAGTCCATTGAAGTGGAATTTCAGGGAGCTGAGAAAGGCAGGCTGTCAAGTGTGTCAGCAGAGCTTCAAATACCTACTTCAGTGCTCCTACCACCTGCCATCTCTGCCTGCTGCATTTCCCAGCAGAAATGGGAACTCTGGATAACCATTCATACCTCCAGTTACTCAGAAGGGCGTCAGTGAGAGTGGGTGGGCAGCAGTGGGAGGAGCCCCCAGGCCTCACAGCACCTCTCTCAAGCTTTAGGTGACTGAAATAGTCTGTGAGAGGAAAAGCAGATCAAGGAACAAACAGGTTTCTTCCACAAATCCCACCCTCAGTGCTGAGCTGCCTTTGACACATTCCCAGCTCCTGCTGACTTGATCCTCCCTCCATCTTCCAGTGACAGCTCACGCTACCTCCTCAGCACCCAGCTGGCTGCTTGTGGGAAGCTGCAAGACCAAGCAGAATTGAGCAACTAGGATAAGAGAGAGAGAGAAAAAAAAAAAAAGGGAGTCATTCCTCAGGTATGCCAACATGCTTTGGGAAAACTGACATCCCACTGGACTGGGCTTGGCAGCAGAAGAGCTGTGCCAAGACCCAGCAGTCCAAGGAAATCAGAAGGATGTGACTGAAGGGTGAGGGAGGGTTTTCCTTAGCTGTAACTACAGCATGAGCCACAAGCGTGGTCACTCAGATGCAAAAGGCTGATCACTCAAAACGCATCTCTTTGAGTACCAGTGACTTTGAAAGTTAGCTGGGCACACAAAGCCCCCTCCTCTGCATCTGCAGAGCTTTGAAAATTCCAGCCAAAAGGATTCCCAGAGTCAACATTATCCCTTAAGAGTTCCCATACACAGAAAAGAAAAATTCCAGCCAGATGTTAAAAATGCAAAGCATGTAAAATCTTCCCAATGCTGCCTACAGAAAGACATTTGAAAGTTTAGATGCTATCTTGCTTTTTTTTTTTAAATTAAAAGATAATTGTCTCATTTCACCATCTCTGTCATTCTTCCCAGCACATAAAAAAGCACTTCAGCCTACCAATTGAAAAAAAAAAAAAAAAAAAATGAAATCTACAACACACTGACTATTTTTAGGAGCATAATGGGTTAAACTGTACAATCAGAAGTATCTTTGTTAGGTCAACAACGAAAATCTGATCCTTCAACAGCAGCACTGCTACAGAAGAGTTACAACAAAGGAACTTGAAGGTCAAATTGTTAATGAGGCAGAGAGGAGGGACAGGTGAGATACAGCTCTCTGCCAACCTCGGCCCACATTTCCCAAGAGCCATGGCAAACTTTCAGAACTGGAAATTCTTCTTCTAGTTCCACACATGACGTTTGCAGTGATCAACAGCCTAAAGGGGAAGAAATAGCTGATATTAGTGGAAAAAAGCCAGTTTGCAAACAAGCAGTTCAACACCTTATCCCGAGCCAAGATCTTGGGAGCAAATCTGTTTTTCTTAAAGTAAGCGATTTCAAAGAGGACTAGAATAAATAACATCCTGAGCCCCATCAGCCAGGAGCTTTAGGAAAGAAGGCTGATGACCCTTAGCCATTAAGGCCTGGCAGAAAAAGCAATACTGGAAGCCAATTTTTAGAGCCAGCTGAGAGATTGTAACACAGTCTGCCGGCTGCAGGAACACTGACTAAATATAAAGCTGACACTGTACCTTACTATAGATTCTGAAATACTAGCAGACAGGTGTGGGACACAAAAAGGAGGGGAAAGTCAGCTTTGAGAAAGCTAAGAGCTATGAACCACCCTCTAATCAAACTAAATGTGTTTTTTTTTTCAACTGGAATTCATCCACTTCAATGTGCAGCAGAAGCCAAGAACAGCTCAAAAGGAGCTGTCAAAGATCAACAGGAAACTGGAGGCAGAATGCTGCTCTACGTACGTTGCACTGAGCAGCAGTGTCCATGTTCTTACACCAGTATCCAGGACCCCAGACACAGGCATCATTCCCCAGGAGAGGCTCTTTGGCTGACTCACAGACTCCGAGTTTCTGGGAAAAGAGCAGCAGAACAGTCAGCACAGCTTTCAGGAGATCTCAAGTCCAGCCTTATGTCTGAGTGAGTGTGGAAGCTGCAGCCCCTCTCACCAAGGTCACAGCTGCAGCTGAACCAGCAGCCCTGTAACCTGAGCCAGGGGAGAGTTAAGTTACTGGAACTCCTTCGTATCAAGTTTTGAAAAACACATCTTCTAGAGAGAGAGACCTTTCTCAAGAAATGTCACTTTTCTTCCCAGCACATTCACCAGGGCACATCACACCCTGCCACTGAGCCTCAGCAGCGGATGAACCACAGGCAGCTCTCCCCTTCTGCCCTTCCTTGTGCTGGGCTGGCAGTCAGACAGCTGTCCATTCAGGAAGCCCCAGGCCTTGCACAAGAGGCTTGCTCCAAGCATTCAGCACGCTGATTTTGATTCCAGCAGAGTTTCTGCATGCTGGGCACTGAAAGGCACCCAGGACAGTAGGCAGGACTGCATCAGAGCCCGTGCTCAATAAAACCAAACGCAATACTCACAGTACAAACAAAAGTGGGATCCATCACCTCTGCCAAGAGTTGCACAACCACGGGTTCATACTGTTCCACAAACTGCACACACTGTAACAAAACACAGGGTGAGAGACTCTCCTGCTAGAGCCTCTGAAAGCAGAGCAATGTGTGGTACCCCAAACACCCCAACAACACAAGGATAAAGCAGAGGCTTGGGCTCTGCACACGGCAAAGGAATCAGGCACTAATCACACAATTGCATCACTGTTCCTGCTAGCTCACATCTGCCTGCAGCTGTCTGTAGACACTCTATGAGGAGATAAGGGGTCACAAGGAGAAGAACCAAACAGGGCAGGCTTTGGGAAAAGAACCAAGCAGAAGAAGCTTTGACTGCTTTGAAAGCTTCGTCTCTGATCGTGGAGATCACGCCTGCCTCAAGAGGAAAGCACACAGAACCAGCTGGAGACAAACATCCTGAGCAGGACAGCAGTAAGGACTCCTAAGCACTTGTGCTCAAGTTATTCCCTCAGACAAGGCAGCAGGTAAGGCTGCCAGAACAACCTCTCTCCCTCTAGTGGAGAGGCCGGCTCCAGAGCTGAGGAAGATGCTGCTGCTCCCAGCAGGGACAAACAGCACCAATTAATAAACCAACCACAGCTATTAAACAGCCTCACAGCAGGAAGAGCTGTTCCACAGCTGCTTTAAGCCTCTGTATTCTAGCCCAAATAAACTTACAAGCAGCTGCCACTTGCTGATGCTCAGCAGCCACCTAATAAGATTTTCAGGTAAATCTTGATATCAGTGGTCCAACAGGTGTCCCACTGGAATTACACCAGCCTACTTCAATTACTTCATTAATCCCCTGAAGAGGATAAGTGTTGAGGGGAAAAAAAAATAAAAGTAAAACCTTCAACTGTTCCCACCCACTGTTCTCAGAGGATTTCCAGGCAAACCTTTCCTGACTGCAAATTAGTACAACAATCCAGCCAGTCAATTCAGGCCCTATAAAGCAGACATCTATTCAGGGGACTGCCAACCCCCAAGGATGGGAACTGAGCAAACCTAATCCCTCTGCACCCCAAACTCCTCCCAGCCTTTAGCAGAGAAGGCTGTTACAAAAACCAACAGGAGAAGCTGCTGCCTGGTTTTCCCAGATACTCTGCAAGATGTCCCTGCCTAAGGCAGGGGGGTTGGAATCAGACAGTCTTTAAGGTTCCTTCCAACCCAAACTATTCCAGGATTCTGTGTTTCATCCTTCTGGTCATCTCCACCTGCCTTGCCCTGACTGGGAGGCAGGCTGCCACACAGCAAGGTCTGCAAGGTCATTCAGCTACCTCAGATCAAGCTTTTCCCCCCTTTTTCTTTTTTTTGCTCTACTGCACAGGAGAAGTTGCTATGCTTTGGTGCTAATCAACAAAGGGAAAAACCTGTGCAGGATCAGGTTGCTGGACACAAGCCAGTCCCAGCTGCACCTGAGGACAGTTTGTCTCCAGCCAGAGACAAGGCATTTGGCCAAACACAGACACCTCTGTTAGGAGTACCTGGACATTTATAGCAGAAGCAGAGACACTTGAGAGACGGACCTAAAATTAGTATATAGACAGAATATCAGGTGAAACACTCAGAAAATGATGTTAAACATAACTGTTGCTGTTAGGACCTATGTAAACCCTGCAAATCAACAGGCACAGTTCCCAACCACCAAGACCACAGCTTTTCAGTCTGCCTCCTGCACAAACACCTTACCTGCTCACTGACAGACTCTGGCAGGAAGTGACAGACTTTTTCCAGTAGAGCTTCAATTTCAGCTGTCGTGGCATTCTTCTCTAGCTCTTTGTCTGCATAAGCCACCACCATCTTGCAGATATCACAGAAGCCACCTGCAGGTTTCGCTACAACTGAGAAGGAAATTAAGAAACAAACCAAACATCAGTGCTTGGGTGGTTCCCCCAAAAAAGAAAAGAGGGAGCATCAGCAGCATCCTCAAAAAGAGATCTCCTAGGTGAACCAGCTCATTTTGAGCACCACAGACCCCTCATCACCCACCTGGCAGCTGGGGAAGCTTGCTGGCTGCACAGCATTTCAGCATGGCACACACAGCTTCGGGATTTGTTGCCTCCAAGAGCATGTCAATCACAGCCTGGCCATAGACCTCGATGAAGTCCTTGCACTGGTCCTTGACGCTTCCCGGGAACAGGCGGCAGACCACCTCCATCTCATGCACAATCTCCTCCTGAAGCACAGGGGAGGAGGAGTAAATGAGGGAGAGAAATTTGACTCTGTTCATAAGCACACATTTTCTGTCCCACCCTGGGCAGAAATTTTGCTGGAATTGTGAAAACAGGCAATAAAATTGACTTTCCTCTCCCCTTCAGTCCAGGAAGTGGAACAATGCCCACCACTCACACACCTCTGTCTTGTTGCTCTCCAAGAGGCCGGTCACTTCTTTCACCATGGTCTCACAGATTTCACACAAGGAAAAAGTCTTCTCTTGAACTGAGGCCTTCTGAGTAGACAGAAGAAATCCACAATAAATCAGCACTGCACCACATCTGACAGGGACAACTCTCAACAGCATTTACTTAGCTGCTCAGTTTGGGCTGTATTCAAAAGGCCACACAGAACCCAAAACCAGCTTCAAATGTCTCAATAAAAAGCCTGTCTGAATGAACAGGCACTTTGTATGGCTAATTTGAAGACTACAATACCCAGGCTGTACAAGGAGTTGAATTTTGTAGACACAAAGAAAGAAGCATTCCCCCAGAGACAGAAGTCAAGGGAAATACATAGCGTTTTTTAAAATCCATTAACTGGGGACATTTCCTAGAATTGAGAGCACCCTGCTGTCTGCAAAAATAACCTTTAGAGAATCCAAGGTGCTTCTTCAAACTCAGAGCTTCAGCATTCTGACTCTGATCCCTCATTTGCACATGCAGAGTGCTGCCCCATTTTTAAAAGGGATAAAAGTACTACTCCAAACAAAGAGCAAAACTCGGACTGAGAGTTTACATTCAAGGTGTAATTCAAAACTGCTGGAAATAGAGTTCCCCTTTCAGTTCTGAGGCATTACCTTGTAGCTCTGCTTCAGTGTAGGCTCCGCTGTTCAAACAAATCAACCAGCTTTCCTACTTCACAAATCAGCATCAGAAACAAGAAAAGGCCAGGAATTTACATGCAGGAAGACTTGGATTATTCTGGGCATGAAAGCTCATCATTTTCACCTAGCTTGCTCCACACTAAAGCAAAAAGGAAAGCAAAGTACAAAAAGCCCATCTTACCTCCACAATTTCCATTTTCACCTCATGAACCACCTGAGCTGGCACCAGAGGCTGAAGGGGAACAGACTTCACAGAAGCACAGAAGCCAACCATGGCACAAATGTCCTTTGGTTGCTGGAAAGAGATGTACAAGCAATTTTTTAGAATTCTAGAAGTCTCTGTCCTTTCTACAGAGCCTGTGAGCAGGCACACAGAGCAAAATTTTAAAAGCCTCCAAGACAACTTAAAAGTTTCATGACTACTTCTACTTCAAGTATTGCCAAAGCATTTGGTAAGGTTATAGGCAGGACAGCTACTGGATGGAATTTAGCAGATCCTGTTAAAGAGGAAGAGGTTGAAAACCCCATTTAAAAAAACCATGTCCCATGAGCCCTTCAAAAGGAGTTGACTTAAGAGCTACCAACACCAAAACAAGCCACCAGCAGCATCACGTCAGAGCTGCATCCACAAAGCTGCTCCCCAGATTTAAGTAATCAAGTAATCCAACAGGAGAGGTCAAGTATCCTGACTTCAGAATTCACCCAAAAGCTGAAAGAAATGCCTAGAAGAAAGAACCTCTTTCCTCATCCACAAACTACCTTCTTTAAAGCTGCCAGAAACATCACATTCTGCAAACAGAAACAGTTTCTCGCATTACTGAACACAGCCTATAAGAAACAAAAGTTGTGCTTGTTAAAACCCAAGCCTAGCCACTTGTACTGCAACAATTGAACTTGCAGTGTTCTCACAGTAAGAGAAAACAGCAAACAGAAACCAAGTCTGTAAAAAGGATTTTTTTCTCGAAGAAATACACTCTTTATGCGTTTCTTTTTTTGAAACATACTTTACTAAATGCACAAAGAATGCCAGACACGAGGCAAACTGCTCAAAGGAGGATACCCAAGGAGAGAAAGGCTGTACAGAGTGAGACACAAAGCTTGCATTTTCCCACCTAAAGTCTACTTCAGCTAGAAAAAGACACCCTTGGTCCTACAGGTAAATTAGAAGATCACATCTCACCCTGTTACAAGCTTCCTACAGCAGATGCTTGTCCCAGAGTTAATATTAATACATCATGCCACAATCTCATGCACAGGCAAAAGCAGCACCTCAGAGACACTGTGCTGCTTCAGACTACTCCAGGCAGCCCCTTTAAGTCAAGCCCTTGAGTTCATGCATTGTAAGAAGCAGGTCCAGGTATTAATGTTACAGCAACACCCACATACACACATGTGTTCCCTCACAGAGAGATGACAGACACAAGGTCCCATGGGACAGCTTAAAAGCCCAAATTGCTCTGGGAAGCCTTCATCTTTTCAGTTCACATACTCCAAACATCTACACCATTGTCCTAGATTTAAAGGTTAACCAAGGGAAGACCTGGGGACAGCGTTGCTCAAGCCCTTTTGAGCCCAGACTTTAAACCAGCAGCTGCCAGGAGCCATTGGCATGCTTTTTCCACATCTATCCTTCTTCTCTAAGAGGGAGGATATTTTCTGTTCTACTGGCCAAAGCACAGTCAGGTTGAAATCTTAGTAGCACCAAGTGGTATCTGGAGCTGGAGGTAGGACTGATGCACTGGAGGAAGCCTGTAGTCTTTCTCTGTTTTAAATCACATAAATATCCCTTGTATCTGTCAGCACTGAGTACAATCACACCGAGTGTACAGCTAAGAGAGCAAGAAGTGAACTACAAGCCCTTTAAAAGCAAAGGGTGAACTACAAGCAGGCTATCACCACAGGCACGTTGCTCACCTACCTGATCCTTCTGTTGACAGGGGAGATTGGAGACAGAGGAAGAAAGGAGAAATTGAAGATAACAGTTACGAGAAAAATAAACCACATCAAGCCCTTGGAATTGCGTATGTTCTTTCCACAGAGATAATGGAATACGACACAGTCCCCACCCCAAAGATCCCCAGCTACAGCAACTCACATTTAATTGCACAGTGCTAACCAGCATTATTCACTGGCAGTTATTAAGGCATCCTGGGCAAGACTACCTCCAGAGAGTCTGGACAACACTCAGATGCACACAAGGTGTAGTCATATTCCAATTTCAGGTATGAACAACACACTGCATTGCAATGCTTAAAACGACACACTAAGCGCTGTTGGAACAAACACTGACTTCCCCCTACCCCCCCAAAAATGTTTAAGAAAGAGGATGAGCTTCTAAGTAGCCTTTAGCAACTGGAAAACTAAAAAGGCCACTGTGTTGCCAGACTCGGGTTCAAGTCAGCCACATATTCACCTGCAATTTGTTATGTCACCTGTGGCATGTACAGACTGCACTGTCTAAAGAAAGGCTTAGCCATTTTTTTAAAGGCACTCAGCTCTCTGGATAAAGAGATGCTATGTATGAGGTAAATCTTTGTTGCTGCAGAAGGTACCACTCGCTTTCCACAGCTCCTGCCAGGAGCCCAGAGAGCAGGAACCTTGAGACAGCAATTCCAGAAGGATGTGTAGCCTTGCTTCCAGAAAACACCTTATCTCTCACTCATTAACTGATTTTGCAATACTGTGAGAAAGCCAATTGTAATACCCTTAACACATTTTGGAAAAGGGGGGGAAGTGGTGTAAGCCCAGGACTGAGATAAAAGAATACAGAGAAACATGTGTAACCTATCCTCCTATTTCAAAGGATTAGAGTGCCTTTTGCACTGCAGAAGTGGTTATAAAATGGAAGGAAACATGCTAAAGAAAGCATCCTGAAACTGAAATTACTACCCAATCAAACACCAAGTTCAAAGCATTAACACCAAGACTTACAGAGCAAGGGCTCTCCCCAAAGTTTTACTGCAGTACATGTTTCCTGTTTCCAAAGAACTTAGCTACACAAGCCATAAAAATGAACTGAGAGCAAATACTACGCTCTGCTGATCTTACCATGTGCATCATCATCTGGATGGCCAAGTCAGAATACTCAGAGATGTAGGTCTTGCACTGCAGAGAGTGGGAAAAGAAAGTCTCGTGACTGTCAAACCACTTGCTGTAGAGCCCATCTGGAATTCTCTAATACATCTCAAGGTATTAATTTAGCTGCTCTACTGCGTAACAACAGGTCTTTCAGAGCTTGGCCCAATTACAAGACAGTATTTCAGGTTACAGAACTGTTGCACAGATAACTGCTTAACCCTTTTCTCTTCCTCTCAGGGCAAAAAGCCCACCTCCCACTGATACAACCACACTACCCACCGAGATCATTTTTGTGAAAAAGGCATTTCAGGGCTAGAAGCAGTCTGGAGTCTTTCTCCTCCTCCCCAGTCCCACACCAACTCTCCTGACCAAGAAGTTTACAATTTCAGTGTTGTTATTGTTACACTGTGTTAACATGTGCAACAGTCTCCTTTGTGATATTAAAAAAGAGAACATGATCAGGAGATTAAGGCACTGAGCAAACTATTTTATGTTTGCTTCCAGGAACAAACTTCTTCAATAAAGAAGGACAGTTTACCATATCGGACATCCCAGGTCCCAAACGGTCACATTCCTCCTTGGCATGAGCAACCAAAGACTTGACAAAAGAGGAGTTTGTCTTCACAGCTTCCTGAACATCAGTGACCAGCTGAATGCAATCTTGGCACACATCCCCACTCGCCTGGACAAAGAGTGAAAGGACACTGAAGTGGACACAACTACACATGACATGCTTTACAAAAGCTCCTGTTACTACTGAGTTCTACAGGCTGGTCTGAGCCATGCACAAACCTCAATAAATACTCTGGAGAATACTTTGAAGCCTGAACTAGAAGGGAGATGAGCTACTGCTGGTGTGTGCACCAGCCACTAGATGGAGATTAGGTATCTACTTGGCTCCAAAACCGAGATAATAGTTAAGATAGCCAATCTTCAAATCTCTTGGTTTTGTTACAGACCACGATGGGGAGGTTTCTAAATCTGGCATAGATCTTACCTGCTCCACCCACAGCAGCTTGTTCTCAACCCACTCACCCTGGGGTTTGCTGAAAACACTCAGCCTCTGCACCAGAGTTCATTGCCTCATCTATTCCCCCTTGTCAATGATTTGTTCTTTTTCAATCTGTCACCCCTACATCCAGAGACAAATGCATCCCCTGAGGGGCACAGCTAGCAGGTTATACTGGAAGAGTGGTTCTTCCTTTGAACCCTGCTGACAAGCTTTCTCTCAGAAGAAATCCTTTCCAGCAAGACCTGCTTGATTGCCACAGTGCTGGATGGCAAAAGCATGGCACAAGACTTGCATTTACAGACTGTAGGATTTAATCCAAGATTAAATGCTGCAACAGCCCTGGCACCCTAACCTTAGGCTTCTGCTTGGGCTTGTCCTGAGGATAAAGGAGAAGAGGCACGTTAGCCATGAACGGGGATGCCAGCTCGGAGAAATCCAGCTCTGGGATCTTGTTGGTCTGGAGCTGCTTCTGGAGCTTCATTGCTGCAAGGTGCTTCTGAAGGGACTGGCACAGAGCGAGGGCACTGCACACAACCTCAGGTTTATCCTGGGGGAGACAAGATACACACATAAAACTCCAAACTGATGAACTTTTGAAGTTCAGGGTAGACAGTCATTCAGCTGTAACACAGTAAGACAGGGAAAATGTTTCATAGCAAGGAAGGAGTCTTCAAACTAATAGTACCGGTGATCCACGCAGGATCGAAGGATCATATGCACAACCTCAAGCAGAAGAGAAATTTGGGCATCAACAGGAACACAATTTTTAATGCCAACAGCTGGAAATCGTTATCTACTTACCAGCTCTTCCTTGATCATATCCATGATAACTGGTAGGTAGGAGTCCACAATTTCTTTGCACTCGGAGACGAGGCCTGGGTCGGGAAGAAACTCGCACGTCTTTTCCAAGTAAGAGCGGATCTCATCCTATGAAAGATGAGGTGAGCAGAGATAGATTATCTCCCTCTCAAATACTCCTTCCATTCCCAAAATGCACAATGCAAAGCCTGAAACAAGCTCCTCAGACTCAGGCAGGTCCAGGCAGCAATAAGCAAAACTAGAATGAGTTTCTACACTACAGATACATTTTCCCCAGGTCTGGACCTTCTTTGAGACCCTGCGAGTGCACAAACACGTCACACTGCTCGTGTGGCCTGCACAGTCCAGCCTTACCAGAACAGAACTTACAATTAAGAGGAGAAAGTGAACTTCTGGGCTCATGGGATAATGACTCATTTACACAAAGTACTCTCAGGTTGACAAAAGAAAAAGGGAAGCAGCGCCCACAAACCAAAACAAAGGTCACTCAGTGTAACCGCCCACTCCTAGAGACAGCAGTACCCCAGCTCTTAATATCAATGTCCCCACTGGCACAAGAACGACTTTATTAAGCATCTACAGTCAGTCAGGGATGTGTTGAGGCATGGGAAGCTAAAGAATTTGTTAATTTCTGAACCAGCAGTCTGTTTAAAAACCTGTTTCCATGTACTCTAGTCCCTTTCAACATCTGCTGCACTTAGGTTAGGAAAACAACACAGAGGACTCTTTTGCCCCCTCCCCACCAGATCTTGAAACCCAACAGTGTTTTGGGGTGAGGAGAAAAGGAGCTCTGCTTACCTCAGTGCCATTATCCTTTAAAACTTTGCCAGCAACAGTCACAAGCTCCTTACACAAGTCACAGGGAATACTGCTCTGGAGAGAGGAGCAGAGAGTTACTTGGAGAACGAATTAAGTGTCTGAAAGAGCAGAGCGTGAACAACAACACAGAGAACAAACATTACATCTGGAATTAAGGAAGAAACACTGGTTGAGGCCAGGCTGGGAAGAGGTATTTCTAAACAAAGAGTGAGGCTATTTCAAGCATGTCCAGCTACAGTTTCATCAGTAAACCAATGCTCTGTGAAGAAGCTGGCATGCTATCACTTGCTCATTTCACCTCCTCCCAGTCCCTTGAAATACAAAGCTGACTGCCCCAAGACACCTTCTCCTTTTACCTTTTCCTTCAGAGAGTTCATACTTGCTAGAAATCTTACAACATTTCAGGCTGCTTTAGCCACTGTAGCTGTGCTCTGACATTCCTCCCTTCCCCTAATTTTCCTTAAATTGAAGTATCTCTGCACAGACAAAGCCAATGTGGACTGAATGCATCTGTAAGTAAAACACCTTTTTCTCCCCTAGAAAACTGTGAAGCAATACTCAAACTGCAGCTACATCTAGTAAAGCAGCCCTCACACTCAGTGCAACCTGAAAAGCTGCATTAAATGTAACATTTGTACTATTATTTACTGTCATGCCTTCCCTAATTTAGCACATGCTGCATCTTTTTGGGAGTTTAAACCTTTGAGAAAGAACCCAAAGGAACACACAGCCTTGTCGTAACAATTGCTCAGGTTCAGAAAAGACTCCCACGAATTAGGAGTCAGTAATAATACAGAGGAACAAGTGAAATCCACTAGCTCCATTCCATACATTGCTGGGTGATTGTGCAACAGGTCATGGGAGAAGTCAGCAGACGAGTTGTGCAAGGCAGAGCAGTGAGAGAAAAGCAAACTTTATCCAGCGCCCAAATTAAGGCAAAGCAACCTCCGCAGAGTCGGATGCAGCACTTAACTCCAATCAGAGACTTCAGAAATCTTCCTCAGCGTGTGGAAAGCAGCCACCTGAGCCCCAGGTGGGCCTGGCAGCTCACTTACCACAGCAGGCTTGTTCCAGACGTTCTGCTGGCAGTGTTTCACTGCCCCGCACTGCGAGGCCGTGCGGATGCTCTGACACCACACCTCCGGCCCCTTCACGCACTCCTTCTGCCACAGGACAGGGCTTGCCACCGCTGCAAGAGGGAGCAAACAGAATCAGCCTTGCCAGCCGCAAAGCAAGCAGGTTAACACCCTACAGAATAACCCTCCTGTTTATTAATGTTTTTCACATTTCAACCCAGAAATTTTTGGCCTGTCCCAAACACAGGTTGCAGAATCAAATTTAAAAAAAAGAACAAACAAAACCCTGGAAAAAGCTGTAAAGGTTTAACTCCCCAAGTCTGAGCACCTCAGCAGTCCGTTCCCATTCCATCTACCTTTTGTAACGAAAAAATTAAAACTCCCAAAATATAAAACCTCACTTTGCTTAGCACACAAGAACTACTGTTTGAAAGAGAAAAAACTGCTCATTACATTTATCTGCCCTACAGAGAGCTGATTCCCAAAGCTACGACCTCCCTGTTCTCCTGCCCTACTGGCCCTTCAGCTCTGAACCAGCTTGTAATTGCTGTCTGCATTCCTCCTCCCACATGAAGCATGCTGTTCTGACACAAAAAGTGAGAGAGTGAGGAAAGAAACTAGATTAGAAGCCACAAGAATGTACACACTGCATGGAAGACTTCAGAGCAGGTACAGACCAAAACACTGACCATAAACAGAAAGCTTTAAGAATGTTCTTAAGGAATGTTCTATCACACTTTTTAAACTCACTAAATCTATTTAGACTTCCTTTTTCTCTCTTGGTCAGGTCTTCCAACTGTGTACAGAAACATCTAAGGTGGGGAAAAAAAATGTACCAGTCCTTTTTTGGACATTACCTCCCATCCCATGTGGGACTGCCATGCAACCTATGAAGCTTTCAAGTAAGATACAGAATATTTTTTCTTAACAGTCCTGGTAAAGAAATGTTAAGTATCTTCACTATGAAGTAATCAGTAGGACAAGTGAATCAAATGCATGTTTTTGCTGACTTTCCAAGCTTTTTTTTTTTTTAATTGTGCTGCCTGGATCTGACACCAAACTTCTCTCAGTTCCTAAAAACATCCTATCTGTCAATAAGCTGTTTCACAATGCTCCACACTGCACTAACCAATCAAGAAACAAATCCTAAAATCCTGCAGCAGGCAGGCTCCAAAGAAATCCACCACAGTCCAAGTCTACAGGGCACTGCTGCCAAAGTTTACAAAAATTTAAAAAAACTAAACATAAAGCCAACCTGTTCAAACCTATTAGCTGTACAAGTGTGACATTTACACCAAATGCTGTTTGCACATCACAAAACCCTGCAAAATTACACTGTCAGCCACGAGGTTACAACAGACAATCACTTTCCCATTTCTCAAGCCCTGTTCTAGGCAATTAGAGGATCGATTTAAAGCTGAATTACCAGCACATCTACAAGGTACATGGCCAGCACTCATCAAACAGCCACATAAGCACTGCTTTATGGGTGGCATTGTGCAGCCTTCTCAGCTGTTGATTTATAAAGCCTGTTTACACTGGATTTCAGAGGAATGACCCACTTATTTTTAGAAAAACGTGCTTTGCATGCCTGATTTTTTTTTACACGAGAGCTTGAAGCTTGTCACCCTCTCTCCCAGTAAAGAAAAAAATCATATTCATTGCATATTGTTACTGAGCAGGACAGCACACTGGTAGTGCCTGGCAGACTGCAGGAGCAAGACTTCAAAGCTTCTAATAATGTATGGTTAGCAAAATATTTACAGCCTATTCTAAACTCCAGCATTATTGATCTGGAAGCCCTAAGAATAGTTAATTTTCAGAGTCAGACTGGCCAGCCAAAGAGCTGGAAGCTCTGGCAGCATGACAATAAACAAGAATACACTTGGTTGAGGGAAAGTTATTCTTCTCTTTCAGATACTGGCATTGAACAGGGGTAGGAAGGCTCTGGAAGGAAGAGTCAAGCTCTGAATGAAGTCAGTCCAGACCTGGACTTTAAACAGTGGAATCAAGGATTCCCAGCTAATTACAAGTACAGCTTTTAACCTATGCCTTTATCAAAAGACAATTACTCCTCCTACACTGAAACATACTGTAAACTACAAAACTGAACTACACAACTCCAATAATAGTTATTCCAAGCAGTCTCTCAAACTCTTGATTTAGGAGAGTGTTTTAAAGCCAAATGGAAGCATTCATGCTGTAACTTGCATTGGTTTGATCAGGCTCTTAGTGAGCTTTCAGGTTTTTTTGATGTTTTTACTTCTAAGATCTTGTCACTGTATGACTTTCCAGATCTGTAGCAGCTTCAGCACAACATCTTGTTCCCTCTTCCTCACAACCTTAACAATAGATCATGACTATGTGTATGACAAAAATCCTGTGCTTCATATTTATTCTTATTTATCAGCTTTGCTGGCTGTGTGTCAAGACAAGTCTAAATTTTATGTTTTCAGCACAGATCTTTCCAGTCAGACAGTGACTAAGCAAATTTGTTTGTTAGGGCCACACATGGCTGGCACATTTTAGAGCAGCTACAGAATAAAGATGACACATGCTAATCATGGCTTCTTTTCTGACACCTTCCACAGTGACTTCAAACACAGTTAAATATTTATTATATTTTCGTTCTGTATGATGGGGAAGTACTTTTGTGTGAAATGTTGTATCTATTATGAAAGGATGCACCTTCACTGCAACAATATCCATCCTCCCTTTCTGAACATTCTGGGAAAAACAGAAGCAAAGCTAAAAAAAACTCTGCATTAATTCAGATCCTGCAGATTCAGAAAAGAATAGCTGAAACTCTCTACTGTTACCACTTTTTTCTCTTTTAGCTTGTTCTCCTGCTTAACTATGAAACAGAATTTTTCCCTCATATATTAACTTAAATCACAACAAAAATAAACATGTTAGTGAAGTGTGTCAAAACCTTGTGCTGTCTCAGAAAAAATACTTTTGAGTTTTAACTGTTCCCTCCAAACAGCCTTTGCTACAAAAGGAGCAACACCTCAACATGGTATTTCATATCCCCAGCACAGCAGCAACCCAAGAGAAAGCAAAGCACCATCAGTTGCCTCACACAGCTCTCAGTGCTTGATGCCTAAACCCAAGGGAATTAATTTCTTTGTTATCTCTGGCACCTCTTTATTTTAGATATTGTTCTTTACCTAAGGTCATCCATTTTTTTAATAGATTTCTCCTTTCTCTGCAGATCAGCTCTCAATAGTCTTTTAAGAGTTTCCCACCAAGACCTGTTCCCCCCATTTCCTGAGGTTCTTGCAAGGCAAGTTCTTGCATTTTCAGAGCATCAAACAACTTTATCTGTGAAGGCAAAGGTGTTTTTTTACTCATCCTCTTCACTGGTTTCCCCCTGTCTGAACCACTCCAGATGTGACTTCTTCAATTTAATTAAAGAATAAAAAACAACAGCAAAAAAACACCCTTCGCTTTACCAAGTTTATCCTAACATACAGACACAAATTTGGGAAATAGAGTTGATGGCCCCCTCAGAAATTATCACCTTTTCCACTTGGCTTATAGAGCCACACACGAGAGCACAGCTCAGTTCTTCACTCCTCTCCAGGTAACAGGAACCTAAAAGGAAGGAAGCTTATAATGTCTGGATTACCATTCTGCAAGGACAGCTGCAGGAAAACTGCCAGGCAATTATTACCTTTCTTGGAAAACACCTTCCCTTCCCTCAAGCATTTGTCTCTTCTTCCACACAGAGCCAGTCTGAATTTTCTACCCTATTCTCAGAAAAACATCCTAAGGAATCCCCTCCAAAGCTGCACTAAAGCTACAAAAGAGACTTAGAAGTTAACACCTTATGTAAGCATCAATGAACACGGATTCTGAGGGGCCAGAGCAGATTCCCTAAAGAGCCAAAGAATGAACCAGGAAACAACCATCCAGAACACAAAGAAATTCAACCTGAAGACTCCAGCCTGCTCCAAATCCAACTGCTAGAAAAACCCTTGGTTACAGACAAATTAATCTGCAATCTGGGAAAAAAATATACACAAGGAAAGAGTGAGCTGCTGTTCAACTCAACGGATTGAAGTAAAATGCAAAGATCATTTAGGGTGCTGTCAACTCTTTTGCTTTTGTGACAGTCCAACCTGCCTAAGTGTATTAAGCTATTCATCAGGAAGGATGTTATTCCCAGGCTGTCCTACTTACAATGTTAAAAAATAAAAACACAATTCATTATCTCCCAGAGACACCACAGACCAAGTGAATGCATCAGCCTCTGCCATCTGTGCTCTGTCACTGACTTTTCCCCAGGTCCTTTGAGACTTGCAAAAGCAAAGCCTGTTTAAGTTAAAGAAGTCAAGAGGGATCAACTTCTCTTCACCAAAGCTTACAAAGTGTCAAGAAGCAAAGGAGTGACCCCAACCTGAAGTTATCTGAAGGGCTCGACACTCCACAGCCTCTCTGGCAGTTAATGAGTAAAACTTCAAAAGTTGTGACCACATCACAGACCAGTGACTCTTGCCAAAGGGCTCCTATGCCTCTGGATTAATGAAGCAGTAAAGTAATCACGACATCTGAGGGATTACAGGCAACATGAAGAAAAACTGAAGGAAACATGGCTAGCTGTTATCAGCATTCCAGTTAAAAATGAGTCTTCCTGTCCAACATCTATTGATGGAAAACCAAGCTTGAAACTTTCCTAATTAGTGTGATGGGCAAGAAACGAGTTTGGAGTTAACACCACAACCAGGCTCTTCCTCAAAGCTGAGAACTCATTCTCATTTTGGCACACTGCCTCTGCCTCAGGTGAACACAAGCATGGCATGAGAAGCAGTTTGTGCAGGTACAAGTAAACAGAATAAAGTTAAACACAGCAGAGAACTGGATAAGCTGGGACAGTAGAAGTACCCCTAAATTCTCCTAGGTGCCTGCAAAAGCATGATTTCCAAGCTGGCCAGATGTTGCCAAGCAAGGCCTGACTGCTGACATTTTTCTATGGCAGAATCCAGAAGAGATAAGTGGATGTTCAAGGGCACCTGGTAGTCATCAGGACTAAGTGACCCCATAAAATATGCTAAGATATTCCCAAAAAGTTATGAGCAGCACTTTTCCCTGCAGAAGATGCCTGCAGAAATACTCTAAAATGTTTGGGGCATACTTGTGGTCCATCTCAATTCTTTCTGGTTTTGTTCTGAGGGTTTGTTGTTGCTTTTTTTTGAGGGGACACAGGGGACAGACTTCATGCAAGTCTCTGCAGAAATCCTGTATTTAACATTCCTTTTTCACCAGACAAATATATCCACAGCACAAAGACTGGGAAAATCTGCTATTAGGCATCTGACACCAAACATTGCCCCATGACCAAATACAGAGAAGCACTGCCCTAAAATACATACACACACTTCAATGTACCCTTTTTTAATTGCAAGAGGAACTCTAAAATTTTAGTAGCAGCAGCAACTGAATTGCATTTAAAAGCTGCTCCATTAAAAAAAAAAAAAAAAGAAAGTCCTTTAAGAAAAAAAATAAACTTTTTTTGTCATAGAGTTCTAAGGCATTGCCCCCAAGCTGCTTTGAAGAATCAGATCTACATGAGATACAGAAACAAAAACCTATGGCAGGCAGCAGTAACTGGTCCTGCTTCCCCCACAGATACAAAACCAAGGTGTCCCTGCATTTTATATCAGAAAAGCCTTCCCTGAAATAGCACAGCCCAACCTCCTGGGGAGGCTCAGCTGATATCAGGTGACACACCCAGTTTTGCTGACAAGCTCCCTCTCTCTTGCTCCAGCCTCCACATCCCCTGGGTGTTTGGAGGCTCCAGAGCAGCTCCTGTGCGGTGTGTGAGCAGAGCGGAGCTGCAGAAAGGGCTCGGGCAGCACTGGGCCAGGCGTGACTGGGAGCTGGCAGAAGGGCTGGCTCAGCTCCTCCAGACATAACCAACAGCAACCCTTTCTATTTATACCTGCCTGCTATAAACAAGGAGGGGATTGTGCAAGGGCAGGTTTACACAGGGCACATGACAGCTGCGCTATCAAAGCACCGGTTTCGCTGTGTGACGGCCTGACGCTGCCTCACAGACACAGTTACTCCTCCAAGAAAACACGGATTTTATTTCTATGCCATCACAGCACCATTTAGGTTGGAAAAAGCCTCCAGGACCATCAAGTCCAACCTGTGATCAATCATCACCTTGTCACCCAGACCACAGCACTGAGTCCAGATGTTTCTTGAACGCCTGCAGGGATGGTGGCTCCACTGCCTCCCTGGGTAGCCAATTCCAGCACCTTTCTGAGAAGGAATTTCTCCTCATTTCCAACCTGGACCTACCCTCCAGACCCTTCCCCAGCTCCATTCCCTTCTCTGGACACGCTCTAGCACCTCACTGTTCTTCTTGCAGCGAAGGCCCAGAACTGGACACAAGATTTGAGGTGTGGCCTTGGCAGTGCCCAGCACAAGGGTCCCGCTGTCACTGCCCTGGTCACACTGGACACACCACTGCTGGCACAAGACACCTTCCACTCTTCTCCTAATTTAATCTGCAAGGCTGGCTGCACCAGCCTGACTTTGTTTTTTTTTTGTTAGAAACCACCTTCATATCATAACAAGCTTGCAAACTACAGAAGAGTCCAATTATCTGCTTTATCCATATCCTCAAGAAAATTCAAGTCAGACTACAAATTTCCTGTACCCAGATGCTCTGACCAGTGTTTGCTGGAGGAATTACACATTAACTCGAATCCTCCTTCCTTACAAGGTTTTAAGTCTACTCTTTTAGGGGAGGGGGGATGTGAAAAAAATCATATCCTCAAAGTTTTTACTTTCCACTCCCAGCTTAACTTTTAATTTAGCAAAAGGGGGGGAAAATACTCAGTTAAACAGAAACCAAGTCGTGCTTTAACAGCACACCCAGCCTTCCTCCTCCCTGCCTCACAGACAAGGAATAATCAGAGTGCACATCAGTAGTCCGGAGATGCCAGGACCTGTACACCCTGCTTTAATTCCTCCGTGTCTCCCTTAAAGGGAAGATGCACAGAAGCCCTGTAAGTAGGTCAACCAAAAACCCTCACAGCCTGTAAGGCAGCCAAGCGACTCCATTAGGATCTGACAAGGGTGGCTGAATTTTTGCACAGCTAATTAGCCAGCTCAGCAGACGAAAACGGTGTTTGGGGCTGTCACAGCAAAATCTTCAAGAAAATCTGCACGGTAGGTGAGGGAATGAGCATTCATAACAGAGCCCTGGTGAAAAAAGACAGCTGTTTATTTGTGTTAAAAGAGTGACTTCCTAAGGAAAAACAGGCCTGACTAGTCTCCTGCTACCCTCAGCTGCATACCAAGCCTCTAACAGGTAGGCCAAGTGAACTCTCACTGCTGAACTGGTTTCTCATTACAATTTCCCTAAATACACTAATGGGAAAGCTGGTGGATACTTCAAGGTGAAGCCTTTTCACTTTCACAGCGCAAAAAACTGCAATGATTTCAGCGATTTGGAAACAGTCCCAGGAGTGGGAACTGATGGCAGCTAATTCAGCACAGAGCAGACTCAAAGGACACTGTGAAAGCACATAAACATGCAGAGTGAAAGCTGATATTTGCTTTCTTGCTTGAAAAGTCTGAGATAATCCATTAAACTGTCTGCATATCAGCATACTAAATATTATCAGTATATCTAGGGGAAGGTGTGCCTGTCCTCAGCAGAGGGTTGGAACCAGATGACCTTTAAGATCCCTTCCATCCCAGGCCATACTATGATTTTATGCCAGTAAAACTACAATAAAGTACAAGTCTCACATACAATCATGAAAAATTCCACAGGATTATTTACCATGCCAGCTGGTTACTCCTACGGCCTTTTAAATAGTCAGTCGTGCTTTTTCTTTTCCGCTGACTTTTGAAATGCTGCAGGTTAAACTTGTGAGCATATAAACTTTAATAAAAAAAACAGTCTAATTTAGAAGAAAATTCTCGAAGTAACAGCGCACATCACTGTGTAAGTCCTTACATTTTGGGGTTTCTAGCTATCCCATCCTGCAGCCTAAAGGAGTATTACCATTCAGACTATGAATAATTTCTGTACCTCTGTCAAGCTCCTGCAATGTACAAAACACAAGCACTGCATTTTCTAACCTCTGGTCCTACAGCGAAAGGGAGACGATCATCCATTCTTCCCCCCCATCACTTCCACCTCAGCAACAACAGGTAACGAGACAGCGAGCAGCAAAAGCGCTGGAATTTTCCATATGGAGCAGAACACAACAGCAAAGCAACCTCCCGCCATCTGCAAGAGGATTAGCAGCCATCTATCTATCCCTGAAGTGGCGGAGATAAACAGCGCTGCTGGCAGGAAAAAACAGTCCCTCACAATTGTCCCCAGCAGCGCGGGGTCCGAGCTGCCCGACTCGTGTCGGATTCGGGCCCACACGGAGCCCGGTTCCATCGGGAAGTCACTTCCCGACCAGCAGCGGGAATGGCCGGATCCTCAGGGGGACTCCCCCCCTTCTCCCAGCCTTTCCCTGGCGCTATTTTTGGGCGACTCTCCCCGCCCCCAAACACAGCCTTTCCATCCCAGCCACCCCGAAGGCGCCCTCGAAACCCCCACTCTCCCCCACCCTCCCTCATCGCCGCTTCCTCTGTTTGGGATCTGGGAGCGGGCCCTGCCGGGGGAATACAAACAGCGCTAGGAGCGTCCTTCGCCCCCTCCGCGCTGCCCTCCTCCCGCGCACGCTGGGCGCTCGCTGAACTTCTCCCCGAGCCCGCCGGGGCTCAGCTGGGTGGGGAAGGGGCTCGGGAGGCGGAGGGCAGCGCTTACCGGCGGCCAGGAGCCCGAGAAGGCTGAGGAGCCCGAGGATCAGCGGCCGCGCCATCGCTCCACCTCCGTGCCCGCCTGCAATGCGGCGCCGCCGGCACCGCCCGCACCCGCCCTTATATAGGGGCAGGGGCGCGCACGCGCGCACACCGCCCCGGTCACGCGCAAGGGATGGCGGGAGCTGGGCGGGAGGAGCGGGGGGCAGGGGGTGTGAGGCGTCTGAGGGGGGCGTAAAATGGCGGCGGCAAGTTCAGGAGGCCACGGCTCTCCGGACCTCCCCGTCCCCACTGCCACTGGAAACGGCGGTGTCTGGCCGGGAAGGAAAAAAAAGCCTTCAAGGCGATTTTTGCTTCCACGGGCGCTGCCATGAGGCGGTGGGGGTCCCAAAGGCAGGAGTCACCCCACATAGACCAGCTAGGCTGGTTGAGGCACACACCAACATGGAGACGTAGTGTTAAGGGGTTGGAATGCACCTTTTCCAATCGGCTTCCCACTGGGCCAGGTTGGTAAAGGCTGTCTCCCACCTGGCTTTGAACAGTTCCAGGGATGGTGCATCCACAAACCTCCCTGTGCCAGTGCCTCAACTCCCTCACAGTAACAGAAGTTTCCTCCTAATATCCAACCTCAACTACCTCTCCCTCAAATTGTACCCATTCCTCCTTGTCCTGTCACTACAATTGCTGCTGAAGAATCCCTTCCCAGCCTCCTTCAGGCAGTGGGATGTGCTGTGACGTCTCCACAGAACCAAACATCATGTTGGGTAAGTGCCACCGCAGTGCTTCCCATCTTGCTTGGGAAGCAATGGGAATGCTGGTTTTACCTTGCCGTGCAGGGAAGGCTGCCTGTTGTCACTGGCATCCCTGTGCTCCAAATGAACAGCAATTAAAAGTATAATTAAGAACAACAGCCTGGATTCACTTGCTGGTTTTCCCAGCCTCTTATTCCTGCCTTGCCCCTTGCACTGATTCAGCTCACTGGAAAAACAAACTAACCCAGAGGAAAAAAAAAAAAAGCAGTGTTTTCCTGACTGGATCAACAAACTGAACCTGCTCAGCTGAGGGACAGGGCAGAACCCTTGTGGGCTCTCCAGGACTGGGCAGAGCAGCCAGACCAGCTCGCCTCTGCATCTAAACCCACACTCAAGGCTTGCTGTGGCTGCAAGAAGGGCCCTTGATAATGCTTCCCACAGCCTGGGGGATCTGGGCATCCCCTGTGGCCTCAACATAACGCAAACTTATCCCATCTAAAGAGCTTGGCCTCTACCCAACTTATCCTGCCCAGTTCATGGGGAGCTTCCAGGTACTGACCTTCATTTGAGAGCACACAAGTTTTTACCTTGTTAGGTCCTTACCTACATGTCCATTTTTCAAAGACCAGACTTGCTGATAACATTTAAGGTTTACTTGCCTTAAAGGTTAGGAGGAAGCGAATCTGTTCTGTTTCACTTTGCCAGGCTATACCAAACAGCGTAACACACATTTCTCCTTTTCTTATAAGGTCCTTTTAAAAGGTCCTTATAAAAAAAAAAAAGCTAAGAAGTTACCCCAGTTACAGTGATTTTCTTCACAAACCACATCAGGAGAACTTAATGCTTACACAGGGCCTTTGCCCCTCCACAAGTGAGCACAGATTTATTCAGAGCCTCCAGAACCTCTGCTATCACCACCATCAGGAGCCAGGCTCTTAGGTAATTCCCAAACTGGAGCCAGGTGCACCCTGACTGAATCAACGAGGCAGAAAGCCACCCTCAATTTTGGCCAGACTAAACAAGCAACCTTTACTCTGGCTCTAAAGCCACCTTGCCTAGGCAGGGCTCAGCGCACTGCCCTTATCTCGTGAGCGTAAAAAAAGTGTTGACGAGGCACCTCAACTTTCCAACCATCAGCCAGCTACTAACCTAGGAAAACACACACCAAAAAATAAAAGAGCTGCATGAAGAATATTTAAAAGGTGGTTAAGTAAGACTGTCTGGAATGTGAAAGCTATTTCAGCAGGCAGGGTGTTTTTCTTTCTGGGAGCTGAAGGACAGGGAGAAGAAGGGAGTAGATTGGAGCTAGCAGGTTCTACCCCCAATCTGTTATCATTTCAGGCTAGCCCAGGTTTTCCTGGAGCTTTGCCAGTTCCCATTGATTTGGGACCTTTTTTTTTTTTCCTCTCTCAAGCACAGAGCACATAATATTTGGGAATAACTAATTGTCTCCGTGACTTAGCTTTCCTGATCTAGCCACATTGTCTGCTAGTTTCTTCACTTAAACACTGAATTAAACAAAATAAAGTTGCATCAGGAGTTCAAGTACCAGCTGTCTGCTGTGGATATTTGGAAGAGTGGGAAACTCCCAAGGATATCTCAGCCTGTTGGGACCAGGCCCAGCCCACAGATGTGAGCTGAGACCTGGCACTGAGGATCTGCCTACCACCTTCTGCTTCTGCTGAGATTTGAGGTTTTTCCTGAGGACAAACCTCCCAGATGAGATACCAGATAAGGCTTCTCAGGAAGGATCGTGGCTTGTCTGCAGTGACATACAGCTGAGTCACTTGGCTGCAGCTGAGGGAGAAGGAGGCCTCCCCCAGCCTAAGCTTGGTTTTTAGCCCCGTTTTCTGGGAGGCGCACATGGAGAAAGCGAGTAGGAAGAGCTCGGAAAGCTGCAGCCAAGTGAGGGACTTTCCTGCAGCTAAACACATGACTCACTTTGCAGCTGCCTCCCCTACCAGCCTGTTGGACTGGGCCAGCACCAGAGCCCTGCTGGTTTGGATGCTCAGTTTTGTTGTGCCTACAGCACACAAATTCCTTCCACGTCACCTCGCCCTCCTGGCACCCAGTTCTTCGCTTTGCATAAGTGGGGCACGTGAGGAATCTCTCTTTGGCAATCCTGGGAGGCTGGCCAGAGGCCCCTGCAGGCTCTGGTTTTGCAGCCGCAGCCAGCTCTGCAGGAGAAGTGTTCTCTTTGCAAAAGAAAAAAAACCAAAACAAGTGAAATAAATAAAGAGAGGCATTTTCCGCAGCAGCCTGGCTTTCAGACTCTTGCATTTCCACTCTGGAAAAGTGTCTGCAGCAGCAGCAGGAGGAGGAGAAGAAGCAAAGCCAGCCACAAATTACAGCCTGACAGCCTCGTGCAGAGCCTTGAACACGTTTGAAGTTGATTCCAGCCCAAGAGCAGCCTCCCTGTGATTCACCAAATGGTTTGGCTTGCGGGTCCTCCTGGAGTGGAGACAGACACACACACACACACACCCCCCCTTCCTCCCCACTAACAGGCTGCAGAGAAGTAGCTCCTGCTCTGATATTCTTCCCAGGGCAGAAAGCATCAGAGCATGTTCCAAACGGGATGGCAGTTCTGCAGGGGCTGCATCCAAGGGCAGAGCTGCAGGTCAGCAGCACCAGCAGCTCTGCCAGGGTACATGGGACCTGCCCCACACACAAAAAAGAAACAACCAAAAACCACAACCCTGACCCACAGAAACAGATGGTTCTGGACTGGATCGGGGTCCTGAATCAGCCCAAGGTGCAGAGAGCAGCGCATGATGAGCCAGCTGGGCTGTAAGAGCGAGACAACAGCAGCTTCAGATTGACACAGAGTAGGTTTAGGTGAGGAAGTAGTTCTTCCCCGAGAGGGGCACAGGCTGCCCAGAGAAGCTGTGGCTGCCCTATCCCTAGAAGTGTTCAAGGCCAGGTTGGACAGGGCTTGGAGCACCCCAGTCCAGTGGAAGGTGTCCCCACCCATGGCAGAGGTTTGGAACAAAATGGCCTTCATGGTCCCTTCCAACCCAAATCACACTGTGATTCTGTGACCCGACACATTCTCAGTCTCTCGGCCCCTGGCACCAGCACAAACAACCACACACTGCCGAGCCCAGCAGCTGATCTGGCTTTAGGAGTGATCCCTTCCTCACCCCAGGCAGTTTTTTGCCTGGATCCGGTTCTCTGTCTGAACGCCTGTGGCACAGCACGGGGGTGAAAGCGTTGAGGACCGGCCCCCTTTGGCAGCCGTGCCACAGCAGAGCTCTCAATTAACACTGCCATGGTCACAGGCTGCGTTCCTTCCCACGTTCAGCCCAGCCACAACTTAATTATCAAAAGGGGTCACATCAAGTACACTGGATTTTCCCAGCAAAGCATAACATAAAACCTCAAATCACTGCAGCTAATTCTCATTTCAGTATTTCCTTTGTCAGCTGTCACAAGTTGTGCATTTTAGTTGCAAGCTGTATTTTGTTGCCAGGTTTCCTCAGCATTTTAGGTACTACTAACAGGGATTAGACTCCTATTTCAAGGTAAACCATATCCCAAGGCAACTGATACTGCAAGTAGATCAACACAAAGATCATCAGCAGCCGTAAAGGCTTTGCCCTCATGAACCAGGATTTCTGACCAGCTCTAGCAAGATCTGGAAGTGCAACAGAGTTGCCAGAAAAGCAGATGATTCCTCCAAAATAGAAGGGAATCAACAGTGCAGCACCAGCTCATCAATGTTTTAAAGGATATGCACCAAGATGCAGAATTCTGTTCCTGCTCCCATTGTGTCATCTTGTCAGGGCCATAAACATCGAGATTGCAGCCAGATAAATCTCTGCCACAACGTTTGAAGCAGGGTTTCTTTTTATAAATGTAAAGTAATATGTTTCTCTAAATCCTATTTGACCCAACCCCCAAAAAATTTAGAACTATACACCTAGGCTATCCAGGAAGGAAAAAAATGAAAATGTATAATAGATCTTAAAATATATTTCGATACAAATATATAAAACAAAAAAGTATATACAAAATTGAGCTCCTTTCATTTGGTCTCTGCTTCATGGGTTTTCGAGGATTACACTTGGAAGTTGGTTTTTTTTCACTCAGAAGCACTTAGGGCTTTTTCAGAAGTGGAGGTTATTGTCATCCAGTGTTTTCCATCTGCTGTGACTCATTTTTGTTCACTCAGAAGTGATTAGATAATCACAGGACTCCAGGAGCTACGGCTTTAAGGAAAAGCACAAAGAATTACAGCTTTTGCAGGAAAAATAAGAGTTGGCAGAGAACAGCTACAAAGGCTGCTGTAAAGAACCAGACTGAGAAAACGCAGCCACCCCCCCGACTTTCTTCACACAGTTTCCTTCTCTGTTGAAATACTTGGTTTCTCTTCCTTCATTATCCAAAGCAAAAAGGAAGGCACAAAATAGAACATATTATTTGGGGAAGAAGGTGCAAAACAGAAGAGTTTGGGCCAGAAATAAAAGCCCAAGTAAGCTGGCCTCAAAACTTTAGATGAGCTAAGAGCTGATGCTTAGGAAAGAGAGAAAGAATAGGACAGGAAGATCATGTAGTTTAATATCTTAACAAACAGCCTGAAAAGTCAGGCAGTGATCACTGCTTTCCTGCTCACTGAGATTCTGTGCAAGGTCTACAGTTCTGGTTTTTTAGGTCACAAAAAGCATCAGGCAGCACCTCCTCACGTGTAACCTCACCTCAGCTGCACACTCACGGACTTTTAGGCCAGGCTGTGGATTTCAGTGAAGCTTGCAGCAGCAGCTAATCCCTGCGGCCAAAAGTGGCACGGGTTGGGATTAATCAAAGTCACAAGGCTGCAGGGGGGAAGTGGCAAGTGCAGCTCCCACCACAAGGTCTTTCTTCATCATACCAGTGGATACAACCCACGCCCAGAGTCGTGGGTATCTGAATAGCTGCCCTCTGCCCTGTTCTACAAAAGGGTAAAAATACAGCCAGAGACTCAACCTCTTTCTTCCACTGTCCCAGCTAAATCTGGGATTTTAAGCATTTGGAGCAACTTGCCCAGTGTGGTGTTCATCCCTTGCTTGCTCCAAGTCTGACAAGCATCCCACAGCAAACTTCCTGAGCCTCTTCTAGGGTTTCTTCAACTTCCAATTTCATAAAGCAAAAGCATGTTTCACTCTGGAGGAAAAAACACCAGGACTGTGGCACAAGGAGGGCAAAGAGCTATGATTTTTGGATTTTTGATTGGATTTTTGGATTGATTTGGATTTTTGACCTTTGGATTTCACAAGAGGATTCCCTGGAGCAACCTCCTTTCCTGTGTCACTCACACTGCAACAGCAGCTGGGGAAACATTGGAGCATCTCCTCCAAACAGCAAACACAGGCAAGAGAGATGCTTTATGAATTCCATGGGCAGTGCTGACTAATGAAGTATTGGCCTCCTGGTTTTCCATGGCACTCACAGTGGAAGCCTGCAGCCTGGTTTTCCATGGCAGTCACAATTTCCATGATTATCACCTCATGTGTGTCTTTACACTTGCTCTTCATAGGAAAAAAAAAAATAAAAAAAATCTTATTTTCACCGTCAGTTTGTTAATCCTGGCCCTAAGAAAGTCAGCATCACGTACCCACACAAGCTCAGCTACTGCCAGGAAATAGCTGGAGCAAAACTCACCATTCTGCCGAGCTTTGTTTGCCATGGTGAACGTCAAAGGAGAAACAAAACCCTTTTTATCCTTCCCCAGGGAAGGGCAGAGAGGTGTAGGAGTTAGCATTCATCCTCGGGCACTGCCAGCCAGTCAGCTGCAGAACAAAAGCATGGCTGAGCCCATGGAAGAGAGAGGAAAAAAGCACCAAAAACCCACTCTGTCAAGAGCAGCAAGTGATATTCCTGGCTTAATACACTGGGTCACACCCAGCACTTGTGGAAGGACAGAGGGGAAAACCAACCCAAGGTACCTACTGAAAAATAACCATCCCTATTTCCCCTCACTGAGCTACTGCAGCTGCCTGTTTAAACTTACCCAACAGCTGCTTCCCGTCAGGTTGGAATTGTCATGCTCAGCTGCAGCTG
This sequence comes from Cyanistes caeruleus, assembly GCF_971803275.1. NCBI lineage: Eukaryota > Metazoa > Chordata > Aves > Passeriformes > Paridae > Cyanistes > Cyanistes caeruleus. The sequence goes on along the minus strand of NC_141708.1, from coordinate 35,080,708 downwards.
GTCTCTTTCTGTGCTCCTTTAGTGGGAGGACAAGGTTCAGAACCATGTTCTGTCCTTGCTAGCAGATCTGCAAATGAGATTTAACTAACACCAAGAAACATGGAAACTGTTTTTTTCCATAAAAATGAAGATTATCAGGTTTGAGCTGCTCCTGTTTCACAGGGAAGCGTAGAAAGCAAACAGGTTTTGCTCTTATTTGGTTTTCCTGATGCTGCCTGGGGCAATCAGAAGATACATGGAATTTTGTAGTGATTTCTAGTAAAAGCATCTGGGTTTCCCCAGCTTGCTCTGAGCAGCTGTTCCAGTGACAGCCTCCCTGCTGGCAGCAGTGGTTCCTGCTGCAGGTGTCCACACAAAGCAGGTGATCTTGGTGGACTCACCCTGCTGTGTCCCTGAGACCCGTGGGTTCATGAGCAGGAGAGTCCTGCCGTGTGTCACACACATCTCTCATTCCACAACACACCTTTCAAATGACACCCACCACGACTAGAGCAGCCGAGGTGGGGAAGCAAGTTCCATCCTTGCAGGCTGCCAGGATGCAGCAGTGCCCTTTCCTACAGGTGGATCTTCCAGAGGTCCAGCTGCAGGGCTTGGCTGACCCTATGGACATCCCAGTGAACTCCCCAGGCTTCTGGGCAGATCCTGTCCTTTATCTGCTCGGGTGCTTTTGTTTCAGATTATTTTTTGGAAAGGCCCTTCTCTGTGATGAGCAAGGCTCCAAAGGTCCTGGTGTCCTCATTGTGTGCAAAGCAGTGGGGATTTGATTATCACCAAGCCAGAAAGATCTCCAGGCAGAGGTGTTATCTTCCCTTTGTACACAAGGCCCACAAGGCCACAGCATGACTTCAGGGGATTGTCAGAAGCCACCCAGGGGCTGGGTGGTGCTCACAGTGGAGCTGCTGCATGCCTGAGCTGGTGCTAGAAGGGGCTTTCCTGCATCACACCCTGGCCACGCACTCCTGCTGCTTCCCTGCGGAGAAACAGACTGACCCTGCATAGACCCGATCGGCTCCTGATCCAGCCAGATCAGGGGATCCAACTCTAAATTCCCCTTGCCAAGGAAAGGCAATAAAGGGAAAGATTACAGGCTCACTTTACTGCAGGTCTCACAAAGGGAGGGAGAGGGAACCTGTATCAGGGACAGAGAGCACAGGATGGTCCTTCCCCTGCATTAGGTGGATTTAAGCACCCCATGAAATGGCAGGGCCACAAAAAGATGAGATACAAATAACACATTAGGGCAAGGAAATAATGTTGCACCAATAAACCTCACTGATGAAAGCACTCAGCATGAGGAACCTCTTCCAGCCGAAGGCTTCTTGAAGTTTCGTCAACATTTGAGAACACCTTGATAAAACCACACCTTTTGATAAACACCTTGACACCAAGGGTTTGGCTTAGATATTAATAAGTCACTGTTGCCAGAATTTATTTCCATACTCTTAAGACTAGTGATGCTCTGGGTGAGGAGCAGAAGAGGACAGCCTGCAGCAGAGACCACACTTTGGTCTGTGCCTGTGGCTTTGTGTGGTGCTTCTCAAGTAAAACCCAGTGGGGCACCCTGGTTGAATAACTCAGCACCTGAATCACTCCTTGGGTTTTCTGGGTGCTCAGAACTTTCCAGTACAAAGTGGCTCTCACTTCCTTCTATTTGGAGGTGACAGAATGAGACAAGTCACGATTTTGCAGACATTTCCTCTCCCACTGAGGCCCAGAGTGGGTAACTGCTGCCATTTAGCACAATCAGCTCCTTTTTGCTGGGGTTTTCTCTTCACACACAGGCTGGTCAGAAAGAACCTAAATTGACCCTAAATTGAGTTCCCTTTCTTGAATGGTGTGTTGGGAAAGTAGGTTGGTCAGATGGGGAGTTTTCACGTTTGTAGAGGGCAGAGAGACACGGATTTTACCCAGCTGAGGGTGCTGCTGACCTTACTGAGATGCTGACAGCCACATGATGGCATTTTTTTCACTGCAGGGCTGTTCCAGAGCCGATGACACCAGTACAAATGCACCTGCAGCCTGCATCTGATCCCCCCATCTCTTCTCACTTGCCTTTTTTCCTCTGACAGAAGCTTCAAAGGCCAAACCAAAAAGCACAAGGCTTCCCACTCACCTGGGAGATCAGCAGACTGGCCTTGCTGGGATAGGGGAACATCAGAAGCTTTTTTTTTTACTGGTGGTACTACTTTAAGGTTTGCCAGCCTCTCTTCTTGAGAGAAATCCCCCTGGCTCAGCTGCTCTCATCATGTCAAAAGTGAATCTTTCGCGTTGCAGGTTTGGAAAGAGTTTGCGATGATTAAAAATAAACCAACTTCTTTATTTCGCTCTCAGCAGTTTTAGAGAAGCAGAATTGAAAAAGGAACAGAAAATAAGGTGGAGGGTCATTTGAAGATTCTGCACATGTTTGCGGGGGGCTAAAGGATGCAGAGAGGGAAGGGTGGGTGGAGCTCAGTCAAAAGCACATCAGCTGCCAGCACCTCGATTCCCACCCTCATTATGAAGGCTTGTTTTAATTACACCTGCTGCGAAAGTGGGGGAAAGTCTCTCTGGAGAGCTCAGATAATGGCATGTGCTGGGGCTGCACAAGCCAGACAGCTGGGAAAGCAAACATGAGGAATCAGCTGTGTCCACAGGTACTGGATAAAAACTGATAAAAGTATCAGTTCCCCGTGGAGAGCAGAACTCCTTCCTCGGGTGCTGAGCAGACAGCAAATCCTGCTGCCTTGGGGACAGCCCCTTTTGCTGGCTGTCATTTCCCCCAGCCCCTGGATCTCATCACCATGGCTGCTGTTCGGGCTTGCTGCCCTCTTCGTGGGCAATTTGCTCGTTCTTCTTTGATGGCAACAGCCTCTCCTCGCCAGCTGATGCAGCAGGAGAGCATCGTGGGTGGGGTGCGGGACATCCCTGGGGGAGTGAGTGTCTCAGAGTCGGTGAGACAGGAACAGGCACGGCCCGGGGGAGACAGGGGTGAGGCAGGGAGCAGACAGGAGCTTTTCTGCGTTAATCCCTAGAAGAGATGGGGAAGGAGGAACAGAAAAAGCAGATGTGGGGGCTGGCAGCGCTCGTTTTCCCCCTCCAAGCTGCAGGGCCGGGAAGCTCCCTGCGAGAGGAACCCGCTCCAGTAAGGGCTGTGAAAACTGGGACCAGTTCGCAAAGAGGCGAGGGAGCGGCAGGCGGTCGGCAGGTGGCAGCAGGAGAGCGGTGAGAGGAACAGCAGCCGCCCAGGGCTCGAAAATGGGCTAAGAAAAAGGAGTTTCCGAGCTTGGCTTTTTTTTTTTTTTACAGCCTTCTTTGACATAGGGACCCATCAACGGCAGGAAGGATGGAACACCGCGTTGATGGTTACAAGGAGAGAGGTTTCCCAGTAGGAAGGAATGGAAGTGTTTAATTATTCATAGGAACATAAAACAGAAGACAAAACAAACAAACAAAAAAACTAGAAAAGTTTCAGCTCTTGGTTCTGCATTCCAAAGGAAAAGGTGGGCAGCCTTGTCAGAGAGGATGGAAACTCCTTTGTGAGGTTTATGCAGGAAGGCTCAAGAGGAAAAGCCCAAGGACAGGTGGATCAGTGATTAAAAAAGGCATTCACCCCTTGGAAGATAACGAGGATTTTCACACTGTCACCTTCCTGATACCAGCCCATAGCCAGGGAGTCTTTAAAGCTCTCATTAAAGCACTGAAAGTGCTTTCCTTGGGAAGGCCTGGTGCAGCTTGTGGGAAACAGGAGTTCCTGGGATGGCTGTGCACACACCCACACTCACACCCTGGCACCGAGAGAAACCTGCTCCCTCTTCACAGCCTGGGGGAAATTGTTAGTTATTGTTTATGATCCACAGGGAATTTCCTTTGGGAAAAAGAAAAGAGGAGGAACTGTAAAGTCTTCTGCCAATAAGTTGGATCCTTTTGGGTTTTCTGTTCTTCCACTCAGCATCTGCATGAGGCATTTCGTTTTAAACAAGCTTTGGAGACCCAAAAAGGTGCAGAAATAGCGATGCTTTATTATGCTAAAGGAAAGTGAAAGTTAGTCTGTTCCCTGAGGATCAGATCTGCTTTTAACTCTTATCAGCTCAAAGGGTTTTAGATAATACAGCTGAAAAAAAAAATAGATTTCATGGTTGGAACTAGATGATCTTTTAGGGTTTTACCCCAACACAAACCAGTCTTCAGCTCCCTGATATCTCCCTACATTTATTTTGCATGGTTTCCCACTTTCTGCTCCTAGCAGATGAAGCCACTGGTGTTTAAAAAAAGTGGAAGTGTTTTGGGACATGGATCAGTCCTGCTGCTCATTGAGTTAGATGTTTTTAAAATTGAGAAGATGATATTGTGCAATAACCTGGGATGAAGACTTAGTCCCCTAGAGATTACTTCACATTTAGCCCTCAACAATTCATTTTGTCCTCTACAGATCAGCACAAATTTTACAATCAAAAGAACCCTCTAACTACCTCTATCTTGTCCTCAAAATGTTCATTCTCTCCCTGACAGATTATCTAAATTTTACCTCTAAAAAAAGCCCCTACTGATTACCTCTAGATTATTGTGAAAAATGTCTTTCTGTCCCATACAGATTATCTCAGATCTTATCCCCAAAATATTCACTGTGCCTTACAGATCACCTAAAGTTTTCTAGACAAATTTTTTCCTACCTGTTGTTTACCTCATTTTTACCTGGAATCATTCTCTTCCCTACAGGCAAACTCGAATTTCCACCCCCACCCCCATTTTGTCTCCTACAGTTTAAGTAGATTTTTACCACCCAAAAAATCCCAACTGATTACCTCTATTTTACAGCCAAATTGTTGAAGCAGATCCTGCTTTTTATCATTCCAGTGTTCCAGGCAGATGCTGCCGTGGGGCTAACAGAGGAAAAAAACAGTGGAAGCTTTTTTTAAATTGAAGCCTGACCTGGTCACTGCCACTTCATCAACTTGAACCGAGGGCGTTAAACCAGCAGCAGATTCCTTTATTCCCCGAAAACCCAGAGCATCCTGGTTGCTATAGAGACAGGTCGCCCTTTCTTTGCTCCTGATCTCGTTCTGGGGACTGCTCCTTTGCTTCCTCCCTTCCCCTGGGTTATCCCTGGGTGAGAGGAATGGGACACGAAGGGAATGTGATCCCGCAGGTAGTGAAGGATGGAGGAAACACAACTCCCCGCCTCTCTCGGCAGCGTGAGGGCTGGAGAAGGCACTTTGTTCCTCGCCGTGCCAGCTTTATTATTGATGAAGCAGGAAGGTGATCTCCATCCCCAGCCCCACGTGTGTGCAGAGCAGGCAGGGAGCACGGGCCGGGCTCAGGAAGACCCCTCCTCTGCTCCTGCCACCCCCTGGGACCGCCGCAAAAGCATTCTGCAAAGACAGTGACACCTCACTAGTATGGGTGTTCACCTGCCCACCAGCCTCTCTCTGCCCTCATCTCAAAATTATTTGCACATCAGGGTTCGAGTTTTGCCAAGAGCTTTTCCCACAAATTCCAAGGCAGAATGCCCTGTTCCAGTTGAAATAACAAGCGAGGAGCTTAAAAATATTTCGCTGTTTCTCAAAACCCCACAAACTCCTGCGGTGTGTGGCCAGCCAGACTGATCTGCTCTTTTGTGACATGATCAACCTGACAGCCTGCACAGGCCTGATCCTGCCAGCCCTGGGTTTGCCTCGTTTAGGCAGAGTTCCCGAGACACTGCCCTCCACCCCAGCTCCATCAGCAGCGCTGCAGAAGACAAAACCCCGGAGTTATCACAGCTGTCCTGCTGGACCACACTGGCTGTGGGGAAGGGGAGGAAGGAAGGAAGGGGAGGAAGGAAGGAAGGGGAGGAAGGAAGGGGAGGAAGGGGAGGAAGGAAGGGGAGGAAGGGGAGGAAGGGGAGGAAGGGGAGGAAGGGGAGGAAGGGGAGGAAGGGGAGGAAGGGGAGGAAGGGGAGGAAGGGGAGGAAGGGGAGGAAGGGGAGGAAGGGGAGGGAGGGAGGGAGGGAGGGAGGGAGGGAGGGAGGGAGGGAGGGAGGGAGGGAGGGAGGGAGGAAGGAAGGAAGGAAGGAAGGAAGGAAGGAAGGAAGGAAGGAAGGAAGGAAGGAAGGAAGGAAGGAAGGAAGGAAGGAAGGAAGGAAGGAAGGAAGGAAGGAAGGAAGGAAGGAAGGAAGGAAGGAAGGAAGGAAGGAAGGAAGGAAGGAAGGCTTTCCTTCCTTGCTCTTTGCATACCAGCTCTGCCACCAGCTGCTGGCACTCTCCATGCAAACCCATCCCCTTGGCTCACAGGAAGCCACTGAGGAGCGCTGAACGATGTTGGTCATCACACTTAAATGCCAAGAAAACTTGCATTTTGCTGTCTATGCCACATGCGTAGCAGAAAAACTATGCCAGGAATGTAAAAGAAGGCTGAAAGTTTTTATAGGGACTAGTTTTTTTGGATCTCTCTCTGCTTGCAGAGCCAGATGTCTTTCAGCTCCTTGGTGTCTCTTGAGGGAGCTGGGTGAATTTCTGCACTTCAGCCAAAATAGTAATTTCTGTAGGATTTAATGCACCAGACCCTAAGTCTGCCCTGCAGGGACAGTGACAGCCGGTGTCCCCCAGTGCTCCTGGGCTGCTCCCAGCACGATGCTCTCAGTCCCTGCCCTCTTGGAGCAGAGTTGTGACCTCAGCAGCAACACACCCCAGTGGGACCAACCCCCGTCACAGCTCCTGTATGGGGACAAAGTGGAATCTGGGGAGGAAGGTGCTGACCTTGAAGCCAGTTTTAGCTGAGGATAACAAAGAGGAACCTTGCCACAAGGTGGTCACAGAGATGGAGCCAGGTCCCTCACATGGTGGGATGCTGAGAGCCGGGGCAGGAGAGGTTTGGAGTGGATAGAAAAAGAAGCAATTTCTCCAGTAAGACAGTGAGCAAAGAGAGGTTGTACTAGCTCCATCCTCGGAGGTTTGCAGGATAAAGCCCTGACCGCCCCGGCGTGACCTTGCTTTGAGCAGGAAGCCTACAGCCCAAACCACCCGGTGGTGCCCGGGAGGGGACTCACCTCGGCCCAGACGGGACAATTTCGCGGGCTGTCTGTGGGCTCCCAGGACCCCTCTTCCCCCATTTTCTCCACCCCAGCGCCCAGGCGGCCCCTTCCAGCGATCCCGAGGCTGGGAGCCGGCAACTCCCGGATTCCCGGCGTGGCGTGTCGGGGTGGGGGCAGCGGGGGTTGGCCCGGGGACCCTGCACGGCCCCGCCCCGGGACCCGCGTCCAGGCGCCGGGACCGCTCCCCCTCCGCTGCCCCGGGAGGGAGGAAGGAAGGAAGGAAGGAGGGAGGGAAGAGGGGAGGGAGGGAATCAGGGAAGGAGGGAGGGAGGGAGGATGACAGCACCGTGAAGAAAAGCAGGGGACCCGCTGCTCTCTCTCCTCCCGCACGGCAGGACCGGGCGAGCTCGCCCCGCGGAGCGGCCGCCGCCGGGTAGGTGCAGCGGGGTTCGGGACCGACGGGGCCGGGGCCGGAGCGCAGCCGGGGGCCGGGACCGGCGCGATGGGCAGCGGGAGCCCCGGGGCTCGGGCTCGGATGGCGGCGGGGATCGGGTCTTTCCCGGCGGGGAGTTGCGGGAAGTTGGGCGTGCGAGGAGGGGCCGCAGCCCCGAGCTCCCCCCACCCCGGGCAGGGGGAGCGGGGCCGGCGGGGAGCCCGGGGCTCGGTGGCCGCATCCCCCCGCGGGGCGGCCCCGGGCTCCGCCGGCTCCTTTGTGCGCCCTCCGGCCTCGGCCGCTCCTTTGTCTCGGTGCGGGGCCCCCCGCCGCCCGCTCCCGCAGCGGGGCAGCGCCGGCGGTGCCTCCCTTCCTCCCCTGCCTCCCTCCCCTCGGCGGACAGCCGGATCCCAGCGCCCTGCCGCCGAAAGTCCTCCCAACACATGACTGCTCAGCAGCTCTCCCCGTGCCTTTCTCTCGGCTGGGGGGTGGATAAAATAATCAATGGAATAGGATCGAGCTCTGCGGCAGCAGCGCCGAGCCTCCGTCCGGAGAGGAGCGCGGCTGGGGCGACAGCAGGAGACTTTGGAAAAGGAGAGTTTCTTACAACCATCCCGGAGTTGCATCATCCGTCAGCCCCTACCAGGGAGCACTGGAAAGTTGTTCGCACCCTTTCCCCTCCTGTCCCGGGGCCACCGGGGCACGCTGGCCCCCGGCCGGCTCCCGGGAGCCAGCGACATTTCTGCCGGAGCTGGGACTCCGACAGCCTCACGGCCCCAGACGGGACCTGGATGGCACCGGGGGTACCCTGAGGGGAAAAGGCCATCCCAGCAGAGTTTCCCCCAGGGCCCGCCGGGATTTCAGCAGCTGCTCCCGGCCACACTGGGGAGAGCTGCCCACACCCCACTGCCTTTGCACCGAGCCCGGCTTTGGTGCCTGGAGAAAAGCGTCTCCTTTTCCACAGCCAACGATTTACAACACTACACCAGGACAGGGATTTAACTCTGCAATTTCCCCGCATCTGCCATGTTGCTTCAGCATACGGCTTGATTTCACACCGGCAGTCTCCCTGTGCTGACTCGAGCACAGGTCACCGTCCCCACGGCCGACATCCCTTGCCACCAGTCCCTTCTGCATCCCTGGAGCGCTACAGATGCCTGTCCCGGGCGGGGAGAGACAGAAATGGGGAGCAGAGGCAGGCACAGAGAGCGCCGTATCCCTGCTTTTGGGGTGGGTTTGGTGGAGGAGCTTCCAGGCTTCCGCAGGAGCAGTGAAGGGAAGGAGTGTGGGGCGGTGGGAGGGACCGTGGACTCTACGCCCCAAAGAAAGGGCTCATTGAAGCAGGGACGGGCATTTGCGGTTCCCAGCGTGGCCGGGGGCCGCCGGCACTCACAGCAGCCGGCATTGTGCCACCGGCGCCGGGAAAACAGGGCCGGGCAGTCCTCTCACCCATCTTGGTGGTCTGCTCTGTAGCCCCCCTGGCTGCCCAGCACTTCAGTCGCTCACCTTAGCTGCAGGTGGTGCTGCAAACCCCACCCCAGCCGTGTCCGTGATTTCCAGCGGGTTGCTTTCAAGGCTGAAGGTGTTTTAGCCGGCTCCTAGTCCAGCTCCAGCTCCAGAGGCTGGACCCTGCCTGGCAGACGCACGTGTTTTACCCCCACAGCCAGCACTGATGTCTCTGAGTCCCATCGGGTTCACCAGGGGCAGGAGCAGCAGCTCTCCTCTCTGCTGGGTCAGGAAGAAACACCTCTCTCTGGACAGCACCAAGGTGAGGGAGAGAAAAGACAGGTCTGTCCTGGCCATGCAGCCTGTGCTGGTCCCATCCCAAATATTACTGTGCCCTCCCCAGCCTCTACACCCCTTCTGCACGGTGGTTTTTGGGACACGAGGAACAAGGACAGCTCATGGGGTCATCACAGAGAGCAGGTGGGACAGTAAAGGGGACAGGACAGGAGACAACCTCATGCACCTGGAGAGAGCTTGTGCAGTGAAAACAAAGTTTTTTCAATGATGCCTGTTTGTACCAACACCCGCTGCTGCTCCTGAGTGTAACCTCTGAGTCAGAAGGACTTTCCATTCCCAACTTTCTCCTCCAATGGGCAGTTTCCAGGCTTCAGTTTGATGAGGCTTGTGACTATTCTCAGCAACTTTATAAACATCGTAGGAGGTGACTTTTTTCCTCCTCTTTTTTTTAGCTTGACTAGACATGCTTTTATCCAAAAAATACCTGCCTGGACAGGCTCCTTAGCTGCTCAGCAGGGCAAACGGAAGCAGCACTGTGCTTGTGCCATGCCTTGGAGGACAGCCAGGACCAGGATGAAAATTGCTTGGAGATGAAAGCAAAGTGGGAAGCTCTGGTGGCACGTTTCCCAAGTCCAGACTGGGGAGGAAGTTGGGAGCGGAAATAGTTGAAAGAGTAAATACAGAGGGGTTTTTTTTTTCCCAGGTTGCAGACAAAGAGCAGCACGGAGAGCAGATAAGCCCGTGCTCCTTATCTCTTTGTTGTTCCGCCTCTGTGTTTTGCTGGTCCAGGTGTCTGCTGGAAGCCTGATGAAGCAAAGGATGGTGGAGGGAATTACTCAGAGCAGCAGCAGTGCTGGGGGCAGCGAGCTCAGCTGCAGGTCACTGTGGGCTTCCATGGGGGGATGCATGGGAGTGGACATGGGCTGGATGGACAGGAGGATCTCAGGCAGGGAGGGAACTCTTGCACGTGGGTACTTCATTGCCTTTCTGTGTCCAGAGCTCAGTTATTGCCTGTTGAGTCACCAGAGGAAAATGTGACTTCATCCAGTCTCACCTCCAGCTGGCTGCCCCCGGCATCTCTCTTTCCTGGATCTCACCTGGTGGGGGACTCAGGGCAGCCAGAGGTGGGGAATGAGAGCCCCAAGGCTTTGTGTTAAGACCTTCCCTTTCCCAAAACCGAGCTGAAAACCTCTGCTCTGCTCTTCCAGTCAGCCAATCATGTGGAATGTCCTGCTGAAGGGTGACAGGAGCATCCCTTCCCTCCTTCCTCTCATAGGGCCTCTCCTCACCCCACCTGAACCACCAGTGGGAACATTCATCCCATGAACCAACTTGCTCCAGCAGACTGGAATGATTTGGTGTCTCCATAACCGTCCAAGTCCTTCCTTGTTGCTGTGGCAATATTAAGTTAATTTGTTGGTGGTGATGGATCCCACCTGAGCAGGCTTGCGTGGGAACAAAATCCCCAGCACCACCCAAAAAAAATCTCCTTTTCTGGCTTTAACTCATCTGGGAAATCCATAAGTCCTGTTATCATCTCTGCAAGGGGAATTGCAGCTGCCCCTGCTGAACTGAAAAGCACTTCCAGCCTGAGGGATAGGAAAAACACAGGGAGCAGCACCTGAGCTGTGGGTGCTGCCATCCAGGACATCTCAGTTCAGCATTCTTGGACATTATTCCACTTTGCTTTGGGACGTGGAGAGCAAGAGGACACTGCCTGCTGTCTCCAGGGGTGATGTCCATCCATCTGTCTGCTCACACAGGTGCATTCTCCAGGAGTGGGCACTGGCAGGGCAGCAGCAGCAGCAGCATCCCGATGTCTCTCCTCATCCATCCCATCCCAGCAGAGCCCTGGAGGGGAACGTGCCGGGGACACAGAGCCCCCTCTGTTCCCACTCACAAAGGGGCGCTTGTGGCTCGCGCAGTGCCCCAGCCGGGCTGCGCCTCACTGGCCCCAGCGAGGAAGAGCTTTAGGATGCCAAGCGGCCCCAGGCAGCCTCACCAGGTCACCCGCGTGTCCCCAGCCCCACGGCTCAGCCCTGACGGGGCCCCCGCGCCTGTCGCTGCCGCCCCGCGGGTCCCAGGCAGGAGTTTTGCAGCCGGCTGTTTATTTAATGAATTATGTCTGCCCCGGGCCTGTGAATGAGGGTTTTGCCAGCGCTGCCGGACATGGTTCTCTGTGTCATCCCTGTGAATAATCCTTAGTCTGTGGCTCATTTGTGGTCAGGCAGCAGAGGGGGGAAAACCCCGGGCTGGCTTTGCCCAGAGATTCGTCTGAGGAAGCGGTCGATGCCATCCCCAGTGCGTGTGCGGGCAGCAAGGGGACTGTCCCCAGCCCCAGGCGAGGGCAGGGATGCAGATCACCGCCCCTTGGGATGCCATGACTCCGCTGGGCGCTGAGAGACGCGCCCGCACACCGAGAACTTTGTGCATTTGATTTATTTTTTTTTTCCTCTCTCTCCGTTGCTCAAATACTCCGACAAGTCCTGTCATCGAGGGGGCACGACCGAGGAGGGGGGATATGGGGGGTGGCTGGCGAAAGGCACCTGCCCCGGCTGCTGGCCTGTCCCCGAGGAGCGGCGCGATGACAAACTAAACTAACAGGGTTGTTAAAAACACACACACACACTCACTCGCACACGTGTGCCGGGGATCCCGGTGCCGCCTGCCGAAAGGGGGGATCTGGGACACATCTGTGGGAGGGCTCTGGGGCTGCCAGGGATCTCCAGAGTCCTCACATCCCACTAAATCCTGAGTTTCCTGGGTGCGTGGGTGTGGATGTCTCTTTTTAGAAGGTTTTTCTGGAAAGGAGATGGCTGGAAGCCAAGCCTCGGGAGCTGAGCGGTTTGCTCAAGCTGGGAAATTCCTGGTCCTCACGCAGAGAGGACTGGGAACCTGGCAGGCTGGGGTGCTGCCCTGGCCACGGAGCACATCTCACCCCTCCTGCCCATGCTCCCTCCTTCCCAGCCAGGAGGGGCATTCAGCGAGCAACACTAAAAAAATGCACATTTTGACCGAGCACGACGCGGAAGAGGATGGGACGTGATGCAATGCCTGGCAGGGCTTCCCCACTCCACGCTCTGCCGGGGGCTGCAGAGAGCGAGGCTTAGCCAGGGCATCTCCCCTCCAGCAAACCCAGGGGCCCCCCAAAGGATGGGGCTCTGCCTGGCTCCCCTCCTATGCCCCAAAAGCAGGGCTGGGATGGGCTGCTGGGGTCGCGCTGGTGGAGCCAAGCCAGGCCTAAATAGACTTTCCCTGAGTCACCGAAAGTCTGGCCAAGAAAGCAGGACGAGCGAACGGCATCACCCACACAGCCGGCCAGGCAGGGCACCAGCAAGGCCTAGGAGTGTAAATCTGCACACCGGGGACCTGCCCCAGAGCCTGAAACAGCAGCTGTGGCCCCCAAAATCTCCCCGTGGGCTGTGGGTTTGGTGCAACTCAGAGCGGTTTCCAGCAGCGGCGGACGGGCGGATGTTTTCTGCTGGGCGGGGATGCCAAGTCTCCTGGTTTTGCATCCTACACCAAGCAGCTGCACCATCATTTGTCGGTTTCTTTTTTTCTTTTTTGGCAAAAACCGCCCCTGGAGCATTCTAGTCCCTGAGGGGGACTGGCAGCAGCAGCGTTTTCCGGCCTGCCGTTGTTCCTGAAAACTCTCTGGGTTTCATTTTCGAGGCTCAGCAGCTGCTGCTGCCATGCTGGGGGAAGGCGGAAGCTGCTCAGCCCCACACTGGGGCCCTACAGCGGAGCCTCCAACCCTCCCCTTTCCAGAGGTTGGGAACCACAGCGCACCAAAGACCCGGACGATCCGGGGGCCCCCTCGCTGGCAGCAGCAGGTTTTTGCCAGTGGGAAGCAGGCAGCTGTTGGGTGGCAGGAATTGGGCAGGGGCAGCTGGTGGAAGCGTGGGAAGGGGTCCTGTCAGGCAGATATATTTTGGGAAGGAGGAGGAGCAACCGATGGGGCAGCTGTTCCTCGGGGGTGGGACGGAGCAGGAGGGAGGAGCTGCCCTTCTTTTACTGCTCTTGTCAGCCTCTCACCCTGCCCGCAGAGAACCATCGCCATGCTGATCCTTCTTCTCCCCACAGGCAGGGCTGGCAAGGCCCTAGCCCAAGACACCTTCCCAGCGTGCAGGAGGGACCTGTGTGCGCTGCCCATGGAGATCCGACGCGCTTTACCCCAGGATATCCGGGAGCTGCTGCACTGCTTGAAGATGAGGAGCAAGTACGCCGTCCTGCTGGTCTTCGTCATCAGCCTCGTCATCATCGAGAAGGAGAACAACTTCATCTCCAGGTAGGCGGGGGGTACCTGAGCCACCCCACGGTTTTCAGCCCCTCTCCCCCAGTCCTGAGCTCCTATGCAGCAGGAACCCCCCAAGTCCCCCGGCGGGATGCAGGGCGGTCCCGCTGTCCTCCAGGCTGGGCTGGGTCTCCCCGCAGGGTGTCGGACAAGCTGAAGCAGTCCCCGCAGGCCCTGGCAGAGGCCAACAGCACCGAGGGCAGCCCAGCAGCGGCCAAGAACGGCTCGCTGGCCTCGCTGCAGGAGCTGGACGCCGCCTTCTCCCAGCTGAGGTCGCAGCTGTACAACATCACCCTGCAGCTGGCAGGTGACGGGGACCCCGGGCCACGGCGGCACGTCCTGCTGATGGCCACCACCCGCACTGGCTCCTCCTTCGTCGGGGAGTTCTTCAACCAGCAGGGCAGCATCTTCTACCTCTTTGAGCCCCTCTGGCACGTCGAGAAGACGGTGACCTTCCTGCCGGGAGGAGCCAGCGCGGTGGGCTCAGCCTTGGTTTACCGAGATGTCCTCAAGCAGCTCCTCCTCTGCGACCTCTACATCTTAGAGAACTTCATCTCACCGGTGCCCGAGGACCACCTGACGCCCTTCTTGTTCCGGCGGGGCTCCAGCCACTCGCTGTGCGAGGAGCCCGTCTGCACGCCCAGCACCAAGAAGGTCTTTGAGAAGTACTACTGCAAGAACCGCCGCTGCGGCCCCCTCAACATCACGCTGGCGGCCGAGGCGTGCCGGCGCAAGCAGCACGTGGCCCTGAAGACGGTGCGCATCCGGCAGCTGGAGTTCCTGCAGCCGCTGCTGGAGGACCCTCGGCTGGACCTGCGCATCATCCAGCTGGTGCGGGACCCCCGCGCCGTCCTGGCCTCACGCATGGTGGCCTTCTCCGGCAAGTACGAGACCTGGAAGAAGTGGGCGTCCGAAGGGGAGGCTCCCCTGCGCGAGGAGGAGGTGCAGCGGCTGCGGGGCAACTGCGAGAGCATCCGAGTGTCGGCGGAGCTGGGGCTGCGGCGGCCGGGCTGGCTGCGGGGCCGGTACATGCTGGTGCGCTACGAGGACGTGGCGCGGGCGCCGCTGCAGAAGGCCCGGGAGATGTTCCGCTTCGCCGGGCTGCCCCTCACCCCGCAGGTGGAGGAGTGGATCGGCAAAAACACTCAGGCTCCCCACGACGGCAACGGCGTCTACTCCACGTGCAAGAACTCCTCGGAGCAGTTCGACAAGTGGAGGTTCAGCATGCCCTTCAAGCTGGCGCAGGTGGTGCAGGACGCCTGCGCCCCAGCCATGCAGCTCTTTGGCTACAAGCTGGCCAGCAGCCCCGTGGCGCTGGCAAACCGCTCCTTCAGCCTGCTGGAGGAGGCACAGCCCGCCTGGGTCACGTAGAGGCACACGGAGATGGCGGCGGGGCGGAACGAGGGGCTGTGGCCGTGCTCCCGGCCGGTCCGGAGGCGACCTGAGGGTCCCTGCTCCCGAAAATGCTCCTCGCTGCTGCCAGACGGCAGCTCCAGGAGCCGGAGCGTCCTGGCAGAGCTGGCCCCAGGGTCCTGCAGAGCCTGAATTTCACAATTTCTCCGGGAATGGGGAAATTGGGTAAGGGTGAGGGGCGGTGGGGTCGGCAGCAGGGCCGCCTCCCCAGCTCGGGAGCTGCACTGAGGAAGAGGAGGGTGACGGCAAGCAGAGGGGGACAGGACCAAGCACCTCTGCCTTGCCACCCCCCCCCTGCCAGCTGGGATGGGGCAAGGACAAAATCCCTGTGGTGCCAGCAAGCACCCAGACCGCAGAGACCTTCTTGGTTTAGTGCCTTCATACACCAGCACAGACTGGAAACTGCCCACAGAGCCCTGGATGGCATTTGGGCTACAACAAAATGAGGTGACCATGGTTTGGTGCTCTTCAAACTTGGTTTTGGAGGTTTGGGTTTTTGGGTTTTTTTCCCCTGCTTATTTGCAAACCAGGTGGATTTATTTATTTATTATGTGAAAAGGGTGGGGAAGCTGGTCAAGGAGCTAAGCCCAAAAATCAGCACAAAGGGAGACACCCAGAACAGAGGTCACATTTCAGCTGGAGACCACCACGTGTCCTCCCGTATGATCTTGGGAGAGCCCCCAGGGACTGATGGGGCTTTAATCCTCCCCAGCCGCCGTGCGGCAGCGGCTGCGGACTTTGGCAGTGCTGAAAGACTTATCTGATTAAAAACAAAACCACCAGCACAGGGTCCAAAGCATCTCCTGTCCCCTTAGTACTGGTGGGTGTCCCCTGTCCCGGGGGGAGCCCCAGAAATACGTGCTAACAGCACTGGTGGGTGGCCAAACCTGGCAGAGGCCCGGGGAGTTTCGGGGTGTTTGCCGTGTGCAGGTGTTGACCCAGTGCTGAGCTGCCCCCTCCAATTCGCATTTCTTTAATTAAAATGCCTATTTTTAGCCCTCTTTGTAGCTCATTCTTTTTTCTGCCCCGGGTATTTTGGGTTATAGCAGCCACCCGAGGGAGAAGTCAAGCGTTTTGGTGCAGGGTCGTTGTCTCCACCTCGGGCTCGCCGAGGAGCCCAGAGAGGGTCCCAGAAGCCGCACGTCCCCTTCTCCCCAGCTAAAAGCAGAAATAAATCAGTGAAGCGAGGCGGCAGCTGGCCACAGCTGGGCTGTGCTTTGCCGGGAGGAACGCGCCGGGGCTCCGGCGAAGGGCTGCGGCTGGGCTGAGCTCACAAAAGCTGCGTTTTTGACCCAAGAGGGAGAACAGAGGCGGCATTGAGGAGCGCGGGGCCGGCCGGCGGGGAGCAGCCGCAGCGGAGCCCCGGGCTGCCATCCCCCCGCCCGCCGAGGCTTTCCGAGCCCGGCATCTGCCTTCAAGGTGCGAGTTCAGGATGCCCGCTGCCAGCTGCATGGGGAAAAGGGCACCAAAGTGGGGGTTTTCTTGGCGTGCCCTCATCGCTCGCAGGCGGTGGAGAGCGTCAGCCTCCTCCCCGCTTCACAAGCAGCTCCCGGCATCACAAGCAGCCCTGGGGCTGCTGAGTGAATCGGGTTTTGTTTGGAGGCTTCCTGCTGGGAAAGCAGCAGGGTCACTGAGGTCGGGTGGATATTCCGCAGCTGCGCGCTGGGAAAAGCCCGCAGAGCTCGGCCGGCATGAGGGGGAACGCAGGCGGGCGCAGGTTCCTGGTAAATGCCTCTGGAAAAGCAGCATTGGGTTGTTTTTTTGCAGAGAAAATAATTTTAGGGTAATTGTTTGTGAAACAGCAGGAGGGGTGAGTAGCTGCTGAGCTGCCACAGCCGAAGAGGGGACATTGGAGAGTGCCCAGCGTCCCCCTCCCATCCCACCGTGGATGGGGGCGCTTCGGGGCTTGGAAAGCCGGGCTCAGGGGGACAAGGACAGGCAAATCCAGGAACACGGGAAACAAGGGCCGAGGGAAGGGGGAGCTGGGCTGAGCCGAGGCCAGAGAGGATGGCCAGGGCTGCCCGTTCTCACCTGTGCTGCCTCCGGCTGGCTCCAGCCCGGCTCCGCTAGCCAAGCACAAGCATTTGTTCCTGGACACCGTCCAGCTTCCCGTCAAAATCGTCACAGGACAGAGAGAAAACATGCCCCCGACCCATGCCGGTTTCCGCGGGGCTAATTGCTCCCATTAAAGCCACGGGCTCCGGGCGCATCGGGAAGCCCCAGGGGACACACGGCTCCTTTGGAGGCTGGAGCAGCCGAATTCCCCCCGAGCTGGCTGGGGGAGGTTTGTCCCCCCACAAGAGGAGCCTCCTGCTCACCCTGCTCTAGCCAGGCATTGCCCGGTTCTTTCCAAAAGGCACGGATTTGGGAGAAAAAACACAGATTGGGGAAGACATAGCAAGAGACAGTGCCTTAGAGCAAGGATATTCCTGCATCCAGACGGAGCAGGCAGGAAGCCCACGACAGGAGCTGCAATGGATGCAGCCTCACCCTTTCTCATAGACACCAAAGCAGAAAAGAAAAAAAAATAATAATAAATATTCAATCCTCTTTTCAAAAGATGGAAGCTTTCTGAAATAAAGCAGTACTAAAGCTTGGTTTAAAATAAGGAAATGAAAGCCCAGCCTGCAGCTGTAGTGCCTCCAGGCTCGCCTCCCAGCCTGCTACAGTCGTACTTTGGGGGGAATTTGGGAACTTTGTGCTGATTGTCACCAGAGAGACCTTTTCCACAAGTAGCCCAGAGCAGTGAGGGGACATGTGTCCTTTGGGACAGGGCCACCAGCCAAAACTGCTTCTCCTTGGGGTCACTGCACTTGACAAGAGATGATGAAAGCTTTAAAAAATAATGGATGTGCTGTTCCCCTCTAAATGGGATCTTTCTGGGAAATTATTCCCTCTCACTGGTCTAATCCGGAGTTGACTTTGGACAGCAGGTACATTCTGCTGTTTCTCTGCCTCCCTCTCGGAGCACTCAGGGCTGCCTGGGGCCGTGCTGGCATGGCTGGGCTTGCTGTGGAGAGGCAGAAGCTGCTGGTGCCAATTTAGAGAGCGGTGAAGATGAGCAAGGCTCTGAAATGCCACCTTAGACAAATGTCACACCCTGCAGTTTAACACCCAGCTGCCCCTGCTGGGCCATGAAGACAAGACACCAGGTTGGTCCATAGAAATCCATAAAAAGGCCTTTTTCCAGCCTGGCATGAGGTTTCTCCCAAAGAGCAGAAACAATGGCTGCTCTGCTGGCTGTCCTGACCCCCCATACCCTTCTCCTGACTTGTTCCAGCTCCATTTAATGGGATCGGACGAGCTAATCCCCCATGTCCCCTCTCAGCCCTATCAGAGGGGATTTCTGCACAGGGGCAGGAGGGAAGGAAATCCATCATGCCAGCAACTGCCTGCCCTCACCAAGCCCCACTGGCTTCTGCTGGAGGCCGGATCAACCCTTTCCCTCTCTCCATTGTGGGCCTTGGTGTGGTTCTTGCAGGGAGCTGGTCCATGGCTACAGCTGCATCATCCAAACACCAGGTCAGCGGGGAGACCCATGGGCAGTGAGGGCTGCAGCACATGTGGACATTTCAGCATTAAATGACAACCTTGTTTTCTGTTGTGTTTTTCTAAGAGACTGCATGCCTGACCAGACTGCATTTCTTGGTCTGCATCCCATATTTATCCTGTAATTACACCTTTGGACAAAGGCTGCCTGTCTGTGAGGCCCATTTTTTTCAGGACACAGTTTTATTCTATGCTCTGCTTTCACTGTAATGAAATCTGGGGGGCAAGGGGAAGAAAACTCCCCCCATTGGGAGTGAAAGCTGTTCTTTCTCAAAAGCTGCTCCAAGAGCAAAGGAACTCACTCAAGCCCTCTCCCTTTTCCTAAAGAAACCCCAGCCACTGACATCCTTTATGTTTCTCTACCACCCCACAAGGATTAATGCCACAAACCATGTTATCCCATAAAAGAAAGTTACCACCACACTGTCAATCTCTGGGCTCTGCAGCTGCAGGAGCCAGAGAATTTCCAAGGAGATCACTTCAATCCTTATAGCCAGGCAGCTGACATGAATAAAGTTGATAAAACTCCTTGTTGGCATCTTCCTGGATCACAGCACAGTGAGGGATGAATTCCCACAAAACGGCATTTCTGTAAAATTCCCAATGTCTGCTGTATGTTTGTCTCTGGAGGGGTAGGAAAGATCTGCATGGCACAAAACCCAAAGGCAGTTGCAGGAGCTGTCTGAGCTGGGGTTTCCTCCAAGGGGTAGGACAGCTCTGCTCGGTCCCTGCTCACCCCATGTCAGAAGCTGACATGAGCCTGGCCACCCCCATTTCCCAAAAACTTGCTTTGGGATGAGCTCCAATTTGTAGGTGTCAATGGCAGGTGAGGTGAAGCCTGTCACCACAGCACACTGAGCCTGGCAAAAACTCCTCCTGCTGTACTGTGCAGGAAAAGAGAAGCTGGGGAGCACCTTGGCACAGAGCACGCTGTGATCCCAGGAAAAAGGAGAACAGCATTGTGGCACAGTCCTGGGGTGGAGTGGAGGAAGATCCCAGCTCCCCATGGATAAAAAAATCAACATAATTGCAGAGACCATTGCATTTCACCCTTGGGGTTTTCCCACCCTTTTCTGGCTGGGATCTGTGACCAATTTATGGGCTGGCATGTACAGAGACACTGCCTATAAATAAACATGACTGGTCCAGCCTGACCAAAATAGGGAGATTTTGGTGCTGTCGTCCATGGGAAGCAGCTTGTCTTCTCAAGCCACTGAAAAACCAGAAATGAAAAATGAGGTTTGTCAGGGAGAGAATAAATATAAGTGGGACCTTGTTGATTTCTGCTAAAAGTAGATTTTTATGTATAAGGTATAAAATAGCCAGTGTGGATGTTTAAAAGCAGCCAGGAACTGTCTGAATTGCTTTCTCCAGGTGATTCTTTGCCCTGAACTGACACAATTCTACCTTGGCAGAAGCAGAGCTCCCTGAGGCATGTGGGGGCAACCAGCTCACCCAGGCAAAATGGGGAGCTGTAGGGCAAGGATGTGCCAGGCAGTTTGTCCAGAGCAATCCCTCATCCCTGGGAGACTCAAAATCCTCCTCTCCCCTAAGCAAAGCTTCCAGAGGCACAGCCAGAGAGCTGCAGCCGCACTGGTGCCACTGGGCTGTCACAGGACAATGTGCAGGACATGTCTGTGGGCAGAGGGAATGTGGCGTGTGAGGCTGCTGATACAGGAGAGGATTTGGGGTTTTGCAGAGATGGCTGTGAGCCAGAAACAGTTTCCAGCAGCTCAGGTTTGGCAGGGGAGGAAGGGGCCTGCAGCCTGGCCTAGGTGGGAGAACTGCTCTCTAAAGGTGGGTGAAGGGAGGAAAGTTATCCCTCTTCCAGCCTGTCTGGGCTGTTGCAAAGTTAGGGAGGCCAAACTGCCCTGATGATGAGGGAGGGCAGAACAAAGATGCAGAGGCTTACAGAGATTTGGGCCAGGGCAGAGCAGGGGTACTGGTGACATCCTAAAGTGTCCCCATGCAGCACTGTTGTACCCATCAATGGCTTAATCATCCTCAGAGGGATGTCTCAGCTCTGGATGATGCTGGATTACACCTCATGAGGAGAGGACTCACAGATTGGTACGTACAGCCATTCTGCCTGTCTCAGAGTGGCAAACTGGGGCAAGACCAACTCACAGAGCCCCTTCCCTGCACCTCCACCTTCCCACTGGACCCCTACCAACCCACAGGGAGCATTTGGTCCATGGGGCAGCACTGAGGAAAAGTCCAGGGAGCCTGGAAAAAGGCAGGGCAGGCCAACCACTACCCCAGGCCTGCCCACCTGCCTCTGCCCCACCGACCACCAGCAGGAGGAAAACCCCTCTCTGAGGCTGATGAGCTTTCACCACCTGCCTGTAGGCTGCTGGAGAAAAATCCCCCCCCAAAAAATATCCCATCTGCCAAACCTGAGCCCTCACCTGCATACAGCTTTGGGCATTCCGAATTTCTTCCTGTTTGCCTGGGGTTGGATGGCAGTTTTTCACAAAGGCTCCTTTTACCCTCCCCTCTTTGCTCTAGGAACTCTTTTTGTCAGTGATGTTTTCTTGCTTGTTGCTGCATCTCCAACTCACTGGCCCAGAAGATTTTTTCCCCTTTTTTTTTGAAAGGTTGCCCGATGTTCTGTTGTCCAACTGGGTTCACCTGAAGGTAGCCCTGGAGGGGGAAAACATCAGTTGACAGGGGAAATTAACTCCTGGAGTACTCCTGGAGTAATGGATTGCTCCCAGCAGTGGATATGTGCTGTAAAATACTGGAAAATGCCTGGCATGAAAAGCCCAAAACTGCCTCTGGAAAAAGAACTGGACATAAAGGTGCAGAGGAAGGGGGACAGGGAAGCAGCAACTCATCCTCAGCATCCTCATCTGCTAGGAATGGGCCTTCGATTCAGCTTTGCTCCAGAAGATGGAACACCAAGGAAGTTATGCAGGTAAGGACAACCCTGACCCAACTGGGATGGCTTCACACACAAGGGGTGCCAAGCAAGCCTGCTCATGTAATTTGAGGGAAGAGCTTAAACCAGATTTAAATTGCAGAGTTCATCTCTTTAGAAATGGAGGCAGGTTTTGGTTTTTCACAATTTTTGCACTGAATTGTGCCTTCCCGAAGCCAGCCATTGCCAGGCTCTTCCAGCAGCCTCCTCACAGGGGTACCATGCCAGTACCAGGAGAAAAGACAGGGAGCAGACCCAGAGCACTGTTACTCTGGGGACATTTCCCTGCCTCTGGACATTCATAGCTCCTGGATCTCCTGGCCACGACACGTGTTTCTCTGTGTAGCAGCTCTGAAGGTTTATATTGCACAGATTAATTAAAATTTTCTCCTCTTGAAAACTTCAGCATTTCCAGCTGAGTCCTATGTAACAAACAGCACCAACCTGCCCTGGGTGTATTCCAGTGGAGCCATGGCCTTTCCCATCAAGGGCCTTCTCCATTCCAGCTTTATTTTTGGCTGTTCCATCCCTCCCCTCCCTTCCTAGCTCTCTTCCAGCCTCAAGACCGTGGGGTGCAGGACCTTCTCCCCACTCCTTTCGATCCCTTTGTTCCCCGGTGCCCGAGCCCCTCCTGTGGCCGAGGCGAGGATGCGCTGGACTTGGACACCGTGTCCCCGTGTCCCCACGGCCGAGCTGGCTGCACCCTCTGCCGGCAATCCTGACTCCAGGCCCTGCTTTTCCAGGAAAATCTCTCCCTCGCCTCCCACCCACGAGGCTGGAGGGGGTTTTGCTGGGAGGGGGTTTTGGCACGGGGCTGTGTTTCGCTGGGGGAGGGCTGAGGAGCAGGGGGTGTGGGGGCAGCTCTGCCAGCTCACAGCACCGCACTGTGTGCAGCAGCTATTTTTATCCACGGGGCCGGCAGCTATATTTATACAGAATGCCACAGGAGCCGAAAAGTCTTCGGGGCGACTTCCGTGCTACGGAAGAACACGATCTGGATGTCCTTTATGCTCTCAGCCTTCTCCAGAGCCCTTTGCTGCCTCCTCAGCCCTTCCCTCCTTATGTCCCACCGTCTCCACCGTGGTGATGCTGAGCTCCTGTCCCTGCCCGTGGTGGGGAGGTTGGAACCAGATGGTCTCTAAGGTCCCATCCTACCCAAACCATTCCGAGATTTTGTGATCCTCCCTCTCGCACAGCCAGTTCTTGGCTCCCTTTCCTGCTCCGCTCTGAGCAAATATGTGTTTTCTGTGTTTAAGCTGAACATCAGGAGGAATTTCCGTACAGAAGGGGTGATTAGACATTGGAATGGACTGCTCAGAGAGCTGGTGGATTCAGCATTCCTGGAGGTGTTTAAGACTGAGTACCATGGTGCTGGTTTGCTCAAAAACTGGATTCGATTATCTCAAAGGGCTTTTCCTAATTAATTTCGTAATTCTATAATCTTAATTTCCCTCTCCAAGGCGTTGTTCCTTCGCCTGGAGCGGGCCATCCTCCGCTGCATTACTCACCCAGCCCGGTCGCTCATGAAACACTCGGTGCCCTTCTCTCGGAGGGAGGATGTATGCAATGCGAAGCGCCCTGCTCGCCCGGCAGGAGCCGCTCCCTGCCCGCCGGGCTGAGCTCCGAGGAGCCCGGCTCCGCCCGCAGCCCCGCCCGGGAGGGCCGGGCCAGCCCCGCCGCTGCCCCGCTCGCCATGGGCTCCCGCCTGTCCCTGGACGACTCCGTGCGGGTCCTGGTGGTCGGGGGCGGCTTCGGGGGGACGGCAGCCGCCAGCCTGCTCAAGTCCTGGGCCGTCCCTTTCGTGCTGGTGGACGTGAGAGATGCTTTCCATCACAACGTGGGCGCCCTCCGGGCCGCCGTGGAGAGCGGTAAGGGCTCGGGCGGCTCCCCCGTCCCACCGGGATCTGCGGAGGGAGGCGGGGAACGGGGTGCTCGCACTGCCTCCTCCGCCCTGCGATGCTGAAAAACTTGATGTTTTCCATCTGGAAAACAAATACTTGGCACCGGGAGGACGCGCAGCCCGTCCGTGGTTAAGCTAATTGCACGTCCGCTGGGAAAACTGAGCAAAAACTGCTCAGACCATCCCTCCTTCGCCCCTCTCTTTCTAAAATTTTTTATTTCAAGAGTTTGGAAGGTGACTAAGCTAAAAGCAACAGCAGGAAGGGATGAGTCAATCACTTTCTGTGTCTGGCCCTTGAAACGTGGAACAGCTGAGCAGTGAGGCCCTGGATGATAAAACCCTCTCAGAGAGCTGCTCAACCCCCAGATGGAGGCTGGGCCAACCCCATCAGTCCAGTCACTGGGGAATTTAGGGGTAAAATATCACGTTGGAGGCTGGGAACAAGCATCAAAAGGATAGCAAAAGTTTGGTCTGAGAGGCAGATTACATGAAAAAAGCCTCTGACACCCAGCCTGACATTGCCAGGCCCACAGAAGCAGTGATTGGTAAACCAGTACAGGAGATACAGGAGCAGAGACAAAGCCATCTAAGCCAAGCTTGTCATTTGATCTGAGACAAAGGTCCTGGAGCTCGATGCTGGGCAGAGATAACACCCAGCAAAAGCCCAGCCCACAGTCCCAGATGCATGCCATGCTTTTGTCTGAACAGGGATAGCATGAGGAGACGAGGGGGTTGTCAGCCTCCCCAGGAGAGCTTTCCCATTGTCTCCTCTTCCCACAGGATTTGCCAAGAAGACTTTCATCTCCTACTCGGCCACCTTTGGGGACAGCTTCCGACAAGGCAAGGTCGTGGACATAGACCCTGGGAGGCAACGAGTCGTGCTCAGTGATGGTGAGGTGGGTGTTGCAATGACCTGGCTGCCTCACGGGATCACCTGCTAGTGCAGGGAGCCAGCCTTCAGCAGGGTGTGTTCCATCCTCCTGAAGAATTTGGCATCTTTCTCTGCACAGCCCCATTCCTTCCAGCCAAGCTAAGTGGCCTTGAGCTGTGCTGGGATGTGGGTGTGCAGTAAATAATACCCAACCCCATCTCCTGCTCAGCTGAGCTTTTATTCTTAGAGCTGGATTTAGAGCTCAACAATTAAACCTGGGGCTCAGATCCTTATTTAACTGCAGCAGCATCAATCACTCTTTTCAGCCAGAGCATCTCACCTCCGTTCAGGAGAGAAGTTAGTCTCTGGAACCAGCTGTGAGTGTCCAGTATAAATACCAGCTTATTCCCTGTAAATTTAGGGTAATTTCTTTAAAGCTCTCACCTGAATGGTGCTTGGTGTGACCTGGACGCTCTTCCTAAAGTCACTTCCTGACAGTGACAAGTACCTTTATTGGTTACCAGGTAGGGATGGAGGTGAGGGAACGAGTGACAAATACTTAGGAGGCAACCACTGTGTTCTAGGCTCTGTTTTTAAGAGGTCTAATATCCCATTCTACCTTCTGCCTTCCCAGGAGCTTCACTACTCCCATCTCATTCTTGCAACAGGCAGTGATGGGCCATTCCCTGGGAAGTTCAACCAAGTCATTGACATGGAGCGAGCCATCCAGACCTATGAAGACATGGTCAAAGAGGTGAGGAATCAACTCTTAGGAAGTGCTGCCTGCCTTTGTTCAGCCTCCCTGTCCCAGATGCCACTGTGGCTATCTGGAGCCAGCTGTGTCTAAGAGAAAGGGACACAGCCAGGACAAAGGAGCTCATCATGGCTTCTCTAGCACAAGGGGAAACCTGAAATGCTCAGCAGTGTTACAGGGCAGGCAGGGAGAGTGCACAGGGCACTCCTTTCTTGTTGCCCCTTAATGAGCTAGGAGGCTTATTGGTGTTGGGCCTGTGCTGTGTCCCAGAACATCCATGGAGTGACTGAAGGTATCTGGCTTCCTGCCCTTTGCATTTCTCCTGTAACACAAATTTTCTCTTGAAGATTGAGAAATCTCAGCGCATCCTGGTAGTGGGAGGTGGTGCTGCTGGAGTGGAGATGGCTGCCGAGATCAAAACGGAGTACCCGGACAAAGAGGTAGGAGCATCTTCAGCACAATGAACTTCATCCTGGTTTCCAGACTGTTCTGTAGTGGTGCTGCTGGAGGTACCTGAGGTGACGGCACATCTGGTTGCCAAGCCTGTAGCCAGCCACCAGCAAGGACTTTGGCACAAGGTGCCCCTTCCTGGTTGTTCTTGCAGGCATCAATTAGGGTGGAGGGAGGCCAGCTATAGCTGTTCCCACCTTGCATGCAGTGAGTCCTGCTCTGTTCCCGTGTCCCCATTTGCTGTTTTGTCCCCAATAGGTCATCCTCATTCACTCAAAAACTGCACTGGCTGACGTGGAGCTGCTAGCCAGTGTCCGTCAGGAGGTGAAAGAGATTCTCCTCAGGAAAGGAGTCCAGCTTCTGTTAAGTATGTCCTTAATGATGCCTCTCAATGATGAACACCCACAAGCTGCTCTTCCTTAGCCAAAGCATCTCCTGATGTCCTCTTTCTGACCTTTTTTGGTTACACGTGGCTCCCTTGAATTCCTGAGCTGTAAACCACAGCCTAGCAAAGGTTGGTGACCCAGGGCTCTCTGTTGCAACAGGTGAAAAGGTCAGTGACGTGGAAAACCTCAGGCCAAACCAGTTCCAGAAAGACATGGCAGTAAGGACCGAGAAGGGCACCGAGGTGGTTGTTGACATGGTGGTGCTGTGCACAGGGATAAAGATTAACTCCTCTGCATATGCTGCTGCATTTGGTAAGTGAAAAAAACCCAAACTATGGAGCTGGGGAGAGGCAACACAGCTCTTCTGGTGCCTGAGGGGTGTGAGGTGGGGAACTGACTGCGTACAACCTGCGGGGGTGATTCTGCTGAAATACCAAAGGATGATGCATTGCACGAGACTGCAGTGATTAATTACAGCAAGGCAAAAAGCATCTCTCCCCTGACACAGAGAAAAACAACCCCTCACTTTGTGTCAGTCACATCAGCAGCATTTGGGGGCACAAAGCACAGGCAACACAAAGCTGCTTCTAAAAACCTGCTGTTTGGCAAAACAGGTGACAAAATGGCAAGTAATGGTGCTTTGAGAGTTAACAAGCACCTCCAGCTGGAAGGCTACGAGAACATCTATGCCATTGGGGACTGTGCAGATCTCAAAGAGCCCAAGATGGCTTACCATGCTGGGCTCCATGCCAACATCGTGGTGACAAATATCATCAACAGCCTGACACAGAAGCCTCTCAAAACCTATGAGCCAGGTAAGGTCAGCTCCCAGCACCTGGCCTTAGGTGTTGGGCTGCTTTGCTGCAAGGAATGGCTGTCTTAACACTCGTGTGACTCTGAACTCACTGAATTCACTGTGAAGGAACTCACAATTGGCGTTGTGTCAGCTTATAGCTTAGGCTTCATATTAGTCCTTGCCAAAGGACTAATGACCAAAGACATGGTGTAGATAGTAATTATCTATGTCAGTCTGCCACACAATGTGTCCTTTCTTCACTGTCTTGATAAATCTACTGGTGGGAATCTGCTATTCATCAAACTTATTTTCTTTTCTCAAAATTGCTCACTGTCCAGTTAAATCTCAGGAATAGGGTGACTTCCCTTTTCCTTCTTCCTCACCTTAAGCTACAACAAACACAAACTGAGCAATCTGATCTCAAAAATCTAGCTGGGTAATGGGTCTTCTTCTTAAGTAAACACTTACCAGAACTACGCTGAAAGCTGTTCCACACTGGATGCAGGGGAGCTGGACAAGAGCTGCTTCACTTACACCTCTACATCTTCTTTGCAGGGTCACTAACATTCCTGCTTTCCATGGGCAGGAATGATGGTGTAGGCCAGGTGAGTGGTTACTATGTGGGACGTCTCCTGGTGACCATTGCCAAGAGCCGGGATCTGTTCGTCTCCAAGAGCTGGAAGACGATGGGACAGACAATGCCCTCTTAAGAGGGCACAGGTAACCATCCAGCAAGGATACAACAACTGGAACAGGGTGAGGGTGCACTTCTACTGCTTGGATTGACTGATATTGTCCTCTGCAGCACCTCCTCAAGCCACCTGTCACCATGACACATAAAAAGGGTGCCTGCATTGCTGTGGAGGGGAAGGAGTCACTTCCCAAATGAACTGCACACAAGTTGCCATGCTAAAAAACAGGGAAGAAAGGTTACTTTTATTTCCCCTGCTGAGAGAGCTCTGAGCAACAAGCTTGGCTTACCTTGATTCGTAACACTAAACACTGTGGTTTTCAGAATCTCTGGTTTGTTTGTTATGTGCTGCTTTTTGGGGATTTTTCCCCTGGCTTTCTCTATTCTTGCTCTTCTAAGAAGAACCTGCTTCTTACAGATCTGGCATCTGCTCTGCAGCTTGCAGGGAGAATGGCTTGTAGTGCTGCCAGGGTAATGCCTGTCTAAAACCTGGAAGTGGATATGGTAGACCTGGAATTCAACACAATATAATGCAGCTTTGTGTCAAAATCTCCTCAGCAGCTTTAATTACGTCACTTACAGCACCAAACTTCAGCCAGAAAAGCTATTGGTTGTGATACAGCAAGCACTTAATTACAGATGCTGCTGCTTTTATTTTTTCTTCTCTTTTCCTTTTTAATTTTTTTCTTTTTAGGGTGAGAAATCCCCAGAGAAAAATTAGGGTTTATAATAATAACCACACTTGACACATCTTTTTCTTTTTTTCTTATAAAACAAACAAAATCACCATGAAATATTCTTAGTAATTACAGAGGTTATTGTGAGTTAAAAGCAAAACAGAAGCTCCTCATGCATCACTTCTAAAACCCTTTTCACCTCTCTGTGGGCTGAAGTTTACCATCTACCCTCAAGGGAGGGGAAAAAGGAGCAGGACATTTTTAAGAGCTTTCTTGAAAGTGGTGTGTGTGTGTGTGTGTGTGAAGAAATCATCACTACAAATCTAAAATGAGGTTACTCTTTAAAAACTCCTAAACTAAAGTAACAAAGGACACTAAACTCCTGAAGCCAGATGGTAACTCAATTGCTTAAGGTGATAAAAATGGCATGAAGAAATTGGACAAAACCCCTCTCATCTCTAATCACAGCTCTCCATCAAGTCACAACACGTCACACTACTACCACTCCCCCTCATCGTCACATTGAAAAAATAAAACCCACCTCTAATGCTTTTAATGCTACTCAAGTTTGTTGAAAAATAAAGTTTCATTTGGCTGCTGTTGCTACTTAGTGTCTAGCTTGGCCATTTCTTGCACGTAGATGCCAATGCTTTCACTGTCGAAGAGCAGAAAGTAAATGTTCTTCAAGGAGGAAGAGCTGGTGCCGTCAAAATGGGTGGAAATTGCTCTGAGGGTCACCTGGGCTGCCGTCTGTTTTGGGAAGCAGTTTCTGTGTGGTCAGGGAAGAAAAGAGAGCAGGTGAGTGTTGGGCAGTGATGCTGAGAGAAACCAGACAGAGCTGTTCCAGGCACAGGCTGCTAAGGTAGTGGTAGCTGCAGTTTGGCAAACCCGAGGTTTTGATAGCAATGTTCACCTGCTGCTGAATTAAGTTTCCTTGCTGTTTTCATCTGCTTCTACTTCTTATGACTAAACAAATTATTTTAATGCTTGCCCTTAGAATTAAACTTTTCCATGCCATGCTGGGCAGGCAAAAATTTCAAAGGATGATTATTTTTTAATAACTGAAAACTGGAAAAAACCCAAACCCAAAACATCACCTACTTAGCTGACTTCCTCGCTCTGTCATTAAAATACTTTGCTTGGGATTCCTGTGAAAATAATTTAAGTTACAACTCCAAGCCAAATTAAGGTTGAGATGCATTCATTCACTCCTCTTGATGGTAATATTCTTTAACCTACAATCATATTTAAATTGAAAATGATCAAAAAGATCTGGCACAAGTGAAGTATCCCATCTATAGCAATGTTACATCAGTTACTGTAAATAGTCCCTAAGATGGGGCAGAGGAAAATGAAAATGCACAGAACTGATACACTGTAAGTCTTTATCTACCCACAAAAGCAGCATTTCATGTGCAGAGATGTAGGTAGAATAAAATGACAGCAAAAACAGCAAGTCCTATTTGAAAAATGGCCTTTTTTCAGGAAATTTTGAGGTCCTTTGAGAAATGAAGTGTAAACCAGCAGCACCTGGTAAAACTACTTCAGTTAGGAGGAGTAAGAGGAACAGAGTGAAATGGAACAAAGCAGCAGAAGGATCTGCACTAAGACTAATGGTGCAAGAATGGATTATTCTGAGTCTATGCCCTTAGAAGATATGAAGTCTAGAAACTGGTTCTATTGGCATTAAAAGCTATAGTTAATTTTTATATTAAGCACTGTTTAAACAATGTATCACATTTTGCTTTGACTGAAAACCATAAACAAAAAGATCTGTATATTAAATAAAAAGACTGAAAATTGCACTGCCCTTCTATTTATTCTTTTGTCCTGATCCATAAAATTATATTTTGCTTTGAAGTGTATCTGTGTAAAAATGGCATTTTCACCTCCTGTGTATTTAGTGATGTGTGGTGATTTCACTGATCAAATGCAGTTTTATTTTCAATTTATTCACTGTCAGGCCAACACAACTGGACTGGACTGTGTGCTCCTTTCTTTGGGCACTACTACCAAAATCAGTGGATAAATTTCAAAATAAAGGAACATGAGCTCTAACACAAAAATAACAGCTGCTGCAGATAGCAGGGCTTGTGTCAGATTTTTTTGTCATCAGAGACCAACAAACTGTTGATTTAAAAAGAGATTTAAAAGAAAAAAAAAAAGAAAATTATAAATACTGTAGATTTCTTAGTCAAGCACATTCTACTTGCTAGTTATTGAGAAAGAAATGTGTGGCTTCACACTTGGTTTAACAGTTTTCCCTTTTGAAAGCAGAACTACATTTGAGAAAGAGATTTTCTTCTGAAAGAGATGTTTTGTGGGACAAGTCTTTTAAATATCTGTTATCAGGAGTGCTTAAGTGAACACCCCACATCCACGTAGCTCAGGTGGCATCACTGCTACCTGCCTTCAGTATCATGCTGGTATAATCTTATTAGTACAAATGCAGGTTTAATAAGACTCCCCACAGCAGAATGAAGGGACACAAAACCCAGGGTGGTACAGAAGAATGAAAATGACTGCCTAGCAATAGAAAACACAGCAAGCCCACTCAGCTCTCCTGTGGGTTGGCTAATTTCTCTTTACAAAGGCTCTCTGGCAGTTTCCTGCAAGCACTGCACTTCAGGCTGGATTCCACTGGAGCAGCTCTGTCAGATGGCAGCAGCAGAGGCAGGGTCACAGAGCAGAGGGCGCCTCTCTGGCACAGCAGCAGCTCTGAGAGCCAATTCCAGCTCTGCTACCTGACACAGGGAGTCCTACCTGCCGCTGGGAAACGGGGGGAAAGCCACAGACTTCAACTTCTTGTCTTCTGCAGCTGTTAAGCAGTTCTTGACAGTCTCCTCGAGCTGCTCTTCACACTTGTCCGAGCCCCACTGTGGGATGTGACAGTGGATGACAAACTTTGCTGCTAGGCCGCTAGACTGAGTGAGTGCAGCTAACACAAATGAAAATATAACATTTAGTTTGGAACAGAAACCGCCCTGCAATGACCTCTCAACCCAATGTACCTTCTTAATTACATCACCTCTCCAAAGAAATACATTTGGGATTAAAATTACACCGCAACGGCTCGCTTGCAATCATAACCTGTCTCATCATTCCTTTTGTGATCAATTTTTATTTCTTTGGAGACCAAAGAACCCAGGGCTCATTTGGTTAGACTCGATAATGGTTTTTAGCTCTCTCATTCAGCACGGTCTCCGAGCTTGTTTTATGCAAAGTACAAAAACCTCACCCTCAACACAGTATCAGTAATCCCCACAGACATTTCTGCAGTGCTGTCACTGAGTGCTTTGCACAAATACCCTACATCATCATCCTCCTAATCACCATCATCTTTATAACTTCAGAGTGCTGGGGAGTAATATTTTGACCCACTCCACAGCTGAGTAATTTCAGACAAGGACATGAAAATCAAAGTTGTTTGTTAAAAGTCCCCACCGGTTATGTCCAGTTAGGAATCTCAGGTTAATTTTTCAGAAAGTGTAATATCTCTCCTGCAGAGTTTACAGCATGGCATCAGTTTGCTTTTGTTGCAATTGTCACCATCAGCACTACCGAAAGTCTGAGTTGTCTTGGTAATCTCAGGTTAAACACTCTGAAATTAGCTGTGCAGGATGGAATTAGCCCAAGGATGAAAATCCTGGATGTATTCAGTTGTTCTCCATCACAGGGGAATTCTGTTGCAAGGAATTCTGTGCTACTTAAATTTTAACCAGCTGTCTTAATAGTACAAAAAGGAGTCTATCTTCTAGTTAGGTAGTGATGTTGACAGAGAAAAGTAGTTTACTTTGATTTTATGGCATATAAATTTGATGTGATATCAAAGTGAAGAAAATTACCTTGTATAAAAATTTCTCTATTATTTCAGATTATAAAACTAGGCTACTCAATTAGGAATTTTCCAAAACTAGACTATTTAAAGCATTTATTTCTTTGGGGTATAGAGATACTAAGCCAAATAAGACATATTGTAACTTTTCTCCATCTGTCTTCCAGACACCTTCAATTTATTGAATCTGTCCACAAAGGAAGCACAATCTCAGGTCCCAAACTATTCCCTGCTACAAATGTGTAAACCCTTGAAGGGAGCTCTTCTAATAAAGTAGAATCTGCATTCTAATAATGCAGTATCTGAGCAATTGCTCTTCCTAAAAGCGTGCCAGTTTTGCAGCTCATATCACATCTTCATTTGTGTTGAAAGTAAAGTTATTATTTGGGTTATATACATTCATCAAATATGCATAAATGAGAATAATTTATGAAGTGTCCCTAATGTTTCCTACACCTCATATGTTAGGCTGAGAGCTGTTTCTGATTCTCACTAAGGCTGCTGTACAAACAGGGCAGGAAAGTTTTCCTTAATTTTTGGATTCCCATGGATAGAAATTGCCTAAGACAAATGGATCAGTCTAAAGACAGGATATACACAGCACAAAGGTACCCTGTTCTTCCTTTTTTTCCCCTCTCAGCAGGCTGCCCATATCAGCAACAGCTTTTAGGGAACATTTACATCACATAAGCAAACACACACAACACAGGAACAGATCAGAATGTCCAGAGAAAAGAACATGCAAAATGAGCCATGTCCAAAAGAGAGCAGAGTATCCTTTTTACCTTCAGCAACTTCCAAAGGTCCTTGAGATTTGCGAAGCTCTTTCACTGTTTCCAAAAACTCTTTGCCTCCAGCCTTTTCCAGTGCTTTGCCTGCAAGGACACAGTGCAAAAGGCCTTGGCTTCAGAGTATCATTGTGGAAAAACAAGTCTACATTACTTAAAAGAACACTGTACACACACTATCCTCCTTCCCTCTATCAGCAGCACCTGATTTTTATGTTTACCACTCTGCCTAGACACAGCTAAAGTTTACTTTTCATGGTTTTGAAGAGCCCTGGATGCTGCTACTGGAAATTACATTAATATAAATATCTGTAAGAATGCTATTTACTTGGACTCATGGCTAAAATAGTGTGGAGTGGGATTTTCAGGACTCAGGCTTTTGGCCTCCAAAATTAACCCAACATACAAACCCTGCTACTTACTGAAACAAACACAGCTGGGATGCCAGTGAAGGTCTTGATGACTAAAAAACAATGATCCAAAAAGCTGCTACTAGATTCTGTGCCCCTGTGTGACTGACTGAATAGCTTTTCACCACCCTCCTGCTTAAATTTCCATATTTGTAATAACAGTATTTCCTTATTTTACATGAGCAGTATCAGGCTTTGTATATGAGTATTTCTAAATTATGTAACATCCTACAATGAAAGTCATAGTTAGAAGTGTTATTAATATACAATTTTTCAATGCAATCTTCAGATGCAAATGTAAAAATAAGCCAATAAACCCCTCAATAATAATTATTTACACCTTTGCTGCTCATGTGCTTCTTCAACAAATTATCTGTGTTTTGCTTGTCATTAAAAGAAGACAAATTAGTGATTAGCCTGTTCTACAGATCCAGCCTGATTTTCAGAAGCTGTAAGTGATGTTTTATGGCCTGGGGTAGATTGGGATGAAACAGGATGGGATCTCAGCAGGCAGCCAGTAGTCCAGCTACTGTTCCAGCCCTAGGTGTGTTTTTTCTGCATGTACAGAGCCTCACCTATTTCCTCCTTGAGGTCTATTTCAGCAGTTGTAGGGTGAACGATGCCTTCTACTTTCATGGAGCCAATATGGCTGATGTCACTCTGTGTCAGAGAAAGCTGAAAAGTAATAATGAGGGGGGAGGGAAAAATAAACAGTAGTCCAAGTGCAAAGTCATTTCCACACCAAAAAGCTGAAGTGAAAGAAGGCTGGACTCCGTCTTTCAGAGACCAGTTATTTTATTCTGTTCAGTATGTGTCATTCTGACTTTTAGCTTTCAATTAATTAATTTGCACACCACTCAGATTATTTGGTGATTTCCCCACAACTTGGGAGTTTGCTCCAGAGGAAGTTATTGCTAGAAAACTGGTGTTCTAACATCACAAATTGAAGGAAAAAAAAGGCAGATTTTGGAAATGTTTTGGTTTAAGAGAAAAGCATCCTTCCCTTCATGCTAAGCCCCAGTCTGTTATTGCTCTTTATTACCTTCTGTCCTGGCACAAGGCTCTTGGAGGACAAGATAGTGAAACCATCCCCAGGTCCATCTTCAGTTGTTGAATTTGAAGCTCCTTCTTTTTCATTGTCCTTTTGTTTGTTCTATTTGATGGGAG
The DNA here is from genome assembly GCF_971803275.1 of Cyanistes caeruleus. Lineage (NCBI taxonomy): Eukaryota > Metazoa > Chordata > Aves > Passeriformes > Paridae > Cyanistes > Cyanistes caeruleus. The sequence continues at coordinate 35,046,643 of NC_141708.1, read as the reverse complement.
GAAAAAAAAAAAGCAAGACTTCTCAAAGGAAACAAAATTATCAACATCTAACATTATCAACAATGGAGAGATTTAATAACTTACTACAAATCTTATCTTCTCAGATCAATACATTACTCATAGCCTTGTAATCCCCTAAGATTATGTAACAACAGAGATCTGCACTGTTTATATAATGCTAAATCAGTGGTTCATCTGAGTCCTTACATACTTTTGTTGTCACATTCAGAGGCAGGGCACCCACACCCATCTGTAGATTTACTGACAATTAAGGTTGTATTTATATGGGTGGGCATGTGTTAGTTTATTTTCGTTGCTAACGGAGCAGAACCTCATATTAAATCAAATTTAGTCACTTAGTAACCCAGCCAAATGCTCCAATTTGAAGAAAAAAACAACTTTGTGATCTGAAAAACAAATTTTTAAGTCTCAGTTATTAAGTTATAAAGCCTTCTTACAGCTTGCCTCCAGGAGCAGCAAACCTACCAGCCACAGAGGGCTAAAAGAGCATCTCCTCACATCTCTCAATATTTGCTTTAAGCTATGTCAAGAAGCTACCACCTCCTAACAAGTCCAAACTCTGCATGTGCACAATTCAAAGTAAGGTGGTAGCTGAGATCAATACACAGAGGCATCCAATTAAAGGTGCCATTAAGCAGCCCTGTTTTCTTTTTGAAGGCTGTTTCTGTATATCATCAGCTATGGAACTGTATTAAAACTTTGAGGCCTCCAGAAAAATGTGCTTAATCCAAGTTTTAAAAGTTCAAGTCAAAGCTTGATATCATTTAAACCTACCCAATGAAAAACTCAGCAGCAGTTTTTCAAGGTGCATGCTCTAGAATGACAAACCAAGAGCACTGACCTGGGTTACTGCTTTATCAAATTAATCTGTTTTGGATAGTGATAGAGGATGGGCAACCCTAAGGGAAAGTGCAGTGGTCAAGTTCTGATTGATTTATTCTTCTTTCAAAAATCACCAACAACAGCACAGCTAAGAACACATGAAACAAAGAGTTTGTCACAATGACACTGATGTTCCATGTCAGGACAACTTCTCTGGACAGTGAAAAATCTTTAACAGCAGCCCAGTAACTGTACAAGGCTGAAGGCATAATATCTCTAGTAGAAAATGTTTTAGAACACAGCTTCCTTTATTTTAAAAGGGTTCACTGCCACAGAGTTAGTGTGGAGGGAAGAGATTCCACACAATTATCAAGAAAATACTGCAGAGGGTGACACAGAATCCATACCTGCCCCGTGCTTACCTTTTTGGACGTCCGGGCCTTGGTAGATTTTGCCTTCTTCCCACTCTTTTTGGTCACCATGGATTTCCTCCCCTTCTTCTCAGGAGCAGGGGAAAGGATGGTCTCAGACTTGCCTTTGGCACCCCGTTTCTTGGCTAGAAGCTCAGGCTGAATTCTGGGCAGGACACCTCCACTTGCAATAGTCACACCTTTGAGCAACTGTAAGGAGAAGCAGTGTATGGAAGCAGATTACAGATCCTCTTAAGTCTGCACCACCAAAAAACCATTAAGGAGAAAATCCACAATAACAAGGAGCTTGGCAGGTCAGCCAGCACATCCTGCAGAATTCTGTTACCCTTTCCAGTGCCAGTCTTAGTGAGAACCTGTCCTTGGTGACTCACAAGCAGTGCATAAGGGTAAAGGAAGAAGAGTGTCTGTGGGCTACTTAAAAAATGTACTGCACCACAGCCCTGCTCAGAGGAGGACTCGATGCAGATCTCTCTGGCAGGGAAACAAAAGAAAAGGTATTTTTCTCTCTGCAGGGAAACAGATGCAGTGAAAGCAAGGAAAAGCTCCAAAGACCTGCTTTGCAGAGGCAAACAACAGGAATGGGCCGTGGTACCACATAGAGGACAAAGTCTGGCTAATTCCTAAGAGACAACACTGGATCTAGATCCCAGTTCACAGGTTACTGACCAGAAACACAGAGCTAGGAAAGGGCTGGTAGTGTTAACATACTTCCTTTTCTGGCCTGTTTTGAATTTTTACTCCACTTGACTGGAAACAGAGCCACACGACTTCATGGGCACCACATTTTCATTATTTAGAGCAGTCATATTAAGTGCAGGAGTATTCAAAATGTGGATGAGATCATCCATCTTCATACAGAGGAGATATCTGATGCTGACTGAACCTTTTCAACAGCCCTGAATAGTACAATCTGCAGCCCATTCTGTGATCTCTGTCCTCACTCAACAAGTTTAGCAGAAGTGATCCCACAAGTGATCCTGGGAGTCAAGTGTTGAAAACCACAGTTTGGGCAAACAGACAGGAAGGCAGCAATAGCAGAGACTGAGCCAGATCCCTACCCAATATGGGCCTCACAGCCAGTATAACAGAAAACACACATTACTACAGCTTTTGGGAAAAGGTCTTACACATTTTCTTTAAGTACTGAATATCCCTGAAGAAAAAGGGAAGCATCAAGACTTCTCATTTCAACAGAATTCATAGGCTAAGGAGAACTAAAGTTTATGTCCATAAAATTATTTATGATTAAGATAAGGTATCTTATCATATTTAAGATTTAAGAGGAGGTGTCTCAGAACTTTTGTTTTTGTTTGCTTTTACTTAAGAGGGCGCAGTCTTCTGTTCCGGTAACTGCGATCTCGTATCTCAGACTAAGCTGTTTCTAACCTTGCCTGGTAGCAGCTTCACTCAAGCACACCAAACTCCAGCACCAAAATGTAAACAGGCACCTGATTCAGTTCCTCATCATTTGCAACTGCCAGGAGGATGTGTCTGGGGGCAATCCTTCCTTTCTTGTTGTCCCGCGCCGCGTTTCCTGCCAACTCCAGGATTTCGGCTGTAACACATCAAGATAAAAACCAGTAACAAAAATGCAGCTCAGGTAGATGCTGCATACACATTTTGCACTGCTTCTTAATATCCATTTACCTTTTCAGGGATGTTTCCAGATTTAAAGGGTTCTTGCTAAAGAAAGACAAAAATCAAACCCCACTCAATATATCTGTAAATTTAAATAAATTCATTTGTCCTTCCTAATTCCCTAAAGGAGAAAACATGCTAAGCTTGGTTCACATAATTTCTTTTAAGAGTCTCAAGTCAGAATTCTCTTTCAAAAATGCAGGAAAAAACCCTAAAAATGTACATCAGCAGTCCAAACTTTATCAGCAGCCCTGTGACAACAGAACAGTCAAGCATGCAGTGAAAACCCCAACCTGGAACAGACAGCTCTGACAAACAGCAAGGATTCTCAGGACCAGGGAAGATGAAGACTGAGGTGCATTTGAAGAAATACTTGGAAAGCCAACACACTAGCCAGGCACTGCTGGAATTCTGCATTAAAGGGCACTGAAAATCTGTGAGAAGCTTCATTTCAGAACAAGATATGAAAGGTTTGACTCAGATGCAAGCAGAGACAACGTGAGAGCTTCAATGGATGAAATATTGATAGAAGGGTCCTTCTACATCTCGAAGAACAGGAGGTCACTTCAAAGGTAGTTTCTCTAAATTAGCAGTAACATTTATACTGTAACCAAAGCCACTGAGCTTTTACTAATTATTACAGAAATACAGACACATCTTCCTAAGTTTATTTGGACTGTAGCAATCAGTATAATTCATTAGCTTACATAGCTTGGCCTCTACTCAGAAGTTATTTCTCATATAAGAACTCTACTGAAACACTGAGAAGGAAGGAGACAGGAATATTTTTTCCTCCAATTACTCCTAAAAATCATATTTACACTTTGTTTCATTTTAGAAGTATACAGTGTCCCTGTCGTCTGGGTTTTGGGTTTGTGTTGGCGTTTGTCACTAACAGGAATATGAAAATTACAGCAAATCAGTATCCTATTGATAACTTATTGATGTCTTAATTATATCCTACTCCTTTTTACAAACTACAGAAAGAACTATACCTATTACAAACAGAAGGAGTTTAATGAAAAATCTAGTGGAATAATATTTGGCTAAAATCCAAATGATTTCAACATGAGGCTTAGCTCTGGCTCATGGGAAAAATACAAGCTTTCAATTCCACTCAGAATAACAAAACTACAAACTTGTCTTCCAGTTTTCACTACTATGCAGCATACATATTTAACTGAATGTTGGAAATTTAGAAGTCTGTTGTTTGGTTTTTTTTAATTTATACACATATTCACAGTGAACTGTAAAAGTTAGGGCAGGAACCTCTCAGTTCCAGCATTTCCTAGTCCGTCCTGGATTTTAAAGGAGGAAACTGAAAAGAGATCTCACATAATCTAGCTATATACACCCCCATGGGGCTGGAAATGTCAGACCCTCTCCCAGACCTCTGCCAGCAGAGCTAATGCAGCAGCAGACAGCAGGAACAGATTCCATCCATTGTGCAGACCAGCAAAGAGCAAGAAAAGAGACCCAGGCTCCTCCAGTGGGTTTTGCAGATGTGTGCTGACAGCAGAGGAAAATTGCATCGGGGGGAAAAAAAAATAAATCCAAAAACCAATACATACTTACCTGTGTGAGAACTGAAGTTCTTTCAGGTGTGCCAACAACAGGCACATCCTGCTACCTGTGTGCTCACCCCACTGCCCCAGGTTTGGGTCCTTTGGCCAGCAGCATCCTGATGGTGCACTCTTAGTCCTCTGCCTAATGTTAAGAGCAAAAAAGGCAGAACACTCAAATGCCAGCCATCCATCACAGGACACTGGGAAGAAGGGAATCCAAGGCAGAGGAGATGTAGGCAGATTGCGGAATATGTACATGACTTACCAAGGGATGCCAAATATTTGCATAGGTAAATGATTGCCTTACCTCCTTCTAATGAAGGTTTCTATGCATATTTTTTCTAATGCTGGAGGCAGGGGCTCATCATCTTAAGAATAAAAAATGGCATTTACAAAATACAGTGTCAAAACTGGAGGCTTCAGTTATCACACACTCTCCTGACCATAGCAGATCCCTAAAGAAACTGCTTTACATCTCAAGCAGAAATTTCTTAACAGCTGAGGTTACCTAAATTCTAAAAGGACTAGTCTGAGAATACAGGTCCTATAATAAAGTCCTACGCCATAACAAGCTCTCTTGGAAGTGGGCATCTTGATATTCTCAGCCATAAGTTGGTTTTACTTTCTGTGCTCTAAGCACAGCCATGAAGAATTTACATTGAAATCTCAAATAACACTGCTTCCTGCAAGAGTCAAAACCCACAAAGATGGCTCCACATCAGAAGCTTAACTTCAAATCCAGGCATCTTCAGAAAGAACATAACTCTCTTCCAGCAGAGACGAGCTGCAGCCAAACTATGGCCTGAATGGGATTACATCTTGTCATCCTGTGACACACAGGAAAAAAGAGGTTTCTTTAGCTGATGGATCAGCAGATTTGAAATGTCGGGAACTAAAGCATCCTAGCCAGGCCAAAGGTTTTTGTTCAGCTGAGCTTCTGGGAAAGTGGACTGCTAAGAAAGGCCCATGAGAATTACTGATAGCAAATTGGAAAGATTTCATACAGGTTGTCTTGTTTTCCACCTCCCCCTCAGGAGAAATTCTGTCAGCTCCTGTTACACTACTACAAAAAAATCTACCAGTAATGCCTTTACTCTGCAGAAATCTATTGATGGTAGAGTCCTTAGTCCTCCATTTGCAGGTGGAAAACTATCTGTTGGATTTGTGTCTGCAGGCAGATGACCACAAGCAGAAGAGTATTCCAGGTGATTCCTGTGAAGGGAGGAAGCCTTTGCTGCTGTTGTGCTCTGCCCTAATCTAGAGAGGATGGTTTTTCCATTGAGATCTTCCATAAATTCCTCTGGCCAGCACACATGACATGACTTGTGCTTCCTCATCAAGGGGCTTCTGTTATTCTCTGCCTACTTTTTGGGAAGATGCCCTGTAGGACATATGCAGTTGATGTTTGATTTAGGTGGCTGTGCCTGCAGTCAGCTCTGTGCACACTCAGAGCATGAGACTGTTGCAAAATCCATCAATCAGATGGGACTCAGGCCAATTTTTTCACAGAATTTTAACTCTGAAGCCAGTGGAACTCAACCTTGCTTCAGCAAACACAACTTTCTGGACAGGAATTAAGCTGCAGTTTTACAGTATCATTTTTCAAGCCCAAAATGTAAAAGAGCATAAAGCAATTAAAAAGAAAGGTTTAGAACAGTGAGGAGATCTTTACATTAGCTGATCAGTTGAGGTAAAAGTACCTCTTCCTGAGATTCCACCATCTCTACACTGTGGGGTTTGCTGCCATTTTAATGATGGGGTTGATAAGGCAAAGTGCAGATTTGGGGGTGATAATGGCTGTGAGGTGCTGCCATGATCAATCCTGCTTACAAAGGAAAAAAACAGGGGTCTAGTAGCTTGTGACACAGAACACATACCACAGCCAAACAGCAGTCTCAGCCTCATAAAGCAGGAGTGAGGATGCTCCAGATGTACATGCACCCTCTGGATGATGCCAGCCACGAGGCTCAGTGCTCAGGCCAACAACAGACCACGCCGGACTGGTAACTCACAGAGATCTGCTGGTGCATGCCAGGCCCTGGAGGAATGCAGGCACTCAGGTGGTTCTGCTCCTGTTTGATCCTCCCAGCCTCATCCACCTTGCCCCTATCCCAGCCAGGACTTTCTTCCCCACAGTTGTACAGCCCAATCTCCTTTCCCTGGCAATCCACACCAAGGCTTCTGTCTCAGTAGCCTTTCCTGGGCAGTCACCATTTCTCCTGCCTACTCAGGCTCAGTATTCCTGCCCAGGCTCTTCATTACCAGCACCCCCTCTATCCAATCCTTGCCCTATTTCCTATTTTTTCAACTCGCTTTCCAGCTTCCTGGCAGGATATTTGGACACTCCTCACCATTTATTTGCCTATGGGTCATCAGTCCAGCTCTCCCCACTAGCCAGACCAATCCCTGCCTCGTTCTCTAACATCAAAATTCTTCTTCCATAACCACTGCCTCCCCACAATGCTATGATCCAGGAGCTGAGAGAGGCTGGAATGTGTTCAGTGTGGACCAAGTCTTCAGAGATTTTAACTGTTGAAGTCAAAGAAATCTCTGCTGAGCATGAGCAACCTGTGTTTTATCAAAGTCAGAGCCTGGCCAAAGACAACAGATTTCTCTGACAGAGACCACCCTTCCTTCCCCTTTTGTAAAGCATCAAATCTCTGTTCAAACACAGAGAAGCACTCAGGAGTTTAGAGAAGTTTTCATGAATGTTTTAACATAACAAAAAAAAATATGTTAGACCTGCTTCTGTGGAACAGCAAGAAAGTGGCAGTCCCTTACTGCCACCCTCCCAGATTTAGTCTGAAGCAGCTCTCTTGCATGCAGCCTTTCATCCCGAGGAACCACCATTTCATAGCTGCAAATCCAGGAGAAAAGAATGGCATTTCTAATAGGAAGATCAGATAATGTTCAGAAAATTTAGCCATTTGCCATAAAATACCCCCTTCGAGAACTCCATTGGAAAAATCTATTTTGTTTCTACAGGCTTCCCAAAACCAAAGACTTTATCGACTCCTAATATTAGGAATAACTAGATCAGAGGGGTTAGATGCTGCAACACTGGTTTTTTTAACTGAACTCTCCACCTTTGTAATACTTCCAAACAAAACCCTGGACAGAGCACAGGAACTTTGGTTTGGAAAGAACACAATCCACCAGCAACAGATGTTTGCTCAGAAACATTCTCCATTCTATCACAATAATTACAGGAGTTCTCTGCTGAACCAAGCAGCTGAAAATAGCATTCCCTTACAATTTATGTGGGCTCCCAGCCTACACCTCTGGCAACCTTCTTGCCTGGTTGACTACAAGTTCATTTATTTTTTTCTAAAGCAAAGTGTAGGCCCACACATAATCTGCTGATATCAGATTAATGATTTAAATTAAACTGCACTTACTATCCAGGAGCAGAGCCAAGACATACATTGTTCTAGTTCAGGTGAAAGGCAAACAGTGCTGACCACAAGTCAGTCTTCACCACTGAAATGTTGCACATACCAGATGTGCTGCTGACAATTTATTACTGCACCTTGTAAAAATTGCCACAGCTCAGAACAAGCATCTCCAAATGTTTATCCTAGAAATATCTCCCTGTGGAGTAGGAGAAGAAAAAAAAAGTATTTCTCTCCAGACAGAAGGTCAGCAGAGTCACAATGCATCACATTATGTTATAAAAGTTACTGTGATTTCTTCAACACATGCAATACTTTGTCACTCCAGCTCTAGAAGTAGCCTCAAGGGAAAAAAAAAATAAAATTGATTCTTATCCTGGAATGTACAAACATGGAAAATTTTGCAAGGTACTGTTAGGCTTCATGATAAATTTAATTTTAATAGTGAAGCCACAAAATTAGTGAAATTTATTAGTGAGATCTCAGATTTTCTCCACACCTTTGAAAGAAAATAATGCTTTTATTGTCTGGTAGTGCGAACAAGCTTCACATGTAAAACAGACATGAACATTTACATAAAACCTGTTGCATGGACAACCAGGTTTCATGCAAGCTTCTTCATGCCACCTTGGCAATAAACTACACTCCTGAAACACAGCTCACTCAACTAATTCCATCCAGGCTGTGACTCCCCACAGATTCTCTAATGCACCTCAGTCTTGATCTGTAACCCCCAAGTAACCTGAAGCAGAATCCTCTCTGCACTGTGAGTCCCAACAATCTGCTCAAGTGCTGTTTTCCATAATTGAATAAGAAACCTGGCAGATATGATCATAGGACACTCTGAAATATTTCTGTACAGAACCAAAGTACATTGTATCATCATGGGACACCCGCCCCTTCCTCAAAGGTCCGTTTCAGAAAGGTGGGGAAAAGGAAACTCAGGTTGTGTGGGAAGATTTAAACCCTGGAACACTTTCTTTATACACTTAGACAAAGCAAAAGGGTTTTTAAAATTAAAAAAAAAACACCTTTAGATTTCAAAATACTTTGACACTGTTCTGCAAGGAGAAACACAGCCAGCAAAACAGTTTTCTCACTTAAAAAGCAAAGAAACAGTACAAGGTGGGTTTGCTTTTTTTTTCTCCTATTATTCATATTTAAGTGTATCAAAAAGCTTAATTAATACAAATTTTCTCTGGGACAGAAACTACTCCTCACTCTGCAAAGCAATAAAAAAATAACACCCCCAGCTAGTGACCAAGCATGATGCCTCTAAAGGAATTTCCACCCTCAGCCTCTCCAGGAAACAAATTTCAACAAATCTTGCCCTTGCAGAGCCCGCTTTCCAGGAGCGCTCCACATGTTTGTATCCCATCCCGTGGCTAGCCCTGGCTTCTGTGTGTGTGAGGAGCACTTCCAGGAGCAGCTTCTTGCTTTACCTGCGAGGTACTCTATGACAGCTGCCATGTACACCGGCGCTCCGACCCCGATCCGGTACTTGTAGGTCCCTTTCTTCAGGTAGCGCATCATCCTCCCCACGGGGAAAATCACCCCAGCCCTGCTCGAGCGGGACAGCTTGGACATTTTCTTCTTCCCGCTCCGCCCCGACATCTTGCAGCCTCGTGCTTCTCAATTTGCTCGTGGTTCTCAGTGCCTTGCTCCAAATCTGAGGGCTGTGAGAGGAAAGCAACAGGATTGATGAGAAACGTTGCTGCTGTTCCAAAAGCAAAGATCCAAACCTGCCCTCAACGCCTGGCAAAGTGCAGGCATTACTCATTAAAAGCTGGATAATTGGAATATTTGCTATAACTTTGCTTTTGAACTGCACAGTCAGCGTTGCAATATCAGGAGCAAAGAAAACCAACCTTGTTTCCTCCTCATTTTTCTAGCAACCACAAGATTATGGATAAACAGACAACAAACCCTGGAATCTGCCACTCCACTCCAAAGCTTGCATGTGGTCACAGTCACACCCCTAGTTCTCACGCTCAGTCAAATAATGTTGGGGAAAGTTTTAACCTTATTTACAAAAATTGGTTTTAATTGCCAAATTTTGATAGCTGCCCTGGAGGCCTAATTATGAGCCTGGTTACTCCTCGGAAGGAAACAAAGAGCAGGTCTGCCACAGGTGGTATTTCTGTCAAAGAAGGCACAGTTACCTCACTCCCAGCTTCCATTCAGCTCAGTGAAACAAGAAAACACAATGATGGAGACACTTTGAAAAGCATTAAAATGAGTCTATCTTCACCTAGAAGTATGTGATACTTCTAAATTTTATCACAATCTTTTAATTTATGATACCAAGGATATAAAATCAGCAGGGACCTGTAAAACCTTGGCATGTCCTTGTGTGTCAGCCAGACAATGTTTTTTCTTTCTGTGTGCAATGTGTTATGCGGGCATGGTAAGGAAAGTTGGGAAAGATTAAACCAGTAAACCTATCAGACACAGACACATCAAAATTGGCGTTGCTCATCATCCTACTCTGAATTCCCTGCCAACTGCCAGCCTGGAATCACGAGTGGTAGTAACAGAGCTCAGAGGGAATGTGAAAAGAAGTGGGGAGGCACGATACTGGTCTTTATAGATGCAAGAGGATGCTGTGGAGATGGAGAGAGCCAGTGTTCCCTACAGCAGTGACTCTTACAGAAGCTGAACAGCAGAGGAGAGAGACAAGCACTGGACTCGGTCGGACAGGGAGGCAGCAGAATCTTCCCATCAGTTGAGAACAATTTGAGAATGTATGTCAGATATCACTCCAGCAGCACTAGATCTGCCTTGGGACTGAAGGATAGACAAGGTGATCTTCCAAGGTCCCTTCCTCAATGAAACTTGCAATTTGTGACAAGACCTTTATAAACTTTCACTTTCGTAATAATAACAACCCCTAAAATGTGTCCTTCTCTGTTTGTGACAACTGACATCCAAATAATAAACCTAGGCTGGGAATTAGGCTTCCAGCCATCACAGAAGCCAATTTCTGGAACAGCCCCTTCTCTTAGAGAAACAATAACTCATTTTAAGGTGGAACTTAATAAATATATAGAGTAGGGTACAAACAGGTTCCTGCAATGCTGGCAGGACAGTTCCATCGCCCAAGAGTTTGGTCCAGCACTGAAACCCCTACAGAGAGCCATGCTGAAAGAGTACACTACCTGTATAAAAATTGTATCGAGATAACCTCTCATATATTTGTTTCTGCACCATCAAATCCCAGTTGAGTGAAAATAAGTGGAAAAAAGCAAACACCAATGGATTAGATCTGCAGAAAATACCATTGTTGCACTTGATCTCCATGACAGAAAATCATAACATATTTGTATACAACTAACCACACTGCTCTGGGCCACGCTGCTGCATTATATAAATTTATGTTTAACTGCTCACTTTTGGCTCGTCCTTCTGTTGCATCACAGAACTTTCCACTCCTGCCTACTCCTTTATTTTCCCCTTCTCTCTCACAGGAAGCCTCTGCCATTATTTACTTCCCTGCAGCCAAACCAACTTTTGGAATCCCAAAATATTTTCCAAATGCCCTGCAGGTTACGTTTGCAGAATTTTGTGAGAGCCTAAACACAAGATGTTCCAAAACTCTGCTAACACTGTCTCTGCTTTGCAACTTAGATGGACCAGGGTGCACTGAGGAGCCACAAACACAACAGTGTGCTCTTGTCTTGTTTTGACTCCTACAGGAGGCAATTTTTGGTAGAAAGCCAAGCTCTGGTATAGTCACATCAGGACCCAGAGAAAGAAACATGCTGAGAAAACTCCTGTGGTCCTGGACAAAGAAATCCCACAGGCAGGGATCTGGTTTCCTTGCAGAAAGAGGCACATGAGCTCAGCCCTGCCACACTCACCTGAACAGCAACCAACAGGTAAAGAGCCACAAGTCAAGCACTGCTGTCCTAATGGCTCTCTTCTGATGACACAGCCAAGCCTCAAGGGCTTATCAGTTGAAAAGTCTACCCACACTCATTCCCTCCCTGCCAGCTGATTCATCATCTCTAAGTTTCTCCTCGTGAAGTGCAGCCTCCACTTAAAAATAAACCTGTGCCACCCATGCTAAGTCCGTCCTCACTGAGCTACAAGGGCTGTGTCTATATCTGGCTGCCATGACATCAGGCTCGGGCAATTTAAAGCAATTATTTTCCCTATCCCTTAATTGGTCACAACACGCTCTCATGACTCCAACATCCCTGTGTTGCTATGGGGGATTCAGTAGCTACCACATCCCATAGAGCTCTCTACTGTATGACTGCAAGCAGAGCTTTCCTCTGTTGAGTTCTGCCTTCTTCAGAGCCCAAGGAAAACAGTGACATTTTCCTTCTGCCTCCTGGAAAAATACCTCAGTTCATCTTCCACTGGACCAGGTCACTCCAAGCCCTGTCCAACCTGGCCTGGGAGAATTCCAGGGATGGGGCAGCCACAGTTTCTCTGGCCTGCCTGTGCCAGGGCTCCCCACGCTCACAAGGAAGAATTAAGGGAAGAGTTCCTTCATTATATCTGACACAAATCTCTCTTTTTTTAGACTTAAACCATTCCCCCTCATCCCATCATTATCTGCCCATGTAAAAAGTCCCTCTCCCTCCTTCTCACACGCCCCATTCAGGTACTGAAGGGATGCACTAAGGTCTCCCCAGAGCCTTTTCATGGCCAGGCTGAGCATCCCCAGCTCTCCTGAGCCATCTCCTGAGCAGAAAGGCCTCGGAGCACCTTGACTTCCAAACACTGAGAACTCAAACTCAGCAAAGACTGAAACAAAGGACATGCAGGACTATCCACACTCCTGCACTTCCCTCATCTCCAGCTGAAGATGTGTTAGGGAGTGTTAGGAGTTGACAAGGAACCCACAGACATGCCTTGGATCCAACCTAGGCTGCACATTCATTTACAAACGAAATATTTGTGAAAAATAACGCAGAGGAGTTAAAAGCTCGTTACCTAGCCCGATTGCTAAGGCACCACAGCACAAACCTAGTGCTATTCAGGCGGCAGGTGCAGTGTCTCCCCGACTCCAGAATCACACACACACACAAAGCGCGCTCCCAGCGAAAGAAGCTTCCAGGGCACCCCAAATCCCGCGGGTCCCCGCAGAGGCAGCTCCCACTCACAAACAACATCGGGCCGCGCGGCTGAGAGGACGGGCAGCGGGATGGACCCACAGGTCACCCTCTGGACCCGGCTGAGAGCTGCCGAGCTCGGGGGAACATCGCGGTCACCCCGGAGCCGCCCCGAGCCCCCTCAGGGCCCGCCCGCCCCGCGCACGCCTCGCCGTTGCCCGGACACCGCCGCCCCGCCCACTCCCCCCGCTGATTGGCTGCTGCGGCAGGCAGGGCTGGCGAGGGAGCGCGGTGATTGGCTGCGAGCCGCTTGATCGACGGGAGAGGGGCGGGGACAGCAGTCGGGCCGCGCAGGCGCCCCGAGGCGCAGTGGAGTGCGTGCGTGTGGGGGTGTGGCCGCCGGCTTTCCCGCGCAAACGCTCCCCCCTCACACCCCCCCCCACTCCGCGAGCGCCGCTGCCGCCGAGGCTTTGCCCGCTGCCCGCCCAGGGGCGGCTGTGGCGGCGGCCGCGCAGCCCCGGAACGGGAAGCGCTGCGGGGACCGAGCGGAGGCAGCGAGCGAGGAAGAACCGCCCCCCCCACCCCCAGCCCCCCCCATAGACACCTTAGCCGGGGCCGGCCCCGCGCGCGCCGCCGATACCGCCTCGCGCCCCCCCCCCCCCTTTATGGCCGCCCCTCACCCGTCCCCCTCACGCCCTTTCCCCTCACGGCCTCGGCCATGGCCAGGCCCTCCCGGAGAACGGCAGCGGCGCCGGGAAGAGGAGGAGGAAGAGGAGGATGAGGAGGAGGAGGTGGGTCGTACGGCCGGGGAGAGAGGGAAGGAGAGGAGCAGGGCCTCGCCGCGGCCCCCGGAGCCCCCGCGCCGCTCCCCTCACCTGCCGGCGCCCGCCGCCGCTGCCGCCGCCTCCTCCTTCTTGTCTTCCCTTCCTCTTTTTCCTCCCCCTCTTTTCCTCCTCTCCTTTCCCCCCCTCCCCTTTCCTCCCCACTTTCCCTTTTCGGCTCCCCCCGCCCTCGCTCCGCCTCAGCCGCTCTCCCCGTATTGTATGTTTCAATGGCGATGGCGGCTGCTGGTGAGGGGGGCGGCAGGGGTTTCCTCCCGCTCCGCACATACCGCCTCTAGGAGGAGTCACTGCAGCCCGGGCCCGCTACAACCCCCCTCTCTTGGCTGCCGCCCTCCTCGCCCGGGCCCCAGGGCTGCAGTGGGGGCAGGAACCCCCACCCCGCCCAGCAAAGAAAGGGCCCCCCCGACCCTAGTCCCAGTGGACTTGCGGTAGCCGGGAGCATAAAGGCAGAAAGCCTTCCCATCCTTTTCCAGGGTGGAGGAGTTCGGAGATGGAGAGGTTTCGAGGCAATCCCAGATTGGGCTAAAGCTCAAGGAGCGCCTGGTTTTTGTTAAAGGGAGAGCCACCCATCCCTCTGTCCCTTTGCTAGGGTGGCCTGCGTGCCTCGCTATGGTGCCTCTAACCCAAATACTCCAGCATCCCCAAGTCGGCTTGGAACGGCCGTAACAAAGAGTGCCGGCAGCTCTTTGTGTTGTCTCGCGTTGGAGCGTTTTGGGCGCTGGAAGGCTTTCCAACTCGTCCATGAGGGCTGCAAACTTCCCTTCTGAATGGAAGCTGAGGGTTTTTCTTTCCTTCCCTGCAGTCGCACAGGTTCAAGAGCTCGAGCTCCAAGAGACGCAATAAGCGATTGTGTTATGAGTCTTGGCAGCGCCAAATCCGTGAGCAGAGGCTGGTGCAAACAGGAGAGTACAGGGCTACACCTCTTTAACTCATCTCAGGTATATTTTTACATCAAACTGGGTTTCTATCATCATTCCTATACAAATACTTTGCATTGTTGCACTGATTTCGCTATAAGGACATTTGGGTGCTACTGTAATGCACTGATACACCATTAACACAGACCACTCCTGCTTGCTTGCAGTGTTACTTTAGGAGGGTGTCTGGGAACAACAGAGAGAGAAAGAACCATTCATGCATTCAGCATTCTCTTTGCCACTGTAAAAAAATCATAAAAGATTCACTTGAGTTTGGCTTTTGGCTCTGCCACAGTAAGTGATTTTGTATCTGCATAGAATTGGATTTGGTGGGTAAAAAAGCAATGGAATATTTCCCCAGGTTATGTTAATTGTGGATCGCACCATCTCATGAAGAAAGAGGGCATGAGTTCAGGACCTGCGTTTTCCTGGGCTGCTGTGTGACCTTGGGTAAAGCAGTTCACTTTACACAGCTGTATTTTGACTGTTGTTAAAATGGAAATAAAGATACCTTTTCTCTTTTCAAGCATTGAGTAAGAGCCTCAGTGCATTGCTGTGGATTAATTCTTTGGGAGTCTGTTCTCTTCCCCACTTCTTTTTGAAAACAAGGTCAAGATGCTTTGAGACCATAGGAGAAAAAATTCATGTGCATGAGTCTGACTTATTTTATGTGTAAGAGGAAGCCTTACCTAGATCTTGCCCACTGAGAGTTGGAATTTGTCAAAGGAAGAAGATACCTATAGGCTTGTCAGTGTATTGAACCATACTAGGAGGGTAGGAGGAAGCTCAGGAAGATTTTCAAGCACTAAGCATAAAAATTAATGACAATGTAAAACCCATGTGAAAAGGAATAAAAGCGTTTACATTTTTCTATTGCCAGATACAAATAACTGCATCCAATAACCCTGACAATCATGCGTGCCGTACGTGGCTTTGTAATTAAAAATAATTTGAGATGAGGCAAAATAAGCAACCCAAGGTTTTTAAAACATTCCCAGTTTGTTAGAGTTTAACATCAAGTGGTTGCTGTGTGATAAGAACACGAGCATGTGGGAGGTCTTTCAAGGAGAAAAAAAAAGTCTTCTTGTGAGGCAAACTTTCAACGTTAGGAGAAGTCGCTCTGTTTATAACAACATTTTTCTGTTAATAAACAACATTCTCCTGAAGGAAACAGGAGTGCTGGAGAAGTGTGAGAGAGGACATCGAAGATTTTCACAGTGTAACGCTTCTCAAGTCAGTTGTAGATGTCTGAATTTTAATACCAATTTTCCTGCTGTTGTGATTTTTAATAGTCTCACCATAAACTCATATTTCACTCTTTATTTCTCCAGTGGATACAGCCTATCCTTAACCTAAATATTAACAGCATTACGTGGATATTTTATGTCGCTTCAAATATTTCTGGAAGATTCAGAATCACGTTGTGACACAATAAAGAATTTTTGAGTACAGCAGATCAGAGCAAGGCAACACTGGGACATTTACCGGGTGTGACTTGTTCTGCAGTGATGGTACCCTTGGAACCAGCTGCATTTTAGAGCAGATAAGAGATTTCTGGTCACAGTACCTGTAAGTTCCAGCCATTTAGGTGGAGTTGTTCGAGGAAGAACTGTTACTAACTCTCATTTGTGCCATGCTGGAGTCAAGCAGAGCTTTTCCCACACAGCAGGAGCGGGGCCTGCCCTCTCTAGGTTGTGCAAGGACCATCTGCCTGTTGCCTTTCGAGCGCAAATACAATCTGGTACTTTGTCAAAATAAACAACACATCTATCTGATCATTTCTAGCCTGCTGCCTGCCTCACTCCCCAGCTGCGGGGGAAACAGCCTGTTTATGGCACTCTCATTTTGGGGCAGAAGCTGTTCCATCTCCAACATTGCAATGAATATTTCATAGCTCCAGAACCCAGAGACAGGGCTTTGCTAGGGCTGGCAGGCGTTCAGGGCCATCCTGGCAGGACAGGAATACCGAGTACTCCAAAAGCTCTATTCTATGTGTGTGTATAATCCAGGGAACTTGATCAAATCAGGGTAAGCATTGCCCTGACATCAGGTTAACAAAATACAATCAAAGTGGATGTGTATCTGTACTTACAGTCATAGAGAACAGCTGTAACAACTGAGTTCTGTAACTAATCTATATTTCTGTAATTAACTTTTTTTTTTCTCATTTTTTAGCCACTTTAACCCTTCCTCCACCTTTCATATTGCTTATATGCTTGTTACGCCAGTAGATTGGGTATAGTGGGCTAAAGAAGCCAGAAAAGCTACATCCTAACTTTGTGGAGAACTCCCCCTTAACAGTACTTTCTTAAATTAGACCATCCCATGTACTTCAGAATTTAAAGTCTTTGTGTGTGACATGTTGTTTAACAGGCTGATTGGCTGCAGTCACAGGTTAGCTATAGTGTGTAAGCAAGGGGAAAGGTCTTTCCTCCCCAAGCAACAACTGATTCTAAAAGTTAAATGTAGCTTATTAGCTTAACAAAATATCAAAGATGTCCTTTCATCCTTTAAAAGGAGGTTTTAATCCTCGTTACTTATCCTTAAATGCAGCTATGCTTACTGCAGACATCATTGTCTTAATTATTCCTAAGTCATAAAATTAAATACTAATTGAATGTTTAATCACAATCAACATTACTCTTTTTTTTTTTCTAATGGAGATTTACAAATATATCTTTCAGAATGAAAAGAAATAAAAAATAAGGTAACAAATCCCAGAAAATAACATTGTTTTCAGCTGAGGAATACATTGTAGGATCCCTCTCCACAACTCAGAAAGAATGGCCAGAAAGGGATAGGGAAAATTGGGGGAATCACAAGTATAGAATGGCTTCTCCAAAGAATTAGAACAGATCAGGACTTCCAGCTAAGGAAACTTGAGTGGTGACTTAAGAAAGTACTGATGCTCTGGGTCTGGTGCTCTGAGCCTCCCCAGGACTGCAATTTTTACATTAACTGCTAAAATACCTATTTCAGTTTCTGAGTTTGAGGAAGGCTGGATGGATAAAATGATACATTTGTGAGTGATTTTGGCCACGATCAGTGTGATAACCAAGCACTGCCAAGCTAAGAGGCAGAAAATCCTCTATCCCTGTGAATTTCCTAAAGAAAACAACTTGCAACAATGTTTGTGCATTTACTATAGTCAGCTTTTGGTGCAGAAAGTGATGCATTCTTTGTCTGGGGACTCCTGCTGCAGTGATTTGGGTTTGGCATTTGCAGAACTGTATTTGTTTGTCAGAGGAGCAAAGATGCAGCAATGTGTCATTGGACTGTTTGATCACCGAGTCACTCAGCTCCAGATCCCTCCACAGATCTGTGCTGAGATCACACTTCCCACTTCTCACCGTGTTGCAGAGGAATCTTAGATCTGATTGATTATTCCTGTGCTAATAAGGATGTCTGTCCCTTTGCTTTTACACCCCCTGGTGTAGTTTGGAGGAGTGACACACATTTCCTTTCACCTCTCGTGACACAGACAAGAACATTGTCTGCCTAACTGGGACCAATAAGCTGCAACTTCTTTTCAGAGCAGCCTCACAGGTAAGGACAGCACAGCATTGCTTGTTTGTCTGCTTTCATAATTGTTCCTGAGTTTAATTTAAAACAAGAAAATTCACCTCACTAGCTATTTTTTCCTGCTAACTGCAGAGCCCTAAAGGAAAAAAAAAAATCTCAACAGTGTCCTATGAATAAATGAAAATGCTTTGAAACAAGACAAACTTTGGGTCTCACGTTTGTCTGAGGCAGGACAGAGCAAACCTCCAGAACATTTATTTATTTATTGTGCAAGTGCAAGATTTCACTAGTCTTCCAGGGAACCATCAGTTTATAAGCAAGAGTGAACTTGAAGCCTTAAGGAATGATAAAAGCCAAAGTTTCAAACACATACTCCATTCCAAGCTGGATCATCAAAACATGTTTGTTTTCTTATATAACTTTATGCTTCTGTCATTGTTAAACAACCAGATCCTCGAGGATTTTGCCTCACACTCCAAGCTCACTGTCTGTACCCAGAGGTCAGGAGTGAAGCACACCTTTGCTTTTTTCATCACATCACTTTCATTCCAAGGAACCTCCACTGCACTGGTGATTGGGCTCACACAGAAACACACCCGGGCACACAGGAGAGGGGAGGGAAAGGGCTGTACCCCTAAGCTGAGGGAAGGGAGAGATGGATGGACACTTTCCCATTGTTCCTCTCAGTTTCAAGGAAAGACAACACACAAAGCTGGTAATTACAATAATTTTAGCATGGGCGTAATAGAGAGAGTCTGTCTCTCCCCTCTTTGCCCTTGTTCTCTCAGTTCCACAATTAGTGTGTGTTTGTGACTTCTGGTTGATTAATTCCTGTTGTAAGAGCAAGCTGCTGTTGGTGCCATGGGAGGTTTCAGGCTGGCTTTCTCCCTTGCAGATTCCACAGTGTCCAGTGCTCTGCAGATGTTGCTGCCTTTCCCTTAGCAAAAGCACTAGGGTAGGACTCTGAGCTCTCTCCAGACATCTAATTCTATAGTGATAACAGTCTTTTTGATGTTTCTGTCCTAAATCCATCGAGGTTTCTCTCCTAAACCGTTACCATTTCCCACCAGTTCCACAGTTCCCGGGCCTGCCTGGCAAACAGCAGATGGCGTGGTTGCCTCAGCCTGGGAACCTAAAACCCACCCACAAAGGGGAAGTGAATTCACCTCTAAGTGAATTTATGGGCTATGATTTGCATGTGGTGTCATTTACAAAAGACACAAACTATGTGTAGGTAAACAGGCACTTTTATAAAAGGAGAAGAAAGTATGTACATCGTAGGGAACAAAAACAGACTGTACTGGAATAGGTATCTATGTATGTATTTAATTTATAAATTAAAGTAGAAACCTCACTAAAACATTGACACAAAGGAGTAAAGCTTCAACACAAGGCACAAGGAATTCATCAGACTCCTCTTGGAAAATATTGGGATGACACTTTAAATATAATGTCATGTTTACCATTACAGCCATCCTCCCAGCCAGAGATATTTTTCATAACCTCCTGCCTGGTTTTTTAGCCCACTTTTAGTTATCCAAAAACCCATTCCCCAAATAAAACTTCCTCCTAAATTCTCACATATTTGTTCTCCTAATGTAGATAATTAATGTCAAGACTTTACTAAGGTAAGGCATTTAAAATTATAATATACAGCTCTGCATAGCAGTTTTTATCACAATATAAACCAGCAGCTCTGATAATATCAGCACTGGCTTCTTTATCTGATAAATAGGTACTTGGTGATTAAACATAAAATTCCTATTTTTACAAGAAGACAGAAATGCTTTGAAGGTACTGTATTTAAGCAACACTTTACTTCTACAAAACCCAGCTTTATTTACTACTGAGGAGTGGATTCAGGGGGTTCTTTAAGTGTATCTCTGGTTTCCAGGACAGTGATGGTTTCATTGAAGTCACTGGATTAATTAATGGACTCAGGAAATGTGTAACTTAAACTCAGCTTTTGTTCTGACATAAAAATTCCTAAGCTATTTTTCAGTCCTACAGATGGAAATAATTTACCTGAATCCCTTTCCTTGTATATGTTGAGTATTTAGTCCTTTAGTGTCTTTTTAATCTTATATCACACTGAAAAAAGATTTGCTTAAAAACTTAATAGTGAAAAAAAAATATTTATAAAGAAACACCAAATAATTACAATATTTTAGTTCTGTTACGATCAGCATCACTCCTTATGGCACAGCTGTCTCTGCTTTTGTAAAATAATGCTAGGAATGGTCAACATGGAATTCAGAATTCCCAGGATTAAAAACCAAACAAATCACCACTATTGTATTATCAAGAAAAAAGCAAAAAACAAAAGTCAAATGCTCATTTTGGCTGAAGAAGCTCCTACTGAGGTTGAAAAGCCTGTGGGAAAGAGCAGCCCTTTGTTCTCTTCATTCTAGCAATTATTTAGTGAGGAACTTTGTGAAAGTCCAAAAAATTCCAAGTAGCTAAACTATGTCAAAAGGAGTTGAAATAATGTCTTAGAAACAGCACAATGACAGTAAAAATTACTGGTAACACAAAAGTAAACACAGCACATACATGAATCAATGCCAAATTACATTGGATATTCAATATACAGGCTGAAAAGCTCAATGTGAAGAGAAAAAAAATGTAAAAAATGTATTCAGATTTAAACATCTCAATCAATTGATCAGTGTCTATAAGAGAAACACAGAAACAATGCCCTGTCAAGGTCTACTCACAATTCATCACTTTACTACAGCTACAATAAATATTCTACATCCAATGCCATCAAAGGGGAAAAAAAAACTTCTCTTGTAAAATACAAGGAAACCAGATATGTAAGGACACAGAGTTGCTTCAGAAATCATTCTCCTGCAGGTCATTAGTGTTTGTCTGGTGTTGGCTGACGAGCAGATCTTGGACAGAAGGTGTCCCAGGACCAAAGAATTTGGTGTCCAAGTGACACAAAGATGAGAAACTGGAGCAGTGCCAATGACAGGAGCATTCCAGGTGTGGGAAAGGCCATCCAGTGTGTTTCCTGTTGCTCTGAGGACTCTGAAGGCCGACAGGGGATCAATGTGACTTTTTGGAGGAGCTAAGCCAGCTGGATGAGGGACAGCCCAGCCACCTCCAAGCCGGAGCATGGGGAGAAACCCCTCCCCACAGCCACTCACTGCACCCCCTGGGGATGAAAGTGTGCCCATTGCTGCCTGCTCAGCATCCGGATGGAGTTCATTCTGCATCCCTAAAGCCATGAGAATGGTGTGGGGTCAGGCTGTTCCTCCTGCATCAGGGGGATAATCTCAGCCCTTTTGGGGTGGGGGTGAACACAACGAATGCTTTGCCTCAGTTTTCCCTTCTTTAAATGTAACATGAGTGAGAACAAGGAATAACAGAGCAAAGGGAGTAGGAATGGGGCAGGTCATGAATGAATGCTGAGGGACCAGACTCAGAGAAGAGTCTGTTTATGGTGGCCTGCACTGTCCTGCTGCCTCCCTCTCCTTTTCACTGACATCACCCAGAAAAGGCTGTGGAATTTAAGGAGCTAACATTCTTTCTGTGGAAGGCTCAAAAAGGGTGAATCTGCTCGGTCTGTGGCACTGCTGGTAGGGTGCAACATCAGGGTAAAAGCAAATCTTTGCAGGAGAGCAAAAGGAACGATTTACTGAAGCAACATTTTGAAACCTGACTGTGAAAAAAACAATGGAATTATCACAAAATGGAATTTCACACTCCCAGCAAACCCCCACCGGAGACAAGAGACTGACAAACAGCATACCACGGAAAGCAATAGTGTAAGTTGCACTCCACAAGCTCCACATTCAGTCCTCTCGTACCTGCCATTAATATCTAACTTACTGAGCTTTGAAACAGCAGTTCAACAAACTCATGTTTTGCAGGAAAAAAAAAAAAAAAGCTTAGCAGGTTTTTCTTGGAAAAAAAATCTGCAATATTCTAACTCCGTTTAAAAAAAGAACAAGCAAAATCGTAAGAAAGCTACAAAACTACACTGCCCTTGCTGCCTTTTAAACAGTAAAAGCTTTACAGTCAACTCTAAAATAAATCACAAACATCTACAATCTTAATTCATGTTTTGTCACGATGTTGTCAGACCAAAATGTTAACCAAAGAAGGCTTACAAGGAGGGAGGAAGGATGGAAGGAAGGGTAGATATTAACAGTGAGTGGAAAATGATCAAAAAGTAACCAACAAAGATTTTCTGAAAATGCAGAAAAGAAAGCAATTATTTTGTCTGGATCAAAGACAGCCGGAGGAAATAGGGACAAAAAGAGGGGAAGAGAAGAAAAAGAACCAAAGTGTAAAAGAAGGGGAGACCTTTATCCAGCAAAGCATTTGCACAAAGGCTCAGGGTGAAGCACAGCCTAAAGCTAAGCTTGAACCCGAGTGTGCTGCTGGATCCAGAGGAGGGAAAACAATAGCAACAGACAGTAATACTTGAGCAGGTACCCTGCAAGAACTTGCCATCTTCAAATAAACGTCTTTCTAAATTAATTTTCAGCTCTTTCTAGCCAAGCCTGTGATTTCAGGCTGTAGAACGCTGCTGAAGAGGACACAGCGACTCTTGCCAGACTTCACGGCTTTCAAACAGACCACCTGAGGTGGGAAGAGACCATTTCCAGTCGGCTGGTCCCTAACGTAGCCCTTTCGAACTTTGTAAATGTAAATGAAGAGTTGTGGAGGGAGCGTTTTTTGTCTGGGAGAGGTCACTGGCGCCTGGTCCCTAGGTGTGGCCTTTGGGGATATGTTTATCCCCACTAAAAACAGGTTTGCCGACACAAAGCACCTTTTCACTACTGAACTTGGGGAGAAAAAAACACAACAGGAATGTCCTTAGGACATTTTGGGTGAGGAACTTTCACGCACGAATTCCAAAAGCCCATTAAAAATATACCTAAAAGAAAACACAACAGAATAGAGCAAACAAATTGCCCCCCAAAATCATTAACAAAAAGTAAAAGTAACATTATCAAACTATATACAATGGTTTTCATTAAAAAAAGAAGGAAAAATGCACACCTACCGCCTGCAGTTCTGGTCAGGTTCTCCCTCTGCCCACCCCAAAAAAGTAAAAATTAAAAAAAAAATACAAATAAATTAATCTTTCCACCTGGTTTCCAAGTGAAACAATTCCTCCCTCCGCTACTCTATTTCCTGAACACATCTGTTAGAAACCTCAAGAAAAAAATCTGTTCTTCAGATGAACCTGAAAGTAGGACTTTTCCCCCAATCTTTGCAAACCTGGACTTATTTTAACAGTAGGCTTCCTGTGCATTGGAGAGGGGAGATGGGTGTCAGGTACGTGTGTCCTTATCAGAAGATCAGAATGATTCCACTTGTGCTGACAAACAGTGTTTGAATCTGGGATTACCCTGGGTTAATAGCATCCCTTTGAGCTTGAAATCAGCACTTTCTCCCCATTGTAATGCGAATTGCTTAGGGCTTGGATCTGTCTAATGATTGAGATGTCATTCATTAGCTCTAATAGCAATGGCCCTGCCTCACCCAAGTGTTTCAATATGCAAATGACATCATTTAGGCCAGCGGGAGTCACTCCCTTAAAATTAAATATGTGGTTTACTACTTGGGCAAACGGGATTCCCAATGCACTCAGGGAAGTAGAGATGTTTTGTCAGGTTCAAAAGATAGGTACTTATTTTAAGTTGGGTTGTTTTTTTTAAATAAATTGCAAGAGCTGGAAGACACTTGAGCTTCCATGTTAACCTTCAGCAGTGGGGGCGGAGTAAAGGATGCCAGGTTTGCATGGCAGCTGGCAGGAAGTATCCAGTATTGTATATTCTGCCCTTCAGGCAGCTGGGAAACGTCCTCTGAAGCCCTCAGCACTTTGCCCAATCTTTATTTCCCTTTAGTGAACATATTAAAACATGTAACGGTGGAATTGAACCTTTGTGATCCTTCTTTTCTACCTGGATGTACATCTGTGGAGATGTACCCACAAAAGGATCTTAATGGGCCAGCAGAAACCATTTCTGGAGGGCTCCAGACAAAGTACATCCAGAGGGTGCAGTGGAGACCAAAGCACAAGGAAGCAAAGGAACTAGTCAGTGAAACCAGACTTTTTCCACACTCCACATTTTCCTCTTCTGACAACATATTTCATGCCTTCAGAATCCAGTATGGTTTTAAAAAAACCCAAACAAAGCAATGTCATTTTCTTATAATTAAACAGGAGAAGAAAGTTTGTGATGAAAAGGTTCAAGATGGAATCATCAATGATACAGGTGGAAGTTTGTCACCTGGTAACCAGAAATGGTAGCAAAAAGTGTTATCACATCCTCTCTGAGCAGCACCCTGAACTGAATACGGGGGTTTCTCTGCTCTTCTAAAGAGAAATGTTCAAGAAGGGTTTCTTTCTTGGATCAAAGGATCCCCTCCCAGAAATATTGTGTCTTGCACTCATTTATGTAGCTGCTGCTGGAAAATGAGCTTAATTCTTCATCTGAAGAGTCTGACCACAATAGTAGAATGAAATTAAAATGACCGAAGAAAAAGAATATAAATGGTGCCATTCTCAACCCTGCCACTGGCCTCTGGGAGAAAACAGAAAGCAAAGCAGAAAGCGCTGGCACGCCGAGCTCCCGCAGCCCCAGCATCTGGGCACACATTCCTGGTGCACTGCTGAGGAACTCTTCCCAAGCTCCAGGGAGGGAACTTGCAAAACATCTCCAGCAAATCTTCAGGAAGGTCTTCCTTCTCCTTTCACTCTGCTGCCATTTCCCAAGCTTCTCCACCCTCAGACTCACTTTCTGGCTATCAGCCAAGGAGTTTGACCCTTGAAGTGGCAGATAAAAGGTTTCACATGAAAACAGACAGGCAGAACTGACAGGAATCCACAGCAACAGCAGCCTGGTTACAGGTTTTAGTAGGGACAGAGCCTGAAACTAAATTGCCACACTCAGGGTGGTACAAACCCAGCTGCCACGCTTGGGTTTCTTCTGACATGCTTTAGGTTTGGGAAGAGCAGCAGCTCAGTGTGGTATCACTGATTTGAGCCCTCTCGTCTATCCCCAGCAGCTGATGAGATTGTATCAGTATTGGGGCTGTAGAACAGCAATCCAAAATGGTTATCTGGTACTTCAATTCCAATCCCAGGCTATAATCTGCCACAGCCACAGGGAACATTTGTCACCATTTTCCCAACCTTTAAATGAGTGGGTACCCTACACGTTTTCCCAGTAAGTCTTTGCTGACCCAAGTTAGGTATTTTTGAGAGTTCTGGCAATTTCACTTCAAGGTCCCTTACACCTCAGGCAAGAGCTTTCTGACAAATACAGCAATCAGAAAACAGCCCAAGAAACAAAACAGGTACAGCATCACCTTGAGAGTCCTTAACCTTTCAGGAGCTGTGTCAGGACGAGGTAACAGAGATGCACTTGCTTTGCTCTTGGATCAGATAAAAACAACCAACAGCAATCCCATGCGGAGCAATCATAAAGACCAGCTACACAGAAACCATGCTACACAGACCAAAGGGAACGGTAAGCATTGGCAGGTTCTCCATGGGATCTCTGTGATTTTAAGGATTAAGAATAGCCAGGATTTTTAGAAGGGACTGAAGCATTCAGACATCCTACCTTGAAGCTGAATGCTTCGAGATCAGAGCAGAACATATTACTGCTACTACAACCTTCCAAACCCAAAGCAGGAGTACACCTGGCTTTGGTAACTTAAAGTAACTGCTTTAACAGGTGTGCAATTGAAACACAATTGGAACATTAGCTGTTCCAATTAGCTCAGCTTCACAGCTGCAAAGCCTTTTAACAGGGAGCTGAGGCTTTTATTAACAACATCTATTACTGAGAAAACCAGCGAGAATCCCTCAGTGCTCTGTGGTTCATTTTCTTTCTGTTTCCGCTCCAGTACGCCAAGCATCTCATGAAAACATCACACGTAAAAATGTTTCATCCCAAGGACAATGTTGGCATGAGAACAAATGGTTGTAAATACCATCAATTAGTTTAGGTTGAAAGAGTCACAAGGAGTTTCCTAACTGTGAGAGCACTGGAGTCGGAACAGCCTGCAGGGCAGGGAGGGAAAGGACACAGGACAGTGGAAACCTCACTGGTTGTAGATGAAATTCAATAAATTTCTGAAAGTGTGAGGTGACAGATGGATTACAGCAGTCAGAGCCTGGGCTGGGTTCCTTGGGCAGTCCCCAGCAGGACTGTGTACGAGGGAACTACGTCCCTTCTCTGTCACTTTATGATGCTGGTGCTAAGAGGCTGCATGGAATCATCTGGAAAAATAACCAATTAATAGTTTGTGAACAGATGAATAGTTGAGTACAGGAAGAATCACGGTGGTGACCCCTTCCACTGGCACAGCTGTAGCCAGGAGGAGCCAAATTCCTGTTGTGGTGGCAAAGAGCAGGACCTCAGTGGATCAGTCTCACTAATAAATCAGCACTCCTGTTTCTCCTTTGGGACCATTAAATACTGGCAGCTCCCCACTGAGGCTCCTGCTTTGCCCACTGCCTTTGCCCACTGTGTGAAGGGCCAAGACAAGTAGACATCTC
Source organism: Cyanistes caeruleus (assembly GCF_971803275.1). Lineage (NCBI taxonomy): Eukaryota > Metazoa > Chordata > Aves > Passeriformes > Paridae > Cyanistes > Cyanistes caeruleus. The sequence continues at coordinate 35,019,897 of NC_141708.1, read as the reverse complement.
TTAGAGAATAGATTTAGCCTTCCACTTTCCCCCTCATTTTCTAAGCAAAGCACGCTGTTATGTTCACTTTAGCCTGGTAGTGTTTTCCTCTCTAGGTAGTTTAGACTTGAGACATCAACAAAGGTAGGTCAGGAAGGATAATTAAGATGTGCATATGCAAATTATAATTATACACTCTGCAAATTCGCATGCCACTTTCGGTAAACATTTTTAAAAGCCACGTGGATTGATTTCACAAACACACATTTGCTAGGGTATCAAGGTATGCTGCGTTATGCTTAATTTTAAATAAGGCTTTAATTAAGCTGCTTGAAGGCCTGCAATTTAGAAAGGGATTAGAATTTCTTGCTAACCAGGGCTCGTTTTCATGAGGGTTATTCCAGTTCATGGGGGGATAATTATAGATTATGGTGTCCCTACATTCCCAGTGCACAGGGACTACTATGAGGTTTTTCAGCAACACTTTAATTCATCACAACAGAAGTGTTAATATTTCACTTTAATAAAAAATACATAATATTTTGAAATATTCTTGAATGATCCAGCTTGAAAAATGAAAATGACCTTTAAATCTATACAGGGCAGTTCCTTTGGGCACTTTTAATGCAATAATTTATTAAGCTCCTATATTCATCATGTGTGCACAAATACCATGTAAATATTACAGCTGTACTCCATGACAAAATAAGCATAATGCAGACATAGAATCATATAGAGAACTGACAAATGGGGAAAAAGGGAGATCTAGTATTTTCTGTACAAAAAAAATATGTCACTTTTTGATAATTTGTAAAAATGCTTAACTTTTGGCATTTCAGAGAAGAACACCGTATAAAAATAAATATTCTATGTACAGTAACACACACAGGTCAGTCCAGGGTTAGAATCATCACTGCAAAAGAAAACATAAACAAGTGTTAGTGACAGCCCACAGGGGCAAGGACCACGCCATGGGGGGATGGAAACTGTTAGGGAAGCTGGCTCTGGGCTCTCCAGGAGGAAAAGCAATGGTGATGGATCTCAGCAGGGACCTTTTCTGCCTCTCCAGGTGGCAAAGCAAGGGTGGGGGATTCATCCCAGGCTGACTCTGCCTCCACCCTCATCCTCCCACTGTGGCTTGAGCACTTGGGAGTGCCACAGTGGGCACTGAAGGTGGGCCAGACACCGGGGAGTGCGGGGGGCACCTGAACCCGGGTGGAAATCTCATCTTTGTGCAAGCATTAGAGCACTTTGGGGCCAGGCAGCCCAAAGGCCACAGATACAGCTCTCTCCTTTGTAGTCCACAGAGCTGAACTGTGATACACAAATAAGGTGGAGTTTTGGTTGCCACTTTTCTGGGATACAGTCCTGGAAATCCCATCCATGCATCCACACCTCTTCTGCCCTTAGCCAGATTCATGGAAAAACATTAGCAGGAGCCATGGCACTGCCAACTCAGCACAGCAACATTTCCAAGATTACCTTATTCCAGCAGCCTTGAACTGGAAGGCCATCTTCCCCCTGTGGAAAAGATGGAAGAAACAGCAGTTTAGGACACAGAAAATAGCACAGAGATGGAGAAAGGAAGGCATGGGTTAACTGTTACTGCAACAAACAGTTTGAACCAGGGCTGGAGGAATAGTCAGAGATATTCCTCACCCTTTGGATGACCCAGACTTCTGGCTGGCAGAACCAGTGCAGCCTGAAGCAGGGGCTGGGGTGAAGAGGGGAAATGCCTGCAGGCTGTGCAAGGGACTTATGTACCCGAGAACCACTCTCCCCTAAGAAAGGAGTCTATCGAGGCTTCCTTGAAGGAAGACAACAAGGAACCCAGGAGGTCCAACTCAGCCTGATAAACACTGCCAGGGGCTGGCAGTGGAAAGTGAGAGGTGGCTGCTGTGTGTCCTCAGGCCTGGCTCTGTAACATTGAGCTTAAAAGCCAATCCCAGAGTCAGGACTAACCTCAGACCCTGAGGAGGGTCTGGAAAAAAATCTCCATTTCCTTCTGCCCTGCCTGTTAAAGGGTTTGCTTTGTCATGTTAGACACTGTCCAGTTATCTCTTCTTGCCTCTGGGGAGATCCTCCTCCAGGGAAATTAGGAAGGCGAGCAGCTGGGCAGCCCCTCTGCTGCTTCAGGATGTCTCAGCTGACTCCCTGAAAAGGGACTTTGGCTTCAATAACATCAGTGGGATTTGTGTGAAAAGCCCCTGGCACTCCTACAACTGTGATGTTTTGGGCTCCATGGTTTGGAAATGCTTTTGTAGATGACTGCCATTCATTTCAACCCTGTGCAGGCCTCTTTGACAGGCTAGATATGACACCAGTGCTAAGGTGCTCTGGAGCAGCATATAAAAGTCAAGGTTTAAGGAAATACATCTCTGACACGAGAAGTCAAATTCTTGTGCCATGTGCATGTGGCAGACTCACAGTCTATCACTATTTCCCAGGAAACCCCAAAAAAATACAAACAGAAAAGCAAATGCACAGTAATATATCAAGAAATTAACTATTTACTGGAGATGCAATTCCAGGGGGCTGATGAACTGAAAATTGCCATGATGTTATAACAATATTGCTTTTCAAATGCATTTTTTGGACTTTGGTCTCCTTGTGCCCCTTCCCCCAACTAAGCGGAAATCCAGAATTGCAAGTTATTTACTGGGTAAATTGTGGTTTTCCCATTGGTACACTGGTGGTGACAGGAATGACTGGTACAGTGCATGGCAGGAGGAGTTGGGAAGTTAGGTGTATGAAGGAATGGGAGGCCAGGGAGTGACAGCTTAGGGATCAAAGGAAGACCAGGGTCACAAGGAAGTGTTTGTTGCGGGCGAATGTGCCGAGAACGGAAACATGGCATGCTTATTAGTACCAAGGATCTCCTTCCACATATCTCAGATGTGCAGAGAGTTAGTTCACAGCCTCCATAAGCTACACACGTGGATGTGTCAGCTGGATGCTAAGCTTTTAACCTAGTTGGATCAAAAAACATGCTTATTCACGTTCCCAAGCTAGCTTGCATGCCAGAACACTATGTATAAAAAATAACAGCATCCATATTTCATCAGATTTTCTGGCAATTTTCCCTTAACAAAAATAGGTATGAAAAGAAGTGTGAGTTCAAATATGGCCATGTGGGGTGAATCCTCACTGGGAGCAGTGACAAAACCAGAAAGGTCATCTGCCAGGACACTGGTGGAACCCTTGCACCTGTGAAATTAGGCACCTTCAGCCTGAAGTTATTCCATAGGAACCTGGCTTTGATCATTGGGAGACAAAACACACAGCTCTGTGGTCTTCCTCCTTTGTGCACTGTTCTGGGCAGGTTTGGTTTCACTCCTGGGACTGGAAGAACTTTCTACTACCCAGAAGTTACAGAGCAGCAAGTAAGACTTTACCAGCGGTCACTGCCCCAAAGAGGCAATGGCAGCACACACAGGAGGGAACACTGGAAGGAAATTGATGTTGGCTCTTCACAAAGCTAGATAACAAAGGCTTTAAATGGCATTTTCATGGTGGGGTTTTGGGGTTTTTTCCCCCTCAAGAAACCAGGAAAACCTTTCAAACTAAACGTGGCTTTTTGCTTAGGGTTATTTTTCCCAGCTAGCTGAACAATATCTCATCCCTTGTAGATGTCATCAAACATTCTTAAGTGAGCCTAAAGCTCGACAGGACCACCCTCAAGCAAACCTTGTCATGCCAAACAGGGCTGGATGGGCAGGGCAGGACAAATTTCTTCGTATTACAGAGATGTTGAGACTGTCCCAGGGAGCAAAAACATCACCTGAATTGCTACATCTTCAGAAAACTCAGAGAAAATAAATAAATTGGTGACCTTTATTGGGATAAATAGTTGGGGTTCAGTGTTTCTGAGTACTTTTGTCCTGCAACAGTTGGGCTAGATTAGGCACTAATACAGCAATCATTTTATCACTTGAATAAGATGGATATTGGGAAAGAGGCAATACTAAATACAAGTTTTTTGGATGCTATGGATACAATTTGGACTTTTGGGGAGAGTCATAAATAGGAATTATCCAGCAGGGAGGTTAAGTGTCCCCATTAATATGTTTCACATGGGCTTACTTATGGGATAACTACTATTTTCAGTCATCTTCACATATGGGGTATATGTAACCATGTCAGGCTGTGCTCATCACACACAAGCATTAAAAATAGAGTTAATGAAGGACACAAGCACTGCAGCTCCTTGTGAGGAAGCCAAGCCAGCTCAGAGCTGGGTCTGCATACACTGATTTACTGGAAATTGTCAAAGTGAAGGCAAAGGAGGAAGTGAAGCCATTTTAAAAAAAACACATTCCAACTATTTTTTCTCATGCCACAAAGTGTTGCTGACAGCAGCTGGGAATCAGAATGAAGGGAAGGGCCTGGTTCTGACAGCAGCAATGAGAGGAAGGGAGTATGGAGACAGGTAAGGAAGGAACTGCTGGGTGTTTCGAGGGCATGGGATCATAAATTGGTGGGGGGATCAGAAAATAGCACCAAGAGCCAAAAAGCAAACGAGCATGCAGGAAAGGGAAGGTACACCATACCAATGGGCATGGGGCATCCAGGCCGTCCAGCCCAGGTAGCCCCGGCTCACCCTTCTCGCCTTTAAAACCTCGGAGACCCTGTTTATGAAATCAACCACTATCGTTATTTCAGTCAGTGCCAGCCGGTTCCATGTCCCAGGAGGAGAGGCCGAGTCCCTGCTGGGACTGGCACAGGGCACTCAGCTGCACACCCAGCACAGAGCCCTGTCTGCACAGTCAGCTGTGCCTGCATCAGCAGCAGTTTCCTGGCTGGTTTTCTGTCATCTACAAGTTCTCTGAGTTAAAGCTGAGAGGATGGGAACGGTGTTTCCTCCATTCCAAAATCATCTGTTCCTCCGATCCTCACTAAGAAACCCAGCAGCTGGATTTCTAAAAGCATGATCCCCACGAACTCTTGGGATTTGTGGCACTGCTAGCAGATTTTTGGCAGTGTTTGCTGCAGTGTATGAATTTAGGTAAGAATGTACACATATTCCTGTATCTATCCATTTGCCTAGACTTATAGCCAATCTGTTATGACAGAAACACATCCCATTTAGGATAACCGAGACTTGTTTTCCCTCTGGGTAGTGCAGCTCAAGTGCCCTGTGTGCTCTCAGGCCATCACATCAGCTGGCTGTTATTCCAAGGCAAGGAAACCAGCATTCCAGTTTTGCTGCCACGTAGATTTGATCTCATTGAGCATCTCCAGAGAAGAACCAGCAGCAAAGGAGACAGGGCTCTATCCACAGTGGAGAAAGCCCTGTGCTCCCAGCACGTGGGACACCCCATGTACCCAAACTTTTGTGAGGTCTGGAAGAGGAAGGAACATAACCATGGTCACTCAGAGGATCAGTTGGTCCCAGGCTGTGGTGGGAACCCAGCTGGGCCTTATCTGAATGTTGCACTTTTGCAAGACCATTATTTATGTTATGATTTCCTTCTGTCTTCCCCATCAACACATCTTAAAACAATACATTTGATGAAACAGGACATACCAACGGACAGGGTGCATCTAATCCAGGTGCTCCTTGGTCTCCCTTATCCCCTTTAGACCCTCTAGAGCCTTTCTTGCCCCTCTCCCCCTGTAAATAATAGTTTAGTCCAAGAAAAAAAAGAATACACAAAAGCTTTAGGATCATCCATTTCAAACAAATGTCAGCAATAGTTTAAAAAAGGATAAACATTTAGGAAACATTTTAAAATAAATCTCCCTCCGAGATGTTACATGAAGACCAACGTATGGAGCTGCTGAGCTGTAACTGAGCTGCATGAATGCCATGGCTGCAGTCCCACACTCGCAGACTGAGGGCTCAGCATCAGAGGGGTCAGCACGCACTTCTCAGGGCTTCCCAGACATCAGAGAGGGGCACCCTGGAGAACTGGCTGACCCCAGACACACAGGATGGGAAACCACCCCTCTGGCCAGCAGTGTGCCACCTTAGCTCAATCTCCAGCTGGCTGGGAAGGTCCCTCTGCCACTGGAGCTCTGGGATAGCACTGGGGTGCTTTTTTTACCCCTCTGAATTCCCATTCTTAAAGAATGTCTCATTTAGGGAGCTGTCAGCCAGGGAATCAAGGAAGTACTCAGCTCTGAGTCTGCACATTCTGGCTGTCCTTTGGGATGCTCTGAGTAGTGCTCTCCCAAAAAACCTGTTAGACCAGGGAGAAGTCCTAGGCAGCACAGCCACAGGGTCCCTGAGCCTTAACTGGCAGCACAAGGCAGGGCATAGTGTGGTATTTGCCAGTTATATCCATACCAAATCCTTCTGGATAACAGGAAATTGTCAAAGCTGCTGAGCACGAAACAGGGGGAAGGGGCTGCTGCACAGGGAACTGAACTTGGGGTCCTTGTGGGGAGTGTTAAAGGAATTAAGGGATAAAAACAGACAGCACAGGCTGCTGCTGCTTCTTTTTTAAAAACAAGTGTTAAACCCAAAGCTAGCAAAAGAAATGGATGGGAGAGGGGAGGCAATGAGAAGTCACCCAGAACCAAGCACCAGAATGGAGAGGATAATCCAGGAGAAATGCAGCATGGGTTGCTCTGGAGGAAGGAACCGGGAAGAAAGGTGGAAGAGGAGGAAGGGATAAAGGGGACAAAGGTGGACCTGTAGGAGCAAGGAAGATGCACAAACACACAAAAATCCCCCCACTTCCCCCCAGGCATTAAAATAACAGCAGGACAAGTTCAGGGTTCACACTTTTTCAGCTGGATTACACAAAATGCTGTCTGTTATTAGTGCCACAACCCAGGCACAGCTATGCTGATTGCCTGCTCCAAGCAGAGAGCAGCAGGAGCATTTCTGGAATTTAAAAAACAGAGAGGAAAAGAGGATTTTGGCAAACTGGGATTTCAGTGTAAGGAGTAAGGGGAAATCCCCATACAAAGGCTCAGTGGCAAATGGGGTATTTTCCAGGGTCCCCTAAGATACTGCACTTGCCCATTTACACTCCTGAGTTCCTCACACTTTTCCATAGCAAACCATGGGCTGCAGTGAGGATGCTTCAAGGGGCCAGCAAAACTCCCCACTTGTGCTTTCCAGCTCATCCTCTACAAGGAGCTGCAATTTCTCCCAGTTTTCACTTGCTTTTATGCCAGAGCTCCAAGAAATCCCATCTAATGAAAAGTGCTCTCTTTTAACTAAAGGACTCAGTTCAAAAACCAACTGAAAAAGTCTAGGAATTAAAAATGACATTTTTTTAGAAGCCACACAAGCAAAACAAAAGTGAAGAGAAGGTTAAGAAGCAAAGCCAGAAATGCAACGATTAAAAAAGGGGAGAACTTTGGTGCTTCCATGAACCTTTCTCCCCTAGTTTAAGATGCCAGTTGGCTAGTGCTGTCCAAAACTGCCTTTTCTTGTGCAGAGTAAGGTCAGAAATCAATTGCAGATAGAGGACAGAGAACACTCACTATACATCAAAAGCAAATCCATACAGTGAAATCATCACACAGGCACATGCTCTATAAAAAACCTCCAGATAAATTTAGGTGATGCCAGAGTCTTATGAATAAAAGGTGTGACTACATTCACTTGTACTGTATTGAAGTGCTTGACATTCACACAATTGTAATATTACTAACTCAAATCCAAAAGTAATTTATATTTCTAATATATAATAATTTATATTTCTAAATGTAAGTTATATCCAACCATAGCTCCTAAACGTTTTTATCAAAAAGATTCAAATTCAAAGCCTTAACAGGCAACAAAACCTGATGAAAAAGAAGGAGCTTCTCCACAAGCACTTTTTATTAAGGTTTATCTTGCAATAACACAGGTGGTACAATGGGAAAGCTGCCATTCCTGCTCCTGGGTTTGACCCAGCTCTTCACCATCACATCCATTCAGGACAATGCCTAAAGGAGACTTCAGGCCTGATTCTTCAAGACAGGCGAATTTAATTTATCTTTTTGAAACTTCCATCTTTCAAATTCTCTGTGGGATTGTTTGCTAGAAGACAACCTTCTTTTTCATGCTTCAGGGGCAATTTAGAAGTACTGAAATAAGATTTGCTGGCTGCACCTCAGCTAATTCTGCCAGGAATCCCTACACACATCAGTAACTACAGAAGCAGCATTTCCTAAAGCACACCACATTGCCCTAACTCATGTCCTGTGCTTCAGTTAGAACAGAGGTGTGAAAACATTAGAAAATCCCTCCTACAGCCTTCAGAGAGATGTAGCACAATGTTCCAGGTGATGGAACGAGCTACAGGTATCACCTCCCAAAACACAGGGGTGTACAGTTACGGGGATGAAGGTTTGGCACACAAACACATGCTGGCTGCTCCAGGTGCACAGGAGTTAACTCCTGTGTTAACTGAGTTAACTGGGCTAGTAGCAATTAAACACAAGGAGTTTGCCTGGTAACTTACCCGGGCTCCCTTGTCACCAGGTAGACCTTGTAAACCCTGAAATGCATCAACACAGAAAGAAACATTTGAAAACAAGCAGATTTCACCATAGTCCCACCTAAGAGAGGAATGTATGCTCAGGATTCTGGCTTTTTTTTTCCATTTGTACAACTGGCTATGTCAAAATTAAAACTTTTCCAGCAGGCAACCTCCTCTTCACCTCCATCAGACCATCCAGGTGGTAACACAACTACTACCTACCCTACTCTTAAGATAAGAAACAAAATTAATTTTGGCAATGCAACAACCTTCCTTTTTCATGTTAAACAACAAGGCCACCCCATAACTGCATTAGACCACAGCACCAACACTGGGCCTATTTTGCAAAAAGCAGTCCCAGACAGTGGAATTAACCTCACTGAAGGCAGTTTTTGTCCCTGCAATGACAAGACAGGGCTCTCAGGCAGGCAGGAGGCAGACACCCAGACTGTGAAAGGTAAAGGAATGTGCTCAAAAGTAGCATTTTGGACTAAGAGTCCCACACAGCTTCTTTAGGTAGTTCAAGGACCAAGGTGAATTAACAGTTTCCTTTCAGCCTCCTCCACATCACTGAGTCAGCTCTAGAGCTACTCAGCCTTTTGTGTCACTCCCATAGTGAACAAAATCTTGTAACTTGAGTTATGCCTAACCCAGCTGTGACTGCAAACCCTGCATTACAGCAGCATCTTCAGCTGTCAACCCCAGCAAGGAAACAGGCTCTGGAGATAAATCCCCAGGATTCCCATACTTACAGGAAGCCCTGCTGGCCCCATTGGTCCTGCAACTCCAGGATCTCCTTTACTGCCCTGAAATGGATGGAAAAGAATAGAAACTGTTCACATTCCTATTCAGTACAAACAGGCAGCAGAGTACCGGAGAAGAAAAAGCAAAGCACGCATTTCAAAGCACCTGAAAAACCCCAAGGATGAGATACTCAAGCACCAAAGAGGCCCAGCTGAGGGTCTTGTATGCACAAGGAGAGGGCAATTCGAGCTCTGGAAAAGCCTAGTGCTCCTCTGTCCCTCAGAGCTGTTATATCTTCAGTGAAGTTACAGATCATCCGTCAGTTCTGAAGCAAACTCACCCTTTCTCCTTTTGGTCCTGCTGGTCCCGAAACCCCAACTGGTCCTGGAATACCCTGCAGTTGTAGGAACGAAAACACATCAGGACACTTTTATTCCAGGGCCTCCTTAAAGCCAGGAGACACTGCTGCTCCCTTAGGAAAAGCACAGCTTAGGAGGACAGGCTGGTGGTGGAAGGCACTTAGCACCACTACAGCTTTCAGTGCTGGTGGAGATGGATTTGAAGTAGTTGGTAAGGCAATTTGAAGAACATGGGAACTGCTATGTTAGATCACACCAGCACCACTGTACAGAGCCTCGTCTTTAATCCTGAAGCTCTCTCTTGACAATTATTGACAATATTGACAATTATTTCAGCAGGCATTTCTACCAGCTCCACAAACAGGAATTCCTTCTTGCCGGTTTATACCACACAAGGCTGAAAGCTGTAGCAGAATAAAGGCCATTTACACACATGATAAGCAGTTCACTTTTCTTTTTGCTTATGTCCTTATTTCCTTTACCCCCTCCCGGAGTCGGCGTAGCTGAGCGAGATGCAAAACGTTGGGTCAGTGTTTCATGCAAGCTGACAGACCCCAAGCTGCAGTGCTGAATGCAGGTGTGTGCAGGCACAGATGTGAGTTGGGAGGGGTATCCTCCAGTCCCTTTGCTCCCTCTTTGCCATTCCTGTCACTCCACCAGGCTCACAGACAGGAAAACCCAGTGTTTTTCCTAGCCCTTTGACACAGAGGGTGTCACCCTCTCCCACCAGCACACCAAACTTCCTTGCTGGTGCTCCTGAGACTCGCCTGACCTCTGGGAAATTAATCAAAGTGATCTTTAATGCTGGCAGCATGGTGGTTCAGTAATAGTCCCTCTGGCTAAGAGCAGGATTCCAGCATCTCCAACTCAGACTCCTTGTGCCACACATGGGTCTACAATTCTCTCACAGAGCCTCAGTAAAGAGGTACTTTTGAGACATTACCTGACTCCCAGGAAAAACTAAGGAGCAAAATGGGAAGTCTTTCTAAAAGCCTTAAAACAAAAGGGTCTTGCACTTTTTAATGTCAGTCTGCAATCCTTAGTCACTAAAGTAACCCCTCTGATGAGAGCAGGATGGCTCATGTGGGTCAGGAGAGCTTTTCAGAGAAGTCAAGATCTGCAGAATACAAGTGAAGAAGTAGCTCATGCAGCACACAACTTTTCAGCATGGTGAAGGAAGAGGGAAAAATCAGGCTCTCCTTAGATTCGTGCAATTGTGGAAATCTTAATTGCCTGCACTTATCCATCATTTAGTGCTATGGAATACATTGAAATCACCCCTGCACATCAATAAAATTGTATCTACAGCTTCCCCCAAACAAGTGACTGTATAAGCTGCCACTCAGATTCTCTTTAGAAGTCAGAGCAGCTGATATTGTTCCCAGCTACACTGAGGAGGAAAAATTGCTTTTTGTTTTTAAATAGCCAAATGGATTGTACATGGGTGATCTATGATTTCCCATGAGGGATTAAAAATATTTGGCTGTTATTTAACAGCTGTTATCCAAGAATAGCAGAGTGGTTTGCAGAACCAGGTTGGCATTACTTAGAATCATAGAATGGTTTGGGGTCAGCAGGGCCCTTAAAGACCATATCATTCCAACCCCCTCCCATGAACAGGGACACCTTCCACTACCCCAGGCTGCTCCAAGCCTTGTCCAACCTGGCCCTGAACACTTCCAGGGGAGGGCCAGCCACAGCTTCTCTGGGAAACCTGTGCCAATGCCTCACAGTAAAGAACTTCTTCCTAATATCCAATGTAAACCTACTCAGTCTTTCATTTTGAAGCCATTCCCCTTTGCCCTGAGACTACAATTGCTGATGATGAGTCCCTCTCTCCCATCTCAGGCTGCAGAACCCTCAGGAGAAAGAGGACAGGAGAGCAGAGCACCACAGAACCATGCAGAGGTTTCATTCCTCTTGTTACTGAGACAGAGTGGAGCAAGGAGGCTGCGATCCCAGGATCCAGATTTGTAGCATCAAAGAAGACAAGTGTGTGACATCACTCCTCATTTTATGTTTAACCCCCCCCCACCCCCACCCCAAGCCTGCTTTGATAAAAATAAGATTATTCCTGGTGTAAAGAAGACTCGGGTGGAAGACACAGAATGAATCACGATACTGGGGAGTACAAACGTGGGGTAACAGAAATGGAACTCACCGGTGGTCCAGGCCTGCCGTCTAAACCTGAAGCACCCTGGACAGGCGGGAAGGGTTCACAAAAACCAGGCAGAGGAGAGGGGAGGGGAGAGGTGAGTAAAGCAGTGACTCGAGACAAACATAAGCTTGCAATTAACAAAAATTAAGATCTCAAGGACAGGTGATGGCACTTACAAGCAAACCAACAAAAACATAGAAACACTGAATACATATAATGTAGACCTGCAACTTTCACATCCTCTTCAGAGTGCAAATTTCCCTCTCTCAGTGCCACCAGGAAAACTCCTGGGGAAGCAGCTGTTCTGTGACAGGTGGTGAAAAGGACAACGTGACAGTGGAGCTGGAATCTGCACTGCCTTTGTGGCAGGCTGGGCAACACAGGTGAGACACAAGGCTCAGAGGCTGCTGCTCACCAAGGCATTTACAGGCAGTGCAGGGCCATCAGCTGTTCAAGCTGCTACCAAGAGACCCAGGGCTTGTGGTGCCCACTAGGTCAGCTGCAGGCTTGCTCCACTCCACATGCAGTTGTTCAGGGGCTTACAAAACAGGTGGCTCATCTCCCTGTGTCACCAGTGCAGATTTACACCAGACTCAGATCAAGTGGCACTTTGCTGTCTGCTCAGCTCTTGCCCTGAATTTCCTCATCCATAAGACCTAAAAGTGGCTCTGCCTAAGGTCCATTGAGCCCACTGGCTTGTCTCAGACAGTGGTTGGGAGGGAAAGCTGTGGTAGAATATAAGTACCAATTATTTTGAATTTTCCTCCATTTCCTCACCCTGTCAGCCATGGATAAGCCCAAGGCTACTGCAGACAATCAGGACTGGAATTCCAGTGTGATGTCAAGCCCTGAGTCAGAGAAAAAGGCAGCAGATCCAGCTTCAGGATTTTACAGCCTGAAATATTTCAGAACCTGCTTGGCATGGCATTGAGCTTGACAGGCTGAAGATACACTGGATCAGGCATGGAAAAGCTTATGAAGAGAATTCAGTGGCTCTGAAGAAGGATACAAGTTCCACAGTATCTGATCTTACAAGCTGGTGCTTCCTGGTTGTCCAGCCAATATTGCTGATCCAAACAAAACATTTCTAAGAGGACCCTTCTGAGCTGGTCTTCCCATCTCCACAGCTCAGGAAGAGTGATGGGAAAAGCCAAGGGACCTTTGGACCCCCCATGGGGCTCACTGCAGTGGGAGAAGGAGCTAGCACATTCTCTGCCACAAAGATGAGTTGCTGGAATAACTGCTGGGGCATCTGCTCACACTGTCACAAGGACCTCCATCCCCTGTGCAGATACCCCACAGGCTTGAGGGAATAACCATTTACACAGAAAACTTCCATTTATATTTCTCAGGGCACTGGGTTCTGACTTCTCACTGCTCCACTGAGGTACAATCCCATGTCTTTGAGCCTTCCAAAAGCACCCCTTTCTCCCACTGGCTCTGCCTGGAGCCCCAGGGAACGTGATGTACTCACTCTGGGCTCATTTGAGCACCTGGAGTCAGAGGGGATTCATTCAAGCTCTAGGAGGGAACTACTGTTCAGCACAACTAAAGGAATAAAACATTTTACAAACAAAGACACGCACATTTCAGCCAAAGTCAGGGACAAGGGGTCTGGGTGGTCAAACACAGGACAACAAAGCCACACAGTACATGAGATACACTCTGCAGTGTTTGTTCCAGGCAGAACATTTGGGGAAGGGTTACTGTGCCACCAGTTCTTTTTATGATGAGAGAACTCAGGGGCTGGTGGAACAACTGAGTGGGACTAAATTACCACCAACACATCACCAGGTTTGTATGTAAAGCTCCTGCAACTTCTGTACAATACACTGTGCCCCAATTCCTCTGGCTAAGGCAAGCACTGCTCTAACACCAGGCCAATGGGGCCAAGTTCACCCACAGCAGACACTGACTCCATGGCAGAAGGGACAGGGATGGTTCAGCTATCAAAGGAGCTGACTGCATTAAGAACCACCATGCTTTGTACAAAGCTGAGCCCAGGAGACAAACAGCAGGGGAACGGCTTTCCACATCTCTGACTTCTGTTTCTGGTCTTGCCCTGAAGTGCAGAGAACCCCCAGGAAAGCTGCTGCTTGTTTTTCCCAGTCCTGCCAGAAGCAGGAGGAAATAAAGTGATCCCTGATCTATTTAACAGATCTACAAGTTGAAGGCTCAGTACAGAAATTGAGGCTTTGGGTTTAAAAGCAAAGGCACAGTTATTTATAGGCCATCTCTTTCTCTGACTTTACATACCAAATCCCCACGTGCGTCTCCTATTGAGGGATCTTTTTACAGCTGATATTAAGTTTGGCTCACAAAGTGCTGCTTGCTTCCTGGATACTTACGGGTAATCCCAGTGGCCCTCTGTCTCCTTTTTCACCCTGGGCACCCTTCTCTCCTTTCACTCCATCAATCCCTGCTTCCCCCTAAAGGAAGGATGGAGCAGAAAATAAACCCACCATAACAGCACTTATATAACAAACATTCCTCCCTTCAGAGAGCACCGGATAGCAGAGGGAATACAGGAGGCAGCAGAGTAATGCCTTAGCCCAATTCTCAACCTAATTTGAAGAAAATCACTGTCATTCACATTACCCCTGTGTGAGCACCTGTTTTAACTCAGTGGCAATAAGAGGAGACTCAGGTCCTGTGGGAAAAGACATTCAGGGGAGAACTGAGCTCGCTCCGGTGCTGCTCTCCCTGCTGTTGTTGCTGTATACATATTTATATATAAATATAAATAACCTGAAGTTATCTGATACTGTGGGTTTACATTTTAAGATGTGGATCCACTGGAAGTGAATGACAGGTGTCTTCAAGCCTCGAAGAAAAATCATACAGAAGTAATGTTTGGAAAGACTTTTGTAAATGCTAAGGCATCAGTTTCAACATTTCAGGGAAAAAAACAAAATTCAGCATTTTTTTCCCAGACATACTTTTAAAATTCTGTATGATAAACTACAAAGCAATATTAAACAAAATACTCCTTTTAATTAAATTCAAAATGTAACCCAGAACTTTTTTTTCCTCCTCATTTCCATCCATAAGACTTTTTAGAACATATCCATCCCTTCTAGCACCCAAACAATGCTGGTGGCCAAATACTAAGGATAATCAAAATAATTAAGACACTTTGCACCTTTTCCAATCTTTGCCCAAAACTTCACCAGAAAGCTGCAGCTCTCTTTGAACATTTCCATTCCACTGTTTTTTGTGCAGGAGCTGTTTAACAGCAGGTAAGACAATGGTGCAGGCTGGGCATTTGGATGGAGATTAGAAGGATTCTCACCACCAAGGATGGTGAAGTTCTTGAGTGCCCTACAGCAGAATGTACAGGGTAATTTAAAGACTAATTTTTAGCTAGAGCTCAGTTCCTTAGGACTGTGTGACAAACTGTTCATCTCACAGACCTCCACCCTCCAGACAAAGATTTCAACTCTGTCCCCATGGGCAGAATTCCACAGACCAGTGAATTCGGGGTGAAAACTGGAGGGAATGACCATTTTTTAGGGTCCTAAAATGAGAGCTGCTAATCCATTTCCTTCAAGGAAATATCCAGAAGGATTTATCCTCTTACCAAGATGGAAGGTAAGTATCACCTGAACACTAGGAGGTTGTTACTACAGGGAATTCTATCACCTGGGACAATTTCAGTAGGTAACATTCTGTACCCTTACCTTGGGTCCGGGAATGCCCTGAAGACCCTGTGTTTGGGACGAGAGACAAGATGTAAGTAATGTTTCAGGATGGGCTTTAATTTAAGCTCCAGGTATCCCAGTCAGGCGTGCAGGGCAAAGGTGTCGCTTTCTGGAGCATGAACCCTCAGCCCAAAGGCCTCTTTATTTGTGTAATGGGCACTTGATGTACTGTTCTCATCTCTAACGAGGAGCCTCTTGCCAAGCACACCCTGGCAGGGGGCCAGGTGTGCTATTAAGACAATTTCTGCAGTTGATCCCTTTAATCCCATCTATCCCATCTCACTACTGTCTTCCCTTTCATCTCAGACTAACATAACCTTCTTTCTTTGCCCTCCCAGCCCACTGCAGCTCTGACCTACCCCGGGGGTGGGGTTGGAAGTGATACTAAGCATGTTCCCATTTCAACACCACGGTGGTTCTGGCTGTCTTCTCCACACAGAATCCTCCCCAGCCACTGCCTGCTCTAACCCCATTCCCAGTGCCTCACTCCTCAGGTGAGTCACTCAAACTTACCGGAGGTCCTGGAGGGCCTTGGGGTCCAGGGGGCCCAGATATCTGGAAATGCAAGAGAAGTCACCGTCAATGAGCTGCCCCCAGGGGCAAAGTGAGGCTGCTCAGAGGAGAGACAGGACACAGGGTGCAGCAGAGCTCCTCTGCTAGGCTGGGAAACCTGGACTCCCCCCAAGGACTGCATTAGGAAGCAGCAGCAATCCGGGACTGAGCAGCTAGGAAGCAGCAGCAGGACTCAGGGGAGGGTTATGCAAAATTTGCCAATATTTAAGAGGAGGGAAAGCAGTGAGGCTTTTTCCAAAGGAAGGTCCACTCCCACTACTCTACCAATATTCCTACAAGGAGGTACAAGGTCAAAGAGTAAAAGACAGGAAAGAAGGTGCCTGGCTCCACATGTGTCAATAGCCTGTGGGACTCCTTGCTGCAGGGCACTCCAAAGCTAGGGGTGAGCTTTGAGGGGAGAACAGGCAAGTTCAAGAACACCAAAATCTTTGGGGGAAAAAAAAAGAGATTACATGTGTATATATACACATGTAAATAATTGCCAGGAAATCCATTTCCTGCAAATGCTGAGGAAAGTATTTGCTATGCTTTCCACAATCTGTTCTTCCCTAGGCATTCCTTGTAGATGTGAGATTGTTCTTGTGTCAGGGAAAGGAGGGCATCAGGAGCCAGAGGTGGCTGCTGACACAGCCCCACAGCACAAGGTTTGCGGTCCTCAGCGAAGGGGGTGTGCCACTTTCCAGCAGCACTGCTGCCAAATCATCCCTCCCCTACTGCTGAGATGATGGAGGAACACAGGAACAGTAACCTACCGATTCTCCTGGATCTCCTTTGTCTCCACGCTCCCCAGGCTCACCCTTCTCTCCCTGCACACAACAGCAGACCCCGTCACCACCGGCTGCGCTCCCGAGTGCCCCTCCATTGAAGCTGCCTGGGAACCACCCACGTGCTGGCAGGCAGCAGCTCCCCCAGGAGAAGTGGGAACAGAGCATGTGTTTCACATTCCCAGTCTGCTGCTGGAGGCCTGACAGACATTCTGTGACACCTAGCAAAGGGGCAGGGCTCTGAGGCTCCCAGGACACACAGCACTTTGGGAAATGAGCCCCCGTGTGCTGTCCTATGCTATTTTCTCTTTACCAAGCAGGAAAGAGCAGCCTTGTCTTTTCCATTCTTACTGTCAGTCCTGGAAGTCCAATGGGCCCTGGCAATCCTGATGCTCCTGGTATCCCCTGGTCACCTCGTTCGCCTTTCTCTCCAGTGGGGCCATCTAGACCCTATAGATCAAGAAAGATTTGTGGAGTTTTGCATGACTAAGTCAGGCAGACATGTAAGATATCAGTGCAAGAGCCAAGAATGGCTCTGGTCATCCCAAGAGTACTCTGAAAACCTTGGAAATCCACCAGTTATCCAGGGAAATGCAGGGCTTCACTAGCATTGAAAGTGGAGGGGCAAATGGGTGAACATTCTCCTGTCACTGTGGATGGACCAGTCCCCAGAGTGGGGACAGGGTACTGCTTTCCTGCCTCCAAGTCCTGCTCAGGATTATGCAGTTTGCTGGAGTCCACACTAGGAATCACACCCCACAGCCAGCTGTTGAGACAGCAGGAGTTTCATCCTGGTAATCCCATAGAAGTTGCTGCATAAACCCCCTTGGGCAGTGCTGGGGGCACAGAAGCTGTGACAGACTGAAGCTGGGAGGCTGGGCACTCTGCCCCGGTTAGTGGCTGGCTTGTGAGGGGTTACCCCATGTTATCCCAGGAGGGATTGTGCTGCTGCCTCAGCCTCCTGGCTCACAGTCAGATCTGCTCGCTTCCAGCAGCGTTTCAGTGCCAGCAAGACACCAGGCAGCAAGCTGAGGAAGGGACACGGTGCTCAGGGAACAGGGCAGGCACCTGGGGACAGCCACTCCAGCAAGAGGACAACACACGTGCCAGGAAGCCAGGATCTCCTGTACTGTGACACTTCACACAGCAGCACCCACCTTGCAGGGGCTCTGAGGCATCCAAGGAGTGCTGGGGCCTCGCCCCAGCGCTCGGAGAGGCTTTCATTTACTCACCGGTGAGCCTGCTTGTCCTGGCTCTCCCTTATCGCCCTTTTCTCCTCTGACCCCGATGTTGCCTGGCTCTCCCTTTATTCCAGGAGGTCCATCCTTTCCTGGCAGCCCATGAGGGCCAGGGGGACCCATTTCTCCAGGCTTGCCACGTGGTCCCTAGATGAAAAATCTCACGATGTGAAGAGAAACATTCACAGAGAGAGTCAGGCTATTCCTGCCTAGCCCAGATCCTCTTGTCCTGCTCCTCCCTTCCCTCACAGCCATCCCCTTTGGAGACAGGACAAAGTAGCCATGACAAATGTTAGGACATTGACAAACCATTAATGCTCCTTTTTGTGAAGCAAAATGCTTTTTTCCCTCGTGGGAAAAGCAACTGTGTGAAGTCAGTGACACGGAGATGACTCCAAGTAGGACCTCTGAAGGGAAGAGCATCGTGCCTCACCTTTTCTCCATCGTGGCCTGGGGGACCTGGCAAGCCAATCTCACCCTGAAACACAGAATTGTTACTTTGGCAGTTTGAGAGCAGCTATTTTGACTCCTTTTTTGGGGCACTGTGATGAAGAAGGGCAGGCAATGCAGAAATAGCCTGCACACACTACTCACAGGGAAAGAAAAAAAAAAAGCATGAAAAATACAGGATTTTTCCTGTAATCACTAAAAATAAAGGATGGAAACTCCTGGGTTTTTCTGCAGTCATAAAATTAAAAACAACAACAAAAAAACCCAAACAAACAACCCACAAAAAAACCCAGGAAAACCCCTGTTGAAGCATTACATTATGTGACTGCCTGAGAATTTTCCCAGTCTTGCTGATCCTGATTGCCACCTCACAGCCCCAGTGCAGTCATGCAGTCCCCAACCACCACAGTCCCACAGTTTGGTTCCCACAAGCCACTTCCTGAAGGGAAGGATGAGTAGAAAAGATCCTTCATCTTTCAGATTAGGCATTATCATTGTGGGAAAAGAGATCTTCCAGGATATTGTGTGTGAGGAGGAGTTGCAGAGGACAGCAGGCGAGTCTAATAGGGCTGGACAGGAAATACAGGAGCACTGGGAAGAGTTGTGGGTGGGAATTCTGCCTGGGCCAGTCCCGTGTTTCCCCGAGGTCTGTGAGTGCTGAATGGAGACAATACCTTCTGTCCTGGTGGCCCTGGAGGTCCAGCCACACCTGGACGTCCTGGGGGTCCCTAAATAAAGAAAAAAATATTTTCATATTGTCAACAGGGCTTGTATTTTTGTGTTTTGAAACCAAATACCTCTCCTAAGTTTAAGGGGAAATCACACAGGACTATTCCAAGGGATCCCCAAAATCATATTTTGCTGGGAAGATGAGCAATGGAGAGCCCCGAGAGCTGCTCTTCCCTGCTCCTTCTGAGCAGCATGCATGACCTCTTAAAGCAGAGGGATGAAAGTCCTGATTAGAATTCAAGTGCCAAGATCAGAAGGCAAGATGAGCTTTTCTTTCAGCTGTCAGCTGCCGCAGCTTCAGTTCCCATTGGCAAAGGCCAAGTGTTTTAGCTGCACCTAAATTGTCAACCCATCTGCTTAGGATGGACATATAGCTACCTGTGGAAAACCCCACAGCATAGACAGGAACTCACCATCAAGGCCAAAGTTCGTATTTCCTAGGGAAAAAAAAAGTGAAAAAAATAAAATTAGAAAAGTAAACAGTCATTAGAAAACTAAGCTTTTTCCTGGAGCTGGCTTGCTCTCCACTACTGTAAAACCGACCCAAATGAGTAAGGAGTTTACAAAAACACTGCATGCAGTGATGTGTGGGATGAAGGGGACTATGGCACAACCAAGAGCTTCCCTTTGCTGCTACTGCCAAGGGAGCAGATCTACACTGTTCCCGGTCTGTGGGAAATAGTAAAGCATCCAGCAGTCACTCACAGGACAAGAAGGCAGCTGCTCACCTGGAGAGCTTCGCTGATGTTCCCATCATAGTCCATCATTTCATCCTTCCCAGGCTCTCCTTTGGGGCCCTGCAAAATACCAAGTCTTCAGCCAGGGGCTTGGATTGCCCTTCTCTCGGGGTGCTCAGAGCTGTGGCTCACTCTGGAAAAGGGGGCTCAGAGGGGCCCAATTCATGAGTGTCCAGTTTTTCATTTAATAAAGAAAGCCTCTGAAGTGCAGGAGATTGTACAGCATTGCAGCCAGCCCAGCTCAGATCACCATGTCATGACCATGGAAGCTGGCTGTCTGGGAAGAGATGAAGCTGAGGCCAGAATCCAGGAGCTGGATTGTTTGACCAGTTGTTGGATGTGGGCATGCACCCACCCTCTTGTCGCCTTTTTCTGGTAGCTCAAGCGCCTGAGTCCAGACTGGCATGTCCAAACCCACCTCCTCCTACGAATGAGCCACCCTGAGATGGCCTGGGAGAAGTTCTTCCTCTAATGCAGGAGTGAGGGTAAGGAGTGGAGAAACAGCCCATCTCAAACTTAGCCACTGCCCATCTATGAGTACTTTTAGTGACAGCAAGACCCAATCTGGACTGTCAGTGTGGTCCCACTATCCCTGTGAAGGGCCAAAACTCTTGGTTAGTGAAGGAACACCTACCCTTGGGCCCATGGGTCCCTGGTCTCCCGGTGAACCACGTTCCCCCTGAAACAAGCAGATCACAGTTTTAGCAAAGCCTGTCCCTTCACTTTCTTGGAACTCCAGGAATCATGCTCTGCTGGTGCTCTGAAACAGTCTGGGCTAGACATCTTGATTTAGAATTCTCATTTTCAGCTAAGTTTTGTACACACAGAAACCAATCTGCAGCTCCTGAACCTCGGAACCCAGAGCTCAGAACTCCGAGCCCTCCGTACCTTTTCTCCCTGTGATCCTGCAGCACCAGGCTGACCAACATCACCAGCTTCTCCCTGACAGGAAGAGAAAGGGAAGGGGATGGGTTTGTATTGTGTTGACAGGGTACAACTTCCCTGCTGGCTTCACATTTCCAGGAAGAAGAACTGCAAAACTGCACCAGCCAAGCACCCCTCTCCTGTGCCCCTTCTCCTCAGGTAGCCCAAATCTCCTGCCACAACTGTCCACCAGGCTCCCCTCTGTTCCACCCAGTGCAGAGGGAGTGTTAAGACTGGTTCCTCACAGAGTTTTTCTCACAGAGTTTTTCTCACAGAGCAGTTATTTGAGCACAAGAAGGGTATTTTCCTTCCAAAAACAGTTCACAAACTCTCTCACCTGCAGCATATAGAACAACAGTACTAAAACACTCTGTAGAACTTGATAGCCCTCCAGCAGGTAATCAGAGGTGGGCACAGATGAATACAACCTTTGCTCTTTCCTACACACCTCGTGCTGGGTGCAGTTCCTCACAACACACAACCCCATAAAGGAAAAATCACTCACCTTTGGTCCAGGGGGTCCAGGCAGACCTGGAGGGCCAGGTTCTCCTTTAGCTCCCACCAAAGCATTCTCAGCAATTCCTTTCTCTCCCTGTTGGCAAAGAACAAGCCACATGTCTCAGTACAGATTCACTTGCCAAAATACTGGCTTAGAAAGACACAGCCAAGACAAGTTCCATCAGCTGGACTCTTGATAGCCCAGAGAGACACCAGGACAGCATGGGCCTGCCTGAGGATCTTTGTGGAACCCTGCCAGCAGCAACAGCTCATCCCTTCAGCTGCACAGGGCAACACAACACGGACAGCCCTCATCCCCAGCCTCCCTTGGAACACTGTGCTCTTCTGCTGTTGAAACTGAGCTGATTAAACCACCCGATGATGGCTTCTTTTGGAATGCCTCCCTCTGGAGCTGTAGCCACCAGCCACTCAGCCCTGCACACCATGTCCTTTGCACAGGGCAGGTAGGAGGCAGTAACAGGAAAGCTTTGCCATTACACCCTCATCCCTTCCTGAAACAGTCACTGCACTGTTCCCTTTCCCAAAGAAAAAACATCCTGTGAAAGTCTGGATTGAAAGGTGTGATTTCTATCTGAAAATCTCAGAGCACAGGGGAAAAGCCAATTTCAGAGCTTAGCTTTATCTGACCTGCTCTGGTTGTCTCTGAGCACTCCTCCAACCCAGAGCATAGCAGTGCAGCTCCCCAAAAGCCCATCTCCTCATCACCCATAGATCTTGGAGCAGGAGGGAGGCTGAAATACTGTGTTACATCTGAGGTCATGCTTTTAAAGGGGAACTACTGGAACATGATTCCATGGTCCTGCTCCTAGGACCACAATCTCTCCCTCAATGCATGAGGGCATGCAAGTCCTACAAAAAGGCATCTCTTGTGTGCCTCCCTCACATCCCTGTCTGAAGATGACATCCAGCAGAACATGCTGCCACAGTCAGCTAACAATGTGTGAGCTGTGCACAGGAGGGAGGGAGGAAAAGGGGTGACAGCAGCCCCCCCCTCCAAAAAAAAAAAAAAAAAAAACAAAAAAAATCAGGAAAGAGACAAACCTTTGGGCCAGGGAGTCCAGGAATCCCAGGGTCACCAGCTCGTCCCTTCTCACCCTGTTGGCAAAACAGACATGGTCAAAACTGACTCTACAGGCTCTCCATTCTGGAGGAGCAGCAAAAGGGTGAGCTGCTCCTGGTTTCACACCCTCTTTCCCACCCCAGGGATTTTATTTTCAGCACAGACAAGGCATCCTCTTTGAGCAGTACCAGCTCAAGACATTACATTACATGTTTTTGCCCATCCTTTTGACTCTCTCTGCACATCATTGCTATTTCTCTCCAAAGGAAGATGAGTGGGAAGGGGATCCAGGGTCGCCCCCTTGCATCTTCCTTGTATCTCTGGTCTGCTAAACACTTTTCCCTGTCACTTCTGCACAGGCTTTCCCTGATCCCACATGCCCACAGAAGCTGTCATCCAGGGTGAATTTTAGTTTGAGTGCAGGACTTTCTTCATGCCCTGCTCCTCTTCCCTAGCTCCAAATCCCAGACTCATCATGCTCTCAAAAAAAAAACCCCAAGCAGTGCAGCACCTCAGCTGGCAGCCAAGCTCTGGGACACGCACTGGCCATGTAAGTAGTGAAGGCAGGAGTGGCAAAAGTGGCAAAGACAGCAGCTGATGGTGTAAGATGATGCCTGGAGAGCTGCAGGCTGAGCTGTGTGAGGCACCATGGAGCATGGAGGATGCCACAGGCAGTGAGCAATGGAGAGCATCCAGCATTCCCTTGGTGAAGTGGCTTTGCTCAGTTCACCATGACACCTGGGCCGTACTTTAAATATTGGAGTTCAATTACTGGTCTTTATGTCGAAGTTAAGTTGTCTTCAGACCATTCCATCCAGCTGCTAAACCCCATGGTTGCCAGGTACAGTGTCCTGTTTGGGAGTCTGCATTTTGCCAGGACACAGAGAGATATTGGAAGCGTCTGTTACCCTGAAGAGATGTTTCAAATGCATCACCAGAGAAAGGTGTGTTTTTAGCTGCCATCCCCACAGCTCCAAGACTCAGCAACTTGTACAGATTATACAGAACAACTCAAACCCTCTTTCACCCCACAGGTGCTCAGCTCTCTCCTGGAGCCACGCTGCTGGCCTGCAGAGGCTGCTGCTGTTCATCAGAGCTCAAGGGCACACATCTGACATGCAAGGGGCTTGCATCAATGCTCCAGGGACAGACATGCACTGGTGGCTCCCTGGAAAATAATCTACCAGCAGCAATCTTTTTGTCAGGCAATTCTAGAGTGCAGTGACCCCTTCCTCCAAGGTAATTTGGCTTCCAGCCACCTGTAACCCTCCCCCAGCTTTCTTTCTCCCTCAGAGTATGCACATTGCTAAATAAATGCTTCTCTCCTTGGAAAGAGGGAAAACATTTTCAGGACCTCATACCCAAGGAAGAGGTTTGGCATTGGAGGTTTTTGTAAATACATGATTCCCAATCCTGTCCCAAGGTTCTGTGAATCCCCAATTCCACCTTGGTATCCCACTTTTCACTCAGTTTTGGATACACTTGTCCATAAGAGCTACTGAAAACATCCCGTGCTGCCAGAACTAGGGTGCAAAGCAGTGGATTTCTTGAGGAAGGAGGTCAGATTACCGAATCCCTGTTTAGGGTGTTATTTCTGGAGTCAAGAGATGCGGCACTGTCCTCAATCGTTCCCGGGACAAGACTACATCCCAGGCATCTCATGCTGCCCTGCCTGCCAACAGCCCCCACCTCCTGCAAGCGGGAACACGCAAACACACTTCACCAAGGGGGCAAGAGCCAGCAAAGGACACATAATCCCCCGCAAGCAGCACACGGCAGGCCCCCGGCAGCTCCCGCTCGCAGGAACACGGCGCTGCCAGGACACCCAGCCCAAACACGCAATGTCCTACCCGCTGCCCCCTCTTCCCTGGCAAACCTGGGGGGCCCATCCTCCCTGGGACTCCAGAATCTCCCTTGGTGGGGAAGAAAAGAGACAGAGAACGTGTCTGTTATACGGCTGTCACATGCTGTAACATAACCCAGCGAGCCTCAAACAAGAGGAGCCAGCTGCTCCCAAAGCAAGCTGGCTGCTCCGGGATGGAGAGGGATGGGGCAGCAGCACACCGTGCCTGCCTTGGGAACTCGCACTCAGATGGGAATGCTCCTCTGCAGGGACTCTTCTGGGGCACACAAATACTGGGAGGCAGAAGGGAAGGAGCAGAGGGGACCTGCTTCCTAAGCCAAGTGTGCCCTGCGTCTCTTGGGGAGTAGGGAGGGAAGGAGGAAGACAGCTGGAAGGTATTCCCAGTGACACCAGCATGAGCAGGAGGATGGAAATATCTGCGGTATGGTCCCTCTCTCACTCGGAAATCACTGTATCCTACTGCCATTCAGCTTAGAGTGGCCATCGGGGCCTGGGTTTGGGCACTGGGAAGTACACAGACATCCCTCAGCTGCTCAGGGAGGGGCAGAAGACACAAACCAACCAGAAGTGCAAAACCTTCTGAGAATACCTTTTCTCCTGGAGTCCCAGGCTCGCCCTGGTGAGAAAGAGACAGGAAAATAGTGAGTGACAAACCAGGAGAAGATAGTACAAATCCTCCTAGAGCTATCAGAGTGGGGAAAAGAACATTCATCTATGGGGGCCTTGAGCTGCTAATTAAGGGCACAAGAGCGCTTCTGTTGCGTATTTTTGTGTCTGGAACTTCTTTTATCTCCACTAGACAGCTCCCAGGCTGCTGTAAGAAACCACCAAACCTCAGGTTCACTCACAGCTTCCACAGAACAGAGTAACCACCTTGCAGTACTTGCAGATGCACAGAAGAGCAGAGCAAGACAAGATTCACGTGCTGGCACAAAGGAATTTGCCGCTCCTCGCTCTGTTTTTACAGGAGGGGAGCAAGGCTGCGGGTGCAGCTGGGGGAAGCTGTGCTGATGGGAGTTCACCAGACTCGCTGCCGGGGAGCAGCAGGGGCGAGGCTGGAGACAGGTCTGGTACCTCTGCCAAAGGCACGGCAGTTCTGATATTCCCCATCAGTGGGAGCTGTCCGACCATTTTCTAGCGCCTTGAGCTCTCCCAGCTCCAGCCCGTGCCCAACTCGAGGCATTGCAGTGCAAAACTGACCTTCATCCCTGCGGCGGCCATCCCAGGAGCACCCTGGAAGAGAGAGGAAAGACAGCAACACCTCGTTTGAAATTAATCCAACACACATTTGTTTTAAAACGAAACAGCATCGGTCAGGTGAAACTTAAAACGCAAGAAATCCACATCTTTTCCTTTCCACAACTCAGAAGTAATGCTGTAACAGCACACATCCTCATTCCCTGAGCAGCTGTTCACCTATGGCAGTGGCTCTGGGTTCCAGAAAGCTCTTCCAAAGGCAGGCACCGTGAGCACAACCCAGTCAAGACAAACAGATTTCCACCCCCACCCACCCTGGTTTTAGTCCTGCAAGTGAAGCAAAGGCCAACAAGCAGAACAGTGTCAAATAACTGAGGAATGCAAAGACAGACCAAGGACCAAACCCCCACTCCAAGGCTTGAGCCCAGATACCTCAGCAGGAGCATCCTGAGAAAGGCCAGCTCATACCCCAGAGCCTCGGCCTTGCTATTCCCTCTCAGTCTGTTTTTATCACAGCAGACAAACCCTGCAGTAAAATGTCTCCGGGAGAGCTCTGAAGCCACCTTAGGGGAAAAAACCAGACTTCCAAGCACCACAATTCAGCTGTCACTCTGCAGTACAGGGCAAGCCATGGCCACAGGACCATGGAGTGATGCCCTGCCATCCAAGGCAGGTGCCTGGGAGCCTCAGGAGGCAGCTGCTCCCACAGGGACTGCCACATCTCCCTGGACAGCGCTGATGCAAACAGCAGGTTGTCCCTGTCAAACATCCGCTCTGAAATCTCTGTATCCCGTGTTAGCAATAGTTAGGCCCTGGTTACATAAGGTCCAGTTAAAAAAGCAAATATGAGGGATAACTAAGGAGAGGGGAGGGAGTGAAGTGGTGTTAAAAGGTGGGAAATGTGAAGGGTTGGGATGTAGCACGTGAGGCAGTGAGGAGGACTGGGCGCCAAGTTCAAAGTGAAAAAAGCTTGGAAAAGTTCAAACAAGGAGGAGTGGGGAGCCAGAGAGCAGCAGGATCATACCTCTCAGCTTTCTGAAACAGAAATCGGGGACAAAAGCTAAAAAACACAAGGACAGAAGATGGAGATCAGGGATTCTATGCAATAAATGGGGGAAAAAAAGCATTCCAGACCGTCTCGGGGTCAGTAGAATTTAGAAAATACGAGCTAGAGTCATGAAAGGGATAACGTGCAGTAAGTGGCTTTGGTTAGGCCTTCACAGAGCCTTGGGATGCCTCTTCCTCATTTTCCAGCCTTCAAACAGCAGTGAATGCAGATCATGTTATTTTCTAGTATTTACCCTTGAACTGCAATCCACAGACATGCAGGGCTGCTCACACACTGACCCTGATTCAACGCTGCATTAGTCCAGGTTCCCACTTGGGCAGCCCTGCTTATCCCAGCTGGGCTAACACACATCTGCAGTGGTCACCTGGGAACCCAATTTACCAAACCCCAATTCCCTGCAGACATCAGCAACTGGCTGCTCTCACTGGCGTAAAGCATTAAGATCCTGATGTTGCAAGCCAGCACCAGACCGGGCATGCCATTTGCTCTGTAAAACACTTCTTCCCCCACCACTGCCTTCAAAAATGAGGCCCTGTATTTTGCAATTGAGATGCATAAATAATTCAGCTGAGGACAGTCACTGGCTCACAGACACACACACACAAATGCCTGTGCATCAGGGGCAGCCGAGCGCTAGGGGTGGGACGGGGCAGACAAGCGTCACTCCTCTGGTTACAAGGTACCTTAGAGCCATGTCTTCCTGGCAGCCCTGGCATGCCTCTCTCCCCCTGGAAGCAGAGCAAGACACACAGAGAAAGACAGCAAGAGACAGGAGATGAGTCCTCCCAGGGCTCCATGAGGAGAGCCCAGGGCACAGGTGATGAGAAAGCCTCCTGAGCGAGGTGAGGCACCATTTCCCCACCCAGTGATCATCAAGCTGACTGCCCTCGCTGGGCCATTTCCCATCAGTGAGGCCTCTCAAGCCTCACAGCAGCACTGACCCCACTGGAGTGCCACATGCCATGTCACAGCAAGCTGTAGGGCACAGGGAGGCACTCGGCCTGCAGCAGCTCTGGGATGAACAAACCTATCTGGAGAGACAGAGAATCCAAGGTTTGCCTTGTGCTGCCAGCCTGAATTTTGTCAGCTGATAATTGGAAAATAAAACCTCTTCAGGCAATCTGTATACTGCTGCTGTCATTATGTTGTGGGTGTTTAATCCTCACTTGGAAGGGCTATTTAGCAGGGATATATGTCTATGCTTTTTTTTTAAAAAAGAACTTTTTTGTAATTACAGCACCCTGTGAACTGTATTTTGTAAAATACCTTCTAATATCATAACACACATAACCTAGTGCAGGCACCTCCTGCCCTACACAGCCTACTTAACTACCCTATCTTCAGCAGTAAGAAAAGTAAAGCAATAATTAGGAATACTTTGTACTGGAGAAGGTGGATCTGTCTCTGTCTCCTTCCCTGTCTTTTTTAAGTGAGACCCAGCAGGGAAGACTGCTGCTTTCTGCTGGGAGACACCCACCCTGCTCGCAGAGACCATCCCCATAGGGCAGCCCAGCCTGTGACAGTAATTCCCCTTCCCAGAGACTTTCCTGGGAAAACTACCCGCCTGCAGAGCTGCCTAATTATTTCACCCTGCAAAAGCAGAGCCCCCCTCGGTGAGAGGGAGCACGGTGACCCCGACAGGGACAGCTCCGAGCCGCCTCCCTGCGCTGCGCTCCCGGTGATCCGGCACAGCCCCCGGCACCGCCGGGATCACACTCGGGCTAATCACAGAGGGCAGCACCAAACGTGACACTGCGCCACCGAAGAAGAGAAAGAAAGGCAGAAAAACAACTCTCCAGAACATCTTTAAACCCTTAAGTGTTTGAAAGGCTTTGTGGCACAGCGAGGTCCCGCTGCGCCGCTCCCTTTGTGATTCCCCCGGTGCCCTCGGAGCTGCACGGTGCCGCAGCCAAGGCACAAAAAAGCGGCACTAAAACGCTGCAGCCAAGGCAGGAGTTGGGTACAAAAGGCAAAACACCCAGCAGAACATGCCGGGGGGCTTCAGGAAGGCAGCCAGGAGCATCTCCCAGCTCTCCTGAGCTTCACGTTGATTTAGGAAGCCTCTCCCGCATGCCTCTGGAAGAGTTAGGCTACACCTCTCCTCTACCCGGTGTGAGCAGCTCCATCCCCGCTGGGTGCCAATGATGCCTCACGCTGATCAGCTCATCAGCTGCCAGTTAAAGCAGACACCCTTCCTTTCTGCTGTTTGCTGTGAGAGGCAAATTATCAGGGGGTTATTGAGAAAGGCTGTGGGCACTTTACGGCTCCTTCCTCAGAGCATGAGAAAAAGCCTTATCCTATGGATCTTTCAGGAAAATAAAAACCAGTGAAGCTGAATGTGACAGGCTGGGGGCACTGAGTCAAACGCTCTTTCAAGTGGCCCAGGTGACCACAGCCACTGCCTAATGACCCTCATGAGACACAGATTAAGGTCCTTACATGATCAAAGTACAAATGGTGGCCACAGAAAATAAAAAAAAAAACAGCTGAGAGACCATTTAGGTTGTGCTGCACCTGCCACTGGGTGGGGAGAGATGATTAAATGAGCAAGGGGTTTGTGTGATACTGGGAACCCTCTTTGGGACAGAGATGCTCTTCACTGCCAGCCAAAGCAGTGATATTCCATGCAAAATTGGCCACTGCAGCTAACCTATGAATTACAGTGTTTGTCCAGGGCTCCCCAAGGCAAAGAGAAGGTACAATCTAGTCTAGGCAATTGGATTCAAAGTTGGAAGATTTAAAAGTTTTCCAGAGTCCCAATCAATCCTCCTAGGTGGGAGGACAATAATAAGAAACAATTTCCAAAGACAACAAACGCACATGCTGTTGGATGCTCAGGAGCTGCTACTGGGTGAGGTCTGGCTGCTGGTTTAAGAATGTGCCTGCACTTCCCTTTCAACTCCTCTGAGCAAAAAGAAAGAAGTCAAGAAAAAGGTGACCTTGACAATAACAAACTATAGCCTTTGTATGTGAAAGAAGCTGCTGCTTCGTGGCTGGGGATTTTTGCCCCTTTGAATCAATAAGTGTGGTGGGTTTCATCTCTGCTCTTCCTGAAGTAGGGTGAACAAGGGATAAATAAAGGGCCAAGTAGCAAGACCATGTCTCCAGGGTGACCCCAAGTCAGGGGAGGTTCTCACCCTCTGGATGAGACATGCCTGCAATACCTGGAGACTTCCCCTTTGCCAGAACCCATGTGAAGAGCTGGCTAGTCCTTGTACACAGGCATGAGCAAAGTAGGTGAAACATGGGACTTTAAACAAGGACAAAACACAGCTTCTCCTTTCAGCCTTTTCTCCCTCCCAGGCCACACTCTGACTTCAGTCCTCCAGTTCAGCTTAATGGGAGGAGATCTGCTGTGGAGAGAGCAGCAAACTCCAAGCCCTCAAAACCTGTCAGTTCTGGGTGCAATTCCACCTTCCTTCACACCACAGCAAACAGGAGCAATACCTTTGTGCTTGATAGAATTACACTGATGTGGAGATGGACACAGGGAACCTCTGGGCTCTACCTGCACT
This sequence comes from Cyanistes caeruleus, assembly GCF_971803275.1. Lineage (NCBI taxonomy): Eukaryota > Metazoa > Chordata > Aves > Passeriformes > Paridae > Cyanistes > Cyanistes caeruleus. The sequence goes on along the minus strand of NC_141708.1, from coordinate 34,989,894 downwards.
CTCATATTTGTGAGGTGTTGTTTTCTTGTAGGAAGACAATCACTGCTGCTCTGTCCAGCTATGAACCCAGTGCCTGCATTCCCAAAGAACATTTCTTTAAACTCCAAGTAATGCATCCTTGGTGAGCTCCAAAGGGGCCTTTTCTCTTTTCAAACAGTTTCAAACCCAGATGGAAAAGATACAGAAAGTGTATGTGCTGCAAGATAAATGAGCTGCATGCCACACACTAAATACTTGAGATGTACGTGTCAATGTTAATGCCTTTCCAAATATTACAGGACCAGTCTTTCCTCACGGTGTCTAAGATGTATGGCATGACACAGTCGGTGCTCTGACTGCCATGAACACTTGCCAATGTTGTAATGTTTTAAGCACAGTCTGCACTGAGTAATATACTTTAAATATATGGGTCCAGTAAATTTCAGTCAAATAGATAACATCTGGGCAGAGACCATATGAGCCTGTAAAAAGTGTCCAGAAACAGACAGAAAAGCTGCTGCCAAACCTCAGCCTGAATCGCGGAGTTTGAGTGGATTTGATGCGTCAGCTAACCAGATTTTATGAGGAAACCCCAACCTAGCCCATCAAATAGGGAGATGTAACAAATCACCAGCAAGCCTCATAGTCAGAGAAATGCCTTTGGTAAGAATCGAATTCCACGGAACGGATAAAGGCTGCGTTTATTGCCCGAGCTCGGAGTGCCTGTCTGTGGTTAATCAGTGCGCAGATGTGTACTCCATCAAATACCCCACAGAGCTGCCTTGGACCCAACTTCCCCTTACAATCCATCAGCCCAAGGAGCACCATCTCCCAGGTGATCTACCGTGCATTAGAAAAACGTATTTGTCAAGCCTACCTTGATGCCAGCATCCCCTTTTTCACCCTGCCCAGCAAAGGAGAGAGAAAGGGGGGGAAACAGAGAGGGACAGTGAACATAAGGGGAAACCAAGCAAGCAGTTCAATTGTAACAAGAGACAAAGAGAAAGCAGCAAAAAGAGGGGTGTGACAAAAGCAACCCCAGCACTCAGGTTCTCCTCATGTGGTACCAGTCAAGCACTGGCTGCAGCCCTCCCCTGGCAGGGAGTGCAAAGGCAGTTTAGTCCTCAGAGTGGATGCTGGACGTTGCCCATATTAATGCTTTTCTACATGATAAGGGTATAGAAACCAATAAAACATTTCATAGTCCAGAGTACCCTCATTTTCACAGCCCTGGTCCAAAAGCCTCTACAGGCTGGGTTGGTTTTATTCTTTAATGGGGGACTGTGTTCAGGACAGCACGGAATCACCTTGGCCAACAATTGCCCAGATCCTTCACACAGGAGCCAGTGTTCCTGTCTACATGGTGCATTCCAGGCTCTGGAGAACTGTCTCCAACCCCTGGCCTTTAGGACAGGCTTGTGCCACATATCTGCCCCCACTGAGTCGAGTTTAAGGGTTACCTTGGGGCCTGAGGCTCCAGGGAGGCCGCGGGCACCGGGCAGGCCTGACTCACCCACCTCACCCTGAGGAAGAGAAGAAAGAGAGCAGCGGAAGAAGCAAACGCAGCAGCAAGAAAAGGAGCTGTGGGTTGCCAGAAAGGTTGGCAGAGGTGTGCAAGGGATGTCCCACACACACCACCCTGCCCTTGGGGGTGTGGGAGAGGAGCACCACTCTGCATCAAGAGAGATATTCAGTGTATGAAATGCATGAAGGGAGCGGTCCCATATCCTGCATCACATCTGAGTTAACAGCTTTCCTCAACATTCAGCCTTCTCTTCCCATTAGGATTTGGTCCCCTACATTCATCCATTCCTTCTAGCTTTCCCAGACAAAGGTCACAGCCTTGGGCTCATCCTTCCAAGACCAGTGTGGGCTTTTTGCTTGGAAGTGAATTGGCCAGACAAGTTGTTTCATGTAAGAGGAGCTGGTAGGAGAGGCCCTCGCTGTGAGGTCGCGGCGAGAGCCGCCCGCCCCGCGCACACAGAACAGGATGGGCTCCTAATGGAAAATCCAACGGCTCACCGGGAGAAGGGGCAATAAATTGTGTCTGTCTGCAAGAGTGGGCTGTGGTCTGCAGGGGCTATAATTTCCACTTCCTGACATAACAAAAAGTTCTCAGTTTATACAGAGCTAATTAAAAAGCTCTCAGGTCTTGCCATTTTGCTTGCAGAGTACCCATAAAGCAACCTGGAGATAACAGGGGGAACAGGATTCCTTCCTGCTGGGAACATTCACCTTCCCCTTCTCCAGCTGACATCTCTTTAGCAGTATCTCTTCATTCTCTCTCTCCTGTTTGATCTTCCTTTGTGTCTTTCCCCTGTCTCTCTTTCTGTCTCTTCATTACACCCTCAGGGCTTGACAACCCTGTTGTTAATCAGCTGCTGCTGAAGGCATCTGCCGGTTTCTGCCTTTTAACCCAGAGCAGGATTGACTCTTTCTTGTATCCCAGAGAGCAGTAGCCAGGGATTTGGCCCTTTCAAACCTCCCATATGGGTCTGGGTGCACAAGAAATGCATTTCAGCCTGGAAGTGGGTGTGGAGAGGCACACACATGCAGGGAGACATTTGTTCCGTAGCTGCTGCAGAGTTAAAGATAACTCTGGGCCCAGGATCTCTTTACACAGGTGACAGCAGGGAATTTGTGGGCCTTTTGCAGACCCAGCAGGAGCAGAGCTCCACAGGAGGCTCCAGCACAGTCCACAGATTTTCAGCCATGATTCCACAAAGCACCAGTGCAGTTAATTCATTTGACAACACCAGAACTTCCCTCCCTTACCTTTCTGCCAGGGTATCCCTGAATCCCAGCGTCTCCCTGCAAAAGGCAAAAAGACAAAGTGAGGCTTGGCCTGAGAGGAACAAAGCTCTGCCCTTTTCCCTGGGGTATTGCTGGGATGGGAGAGCACTCTATGGGGAAAGTTTGCCTTTTGCTCAGAGTGATTCCACTGAGCTCCTGCCCCTTCAGACCCACAGGTCAGCATTACCTGCACTGGGCTGAGCCCTGGCAGGAAAGCCCTGGCAGACAGGTAAGAAGTGTCAGCTCTGTGCCCCAGCTCCATGGTTCCTATCTCCTCACCCTGGCTACATATATCTCAGATAAAAACAAATTAAGTTGGGTGGCTGCAGCTGAAAAACAACAACAACCACCCCCTCCCTCGCACTTTGGCAAGTGAATAAATGGGAAACTGTGGCAGAGTTAACAATAGCATTGCAAAATCCATTCCTGAAGCACTGGGAAATGCTTTGAGAATGGCAGGAGCCAATAAAGCTGTGTGTGGCAAACAATTTTGCAAGATGGGCTGATGAGGCGTGCCTGGCTCAGTGGAGATGCAGCTCAGACGTGTGGCCTGGACAAAACCTATGAGTCAGCACAGGGGCTGGGCCCCAGAGGCAATGCTGAGCTGGGTCAGGAATCTTTCTCAGCTATTTGATGTAACTTCTTTTCCCCCTCCTCCATCCATCAAAATGTACACATCTGTCCTGGTCAAGAGAGTCCATCTCTGCTCATCATCTTTCTACAGCTCTTAAGTGAGGTGAGATGTCTCACCTTTGGTCCAGGAGGCCCAGGTAAGCCCTGTGGATAAAATCAAAACAGACACTGGGGTTGGAAAGTGTAGACACTACATGGACAGCAGGGTGACTGGGGGGAATACTGGCTGGTTTGATTCGAAACACCCCTTCGCACTGGTGAGCTCAAACATCCCCCATCTATTCTTCGTGTAGATACCTTAGTCCCTACAGCCAAATGAATCAATGCCCATAGTGCTCCATCCCCCCAGGCTTGTCCTTGTTGAACCTGAACACTAAAAACCTGCTTTGCCTTATGCATTATGCTCCAGAATCTTTTCTGTTTCTCTGGCTTGCTTGGGGACCTTGTCCCCAGCCCACTGCAGCTCTGCAGTAAATCAGGCATTTGCAGCTTCCTCTGGCAAGCTAAACAGAGAGAATATATTCACAAACAAACCACTTGTGTCTTTAAATGAGAAATAACCAAACAATTTACCTGATATGAACCATGAAGCATACCAGACATATGTGTGTGTGTAAATATAAATAAACAAAATATCTATGCAGGAGCTGCCTGTGAGCAGGCAGGAAAGGAAAGCTACTCTAGATATGCTCTGATGCCTATACCACCCTTGATGTTGCCTGCTTTGTCAGTTCAGGTGTTTAGCCATCCTGTCCTTGGCTCCTCAGAGAGATGTGAAGATCTCTCAGAGAGAAATGAGGATGCTTGTAGGATCCCTGACCCCTGGACCATGTGTGGATTTGCCTCCAGGAACGAGACTTGCTTGTCCTGCTAACAGGCCTTGAAAATCCTTTGAGATGGAAGCTCCCTTCATTCCGCAGCCAGCATGCCACGCTTGCCCCTGCAGCTCCCAGGAACAGAGCTGGTTTCTGGTGCCCACCTTTCCATCTCTGCCAGGTTTTCCAGGTTCTCCTGCTCTGCCCTGTTGTAAGAGAGAGGGACATTAGCAGCATTTTCTGTCCTCTGCCCTGCCATTCAGCAATGGTAGTATTTTATAAATGGTTCTTCTCTTCCCACCCTCCTCGGCTGCTTGCTAGGACAGGGACAGGACTTCAAAGCAGTGGCAGGGAGCACCACAATTACAGCCCATGTGTTACTTCCTCCCCAGGGCCATCTGCAGGGGCTGAGGAGGGGGAAATGAGCCTGGTGTCACCCACTGTGAGTCCAGATAGCAGTGCCCAGTTCACATCTCTGCCTCCCCTCTTACTCCCCTCCTTCCCCAGAACTCCTTCCTCTCCACACATCCACCACATTCTCTGCAAGCCTCCTGTCCGTGGCTGCCTCAGTTTCCCTAGAAGCAGCAGAGGCCAGAGGAAACAGCCTGTGCCCTAGGGCACAAGGAAACAGAAGGATTTGGGTTTTGGTAAGGACTTACAGGGGGTCCAATTGGCCCAGGACGTCCTGGGATTCCTTCGGGTCCGGCTGGTCCAGCGGGCCCTGGCGGACCAGGGGGCCCTGGGGGACCTTGGATCCCCGCTTGTCCTTGTTCACCCTGCAGTTTGGAAAAGAAGAGTTACCAGCAGGCAGAGCAAACCCCTACCACCACCACCACCCTAAGGGCCAGAGGCAGGCCAGCCTGACTAAAAAAGAGGAGATAGAAGCAAGTCCCGGGTTACTGCCAGGAGAAGTTTCCAAGAGTGATGGAGAGCCCTGCCGAGGACAGCTGGGCTGCCTGGGAAGCAGGAGCCAGCACCCAGTGGTTTGCAAAGACATCTGAGGTCACCTGGTCAGAGCTCCCTTCTGAAGGGCTCTAGTGATGACAAAGCAATCCAAAGAGACCTTTTTCTTCATTGAGCCAGTCAAGTAAAATTTATGTGTCAAAGACCAACATCTCTCGAGTCTCTGAGGAGGCTTTCCAAAGCACTTGACAGTCACATGTGAAGCAAAGCCTTCCATGACAACACTGGCACTTCCAGGCAGAGCAACAGTGTCTTACCTCAGCCTGTTTTTCCCCCATACTATATTTGTTGGACAACACTCCCTCTGTTTTGCCAAGGACCAAAAGTAGAAATGCCACAAACCCAAAAGAAAATAACAAGATCATCATGGCATTCCTGGAGCCCACCCAAGGCAGGCCCACATACACCAGGCAGAGCTTGTTTTTCTGAGATTTAACAAGGCAGTGCATGCTGAGCCACCTGCCATTCTCAGCTCTTGGAAATGGAGCTGTTTGAGCCAGTTCCCCCCCAGGCCCCTCAGTAGCCATTTGGTGGCTGTGGCTCATGCCTCAGCAATGTCATCTGGCCCAAAGGACCTGGACGTGGCACCGAGCGGCACTGAGGAGACAGTGGGTTGGAAGCACCACATTTGAATACCAGACTGATTATCTATAATTGATGAATCCAGCGGGCTCCTAGGGCACTGTGGCACCCCATGCTAAGCTGTTTGCTTATTAGGTTCACCTCCCTAGATAAAATACCATGACTGCCTACTGCTAGTGATCCAATTTAAATCTGAAAAGCTTTCCTTGGTGGATCCACAGGAAGCTAGAAACCAAACATGGCTGTTTCTCAATTAAAAGTCAGTGGCTGTGCAATTTGGTCTCCATTGCATTTATCCTCTCTACAACCTCATACACTGGAGGAAAACGCATGAAATCTGTCCCCTGTGTTCCTACCAAGCGCGCTGTTTATCCTGGCTGCCTTTAGTAAAACATACAGGAATGTTTGCTTTATTTAGAATGATAAATGAAAGTAGTAAGCTGCAAATTTCATCCTTTCTGCCACGAGCTCTATTTAAAAGAAAATTTCCAACACGTGGGCCAGGCTCACGAGAAGCTCGGTCATATGTGGAGCAACAGCCCTTTTCCTGTGCCTCACCGCCCAACCCGCAGCCCACGCTGGGAAGCCTGCTGGGCCAGGCAGGAGGGGTGCCCTTGCTTATGCCCATTTTTAAAGTGCATCTTCATTCATCCTTTGGCCCTTGCAAGGGAATGCAGGTTCTTTCCTAAGCTTCCTTTCCCTCCATACTCAGTGCTATTCAACTGTCCTGTAAATGGTCTCATAGCTTTTAAATGTGGAAGGTAATTTGGATCTAATGAAGATGTTGGGAGGACATTGGAATATATTTCTAGATTTCCTCTTGCCTTGACCTCTCATTCCAGCTTCAAAGACTTTCCTCCCACTGCATCTTACATCACCCCCAGCATGGATGCACCATGGGAAGGCAAAGGGGGCTTTGCCCATCTCACTTCAGCTCTCCTCCTGTAGCCACACTTCAGCTGCTCTCTGCCAGCCCAGTCTGTGCTCCAAATTTAGGGCACTAAAGTGCAGCACGGTGCTGGAATGGGGTGCTGGTAGGGGACAGGGAGCTGGGCAGAGCAGGAGCCCTGCCCCAGCACAGGGAGTGGCTGGAAGGAGCTCACCCAAAGTCCCATTTGCTGTCACTTTGCTGTCTTGGGCACAGCAGACTTTGTCTAGGCAAGTGCCCATCCTTGCAGATCCCTAAACACACCAAGTGTTAGTGCAACATCATTATATTCTCATTAGAGTGTTCAGCACAAAAGGACCCCCACAGAGCTAAATGGACAGTAAGTCGATACAGTAAGTGGACACAGTAAGTGGGAGATCAGGTGTCATTTTCCTCAGTTGTCACTCTATATTTTTAGCCGTCGACTGGAACTATTTTTTAGTTCTTTTAAGCACCAGCCAGCCACCCTAACTGCACCCCAGCAATGCAATGCTTGCTCAGCCTCCTCAGGGAGGACCCCACTCAGCCCATGCCTCAGCTAAGCCCCAGCCCTTGGGCAAAGCGCTCCTGCTGATGTGCTCAGAGCTAGCAGCAGGGTTTTCCTCTCTTCCAGGAGCTGGTGCTAACATCCATTTTGCAGCCTCACTTTTTTTTCTTAGTATTCATAAGCTGAGCTCCTGGAATTGCCTGGTGCTGGCAGATCTGGAGGAGCAGACCACACCCCATTGCATTTAGAGAATGAATGTGGCAAAGGCAAAATGGATCATGGCAAAACTCTCTGGTGAAGTTTTCCTCTGCGGACAGAGGGAATTTGTAGCCCTGGCTGACGACAGGATGTAGGGCAGCTATTCAAGTTTCCCACTTCATCCTGGAGAGGAACTTCAGCTTTCAAAGCCTTCCCAAGAGGTCAGTCCTTGGCCTGGCTCTCCAGACTGTCACTTTGAAGGGCAAACAGCGCAATCCATGGGGCTCTGTGTGGTGCAAATGCTGAATCCATAGAAACTGAGCTGAAACCACGGGCTCAAGTGGTAAGGTCAGGGTTTGTCCAGTGCTGGGCAAGGACCCTAACCCTCTCCTGCATCCTGAAGTTCCCTGCACCATCCAACTGTCTAGACAGGCAGCAGGGTGACAAAACCCAGCCATTTCATAGAGAGCACCCAGCACACTTCAGCGGGGTAATTGCAGCAGTTTGTCCACACAGAAAAGCTAATCCCGACTGAGGGAATGAGGGAGCGTAAAGTGGCTCATTAAAAGCCACATGAACTCTGACTATGGACACTCTTATTCACTATTCATATGTCCGTAATTCACTTTATGAATTCATTCCCAAAATAAACTGAACATGAATTATGGCCCTGGAAACCAAAATAAATGTGTTTACACAAAGATTTAATGCAATTTAATGAAACCATTCTAAGAGCTTATTTAAACACATTTCCCCAAGTGCCTCAGACTAGACTAGCCCTCAGAAGAAGCGTTTGCCTATTCATTCATCTCAGTTAAATTTCACAGACATTTGATGTATTTCAGCAAGAGGCTTCCAACCTCTTCTGGAGATTGAATATGCAGGAACTGACTCCTTAAGGGAGGAGGCTGCTTGTCGACAGCCCCAAGAACAGCTTCATGGCCCATTTCTATTAGTTCAAAAAACTGGCTTCACTGCATTTCTTTTTAGCAACATTATCACATCAAAGATTTCCTCTGATTTAAAGAAAGTCTCTCAGCTCTGCCTGAAACTCTTGGAAAGCCCTCTGTAGGGGAAGAAAGACAGGTAGCAAGCTGATTAATGGCAAGCATTGGGATAAGCTCAGAAACAGGCAACAAGGAGGAGAAGTCTACCTGGAAAGTGCGTCTCTTTATGACCGGAGGTGGAGCCAGGCGCACTGAATTGAGGAGAGGCAACAGCTGAAGAAGATCAAACCAGAAGGTCACAGGGCAAAGGAGGCCATTAGGGCACCGAGAGTCAGGGAGAAGCCAGGGGAGAGAACAGAGAAGAGGGGAACAGAGAGATTGCCATGAAAACAGAGCCCGGCGTGAGAGCGGCGTGGGGCAGGTACCTGCTGGCAGACCTCTGAGCTCCTCCGTGCTGCTCACAGCCACCAGGTGCCAGCCTGGCAGGCGTGGGGTGCCCACTCACCACCCCAATGCTCCCACCTCACAGAGCTCTCACAGCTTCCTCTGCTCGGAAATACAACTTGGGGATTTTTGACCCAGCTCTGCTGATCTCCTGAGGAAGTGCTCACTGCAAGAACATCCCCTCACTGGCTCTGCTAGGGTGCCCAGTGATGGGACTCCTTTTCTCTTAAGTTTCTCTTAACTTCTCATCATCAGATTTCAGGCAAATATCAGAATCACCATTTCCTCAAAGTTTTGCAAGTGCAGTTTTCTATTTCTCTTACAAGAAACACAGCGTATCTCCAGGTGTCACCCTTCTTCCAGGTGTGGAGGGGAGTGGAGAAAGGCTAGCTGGGGTCAGCACAGAGGTCCTGGCCAGGTTCACTGCACTTGGCAGACACAACCACCATGGCCAAGGGAGAAAACCAGGCCTTGGAGCTGGACACCTAAGCAGGGCATTGCCTTGGCAGCCTGTGCTTTGTTTTTCCTTGCTCAACAGTATCATCACCTTCTGACTGCTTATAGCCAGGAATGCTGCCTCAGGGCACAACGCTGACCCGGACACACAGAAATCAAATGCACTAAAGCTCAGGAGCATTTGTTCATCCTTTTGCTGTATCCAGTTTCCACTTGCACGCATGCTGCTGTCACCCTGGCACCCACCATGCCGGCTCCAGGCCCAGGAATGCTGCTCTGGCCTGATCCACTTTCCTGTTCCTATCAGTTTTCCATTGAAGCTGCTCTTGATTTACACAGGGAGAAGTGAGAGAGCCTTTCTGTGCTTGGGCACAAAAACATGCTCATGTGTGACATTTCCCCACGTGAGCTGTGTGCTCAGATCTCAGAGGTGTGCCCACAGGTGTCCCACCACAGAAAACATACACTTCCAAGCAGCACATTTTATTCCCTTTAAACATTGTTCTTCATGTGTGCAGTGAAAGCAAGGATCCGGTCCTGTTGCAAAGAGCAGTGGTAACCCAATTTTGCAGCATCATGATCAGGTGGTTGTGCTCAAATGCACTGATGCAGACAGCCACAAGCTATCACTCCAAAAGCAGCGCTGGAAATTCAGCTGGGCTGATTTTATCCCCAGGCAAACCTCCCCTTTCTAAAAGACAGTGCAGGAGGTCTCTTAGCTCAGGAGAGCCAGCTAAGCTGGCTTTGCCTGGCTGCTCAAGTGCTGAAGGGTATCTTAAATATTATACAGCTTACAGGGAGGCTGAGGGAGGATGCTGGAAAGGATGACAATGGAGAACCAGTCCTGAAAACAGGCAAGACAAGACCCTGCAATGGATTCAGGTGCAAGTGGGAAATTTAGAGAAGAAATCTGAAGGCACTTCCACCCAGCTCCTGCCCTGCCCCCTCTGTGTTCCAGTGGGAAGTTTTTTTCAGAAGGCAGCATGCAATATTGGATCTGCACCCTTGAGCCTTTGCATCAGAACTGGGTCCCTTCAGACTGCTCCCCACAAACCTTCAGCGTAAGGATCTGGTTAGAGCGCAGGGCTGCAAGTGTGGTACTTAGGTATTCCTGGGGAACAGTGAACACACATCAGACAAACGGGGTCAGTGACACAGACAGCACTTCTGAGAGCAAACACAGCATGGCTGGTCCCCCCCAGATCCCTGAGTGGCACTTTGCAGCAGCTTGAGTGGCCCTCTCACCCTGAATGGGCAGCCCCAAGGTGTGGGCTCATCCCTCACAGCAGTGCAGGCCACACAGATCACACAGACAAAAAAATAGGAAACTACAACAAGAGCCAAGGCTCATATCCCTAACCTTGTATTTCCTTCCTAAGAAAACAAATATGAAACAAAACTGAAACAACATCCCCGGGTTGTCAGGATGCTGGTTTTCATTTCCTCACCCAGAACATCTGATAAAGAACCTTGTCAAACAGAAAAGCAAGAATAAATTGCAATTCGGTCAGCAGCATCTCCTTTTTGCAACAAGGCCCATCCTAATTTTCTTTCAGGGAGAAAGAAAGAGAACTGCACCTCTGCTGGCTGGTCTGTGCCTCTGGCTCCCTGAACTTGCAGTTCAGGACAGCCTGTCCTTGAGTTGATCTGAGGACAGTCACCCTTCCCGTGAGCATGTCTCAGCCTTGAACAACTCATGGGCTTTTTATAATGCTGAGCTTGGTGCCTCGTGAGACCAAAAGTATCTCCATGAGAGGCAAGGAAACGCTGCCAGGATGTGAGGCTTTGCACCCACCCCTTTCCCGCTGTCACAGCCCTGCAGCTCATCACTCACCCTACAACCCTGGCCCACCAAACCAGCCTGCCTCTGCCCCCAGGCCTGAGCCCAGGCTATTTCCAGGGATGCACCAGCTCCCTTTCCAGTGGAGTTGCTTTAGATCCTGCCACTGCTTTTCACCTTGAGCGCTGAGGACAGTCAGAGCCAAGGGCTGTAACAGGAACTCAGGACACTGCTTGGGTGACCAGTGTTGTTGGCTTCTTTTTAACATAACAATCTAGTGATCCGTCTCACTAAATAAACACAGCTGAGCGGCTGTTACTGCACGGGGGACTGGCACTTACCCACGGCCCCCTTCTCCCCTTGCTGCCAGCCCAGCTCTCTCCCCAGGCTCCAGCCCTGCTCCCTCCGGGCCCGGGACCAGAGCCCAGCTGATTATCCAGAGGCCCATCAAAAATAAACAGAAAGCTCTTAAGCTTGTCTCCCTGTACACCCAGATTACAAATTCCAGCCACTTCATATGATGTCGTTCCAATGCATTTCCAGTGGATTTTCAGCACTCTGGTTGTTTTTAGAACTGGTTAAATCCCCTCAAACCCCATGATGTTCTCTCTCCACTCTTGGCTGCGGCACATGCTGGCCAGGCCAAGACGAAGGGGCAGGTGGGGCAACATCCTGGCTTTCATTAAACAGATGCTGGCACCAACCCTCCTGCTCAGCCCCTTCCTTGCAGGCAGAAAGTCTCAGGGACCAGCATGGGGACCAGCTGGCTGGGGACCTGACAGAGCACCATGGCCAGGGGGTGCAGGGTTACCCTCAGGCAGGGAGCAATAACCCTTGCCCTCGTCTCTGTGCAGGGATAACACCAGGATGAGGGAGAAGGAAAGGGGAGGAATGTTGATAGAGTTTACCCCGGGTCTTCAAACCCCATGCTGCTCCCGGCCACACAACCCGAGCAGAGGCTGTGGAAGCAGCACGGAGCCAGTGCAGCAGCTCAAGGCACGGTGGGTGGGTGACCTCTAATCCTCCAGAACCCTCAGGTCTCACTGGGTTTTGGGGCGAGGACGTGGACCTTCCCCTCTCCAGTACAAAGCACAGGGGGGTCTCCAGGAAGCAGAATTGACAGCGACTATCTAGGGGTCAGCTCCGGTGGGCAGGAACAGACGGGAGAACCAACATCCCCCCTGGAAAACCTTATCTGCTGCTTTTCTGCGAAACACATCAATCAGCCGAGCACTGCCCTGGGGGCCCAGATGACGCATCTCCTTAATGAAGCGATCTCTCCTTCCAACAAAAAGCCATTCAAATGCGGGAGGATTAACATGCAGGAAGGCACGGGACAGAGGATAATAACGCTAATGACTTACCCTGTGCGGGTACTCTGCACACTGACCCTGTGAAAGAAAGGGATTAAAAAGGAAAGAGTTTAAACCACAAACAGAGGCGGCCAAAATAGGCACGCAGGGTCAGATCCAGAAGGTGTAAATCATTTTGACTGTATCAAACTCAGTGCAGTTATGCCAGTCTGCACTCTGCCTCCTGTCCCTGACCCCCTAAAGCCCTCTGCTCTTCGTACTCCTCACCCACAGTCAGATCAAGCAGCACCAAGTCCCTTCCTCTCTTTCAATTTTTAACAAGGCCCCCACTGAAATTACCTTCTCTCCTTTTTGTCCTGGGGGTCCCTATAAAAGAAAAGTGATCAAAAAAGGCCTCAGTAAATGAAGGAGTTCAGTGAATGCAAGGGGAAAGGGATTAGGGGAGAGATGGGATAGGGATGAGATACTTACAGGTTGTCCCCTGGGACCTGCAGCACCCTTTAAAGAAACACAGAATTTAATGGGATGGTTTTCCATTTACAGTGACAAACAGAGTATGGAGTAGGCGAAAAACTGAGCTTTTAAATACAGCTGTGAAGAAAATTCCCAAGAAAGATCCGGGTTCCCTTTGTTACTCTGGAGGAGTGAAAATGCACACATGCTCTGGCTGCACCACGGGGGAGAAATATTAAAAGGAGAGGGGGAAAAATCGTCAGGAAAACACACCCTTATTGTTCCCAGGACCTCAGCTGACAGCGCTGGGATGGAACCAGAAGCAGCCAGGACTGAAGGCTGAGCTAGGATTGAGCAACAGGGGAGTGGGGATGGGGATCTTCAACATGTGCTTGCCAGAGGGCTACACTGACACTCAGGCCCAAAAACCAGAATTACAGAATTAGCAGAAGAAAACATTCAACACTTAAGTGAACGAAGGTGCCTACAGAGCCTCTCTCTTAACATACTCATATTTGGGATTTCATCATCAGAGATGTCAAGAGGAACAAGACAGCACTGGGCTTCCATAAAGTGCAGTCTAAGTTTATCATTTTCAACCCAAAGCGTTTTTGTAAGATGCACATATGAAACAGAGCTTCAAGGGGGTGGGGGGGTGAACCACATTTAATACAAAAAATATGCTTTTTGTGGTTGTTGTTAGATAAGTTGAAAGCTGCCAGATGGGTTTTCAGAAATCTTTCCATCAACTTTTACTTGTCCTATGAGGCCGACCACGAAAAATGTCAGCTCCCAGAATATATTTAAAGAACATAATTGCTAACTGCAAGGAAAACACATCCCATGCCTAACTAGAGAGTTGCTGCTGTGACATGATGAATGTGATAGCCATAATGCAAAAATTACAGGCATGCATCCCGGCACTGCTATTATGCAGTTACAGAATTAGGGATGCAGCTAGTGCATCAGCTGAGCTAAGATTGCTACCCTGCCCAGGAGCTTGTTTCCAGCTGAGGCACAACATCATTGCAAACCAACCCATCACCCACAGACAAATATATGTATTTTTACCATCTCTCCCTTCTGTCCAGGATGGCCCTGAAAAAGAAAGGAAACACACATCAGCTTTGGCCACTGCAGACTCTCGATGATCTTGATCTAACAGCCTCTGCTGGGTGAAGTGTGTGTCCCCAGGGCAGAACAAGAGAGCTTCATCTCTCTTGGGGGTGAAGTTCATGGCAAAAACAGGGTCCTGCTGCAGGAAATGAGAAGCCAGAAGTGTGTTCCAGCACTGGAGGAGTGTGGTGGGGAACCTGGCCACATGGCTGCTGCATGGAAATACAGGTTTCACGTCCATGGGGTTCAGAGAGAAGTAGCTCATTTGCTCCCAGCTCTCTGAAGGATGGGAAGAACTTGGGCTTCTACTGCAAATCTCTAAGGACAGCATGGAGGCCTCACAGAGGTCTTTAGCATCCTTCCCTCCTGTACTGTAGCTCTTCTCAGCACAGCAGCAAGGCAGAGGGCTGATACCTCAGGGATCTGCTCTGCCTGTCTGATGCTGGGTGGGAGTGCCTGCTAAGGCTTTCCCTGCAGCAGCCAGGCTGCTGCACTTGTGAACTGCTATTTTACAGACTTACCTAGAAAGGAATAGGCCATGCTGTGCCTTCCTTAATCTCCTGACTCCTGCATCTCTCCCAAGGCATTTGTGGCATCCTCCTGCCTGCCAACCTCCTTATTTTCTTTTAATCCATGCATGTGCATGGCATTGCAAAATAATCCCCCTAAAAGATGGGGTGTAAGACAAGGGCTGGCAGCACAGTGGGACCTAGCAGGGGGCAGGGCAGGAAGCCTGCAGAGAAGTTCTTTGCTTACCGGTTTGCCATCCAAGCCAATAGGGCCCTGAAATAAAAGAAGAAAAATGAGGAAAAATGATGAGAAATACTTGCCCCGGGGTGTCTGTCCATCTGCCCCAGGACGTGAGACTGCATGGGCTGGGGTGACATGAGGTGACTCCCTGCCCTCCCTGTCCTGGCAGATCCCTGGCCCACAGAGTACCAGCCCAGATTTCAAACTGCTTCAGCAGGGACCTGCTCGCTGTCAGCACATTTCAGCAGCAATGCTGGACACAGCAATAGAAGCAAGGAGGGATTCACAGGCAATTTACAAAAAATAAAATCTCAGAATTCTAAATTTCCCAGTGTTCAGTAAACTAGTTGAACATCAGCAGTTTTCTTGAGACTTTGATTTAAAAGGGCACCCAGCTTTGGGGGAAGAGGAATTTTTGCAAATGATAGAATAATGAAAATGTCCCAGGGAAGAGGTGACATACAGCTCAGCACATGCTGAAGGTACTGTTTGATGAGAAACAGGCCCCGCAGAGCTGTCCCACCCAGCACTTCCTCATGTGGGCCAATTTGTTTTCTGCCTCCTCCAAAAGCCAAAGACCACAAGGGCCTGGAGAGATCTGCTTCTCCTCAGCCCAGGGGCAGCTCACAGCCCCCTTTTCACAACGGGCAGAGCTGTGGAGCCCGCTCAGACAGCTCGGAGGCTGCCAATTCCTCCCGTTTTCCAGGCGTGAGAGTCTCCCCCGCAGACCTGCTCTGGCACATCCAGCATCCCAGAGCAGCAGCTGAGCTGCCTGGCGGGAGCAGGGATGTGGGGGGTGTTTGTGTTTGCCTCAGGCTTCCTAGTTGTCTAGGGTAAATGCATATGAATAAATAGCAACTGTTTGAGTTCTTCAGCGGCCTCAGTGCTTCAGAGAGTGCTGCCAGCAACTGTAGGATTGAAATGAAATTTGCTTTGTCCTCTCCTGGGTATAATCTCTGTTCCCTTGCAACTGTGCTGGTGAAAAATTCCTCCTTGTGTCTTATGTCCTTCCCCTTTGGCCTGACCAGGGTGTGCAGCCAAGCACAGTCCCCAGCTGACCCTCAACAGGCAGGGTCCTTTTTGGATCCCATGCACTTGTTCTATCAGAATATCACCTAAAAGCTCCATTAAAATTGGAATTTCCCCTACCTAGGGGTTGTTTTGTTTGAGGTAGGGGTATTCCTTAGGATGGTTGTATTTCACTGAACAGATCTGGCTTTAACTGTGTTATTTTAACACTTGGGGCTTTTTTTTAAAATTAATTTCCTTTCAGAGTTGTGTGGTTTGGTTTGGTTTTTATTTTCTCCCTAAATATCGTTTAAAAGAAAAGGAAAAAAAAAAAAAAAAGCAGAAAAACAAATGAAGAAAAAATTGCTTTTTCCAGTGATATCAGATCAGGCCATTGGTTTCAGGAAGAAATGATGAGATACAGCAAGCACTTATGAGGCTTCCTAGTAATATCACACATCCGTACCTCATAAATTAAGAGTTACACTTACCGGGAATCCAGGAAAACCTCTTGTTCCAGGCTGTCCCTGGGAAGGATGAAACAGAGACAGCAGTTTAGAGGAACTGAAATGAATTTTGATGGATCCTAAGTTCTCTCTACAGAGCCCTTCCTCCAGCCTCTGACCAATTATCCTACAACTCTCTGAAGAGATACCCAATTCCCCTCCAAGGGGAAAGTGTCTTGGGAGGGAGGGGAAATCTCTCATCCCCACTCCAATTTGTACAGGGCCAAGAAAATGCTGGAGCAGCTCCAGTTTGGATTGCAAGCAGTTTCCTTGAAGTTTCTACATTAATTAAATGGGTCTCCCTAGCCCATATGTTAGGCTTTTGGAGTATATTCCAGAGGCTGAGCTCATTTTATGGCAATTCTTGCTGCCATAAACCTGAGATGTTTAATGCAGGGTGCTGTTCTGTGCAAGACAAGTCTTGCAGGTCACTGCTGTCTAAATACAACCATCCCTCTCCTCCTCCTCCCCTCACCTTGTGTCCTAGGTCATTTATTTTCCTCACAAATAATTCTGGAGATGATTTTTTTTTTTTTCTCTCTCCCTCTCCCTCTCTTCTGTTTTGTTTGGGTTTTTTTATCCTCTGAGAGCTAAGACAGAGAGTTAGGCTGTGTGATGAGAGGAACATGAGCACCAAGACTTTTCCCCCAACCCCTTCCTGGCTAGCTAGCTAGCTATGGCTACCAGTTTGGGATCAGGTACAGCAAACACCAGCTTGGGATGTGTTTGGAAGCTTCTTCATCCCCTACTTAAGAGCACCAAAAGAAGAGAAAATGTCCTGGCTGTTAATTTTATGTAGTTCTTCAATTTTTGTGACATCCTAGGTCACAGTTACCGTAGCTTTGTTGGTATCCAAGATATATACTACTTCACTTAAGGATTTTGCAGTCTGTTTCCCAAAAAAAGCATGAGCCAGGTCTGGAAGCATATGGTCCATTTGGCCCAGACTTCAGCAGATCTTGAAGCACACTCATGGAGATAGAAACACCCGGATAAATCCTGTGCCATGCTCATCAGGTGACCACCGTGGCATCTTGTCAGGTAAATATCCTGAAAGCAGTGCTGTGACACAAAACTGCCCAGCTTCCTTATGTGTTCTCTGATTTTGGGGAATCAAATGCTTTCTTCAGCCATTTGAACTACCAAGACTGTTGGGAGTTTCACAGGGGTTTCCTAGGAAAGAGCTGGGCACAAACAGGGTGCATCTCTGCCTTAACTACAGTGATCCCATGTGGCACTGAGGGAAGGGAAGGGGAAGGAGGGGATGAGCCTCCTGGGCTGGGAGGCTGAGGTTTGCCACAGTGAAGCAATGGCAATCCTTTGGGAGACCTCAAAGCTACACTGATAGGGAAAACCTTCACCTTCAGCTGACATCTCTAACCACCCTCTGTCTGCAGAGAGACTCAGCTGAAGGTTTAGCCCTGCAGAGGATGGGCCCAAATAGCCTCTTTGCAGGGTTTGAGGGATGCCCCCACCACAAAATCCCTCACATCACTGAAGAACACTGAAGAGTTCTGGTTTTGTACACAATGCTAGCAGGACCTAATCACATTTGCACTGTTTCTTTAGCTCTGCAAAGTTGAACTTGGTCAGCTTTGCTTCGCAAGATACACACAAAACCACCTGGCCCTGTTGGCCAGTGACCAGAAGGGAAGATAGGCTATAAATTAAAGGATCTGTCCACCGCTGGCTTCTGAAAAGGCAAGAAGCAAGAAGAGCCTAGCCAGAATTCATTAATTTTGGTTCCCTGTTGGACACCTCCCTGACAAAAAGTGCTAAAAAAAGAATTAGGGGGAAAACCTGGAAATGGTGCAATTTGGCTTCCTCTGTAGACTACAGACTGTTGCCTCTTTCTCCTTGGAGGACAGCAGGATGATTTGCACGGTATCACGCCAAGACAACAGTTCAGCAGCAAGCGATTCCAAGAGACTGTTTTTGTTGGGTGGCTGGTTTTCCTTGTCTCCTTTTTAAAATGTTGATTGTATGAAGTATGTAATCCTGGGAGCTGCCAAATCATGGAGACCGTCTGTTTCTGCCACTATCGGCGCACTGTCCCTCTCTGGCCGGGAGTTAAGCAGCTCCGAGCTCAAGCAAAAACTTTAACCTCCCAACAAAAATCTGGAAACTATTTGTCATCCCACATCTTTCCGAGTGGCCCCTTGGCCAGGGTTTCCGTGTTTGTCTTCAGTGCTCAGCCATCCTTTTGACCTATCACCAGCTCCCCAGGAAACTGGATCATCTTCACAGTAGGCTTTGCAGGGGGAAAGTGTGGAGTTGGGCCAGTACTGGCACCTCAGGGCTTTGATTGGTGTAGGCAAAACCCCACTTTAGATACCATTTGCCATCTAATTTTACTGCTGCTTTAAAGATGCAGAAAGTGTTCTGCACTCTCCCAAACAGCAGCAAACATAGCAGCACCAAAGCAGATAAAATTGTCCTGCAGCCCAGGCTGTATCCTTCAAGAAAACTGTCACCTTTGCAGGACCTACTCGGACAGGAGCTGACGGCTTTTCTCTCTGATTACTATAATTACACTGTTCACAAGGCTGAGAGCAAGAGCTTGTGAGAAATAGCAACAGGGCACTTACTCTCCAAAATCTGCTGTTTGTGGAGCAGGGTGGTCTTGCTCAGACCTTGGCTTGAGAGACTTTTCAGCCCTTCTTCCTTGCCTGGACACGTGGCCAGGGACCATCTGCTAGGCATAAAACATTTGGGGAGACCCATTTGGGTCCTGGGCTTTGGTTCTGTCGCTTCTCAAACTCCAGCATCCCCGGCAGGTGGGTCTGGGGACCGGCAAAGCTGTTTTTTATTAGAAACACTTGTCATGGGGCTTTTGGGAAGTTAATTGGAAAGCCAGATGTAGCCAAGTGTTCACAGTGCCTAGGTCTCTCTCACTTGACCTCCGTGGTGAAACAAAGCTTGCCAGCAGCCCATCCTCTCTGCAGGTCAAGGACGGTGCTCTTCACAGGTTAATCAAAATCGGAAGTGCCCGCTGGGAGGGGGAGAATTCAATCTCCAGGTCTTTTTTCATGGAAATCTCTGGTGGAGGCTGTGCAGGGATGGAGTGGAGAGGTCTGGCTGCACCCACACAAAAGCAGAGGCTTGATGGCTGCAGCGCAGTGCAAGAAGCATCCAGCATTTGGGGCACATCCAGCATTTAGGGCACGTGAACATTCCAACCCTTCATCTTGGTCTTTTTTTTTATGACCCTGTCCTTGTAAAAAGTTTTGTCTGGCTGACTCGTTGCACCTTGCAGAGACACTTTTACTGGAAGAGGGTGAAAAATCCTGCCTTTTCTCAGCCAGATAAGCGGTAACCACGCTGACAAAGAGCTTCCAAGATTTTGGGCACATGACAAAAGACCTCTGAGCTACTCTTTGTCTTTGTGAGCTCCCCAGCCACTGGCTTAGCTCTGATCCTGCTCTTCAGTAAAATCAAGGGGCTTGTTCCCTGCTGATTAAACCAAAGGCTGAAATCAGCCAGGCAAAGGGCAAATTTTCTCCAAAAGTGATAGCAGCCCTGTTGCAAAAAGGAAATATGCTTCTTCCTTTTAAATGGAGTAATTCAGTTTCCTTGCCAAGGGAAGGCTTCCTCATTTGTTCTGAAATATGAGCTATAATTTCAGTATATATAGTATATAATAGCAGTATAAAACCAAGGCTGGCTCAGCACAGGAACCACATTATACAGGGTTTTTGCTCTTTCCAGCTGATGCTGAGTCTTAATGCCCCTCCTAAGTCTTTCCCAGTAACTTGCCCACATCCTGCATCAGACAAAAATAGAGAGAAAAGCCACTTACGGGTGGACCGCGGGGCCCGATAATAGACATGCCAGCTTCTCCTGGAGCACCCTGCAGAGAGACAAGGCAGAGGAAACAGGGTGAGAACAGGAGAGCAAAACACAAAGACAACTTTATTCCTGTCAACACTGGGGTTAAATGAGGGTGCCTTAGGTGTGAGATCTTCAGGGCTGTTCTGGCCTCCCCCAGCTCCTGCCTGACAATCTAGGAGAAAAGATGTTCTTGAGAGCTGCTCAGATGTGCCAGAAAATGGAAGCTGCGCAGCAAGGAGAAGTATAAACACATAAAACACTTTCTGGCAAAACAGAAGTTCTGCCTCATTGCAAGTGTGAAAGATGACCTGAAACCCTTTCTGTTTCCTTCCTGCAAGTTCCAGGAGGATTGTATCCTGCAGAAGAAAGAAAAAGAGGGATGTGCTGGGCTCCAGGGAAATGGGAGCTAAGGGCAGCTGATTTGGTTGTCTCCAGAAATGCCCCACTTGTATACTTCTCAAATGCAGTTGAGATGTGGATGAAAACAAAGCAAAGTGCTTGCTGGAAAAGGAAACAGCTGCCTCTCCAACTCCAAGCCACCCACAGCGTGTGATGGACAGGACATGTCACTCTCTCTGGAAACACAGTGTATTCCTGAGAGGCAGCTCCAGAAGTGCCCAGGGCTGAGGAGCTCTGGGACAGAGCATCCTGTCCAAGCAGCCTGCAAGAAAGCAAAGCACTCCACAGAACAAAGCTGTGGACTGACAAAGATTTAAGGCTCTCATGGAGGGCTTTGGGGAAGCAGGGGCAATTAGGAGTGATTTTTTTCCATTGATTGTTTGTACCTATCTGCCGTCCCCTCATGAACATTCTGGCCAGAAACAAATGCAAGGATAAGCAGAGAAAAAAGCAGAATGGCTCAGGTGAGAAATTGTGGTCACTTGGATAAACCTGGTTGGCTCCAACGAGCAAACAGTGAAGGCAAGGATGAAGAATCTCTATCCTACTTTACCCTTCCTTCTCATGGTTTTCTCTCTATCTGTTATGAAGAAGATCAAACAGGTCTGTCATATTACTGCATAGATGACCCTCCTTGTCAGGTAAATATCCATACCTTTTTTAATTTCTACACATTGTTATTCAGTTATTCACAAATCCCAAACACCTCCATTTCCCTGCTCTCACAGGTGGGAAGTACTCACAGCTCTGGGGAAAACATACTAACACTGAAATGCCAAACACTTCAAAACAGGGGACAGCAGTAGGATCGCTTTGTCAACCAGCACTTCTTTGTGGGTACAAACTGCAACTCACTGCACGGCAAACAGGCAGTGAGATGGTGTCCCACAGACTTCTACTACACCCATCAGCTTTCCTCAGGAGGAAGAAGTCCCACTGTGTCAGAAATAGGAGTGTGACACGCCACTTTTATTCCCTGCTCCCACCTGCACCAGGGATCAGGCGAACCTGGGAGGCAGAGGGGAGCTGCAGGTCGGCTGGGGCAAGCAGAGCTGCCCAAGGGGGAGAAAGTCAATGGTTAAAATTCAGGAAGGCTTGAGGGAAGCCCTGCATGTGCCCACTGGCTCTTATGCTGTTAGTAAATTGTCATAAACAAGAAACACAGCATCTTTGGAGGCTGACTGGCCTGGAAGGAATTTGGGAAATATACTTGCACTGACACGGAAGATGGGGCAGCCCAGGGGGTGTGGAAGTCCAAAGCTGTCTGCAGTGGCCATGACTGTGACGGGGGAGCTTGGGCTGGCCCTAGAAGAGGACAGTTTGGGGGTGCTACAGGCTACAAGGGGCTGACTCACCTTCTCTCCAGATTGCCCTTTTAGTCCCTGGGTCAGTGGCAGCCGTCACAGCCACATGCAAGAGGGTGCAGGGAAGAGAGAGAGAAAGGGAGAGAGAGACAAACACAGGAATCAGTGGCAAAGGCACGCCCTCCCACCCCACAACCCTGGCTATGGGGCTGGGGTGAGCAGGGTGGCCTCAGCTCCTGCCCCAGTCCTCTTCCCCATCCTCGCCAAGGGCTGCCTGAGCAAGGAGCAGCTCCAAAATACAGCACTCAGGCAGGCAGGGGATGGCCCCCTTTGCTCAGGGCAGAGTTATTTGGAAGGGGCAGCTGCCAGTGGCAAGCAGGGGTGCGTGTTAGGAAACCCAGGGTTAGCAAGCCCAGCTGGCGTACGGGGTGGCAGCGGGAGACGCCCAAACAGGGGGATGCTGAACCAGAGGAGGCCTGGATAGTACAGCAGGTGAAATGGAAACACCCCCCCAGGATGTATGTGGCTCTGAAACTGAACCCCTCAGGTGTGGGGCTTAGGGAGAGTAGTTTTGCCTGAACTGACAAGGATTATCCTGGAAGCCACCCTCCCCCACCCCCAAATCCTGGGGGTTGGAAGAGAATGGGAAAGATAAGACACACAAAAAAGAGGGTTTGACTTACCGGCCGCCCAGGGATTCCCATCGCACCTTTGTCCCCCTGGCAATTAAGGCAAAATTAAGGGAATTGGTAACTGGCCAAAAGCAAGGTTTTAAAACAGCACAACTAAACTAAGCCATAGCAGCAGCTTCACACTGTGGCCCAAGTGTCCAGGGATTTTGAGATGGAGGGAAAGTTAAAGAGTAAAGAGTGTTTGCATGTGCCTGAACGGGTCTCTAGAATGCGCGAGCCACAAGTTCATTTCCACATATGACAAACCCACACATCTCACAACAGAAATTACATGCAGCAATTTAGGCAGCAAAAGGAGGACAGGAGTCTCCAGTCAAACAAAGTACAATCCCTATTTCCAACACTTCATAAAATCCAGGTCCTGGGAACTGGCTCCCTGCAGCGGCCAACTGTCACGTTTTTCTCTTTCTTGACCAAAGTCATCTGGGTGTTAGCTATTTATTTATAGAGTTATCACTTTAAAACACAATTCTCTTAGACTTGAAAATACTGTCCTGTCCAGAAGTAAGAGAAAACTGTGAGAACACAAGCTGACACAGGAAAAAGCACGTCTGGAAGAAGACATACGAGCAGCTGTTTTCAGCGTCCTCTACCCCTTTGAGATACTTCCCAGTGCATTGTCAGCATGTGAGTGATCCCAACAGTGGTTTTGGGAATGACTTTGGGTCAGGTGACACTGGACAGAGCCTCGTAAACACACAAACAGAAGGCCAGTGACAATTCTCTTCACCCGCTTACCTACAAGGCAGTTGGCTGCCTCTTACAGTTAAATTGTACTATGCAATTTAAAAAAAAAATAAAATTACGCCCTCTGCATTCTTGGTCTCCAAAACTGAAGGCTGTGCAGATCTGGAAGACGGCAGCTCATTGCTAAAGGATCTTGATGATTATGGCTTCAGCAGTCATGTAGCTTTTGCTCTATATTTTGCAAAAATGACGTGATAATAATCCCTCAGTTGTCTTTCCAGCGATGTTTGGGGTTTCCTTATGTAAAACAGAATGTTCCTGCCCCTGGCTGACTGTGTCTGTAGACATAAACCTGGTTTTCTGGTTTCTGCAGCTGGAGACATCAGCTCCATTGGTGCCACCTCTCCGTGCCTCCCCAGGTGTTCAGTCCCAGCGCGTGTGAGCATAATCTGAAATCTCTGGAAGGGGAAGGCACTTAGCTCTGTTTGTTCTTCTGGGTGTACACAAAACCTGTGTATCCCAAACTCAAACATTATTGCTTGGGATCAAACCATAGCCTGGTGGAAGTTTAGCCACTTCCTTCTGCAGAGCTGGGGAGGCTGTTCAGTATGGGGGGCATCCCTTTCCACACAGCACATGTCACGATAAATTGAAGAGCCATATACACTTTGCAAAAGCACCCTTTTCAGATGGATGAAACCCTGAACAGCTGCTTGATTTTAAGTTTTGTTGAGGCTATATTATGGGAAACTGCTTTCTTCTAGGGTTTTAGGTGGGTTCTCACTCCTGCTAATATTTGCCTATCTCTGTGTGCCAGCAGTGAGTGGAGCTCTCAGGGCATCTGGCCCTGGGATTACTTTGTGGCTGCTGGAAGACATAATGCTGAGCTTTCCTCTGCTTGTAGTCCCTTAAATGCTGCTTTCCTCCAGAGCTGAGCCCAGGCTCTTTTCCCTCATGGTTTTTGAGGTACAAGCTGAATTTGCTTCTTCTGTCTCTGCTGTGGCTGGTGCCCGAGCAGGAAGAGCCCAAGGTCAGGGCTGAGCTGTGTCAGGTCTCCTGTGAGTACCTGGAGTGGTAAATGATGGCCCCGTGTCTGGTATGTGACTGTGCAGAGTTACAGCCCTCCAAGCAATAACAGCAAGAGGGAGCTCCCAGTAGGGCGGCCAATAAATGCCAGATGTTTATAAGGAAAGGTTGTCTGTGACAGGGAGCCAGGAAAGAGCTCTCGTGGGTGGATGATACCGTGTAGGTTGGTTACAAAGTCATGAAAAGCTGCCTGCAGCTCCCACATCAGAGTTAAAAGAGCGTGAAAGGCAACCAGCAGCCCCTGTCCTGAGTCAGGGGAGAGCCAGCAGCACAGTTTACATTTCTTTCACTGGGAAACTGCCTGTTATGGCTGGTGCAGTCTCCAGGTGAGCCCAGGGAGCAGGGAACCATCACCAGGAAATCATGCTGCTGGAATTCCAAAACCCACGCTCCTTCCTCAGTCATGACTAACTCAGATGCAGATACTGTTATTATGGATTTTTGCATTTGTCCCAGGGTGACTCAGGCCTTCTAAATCCTGCTGCAACTAGCAAATCCCATCAGTGAGAACACTGAACACTTTGCCTCTTCAACCAGACTCTGAAAGACATCTTCAAAAGTAGCATTTTCCACACACAGCAGGGTCCACAAGGATTATGCTACCCTTCAAGTTTGGACCTCCAAAGCTCCTGTGGTCCCTACTCTGTATGGGCCGTGTCCCGTTTGGAATACTCTATTCCATGTCACGTTTTTTATGCAAGACTACTTTCTACCACCTTATGAATGCTGGGGGCATCCTGATCAAAGTACTGCCAGACAGAAAGAATGGGGGGATGAAACAGAAATAATGAAGTGTTTACCAGGAGCTGTGGCCTTTCTGTGAGGCCCTGAAACAAAATACACCTAAACAGCAAAAGCCTTGAACTCTGAAGGGAGGGCTTAATAAAGACATGAAATCACATGGAAGGGTTTAGGAAACAGAATGGTTAAAAAAACTCTCCACGACTCCTTGACCATCAGTTCTGATTGCTTTGGTTTCCTAATCTCCTGCTTGTGAAGTTTTCTCTCCTTTTGGCACGACTTTACCCACAGCTCTCCACACGAGCTCTGAAGGTATCTGCAAGTCCACGGAGAACAAGCTAATTACGGGGCTTTGACTTTCTTCCTTAGTTTCCATCTGCTAAATATTATTTTTTCATGTATGGAATTGCTGCAGTTGCCACAGAAATGTTGCATGATCAGAAATGGGAGAGAAAATGTCCGTGAGAGGATCATTTGCTTCGGATGTGGTCCAGACAGCAAAAGGACTATTGCACGATTTCATCACTTCCTTCCTTCCTTCACCCCTTTTAGTCCCAATCTCATCAAATATCTTACATGACTGCGGGTTGCCCTTGCCTTCACCAAAACCTTGACTGACTTCAGGAGTAAGGCTGGAAGTGTTGGTTGGGCAAGAGAAGAACATGAAGTTCCCTTTTGCTGCTGTGGCGTTGCTCATCCATTTCCCTGGATTTTATCCGTGTTGTCCTAGACTGCAAGCAGGGCTTAGTGCACTTAGTGCACTTCTAATGAGTATTTCTGCCCATCTCCACACCAACACCAAGCCAAAGCCAGCACTGGGAGCTAAGCCCTGTCACAAGGGTGTTGGCTCTTTTGCAAGCTGGGAAACAAAAAGGGGAGGGAGATGTGGGGTGGTCATTGCTTTGGGGTCACTATCCAGAACAATGTGTATGACAATCAGCCAGGCAGGAGCCCGGGCTGCTGCTCATAAAACCATTTCCATTTCAATCATGAGAAATACAGAGGGGTGGGGGAATACTACCTATGGTGACATGAAGGATTCACTCAGCTCTTCAGAGGTGAACTTTTGCTCACAGTGACTGAGCTGATCTCACTCGCCAGCTGATCAGAAACCCAAGAGGTCCTGAATGAGATGAGGGTCCTGCTAGTCCAAGACAAATTCCACTTTGGCTAAGAACACTCAGTCTGCCCAACTTCCTCTTGTTATTTCCATTGGCTGTAGCATTCCTCACATCCTGTCCTAGAAGTCTGCTTGCAGAGACAGGATCAGGGGTCGCAACAAGCCAGGATATGGTAGCATATAATGTCAGCACTTCTCTGGTGGTCCCATGTGCTTCTGCCAGGCTTCAATCTCCCATTACAATATTAGGTTTCTAACCCTTATTGCTGCAGAGGAAGCCTGGAGCGTGTGTCTTCCTCATCCCACAAAGGCACTGACTGCTCTCTAGAAGACAACTGTGTCAATCAAGTGATTCCTCCCTAATTTCTCACAGCACTAATAGGAATGCCAGTGCCACTACCAATTTTGTGCCCACCTCACCCCTTTATGCCAACCTACAGGCTGCCCAGTGAAGTGACAGCCATGGAGGGACTCCAGTTGCAGCTGCCTGCGGAGTCATGCTCTCCTCCCAAAAAGCCACAGCTAATGCTGAAATACATCCACTTCAGTGGCCAGTCCTGAAAGCCCCTGGGATAAGCTATCGCCGAAGTTTTGTGTGGATCAGGGTTTCCAGCTGTGAAACGCTTTCAGACCTTTTGGCCTAGAAGGTGCAACTTTCTGGAAGATTGCTGTCATTAAATAGGTCTGTGCTCGTATATCTGTGGGAGTTCAGTCTATAGCATTTCAGCCTGATGAAAGGGGAAAGAAAATAGATTGTGCAGCAACTACTGCTCAGAACGTCATCTGCAAACTGTTTAAGGCATTTTTGCGTGAACAGACAAAAGATGACTACCGTATGTTTAACTTCTCATGTTCCTTCACAGAAACCCTGAATAGTCCCTCTATTGTACACGAATATAAACCATTTCCTCTGGAAGGGCCCTGCTAGAGACAAGGCAGCGTTTCTTTATAATCCTGAGAGCTATCGATACATTGCCTTCGGTCCTTGCACGGCTGCTTCTGGTTCACTGTGGGTCTTGTAATAGCTGCAAGAAAATTTCTGCAATAACCTATCTATTTTCCTGAAGCCTAAATTGTCTGCACTGAGGTTTTACATTAGCTAACATTTGAAAGGGAAGCTGTCAACACAATTTTTCCTGTGAAATTGATAGCTGCGCAGCTATACTTGAAGGCCCGGCAGTTCAGCCAGCCTGGGTGAGTAGCAGGGAGCAAGTCCCTCCAGCTCAGCTCCTCATATGTTTGTGATCTGTCTTTCCCTTTTCTGCAAACACATCTCATTCAGCACGTGGCATCCCATGCATGTGAAGGGAATACAGCTGGTTCCCCCAGAGTGGAGCCAACTGGTAACACACGGATCTCTGCAGCACCACGTCAATCTGCAATGTCCCCATCCCTGCGCTCCCACCAGCTCCCCCTCAGAGGCTGAGCTGCAGCCCAAGAGCAATCCCACCCCAATCCAGCCCTGAGCTCCCACAGTACTTGCTGTTTGGGATAGCCCAGGCTGTCGGGACTGCAAAGGTGGCTACCACACCAGACACCACAGACAGGAGGCTGCAAGTTCATGCCCCACAGACTCTGCGTCAGCAGCTTCTAAAACTGTAGAGGTTTGGTACTTACAGGCGGACCTGAAAGAGAGAAGAAAAATAAACAAAAATTAATTTTTAAATGCAATAAATCCTAACAAGAAGAGTAGAAAAAAAAACATTGCACCCTCTTTTGGGCTTAATCCTCAGGCTGCTCCCATTTGCTGATGCACTTTCACCAGCTCCCTGCTTGTTCATTAAGGTATCCCCATGATTAGCAGCTGCTAATAACAACCTGCAGTGAGTGCAGGGCAGCCTCTGACAGCCCTGCCCAAGCCCTGTGTTGGGAAGACCATGCAAGACAAGCTCTTGACACTGTCAAACTCAGTTCTGGTCCTCAGGCACACATGAGAGTGGGGAACTTGTTATTTGTATGACTCCACATCCCGCCCACTCCTGGGGGCTGAGAAAGTTGAATCTGAGGAGGCAAGAGCCCCTTTGCTGCTAAAATTCCTACCCATTTCCCACCAGCATTGGTGTTCGTGCAAAGGTGGAAACTACAGCTATTAAAGACATCAGGTATCTTTTCTCTTTAATACAAGCAAATTTTCACCTTTCTTCTGCCTCCGATTCCATAGAAGCCAATCTGCCCTCTCAGAAAAGATTCCCTCAAATCCATTGAGTTTCTTTTATTTTGGAAATCTTTTTTGGAACCTGCCAGTGTGGAGCACTGCATCTCCTTCGCACAGAATGGTTGTACAATATGTATCAGGGCTTAAACAGCACATTTCTTTCATCAGTTCCCAGAAAATTCCTCAAAATCCTGACAGATATTGTGTGTGTGGAAAGAAACCCCCGGACTCGCTATTTTGTGGTTTCCTCTCTGTGGGAGAAGCAAGACACACCATACAACTGTCAGGGGTTTCTACATTTTCCATACTTTATAGACATTGTATTTTCTTTCTTTTTTTCTCTTCACACAGAGTGCCAAGAAGTCAGGCTAAGCAGTAAAACAGGCGAGCTGACAGATAACAGGCAGCAACCTCCTCTTTGCACGGCAGGCGGATGTCACAGTGAGCACCTGTGGAATACGTCGTCATCCTGAAAATGCCCCTGGCCCAAAGTCCACAAAAGAACCTGGAGACCTGGGATGAACAAACATCATCCACATTGGAAGTCTCTCACTTAGCATGACTCCCTCAAACCAGGTTTAGTGACCTGAAACTGCCCTGTCAAATGCCACTGTTAGACACAGCGCTCGTTGTGGTCGATCAGAAGAGGTTACCTCTAGAGAGTAACTTTTGGTTAAATACAAAAAATAATAACCACTTTCATGATGGCTGACAGAGCTAAAGTCAACACTCGCAGCTGGAAGCCTCAACAACTCAAAACAACTCAAATCAAACTTAGGACAGGAGCGCAGGGGTAACCCAGATCTGGCAACGGCCCACCATCGGTGCTGATGCTGAGGTCACTGTCGTACTTGCTACACCAAATCTAAACAACAAAAGAGCTTCTGATCAGACAGTTCATTTAGGAGGGCAAGGTCAGACTGATACTGGAATCCTAATTTATGCCAGACTGGGAGAAAAGAAAGAAAAAAAAAAAATAGAAGAGAGTTTTCCAAGTCTGGCTTGGATGACAATAAAGTTCTGTGAGAGAACTGTTTTGGAGAGATTTTGTTTCAGACTGAGTGCCCTATCACAAGGTCAATGCTTAGCAGCTTGCCAATACACTGACTTTATTTCCATTAACAACACTACAGACCCTTAATAACCCACCTACCTGCCTGCGTGGACTTGGGGCACTCATGGTTTG
This sequence comes from Cyanistes caeruleus, assembly GCF_971803275.1. Classification (NCBI taxonomy): domain Eukaryota; kingdom Metazoa; phylum Chordata; class Aves; order Passeriformes; family Paridae; genus Cyanistes; species Cyanistes caeruleus. The sequence goes on along the minus strand of NC_141708.1, from coordinate 34,960,542 downwards.
CATGAACTGAACTGTTGAGCTAATATTAAAAGAAAAACTTAAGGACATGCAAACCCTGAGCCATCCCTGCCCTTACAGCCCAAAAACAACCAGCCAGCAGCACGGCCTGTAATGGTATTGCCATACTGCTGAGAGCAAACACAAGTTCTTGTTTGCTCCAGAAGCTCCATCCACAGAGCAGAGTAAATCAGCAATGCCTGCAGCTCTGGGCCACACACCCCACACAGATCAAAGGCAGGAGGAATAGTGGAAGCCCATCTCTGTTATGTGCCCCCCATAAAATTAATGGTTATGTGAAGGGGACTGCACAGTCTTATGTAAACACTCATCAGTGAGCTGCAGGGACACAGTCTTGGCTGCAGTAAGTCAATCGGGGAGAGACCATCCAGGGTCGGCTTCAAATGTCGGGATCATCCGTGTGACCCAGGAGAAAGAGAAGCCCTCAGACAGAGTCATTTCCAAAAGCAACATCATCTTGCATGGGCTAGAGGAGGAGACGGAGGAGGAGGAGGAAAGATGTCCTAAAGACAGCAGGAAGGGAGGAGGTGCTGCTGGATAAGCTGTTGTAAAGCGTAGGGGATTTTACAAAGCAAAATAAAGCTTCAGCAAAATGTTTTGGTCATATTCTGTCACAGTGATAAATGGCAAGGTGGAGCAGAGGTTCTAAAGTGGCTCAATCCTTAATACAAGCAGTAAATTACTGCACATTAGAGGAAAGAGTGGGTAAAGGAGGACGGAGATACTTGAGCCTCAACAGGCTCCAACAGTTGGCAGTGTGGTGAGCTTGGCCCTGGCCAAAGCTCTGGCAGAGCTGCTCTGGCCTGGAGAGGGATGCTGACAACCCTGCAAGCCAAGAGAACGAATCCACAAGTTGGCCAGGCTGCCTGGGCCCCTTTACAAAAGCCACCTGAACTGCAGCAGAGTCACCACACCACCACTGCATGTAGTCCCTGTGTCACGTGTGTCTTGCAGGCCCAGCCAGTTTGGGCCAACCATGTGGAAACAGGCCTGCTTGCCCCCACGTGGGCCAGGTCTTGGTGGCAAACTCCAAAGAGCTCCACAAACAACCAGGAGCCAACAATCTTGACAGTCACAAGTACAAATTGCACCTATTGGGGGTTCCTCCTCCCCTCATAGCAGGCTCTTTTGGGGTGAGACAGAGGTGGGGCTGCATAGGAGATGAGCTAGATCCCCTTTGCATATAAACAGTCAACACAGAAAGGATGAGTCAACAGAGAAGCGATAAAAGCTACCGTGAACATTTCCAAGCCCATTCCACAGCGAAGCCCAGCCAGCAGACAGACCCAGAGCTTCCAGATCACCAAATTCCTCGGCTCTGCACGGACAGAGAACCCACACTTGTAATTAGCACCTCCAGATCCTGTGTGTTTTGAACCTGATCTTGCTGGGACCGGAGCAATGCCGGCGCTGGCACGCGGGCTGCAGCACGACCGTCCACCCACGATGGGCTGCTCAGGAAGCATCTCTCCGTGCCGGCGCCTCGCTGGAAGGCACTGGAGGGCTGTAAGTGACTGCAAGCGCTGTTTATCCAGCTGTGAGGCTTGTGGAGCAGCGGGGGATGGAAGGAGGGGACGGAGAAAACGTGTCAGGAGTGGACGAGTGGGAGGAAGCAGTGGTCTCCTGCAAAGAGGAGACCTCCAGAGTACCTTTGAAACTGAACATTGAGAAAACAAAGAATTCTTGTAGGAGTACCCAAGGTCCCTCCAAACATATGGCCTCTGGAAATCAGCACCATCTGCACTGTCCCTTCTCAGCTGCTCTGGTATTTATGCAGACAGAAAACTTCCTTAAAGAAGCTCTGCCTTTCCGTAGCCCGAGTGAGCAAACGAGCAGCCACCTAAGGGTAGGCCACCTTCCTGCACACACAGAAAGACCACACCTGTGGTGAACAGCAAAGCCAGGCCACAGAGCCCTCTGCTCACTTGATCATCCTCATGGCCTGTTCCACCAGCGACCGACCACAACAGAAGCGCAACGATTCCTTTTCTCTCAGCCACTAAGAGAGATAAAACACCACCCTCCACGTTGTAGCCTCTTTGGCCTCAGAAAAGGAGAAGCTTAGTTTTGCGAGCGGGTCAAATTTATCCTAACATGGAGAGTCTCACGTTCCAGACTATCAGATGTTAAAAGCTGGACTGAAGAGGAGCAAGTTTGGTGAGAGGCCTTCTGCTGATGACAGAGATATTCTCCAGCTTGAGATGGCAGGGCTCTCCAGACCGAGAGGATCACTGAAATGATCCCATCCACTTACGGGCATTTCCTGAAGTCCGGAAAAGTGTCCATTTTCAAAAGGTTCCCAAATGCTGTTGCTTATTTTTTCCCCTCTAATTTCTTGGATTCAGGCAGTACAGTGTCTGCATATCTTCCAGCTTGCTCCAAGAGCTCACATACAAGGGTTTTATTTTTTCCCTCTTGTACAGAATACACAAGACAAGGAGGAGAGAGAGGGAGCATGAAGAAATTATTGTTGCTTACTTGGGTCATGCTCACTACACACTCCGGCAGCAGGGAAGATGTAAACATGTAATCCATCCCTGTGAGGAAATCCAGCCATTTCACAGACCCAGAAGCCAGCCTTAGGGAGTTAGAGAGATACAGTTACTTCCTGACATTCAGGGCTATGTTAATTGATAACAAGATAGCTGTGGCCAGGCAATTAGTTATGAAATGCTGATTAAAATGTCAGCTGCCTGAGCATGACCTTACCCAGGGTGGCATGGAACCCCTAATTCATGGCTCCATGAGTATTCAGTGCAGACTGACCCCATTTCGGAGCAGGATACCCCAGCTGGGTGCATGGAGCACAAACAATGGGTTTGGGCTATTTTAAACACTGGCCATGCTGCAGTTTTCACACAACAGATCCAGAGTACTCACATTCTTCTAGATCCAACTTCCCTACCTCCATCAGGGGACAAATGATACAAGGGGAGGCAGAGGGAACATTAACTCAGAGAACTTCAAATGAAAAGGCAAAAATGCCATATGCCCTGCCATAATTCATTATTATTAGCTGTAGCTGGAATTAAAGGCAAAAAAATCTTGAAAATAATAATACATTTCTTAGAACTGACTACACAAAGCACAACCTCCAGTAATTTTGTTTCAGGTTTTGTCAGCAGTGGCAGACAATCCATGTGGATAACTCACTTCAGAGAGCAGAAGGCCCTTGCAAAAGGCCAGGCTCTCCATCCCTAAAACATTCCCTTTTTGGCTACACCCTTGCAGAGTGACAAGAGACTCTTCAAAGGATTGCAGAAATGTTGGACAGTGAAAGGACCATCAGGATTTCACTGCCAAAAAATCTGACCAACGCTAAACTGAGGCACCAGGTTATGCCAGTCATTCAAGCTCGCCCCCAAAATCAAACCCATGACATCACCGAGACTCGGCAGCTAATATCAGCAGCTGTTGAGGATAAAAGTCACTGCTCAAGCACTCTGAGCATCCCAGCACACCACCACCACCACCACCAGCCCAAGCCAAGCAGGCGGCCACAAGCACAGCACCAAAAAAAGTCCAGAGGATGCTATGGTCAAAGCAGATACCGATGTGAAGACCCACAGAAAAATTAACGTGATTAAGCATTAGTCTCAAAAATGAAAGAGGGAGTCTGATAATGGAGTTTAATCACAGATCCCAAGTGCATCTCCAAACATCTCTGCTTGTTTCAAAACAAGGGCAACGGGAGCCAGTCAGCCTCCAGAGCCTGAAGAATCTGGTAAGGGTAAGTGGGGCCTTTGGCATAACCACAGCAAGCCCGTTAGGCAAATTACAGTGCTCAACAATAGACAAGCAGGAATATTCTGACAAACATCTGGGAGAGCCCCTTGCAAAAACAAACGGCAGGAAAGGGTCAAGAGCAGATGGCCCACACAGTGCTGGCTGCTCCCAGGACAAACAGAGCACCTCTGGCACTGCCAGGGGAGAGATGGGGGGATGGCCAAGGCTGTGCAGCACAATGCTCATTTTGGGAAGGCATCCATGGGTCAGCAAGCTCTTCCCAAGCAGCAAACAATCACATTTGTCCCTGCCATGCTGAAGCACTTAGCACCACAGAAAGCAGAGAAATCCGGGCTGGGAAGGACTCCCAGGGTCAGCTCACCCAGTGGGTTTTCATGCTTGAAGGGCCCCCAAAGGTTTTCCAGTAGTGGTGTGGACCCCTGGATGGTAAATGGAAACCTTATGGTGGCAGGCTCATTCCAGTCCACCACCTTCTGCCAAAGAGCCAGCGTGCCCCCAGGCTCCAGCAAACCACCAGCCCAAAACTGCTGTTCTTGACTATCCCCCTTTCTCTTCCCCTTCTGCCTCCCCTGAGCAAACCAAACAGAGATTAAAGGATTCCTGTGAAATGAGAGTGACACGAAACTGAGGAGGGAACATCTTCAAAGCAACCAAAGGAACAAAAAAGTCTGTACCTAGCCCATTTGGGCAAATATTTCTCTAACCTGTTGCTGTCCTCTGGGGATAGCGACACCACATGCTTCCCTAGTGATCCAGTCCAGGCAATACCCGAGCCCTGATTCATAAGGCCGTATTTATTATCTTTCTTAGAGACTACCCGAAATTTCCAGTGTTGTTGTTTAAGTCAGTCAGTGACCTCTGATGCACAGCAAATTCAAAGAAGAGATTTTTTTATTTCTCTCCTTTTTGCGGTTACCTCATGTATTTGATGTCTGCTGTCCTGTTCCTCAGTCTTCTTTTGTCTTTAGACTAAACAAAACCTAATTCTCCCAGTCTCCTTGCAGAGGCCATGTTTTCTGGACCTCTGGTTGTTCTCATTGCTACTCCTCAGTGGCCTTTTTGCCTCTTGAAATGTAATTCTCAAACAGCAACTGCCTCTCCAGCTCACTGCATGACTCAATGGCAGACAACTTGGTGAAGGCAGAAGACACAGTGTCTATTTACCTTATTTGCAGGGTGTTACTCAGAGGGAAAATCAGTTCCTCCCTGTCACCACCTCTTCCTGACACGTCGCTTGTTCTCCATGAGCCCTCAAAGGCTCCTTTCTTTAAGAAGCTGTTGGGTGTTACTGATGTTCCAGTGAGGAGGAAGGTCTCCTCCTCACTCTCAAGGAACAACTTCAGCTTTTTCTTGGTGTTCTTGGCAGTCCCACCTCACCCTAGGCTCTCAGATTTTCATCTTGCATACCCATTCATTTTAAATCCTTCCAGCTTTACTTTCCTCTTGTCTTGAATTTCACCTTGCTGAGGACTTGGTGATTTTCTTTAGCTGATCTCTTCCTGTAGCTCTTTTGCACTGGGACAACTTCAGCTTGTGCCTTCAACAGTTTCTCTGTCAGGCTGCTGAGTGTTCTCGACTTCTTCCCCAGTTCCTGCTCTCCAGGGGCACTATCCCACCAATTCCCCAGCTCCTTATGTGTTTTTGAAATCTACCTCAAACACCTGAGCACCAGAAGCACCTCACAACTCTTAGGCTAAAGAAGCACATGCCAATTAAATAAGGTAACCCTCCAACAAACCCTACCCTTTGGCAGATGTTTGAAATCTCTCTGGAATTCCCATTCTACATCCCCTAACACATCCTCTTCCATGACAGGAGTAAGAAGGTGGCATCTGAAAGCTCTGGAGAGATCCAAACCAGTTTGAAAATTGCAGCTGGTTGTTCAAGAGGAGTCTCTCATTTCTGCATCGAGGAGCTGGCCGCTTCTTCAGCGCTCGGCCAAGCCCTGCACAAGCCCTATTCCTCAGAGAGCTGCAGAATTAGGAAGGAATCACAAGGAAAACATGGCCACAGTAAATCATGGCTGGGTAAAGCAAAAACCAAAATCCATGGCATTTTTACTTCCTGCTGAAAACAACAATCTCTCTCATAATGTGGTTGACTGGGAAAAATAGAAAGTTGGACCTTACTATAGCTAATAATTATTTGAATAAATTCTCTGCTCATGCACTTCAAATACAAATGGCACACTTTATTCACTTGGCAAATTGCATAATTCATTTTAATCCTATATAATTTTTGCTATTAGCAGCTGATTTTAATAACTAGCGCACTGTTACTTTTTTTCCCCCCCCTAATTTTTGTTATTCTTCTCTCTTTTCCATCTGCTAACTCTTTTCTTCTTCCTTCCTCCTTCCAAAATACTTTGCAACTTTTATAATAGCAAATTCTGTCACCTACCCAGGGACGAACAAAAGACCATTGTGTTCAATTTATCTTTTAATAGACTCCTTCCTCAAATACCTCACAGACTGCCAGTACTGTCTTCCAGACCCTGTCTCACACCCTTTTGAGTTATGAAAATGTTTGGGAGGGTCTTTCCTTTAGCCCAGACATTTTTCCACCCCAGATGATTGATAGCTCCCAGTTACCACTAATTACCCTATCAGCAGTTGGACATGAGCCTAGCCACAGTGCTCTTCCTCCAGAGGCCAGCAATGCATCCCTGTCGCTCGTTATCCTCTCCTTCAAGGATGGAACAAACTGACTAATTAGAGACACCATAAATTCTTCCTTCAGGCTCTTCCTGATGCGTCGCCTTGTTTCCAAACAGAGCATGTGGAGGAGAATGGGGCCGATGCTAGTCCTTTCAAAAGGAAAAATGCAATGGGGTTTATGAGCCTAAGTGGGTTTGCTCAGCGTGTTTTATGGAGCAGAAGAGCAGAATATTCATTCAGCCAACTCTAGCTGATGCTTTTTAGCACATTTCAAGCTGGAGAAGTTGGCTTGGCTTGGCTACCCCGTGCCCAGTGGGAGCCAGGCTGTGGCAGCACGCACATATGGAGACAACCTGCGTTGGCTTGCACAGGGATAAAGGACTCACGGCTTCCCTTACCTAGAATGAACTGAGCGTGCAGATCCCTTCCCTGCTGCCTCCAGTGCCAGCACCAGATGCACAGCACGCACCATGGAGAGAGCCATCCAGCTGGAAAGGCAAAGAAGCAACCCCAACCAACTGCTGCCTCCCGCTGAGCACGGTCTGGAACCCACCTGTATTCTCTCCTCTTCCCAACATGGCAAATTTGACTCAGTAAGTTTGCTAAATTCTGTCAGGACCTCCATCTTGTTTGAGAGGGCAAGATTTTTTCTTACTCAGGCATACAGGTGGTTATTTTTTAAGGTAGTGAGAGATGCCATTATAATCTCAAAAAGAAAAGCGAACACAATGAAAATGGACAATAAATACTTTCCCTTCTCCCCAGAGCAGAGAAAAAATAACTTGCAGGAAAACCAAGCAAGTTTAGACATCAGTTACTATGAAGCTCTTCCTCCCAGACAAAAGGAAAGGCCCTGAGGGCACGAGGGAAAAAGGGCACTATATTTAGAGAGAAGTTTCTCCAAAGTACTTGGGCCATGTGGTGCACCTGGTAAAAAAAGGTTGAGGCTCCTCAGCCAATGCTAAAGAGGCAAATTCTATCAAAACAGAAAACCCTCACTATTCTAGAAAATAAAAAAGCAAAGATGAGGAATGAGAATCAAGGTGTGCAACAGTTTTCTGCATGGGAAAGGCAGGTAGAAAACCCATGTGGAGGAAGGGGGAATGCCTGAATGCATGCCACACCTTGTGGGGCTGGGGATAGCACATGCCCCACACCAGCCCTCAAGCCAAGAGTCACATTTTGTAGCTTCCCTTCCTAAAGGGCCTGAGAGCCACTTCCCATCACTGTCCCAAGAAATTCCTGGACCCTGCCTATTAAGATACGGTTTAGTGCAGTAGCAGAGCATGGGGATCTATCCTGACACTTCTGGAATTCAGAGACAGAAATATTCACATCCACACCTGATAACCCCCATCTCCACCTGCTTCCCCAGAAAATAAGCACTTTCTATAAGCACTCAGGTCATCCATAAGCAAGAGATCATCACACACATGAAACTAAAAAACACAAGGCTACACCCTTCAGAAAAAAACGCATTTCTTGCCCTCCTTCTGTTTTTAAGCCCACATTAAATCACATTGCACAGGGGATGACAAAGAGCCTCACAATACCACAGCTTCTCCCTGGGTTTCAGAGGGGTCAGAGCCTGGTACACTGCTCCCTGTTGAGCAGCGAGCTGACATGTGGCTCCCTTGCTGTGGTCAGGGCAATGCCACAGACCTGTAAGCTCTGTTGGTGCTTTTGGGGTTTCAACCCCTCTTTCATGTGTGTGGCACTTGTGTATCACAGGGTCTGAGGGGAAGTCAATCTGTAGGCAAGGACTGCCATTTTGAGAGATACAACTACTCCCTCTTTGCTGCCAGAATTACTCTAATAAGGAGCTAATATTTAAAAACTAAACAAAAAAAAAAAAAAGGATTTAAAAAATCCTAGCCCATTGTGTTCTTCAGCTCCGTTAGGGACGAGGCCAACACACAACTCCCAGCAGCTGCTGTTGCCTCCAGCAACATCTCCTCCCTTGGACAGCAGCGGCAGATGACAGAGGAGAAGGACAAGAAAACAGCAGCCACCAGGATCTGGCTGCATCCACCCAGTGCCACATTCCAGTACCAGGTTCAGCCTCTGGAAGAGCCCTCCCAAAAGGTCTTCTACCTGCTGGTGGTTGAGCAGTCCAGCAAGGGTAGCCTGGCGTGGATGGGACAGCTGGGTGGTCCCCAGCGAGGCGGACACACTGCCCGGAGCAACACCAAATCATAATAAACAAGTCCCTCACACAAAGCTCTGTCAGTTCAGATTCCAGTTCAGCTGATATAATCTTCATTTTCTCTTTGAAAGAAAGGAAAAAAAGAAAAGCAGAAAGAAAAAAACCAGACGTCCTAAGGGAGAGGAGTGAGGCAAGCGATGGATTGATACTGCCCGTGTGTGCCTCAGCTCCCCATGTGCTGTTAATCAGCTGCCCCCGCCCCAGGGAATACGCTGATTTAATTACCGCCTGCTTGCACAGCCCGTCTGCAACGCTGCTCGCCCAAGACATCGCACCAGGAAGAAAAAGACACTGAGTCTCAACAGCCAGGCTGGAACAGGATGGGCAAGCAGAACAGGAATCATCCCAGCCCCAGTTTGGGGACTGAGGGGTTGAATTGGTCTAGGGAGCCCGTGTCAGCTCTTGTGTGCAGGAGGTAGATAGCATCAAAGGGCACTGCAGAGGGGATGGGTGCATCAGGGTGTCACCTTTCTTCTATCCGAAACACAACTTTATTTTGAGGGGAAAACCAAAGACACTCAATGGGCAACGAGGGGGTTTCCAGGTTGAAAAGGGGAGAAATAGCCAGATGCAATAAAGGGCAGATGCCAAATTACCAGGTGTCACGTCACACCTCACTCCTCTCACCAGGTGCATGGCACAGACCCCACATGTGAGCACGCCTCTCCAACCTGGTATTCTGCATTCATGCTGCTGGTATTCTGCACTGTTAATCTGGGATGTTTGAGCATCACTCCAATGCAAACAAATATTTTCCAGGGCTTCTGTTTCACAATGCATTCATAATGTCAAAGAGGCGATGCACGAGGGACACGGACCTCATACAGATCCTGGAAGGAGAGAGCTGCATCAAGTGACTCAAAGTGACTCACTGGACAGTCACCTCGAAGTGGCTTCAGCACAAGATGTGGGTTGCAGCTCTCCCACCTTGGGGACAGCCGGGAGGTTTAATAATCAATGGCTGTGCGCTCGCCTGCGAAGGCTGGCGCAAAAAGCGTCGCTGCGTCTTTAACAGCTGCCAGCGATGGGAAACTCATTGGAGTGTGTGTTCGGAGGGGAAGAAGGTTAAGATGATTAACTGGTGCTAACAAGTTTAGGATGTGGAAGAAGTATTTTCTTGGACGTCCATCAAAGAGAGGATTGAATGTTCCCCGGCGGAGGGGAGGGCGGTATATGTTTAACAGATGAGGTTTCTGCCTCCCGAGGCCCGCCCAGCTCCGCATGATGCAACCTCTCCCTTTTAAAGGCTGACTCTGCCCCTGTACCATCAGCTACCTGCGGCCCCAGCCTGGCACAAGGGCTGAAAGGCGATCCGGGGGAAGGAAAGCCGCCCCTCCCCTCTTCCTGTTGATCTGCGTCCTGGGACACCCTTCGGGCACCGGCGGATCAGCCTGGCCCTTGGTCCCCACAAGGCAAAGGTGTAGGCAGATGCCCGGAAAAGCCAACAGGGAATCGGGTATCACCACACCGTAAGCAGAAACCTTGGAGAGGATGGCTCCTCACAGGCCTCTGCATCCCACTGTAAAACCCCTCTCTGCCCCACCACAGGGACACCAAACAGAGTCATCCCACCACCGGCCAGGCCAGCAACCCACTTTTTACCTCCCCATCACCTTCAGGCGCATGGCAGCATCCAACACTGGCACCGAAGCGAAGCGCCCTCGCTAACAGCTTTGGAGCGAGCCGCTTGGCGCCTGCAACATCTCCTTTGGCCGGGTATTTTCAGCGCTCCTCGGCGGCTGGCGGGCGCCCACGCTTTGCGCAAGGGCCTCGGCCGCCACCGGGCGCTGGTACGGCTCACCCTCATTCCTCCGGCCGCCACAGAGCTGCCAGCACGGGCAGCACACGCGAGGCCCGCGTCGCGGGGCCCGGACGTGCGTCAGCGGCTGACGCAAACCAGCCCGGCCATGTGCACACAGCCCAGGCCTGGGAAAAACCCTCCACCCCGGTAGCACGCTCGTGCTGAATCAAAGCCGTCGCCGTACAGTAGCAGTGCAATGTGCTCTCGGGGTTTCCTCAGCCAGCTGGGATGTTTTTGCCTCGCTTTGTCAGGGCGCTGATTTATGCCCATATGTGCCATATACGTTGTAAGCACAGGCACGCAATGGTGTAAACGCTTCTACCAAACATCTGTACACAAACCCGTCAAACATGCAGAAGCTCCCTGCTGCCACCCTCAACGTGCCCCACAGGCAACCCGTCGGACCCCAGTCTGCATGTGGGGTGCCACGTGCCACTGGATTGTCACTGGGACAGGGACAGTAAAGGTCACGTCGTGACCGCTGCCCGATAAAAATCGGCACAGCCACAACGCTTTTCTCCTGCCTCAATCCGTGCTTTGGCTGGAGCACTTCGCGGTGAGTATCTGCTCCAAATCTTCTTTCCCATGCTTTTAGTCCTCAATGTCTTTCTCTGCACCATACCTTTGCCTGAGGAGGAATAGGTTAGTTTATTCCCACTTTTGCGTGGGGAAGGGCTGTATCAAACAACCAAGGTTTATCCAGGGCTGGGATATAACATTTGGGCCATAATATGCAAGCACCATTAAAGTTAATTCTTGTGTCACCAGAACTCATGCACACCTGAATATAAATGTTCACCTGTTTGCACCTTTGGGAAGAGCTCAGCCTCCAGAGAAAAAGTCCCACAGCAATTCCTTGTCTTTGGAGGAAATTCTTCCCCCCTTCCAGCCAGTTTAAAATAGAAAAAGCCAAAAATAAAAAGTTTAAAATAAGAAGGTATATAAAAGACAAAGAGGGGAGCCTTGGGGTATACAGGAGGCAGGCCTGAGCATGGCAAGTTGGAATTATCTGAACAAGCAGACAGGTGTAAATAACCAGGCCACGCTCTTTCAGAGCACGTGTGTCCATCACCGTCACAGATCACCTTCCTTTTTCAATGCTTCAGCTGTTTATAAGCATACTTTGGATAAAGAGGGAAAGGCCAAGGCATTTGCCATCCTAACTCTATTGGATGGTAGCACCACAGGGATGCTTTGACCCCTCCAACCATTTTGGAAGCACAGACCACGCTCACAAGTGTATTAATGGCTCACTCAAGCCCTCCCAGTCTGCACCGAGGCAACAACAGCAGGCTAATTAAAATCTATTAAAGACTCCTTAATAAAATCGCTTTAAATCCCAAAAGCAGACTAAGCCGGATGAGTTGATGCTTAGAGGTTTAAGGAACATCCTTTCTCCCTCTTCCTGTCTCTCAGCCAAGGATGTGGCAACATACAGGTGACAAAAGCCAAGGTTGGGGTGACTCCTCAAGCTGTTCCAGTTAAGAGCACAGCAGCCTACATCTTCAGAGAAAGAGAGTTAAGTGACCTAACTATTTGTTTGGTTTTTTCCTGAATTGTTCATCCCCATTTATTCATAACTGCTCACAGAATCCATGGAATTCATTGTGTGGTTTGCATCTTCAAAACAAACGAAACAACAGTATGTCTTAACCAAACAAACCCCAACTCAAAATACAGCCAGCAGCCCAGGGCGCATGAGCAACTTTCCAGGCTGAAGTGTGTATATACTCTGGAGGGCCCAAAAATGTGGATGGGGGAATATATTTAAATTTCAGGGAATAATAGAATTCCCAGGAATATGTCTTACAAAGAAGGGAAAAAAGGAGGGTAGTATTTAAGCAATGATACTGCAATTTTTCTTCCAGATGTGCTACGGGGGTGGCGTGCCAGAGAATCCCATTTTCTGACATGGCAACGTGCTGCTATGGCTGCTGGATGCCCATCTGCAGCAGCCCAGGCACTGCTCCCTCTAGATCTCAGCTCTCTGGCCTGCCCTGCCAGCAGGGCTTAGTCCTTCCAAGGGAAAACACAATTCAGAGAGCTCAAAGCTTTTGGCAAGGAGCAGCTGCTTGAGACTGAAGTCCTCTTTTCCAATTTTTTTGTTAGCGCTTGTCAAAAAGCTGCGTTGAGCCACTTTCAAAGCGGAAAACACCTTTTGCACAGTCAGCATAGAAAGCCATGCTGACTTACTGTCCTCAAAAGGGGTGAAATACAAAACCACAGCGTTTCAGCCAGTTCAATGCACCTCCTGACAGTAGGGCCACGGGGCCAAGGGTGTTCCATTGCACCCTCCCACCTCATCCTCCTCATGGCTCTGAGCCAGGGCCATTGAGACAGCTTGTGGCTGCTGGTGTTTAAATAGCTGGAGTTGACCTTTCCACAGCCTCACCCCACACCAGGGATCCCAAACACCTCCTCCACTTCTCGGGGCTCACCAATGTTTTTAATCTCATGGGATCCCTTGAGACACTGGCACAGGCTGCCCAGAGAAGCTGGCCCCATCCCTGGAAGTGTTCAAGGTTGGACAGGGCTTGGAGCAACCTGGTCTAACAGAAGGTGTCCCTGTCTGTGTCAGAGGGGTGGAACTAGATAATCTTTTAAGGTCCCTTCCAACCCAAACCAATCTGTGATTCTATGATTTTTCCAAGCAGCCCCAACAAGCTGAAAAAGGATCACATTAAACATGACAGTGAGAAAATATAAAAGCCATGGAAACAACCATGAAAAGCTGCCAGTGTGCCGAAGGGTCTGGACTCCACAGGATGGGTGTAGCCAAGAAGGAAAGCAGAATGCCTGGACTGAGTGTGTGCACCATGTGGCACACATCCCTTGGGTGCAATTGGGGCCACCACTGCACCTTGGCTCCTGCAAGCTTCCCTGCAAGAAGTGGAACAGCAGCAACAATTTCGAGATGCAGTATCTCCTGCTGGTATTTCTGTAAAGTCAATCGCAGCTGAAGGGTGTCCAAGCAGTTTTCTCTGTGCCCCATGGTGGAGAAACGTGGGTGAAATTTTGTATGGGAAGAAATGCCCAGGGGACATTCCTTTGCAAAGCCTCAAAGACATTCCGGAGAAAACATCAGTTCCTGGCCACTGCCAAAATCCTTGCAGCTGCCCCACACCATCCTCCAAGCCCCTGTAACAGCAGAAGGTACTCTGCTTTGTGGCAGGGCTGTGCAACATTCCTCTGACTGCCAGTGCCAGTCCCTGGGAGCTGCCTCCTCCTGCAGCCCAGGTCCCTCCTCTGCCCCCGAGTGCTGCCACAGGGAGGGATGGAAAAGTCATTCAGCATCCCTCTGAGCTGCTTCCCTGCTTGCACGGCTGACCGCCTCCAGCACCGCAGGCTCCCAACCTGACCACGGAGAAACCGGACCAAAACAAGCATTGTGGAGGCAGAGGGAAAGCAGCCAGCCTTCTTTTCTTTCTTTTATTTTTTTTTTTTTTAAAGGGATATTGAAGACCAGAGCAGAGAGCCAGCCACTGTGAAAAACAGCCACGTGGGGACTGTGAAAATCAGAGCTGAGAAGAGGAAGATGGGGAAGGTCTAATAAAGAGAGACACAATATACAAAATACACAAGCGCCCACCTCCGCCAGGAAAGCTGTGGGAAGGGATTGTGGTGTAATCCCTGGCTGTTTGAGGCTGCCCAGGCAGACACAGTCTGGATATGCAACTGGATCAAGATTAGGCCAAGAAAGCTTAGATTTGTTTGCCCTGTCAACCTGAAACAAAATGCTTTCCCCTTGCAGCATTTTTTTTACTACATGGAGGAAATTAAGGGAGGTCAGTTGGCTGTAAGAGGATCCTCCAGCCTCAGGTAGCTCCTGACCACATCCACACACCATATGGAAAAGCATCTGCTCAGTCCCAGAAAAATTTCCCAAGTCGCATCCATGCATCCAGCAATCTCAGACCAAAACCTGTGCTGAGCTCCCTGCCCACACTTGGCCCCATCCCACCACGGAGTCTGGGGCTGGAGAGTAGCTGGGTACAGCCAGTGCTGCCATTGAAGTTTCTCTTCTCCAGCCTGGACAAAGTTGTCCCAGATCCGTCTAGCAGTAAGTGGGGACAGAAGGAATGACAGAGATTATCTATCGAAGGGAACAAAGTCATTAATTACCCAGATAGGTTATGCTAAACTTGAGGGCTGTGTCCTCCCTTCCGAGACACTCCTGGAGAAGCCCACTGTGACCTCTAAACTCAAAAAACACAATGCCAAGGCACAGCATCTCACAGGTTGTCACACCCAGCCCAAGTGGTCTGAAGTAGCTGTTTTCCAATCAAAAGAAATTTATGTTTCTTTATCGTTTGATATAAATACAGCTGTGCTGTTTTCCTGACCATGTTATTTCTAGAATCCTTATCACAGGCTCTCAGATAGCCACAGCACAGTCACACACTCCACAATCTTCTTTTTCTCCTATTCCCAGATTTTCCAAACCATTTATGTTCACAATCTCATCTGTTCTGAAGCTCTTCTACGGCAATGGGTGACACTGCCCTGGACCTCTACATCCGCACCGAACAGGTCAGCAAATTAACTTGCCTTCCTTTTCCCCTTCTCTGCCATGCAGGGACCTGACTCACAGTTAGGGATGAACTCAAATGTCACTTCTGATAAACATTTATTTTGCTGAGGAGCATGATGTGTTTATAGGCAGTGAAGTGGGCCAGTGAGAGGCAACAGGCATGCGCCAAGTCTTGCAACATCTTGACGCTTCTGAATACCTTGGTCTCCCGCAAAAGTCATGTTGTCTGGTCCTTGGGGCGTTTTAAACACGAGGGAAAAAATGCATAGAGGAAAAGGATCCCCAAGGTCTTGTGCTGGAAGAGAGACCACGTTGAAATGTGGTCAGGTGGCCTGCATTGCAGCAGCCTGGAGACCAAAGGGAAATACCCTGGAGCAAAGGGTCTAAGAGACGACAACAGCTGGCTGAAGGTGCCTTTTGTTTCTGTACTGCTCCAAGCCAATCAAAACCTCACCTGCCACAACATCAGCTTTAGACCACGGTTTTCATATCCCTCAACAGATTACCTGACAGGGTGGGGGAGAATTTAATATACAGTTTCTGTATCCATAGAATATTTGATGAAGACAAGCAAGTTTGACAGGTAAAAAGGAAGCCTCAACCCTTATGAGACATTTATGAGATATTTCTTATTATTATCCTCCTGAACCAAAGCTGTTATTCAGCAAAAAAATCAGCTTAATGGAGTGAATGGGCACCTAGGAGTTATGAGAAATCCAGCACAGACTGCTGCCAAAGCTTCCCAAGGGATGTGGGTATCTGTAACCAAGTGTTATGATCTCGATGCCAAAATACCTGGGCGATTCATCTGTCACACAAATGGTGTAAGAGTGGCATTCAGATGGCCTCAGAAAGGAGAAAATCTCTTTTATCTCTGCTCTGCATTCAACTCTTAAGTTTCCTTCTTCAAGCTGGCTCAGAAACACCAGGAGGACATTCACTCCTATGGTTTTACAGCATTTATTTGTCCAAGTCCAGTCAAGAACTTAAAAATGGAGAAGGGCTGTGATTTGTGTTCCCATTGAAGGGAAAATGTTGGTATTTAAAATCAGTTGAACTCAGTTTTGATCTGTTCTTTTGAGAAATGATACTTAATAAACATTTCATTTGTACCATCTTTTAAATTTAAACCAAGCTGCTCCCGTTGTTTCTTTGTGGGACTAAACAGAAAGTCCAACAGTCCTGATCTGGACTAGTCAAATCAGGTTTCTTCCAATGTTCTACAGTTCTGGACCCTAGACTTTAGTTCCCAAAAACCTGTATAGCTTTAATTCTTGCTTTTACAAGCTGCTGTGTTGCACATCCATTTTATCCTGACAAGAGGCTGTACCTCTGTACAAGCCTAAATACAATGATTTTGAGACCTTACCTACAGCAAAGACAACCCCTTTGTAATTTTATCCACCTTTATCCCAGCTGTTGACCACATTTAAATACCCTTTGATAAGCACACCGCCAGATACTGTCACACTGGACACCAAAGAGAACCAAAGGAGAAACCACTGAAAATGGAAATTTTCATGTGCTCATCCAGACATAACTTTCCCTGCCACCTTCTTTGCAAAACAAGTTTCAGTCACCCAGTTTCAATACACAGATTCAAATTCTCCCAGAACTTCAGCTTTGGATGTGAGTGGTAGCTGGCACTTCTCTATTTTTTTCTAGTCAAATGCATCAAAAGACAATGAGGAAGGCTGAATGATTCATACTCATGGAATGAAATGCCATTCACAAATGTTTTTTCCATAGCAATTTGTCACTTATTGTATTGAAACCACTTCAGAAGATGCATCTCAAAGAGCCTTTTGATATTAACGTGATTAAAACCATAATGCAATTGGGCAATCCCATAATATTTCTGTACGTTGCATGAGTGGGACCTCAAGTGACCACTTCATTCAAGCATCTCACAAATGGCTACTTCTAGCAGAAGGCTGCTAATTCTGCAAGATGCCTCAGATAGTTGTAGAACACCAAGGAATTAAAATCTTTTCATCTTAGAGGCATTTTGGCTCACCAAAATTCAGCTTTGGTGTTGGATCTACCCTACGTGTCTCAAACCTTCCAAAATCAGGCAAGAAAGACGCACTTCCCAAGAGCTTCTCTGCCCACTTCAAAACTGATATCTAAAATCAGTGGGAATATTGGCCATCCAGATGCATCCTTCTCTTTGTTGGCTATCTAGACACCTACCTGGATGTCTATCCTGTTGTTACTCTCACATGTTGGTACCTACGTACATACCAGACTTGTTGCCCATATCTCTGTATTAATTTCCTATACCTGGAGCAAACTGTTAGGGAAGTACACGGAACTTTGCATTCACACAGGAGACTGCATTAAAAAATCCTTCAGTGAGATGTAGACAAAAAAAGGTCCTTCCAAAGTGCCAGCTGTCCCAGATCCCTACCTGCCGGGCAGTTGCATCGCTGGTGTGTGTCTCGAACTTCTCGATGTCTCGGCAAGTGGAACTTTAATTTCTGCCAAGAGAGGAAAAACAGAAAAAAGATTAATTTATAAAGGATTAATTTATACCATTGAAACCAAAGCCTCAAATTCTTGAAAAAGTGGAGCTGGGAGAGGATGCTGCCCAAGTGGAGATGGGAGAGACAGGGCAGAACAGTTTGAGAACGAAGAAAGGCAACAAAGTTCATAGTCTTTAACTAGAAATGCAGGGCTTGATTGAAAGCAGGCTGAGGGAGTTTCGTAATGGCCTCCAAATGTGGTCCTCCTGACAGGCATTACAAAACCAAGAGCAGGCAGTGGCAAATAAATTGGTGACTGTGTCCTCGTGACAAAGCTGCATTTCTCAGAAGACCCACTCAGTGGACAGAAAATGAAGATCGGAAGCAGGTCCTCTTCCACCCTGCAGCAGACTCCACATGTTTTTGGAGACACCTGGATGGACAGAAGGGTCCCACTTCAAGACTGCAGCTGAAGATGAACTGAAAACAGCAACAGCATCCCCTGAAATCTTCAGATGCTGTGAAACTTAATTTTTCCCCAAAGGGAAGAACACAACCTATCAAGACCTTCCACAAGGTGGAATTTTGACAGAATGTTCATTTCATATAGGAGTTTGGGTTTCTAATGGTGCCAGGGTGTCAGTCTCCTGCTCTCTGGGCCCATCTGTGTATCTCTTGAAGGGCAAATAAAGTCTACCTGAGGTCACTGCATCTTCCCTCACTGGGAACATCAACAAAATTAACCCATGTCCAAAGCAAAATGTGCTTCGGGGTTAGCATCCTCACCACCCCTCACAGACTTTATAAAATAACTGTAATTTAGTGAAGAAAATGCAAATCAATCCAAATAAGTTATTCATTAATGTCTGTGAATCACACTTGGTTAATGATTTGAGAAGGCTGAGCTGCTGTGGTTCCTAAGCTTCGGAATCACTCTCTCTTCCCTCCTAACCTTCAAGCCCAAATTCCCATCCCAGTTGAGCTTTCCTGTTTTTTGAATTACTTCACAAGTGGGCCAATATTTCAAAAGAAATAGCCTCATATAGGGCACAACAGAAGCCCAAGCCCAAGTTCATACAGAAATTGCTTCATTTTCACAAGTAACTGAGCATCTTCCTGAAAGAAGGCATCAATTTGGGGAAAAATTCTTTAAGAGAGGATAAAAGTAAATCAATTTGTTTCTGCCTGGGATGAAAGAAGGCAGAATTGGCTGGAACATTTCCATTTTTTCATTTTGAAAAGACTGGCTTCCTCATTGCAAGTCAAAAGAGTAATGGTTGTTGTGACAGACTAGAAATCAAATATTTTCAGAGCTTTATTTTGCGTGGTAGACTGAAATGTTTTGATAGCAAGTTGATTTGATAACAGGGTGAAGAGAGGGTTTTAGGCAAGGAAAACTGCCAGTTCCCAATGGAAATAGAGCATTTCATCAGTGTTTACCTTCTCAGTTAAAAGCACAGATATGTGAATCTCTGCATTTGGGCACGTTCCCATCCTGCTGCCACCCCAGATGGCACAGCTCTGCTCCGCAGCACTGCCTGGCCCCTAACTGCTAGTGGTCAAACATGGGCACAAGGAAGAGAGCAGAGCCTTTTTTTGGATACTCACACTGGCATGTGGACACGCACAGCCCCATTCCCATCTACACATGTGCCAACCAAAACGTCCCAACAGGAGACTGCCACACTGGGGTGGTGTTCCCATGTTTGGGAATCAGGCTCAGACAAGGAAGGGGTGATGGCTTCTGATGGCAGGAGCAGAAAGCCATTTCCTATCCAACAAGTGTCCAAACACCCTGGCTGCAACAGGGGCCTTTACAGGACACAAATCTGCAAGGAAACATAGAACAGATCCCTGCCCCACCGAGTGCAGAGGCACTGGAGGGGCTAAGGGGGAATGGCAGAGTTAGGCTGTGCTGCAAGAAGCTTTGGCTGGGCTGCTGTGCAGGTTTACAGAGAGAGGAGCAGCATTACTGGACAGGGAAGTGATGACCCAGCAGGACGTGAGTGGGAACGGAACAGGGCCGATAACATTTCCCTGAGGCTTTATCTGCAGGGTCAAGGTAGTGGAAAGACCTGGGGCAACTGAAATAACCTTCTCAGGGACAGGGGCCCCTCAGGAGGGAGGTGCAGATGCTGCTGGGCAGGCTGGGAGCACAGCCCTGTGCACCATGACCACGCAGCCATCGCACACTTACCAGCATTTGAACATTCTCCCCCATCACTCGTGTCTCCCTCAAGCCCAAGAGCTCTGCACATCCCTGGGGAGTGCAGTGGGATTGTTCCCCTTTAGTGGGAGGCAAAACCTACCAGGGATTTAGGAGCGCCTGGCATTCATTCTCCTGCACAGTCTATTAAACAAACACTGCCACAGAAAAAATCCTTGGCTCTTGGAGACCTCAGTTCAACTTTGGGTGGAGATGGTGAAACAAAACAAGTTCCCCAGCCTTTTCTGCTTCCCTCGTTTCCACTGTGCAAAATATTGCCTGGTCCAACACAAGAAGCTGGCTTTGTTCAGGAGAGCAAACCAAATGTACTTCTCTCTAAAAATGTCATTTCCAAGAGAAAACTTTCATTCCCAGGCAACAGAAAACCATTCAATTTTAGGGCAAGGTTGGCTTCTGTAAGCAAAATTTAAAAAGAAGGTAGGCTCTGGGAATGCAGCGTTTGCAATCTCCTTCCTGGGATCTGGGGTTTGCTTTTTCACCTGGGGGATAGCTGGAGCACGGAACATCAAGAGCAGCAACAGGCTGCCTTCCAGAAAGGTTGAAAACACTTCCTATGGAGGGGATTGCTTTGTCAGCAGAGCTGGCTTGATCTCCTCTGTGACACTATCCAGTGACATAACAACTGCATCTCCCCCCTATGCCATGGCAAAAAAAAACCAAAAAAAAATAACCCAAACAAGCAAACAAAAAAGTAAAACTACTGAAAAAAAAATCACTGCTGAAAAGAGCCTTTGCCAGTGCTGGAGCCACAGCTCCTCTGTGGGTTTAGGGAGCCATCAGGCACTGGGGAAAGGGAAAATCCCATCTGCAAGAGGGCAAGGCCAGGAAGGCCGTGCTGCAACACCCGCTGGGAATGGGCAGTAAAGTCAGCACGGGCTTTTCCCGTAGGTTTTGTTAACTCACCACAAGTGAGTGACAAGACAGGGCTGACATGGGTGGACAGAGCAGCGACAGCAAGACCACTTCTGACATGAAAGGGGCTGTGGTCTCCTAAACCTTGCAAGTGCCTGTCTATTTTGGATGGGCACTTGAGATTAGGTGAGAGGGAGGGCACTTCTTCAAAGGGGGCAGATTAATAGCTCTTTAGCATTCCCAGTTGTTTGCAGTCACCCGGGGAGGTGAAATCATTTCCCACCACTATCTCCAACAGCTAAGAGAAACACATTTTAAATAGATAATCTATTACAACCATCAGGAGGATTTCAGGGGTGGGTGGTTTTGTTAACTCTTATTGTTTTACCTCCAATTTCCCCGGTTTTTTCTTAAAGGCCCAGCTCCTAGGATCATGGGAGCATGTGGCACGAGCGGCAAGTCCTCCCAGATGGAGCAAAAAGCTTGGAAATAACACCACCTAGGTACAGCGATTGCAAGCAGCTGAAAGGAAATGGGACTTAGCTACCAGAGAAGTTGAAAGAAAAAAATAGATCTCCTCACTGTGGGGCAAAGAGCACTAAGTTAAGATGTAGGCAGGGGATGCTCAGAGCAAGCTTGCAAACCCTAGGAAACAATTGTGCAGTGTGCTTTGAGACATGGAATAAAAGGGGGAGGGAAAAGGAGTTTTCTGGCGTCCCTCTTTTGCTTCCGTAAGTAAGGAAAGAGTTCCAGGGAAATAAGACTTTTGGGAAAGCAGTGAGGGTCAGTGCTCCCTCCCCATTCACAGGCACATTCCTGAATCCCTTCAGAATCACTAAAGCCACAAGAAACACCTTCAACACAAGCCCCTGAGAAGGATGAGGGGCAGCTGATCTCCCACCAGGGTGCACGGGATTACCTGCTGTTGCATCACACATACACATTTCTATCTCTACAAACTCACAAATTGTGGGATTTTTTTTTTCCTAGCAACAACACTGAATCCATCCTGTTCTCCACCCTGATGAATTCTTGGCAAATGAAACAGCACCAAATGTTACCCAGCATGGGAAAGGACCTTGTTTTCTTCTTTGTAAAGCTTTGCCTCTCTTGCAAATGCCAGTAGTGAATTTATTTCTGCTCCTTGTATGATTTTTATGATGTCTCATAAATGCAGAGGAATTCGAATTCCTACATGGAGTTAAAGTTCTCCCTGTACTACCTGTTTCTGGCCCGTTCTGCACAGATGTTTTTACAAGAAAACCCAGTCAATTTGAGTCTGGTAGAAAATTCCCTGGTGATACTCGCCTACACCAGGCAGAGGTTTACACAGTAGCTAAAGAAGCACTGGTCAGGCTGCTTCTGGGAAAGCATCTGCTGCCCTCTCCTCGCTTCTCCTGAGCTGAGATGGAAACTCCGCCACAGCCAGCCACCGGTGCTTGAAAACCAGCCTGCAAGATCGAGAAAACATCCCCACCAGCTGCCTTAAAATTACCATCATAAGCAAATCAACCCAGCTCCTCTCCCTGCCACTTTGCTTTATTTGAGCTAGAAGAAAGGTCTCTGAAAGGACTTTGGCAATTTGCATTTCTCAGTGCAATCTGTATGTTATCCCTTGCAGACCCCTGGGAACACTCAGGGCACACCTGGGCACTGCCATGGCCCAGACTGGAGGGCATGACACACTCCAGCTCACTTCAGTACAGATTTTGAGTATAACCTTAGAGCTCCTCTATCAGCCCTCACAGACTTTACTTCACCACATCCCTCCAGCTCATCTTCACAGCCACCAGAGCTAGAAATGTGCTCCCGTGCTGTGCCTCCCTTCCCACCTCCCTGCCCACCTCTGACCAGCTTTTCCTAAAGCTGGGGTTTCTTTAAAGATTTGCTGTTTTATTTTGTGATGGATAACACTGAGCTGGCAGCTGTGAAACCCATTAAGGTTGAAACACCAGGAAACTGTGAGGATGTGGCAATGAGAGGCGGCGAGGGTCTGAGCAGGGGGAGATGAATATCCCACTTTCACGTCCACCACAGCAAGCCCATCTGCAGACCCTCTCCCCCAGTCATGGTCAGCATGACTTATTTTGCTTTCCTTACTTTTTTTCTCCCATCCTTTCCCTGCTCCCTTTATCTACCCTGTTTTTCTCCATCCTTGCCCCTCACCAGTCAGTCCAGGGCCCCACTTGAGACATAATGAAAAGGAGGACCGGAAGGATTTTTCTTTCCTGATCAAAAGCCTCATATGGCACCCCACCATCTGTCCACCAGCAGCCCCTTGCCCTGGCCCTTGAGCTGCTTGCTCCATGCCAGTGCCTCTGGCTGAGTGTGGAGGTCTGAAGTTTTGATGCTGAGCAGAAGTGGGCAGTACAGTTGGCAAGGGTCTCCTCCCCAAGGGACAGAGCCCTCCTCCCCCATGGGCATTGCACCTTGTGACAGGTATAAAGGGACAGGAGACACGGGCCAGGCATCCCTCCTCCTCCACAGTCTCCAGCACTTTTCTCCAAGCTCTTTTAGAAGCTGTGGCCCAGGATGGAGCTGGTAACCCTGGTGGTACTCAGAAGCAAGTGCTGGCCCCTCGAGCAGTTGCTGCTGTCCTACAGCTGCTCCCCACACTGGCTGCAGTGGGGACTGTGGCCACCCCCAGGAGCACAGGAGGGGCTGCTCAGGAAACAGGGGTGCTGCTGGGCACACTGGCATCATGAGACCCCCATTTCCTCACCAAGTCGAGCAATAAAATAGTGTAAAGGTGCCGCTGCCAGCAGAGCCAGCAGGATACCTGGCCTCAGGCACCACTCCCAAGAGCCCTGCTGTGGCACTTCTTAAATCTCAGTAGTGATAAACTTTGGCTTCCCAGCAGACACATGCCAGCAGCAACAGAGGGATTGCTGCACTTATCCCCTGCCTGGTGGCAGGGAAGGAGTCCCCACGTGAAAGTGCAACCACAGGGCACAGATCCAATCACTCACAATGCTCCTGCCTCCCCAAACCCCTTTTTAAAGTAGGATATTGCCCCATGGACACTGTCTTTCCCTTATTCCGCATCCAAAAAGGCAACTCAAAACCATATCCTTCAGCTCCTGCAGTGTTTGCTAACTCAGGGCTCACAGCTTTTGGCTGCATACCCCAGCAGATCCAGGGACTGCTCTCACAAGACCCATAAACAGAAGCAGAGCCTGTCAGCTGTAGGTTTAAACTCCTCACCACAGACTTTCACTGCTCCTAGAAAGCAAGGGGGGAGGGGAGGTCCAGGTCACCGCAGGTGCCAGGCAGCACTGCCCAAGGCAGATCCCAGTAGTCAGCACCCTGATCATCCCATTCCTCACTTCATTTGGCGATAGCAGCCCATGAGGGATTTTTTTCAGATACAAACAATGTTTGGGCTAGCCCCAGGGATCTCTCCAGCATGACTCAAGCCAAAGCTAGAGTAAACAGAGAAAAGGAGAGGTGGGTGGAAATGGCTCCTGAATTTCACCCCCAAGCTTCTCCCAGAGCTGTGGGAACAGGTCAGTGGGGACCTGTCTGGAGAGTTCAGAGACATGAGCCACCATCTGCTCCCTGACACATGTCAACACCACTTCAAAGCCCAACAAGGCAAGGAATACTCATTGCAGCCAGAGCAGGGGAACACAGACAGCACTCAGCATCATCAACACAGCAAAGTAAAAGGTGTCAGCAACAATAATCTGTGTTTTTGGGTCCTCTTTCTTGACCTGCTGCAGCCAGTAGCAGCATTCCCTCGTCGTCAGAGGAGAGCCCACAGGCTCAAGTGGAGTTTGGATGGGACTCAAAGTGAGTGTAACACAGCCATATGCTCTGCATTGATGCCCTGGCAGTACCAGAAACCATCCTGGCAATGCCAGTGTGTGTCATTTTCCCGAGCCAGGAGCTGTGGAAGGGGTCAGGGCTGTACAGCAGCAATGCCAGCCCATAACAACATTGGTGTGTTTGCAATTACCTCTTCCTGTAGCCTTGCTGGCTGCGACATGCCTTGCCTGTCCCTCTCCTGGGGCTCAAACCCATGGGTTTAACCTTTAGCTCTAATTCTAACTCTTTCAGCATGCAACACTCCTGAAGAGAAGGGCTGGAGGTTTTTGCGTCCCCACCAGGACCAGGGATGAGGTTTTCCTCTTTGCAAAGTGCAGGCTTCAAGCTACGGCATGGGCTGAGAAGAGAGAAGTAAACGCCAAGCAAGTTTGAGAGGTGGGAGGGACCCAAAGGAACAGGGAATTCAGCCTAGCAGCAGCATCACTTGCACAGAGATACATTTTTAAGGAAGGGGGGAAAAAATGGATAACGAGACCATGCAAGCGTGCATATGCCTAAAATCTACCATACTGCAAACTACACATGCAAAAATGAAAGAACACCGACCTCATTAAGCAGTTGGTCAACTCTTCCCAAAATAGCTGTCTCCATTTGGTCTGCTGAGAGCCAGGCAGGGAGCTGTGTGGGTCTGTCCGCTTCCAAGTGGGACACCCGGGACTGCAGATCGGAGGTCCGAAAGTACAGCAGGAGGCTCAGCACCAGAGAGAGCAGGGAGACGCCGGGCAGCCCCGAGCCCAGCAGGAGAGGGAGGCGGCAGCATCTCTCCCCATCGCCGCTCCTGGGGGGAGCCACACACCCCCTGTCAAAAGCTGCTTCGTCGACGCCTTTCCAGCTCTTCTCCTCCAACATTCCCTCCCTGTCCTGAGAAACAATAAATAAATAAATAGAATAAATAAAGCTTCACTCCTACTCCAAGAAGCACAATCCAGAAGGCATAGAAAAAGAACGTCGAAGGGGATCCCAGTGCCAGTAAATCACAAGTGACAGCAATAATGACAAAAGTGGACGGGGAGGGTGTCTTTAAAAAATAAAAACAAACCACACACACATAAAAGGGGTGCAGAAAAAAGGGATCCAACCGCTGCAAAGAGTGCGAGGGGGGGAAAAAATAATCTGATCAAGTTTTTTTGTTTGTTTGTTTGTTTGTTTTCTTCCTGTATTTCAGTCTTTTGGTTCGCTGGTAGGTTTTTGATTCTTTCTAAGCTGTCAGTTTCAGTTCCTTCGCAGACTGGCCAGGAGCTTGCACATGGAAGTCCCCATTAGAGAGAGGTAATTCTCAGCTGCTCCGGCGACGTTGTGCTCTGGCTGATCGCGGCTCCCCTGTAACATGACACACTCCCTCCGAACTACGGGGCTGGGATGAGCGAGCTGCGCGGCTTCCCAAAGTAACCTCCTCTGCTCGCCCTCTCTCTCCACCTCTCCCTTGCTGCATGATTTATTTATTTATGCAAAGCGCCGGGGTGGGATCGGGCAGTGGGACGCCCCTGTCCCGCTCGGTCCCCAAGCCACTTCTCCGCCGCCAGCCCTTCCCTTTGAAGTGACTCTCGCCGAGGTTATTTATAGTGGCAGGAAAGAGATTGTAAAGCAGAGGCTGGGCTCACACCAGCCTGCGTCTTCCTTTCCTCCAGGCAGCCGAGAGCTCTTTATGGGACGGTACAAACTGGCTGCCGCGTCCCCCACGCCGATCCTGGGGCAGCCCTGAGGCACCGGCAGCGGGGTACTTAGACCCCGATATTTTAAGGAGAGCGGCCAGGCAGGGTGAGAAGCAGAGGGAAACATCTGGAAACAACTGGCGGCTGAGGGCTCCGCAAGAAACAAGCGAAAGGCAGCAGGGAGAAACACCCCAGGCAGGCAAGCTGCAGTGCAAGGGGGGAACATCTGGAGCCTGATTTGGGGGTACAACCTGCCAAGGGTGTTCAGAGGAACTAATCTGCTGAGGCCCTCTAGTGAAGCAGAGCTTCCCGTCATCTCCGTGTCCCACCAGGCACAGGGCAGCAGACAGACAATCCCCCTTTGGCAGGGAGCAGTCTCCCCAAAACGTGCCGTGGGGCAGCTCCGAGCCACGCGTCTGGGAAACAAAGCCTCCTTCTGTTCCTCAGGAGCAAGGGAGGGCCACCTCTCCCAGTTTTTTTGAGCATAACCTACAATATTTTATCCTCCGGGGTGACATGCAGGCTCTGCTGAGCCCCTGCCTGTCTGTCTGTCCATTCTTTCATCCTCTCCTTGAGCACGCTCAGCAGTGAAGCAGCACAGAGCTCACCGTGGTGCACAGTCATTAAAACCCAGGCAGCAAATTGGTCTCTTAAAATCTGGCTCCCTTGTGGCTCTTTCGCTGTCATTTACACGTTTTAAATGAAGATTTTGCGTGCAGTCTGTGCTGGAAATTAACTGGCAGAGAAAACTCATATTCATCTCTGGCCTGGTCTCTGTTTCAGGGGGCTGGATGAAATAGACCTTCTGGGAGCAGGTTAACGCGAGCACGAGCTGTTTCTCCTCCACCAGACGAACCCTCGGAGGGCCCGGTAGCACACAGCCCCAATTCTTTGAATGGCCTCATGCCTTTCACAGCCACTCACTTCCAAAATGGGGTTTTAGCGTCTGCGAGGCAGGAAATCCTTTCTTTATTTCTTTTAGTGGGTTTCTTGTCATCTCACTGCTCAAATTTGCGTTGCTGTTCCGGCACGCATGGAAAACACCCCTCCGACGGCTGCAGCCTTTCAACAGTTTTTCATATGAGCGGGGCAGAGATGTGTAACCCACAGACCCAGCACACAAAGGGTGTCTATTCCTTTAGGAGGTGCAGCCACCCCGGCCTCCTACCCCCTGCCCAGTCTGTCCCTGTGTTAACAGCCTATTTCTTTATAAAAGGAAAAGAACTCTTTGAGGCCCTGGCTCTGCCAGAGGTAAACCACAGTCCATGGGAGTTACCCAAGACACCACCTGCAATCACAGCAAATAAGGGGACAGAGAAATGAAAGGGAGATGCTGAGAGGCTGATGATACAGTATTGGAGAAGCAGAGATCTTCTCGGGGAAAATACCAGTTAGCAACTGGTACTGAGTGTCCTAGACAGTGCTGCAGTGCCCCTAATGACTGGGGCTGAACTACTGATGACCGCAGCTACCTGCCTGTGTTGCACAAAGTTTCACCTAAGGCTGTCTCTCTCTCTCCCCCCTCTATACCAGCCTAAGCACTGAAATCACAAAAACACACCCTCTAAGCTAAAAATGGAAATCTGCTGGGTGTCTACATCTCATTTCCCCACACTGGCTGGGGAGAGCTCTGCTCTTCTGCACTGATTTTTGATACAGATCCTGCTGTCCAGACACGAGCATCGCCTGAATGACTCTGTAAGTGCCTTTTCCTGCCTCCCCGCCAGCCCCTCTCCAGCTGATCAGCTCATTTAGAGGGTATGTCATAGCTGCTGCACTCAGATGGGTTTCATGCAGAAGCCTTAGCTGCAGATGTGCAGGAGGGTAATTTTTCTATCCATGAGCTATTAAGGAGCTCTGTCATCCCATGCCAATAGAGATGAATTAATTTAAGCCACAAACCTGAGCCAGCTGCACACGTCAAGTCTGCAGCACTGCTCTACAAGAAAGCTGCCTCCAGAGACAGGCCTGGCATGTGGAATCATCTCAGCACTCCTTGAGCTGAGCACAGCCCAGACTTCAGCTCTCTCAATGGCCTGAGAGGAGGTGAGCGCTGGCCTGAAACCAGTCCTCCTGCAAGTTTGTGCCTCTCAAAGTTGGTTGAGTAGAAACAAATACTCACTTGCAATCAGGAGTGATTTCACTGACTGGTGACTGAGAACATCCTCCATACCCTGAGCTTGAAAGAGGCTGTATCTCTCTTTCCTCAGGGAGGTTGATGAAATTCCTTGCAAGAACAGTAACCACACGCTTCCGTCACTTCCAACAGGTCTTCCAGGGCAATTAAGGACCTCAGCACAAACATAAAAAGAACTGGAGCAAACAGAACTTGGATATAACCTCCCAAAGGAGCTGAAACTCCTCTGTACAAAGAAAAAGTTTCACATCTAGCACGTGGCACTGGATCAGTCGATCACAAGCAGGCATGGCAAGACTCCAGCTTGGTCAGTCTTGAGCTGGCATGGGCACTTTGTCTTTGTCAGGGACATCTGTACGTGGGCAAAGCACCTCACAGAGTTTGCCCAGCACTGCTCTGCAGCAGACACACAGTGCTCACAGTATGTGGGGATTGCTCACAGGGCGGTCTCATTACACCCTAAACCATCTTTGACCCGAGGCAGGTACAGTGGACATGAACCACTCCATGCCACAGGCCAGAAATGGATAGAGCCGGGCATGGATGAGGTTCTTGCTTCTATGAACACAGTTCAACCCAGCGAGGTATCTACAACAGGTAGATTTTTCACCTGAAAAGGGATAGATAACAGCAGCAGGCTTTCCTCAGCTTCCTTCACTTAAAGACAAACTTCCATTAAAAAAATAACATGTTCTTCCTGTCACTAACTGCAAGTTGAAGCCAACTGGCTGAAGATGGCCATGTGCTCAATCCCACCACTAACCTTTCCCTTTTCAGACCATTTACTAGGGAGAAAAGCCCCACCCCAGTCCTCTTTCTGTTCTTCTGCTTTCCCCCCTGCCCCCCCCTCCCCCCCCCCCCGCAGGAAACAGGGGGGTCTTGGTGTGCTCAAACGAGCCACTAACTAGCAGCCAACATCTCCAGCTATTGTAAATATATTAACTCGAGGCCTTTCGCTGCATTTATTAGACTCAAGAACAACATCTGGAAACAGATGTTTTCTGAGTGGAGAAGAGAGGAGGAAGGAGGGTAACAAAACAAGGGGATGGGAAGGACTCTTGCAAGTGGAAGTACATGGTCTGCAGACCATCCCTTTGCAAAATGCTGCTCAGATGGAGCACTGCAAGGTGCTGAGGCAAGCACAGCCACATCCCTCCAGGGCAAGGCAGTGAGAGTCGAACATCTATGGGGGGCTGCCCGGCAGAAACAGCAATGGGGCAATAAGAAATCTCCCATCAGCTTTCAGGGCCCTAGCGAGGAAAGGTCAGAACACTCTCGCACAAATGGGACACTGGGACAGAGAGATTGAGGGTTTTTTTTTTCCCTTTCCTGGTCATGGACCTTCCCTGTCCTCAGCTGCTCTGTATCCCAGAGGCTGCCAGGCTTGTAGTGGGACAGTGTCACCTCCATTACAGCTTGGCAGCGTCTGACACTGTGCCCATAGCAGAGGCAAGGTCTAGGGGTCTCACAGTATTCTCTCTGTCCCAAGCAGCCTGTTCTCCAAAGGAAAGCAGAGTGGAAACCTCCCATGCCAGGGACTCTGAAGGACCAAGGGGTCCTGCTCTGATGCGGAGTCTTGATGTCATGGCTGAAATTCAGACAATATTTAGAAAATTACACAGTGTTAACTAGGCACAAAAAGCAAGCAGGCACGTGCATACTTAAAAATATATCCCATGGCATTATTGTGAAACTCCATCCTCAAATAGATACACTTTGGTTTAGGTACCAGAGACGCCTAAGGTACAATAGAAGTCTGACATCAAAGCTTCCCTGCATTTCTTTTGTGGGAAATGTCATTTTTACACGTACCCTCACTTTTTATTAAAATAAAACTGAAGCCAACAAACAACTCCAAAAACTAAAACAGAAAAAAGCAAAACCCCACAACAAGTATTTTGTCATCTTTAACCTCAGGTTCACAACGGGTATCTCCACCCTTGACTCTCTGAGATGCAGTTACACATACTTTGCAAGTAAGGTCAGGAATATTGAGTATTACCTACCTAATTTGGTATTTGTTTATAGGAAGTATTAAGTG
Source organism: Cyanistes caeruleus (assembly GCF_971803275.1). Lineage (NCBI taxonomy): Eukaryota > Metazoa > Chordata > Aves > Passeriformes > Paridae > Cyanistes > Cyanistes caeruleus. Next base: position 34,930,380 of record NC_141708.1, on the reverse strand, counting down.
GCCTATGGAGCAGAACAATTCCCGCCCGAGGAGCTGCTCTAACCCATTGTGGAGTTATAGAATAAAGACACATTTGATCCTTTGGGGAAAGGGTTATGAAAATACATGGAAAAAATGTACTGTCCATGCATAGTAATATCATGGCTGGTTTTAATCACTTGGTCTCCTACAAAACAAAGGGGCTCACTGCACAATACAAACTCCTAGCACTGGTAGCAGCAAAGGAAGTAAGCAAGAAGCAAAGTTAGTAATATCTGGTTAGGGTTTTATATTTTCATAACCCTAAAATGCCTGAGCTCATTGTTGCCTCCCTCCCAACAAAACCAAACTGGTCTTGTGCAGCTGCAGTGGTGGGAACCTGTCCCCAGAGCTGTGTGAGAACAATCAAGCAGAGCTGAGCTGCATCCAGGGTGGGAGCCTGGCCACCAGCAGCTCCTGCAGAGGTTGGGTCAAAGCTTCCAAGGCTGGATGGAGCAAAAGAAGGTTTTGCACAGTTTGGGGCCACCCCTTCTCCTGCACACCCTGCAGAGGGAAGGCTTTGCTGGAGAAGAGCACGAGACAGCAAGTGGTGGACACACAGTTAAACTGCCCACGCTTGTCCTTGTGTTTTCAACTAACCTCTCACCTTTTGTTCAGATGATGAGAGAAATGGCTCTGAGCAAACCAAGCTCTGCACCCTTCTTCATGGAGGAACTTTCCTCTCACAGCAGAAGCTCTTCACAGCCAAGAAGCATTTCGCAGGAAAAAGTTTTATTCCTTTGCAGCAGTTGTTTGGTTTTTTGGTTAGTTGCTGGGCTTTTTCTTCCTGATTTGGAGCTGATTTTTAATTTTCGGTGCCACTGGAGTCTGCAGAGATGGTCATTCTGCTGGCCTGTTTCTTCTGTTATCTTGGTTCCTGCAGAGCCCGGGTGGGAAAGAGAAGTTAAATTAGAACAACAACATTGCTACAAGTAAGACAAGAAAAAGACTCCCTCCCTGCAGCACTATTCCCCAGTAGCTTGCAAGCCTAAGAATTCCCACAGCAGCCTGTGGGAGATGGGTTTTGCTCATGACAGAGATGTGCCTACACTGGGAGAGCTGCTTTGGAAATTCTTTGTTTTGGTGAACCTGGGAAATGCCTGGTGCAGAGCATTGCTACAGGCTCTCAGCACAGCTAGAGCAGTACAAAGCTTTAGCTGTAGCAAAGTTCTTAGACTGAACAATCAAAATCTTCTCATCCAGGTGGAAAAATAAGGGTGAGATTTTCACACATGAAATCACCAGGGCACAACGTTCTCCATCCCAAGGCTGGGGCTCTGAGGAAAAGCTCCTCTGTTCCCAGCAGCAACTCCCTCGGCCCCTTGCTGAGCAGAAAACCTCCCTCTATTAAAACCAAGCCCAGGCATTGTATGCTCAGTTAGTTACTTGTGCACCGAGGTGTTGGCCGCAGTGCATTGGCACGCGTGGGACTGATAAGCCAGAGCACTGATTTGCATTTAGATTTACCATTAAACAGCTTAGTGAAAAGCTACTGCCGAATGCCTTCAGCCTCACTGCACAGCTGGGCTATCCCATCCACCCCACAGCCCACCCTCCTCCTGCCTCCCCCTCACCTCTGTCAGGCAGAGGGTTCCTGTTAATCCTCCACTACCTATTTCCACACACATCGCTAAGAAAACCCGTTCTCTTCAGCTTTGGCAGGTACAGATCAGGCTGCGGCTGCCATCAACCCAGGACAACCAGTCAACATATGTAGGGTGAACATCCTTTGGGGGTGAGCCAGAACCCCCAAGGCCCAGGGCTGACCAGATGCCACGTGCATACAGGAAAACCAAATTTTGGTTAGAAAACCAAACTCTGCCGTGCCGGGGCAGGCACATATCCCTGCACAAGAAGCCGGGAAACCCGCAGCAGCTTTGTATGAACTTTGAAGTTAATGAATCAGAGCTGGGAGGATTGGGAAATCCAGACTAAGTGTCAACTGCACTGGGGGAAGCAAAAGTAATGAAGCAAGGCTCCCCCAGAACACCGACGGTTTTGGAATCCAGAAGCGAAGGAAAATGGATATAGCAAGCTCAGGAAATTGAAAACAACTTTAGGTAAATACTTCCTCTCATTCCAACACTTGGTCTTTTATCAAAGCTGATTCAGACCCTGACAGCAGCATGCAAGGCAGCTCTGCTCCATCATAATGCAAAAGACAGGCCCAGCAGATGAGAGGTTAGTGGCTAATGGAGCGGAGTCGGGTTCAATTTCCCTGGAAATTACTCGCGGAGGAAAGCCAGGAGACAAGGAGCACTGCTAATGTCCTTCTGCAGCGCCACTGGTTCCCCTGTGCAGGGCAAAGCCCTCACTCCTGCCCTCTGCCCCCCACAGGTCACTCCTGCACACCAGTGTGAGGGAGAGGAAAGCAAAGTGAAGCAGGAAGGATGTGAGCCTGGGAGCAGATTGATGGTGTCAGAGAGCAGCACGGCTCCATTGCAGAATTTTCCCTCCCACCACTGTTGCTTTCTTAGCACCTGATGGAAACCCTCCCTGGCAGGGTAATTAACCTGCTTTATTAAAAGCAGCTACACCAAGTAAACCTTCAGACACCTACAGAGTCTCTTCCAGCTTGCTGGGTTTTTAGCTGCCACTGGGGGCTTTATCTCCTTTTAGCAGCATCACAGGGGGGCTATGGAAACTGGCTTTTCTATCCCAAAAGCACACTTGGCAAGAGCAGCTCACACGATGGCTGCAGTATTCCAGGATGAAGCATCTCCATCAGGCTGGGCACCCAAAGGTCATGTCTGAAGCTGAGTGCCAATAAACAAACTTGTTTTAGGAGAAAGTCCAATCCTCCTCATTTGGGACTCATTAAAGTCAGTGGAAAAAAAGCTCTTTTTAGCTTGCTTAGTCTTTGCCACTTAGGTCCTGTGCCAGCTCAATATCAGTGTAGTCACTCTAGATTTATGCCAGTCCAGAAAAAGGGAATCCGTTGTGACAGGTCCCAATGAGAAAAGGGGAGAGCTGGGGCCTCTGACCACAAAACTCACTGCCCACATGGCTAAGCCAAGCACTCCTTTTTTACCTCAGGCATTTGAAACCTCATCTTGATGCGCTATAACATTCTTCCTCTTTCTCCTCAATAAATCAGTGCTGTCCACTTCGTGTGCACGCTTCCTACCTTCCTCCGGTTTGAGAGGCCTGTTGATGATTACGAACAGCGGGCAGTAAAGCATATATAATTACTAGATCAGTATTAAGTAGTAAACAGACCCTTGCAATGGCCCTTGAAGGACATCAGTCTGAAATGGTGCTTCACTTCCTTCAGGCTCAAAAAATGTTTTTCTTTAATTTGGCCACATGCTGCTACCAATACAGCGATTAAAATAAACTTCTCTGCTTTAAGAGGGGTCAGCAAGGAAATCCTTGTTGGCAGGGATTGCTGCCTACCACACACCTTGCAAATCACAGAATTATTTAGGCTGGAAAAGACCTCCAAGATTATGGAGTCCAACCTTTATCCAATCACCTTTTTGTCGACAAAACCATAGCACTAAGTGGCACACTCAGTCATTCCTTGAAAACCTCCAGGAATGGTGACTCCACCACCTCCTTGGGCAGCCCGTTCCAATGCTGGGAAACCCTTTAGGTGAAGAAATTCTTTCTGAACTTCCCATCCTGCCTGTGTCAGTGAATGTTGCAATGGATCAGGGCAAAGCCACCACAAGCCATGTTTATCCACAGAGGTTTGCCTTTCCCAAGGGCTCTGATGTGTGTTGGTGAGGAAGGAGCTGCCTCCCACTGGCGCCCCAGCAGTGGGGAACACTGCTTGGCTGTGCACACAACTGTCCCTGCATATTTGGAGCACTGGGGTTTAGTGCAGAGGCTGAAATATCACGCCTATCAGTAGGGCCTGTGGACAGAAAATAGCAGAGGATCTGGTGGCAGTTTCCTTTCAAGACATACAGGAATAGCAGCACACATCTCTGCTGGATCATGCGGACTGAATTCCTCAGCTGAACTCCTTCGGCTTTCAGTTCTGCAAACTGATTTTTCCCTCCTTGGCTTGTTTGTTGTTTCAGGACCACTAAACTACCAAGAATGGTTTACATTATATAACCACCCTGTCCTTATTGCATTTTGAGGAGGAGACTCTGACAAACAGCCAGATCTAATTTGTTCTTTAAATTGGCTTCTAGGCCAGACAGTCATGCCTTCCAGATGGAAAATCCAGTTGCATTCACCAGCAGATATCCCAGCGCATTCAGGTCCCAAATCAGCTTTGTCCAAAGCATGCTCTGGCATGAAATTTGATTTTTTACACCCTATGAGAGGCTAATGGTCACTTCAGTCCCTGGTGAGGCAGCATTGCTTTTTGTCACCTGTACCAGTTCAGCTGTCAGCTCTGCCCCGCTGTCCTGTTATTTTTCCTAGAAGCCCATCTGACAGCTGCAGCAGCTTTAGAACTGCCAGATTTGGGATTGGTCTTCCTGGGAAAAGTCCTTTCAGGTTGTCTTTCCCAAGGGTGACTCTCTCTGCTAGGCTTGGTCAACCTGTTAAACACTACCCCAAATCAAAAACAATTTTAAGAAAGCAAACACCATGCTGCTTTCGGATTTTTTGAATTCACTCATCTCCTGCCAGGACAGAACCAAGGATACTTTCAAGGCTGGTTTAGGTTACAGCCAGAGTATGGCCAGTGGCACGCTGTGCATGGGACACTGACATCACTGACAGCCACAAGGTGTTAAAATCCTGCCACCGACAGCAACAAGCCTGAGCTGCCATTTGCTTTGTTAGGGACTACTGAGGCAAGGTGGCAAGCGCCTTGGGGCAGCCCCAGACTTGGCTGGGAGCAGGTCTCCGAGTTCACTGCTCCACACGTCCAATTTGGGGAGCTGGTGGGAACAGCAGCTCAGGCTGAGACACAAACCACATCTCACAGGCAGGCACGATGCCAAGGGCTGAGCACTTGCAGGGAAACAGCACTGGAAGATGCCCATCGTCTGCAGCAGGGACAGGTGTAATCTGTATAAGAGGGCGGCCTCAGATAGACAATCTGTGGCTTTCTCTCAGTACCTGTGACACTTTTTTGTCCTTTAAGCCTTTTTGTTGCAAGGCACGTATAATTCTAGGGCTCTGTGGCCTGATGGAGAGACAACTTGGTGTTTTTCTCACCTCTGCCACTCTATTGCTTGGTGGTCTTTGGTGATCAATGAATGCTTTTCATTCTTGGAGTATTCCTCCCTTTCCTCCTCAGGGAAACAAGGCCACTCTGAGTTGCCTTAAGATAAACTGCTGACAAAGGTCAAAGAAAGAAAGAGGTGAATAAACAGTCAGCCACAAAGAGTTTCAAGGCAAAGTTACCAAACCCTTACTTTGCAAGTCCTGAATCTCATGGTGCCCACGAAGGCATCCTCCTCCAGGACTGGAAACCAACCAGGACATCACTTAAAAGCCTGTTTATGTTCAACTCACACCTCCAAGACAACATGTGCCATGTGTCATCCAGGGAAAGGCAGTGAGTGGTGCTGAGGGTGACCCGAGAAGCCCTTGGGGACACCAATGAGTAATCCCTCCCTCACTCCTAGTGTTTTGAAGGTGATAGAAGAACAGCCATTCCATTGCAATGACTCTGTGCCCTTCCCAAGTTCCTCCATCTTTCCATGGGCTCTATCAGCCTAGCAGCATGCATGGCAGTGAAATTAGCTCTTTGGGAAAAGGTTAAGAACAAGCTTTCCTGGGCCCATCCTCTCTGGACAGCCCAAGCTTGCAAAGGAGGTCAGAGGATTCTGTGGATGGGCAAGATCACCCCTGAAAAGTTTTAGTGCAGCCCACGCTGCAGTGAGTGGGTGGACTCACTTGTAACAAGCACTGCTTTACACAAGAACATGACCACAGTGGCTGGCCTGGAAAGAGAGGCTCAGGCAGGCACACTTTTTGTGTGGGAGAGCCAAGGTGTTGAGCAACACCCGGCAGAGACAGGCACATCTGCTGCCAGGTCTCCACTACACAACTTAACAGTACCCACACATCCCCCCAGTCACCATTTCCCAGTACCTCTTGTAGGGACACACATTAAGCAAAAAAGTGTAAACCACCATCAGATCTGAGTGCTTGCTCTTTACAGCCACTTCAGCTCAGCCCCAAACAATTAAATGGAGTCCACACTAGCAAAGACCTAGCCGGTGTATTACTTGAAAGGAGCAGTTTGTTTTGGTTTCACTTCCCTGCCCACACCTCTCTGAAATTGCCCTCTGTTTGTCTGGGGTATTTGCAGGCATGCAATGCTTTCCTGGCTGACTTCACAAGGGACACTGTGGTCCTAACGGGCTCTGCCTTTGACTCCTGTGCTGCTGTGGCCAAGTTCTTGGATTCCTCTGCGGAGTAAATCAAATAATGTGTGCAAAAGCAGATGTGAAAAAAATAACATATGCAGAAGAACTGACATGTTAAACTATGAGCAGTAACTGCAGGTGTGCAAGAGAGTTCCAGGGCTGATGCTCATTGCTCCACTGGACAAAAAAATTTAAAAGTCTGGAGGACCAGGCAGCTATACGGTAGGATCCAAATCAAATTCATGCAACTTCCCCAAAAGCTGGCATTTTGGAAACTATGGAGACTACAGCACCAAACACTCTCAGGTTGTAAACAGCTCCCACCAGGCCCTGTCCCCTTTGATGCTCCCCTTGCACGGGACTGGGAGGCCCAGCAGCAAGGACTTGCAAGAACTGGTTTCTGAAAATAGGGAAAACAAGTTTCCTGAAGGAAAATAAAAATTAGGCTTGTCTCACTTTGAAGGCTTGTTTGTTTGGTGCCTTCAGAAAAAATGAAGGAAAACAGTGATGGCTTTGATGAAAGGAAAAGCCCAAATGCAGAAAGAAATAATGAAAAATATGTTTTTTGACAGAAGCATATTGCCTGGCCACACTGTGTCAGACATAGCTCGGAATCAGCGAGAATCCTCATGAGCTTTGCTGGCAAGAGCCACTAAAAATCCCACTCTGGCCTGGACCCCATTATTCATATAAATTGTGCACAGTTTTTAGGAATGGTATGGTCTCAACAGCAGGCATATGTATCAATCTCTTAATGCCAAGCTGTTGCCTACCACAGGCCAGGGTCACCAGCTCCCTCTTCTTGCTCTGCCTCCATCCAGGCAGAGCCCAGTTCGCGGGTTTTCCCACTCCCAGCCTACCATGCCAAGAAGCACCTGCTGGGGATCAAAGCCTCCTTCCACCAGGGAATCAATTTCCTGAGTACTCTCATCTGGCAGATTTCTTGGGACTACCCTTCCAGAAAAACATGCAAGGGTTGTTGTGGGGTGCTGGAAAGTGCACAGAATAACAGAATGAATCCTAGAGTGATTTGGACTGGAAGGGACCTTAAAGATCATCTCATTCCAACCCCCTCCCATGAACAGGGACACCTTCCACTAGATCAGGTTGCTTTAAGACTTCTCCAACTTGGCTTTAAACACTTCCAGGGATGGGGCAGCCACAGATTCTCTGGACAACCTGTGTCAGAGCCTCATCACCCTCTAAGAATTTATTCCTAAGCTAGAGCTCTCCTCTTTCAATTTGGAGCCAGACACTAAGCAGTTAAATATTGTATGGTGAAAAAACAGAGCTGTGCTAACAGCAAATCAGTCCATCAAGCTGCCTCATGCTCCCAGCCTCATGAGGACAAAACCACAATGAATGATCCAAAGAAGTAGTCTTCAATATCCCCTTTTAGCCCTAAGCCAACTAATCTGCACAGTCATGAACTGTATGCAATTCTACAATATACCGGAGGGAGGGATACCTTTCTTGGCAGAGACATGTCTCAGTTTACATCACAATTGCAATAAAATTATGTTATCTTCATTTAACTTTGCACAAATCTATCAGATCTATCCTACAGTCAAAAACGATTGTCTCACAAAATACACGTTATCAGTTGCAAGTGCCAAAACAACTTATCTTCCTCCTTTCTTAGACAAAACACCTTCTTTCCCCAGAACATGAGCACATTACAGGGTTTCTTACATAAGAGAAACCTGTGTTGTCGTCAGAGCATCTAGTACTCTGAAACTGAAAACCCACCCAAATCCTTCCCTTGAAATGAAAAAAACGGAACTGAAAAGCTCTGTGTGGAATCAGCAGTGGGGTCCGCAGGGCTTGAGCTGAGCCCTCAGGGTCTGTCACTTGAACCCGCAGCCATACAGATAAAACTCACATTTCCGGGCTCGTATTCCACCTTTTCCTCACAGAAATGAATGATGTGACCCCAAACTCAGCTTGTGTCGGGTTGGAGGTGCCCAGCTGTCACCCACAAAGTCACTCACACTCCTCACCTCGAGCAGTACAAGGAGAAAATCGGGGGGCATGTACCTGCCCCATCGTGGCATCTCCACAGGTATGATCCCACCTCCTCTTCAACCCTCCTGGTGCTCACTGGTTCATCACTCTTTTTCCCCTCATTCCTCTCTGTTTTCCAGAATTTTCCCCCTTCCTTACCTCAGTTTGCCCAAGGTATCACACTAGCAAGTCTGAGGGGTTGTGCTGAGCCGTCAGAACCGGCTGGAACCGGCTGTACCTGAGGGAGTTCCCGCCTTCCCTCGGACACCGCTCGGCCCCGCCGCCATCCCTGGGTGTTCCTGCCCGTCCTCACCGGGATCCCTCAGCCCCATCACCACCCCTGGGTGTTCCTGCCCGTCCTCACCGGGATCCCTCAGCCCCGCCGCCATCCCTGGGTGTTCCTGCCCGTCCTCACCGGGATCCCTCAGCCCCATCACCACCCCTGGGTGTTCCTGCCCGTCCTCACCGGGATCCCTCAGCCCCGCCGCCATCCCTGGATGTTCCTGCCCGTCCTCACAGAGATCCCTCAGCCCCATCACCATCCCTGGGTGTTCCTGCCCGTCCTCACAGAGATCCCTCAGCCCCATCACCACTCCTGGAGGTTCCTGCCTGTCCTCACAGAGATCCCTCAGCCCCATCACCACTCCTGGAGGTTCCTGCCTGTCCTCACAGAGATCCCTCAGCCTCATCACCACTCCTGGAGGTTCCTGCCTGTCCTCACAGAGATCCCTCAGCCCCAGTGCCATCTCTGGGATAAATTGGTGCCTGTGCTCAAGGAGCAGCCTGTTCTTCACAGGGACTGCTGAAGGCTGTAGTGCTTCACTTCAGCTGCCATCTCTGGGGGTCTCACCCTGTGCACAGATGCACCCTCATGCTCAGCAAACCCCTCTCCTCACCTTAACCCAAGTTTCACAAAATGACAGTAATTACATTATAAACTCTGCCCTTCCTTCACCCCCCCACCACCACCACCTCCATGTGTTTTCACTTCAGCTAAACAGCAGAAATATTTCCTGGCAGCTGTCTTCAATTGAGGGCAGGGAGGGAGGTGAGCCGGTGGAGAGGAGACCTGTGGAAGGGACACACTCTTTAAACCTCTTCAGAAGGAAAAAAAAATGGGAAAGGGAGAAGGAAAGGTGTCATCACTCAGTTTTTGATGTCAGTAATGCTAAGGACAGCCATGGGGACAGCAGGCAGTGAATACCAGCCCCATTACCTCAGGTTCTGATGGCAAAGCCATCCACTCTACCCTGCACACGACAGCTCCTGCTGCAGCTGCACCAAGGGGAGTCCCCATAGCTGGGGTCAGAGGATCATCACAAGAGGTAGAGAAAATTTTCAGAAGCCTGTCTGGAACAGGAACCCACTGACACATCCCTCCAAATGCCAGAAATTGTACAATGGTTTGCTGTCTTAGGGGTGAGGGGGTGCTTTCACACACTACTTCCCAAGCCTTGGAAACCTGAAGTGCCACTTCCCAACTGGCAATCTCCTGCATGAAGTAGAACCAGGTAGACCAGGTAGAACCTGCTGGCAACAAAGGGTAGAAAATGATGCTGTCTTGGCTTTTTTTACAGAAGGCAAGCGTTGCAAGCTAATGATCAGGACTAGAAAAATCAGGGACTACAAGGTGGAGGATCATGATCCAAACCCGCTGCATGTCAAGGAGCACTTGGAGCTGGACAAAAACTCTACAACATCTCTTTGGGGACATGGAACAAGGGCTCATGGCATCATATTCCTGTGCAGAACTGTCCTGCACCATGGGAGCAATACGGTAAAGTATGAAGAATTGCCTGTAAGCAGGCAATTTCATCTCACTCCCATTCTCCTCATGCACACATAGTGTTATTTTCCTCTCTTTCCATCTGCAGTACATGAGGTTTGCTTCAATATTACAACACTTCCAGCTGATCCACTTGTACTTTTTTCATAACCTTGCTGAGACATATTAAAAATAAATAAATAAACAAGTCAGTGCAAAGCTGTTTTTCATAGCATAACTTCCTGGCTTCTCCTTTCTGTAATCCCAGCTTTTCTGGGACCTTGTACCAAAAACTGACATTTATTTACACTTGAAACACACTCCTGCTCTGTCCCAGCCTCTGTGTTGAAGTAGCCATTTCCAGAGGGAAAGTCCAGTAATTAACAACCATCAGAACCCTGGCAGTTAATCACTCTGCATGAGTTATATTTGCATTTGTGTTTTCAGACAGCCCCATCCCTCCTCTATTGATCCCTTCATCTATAAAAACCAGGTCCCAGCCAGCCCTTTCCAGGCAACTCCTGCATTTATTTTGCTGCACCACAGGCTTGAAGGGCAAATGTCCTTTGCAGGTTTCATACCATAAAAACCAAAGTATCTCAACTGGGCACTTGCTTCACTTCAATATCCTGCAGAAACCCCCAAATACACTAAAAAGTGCATCACAGTTAAAAACCAGGCAGACACAGCCAGCCACATTCAATACTCAGAGCTCTACCGGAATGGGAACATCCAGAAAATCCCAATTTTACAATGCCCTCTTTACCTTTCATCTTACACTAAGCGGCCAGTCCCATGACGGGAGAAGCTGAGCCCCACCTTGCCACACAAGCTCTTTTCCTTAGTCCTTGCAACAGCACCAGGAAAGGTTACTCTTGCTGCCATGCTTCCTGGTGGTCCCAATTAATCCCACGGAGTCAGAACACAGCACGGAATCGGGAGCTCGCCCGCACAGTCGGCAACTGGAAGCCCCAGACACGCTGTATTTATCTGTAAATCAAAGTGAAGCTAAGCAGCTCCCTAGCCCTGACAGCATTGGTGTGTCTCCCAGAACACTTTACAAATTGCTTCTATGACATGCTCAGTGTCTTTCCACGTTGGACAACATGTTTACTCAAGGGTTTCTTCCAAAAAAATTGCCAAGGACAGCCTGTTGGGACCAGAATAAATTCAAGAGGATATGCTGTCCCGTTTTGTTTTTTACCCATCAATAGCTATTGTGCTGTTTAAAAAAAACTCCGAAGAGTTTTGTTACTGGAAAGCTTTTCCACACTTTGATTTCTACTTTTTTATCCTTCTTTCTCTGCAAAATGTCACTTGCAATTTCCCTCCCCCCCTTTTTTTTTCTGTGTGATTATGCTAAAACTTCTGCTCAAAGGCTTTTGGCCAAATTTTGCCCTCAGAAATGCACATTCAACTGCCAGTGAAATTAGTGGCTTGTTTGCATGCAAGTTGGAGGAAGGAATTTGGCTCCATCGGCAACATTTTCTGAGCGGTCACAGAGTGCATGCACACCAATTTTTTGGACCCCTGCTTCAGACACCACAGCCAAGAGGCAGCTAAATTCCCAGACCACCTCAAGTAGCATACCAAAATCTTGCCGCTGGTGAGTGGTGCAGGAAACACGCTCAGGCCTCGGCACTGGAGGGGCTGTGACATATCCCCACGGAATGCCAGCATGGGAGCCAGATGCTGGTTTTGCTTTCCTGGTCACAACCCAGCTCAGCTGCAGGCAGGGTCAGCACGGAGGGAAGCTGGTGTTAAGCATTAAAAACGTGCTTTACCCACACTTTGAGAATCTCCCTGAGGTTCTTGGTGGGCTCATGAGGGATTCACCTCATGTAGGAACAGCTCCCTTGCTCTCCCACTGGTTAAAAGGAGAGATGAGTGTCTCCATGCACTGCCTGGAGTTATTTCACCAGACATCCACAGGCTCGGATGTCACATCCCATCACATACCCCCCACAAAGGCAGAGTGGAAGGAGGTTTGCTTTCATCCTTCCTGGCATCTGGAAATGTAACAGCCGCTCTTCGATCATCTGCTCCCATTCAGGCTCGTACCTTCCATGTGTGGAGGCAGAAAAAAGCACCTCAAGGGTGGCTCTTCCAAGTTGACCCCAGCAGGAAGAACAAGTCACAGAAAGGCTGTTTTGAGGACTGTGTCAGACTCAGGTAATGACTCAACTGACTTTGTGACCAGAAGTCAGACGAGGCCAAGCTCAGACCTTTCCCACAGACATAAGCGCATTTTTAAATGTGATCACACGCACACATTTAAATACATACGGCAAACATAAAATTAACATCCCTCAGCCCTTATTGATTCTAGTGAAAAGGAATTAGCATGCAAGCTAGCCTTGTGTTGAGATCCTGGCGTGACCAAGGCACGCTGGGGAAGTTTGGCTCCTTTCCTATGGCTATGCCTGCCTGGTGGTCTTCATGGACAAATCTGCCTCGACATGGAAATTGGGACAGAGGAAGCAGCACTGTGCGCGGCCGGTCCCCTTATTATTTTGGTTAGTGGCAGTGAATGGTAATGAATTCCAAGATGGGTGGAGGGTGGAAAAATGAACCAGCCCAGCCTTAATCCCTTTTGTTTGTTCAGCTAACAGCATAATCTCCAAATGTCCGCAGACAGTTCTTCAGAAAAAGGAGGATAAAGAGCAAAGGATGTAATATACACGACGCATTTCCAGTCCAAAGGCCTTCCTGGTACTTCTGTCTCTGTGTTCCAAATCACTTCATGCTGAGATGGTGTTTATTCCCCCATATATCTCTGATCCAGGGCCTAGCCAACATACTTTTCAAACTTGATTTTTCACTCTCTTGGGTTTTAGGAACACCTAAAACACGCCCTAAAAAACACCCTGAAATGGACTACTTGTAGAGATCTCCCAGGTTGGCTGTTGAACAGAGGACAAATAAGGCATTTCCAGTCTACAGAGCTGAATCCTAATTTTTGTCAACAGGATTTCTTAACACCTCTTGACCAGCACTTTCCTCCAGAAGTATGCAAACAATTCAGTCGTTAAAGCTGCTAAATCTTTCAGTCATTCAGTTGTCTTTCTCAGCCCTTATCCTGCAGTTCACGTTCTGCAATAGTCCCACTGACCCACATGAAGCTGATCATTGAACAAACCCTCCTTGCCATCATCAAGAGCATGAGAAGGTGACTTTGTAGGAACACACAGGACTTACAGACCTATTGGCATAGTGCAAGATTTTCAGACCTTCTTCCCAGACAGTGCTCACAAATAGACTGCAACAGCTTCACTTTGATTTTCAACCTGGAAATATTTCTATTCCTCAGAAGTCTTTCTACCTCAGTAAATGTGAGGGGTTTTTTTTTTGGACTGAACTTGTCCTCTGGCATCCAAGTAGTCCCAGTAGATCTGAACCAAAAGAAACTTCAATAAACTGCTCAACTAAAAGAACAAAAATAATTGCCCCCAAAGGAAGGACCTCTCCAGTGTCATGGCTACACAACACAGTGATAAAACCAAGTAAAGCTGGTCTCAGTCTCTGTTGACTCCTGAGACCTGGATGGATTTTGTTGCCATCACTTTGAACTGAAGGACACAAAAGACCTCATTTAGTCTTGCTTCTTCATTCCCTGCCATAAAAGCCAGGAAATGCAGTAATGCATTTAAAAAAAAAAAAAAAAAAAATGGCATTTCCAGTGCCATTTCATTCACTTTGTGCCTGAATTAAATTTATTTCCCAAGGCAATGGAGAAGCGTGAGACAAGCGTCCGTCCTTAATTCCAAATTTCCTGCCATTGCCCAATTTAAACCATAGATTTAACGTTGTTAGGACAACATTTTCTTCTATATGTGTCTTACTATTGATGTTAACCACTTACTGTTTATTTCCCACAGCAGCTGGGAACATGGAAACGTGTACTGAAAGGACTGAGTCACCTCCCTGTTGTCTCACGTTAGCCTTGCACGGCTCATTTTTGACTCCAAATTCAGGAGCCCCTCATTGTGGCGGAAAACACAGACCTTCAAAGAGAAGAAGCAAGCAGCAAGGGAGTCCTGCCAAAACAGGGAAGGCCAACAGAGAGCAGGGATGGACAGTGGACCTTAAATCCTACTAAATGCAAAGCAAATAGCACTGAAGGAAAGGGATCTTCTGCTACTCTGTCTGGTTGTCAGAACAGCAAGGATTCCAGCTCTTTGTGGAGGACAAGAGCTGGGAAGGATGGGGGAGAGCCTTTATTTCCTCCTCAGTTTACACCACCAGCTGGAGGAGAGCCCCCAGCAGCAGCTCCTGGCACCAGCCTGAGGACCCCTCCGTGGACTCAGCTTGGGTTAATGACATCCATCTTCCCTGGGAGCTAGGGATTTGTTGTGGAAACCCTGCCAAAAGAGCCTAACTTTGGCTTCTCTTCCCAAACATTTGTGGAAAGGCTGCAAAGCATCTGCTAGGGCCAGAAGCTGAAGATAAGCCAAAGGCAAGCAGGGATAGATGTCCCATTAGGATTACAATTCTTGCCAGAGATGTGGTGCAGCAGCAGACCCTGGGTCTCCTGGGTAGGGATGGGTAGAGGATCCTCTTCTTCCTTCCCTCCTTTTTTCCAAAATCTTCCTCCAGAAAAAAAAAAAAAAGGGAAAGGCTAAATCTAGGGGGCCCATAGGCACCAGGGGTGTGAGAGCTCAAGGGATCCTTGCTGCCCACACCACTTTTGCACGTCTCCCTTGGTAAGGAGAGGTAAGCAAGGGTGCAAGGAAAACATAATTACCTTCTTATTTTTTTAGGGAAATAAAGGAAAACAAAGATGGAGGATATGAGACTGCCAGCAGGAAAGCAAGGCTTGGCAAAGTGAGATGTAATGAACAGAAAACACCAGTCCGTAGGGCTCTCCACAGGGGACGGCCACAACTGTAATGGAGCCATCAAAAAATTATTGTTTTCCTTAGAGTAACACCTCAAGCTCAATTTACAACAAAGAAGAGAGAGCTGTAAAAGAGTTGGAAGTCTCTTCATCCACTGCTGCTTCCCAGGGACTGCATGAGGCCAGTTCAATTTGCACCTTTTATCACCCCCGCCTGTGTTTCACTTGTTTGCAGGAACCCTCACCCCTAGGCAATAAAACCAAAATTACTGCAGAAAGCAGAAGGTAGAAACTGCTTGCTTGGAATCCAAAGGGGCTTTACTGAGGCGAGAGCTGCCAAAAAGCACTGTTGGACCCCTCTGTCCCTAGCATCCTTCACACAACATTGGAGCAGTACAAGATGAGCTTCCCCATCTCCTCGATTGCTTTCCCATCCATGCCTTTCCTTCTACCTCCACCTGAAAGCCCCAGCCCGACAGGAACCTGGAGGCTGAACCCTAACCCTAACAAAAAAATAAAAATAAAAAAGCCCATTTTGGGTTCAACCCAAAACAAACTTACCAGCTCTACCTGATTTTTTAGCTTGCAAGCTTTTCCCCCAGCTTGGCTGCTTGCTCTTGTCATGGAAGTATAGACCAGCCCTCCAAATTACAACCTGTTTTAGGGCCCAGCTGCTAACCATGAGAGCAGCAAGCCCCTCTCAAAACTTTTTCCATGGTTTGTCTTCTCTGTTTCTGGGAATTAGGGTCCACGTGGCTCCCTGCCTCTCTCCCCGTGCAGCGCTGCTGAGGATGTGAATTGCCTCCAGGAGCTGGTGCAGTCATCAGCCAGGACACATAGCACCTGCATGGAAAGGCAGCATCAGGGGAAATAAAGCTTTTTGCCAGGGGGGTTGATCAAGGTGGATTTTTAGGGGCCTGACTGTGTTAATGATCCACAAGCAGCCAGGAGCACTCCCCAGCTTGTTCCAGGATACCACAGGTGCTTTTGCCCGTCATCTGCATGGTTCTGTGTAGGCAAGAAATTAGAAATACAGGCAGCCCTGCTTCTGTGGGCTGATAATTACTGTGAGCTGATAAACTGCAGCTCTTCAGGCTGCTGTGACCTGCCAAGCACCCCTTCCCTGACCCAGAACTCCTCTCCCACTCAGCTTTGCCTTCAGGAAAAATTAGGCTGAGTTTCAAGCAAACCTGGGCTGAGCTTCAAGTGAGCCTGAGCCAACTCCTAATTTATGCAGTCAGCGTATTGTTTGGGGTCAAAACCATCAGACACATGGAGGCTTTGCCTCATTTCTGCTCCAACCTGCGAGCACATCTGAGACATCCCGGCTGCGATTCTCGGCCAGCAGAGCTCCTGGATCACAGCACAGAGCAGGACTTAGCTGGGAGCTGAAGGCAGCAGGTCTCAGAGGCCAGGCTGGAGCAAAGGGTTAATGCACAAGGGGCCAAGTCCAGCTCAGGCAATTATTTCAGCCTCATGCACCAGAGTGATGAATTCTCAAAAAAAAACCACCCAAACCTCACTGCAGGGAAAGATGCTGTAACTCTTAATTAGGCAGAGTTGTACCTTAACAAGTAACCCTGGTGAAGGCAGAAACAGCCTTCTGAAAGCTGTAGAGGCAGAGGGGCTGGATGTCACCCCCAGTTAGCAGGGGGCAGGGCATGGAAGGTAAAGATCAACTAGGAAAATGCTTTTTTATTTAAGGATACTCCAAAGACTAGTTGCATTTTACAGACACTGGGGTATCAGAGGGGTTATCATAGGTGTCTGCTACACTGCAGGCATAAGGTGCTGGTGATACTTAGCTTTGCCCCTTTTTCTCTCCTTCCAGTCCCTTTTGAAACATGAAAATTGACTCCTCTCCTGGTCACTTCTTGCAGGGCAGGACAGAGGAGACTTGCACGGGGAACAAGGGCCAGAAAAGCCCTTGACTCCTTTCCACAGCAAGGGGAGGGCTGTGCATCCAGAGCCCCTCTGCTCCCCACACGCTGATGGAGGCTACTTGTACCCCATCACTGCCGCCAGAAAGGCAGTTCCAAGTGCAGGAAAAGGTCTCTCACCTCACAGCAGATCTGCCAGGTGAAGTGCAGAGCAAAAACCCAGAGTTTCCTTTTGAAACCTCTATTCCACTCCTATAAAATTCACAGAGGAAGATTTGGCACCATAAAACACCAAACCACCTTAAATTAGCAAAAAGGGACGGTAAATTAAACCAGTATCAGGACACTAAGGCAGGACACCCCCATTCTCATAAATTTTAGCAACAGCACAGCTGGAAAAATTGGTCAAGCTTCACCAAGAACATCAGTTCCATGCAAAAAATTCCCATATACGTGTGGCATATTGGTGTGATGTACAAAGTACATTCAAGCCAGCCCTTTGCAGTGTCAGTACAACAGGGAAACCATTGTCTGCAGTGGCCAACAAGGGGTCTGGAACTGCTTTCACAGCAAGCACTGGCCTAAAAGTGGCTACCAAGGAATTGTCACAAAGGTTGCCATCTCAGTGGAGGAGGACAAAGGAGAACAGCTCTTCTCTGGGAATTTTGCTCATTTTTATGAGAAAGTTTAGTCTTGCTGGGAGGTTGCATTTATATTGTGGCTGAAGGACTGCTCCAAACTGGAGACCAGTAAGTTAAACAATCTCCCCAGCTTGTCTTTGTGCTGCAAATATGTTCCACAGTGCTCCAACAGTTTGGGCAACAGTGGGGCTGTGTGTCATGTATTATTCCATCTGGAAGAAGCATTAACCACAAATAAGCAAATTTGCTTGTTCTTTACTGCAAAGAAAGAAAAGCCTTGCCAGAGCAATGCTCCTTTCCACTGATGACAGATGTTTTGGGCATGCTGGGGTACCAACAGCTGCATGGCAAACCAAGAGTCACCCTCCTCCACCCTGAGGAACTGCCAAGTTTTATGGGCTGAGATTCTGAAAAACCAGAAAGAGAGGGAAGGGAAAAGATATTTTTAAAAACTGATATTAAAATATATTTTTAAAACTTTTAATGTGACTCAAGTTTAATTTTTCCCTGGGTTTCTGACCTGGTGTCCCTGTGGAGTGAAGCTTACCCAGTGGGTCTCCTCTCCTCCTTGCCCTGCCAGTTTTTGCAACCTTGGGCAGCTTGCAGGCGAGGAGCTGGCCAGGATAGCTGCCTAGTTGAGGATGGAGGCACAGGCACAAAAGCAGGGTCCCCTGTGGACCATCTGAACTGCTGCTTGAGGGAAAAAAAAATCCCCAAATTGGGTGATTGCAAACTTAAGTGCCAGCCCCACATTCCCTGTATCTATACAGGCCTTCTCCTCACCTTCTCATACACATACAGGCCACTGCTCTCCCTCTTCCAACCTCCCACGTGAGCCAGGGGGACGAAATGAAATCAATAAATAACCACTGTTAGCTCCTGCATTTTCAAAGTGGCGCTCAGGGATTTGAGTACATGCAACTTTCATTAACCTCATTTAGAGTCAAAAACGTAACACCTTGGCCACTGCTCTGCAAACACTGAGACTTTGCTACAAGCCACTGGTGCTGGCAAGCCCTCGCTGTTTCTGTGCCCAGACCAAGGCTGAGGTTTGGGTTTGTTGTTTTTCGTTGGTTTTTTTTTTACTGCTTTGCTTGGGTTTTAATTGGGTTGGGTTTGTTTGGTTTTTTTCAAAGAGGAACAGTTGGTGTCCTGAATTTCTCATTCCCCCATTATTGTTTTTGATTGCTGACATTATTCAGAGGTGATCTAAGATCCAAGACCATCACATCCCCATATGTCAAGGTTTCAGCAGCAGGCTGACAAAGTGCTCTGTGCTTTACTGCTAACCTGCCTCTGCTTGGAAGGGACACTCAGACAGTCTTGTTTCTTGTGGAAGGTGCCCGAAAATTGTGTGAGCCAGGAGGTCCTGGCTCAGTGCAGGAGAGGGTTTAGGTACAGACTCTGCTTCCTCTTCCAAGGCTTGTACATATGCAGATGTTTATTCCAGGATGGGGACAGAAATCAGCAAGAAGATAAAACTGACAGGAGGCTGAGGCTTCAGGGCCTCTGAGACACTGCATGGTCACCACAGCTCTCCAAGAAACTGGGAGCAGGTACACGTACAGACACACTGGCCTCACAGTGCAGCTTTTGGAGAGCACATCCCCTCTCCCATTCCACAAATCCAGAGGATTTCCACAAAGAGGATAACAGGGCAGGGCACTGACAGTGAGTGCTGCCCCTCGAAACAGGAGGGCAGGGAGCTGTATCCATCCCACCCAGCTCTGGCAGTCAGGAAAACACTGCTGCATCCCAGCAGCACAGGCATTTGTCATTCCTTCTATAAACAACCCTTTCTTTACACCAGATGAAAACCACAGGCTCACTTGCTGCAGGCATTACTGAGCAGAGCATTTCGGATTTCTGTATTTTTCCAGCCTTGATAGGAAAGGGATGCAATCAGGAAATTAAAGCAACCACGGTGCTCCTTGTCTTGACTCTGAGTGGCACTGAGCAGCTCTCCAAACCATATCTCAGTGGCTGATCAGGGTGTAAATGCTGTACATTTACACCCTGACCAGCCCAGACCTTTGACTGTATCTTTCTAGAGAAGCTTTAGAAAATACAGGAATTCTGTTCATTTTTGGGAAGGCCTTTCCAAGAATACTAATTTCTAACCAGGTCTGGGTGCAGAAGAAAGGAGAAAGAGCCTTCAAAAAAAAAACTTCCAAGATGTTCAGCAGCAATTTTGGGAGGCAGGTGAATTGTTCATAGAACCCTGGAATGGTTTGGGTTGGAAGGTACCTTAAGGATCACTGTGTCCCAAATCCCTGCCACAGGCAGGGACACTTTCCACCAGACCACATTGCTGCTCCTGGCCTTGAGCGCTTCCAGGAATGTGATATCCACAGCTTCTCTCAGCAACTTGCAGAAGTGCCTCACAGTAAAGAATGTGTTTCTAATACCTAACCTAAATCTACTTTCCTTCAGCTTAAAACCATTCCCCATTTGTCCAGGGAGTTGCTGCAAGGTTTTCCTTTGTACTCATTTTCTCTTCTTATCTGCTAGAAAGTAGATGAGAAGAATAGAGAAAATATTAATTTCTCTAAAATGACAAATCAAAACCAAACATTTTTGTGAGAAAAATGGCAAAGAAGGAAACATGTATATGTAAATTTCTGAATTTTCACATAACTGAAAACCCTATTTCAGGTAAAGACACTTACATGAGTTCATTCCCATGGAAAAAAAACCCAAACATAAAACATTTGTAACACTTTTGTCAGGATGTTTTTAAACAAATGCCTTTTGTTTAAAGAAATTCAGCTGCATCTCGAGCAGTTTAGCACATGTAAAGAAAGTGTGCAGGCTGTTGGCAAAGTTATTTCTCTGTCAGAGCAGTTGCAAGGATTTCTTATTAAAGAGAGCAGCTCTGGGCTCTTTTCCTCTCCCACAGCATTACCAGTGTGGATGATGAATCCAAGAGCTGGGTCAGTGGAAAAAACCTCATTATTCTATGCATTAGCTAAAAAAAAAAACCCAAAAAAAACCTGTGCAAAGACTGGTTTTGCTCAATGAATGACTTATCTTGGGCTACACTTAAGCCAAGCTTTCAGGTGGTGTCTGGAGATGAGTGAACAAACCCCCAAAGTCTGTGTTTGTACACATGGATGCGCTTCCATACACCTGGTGATAAAAGAACGAGGCAATCTACGCCGGACAGAGCCCCTGGCACAGGAAGATACACGCTGTTGTACACAGCTGTGGAGCACTGGAGTTTATGAAACCCCCTTTTACTACGTCCTCAGACATCTGGCTTAGCCTCTCTGGTGTCTGATACAAGCTGTACTCACACAGTGTTCCCCCTCAAGCACGTGGAAAGATTGTGCTGCTTTTTAACCTTTTTATAAGGTCACCCATTTTTTTCGAGCCCTGAGAGAAGTGAAAAGCCTTGGGGTTTTCTCTCTCCCTGCCCTTAGCTCAGGCTGAAGCCAGGCAGTGAGGAGGACACATCAGGCACCTGTACACAGAAGTGCTGCCATGGTAGCTCACTTTTTCTCTGTAATAAGCCAAACCCCTCACCAGACAGAACTGCATGTAAATACCGAGTTTCTGCTCAGTTGTGCGCCTGCATCCGATTGCAGAGGGGTGTAAGTGACAGTAGAAAACACCACCTGAGGTGCAGCAGCACACACCTCTCTCACCATCAGCCTTCTCCTCGCATAGCACGGGATCCGCCACCCTAAAAATAGGCAGCAGTTCGACAGCTGATCCCCACACAAAGGGCCCTCCGTATCCCAGGAATTCCACACTGCTGACAGACAGGGGAGCAGCCCTGCTTTGTGCCCCGAATCCCGCTGTCAGCCCGTCTGCCCCGCCGAGCGCCGCAGCATCCCCACAGCTGAGCTCGCTGCAAGCCCCAGCAGATGCCTCCCCCCATACCCTGCTGCCAAAAAATCCAGCATGGATTTACACCAGCCCAGAAAAAAATTGGGCTTTTCTTATTCTCACAGGCTGGGTTGATTTTCCATAGAACAGGTCTTTCCACTCCTTTTCCTTCTTCAGCCTAAATCTGTTCTTTTCACCAAGTCATTGTAGCCTTATGGTGGTGCTTTACAGCATCCGTGCAAACTGCTCAGGGCAGGACATGTTCATCACAGGAGTCAAAGTCCAACAGTGAGCTAGGAGACAAACCCAGACCCCAAACAGCACAAAGCTGCCTGAAAGGCATCAAAGTGGTGCCACAGGCAGGGTTATGAAAATTTATGGTAGTTTTTTTCCAGCAAGCTTGGAGAGGACTTGCTGCCTGCACCACTCTTAGTATTTAAATACCCTTGGGCTGCCAGGGCTGCTGTGGCAAAACATTACAACACCTCATCAAAGCCTCCAAAGCCATCAAAGCATCGTTAGGTTGGTGGTTTTACTCTTACCCTGAGAGCAGGTAGGAAATGGAGCATCTGGGGACAGCAGGGCCTGAGAGGGAAGCCCAGGCCAGCCAGAGAGGGAAAGAGGAGAGGAAAAGCCTAGGTGAGGCTGGCCAGAATGACCAGTGGGCAGGAGGACAACCAAGGACCCCACAAAGAGCCCAGGCACTCTGCAAGAGCAGTGGGCAAGGCTGGATAAGCCTCGACCCGGGGCAGCACATGGCAGGTATCACCATAAATTACAAGGGATAGAGCTGAGACAAGCAGAGCACCTTTTTTGGGACAGCAGCAGCCTTGTGTAGGAGCTGTCTGGGCAGTCAAGACAGGAGCTGGCTGCTCCAGGCTCCGGCTGGGGGGTCCATCTAAGTGCCACCTGCTCTGGCCAGTCAGCAGCACAGAGTGAGCCCACTGCAGATGGACAGAGGTCCAAAACAGGCTGATAAATGCCTTATCTTGTCATTACGTTATCCATATGCACTTAAAGCCCGGAGCAGATTTCACTGGCTCCCCAGCTGCGATTCCCCACTCGCGCCTGCCAGGCTGGGCAGCAGAAAGGTGCGAGAGCTGCTCTGACACCAAATCTCTTTGTTGTCTATTTATACCCTGCCCTCTGGAAACAGCTCACTAGCGGCTGTCACTTGGTGTCTTATCTCCCCTCGCTTTGCAAACTGGCTCCTGGCAGCCCACAGCACCCCTGCCACTGCCTGGGAGGCTGCTCCCTTCCCACTCACTGGGGGTTTTTTTGTTTAAAAAAAAAGAGATCATCACAAGGCACTGTTTGGTTAAAGACAAAAAGGCAGGGCTTTAGTCTTCTTTGCAAAGGCATAAGGGTTTGCCAATGGTCCCGAGATCCAAGCCCTTGCCTTCATCTTCATTCAGAAGTTGACACCTCCTGCTGCAAAAGTGGGTACCTAAATAAAATTCATCACAATGAGCTCCAGCCAACCTTGCTTGCATTGCTTTAGATCCCTAAGTCCTTTAAAAATAATTTCTGTATCATTATTCTCATTTTATAAAAGGCAGAACAGAGGCACAACGGAATCAAATGACTGCACATACACACTCAAAAGCCATGATCCCAAAGCCTTTGAGCTTGTAAGGCATCAAGAGCACCAGGTGAGCAGTGACTGACCCATGGATCCACACAGCACCCACCTCCCTTCATGTCCCTTGCTGTCAGCATTTGAGGCCTATTCTGTTCACACCTGCAGGGACTTCCACAGGAGTCAAACCACGTTCACCAGCCACGACACAGTATTTGACTCAGCTCAGAGAAATTTCCCATTAAACCATCTCTCCAGCAGTGGCTCGTGACACAGCCTCCCTGACAGAGCAGGCCCACGGCAGCATCAGAGGCCAGCACCACATGGGGATGTGTCCCAGGGAAGAACCGTGGTGCACTCTGCTGGGAACCAGCCCCCAGCCCTCTGTTAATCCCCATTTTTCCCCAGTTCAGCCAGCAGACAGGCATCCAGGCACCAGGACTGACAGACAGGGGGTTTTATGAGCAGCCCATGTCTCTGCACCCCAGGGGGCCTCCAGCTGTCTCTGGAGCTGCTTGCAAAGCCACAAGGCCAGAAAATGTCAGCTGGTGCTGGGGGAGCCCTCCCTCCCCGTCTCTTGTTGCAGGGTCAACTGGTGGGGATGGAGGAGGATGAGGAGGGCAGCCATGGGAAGCAACAGGGCTGTTGGTACCTGCTTGTCACAGAGCAGCAAAACAGCCAAAACAGGCAGTGAGTAGGAGCAAAGCAAAACTGGGTGCTGTGGCCCAGGTGAAAGGAAGTCAGTGGGGTACCAGAGATTAATGATCTCATCCCAGCAGCAGGGACATGGACAGGAAGAGTGATCATGACCCAGGAATCATCACAGAAAGGTCTGGGTTGGTGGGGGCCTTAAATATCATCTGGCTCCTCTCCCCAGCTATGGGCAGGGACACCTTCCACTAGAGCAGCTCATAGCCCCATCCAGCCTGCCCTTGAGCACCTTCCAGGATGGGGCATTCTCATTTTGTCTGGGCAACTTGGGCCAGTGCCTGACCACTCTCACAGGGAAGAATTTATTTCCAACATCTAATCTAAGTCTCTCCATTTTTTGGTTTAAAAATGTTCCTGCTTGTTGTACCACTACTACACTTACTATTTGCCTGTGTAAAAAGTCACTTTTATAAGGCCCCTTTAAGTACTGAAAGGCAGCACTGGGCATCACTGGGGACAGGTTTGCCGTCAATCCAGGAGTCCCTGCTGTCACAAGAGTCACTACTGCAGCTTCCTGAGCACCCTCTTCCTTTCACCCAGCCTGGTTTTCTCTCCCAACTATTCACCCATCCTGCCTCCCAGCTGCCTGTCCTCGGAAACGGGCTGGAAACGCGATCCCAGCTCCGAAAAGCTGCTGCCATCTCCTGGAAAGAGGCTCCTTCCCTGGAGAGTGGTGAGAGCGTTCTGGGACTGCCAGGACCCAGGCCGGAGGGGACCTGCGGCCACCAGCACCTGCTGCTCCAGGGATGGCCTGATCCCCACACACCATGTCACACCCCTCAGCCCAGGGACCCAGGGTGATGCCAGAGAACAGGATTACAGGCTTGTACCACAGAGAGAACGGGTGGGGACCGCGGGGACAAGGGCTGGGGCCACCCTTGGTGTCAGCACAGCCTTCAGGAACACGCTCCTTCCCTGTAACTTTCAGCCAGCACAAAGAGGAATCAAGGCACAAGGGTTTCATTCTCCTCATCCCGAGTGGAAAATCAGAGCTTTTGAGCACAAGATGATTCCCCCACACCAGGCACCAGGACCCCATCACCTCCAGAAGGCTGAGGGAGGAATCACTGTGCTTCCTGGGTCTCCTTCCCTCTGCAGCACCCCGTGGGCTATGCCCAGCTGCCCAAAATATATCCTGCCACTTCCACAGCTCCACACAGAGATAACTGGCAGTCCCACAAGCCTCTCTCCAGTACTGATAGACATTTTCATAAACACATCTGGCAAGCAGCTCTGGGATGGATTTATTTTTCCCCTAAAAAGAAGAAAAAAAAATTGAAGCCATCTCTTCCTGATGCTACGAGACCGAGGAGTTCAAATTGCCTTCCCCGAAGAGCGGCGCCCGCCAAGGCACAGCTGATGGCCCCACACTGGGCTGTGTGTGCCCAGGAGCTCTGAGCTGGCCCAACTCAACGTCACTGCAGTATTTATATCCTTTTATTATGCTTTAAACCACCGGGGAGAAACAGGTGCAGAGCTGTCTGTGAAAGAGTGGCCAGCAACTACCCCCCCTCAAGCCCTGAGCTGTTATATACACCAGCACTGACACAGGCATGAGGGAGGACAGAGCTGGGCCTTTTCAATCCCCATTGAGTGCCAAAATCATAGATGAAATCAGTCTGGGAGGAGAGCACACACCAACACACAGTAAAGATCTGATGGGTAGATTAAATACAATGAATCTGACAAGGACACCATGCTTCAGCCCATGCAGCGGTTCAGAGGGGTCACAGTCAGCTCTAGATACCCCCAAGTGCCTAAGGGAATCTTTTCTGGGCTTCTTTGGCAAAGAAATCACTTCTGCCCTTCCACTGCCACTCCAGGGGTGCAGATTTAAGGGGATCTGATGTCTCAAAGATGCCCAGAGCAGGGTGGAAAGGCTGTTTGTGGTGTACACAGGGCTTGGGCTGTACCTCTTATGGTGTTTCTCAGCCAGCAGTCCCTGGGTGTTTGCCAGGGTGAATCTGTCATTCCTCTGCAGAGAGGCAGGGATGTCTCCTTCAGGATAAAACAACTCTTCTGGACACAGACCAGCCTCTGCCCATTTGAGATCCTCTGACAGCTACCCATCTTCTTCCTTAGAAGGAGGATGGTTGGCACATTTCCTTGAGGAATCTCCAAGGAAATACCCTTTACAAACCAGAGTGGAGCCACAGCATCCTCCAGGGAACAGGATCAAAATCATGGCCCAGGATGGGTAGGTTATTGCCCTCACCCCAGGCAGGGTGTCACCATCTAACCTGAAATAAACCTGACCCAGAATTTCCCAGGGCAAAATCAGGGGAAAGCTGGAAGACACCAGTAGTTTTTTAGCCTGAAGTCAGCTGAAACAAGAGTCAAGTGCCCTCACTGAGCAGATCAACAGTGCCACAACTTGGATTGTGTTTGGGGACACCTCCCAGACCTGTCCAGCCAAAAACACACCAAATTTAGCTTTGAAACCCAGCTTTTACAGGTAGAGACATTACCCAGTGCTGCACCGTACTGTATAACTCCAGAACAGGATAAATCCAGGTGACAACTACCATACTGAAAACAAGCCCTTTTCCTTCCCTTCCTTCCCAAGCAGGGGAGGAGCAGGGGAGATCAATGTCAGAGCCTCCTGCAGCCCAGCACCTCATAAATCTCCCCTCTGGAAAGCAGGGCAGCCCCACTCTGCTCCCAGGGAAGAAAGCAGGTATTGTTCAGCCCGGGCCCAGGTACGCCACGGGGAGCGTCTGCGCCGAAACCCGAACGCGTGCGCTGTGAAAATGCTGCTGTGACAGCCAGCACTGACAAAGGGCCGCAGCTTTCCTCCCCACCAGGCTCCAGGGAATGGAGCTTCCCAGCCCTGCATCGCTCCACGACGGCCATGAGCTTCGTAATGCGTGAAATGGAAATACCAAGATCGAGTTCGCCTCCTCCGCTCCCCTCCTGCGCACGTGTTTGGGGGTATCTGTTGCTGGACAAAGCTGGGGGGTTCTGTTTCCCCCAGCGCCATCCCCAGCAGGTTTTTGTAGCCCACCTACCAGCATCCTTCTCTTAGACTTCAAGGCAAAGCTCAGGGCACCTTTCCACCCCAACAGCCTGGATTTGCAGATCTATATAACATCTGGCTCAGCAAGGGGAGACCCCAGTCCTCGGTGTCACTGCCATGGGGAAAATGCTTCCTCTCCCTCCACGCACCTCCCCTGGGAAACCAAAGGTCAGGGGAGCCAGAGGGAAATTTATGGGCTTCCCCTCCTAAAAGACTTCTCCAGATGGGTCTCCAGTGGTGGATTTTTTTTCCAGGTGAAGGGAGAGAGGACGAGGGAAGGAGAGGTGGGGAGATGGGTAAGGGCAAGACCACAGGTCACGCTTTTCCTCTCACAGCGAGCTCATTGGGCAGAAGGACCGGCGAGCGGCCAGGCTGCTATTCCCTCTCAAGCCCTGGTGGCAGCAGAAGATGTCAGGCTCAACAGCATGCACAAAGCCAGCCCAGGCTCTGCACTCTCAGCTCACACCAGACCAACAGCAGAAATCCCCATCACAGCAGCTGGAGTTGCCCCCTCGAAAAGCTCCTTGTGCACACAGCAATGTTTTGGTGATTTGAAGCACCAGCCCACGCTGGGAATCAGCAGTGTTTTGGCTGCACAGAGGCACTGCATTGTGCATCACCCTGCCTCTATTTCAGCCAGACCTGCAAGCGCCAGCCTCGCCAAAGCCCTTGGGCAGCAGGGTGACATTATTTCAGTGCCCCTGCTCTTCACAGCCGTCACCTGCGGGCACAGCAGGACTACAAGCATCATCCAGCTCCCCCCGGATTGCCTGTCAGGAAGAGGAAATGCCACGCATTTTCCAGCTGCTTGTCCGTGTGCCAGGTCTAAGTGCCACCCCTAAAAATACCCCACGGGAAGGAGAGATGTCAGCGGGCTCTCACCCACTGCAGCCACACGGTTATTTTCAAATGAGGCAGCAGCATGAAACAGCTCAGCGAGACCCAGCCTGGGCTTTTTGCTCCTCCCCACACGGGTCAGACGGTGGGAGGACAGCATCACCCACCACAAGGCAGCAGCAGAGCCACGGTAACACACTCAAACTGGCAAGGACAACATCCCAGAAGCTGCTCTCAGCATCCACGGGGCACACCAGGAACTTTGAACAGTGCTTCTAATGAAATGAAGCTCCGGCAACGCTCCCTTTCTGACCAGTGGTCAGCCCTACATTGCTTTAGTCCAAAAAATTTTTGATATCTCTGGTAAAAGATATCAGGAACCTCGCTGGCTTCCCCAAAAGCCACAGCCTCCACTCCTCAGTAGAGATGGGGCAGTGGCACCCACACAGAGCAAAGCTGCTCTGTTTGCATCAACATCCAGCCACAAAAAACATCCCTCAGCCGCAGACATGTGCACCCAGTAGACAACAGCTTCCACACCTAGAGCAGCTCTCCTGGTTTTGGGTTGTTTTTTTTTTTAACTGAGCAGTGCCTTATTTCCAGTTCTGGCTTATTCTGAATAAATCAGGATGAAATCATGCAAGTCACTAAGAATTTCCTTCTCGTTTTCAGCTGCTTTCGTGCCCCTATCAGGAAGAGATGGCTGGGACAATTCAGGGAGGCACCGGGCTGAGCTGGGTGTCATCTCCCTGCAGCCTGAGCCGTTCCTCTGGGAGATTTGCACCTCTCAAAAACTGGCACAATCCAGGGCTATCACATTGCCAGCACTGAGCAGGCAGAGCTCAGCAGTGCCTCTTGCCTCCCCTCCAAAACACATCCCTGCAGTTGGTGGTACCCACATAATTCTCCTGACATCGCTCTGAAACGAGGGGGAGCTTTGCCATTTGCTGTTGAAGCAGTGCCACCCTCTCACCCCAGCTCCTCACAGATCAAGGTGCAAAGAGCACCCACCCACAGCAAGATGGACAAAACACCCTGGGAGCATTCCCAGGGCCAAGAAAGGCAAAAAAGCAGATAGCTCAGCAGCCTCTTTGAGGGTGGGGCTCATCTGCAAAGGCAGCAGAGCCCACCTCTGCCTGCAGCCAGGAAATAGCACAGGCAAAACTTTGCTGCCCAATTAATACAGAGAATTTAAGAATTTAAACTTAGAGAGTTTAAATGCCAGGCTGGCTAAGCAGGACTCCACAGTGCTTATTTAGAGCAAAATAATGTACTTTTTTTTTCTGTGCAATACATTTCTGTCACCTCTTTGAAGCCACCTCAAGCCCTGCTTGAATGTCTGGACACTGCAGGCCCACCTGATGCCTCTGAGCATCCCAGGACAAAAGGCTTCTGTGAGGATGAAGCGGGTGTCCAGGGGTGGGAGCGCAGAGGCCACCAGGGGCACATGTGCAGCTGCCCCAGATCCAAAGGGATGCACTAGCACGATGGGGAAAATTGATGATGATGAGGGAAGTCCATCAGGCTGCGTGCTGGCCCCGCAGATTGATGGCCTCTGCAACGAGCCACACATAATGGCCAAGTTCAGGCTGCAGTGGCCAGGAGCTGAAAGGCAACAGTCATAAATAAGCTGGGAAAAAGAGGGAAGACAGAAAGCTGGCAGGGATAAATAAATACTCATCCTGCAGCAGGGCTGGGGGTAGGCACAGGAGGCAGGGCTGCAGCAGCAGAATGGGATGCAGCCCACGCTGGGATGGAGATGCTGCCACAGAAGTGGCTGTTTTGGGGTGAGATCTCCCCATTTGATAGCACTGAGTTGTTTCCTCCCCAGATCATCTTTTCACTCCAAACCACAGCCAGCTGCCAAGTGAGGGGGTGTGAAACACGATCTTCCCCCAAAATACAGTGCGGGGAGACAAAAGCAACCAAAGGTGCTTGGGACAAGGGATTTTAGGGTTATAATCCCTCCATTACCAAAGCTCAAACTCAGTCTGAGGCTTCCAGGACCTTGGGCATCTCAGCAAGTTTCTCCCTGGGCTTTCCTCATCACCTTCCTCAGGTGACAGTATCAACCTCACACCATTTCCCCTTCCCTGAGAATTTATTCCCCCAGTTATTGCCCAACAATGAATAGGGGAGATGGGGGGAGCGCAGGGAACGGAGATGGAGCTTCCCCTCATTGTCCCCCATCTGCTTCATTCAGGACAGTTAACTCTTCCCCGGTGTAAATAATCCCCTTTGCATGTTTTTGTGGTCTTTTCTCTCTTTTGCTCGTCTCCTCCGTTTTGTCAGGAGAAACCTTGCCCAAAGAGCCGCGGTGATTTACTGCTGCGTTAACAAATGTCAGAGCTGGGGAGCCTTGTAGGAACCGCTCTCTGGCAGCCTGCCTGGACAAACACACTAAAAGTCAACCCTGGCGTGGATACTTGAGGAATTAGTGTCCATACAAAGATGCTTTAAATACAGGGAGAAAGACGGGGGGTTTTTACAAGGGAGGCTTGAAAGCTTTCTCCGGGCTGTTTAACATATGGTGCTTCTTCCCTGCACCTGCCCCCTCACTAGAGCAGCTCCTGGATCCCCATCCTTGTCTCTGGACCCAAATGCCACTGGAGGTGCTGTCCCCAGTGGGTGCTGCCAGTGTGGCAGGGGCTGAGCCCACCTGCAGGGTGGGGGTTTTGCACATCCATGCTTTAACAGGTAATTTTGCCCCAACCCTCTTCACCAGATGGGCTTGGCTGGGAGTGGACATATCACAGGGCAGTCCCTGCTCAGCCAGGCAAGGTTCCCTGCTCGCTACCAAAAAAAAAAAAAAAAATATATATATATATATATATATATATATATATATATATATATATATATTTTTTTTTTTTAATGCAATATGTAGGGAGAATTATTTTTTAAAATCCATTAATCAAACGTTTTGCTCATGAAATCCTTACATCCAGCTCAGCCGTAGTGGAGCACAGACCCAGGGTACCCAGGCAGGGAGAACCCTCAGGAAAACAGAGATGCAGTGGCAAAAATAACAGTGTTTAAAAACTCTCAGTATTTCCTCAGTGGCTGCCAGGAGCTCCTCAGCCCTGCCTGTGTTTGGCTGGACCCTCGATGCCTTCAGCCCACAGCCCCCACCGCTCTGTTATTGTCATTTGCTCAAATCCCAGGTGCTGCATTAGAGAGGAATATTTTGCATATGCGTTGTCTGTATGTTTTAAAAGTTAATTCCTCCTCTACCACCTTCTGCTCAACAGATTTGTCCAGCATCACTGTAGAAAGCAGCCCCGTGCCAGGAGAGACACACTCAGCCTTGCAAAGCATGGCCAGGCAATGTTCCCTGGCCGATGCCAAATTTCCGAAAAAAAAACCAAAAACAGAATATAGAGAAATACTGTGACCTAAAATTAAAAAATGAAGGAAAATAAATACCCCATGGGGCTCTCAATTGCACAAAACATTTTTTTCCCAAGCAAATCCATTCCCATATATGCTCTGTCTGGGGTGTGGCCGTGCATATATGGGAATGGATTTGCTTGGGATGCAGAGGTGGATGGGGAAGGTTCTGGAAAGGCAATTATAAGAACCAATGTGCTGTAAATCTCCTGCATTAAGTGGGATATCATAGCCTGTGGTAATTTAGCAACTTAAGAATCATCATGTTGACCCAGCTGACATGATGTTACCTCAGTTTACCTCTGCATTCTCCAAAGCACAGCTCCCCACCCATCCATCGGGCAAGACCCACAGGAGCACGCTGGCAATGGAAGGAGAAGTTGGTGTTAGAATCCAGAAATGGAGAGACATTTCTCTGTTTGTCCTATCCTCAAAAAGAAATATTAATCCTATTTGTCACTGACAGAAAAACTTCCAAAATATCCCTGGGTAAATCAAGATTTATAAAAAATTAAGTAAAAAAATAGTAGAATGTTTAGGATGTCACTGAAGTGAAAAATAGAGATTTTAGAGTGTTTAATACATGGAGTAAAGATGGAGAGGAAAAAATGTGGTTTTTAGCTCTCCTTCTTCCTTCTTCTCCAGGATTCTGCAGTTTTTAAGAGCACAAAGAGTGATTGGTTGAAAGTCAGTGACAGTTTTAATTGTGTAAGTAGATATAGAAAACTCATTTGTTAATTTATAAAAACAATACACCTGTCTATTGTTAATTGGGTAAAAATGGATATAAAGATGAAACAGCCACGTAGTTCAGAGCTGTTTTGTGCCATCAGAGCCAAAATGTGCCAAGCTGTAGTGATTTGAATTTGTGCAAGAAGTCTGGAGAGACCTGCCAAGTTTTGTGATAACATCCTAATAAACACAAAAAACGAGATCCTAACAAGTTTGAGAGTTTTGTTCAGAGAACTGGAATAAGTAGGACTCCCCTCAAAGGGAGGATCCCAAAAGAGCTCAGCCCAAAAGAGACTGAGAAATCCAAAAATAAAGAAAAACAGCAGAAGAAATACAGCAGAAGCGAGAGAAGAAAAAGAATTAAAGAAGTTACACTCACCACAAAGGTTTGCCAGGGAGTGGGAACAGGAAGATCCAGCCAAACTTGCTCACGCAGAGCACAGCTCACCTTTCCCAAAAACCACATTTTCTGGATGAAACCCTCTTCCCCACACCATGATGACTTTTCCCCAGCCAGCCTCTCTTCCTACCAAAAAGCTCTTCCTCCATCAGGTGTGTACCAACAATTCAGGAAGGGAATATTTCAGGAATTTTAATCTCCAAAACAGCCAGGGTGTGGGGGGCAGAGGGGCCTGGGAAGCAGCTGCCCCACCTGCATGGAGTAGCTGTCTCCCCAAATTTCCACCCTTCTACAGCAGCAGTCCCAGGCTGGGCTTAGAGACAGACCATGGGTGTGGGAGAGGCTCCAGTTGAGGCTGCTCAGGGTCATTAATGTAAATTAATGCCCTCAAAGCTTGACATAACTATGCCAGGGGTCCTGTCCCTGCTGGGACTCATCCTTAGGGGCCTCACAGATCTGTGTGGCCCTGAGCTGTGCATGCCCCTTGCACTGTTCCACCTGGTTAATGCTACACCCAGCCCCTCTGGACAGCGCAGGATTAGTGCTCATAGACTTTCTTTGCCCACCCCCAAAGCACAGTCCAGAGTTCTTGCCCTGCAGAGCCTTCATTGGCTGAGCTGTGGTCTATAGGGCAGATCCCCAGGGCAAAAAGCCTCTTTATTTGCCCTGAGGATCTATAAAGCTCAGGTGGGGCATGAGCCTAATCCTAGGGGAAGCTCTGGCTGCGCTCCCTGCCGCAGGAAGCCCCAACACCTTCCCAGTGCCAGCTCATGCCAGCATCACCCAAACCACCTCTGCAGCCAGCCTGGGCTGGGGCACCTCTGACAAAGGCCAGGCTGTTCCTCACCTCTGCAGCATGTACCACCATGAGGCTGGGGCTTTTCCATGGGACACCCATGAATGGGTCCCTGTTCCGCGCCTGGACGAGCACGGAGGTTCCAGCCCCGGCCGCACTTCGTAACTCGGGGTTTTATTAGCCCCCAGCCTCTCTGATTCCGAGAAGCTCTAAAAAGAGGCTTTGATTTCCATGGTGTGGTTTTTCGGTTGTTTTTTTTTTTATTTAATTTGGGAGTTAAAATGCCTTTCGTCATCACGCACAGCAGAGTAGAGTTTACAGAAAATGGGAGGGGAGGGAAATGAAAGTAATTGGGGGGAATTACTGGAATGTGCAAGGCTTCTCCAGACACATCCCAGCCACGGGAAAGGAGCTTCAATCCCATCTCACAGCAGCAGGAAAAGCTCTGGCTGCCCAATAAGCATTTCTCAGCCTTTTGGGGGCACGGAGAAGCCCCTCTGCACAGACCCACTGCAGAGGTGAGGTGGGCAGCCCTTAGAAGAGGCTCAGGGCTCCCAAAACTCAGCTCACCGGCTTGTCAGAGCCTTTATTAACCCCCAGACTCACACAGAGCAGGAGCGTGGCCACTTAGTCCAGGTGAAAAAAGCCTTTCAGCTGAAAAGTGAAAAAAAAATAGTTAGGAATGGTGACTGGAGTTAATAAAGTCATGAAAGCTGTATAAGAGTAACAAGTGTTGAGAAAGGGCTCTTTAACTTCTGTTTTGATACAAATATTAAACCAAAAGTATGGTTGCTGTGCAATAGTGGTTGAAGTACACCCATCAGGTTGTTCTGACACAGGTCACACAGTTTGGCTCCAGAGAGATGAGCCCCATTGACCAAGGCACATTCACTTGAAACTGAATTCTTTAAAAACCTTGTCTGTATATATAAAGATATAAAAAGAACTGGAAAATAGTTTCTGGAAAATAGCTTCTAAGAATGTGAAAATGCTGGGCCAGTCTGTACCTGGCTGATGCCCTTCCAAGGTGTCCTACAGGGCAGAGATGTCTTGGAGGGTCTTGAGGGTGAAAACAGAGCTTTACTTCAAAATGTCCTATAGGAAAAACACAGCTCCCCAACCCTGCTTCTACCAAACTCTGTTTCCCCTGGTGAGGTTATCCTGGGAGGGGTTGCACCAACAGTAATCAAAAAGCCACAGGGTTCCCCCATCTGTGTTTTACAGGACTGACCTTGCTGGGGTGAAAAGTACAGGAGGAGCAGTGGGAAAGGCAGCGCAGCCCCTTCCCCTCCCGGCTGCTTGGATTTTTAATTTGCTTTCTGCAAATCCCCGCTTCTGCAGCAAAGCCAGGTCATTGCTGTGGCTTTCCCAGGGCCA
Source organism: Cyanistes caeruleus (assembly GCF_971803275.1). Classification (NCBI taxonomy): domain Eukaryota; kingdom Metazoa; phylum Chordata; class Aves; order Passeriformes; family Paridae; genus Cyanistes; species Cyanistes caeruleus. Next base: position 34,896,282 of record NC_141708.1, on the reverse strand, counting down.
GCAGTGTGGATGTGACAGCGGGAGGTGGGATGGGGAAGAGCAGAGAGCAGGAGCAGTGCCAGTGGCACAGGGGACAGACACGCTGCCCTCCCATGGGAATCCCCACACCAAAGCCGGGAGTGGGGGAAGGAGAGGTGACAAACATTGTCAGGGCACAAACTCAGGCCACAGGAGGCCAGAGCTGGCCAGAGCTATAAGACATGTCCCCCCTACCCAAGACAAAATTAGAAATTTTCCCCCCTCAGGCAGCTCCCCCAGGTTTCTCCACACACTGTTAGCAGATCTTATTTCTGCCTGGGCCAGCCTGCTTGGGAGCAGTGCAAATGCAAAAAAAAAGGAGCAGTTTGATGAAATAATAAATAACTGACAAATAAATTGATGAAGAAATACGCAGGGAGCTGCAAACCATCTCATTCAGCCACTCTAGCAACAAGTCTGGACAGAACAGCCAGAGCCATGGCACAGACCTTCAGGCCAGGAAATGGTCTAAATCAGGCTTCCTCCCTGCAGTGTCCTGGGCTGCTTCCTGAGATATTGTTGGGGTTTTTTTCACCCTCTTGATGTATTGTATATTCGGGGGCTCCCAGTATGTGCCAAGAAACCTCTGGCTGTGACGCACCAGCCCGTTTTATGCGGCCGGCAGCCGCTCCTTCCTGCGGGAGCTGGGAAGCCAGGACTCCCCAGGGCTCCCCCAGCCTCTGCTCCAGGCAACCTGATGCAGTCCTTTTTATCACCATCGAGGCATGGGGAAAAAAAAAAGACAGCTTGAGGGAAAGAGGACTGTGAGCAGCATCTCTGTGGCCCTGTGAACTGAGCGGAGCTGTCTGCAAAGCAGAGCCCGTGGTGCTGCTCCAAAATGTAAGCCGTGCCCTGAGTTTTCCTGGATTTGGTCAAATAGAGATTTAAAATAAAATTAAAAAAAAAAAAACAAAAAAACAAAAATAAACAAAAGAGAGGCACACCTTTCCTCAGTCTGATTCCCAGGGAATAAAAATATCTTGGAGCAAGGAGCTCTGGCTTCACAGTTTGGCCAGTGATGCAATCATGCTGTGAACCAAGGCAGCGGGGAGCTCGCCTACATCGCTCGGCTTTGCTTGTCCATAGGGTGGATTTTGAGGATCCCAGCTCCAGGCAGCATCAGCAGAAGTCATTTGAGTAAGGAAATTAATGGTCTTCACTTCCCAGTGCTCCCACGGACCTCTCCTCTTCCTCCTCCTCCTCCTCTTCCCCATCCATCGCCTGCTTCGAGCACTGGTGAACCCCTGCAAAATCCCAAATCTCTCTTGGGGAACATACACCCAGGGGTACATTTTTCCAAGTATCTCTCCAAATATATATGTCAGCAGCAGAGAGGGGAGGAGAGCAAGGAGAAAAAAAACAACATTTTGTGAGTATCCATCTATTTGCAGATCATTAATTCTCCCTAGGGAGCCCCAGTGCTCTTTCATCTGCTTTTTGCTAAGTTTAGGTCACAGAGGTTTTCGGGTGCAAGTGTGGTTCAGGGAAAGGCAAAGGCGCTTTGGGCTTTAGCAGATTACTGAGGAGGAATTTGGGCAGGCAACAGGAAAGCTCTTTCCCCGGCTGGGAGGCATCCAGTCAGGACAGAAACAATCCTGGCTGCTGGAGGCTTTTATAAAAGTAAGAATAGATGTTTACTTGCAGGAAAAGCGAGGAACGGAAAAAGTTATCAACGCCATTGTTTGCCACAAATAATTTCACCTTCTCTAATCATATGATGCATTCAAAAAAAAAAAAAAAAAATCCCTGCTCTTTCTTATTTAACATCTCACACCGGGGAAAATTGTGTAGCCCTTACGTGGCTGGGCTCAGCCTGAGGGCTCACTCCATGGCAGAGCGCATTTCCCATCACCTCCCCATCGCTTTCTTGCTCCCCAGCGCAGACGACCTGACCTGAGATCTGGTTTTACACACCAGCCGCCCCTCTGAGGCTGCATTTTGGGGGCTGACAGCTCTGTAATTGCAGTTTATGAAACACCCTTGCACAACCACACAACAAAAGAAACTTCTCAGTGCTCGGCTCAGAAAGCATCTCGAACACGTGTTGGGCACAGCATCGTGTGCCTGGGGTCCCTTCCCCTGACTGCACTGGGGTTTGGGGGCTCATGAGCGAGCTTAGGCAATGTCAGAGCGGCAGGAGACCGAAAACCTCCCCAAAATACTGCTCCTCGGGCAGAAATCGTGATCTGTCCTTCTCTGAGGCTTCCCCAGCATGCTGCTCCTGGGGAAGGGTCTGAACCACAGCTCCCTGCTTTTCCTTCGGGACTTTGTGGAGGGCTCCTTGCTCTCCTGCCGTGGCCCAGCATCGCCTCCCCCACCCCCTGGCAGCCCTGAAAAGCCCTGAAAAGCCCTGAAAAGCCCTGATGATTCCCTGGAAAAGGCGGAGTGCCCAAATGCCGTGTCCGGCCAAGGCCAAGGGCGCGGGATCCCAGCACCACCTCCCGGCAAGGCACGGCCATGCACGGCCCGCAAATCCCCCAGCAAGCCCGGGGACCACCTGGAGAGAGAGCCCGGGGCTGCTCACACCCCAACCCTTCGGCCAAGCAGCATCTTTCCTCCTCCCGAGGTGGCTGCAGGACCCCCGGCTGCATCCCCCGGTGAGCGGCAGCTGCCTGCTGCGGGGTGAATAGCGGCGGGGCTCGCCCGAGAGGGGACCGAATTTAATTCGAGATGAATGGACACCTCCCTGCAGCCCGTGACATTTTCATTGCGGGCTAACAAGGGGAGAAAAATCCAATTAGGTGACAAAGAGGGCTCCTAATCGGCCGTGCAGCCCGGCGTGGGGCAGCCGGGACAGCGCAGCATCCCACAGGCGAGCAGGGGCAGACCCTGGGAAAAGAAGAAAACGCTCCAAAAGATTCCTCCTGTGATAGAGCAGAAGCCATACTGCAGGATGGCTCAGAAAATGGATTTTCAGCGTCGCTATTTGCACCCCCAGGGTGCCATCTGTCAGTCTCCCATTTCACTGAGATAAAGTGCCCCAAAGTGAGCTGGGCAAGGCGGGGATATCTCCCAGCCACAGATTCCAAGGGCAGGGGTAAGTAATCTGCTCCTCAAAGAAAATATTAATAAAATTTGGCAGACTCCACCCACCAGCAAATGTTCAAAAAAAAACCGAGTTCCAAGAGCAGGCGAGGATGAACCACATCAGGGTTTGGTGGGTTTTTTTATTTTTTATCACAGCAGCTTTTTCAAACCACAAAAGGTTTTGGATAAGCTGGGTTGCAGTTTTTCCAGCAACAGGTGCCTTTTCAGGGTTTGAATGTGAAGCAGTGGCGTTTATCTCCGAGCTCCGGTGCCCCTCGAGCGGGGAGGATTGATGGTGGGACCCCCACACATGCAGACCCCCTCCCCTGCCAAAATGCGGGGGCATTGGGGCATCACGAGGTGCAGCGAGGGCATAGCAGAGCACTGGGAAAGGCGAGGGGGGCACGCACATAAATAACAGCTGGGGTTTGGAGGAAGGGTGATAAATGGCAACGCTGCGATCCCTCGGGAATTATTAACGGTGGGGGAGGCTGAAACCTTGGCTTTGCCCCAGGAGCCGGGCTGTGCGGAGAAAGCCGATGGGTGGGAGCGGGCAGGGGGAACAGATGGCTGGGGGAGGCGCGGGGGTCCAGCCGGGAGCGGGAGCTCTCCAGCAGCACAGAGCAAGGAGCCGTGGGGAGGCACGTCTGCCCCAGGACACAGCTGGGCTGGGGCCGGGGGGGGAAAAGACCCCTCAGGTGCCCTCTCCTCCCTGGAGCCCCTCAGGTGGCTCCAGCCACAGCTCCAGGTGGCCACGGCTGAGTATTGACCCAGCGCTATCTCAGCCCCCACCTTATCAGGGCAAGAGCAGCTCCGGGCACCAGCACCTGCCCCATTAATCTTCCCCCTGTCCCGCAGGCGTGAGGTCTGGGTGCCTGAAACAACCTGCCCAGGGAGGCAGCAGCAGGGCTTGGGCAGTGGGGCACCTGGGGATGATGGATTGGTACCTAGGAGATGACAGGGAGAGGGTTTCACTTTTCCCCTTGTGCTGTTGCCCCTGCCCTGGAGAAGGGAGCACTCTTTATACCAGGGCATTCTGGTGGCCACTGAAATTTGTGTACTGCAGACTGGGGATGTGGTGCCTTGGGGAGGAGAAAAAATGAGCTCCTCTGGTGAACACAGGGTGGGAAGGAGGGGAGAGAAAGTTTCCCTGCAGTTTCGAGCTGATGTAACAAGCTGAACCTTTCATTTCACAGGTGAAGACGTGATTCCCCAGGCCGGGGCCAGCTCTGGGCAGAGCTGCACAAAGTCCAGGCAAAGTCACATCTGAGACCCCAGGAAAATGAGGTGAAGCCTCACAGCTCTGGCTGAAATGAAAACAAAAGGCAGCGATTCTTCATGGCTGCAGCTGCACAACCCCTGGCTTCAAGGGTTAAACGCAGTCAGAAATATCAGTGGGGACCATTAAACACGAAACTTCTCTGTTTGTCCCTCACACAGAAGGGAGAGAAACCCCAGGCTTTGACCAGGCAGAATTCCCAGCGATGCTGGGGTGGCTGAGGATTCCAAATATCTCATCCCCAGCATTGCAGTCTCTCCCATGGCCCAGCAAACACCGCTGTGGAGGTGTGTGGAGCTTAGAGGGGCAGAAAGTTCCTAGGGGGAAAACTCACAGTCCTGCTTGCCCCAGCAGGGGTTTTCCAGGGACATTCCAGAGTAACCAGGGAGGCAGAGTGACCCAACACTGAGCTTTTGCCATAAAACCCACCAAAGGACACCGTGTGTCCAGGAGTGGAGAAAGGTGCTGGGGCTGTTATCCCACACCTCCTCCCACGGGAAGGAAGAGCATCACTGAACAGTCTAAGCTGAGAGGAGTCCAACCAGCCAGCCAAGGACTTGGACTCACAAGCACATAGCAACTGCTCAGAGATTAGTTAGCACAGTCTAGCCCAGCTCAAAACACAAGTCCACGCTGACCTACCCTTCCCTGTGAAGCCCACAGCTCCCCAAAGAGCAGTGCAGAGCACTCCTGTGGGCTGCAAAGCCTCTGAGCACAGCGGAGGACACAGGGGCAGAGAGGCCGTGTCAGTGGCTGCTCCTCGGGAAGCACCACTGCTTGGTGGATGCTTTTGACCTCTCTTTAAAAGCCCCTTGAACCCTCAGGTTATGTTTCCCTTGGCACAGAAAGGCCCAACTCTTCTGCTGAGGGTGCCACATGAAGCCCAGGCAAGGCTTAAGGTGTCTTAGGGGTGCTGGCACGCAGTACCACACCCCCTCCTGAGCTCCCCAGCTATGCTGTGCAGACAGGATGGAGTTTTCCCCTTCCTTACACAAACTTGGGATCTCCTTTCAGCCATTGCTCTTCTCTTTTTTTTTTTTTTGTATTGATTTTTAAAAGGGGGCACTGCGGCTTTAAAGAGCTTCCCAGACTTGCCTTTGTGACCGGAGGAGAGGGTGGGGTGGTGGCGGAGGTGGGGACCCAGAAGAATGAAATAAAGAGAAGTACAACAAAAAGAAGTTAAAAGTGTGAGTGACAAGTTTTCGGCAACAGGCTTCAGCCCCTGTGGGGTCGTTTGGGCGAAGAATGGCTACAAATGAACAAATGAGCTGGATTTTCATGCTTGGTGGACGGTGAATGAATAAGCATCTTTTAAAACCCTATCAGGAACTCTTTGGATTGTCATTATAGCTGGGAGGAGCGAGGGGGGGAAAGGCAGACTTTTGAAGGCTGATCATGTGAAAGAATCCCGATTCTTCGCCTTTTCTCTGCCGGCAGGCACGGCTACACCGAAACGTGCGGCAGCAGCCAAGCATCCTGCCGTGGCACAGGAGCACTTCTGGGGGACACTGCAGTGTCCCCCTGCATTTTGGGAGAGGAGAGAGGGGTTCCTTTGCTTGCAGGAGCCCCTCTGGCTCCCAGTGGCGTGGAGGGGACAGGCAGCGGTTTGCAGCCTCCTCCGAGTGTCAGAGGCGGACAATGTGAGAGGGCAGGAAGCAACTCACTTAAAGCCTTATTTAGAGCACACAGTGGAGGCCTGAGGTCAAAGGAATTGCCCTGGGATTATGGGAATCACCTTCATTTTCTCGCCGGCCTTCAGACACGAGGGAGCGGAGCAGGAGCAAGGAGGAGGGGGATGAGTCTGTTGCTGAGGAAAGGACCTGGGTGTGTTTCCCTGGCCCTGACAATGAGCCTGGCCTCTCTGAACCATGCAAATAATTTACAGCCTCTGTTTTCAGCTGTTTGTTATCCTCAATCCCCCATTTTTAACCTTGACTAGAACAGAGCAGCGGCCAGACAGTTGCAGGAGGCTCCACAGCCAGAGTTTGCTGAATACCTGTAAAGCCAGAGTTCAGCAGCCGCAGAGGAGAGGGGAGATTCAGAGCGAGACAGGTATAAAATCTCCTTATTTCTGTAATAAATGATAATATCACATATTCAAAAAAGTGGAATTGTTAAGGATGGAAAAGACCTTTAAAATCATCAAGCCCACCCGATGTTTAGACTGTCTTGTCTAAACAGAAGGAGACCTGAAACTGAATATTGAGGGCATGAAAAAATCAGGTTGCAGTGCCGCATTCTCCCCTGGCTGCGAAAATAAAAGTTGGGTTTCACCTGGCGTGGGATTTCAGCAACCAAAGGTGGCAGGGCCCGGGTTAGGTTGGTTTTCATCCTGTCACCTGTGAGTATGTGAGGGCACAAGCCTGCTCCTCTGAAATGGCCCCGGTGCCAGCAGCCACCTGTTTGTCCCAGATCAGAAAGTCCGGAGGCCATTCCAGCAGCCGCGGTTATAAAAGCCGGGCGCTGGCGCTGGGACAGCCCCGTCAAGAGAAATGAGACCATCATGCACTAAACATAGAGAAAAGATAAATGGAAAAGGAGTCTTTCAGTCTTCATTATCAAGTTTCCATGGGTTTGCCAAAACCATAGCAACCGGTTCAAGCAATGATTAACCTAATAATGTGGAGGCAAAGAAAAAAAAAAAAAATGCATTCAAGCCCCTAAAGAAGTCACTAGTTCTCTAGAGGTAGTAAATCTGCACCCCCCTCCACATCCACCCCCAACCTACAGCCCCACGGCTGGAAGACCAGAAGCATCCTAAGTCTCCAGAAAAAGAGTCGGCAATGCAGTAAAACCCACCGTAGTGAGAGCCTTGTCTGAACACCCATCTTTATGAACTTTTGTAATACCTGCTCTTCACTGGCCTGGTGTGCTCTTCTTGCTCCTTTTCTGTTCACCCCTAACTTCTCTTTTGTCTTTTTTTTTTTTTTTCCCCAAAAAAACCCCTTTTTTTATAACTTTTGCAGATAAGTGAGTGTGTTGTGATCCTCCTCAGCCCCACGGCAAATAGCGAGGGCAATGTGATACCTCCTGTAGGGAGATACCTGAGTGGAGCTGCGCTATCAGGGAAAACATTAAATGATTTTATCACCCAAATAATGACGGTGTTTTCGCCTGTGGCCACACACAGAGGCCTTGGAGCACTTTGCAGACTGTTGGAGTAGGAAAACAATGCACAATTCAGCCAGAAACGGGGGGGGGGGGGGAAGGGGCAGGAATACTATTAGGTCTTTCATTCTGCCTATCTGATCTAGGACACAGATAGATCACGTTCAGGACTACAGGAGTACACACGGAGATAGGCACACACGGCCTTTTCCGAGTCCGCAGCCTTGCCCCATGGCCTGTGTTTCTCCAGCACTGTGGGTTTTTCTCCTCACAGCAGAGAATGGGGAAAGGAGGGGGGCTCTGCATGGATGGGCGGGTCCCAGGGGGCAGCAGAAAGTGCAGATCTCTAAAAAAACTCAAGTAGAAAGTGAGATCTGCTCACCTTGCTTGTTAACACTGGCACCGTGGTGCCCTTGCTCCCTTCTCCCAGGGGTGAGGGACACCTGCAGCTCCTCTCCGTGGGACGCTTTGTTGACCGAGGCTGGACCAAGTGCCCCAGTAAGAGGTCACCGCTTCTCCAAAATCCACCAGACCCCGTGTGTTTTCCGGTCTGCAGTGTCTGGTTAGCACCAGGGCTGGGCGATGCCCCCCACAGCCCACCTGAACGGGCAGCACCCCAGCAGCTCCCGGGAGAGACACATCGGGAGGGGCTCCGCATCACCCGCGTCTGCTCGGGCAGACCCCGAGGGCTGAGCCCCGCCGAGGGAACAACCTCGCCGTGCCCCGCTTCTCCTTCAGCACCATGGCCAGAGCCCGCGGCTCCGGGGCGGGACGGGGCTCCGGAGCCGCTCCGCGCATCGCTCCGTGCTCCCACCGCCCCCAGCGCTGCCCACGGCCCCGGGGCTGCCCCACTCCTGCCCCACGGCCCCGGGGCTGCCCCACTCCTGCCCCACGGCCCCGGGGCTGCCCCACTCCTGCCCCACTCCTGCGCTCCCCACTGCTCAAGGGCTGCCCCACTCCTGAGCTCCCCACGGCCCCGGAGCTGCCCCACTCCCGCCCGCCCCACGGCCCCGGGGAGCGGTGGCAGAGCGCAGGAAGGGGACGGGGAGGGGGAAGGAAGGGGCTCCCCTCGGTTGCCCCCCAATCGGCGGGACGGGGGATGGCGAAGCGGCGAGACAAGGAGTCCGGGATGCCGTACCCGCTCAGGTTCCGCTCTCGCCTCTTTCGTTGCGGTGCGGGAAGGGGAGGTTGTTGGGGGTGGGTTGCGGGGGGAAGAGTTGTTTGTGCGTGCAGCTTTGTTTCCAGTAACCAAATTTCTTTTCTTCTACAAATTGCCTCAATAGCGTCTCTTTGCCGCGGGCAAACGGGCTCAGCTGAGAACAATTAGCATCACAATAGGCTTTTGGCCTCGCGGGCCGCTTTGTCTAGCGGCGGCCGCCCCGCCGGGGCAGCGCGGAGAGGGGAGGCGGCCTGGCCGTAAATCTACCAGCTACAAATTGAGTCCCGGCAGGAGAGGGCCGCAATTCACGCGGCTTCTCTTCTCACCGTGGCATGGGAGGTAGCGTCTTTCCCATCTCCTGCCCTTCTAGCTGGCCTGATGCTTCCCCCCGCCCGCCCCGCTCAGGGCTTCAGGGTCCCGGCTGCTGCCCACGGTCCTGCCCCGGTTAAAGTCACCCCCGGGGGGGATGGGGTCGGCCTGAAGCGAAGCTGCCCCGGGCAGCAGCATCGCTCCAGGTGCCGGAGCGCTGTGCCTCAGGGAAGTCCTCAAAGCGGCCCCGCAGCCGGGCACACCTGGAGACGGTGGGACGGGACCCGCCGCAGCTCTGCGGGAAAAGGCACCTGCAGAGAGAGGCCGGATTTCAATCCCAGCCTGGGCACAGGTGCGGGACCCCGCTGCGCCGCTCTCCATCGCCGCTCCTCCCCCGCAAGGGAGCGACCCCGCACCCGAGGAAGCCCCCGGGGGCCGGCGCTGCCCTCCCCTGGTCCGCGCGGGTTTGAAACTCCCTCGGTGGTAAAAACACGGCGTCGCACAGGTCTGGCCGCGACACGCTTTATTTTTCCTCTTCTTTTTTCTTCCGAAAACCCAAAATACAGCCGCGGGTACAGACAGCTGCATCACCGCTGCTAAAAATACTCTTATATACAAAAATCCGTATACGTTACGAAATATAATCAATAAATACCGATAGCGACAAATTAATATAATTTACCGTTTAACGAGTACAAAACCGTGATTTGATTTTGTCCGCCCGCTCCCGCTGCGCTTTTCAGCCGAGCGGGACGGGGCGGGGAGGGGAGCGAGGCTCCGGCCGTCCCCCGGCGCCCAGCGCGGGGAGCCCCCGCTCTGCCCCGCCGGCTCCTCGAAGGCCACAGGCGGGGGGCCATGGGCCGGCCGGAGGGCTCAGAGGAAGGCGGGGAAGGCGGCGGGGCCGCGGCGCAGGGCGGCGGGCGGCGGGGCCGCGGGGCAGGGCGAGTCCCAGGGCCCGGGGGAGGCGGCGGCGGGGGCTGGCGGCGGCGCGGGGGGCTCGGGCAGGCTCTGCTCGGCCAGGCGGAGGCTCTGCGTGAGCGCCCAAATGTAGTTGTGGGCGAAGCGGAGCGTCTCGATCTTGGTGAGCTTGGCGTCGTCGGGGAAGGTGGGCAGGACGCTGCGGAGCGCGTCCAGGGCGGAGTTGAGGTGGTGCATGCGGTTCCTCTCCCGGTCGTTCGCCTTCATGCGCCGGCTCCTCTTCTGCTTGCTGAGCAAGCCCTCGTTCCTCGCCTTGCCGCGGCCCCTCCGAGCCTTCCCCTTCCTGCGGGCGGCCGCGTCCCGCGGGGCCAGGGCGGTGCGGCCCGGGGAGGCTCCCCGGCTGCCCGTGGAGCCCCCGCCGGCCGCCGAGGAAGGGTCCTCGGCTCCACCGAAATACGGCTGTCCTTCGTCCGGCGAGCGGTCGCTCTGCGGGGCCATCCTGAGGAGCCAACCCCGCACCGGCCGGCCCGGGAGAGCCCTGTCCCCCGCGGCTGTGTGCGCTGAGCCCGGCCGAGGTGCGGGGCAGAAATGCGGGGCAGAAATGCGCCTCTGGCTGCGCTCTCTGCGCCGCTCCCCCGAGTGCGGGCAGGAGAGCTTGTGCCGCCGGCACACGACTGCAGTTAAGCCCCTATATATAGGGCAGGCAGACAATGGGGATTTCCCGGCCGGGCGGCGTGTGCGCCCCCCCGCCCGCACCCACCCCTTGGCACGCTTTTATCTTATCAGCCCGACGGGAGCGTGCCGGCCCAGCACCGCCCGCTGCCCCGGCCCCGCCACGCCAGACCCCGCCGGCTTCCACGCCGCGTCCTGCCGCCCCGGGACCCCCGCCCCTGCCCGCCAGCCCTCCCCGGGACGGGACCCCCGGGCCGAGCCGCCGACCCCGCCCGGGGGGAGCTGCACCACGGCCGGGGTTGCCGCGCTCTCCGGGGCCCCTCCGGGCTGCAAAGGGGGTCGGGGAGGGGTAAAGGGTCCCCGCGGTGACAGAGGGCTCCCCAGCACTCGGCTGCGGAACGCGGGGAAGCGCCGGGTCCCCGGAGCGGCCGAGGAGGCACCGCCGGGCCAGGCGATGTCTCCTCCGGTGCCAGACGTGAGGGTCCACCCGGCACCATTCCGCCACAGCCACAGCCACTTCCCTCTGCTCCGGCACAGCTGGGCACTCCCGACACATCCCCTCCGATCCCGGACGGGAGCGAGGGGACCCCGCCGCCTCCCGTCACCCTCCTCCTCGCCCCTGCAGCGCCAGGAACATCCCCGGAGCTGTGGGCGCTGCGCTGCGGGCTGCGAGCGCCAGCACGGGAGGGGACAGAACGCCGTTTTCCACCCCCAACACGCGCATTGGCTTTGCCCCCACAAGGGAAACGGAGGCTGGATCCCTCGGGGGAAGGGCCCTCCCGAGGCCCGAGGCCACCCCGGCCCCGTCTGCCCGGCGCCGGGCCCGGGGGCGGCCGCGCTGCCGCCGGAGCTCGGTGCGCAAAACGTGCCGGGGACTTTTGCGCACCGGCTCGGGCGGGCGGCGGGGAGCGGCCCGGGCCCCGGGCATCTTTCCCCGGCGGAGGGCGAGAGACCGGGAGTAGCGGGGCCGGGCTCCCCCTGCACGGCACGACGCCCCCGGGGGTGCGGGCAGGGCCGCCGGGAGGGTGCAGCCCCGGCGGGGCGAGAGTCCCCCCTCTCCTTCACCAAAGCGGCGCGGCGGATCCCGGTCGGGGATCCCTGTGCCGGCAGCGGCCGGAGCGGCCCCGTTGGGCCGCGGCGGGGCGGGGGGCAGCTCCCCATGGCCGGCCCGGCCCCCGGCCCCACGGGCCGGCCCCGGGAGGAGCGATGCGCGGCGGTGTGGGGCTGTGCGCGCTGCCCGTCCAGGAGCGCGGTGCGGCGGGCGGACAGCCCCGCTGCGAGGGCGGGGGAGCCTGCCGAGGGGGGCCGGCCACCGCCGCGGCTCGGGCGCCCCTTCTCGAGGGGCGGCTCGGAGGGCAGCGGAGGATGAATAGGAAGGGCCCGGCGGGGTTGGGTTTTTTTTTTTTTGTGCCTGTGCAATTGGATGACAAAAAAATCTGGCGAGCGTGTTTCCAAGCCTCAGACTGCCCACTTCAAACGTCCTTCAAACAAAAGCTGAAGAGGAAAAGAAAGCCCCACCTGGTACCGCTGTTTGCTAAAATAATAATAAATAGATTTCGTTTAATAAATAATTACAAGAGATTGTAAAGTGGAGTACTTTGGGAAGCATTAATCATGGGGCTGGGGGCAGACATCACCTGCTGGCAAACAAGACAACTTTATTGTTAAATCACCTTCCCACTGCCACTTTCCGATAACTCCCTCCCGTCGCCACAAAGCCCGGCCGGGGATGTTTACTCATAGTTAGCATAACAAGCACCATATTACCACGAACGTGATAAAAACCTGCGGGGGCACCGCTGCGGGCTCCTGCTCACACCTGGCCGGGCCGCCCGGTGCGGAGCTGGCACCCAACGGCCCTTCCAGGAGGGGCCCTGCCGCCGTTTACATTGGCCTGGTTTATGCTGCTTTATAACAGCTTTACTGCAATCCCTATCTCCCGGCCCTATTTGTCTTATTTTATTGAAAACATATGGTAACCAGAGCGGCCCCGGCGCATCCCTCGCCTGCCAGGCGTCGGGAACGTTTGGCGAGCCGGAGCTCGGCCGCAGCCCGCCCGCCCGCCCGCCGGGGGCTGTTTGCTCGGGAGAGGGGAGGACAGATAAGGCTGGGCCCGCTCTCCATCCTGGGGGTGACCACAGGCTCCGGGGGCCGCCGGCCGCTCCGCGCCCTCCGCCCACCCCGGGGCCACCGGTGCGCTCCGGCGGGGCCGGCGATGCGGCGGCGGGAGCGGCGGGCGCACGGCGGAGACACCTGGCCCGGGGGCCGGCCCGTGCCTCCCCCGCTCCCTCCGGCCGGGCTGCTCAGGAGGTACCGTGATTTGCGCTGCCATATGTCGGGCGGGTCGGCGGAGCAGCTGCTGCCCCGGCCCTACCTACCCGGCTCATAATACCTGGGAGCCTCAGCCCCGCGTCCCCCTTTGAGAGGGCAGCGCGGCGGGGCCGGGCCCGCGCCGCTGTTTTGTGACTTTATTGTGGCAGACAGATGCACGCCGGCCCCTCCTGCCCCTCGCCCCGGTGCGAGCGCGCTGCTCGGGACACAAGGAGCACAGATGCCAGGCGCAAGGTGCACCAGATGCCCCCCTTTGTGAATCCAAACAATATTTCTCCCTTCCTCCCCCCCCCCCCGCTCCTCCTTTTCCTACCAGACTGGGAGAAGAAGAGGCGCAAAAAGAAATTTATATGTATGTATTTTTTTAAGAAAACCCGAAGTGGAGAGGAAAGGCGAGCCCCGGCGAGAGGCGGCTGGAGCGCGTTCCCCGGAGCCGCCCGACGGAGCGCACGGGCGGGCGCAGCGGGGAGGGAATCGCCGCGGGCAGGGACCAGGAATGCCCGCCGGGACAGAAGGAGCCGCCTCGGGAAGTCCTTCAGTACCTCCCGAGCGCTGACCTGGACACGACAGAGCACGGTCTGTCCCTTCCATGGGCAGCTGAGGGGTGGGAGCTCCAGAGCGAGCCGATGTGAGCAGTACTCAGCACCTGCTGTCAGCACCCAAGTGTCGCTTGGGGCCACAAAAATGCTCCAAGGGATGGGAGAACCTCTGCTACGAGACAACCTGAGAGAGCTGGGGGTGTCCAGCCTGGAGAAGGGAAAGCTTCGGGGAGACCTTAGAGATTCTTCCAGTGCCTAAAGGAGCTCAGAGAGAACCGGAGAGGGACTTGGGACAAGGGCATGGAGTTCCAGAACAAGGGGGAATGGCTTCACACTGACAAAGGGCAGAGTTAAACGGGATATTGGGAGGGAATTCTTCACCGTGGGGGTAATGAGGACCTGGCACAGGTTGCACAGAGAAGCTGGGGCTGCCCCATCCCTGGAAGTGTCCAAGGCCAAGTTGGACAGGGCTTGGAGCAGCCTGGGATAGTGGATGGCATCCTTGCCCATGGCAGCAGGGAGTGGAGAAGGATGGCTTTTAATATTCCTTCAAATAATTCTATGATTCTGTGCAAGGAGAAATAAGCCCAGGGATAAGGGATGCTGTCACTTCACCAGAAGAGGAGAAGCCCTGATAGAAAGCCCGAGGGTTTTCAGTGTGCAATCCCACTCTACAACAAACCTCTCTCCGTGCTCACGTGCCCTCAAAACAGCCAGAGAGGAGATGGCTTCATGAGGCTGCAAGAGCAGACAGCTGTTCTGGAGACATTCTGGATCAGAAGGCAACAGTCCTTAGTGTAGAAAAAACCTGGATTATCTCTGGATAGAAAAGAGGAAAGGAAAAGAAATACCGTGGAGAGGAAAGGCAGGGAATAAATGCCAAGTACTACAGGATCAGTTGTGTACTGGTCTGTGATGCCTACAGGTGGGTCCTGTGAAACTTGTGACCTTTATTCAACCATCCAAGCATCTCCCCAGCCAGAGAAGGATGGTTCTCACTTCTCTGGGAGCCAGTCTCCTCCTGTCATTCCCAGCTCTTCCAGGCTCGCTCCCCTCCCCATTTGTGGCGAGTGGCTCCTTGCCCCAGCCCTTCTCACCTTCGCCAGAAACAAAGGGTTTCTCCTCCACCCTGTTGCCAGCCTGGGCAGATTACACATCTCCTTCACTTAGGTTTTCCAAGTTCCTTAAATTTTACACCACTTTTCTGGTGAGCTCTGACAGAATCCAGCAGCCACAGCAGCACTCAGACCAGTGGTCAATTTACCAGGCACCATTTGGGCAACACAGACTTGAGGCTTCAATATTCGTTTGCATCAACTCTCCTTTGGCCACCAGTGAATAATGACAGCCCATGGACATGCTGAGCTCAGACTGCACCTTCCTGACCAGCCCTTCATTCCTATAAGGATAAAAATACAACTTCTGGCATTTTGATGCATGATGGGGTGAGAAGCACAGCAAATCGGTCATGTGGGCTCTCTCTGAAACTCCTCACTCACAACTGCCCATCAAACAGACAAATGGTCCTTAATGGCCCCCCAAAAATAATTAGAGATGTGTTTTCCTCTCTTGATTTAGAGGCTCCACCGGTCAGACTTTGATCACACCAGAATCCACCAGAGCTGCCTTTTGAGAAGTAAAAAGAAAAAACTTGCCAAAAACCAGGAGTTTTGAAGGAAATTCCCTGCCCAGTCTGGAAAGAAAGCTCAGAGATGCCCTGATGGACTCACACACCACTCACCCCTCTACAGATCTTCTTCAAAGCCCTCAAAGCGAGACAGAGCGAGATGGGGGGATTTTAACCCTTTCTTTGCCGACTGAATTTGGTGCCAGGTCGCTGCCACCACCGAGAGAAGTGCTCGGTGTGGTGCAGGGCTCACTGCTCGAGCCAAACCCCCGCTGCCAGCAGGGATGCGACTCAAACGTGTGGCGTGGATGTTTTCCCACTGGCCATGCCACCCACAGCTGGCACCCTGCAGCGCTGTGATGACTGACCCACAGGGTTTAATGCACTTGTAGTCCCCACACTCCTGGTGCATGACCCTGGTGCAGCCCTGTGCCAGCACGGGCTCTTCTCCTCGCAGCCTCGGGAAGCATCACCCCTTCCTCTGCTCTGGTTTTGCCATTCCCTTGCTCCCTTCCCCACATCTTTACATCCTTCTTCTGCTACATCCTGTCCCACCACAGCTTTCCCCAGCCTTTCCTGCCCATCTGCACCCACCCCTTGCTGGTACCCCTCTCCCAACCCTTCATCCAGCACTGGGCTCCATCTGCCAGACTCCTCTGAATTGGAGCCTTCTCCTGTCCTGCACCGCTGCAGGGCTGAGTAGAAGATTTTATATCCAGATGGGACCATCTGCTCCCCCAAGTCCAGGTGAATAACAAACCTGGGGAGCCCACGAGCAGCACAGCCCCTCCTGCTAGCCCACGGCAGGACCTCTGTGAAGCTGAGCCTGACTCCTGGATCTCGATAAAAAAATCATGTATTTGCAACAAATTAAAAAAAAATTAATAATATATAATATTATTAATAGTATTATTATTAATATAATATATTATTATATATAAAAATGATACTAAAAATAAAAATTAATAATGTTGATAAGTAGAATAATTATAATAATCATTATAATAAAATAAAATTTTATTTTATGAATATTATATAAAATATATTTATAAATATTTATAAATATTACTATAATAATATAATAATAATAATAATAATAATAATAATAATAATAATAATAATAATAATAATAATAATAATAATAATAATAATAATAATAATAATAATAATAATTCACACAAACCGCAGTGGCAATGCAGCAGTTTAGCTGCAGCCCAGCTCTCCAAGGCAGGTTACCGCCGGCCTGTGTGTGTGTGATTTTTTGGTGAGCCACAATTTAAGCTGGTGCCAACAGGTTGCGGTGGGAGGGAGGCGAGGATCTCAAGGCAGGTAACAGCGGGGACACCTCGAAGCCACCTGCGTGCTGCCAGAGCATTTTGTCACCATCTGCCCCAGCTGCGGGGAGGGGAGCAGGACCTGCCCTGCTCAGGTCCAGCTCATGTCCTAAAGGGTCCCGGCATCTTCCTGGCTTTTATCGGCACCCTCATGGTTCTCCTTCGCTGTCAGCCATCCAGCCCCGGTTCCCCGCAGCGTTTTTTGGGGTCTCGGACTCCAGCAAAGCCCCGCTGCTCAGGGATGCATTATCTGCCGTCCTCTCATCATCTGACATCCCTCAGTCCGGGGGGCTTCGCCTCCCTCCCCCAGCTCTTCACAGCAATCCCCACCATTTTCCACCATCATTTAAGTTTCTGAAGTAATTTCTTTTTTCTTTTTTTTGTCCTTTTTTTTTTTTTTTTTTTTATTTTAAAAGCAAACCATCTACCATATGTTCTCCCCTGAAAGGGGCAATTGTTAACAGATCATTAAAACACCGTGGCGAGTGCTCTGAGATTCCTTCCCTCGGTCTTACGCATTATCCCGTCTCTGTCACCCTTTCAATGCGGCTTTGAGGGCTCTGCTTTTCTAACTTCCTTCTTGGGGGGGGGGGGGGGTTGGAAAAATAAAAAAAGAAGAGAGAAAGAGCCACTAAAATGACCCTCTTCACAGCTCTCCTCCTTGCTTTTCAATGTCAGCAATAATTGGGGTGGGGGGCTGGCGTGCCGCTGCTGCTGTCGCCGGGCTGGGGGTGGCAGGGCCACATCCTGCCCCTCTCAGAAGGTTCCAGGCTTGGGATGGAAGGATCAGGGGTGACAGGGGTGCTGCTGACAGCCTCTCCTCCCACTGCTGGCCTCACGGGAGGCTCAAGCATCCCCCCCGTTCCTGGGATGGGGCTGTGGGCTGACCCCACACGTGTGCTGGGCCAGGACAGCTCCTCAGAGACCTCAGCATTCCCTCGGGTGCATCAGGCGCTTTCAGAGGCACAAATGCATTTTTTTGTGGAAAGAAGCTAACAGCTGAGCCCCGAGATGGAGCTCGGATATTTCTCCTCCCTTTCCTTGAGAACTAAAACTATTTTAGGAAATATCAAGTGATGGGAAGCTGGAGACCACCAGGGGATGGACCTGCCTTGGGTTGAGGGACATTTCCTGCAGGCTCTGTACTCTTGTGATCAGGAGGGACAAGGCTTTTGGAACTCACACAGAAGTTCCCTACCTGCATCTCCTCCCCTTCTGCCATGGATTTGGCCATTTTTCCAGAGGGCTGGACTCACCCAGCCAAGCTCCAGGCACAGCTTGCACCTCTGCTCCACCTTTCCCAGCAACCAGCACGAGGCCCTGTGAATTTTCACTTCCCAATGAAGTGCTGCACAGGGCCCAGAGAGAGCACAAAACCCCGCTGGGAAAGAGGGGGAGAGGCAGCTGTCCCAGAAAAACCCAGCAATGTTTGAATAAAAACCCACAGAAACCTCAAAGCCCTGCACACAGACTTCTCCAAGAACCAATACCCCGCAGCAGCTTTGCCAGGGCCTGCATGGAGCTCCAGGAGCCTCAGAGGGCTCCATTCCCCCTGGCTCCTGCCCTTCAGCCAGCAGGTTTCCCCCCAGGATTCTATGTTTATTTTCACTCGGGAAGATGTGACCTCAAGCTGGAGGAGGCAGGGCTGCTCTGCTTTGCTCCAGCCCTGAGCGGGTCCCAGCACAGAGCCCCTGAGTGTACTGGGAGCACTGGGAACACTGGGAACACTGGTGCCAGGAGCTCCTTCTGCTTGCCCAGGCAAAACCTCCCATCCCAGAAGCCCTGGTGCTGACCCACAAGGAATGTCCAAGCACTGAGATGGGGCTGGGATCAGAAAACCAGCACCCGAATGCCCAAAAGGATGCGGCTTTGTCCTGGTGTGCACATCCCAGGCAAGTCAGGCTCCTCTCTTCTCTTTCAGCGCTTCATCAAGGACAAAACTTCCCACAGGAAAAAAAGAAAAGGTCCTCCTTCAAAGGAGCAGGCTGGGAACACACGGGATTCCCACTTTCCTCAGGGCATTTAACAGCTGCCTTTGCCCAGGGCTCTGAACGCTGCTGCGGGGCAAAATCTTATCCCTTCGAGCTGCAGAGACAGACTTCAGGCCAGCAGCTGAATCCAAAGCCAAGCAGAATTTCCATCCCGAGTGCACAAGCAGATGGAGCCCTGTCAGTTTTGGGCAGCCCGATGCAGTGAATGTGATTTTTGAGACAGCAGCGCTGCTCTCCCACCACAGATGAAGATGCTGCCCTCTCCCCCCGAGGCACAGACATTGAGTGAGGATGCAAAGCCAAAGCAGCTCCCCGGTGCTCCTGTGCTCGAGGTGATGTCCTGGTGTTCCTGTGCTCGAGGTGATGTCCCTGGTGCTCCTGTGCTCAAGGTGATGTCCCTGGTGCTCCTGTGCTCGAGGTGATGTCCCTGGTGCTCCTGTGCTCAAGGTGATGTCCCTGGTGCTCCTGTGCTCGAGGTGATGTCCCTGGTGTTCCTGTGCTCGAGGTGATGTCCCTGGTGCTCCTGTGCTCGAGGTGATGTCCCTGGTGCTCCTGTGCTCAAGGTGATGTCCCTGGTGTTCCTGTGCTCGAGGTGATCTCCCTGGTGTTCCTGTGCTCGAGGTGATGTCCTGGTGTTCCTGTGCTCGAGGTGATGTCCCTGGTGATCCCGTGCTCGAGGTGATCTCCCTGGTGTTCCTGTGCTCGAGGTGATGTCCCTGGTGTTCCTGTGCTCGAGGTGATGTCCCTGGTGTTCCTGTGCTCGAGGTGATGTCCCTGGTGTTCCTGTGCCCGAGGTGATGTCCCTGGTGATCCTGTGCTCGAGGTGATGTCCCTGGTGTTCCTGTGCTCGAGGTGATGTCCCTGGTGTTCCTGTGCCCGAGGTGATGTCCCTGGTGATCCTGTGCTCGAGGTGATGTCCCTGGTGATCCCGTGCTCGAGGTGATCTCCCTGGTGCTCCTGTGCTCGAGGTGATGTCCTGGTGTTCCTGTGCTCGAGGTGATGTCCCTGGTGCTCCTGTGCTCGAGGTGATGTCCCTGGTGCTCCTGTGCTCGAGGTGATCTCCCTGGCCCGGCACAGCCCACAGGATCCCGGTGAGCACCTGCCCTCTGCAGTCCAACACCCAGCACATCATTTCTTCCCAAAAACCAATTCCTGAACCCGCACAGGAACCTTGGAAAAACCAGAAAAGTGGTGAACGCTGGGAAGCCCTAGTGAAGAAAAAGAGAAAAAAAACTACAACTTTTAGCTAAATAGTTTTCACACTGATTATTTTTCCCTGTCAGGGGGAAATCAGCTGATTTCACCTCTGAGGAATGAAGGTGAAGCTGTAACCAGCAGCTGCCTCAGGAACAGATGACAATCCCTGTGGAGCTATACAGGGCTTTCTTTGGAAGCTGTGCCTGCAAAAAGAAGCTTCAGGGGAAAGGGCCACTGAAGAAACCCCCGGTGCCGTGTGGACACAGCGATTTAATTCCCAATTTAGTAATTAATCAGTATGTAATTAGTGCCCTGCGGTGTGTGGCGTGTCCACACCAGCAGAGGGAGATCTGCTCGGCGTTTCTCCTCCGGATCTGCGCTAAATTCAAGGTTTTCACCAAGCAGCAGACACAGCAGGGACTTCACACGATGCTCCAGCCAGGCTCGCCCAGGTTGGTGTGCCAAGGCTGTGCCCTCATGGAACAGAGAGATAAATCTCTTTTTCTGAATGGTGATGGAGGGCAGCTCACACTTGTCAGAGCGCTTTGAAATCACACGCACAGAATAATCCACAGTTCTGGGAATTTGTGGTGTTGTCTCAGTCTTTTAAGGAGCAGCCAAGGAGAATTTTCTTCGATCAGGTTAAAGGATGCATCTGTGAGGAGCAGCCCAGCTGTGGCTGCTCCTGCCAGGAGGACTGGGATTAAATTAGATCAGCATTCTTCTCCCATCTGAAGACAATTTTCCCATCAGCTCTCTGGAGAAGGCAGCTGAGCAGAGAATTGCTGCATCTCTCTCCTGCAGCCACCTCCCAATAGGCATCATCCCTCCCTCCAGTCACCATGAAGCCAAGAGCCAATTCCCTCAGATCCTAGGGAATGGGAAGGGTCAATAGCTTTTGAATCAATCATTTATTAAACAAAATCACACAGGGTTTACTTTGTGGTTATCAGGTTGACATCTCTCCCACCCAAACACTGTGAATGACCTCGGGGATGGCTGAGAATTCAGCACAGCCCACAGATTTCCTTCTTAAGGGATAACTGCTCTCCTGTATCCCAAAATACTCTCCCCATTTCATTTAAACCACCTGAAGTTTAACCTTGCTTCTGCCACCTCCCTGTTTCTGGGCTAGCTCGTATTTCACACCACCCCCACATTTAAAAGGCACTATTATTAGAAAAAGAAAAAAAAAAATTACTTTTGTCATTCCCTTTTTCATTCCCACCTTCCCAGCCCAGTCTCTGCTACAAACCAACTTCAGTTTCCCCATCCTCCCCCAGCTCCCCCTTCCTCTCCTGGCACACAAATCCACCCTTAAAACACACCTTGCTTCTTAACTTACCACAACACGTTATTCAAGAAAGAGACCAGGAAAACTGAGGTGACAAGGAGCAATTAAAAAAGTGGTAGCCATGTGCAGGGCCCAACCCTAGAGTGTGCTGTGTAGGCTGGAGCAGGATTTCTCTCCCTAGAAACCACCAGGAACACTGAAGAACTGCATGAGTCCTTTTTTGGCTCCTGGAAATGCATGAAGTTTGCTCAGAAATCCTTGGTGAAGGCAGAGAGTTAAGCAGAGAATGCTGAGTTTTTGAAGAAAGCAGAAAAAAATGTCCAGGACAAGGAAAAAAAAATGTTTTTGAAAAAAAACAGCAACAAAAAGCAGCAAGGAGGAAATAATATCAGATGTTGCCCTGTTTTTCCTCAGTGGAGTGTTCTGAAAAGCAGAGATTTCCATTCAGGATATAAACCTGCTTTATTCTCATCCTGACTTTGATTTAATTGAAACATGATAATTAGGTTTTGCATTTTGCCTGCAGGCCTGGCTGGGGCTGGAGAGACTGCAGAGAAATGCTCAGGACAAAGGAACTCCAACAAAAACCCCCAGAGCTCTTGGTGGACTAAGAGAAGCAAGGGAGGCACAGATGTTCAGTGACTCTCCAAAACCCCAGGCAGGCAGCACCCAAGCCAGAATCACAGCTCCTGCCACTTCTACCTTTTGATTCAGCATTGGAGGGACAGCCTTAACTCACATGAGAAAATAAAAGTAATTTAACACAAAACCCACGTGCTTTATTTTAAGAAAAACAACTCATTGTTTTTATTTTGACAGTAAATTTTAGAAACATCTTGAAATACAGAACTCCAAAAAAATATAAAGTCTTAAATCACCTAGTTAATTTACTAAAGGGGGGAAAAATACTGTACATCCAAGACTCAAACATCCTCTAAGTTTATACAAAAGCCAGACAGTAACAAACAGCATTAAAAAATAGATCAAGCATTACCTGACTGATCTGACATTGGCATTTGCCCCGTTATTAAAAGGCACAGAAGACTGAGCAATGAAAGCGATCAGCATCACATCCATTATTGTCAGTAAATTCATCATGATTAGCATAAAACCCCGTTATCAAACACATGTTCCACATTCACCCTGTGGATCAGTAAGAAATCTCTCAGGAAGCAGTGAGAAAACAAAGACAAAGAGGACAAAAAACTTAAATACAACACCCCGGGACGCAAAGACGCTTCCTAGAAATCGACGTTCAAATCTGCTCCGGTTCATTTCTGGCTGCCTCATCACTCAGCAATCACTCAGAAGGAGATTTAATGATCCACAGGAGATTTAATGATCCACAGATCACAGATCCACAGGAGATTTAATGATCCACAGATCCACAGGGGGTTTAATGCACCCTCCGGTCCCGTCGGCAGCGTGGGGCCGCTCCGATGCATCCCAGGTCACCGGAACCGGCTGCTTCACCACCCCCACAGTCTGCAGCAGCCAGCAGGGACCAAAGCTGCTGGGTTTGCCTGGTTTCAGCTGCGTTTTGGGTTCCCCAAGTCACCCTGGGTAACACATGCAGCAGCCGGCTCCGGCAAACTCGGGGGCGGCTCTGTGGCGCGCGTCTCCGAACAGGCTCTCGCTCAGCTTGTGCTCCGTGATGATGTCCTCCACACGGGTGATGTACAGCAGGGACAGCAGCACCCCCAGGAACTGCCAAAACAAGGCAGCTTATCCCACTGGAGAGTTGTCACAGCTAAGGGAGGACCCCCCCCTCAAAAAAAACCCCAAAAAACAAACCCCCCCCAAGCAAAAGCGAATTAGCAAACCCTACACAGCGATGCTCCTAAATTACCTCAGTGCCACCTCAGCTCGTCAGCTACACTAAATTCCAAAAGAAAACGATGATTGCAGTGGAAGGAGATTTCCCACACCAACAAATCCTGTCAGGAGCACAGCGTCCCTCTCTTACCTGGGGCAGCAATATGCCGAGCAGCACGCCAGCCATGATGCTGTAGTTGTCCAAAAACCAAATGAGCACAGCATTGGTGCACCCTCGGACGTAGATAACGTTCTGAACGCTCAGGCGCTGCAAAACACCAGAGCCAGGGCTCAGCAGGCAGCTCCAGTGGGCTGTGACACATGAGGCAACCCCAAAACTCAGCCAGGCAGGCTTGGTTTGCCTTCCCACCTCTATAAACCCACGGAGTTTTAGCAAAGAGCTCAGCAGTAACTCTTCCAATCTGCTGTGAAGCTGCTCCTCACCTCAACAAATTGTTTTGCAAAAGTTATTCCACACCTGAGTGAGGAATAATAATAATAATAATAATAATAATAATAATAATAATAATAATAATAATAATAATAATAATAATAGTAATACAATAACAACAATAATAACAACTAATAATAATAGTAAAACAATAACAATAATAACAGCAACAATAATAATAAAATAACAACAACAAACAACAACAACAACAACAACAATAATAATAATAATAATAATAATAATAATAATAATAATAATAATAATAATAATAATAATAATAATAATAATAATTTCCTTGTCTTAAACCTGCTGGTTGCAGCTATTTTTCAATAAGAAATGCATCCAAATCTCATTCAAGACCACTTGTAAAGCAGAGAAGCCTCTCCTCTTTTTCAACGCTTCCATGCTGAAAATCCAGCAGTGGAAAAATACAAATTGAGGAGCAAGTGCTTTGCAAAAAGACCCCAAAAGAGGATAGGAACAAGAGGATTTTGGATTCAGTCCTGCAAGCTGTGCTGCTCTGTGACCCCCAGCCCATAATTTAGAAAGCACTTGAGGCTGCAGAGGGTCCTAAGTGGATGAATGAAGTTAAGCAGATGCTGAAGTGCTCCCTGGGGCCTTCAGGTGATTAAGCCACAAATCAATGAATCTAAATGGAGACAAATTGTATTTAAAGGTAACCTGTAATCCCAAAAACCAACAACCGAGGCCGGCATTGTGCTCCAAGTGCCTTAAATGAGCTGGGGAGAGGAGCTTTTCCAGACCAGCCCCCGCCCTGCCTCATCCCAGCGCTCCAAAGCCGGGAGTGGAGAACTCAGGACACATCCAATTACTGATTTCCCTTCTTAATCACTCTGCAATTACTGCCTTGAGCTGGCAGCTTCTCCTCTGGAGTCACTGGGGCTGTTCCCGAAAGGAAAGGCAGAAGGAGGAGGCCCCATCCCACTCCTGGACCAGGGAAGTCCCACTGCTCTTCCAGAAATACTATCACAGGCTTTAAAATAAAACACCCACTCCTGGGATATAAAATACTTAGCTAAGCTGGCTTTTATCAATGCCAATTTTACTCAGTGAGAAACTCTAGCTTTTAAGTACTAAAAGCTTTCCCCAGCTCGAGGCACTGCTTCAGATTTTGAAAGCAGCTTTTTGAGGGTTAATTGTGCAATTAGCTTGGGGAAGTTGTCAACAAACAAGGAATCCTAGAAAATGCAAAGAAGGGAAGAAACAAAAATCAAACAAGATTAGTTTTTCCTCATATATGAAAATTATTCCAGGAAAAAAGAACCATTTAAATTGCCAATTTAACTTCCTGGCAGATTAAAAAACCAGCACACAGAAAAAACACTTTTGTAACAGATCAACAAAAAAAAAAACCACAGAGAAGCAGCACCCTCTGCCATGACAGGGTGGTCACTGGCTACGTTACCTCTTGGTCAATGGTTTTGTATCCACACATAGTGTTGATAATGTCTGTCTGAAAAGAAAACAAGAAATATGAATTGCAGCAGGAAATGAAAATCACAAATATATTCTTTTTACTCTGTGTTCACCCAGCTCACGTGAAAACAACGACAGGTTTATTTCCCAGTCCAACACCAGTTTTATCCCAGCAGCCCCAGGGTCAGATTTAGTTAGATTTTAGAGGAATGAGTATTGTCAGTGTGTCACAAGACACTGAAACCATTTCTATCCAAAAAACCAGGGTGGCACAGAGCTGTGTGACACAGCTGTTTCCACAGCTGGATTTCCTTTTAAAGCCTTAATAACACACCTTATTACTAAAACCAGGGGTTAACAGAGCCTTCATGCCAAGACAATGACAAATTTAAGCTCAGAAATATCTTCAGTTTCAAATAACTTCCATAATTGAAGGTTTCTTACAAGATTAAGCTCATTATGATATTCACACAACACCATTATATACTGAATATAAAACCTTAAAACCTGTATATTTAAAAGAGACTGAGGGCTTGCCCTCACCACAGATTATTAATGCATTTTCTGTAGCCATGTCATGCCTTTTGTGGGTTCCAAGGTTCTACCTTGAAAGCCTGGAAAAGCCAGCCTGGAAAAATACTCTCCTTCATTTAAAAATCATCCCATGTAAAAACCCACTGGCATCAAAGGAAATAGAAAATAGAGACAAAGACATGGAGGGAAAATGGGAAGTTTTTAAGCCCCCCAAAAAGCTGGGCTCTCACCTTGAACACACAGCTGGCTGACAAACAAGGTTCAGCACATTCCCAGAAGAAAAAGCTCGGACTATTCCACAGGGCTGTTGGGAAACCGTGTGGGGCACCCATCTGCCAACCACAGCTCACAAATACACTTGGAAATCAGCAGCAGTATCAGGCAGCAGCGTGTTGTGCTGCCTGTGAGAGATTTCATGTTCCCAAAACCGCTGAAGCCTGAGCAGCTGACACGTGGTCACTCCCAAAATACGTGACCACAAGGAACGCAGCCCCCTCGTTGAACTGGAAACGCAGAATTTACTAACAGGACGCCGTGGCATAAGCACAGATAAATGCATTTGGAACAGAGGTTTACAGGCATTTGGGACTGATTTCTACCTGCTACACTAGTGTAAGTCTTAAATAAATAATTTGACTTAGACATAGTTCCTTTAGACCCTCTCCAGTAGGAGCTGGCTGGTGTTAGCTGGAGGTTTTTACAGAGGATCAGAACCCAGGCACCGACATTAGCGGGAGTTTTCCATGACTACAAAGCCAATGAGTAATCACAAACCATATCTGTAGCTTTCCAGGACAGAAACCAGCCTGTATTTGGAAGGATTTGTCAAACAGACGAGATTGATGCCTCTTGTGGTCGGTTTTTTCCCCGAGGCAGCCGTGCACAGCCCCGGTGCTGGTGTTACCCTGCCTCGAGCACAGCAACAGCATCTCCCCGCTGCAGAGCCACCAGCCCTCACCTGGATGAGCCACACTTCCATCTGGGGCTTCTCCCTGCCTTTCCATTTATTGCCCTGGGTTTATGGGCTACAAGCAGCCTAATCCCACCCCTCCCCAGCTGCCAGTGTAGCACAGGGAGAATATACTCCTTGTTTTTCCCTGGAGAAGTTTTTATTTCAGTGCTTTCCCTTTCCTGAAGGCAAAATCCTGAGTTGCTCTGCTCCATCCAGCTGCAGATTCTTGCTCCCAAACACCTAGGACTCAAAGCATGACTGCTCAGCTTTCGTTTCTGAGAATAAATCAAAGCTCATCACAGATTTAAACAGTCTCATTCCCACACACCAAAAATGTGTGAGCACACGTAATAAACACGAAATTATACACATTTCTACAACACCTAGCAGGATACTGACACCACCATTGCATCCATTTTTCCTTTCTTTTAATTGAGCAGCCACACACAAGGCTGAAAGGGCAGCCCAAAGCAGGATATCCACCATGAGTTCTGCTCCTACTCACACCCCATCCCTGTCTCATGTTCAGACCAGAGACCAGAACCCACTGAGGCAGGGACTGCCTGCATTAGAGTAGTTGAGGAATAGCTCTTTATCAGATTCAGCATTACGTGCATCCCTCAAATGAAGAGCAGTGAATCACAGAATTAAATAAAATGTATATTTGCATGAAAAGCAATGCCTGCTCCTAGTGCTGTCAGCACCAGTTATCACCAGTTCAGCACAGAGTGAGAAACTGGTTCAGACTCCAGCCCTTCCAGGATTTTAGAGGCAGGTACTTTTCAAGGCTAGGCTGGGGCAGACCTGCCTGACCCTGTGATCAGTTGCTCACATTTTTGGATTATTCTGGAGATGACAAGGTCGTTCTGTTGGGTTTTTAATTCACACAGCAGCTGGAGCACATCACTCTGACCCCCACCCACAGAAGCCAGCAGGTCCCAGGCTTCCTGGCAAAGCTGGAGCAAAGCAATCCCATGGGAAAACACCACCAGAACTGAATTTTAAGCATGTCTGGTTCATTCAGATTAGTGGAGCTGCCAACATCCCCTCTGGGGCTGGGATGTGGGTCAGTAAAATGGACCACATCTAATCCATTATTTTCTCCCTTTCCAGCTGTCAAGACCCACAGATCCATTAGAGGAGGAAAGGACCCATTTTTCTTCACTTCTTACCCCAGACTTCCTAAAGTCAGGTACCTTTTTAAGCAAACACCAGTGGTTCCAGGACTTACCTTATTTCTGATGCAGCAAGTGTAGGGCACCCCACAGGCCAGTGGTCCTGGAGCTGCACAGTTGTGGTACACATTTTGGGACCAATCTCTATAATCTTCCCCACCACAGCACTTAAACTGCAGAGAAAATAATAATAATAAAAAAAAAGACACAAAACTCAATGATCTTAAAGGTCCTTTCCAACCTAAAGGGTTCTATGATTCCAAAAGGAAAAGGAAAAACACAATTTGTACCTTAAACTCTTTGCACAAGTAGAAAACAAGGTAAGAATAAAACAATTTCAAAAGCCCTGAGCTACCAAAAAATCCTGTCACTTTATCAGCAAGGCATGTATGAATGCATATGATAAACACAATTAAAAAGAATTAAAAGTAGAGCTAAGGGTCCTCTGTCACTCGCTGAACCCAAGGTGCCAGAGCGAAGTGCTCGGTGCTAAGTTCCACCTCCCATCTTTTCTGGGTTGAAAAATTAATCTTTCCAGCTCAGGACATCATTAAACAGTGTTTTTACACTGACTCCATCTTGACCTGTCATCTACCTCTGCAGTTCTTTCAAGGATTACAGCTGCATTTCCAACTGGATCTAAAAGACAAAAGCGTTGCTCTAAGGCATAAATTAATCTCAGCAAAACATTGTGGGTGTAGTTTAGAAGAACTGAAAGCTGGCAAACAAATACTGTAA
The DNA here is from genome assembly GCF_971803275.1 of Cyanistes caeruleus. Lineage (NCBI taxonomy): Eukaryota > Metazoa > Chordata > Aves > Passeriformes > Paridae > Cyanistes > Cyanistes caeruleus. Next base: position 34,868,377 of record NC_141708.1, on the reverse strand, counting down.
GTTCACACTGACTTAATATAAATATTCATTTTATAATTTAAACTAAGGGAAAAGGAGGGGCTCATTTAACCACTAATGTGTACGGTCGCTGTACGTATCCATAATTTTGGGCAGTGCATGGAAAACTTTAAAGCATTATAAAGTCTAATGACAAAATTTCCTCAGGATGGCGTGCTTCTGACAGACTTTCCATGCTAACTTTGTTTTTCAAAGCAGGCTGCCATCTCCATAACGATGTCCTAGAATACATGTATCATTTCCTAAGTCCCTTTTCTTTAATAACCATTACTTAGCGTGGTCACAGACATTGCATGGGCCCTGACATCACATTTCTGAGCACTTTTTGCTTTCTCTACAGTCTCTGAAGTGCATGGCAGAACTCTCCAATAACCCAACAAACACCTCAACAGACCAGCCTTATTAAAAAACATAAAAGAAAAAAGGCTGTGAGTCAAGGCCACGTGCCATTAAGTAATGCCCAGCTGGGTTCACCACAGTTTCTGTAATTTTAATTACAGGTAAATACTCTTCCACTGGTATTTCCTTCCAATAACCACCTTGTTAAAAAGCTCTGTGCTTGCCCTTGAGCAGCCACACAACAGCCCAGGCTGTGGCAGCCCAAATTCTCTTTATCCAAATTTCTCTTTATCCACTGCCTCCTGTTAACAAAAAGTGCTTCTCAATCCCTTGGAGCAGCCAGCAGAAATGCTGAGTGCAAGGCCATGGGTGGAATTTAGGCTGAATTTGTCTGAATCCAGCTGTGGGGCCACTATAAACCCACAGGTTTGTAGGATCTGCCTGTGAGCATTTGAATTGCACCTGCCAAGGCAAAAGCTGCATTTTGGCCCCCTCTTTTTGCAGTGATTTAAGAGGGCTTTAAATGCCAGCTGGAATGCTGGATGAGCCCTGACCTCAGCAGCAACACCATGAGAGATGACACACAAGATCTCATCACTAACAACTCGCTTGTCACATCAATGGAAAATCTCAAAGCTGCTGCTGAGTTAGTCCAAGGGGAAAAAAAAAAAAACCAACTAAAAAACCCAACCAAACCTGCTTTTGAACAGAATCCATGATGTTCTTGAAGTCTAAATCATCGTAGTAATTCTCAATTCCTCTTCTGATGTTATCATTCAAAAATTTGATTGTCTAGAAAGCAAAAGGAAAATGAGATTCATGGGTTGCACAATGGGCACATGGGCTGGAACAGAACTACAAGAGCAGGTTAAAGTGAAAAGTGTAACTGATGGGAACAAAATAAAAGGTTTGGTTGGTTTTTTTTTAAGAGAAAAAAACCAAAGCACTTCTTAAAAACAAATTTTAGCACAGCCCTGCAGGGATCAGCCATCTGTTCTCCTCTGCAGAAGGAGCCTCACTGCTGGCTCTGGGCTGGGAAGTGTGATACCTCTCGCTGCTGAGAGTCTCCAAGCATCCCCCAGAGATGTTCCTGTTATCCCCAGGGAGGATCCCTGGCACTGGGGACCCTCATCACCCTCTGGATGTCAGAGCAGTGGGTTTGGGTGGTGGATCTTGGCACTGTGGTCTGCACCACGCCCCAAGCAATGAGACCTGACTGTGTCACCACCGTCGGTGAATTTTATTTTCCATGAATTTTCTTATTAATTTGATTTTTCCGAAGAGTCCATAATTGCCAGATAGAGAGCTTTATTCCACATGGAGTGGAAAAAAAGGTGTATCTGCATGTTTTATAGTGGTTGTGTTGAGAAATTCAGCAGTGAGGCAAGGTATAAAATGGAATCTCCTCAGCATGGCATATTATAAATTAAATCAACAAAGTGTTTTTAAAGTTCAGAAGATGAGATAAAAGAAAAAAAATATATTATTATTAAGTTAAGATCCAGCACAATCTCAGCACAGCAAAACCAGGGTCTAATCACAACAGAATGTAATAACTTTCCTTTCAATCCAGCTGCTGAAATGGACAAAACTTAAAGCCTCATAGGTCAGAAAACCTGAAATACACCCACTCATCTTCTCAGTATTACAAACTGCAGCACTTACAAGCTAACCAGAACAAAAAAGGATGATCACATCAGTGATGAGAAATAATACAGGACCCTCCTAACTGGTCAACAACCTCATTTTGACTCTACAGATTTGAAAAGGAAGTAGAGAAAGAAATGGGGAAAATGCATGACATGCACAACTGACAGGACTTAAATAGAGGCTACCACCCAAAGCATCCATAAACCTTTTCTTGTTCTCCCCATACTAACCCAAACTTCTCCACTAACCTTGAAAAACAAGAAACCTCTCCCTAAGTGTGGCTGTCCTGCTATGAATGGAAGCACAGACATCTCATCTTTGCCATAGTGAATACTTTAATGTTTCAAAGCATTTCTAACTGAAAAAAACCAGTCTGCTGCTTTCTGTGCAGAAAAATCAAGGCTCTAACACAGTTACAGCTTGTCAATGATAGAGTCTCCTATATAAATTTTTTATGGATGTGGGCAGGGAAGAGCTGTCCTTCAACTGAGGCAAAACACTTTGGCCACTAAAAAAAAACAACAGTCTCCAAATCCATCTGGAAACTTCCCAAATTAGCAGTCAGACCCAGATGGCAAAGCAGAAGAAAGCATTTTGTCAGACACGAAGAGCTGGAAACTTGTTTTGCTTGTGTTGCACATTTGTAGTCACCGGATCTTCGTTAACCTGGAATTTCTCTCCGGAATGGTGGCAACGCCCCAGCTTGGTCACTGAACCCTGAAAAGCCTGCACCTGCCTCCAGATCTCCATCAAGGAGTGCTCAGGAGCTTGACCAGCTGTTATTTAGCAGAGCTGAATCCTATCAGAACCTGAAGCAAGCAGCTCACCTGGTTCCTGAAGATCAGGGCCACCACTCCACCTGTCAGCTCGATCAGCAAGCAGATGCCCAGGATGTACATGAACTGCAGGAAAACAAGTGCAAGTGAGGCATTAGACAAAACTCCAATTACTCTTTCAATTAGTGCCCTTAAGTCTAGCATTCAACTGCCAATAGACTTGGCTTTCAGCATGGCATTTTAAATGAAAATATAAAATGATGGGTTTGTTCAAAGTGCCAATGTCATGAGAAAGCCTTTTTTCCTCACTTAAATTATTCTGGGTTTTGCCCAACTGGCAAGCACATTATTTTCTTGCTCTGAACAGACCCAAATCCATTAGATGTAATTATCCTGCCAAGATACTCCTTTCCACAGGAGCATCCCAGAGAAGCAGACTGATGGCCTGCTACAAACCACACCACACTTCATGTTTCCATGCTTCCCACAAAACCAGAACTTTTAGCTTTCAATTAGTGGATAAAGCAGCACACCATATGATGATCCAAACCACCTTCTACTACTCTGCCAGTGCTAAATCAAAGCAAAAATTGCAGGCTTGGTACCTTTTAGCGTGCTGCTTCCCACATTTATCTGCCTGTGTACATACACGTGCTCACAAATGCACTCACACACAACCCCGTGTGCAAACATGTGAAAAATGTGAAGAAATCCATTGCAGTGTGAGAGAGCTGCAGCATGCCAGTACTTGGAATGTTTATCCAACCCTCCAGGCAAAAAAGACAGGTGTTAAGCAAATTTAGGTCTGCTATATAGCAATGAACTCCGTCAGGAGTGAAGTTTTAAGATGCCTCATCTGAAAATAATCCCTAAATCAGCTCCTCTCTGAAAGCTGCTTTCACTTCTGTGTGCTCAGTGTCAGGAATTCACCAGCCAGGTGTCTTTTCTCCTGCTAAATCTGGAATCAGCCTGGGAAGCTGGCATCAGGGACCTGCTTTGTTGAATACCCAGCTGGGTTTGCTACCAGAATGGGAACAGAAAATGTTCCTGGCACCTGACACATCAGCACGCTCAGTGGGAAAGAAGCCTAAGGAGGGGCTCTCGGTAAAATTCCAGTAGAACTTCAAAATCCATGGTTATTTCTGGCTTTGCCCTCCATAACAAACCATGTGTTTAGCTTGTTGTTAGACTGAACTGACATGACAAGGCCAGGCTGGGTGGGGTTTTGAGCATCCTGCTCTAGTGGAAGGTGCCCCTGCTCATTGCAAGGGGGCTGGACTAGGTGGCCTTTGAAAGGTCCCTTCCAACCCAAACTGCCTGTGACTCTGTGCAGGGGAAAACAAAGTGTTACCCAGGAATCTCCCTAAAATCCACCTTTCCAGAGGCACTAGGGAGGAAAAAAAACCTTGTCCCTTTCATTTCACCCTCAGGGCTTTTCTCCCCAAGGCCAGAGCTCCATGTTTAAGTTTGGACACGCATTTTTCCATCTCCCCTCTACATTCCACTGCCCAGGGGAGGACAGACAGACACACCAGCCTGCCTGAGCCAGGGTTTCTCTCTTGAGCTGCACCCTCAAAAACGAGCAGCCAGCATCTGGTCAGCAGCTGAGTTTACACAGGATACACAGGAACTCACTCAGGATAATTCCTGGTTATTTCCCACAACACCTGAACTGCTGGGAAGCTTCTCCAGCGCTGGGCTCAGACCCTCATCACAAGACCGAGTGCTGCTGCTCCCCGAGGGAGGAACAACAGCCCACAAAACTCAGATTTAATTAAATTTTTTTGATAAAGCAGCTTGGTTAAAATATTTTTCAGTGCACTCACAGCTCTGGATGTGTATTCAGAGGGTGGTGAAAAGGAAAAGTAACAAGCCTTAGAAACTGGGAATAAAAATTCCAACACTTACTGCTTGCAGAAGGCATAAATTGTCTCTTAGAGAAGCCAGTACACCCACAAAGGATACCAGGAACATTACAATGCCCAGAAGTATTAAAATAATTGCTGGGGCTAGAAAGGCACTTTCTAGAGTTTTGTACTTCTGTCTTTCAATTTCTGCATAAATCCCAACGGCGAGGACGAGGGCTCCAATCACCTGGAAGAGAAACAGAGGAGAGCAGGGATGTTACTCTTTCTCCAAATAAACACAGAAGATGACAGGTTGTGAGTACACAGGAACCTGGCACTGCTCACTTCAGGATTTGTTATAAACAATGAAACACCCAAAGCAGAAGTTTGGATTAAAAAAAATTTTAAAAACCACAAAAACTCAAAGATTAAAGAGGAAAAAGAGCTGAATTGAAAAAAAAAATAAACTAAACTTGTTCATTTCAAAAAATATATTTCATTATGTTTTAACATTCTAAGTTAAGCTAATTAAAATATACATCACTGGCTGAAATGTAATTTATTATCCATCTGAGATCACATCTATTACATATATGAGTAACTGCCATGGCATTAATGAGTTTCCTTTGCGTGTCTGTCTGTCCTTCCCTCTGTGTGCATAAATGTATTGAAATATGGATGTGCCTCTAACATAACACAGGTTTGAGCTGGTCTGCAAACAGCTTATCTGCCCCTCCCACTCTATTTAGACTCAGTAAATACAGATATTTCCTATACCTCCACTCCTCCTGCCATCAGGCACCAGATTAAAAACTAAAAAATTTTAAAAAAACAACAAAAAAACCCCCAAGATTGAAATTTTGTCGCTTTCTTGAGCACAAACCAGATAAAGCTGACAAGTGAAATAGGAAGGGACATATTTCATTCAACAAGGTAAAGATACTTCAATAAAAATAACCAGTTATGTCAAGATCATTTGATATTAAAACTGTGGTGTGCTGCAGCAAATCACTTTGAATTACTCTGAAAAAATTAGAATTAAAAATAGCCCACGATATTTAATTAGAAAAATTGCAGTGGAAAAACTTTGCTGCTGACTCCAACAGCCAGACACGTTGTCAGGGAAGAGACCAGACACAAATCAATCATTTTGGCAATCTGATAAACAACCCTCCCCTTTCCTGACCCGACATTTCTACGGGAAACTCTTAATTATACTTCTTAATTCTAAATTTCACTTCTTAATTTTGGATGTGATGCAGTACATCCTGGACAAAGGGCTGAAGAGACACACGATGTGAGTTATGAGTTTATGAGCCAAACAGTTGAAATCCTTTTTTAATTATGGGATATCTTAAAATAAATAGCAACTTACTGGAAGTTCTTGATTTTCTATGGAAATGAACAACGATGCCAAAGGACAATATGTAGGGAATGCCATCAGTTTGTCATTTAAAGAGAGAAAATTCTCATAAAAAGTAAATATACTGAAGCTATTTAAAAAGCAACTTTAATACTGACCAAATTGAGAGTATCCCCAAAACCAGATTCTCCTGCAAACACTGAAGTGCCATTAATAACAATAATTCTTGCCTGGTAGATCCCTTGAAAAAAACACTGGACATAAACCACAGCTATGAAAGCTTGTTAGGGATTATCAGAACCTCAGAAGAGTGGTGTTTCAAGATCAGAACTTTTTATTTAAATGTCTTTTTCTTAACTGTGGTTTTCTCATCAAAGCATTCAATTTCAGGAGGGTTTTGGCTAAAAATTGTGAGTAAAATACAAGATACTTCCTACTTTAAGAAAATAAGATACATAAACACACACAGCATCTTTATATACACATATCCTCACCCCTTTTCACTTCCATTTGGGCTCCCACAGCCCCCAAGATTTCTGCTTTCATTATCTTCTATTTTCTTAAGCATTTAGTAAAAACCTTTTAAACCTTTAATACGGTCAAACACCAGCAGCAGCATTTAACTATGGCAAGCAGATGTGCTGAGCCAGCTGCCATCCCACCCGAGCCTCCCCTGGGATCTGTGCTCTCCCTTCCTGGGGTGGGAACTCACAGGGATTGTTGACATCCTGCATCCTTCACAACAGCTCCCAGTTTGGCAATTCCAGCTGTGTACACAGGGAAAATTAACTGCCCTGACTCACACTAAATGAGCATCCACCAGCAAACAACAGGGGATTTCTCTGGGGCTTTTGCACACACACAGAGAAGTTGCTTTCCCAAGAGAAAGGAGAAGCATTTCTTTATTTATTTACAAGCAGAAGGCTTAACCCTGTATTTACAGTTCTTTTTTCTTAAATAAAGCTCAAGAACAGCAGAAAATGCTGGGTTTTGTTTCAGCTGGGCAAGAAAATTACATTACAGCCCCATTCACCAGCAAAAGAGTTGTCTGAAAAAGAAAAGAGCTAGTTTTTAAAAAAGGCCTGGGTGACGGGGAAGACCACAAGGCCTGTAGCAAACATCACCTCTGACACTCCCAGCAAAGCTTTAATTTCCTTTCTGCTCTGGATAAGGCTGGGATTTAGTTCCTGGTGCTTTAAAGCCATCCTGGGGACTCAAATCCGGGACTTCATCACTAATATTGTAGCAGAACTGCAACAGCAGGGAGGGAATTGAATTAGGTCAATTTTGGGCCATCCAAAGCTCCAAAAAGTAGCAGAACATCACAAACCACCCAATATTCAACAAAGCCAACGCTCCCACAGCCAAGCTTGAATTCCATTTAAACTGATTAAAGGAAAAGAAGAAAAAAATAAAGAAAAACAAACAAAAAAAAAAACACCAAGCCAACAAACTCAGCAAAGAATACCAGTGCTGAAAAGAGTGACATTTACAGCTGATGAGATCTGCAATAAAAGCAAATTCCGCGAGCGAAGCCCACACGCCTCGCACAGCCCGGCGCGTGGTCGGCCCCAGCTCCAGCAGGATGCTGCCCAGTGCCAGCCTTTTTGGGAATTTTTTGATTTTGGGAATCCCAAAACAATTCCCTGGCATTCCCTGAGGCTCCTGCCCCCTCTGCCAGCCCCCATCCTCCCCCCACCCAGAGCAAAGCATCAAGCAAATGGAAGCTGTCGCTTATAAACGAGGGCAGAACATTGAAAATCCAGAGCGAGCAACTACAAAGAGTAAATAAAATCCTGAAAGGGGCTTTGTGCTCCGTGGGAGCTCTGAGGATGGTTTCAGAAGGGCCCTTTCTCTGCCACCAGATGAACGTTTACATCCCACCGACAGAAAACGCGGAGCAGACAATGCGCGCGGTCCTTCGCCGCAAAACAAAGGGAAAAAAAGGGTTAAAAAATAACACAACAAATCTGAATTTCCCTTTTCTGAAACTCACGACCGTAGAATAGCCGTGGAGGAACACAGGGAGCATCAGGAGCCTAAACACAAGGCTTGGTTTGTCTGCTAAGACAGACAAAAGGTATCCAAGATGTCAAAAAGCCTGAATTACACCCAAGAATTTTGAGTTTCAATCTTTGTTCATTGAATCATAGGTTGAATCTGACACTCGCTATCGAAACCTGGTGGGTCTGAGCCTCTTCTCCCACGCAGCAAAGCAAAAGCCTTATATTCCCAACTGCTAAATACCAAGTCAGACAAAAACAGACCAGCCAAACTAGAACTTAAGCATCGTTTAAAGTGAAAAAGACAAACAGAAAAAAAAAAACCCTGCCTGAGCACCTCTGACATCAGCAGCACCTGAAGCCAGCATCTTCCCTGTATCCCCGAGCCTGAAAAGAGCACCTTTAAAAATCACCGTGCTTACAAAGAGCCCTTGCAAAGGGCCCCAAGGGCTCCTCCCAGCCCAGCAGTGCATTTACCTCGTGTCACAAGTCAGTGCTCATAGTCTGGACCCATCCCCCAGGACTCCCTGGCTTTACCAAACACCGGGATGGGGACAGCAAGTGCCCCACACACACACACACACACACACACACACATACCCGGGAGCTCTGCAGCAAGTGCCCCACACACACACACACACACACACACCCGGGAGCTCTGCAGCAAGTGCCCCACACACACCCGGGAGCTCTGCAGCAAGTGCCCCACACACACACACACACACACACACACCCGGGAGCTCTGCAGCAAGTGCCCCACACACACACACACACCCGGGAGCTCTGCAGCAAGTGCCCCACACACACACACACACACACCCGGGAGCTCTGCAGCAAGTGCCCCACACACACCCGGGAGCTCTGCAGCAAGTGCCCCACACACACACACACACACACACACACCCGGGAGCTCTGCAGCAAGTGCCCCACACACACACACACACCCGGGAGCTCTGCAGCAAGTGCCCCACACACACACACACACCCGGGAGCTCTGCAGCAAGTGCCCCACACACACCCGGGAGCTCTGCAGCAAGTGCCCCCCACACACACACACACCCGGGAGCTCTGCAGCAAGTGCCCCCCACACACACACACACACACCCGGGAGCTCTGCAGCAAGTGCCCCACACACACCCGGGAGCTCTGCAGCAAGTGCCCCCCCCACACACACACACCCGGGAGCTCTGCGGCCTCACCTCACCCTGCCGGGGCTCGGCACAGCCCAAGCCCAGAGCACCGAGGAGCGACCTGGAGGCCAAAGGCTCCCTTCGCCCACCTCCCCCGCGGGGCAGAGCTGCGTTTTAATTAATGCACGGATGATTTTCACCGCTTCAAACTTCCCACCCCATCCGCCAAAACCTGTCTGTCCGTCCCTCGGCCGGGCGGCCGTGCCAGCCTGGGGAGATGTGAGATCCATCCCTGCCAAAGGCCGGAGCCAGGGCTGCGGGACCCCCGCTCGCAGCCGCTCACCCAGAACGTGGTGGAGTAGGTGATGAGGGTCAGCTTGAGGCACAGGTAGGAGAGCCTCCCGCAGTATCTCGCCTGCTCCGGGTCTCCAGCCGCCATCCTCCCGCGGCACCTGCCGCCCTGCCCCGCCGGGCCCTCCGCCCCTTCCCGGCGCTGGCAGCGGCCGCCCCGCCGGGCGGGCCCGGGGCCGCTTCCGGCAGCACCCACGGGGGGAGCTGCCCGCCTCGGCCTTTCGTCCTGCTCCTCGCTTCTCTTTCCTTTCTTTTTCCTTTTATTGATTTATTTTTGTTGTAATTCCCCCGGGCGCTCGGTGGGGATTCGCCCCGCAGCCGGAGGAGGCAGGAGAAACGCGAGCCCAAAAGAGTTCTGCCACCGCCGCAGCTGAAAAAAATCCATAGGGGCACGGGAAGCCGCTCGGATTCTCGGTGGAGCAGGCAAAAAGATGGCAAAGGAGAATGGCTACGCCCTGCACCGACACGAGGAAGGGTTAGCAGGGCATTTACCTCCCTCCGTGTCAGCCCGAGCAGGGAGGGTCACGTCCTGCCCATAGCATCAGCTCCTGGGTTTATTGTGCTGGCCACGCTTTGTGTCCGCACCGACCTTCATCCACGTCCCGCTGCTGTGGCAGTAGGTCCCTGTTGGGTCTAGCACAGCGATCATGAACTGCGAACGCCATTCATGCCTCCCAGATGAAATAAGCCCTTTCAAGCCCGCAGTGCTGCACTCCTCTCCCACAAAGGGCTATTTTCCCCCCGGGGGGGAAAAAAAAAAAATCTCATTCAGAGGGGCAGACAACTGTCACAGAGTTGGTTGTTTCATCCTGGCCCGGAGCAGAGACAGATGGAAGTGAAAATCAGTGTCTGCTGTCAGAGGAGATGAAGTGGGGCAGCGTTTATCCTCAAGTTACCTAGCAAAGAGACTGGAAAACCTCTGAGCTGCGTATGAGAACTGTGTAAACATCAGTCACACAGCATTTCTTTAGGTCATGCAATACACCAAAACCTCGTTTCCAAAGGCTAAAAAATATCCCTGGATAATTCTATTATAAAAAGTAACATTGCTATCACCTGCAGTGCTACTACATTCTGCTTCTGGAAAACAACCCAGCCCAGGATGTTTGTAGCTCTTCACCCCTAGTGTTTCTGACAGTAGTATAATGTCCTAGAGCTAATGTATTCATGTAGCTAATGTCCTAATGTATTCATCCTCTAAAATATCAACAACTTCAATTTTCAGAGAGATTTGCAAATACCCCTGACACTCAGCAATGGCATGCAGGGTGGAAATCCCATCGTGTTAGTGAATTAGTGTCTGTCATGTGCTCTTCGTGTCTCATGGGTTTCATTCACATCCAAACATGTTCTTGTCACTTAGGCATCTTCCTTGTTTGAGTATTTAACTAACTGAATTGTTCTGCCTGGACTTAATTTTTAATACCTTACCTTGTCCTTTGTGCTGGTTTCCTGCATATAAAATTTCGGGGCACATCCTGCTGGATGGGGAAGCTGAGTAAAGGAGTGTTGTTTTCCTTCAGAACTGAGTCAACGCATCAAAACAGGTTCCTGTTGTGAAACTGCATGACAATAACTGAGTAATCCCTTTCTTTTCCTGAATCTCAGACTTTGTCTATGCAAATGGCAAGATTTCTGGACACAATTATAGTTCAGCAGCAAATTTAAAGGTTAAAGTAAGATGTTATGAACAGCCTCAGGGTCCATGGTGATTGTGTTCTCCCCACCTCAGCCCTGGGCAGCACAGGGCTGCAGTTTTCCAAGGAAGAGCCTGGCAGATTGTTCATTACAGCATCTGGTCCTGGGACCATCCAACAGCACAACTGGCAGTGGTTTTGTTCGTATTAAGGATCGGCAACTTCCACATTTCCTCATTCATCGCCAGGGGCTGTCCTAAAGACACCAGAAGCCAAAGACTGCAGAGCACTTGCCCCAAGTGAACAGCTAACCCTGCACCAAACCATGTCAGAAAGACCCAAAGCTTTTCAGTGCTGCCAGAGGCATTTTTGCTGCTTCCTTCCAGCCCACATCTGGTTGAAGAAGCTGCAGGACAGCTGCACTTTGCCCCACCCAAGGGGGATGCTCATGGTCCTCATGTCCTGCTCTCAGAGCTGTTCCCTGGACAAAGGCTCTTCCTCCAAAAGGACGGTCCAGCTTGCAATAAATACGATTAAAGCCTCTACTGCCTGTATTACCTTGGATTATGTTTCCAAAACACAAAACACCCCTCGATCCACTGACCTTGCAGACCAGCATCTTTTGTTTGCATCTCTCAGCCTTTGCTCAGACCTGGGATTGGTGACTCAGCATGGTAATGGTTGGCCTTGACAATCCTGCCCATAATAAAAACAACAGTGAAACCAGCCAAACCCAAACCCCCCCTGCTCTCAGGTGGTCCCTTTCTCTGGCACAACTCCTGAACCACTGGAGAGGCAGGTTTTACCCACTGTCTCAGGCAAATGCGACTTCCCTGAGGAATCTGGAGCCGGCCTGTGTCAAAAATTGCTCCAGTTTTCAAGTCAAAAGGCTGATAGCACACAATAAATCGCTGGCCAGGCTCCAGGATGATAACCTTGTCAATGCACAACTGAGCAAACGAATAAAAGGTGTGGGTGTGGATGCAGGAAGGCAAATCCCTCCTGACTCATATGATGAGATGTTGACCAAAGGGTGGCTGCTCTTCGATTATCACCTGAGTAACAGATCAGGGACCGGGGCAGATGGTTCACAAGGAGGTTCCTAAGAAACCTGAGCACCTTGACAGTCTTCAAAGTCAGCAGAGAGAGGTTACAGCTTCACCACTGGAGGGTCAATCAGTGCAGCCCTTTTTCTAAGGACTCGCTTCCATGCTACTTTCTGTCACTGATAAAGCACTTTAGTGCCCTCCCAGCGAAATGTGTGGAGGTCTTTGCCCCCATTCTCCTTTAAATTTGTGGGGATTTGAGACAGTATATTAAAAAAAAATAAATTAAAGAACACTATGAGCTGTTGAATTAGTATTGCAAGTTACAAACAGCCCTCCTGAGCTGTGTATGGAAAGTGGAAGGTCCCCAAGCTGTTTAATGAGATGTCAGCGTAACACTTTGAAGAAGCATCTGGAAGAGCTTTGCAATGCAGGTCAGAAGATACGTACAAGTGTACCTCTTCAGTTTCTGGGCAGGGAAATGAGAGGGATTACCTGCAGGGAAGTCTGTTGTGAAGAGAAGGAGACATTACATGCAGGACTACAGGTACTGATTTATTTAAAAGCGAAACCAGGACGATATTGTAACAGAGAAAAGCTGCTTGAAAGAGTTGGTTAGGTGATGGGTTAACTCAGGGCTGCCTCCAGAAATTTATGAAGCAAGGAAAGATTCCAGGCTGAGCTGGTGCAAAGGATCCTGAACTGATAAACACTGCCCTGTTGCAGGAAAGCCTGGCACAAGCTGCAGCTCCAGCAGCTACGGGAGCTGGAAAAGCACTGCCAACCCAGCACTACAGGCTGAATCCTGAATCCAGTAGGAATTCTGAATCCTGAAGGCAGGTCTTTGTACCTGAAACACCTTCAGCTCCCAGTCAAGCAGGCACGAGTCAGTGCCAAGTACTCTTGGAAATCTCAGCCTCAGTGTGTCACTTATGTTTACCTTTGCCTTAGAGCTGACAGCGAGCAAGAGCAGTCAGGGGGTTCCTCTTTCCTATGAGATCCCAAAGTTTCTGCATGTGTGAGGTCACCAAGTTCCTCCAGCACACACTGGGAAAGGGGGTGCAGCCATCCAAAGGGCAGGATCTTGCTGAATTGCATGGACTATAGTTTCTCTCTCGCTGTGAGAGCTCACGGGAAGTCAGGCAGGGTCCTGGAAACACGAGGGCTGCGGGACTGGCAAACCTGGCAAAGTGACTACCCTTGCATGTAAGCCTGAAAAATCCTGACAGAGCAGCGTGGCCACTGCAGAGGTTGTTCAAAACTGAGTGGAGCAGGGGGAGGAAGCTTCACATACCTCTTAGCCACGTTTCATTTGATGTCAAATTGGTTGTTTAGTTTTTCCCCTGCAAGAGACTCCACCTCCTTTCAAAGTCCCCTTAAAACCTGTTGAGATTTTATCCCAGTGCAGCTCCTGCTTTGTGCTGAATAGTTACACAGGGAAAGAACAGAAAAAAAAAAAAAAAGTCCCCAGTCCCACTTGCAGGGGATTCAGACACCTGGTGCTTTAGAAAACTGCTGCCCTGACAAAGAATTTCTGCTTGGATTGAAGTGTTTTCTTGTCCCTAAAAGTAATCTAAAGGAAGACATTGCTTGCTACTGGCCTGGAAAACACCTTGCTTCCCCCATTTTTTTTTCTTCCTGTTTTAGAGGAAAAGGAAACTTGAAGAAAGGAGTTTTTCTTTAGTTTTTGCTCTTCAAGCATAGGTTAAAATGCCAGGGAAGGAGGAGGAGGCCCTTGGCATCGCTCATCTCCTCCTGGAACTGCATTGCATCACTTGGAAAACAGGACGAGACGACATGAGACAGCTCATCCTGATATCTTTTTAAATGCAGGGAAATTCATACCACCAGCATCTACTGCAAGGAAATGAGCAGATGCCAAATTTTCTTTTACACTTACAAGAAGTGAAAAGCCATGGGCGTGTTTCCCGTTTTTAACGCGAGCAACGTTTCGCAGGCCGGCTCCTTCGAGGACAGCCACAACTGGACGGCGGCCACCCAGTTCACCCAGCCAGGATGGAGAATTGCTCTGTGGGCCATCACCTACTCCTTCATCGTTATCACATCCATCGTTGGCAACACCACCATCATCTGGATCATCCTGGCACACAGGAGAATGAGGACCGCCACCAATTACTTCATCGTTAACTTGGCCCTTTCGGACCTGCTGATGTCCGCTTTCAACACCATCTTCAATTTTATCTATGCCAGTCACAATGTCTGGTATTTCGGAGAGGAATTCTGCAGGTTTCAGAACTGGTTCCCCATCACTGCAGTGTTTGTGAGCATTTACTCCATGACAGCCGTGGCTGCAGAGAGGTAAGAGGCGAATGGAGAAGATGAGGGCTGATAGATTCCCTGTAAGTCACAAAAAAATCATGGCAGTAGTTCGTGCAATTGGGCCCCCATTCTGTCAGCTGCCTTATCAGCGAAGTGGAAGGAGTGCCAGATTGTGGGGTTTGATACTGATTATGGCGTGATCTTCTGGGGTTTTTTTAATCCCTGGTCTGAATCACACACAAATCTGTAACGAGTGGAAGTGGCTGGTATTTTGTTGTTCCCACATTATTGATCATAAATTGTTTCTCAATCTTCCTGAAAACTCTTTTGTGGCTTTGTCAGGTTTTTTTAAACCTTGAGATGGATATATATGGAAAAAGGAGAATATGCTGGAGGCTGCTGAAACTATCAGCAACCCTAATCCTGCTGTGCTTCCAGCAAACCACCAGAAATAATGTGAATTAGATTAGAAATGGCAGAGTCTGCTCCCCTGGTTCACTAGAACAATTTATTCTGAGAGGGAGGGAAGTAATGACAGTGATTCTGTTTGACTTCTGGGGCAATTTGGTATTTTCATAAAATTCACTTCTAACTGCCAAATCACTTTGACTTAAGCTTTAATTTCTGGAGTCTGTCTGTGTTTGCAGCTCATTGTTAAATAGCATGAAGCTGTTTTCCTTTTTACTAGAAAGTGGCTAAAAAGCTGTGGGAATTTCCTCTCTTGAAGGCAATGCTGTGTGCAAGAAGCAGAGGAGGTTATTTCCCTTTAGGCTCTCTCCCTCCTTCCTTCCATCCTTCCTGTCTTCCCTTTCCCTGCTGCAGCCTCATGCTGAAGGACTTCCCTGGGGCAGCCTGACCTGGTGTCCTGCACTCCTTTATCAAAGCCCTGCTGTTGACTTTGCAGTTTCCTTCAGGTTTCCTGTGCTCCTTGTCAAGGCTTGTTGGTAACTGCTATTTTATACACCTTGTCTGACAAAGAATATTTTTTAAAAGCTGTTTCAGCCTGTTGTCATGTCTTCCTACTCTTGTTCCCCGGGGTTTTTTGGTGAAAGCACCTATATAGCCAAAACCTCTTTAGTCACATGGCACAGATCAGAAAGAAAACTTGGCACCTCACTGCAAACCATATTTAGCTATTCTTTGCTTAGCCTTAAAATAGATCCTGACACGGTCTCCTGGAAACTCAACGCTTCCATTTATTGTTAAGAGAACTCGTGTCCCCTCCAGCTCCAATGTTTACCTTCGATAAAAACAACATCTTCTGAAGTGGTTTATTTTAAGGAAGGAGGCTAAGAAGTGACAGCTCCAAGTAGTTTTTCTCTGCCATGGAGAAGTCCCTGGTGATATTGCTCACGGTTGGGTTTAGGATCACTCAGTTTCCCCATCAGCAGAGCAGCTGTTCCCACTGCAGCACTCGAGGCAGAAATGCAGTCTTATCGATCAGCTCCGGTTTCACACTCCGGTTAGCACTGTCTCCTATGACCTGTTTGGAAATGTACAAGAGGACCCAAAATTCAGCATGTTTTGTCTACATGTCTGAGGACCAGAGAAAGAGGGCTGAGACTGTAGTCCCAGCATCCTGGGATGCCATGGAGAGAGAGCACGAGCAGCCAGGGGGGCAAAGGCTGTGCTGCCACATAGCAAGAGAGGCCAGGAGATCTCAGCAGGTTTGATAAATCTCCCAACTTGCAGGAACTCGCCTAAAATCGCAGCTTGCCTCGGGGGTGCACGGCTGGCACAGTGGGAAAGCCTCCACCCAGCCCTGTGACACCTTTGATGGCTGCAGTGACAGCACAGTGGCTGGCATCATTTATTCCCAGGACTTGCCATTCACTGAGGGCCACAGATCATCGTTTCAGGCACTTCTCTGAATATCCACTGGTGGATTCCTCCCTGAGCACTGTGTAACACTGCCTATGGCAAGCTAAAGAGAGGTGACATGAAAATTTTATAGCTAAATAAGGCCCTGCTGCTGTACAGCCCTGGATTGCTCACTGTCCTGCAGCAGCAGCTGGGCAGAGCTCCCTACCAACAGCCTGGCCAACAGACAGCACAATTTGTCAGATTTTTGCTATGAAAACTAGGAGGCAATGGGCATTTTCCACTCTGTTTTGCCTTTGTAACAACCATGACAAAGAATAGGGAAAGCATGACACAAAATGAATAATTGATTATGTACTCGTTACAACACCGTGCATTTCCACACAGGCAACTTAAAACCAGAGAGCGCCTCTGGCTCATGAGTAATCCAAGAGTCAGATGTGCCATGAGGGCTCTGAGCAGGTGTGGGATGAAAGGGTCAGCCCTTCCCTCTGCTGCAAGCACGAGTGCTCAGGCAGTCACAGACAGGGGCAGACAGCACCAGTTTCCCACAGCTAAAAATCAGTATGGAAAATATCAGGGTAAAGGATACTCCAGACCCCAGCCTGCTTTTGTGCTAATATGAAGCATCAGAGATTGACATAATTAGAAGGAAAAAGCATGCTTATCTGGGCTTTTTTTTGGTAAGGCACTTGCAAAAGTAACATTAAAAAAAAAAAAAGAAGAGTGAGAATACTTTTTGGAAGGGCCTGAAGTGGCAGGGCAAGGGGGAATGGCTTCACACTGATGGAGTGCAGGGTTAGATGGGATTCTGGGAAGAAATTCTGCCCCTGTGAGGGTGGTGAGGCCCTGGCACAGGGTGCCCAGACCAGCTGTGGCTGCCCCATCCCTGGAAGTGTCCAAGGCTAGGTTGGATGGAGCTTGGAGCAGCCTGGGACAGTGGAAGGTGTCCCTGCCCATGGCCGGGGACTGGAATTAGGTAATTTTTAAAACACCTTTCAACCAAATTCTGGGATTCTATGAGAAATTCCATAAGGGCAATGCTTGCAAAGACCACGTGCAGAAGACATGAAGGACTGCTTCCTCCTCACACCAGAAGCATCCATGCATGTGGATTAATAAATCCTGCCCTAAGACTTGCAATCATTCTATTCAGAAAGGATTTAGTGCCTTATTATTTACGACCTGGAACCTGTCAAAATATTAATATAATTAATTATATAATATAATTGTATTAATACAATTATTAGATATAATATTTAATCTAATATATAATCTAACATATATAAAAGATATATATATATTATAAAGCTCACTATGCTGTCCTGGTGAGTTTTACACTTGCTGCGTTTGTTGTATGGATTTCAATCTAATCTGTTGTATAAATTTCAATTCATGATTTCACTGTAAAAGCACTACCTGTTTCTTGCAGGTACGTGGCCATAATTCACCCCTTCAAGCCCAGGCTGTCTGCTGGAAGCACCAGAGTCATCATTGGGATAATCTGGCTGGTGGCATTCGGGCTCGCCTTCCCGCAGTGCTTCTACGCCGAGATCACGATGGACAACGGAGCCATGAAATGCATTGTGGTCTGGCCCGATGATGTTGGATCCAAGCACCAGCTGACGTAAGAGACACGATGAAACTCCCAATTCAGGCAAAACTTAACCAGGGAAATCATTTCATCTCCCAGCTGCTGACTATGGAGAGTGCTGGGAAAGAGAGCAGGAGAATGTGGGGCTGGGGCAGCCCATCTAAATTCAGTTAACTGTGGAAAAACCTGCCAGGTGGTCATGGTTCAGGTTAATCCTGAACCTGCCATCCTCCCCTGCTTTGAAAAGTGGTTATAATGTCTAGAAACCCTACACACAGGGCTTGGGGAATTTAAGAGAAAGCAGTGTAAAAAGTCTCTAAACAATCAATAAATCCTGGTTTCAAAGATTCTGGATTTTCTTCCTCCACCAGGCAGGAGGAAACTGGGTATCTTTAATGCTGAGAAGCCACATAATAAGTTACAAATTATGCTGCTCTTTGCAGGGGTAGAAGGAATATAAAAGCCAAGAGCAGCATGTTTCAAACATCCTAAGGTTTTATAGCGTATTTATCTGGGCACACATCTGCTCTCCCGAAAGTCCCTGAGCCTCAGAGCGATTTCCTCCTGCTTGAAAGCAAGATTGTTCCAACAGATGAAACAGGCTGTACCCTGCATTCAGGGGATCTGCTGTGGTTGCTCATCATTCAAAGCACATTTCAGAAATTTACCAAGCAGAACATATTTATACCAAGTAGCAATGGAAGAACTGAGGAAAAGGAACGAATCCATTAACAAATCACAAATAATTTTTCAAACCAAAACCCACTGTGATGGCTTTTGCCCTGCTCCATGCACGTGGGACATTTTCCCTGTTCAGTTTTCATCTCTGGCAGACAGCTGGATGCCTCCTCAATTTATTATTACCAAACCAACTGATTTTCACACTAACACGTGCCAGGTTCCACCACCTTCGTGTAACTCTGGCCAGGCTGCAGCACATTCAGGCAGTGGTTGCCAGTTGTTCCAAGAGTAAAATCATTCTCAAACCTCTCATGCTGGGTGAAATTCCTCCTGGGGGCTCCTTTTGGAACTTGCTGGGGAGCAAAGTGTGCCAGGCTCCCATTGATTGAGGAGGAGGGAGAACAGATAACCAGCAATACGTGAGTCACTGATGATTATTTCATTCAGATGAAAAATGTGAGGTTTATTTCTCCCACATCCATGGCGTGGAAAGGATTCAAATGAGTTCCTCAGCATGCTGACAAAATCCCTCTGAGCTGGAAAGGCTGGTCCTGAACGTGGCAAACAGCAGGGCAGATCCTTCCTGGGATCTCCAGCTGAAGAGCAGCAGCTCCTGACCACAATACCCCACTCACCAGCTCTCCCTCCTCAGACAGCCTCAGATCCACTGGTTTTGGTCTCTCTCTTAGAAAGCAAGTTGGAATCATTGCTCCCCAGAAATCATACTGAGTGATGGATTTGTTGGGACAGATGCCTGCAACATAGACCATGGAGAAAAAGCAATGTGCAGCCATTCATATACTAGTCCAAATAACAAGGAAGAGAAATACTAAGAAACCCAAAGAAAAACAAAAAAAACTGAGAACTGGGCTCCTGTGTTGACTGTGTGTCCTCTGAATCCTTTGCAGTTGAGTAAACCCATCTTTCAAGATTTCTAGACTTCAGAGCAAAGGAAAATCCTTTTCTGCAGGAAAGATGTGTATAATTATGACAGAAAGAAGTTAGAAAAAATACTACTAATAATTTTTAAAACCCCAAACAGGGCACTACAGACCACCAGCACCTGATAAATATTGAATGTTAAGGATATAGAAGTTTAACCAGAGTAAAGAGCCTTAACCACAGAGGTTAAGGAAACACAGAGGATATTTCTTCTAGTGACAGGTTAACTTTGCAGCAAAGTAGTAAAGCTATGAGGCAAAGTTTCTTTTTATGTGTGCTCAGACTCTGGCTCCCATCCTCCCTTCCTTCTCCCAGGATGGGAACCCTCAAAGGGCTCTGCTGCACTCCACACACAGTCTCAGACCTCCCAAAGAGGAACTCCTCTGAGCACAATGGTAAAAAGTAGAAGACAGGCAGGGACAAAGT
Organism: Cyanistes caeruleus; assembly: GCF_971803275.1. NCBI lineage: Eukaryota > Metazoa > Chordata > Aves > Passeriformes > Paridae > Cyanistes > Cyanistes caeruleus. The sequence goes on along the minus strand of NC_141708.1, from coordinate 34,848,473 downwards.
CGCCATATCTCACAAATATAATATTTTTCTTTATGCAGCCACCCCAAGGAACAAACACCCATTTGAACAGCAAAGCTCTGATGTGAGGAGTAACCCCAGAGCCCTGTCAGACTGAGAAAGGCCATTTGTACCCACCCAGCCTTTTGGGGTCACTGCCAGCAACGTGTGCTGGAGCCCTCCTGCCCAATCTTACTTCTCACACTGTTTATGTTAACTTGACAGCTGCTGTGATGGAGAGAGCAGGTTGTTCCCTTCCCATAAATGGTGGTTGTTCAAACTAATCAGCCCCCAGCATGAGGGAACCAGCAGAAGTTTGTGGCATGGAAAAACAAGAAAGGGCTGAGGTTAAAATACAGCTAAGGGGATGCCAGTGCTTTCAGCTGGAGCAGTGACTGAGTGGCCTGTTGGTGGTACATTATAAAATAAATTAAAAATAAATAAATGTATAATAAATATATTATAATTACATAATATATTACACAATAGATTATATATTATAATATACATATTATCTATAATATATAACATATAATATACATAATAGATAATATCTATAATAGATCTATAATATATATAATATACATATTACATAATAAATAGAAATAAATAAATATAAATAATAAGTAAATAAATGAATAAAACCAGCCAGCTACACAAATACAGGCTACATCCCTTCCTCACTGTCTGCATCTTTGTGCACCCTGTTTGCAGCCAGATACCTTTTGCAGTCCCTGATCTGGCTCTTTTCCACCACTGCCACTACTACATTCATCAAGTTACTCTGTAATTTTTGGACTATTCCTTTCCCATACCTGTGATTTAAGGGTTTGTAGTTTAACCAGCATTTCTCTCTCTCCCCCAGCTGCAGTGGGATAGTAAAACCCAGTGCAGGTGGCCCTGGACTGCAACCCTCTGCTAAAAGATAAATGATGTTACTCTGTCTTGAAAGAGCAGAGAATCCAGCCCAAGAATCCCTCATCACACCATAAGAGAGATGAGATTTTGCTGTTTACAGAAGTCCCTGTAACAATAATTAGAGACAAAATTTCTTCTTTGTGGTTTCACTAATAGGAGCCAGCATGTGTATCCAAAAGAAAGTTTCTGGAGGAGCCCTCCAAGAGCCACACTGACTGAAAAACTGCTTGTTCTTCTCTTCCAGGTATCACATTGCTGTGATTGTGTTGATTTATTTACTGCCCTTGATGGTGATGTTTGTTGCATACAGCATTATAGGAGTTACCCTGTGGAGCAGCGCGGCTCCAGGCAACCACCTGAACAGAGTCCACTACGAACACCAAGTTAATGCCAAAAAAAAGGTCAGAAGTGAAACTTAAGTACAGTTACCCCCAGCATACCAGCCCTGCTGGCTCCAGCTCCAAAATGGAGCTTGTGCTTGATACAAAATCCTGTGGGATTGGGCTTGAAGGGTCAACAAAACATTTTGGGGTCTGGGGTAAAGGGCATCAGCCTGCAAGTTTAAAAAAAATGGTGACTGCGTGCACCAGCCAGCCTTCAAGGAAGAAAGACTCACAGCAGCAGGCTGGCTGCCAGCAGCCCTTAGAGAGAAAAGCCTGGTGTCCAGAGAATCCACATGCTGCAGGATAAACCAGGGTAAAACTCTGGAGAGAGCAGAGCAGTCTGGGTGTGACAGCAACGACCTCGTTTCCCTGCTCATCTCCCTGGTGTAGCTGCAAGCAGATCCTCTGCAGAGTCCACTGGGTGCCCTGGGAAACATTTGCTTTAACCCCCACCCTGTTCCCATCACCAGGGCACTCCCTCCCTGCTCCAGTTCCCATCGCCAGGGCACTCCCTGCCTGTTCCCAGTTCTCATCACCAGGGCTGGTTTCTTTGCCATAGCAGTCCAGGTTTACATTCCACACACGGCATTTTGGGAGGGCAAACCAGCCCCAAAGTGAAACCAGCACTTCCCAGTGCCCCAGCAAGCCCAATCACCCAGAGCCCAGGAGTCACCCCTTGGTTTTGTTTTCCTAGTTTGTGAAGACGATGGTGGTGGTGGTGATCATTTTTGCTGTCTGCTGGCTGCCCTATCACATATACTTCATCCTGGGGAGCTTCAAGGAAGACATTTACCAGCAGAAATACATTCAGCAGGTGTACCTCGCAGTCTTCCTCCTTGCCATGAGCTCGACAATGTACAACCCCATCATATACTGCTGCCTGAACCAGAGGTGAGTAGTGTGGACATGTGTGCTCAGAGAAAACTGAAATCTCAGCCTGGGAAAACATAAATCTCTGGAGGTGAGAACAGCTGTGATTTTCAGCTGCAGGCCAACTAGACAACTTACCCTGTGCCAATAGTGTGAGATGGGATATGGAGATATGGAGATCTTAACTCAGCCCTCAGTATTTTCTGTCTCTGGATAAAGCACAGGCAGCAGGCATAGGATCAGCACAGCCACATTTGCACACATTTCCATGTGCAGACCATCCTGTTTCCAAGGGAGGAGTCTGCAATCCCTGCATCGCCTCTGCTGAGCTAACGCTGGGCTGCCTCAGCCACCTGCTCTCCCCAGCACAGTCCTGGGCTCACCCCCATGGGTGGGAAGCAGGAGCAGCCCACGGGTGATCTGTGGAGGTCCCATCGGGACGTGTCACCACGAGGGAGCAGCTGGGGGAGCACAACCCCAGCGTGCCAAGAGATGTCCCTGTTGCTCTGCGCTGGGAGGGCTGCACCGTGTGGAGCGCAGGGAGCTGCTCTTGCTGCCCGCGGGTCTCCGTGCCAAATCCTGCATCCATAACCCCCATCCCTCTTCAGCCTGGCTGTGTGGAGCTGCAAAGGCAAGAAATGGTTATCAGCACATTTCCTGTGCAGTTTCACCCAATGTTTAACTCCAGAGCGATGCTGCAAGGCTCGCTCCTTCCAGCGTTTCAGTGAGCTCACAGAATCGTTTTGCAGCCCATCCACCCAAGCTGTATCTAACATGAAACACACAAATGTGTCCTCCCCCCTCCTCTCCCAGAAAGCAGACGGCTTCCTAGCTTAATTATTCATAGTTGTTTTTAAAAAAAAGCTCCCAGTGGGTAAATACATATATTTTCCTCAGATGTTGTGTGTCTCACAAATGTGGTTACCAGCTACTACTGAGCGCATCAAACACCCTGCCCTTTCACTGAGTTTAAATGTTTACTTAAAATACAAGGAAATCTGATCATAAACTCCTAATACACCTCCCTCTGTGGTTTTATGCATTTAGCTTTTCACCTCATTCCTTTGATTTCAATAGAAGTATTTATTTCCGTAGTCATTCACAGGTAGAACCAAATCTCGAGTTTGCTCATTCTCTGAGCAATTAGGAAGATCACTTCACCCTTTAATTGCTCTTCTCACTTTTACAGGTTTCGTTCTGGCTTCAAGCTAGCCTTCCGGTGGTGTCCGTGCATAAAAGCAACAGAAAAAGACAAACTTAAACTTATGTCCCCATCTCTCTACCAGACAACCCACAGGAAGTCAAGAACAACAAGTTTCAACACAGAAACTCAGCTGAATGAGAAAGAGAAGACATCGTTTACCCTCACCCAATCACCACTTTCATTTCCTGCTTCTGGCTCCATCCCCATACACCATGCCAAGGCAGCAGATCTATAGAAGCCTCAGGCAGGTCTTTTTCTCTGGACAACTGTTTCCTACAGGACTTCTTTGGATGCCATCAGCATTAAAGGCAGTGTGTTGGTAACTTTTATATCCATGTAGGTCAAATTATCACCCAGCTACAGATACGAGTTAAGCCCTCCCTTACATCAACAGCTGCAATACAGAACAGACATCAGCCCCAGGAGGTCAAAAAAAATCAGCAGAGCAGATCTGAGGCAGCGCCAATCAGTAGAATATAAATTATTCTCTTCTACACTGTCATCTCCTGATTTCTGTTCCACCAAGACACTTAAATTCAGAAAAGAGGCGATGGAGTAGAAAGGCTGGGGCTCGAGTGGCCCAGCTGGGATGGACCCTTGTGTGGGCAGCCCCAAGGCAGATAACACCGTGGGGCAAAGCCTGTTTACAGCAAATACTAACACATCCAGACTGAAAAATCCAGCCTGCCCTCAGAATTTTCTGAATCCTGGGATTGTCACACCTGTGATTTCACCGGCAGAAACAGTCCCTGAAGATGCTGTCTTCGCATGGATTTCTATAACCTTGTCCCAGAATATGATGTTGTTTTCCTATTAAACTGTGCTCAAGTGATTCCTCCTTCCCGTGGGTTGTGGTGCCTAATTTGGAGAGCAAGGCTCCCAGAAGGCTGTCAGTCAGGAACCAGGGATGCCCACTGGCTTGTTCAGGGCTCATGGATCCAACCAGAATCCACCTGCCTTACATCCTTTTAGTCCTAACAGCAGTGGCCCACCCCTGTCCTTTCCCAGACAGTCCCTTCACCTTCCCTTTCCAGACTTACCCCATATTTATCCTCACTGCTCTTCCCAGATATGAAAATAAAGGCTGAAATATGTCATCTTCCCAGCCTGAGGCATTATGTGCAGGCACACAAAACAGGAGAAGCTGAAATATAAACATTATGTAAAAGTAATACAGCATTTAATAGTGGTGTGATAATTAGCACCTCACAATCACCTTCACCTCTCATGGCAGGTTTGTAAATAATATCACGGAGCCTTACCTTACCAATTAAAAAGCCCCTGTAATGTTCACAAGATCCAGTTATTTGAAATATTCTCCTTTGCTCTGTGAAAGCCAAACTACAAAGTGCTGCCAGGCTTAAATTCTGCTGTAAATCCAGAGAAATCCAGGCTTGAACTGAGAGTACTCAGGGATACGACTCTCCCAAGCCTGTCTCAATACAGGAGCGGGATATATGTTCCTTCTCCACCTCTCCACCTCCCTGGCTCTGTGGAGAACAATTATGTTATGCAACTCCTCCCACTATTGGGACAAGAGAGCCCAGTCTGAGAAAGCTCACAATTTTAAATCACTCCAGCAGATAGTTTCTAGTCCAGATGTTCCCTGGCCAGCCCTCTTCCCCAGGCCAGCCTGTTCTCCCCACAGCTGCAACTGCTGGGCAGAGGCATTTGCAGACAGCCACCACCAAGTCATTCTGCCAAAGGGCCTGACAACCATCTGGGAGGGATGCTCTGCCAGGCACACATCGCTGGGACAAGGATAGACATGGCACAGACCCCTGCTCTGAGGAACTGAAGGACACCTGCCCACAGAGCTCAGTATCTGGAAAAAGTGAGCTGTACTCCCCCTGCCCAGCTGGTGTGAGTCTAAGGCCTTTAAACTCTGCAGCTTTGTAATGCAGAGCTCTTTAGACCAAACAGGCCTATCTTGAGCATCCCACCTTCCCCCTCTTCCATCACACCTGAACAGCCAGCCAGGGCCTATTCCAGATGTCCCAGTGTCACACACATGCCGCCAGTGCATCCCCCTGTGCAGTCCCTGACTGGCAACGATGTTTTCTGACAGCTCAAGGCATCTCCTTCTCTTGTTGGGAGCAGAAAGCAGAGGATCATTTCTTCACCATCAGCAATTCCCTGTGTCCTGGTGGACTCACAGCACAGATTCATCCCATAGACACAGCAATAGTTAAGGCTGCCCAAGGCAGGCTACTTGATTCCTGTGATACATGAGGAACACCAAGTACATGCAATTCTTCATATGAATATAGACAGCATTAAATACCACACAGCAGTAAAGACATCCAGGTCAGCAGTAAATCCCTCCCCTGCATGTTTACTTGTGCTCTAAGTAGCAAAGCAGTCCCTGCAGTCAGTGAAGAAAAACACTTGAAGAATCTCATTTTTATGGCAAAGGAACGAACAAAAAGCACGGAACGGGGTTCAGAAGTTCAGAAACACTTTATTTTGCCTTCTGCTATTTTCTTAAGAAAACAAAACAAAACAAGGTCTGCTTGTTTTAAAACCCATTCAAAAGGCTTCTGAGAGAACCCCAGAGAAGTAAGAAGCAGATGACATTACAACAGTGGTATGTAAATGGTCTTTTCCCCAGGAAATAAAAGATTTTTGTGTTCATATTGCATTAATTACAGCTTAACAGTTAAGAGGACTGTGATCTTATTCACCAAGCCTAAAAGCTTTAAGAAAGACATCTCAGTCATTGCTTGGGTAACATTGGAGACATTTCTTCAGACAGTTATAGCTTGTGATTGACTTGGAACAGTTTCCTAGGGGTAAGAAGTAGTCTGGAAACGAAAATCCCACCATGTCTCCCTTTGGAAAAGAACTGCCGTGTCTTATCGTGTACATCAACTACGGTCCACGGTAGGAAAAGTTAGAAACGCAAACTCACTCCCTATCTGTTATGAGCTGAATCCAATAAACAAAACAACCTATGCCAGCATCTCCAAAATTCACAGTCACCCTGAGACCAAGTTTAACTTCCACTCCTCGTTCACCCTCTATCCTGCACTGAGCCTGGCCCTCAGAGCTCCAAGCCCAGGTCCCCAGGCACGGCTCACACCACCCCTACAGCACTGCCGGCGGCAGGCACAAGATTTGCAAACCTTCAAGCAATTCAAATGCAACGTGTCCCCTGTGCCCAAAAAGTTTCTCACCTTCTTCTGTCTCCTGTTTGGGGTCATAGCTGCACATCAAGGCTGTCAGAGACTATTCAAGCTGCAACGTAAAATGGGTTATTGCAGAAGCACAGCTTTAGTGTAGGCAAAAGGGGCTTTTTCATCTACCACAACTCCAGCACAGGCTGTGCCAAGCCGGTGGTGCAAGAGCACCGGACTCTGCAGACCCTAGGCACGCAGGACATGTGGTATCCATCACAAGCCTAAAGCAACCACACCTCGGCCTCGGTGCAGCCCCCGAGGCTCTCCCGCAGCGCAGATCCCCCTGCACAAGGCAGGGCACGGCGTGCACCCTGACAAAACACACGGCCCCTAAGATTTGGGCGCCGTCAGCGCTGTGCCTCTGCTGAACTACATTAGGAAACACGAGGCACGGGGACCTGTGTGAATCTGACCCCGAATGCCCGGGAATAAAAACACACACACACAAAACACAGGCACCACTGGGATTAGGTTGCAGCTCTCCCTGCACAATAGCTCTTCCCAAAGCACTAAGCCAACAGCCAACAGCACCTCTTCCAGAAAGAACCACTAAACACCAGTTAACGCACATCAAAAAAGTTTAATATTTTCACAAGTATCACGTAACACTAGTACCGGAGCTACTAGTGTGCAAAGTAAAAAGACCCTCTACCTTTGCAAAACCAGTTAGGCATGCAATTTTTCAGGTAGACACACACTTAAAGCTGCAATGACTGTTTGTGACTTACAGGTTACTTTACAACATTCACTCACAGTGCACCATAATGCATATTGAAATGTTATCGATAGGTAGGGCAATCCAAATCTTAGGGAGTGGAACGAGAACAGAGAAGAGTAGCCTGCAAATTCCCATCTACTTTCTGCAGGAAAAGGCAGCAGGGAAAACCATGCGGACATCTCAAATTCATTTTTGGTAGAAGAGTGGGAATTAAGGACTACTGTGTGGTCTCCCTCTTTGCAGAAAGTGGTGTGACTTACAAATGTTACTCGACATGTACCTTCCTAACTGCTTCTCAAAGTTAAGTGATGCAACTGGGATGCAAATATAATAATGGCATCGACTGGACAGAGGACAGGGTACACCACGTGTAAATGATCTGCTGTTGCTTTCGTCCTTGGAATACGCCTCACCCAATTTTGGCTCTGGGGGTTGTTTACACACCCAGGTCCTCAAAGGCAAGGTTCAAAACGTAACCCTCCTCTTCCTTTCTGCGCACTAACTCTGGCCGAGTGTTTGTGTTCTGAGTGACTGCTGAACAGCACTAAAGATTAAAGCTCTGTGGGGAAGCAAATACCCATTTAAGGCGAGAGACGGAAGTAGGCGCATCCAGGGGATGCGGCTGAGCCGCGGGTTTGGTGGAAGGGCAGCTGCAGTGCCCTGACCCAGACTAACAAGAAGAGAGAGGAACTACTTTCTGTAAGAACCCTTAGACAGAAGAATACAGCACAGCCGTGTGGGGACCACGGATCTACCGATTTCGCAGGTCTGGAGATTTGGATTACCCCAGTCACCAGCCGCTTGGCTTTACTCTGTAGGGATTTCTCGCCAAAACGTGACAGATTTCGCCCAGTAACACAACACTACTCACAGAAGCGATGGGGAGTACCAGTGGAACCAGATCTGTGGGACAAGGGTGTTTACTTTCACCATGACAAGAGGTATCAAGGAAGCGAGTAAGTCGCGGTGTCAAGTCCCACTATAGAGTTACGTGCGTGCACAGTGCTGACACACCGGAACGTTTTCACAACCGCTTTAGACGAAACAACAGCAGGTAGATAATGCAGGAGGGAACTGTTGCTTCCCCTTCACTTAAAAGCATCAACACCCAGGTCTGGTGGTCAGCGTGCTGGCAGTGCGCTTAACAGGGATGCTGCAAGAACACGTTTGGTACGATGCAATGGGAGCTCTCAACGCACATCACCTGGGGGCAATTTCATCTCAGACAACATCTGGTTTTTGACAACTGCAGAAATTATAGACTGGTTTTTTTCCATGACCTACAGATGGGGAAGGTACCGACAAGGTGAGTAAGAAACATGCAGATTGGGGTCCAGAAACAGGAGATATTGTTAACAGCACACATTCTATCTTGTATCCTATTTTTTTTTTTTTATGTCATTAGTTGTAATTTTTTTTTTCCCCCAATAAAGCAGTGAGTTCTGGGTTTTTACCAGTTCTGACTATGCAGTCGCTGCTTTATGAGAAACACAAGACAGAATTGAGGCCAGGATTGTGGAGTTCAGTTCTGCTCAGCCTCACGAAGCCTGCATCCCACCGCTGTGATGAGCGCTGCCCCTTTCCCGCTGCCGTCCTCCGACAGCAGGAAGGTCACGTCGCAGTTGGGTGCCAGGTCTTTGACTGTTTGGTGCATGATCCTCGAAAAGCTGTGAAAGGAAACAAGGGCAGTGGGTGAGGAAGGTCCTGCAGCAACTGTGGGGTGGAGCACTGCCACGGGCATTTGCGCTGCGTCCCCTTTCGTCAGGGTAAGAAGTAAAATGCTGGAAACCAGGTTGGATTTGAAGCCTGGGAGCAGTAGGAGTTAAAGGATAAAAGCACTTGCATCCCAGCCCTGGCTGTCTGTGTGAGGTTAACTGGGATCACTGATCCACAGCAAAGAGAAAAGATCAGACCACTTAAGTCCTCTCCATCCCACCCATCTCCCTCCATGCACACCAGAGGTGGGCACTAGTTCTCTTCTCCTCCTGTCTCCACCTGCATTGCTCTGCAGCAGCTCCTCTGCTGGATACAGAACAGAAACATCCTCCAAAGAGGCACCAGGCATTTCAGCACTGCTCTGTCACTGCCTGTCCAGAGCCAAGAGATCCTTGCCTTGCCACACAGCTTCCAACTCACTCAGCAAGCTGTGACCCCTTCAGGTTGTCAGCACCCCAAGAATCTTTCACAAGTCATTCTTGATCCTCTCACTGCCCTTCAGAAAGCCCTGAGCCCCCTGATTAAGACTCTTTTTATTTTTTTTCCTGGCTCTTATCCCAGCAAGTGAGAGAGTCCAGTTGGAAGCATCAAGAGAAAGGAAGTACACACAACACAAACAACAAGAAGGCAAATACTCACTGTGGGTGGAGTTTGTAGAGAGTGCCATCCACACCAACCGTTATCTCCAGGCGCTCTAACCCTCTGTTCTCCCTAATTTTATCTACAATGGCAGCCATTCCAGCGCCACACAGCTGAGCTGCTCGCCTCGACACCGCCCCGCAGACCGTCTTGACGATGATACTGTCGTCGCAGGTGCTGTTGAGCCCCAGCTGCTGGAGGATGGTTCGCACCTGCAGCAAGGCTAACCTGTCACTGTGGGAGGAAAACACGGCGTTACAGGTTTCCCTCAGCCAGGCCATGAACCATGCTGCAACGGGAACGTAAATTCACTCACCCCTGCACCGTTCTGCAGTGCAGGAGAGGCGTGCAAGCAGCAACAGAGGCTCCAAGGCCAGCTCCACATTGACCCACCTTCTCTTCCTGAATGCCATGAGGCATTCCAGGAAAAATATTTGTAATGATGACCTTGGGGTATTTTTTTCCCCGTAAAGCCTCAGAGAAGCTTCAAAATACAGAGTCCGAGCAATAAAAGCACAAAAACATCCAGTAAGCAGTGCTCACTCAGCTAGTGTTCATTCAGTTCCACAACTGCAGCTAAACACACACAAGGGGCCCAGGAAAACGGCTTCATTTCCAAACAAGGAAATAAAATGTTAGAGTGAGGGAATCCTTGACAGCCCTTCCCAGGGTTTAGAAGTAAGCATTGCTAGAAATTCAGAGGATATTGTAAAAAATCCTCCTGCACAGGCACAGATTAAAACTCAAATTCTCTCCAGAGAAGCAAGCAATGCTCTCCAGCTGTCCCTCTTGGCCAGCAGTGTCACCAGACGAACACCACTACACTGTTTCACTCTAAGCAGCCTCCCCTGCAGTGCTCTTACCTCTCAATCTGAGAAAGGAACTTGGTTTCAAAGATATGTCTGGTCTTCAGTGTCTCTGAAATCTGGCCTCGGAACAGGAAACCCCGTTTGGTGAAGTCGATCAAAATATTGCGGACTATTTCCCCTAGGTACATCCCACTGATCATTTTCTCATACCTGCAAGGAAAGATAGTCCAGCTCAGAGGGAACCTGCCCATGTTTGCAAAGGCAGCATCACAGGTGTGTTATCAGCCTGTGTGTTACCCACACAGGGCTGCAGGTACCAGTGCTAAGCATCCCTCCTGGGACACTCCTTATCCCGTGCTAGACAGAGGTCTGCAGGTGGAAGGCATTTCCTCGCTCTAGCTTGAGGCAAGACTGCCAAGTGGGAAACTTGGGTCCTGTGTGCACAGCTGGGGACTGAAAGGGGTTCAAGACAGCTTGGTTCTCCCCTGGAGTTTTGGGACAACTGGTTTCCTGCTGGAATTATCTGAAGTTTCCTACTTGAATTAACTTGAATTAACTGAAGGGCATAAACCAGCCCTGGACCACCAGCGTGCCAACTTACAGGTCAATGGTCCTGTGAAGAGGCTGAACGTGGTTTTTCCCACCCTTTATCTTGCAGAGGGTTTGTTTTGAAGCACAGGACTCCCTTAAAACCACTGCATTTGTAGTGACTGTACCTTGTAGTTTCCCTGTAATTTTGCTGCACTGAGCCACTGAGCTTTTTCTGTTTGGAGCTCTCAGCTGTGTTTTGCACTCCCTCCCTTCCAGCATCATTCTGGTTTGAATGGAGCGTTTTGGGGTCTGTGAGTTGTGTCCTTACCAACAAGAACTGAACAGTTCCATTTCTTGAGAAGGGCATTCAGTGACACATCCTTTATTTCACCTCCTGAAGCTCTACAGCAGGGTTTGTGTGCCCTGGATCGAGCAGAGCCCAGCGCGCCATCCTGCTGGAAGCAGGCCACGCAGTCCATTTAATACCATGAACTCTCTCAAGCTTGTACCCAGCAAGAGTCCTCCTTCCTGAGTGCCTAACTATTTCTGGAATAAATTACTCCCCTGGCAGTCTCCACTACTGCCTTTGGCAGGTTACTCCATGCCATCTCTGCTGCTGCGTCAGGCTCGCTCACGTTGGCCCCTCTGGGTCTGTTTCAGCCTCAGCTTCTAAACAGCTTCCCAAAGGACTTGCCAACTTGTCTGTATTCCTCAGGTTTTTGTGGACAGATTTACTCTTGTCACAAACTCTTTTTAAAAGCTCCTGGCATCAAAGCACTGCTGCAAAGAAATGATGAAAAACTAGTCCTAGCAAGCAACAGTCTCAGCCCAGTTTCATCAGTGCTGGGTACACACCTCCTTGTCAACTTTTTCCTGCAGGGGACAGGGAAGCACTTGCCCAAACAAAAGCTGAGCCCCAAAAACAGGACCAAACTCTGGGAGCAAGGAAGGCAGGCCCTTTAACATGACCTACTCATCCAGAAAATTGTGTGAAATAAGAGCTGTCTCCAACTGCTAGAGAGCTCCTGACTGCTTTACAGTGAGTAGCTCCAAGCTTTAACCACACCAGCTGGTGTAAGCTCAGGATTTCCATAGGCACAGCTCTCCACAAAGAGAGTTTAGCTGAAAGAGATTAACCTGAGACCCAGAGAAAAAGAATGGCTAGCCATCTTATCCCCCTCAGTTCAGTACAGGATGACAAAAAGGGTCTCTCCATAATTTCAAGACTTTTGAAGCCCTCACCAAAAGCCCTGCTGTGGAGTCCCATGCCAGCAATTAAGTCACAAAAAAGCAATATCCAGGAAAAGCACAGAAAGGGGAGATCCCACAGGATAGCAGGACTGGAGTCATTTTCCACTCTTAACTGAGAAACCCAGCTCTCTTTTAAAAGCACTTAAGGCAGCCTGACATTTATATGCATAGCACACCATTTCTCCTGCAGTACCTTTGCTTTCCAGCATTCAGTGAGAAGTCATCCACTGCCTTGTCATATGTTGTCCTGATGTCGTCCAGGCACCCGTTGTCCCCGAACGCTCCCCACTCCGTGTTCACACACATCCGCCCTTGCTCACCATCCACCATTTCTATGTTTTTCATCTCCTCCATGTAGCAGGCATTGCTGCCCGTTCCTGAGAGAAACAGACACCCAAGTTACTCCTTGGTTGGAACAAAACAACACCAAAGCCAGCACCACGGCCCTGACAAACCTTCTGGGCGATACTGAATGTGATTTTTTCTGAAAGAAGTAGTTCAATCATTTGAAACATCATCCAAAAAACCCCCAAACCCTGACTCTTCAACAGTCCTAAACAGAAGGAGAACATTACTCCTGTGGAGCATTGCTCAGTGTGGCTCAGAGAAAGCTCACCCAGGACAGCTGGGCTGAGGCTCCCACACTGCAGGGAGCAAGAGCAGGGCAGCACTTTCAGCACACAAAACCTTACATGCTTCTGACCCCAAAACTCCAGGAAGCAGACAGCTGGGTTTTGCAGTTGGGAACCACCTTCCACAAAACCCATGGACCCACAGAATTCAGGGGAAAATGTGCTGAACTAAAAGCCTCAGGAAGTTTTTAGGCAGCAGGTGTTTCACCAGCTGATTGCTTGGGGAGGGTTTCTGATTTTAATTGCTTATGTTCTCCAGCAGGAAGGTTACTTTCATGTGGAGATGAGTCCATATCTGATATTTCTCAAAGAGGATCCTAAGCAGTGTGGCAAAGTGCTCCATATACACAGAGGTCTTTAGGGAGTAAAGCTTTATTAGCAAAGAGAGGCAGCTTTAGCTGCTACCAGGGCAAAAGTTCTCTTAAAGTTACTTAACAAACTCTCATTTAACCCTGCATCCCAGATTATGCACCAGTTGCTACAGCAGGTCTGTTTTCCTTTGCCATTTCTTTAGGGAATCATATCAATACAGTCTGAGCTAAAATAGATCCTCCCCCAGTACTCCCCTGCAGCAGGAGAGCTGAGCCACAGCACAGGGTTTGGCGAGGGGAACGTCTGGGTTTGCAGGCTGAGAGCCAGGTTTGCAGGACCAAACCAGATCAAATTCAACCTCCCTCAGGTGCCATCAGCCAGGCAATCCAGGCAGGGCAGAGGGAGCTGTCAGAGCCCTGGGGCTTTCATTCCACTTACCCCAGAGGTAGCCAGGCCACCTCTGACACCTTGCTCTGCACACAGACAGAGCAGCTGCACAGCAGATCTGGCAGGGCTGCAGTGGGGATGTTCTCCTCACCCCAAGGACACGCTGCCCTTCCTTTAGGCAATTCTGGCTCCTGAAAACACCACCAACAGAGCCGTGCAGACACGGCCTCCTACCCACACTGCACTGTGCTGACTCATCCTGGACATTTTCCAACTGTCTGGAGGAGAAATTGGTGGCGTTTTCTTTTCCCACAAGCCACCTCGCAACTGAGAGCGCTCCTAAAGCTCGCAGGTGCCTCGTCCCCCTCTCTCCCACAGAAAACTCATGTCCCTGGGGAGCTCTGGGAATTCACACTGCCCTGTGACTCAGGCTCCCCAAGCGTGGCATTTGCAAAGTCGCCTGTGGAATGACTTCAGCTGTCTCACTGCTGGGAAGGGAGCTGCGTGTCGCTGCACTCAATCTGCCAGAGCTCTCCACCACACGCCATTTGGGAATTGTGGCTGCGCTTTGCAACTCTGTTCTGAGAGACCTCAAGCTTGAGGAAAGCTGTGGGCCACCGGAACACCCCAGCAGGGAAGCTCTTACAGGATAAACTAATGGGAACTCCAGGAGTTGGTGAGGCTCTCTGAGCCCACATCTGCCCTCCTCCCAGGCAGCACTCTGCCTTTACCAGATAAAACAGGTAGGACTTAGTGTGCATCACAACTTCTGCTTATCTCAACTGACTGTGGACAGAACTAAGCTGGCTGTTGAATTTTGCTCTCTTTCATTCCTAGATATCTTAGCTTTATTTTCAGTTAACCACAGGGATGTCTCCAAGAGAATACAGACAGATGTGTGGACATGCTGTTTAATAAAAAGCAGCTCTAACACATACCCACAATGAGCCCAATTTCACAGTTTGGATCTTCATAAGCACAAGTCATCATTGTGCCCACTGTATCATTCACCACAGCCACCACATCCAAGTCAAATTCCTGTGGGGGAGAGAAAACAGCAGTGAGAATTCTGGGCTAGGGGCAAGTCCCTCACACCAAAGGGGATGCTGTAGAAACACACTGGAGACAAACAGCTGAAATCAACAGCCTGATTTCACACATGCAAAAACAGGAACCTGATCTACCAGCAGGCAGCTAAAGGTGTATGCTCTACCTATGACAGACCATCCTCAGAACGAGGTAAATCCCTGGCTGGTCTCCTCAGCTTAGGAATGTTTAAGGACCTATCATTTTATACAGGCACATGGTACAAACCTTCAGCATCACAGGAATTGTGCAGCAATTCCAGTAAAAAAGGTTTTAAGACTTCCTTTGGACTGGGTGATAAAAACTGTGCAAAATTAACACCCTTCTCAGGCTATTTTTCTTCCCTTCCTAGAAAGTTTTGGTTAAACTGGTTGAGGCTTTTCCAAGATCAAGAAGAAGAAAACTGTCTTAGAGTGAACTGAGGTACATTCCTACAGTCACCATTCTGAAAACTCCTTCTTTCTCCATGCATGTGGAAACTGACACAGAGTTTTAAAGAAGCCTTGAAAGTTCTGGCAAATTTGGAAGCCTCTGGGGAAAAACAATCTACTGTGCAAGACAGGAGGCACAGTCTGTGTCTACAAGGCACACAAATCCTGCAAGAGGGACCCAGCCAGACCCACAAGGTCTGTCAAGTCTGGAGAGGAGTAGAATGAGGAAAAAAATAAAAATCACCTCTCTTCTTTTAATTCCTTCTCTAAGTAAATATACCACATCTTCTCCCTCACAGTCTGTAGCTTTGAAGCCTTTTGTCCAATTGAGAAGGATACCCTATAAAGCAAGAAAATAGGTTATCAAGTTGCTAAAATTGGACTGAAATGTTATTCTGTGCACATAACATTTCAAATACTTTAGTGTGATGTTTTACAGAAGAGTCTCTGTGAAAATATCTCCTCAACATGTTGAATTTGCATCTAAAACAATTAATTATGATCGGGCTCTACATTTCCAGAGCAATGCAATAAAATTTAAAAAAAAAAAAAGTGTGACAGGAACAACAAACTCAAAAACCCCAAAAAGTGTTATAGAAAAATATGCCTTTCTCAAAAGAAACCCCAGCTAAGTACACAGGAAACTATTAACAGCAGTAGAGGTTGGTGTAAGTATGTGGCAGTGAAGAAGTTAAACACACAAGTATAAAGAACACAAGTCCATTTGTCAGGGATGTGCTGCAGGCCACACTGTCACCCTCAGGGTGACACAGCCCACAGACTGGTGCAACCACTCCATCCAGTGAGACCAAGATCAGCTGGGAATAGGCACTGGCAGCAGGGATGGACTTTTGCTTACTGCTTGCAAAACCAGGGAAGTGTCACAGACCAGCAGGTTTACACAGTTGGAAAAAACACAATGCCTTAAAAAAGGGACGTGACCACCATGGAAAATTTAAATGCTCTTATCTGTCACAGCCACGGGCTGAGCAGCATTTGCATTACTACCCTTAAAGGAACTATTTATAGGAGCAGCTGTACTGGTCAGGGTCAGTGCATGAACCTTCCCCTCGTACGACCTTCCTGTACCTGTCATGTGGATGACACGAAGGCAGAGAAACCAGACCTGGCATATGCACAGAAGCAGATTCAAAAAATACTAAGGAACTTACAGCATCCAGGCTGGTCTGCTTGCAGGGGAAGGAAAAGGTGAAGCCAAGAGGAAGACGAGCGCCTTTTATCCCCATATAATCCAGGAAGTCAGAAATGCAGGTAACGATGTGATCAAACAGCTTTGAAGAGAAAAGTCATCATGTTTGAAGCTGTACGTGTTATCTGCTCTTAAGGAGTTATTTAAAAAGCAGCAGTGCAGCCAAACAGAAACACAAATACCTCTTCTCCTGTTCCCTGCATCACCTCTATGGGAATGGCATAGATCTTGTTGTGCATCTCAACTGTTCTCCTTTTACCGCTGCGGATTTTCACCAGCAAAACTCTAAAGTTTGTTCCTCCAAGGTCAAGTGCCAGAAAGTCTCCATTCTCTGCAAAAGAATATGTGTGTTTATTTGAAGAAGCCTAAGTAAAATCTGAAGAAATGCTTCTCTTGAAATATTTTGATAGAAAATCTGCTTCTAGGGAAGATCATCATCAAAGGAGGATTTTAGATGCTACTCTGATTATTTTGTTTTACTTTACACCAACAAGGGAAAAAAGACCCACACAACTGTTCCCTGAGAGAAAGCCGACATTTGGCCAGCCACCCTGAAATGCAAAGTACCCGAGTAACGTCAACAGGCTTCGTGTGGGTTTGGATTTACAATCCCAGTTGTGGTTTTATGATCCCAGCTGTGATTTTCTCCCCTCAAGCTGTGACTTTGCTCACGCCCTGAGGCAAGGACACAGCACCAGGCTGCCAGCAACCAACACAGGCCAGCAGGGCCAGTGCTGAGATCTCCTCTTCACAGCTCAGGTTCCTCTTTGGTCACACCAGATCTGCTCAGCCTCACCAAACTGGGAGCCCGTTTTGGGCTGCAGCGAGGGCACACTCTACCTGTCCCATCCGGCGTACTGCGGACGAAGGTGGGCAGCATTTTCACTTTGGCCGTCTCGTGAGTCTTCTTCTTCAGCCCCGCTTCCATCTCTGCCCTCATCCTCTTCTTCACCTGCAGCAGCTGCTCGTGGGTGAGCTTGAACTCAGCCAGGGTCTCGTCGATGAGGCGGTGCTGCTCCGACAGCCGGTACGCCACAGCCGTCACCATGGCCGCCCCCTTCCCGCTGCCGCTCTCCGACAGCAGGAACCGCACCTCCGAGTCCGGCACCAGGCGCCGCGTGGTTTTGTGCAAGCGCCGAGCGTACCTGTGGGGAGGGGAGGCTGAGAGCCT
Source organism: Cyanistes caeruleus (assembly GCF_971803275.1). Classification (NCBI taxonomy): domain Eukaryota; kingdom Metazoa; phylum Chordata; class Aves; order Passeriformes; family Paridae; genus Cyanistes; species Cyanistes caeruleus. Next base: position 34,831,029 of record NC_141708.1, on the reverse strand, counting down.
GGCCTCTGCACTGCCCACACCCCAAAATCTGCATCCCCCCCAAAAATCTGCACTGCATCACCCCTCCAAAAATCTGCGCTGCATCGCCCCTAAAATCTGTGCTAAATCAACCCCAAAATCTGCACTTCATCACCCCCCAAAATCTGTGCTGAATCACCCCCAAAATCTGTGCTGAATCACACCCCCCAAAATCTGCACTGCATCCCCCTTCAAAATATGCACTCTATCCCCCCAAAATGTGCACTATATCCCCCCAAAACCTGCACTGCATCCCCACAAAATTGGCGCCGCATCAACCCCCCAAAATCTGCACTCATTGCCCCTAAAATCTGCACTGCATGCCCCCAAAATCTGTGCTGAATCACCCCCAAAATCTGCACTGCCCCTCCCCCCAGAATCTGTGCTGAATCACCCCCCAAAATCTGCACCGCCCTTCCCCCCAAAATCTGCACTGCATTGCCCCCAAATTCCACACTGCATCCCCCCTCAAAATCTGTACTGCATCACCCCCCCAAAATCTGTACTGCCATCCCCTAAAATTTGCACTGCATCACCCCCAAAATCTGTGCTGCATCCCCCCAAATCTGCGCTGCTGACACCAACCCAATGCAAGGGGAGTGGGCAAACTCACCATGCTCAAACTAGCTACAGCCTCCCAAGAAGGAAAACTGCCAGGGAAGAGCAGTTCTTCCCCACAGCCTCCTTCCCCCTGAATTTCTAAGCAAAGCCAGCAAAAAGCAGGGGAGAGCATCTGTCTCATCCCCTGATCCTGGATGGGAGAAACTCCCTGGCTGCAATTCTGCTCTGATTCCCTCTCCTGTGGTCCTCTCCCAAACTCACTGGTTTAGATGGTGTGGGAAACAGTTAAGAAACCAAAACTGTCCATGTTTATTATTTTAACAGTCTCCAGACCTTGTCCAATCTGGAAAAGCTAGTCAGAACAGCATCCTTGGGAACTTTTTTGTTTGCTGAAATTCTATGGTTTTTTTTAACAGAGGAAATTATCTTTTTCAACAAATAATGAGAAACTGAAAATGAAACATTAAGCACACTTCTCTTTTCAGAAGTTCCCCCAATAAACATAATTTTCTGATTTCTACATAAATCTATACAGCTGCTTGACTAAAAATGTAACTTTCAAGATGGGCAGAAACAAGACAAAGCCAGTTTTTTAAAGGCCACAGAAATCTAAGCACTATTTTTTCCCTCCCCTGGTTTCCAAGCGTATCTTCAGAAAAGACTGGCAAAAATAGGGTTAGGCATGGACATTAAACTGGAAATGGAGATGAATTAATGCAGGTCTCCTCACAGCCCAACCCATGGGCACAAAGAAGTGTTTTGTACAAAGAAACTCTCCTTCCAAGAGGTTTCTTGGTGATACCTTAAGGCATCTACCCAGACCACCACAGTTTTCCCTGACATTGCACTATGCAGATACTCAGGGTTTTGGTTCTTTTCTTCACTCCAAAGACATCTCTCCTTTCCCCCAAGCCCCCCAGCTCCAGACCAAAACCCCCATGCCCATGCTTTGGGTTCATCATCTCCCAGCCTGCCCAGGTGATGTCTTGGGATGACACATTCACCATGCTCACCCCTTTGCAAACCAGAGCCCGTGGCAGGAGCAGAGGGACTCACTGTGGGTGCATCTTGTAGAGGGAGCCATCCACCCCCACGGTGGTCCGGAGCCGGCCCACGCCCTTGTTATCCCGCAGCTGGTTGAGGATGGCGCCCAGGGTGGAGGCCACCAGGTTGGCCGAGCGGAAGGACACGATGGTGCAGACGTGCTGGACAGCAATGCAGTCCTCGGGGGACGGCTCCACCCCCAGCCGGGTCAGGATTTCTTTGGCTTTGTTCAAACCTTCTTTGCTCCTGCAAAGCAAAAAAGGGGTTCTTAGCAGGCATGGACTGGACTGCAGAACTGAGGCACATCCAAACACGGATGTCCCTGCCTGGGGTTTGAGGAAATTAGAACATTTCTTAAGAGATCTGGACTAGAAAGTTCTGTGAGGCTTGAAATAAAACGTGCAGCCGCACTATGGGAAGGACCTGGAGGAATTAAAATGCTTTTTCATTACAATCATGATTCTCTCTCAGCCCCACAATTCAGCACAGGCCTGAGCACACACCTAATCCCACACTCACTCCCTCACATGTCTTGATAAATTAAGCCCAGTGCAAAAAACAAAACCCTGAGCAAAGGTTGCCTAAGCAATTTCATCCTAAAATTTAAATCCTAAAAGCCTCTTTTCAGGCTTTTACAACCCCACTGAATCTTTGCCTCTTGCATTGTTTTATCCTCATGAGCATCCAGCCTGAGAGCAAATCTTCTGGCAAAACTTCTCCTTGTCCAGCTCGGTCATTTCCCAGACAAAAATACAGGGGGTATACATCTTGTCATCCCTAACTCCATTTTTAAGGACTCTTGCACCTTGCTAGAAATTTGAAGCTGCACAGGGATGTGCCCCCTATAACCACTTTATAACCAAAATGTCTCTTCAGGAAGTAAGGTAGAAGGATTTCAGGGCAAATTTTTCCTCTTAATAACTGAATTTCTCAGTAATTGCATTCTTCTCACTGCTGTTCAACATTACCTTGGTCCACAATACAGACCTCTATGGTTAAGACAAATGAACACACACATTTTAATGGAAAGCTGTTCAGATAACATGGTCTGCAAGGACAGGAGTAAACTGTGGCAGGAGGTATTATAGAATGTTCCCTTGGTGTCATATGGCCATTTCAAAAAGAAAAAGCCCAATGACTGTGGTACAAACTATCCCAGTGATGTGAATTTTAAAAACAGAGGGGGAAAGAGCCTCTAAGTACTGACCAAAGGGGTGATGACACTCTAAGAAACCAACTGGCACATAGCTCAGAGGTCACTGTGCAGCACCCAGCCCTGCCTACGAGACTGAATGCTCTGCCTTGTCACACTTATTTTCTTTCTGCCCAGCAATCCCAGGGATACAGCAAGGAGCAGCACAAGTATTTGCTAGGAGGCACTAAGCCAACTCACTCCCATGTTTAGCTGCACTCTGTGAGCAGTGAGAGAGGCACTACAGCTCGTACCCTGAAAGCTGCATGGACTGGCAGACTTTAGGGTTCCTCCCAACACAGAAGGAGAGAAAATTTTTGGGGAGGAGGGTATAGAATGTCTGCTGGAGGTCCCCACATGCCAGCTCTGCACAGGCAGCAGAGAACCACTAAAGCAGCAGGCTTCCCCACAAAGCAAGAAGAGCAGGAAAATTAACATTCAGAGTCACTGTGAAGCCCAAGGAGTGAAAAGGGATAGATTACTCACTTTTCAATGGCAGAAACATGCTTTGTCTCAAACTTCCCTTTGGTGAGAAGCTCAGGGGTGATTCTCCCTTCAAAGAGCAGCCCCTCCTTGGCCATCTTCACCAGGATAAGCCTTACCAGCTCCCCCATGTACAGCCCACTGACCATCTTCTCAAACCTGCAGGAGAGGACAGCAGTCACCCACGAATCCAGGAGCATCACTGGGAAGCAGAGCCCAGCTGTGCCACTGTAATGCCCAGCCCAGCCAGAGGTTTGCCTCACCAGAGGCAAAGCTTTACTGAACTGCAGAATTCCTGACACAAGTGGGAAACGGGGCACAGGACAGAAAACAGCAGAGCAAATGTCCCCAAATGACTGCCTGACTCACAGCTGCTTCCCAGGATTAAGGGATCCACGGTCAATCTCTCGATCGAACTCGGTCCTGATGTCTTCCAGCGAGCCGTCATCTCCGAAGGCCCCCCACTCGGTGTTGATGCACATCCTGCCCTCGTCCCCCTCCACCAGGTCGATGTGCCGCATCTCCTCCATGTAGCAGGCGTTGGTGCCGGTGCCTTGGGGGAAAGCACAGCAGAGGGTGCTGAGCAGGCCGGCCAGGCCGAGGCAGAGCAGCCCCGCGGCCGCGACGAGCATTACCAATGATCAAGCCGACTTCGCAGCGCTGGTCGTCGAAGCCACAGGTCATCATGGTCCCCACGGTGTCGTTGACCACGGCCATGATATCCGCATCGTAGTCCTGGGGAGCAGCAAATCGTTACCTGGGAAAATGCTGGGCCTCACCAGCCTTGCTTTCAGCAAAGAGTTTCATGAGGAACAGGAGGCAAATAATCTGTCTGAATACTAACAGCTCATCTTTTAAAATACTTCCCTGTTCCGTCTGCCAGTTCCTCATCCCACGTACCCAAGAAGGCAGAGCAGACTAATGCAAGCAATGAAACAGCACTAGGAGCACTCTAGAGAGCACAGGCCTGCTCTCACATAAGCACACTTAGGCAGGAAAGGAAAGGGCTGAAATGTCATGGAATGATTTTGAAGCAGCTGCTTGAGGACTCAACCTGGAAAATATTTCTTGTAGATTCATTCAAATCATCAGTGTGTTTTATTTCAAGAGAAGATTTTAATACAAAAATAATGCAATTTGATAAATGAAATGCAGCCATTCCTTTTTCCAGGCTCTTCAGTGTGTGATTCTGCCAAGACTAATGACAGTACCTGACTCCAGTAATGCTGTTTGGTGATGGCAAAATTCAGGTTTGCTGGAGTCCGCAACCACCCAAAGAAAGCAAATACTTCACAGTTTCCAGTGAATTTTTGGATGCTGAGTAATCAACATATGACCTGGCTGCAAGCATTATGCAAAACCAAATTAATTCCCTCTCATGCTCAGTGCCTTTTTATTTGTTTAAATCAGCAACCTGGTCACCTTCGCTCTCTATAAAGTCAACACTGAGAAACTGCAGGGAGCAGCAGCTTGCTGAGCCTGAAATCCCCTTCTCTTCTACTCAGCTCCTCTCCTGCTCCCACGCACAGCAGGTGCACAACTGAGCTGAGTCCAGTCCATGAGAAACAAGTTTCTCAGGAATGGGACGCGTTGGTATCACTGAAAAGCCACAGCACTGCCACACAGCACTTCTTCAGTTTCTGAAGAGTGATAAAATCACTGAAGGTTGCCAGCGAAAAGCCACGACACAGCAACTCAGTTCTGTGCTGTGAGGAAAATCACAGCTTCCACACAACAGCTCTGGCGCCGCTTCATTTTTCCAGCAAACCCACGCATTTTCATGCAAGAAAGCAGAGCTCCACCACCACTCAGACCACCTGCTCAAGTGAGTGACATGAAGAGCGGTCCCTGACAAAGCTGAGACACAGCTACAAAGGAAAAAGAAGTGCAATTTACCCCACGTTTCTTGATGGCCTTGTTAAGCAGCCTCACGACATCTGCTCCCTCCACTCCGCTCGCTTTGAAGCGCTTCGTCCAGGTTATCAGAATACCCTGATAAATAAAACAAGACAGCAACATTCAACAGGATGAAACCATAAGACACACACTGATTTGTTTTAATTTTTTTTTACCTTGTTTTTAAAAACAGGATTTTGTATTTCAAATGAACCTTCAGGTCTTTTTTTCTCACATGACCTCTAACAACCCAACCTGAGACAACTGGCAGTCTTAAATTCTAATTACAGTAAGCTGAAAGATGGAATATTCTTTTCCCCTCCCTTGCTAGAAAATGGTGTGTTTGCATTTTGTATTTTCAGCCTACTCTTCTCCCTGCTACTCCTCGACAGTTTTTCTTGGAAAACCATTTAATCCTTTTGGGCCATGGAAATAGGCTGCTTTCAGAAACAGCTGACTGTACAGGGCTGAGTACAGAGCAGGGACATGATGTTGGCATGTCCAGGATTCAGCTGCAGTGGGGATCGGGCTGCTGCACATTTACTGCCTGGAGTCCCATCTGTCTGGGCTTGTTTAACTGTGGGATGGTTTTTATGGGTTGAGGCAAATGACAATACTGGGGATGGAACAGTACACGTCCCTATTTTACAGCACAGATCAAAAAGGAAATCCTGGTATTGAATTCCTTGTCTGCAAACCATCATGAAGAGCCTGCAAGTCCCCCAAGGTAATGACTACACTGATCTTTTGCTATTTACATAATGCCTGGCTGAATCAGAGCATTCAGTGTACAGGTAAATAATAATAAAAGAAAGAAAAGAGCATTGACAGTAATCAACTGACAGAAAGACAACTCAAACCAGCTCAGCTTTCCATACCCACCACAATATTCACATCTGTCATAACAGGAGTCCAAGAAGCTAAAAAACAGAAAAGCTGAAGCCTGTAGGCACAAGCAGGCAATGCCCAGGTGTACGTTTGCCCATATCTCAGCTTAAAAATCAAATTTTCTCTCCAAACTGAGATAGCTGCAGGGGACAGAGGGTCAGGGCAGCTCTTTCCAGACCAGGAGATCCCTCCTACCCCTAGACCACAAACTCAGTTTGTCTAAGTTCTGCCGATGTGCTGCCCTCGTGGGCATCATTTAGAGACCCAGCAAAGCCCCATGCTGCTGTGCAGGGAAACTGTGAGCAAAGCCCGCTCTGCTGGCACGGCTTCTCACGGGCAAAAAGGGCACCTTGTTTCACAAAACTTTTCTAAGAAACTGGTCAAACCACACTGGCAAAGAGCAGCTCCTCTCAGCGTTACTGGCCACTGTGCTGGAAGAAATTTTTCCTTCACCAGCAAAGCCTTGGCAGCAGAAAGGAGCCCTTGGAATGCAGCAGAGTTGAGTGGGGCCCAACCATGCGCTGCCCATCTTATCACCCTTGGAGCAAACGGGGACCACCTTGCCTCCTGCTGCTCACCAAGCACAAGAAAACAGCACCCAGGCAAGCACAGCCTTGCAGAAGCATCAATCCAAGAACAAACCTGGCCCACAGAATCCAGGGGAGAAAAAAAACGTATTTTTCAAACACTCCAAACACATCAGCAAAACCATCAACTTTGCTGGCATTTGTCAACATTGCCGGCTTTTCTCTTTAAGAGACACCCTCCTCCCTTGTCTCTTTAGTGTCCCACTCCACTCTGCCACTGCTCAGGTGTCCCCATGGCACCCCACATGCTGCCTACCCCACACAAGCGCAGTTCTATCCCAGCTGGTTGAAGCAGACCAACCCACAGACATTTGCTTTCATCATGCAGCTAAGCAAACCTTCCCAAGGGCAACTCAACTTCACAACCACATCCCCAGCACGGCTCTGCTGTGGTCAGGAGCCTGAGCCTTACCATGCACCACAGCCAGATGGGAGAGCTGCCCCAAGGTCAACTCATGTCTTCTGATCTGATGCAGGTAAAGGCAGCTCTCTGCTCTGAACTGCTCTCAGACCCTGAGTTAGTTAGCACCCTTGGGTTCAGCTCTCAGCACTGCTCAAGAAGTACGAAACGTAATGAAAATCATACCTCACCTGGCCCTCCTCAGCAGCAGCATCTGAGGGGCCGTTGCACCAGGCTAACCTAGAGACCTGCAAGCTGGAAAAGCAGGTCGTGCTTTAACAGGGCAACCTCTGCGTGTTTTGTGTAGATTTAACTTTCCTGCATCCATTTGCTACACGGTTACCATGGCAATGCTGTACCGGGAGGCTGCTGAGTCATTTGTGGTACAAGGAGCAAAAGGAGGAGAACACCACAGCATCCTTGTCCTTGGCAATCTCATCAGCCACTGCCCAAGGCTGGTTATCCCCACCTCTCTGTAAAGCAGGCTGGTTCCAGGTGACCTGTCTGACTGGTGGCACGGCTCGGGATCACTGCTCGGCAGGGACACCCGGATCCGGATCCGTGTGTATTTGTGAGGGGCAGCAAAACCCGAGCAAACCCTGCTGGGCTGGCTCCTTCCCAATCACACCCCGTGGGGAGGTGAAAAAGGCTGCACAGGAGGCGGGGAAAACCACTGCCATGTTTAGAGGGTAAACTGTAACACCGAGGAGCTCAGCACAAAACATCAGCTGTCTCCTCCCCTTTTGTTACCCAGCTCTTTCAGGCAGAAACATAAACACAAACACAGTCTGACAGCAAAATATAATACTCATTTATCCCCAGAATGAGACCTGTCTGGGATACTGCTTTCATGGCAGTGTTTTAATAACATGGCAGCTCTTCTGTGTATTAAGAAAATTGTGAAATCTTCTTACCTCATCTAGCTTGGTTTGTCGACAGGGGAAGGAGAATGTAAACCCGACTGGCAGTTTCTTGTCTTTGATTTGTTGTTTCTCCATAAAGTCTCCCAGGCATTCAGCAACATGATCAAAAAGCTGTAAGAAAAAATATAAAACCACCATGATTAGAGATACAGCTTCAGGGAGAAAATGTTTCAAACTCCATATGAAAACTGCTCTGAGTGAAGGGAAAGGGGAAAATAGTTTTCCAGATTTTAATTTTAGATTTTATATAAGACATATAAATGGCAAAGCTGTGAAAATACTCTCAAGAAAGGTATATTAACACCTTAATAGCTAATATATTATTAAATGGACTGTGCTTTTACACACCTAATTCTGCAGGCATCTTTTACATCCTTATAAAAACACTTGCTGAAACAAGAGGCTTGTGGCTCTTGAGCCTGCTGTAACCCTTCCACTTAACATTTGATGAGAACAAAAATGTTCTTTTAACCTTTCTATAACAGGAAGGAACGAGTCAAAAGAACATTTGGGATCCAGTCCCACAGGAGGTAGAGTACTCTTACAGTGATGTAGAGAAGACAACATCTGCTTCACTCAAGCTTTGCTGAGACCAGAGAACCCAGCACTTTGCAGGAGCCACTCAGAAGAACATCAACTCTCAAATCCATTCCTAATCATCCCTAAAGCACACAACAAACAAACAGAAAGAAAACCCAAGGGATTCATCTAAATATATCTTCCATCTTTGGAGAAACAACCCAAAACAGGGATATTTTCTGCATTTTTTGAAAGGTTGAACTATGCAGGCAGCCTGCACCAGGCTTGTGGGTACCAACTCCCACCCAGATGCCTCGATGGCATCTGTGACCACAGCACTACGTGTCCCTGTCAGCCAGGCCAGGAACCAGGGAGGCACAAAGGCCTCTCACACTGAGCCATTTGGAAAGCCCCTCAGGTACACTGCAATGCTCAAAGCTGAAATCAGGCCTGGGCAACTGAAGCAACAAAAACACACATTTGTATTTACCAGAAAGCCAGACATGCCTTCAACTGACCCATACCACAGATGGATGGCAAGCTGTTAACAAGTCACTGCCTGCCCCGGGATATAACTGTGCCTCACATTTTAACTCCCTGAAAAACAAAAACCCAAACAAAATAAACCCAATCCTATCTGCAGCACTGGTGGGATGGGAGCAGGTAATCTGCCTAGAAGACTGGGGATAACTGGGAGGGAGTACACAAAGACATCTGTTGGTTCCAATTAGCCCACACAGCTTTATTAAGAACAATTTAGAGTCTTGGAGAGACAGGAATGTACTACAGACAGGCTGCAGCAATTACAAATGATGAATAGGAATACTTTGTCCTTCAAAGCAGGTCAAGAAGCAGCGTGCGTAATGTTACAATTAAACTGAACACCTTAAACTCATGCCTTAAATGAGGTCAGATTTGATTAAGGAAAAGTACAGTGGTTTCCCAGGGAGAATTTTGCCATTCATTGCCCTGGGCAGATCAAGGACATTTTTCTGAGCCCACACAGAGAAACAACACGGGAATGCAATGCACACCACTGCACTTCTGGAAATTTCAGCTGTCCAGATGAGGGACAGAGTTACAAAAAGAACTACAGTTACGTAAAAAAACACAGCAACTTCTCCAGGAGGAAGGCAGAAACAGTAGGAGTGTGTGTTCTGATTACACTTTCCATCTGAAAGTATCTTGCTGAATACTGAATATTGTTTGAATACTCAATCCTACTAAACTTTCAGCTGCTTCCAGGATTACAAACAAAAACCAGGGGCCAACCTCAAACCCCTCGGGAGTTCAGAGAGCAGGAAGCAGAAATGTTGACTGTGTATGTTGTTAGAAAAATCTCTCCCATGCAACCAACTACGAATGCATAGAGAAAAGACGGGATCTGCTTTGTAAGTCTAAATGCAAAAAATTCCTGGGCATTCCCAATAGACTCCAAAAAGTCCATGCACCTGCTGTGTTTTCCCACACAGTCCTGGCAGGAGCTGCTGAAGCCCACCTATGTGAATTAGCAGTACATTGGGAGGGCAGGGAAATGCAATTAACTATTAGCCATAATTTGGGCACTACAGGAGCTGTGTCTAGTGAGTGATGCACGGCCTGGCTGTGCTGCTGTTGTTCATAAACCACAGAGGGAAGGCACAGCTCAAAAGCAGAAAAAAGACAGGCATTTATTAGGTTTGCTGCCACTGACGCTCGTATGATTTTTCCTAAGGAGACTCAAGGAAGCGTCTGTGTGTGCCCATGACCATATTAATATCCAAACCTTACCAGTGCCAAACGACTCTGACTGGACAGTAGAGGCAACATTACAAAGATCCAGCAGAATTTCATTAAAGTAGGGAAGGTGCACAGAGGAAAAAATCGCAATCTTCTTTTACCCACAGATTTGCGGTAGGGAACAGTGTGAACCAAGTATTTTATCATATGTTAAAGAGATGGATGGAGGGAATGCCACAGCCAAGAGGAAAGGAACAGTGATTCACAGACCTGAAGCAATACAGCCTGAGACCCTGAGCAACAGATCAGGCTTAATTCCCCTGACCATGAAGTTGCCCGATCAAGTTTGGCTCCAAGAGGTCTCCACAATGATGCATTTGGCAGACAGGAGACTTGGACCAGCAGCTGAAGATCCAAGCTCAGGCCCAAGCCCCTCAATGGGGATGATTTAAGGAGCAAGGAAACCACAGTTTCAGATCCAGAGAATGGCCACAAATCCGTAAGCTAGCTCCAGTGGTGGCAGAACACAAAAAGCAACACCAAAATCAAGTCTCAGGCATGTTCCCGTTCACTGAGCTGACATGGGAGACTCTCTTCTTACAAATTTTACACCTGCTATTACACTTCTGAAGTCAATGAGAGTTTTGCCCTTCACTTTTATAGGGAACTGTCTCTGACTGGTAAAACTGTCAGCCCATGCCTGACAGACAACAAAAATGGAAGTTTGAATGCCACAAAGTAGAAAATATCAAAAGGAACCTTGCTAACAAGACATGAAGCCATAAATCACAATCCTTCAATAAGCTGATTATGCACTAAGCTTTAGGAGTGTAACTCAGCAAAGTTAATGACACAGCTTGCTGGAAATCATTAGTAGCCAACCCTCCACAGGCAGCTCAGGCCAAGTATTCCACAAATCTGGCTCGGACATTCAGTAAACCTCAAGATAGACATCGGTCAGAAGAACCAAACTATCAGCTGCCTGTCTGCCTCCTGGGCACCCCCCACGCTTCCCTCTGAAGGCACACAGCAAGCACTGGATATTGTCATGGAACAACTTCAAACCCGAGTGCTATTCTGATAATGCTTCCAAGTTCTGCTCTCATTTTCCTGGTACTTGAATACTGTGCCCATGGGGTCAGCGGAAGCCTTGCTCGCCTTTCTTTCAGCTTAACAGCCATGACAAAGCCTATCAGCCTGAGCTCCACACTGCTGCCTCCCAACAGCCAAATGGCCTTTGGATAGTGAAAAATTAACACACAGATATGACAGTGACATGGAAAGAAAGCAGACCTGACATCTCCCTTCCCAGCTTCTCCTTACCACCCTTATCATGTCTCCATCTAGAATCCCCTAAAGCCAGCCTGCCTTGCCTCCTCAGGACAGACACTTGGGTGTGCAGACAGCCCTGCTGCCTGCCAGCCTCCAGCTCCTGACACCATCCATGGACAAGCATTCCCCTGCTCCCAGCCTGCCCACCCACTTCCCGGCCTCAGCCAGCCACAGGCAGCTCAGCTCAGCTCCCTTCCAAAACCATTCTGTAGGAAAGCCACTGCATGACCTTCTGGCCCAAAAACGAAGCAATAAGGTTAGGAAAAGTCCTTACAAGAGGGTTATTTTACTGCTGTGGTTCAGATATCACAGCAATGCTTTTATCAGTTCTACTGACAAGTCATGACTGCCACCTTACACTCACTGCTGCATGAGAATGCAGAAGCACTTATTACATACAGACAATAAAGAGATTAAGGTGACTACAGAAAATATATTAAAGGTAGAAATGCTGTTCCTATATGTTTTTTCCTCTTCTTTTGTTTATTCTTCTGAAACAAGCTTTGATTTTCCTGCAGGTCTCATACTCCTGAACAGCACTTCATTCTAATAAAAAGTGTAAAAACCTTGCTGTTTCCAACAATGAATATTACTTGTTTTGACTTATGCTGACATGGAGACAAATCTGCCAGTGTAACTGACTTCCTGATCACAAAAAAAAATTTAAAAAAATCTTTCAAATAACTCAATTTGAAATCCAAGTGAAAAGATACAAATATTTTCTACTCTTGGAACAGGGAAGACTGAAAAAAAAAAACAACCTTTCAATTACTCAGCAAAACTTAAGTTGAAGCTGTGCCAAAACATTCTATCAGCTTCCCGTAATTTTTCTAATGTACTTGTACTTTTCATGAATGCTGAGTTGCTCAGACTGCCAGCACAGAGATGTGGCTGTCATGGGGATTTCTGTCCCTCATCTAACACTACAATTGCAGGGCTGGTCATGTTCATTGCTTGAACAGATGAAACAGATGAAACAAAGACCAAGTTGTTTTCCTGCTCTCCATTTGTACTCATGGAAAGTAAGTTCACCATAAAAGCCAGAATTTTTATTTCTAAGCCATTTTTTCCCCCTAACTTATCCAGAAGCCTCCCACATGCTGACAGCAGGTTTGCAGCACCCATGCATGCTCTGTTACGCTAAGTACTTCTTATCAACTTTCAGTATTGACCCTGGAGTCTGCATGCTGCAGGTACAACTGTTGAGATGTTAAACTCATTCTTGTGGGGGTTTTCTAAAATCTAAGCAGCCAGTCTTTCAGAGAGATATGCCAAGGAAGAGGTGCTTACCCGTGTTCCACTCCCATGCATGATGTCTTCTGGGGTATTATAAATTTCACTTTCCATCTGCACCGTCTGCTTTTTTTCATGCGATACCTTTACCCGAAGAATTCGGAAGTAAGAACCGCCGAGATCCAGAGCAATGAAATCTCCTTTCTCTATGTGGAAAACAAGACACAAGTGATTAAAAATTGCATGCAGCACAAATCTGGGAAACATCGAGCTTGGTTAAGTGCAGTGCTGAAGCAAATGTCCAGTCCCTACAGCAAAGGAGTTCCAGCTGCATCCACGTGAACCTGATTCCAATGATCTGATTCCCTACAATTTAACATGAAGTTGGTGCAATGGCAACTGCAATGAAGGTTTACCCAAAAAGAATCCAAAACAGTGGACACTCTGTATCCATGTCTCATGATGAAGCAAGGATCTCAGGACAAAGCCAAAAGAGATGTTGAAAATAGAGACAGTAAAATGAAGGGATGCCAGACCACTGACAAGCAGCCTTTTGCTCTAAATAAACCTGTGTCATTCTGGCAAATAGCAGTGAATAGCAGCTGCTCTAAAATCAACAAATTAAACACAGATGTAATTAAAGTAGGAACCACCCCTTATCTCATGTCCAGAAAGGATGAGATTCACTGCAAACAGATAAGAGAAGTCAGAGAAACAGCAGCCTAAATAAACAGCCCTGTACTACTGCAGGAGCTACTCAGAAGTTGTGATGCCTTGCACAGGGCTCCTAATATCTGCCCAGGAGCCAGGGAAAGAGTTGGGGTACCTGCATCTCCCTCTGGGCTGCAGAGAGCTGAAGCCAATCCAGTACCCTCCAATCTCCAGACTCCAGGCACGTGGCCTGGCTATCTGAGGAATGACACCCCTGGAGAGCAAGGCAAACATATTTGACTGACCTGCTCGTGCCATCTCGTGCCTTATCAAAGAGGGAGCACGGACAGCGATCATCAAAGTCTGCAAAAAGATACTATTTAGGGAAGCAGTGTGCACAACTTTCTCTCACAGGAGTGTGTGCCCAGGCTGCAGATAATCACCAGGGCTCTTGGCAAGCATTTTGTGTCTGTGCACGGCATCCCCGGGCTCACTGAGGCTGCTCAGAGGGCAGCAGAGCAAAGGCACGCGGTGTTTCCTCATCAGCTGTGACTTTCAGAAGGCCATTCCTAACATCACCATTTTTCCACTTCTACCTAAATTCAAAGTGGAAAAACCTCTAGCAGCTGGGAAGATTGTTCTGACATGTTACCTCAAACACACTCAGCTCTCAGAGCCTTCTGACCCCAGACTGTCACCAAAATTCCATGTATGCAATTTATCCATGAGGATTTCCAGAGGCATATCAGCCTCTGAGATTACTCTATCCACTACCATATCAAACTCCTAAAATCTGACATAGTGAGCTGTTCCTCCTCATCACCCCAAGCACCTCTGCCTCATCCCACTCAGCAAAGCTGATGAACTGGACAAGGTGTCCCTCAGGACATCATCAGGGATCTTTAACAGAAACAGACCAAGAGAGGCAAAAACACACTGCAAATGTCCTTTTGGTTTTCCAAGGTTGCAGTGTAATGCAGAAACAAAACACTGTCATGTGAGAAACCACAAAGGACAATAAACTTCATACAGAAAAACATAGCAAAATTACAGTGGGAGCCCACAATTTCTAATACACCTCCTAATTTTACTGCACTGCAATGCAACTTCTCCTTCTTGCTGCTCAAGCCAAAAGTTTGCCAAAACACAGACCTTGCAGTGCTCCCCTACCTGTTTCTGAGCAGTGTGGCTTTAAACATTGCTTTGCAATGCTTTGCAAATGACGTACAAACGTCATTTAAAACATGAGCACAAGCAAACTGGAGAGGCAATTCCCTTTATTTGGCCCAGCATAAAAAATTCATAACCTACTTCACCGCGGCAACTCCGGAAGTCAAACACTGGCCACAAGTTTCTCATTAAGCCAAATACTCAAATAAGCTTTATCTTATGGGTATCATCTGTTGAGTGCAAAGCCATTACCTGCAATAACTAATGGGAAAAGCAACATTGGACCAGATGGCCCCTTTTCAAGCCTAAGTGCATACCTCAAACAAACAACACACTTCAGAAATACCTTCCCTGAAAAGAAATTAATGGGTCAGGGTGTTTGATTTCCAGCACCATCAAGCTCATCGCAAGGTAAAAATTATTAAGAATCATCCTTCACTCACCCTTTAAAAGATCTCTGAACTAGAGTGTAAAGCTTTCTGCATGCAGCTGGAGTTTTCTTTTAGTGTGCTTGAGGAATTAAACCCAAGTAGCAGCATTTAATCTGTGCTTTGTAACACCAAGGTGCAATCAAACCTGCTGTGAATTTATTTGGCCTTTGAAAGCATTTTGAATTAGCTTGAGGTACCATTCTGGGCACTGTGGACAGAAAAACCTCATGGCTTTTGTAAATTAAACAACTCTGAATGAAGGGGGGAAAAAAACTGCTAACATAAACACCTCCAGAGTCTCTAGAATTACTGCTCACCAACTCCTTGTTGAAAAAGAACACAAGCACAGATCTGAAACTAAACAACAGTATTTTTCTGAATAGTCAGCTCCCATAATAATAATTGGACTCAGAGGAAAGAGCTTACAAGGCAGTAATTAGAGACAGGCCAGAGAAAAGGGCAGGCTTTCAGCCCCTGGCTTTCACGGAGGGACAGCTGAAGGCAGAAATTGCCATCTTTGGGCACATCCACACAGCCACATCCGTGAGAGCCCCCCAGAACCTTTTGGAGGAAGAGGGAAGGGGGCTCTGTGCCTGTCCTGGCTTCATCCGTGCGCCAGACGTGACAGGCACGCAGGGGTGAGTCAGGGAAAGAAATGCCACAACACCCCCTGACAGCAAATATTGCTCATACCTGGGGTCAGAACATGCCCTTCCAGGGAAAGAATGGAATGGCACTGCCTGCTTTTCTAACACCCATCCAAAGAGGCTCTCACCACCTACACACACAGGTCACCACTGACTTCTATAGAAACTGTCCAGGGCAAAGCAGTGCCTTGCTCTAATCCCTGCTGCAAAGCACTGCCAGCAGTGTGCCCAACCTGCAGAGGCTGGCAGGAGCCAGGCAGGCACAGGATCAAGAACTGAGCGCCCTGGACACAACTCACAAGGTTCTTTTCTTAAGTAGGTGTGTAATGCATGATCTGAAATTAATGCCCTGACATACAGACACGCCTACACACAACCAGGGCTGCTCACTGCTCTGGCTCATCCTCGGTCCCAGCAACGTTCAGCAACCTCTCACACCTCTCCATGTGCAGATCCCCTTTTTCCTGGGCCGCCTCTAAATATTCCCAGTTTGTAGGATGGAACAATTTTCAAAATTATTTGACTCACTGCAAGCAGCTCAGATTTGATACAGTGCAGTGCCTGATGAAGCAGGGAACTGAGGACAAGTCACGACTCAAATGAGCTCAAAACAAGCATGAATGAAAAAAGAGGGATTTTTGGAGCCAGTAAAAAGGCTGGGATTCCACACCAAAACCCTCAAGTCACCTCAAGTGCAAATCTTTAGTGCAACCTCTGCCTGTGACCCAGCTGCGTGTGGTAGCTTCTGGCTTTCTCAAGAGGCTGCAAATTTCAACACAACATTTCAACATAACAGCCAGCGATTCTAAATTAAGGGAAACACAGGATTCAAATACATTCTCCCCTTGTTTTTTTTTTTCAGACAGCAAATCACACCTCAGCTAAAAAGCTTGAGATGGCAGAAAGCAACAGCAAAGCAAAGCTATCAAAGAATTCCACCTGCCAGACAGCACCACCAAGTTTCACAAAGCACCTGGCCCCATGTTATTCCACCAATAAATTCTTAATTCTAACTCAAAAAAAAAAGAGAAAGCTTCAGAATAGGCAATAACTCTGTTGTGAAGTTCTTGCAATCCCTGCACACAGGTTACACACCAAACTAGTTAATCTGGGGTAGGCACCACACTAGTTAACTAGCTCATGCTACATGAAAGGGAAACACAGTGTTACTACTGAATAATAAACACTATTATATAATGTTTATAAATACATTTAGATATTCTATAGATGGTATTTTTTACAAACACATAGTAATTTTTAAGTAATAATTAATAGAGGCAATCTTGGTCTCAATTACCAACAAAACACCTTTTTGGTGTCTGATAGCAGTTTGTGCCTCTTTTATCTGGTACAGTGGGCATGGAAAAAAACAAGTCCTGCATCTAGATGGAGAAAGCTTAGCACACCAGGGGAGCAGCTTTGGAGGCACACACTACATCCTCCTCAAGTTCTGTGAGTTCTCCCCCAAGACAGTCTGGAAGAGGAAGCTACAAAATGCAAAATGAATGCCAGGAAACTCAAATTCAGCCTGTAATGGTTGACACTAGGGAAAAGGTAAGGAGCAGAGATACTAAGAGAAACAGCAAATTACTAAAAGCCACTGTATTTTAGACTCTAGGCCACATGAGTGTGGACTGCATGAATCAAAAACCATTCTATGTGAAGTATTGATTGTTGGCAGACAGGTCTCAGAGTAAATGTACTGACTGATAGTGAACTGACTGCTAGGAACAGCCCTTCCATTGCCATCAAAGTGGCTTTGACAAGGGAATCACAAAATCTTCCAGCATCTGCAGGAACAGACCTGCACACAGAGGGAAGAATGCTTTCTAAGCATTGCCTGGGCTTGCCAGGAAGTAAATCCATCTTGATCTTGGTAGGATGTTGTATATCTCTAACAGGTTTCCACAAAGCACACCACGTTTAATACAGAAAACAAACACTCAGCTCCTTACCTGAACCGTCAGGAATGGACCTCACAAAGGTGGGAAGCATCTTCACCGCGGCTGTTGGGTTAAAATCCCTGGAGAGGCCGTTCTTCATCTCTCTCCTGAAGCGAGCCATGACGTCCAGCAGCGTTTCGTCAGAAAGCCGCATGGCGTAGAGGTACTTATCAATCTGGGGAAGACACACACCAGCCCGGGGTGAAAGGCTGTCCTTTCTCACTGCAGGGATGGTGTACAGCCCCAGCATGGTCCCAGGGCTCTGGCCAAGCTGACAACACAGCCACACGCCTCGTGCCTTATCTTCTGACTCAAATTCACAGAAAATGTACAAGTCTAGGGCTTACTGAGGTGAGCTTTGCCTCCTCTCTTCCACACAAAACCATCTGCCCACAGCCTCAAAATACCACCTCCAGCCCTTGCCCCACTTCTCAGCTCTCCTGACTGTCCAGGAGCCAAACAGCTGGAGCTAAAATCCCTCTTTTGACACCTTGTCCCAGCTGGGGTGATGTGGGTGTCAGAGGTGCTTTGTGTTTAAAGCCTCACATTGGGAAGGCCTTGCCACAGTACTTTTGGGGCTACATCACAGGCTGAGAAATTATTTTCCTGCAGCAGACCACTTTCCCTATCCCACACCAAAGCTGTAACAACCAGAGGGTCTGGAAAGACAGAACTTGACAGTGGGCAGGCAGCACCTTCCTTCTCAAGACAAAACACCAAATTAAAAGTTGTTGACTTGTCCCTTGTGGCTTCCAATGACAGGAGCTTGCTTTACCTCCTTGGAAAAAGGAGGCAGTTCTAGTTTTCCACTGCTTTCTGTAATACTGCAACCACCTTCACTGTCTCTCAGAAGACTGAGAATATGTATGAAAAATACAACATGGCCTTGAGGGGTTCTTGCCAAACACACCTCTCACCTTTTTTACCTCAGTTGCCAGTCTATTCTTGCCTTGCTTCCTTACCTGCCTTGGAAATTTGGTTCTGTAAATGGCTCAGATCGAAGCCACACCTTTGGGATCACTTTTGCTCGCAGCTTAGCAAGACCGAAAAAATAAAGCCCTGCCCATGTTTTCTGTCCTCAGCAAAACTGGAAAAGCCACCTCATTTTAAACCCCAGGCCAGCTCTGTGCCAAGGCTCCGTGTGTCTCCTTGGCTGCCCTGGAAGCTTTGAGAGAAGCTCATCTCCAAGCTGGCATTATGTCTTACAAGACCGAGGCCACAATAAAACACTTCATATGAAACACGCGTACGCGAGTGCTCCGTATACCGGGGACTTTGAGATGGGAAGCAATGAACAACGCCCTTCACAAAGGAAATGCAATCAAAATGTCATTAAACCCTAAAATGACCATAAAACCGGCACCAATTTAATTGCTCGTACAGAAAGTGCTCCTGCCCGCCCTACTCAAGGTCTCCCCAAAGACAGCATCTCCCCGAGCCAGACACCCTCCTGCCATGACCCAGCACTTATTTACACAGACGAGGCAGAAGGCAATGGAGAGTGCTGCTGGGCACAGCTACCCAGCCTGATCCCAAACCACAGGCAAGCCTGGACCCCAGGGGACACAGCCAGAGGCTGCACAAGCTGTAGACTTTTCAATGTCATTGCTTGCAGAGGAACAATACCATGATTGATAATACCACGACGAAATGAGACCATGCATTTTCCCCACGAAGCGGTGACGTGACAGTGCAGGCGTACAGCTGAAGGGTAGAAGAGCTGAGCTCAGGTTCTCTGCAACAGAGGCCAAATGCAAGACCCCAGGACAGCATCCCCACATCCCTGCCATGTCCTGTGCTGCCCTCATGGGCTGACAGCCCCTTCACAGCAACAACCACAGCCAGTCACTGGCATCATTTCACTCCAAGAATAAAAACCTGGATGAGATGTGCCCTCTCTGCAGCCCCAAATGCCGTGGGGATGGATGCAGAGGTTGGAGTCTGGCTAAGCAATAAGGTCTCTCCTTCTCTCCTTCATGGCAAACCCTGCCATGGGTTTGTTTTTTTTAGCAGAGTGTGTAAAGCCATGATGTCAGAGAATGAGGATACTCCCTTTAAAAGGAGGCGGGGGGGGGGGGGGGGGGGGAACCAACCTCTTTTTCAGGCTGAGCTTTCAGCAGCCCACGCTGCCGCTCAGAGGGACGATTCCCCAGAACTCCCAGTGAAAACTACAGTAAACATCATCCACAGTCAGACCTCACCGTGCAACTAATACACCCCTCTACAAAGCCCCACTGCTGCATCCTCCTCCCAAAAGCAGGGCGGAAGGATTCCCGCTCACCGAAAGCCCTGTTGTGAGCGCAGGTTGTGGCGTTTGCACAGTCAGGACTGACGAGCCCATTCTCCCCACCTCTGCCCCTGTGCTGCCCTCAGCAGCGAGGGAAAACGGGAGGGAGGGCTCTTTTTTGCTGCCGTGAAAGACCAATGAGCGCTGCCAGCGCCCTTACATAATTGGGCTGGACCCTCCTGCACGCAGCGAGCATCGCGTTTTATGGCACCGAGGCCATCCATCTCCACCGCTGAGATTCCCGGGGCGGGGACACTGAGCCTCTGCTTGAAAAAAAACTCACTCCTATGTGTTACAGCTTCCAAAACCACGAAATACTAGGGGGAAACAAAAAAAAAAGGCAGTTTTTTGTTTGTTTTTTTTTCCCCTCCCAGGCAGGTTAGTCATTCCAGCAGTGTGGCAGCAAGGGAGTAAGTGCAGCCCTCCAAGGGAAAACTCCCAGCAAACAGCCATAAATAACTTGAGGCAGGGGGAGCCGGAGGCTGGATTATGGGATGGAGGTTTAATAACTCCCTGCTCTGCCGGCAATAAAAGCCAATCACAAAGCAAATCTCAGCCGTATGCACGGGGAAGCTGTGGAAAGGCTGCCCAGGACACACAAGCAGACCCGCAGCCCCACTGAGGATCCCGTGGGAGACAGGTGCCAGCCCTTCCCAGGAGAGATGGAAGAGGGCAGGAACAATTTCAGACTGACAGTTGTGTGAGCAAGGAGCAGAAAACACTTCTTTATTTAGCTGCCACCTCAGAGTCACCCCCCAAGGAAGGGCATCTTCCCAGTCTGCCACTATGGGAGTCCTCCAACAGCTCAATCATTTTTTCCCCTCCTCCTTTTCTTAAAAGAGACCAAACCAAAACAAACCAGAGACAGAATCTGAGAACAATTTTTTAAAAATAGGATTTCATCATCTGAACCACACTCACGTAATTTTTCCTGGTCTCATAGGAAAGACACAGTTTGTACTTGGGGAAAAGAAGTTTCAGAGAATCCAGCCACTGCAGCAGTTGTGAATAATTATAAATGAAACAGGCAGCACTAAAAGCTTGAACCTAAGGGCTATTCCTTAAACACATGCCTCATTCCCCTGACGATGACAACAGTCAGTGGTATCCAAGAAAAGAGCACTCCCACAAGAATTTCAGAAATCATTAGCACCTATTTCACTGACACAGCCTTCATACCAAAAGCCCTTCACCATGAAAACATCTTTCTGCAGAGCTAATCATACTCCTCTCAGCATGAGGAAGATTCACCAGGAGCCAAAGCATGTTGAAACAAGTAGTTTAGACATTTTGAAATTGTTTGTGCTTACTTACGATTTATCAGATTGGTTCCTAAAAAGCCTTTATAGGGGCAGGTGATCAATACAGGGCTCTTCTGGACAGCAGTTGTTACATTTTAATACTCCATTCCATCACGTTTTTTTCAAGGTTAAACATCTACATGTCACTCCTGGATTGCAAGAACTTTTTCTTCACTCGGGTAAGACAACAAAAACATATTGTTCCCCTGACAGACAGAAACCAGGCAACACCTAGAGGCTCCCTTTGCTGGGGCCAGCTACGGCAGGTACAAACCTGTTGGAAACAAAAGGCATTTTACAAAGCTCTCCTGCACACAGGCCACTGGCACAGATGCCAGGGATGCTCCATGACTCCCTCATCCCTCAGGATGGGAGTCAGCTCTTTGGAGAAATCAAGGCCACAGCTGAGTTTGTGCCAAGTCCCCTGTCCGAGCAAGGGTGCTGGGCTCCTAGAATGTCACAAACATTCAGGGAACAGATGTCTGCAAAAACATCTGGATAATTTAAACTGCTTGGACTACAGGTGTATTCACACAGGGCATCACACACTGCCAGCTTGCTGCTGCACACTAAGGTGACATGGAAGTGCCGTTACGAGTGGTTTCGCTGGAAAATGCTCCCTTGCAGGGGCCACAGGGTTCATGCCATGAACAACCCCTTCTGTCAACACTACACCTCCACCCTGCCTATTCCCCCTCCTTGCCACGACTCATCTTGGAAAACATTCCAAAAAAATGACAAATTTGAAAAAACCCACCCTGAAACTTGAGGGGGTACGCACAAACCCAGCAGAACAGCACTAGTTCCTAGATGCAGGCTCTCCCCAGGGTCTGAAACCACCAGCCCCATCCAGGCCCCTCGACAGGCTTCCCACCACAGAAAGGCAGCTGCAGAGCGTTAGTGCTACACAGAGACAGGAATTGAAAAAAAAAAAATAGAAGGAAAAGAAGATCACAAGAGAAGAAGCATGTTCAGCCTTGGCTCATCGGTACTTTTAACCTGTGACCCACAGCAGAATCCTGAAGGTGAGCTGTCTGCCTGCTGGACTGATGGCTTTGATGGACCAGCGAGGCAGAGGAGCAGCCAGGGCATCCAGGAGCCCCACGGGGCAGCAGGGAGAGCAGAGCCAACGCCTTGGTTGGCAGCCCTCAGCCACAAGCACGTACCAGCAGAAAGGGCAGCTCTTCCGGAAGCGGGGAGGAGAGGGAGGGACCTGAAACGAAGCCATGCAGGCACGTATATCCCTAGAAGCAGCACACTGATGGAGAGCAAACCTCACAAGCAGCAGGCTGAGATGGAGCAAGAGCACTTCTGCCCCACAGGGAACCAGGGGATGGAGCTCACCAGCTCCCAGCAGAGCCTCTGGCTGCCACAGGCATCCTCCCTACAGAACAGCCAAAACTGAGGAGGCTCAATATCCGTTCCAAAAGGATACAAACAGGAAAATATGTCTTACATCCTCTAAAAACAGCAGCTTGCTTTTTTGACTTTTCAAGTGGTTTTTATTTTTTTCCTTCACTTTTCCGGACAAAACCGGATTGATCCATAAGAATGCTTTACAGCTCCCTGGCCAAACTGTTTCCCATGCTGTCAGACAATAGCAGCCCCACGGTGCCAAACCAGCCTGCGATAAATAACCCCCAGAACACCGCAGAGTTTCCCTGCGCCTGCATGCTCCCCCTGTGCCTTCCCCACAGCCCTTCTGCCACTCCACACACTCGTGCTTATCCTGGCGTTCTAAATATAACACAGCGAGACAGAGAAGGCCTTACCCAGGCATGCACGCCTGGCACCAGCAGCAGCACTCAGAAATCCTGCGGGAAAAGGAACACAGTGAGCCTGGGCAACAGGGAGAGCCACGTCCGTGGGGCCAGGAGGTGCAGAAACACCGCAGGCTGAGCGCAGCCTCTGGCTCCTCGTGAGAGCTGCCAGGTGGAAAAGCAAAAGACCTAAAGCACAGAAGGAGACGTGGAAACCGTGGGAAGCTGTCTCAGGTTTTCTCCGAGGCAGGAGTGGGCATGGGTGAGCGTGTCTCGAGTGGGGCAGGGTGGGTCACCCACACACCGGAGTTGAGGTCTCCACAGGCATAGCCGGAAGCCCAAAGGGATGAGGTGCTCTCCTCCAGCCGGGGAGATTCTCAAGCCCCAAGAACATGACAAATCAGTACTGCTAATGCTTGTCATTGAGGCTTTCCCGAAATATCTTAGGGATGCCTTCAGCCACACGCCCAGGTGGGTCACACGGCAGCGCCTGAGGAGGTGGCAGAGGGGAAGCCTCTGTTTCCTGACGTCAGCCCGACTCATCAACGTTTGCAATTATTTTCCCAATTTGTGTCCCCACATCCTAGCCCCAGGCTCCCCGCTCCCTACAGTTCTGCAATATGCTCAGCCAGGACCGAACTGCCATGTTTTTATTTATCCTGCGCTCCGCACCCTTTTCCTTGTGGCAGTGCTCGATCCCAGGGCTGTACCAACCACACAGCAGCAACCGCCTAGTGCTGAAGGAAGAGAAGCCTATGGAAACGCTTCTTTTTAAGCACAACTGACAACCATTTCCTGTAAATTCCGATCCTGCAGAGGCACATAATTCAAAAACTACCTGCTCCTCGCCTGCTGGAGTGGGGATGCTCACCGGCATCCTCAGAAAGAAGGGAAAATCCCCTCTCCGGGGATGCTGGTGCCTACGAAAACCAGGAGAAGCCATCATGCCCACCCCTCACTGCCGAAGCCCCTCAGGTCCTGCTGGATCGGCCTCTGTGCATCCATCCACCCACACCCCACTCCCATCCCCACCGGCGATGCTCTGGAGGGCTCAAACCCGGGGTTATCCCTCCTTTCTCCCTCAGCTGGGTGGCTCTGAGGACAATGCAAGAAAACCAACGTGCGGGGGGGTGGGTGGGGTGGGGAAGTCAAAATATTTTTTAAAACAATTTTTAAAAAAAATTTTAAAAAATTAAAATCAAGCGGTGTGGGCGGGGGGCGGCCTTCGGCCGAGGGATGTCCAGCTAACCTTTTTGACCTGGTCCTCCTTCAGCTCCGTGAAGTAGTAGGCCAGGAGCTGGGCGGCGATCATCCTGCCGGCTGCAGCGGCGGCTCCGCGCACGCAGCGATGCGGGCCCGCGGATGGCCGAGCCGAGCCGAGCCGCGCCGCGCCGAGCCGAGCGCCGCCCCTTCCTCCTCCTCCTCCTCCTCCCCCCCCGGCCCGGCCCCAGCCCAGCCCCGCCCGGCGGGACGTGCCGGCGCTGCTCCTGGCCCGGAGGAGAAGGAGGAGGAAGAGGAGGGTAGTGCCCCTCCAGAGGGGCTCTACGGCAGCCATAGAGACGGGCTGCTGAGGGCTTCCCTGAGGGAAAAAAATAAATAAAAATAAAAGAATAAAAAAAGAAACAAAAAAACTCTAATTGGTGACCGAGGCCAGCGGCATCCTGGGCCGTGCCAGGGATAGTGTGGGAGAAGGGAAGTGATTCTCGCCCTGTGCTCAGGGGCTACACCTCGAGTGCTGTGTCCAGTTCTGGGTCCCCGAATTCAGGGCGGCGCTGGAGAGTGTCCAGAGAAAGGCAGAGGGAGCCGGGGAAGCACAAATCCTCTGAGGAGAGACAGGGGGAGTTGGGGTGTTGAGCCCGGAGAAAAGGAGCCTCAGGGGTACCTTCTCACTCCCTACAGCTCCCTGACAGGAGGCCATGTGGCGATCAGGCTTTAAGCTGTGCCAGGGGAGGTTTAGGTTGGGCATTAGGAGGAGTTTCTTTATTGAAAAGGCTGATGAGACATTGGAATGGGCTGTCCAGGGAAAGCAGTGGAGCCACTTTCCCTGGAGATGTCGAAGGAAAGACTGGAACGTGGCGCTTCACGCTGTGGTTTAGCTGCCATGGTGGTGTTGGGCCTAGGTGCTCTCAGGCACATTGTGTGATTCTTACAGCGATCCCGTGCAGGGCCTGGAACCAGACTCGCAGTCCTTGTGGGTCCCTTCCAACTCAGGATATCCTGTGATTCTATGTTAACACGCTTCTGGAGAGGGCTCCTCGTCCCCACAATTGTGCTGCCCGCAATTTTGCCATATTGGAGCACATTGCCAGCACCCCAAGGAGACATCCAGCACCATGAGGGCTCTGAGGCCCACACACACATCAGCCAAGCGACACAGGGCCCCTGAAAAAGCTAAAGGCCAGATGCAGATGGCAAGTGACACATTTCAGCAGCCCATGGGGCTCTCTTGCCTGCTCCCTGTCCATGCACAGGGACAGGAACACACACCCATGCAGAGGGTGGTGATGCTGGAGGTGTGATTTGCATACAGATTTTCTAGCACAGTCTTAAGCGATTAAAAATCTGCTTCTTGAATTTCCGGCTCCCTTTTCAGTGCTGCTTTAATGAAATGTTTTCACTGGCCAAAATCAAGAGCTGCTTTGGCAGACACATCCTCCTTCAGACTAGTGCCCCAGTCACTGCAGGCAGGGTGGGCAGGATTTCCTTCTCTGGCTCCAAGCTCAGAGAGATTTTCATCACGCGTTTCCCTGCTCCGCACGTGTTACTCCTGCTCACTTGCTTGGCAAGCTAAGGAGCAAAGCCAGCCGTGCTCCCCAGTGCAGCCAGGCACTGCAGGCACAGCGGTAGCGCCCTGCCACCAGCACAGCTGCAGCTCACGGGTGGCACAGGGACATGGGGCTGAGCTGAATCATCCCAGTGTCCAGCAACGTCACCCAATCCCTAACACAGACGGACCAAGCTGTGCCTCAGATGTAATTCACTGCTCAGCCACGCTCCTCCTCTTCTGCTGGTCAGAAGCTATCTTTAATTCCCAGCCAGGCTTGCTCCTGTTTTCAATCCATCTGTCATCTGCTAAGCCTTATCTTTCATCTGAAATCACTCTCCTCACTCTCGGGTGTTCACTTTCTATAAATACTCTGAAAGTAACCCTCCACATTCACAGCTTTTGCTTCACTAGGTAAGACAGACTTAGCTCTTTTTGGTCTGAATGCTGCCTGATACTGCTTAGTTCCCACAGGTTTTATGTTAGTGGAGCTGCCCCTACATGAGGTTTGCAAGCACTACTATCTACTTCCTCCAGCTCAGACACCCTAAGCACCCCTTACATACACAATATCTCCCCTCAGTCACCTTGCTGCAGGAATGTTTATTCATTTAAAACACTTGGATGCAAGCTCGAGTCGTTTTCAACTACTCTTTGACCAAATGAAAGGAATTCAAAGCATCCCCTCTGGCTCTCAAAGAATTTGAACCAGACAGCTAAAATACTCACAGTGGTCTTCTCTTTAACGTGACACCTGTTGTAAGAACATGCAAGAGGAGGACGTTTTTTTTCTCTGTCTGCCAAAATTGTGACTTGGAAGTGAATTGAGGATGTCACAGATCACTAAAGTGGCCTTTGGTTCCCTGATCATTTGTGTTATAACATATTTCCAAACTCACAAACAACAGCCTCGGGCTTCCTTTAAGCTACAAGAAGCAAAAAGTAAGTTCAAAACATCACTAGACAAGCCCTCTTGGTTCTGTGCAATGAAAATAAAACCTGCACACATCACAACCCCCCACATAAATTAAGGAATTAAGTCTGCACTGGAGCAGGAGGGGGTTCGTGTGACACAGTCAAAAGCAAATAAGGGATGGTTAAACAAGTATTGAAAATAATTGGGTTTGTCTTCAGTTGTTGAGCATGGCATTCAGGAAAAATGAACTTGACAGAGTAAAAGCCACTGGGGAAAATGTAACAGTCCATCCAAGGCAAAAGAGCTGCAATATTTAAATGTGTGGTATTTTTAAATTGCTCCGTGCAAGGATAGGAGCACATGACCAGCTTTGATGCTGTAACCAGCACTGGGGATGAATGAGCTTCCCCCCTGCCAGAGAGCTGGAAGGGCAGCCAAATATCCCTGTGGACACCCCAACCCTTGGCAAGCCCTCCTTGCCCTGCCAGGCCAGCAGTGAGGCACAGCTGTTATTTTTGGGGGGCCTGGGAGGAGCTGTGCACAGGCTGCCAGGCAGAAGCCACCAGCTCTTCACCTCTGCCTCCGTGAGTCTCGTAGAGCCCTGGGTTTCCCCTTCTGCTTTACTGGAAGGGATCAATTCAGCAGCCAATTAATTACCAGCACCTCATGTACTCTGCCAGGCATCCAGCAGGCTGTTTTGAAAGCCACTGTCCTTTAAGACAAATTACTGGAGGCTGAACATGACACCTGATGACTTGCAGCTATTTTGACTGAGCTCTAATCTTATTGGCCCCATTTAACGCTACCCAAGTGTTTCAGCTGACTGAAGTAATTCTGTGATTCAGCTCTCCTGGGTGTGGGTAAGATTTTTTACCCCCCTTTGCCTATTTCTTCATGAAACGTTCACTGCCCTATACAAGTTGGCATTCCAATTGAACTATACAATGAGGGGATTTTTTGGTTTAAATCTTATTTTTGATGTACGCAGCTGATAGATGCTTCCTACTTTTGTAAGAAAAAAATGAAGTGGTAGTTGTGTTTGCTGGGGGTTTTTTTTAGGTGTCTGGAAAACGTTCAATCCCCTTTTCTCCCACATTGCATTTTCCTTTCACAGTTCTCAAAGTGAAAGAAAGCAGCATCTCTAATAAACACTAAGTTCCCAGTCTGTGGCATCAGTTCTGACTAATGAGGGGAAGCTCCTATTCCAGGGTAGAAAACCAAGTGCTTGCACAGAAGAAATCACCATTCCTTTGTGCTGAACTTAGTGCAGAAACTAGTAAGAAAATCTAAAAACAGCAGATACATCAGTTTGATGAGCAATTCAGTTGAACAAGTTTAACTACATTATATGCAATTTCACCTTGCCAGGAGCCACAGCAAGCAGGCACAACCACAGAGCCAACCAGGATGCTTTCTCTCATGTTTTCCAAGTGAAAAAACCAATTTAGTTAGGAATGCCTTGAGGGGAGCTCATTCCATGCTCAGGAAAGGCCACTCCACCTGCCAACAGAGCACTGCACACTTAGAAAGTGGTTTTTATGCTCCCAGAGTATGTTTCCAAAAGATGTTTTAGGCACAAAGACTAAAAAGGGGTTTGGCCCATTCTTCAAGAGATGCTCCAGGGGAAGGGTGAGCTACTTTTCAATGAAGCCCCTTTGGAAAGGTTTTAGCACTGCTCACCACACTGAGCATTTGAGGGCTGAAGACACTACCCAGGCCTGTGGGTTTCATGACTTAAATACCTCCAAAGACAAGGCAGTATTTCTGTCAGGTGTGTACTAAGCAATTAAGGATCACAAACAGCCATGTCTAGACAATGGCCATGATGAGAGGGCAGTGGAGAAGGAAGCATATCCAGCAAAGGAGGGGTGTTGTCTACTGATTCACATGAGAACAGATGTTCTTGGTGGCAGATGGAGATGCTCCGTGCCTCAACTTCCCATACCTGAGCAGAAAATCAGCTGTGCTTTTATTTTTTCTAAACCAGCTGCTGTTCTTCAGCATCAGAGGGATGCAAAGAACATGACCCCCACAAAACCAAGAAAACCAGAAAGCAGATAAACACAAGCCCCAAACTCACAACTTACAATTAAGCCCCGTTATTCGGGAGGCCTGGATGACGATTTCTTTCTCAGCCTCTTGGTGATTGCAAGGTTCATTAAGCTGGGGACAAACCAAACTACTCCATCTTCAGTTAACTGCTACTTCCAAAAGCTATGGGCTGTGTGAGCAATCCTGCAAAGGACTTCCCACATCTGCACACATGTGGAGAAAAGAGGAAACTGCTCCCTGGAGTCACAGCACCACAAAACCTCTAGATCCAGTGCTGCACAACAGAGCTACTCTGAGCTGCTTTCCAGCCCACTGAGGTTTTCCAGCACAGGTCCAGCCTGCTGACATCCCTTGGCACTTTGCATCCAAGTCCACTCACTTTGCTCTTCCCTTACACACCAAAAATGAAACAGGAGTGCAACCCAACCAAACTCATCTCTTCCTTTTTTCCCCCTTCCTGTCCTAGTTATTCACCACTGCACCTTCTTCCTCTCCAGTGTCAGAAATACAACTGATTTTACATCTCTGCAAAGGAAAGCAGTAACAATTCCAGTTTTCTGACTCAGCTTGGGCCCTGCACTAGGTAAATATTTTTTCCATTAAGGTGAGAACTGCTGCATCAAGCAAGCATTTTTTATAGCACATTGGTACTAAGTCAATATTGCAGCTTGTATACCCATAAAGTAGACCTTACACACATATTTTTATGCACACAGAAATATATCAACAAACTCAGTTTGTAAGGCAATGTAAGGGCATTGGTGTGTCAGGGAGATGAACCCAATGTCAATGAACCACCTTTCCTGACCAGAAGGTGAAACATTTGTTTCATTTCATAAAACATCTCCTGACTCCAGCAAAATGAAATGAGCACAAGTGCAGATTCATAAATATAAGCAGTAAATATATGCAGTAAATATAAGCAGCTTATATTTACTAAATGTCCAATGCTAGTAAACAATGTTTAAGGAAATTATGGTGAAAAAAGAGCAAAATATAGACCACAAACTGGTTTGAAATTTCAAAAGGGGTTAAGTTTAAAGTACTTTCAGTTGTTTGATTCAAATGTTATCTTCAGAAGATGCAGTTCAATAGCAATTGAAGAAAGGCTGCATAACCAGCAATTCACTTAAGTGACAAGGCAGTTACAATGACTTAAAGGAAAATATAGCCTAATTTACTGTACTGTAACCATAAACCTCAGCAGACAGCTGGTTTCTGTGCACTATCCCAAAAAGGTTTGAATGGCAGTGTGCACCTTTGTTATGTGAGCAGTAAATCCATAACCAAGAGCTTCTACTCTCAGCCCAGGGAACACAACCCACCCCTCTTTTTTGGCTTTCCACTAACACCAAACAAGATGACACCTCTCAATGCAGCCTAAGAGGCCAGTTTCCATTAAGGATACACATTTCTCCTTGATCCAGCATTTGATGCTAGCAAAAATCAGTTTGTATCACAAGTCCCAGACCCACAGAGGTGCCCGTTTTAACTGCTGAGGCCTCAGGTTTGTGCTCCTTTCCCAGCAAAAGCCAGTGTAAGGGACTCTCCTGCCAGGCCAGTATTCTCACAACTTGGGGCAGGTCAAGGCACTCCACCCTTTAGCCCAGAAGGGGTGGAAAGCAGGTACTCACTTGGCACAGTGGGGAGCAGCAGGAGCCAGGTACATCCACAGCATTTGGCTCCTTCCGTGTGGCCATAGCAGGAGCACCACTTGCTACGTCACATGGTCATCACAGGGCACTGTCAGCAAAAAAAAAAGGCAGAATTGTAGGTTTTCACATCTCACCCCACAGCATCAAGATGTCTCTGAAAGCCAAACACCCCACAGACAGGTGCTCTCCTAAAAATGCCTCCAGCAGCTGGGACACAGCAGATGCACATTGACAGCTAACATCACTCTGAGAGAGAGAGAGGGAATTTGGGACATATGGGCAGTGGATCACAGGTGTGACCCAGAAGAACGGTGAAAACAGGGAACATGGCAGCTAGACACTGGCCCTTGCACAGCCCCAAGATAACGTGGTGCCCTGAGATTCCTGCCACACACAGGTTTAGCAAGCAAATAAAGGTGCAATAAAACACCTGAGTCCTGTTAACAGTTTGTATTCTAATTAAAAGAACACACAAAGCCTTGAAAGAACCAAAATATTCACATTAAATGTCAGTACAGGAAAACAATCACAGATGCTGGGCTTGCAGCTAAGCATCATCCCGGAGAAACCACAGACTTGGAGCTGCTTTGTGATAATCTTGTGATACTCTTGATTTTTTTGGGTAAAGTCCAGAGCTGCCTTAACAGAGGCTGGAGGGAGTTGCAAACAGCACACCACTGAGCAAAATTTTGGTTTCTTCAACTTTACAGGCTGCTGTCATGAAACATTTTGGAGTGGTTATCAGAAACCCAGAGGGGTCAGCCCCAGCCAGGTCCTTGAGCATCAATGTGGTGTGTCTGGGTTTGTCCTCTCTCCCCATCCCAACATTTCTTCCCTCAAGCCACTCTGACTCTCTCAGGTTTTTCAGGGTGGCAGTGGAATGGAAGGCTTTCTGTGAGGAAAAGTGGGAACTGCTCCAGGCTGGATTCTTGTGCTTCTGGAGTTCCATGGGAAGACTGTGATGGCACAGGTATCCATACTGGGGGGTACTGGTGCACACTAATAACACTTCTACACTGGGGAAGGTGTTGCAGTAATTTTGTCTCTGTTTCTCACCATCCAAATCCATTTTAATTAATATACCCCAAGTGGAATCACATTTTCCCATGGTGAAGATGGGTGACCCATCTCCCATCCTTATATCCATCCACGAGCTTCTTCCTCCTGCTTTGTCCCCTGTCTCGCTCAGGGAGAGATTGCAGGCAGGCTGGCTGGGTGTCAGGTAGCCACACCAGGTCAAATACAAATCCAGAAGAGATTCTGGATCCCTGTCTTCATTCTCAGATTTTCAGACACAAAAAGAACACGGGTCATGACAGACCCATGGGCATCCCCCAGCAGGATATTTCTACTCTGACATTTGACATCAACACAAAAAAAAAATGTTTTAATCACAAGTTTTATCTATAACCTTGTTTTGGACAGATAACAGCAAGAACAGCCTCTGGCTATCAGTCAACATTCAGACCCAGAAAACACCCTCAGCTGTTTTATCACCTGCCCTCTGTATCAGGTGCTGCACATTTGGGTTGCCAGCACGAAGCTTGCAGGTGTGGCACAGGTGAGGAGCTCTCCTGCTTTAGAGTACCAGCCCCTTCCCTCCCCTCAGAGCAGAGTCACTGCACGTGGTGGTGTAACAGATCTCCCCTGGCTGCTGGGATCAGCACCCTCCTTGCAGAGATTTGTCAGCACCCCATGTGCCCTGAGGGGACTTTCTTCTCACTCTGCAGCCCTGCATATTCAGAACAGCAGGGTTTGACTTGGGCTCTGAAACTCTGACCAGAGCTGGGACAATAAATCCAAATGACTTCCAACTGCACGAGAGGAATTTGCTTTAAAAAAACCCCGAATTTTTCACATACCCTTGGCTTTATCTGGAGAGCAGTCTGTGGACAGTAAGACACAACCACCAGCACAAACAGGATCCCAAGTATATTTGAAAAGCAAAAGAGCCTCTCTGCAGTCGAATGACAATGGTGCTTCATTTGGATCTGCTTTCCAAACACTTCCACAGCACCCCCTTCCAATCACAACATGCCACTTTGAAATGCCAGTACCACTTAGCTCCTGAGCCTATTAGACCATGAAGCAATAAAGCCAGAGAAACAAAAATAACCCCAGATACCTACTTTAGCAGCCAGCTGAGTAGGCAGGTGTTATCCCGAGGGCTCCGTGGCAAAAGCATCCTCAGAAATGCCACACCTTGACCTTTGCACAATGGGTGGCATCAAGCTGGTCTCCAAAAGCCGTGGTGTCTTCCCAAAAGGTGCTGATATTAACTACAGCCCTTTGTTTCTTTGCACTCAAGGTTTCTCCCCGTCAGCTTTCTGGCATTTGCCAGCGTGGTGCACGCTTTACTGGGCAGATATTGAGCTGCAAATTCCTTCATACTTCTCTATCCACAGCATTCTGCAGCTAAAGCTTTGGCCGGCCAGCAGATGAAAATGCCTCTTACTGCTTATTCCTGCTGCAGTTTGTTGAATTAAAACCTCTTTGTTTGAGAGCTGTAAACAAATTCTTCTTAATCTTTCAATAAAAAATGTCAATTATGCTCTCTAACAATGTAACTTCATTGTGATGAAAGAAGGCATTGCTATTGCTCTAATCATGATAACATATCAGCTGCTTTTAGAGTCAATTCCTTTTTGTGCAAAATTTAATGACCATGCAATTATTCAAATTTCAGACTAACAGACTGAGCTTTAGACCTACGGCTCTGAAAACCCTTTTTAGACCTTGCTCTGAAAACACACACTTGAAAGCAACAGAAAAAGCTCAGGGGCAGAATATCTGAGTTCAGAACACAAAACACCTTTACAATTCCTTCAGCACAGCCAGACTCGGGCCCACATTAAACACAGCTACTTCATTGGAGAGCCAGGGAAAGAAAGCCAAATTCTCAGCACACGATCACAGGCACTTCCCAGGCCCTTGGCTTTCCTTTGGCTTCACTGGGAGCTGTGTTCATGTCCAGCTTCCTCCACTCTCTCTGATTTCAGTGCATTTCCTGCAGAATCGCTGGCCACAGCAGATGTGCCCTTCAGGCATTTCAACTTTTTTTTTTTTTTTTTCTCTCATGCCAGTATTTATCCCATTTGTTTCCAGAATCAGCTGCTTCCAAATCAGCGTCTGTAACTTTCCGCTTTGAAGTATTCAGGACGTGCCTGATGGGGAAATCACCTTCCTTGTTTACCTGCTCAGACCCTCACAGCCTTTCCCTCTGTGCCATTCCAGCCATCCATTTTCTCCTCCTGCTGAGAGCTCCCCTCTAGGACCAAGTTGTCCATCACCAGCTGGTCTGCTCCGTTAACCACTTCCATCCCAGCCCTAATCCTGCTTTATTTATGCTTCTGGGGCCAGAGGTGGCTGCTGCCCCAGGATCTCAGCTCACCCCACAGGTGAGCCTGGGCTAAGTTAAGTCCATCCCCTCCACACCTCCCTGCTCTCCAACTCTTGTGGCAACACAGAGTGGCCTTTTTTGAGCTCCCAGTTGGGGACAAGCCTGACAGGATGAGGACAGTCCTCTACAATGGCTGAGCAGATGGCGCAGCATCCTGGCCAAGCCAGCCCTACGGGAACGGGGCCTTCCCAGGTGCACAGAAACCTTTGGCAAGCTGAACATCCGAGCAGCAAATTGAAAAGCACAAAAACAGCCCTCAGAAAAGTAAACTGAATCAATAACACCCGTGGGTTAGAGAACAGAGCCCTGTTCTGAAATGCCTGAGGCTGGGAGCTACATCTCACCTCCAAGTCCAAATAAAATGGATGCTGGTAAGGTAAGGACCCCAGTGCTTCCCCCCCATTAACAGTAAACACATTAACCACTTAACTCAGTTAATTCCCTCCAACAGTCCTTGTAATTAACAGCTCTTAACGTTTCACACCTTGAATTGCTGTCATCCTTTTTCTCCACTGTTAAAACTTACTTTCAAGTTGTTCTGATCTGCAGTGACAAATTTATGGGGAAGCTTTAACTGTTGATGTGCCATACATCTTCACACATCTCTCCCCTCTTCTCCAAACAGCTTTTCTCCTTCCCAGCAAAAGAAGGAAATAAAATACAGTGGCAATGAAACAGACTCAGTCTCTCCCTTGTCTCTTTTCGGTTTTTATATAGCTTTGGTCTGGTTTTAACTTAGACTTTTCTAGATAATAATAATTTGGGTTGTTTTGGGAGGGTTGGGTTGCTTTAGGTTTGGGATTTTTAAGTCAGGACCTCCTTCCACTCCTCCCAGCAAGCTCCTGCTTGTCAAGATTCCCCAACATTCAGTTCTTCAGCTCCTGCACAGGAATCCTCCCACCTGGAGCCCTTTGTCCATTTTCCTGTAGCCAATTCCTTGTGCCAGTGGGAAGGGCTTTCTGGAGGAACCCAAGTTCCCCAGGTTTCTTACCAAATCTGTTCTCTCTTCACAGAGCACAGCCTTTACTGACTCTAGAGGTGCCTGTGCTGTGTGAGGCCCCCAGACACAGAGTGCAGATGAAGTGTAATGCTAAGCAGGGATGGGGCTGGCATCTGGAGGGTGTTAAAAAAGCACACAACAAGATCAGAATTATTTTGGCATTCCTCTCTCAGACAGACATGACCCATCACGTTTATAGCACCTTCGGTGTGCACCTGCAAGGTGATAGTATCAATGAGGGAAAGGAAAACATTAATTAAAATTTTGGTGCTTTTATATCTTGCTTTCCACATCAGCTTTACAGAGTGGATTTCAGTGCTGGGACAAAGAAGATATCTGCCTTATTTCCCTTCCTCCTCTCACCTCCACAGGCCACCTATGTACAGGAATAGGTCCCTTATATTATTATTTTATATCTATATGTGTATTTATCACTTGACAAGCTACTGACTTTACAAGTAGTCTGAGAAATGCTCTGGATAAGCCCACAATGCTCAAGGCAGCGGTGATCCTTGCTAGAGAAACTCTAAGTTTACCTAGAACAGGACAGCATTCACCAAGTCTCCTGCTCCCCCTGCCTCGCTCCCCCCTCCACCTAATTCGTACGGTGACCTCAAGCCCAAGCCTGCTCATTTCACCAGGCACAAAGAAACAAATCAAGAAAGTTCAAAGAGACAATACTTTCATTTTGGTATTACCTACATTTCAGCCTCAAACTCCTTTACACTAATCTGCTAATCCTATATAATATTGACTTCTCAAGAAGGGAGATCATGCTAATCAGGATTTCTGAAGGATTTCCACATGATCCTATATTTACTTCTGAACTCTGTCGGAGTCAAAGGGAATATGTCACCACTGAGCTGCTACTGCATTTTCTCTGGGTTATGAGACAAGGGCCAGTGCTGTCCAAATCTACAGCCACCAAAATGTGTCTCTAGCTGGCAAAACAACATATTTAGGATTATTTTTTTTCCCCATGGATGAAAAGGTAACTGCAACCATCTGCTGGGAATTCCTAAAAGGCACAAACCTTATTTCATTCTCTCAGTAATTTCTTCTGTCACACCTGTGATTTAAAGATCTTTCCATTTTCCAAGTTATGTGTGTGACCTAGATGTGAAAAAAGATGTTCATGTCTTCAAGCGGCATCGAAACAAAATTGATAAATTCAAGCGCTAAATGTATTAACTGGAAGGAAAGCAAGCAGAAATGAAGCATCACAAAGCCATCCAAGAAGCAGCAGAAAAGCAGAAAAATAAAAATCTAAGATGTGAAGCCAGAACAATCCCATTTTATTTGGTATTGACTGACAATGCCATGTGATGAACTGCAGCACATACTGTTCAGCACAGGATATGCTGTGTTACATTTCTACTTTCATTGCGAGCTAGGGCTTTCAACTGAATCACCACATATGATGGTACAGATGGCAGAGAGGTGTTTTGCTGCAGCAGTTTAATATCTGTACAAGGGGGACTGCAAGTTTGCACCAGACACTGAGTTTCCACATGTTGACATAATCAGGAACTCGATGCTGCATCATTACCCAGACGGAGAATGTTCTGGTTTAGAGAAAGCCGAAGCGTCGCGTGTTTATTGCGAAACCACAAGTGAAGTTTGCATCCCTGGTAAAATCCCACAGTGGCCAATAATCCTGCCTTTCTCCAAGGCTGCCCAGCAAAGCTCTGCTCATTCCCAGAGCTGCCCTCCCAGCTCTGATGCCATCTCCCTGCCCAGAAGATGTGGATCTGAGTCGCGTGGGAGCCAGCTCCAGAGCAAAGCTGCCTGCAGGAAAGGAGGGAGCACGCATGGCCTGGCCTTCAGGAACCTCAGCAAGAGCCACTGAGCACTTTGTGACCCACAGACTCACTGGAAAAATATAACTGCACGTGCAAAAAAATATTATTTTGTGGGCCTAATCTACCACAGAAGAAGGAATAACTGCAGCAGAGGTGTAAACTGACTTTGTGCGAGTATTTCATTTCCCAAAAAGACTAAAAAGAAAAACCAAAGCAAGATAGGATTTCTTTCTAAATGTGAGTGGTTTACTTTGTTTTGTCACTGATTTGCATTCCAGTTGTGCAGAACAGGCTTTAGAATAAAAGTAGAAAAGGTGTTCTGCACCATACTCACGTGGCCATCCTGGGGCAAGTCTGCATCACCTCGTTCCAGATGTACAGGGACATATTTCATTCACAGGTGCACTTTTGCAGATTCCACTCCCCCAAAAAGGCCCAAAACCACACACAGCACTAGATTTCAGGTGCCAAAATCCTGTTTCTACCTTTGGGGCCTAAAACAGCCTAGAAGAGCTATTCTAGGCCCCACATAGACTCAATATCTGATTTTTTTTTTTTTTTATATCTACATCCAGCCCCTCCAAATTTAACCTGCTCATCACCAGCAACAAACTTCCATTCCAGATAACTGCCCTTACTACATAGGAAGCTTTGGCTTCTGCAGCTCTGTGGATTCTGAAACATAAAGAAAAAGTAAAATTCTAAGTTTCTTGACAAAACGAGGAAAACATTAAATGTAATGAGCTCACAGCTTGCCTTTTCGCAACTGCTCAGTACAGTGAGCTCAGCACCATGAGGAATTCCTTCAGAAGTGAAAATTACTTGCACGTATCTTCTAGCCATCCAGTAACTCCAACACAGACAAAGAGCTGTTGGCACATTTTGGCTTTTTCAAAAAGCTACAAAACAGCAAAAGTCTGTACCTCCCAATTTTGCATTTGTGATTGCTAAATTTAAACCCAGCAGCGGACTTGTTACAGATTATTACATAAAGCAAACTGCTTACCCCCCTGCACCACACTTACTTTTGACCTAACTAGGTCAAAAGCACATTTCTCGGCCCCACTTTCTGCTGTCAGCCCACAAGGAAGCAAATACTCACAAAGAGAGGATTAAAAGAGATACAGGAATCCTTGAGAACAGGCAGGACACAGCTTTGCTGCTTCTTTGTACCATATTATTGTTTTGGATTCTTCTGGGTAAATCAGGCGAGGGACATTTGGTCACACAAGGCCAAAACTCTGTCCACAAAGCACCTTTACAATCACAGAAGTGCTGCTGAGCGCTCTTACAGAAAGGTTTAGGTTTAAAGATTTCAGTTTTAAAGAAAGCTCCCCCTTGCCTGCATGTTCCCACAACTCAGAAGATGCACTGGACAGAGAAGCAGAAGCTCACAACAGCACAGATTTATTTACAAACAGGCAGAGCAGCAGGCAACAGAAAATGAAAACCAAGGATAATAAATTCCTTTGCATGAAATGGAAACAATTCTCTCAGGAACGTGCAAGAGGATAACAGAGGGAAAGCAAAGAGGAGACTTTTAGAAATTCAGGTGATTTTTTTCTTCCCTCTACACAGCTATTTTGGTGGCCTGTTTGATACCCTCTATGTAGCCCTGACACAGACATTGCAGACTCTGTAGCTCCTTCTGCATTCTCCTTTTCCTTCAGTATCAAAAGAATCAGTCACAGTCAGAATCCATCCAGCACTGGTTTAGCTTCACATGACTCAGATGCACTGACATATTTTGACACCAACTGATATTCTGTGGAATCACATTTTTTTCCTTTTCATCTATTAAACATGCCTCCTGTACTCAGGGAAGTATTACAACCAGTGCAGCAGTGGGGGAAGCATCACTGACCAAAGTCAATTCATTTATTTCAACCTGCAAATTTATTGTAAATTTAGCACTGAACAAATATATCCACTAGATCAGAGGCAACATCAGAATCTCAGTGTTCTTTGAGCCAGGCCAAGACAAAACTAAGCACACAAATCCTAAGAAACTGATAAACTCAGCTGTGGTGCAGTACCTTAATTAAGATGTAAAAAGACACATTTGGGTTGATTTTGTTTGTTTTGTTTTCACCCTCCCATGTGCACTGGAGATGCACTGCAGGGAGTACAGAACTGAGCAGACTGTGGTATGCCAAGACATAATGCCAGAGGAGAGCAGAAACACCTAATCCAAGTTACCAAAGGGCAAAAATCCACAATCCTGGTTGGTCAAAACCAGCTGCTCCCCCAAAAAAGGTACCTGTGTACTGGTGTCTGGCAAAGCTATCTTGAATCACCACCCAGCAAATCCCTACTGCACATGCCTGGCAGTGCTGAAATTACTTGACCACACATTTCTACTTCTGTCCAACATTATGCAATCTTTTTGCAACTGCAGTGATGAGAGCAGCTCCCTTCCCACTGCCATCTTCAGAAAGCATGAAAGTCACATCACACT
This sequence comes from Cyanistes caeruleus, assembly GCF_971803275.1. Classification (NCBI taxonomy): domain Eukaryota; kingdom Metazoa; phylum Chordata; class Aves; order Passeriformes; family Paridae; genus Cyanistes; species Cyanistes caeruleus. The sequence goes on along the minus strand of NC_141708.1, from coordinate 34,791,997 downwards.
GAGGTGCCAGTTCCTTCACTGTTTCACGCAGGACCCTAGAAAAACTGAAAGGGAAGGGAGAGAAGAACAGAAGAACGTTTTAGCAGCTGCTTTCTGATCTGAGATCTTCATATTCCCCCATAAGGAGCCATAACCTCAGCCATTGCTTTCTTTTGCTTTTTCTCCTATTCATGAAACATACAAACCTCTGTACACAATCAGGTTCTCATTTTTATTTCTCCACCTGAATTTTGCTCAGCATGATGCCACGCACTGCCCACACCCTCAGAGATCATGAGGGTTCTCTTCTCCCAGCTCAAAAGCTGATGCACCTATTTCTATAGGCCTTGCTTACAGAATACTGACCCAACTCCAAAAACTCAAGACAGCTTTTCATCTGGGAGACTCAGATACTGTAGAAATCTGCCAAAACATCTGGAAAATAAGTATGAAGTTCACCCAACATCCCAGAGAAAAGAGCCTCCCAGTGGTAACTGGACTTTTCAGTTTTGGATCCTATGGCTAGGAAAGGGAAATGACAAAATGCAGGGGAATGTGTTAGATCCTTATCCCCTCTCAGGTTTTTAATCATCTCAGCAGAAAGCTGGTACAGCTTGTTAAGCTTTCACAGTGCAAATGAGCAGACAGCAAAGGGAAAGTGGTACCAAGGTACTCACTGTGGATGGAGCTTGTACAGAGTCCCATCTACTCCAACAGTGATTTGCAAGCGCTCCACACCTCGGTTCTCCCTCTTCTTCTCCACAATAGCGGCCAGCCCTGCCCCACAGAGCCGGGCAGCTCTTCTTGACACAACTCCACACACCTCCTTGACAATGATGCTGTCGTCACAGGTGCTGTCCAGGCCGAGCTGCTGCAGGATGCGCCGCACTTGCAGGAGGGCGAGACGGTCACTGCGCACGGGGAAGCACACGGGGCAGAGAGGTGTTAGGGAAAGCTCCAGCAGCTCCAAATTCCAAAGTGTGATGCAAAGGAAATGGGGCCACTTCAGCTCTAACACTCTCCAGGTATTTTAAGGCAGATTTCTGTCTGAATTCAGATTGAAAAGCTGCTCCTGCCATGCCCTTTGCCACGTCAGGCTGCGTGTCCAGCAGGCACGAACAGCAGTCATTCATCTGACTGCCAAAGTCATGAGGGAGTGGGACCAGGTCAGCCACCTGACTGTTACCTTAGATCTCAAGGCTGAGACACTCCTTTCAAGGCTTTCCACAGCAGAAAGAGTTTCAAACAGCCTAGAGACCATTGCAATTATGCACAGATATATAGGTAAGCACATATTCATGTATCACCGACTTCTTGCTTTCTTAAATAAGTATTGTTTTAAGTCCCACAGAATCACATAGCTTGGTGGCTAAGGCATCCAAGATAACCCAGCTGTGTGGACAGGAAGTGATAATTCATATAATTACAAAAATAATTCTGTAACTCCCCCAGTTTCTCATTTTTAACTTTTATTCTGGAGGCAGGGGATGCACAAAGGAGAAAACTATAACTGAATTAATCGACTTCTTGAAGGAAAGGGCTCCACACACTTGCAAAAGACTGTTTTCTAGGTGTCCCAGATGAGCTTAAGGATTTAAACCATGTAAATCTAACAGCTTTACCTCTCAATCTGAGACAGGAATTTTGTTTCAAATATGCCTCTTTTCCTGAGTGATTCCGAAACATGTCCTCTGAACAGCAGGCCTTGTTTGGTTAAGTCAATCAAAATTTGCCTTACTATTTCACCTAGGTACATTCCACTGGTCATTTTTTCATACCTGTTAAGTCAAAAGAGGAATAAAAATGTACATTTAAAGAGATGGCTCTGTTTAGCAAGAGTGGTATGTACATGCCCTGTGAACTCCAGAAAACACAGTCCAAGTTTGCAGAGCAATAGCCATTAAACTCCATTTTTCAATCATCAAAAATCTCTTGCAGTGACTTCAAGGGCAAACATTAATTACCATATATTTACCTATGCCAAATGGTAACAGAAGTAGAAAAAAAACCCCTTGCAATATTCAGCAGAATACAACATTAAAGCCAGAGTCCACACTGAAGTGAAACTCCTCCCTGTCCCCACATGCATTCACCAGTGAGTTACACTTAATCAATCTTTGTCCAACAAAGAACAGTCCAGTTCAGCTTATGGTCTTGCTTGAGTTGTATTTTGCCTTTGAAAAATCACCCTAAGAGGAGGAACAAAGCATGGCCTAGACTTTGCAGGGAGATCTTTAAAAGCTGCACTGTTTGGTAGCACTTTTTCTTTTGTGGGTTGGTTTTGTTGTAGGGTTGTTTTTTGGTGGTTTTTTTTTTTTTTTTTGCTATCTAGGTTACTTATCAAGCAACAAAAGAAATGCAATATCAAATTTTCCTTTCTGATTATTCATTCATTAAGCACATTCTAAAAAGCAGCCAGTGTCTCTCAAAGACTGACTTCAGCAGGCTCTTGGCATCAGGACCATCACGTTTACCTCTGTTTCCCTGGGTTTAGTGAGCCTTCATCTACTTCTCTATCATATTTTGTCCTGATGTGGTCAATGCAGCCATCGTCACCAAATGCTCCCCATTCTGTATTAATGCACATCTTTCCTTCATTCCCTTCCACTATTTCTATGTTTTTCATGTCCTCCATGTAGCAAACATTGCTGCCTGTTCCTAGAAGGGAAGAAATGACAAGACTTCAGCTGGAAAAGTTAAGCAGCACCACAAAATTATGAAATATGATTGCAGTGTTCATCTCAACGTTCTCTTTGCCATATCTCAAATTTCAAGGTCCCTTCCAACACAGGCCATTCTATGATTCTGTGCTTAGATATATTTCTGGATCAAAACTTGGAGGAATCTATTGGAGGAATCATCTAAAAAGCCCAACAAGAATTCATTCAGATTTTTTAAAATATTTTCTTGTTCCATGGTCTATGACCTGGCTACACAGTAACTTGTCAAAACAAGAATTCATGCTCTGTCTGCTTGTGTTCTTTTACCCTGCATACACTTGTTAGACACCATCAGAGAGATGATCAAAAGTCCAGCAGGTTCAGGAACTTACATGTCACAGATGTCATTAAGTCTCCTGCTGAATACCACACAAATCTGCCAAGAACCCCAAGAAACAAATAACAGCATATATCAAACTCAAATAAAAGGTGTTGGTTTACAGATCCCAAAGCCCAGCTCTGCATAGGTGCTTCCTTCTCACCGTGGTCACTTGACCATCACTGTACCTGCAATTAGGCCAATCTCACAGTTTGGATCCTCATATCCACAAGTCATCATGGTCCCAACGGTGTCATTCACCACCGCTACAATGTCCAGGTCAAACTCCTAAAACACAAGTCACGCTCACCAGCGGAATGCCAGAGGAAGAGGGAGGGTGCATTAAATACACCAAAAATAAGCAGAAAAAAATAGCTCACATTTCTTCTTCTGATGGCCTCTCTTAGCATATCAACAACATCTTCCCCCTCACAGTCTGTTGCCTTGAATCCTTTTGTCCATCCCACAAGTGTTCCCTGAAACAGAAGAGAGAGAAAGTCCTAAGTGAAGACAAAGAGAGCAGGCTGTACACTGCAAGCATCAGCTTTTTCTTGCCTCCCACCCAAATGCTTTTTTTTTTTTTCTTTTTTTGTTTTCAAATAACATGTTTCCCTGGACAGGTTACTTTGGATCTCTAGTGCAGGCTGTGTGTTTATCTTTGTTACTCAACTGCTGAAGGTAGTGGCTCCAAGTTTATTCCACTCAGTACCTTCTAAATCTCATTTGGGAAACCTCATCTTACCTCTTGTGCACACAGCCACTTTTTATTACCTGTGAGGGAAAGACTGCAAAAAATACTTAAATGCCATAAATCATGAAACACCCATTAAACATTAATGAACATTTGTTAATTGTTGGATTGTTTACTGAAGGACATTTGGGATGATCCCACAACTCCAGGCATCACTAATTTGTTTCTTTTCAGGCAACGACCTGGCCTGACAGAAGTTGATTTCCAGGTTACCTGAATTAGCTTTACACTTCCTAAGTGGCTCTGGACTGTCTGTCCAAATAAGAAGAAAATAAAAAGAAAAAAAATAAAATAGAAGACAACTGGGAAAAAAAGCTAATATTAAGAAACACCCTCAAGTTCTAGCAACAGCAAAAGACCAAACACACAGAGCAACATATTATGGGACCCTGACACAGATGTGTCTCACTCAGTTTGCCACCAATGATGTGGAATTTGCTTCTTAATCGTTTGTCAAGACCTAAATGCTAAGCTGTGGGTGCAGAAGGCATATGAATTCATGTCTCCACAAAAGGCCAAGTCCTGTTGGTATACTCTCAACCGCGAGCTGAAAATTGAGACAGAGCAGACTAGTTTCCAGGCTTAGAGGTTATTGTGAACCCCACCAGGACATAAAAACATTCAATAAAATAGCAGTCTCTCACTTCTCCAATATCCTACATATTTGACTAGAACTAAGCAGCACAACATCCCCTGCCCTTCTTGGAAATTCCTAAGAATAATCTTTCCTTACATAAGATCTGAAGAGATGAAAGATATGATATCTGTCAAAAAGCCAACTCTTCCAAGCTGAACAAGTAAGTTCAGGTCTGTCCACTGACACTCAACAAAAAGAAGCTAATGCAGTGCAGAAGTTACACAGTCAGAGCTGTGCAGCACACCTAGGAAAACAACCTGGGGTTGTAGCTGAGCAAGCAGAAGGAGCTATTTGTTATCTCATGCCATTGAAGAGTTAAGGATATTCCTGGGTTATTAAAAATATGCACTTCATTTTGTTGTCGTGAGGGCTTAAATCTTTATAGAACAAAAGCAAGTCATGTCCACCACTTACCAGAGACAAGAAGTGAAAATTCTGCCTCCCATAGGCAGATGGCTAACACAGGGGGAATAACTTTCTCATGAAACACAACTAATTTGCAAAGTAAAGTAATAAATCCTCCAAACCAACAAGTCACCCTTGCCCAAAATGATGTAATTTACCAAGCAGATGCAGAGCTGCCATCTGACCCATCCTGTGCTGCAGTTCCTACCTTGTCTATGCTGGCTTGCCTGCAGGGGAAGGAGAAGGTGAAGCCCAGAGGAAGTCGAGCACCTTTAATCCCCATGTACTCCAGAAAGTCTGCTATGCACTGGACAATATGGTCAAAGAGCTGGAAGGAAAGAAGAAGCATATAAATCTCACAAATAATCCCATACAATGGGTCTTGTCTGAACCAGTTAAACATTCATTTGAGATTACCTCTTCTCCTGTCCCTTGCATGATCTCCAAAGGAATGGCAAAGATTTTGTTATACATTTGCACTGATCTTCTTCTTCCACTTTTGATTTTGACCAGCAGAACCCTGAAATTTGTGCCACCAAGATCAAGGGCGAGGAACTTTCCTTTCTCTGAAGGAGAAGAAAGGTATTTCATTTTGGTGCTTCAGAATGACATGCTGATGGTAGCACAGTGTTCCCTGTGGCATTTATCCCATCAAGTCTACTATGATGGGGCTGAAGATAACAGATAACATAGCAAGAAGCACCGGTTTGACAACATAAATCCTCCTGGAATGTGCATTAATTAGCATTAATTAGTTAGCATATTCCCTCCCCCCCTCCAAAACAGACGAGCAGCTTCCCTGAACTGCCTCCAGGTGAGCAGGAACTGACTTCACCTGTTCCATCTGGCGTCCCACACACGTACGTGGGCAGCATCTTCACCGTGGCGTCAGCTTGCGTCTCCCTCTTCAGCCCATATTCCAGCTCAGCCCTCATTTTGTCCTTCACCTCTCGGAGGATGTCCAGGGGCAGCAGGAAGGGTGCGAGCGTGGCGTCGATGCGCCGGCGCTGGGTGGCCAGCCTGCGTGCCACCGCCGTGACCACGGCCGCCCCGCGGCCGCTGCCGCTCTCCGACAGCAGGAACCGCACATCGCATGTGGGCACCAGCCTCCTCACCACCTTGTGCAGGCGTTTGGCGTATCTGGCGGGGACAGAGAGGCTCTTTAGGCTCTCACAGGCCTCTGGGGCATGGTTTGCTTCATCTCCCTCTGTAATCAGACCTCCAGCCAGTTTGGGAGAATAGCTGGAGAAAGTTTCCAGTTTAGGAAAGCATGGGTTCAAAAACAGGGAGGTAGTGGAGGGAGAAAGATAGAAAGTAAAAAACCCACAGTGAACTGCAAGCGTCCTAGAGGCCCAAGAGAAATCAACTGAATTTCCTCTGACACCATTATTCCAGGTGTCATGTTTTACCAACTCCACTCCAAATTCTAAAGCTGCTGGGACAGCTTTGCAATAACTAATCCAGTTAGATCTCACCCCAAAGCTGAAACAAAACCAGCAGTTCTCTGCAAAGCCACACACACATGCAGATGAAGGCTCTTAGCAACAACAACACACAGCCAGCAATTGCCAAATCCTCTTTAGTTACTCACTTGGGGTGGGTTTTATAGAGTCCCCCATCAATCCCAACAGTGGTTCTCATCCTCAGCAGCTTTTTATTCTCCCTGAGCCGGGTCAGGATGGCTGCCAAGGCGGCGGCACAGAGGTTGGCCGAGCGGAAGGAAACGATGGTGCAGACGTGCTGAACAGCAACACAGTCCTCCTCAGAGGGAAACAGGTTCAGCTCCGTAAGGATCTCTTTTGTGTTGCTCAGACCTTCCTTGTACCTAACCCCAAAGCAAAGGAGTACGTCACCAAATGCAAAAACATATAAATCAATGTCTTGGCTCAAAAAGAAATGAGAGGAGACCACGACACAGCCCATCAGACAGCGCCATAATTGGTTCCCATATAACCAGTAATGTGTTTCCCACAGCATTCCCAAAAGTAGCCAGGGGAGAGAGGCTGCTTCCTGGGGTTCAGCATCTGTTGAGCCCCTAACTTACCACTCAGTTAGTCAAGAAGATAAGGGATAAAACAGTCCAAAGAAGGAGAGCACAAGAATAGATACACAGCTTCACTCAATACAACAAAGAAAATAATTCCTGGAGTGACCATGAGGAGCAGGATTCCTCTTTAAGACACACAGAATCCAAGTTTTCCATGCAGTCATCCATTAGCTGATCTACAATCTGTAGTACAGCTCCACAGCCCCAGTATTCCCACATCAGAGAGGCTGAAAACTGCAGCAATCATCCCACACACTCAGGTCTCCAGAGAGGTTATTTAAACAACCTGCATCTGGGATGCTTACCAATATACTCACTACTGTGCAACTAAAACTATCTTACACCAACTCCTGCTTACAGAAAGGTCAACTTTTCTCCTAGGCAAAAGCAAAATCGACTTGAACAGTTCAGGATTGTTCCCAGCACTCCCAGATTTTAACTACACTTTCACTATCACTGCTGTGCTTGTGAAAGACTAAATTTGAGAGTGGCTACTCTCAAAGAGCATATTACAAGTTCTTACTTTTCCATTGCAGACACGTGTTTCATTTCAATCTTGCCCTTAGTAAGCAGAGCTGTTGACACTTTCCCATTGAAGAGCAGACCTTGCTTTGTCATTTTTAGGAGAATGAGTCTTACAAGTTCCCCCAAATACAGGCTGCTGATCATCTTCTCAAACCTGGAATGGAGCACAGGAAGGATTTCAGGTGTTCACCAGCTCTTCTCTTCAGCCCTCCACAGCATCATACCAGAGCAACCTCCTGGTTTTAACAACACATGAGCAACTGGAGCAGCAATCCCTTGGCCTGAAGCAGGGAGGTATGAAAAGTACTCACCCTTCCCAGAAGGGAAAGATCTGGATTAGACAGAGCCAGCATCAAATCACCTCAGGTTCACTTAAGACAATTCCTGTTCCAAAGGGGCTTTTGGCAAAAGCACTGGAAAAGCACTTTGAGAACTCAGACTGCAAGTCAGTCAGGGAATCACTTACAATTGTTTTCCAGGATTGAGAGATCCCAGATCCAGCTCCCGATCAAACTCTGTGCGGAGATCATCCAAAGCACCGTCATCTCCAAAGGCCCCCCACTCGGTGTTAATGCACATCCTCCCTTCATCCCCTTCCACCAGGTTGATGTGCCTCATCTCCTCCATGTAGCAGGCATTGGTGCCAGTGCCTGTGGGTATTGGATAAACTGCTGTTTGTTCCATGTGTGCTTTTTAAGTCCACATGTTTGGGAATAAATCAGTACATTGTCTTTGGAAGAAAATAAAAACACATAACCGTGTGGCACAAGATGCTGGTGTAGGCCACCTGCACCTGTGAAATCATCATTTCACAGTGAAAGGAAAAAGAAAAACAACCTGAAATTATTCTAAGGCTTGACTTGTTTAAAAACATGTTTTCTTTTTCAAATGTACTTCTGTGTGCCTAATAAAAGGCATCACAGTGCATGAAATGGAAAAACTGTGGAAAGCATAGCTGGTACTAACTACCAGACGTGAGGGGAATTCAGCTTTCTCTGGACAGACACAGTAATTTTCTATACAGTCAGCAGAAAAGTTTAGTATGCTGGTCACAACTGAGCCCAGACAAAATGGGGACTGTGGTATTTAACAGCAATGTGATCAGCATAAAAACAGCTGCTTTACAGGAGGCAGCCAGGCTTGAAAATCCAACCATTGTTTTTTCCATTTGCTTTCTGCTCTTTTCCTGTATTGTGAAACTCCCTCCTACTTCAGATTTGTAGTAATTCAACAAACAAGAGGGAAAAAACCCTTCATGGTGAACAGAAAAAATTACCAATTATGAGTCCAACTTCACAGCGCTGGTCATCATATCCACAAGTCATCATGGTTCCCACCGTGTCATTGACCAGCGCCAAAACATCAACATCTATGTCCTAATAGCATAAAGATGAGTGATTAACAGGGAAAAAAAATAGCTCAGAAAGCCTCCTGTGTGATAAAGCACCACCATGCAGACATACTCCTTGGGCTGCACTTTGAAGACTTCATTCAGGAAAACTCCTCGGTTGGAAGACGCAACTTCCTTTTACAACATTCTTCCCACAACCCTGTAAGGTTACAAATATCTCTGAATTCTCAAGGGTTTCACCAGCCTCTTTGCTTGAAGGATTTGTTTTTCCCCAATCCCACCTCATTTGCCAGAAAAGTGGCATGTTACTGGCGTGAATGTTGTGATACTGTGATTACAGGCTGTGTGAAAGGATAACATCCCATCACCTGAGCAGATCCCACCAAATGGGACAGGAAACACACAAAATGCAGCTACAGCTGTGCAGCAATACCACACTCAAGTAAAAAGCCCTTCCATCAAGGCTGTGCGGTTTTCCTTTCACATTTATCAAAGGATTGTTGCAACTCAGATGCCAACACCAGGAGGAGGCCACACTTCACCCAGGAAGCCTCAGATCCTTTGTTACTAATAACTACAAGACTGATGCAGGAAAAGAAGTGAACCAAAATCAAGGCTGGATTTTTACCACGAGAGAGAACAGAATTTCCTCTTTCCTACAAAGTCATAAAGATACAGAAAGATGCCTTGTATTTCTTAGCTGGTGTTAGCAACAGCGTCAAACATGAAAAGCCAGGCTTTCCAAAATAATAAGACACAGTGTTATTCAAAGGTTAGATGCTAGTTCAAGGCCAGATTTAATCATGTCTTACTGCTGACCTTAAAAATTGTAATCAATGGCTCCATCCTACAGACTGGACAGGCTAGCCCTGGTAGAGGTAAGTGTGCCAATCTGAGATGACAGTTTCCCCCTACCAACCTCCATCCCACAAGCCAGGCTGTGAAACACGGTGTGTGAAATTACTGAGTGTTTTATATCTCACCCAGTAGTTTCACAAGAGATTCCCTTGGGCTGAGACAGTGGGGTGGGTGAGCTGTCACAGCCAGCCTGGGTTAACAGCTGGCAGCTGCCCTTGCTGATACCGGGCAGTCTGAGTTAGAGCTGCAAGAGAGATTCAGATCTACCACGTGTACAGGCATGCTGGGCACTTGCTACTGACCATCCCTGGAGGATGTCTGACAACTCTCAAAAGAACCCCCACACCAAGAGCTGATTTCCCAGGAGGATGTTCTGAGGCCACTCAGGCTCAGCTCCTGCAGGTACAAAACTTGCCTTGTGCTTCTGGAGGGCCTTGCGCAGAGAGCTGACCACATCTGTGTCCTGAACTCCTCGGACCCTGAAGTGCTTTGTCCATGCAAGAAGAACCCCCTGAAAAGTAACAGGGCAGTGACCCAAAAGCACACAAAGCTTAGCACACAACCTACAAAGCCAGTCAAGACTAAAGTGTGTGGAGAAGTTCACTATGTCTCTCCACACCACAAAACTGAGCCAAAACAGAACAGAACATCTTACCTTGGGGTGCCTGTCAGTACCAACACAACCAAAAGGGTACAGTCATAAAGTCCCAGTTCTGTAAATGTTTCTCCCTGTGTTTCATTTAAAGCACATGGGGCTTTTCCTATGCTGATCACAATCTAATAGCATAAAGCAAAAAGCACTTGCAGGACTGGAACCCAAACACAGAAATAAGAGAAGCGAAGATGAGAGAACACAAAATAATTGCAACCAGCCCTTTGTTTCCCCAAGGGATGTCTCAAGCAGCTCAACCACAGGTATTTCCTATTCAGAATTAACTGTAAATAATAAAACCTGAGAGTGATTAAAAAAGTAAAGATACTTCAAGACACAAAAGGACATGTCTGTTTCTAACAGTGTTAATACAGGAGCACATGGTTCCTGTGGAACTGGGTACTGATAAAGCAATAGAATAGCTTTAGCTTAAAGATCATGCTGCCTTGAGATGAGAAATGAATGTCTAGTTAAATGCCAAAAGTCACCCATGCCTTCTTTAGAGAGCTATGTAAACATGACCCCACATAAAAGCCACAGGGTAACACCCGCATTCAACAGCTTGTCCAGAATCTGCGAGGAGCTCAGCTTGACAAGAGCATTTCTTTATGCATCTTACCTCTTCCAACTTGGTCTGTTTGCATGGAAAAGAAAATGTAAAGCCAAGAGGTAACTTCTTATGCTTCAGGTTTTTGGTCTCCATGAAATCTGACAGACAGTCAGCAACGTACTCAAAGAGCTGCACAAAAAGAGAGCACATTTGGGCTGTGTCCTGCAGGCGGGTGTGCCAGCACAGCAGCAGCACAGCAGTGCCCTACCTCGGCTCCGTTGCCTTGTGTCACCTCCTTGGGTGTGGGGTAAAACTTGCTCTCCAGCTGGCTGCTCTGCTTCCCATCATCGAACACCTTCACCTGGTGGGCACGAAACTGGGAGCCACCCAAGTCGACAGCGAGGAAATCACCCTTCTCTGCAACACAAGCGGGCAACCATCACTGGGGATGGCCACAAAGAGTGGCTCAGCTGCCAGGCTGATGGCCACAGCCCAGGGCCCTCCCTCACCACAGCCCCTCCTGCCCCATCATGGCAGATCCTTATCCCAAGGGCCTGGGAGCATCAGCAAGACTGAGTTGGAAATTTGAAGCAAGGCTATCAGGTCTCTCCTTTCTGCTTGCTAGGTAATAGCTAATTTAATTTTTATTTGGCTGTTTGGGTTTGCCTACCCTGCTCCTTCCACACTGCAGAAGGAGGAGCTTTTCAGCAAGAAAGGCCCAAAGCAACTGCAAAACCAACCAGAGCACACAGAGGCCGCAAAACTGTCACCTGAAATGTGGAACAATCAGAATGTGAGACCATTACCTGTATCCAGTAGAGGACGCAGGATTTGCAGGCATATGTTAACTCAGCTCTAGTGCGAAAGTCGAATTCCAAATGGGGCAAAGCTAATTTTCTACCCAAAATCAACCAGCACAATCCTTTTCAAATGTTTTTTGGTGTTTCTGTGAAAGTACCATTTTGTTTCACAGGCTTGCTCAGACACACATCTCCAGCAGCAAAGCTCAGATGGAAGGACAGCTTGGCCTCACAGCTACAATAAAGCAATTGTTTATCCCATACACAGGAAAATGCCCTTCCCAAAAGGAAATCACAGAGGTATGTACCTAGCCTTGGCATGATCTTTGTTCCACAGTCCAAACATGTGACTAAATTTTATTAAATCTGGTCCTGAAAGGTAAGGAAGCAGGAAATTCTACCTGTAATACCATGGTCAGCTATCAAAGGTGAGGAGGCAGACTGGGTTACTCAGTAAACTGTGACATTAGTCAGACCATTAATTAACCTAAACAATGAAAAACTGAAGATGGTCTATATGAGTCATTTCAGGCAGCAACACTGAGGGCACTAAAATAATCTCAAAGTTAATTGCAATTGCAAATGGGGAATAACCATCCAAGTTTGAGCTGTTTAAACATCCTGGAAGTTTTAACCTGTCTGGAAGCAAAAAAACCAACAGGAATTTTTCAAGAGAGCAAATATAGAAAAATCTATGTGATACTTAGAGTAGGCAATGTGACAATAAGATATAGCCCAGCTTGATGCTGCAGCATATCCTTGACACATTGGAAGGGCCACACACAAAGGTCAGGAGAGCACTGTCCAACCTTGGCCTTGAGGAATACCAACTGATGACAATCTTCCTGCAATCTTCCGAGTCTCCTGGCCTCAGGGGCTCTGCTGCTGTTCCAGGACAGGAGCACCCTCAGGACCAGTGACTGTCACTGACATTGCAAGGGTTAAGAAAGTACTTCTTTCTCTTTGACAAAGTTAGCAGCAATGGAAGAGTGCCCCCTTCCATCCAGTCAGCTTGTGTATAATTTCTCTCAGACATGCCTCATTTCAAGGGACTTGCCTTCAAATGTCTTCTTTATGCTATTGAAACTGTTATTCCTCATTTAATTGCAGGAAAAATACTTTCAGAAGGAATGAAGTCACGTGGAAATAAGGTAAAAGGCTAACATTTTGGTCTTCTGCACAGCTTGTTTACACCACTGTGTCTGACCTAAACCAGACATAAAATCCTACACAAATTAACTTGGTTAAACCTGGGAAAAAAAGTAATTTTCTGTCAGGCTGCATTACCAGGAGCCAGCTGAGGACTGATTTTGTATGTGCATACCTCCCCAAACAAGATGGGCTTTTAGTTCCTATCTCATATCATATCCTCCCAGAGGACACTACTGCAATTTCTCCCTCTCTGTTCAAGTCTCAGCTGAAGAAGCAGAGCAGTTTCCTGGTAGATCCCATCCAGAAGCAGATTTTCCCAATGAGAAAGGCAAGAAAGGGCAGAAGGGATCACTTTTTGGGGAATTTGTAAAAGCAGTGCAGAGTTTGGCGATCGCAGCTCTGAGCATTCTGTGTTGCTGTCAATTTGAGGGGTTTCACTGCAGCATCCTGCCCTCCCTGTAGCTCCAAGGCGGCCAGGCCACACTTCCCACAGCCACAGCACACTGCACTGCAGGCTCTGAGCTGTAGAGGCTGCCCTTGCCATGTCCAGCCACAGCTCCTACAGCAGGGCCTGCACTCGGGAAGAAGCTGTTCCTGAGCACCAAGTCCTTTCCTCAAACAAGCAGCACTAGGTCAAAATCCACCAGGTGCAAGGGAAAAAAACCCACTCTGCCAGCATTCCCCCAGGCTCAATACACACACTTGTGCCTTCTCAATGAGACAGGCAGTAACCCAGAGCCACTGGCTGCCCTGTGTCTCTGCTGGGCTATCCCAGAGTCCTGGCAGCAGCTCATGTTGCTGAAGCAGCAGTGCTGTGCTGGAGCAGGGGGACTCACCTGAGCCATCGGGCAGCGAGCGCACGAACGACGGCAGCATTTTCACGGTGGCTGTGGGGTTTGTGTCCCTGCCCAGGCCCTTCACCATCTCAGCCTGGAATCGAGCCATCACATCCAGCAAGACATCGTCAGAGAGGCGCAGGTGGTACAGATACCTGTCAACCTGCAAAGGTGGAAGGTGTTACTCAAAGGCATGCAGGCTCCTTGGTGCTCTGCATTCATCGTTTCATTTCCGACCTCAGCACCCAAGATCTTGTGGCTGGCAGTGCCAGCAAGTTCCAGGTCATCATCAGGACAGTCACTCTTCTAAAAAAAAACTCTGTTTTGAAAATGTTTAACACAGCCTTGGTGAATTGCTGCCCAAAAGTTTGCCATCTTTTCTGATGGCTCAGTAACTTGACAATGCTATGCTATGGAAGCTCATGAGATTTGCTTGAGGCCCTGACAAGTTGTTTTCACACCATACTCTCCTGGTAGAGGTATAATGAACTAGAACTGCAAAGTATCTCAATCTGGTGAGAATTTGACCTCTCTGAGGCAGGTCCAGAAAATGCCATCAGTACCCAAGCGTGTCAGCCACAACCCAAAAACATCTATTCAGCTACTGCTTCACTCCACAGACAATTAACTTTGTTGGCATGCCAGGCTGGAACTCAAAGCCTTTTTTCTCACTCCAGCTCTGCTCTCCATTCTCTTGTGATTCTAGGATTACATCTAAAACACATTTTTGGGTGCAATCAGTACCCTTTGTTAAAGGTCTGCAACTCACAGAATACATCAAAATAGAAGCCAGTTGAATATAAAAGAATTCAAAAGTAGCTATGAAGCAGCTCATTCAGATAAACTGGCAGAGAAGCTAATCAGTGGTTATGAACAGCTTCATCATGGCAAAGTGAAAGGTTTTTTCCCTTAAGGACCATGGGACTGACACTTATCTGTGCAGGGTTATAAGTAGTATGGCCTAGAAACTACATAGCTGGATACAACAAAAGATTAACACAGGAAAAAAAAGGCATCTGTCAACATCCAGAAGCTTTTCCACTGGGCAGACTTAACATGATCCAGGCATAATAATTGTGTGCTCCAAATAGCTGGATGTCCCCTGAAGGATAATTTGTTTTCACATCCCACTCTCCAGTACATGAGACCAGAGGAGGTGGGCAGGGGAGAGAGGTGGGACAGCTGCCAGGGCTTTGCTGCTGCAGACACTCAGCTCTTGCACCATGGGCTACGTTGTTATGGTGATTTATCAGTCCAGGGCATTTCATCACTCCCATTTACACAGGGAGGTCAGGAGGGTTGGAAGGACACAGACCAAGTCTCATCAGCAATATGGCAGGATTTAAAAGGTTGCATTGTTTAAACAGAGAGCAATGCAGGTTGTAGATAAATTGGTCTTTGCTGCAATTGGGATTTGCCACCTGTTTTAATGAGGCACAAACTAATTACCTATTCACAGTCCCATTTTAAACTGATGGTCAGCAGTGACCCACCTGAAAGAGCCAGGATCCTTAAAGTCACTCACTGAACACACACAGAGGAGAAAGTGTTAAACTACAACTGTCCTAGAGCAGCAGCTGCCTTTGGATACAGCTGTGCCTTGAAAAGGCCATTATTCAGATTTGTATTTGTAGCCCTTGTTTGCGCAAGCATTTGATTTCCTCCAAGGATTTTTTGAGGCCTCACCACTGTGTAGGATCCATCATCTTAGCCTGTGCACCTGTACTGATTTTTTGAAGAAAATACAGTGACTGGAGACATACAGCACTCATGCACTCTGACACAGACCCAGACAGCCTTGTGAAAGAAATTCCTGGGGAGGAAAAAAACCCACAAGAGTAATAAAAATTACTGTGTCTGCTTGCAGAGAACATGCACTAGCCCCCTGCTGCCCACAGACATTGCATTCCCCACCCTGTTTACCCACTACAGGAGTAGACAGTCTCTCTCCAAGGAGCTAGATAAGGCAGAGCCCAGGAAAGCCTGCTGGTTCTTCAGCCTGATTTACAACCAGAGCAAGGCCCTGCTCTCATAACCATTTACAGCACAGGAATGGCCAGGCTGTGCTACACCAGTGCCTTGCCTCATTTATGGAAATTGCAGTGTTTTCACAGCAGGCAGGCTCTTGGTTTTGCCACCACAGAGTAAATAAGCCTGGGGAGGGAGAGGTGGGAAGATATTCCTTCTTTCCAATAAGGGAGAAATCAGTTCTGTTCTGTACAGTCTGCCCTAGGCTACTTAAAAGAGAAGTCTGAGTAGCATGTGGTTTCTTGCCTTCAGGAAGCGCTAGTTTGTACCTTGCAGAAAGACTTTGATTTTTTTGATGAGTTTGCCAGAATTCCTCTGTTCCCTCATCTCCACTGTCCTCATCCAGCTGCAAGCTGGATGTTCTTCTGCAAAGCCCACTACATCCAAGTACTGCTCCACAAGGTCTTTTTCTTAGTAAAAAGAAAGAAGAAATAGTACTGTCCAGTAAGAGATGAGCTCCTCACAGAGGGAAAGCACAGTGAGGCCTTTTTCTGATCACATTAAATCCTAGGGATAAAAGGGAATTACTGAGTCAGAGACACCTGATTGATGAGATACCAGTACCTCTCTTGGAATGCCTCTCTCCACAACGGAATTAAGGGAAGAAGTCTTCCTTGGAACAAGCCACTCCACTCTGTTTTGGGCAGAGAGAGGAGAACCCAGAGTGGCTCACTTTGCTGATGAGCTCAGTGATGTAAGCAGATCTATGCACTAGGACCTTGGATCTCCCACCATGCATCCACAGACAGCCCCACCTCCTGCTGGCTGGAAAAGCAGAGGACAGAGCCTGGCAGCACTCAGTGAAGACATCAGGAATACAGAGGGGCCCACAGGGGACATGTCCACAAACCAGAGGACCTCTGATCAATGAAGCTTACAGATCTCACATGGTCTTATGATGGACATAAGTCCAAAAACCCATTTCAGCATAGCCATGGAAGTAGATTAGGCAGCTCATTCCCAGTACTGATAGCTTCAGATCTGAGCCATCTCAAGCTTTTCCAACTGTAATTAAACACACCTATAAATATCAGAGTGATTAGCCAGTTTTGGATAACCAGAGAGGAGGCTCAGGAACCCCAACACCAGCTGGAAATCTCTCACAAATCTCAGCAGACCCAGACCAAAGACCACAGGTGTCTTCCCTGTCCCTGCTACATGACTGACTCCTGATTCCTACTCAGATTGAGAAATCCCATAATTCATGCTACACTTGCAAAGCAACTCAGCAAGAGTCATCCTTTCTGTCCTCTGGGCTCTACCACACCATGCCAGATAAAGCTTAAGCGCTTTCCCTTACTGAAGAGAATTTGCTCCATTACTGGGAGAACACTTATAACTGTGCAGGGAAAACCACTAACCAGACCTATTTTCACACTCGTCAGGTGGTTTAAGGTCTAAATACCTCCTACCCCATTTGGCTGAATGGTTTTAGTGGCTAATGCCATTACGTGGTCTGTGTTAGGTACCGCAGACCCCTCCGTATCTGGGTAACACAGCACTTAAAATAGCAATCAGCTGACGCTGCATCTTACCTTTTTTATTTGATCCTCTTTTAGCTTTGTGAAATGGAAAGCTAGCAAGTGGACAGCAAACATTTTCTTGAAGCAGATGGGTGAGTCAGTAGTGACAGAGCTGCTGTGAATAACTCCAAAGCGACAGATCTTTATTCACGAAGCTGGAGCTAGAGAAACTTCAGCAGAGGCATTTTCCCCAGTGTAGAATAGTGGAGTTCCTGGGAAATTGAGTCCAGAAATAAATCCATCGAGTGTGATCGGGTCAGTGATTAAACTTCTGCCTCTTTGTATCACACCCCCCCACCAACATCAACCCAAAGTCCCTCCCTCCCCAGCTACACACTTCATTGTGCCAGAGCAGGCACCTGGAGAGCTGCCAAGCTGAAGGGGAGAAAAATCGATTTTGTTACTGCCCCACTTGGGAATTGTTACCACTTCTCAATGCAGTTGCTACGCAGCCTGCCCCGCTTCATTCCAGGGGCTGACAGGCTCCCACCGCTGCTGCGTGCAGCCAAGTGCTGCAGGGAATCTGCAAAGTTAAATGGTTTTAGGAGACTTCTTCCCTCTGCTCAGCGCTCCCACTTGTGAGACAAGCTCTTCTGCATGAATTAACTTCACTCTAGTTCTGCACATGCACCCTTATCTGCAGCTTTGTACCAATTAAGCTTCAGCTGTGTAAAAGAGCAGAGACACACAGACCCCTGCCCCCAGCTGGAATGCCTCTTGCGCAATTCCCAGCAGAAAGGTTTTGAACTGATTCTTCTCCCTTCACCCAAAGCTTCGGGCCAGTGAAGATCCTCAGTACTGCAAAACCTGGGGAGAGGACAGATTTACCTGGCAGGCAGCACTGTGGGTATCAGACTGCCCCACTGGAAGAATGCCTTTAATTGGCAGCACAGAGCACCCACAGCAAGAGCAGCTTCCTTACACCATCAGATTTCCACACAGCCTTGAACCATCACTCTCAAACTCATTCTGAACACACAAGTGTTTCCAGGATTTTGTCACTGTATCAAATGATATGGACTATGGAAACATCATCCAAAGAAAGCTGGGTGAAATGCTGACACAAAGGAGAGGGGGAAGAAAACCCAAGAAGGCATTCCCATGGGGTAATTAGAGGTTCACTCTCAAACTATACCTGCATACAGTGTGTTTACACCCTGTTCAGCTGAACTGACTACAGGTACTGCAGACAATTGTCATCCTGAATTCTGCAGAACAAGGTAACAATTAAAAATTATTTTGACAGATGAGCAAAACAGCAGGGGGAGAAGAGGAAAGGGGGAGGGGAGTGGCAAGTAATGTGAGGAAACACAAAGAACTGCTGAGTGGTAGAAAATTGTCTAGAGATACAGAGGGATCCAGAGGCAGCTAGCCAGTAGAAAGGATGCCTGGCTACATCAGTTTGTAGCCTAGACTGGACCCAACAATCTCATGCTGTTATAAAAAGGAAAAAGTACAACTGATCATGGTGGGCTGTATATACAGTATATACAATATAGTCCACAGGCACACAAACCAAGGCTCAACTCCATACTCAGCACCAGTCCTGGAAAGAGGACTCTTTTCCAAGGCACATCAAGAAGGCAGGGATCAGAAGGAGTTAGCTCTGCTGAACATCAGGAGCAGCCACAGGTCACATATTTTCAGCTTCTGATCATGCGGAAAGACTGAAAGAGCTGAGGGAGGGGAACTCCCTCTGCAGAGACAAATCACACAGAACCTCTGCTAGGAACGGTCTTTTTCTTTTTTTCTCCTCCTGCCTTGCATCAGGGATGAGCTCTGGACACTGGGAGATCCTGCCAGCTCTATTTATTTTCCATTATTCTAGAACAAGAGTAAAGCAGACAGTGGCTGAGCAGTCCATAAATAGGGCTTGTTCTAAAATTAGGCCTTTGATCTTCGAGAGAAAAAGAGAAAAGAACGAAGAAAATAAGCCACACTACCAGCCAGAAAGCACGGTTCACTTCTCCTCTATTCATCTTTTAATAACTGCTGGCTCGTTAAGTCAGACACTGACTCCCAAAGGGACTGTCTCTCTCCTCATTGTTTACCCATGCCATCCGAGTCACAACCCCTCTGGCCAGCAAAATTGAAAACATCACCTTTCAAGCTCCATCCCACTTTGATCCAGAGCTCATTGTGTCTGTAATACAGTAGATTTATTTTTCATTCTCTCTTTTCTTTCTTTCTCTGACGGACACCACTGGAAAAGGGTCTCAAAGATCTGAATGTTCCTAAGCTGGCAGCAGGCTCTGTGAAATACCTGACGTGTCAGAATCACTGCGTAACTTGTTCTCTCACCCTGGGTGCATCCCAGCTTCCGGCAGGCTGTTGTGCAAGAAAAGACAAGACATTATCTCATTTCCACACAGACAGCAGCTCACTGTACCAAGTGCCCAACACCCAAAAGTGTGACAGCTATTCTGTACATATCCTGGCCAGGACAGGAGAACCAGCCCAAGCTCAAGTGAACAAATCAGCTCCAACAGCATGCAGCTTGGAAGCTTGAGGAGATGTTTTTCCCTTTTTTTAGAGTTGCAGTCAATAAAAGTTATTCACAAACCTTTCCTCCCCGCTTTGCAAAGGCCAACAAGACTTTAAAATTGTAATGCCCCCCTCTCTACTTTCTTCTCCTGCAGCTCTGCCTCCAAACCCCATCTCACAATGGAGAATCCTGAAGAGTCTGGTCCTCATCTGCCTTCCACAGCCTTGCAGTCAAAGGCCTGCTGAGAAAAGGAGCTCAGCTACAGTGGGGAAACTCACAAAAAAGTCAAGTACATCAGCTAAACGTGCCCTTGTTACCTCCAGAAAGAGATACCCCTTAGCAATAAGCATTTTATTGTGAGAAACTCATCTATTTTTGGTGAGGTCTAACAGGCAGTAGTAATGCTGGCTGCTACATTTGGTACCCAGGTTAACAAGGAGACAGTGGACAAAGCTACTAGCAATTCATCAGGGGAAATCCTTCTTTTTTATAGCTTATGATTCCAAGACCAACCCCTAGAACACATTTCCCCTTCCCTGCAGTAGCAGCGGGTTCATTCCCCATTATACTCCCGTAAGTTCATCAAAGCTCAGGAGAGAAAGGGGTCCCCATATTCATTCTTCCTGCATATGCCACTCTTAGTGCAACATCAGCATATAAAGTAAGGCAGAACACCTGAGAGGACTGATGGGAAAAATCAGAAGAGATGGAAATAACACAGACAGAACAGAGCATGCTGGGCTTAAAAGAAAGGAGGACTTTACCAAGCAGCGCTGTTACAATCAGCATTTTGCATCCGAAGGACAGCAAATAAACAATTAATGAATAAACTTCCAAACATCTCTAATTTCAATGCCTGAAATTAATATGGAAATCTGAACACCTGACACAGTTTTGCAAACATGGCTCCCAGATCAAGAGTACAGCATTGTTGTTGCTTAAAAATAAAGCTTCAGCACAGCCCCACAAGGCAGGTTAAAAATGGGTAGTTGGGGTAACTCTGCACCACACCAGCCCAGATTGTACCACATGGGACCAATTTGGCAGCCATTCTAATGGGAGTCAATGACAGCCACACCATTAGCTCAGAAGAAAAGAAAACTTTCATAAAGTCAGCCTGGAAACGCCTGAATAAACTTCAGAGCTTCTAAAACAGTTACTATGGAGTCACTATGGAAACAAGCAGTGAGTTAAGCAAAGTGCTAATCTCAGCAAAATACAAAAAAGAATGCTTATAGTCATTTAGCTTCTTTATTGCAAGGCTTGGTGCTGAAACACAAGGCTGGCTTATACCCTGAAGTCCCAGACACTCTTTCCTTGCTCAAATATATATGCTAGTACTCAGCTTACTGTATGATTAAAGGATAAATTCAACCTAACAGAAGCAAAGTGCAGTATCACTCAGTGCAGTGTGGGCCTCACACAGACTGGGCAGGGAAAACCAGAGTTGTCCATGGTGGACAGCCAGGGTTGGTTTCAAACAGTGGTTTGTGGATCCACCCTGGATCTGGGGCAAGTGCATTCCCAGGGGTAAGAGGGACAATGCATGTGGTCAAAATGTGCCTGCAGGCTTGAGCAACTCCTGCTTCCCTTCCAGTGAGTGCCAAGGAGGCAACTGATACCACTCCATCACACAGCCCACCTCACACAAGCTGTGCGATAGTAGCCAATGCAACACATTTTGTAAGGGTTAATGGAAGCTTGCACCGTGCAAGTGGTGCTGCTGTTCAACAGCAGGACTCCAGGAAAGCAAAGCTGAACTACTCATCTGCAAAGCAGAAAATCCACAACACTCACATGGCCACTGCCACACACATAGGGCTGCTTGGTTTTTCTTGGAGCAGAAAAAAAAGATGTGGCTTTGCAGGGGAAGGACCTAAAACTTTCTCTTCCCACCAGTATTGTACTGAAACCAGCAGGAGATCATGCGGACTAGAAACACACGCACTGCTTGCTTTTCAGTAAACAATGAGGAAAGAATACATGAACTACACTGAAAACAGCTGTAAAAACATTATTCAAACTGCTGCAGATTTCTTTCTGAACAGCAGCATAAAGGAATGACACCAGGAGAAGGGAAAGGGGATTCAGAGCAAACTTTCAGCCTGCAGAGAAACACAGCTGATCACTTCAGGAAGTCAGGCATTTGATAGTCAAACTCCAGCTGGATTTTAAAGGTTTCCCAACATTAACACAAGGAGGACCTGTGCATTTGTACACAGCCAATCCCAGATACATGGCAAGGGCAGCCCAGCAACATGTACAAGTGCTGAAACCCATTTCTGTAAATATACAGCAGTTTCAGCACCTGATTCTTTCCTCTCTCCAGTATCCATACTGGGAGCTCAAAAGCACACCTTAAAGCTGCTCACATGAAAACCAAATCACACAGCATCATAATTACCCCTCAGATTCCAGAACTGAAATTCACTCCAAAATTGTTGCAGCCAGAATTCCACTGCTCCTGATATATTACCACAAATATTACCACATTTCACCTCCTTCCACATTTTCACAGGACACAATGGTTACAGACACATGACTTCTATCACCATTCTGAGCCAATTTTGTTCCAGGCTGTTCATTACCTGTTTGTGGTCTCTTAAACTCTGCCCTTTGAGAAGGGGTGGAATGAGTAGCTAATTCATTACTAGTGGAATATCTGACATTTATTGATGAGAGGATATCTTGCAAGAAGACACCAAGTTCAAATTTTCACACAGCAGTAAATCATACACTTATGCTGAACACCATGATTGAAAGAGTGTACAGCTGAGTGGTAAAAACAAACTTATTGGCCTCTGAGCTTTTAAGAGTTCATTTCTCTGAGTGCTTCATATTACTGGTCACAGGACAAGGGAAAACAACAAGGAGCTGCAGCAGTGTAAACATGAAATGCCAAAGAAGTTATTAAAATAATATTTTATTTTATGAATAAAAACTAAACAGAATTAGGACATAGTTCTATTTTCTCTTTTTCCTCGTTTCCTTTGAACTATGCTGATCATCTCTTTTTGAACCAAAGCCATATCTACCATTCCTGTGCTGATCCTGCCACTCACTCTCCAGCTGTCTCAGCATTTCCTGTGTCAGAAGTCCCTCCCGCAGCAATCTGTTGGCAAGAGATCCACGTCCGTAGCTTTTCAGATCCTCCTGCCTGCTACCAAGCCGAGAGGATCTCAAATTCTTCACTCTTTTCAGTCCTGCAGCTTCCACTGCAATGGACAGTGCCTCTGTGGAGGCTGCACCGTGATGGTCTGAAACCACCCTGGCATCCTTCTGAGTCCTTGACAGAGGAAAGTCTTCTGACACTACTTCAGTTGTGCCAGGAGCAGACTGGGACGCTCGGATCAGCTTTGTGATGTTGCAGACACCAATTTGTATAATGTCATCCAGTTTTTTCTGAATATCCCTGACAAGGACAGCGTCAGGGAACATATCCATGAAGCGGTAACTGGAGAGAGGCAAAAGAACACACAATCAAACCTTCTCACTGGGACAAAAACAGGATATATAGTAAATAAAAAGAGTGTTTATTACATGTTGCATGGGAAGGTGACCATATTTTAATTTGCTTTTCAGCTGCACCAGTCTAGGATCACCTCTTTTCTACCTTTCTCTTTCTGTCAGTCACAAACTGCTGTCTGCAAAACTCACTCCCTCAACATTGCATTTGTCAAGATCCTCTAAAAGGCCAAAGGAGCCCATCCTGCACCACATACATATGGGCTTGAAGACACTGCACTTCTAGGACTGTAAGTCATACATAATAGGGGGAAAAAAACCCAACCAATTCTCAAGCACAAAGACAATACCTTAACCACAGATAGAGGTCAAAAACATCATGCACAGCTTCAAGGTGTACAAGTTCCTTGATGTTTTTTGGAGCAGCCAAGGGCCACTTGGTGTGCCGGCAGAGCCAGTCGAACGTCAGAGGCTCGTTTCTACTGAACTGTCGTGCAAACTGAAAAACAAACAGATTCAGCCAGGTCCTCAGTTAGGAGAGAAGAAATCCCCAAAGCGTTAAATTCCCCAGAGTCTGCATACATAGAATACTCCATAAAATACCTGCTTTGTTTTACACAACCCAAATGCCACACATTCTTTTACTTAATTACTCAACACAGGAGTCACCTCTCCTTTCCAGGGCCTCATTAACACAATTTGTCCATGGGCCATGCACAGAGTTAAGCAACAAAAGCACAGAGCTATCCAGAAAAGCATAACACTGCAGGCATTTGGTTTCATCTAGCAAAGCAGATGGACTTTGTATTTTTTTAAATCCTCCTCCTCTTTGGTTAATTATCTTGTTTCAGGGTTGCCAGCATTTAGAATATTACATGCATTCCCTGGTTTAGGAAACACATTACCCACAAACCAAACAGATTAATCTGCACTAGAAATCCCCTCTTCTGAAACCCAGACACTTCAGCTCCTCAACTAACAGAAAAACAAGACAAGTAAGATTTAAATCTAAAATTTTCAAGAGTACTGATGACTTAGAATAACTGTTTCCTATTTAGCTGATACTACAGTGGGTTTTCTTGGCCAAGGAATGGGGCTTAAATTCACACAAGTATTCACAACAGCTTACCTCCTTCTAACACCACATTGTGTCCCCCTGCACCCTCACTACTTGGAATCCAAAAGCTCAGCATTTTCCTAATGAGGCACTTTTTTCAACTCTTTAAATCAGTCACACATTTTTTGAAGATTATTAGGGATTTTTGAAAAGCAGGTTCCAACATTTGTGACCTGAGGGCACCACATCAGTTTCATTTTTATAGTATTTCATTGTAAAAGTTGAATGTAGTCTTTAAAAAGGGAACAAGGGCAATACTGTCTAACAAAGTAACAGTCTCAAGTGACATTATTATTAAACCTGAAAAATCAGCTGACTACAAATTCCTCAAAATAATCACTCTGGGGGCCCAGCAAAAAAACAATTCATCCAGGCCTGAAACGTAAAGTGACGTAATTCTGAGAGCAACTTACAGCTCTGTGTTTTCTGAGGTTTAAAATCTATGCAACTGTATTATAGCATCAGCAATCACCCTTAATCCCACATTCTCTTCTTCTGTTGACAAGCTATCAGCTCAAAGGAACTTGGTTTTTAATGACTGCTTTTAGGAACACTGCAGTGCAAAGCTTAACAGTGCACAAGAGACCGGGGAACACAACTCTCATCTCCCCCAGTTCAGAGCTGACATACAAGGAGAAGCAGCAGGATTTTCCGAGGCAAACAGCAGAGAAGCTATCCAAACTTTAATTTACATCATGCGAACAAGTTCTCAGAAGTTAAAAGCTTTGGTCTATAAAAATGGTGAAGAATTCAATTAGGAAAAAATATATGTCCAGCTATTTTATGTATCTTATACTACCTGTGAGCACTTTAAGAATGCTCTCAAATTATTTGATGGCAAAACCCACACAAACACATCACCTAAATCCAGTCTCAGTGCACCAAGACCTACTTGGTCTATTATAAACACCACATTTTTTGAGGGAATAACTAACCTTCAACAAAGTGGTACACACAAAAGGCTCTTTTCTGTTCAAGGGTGCAGTGCAGAAGACGTATCGTGATCGCAGATTTAGTGGAATGTGCTGAATCATATCTGCTAGAAATTTAAAGTCATCAATATTGCAGACAAAGTACATCCCATCGACCTGTGAGAGGCTCACAAAAATATCCTGTGAAAATGAAACCAAATATAAGAATGTAATTACAGGAGAGGGATGTTAAACTTTATCTTACCAAACAAAAAAATTATTTAGAGTTTGACAGACTAGCTATACTGAAAGAACAATTAAAAACCATTTGATTTGACCACAGTAATAAAAAAGTGGGCAGGAGAGTTCCACCTGCTCTTTTAGCAGAATTTCCATTAAATTCTCCAACACAGGATCAGAGAAGAGACATAACACACCATACTTCATTTAAACACTTTCAGTCAGTCTCCTAAATAACAAAGTTCTGGAAGGGTATGTTTTAGTTATAAAGAACACCATCATAGGAACCAGCTAACCACTATGTTTAGAAATAAAATTCTCCAGGTTTGTCACTTAGCATGACCCAAAAAGCTAACTTTACAGCATACAATTCAATAATTGAGGCATTTTTAGCTCAGTGTCAGGATCAGATCTATTTTAGGACGAATAAAAACCACAGGCTAAATACAGTATTCCAAAAAAGGAGTTCAAAGAAAACATGAGATACTCAAGGCTTGGAGAAATGGAAGATGCAGTGCACCCTGCAGGAGAAATTTTATGGGCCCCCAAAATTATTTCTCTAATGTAAATTTTTGAAATCTTTTTTAAAAGCATCATTAAAGAAACACTGAGCTTTTTAATTAAGTATGTGACTGAATATTTAAGAGATCAAAATCAACACAAGGTTTTTATCTTAATACTACTATGCTAGCCCAGAAATTGCTTATTTAAAAACTTTAAACATGTATTGTTACCCTACCAGTCTTCTAGGAAGTCTCCAGGTATAACCTTTTATTTCAAGGTTAGAAATACACATTTTGCTACATAACAGCAGATCAGCAGGAACAATAATGCACATTTAAAACCATGAAAGCTGCCAAGGATTTATCAGTTTACCAAAAGCTGTGATAACGTTTTTTTCAGTACAGTATTGCAATATTAATTTATACTTTATAATGTTTAGGTACATCCAAAAGAACTAGTATCTATCTAAAGAGGAGATCAAATTGATCCCACAAAATCAGTTTTCTAGAAGTTACAAACACACTGTTTTACCACAAAATCCACAGAAACAGGAAAAAAAAAAAATCAGGTAGCTTTGAGATATGTGGAAATCTGACATGACCAGTTTCCCAGGAATTTTCAAAAAATTTATCTAAATTTAGATCTCTAATACCTTCAGCCTCAGACCAAAATGTCTACATTTAAAAATCAGAAAAGCTGGAATGAAAAAGCTGCTGCACAGTTTTAAACACGTGTAAAAATTACTGACACATTCCAACAGCTTTCAAATTTACTGTAGCACAGAAAAGTTAAACATCCTTAACCTATCTGCAGACATTTGTGTGGAAGAGAGAAGAATCCAATTGATAAAAATGCAGGGCTGTCAGTCAGGTCTCCCAAGGGCAGGTTTGTACAAAGCAGTGACTATTAGTGATACTTCATTTTTAAAGCAGAAGCTAATATTTTGATCATTCTTACAATTAAGTTGGACAGAGTGGCATCAGGAAGATGATAAGCAAACATTTCTATCTGCTCAGGAGTAGGATGTAGGCCAGCTGCCTAAATGGAAAATAAACAGAAAACCTTCCATTAATTCTCAGTATTGAAGTTAATGCACCAGAAACAACATACTGAAAGACAAAATGCAAGTAACCAAAGCAACATGAAGAATCCAGTTTATTTAGGACATTTAGCTGAAACTTAAGAACTACTGTGCTAGAGCTTTTAATTCTCAAAAGAGTGGATTCAACATAAAAGTGACACTGCAAGTCTCCAAATGGGATGTATATCCCATTTGAGATATCCAAAGCCACTCTGGCACAACACAACCCATTTCTATTTACTAAATTGCAAACAGACAGAAGGAAAGATAATTTGGGATCAGAATATTATAAGCCAGCCCTGAATAAACTGTATAAACTGGTAGTGAGGCTCTCACCTTGACAGGGGGCACAGCGTCGCTCAGGATTTCCTTCAGCTGCACGAGGTCCTCGCGATGCATTGTGGTGACTTCTCCCTGTTGGAAGGAGGAGCCGAAACGCCCAGCCCTGCCTGCGATCTGCAGAGCCTGGGAGGTGGTAATGGTGTCTATTTCCTTCTCTCCCTTCTCATTGACAGTTGGCTTTACTATGGAGTTAAAAATTATTCTTCTTATACACCTGAAATATTTAAACAAAAACAAAGATGAATCCTTTTTTTGCAAATTACCACCAATATGAAGAATTAAAGCATCTGCTTTTTTATCAGCTTTTTCTTCTCTATAAATTAGGATATCAGAGATATTATTTATGGACACAGCACATTCTAAAGGGCAGGAGAAGGCTACGGACTAGTTGCAGGAGAATCATCACCCCTGTACACATCAATCATGCCCTAATGGCCTCCCAAATCCATTCACCACCACCTGCCTCAGTAGTTTGTAGTGATGTGACTGCACATCCTTCACCAATAAAATACATCTCACACTGGGCTGAACTTGCTCTGTTCTTCAGAAATGCAAGAGAATGATAACTCTGACAATGTAGAACATGTTGATCCAGCAGGTCCTGTCATCCACAGCCAACTATCACACTGAATTAGACCAAGGGAAGCATTTAGTTCTTGGAACCAGTTTTAAAATTAAAGCTTAGTTCCGCCTAACCAAACTGATCACTACTTGAAAATTGAAATGTATGTACTGTGTTTTCTAGACACAGCAGATAATTAGATGAATTAACCAGACTGGGGAGACAAAAAGCAAGGAAATTAATGTGGCCATCACACCCAAAGGAAAACAAAAGTACCATAACCTGCTTCAAGTACTCACAGATTGAGTCCCATTCCAATTGCATCTGTAGCAACTAAAATTTTGCATGGATCATCAGGATCATTGAATTTCTTTGCCTGTTCAAGCTTTGTTCCTAAAACAGAATGACAGAACACTTCACATAGCAAACTTCATACAAAATAAAGAACGCATCACTAAGTCCAATGTCATTATAATAGGCTGAGGAAATAAATAAATAAATTGGTATTTGATTGCTATTTGGCTGCAGATGGGGGCAGGAGGGATTTAAATCATTCCCAGAGCTGTGGATAGACCTCATTTAATTATATCTATCTGAAGATCAAAATTAAGTACATAATAAAGGTCTAATCCCAAGATTAAAACACCAGCCAATGAAAGCTGATTACTTTCTCTATATAGAGAAGCAAAATTAGGAAACTTGCACTGCGTTATTTTAAAATAAAAAAAGCAGCACATGGGGTTTTTCTCCTAAGAAAAGCAGCAAGAAACAGAACATTCCCTTAACAATAAAAGCAAAAAAGCAAGAGTGCTTTACCTGGTGGCAGACTGCCATATATGACAGCACATTCTAATCCTCTGGCTTCAATCTGTCGGCTGACAGAGTAAATGTCATTCTTACTGAAACAGACAATGCAGTCCCCAGGACGGAGGTTATCCAAGGACTCTAAGGCATAATCCAGCACAGTCAGAGGAGTCAGTCTCTTGTAGTTTCGAACCTAGAATTAAAGTTGTCAAAGATTTTAAACTCAAATTCCATCATATTGAGACTAGCTATCAACACATCCTGTAAAGTCAGCAAACTCGAGAGGACTGTGCCCTCCTGGAACATCAGAACTGTAGAAATCCATGAACACCTGTACCAGCTGCAGCATCCCCTGAAGGGAATTAATCAAACCACTTATCTTCTTTTAGAAAAACAGTACCGCTATTTAAAGAGAGGAAGAAAAAGCTTTGCAACATCTTTGCCTTACAGAAATTGAGCAGTGATACCCCCCCAAAAGGACCCCACATTTTTTTCCCTTGAACCTGATGTTCTGTTCACAGCTTCTCAGAATTACTTACTTCAACTTCCTCCCCTGTAGTGTACATGAGTTCTGTCACCAAGTCAATAGCAGCAGGTTCTCCACAAACGTGGATTTCTTCTGCACAGAGGCCTGAACAAGGTCCAGTGAAATAAAAAGCAAAATGTTACTTATTTATATACAACAGTGGCTTTAGCTGGCTCTTAAGGTATTCAAAAATTGTATTTTGGCTGTTAAACACAAAGACTGTATTTCACCTCCTTCAACGACCCAAACCTGCACCTGAAGCCTCTCCTACCTGCACTATTTTCCTAGAGATGCTCTTGATCTCTTACCAGCAGCTAATATTGACAATTTATTAGTGTGATAATCAGAGCAGCCAATATCTCACTGTACCCTCTCAGCCAAAATAAGAGGTACCCTAAGCCACAAACAGAGCAAAGGTTTGTTTTATTTACTACCCATGTTTTGCCAACTCCCAAATCAAACTGAGGAGCTTTGTTTTCTGCATGAATTCACCTCACAGTCAGAACAGAAAAGGGAAAAACAGCAAGTAAAGCAAGTGTGACAAATTTGCTGAACTTAGAATCAAAGGCAACAAAAGGGAGGGTCAAGAGGCAATCAGATTCCAAATTTCTGTTCTAAATACAAGGAAATATGTTTCAAAAAT
This sequence comes from Cyanistes caeruleus, assembly GCF_971803275.1. NCBI lineage: Eukaryota > Metazoa > Chordata > Aves > Passeriformes > Paridae > Cyanistes > Cyanistes caeruleus. The sequence continues at coordinate 34,762,184 of NC_141708.1, read as the reverse complement.
TCCTTTAGAAAAATTCTAAAACTATCAAAATAAGCATTCTTCTAAGAAGATAACAGATTGATGCAGCTCTATAAATGAGCCATTTGAAAACAACACTATAAAATATTTAAAGTTATCATTATTTAGCAGAGTCTCTACAAAAGTAGTCTCTTGAAAACTGGTGTTTTAATTGAATGGAAAAGTGTAACTCTTGGAAACAGTCAATGTAAAAGGACAGCACAATGTAGTAAAGACTCCCTGTTATCCAAGGAAGGAAAAGTAAAAGAGGCATCTGAACAAAATTTAAAAAATCCATTTGTTAAGTAAAATACAACAGGTAGACATGTCCTGTCCACCTGACATGCAGACAAATCCTTCGAGGCAGAGTATCTCTCTAACTTGCTGTGAGGAAACAAAAATACTTTTATTTTGCATGACATATTATAACCACTAATGACTATACTGATGGCTAAGCTTGAATTTCATGTGCCATTAAGCTAATTCATTGCCAACATAAACGTGCTTACCTAGAAGGGCTCTTGTCCAAGCCCAGCCTCTGGCAGGATCTCTGATCATCTGAATTTCATCAATCACAGCAACTTCATCTTAAAACAAAAGAAAGAAACATTTAATGTACACCAAGGAAGAGCATCTAGAATAGCAGTACAAGACATGAAGGAAAACTGAAGGAACTCATGGGTTTCCTAAAAAAGGTTGCTGAAACAAAGCTAATCCTCTATCACCAAAAAGCTATTTTGAGATGATATCCTGGTTTCTTGAACTGCTCTATCATAGTTCAAGAATTGTTCAAGTAAGAGTGAAAAAGAAGAGCTCCAAGCAGTAACACACAAAAGGATACCACAGATAGGACAAAAACCATTATGTGTACTTACAAGGTGTATTTGTGCTGCACATTTCAATGGTACAAGCAACATGAGGAGCCTGTCTGGCATCTTCATTGGCAAACACACGCTCTTCTCCTGTCACCAGGTCACATGGCACATTCTAAAGGCATTCAGAAATCTCAGGTTAAGTTTCTTGAACACAAAAGAATCCCCTTTCCAAAAAGAACAAAACCAGCTTCTTACAGTAGTTTCTAGCACAGTATGATAGAAGCTATCAGGAAATAACTACTCAGCCTTGAGAGACTTGTGTCTTGTATTTAAGTCCTATCAGAGTGGAGGCTTAATGAAGAGGTGGTATCTGTAATTAGATGCCTTCCCCATAGCATTTCAGAGCTGTCACATCTGCCACTAAAGAAGCGTTAGAAGAGTGCAAGGCCCAGCAGTGAAGGAGCCCAGCAAGCTCCAGCCCAATCCAGCTCCTTTGGCAATTGCCCTGCCTCACCTGCTGCCTTGTACTCACACAGCAAGAGCTCATGAGGATCAGCTGAAAGAGACAGCTAAAGCCACCACCCTGCCAGCCCTACACTCCTTGGTGCTCCATCCATACCTACAGCCACCTGCAGAGCCCTGCTGGAAGCCCTAGGGCCTAAAAATGATCCAGGAGCCAACAACTGAAAAGTTCTCAAAGACACTAAACACATGGAAGAAAAGTTCAGTAACCACTAGCAAGGAACATCACTGCATGGTGATCACAGTCACTCTGTAAATACATGGGGTATATAACAGCTATCTCCTAGGACAAGCCAATCTTTCTGATGTGTTGCTGGGACAGACTGGTAACAGGAGTTAGAAATTGTACATCAAAAAATGAGAAATCTCAACATTGCTGCTGTACATACACAATGTGATATGGAGCTCTAGTGCTTCAGAACTGGTCTGGCTCTCTGCTGCTGGAAACACACTGGTGAGGAGCCTCCAAAAATATACCAGAATCAATATAAAACACTAATGAGAATTTCCTCTAGGGACCTGAAATACAGCTCTTCAACTCAACAAATCTGAACCTGTGGAATTTTTCAAGGTGAAGTGAAATATATTTGTAGAGTGAAGCAGAAGGTTGAGGGGAGTTAAGCAAGGCTAATTCTTTGTGTACAAGCTATAATAAAGGTCATAGGCAAAAGAAGGCATGGTCCCTATGCTGAAAAACCTAATAGTAGAACTTGGCTAACCCAGGGAGCAACAAGTTCCAGAAGAACAGAGGCAGGTTACAGGAATGATTGCATAGCAGATGCCCTGGGGACAGCTCAGTTCCACCTGGGGAAATGGTGTTCCATTCTGCCCCTAAAGCAGAAATGCACAACTGATTTCCCATGAGCTGATACCACTGCAAAGCAAAGGCACCTGCTCAAGCACAGGGCTCCAGGGACCTCCTGGGGTGACTACAGAACTTTACAGACATGCATTCATGAGACTGTTCCAGTACTAAGGATGTTGGTAAGTAATATGACATACTGACAGCATCATTACTCTTTTGGAAGATCTCATGAGCCAGAAGTTTTAGTGGACCGCAGTACACTCCAGATTTGGCTGACAAAAATCTCTGGATAGCATGGTAAGTTTTTCCACTGTTTGTAGGACCAGCATGGAATATTATCTTTCTCTGAATAGCCCTTGCATCTGGATACCTAAAGCAAAGACAAAAAAAAAGCAGAGCTGTTGAACATTTATCTGGATGCTAATTCAGGAGAAACTAGAAATTAGCTTAAGCATTTATTCATTAATAATTTTAATGTGTATTGAAAGCAGAAATATCAAGTTACTAGAGACAGTATAAAGAGGTTACTGTGTCTTGCACATTAATCTTCTAAGTTATACAATGCTTTCAAAGATTCTGAGTGAAATTCATACATTGTGTTCAAAGTAATTCTCATTATTCCTGCAATCGTCTCCTTAAGCTTAATAATATTTAAATGTTTTGATGTGCTACCTCCCAAATTGTTAGAAAACATCTTCCTGGAAAAGCCACACCAACTCAGTGACTTTCATAGCTGATATAATCTTACTTTATTTTTAATTCATTGTGATGCATCTTGCAAAAAATACAAGAATTCCTGACACAAATGACTGTAAAAACAGAGAAGCAGAACTGAAAATGTAGCATAATTACACTGAAGTCCACAGACTGTGAGATTCTGTGACGCTAAGGAAAGAAAACAGTGCAGCCCCTTCAGCACACTGACCAGTTGGGTGGCAGCCTCAGGTCGCTGATCTTGCGCAGATCATCCATGCAGTCCAGCATCGGAAAGATCTGCTTTGCATGCCTCAGGAAGAATGGAAACAGATCATCCACGTGACCTAGAAGAACAAATCCTTTTCAGAAAGCTTGTGGGCTTGTCTGAGCATCTACCTTCATAATAAACTTAGAAAACAATTTTCTATTACTTCCACTTTGCATTTATGTAATCCTTTCAACTTCTGGCTCTCTACAGAGTTCAATAATTATCTCAGTGGCAAAAAGGGAAACTAACACAAGTGCATGTGGATGGAAAACAAACACAATAATATGAAAAATGCATCTCATTTCAGTATATTCACTCTGCTCAGCCTACTCACCTACAGAACTTCTAAGTAAAAATGAGAAACTGTGGAAAAGCTGGATGAGAAATAACTTTTCTGTCCTAGGGAAAGGGAAGGATCTTTTAAAGTGCTTTTATGAATAAACAGGGAAAAACAGATTTGCAGCTTCTCTAAGCTACCGAGACTTAGGATACTGGTTCCAAATTCTAAGTTTCCAATCCCTAGGAGAGAAAATAAAAATATTAAAATCAACTCAGAAGAGAAGCCCAGGTTCATTCTTCTGAATGTTTGTAGAGGAGATGTGGGCCTTAAAGGTCTCATTTCAGGTCACAGTCCTACTGTCCAGCTTTCATAGAATTTCAAAGAACGACCTTGATCTAAAACACTGCTATTATCAAACATATAAAATAAGAAACAGCAGTAGTTTGATGATTGTTGGAATGTTTTTGTTTTGTTGGGGGGTGGGGGGATGTTCAATTTTGGGGGAGGGTAACTTTTGAATTATTATTCAATTAATAAAAATTATTGTGGAAATTTTAAAAAACCCGTAATATATTTAATTATCATCTTTGGACAAGCAAAACTCAAAAAATTTCAGTATTTCTGTATATGAGTTAATATACCATAATGCTCATATATAACCAAATAAAGAGTGGAAATGATAAAATCCTGTGGAACATTTTAGGCACAAGAAATAAAACGAGACAATTTCCTAAGGTGGCAAACATTTAAAATCTACACATTTACATTTTAAGACAAAACTAACATCCACAGCAACCTTTAAAATCCCATCATTAAAACACACACTGTGCAGCTCAAACCCTGGAGAAAGCTGATTCTGCTGCTCCCAGCTGGCATCACCTCTCAGTGAAGTGCTGTTAATGGCCACACAGGATGCACTAAGCGGGCAAACACACCCCTGGGAGTGCCACAGGCAAACACAGCACTGTCACAAAGCTGCCCCTGAAGCCACCAGCCGGGAGAAAGCTCTCCAAGTGCCCCCTAGTGACTACTGGATTTTTAAGAGAAGAATAAACACAACAGCACCGTTTTCATTTCAGCCCTGAACAGATACTGTACAACAACAGGCTGCTTCTTGCTAACACCTCCACATCTTTCATTTCCATTTCAGAAGAAGTGGAACTTCTTTAGTTTAGGAAGTGGAACTTTTCTTCAGTTCCTTTAAGAGCTGAACATGCCCCTAGGATGGGCACAAATGTTTCTGATATGGAAGCAGGGATTTTTAATCTCTCTGACAGCATAGTAGGGGGTCCACAGGTATGTAAGTAAACAGGGAAAAAACAAGTAAAAATGCACATTTTATTTTACAAGCACTCCAGATACTTGCCTGCACCACAGCATATATCATTGAGAATAATATGCAAATCAGCACTCACAGAACTGGATTCCATGATATACTTCCTAAAGCTTATAAATGCTTGGTGAAAGAGGCGAGCTGCAAAAAAAACAAACAAAAAAGAGAACAAAATTAATGTGGCCAGGATCAGCAAAGTCTATTTGTAAACTCCCAATGAAATACAAAGCAGCTCATTTAAAACTTAGACCTTAATATAAGCTATTAAAAGTAAATATAAAGGTTATTTGAATTAAGTGGCAGAGACAACATAAAGAAGCAGCTGAATTCAAACAGATTTCACATTAAAATATTATAAACTTAAAACATCTTACCATCTAGTCCATTTTCTGCTCCTAGTCTTTGAATTTCTTTTCTTTTGTAGAACTTGTTTAAGTTTTTTAGGACTTCACCTGTAGAAAAAGAATTTATTTTTTTTTCAGCTTCCTCAAAATTAAGTAACATTCTCCTGGCCCAAAGATTCTGGCTTTAGTCTCCTTAGTCAGAAGAGAGGAAATCTTTCCATGCTGAATAGACTCAAACGGACGCTCCCTAAATCAAATAAAATCAATGAGTGAGATTGGGACTCTCAGGGAAAAAGACTGCCATGAATTTGGTGCCAGCATCTCCCCTGGTACTTGACAGGAAACCATAAAGATGGGAATGTGCAGTTACCGAGTCATGGAACAAACTAATTAATGTTTTGGGGTGGGTTTTTGTTTGCTTTTTATCAGGACCTATCATGAGGTTTTAATATGAAAAGCAAATCTGCTTGAACTACTTGGTGACAGCTTTGAATCAACATCCTGAGGCACGTTCTTCCCTCCACGCTGCTTCCAAGACAGACTCTTCAGAAAGATCAGGTAAACAAGACACAGAATTCTTTCTTTCCTCAGGTTAAATAAAAAGAAGGAAGAAAAAGAACAGAGTTTCTTCATACATATCACAAATTACTCAGCTTTCTTTGAACAAAATATCTTATAAACTTATTAATAAGCTCTTTCCCTCCCCTAAAGGCAAGTTCAGTGTTGCAACAAAATTGTATTTACTCAAGTACATGCTGATTTTAGTTCATTAAATGTTAGTTAAATGACAGAGCAAAAAGATGTGTCCCCTTCCCATCTACAGTAGATCAGAAATTAATGAAAAAAAAAATCTAGCAGATTTCATTAACACCTATTCATGAGCTTACATTATTCTTAAAACTCAAGCCTCTGAACTCTGCATTCTAGGAGTGATAAATGTAGCACACCTCCAGTGCCAGCACAAGTCACTGGACACAACACTGTCAAGTTCTGCTCTCTGCAATTCACACAGGACATGAAAAGCTTCCCATGAGATCAACCTTAAACTATTCAAAGTTTGCCTCTCTAAAAAGCTGTAACAGACAGTTCACTTGGCACAATTAAAATCACCAGCTGACAATATGGCAAATCAATATGGCAAATTTAAATGCACATCCCATACCCCGTGCACAGCTACAGGAGTCCCTCAACGCATTATTAACTCATACTCTGAAATGTTCCCAAAGGCAACAAAGAAGCAAGGGAACCAGCAGGATTACACTTCCTAGGAAGGCATCCACACTCAATGTTTAAGGGTCCCGAAATCACAGACTGGAAAACAGCGCAGTATAAACAAGCACAGGGCTCAGTGCTCCTGAGAGAGCCCCTAAGAAGCTCTAGCAATTAACACATCATCAGCCACATAGCTACATTCACATTGGCCTTACTACAAGATTAAAAGGTCAATGCCAAAACGAGTTTCTATCCAAGGCAACATGACATTGGGATCATGCCATCCCACAAGCAAGGTCACGATCCTTCCTGAGCACAAACACTTGTCCTAACAATAAAGTAAATCAAAACAAAACAAAGCTGGCATTGCAGCCCCTGAGAGTTTATCCAACTGCACATACACACTCAAGATATGTGTGTCCTCTCTCAATCACCACCCTTTTTACCATTCACTCCCGTTTTGGGATTTTCCTGTGTTGACCGTTCTCCCGTTCTAGAACTGTTTTAGCTCTCACTCCTCAATTACTCTGACTTCTCAGCAGCATTTTTAAGACTCTCTGTAAAAAGGCTGCCCAACTGCAGTAAAGCTCAGAAATCCTGCAGTTAGTCTCCAATGTATCCGATTCATTTAGATGTTTCAACCCTGTTTGCAGGAAGATTTGATTCATTTCCCTGTATCTCTGATGACAACACTCCACTGCAGTCAGGCTGTATGCTACCATGGGACAGCTGAACTGTTTTATTTTAGAATTCCTCCCCAACTATTAGACTCCCATTGTCCAGCCCAAGCAATTTGTGCATCTAACAAGCCCCGTGTTCAGGCATCTCCTGCTCCTGCCAATACCTGGTCTTTCCTGACTTGCATTTCCCACAAGAAAAGCACAGCCCCATGGTCCGACATTCAGTGGCAACTGATACAGAAGATACACACACCAAAATTGAAAGCGTTCATCAGCACTCACAGGGATACACCTCCTATGAAGTCATGGAAAACAGAAGCAGTGAATTAATTCCAGGCCTGCTCTGAAGTTTTTACAAAAGTGGCTTTACAAAAGTAAGCTTCTAAAAAGACCTTTAGTCTTCCTAACACTGTTTGACTAGTGAGAAAACTATAATCACTCTCACTCGAGCAAGTAACAAGCTAACAAGCTAACCTAACCCTAACCCACTGGAATTATGCTAACAAAGTTTTCTCACAAGCTGTAACCAGAAAGCTCATAAATACACATCTTTCTTTACTGAATCTAGTTCAGTATTTGCACCACACAGGTCACCTAGCTTCTATTCCTTGCCAGTCTCACATGGAAGAACACCAGGCTGTCTAAAGCAGTTAATTTTCACCTGTGAGGGCACACATAATTTTAGCCAATCTGTTCTCTCACAACAACTTAGCAAAGACCAAACAGAATCTATACTTATTTTCCCATAGCATTTTAGTTGTTAGTTTTGAAGAAATCCAACATAACTGCTCCTCTAATAACAAACAATTACCTGAGACAACAGGTAATGCACAAGTAAGAAGCCATCATTCATCTTTGTTGGCACTTGAGGAATGCACTATTCATATAAAGACAAGTCTGACAACACAGATTTTTGCATTACAGCTGCTCAACATTCTTCATCCTTGACTAGGTTTTTTAAAATTTCAAGGCCAGATTCTTTCCTCCACAGTTTTGAACAATCAAAATCATTTTCCCATGCTCCTATACTCTGCAGTTAAGATAAATAAGATGTCACCAGAACGCTTAATTACACGACGATATAAAAGAGATTTCCATTTGCACCCTTAATGCTTTTGGATCAGCAAACCTCAAAAGAATCAAGAACTTGTCTCTCATTCACCAAATCTTTAAAGATCATGGAGTCATAAGAACACAGAACTGTCTGGGTTGGAAGGGACTTTAAAGACTCACTCCAATCCCCTGCCAGGGGCAGGGACACCTTCCACTATATCTTAGGCTGCTCCAAACCCCATCCAACCTGGCCCTGGACACTTCCAGAGATGGTGCAGCTACAGCTTCTCTGGGCAAACTGTGCCACTGCTTCACCAACCTCACGGGGAAGAATTTTTTCCTAATACCCAATCTAAACCTACTCTCTGTCCATTTGATGATATTCCCCCTTGCTCTACCCCTTCACCCACTTTTTTATCTAGGCACATTCATATACAGACAATCTCTTCTTTCTGTAACACCAGTATTTGAGGAAACTATGCCTCCACACAGGGCACAGCTACTAGCCCTAGTCAATCACAGAATAGTCTGAGCTGGAAGGCACCCACATGGATCATGCCCTGCACAGCACAGCCCCCCAAATCCCAACCACATGCAGGTGTCATCTCACCCGACTGCCTTTATCCGACTTCACCTTCACGGACACAATTAGCTACACTGGTCAGACACCGTGCAGGGAAGGACCCACTGCTCTTAAGGGGAAGGGTCTTTCTGACCCCAGGAAAGGACCCGAGAGCAGCAGGATCCAGTTCCCTCAGCCCTCAGGAGGGCTGCAGAATAAATTAAACTGGAGAAGACCTCTACGATCATCGAGTCCAACCTATGACCGAACACCGCCTTGTGCGCCAGAGCAGAGCACTAAGCACCACACGCAGTCTGTCCTTAAACACCTGCAGGGACGGTGACTCCACCACCTCGCTGGGCAGCCCCTTCCAATGTTTAAACACTGCTGATGCGAAGAAATTTCTCCCGAAGTCCAACCTAAACCTCCTCTGGCACAGCTTGAGGTCGTTTCCTCTTGTCCCGCTGCATTCCCTAGAAGCAGAGCCCGACCCCCATCTGGCTGCCAGGGAGCTGGAGAGACAGAGGTGTTCTTTGAACCTCCTCTCGCCCTGGCCGAGCCCCATCACCTCCCCCAATCGCTCCTCGTCACACTTTTACTCCAGCCCCTTCCCCAGCTCCGTTACCCTTCTCTGGCCTAGCTCGAGCTCCTCAACGTCCTTCCTGAAGCGAGCGGCCCAGAGCGCTCCAGGTGTGGCCTCACCGGCCCGCCTCCAGGGCTGGCGGGCAGAGGGCGGACGAGGCCCCACGGTCGGTGCCCGGGGACCGCCCCCCGTCCCCTCACGGTCCCGCCCGCACTCACCCTTATCGAGGGGCCGCGTAAGCTCGGCCCCTACATCTTCTTCGGCCGCGCCGCCGAGGCCGGGCTTCAGCGGCACGGGCACGAAGAGCGAGGTGTCGGGGGCGCGGGAGGCTCCGCCGTCCCCGGAGGAGGCCGACGATGAGAACGGTGCTGAGGAGGCGGCGGGGCGCGCGCGGGGAGCGCCGCCGCCATGTCGGAGCGCGAGCCCCGCGCGCGCCGGGAGCCGCCGGAGCAGCGGCCACGCGCAGCGACTCATCCGCGGACAAGGGCGACGGCGCGCGGCCGGCGCGTCATCGCCGCGCGCCCGGCCCGCCCACCCGCGCGTGCGCAGCACCACCCCCGCCCCCCCCCGCCCACACCGGGCGCCCTCAGGGAGAGCAGCGGCCCTCACACACAGACGAGTCGGCTTTAGTGAGAATACAGCTGGTTTAATAATTCAAATAGCAGCTTAGGATGTTTTTCCCCCCGCTCGTTATACATGGTTGCACAATCTGAGGCTGGTTAAGTACAATCAAGTTGTTCAAAATCATCGTTCCCAGGTTTACGACATGCAAGTGACCATGAAAATATTTGGCTTTTTTTTTTTTTTTTAACTTTATTCTTTTAAGTTTCTGAACAGGCACTTACATGAGGGAGTTGGATTTGCTCTCAGCCGAAGATATCCGCGTTAGGAGTATCCTAGCATAAAGTACACAGAGTCTTTGCTTTATCAAAGTGCCGCAGTAATAAAACAGTTCTTACAGAAATGTAATTGGATTATTTACTTACTCATAAAGTAAGGTTACCAATGACACTTGCACCAGAGTTGAGAAGCCTTGGTTTAAAAGCCAAGTGAACTACAAGTGCAAGTTGCCTTCCTCACAGCAGGCTTCGATTTGTGCCCAAGCCACAGGTCTGGTAACAGACCCCACGCTCTGTGGTGAACAGATGAACACTAACTCCTTTAAGCTACTTCTCCAAACACTAAATGCCTACAAGATGATGATAAAGACAAACAATCTGCCGTGCCAGACAAGCTTCTAAGTTTTAAGACTTGCCTGGCTTGAAATATCTTTGCAGAAGACCACAAAAAGCTTGTTTGCCCTCTAACAGGCTCAGAAAGATGTCCTTTGAGGACATTCTGCCTCTCCTGTCAGGACAGAGACTGACTGTGAAGACAGGGGAATCAATGAAGCCAGGAAGAAACACAGTTTCACATATTTGCAAAATAATCAATGTTACCAGCATTTACTTCATCAATAACTATGTTCAAATACTTTACTCACCACCCTAAGGTGAACTCATGACATCCCTACAGTCACTAATTACTGGGTAAGGAGCCCCTAAAAGTTAGGAGCGACTCACGTGAAAGGCTTAGAGAAGTGTGAGAGAGAGCTGGGCAAAGATGCTTCCCAATACTCTTTGTTACTGACAGATGCAAAGCCTTTTAGAACCACTGGTGAGGTGTCTGAAGGCTCCAATCATAGTGCATGTACATGCAGCTTCACTTAAACCCTGTCTAACACAGTAATTAGGAGATTTTAGGACAAATGCACCATAAACTTTGATTTTTAGTGTGATTTAGTCAATTGTGTCTTAATGCAGTTTCAAAACAAAACAAAGCAAATAAGCAACATTGGAAACAAACATGCAATAAACAACATGAGAGACGGGAAATGCTTCAGTCTACACTGTAGAGATGAGCAGCAAAAATCAAATACACCAGCCTACCATGCATGGAAATAACTAGATTTAAGCTTTTGCATACCCGAGTGCATATAACATTATCAAATAAAAGTAAATGTGCAGTATAAAATAGTAGCTTAAGAAAGTTCCAGTGTTTGAGAAAGCACTTTATTTTAAATGTATATACATACTTGAATGTTTAACTGAAGAATGCTTTAGTAGTATGGTAAACGCAGCACTGCAAGATGAAGGAAGACAGTTGTAATGGGAATTCTGGCCTTCTTTTCCCACAGGCTGCTGCCATCTTTAACCTGCTGAAGCACTGCAAAGTTTTTCAGCTTAGACCAGTTCACATTTCGGGTTGCTCAGCAGATGCTTGTGACTCTGGAGATTCAAATCGCTGGTGGAAGTTTGTCCGCTGTTTCCTCAGCTTCTCAGGAGCTTTTCTCCATAAAATTATTTCCTGTTTGAGGAAGAAAACACTCTTGAAATCAACAGTTACCATTAAGGCAACAGCATCAAGTATCCTAAGGTCCTGATAAACTAGAACTTTCAGGGAAATATAAAAGACAATCAAACACAAGAGCCTACAGAAAAAAAAATGCATTCCCACTACTTAGTGCAGCACACATAAAAGTAATAGAAAGACACCATTATGAAGTTTACGTATCTAGTTACTGCTTGAATACTTGCTATCTTGAGCAGTCACCCCTTCCTTAACTATCCTACCCCCAATTTTAATAGTCTAGAAGAGTTCAAGAAATTTTTCTTCCTCCTTTTCTCAAAATCCAAAGCCTACCATAGCCACTATATGCTCCAGCCACCTCTTGCTTTCCATGTTTAATTATACTGTCTTGTCTACTTTGTAGTAGGAAGATTCTGATCAAGTCCACACAGCTTCTTCCAGCGTCCCTTTTGGCCACACCTTTCCTCAGCATCACCTCATCTTCTCTAACATTTTCAGCCAAATGCCCTAGTCCTTATTAAGACTGTGCAGTTTTGAAGCCAGGCTAATGCAGGAGGGGAGATTTCTCTGCAGGAGTTTAAGGAAGCAAACAAATGCACCCGTAGCTCATTTTACCCACCCCGTGTTTTGTGGGTGTAAGTTCTATGGTACCTAGCATCCTATCCTTGCTGGAATGACATCCAGCATCCCCCTCAGTTCCTTATCTGCAAGGTAACATCACCTACAGAGCTGTCAACACACTTGCCAGCAGAAATGCTTATGCTACACATGAAGCACAGGTGGCTTCTAACCTGCTGAAGGTTCAAAGCAGCATGTAAAACAGCCCAGATAATTCTGCAACAGGACTGCTATAGACCATACCTGCTGTTTGAAGTATCGTCTGTCTTCTTCATCCACAAGCACCAGATTCAAGAAGTACCTCACTGAAAATTTTTTGTTCACATCCCTCATTGTTGGAGTTGGGTCGTAGCCTGCTAAGAACAATCTTATAGGAATCGATTCACCTGCAAAAAACAGAAAGCTCACTTAGTTCCTTACAACTGGAATAATTAATAGTTTCAGAAGGCATGCAAAATATAAGCACAGTTTCCCAAGCACTGTCTGTGCCTGTTCCTTGGTTAAAAAAAACCCAAATGTGCACAAGACAAAAAAGTATCCAGCAAAAAATGAGAAATATAACACTGAGCACAGAAGCAAGGATGAAATGAAAAGTGAGAACCCTTTCTCAGTGCAAGCATGGTAGCCAGGAAAGCCAAAAGGATCAGTGATTTTCAACTCTCTAGAGCTGGTCTACACCATGGAGTCAGGTTTGATGAAAGAATCAGTCACAGAATTTCCAATGGTAAATAAGGTTAGAAGTTACTAGGATCCCAAAGAAATGCCCTAAGTCCATAAAGATGTCTTCTCCAAATAGCAAATTCATCATCATTTCAGCAACCTAAGGAGAAGTGTGGCTTCTCCAGTTAAAAAAAAATGTGTAAGTCCTCTCTTCTGCCCCAGATATTTTAAATAGAATTTTAACACTAAATGCTCACCCCTTAAAACAATCACAGTTATTTACCTTTAACAGGTGCACCATCCATTATTTCGTACTTTGCAATGGTTTCGGTCTCTGTTGTTGTACTGGGTCCTGGTGAAACAAGTTTTCACTGTGAGAACAGTGCTTCAGTTTTAAACATTTACAAAGTTTTATAGCAACAACTTCTATTCTGCAGCATTTAAATTAACACAGCACTGCATTTTTGCTTTTGTCTTGCATCTAAGTTAGACCTGGCTAAAGCAAGCAAAACCCTCTCCTAGGAAGAATATCTCTTTCTTGCTCTCCCCCCACCATGCTGTAACAGAAGAGGCACCAGAGCTTCAAAGGAGCCCTAGAAATGCAAGCTTTAAATAAGGGGCAAGCAAGAAGGTCTGGAATCTTGAAACTGCTCCTCTTGGTGAGCAGTGCCAGCAACTGGTACTGCTAGGCCATGCTCAGACTAGAAACTGAAGGGTTATCAGCCATCTCAAGAGCCAGAAATAAAGTAGAGATTTCTGCCCTTCCTCTGCTGGGAGCTTTCTCACTCTCCATACAAGCTCCCAAGAACCCTAGCTACTGGGGAATGAAGTGCCTCCCTTGTTCCAGTGAGTACAAGCCTGATCTGCAGGAATCACGCTGTTTCTGCTTCAAAGCCGCTTGATATTTCCATCACACCACTTTTTTAGGATGACAGAAAATGACACATTTCTAGATCATGACTGATTTATGCCAAGGTTTACCAAACCCCCTTAACCAGTTAATCCTATAGAGGCAAGGGAGTCTTCAGGATGCATTTTACACCTCTTCCCTTGTTCATTATCTATTAAGGCTGATTAAGCTACTGTACATTTATGCCCAAGTTCCATTTACAAGGGTTCTTCAAATTTGTGAAGAGTCACAGCCCCAAAACAATTAAATGGACTGACAGTGTTGACTACAAAGTATTATTGCCAAAGCACAAAATGCAAATGGTAGTCAAACACCAGTGAGAAAGAAGCTGGTGGAGCACTGGTTCAGCTAGAGCTGCAATTACTGACTTCTCTCCAGGTCTGCATATGGCTCAACTGGCACACAAATTACCATTTCATTTGGACTTTGTTTCTCTTACCAATTCCAGTAATCTCCTTTTTGATCAGCTGCAACTCCATGTGCTGAATTTTTATTCTCACTAAGAGGAAATAAATTTTTCCAACAATCACATCCTTTAAGTGATACCTTTAAAAGAACAAAATGGGGGGTTTTGTTAAAGAATAAACAGAAGTTATACACCTTCTTGAACACAAGTCACACAGGTATTTATCTTCTCTGCCTGGAAACTACTTGGAGCTTACTTCCACACTGAACTAAGCACCTCAGCCAGACCAGAGCAACTACAACACTTCCATCATTCCACCAGTATCAGTAAAGGAAGTGCTATCAGTCATACTGAAAACGCAAAAATTAAATATTTGCTAGTAAGCTTCTTGTTAGTATTGAAGACAGAACAGCCAACTGTATCTCAAAAAGGCCTTTGTGCAATTAGTACTTCGCATTTTAAGTGTCCAGAAGGTGAAGTTGTTCACCACATACACCACATTACACACTGTACCCTTTTATACCAAATTATTTACTCAAATCTATTTTGCTCTGACACTTACTTTGACTTGTTGTATTCAAACTCTATATGGAGACAGTCTTCAATGCCTACTTCCATTTTGATGGAGTTGTTTACATCTGGGTACGTAGCGAGCTGGTGAACAATCAGATCATATTCTTTCACCAGGTCTGACAGCCGTCTCACGATTGTCACTTTTAGAAAATACCTAGGAAGAAAGCCACTGAATTAGCCAGAATTATCCAGACTGACTAAGTAAGAGCCCTCGTGTTCTGGAGTACAGATATTCTTTGAAAAATCAGTGTATAATCTCATAAGACTAAGTAGAAAAGAGTAAGACACCAAAACACTCACATGTGGGAGTGTTTTCTTCAGTTGTGGGTATGGTTTGTGTTTTGTTTTTTTTTTTAAAGGAGAGACATGGACTGTCTTCACTTGATTGAACTGAAGGAATTTGATTTATACAAACAGCATCCAAATTAAGTAGAAAAGATCACACTGTCTTACAATCTCCACAACTCCAATAAAGGCACACTAGCTACTGGCTTTTACATGTTCTATGTAATAACTAAAATGAGGAAGAGGGGGCAGCACAGTTGCTAAATTATGAATTTTCTGCAGGGGAGGAGTGGTAAAAAAAAGGTTTAATGAGTTACAAACCTCAGTCTGACGTTGGCACCAATGTAGGATTCATATGGCTTTTCAACCTGCATGAATTCAAAGTCATAGTTTCTGCTTTGGGTCAGTTCTCCAGGTAAGGCCAGCTCTTTCACTAAGTTTACAAATTCATGGGTATTGCTTTTGTCATTGAAGAGTTCTAAAGTTAGAAAGTTAAGGAAAATATGTTTCAGTGTTATTTTTAGCAAACAAAATTGTCTCTAATTTGGCAGAAGCAGGTGGGAGAGTATAACAGAAGCAATTAACTTAAAATACATGTATTTGACCAAATGTTTTATTCAGGTTTTCTAATTACCTTCAGTTCTAGCAACCTACAGTTAGCATCCCTAAAGAACTAACTGGAATGAAGAGAACACATTGAGAGCTTCACTAGCTTTTTAATGACAGTTTAGCTAGCTTTAATAAGTACTTCTTGCTTTGCATGCTCTGTAATTAGCATTGCCTGGTTTTGGCTTCCAGCATTTATTGCTGCAGGGATAAAACAAAAGCAGTGTCAGGACTGCCTAATTTAGGACAGGCCAGTGATCCTAATCTGGTATGCAGATTAACAACATCTAGCAAATAATTTATTATTACACCTAATCTACAATCAAATGGCTTATTATGACCCCTGGCCTAAGTCAGTCTCTAGGAAACAAAAACAGTTTCACAGCAACATCATCTCCTGTCCCCAGAGCAGTGTCAGTTATTCATTCCTAGATATGTGTCATGCAATTCTCACCAAAAATTACCCTAAAAATCAAAACCCAAACACTTCAGTATCTAAAAATAAGCTTCTCTACCATTCAAAATTGAACATCAGCACTGGTAGTTGGTGTTACACGGACTGAAGTTTTCCAGAAAAGAATAAATGAACTAAACAAACCAACTCAACAGTTTATCACTGCCAATGTGGTACAAACTAACCAGTAACTCCTAATTTCTAATATGACCACAATTGTCTAAAAATGTACTTAATTTGCTGGGACAAGCATTTATCTAATGCTGCATATCAAATAGTTTTTGTGCCAGTCAGTCAGAAAAGCTGTACTCTGAAGAGCTGGTTTAAAATACAGTTTTGATATGGAGTTAGTCTGCAAATAAAAGTAGTAGATCACACTACTGGAATGCTTTCTGCATTTCTATACTAAAACTTGGAAGGATGCAAAAAATCATGGACAAGTACAAAGAGCAGTAGTTTAAACCACTTCTGCATAATTATGTGGAGTTCTCAATGTTGCATGACAAAGTCACAGAAATGCATGAATTTCAAGAAACACTACATCAAATTAAATTAATCTAGAGATTAAAATGTGTAAGTCAATAGTAGATGAAAAACAATCTGCAAAGCTATTGGAAGACAACAAACTAAATGAAGCTGGCAAAGCTGAGCCCCATTTTTCCCCCCTGCCTATATGCCTCATTCCCATCATCCCATTCCCAGTGCTGCTTTATTCTCCAAGTTTAATTTTACAGCCTTACTGATCACAACCTCAAAGCATAAAGCAGCAAATGCCTGTCTCAGTCATATCTGCTACACAGCACTTCAGACACAGACTATTGGAGCCTACTGGCTGATGAGAAATAGAGAATTTGTGAAATTACATTTAAAGTCAATTGTACGAGGCTGAAACTTGACTAATTATTTCCAAGGGGGACAATAATGCAAAGAGTTCTTTGAGAGGGAAAGAATTTTAGCATCAGCCTAAGGGTGCAGAGAGATTACCTAGACTGATAAGAAGTCAGATATAATAAAGATTCCTCATACTTCAACTCTAAGCAGACTTCAGTAGTTATAAGAAATCTACATTTCTAATAGGTTTTATAAACCAACTACCATAAAATTTTTCATAAAAATTTTAAAAGTATTTTGCTATAGGCTGCCTCTTAATATCTTTTCTATGTCTCTTCTCTTTCAGAGAGGACCACAAGTTTAGTTCTCCTAAATCTCTAGTGGTTATTAATCAAACTTCTAACTAGTCTGAAACACAGAATACTCACCAACCCACATGTACATGTTTTTCTCCCAATGACTTTCTGAGAAGCACAAATTAGTATATCACCTGCTTTAAAATAAGGAAAATACAACCTTCCTCTGGCCCTTATCATTCACTGATCAGAACAGGTTCTTTCTGAACTGTTGATAGTCACAACTGCCAAGTTCCATAAACCACAAGCACCTAAAAGCCCCTTTATAGCTTAAACTCACCAATTTGTCCTACAAATTCAATTCTAATTCCTTGGTGCTCTAGTCTCTTCCCATGTTTAAGGGAGACGTTCACCTACCAAGGTAAAAGAAAACAAAACCAAACACAAGTTAAATTTTGTCAACATTTTCACTAACACGATCTCAGTAGAAAGGAAAACATATCAGTACATGCCTATGAAAACCAAGATCTCTTCTTCAGAGCCCTACCTGAGCTTGAAGGCAGCCAAATCAAACAGCTGATCATGAAATTAAGCATTTCCAAGGCACCACTAAAACATTCAAGAAAAATCTAATTATCCATGAGACTGAATTTTACAACTAAAATTGAAACTTTTAAGTCTCAAAATTAAGTATCCAAGCCAGAGCTCAAACAGAGCCAGTCGTGACGCTTCAAAGCATCTCCTGACAGTCCCATTTGGAAGTTCAAAAATTAAATGCCATGAGACTGATTCCTTTCAAGCCAAGTGAGCTTCAGTCCCTTCTCTGGGAGACAGCTAAGTACTGGTGTTGGCTAAGTCAATGAAAAATAACAGAGAATGAAACCTACTATGAAGACTTTCATTTGTGACTCTGAGTCTCAAAAACAGACAAGTAACAATTCCACAAGGTTACTTTGTATTGAAACATGTCAATATTAAGCATATAGAATGTTTTCTTATCAGGCAGTGATTCCTGTACTTCAAAATCCACTATCTGAGTAGGAAGTAAACCACTGGAACAATCTTCGTAGTGAAAAAAAGGATGGGGTAGAGGGAAGCTGTCAAAAAAACTTCTGATCTCCCAGATCTCTTCATGCCACTGTGTCTGTGCTACCCAAACTCATCAGGCACCTCTCAGGCGTCGCTGATACAAACAAACAGCGCTTCATACAGTGAGAATAAGCTTCTCCCACAGTTCCCTGGGTCTGAGGCTCATCTTGTGGCCCTTCACATCCCTGGAAGGATCTTTCTAGAGAAGCAGGATCTTTGTATGGAAAGGTATTGCCAGAGTAGGAAGATGCCCAGTGATACAGGTCACTCAAGATCAAAGTAGGCATTCAGAAGTCAGTCTCAGAACCCAACAATATCCATCTCAAGTCTTCTGAAGGCAAAGTGAATCATAACAGAAATATTCAGAGTGGGAATGGCTCCAGTAAAACAGAGTGATGGCAAGGAGTTCCTAGGTGCAATACTGAATGTAGAGAAATTCCTCTGGCAATCTCCACTTCACTGTCTTTTTTTTCTAGTACGAAAAACTCTTGTTGACTCAGCAGTCAGCTGAACTTCTTATGTTGCTCCTCTGATGAAATCCAGAAACCACTTCAGGTCATGGAACACAAGGCTTATCTTCAGGACATGCAAGTTTTTGACTGTGACAGCCAAAAATTACTGTTACCTGTACTGGATTTTGGAGTTCAGAGGGAAGGGGAAGCAGGGGGATTCAGTCTGAAACACTTTTCTCACCAGAAGCAATGGTAGGATTGCACATCATTGCACAAAAAGCTTATTCATAAATATGGGACAGCTGGAAATAAATGAACAGTTACTATTCAAAAATGTTGAGTTTTATCAGCTGCCTGAATGACTGTGGTTAAAAAAACCATACATAGCAAAACAGTATCCTCTTTGAATAATAACACAAGCTGAAAATGCAGCTCTTGTAGCAGTTTTTCATTTACCTTCCAATATGCATTTGCATGCCAGAATCAGAACAGTAATTAATAGTCACTTTTAAATAAAAACTTACCTTTCCTGAAACAGATTCTCCATCGTAGAAGAGAAAATGCTTTTCTACTTTACCATCTTCTGTTTTGATTTCTGCAGGTTTTCTTGTTTCAGCATCATTAAGTGCAACATCAATCTCACAAACAGGAACGAAAAGGTTTCCAAGAAAACTCTGGAATTACAAGAACAGGACAAATGACTACACAGTGGACACTCCATTTTAACTGTGTAGCTGGGAGGAAAAAAAAACAATAGGGAAGAAACATTTGTGTTTCCACAAAGTAACAAAGCCTTTATGTATCAGAGACCAAAGAAACAGTGATGAGAAAGGACAGCTGTTCATCTTGCAAATAACTGAAGTCAGGTCAGTAACACACAGTGACAGCTCTTAAAAAATACCATATTTATAAAAAGCACACAGCATAATTACCATTACTACTTCTAAATAAACCCAAACACTAGAGAAAAGTAGAATGGAAACAATAACAGGGGACAAAATGTAAAGCCCAAAGCATCCCCCTGGCTGGGGAAGGAGTATAGGGATTTTATTTGCTGCCTCTGCCTACAGACCACAGTTGTCTTAGCAACTTTGAGAGGCAGCAGTTCTTCACACAGCCCACCTCAGCTGCACAAGGCTGCCATCAGAGAGGGGGGTGTCACAAGTTTACCTGTAACACTGCTTCAGGCACGTTTGTCCTCACCTTTCCTCAGCATTCCCTATGCTCGAACTTTTGACCGGCACCAAACACAAGAACACGAAAGATCATCCTTTGATCTTACACAAACACTTCTTACAAGAAGCTGCAAAACAAGTTAGTGGCTCTATGGGAAACTCAATGAGATTAGCGCAAAAGCCAACATTTTCCTCCAAAGATTTAGGCACTAATCTGCTTTGATGTACTAAAGCAGACGACACTTCACTAATTCAGTGTGATTTTTGTGGTTTTTTGAGAAATTACACTATGTTCTCCATGAGAACATCTGCTTCAACCAGATGAATCTGGTATATACGAAACAGTCTGTCCTGGTTTTGGCTGGAGTTGACTTCTTCAAGATATAAGTTCTTTTAATTTCTTCTGATTACAGAAAAATTCTGATTAAAATTACATTTTAATTTCAGCTGATAGTGCTGGATTTTGGATTCAGTCTGAGAATAACACTGATAACACACTGATGTTTTAATTGTTGCGAAGTCAAGGACTTTCTTGTGCTTTATGCTCTGCCAGTGAGGAGGTACACCAAAGATCTGGGAGGGAGCACGGCCAGGACAGGTGACCCAAACCAGCCAAAGGGATATTCCAAACCTTGGAAGATCCTGCCCAGTGTATAAACTGGGGGAGTTACCCAGAAGGGGCTGACAGGGGTGTGACATCAGTCAGCAGGTGGTGAGCAACTATATTGCACATCACTTACGTTTCTTTTTTTTATTATTATCATTATTGCTATTATTTACCATTACTATTATATTTTACTTTGCTTCAATTATTAAATTGTTATCTCAACCTGCAAGTTTTATTTTTACTTCTCCTCCCCAACCCAGCAGGATTTAACATAAAGGAGTAAAAAGTCTTTCCAAGACATTCTGGGGACCTGAAGTTTGAAATGCAGCATAAAAAAACAAAGAGCCTAGGGAAAGATTTGATCTGAATGCTACTGCTTAGCAGTAGGAACACTGAGTGACTTAGTGCTCACCCCTCCTAGAGAGGTGGGGACACAGAGCAAGCTGGAGCTGTAGAACAGTGATTCACACAAGACCAAACTGACTTTGTATGTGTTCACCAATCGGCCCCACTTCAATCCATAAAGATGTATTTAACTCTGAAACCCTGTTATATCTACTACACATTCTGAGGGGAAAGCAGCAGCAGATGTCCCAGCAAGACCATCAGACAGAAGACCAAAATGTCTCCCAAGTCTCTGCCAAGCACAGATTTGTATGGACAACTGAAAAAATATTTCTGGTTTTTTAAACAGGGCACACTAGAAACATTACTGATTCTTGGCTTCTGGGGAAGGGCAAGAGAAAAAGAATAGTTTCAACATGAATTCTAAATTGTAGACTGTTTTAAACACAAGATACTTTTGAGCATGGCCTCATTTTTTCCTTGAAACTATACTTGTTTTCCAGATTAGTCTTATACTCCCCTCTAACTAAACAAGGAAGCACATTACCTTTAAGCAAACTATACAGGATGCTCTCATAGTACCTTCTGAATTACAAGCTGACTATTTAAATGGCCAACCAGACCAAACATTGGTAACACACCACTTCTCAGTGTAATGTAAATATTTCAACTGCACTCCTTCGAGATTAGCCACGATCTCCAGAGAGAACAAGAACATGAAGTAAAGAAGTCAACAGCTGGTATCTCCTCCAGCTGCTATCGAAGATACTGCTGTGGGAAAACTATGCAAAACAAGAAGTATTTTAGATAGCCATCATAGGGCTTTATTACTTTACAGTTGAAGGGAATGCACAGAGAACTGGGGTTTCCAGAAACTGGCCAAATGCCAGGCTACGCTCTTGGTTTTGTGCAACAGACAGACGCTGGAGATTCTGCTACATCAGGACCAAAATCAAGCTGCGTTCAGCCCTGAAGTGTAATAGCTGCACTGAAGGACTTGTGGGAATGCCAGCGGCTGATGGAGGGCACAGAAATCCCAGCTCCTCACGGAGCCTTGAGCGGCTTCTGCCCGCGCAACACAGAGACACACGCTAAGGAGCCCCGAACACCCCAGAAGCACAAAGCCACCGATCCAGACCACTCTTTACAACCCGTATGTTTTTTTAACCTCTTCATCAGAGCACACCGAGCACTTCGCCCAGCCCGGCCGCGGTTTCCTGGAGGGTGTGCTCCCTGAGGGTCGCAGCCCGCAGCTGCCAGCGCTGCCTCACGGCACTGCCGGAAGATCCACCGACAGCCGCAGGTCCGTCCGTGCGCTCTCCCCGACGGCACCACACGGAACACGAGTTTCACGACCAAACCCCGCCCTACCGAGGTCACGCGGGCACTTTTAACCCGCAAATAAAATTAACAACCCCCTAAACCCTCGGCTTTTGGAAGGAAGGAGTGGAAGAGGAGGCACCGCCCTGCCCAGGCCGCCGCCGCCGCCTCAGGCGATGGCGGATCGGTGCTGCCTCCCCCCGCCCCCCCTGCGCCGCACTCGCCATGGTACGCGCCCCTCCGCGCCCCCCTGCCCACCCCTCATAACCACCACCACCACCACCGCGCCCCCCCCCCCCCGCACTCACCATGGTACGCGCCCCCTCCGCGGCCCGACACCAGCCCCGCGCGCACCAACACCAGCCCTCCCCGGCCGCGCGCCCCTGGTCATGTGACCTTACGGCCCCCAGGCCACGCCCACCCCCGCGCCTGGACCACGCCCCGCTGCACGTGACCTCCAGCTCCGTGCCCGCCCTGGGAGGGCGCCGCCTGGCGGCCGGGAGGCGGCAGCGCTGCGGGGGCTTCCCTCAGGACATAACCACGGGAATAAACCTTTCCCTTCGGCAGGATTTCGGGCTCTTTTTCGGGATACGCGACTGGCTGACTGCTGGAAAAGTGCAGGCGGCTCCCAGCGCACAAAGGGTTGGAATTTATCCCCTCAGGGCACGACGACTTTCCCACAGAACTGGCTGCGCACCCGTCACTATTGTTCCCCTCATTGGGATGGCTGCTGCACGCACACGCGTAAAAAGGCAGTTCAGACTGAACAACAGCGCTTTGAGAAAGCGAAAAGGGTAAAGATCTTAAGGCAAAGTTTTTATTGATGCTGGTTTAAAACCGCTTCATGGCTGTCGGGCCAGGCTCTGGGGAAGAGGCGAGGGAGCGGCACCTGAGGACGACGTCTCCAACCCTACAGGAGCAAATCCTCCTCCGACAGCTCTTCCTTCAGCTCGGTGCCTCGCAGGCTCTCCAGGAAGACAGGCAGCTTCGCCTCAGAGAAGCTGTCATTGTCACCAAGCCCCGACCCAGAGGCTGGCTCTGCTTCCACCACGGTGTTGGACCCAGAGCCGGCGTCCTCATCCGAGAGAGGGAATACGTCGCTCAGCTCCTGGTATCTTTTCATCCTGAAATGCAGAGTGGCAATTTTCTCTCTTAGGTGAACACATCAAAGCCTCACGTTACCGTGGGCGAGCCACGCTGTGACAGGTCTGTCAAGGCAGGAATAATACGTTTTGGGGTGCTAGCATTGATGACAACCACGTGGCAAATGAACTTACAAGGACGGGTCTGCCATGGGAGGAAGGATCCTGTTGGCCCCACCGGTGGGCATGTAAAACCAGGGCCCCTTCTCTTCGATGCAGTTAGCGGACCAGGCCTCAGGCCGGCACCTCACCCTCTTGTACCTCGCCCTCTGCATCGGAGCACCTGATGGAATCAGCCACACACCGTCCACGAGGACCAGAATGTTATTCACCAGATCCTACGAACTTTATGAGCACCAAATAAGGCTTAAAGGAGCGGATGAAAGTAATTTGTGTGGCCCTGATTGCTCAACCTCCGTAGAAGTAACTCTGAAGCCTTTTTTTTTTTTAACAGCTACTGACATTCTAAGAGATATTTTTGTCATCAGAGTCATCAGGCACATCTCGCACACAGCACCAGGAAATCCATGAAAAATCCCCAGGGAATCCCCTCACACCCAGCTCCAGGAAGTCCATGGGAAACCACTGCCGTCACAGCAAGGCTCATCCCCAGCTCACACTATGGCACGACCATGGGGGACCTGGGGCTTCAGCCTCCTGCAGCTCTCCTTGAAGGTGGAGGTATGTGAAAATAATGTGGAAACCTCTGGGGACAAGGCACCCTCAGAGAGCTGGCTCCTGTGCTCTCCTTCCCCTGCTGGCTACAGCTCTGCCCCCTTCAAATTCAATGGGTTGAGCTTTGGTGGGGAGGTGAGAAACTCAAGGTGTGGCACGGGAGTAGGTTTGGGGTTTATGGAGGCTCTGGGAGCACTCGCCTGAGGACAGACAGTTCAGGTAGGTGTCTCCTAGACACAACAAAACCCAGGTTTTCAGATCTGGGGCTCCCCAGGTGCCTGACTGGGGCTGTCACTGAAAATGTGTGTCTTCAAAAAATACCAAAACGACAAAATAAGGATCACATAATAAAGATAAGAGCAGTGACATTTCATCCTTCCTCTTGGTCTCATGTAATTACTTTGTTCAGAAACCTCCTGGTGCATTCTCACCCTGTTGGCATTTTATCTATTTTTTTTTCTCAGTTTCTTGGGAATATCTTTCTGTAATTACACTTCTCTATTGCCCTATATATTTCCATAATGTACTGGATGACTTTCAGCTACCTCCTACACTCTTCTGTAAAAGAAAAAAGATCTCATGGGTGTAATTTCCTGCTGCTTCTACAGTATACTCCTTTTTCATACTTATTTTCTTCTCCTCGCCTATTATTAAGAAGGTTTTTAATAATAACAGTGGCAACAAAATAAACAGCTGCAGCTGAAAAATTTGAAAATAAGCAACATGGAACAGGCAGGCCATAATCCCTCAAAGATCAGCCTCAGAGTGGTAAGGCATAATGAGAACCTATCACCATCACAGCTTTGGTTTGTGGACAAATTATGCTCTCTACATGCTTGAAGAGCAGTTTTTCTCTCACAAGAAACAAGTCCACCAGGCACGGCATCATGAATCAATATTTCCCTTTTGTCATTTTACTAGTGTATGTTGCAATATTTTACGGAATAAACCGTTTAGTTTCCTCATACTTACAACTAGTTTCTTTTCCTGCTCCCCCCAGAAAGCAGACCCTAGGAGTTATGACATGAGAACTGTTACATACTATGTCTGTAACTAACAGCAGTAACCAGACCATTGTGAAAGGGACATTTAGAAAAACGCGTATTGAGATACCTAGACTGAAAGCATACACACATGCAGCAACATATTTTATGAAGTCTTTTCTCAGAAATTGAAATGCTCCACTTGCAAAAAGCACATTTTCTTGCCATTCCCCCTCCAGAGAAGGAAACGTTAGCAAAGCAGACTTTCTGGGTACATCTCATTACCCCCAAAAGAAGGCCAGTTTGTAAAATTCAGAGGCTGCTTACTTGGCCTCCACTGCATAGCCCAGAAAGAGGATTACCAAGAAAACAACCGCCCCGTTTTACCTTGTGCCGTGTATCCCACAAAGAGGATTAAACAAATAGCCAGGAAAATCCTCCCGTTACATCTGATAAGGAGCTGCATTTTGGCTGGCATCCCTCTGCTCTCAACCAGCCTTCACCACAGCTTCACACTTCAGAAATAAGACGGAGCGAGGAGATCGACTTTTAGAAAAAGTTTCCAAAACCTCAAACCCAACCCATAACCTGCGTCACCACTTCCTGATTGACGGGAGTGAGACATGAACAGAAAAGCCCAGCACTGTGGCCTTCCTGCCTTCATCAATCCAAATTAAGAGTTGCTTTGCCTTCATCTCCTGTTTTGCCCGAGGAGGAAAGCAAACCCAGGACCCACCAGCTGGACTGAAGGTGATGTTACTGGCAGCTTGTAGTCAAGGCACACATCCCAGCCAGTTCTGCCCAATGTTGAGCGGCCTCCAGAGTGTAAAAGCAGTGCTTAACGTTCCCTGATTTTCAGTCAACTGCAAATTTGCATTGGCACTGGTGCTGCTTTCCCCTGCCTCGAGCTCATACCAGTCCACCAGATGGGTTAGAAGCCAGCTACTCACAGTCAGTACATGTTTCACCAACTGGGGAATCATCTTTTTCCACAGAAGTAAATTGTCTGTGGAATTTCATGCCAGGCTTGGGGATTTTTTTGAAAGCAGAATCACAGATGTTTACAGTAGAAGTGAAAAAAAAAATTTATTAATTTAGACAATATATTCTGTTAGAAATATATCAACTCATTTCTTGAAGGGCATAGGCAATTTGTTTGGCCAGATCATCATTGTGTGGTGCAAATGCCCCAGGGAATGTGGCAAAGGGTTTGGATCACATGTGGCTCCACAAGGAGTGCATCTGAAAAGCCATGAAAGCTCTTATATAGACAGATAAATAGAAGCTGCCTTTCAGCTGGCTCATACCTTTTTGCTTGCCTTTTGGCTGTGATTAAACCAGGCTTGATTTCACTTAAGAAGAAACGACAAACAACGGGGTTATCGAAGCAGTGGAGGTTTTCCCCAGTCGTACAGAGCGCTGCTGGATTAACTGGGGCACTGACATGTGGGCCTGATGTGCTGCAGCACCTTGTCGGTCCTGGGGCTGATAGCGCAAGTTGTCTGTGGTAAATCTATTTTTATGTGGTGGAAAGTCCACAGAGGCCCCCAGTGGGGATCCAGGCTGAGCAGTGACTTTCCCCAGGGCATGGTGTTCCACCCAAACCCCATGAAGCAGCACAAAAGACTCCAGCAGTTCCCTCACCTCTCCAGGCTGGGATTTATCAGCCAGCTGAGGGACTGAGTTGCATGTCCAGCTTTATGAGCCTCTGCACAGGGTTTTTTTTCTTTGGCACGGGAAGAAGAGGAGACTCAAACCAAGCAGGTGCAGAAGGACTCGTGTACAGTGGTTATTCTTACCACCCTCATTTCTACTTTGTATTTTTAGCATCAGATCTTTTTTATTTTCTTTTTGTTTAAGGCAGTGCTCAGCATCAATAGGAAGCTGGGCAAACACGTGAGGGAGATGATCAACCTCCACTTGCTGGAGGCTGTGGAAACTGTCCCTGCAAGAGCACCTCTCACTTTCCATTCATCACGGGTACACACTGACCCATTCCACACCCCTCCACTGTGCACAAACATCCCCAGTGTAAGAAAGCAAAACTCCACTGGCTATTTTTGCCCTTCCCACCAGCCCAGGGCATTTTCCACCGTGGCACTGGAAGTCCAATGGGACCAGTGGGCACAGTCATGGGCAACCGGGGATTTTGCAGCAGCTGGGGGAGCAAATTCCCTGTATCTGGAGGGGGATCTCTCAGAGCCAAGTTATCTGTCTTGTACCATCAGCTGGTGGGGGAACTTGTAGTGCCGGCAGTTTTGCCACACAGTTCTGTTATTTCTTCTGTGTCTGCAGCACACCTCAGGAAATGAGATCACTTTACAATTGGTAGCTATGGGAAATCCAAAGCAAATGTTTCACCCCTATCTCACGTGCATCTATGTAACAGGGCCCTGAAGCCTGCAAGGAGGGTCAGCCTGTGCCTATCTCCTGCCCTGCTGCGCTCTGCCAGTGCCCACACCCTGCTGTGCTTGGCAAGTAAAGAGTTTTACACCTTCCTACAAACATGGAAGTGATTTGAGACCTGGATCCGAAACAGTCTGGGATGTGCAGGTGTTAAAAGTAAAGTGTGCCCCTTGTGGAGTGTTGTGGAATGCCCAAGGAACACCATCTGTAAACCACTCAAGACATACAAAGAAAATAATCAGCTCTAATTTTAAAAAATCTCATCTTGGGCTAGAGCCACAAACTGCTGAAAGTTAACAAACTTTCTTTTTTTAAACAGAGAACAGCACATGAGCTAAACTATACTGGAACACTAACCTTGAAATGTGCCATGGCATGATTATCAGAGTTTAAGAGAAACAGGATTTTAAGTTAAATATTTTAAATCCACAGAGGAGAGCACAGTCACCATACCAAGGTCCACTACCTCAAACTTGCCTTCCCTCAACTGTGAGGAAGATTCATAGGATAATGTTCTTCCTGCATAGATCCTTTGTATGTAAACTGAAAGATTAAATATCCCAGCAGAGCAGGCCTACAAAAAGAAGCAAATAGATGAGGAGCAGGTATTTGAGAGTACAGTTTGCTCCTGGAGCCTTGCTCACAGCTCCTGCACTGAAGTGCTGCCATTATTTTCAAATCACATGCAAAGCAGATTTCTTAACGTGTAAAGCTTTTGCTTTTCATTTGTGCAAGGCATTAATTTGGGGAGCGGGGAGCAGATGGAGGGAGAAGGCTGCCTCAACACTGTGCACTCAGACCCCTGAGCAGGCAACCAGCACTTTCCACTATGTGCGTGAAAAATTTGGGAGTAGTCTTAAACTACAATAAACACTTCAAAATCTCAAGTGTTGAGCTGCTCCTTAGTAGTAACTTTCAGGGCAGTCGTATCTCCCAGCTGGCCTCAGGAGTAATCAGTAGTTTAGTAACATCACTAAATGTGGAGCATGCTGCAGGAGTGCCTGGCACAAGGACATCCACTCTGCTGACAAGGGCAGAATATTGGGCAAAAGCAAATCCCAGCAGTAACCCAGAGGGGCATCACAGGGGTGTTACAGTCAATTCTTTGGACAGCAACCCCTTCTCTGCTCTAGCCCAGGTAAGTGCTGATGGAACAGGTTGATCCAGAGGATGGTCTGGCACAACAGTATCAGGTCATTCCTTCTGCTGCTTTTCCTCAGAAGGCAGCACAGGTTTACTTTGCAGCCTGTTTTCCTGACAGGCAGCCAGATGGACAGATGGACTCCCATGGGTGCAGGGGCACCCACAGTCCTGGTGCTTGTATGTGAGGCTTGCAGGCAAGGCATTATCTGTCCAGGCAGGTCCTGATAAAGAAGTTTCTCTGACAACTGCTCAGAAATCAGATAAACCCTAAGTGCTGTGGGGTTGCTCTGCTCTCAGGGTCAGGTTTTCCCCTTGCCTGAGCTGGTGGGAGCTTGGCCCTGGCTTCCATGGGAATCCAAGCTGATCCCTACACCCCTCAAACACTCATCTCCATGGAACAGCAAAGCCAGCAGACAGCTGGAGGAGCTGGGGGGTCCTGAAGCACTGGGCCCTGCCTGTGATGCTCATCTCTTTATTTGCTCTGCTGAGAAAGTAGAAATACATATTTTGTACAGGTCACTGCTCTGGGAAGCAGCCGGTACAGAAATGGGTACATCTGCTACAAGCAGAGCTGGAAATGAGAGTGAAAAGAGAATGATGGCAACAGGATAAAATAGGGTCAGACAGAGCACAGGGGAGAGTGTCTGAATGGCAGCTGGGTTCAACACAAGGAGCATTTGTTCTGCCCATCTTGCCTTTGGGCAGGCAGAATAGTTTTTTTCCTGGTACTCACTGCTGAGGTGGGATGAGATTCATGAGACCTGGACATCCAACAGGCCCTAAGCACACTGGTCCATCTCAGGGAGTACCCATGAGCTGCCCTGTTAAATACCCAAAATCACCCTTGTTGCCCTTCAGAAGTGATCTCCCCTCCAGGCAGGCAGTCCAACTAAATTTAAGGATGCCTTTTGCCACCAGCTCATGTTCAACCAACCAATCTTTGGGGACTGAAAACAAAAATCTCCATTGCTTCAAAATGGCAGAGAGCTGGCAACCCAGAGGGAGAGGTTTGGGTCCATCTGGGGGAATTTCTAAATCCAGCCTTGAGTAAAAATTAATTCTTAACCTGGGTCACATCTGAGCTCAGCACCTGACCCGTGT
Source organism: Cyanistes caeruleus (assembly GCF_971803275.1). Lineage (NCBI taxonomy): Eukaryota > Metazoa > Chordata > Aves > Passeriformes > Paridae > Cyanistes > Cyanistes caeruleus. The sequence goes on along the minus strand of NC_141708.1, from coordinate 34,732,608 downwards.
TCACCCCTGCCCCCAGAGCATCACGGCCCAGGCAGCACATGGCATCCCTTGGCCTCTTGTGCCACAGCCTCTCTCCTCTGAGGGCAGTATCAGGGCCTGGTCCATGCAGATAAGATTCACATCTTGTAAGAAAGCACTGACATTCATCACATAGAAATGAGGCACTTGCTGCCATCTAGATCTCACAGAAGACCAACTCCTTTCTTCCCATGGTGAAGGTCAACAAGTGCTGGGGGAGATCTTTTCTGGAGATCTTTTCTTTGTGGAAAGTCATAGCTGCATCAAGATCAAGCACAGCTGCTGACAGGCAGGAAGCTGCCAACGACCTTTCCCAATCAGCCATCTCCCCTCTCTCCCAGAAGCTTTAACCAAGCAACAGGCCTGTCCTTCAGGTGGAAAAAGCAACTTTCCCTGAGTGCTGATGCTTTCTGCTTCCACCTGCTGAAGCATGGTGCAGCAGGAGGTTTTTGGCTGGCAATTTCAAGACTACAGTTTAAAAGCAACAGTTTAAAAGCAATAGTTTGTTAAGACATGACACAGAAGCCAAGCTCTGGTTACTGATTAGGGAGGCAATTTCAGCAGCTGACTGTCCTTTACAACTCCATCCAGAGCAGCACCAGCCCTGCAGTGCAAGCAAGACCTGCACAGTGGAGCCAGGGGTCATGCAGGATTTGTTGGGAAAAGGCCCCTAAACCCAGAAGGAATTAACAAGGGAGAGAAAAATGGTGGGACAAAGATGTTTTCAAGGCAAAGCCTGGTGCCCTGTTCCTCCACTGCTTCTCAGGGAATGTTTTCACTGTGAACCAGTTGGCATTACTGCATGTGTTACTTGTTCAAACTCAGCAACCCAGGAACTAGATCCAGCTACTTTTCAATCAGATGGTTTCTCCAGCACAGGACAACCTCACACTCAGCAGCTTTTAGATGCTTTTTGTCAGCCCTGGGCTCTTGCCCATAGATCCACCCCAAGCAGCTCCAGTGCCTGCACAAGTGCATAATTATTTCTATGTACAAGCACCATGGGTGACACAGACAAACTTCACACCAATTTGAGGAGAAAGGACGTCAATAGATTTGGGAAGATGAAGAGGAACAGGAAGCAGTGCTTCTCCTTTGGAGGTCTCTCCATGAGCTAGACCTGTTTCTCCCATCCTGTGTGTAAAGTGGAGCAGAGCTGATGTTTGGGCTCCAGTTAACCAGCCTGGAGTCGTAGTTCTGTGATCTTCACTGAATTGTTGGGGAAAGAGGTGAAATTATGTTTACATTAAAAGAGAACAGGGTTTTTTTTTTTAATCAACCAAAGGAGCTGGGCATTTCTTAGCTAGTTTTAAGCACATTTGATTTAGGAGAAGCATCCTTTTGTTTCAAAATGTGACAGAAGAGAAAAAGGGGAAAAGCAGGAAAGTCAGACCTGCCACAGGAGGCTCTCCCCAGGAGGACTGGCACTCCCCAGGCCTCTAAGCTGTTCTTCAATCCTTCTCCAATCTCAGAAGGATCTGCTCCATGCTCTCTGGGTGGATGCTGCTGCAGCACGAAGCAACAGTCTCCAAACTGCTGTTCCTCAGGTTCAGAAACTGCAGTGCTGACAAAGCTGCTCTTCCCCCTTTCAAGATGAGCACATCCCTTTTGAAAACATAATTTGCATTAACTAGGAAAAAATGATTTTTTGTCTTTTCTTACTTCAAGGACTCAGGGGTCAGCCAGCAGGGAAAGCTGAAGCCCAGGGAAAGATTCACCTCATCCAACATTTCCAACAAAGGGTGCAGTAGGGAGGACAGGACAGGCTGGCCAGGGAGGTAAGAGTCTCAAGATCCTTGCACTTGCACTACCTTGTGCCTTTGTAGAGAGAAGCAAAATATGTCTTTCCATGAGCCCTATGTAACTTGACTGCTCAGTAGCATAAGAAAACATTAAGGCAGAGCACATGTAGACATTAAAAATTGACACCTATTTGCCAAAAGTTCCAGATGTGGACAGGCAAGATGGATAGCAGTATCTGATACTTCCCAGGTGTCATGCAGAAGCCAGTGGCAAATATTTGATTTCAAAATAAACTTTGTTAGTGGGGGATTATGTTGGGGTTTTTGTCCCCTCCTTGTTTGCAGACCACGTGCTGGCAATCAGATGCAGTATCTCAATTTCTGTCTCCTTGTCTGCACTAGAAATGACTTCTAGGGCATCACTGCCTCAATTATTTAAAAAGTCCTGGCATTCTGGTGGAAGGAGGCACTGGGCCCACCTGATTGCATTCTCTCATGGGCTGCTGTGAAACTTCTCTGGTGTTAGCTGAACCCACTCAGCAATCCAGAGATTGCCTCAGAGCGGTTTGAGACCCTGCCTGGGAGCTTCTTGCTCTTACTCTGCTCCAGGACACTTAAATATGCAGAAAATCATTTTGCTCGTTCCTTTTTTTGTTTACCTCATGCATTTCACCCACAAATTTCAGAGTAACTCTCTGACACAAGCAGTTTGTACTCCTCTTACAGTATTCAGTGACTAACACCAGCTCACTCATTGTGTCTTTCACTGATCACTCATCCAATTCCTCTTTGTTTATGCAGAAAATTGCATTAAAAAACTCAGACAGAGAAATCCTTGTATCCTGGTCCAATACCTCCCTTTCACCACAACAATGAGCATGTAAAAAGATTTTGCTGTATTTTGTGCACACCAGATGCCAAAAGTTCAAGCACTAGATATTTAAAACACTGCCATAAACACTCAAATTATTAAAACCTTTGGTGATAAGGTACCACTTCATCAGCCACCTCTCCCTAAACAAACAGTCAGTATCACAGACATTTTCTGTTCTGAATGGAAGCAACACATTTTCCAAAGGTGCTGTGTTTCATATCCCAACAGTCTGCCTGGCTCTTCAGCTGCAAAAGCACAACCAAACAATGGTTTTGGAAAAAAGGCAGCCAGGCAAGTCGTCCTCATCAGGAAACCACTGGTTTTGCATCTACTCTTGACAAGGAAGAGTTAGAAACCACCAAAATGAAAAATGAAAAAGCACTAGGAGGCACTTTGGACCAAGTTCCTAGGAAATACGTAAAAGCACTTTTCAAACCAAAAATTAATCATTTCTAGCAAGCTCTAAAATAGCCACAGATGTTGCAATACAAGAGGAAAGAAAGTTGACAAATGCTTCTCACCACAGTTTTATGCACTTGGTAACTTTATCGTAACTGTCTTTAGTTCTGTAATTTCAAGACTACTGAAGGGTTTGCCTCGTGAGCTGCCAGACTAGCTGTGTACTCCTTTGCAGGACTACATCTGGGCATGTTATAACGAAAAGTTCCACAGAAATCATCCAGGTAACACCAAACTATCTCAATGTTTTTATAGAAACACACAAGTAATGGTCATCTTTGCTCTCTGAGTGCTGAGTGAAAAGGAGATGGGTACAACAAAACAAAAGTGAGATGGGTAAAGCCACGTGTTCCTCATTGTCTGGTGCCAAGGCTAATCTGGCTCTCACAGCATTTCTGGATGCGGAAGAGCAGTAATCACACCCAGTGTGAGCACTGCCCCATTACACTGTGCACACAGAGAAGGAAACCATCCACACCAACCTGTGCTGGGGCAGGACCAAAACTCCCCACCTGGGAGCTTTCAGGAGCACGAATGAAGCGAACCAGCCTGGGAAGTTTTGCCACATGAAGGCAGCAACCCTTGCAACACAGGGGAGCTGCTTTCCTGCTGCTCAGGGGAAGTGAGGGCTGGCTTCTGCCCACTGCCCCGGTGCTTCAGATGTCTTAAGAGCAACAAAGGTCACAGCAGTCACCTCCTGCCACTCTCCTTCAGGCCCCTCGAGAGAAAAAAAACACAAAGAGCTTGCTCTGACAGCCTTGTAGGGAGACAGAACAAGGCACTGGTTTCTTTCTCTCACAAAATACTGAAGCACAGCACAACCATCCCCATCGCTCCATTTATAACACTCTAGCCAGCATAAGAATTAAGAGTGCTTCAATTAAAGCAAAACTGGTTTTAATCAAATCACTTCTCACGAGTGTTGCATGCTATTTGAAGTACACTGAGGTTATAGCTCTGATGTCACACTTGACAGGAATTCTGCACAAACTTGGATTTCTTCTAAATCTCGCTGCTTTATGCTGGCTAAGGAGAAAGAACTAGAACAATAAAAAGGAGGTTTCACTTGTAAGACTTTTTTGCTGTACAGAAAGGAATAGAAATGCAGGTTAAACAGAGTTCACAGAAACCTAATCTTCAATTAATCTTTGAAACAAATGCCTGACCTCACACATACTTTACAGTTAAAACTCAACATTCCTGAAGGGAGCTTTGCTGCCTAATCCAACAAGCTCCCCACCTCCTTTTTTTTTTTTTTTTAACTAAATACACAATCTTACATAAGTTCATTCTCTCAAATCATTGAACAAACAGGAATTATTCAAAGGGTTTGCTTAAAAAGACATGTCTTAAAAGAAGCACAGTACTTTGTGCTGAGCATCTGGCATGATGTAGTCTCCAATAATAAAATATAATTAACTGGCAGAAGCCCTGAACATTTAGTCTAGGAGATGAAACAGCATAATTGGTTTCTGTAACTTCGTATGCATTTATATGAAATATATTTTTTAAAAAAAAGATGGAAAGCCAAAATGTTCTGGGTATTTTCAGAGGAGAGAACTCTCCAAGCCACAGTGCCAATCACACTGATTGTGCTGAAAAAGCTCTGATCCTTCTTGTATCAGCCCTTCTTAACTATGGACCTTCTCCTACCTGTCTGCTCTCTGTGGTTTCCCTGGACTCAGGGTGTTTCTCTGCACACCTGATGATGGATATATCCAATGATTAAAAGGGATCTATCTGATGGTTAAAAAGGATACATCACCCTGTACTTCGTTCACCTTTGCAGTTACTTTCAGGTAACTTTTCACACTTAGTTCCAATGAACTAAGACTAGTATTAGACTACTATCAGACTATTCCACTAAGACTGGAACACTATACCAGTATTTGAAGGGGGCAAAAAAACCCCATTTTTTTTTAAGCTAAGATAGCCCACAAGCTATCCTCTTCCAAATTAAAAGAAAACTAATGATGAGGCAGACAAACCATGCTTTATAAAATTTGCTCAAAGGCAAAAATATGGAAGGAAAAAAACCCCAAACTACTACTCCAAACATGTTTTGCTGCTTTCTATTTGAATATGAAACTATAAGTTAGTAGGAAAAAAATTAAGCTTTTAGTTTGTGGTAAAAGTGCACAATAGTTTTAACTGAAATCAGACAAAAACAATGTGCAATACAGCCTGCTGAGAAATGTTTCACTGGGAAACTAGGGCTGTCTTACTTTCAGACCACAGAAAAATCTGAATTAAAGATCTGCCTGCAGAAATGAAACTCCTAGAGGCTGACTAGACATTTATTTAGTAAAACAGAAAGAACACACACAGGCACATGCACTCACTCTCTCCCTGATTCTACAGGCACACAAGTAGCTGGTCTAGTTTTGAGTTTTGCTGCTGCTCATTTCCAGCACTCATTTGCTGGCCTGTTTGTTTGTGGTTAGCAGTCTACCTTGCAGAATTCTTTTCAGAAGAGATTTTTACCACACATTTCAGACATACATGCTTTCCCCCTTTCCCCTCACACCCTTTAAAGGAATGGGATGCTTCCTCCCCATCAATTTCCAGTAGAATCCAGTTGTTTTGACTATTCTCCTTCAGTGCCCTCTAGTGCTGTGAACATCTTCCCACCCTGTCACTGTGTCAGTGGTAAGACTGCCTGTGAACTCCTGCACAGTCACACCGTGCCTTCACTTGCCCCATGTCCCCTGACATCTCTGGCCATCATCTCTTACCATGCAGCTGGACCATGTGCTCTGCCTGCATTTCATCTAAAAGAACTTCAGGGAGGTCCCAACTGCAGTTCCTGCTCAAACAGCACCTGGGCTCCCTGAACAGCACAAAGTAAGAAGCTGCCCATGGTATCAAGCTGTGTTAGGCAAACGTCTGCAGCACCAGAGCACGAGACCTGTAACCTGTGAATGCTCTACAGTGTACTAAGAGCAGAGTATCTCCTCCCAGCACAAAGAAAGCTTGCTGCTTTCTTGCTCTGGCTTCTGGCACTACAATTGTTCATGTGTTTTTTACTGAAGACACTCGTATGGAAACACTTTCACAACTTTTTATTTTGGCCGAAGTTGAAATGTATATTATTTCTTAGGAAGACACAGGAAACAGAATTCCAAGGACCCTGAAGAAACATTTAGCCAAGCTAATCCATTTATTGAGCTTCTATCAACTAAGTTTTGATTAACAAGGGAAAAGAACAACAAGCAACATACAAAATAAATACTGAAAACAAGTTCCCTTTACATTGATAAAGTTTCCTGGGGACAGACATTAGCAGAGAAAAAATGCATTCTAGTTGGAAGAACGTGCCTCAGGTTTATTAGAAAAAAGTCTCTTAGAGAAGATTCTCTTAAACTATTTTCATACAGCACTATACTTAAAAACTGAATCATACACCAAAGTAAAATCTGTGAGGGAGAAAACGTTGATATTTACATATAGGACACACAGTACAAAGCATTAGCTGGACTTTACATTTAGAGTTTACACCGTTAGTGAGGGTGAGCTATGGACCAGGAGAGCTCAGAGTTTTCCACAGGGTTACACTAATGCAGGCTCTAGGTGGATGTCCCTGCAGACACCTTAATTCTACCAATCAGTACTGTGCCACAGCACTGGCTTGGACAGGTAACTGCACTGACAGTGCCCATTGCCTCCAAGGCAAGTATTTATACAAATGAAGACAGCTTTGTTCTTAGCCTCTCCATGCTTGCTGGAAGAAGATTCACCATCTCCTTACTGAGTTCTAGTTCAGTTTCAATGGCAGGGACAGCATCTGGATACTTCTCACAATAGTCTACCAGAAATGTGTAATATTCCAATGATGTCTGCATATTTTCCAGTTGCTTTTTGCTATCTGAAGTAATAAGCTTACCATACAGTCGTGCAATATGAAATTTAGCCACCATTGCAGGGCGAAGAACATCTTCCTCGAGTTTTTCAGGAAACACCTTATCAGGGTTCCTCAAAGAATCCAAGAAGAGTTCATAATACTTGATTGAAAACTGAGCCAGTGAATTAATCTTTTTAACTGTGTGCGAGTCTAGTTTCTCTAACCTGTTACCAATAGCCACTTTTAAATCCATCATCTCATAATAGGTGTCAGCTAGTTCACACTGAAGCTGCCTACAGATCAACAGGTAGTACTGGGGGTTCAGGTCTGCATAGATTGGCTCCAGCATGTCTATTCTACGCTTGTGCATTTTGCAGCGCCTCTCATAGTCTTCTTCAAAGAAAGCAAGTACCTTAAACAAAGCACTGTGATCCTGAACAATTTCAATATGGTCAGTAACATAACCATCAACCTGAAAAAACTCTTTTGCTTCCTGAACATAGTTCTGACCAACCAGGAAGATTTCTCTGGCTTCTTGAAAATCTAAAGGGTATACACTGCTCACTTTCTCCTCCATGGCTAAGACAGAGTCACATATATCACTTGTCCCAAAAAGGACAGCTTTTTTCCTGCCCTTCTCTTTTTCATCCTCTTCTTTTTTCCTTTGGGCTTTAAGTTCCAATTGCCTGTCTGGATCCAGCTCTCCTATGTTATCCTGAAATGAGAAAGCATGCTAATTAAAAACTAATCTGGCTTATAAAGAGACACTTACACTGAATCATTTTGAGCCACCTTCGAAATACAAACTAGTAAGCAACAAGACAGAAATCATCTATATATGAGGCCTTATATTAACAAAGGAATCATGTAAATTATATTATCAATTCTGAAAAGACATAAAATTAAGGTGGTTCAGTCTCCCTACCCCGTGTGACAAAATAGCCAAAGGAATAAATGTTAAGCCCAAAGGTTCTGCTTCACAAAGTGCTTCAGCAAATGTTGTTTTAAACATCTGAAGAAATACTTAAATAAAGTGAACTGAATCAAATCTGAATTAATCAAATGCTTGAACAAATGAGAATATCAGCACAGAAAACTGTTGCATATTAAGACAATGTTCTTACTAGCAGTTAAATAAGCAGGAATCTGTCAAATCAAGCTGCAAGAAAATGCAGCAGAGAGGAGGAAGATTTTGTGAAGCTGCTGTAAAAGCAATGCACTGATCACTCTGTACAGAGCTGATCCCCTATCTGTGATTACTCTTAAGTGCAACATTTAAGTCAAAGCATACCATGAAACACATGAAACTGCAACATATTTGTTGCAGTTCACTGGGAAATTGCTTATTCCTTGTTACCAACTGCAAATTGATTCCTCTTGCAAACATCAAAGCAGGCTTAGTTTGCTGTTAGACAATAACAGCTACAGAACAGATTTTCTGTTACCTCAAGCAATTTTCGAGCGCTTTGCAGAAGATTCAGGCAGTACTTAATCCAACACCTTGCAATTTCAGCTTTCCTCTCTGGAAGGTCCTGTTGGTCTGGCTCTGTTTCATCTGCTGAATGGACATAAACACATAAAAACTTTAAGAGAAGTCCAGGACTCCAGAAAGACCCTCAAACATTACATGCAAAGAATATACTTGTATTTAATTTCCCTTATGGTTAGACAGAAACATGTTCCCCATGTTAGTTTATGTAATTGTTCTGTGAACTGTCATTTCTGGTAGAAACCTGTATAGATTACCATGGATCTGTCACATATGAATCTGAAAATAAATAGATCATAATGTATCTTTAAAAAGACTTTTCATCTTCAAGGTGTTTTACTGGAAAAGGTTTCCAGGTCTCTTTGTAGTAAGAGGAAGGAATCAGGATAATTTATTTTCTGAGATTCAGCTGTTTGCCCAGTAATTGTTTCTGAGGATAAGGGCATTTATATTGCAATGGGCCCAGACTTGCTAGCAAAAAAGGGAACAAAATAGGGGAAACTGCCTTTGGCTAAGCTACCTGGTACAAACATACAATTTATTGACCCTACAACTTCTGTATTTTTCTCCCCGAAGCCTCCCCACTATCTTAAACAGCAGCACTGCTGATGTCTCAAGATAACATTTTCATAAACCAGATTTCAACGAAAACTCATTTCCCAGTGTCTATGCAAAAAGCAGTGAGTTATCTGAACAATGAGAGGACATTCCTGCAGGACAGCAGCACTTCTGTTCAGCAAATAAAAAGCCAACTTCAGACTCAGACCCACTGCACTCATTATTTTTCATTAGAGCAAATCAATTTCTTATTAAGGAATTACGAATTGTTGCTAATCTAAGAAAAGACACATTTATTAATTATGTCTGTGTTAGTTCATATTCCAATTAACATGATAAAATGAATGTGCTTGAGAATGGCCAATGCTGACTGTGTACTGGTCTGTCTGTAAGATACAACCTTCTGCAAGTTCACAGCCCAGCTCTCTGTCCCATGAAAAGGAAGGGAAGGTAGGATAAGCAATTATTCACCAAAACAAACAGGATTATCACTACTCCTGTGTGGTGCAGGAAGAAGTCAAGATAGAACTTAGTTGACTCAGACTTGCTCCCTATCCACAAATTAAAGCTCTATCAACTGGAAGCTTCTACTTGCCCAAGACAGACATAAAAGGGTGTGCTGTAATTAAAGACTAGGCCTAAAACGGAGCACTGACACTATCATGGAACCACAGGTCCTTAAAGCTAAGGTCAGTTCTCTAAAAGTTCCTTCTACTGCTATTCACACTGGACTGCCAAGTTGTTCCTTTGCATCAGTGCCCAGACAACAAGGAGGGCAGCTACAAAAACAGCCACTGATGAGGCTGCAGCATCCAGCAACAAAAGATAATACAAGTACCTTTTGGATTAGGGGTTTTAAAAGCTGCAGCTTTGCTCCCCCTTTTAAAGCTATTCCCAGGAAGCATCTGGTTTGGTTCACTGAATGACTGCCCTCAGATCACTGAGGCAAAATGCATTTTTAGCACATGTACAAAAGCCAAATGGGTGAACAGAGACACTGCCACTGTTGAAGTGGACATTGTTTTAAATTCCAGCTTTATTCTGGTATGCTTTCTGAAACACCAGAAACAAGCACTTGAGTTTTTCTCACAGGGTCTACAGCCAATCTTGAGCTGTAGTAGCTTTATTGAATAATATTTTATTGAATAGTATTTTATTGAATAGTATTTTAGGAAATTAACACTGGGGTAAGTTTTGTACACGTTGTTAAGCTTCAGTTTTAAACACTAACACATAATGATGCTTAATCCACAATAAGCATCATTTTTATGAACTTACCATCTTCAACAGATGGCACCTGTCCAGCTTGGCTAAAGATGACGCTGGCTGCTGCTAGACAGTGTCGAGCCTCCATAAAGCATTCCTGAGAGAAACAGAGCAGCATTTAGTACTGGTGAGAGCAGCTCAAGCACTGCTGTCACTTGGCCAAACCCCTCACCTCAAAGAGTGAGCATACATGACCACAAGGGAAATGACAGAACTGAGAGGCTCTGAAGCATATTCCCTAGGCATTGGAAGAAAACACAATTTTTCCACACCTACTGCCGAATACAATATTTTTTAATTGGTTTTTTTTTTTCTGTAGCACAGCCACAACACCAAGCCTTGCCTTTAATATTGGCTATGCACACTGAACATTCTGACTGTTGTGTTCTCTGCTACTCTGGCTGCCCTGAGGTGAAGGAAGTGATGCCTTGTGGCAAACACCATCACGGGATGTTGGTGGGAACCAGCCGGACATACAAGTCAACACCGTGAGTCAGATCTAGATTCCTTTACCCATATTTGGCAATGCAGTGTTAAATAATAAGTGCTATCAATGCATCAGAAATAGATGGAAATGAGAGGAGTTACTACCGAAATTAGCATTAACTGCCTTAGGAAAGGCAGGAATCTTTTCAAGCATCAGAAAAGAGCATCTAAATAGCCTGGAATATAGAAATTCCTAAATAAAGCTGAAGCACTTCCTAACAGTAGATTGTTTAGAATCAACACACACGTGGCAAGCAGCTACCAACTCACATGTTCACTTTAATGTTCACATAGGTCCAAACAACTCTTGAGCACATGCTAAGGTACAAAGGACAATAATTTATTGTAAACAATAAGCCATACCTTGGCCCTCAGATGCTTTTTGTTAAGAGAACAATATAAGAAAGAATCTTAAATTAAATTATTATAACCCTAAAGTTTACTTATGAACATGACATCACATCACTGCTAACATTTTATTAGCTATAGAGCTTTTCTCATGTCTACACCCCTGTTAATCTTCCCCACTGCCACTGCAACACCAGAGGAAATGCACCATGTCCCCTTCAGAACAAAGCTGACAGAAGCATCTTGTGCTAAACTTGTGGTTTTACAGGAGCACATTTTTACTTCATCAGGGAGCCCTGTCTCAAACAGCTGTTTAAACAACTGTTTTAGTTGACAGTTACATTAATGGTACAATTACAGCAGAAAAGCACTGGATATATTACCTTGGAGAGATAGTACTGTGACAAAGTGGCAGCATTACGTGCCCATTCCACTGGGTAGTAGCCACAGTACTCGAGCTGTCGTTTCAGAGTAGTGTGGCAATACTGAGCAGCCTTCTCAATCATGTCCAGGTGCTGGTAGACTTGTGCCAGGTAATACAGAGTATGTGTGTAGGCTTTTTCAAATCTGGGAAAAAAACAACAGTCTCTTTAGATTTCTTATTTTTTTTTCTCCCTAAATACACCCTCATAATTTTTTTTTTATAAAAGTAATAATTATGTAAGTATGCTGCTTAACACTCACCTTTTGGATCTTTCTTGGTCTGTGAGTTTTTCTTCTTCTGCCATGAAATGTTCACTAGGATCCAGGGGAGGATTTCCATCCTGCAAGGGTACGTGATACATTAATCAGACTACATTTCTTATTCTGTGGCACGGTGCTCCCTCTCCTGGCTGCACATCATTTACCATTTGCCAATCCCAAATCAACAAAGCTTTGCTTAACCCATTCTCAGTGCCACTTCTCTGGAGCAATTCCACAACACTCAGGAGATTTAGAGGATGGAAGTCACAATTCCACACAGAATGACAAGGTTCACAGCTTGTAGGAGACTTCTGCTTATGTACTCAAAAGCAATGCATGCTGCCTGCACCTGAGATACTCAGCCTCGATTCTACAGGACTCTACTGGGCATCTTTATTTTGTACAATAACATACTGGGTTTGGAGGCATCAATTTAATACCAAGCACACCTTCATGTGTGAAATATTCGTTTGCCCAGCTGCACTGATCAGCAGCAAGAAAACATCCTGCAGGAAGTACTGCAGAGAACATGAAGTGCAGAGTGCTCAGCAGAGCTGCTGTGAAGATTAACTTTTGCAAAGCATCCACAAACTGGCAAGATCATTTACTCAGACAAATGAGACAACACACATCATCTTTGAAGGATGAAGCTGCTAAACCTTCCTATCAGGCATAACCTACATGCAACTTATTAAACATGGTAATTCCCACCATTAGAAGCACTTTTTGTTCTTTAAACCACGAGTTTTATCAGAATCCTTACACAGACAACCATACACCTTCTGGCATTGCTGTATCCAAATCTGTCTTAAGACAGCTGTCACTAATGTTACCAGACAGCTCACAGGCAAACCCAACAGATCAACACTGCTTATGGCACCGCTCTATTAGTCTGTGCTTATCCCCTTTCCTTTGCAATTGTGAATAACTTCAGGTGTCAATTTTAACACTTCAAATGAAACCATCTTTTAAAGACAGATTTTCTCCCATTACACAGCGCATCCTGGAGAGTGTCCAACGTGTCTGCCAAAGCCCAGGTTAGTGTGCACCTTGTCTAGCCCTTTCCTAATCATATTTCTTTCTTAGCCCAAGAGAAAAGCAACAAATAAAAATCAGTTTCAATAAATACTTTTTATGAGTTAATACAGACTTCAGCAGGAACAGGAACAAGGGCAGAGAATTCACTCACTTTACAGGGAAGAACAAACATGTGTTTGGACAGCTTCTCAATAAAAATCCCTGAATGGGCTGGTTTACTTGCTTTGAATAAAAGTGTTTTACTCATCCTAAAAAATAAACAAATGTACCTGAAACAGATAGTGACAAATAAACTAAAGCATGTTTAACCTACCAGAGGCATGTAGATTTTTGTATATGATCTTTTAATCTGTAGGTTTCTGTTTACACCTCATTAGTTTTTAAGAGGCCAATTTGTAACTCTTTCTATTGTTTTCTTTAGATACAAATGTTCTAACAAGATTTGGAGTATATTCTGGCAAGACTAGAGCTATTCCTGCAAAGGAAAGAACTGAAACAACACAGTAAGCAAAACTCTTGCCTCCTTCCTGTATCTGCAGATCTATCTCTGATATCGAGCCTTATGCCTTTACTTACCCTCAGAAAGAGCTCTCCAACTCTCCTTTCTAAGTGGACTTCATTAGCCCAAACTCTTTGCCTTGGTTTTGCTTTAGAGGGGGAAACCACCCTATCCAATTTGTAAGTTAATTAGACCCAGTCAGTAAATAACTAAATCCACCAGCTCAGGAAAATGTCTCCATCATCAGCAGTTTACCAAAGACTCCTTGTCAGGAAGGCTTCCTGACAGCCTAAAAATGGAGAATGTTAAGAAAAGTATAATCACATATTTATAATTTCTGAAAGACAAATGTTGACATCATTGCATAAATCTGTAGTTTCTTCTAAAAGCATAGTTATATGTGACTAATGCCCTGAACTGTAAGTGGCAAATAATGCTGGGGGGAAAAGTGCAGCAAGCCATCATCAGGTTGGTATAACCCTAGTCAGGCAGCAAAGCTCCAGAAGAAATATTCAGTAACCACTACTAACAAAAATTTAAAGTTTCAGAAAAGTCTACAGTGCAAATGTGAAGTATCTGGCAGCACCTTAATCCACTATATCATAGTATCAGTTTAATTTCATAATCACTGGAGCAAGTGCCAGAAGCTTTTGGCAGTCATGTGATAGCTGGGGCTGGGTATAAATATCAAAGCTGAACATCAGGAGTTAATTAGAGAGAGAGTCTGTAGAGTGATGCAGTATCTCTGGTTAGCCCAACTGATCCAGAGAGCAGGAAATAAGCTTTTCAGCACAAGTGGGGATTTCTTCTAGATCTATTACCTCTCCTATCACTGTAGGCCAGCATGGCTGCAGAGCTGCAAAGAGGACAGTAACCAACCAATAAAGATTTGCCCATTCTAATAATCTCCACAAGTATAATTGGGACTCTAAACCAATTTCATGGTAAAACCTGAACTGAACCTGTAATTTCATGAAACTAAGGTCTGTCCAACCTATTCAGCTGTCCTGAGATGCAGCTACTGCTTCTTGAAGGCCACAAATGTTTTTTAGCTCACTCCAGAACTGTCCCTGAGGCAAGTCAGTGTAGGAACAGCTTTGCAAAGAGCTTAAAAATAGCACAAGGGAGTCTTTGTAGGATATACAGCAGAATCCACAGCGCAAAAGGTTGTTTAATATGCATGAGAGTGTTAGCTGTCTGTGAGACTGTCCTCTTGGATATGGAACTAAACTACTTGCCCCTGCAAAACACTGCACAGTCAGAGCAAACCATGCAAATAGTAGTTTTGTTTCCTTTTCCCACTGAAAGCAATGGACATTTTAATTGCATTTCCAAGATAAGATTTAATAATAGTCCTCATTAAAATCCAAATTCTACCAGGTGTCAACTTTGAATTATTAAAGAGCTTTCAAAAGGAACCAGTATTTTTGAGCAAAATTATTTTCTGTGTCGAAATTAGCTAGCAATGCTCTAATTTGCCTTGTCCTATACTGCAGGGCAATCCATATAACTTGCCAAAAGTATCACAGCAGCCAGTATAAAGCACAGAAACTCAATATTCCACTGCATGTTTATTTCAAAGATTACTTAACCTGCGAGTGGCAGGTGAAAGCAAGACCTGACACGATATTAACACAGTACCTCTTTCATGTATTGATTGTACAAGGCTTCTGCAGATTCCAAGTAAGTTTGTGCAGTTTCAATTTCATCCCTTTGAGACCACAGGATCCCCAGATTATTCTAAAGGTAAAAGAAAAAAAAAAAAATAGTCACATTCTATTTACATTACACATTTTTTTCCCAAACAATTGATCAGTCTTTATCCTTATACGTGTGAGTGTTCCAATACAATGGATTTCAAAAAGCAGAAATCGTGCCCACCCATTTCACTGTGAGTTGCTCAAAAGGAAGGGGGTTTTCACACAGCAAATTTCACATAAAAAATAAACCTCACAGTCCTTCTCTGTTTACACTGGTAGATAAGGACTAGCATGTTCAAATAATGAGCTTTTTCCACAGGGTGTGTTCTGCATCCAATTCATACAAATATCATAAAAAGAGACAAGAAATCAGAAATTTGTTAACATGACTCCACAGAAAAAAATAATAGGAAAAAAATATGCTAGGAATGAATGCTTGCATATTTTCAACAATGGAAAGAGATGAAAAGCACCTCTGAGACCCAAAAGCTACAGATTACTGCTTTCAGATTTAAGTTCAAGCAATGTACATGGCAACTTACTGCATCTGTGAACCCAGCTTGGACAAAAAGTGCATCTAATTTTGTTAGTAAAATGAAAGTGTTAATAATAATCTATGTCTGATGTGCTAACTTAAACCCTAGGCAGTGCTGTTACAAAACTCAAGAGGGCTAAAAAAAACCCCCAAAACCTTCAAAATAATTAGAATGTGTAGCTGTATGCCAGCCCTGTGTCCCTTTCCATTCTACTGTTTTTGTAAGAAAGCACATCACATACTGCTTATGAACTGAAACACTTTGCCGAAGGCCAGGCAGTGGAACGGACCAGATTCCATTAGACACAGACTGAGAAACACAATCTTATGCAAAAGCTTAGAAATCAGCTCAGAAGTGGGGCTAAAGAAAGAGGCCCAGCAGGAAAAAGGAATGCTGCTTCTTACAAAGTAACAGTCAGTGCTGCAGCAACACACTCCAGACATCCCAGAAGGCAGAGAAGTACTGACAATCACTGCTTTTAAATCAGAAATGGTTTAAATTAAGCACTCAAACCTGTTAGCCCTTGGGACCGAGGGCTGAGGGTTCATTTCCCAGCACTGGGCTCAGCTCCACACCTCAGGACAGTGCCAGGTAACAGCAGACCCATCACTGTTGGAGCACAGCACTTCATATGCATGACACACTTCATCCTGCTGCTCCTGAAGGCCCCCAAACAGTGAAGTCCATGCAGACTTTGGGCTAACAGAGAGAAGAGCTGCTTTCCAGCACACCAATTCAGAAGCACAGCGGAACCTCTGCTCCTGAGCCACATCCTCCCATGAACATGTGGGAAGATGTTATCTTATTTCAGCTGGAGCAATCTCCTTGCCTTACAAAGGGTGACAGGTTTGCAGCAGCGTGTCCAAACCCTCACACTGAAGGACAAGGAGCAGATGTAACCTCACTGCTCCAGACAACTCAGCTAATTTAACCAGGGTAAGACAAGCATTGTTTCACTTGCACATTTCCACGTCAGCTCACAATTCCTTGACAGTTTGATGAGGAGCCCTTATGGAGCCTTCTCTAATTAGGGCAACCATTTTTGACAGAGATATCTAAATAACTGCTCTATTTCATGTACATCTAGAGTCACCTAAGATACCCAATATACACCAACTACCATGAGAGATTGCTCAAGTAAAGGCCCTTCTGTGAATCTTCATGTAGCAAGAACTAATTTTGGTAACAGCATTCCCTTCTTCAGAATAAAGAGTAATATTATTACTTCAAGCACCAGCAAAACTGTATTTACCCATCTGGGACAAAATGTAATAGCTGAAAATATAACAGGCAATGCTGAAAAGCAAACAATTTATGGTTTCAGGATAATGCATCAATAAAATCATCTCCCAACGTCACTATGGCAACCAATGAGCTGAGGAATCACAAATAAATTCTGGACGTAGTGAGGTCTTTCACTAATTTATTCGTGCACAGTTCTTACAAGTTTTGTCTCAGTCTGTCCAGAAGAGCACGCTGCTCTGTCAAAACCCAGTTTCAATGAGAATATATTTTAAATGCTCTGCACGCCCAGAGGCATCAGCAGGAGGCTCAGAACCAGAAAAGCACCCCTCCAGCAGCCAGCACCTGTGAATGATTCCTTCCAGGAAGAACCGAAGGCCAGGGCTGCCGTGTTTATTACGGTAAAAGGAGCAGCACCTGTCGGGACAGGGCAGCGCCCCGGATCCCTTGGCAGCCCATTGCAGAGCAGCCGGCACAGCCCGCAGCCGCAAGGCCCCGCTCCGCCTCAGCCCCCCGCCCCACGGACACGCCGTGCGGCCTCCCAGCCCACCTGGGCCTGGATGTAGAGGGACACGCAGTCCGGGGAGAGGCGGTGCGGCTCCAGGAGCTGCGTGCAGCGCTGCAGGTGCTCCTCGCCGGCCGACAGTTCCTCCGTATCGGTGTGGTTGACGCCCAGCTCGTACTCCAGCACGGCCCGCCGCACGGCCAGCACCGCCTCGCCGCCCTCCTCGGCGGCGCTCAGCAGCTGCTTCACCTCCTGCAGCAGCGCCCGAGCGCTGTACTTGGAGCGGTACGGCTCCGTCTCGGGGTCCTTGAGGGACTCCACGGCCGAGAGAGTGCGGGCGGCGCGGAACTTGGCGCACACCGCGGCCCATCCTCCGCCCGCCGCCGCCATCTTCCCGCGCGCCCGCTCCGCCCCGCGCGCGCGCGCCCGGCCCCGGCCCCGGCCCCGCCCCGCCGCCATGGCCGCGCCCCTCAGGCGGCGCCGTGAGGGAGGCGGCGAACGCCAGAGCCTCAAGGGACACCCGCGAGCAGAGCTCGAGGAAGAGGCGCCCAGGGGTTGACGTCCAGTTTTTCTGAAAACCATTTATTCTAGAACCCGATTTTTTTTTAACGCTGCTGAAGAGGCAAGGCGCGGTCACTTGTCCGTGTTTGGATGGATTTTGTTCTCTCGCAGTGCTGAGTTTCCAGGCACACCCACTGGGTCACAGACACCCTTACAGGGAGCAGATACTTTGCTGGGCAGCAAAAAAAATCTCTCAAAACACCCAGTCATTTCAGCAAACGTGACTTTACGCCATCCTCAAAGACAGGCTGTTTATCAAGGAATAAAGACAAAGAGGAGTGTCTAACAGGGTTTTACTGTCTCATAAAATTCAGCTCAGTCCCATTATCTGTAGCGGAGGTTAATCGAGTAGTAAAGTCACCGATTTCCACTCTTGAACCAGCTGTTTCTTTTGAAGTCTCCTTGCCTGCTGTTTCCGAACCTGGAGAACCCTCGTCCTGCCTCCTGGGGACTTTCTTCCAGCTCAGGCAACTCACTTGCCACCGACAGCTGCCAGCGCCGCGTGTCCCTCCACTGCTCCTGAAAGAAGACCAATGGAACCAGACTTTATGTGCCTGCAGGGGTGTCCAAGGCACCTGCAGCATCAGAAACAACACTGAATGCAAAAGGCATTTCCAGACAAATCCCACCCCTGCCAGAACAGGCTGTTAGATCCCCCCGGGAGATGCTCACAGTCCCGTGACAAAGGATCAACAATCACAAGGGACAAGAGAGAACGAAGTCGACAGAAAACTCAGAAAACTGGTGAACTCTCAAACACAGTGGAGAGGCCAAAACGCAGACTAGCCAAAGACCAAAGAATTTTGTTTAATGAAATCAGGCAGTATCATGAGAACAGAAATGAGAAAAGGCATGCCAGGGTATTTTCCAATGACTATGCTGTGTTCTTTCTAATCACTTTGTTGCCTATGCAAAATCCTTACTAAACCACAAACCTCCCAAACCACCCCATACTCAATATTATATGGCAATTGCAGATTTTCAAATGGCCAGGTTTTAAAGCCAGCTCTGGCTACACAAACATACCTGTATATTACTCAGTTCACCAACAGGGATATCAAAGCACACGCCCTAACAAAACAAAACAAAACAAAAAAGAGACACAAATTTACAATGAAGGAATAAAGGCCTCAATAACCAATCCCACTACATATATATGTTTGATGCATTTTTTTTTAGGTGGCAATTCTTGCATTATCATTTAGGAGTAATGTCTCTAATGTCTTTTAAAGCACTCAAGTAGTATCAATGCCTTTTTTTTCCCCAATAACATATGCATAAACAGCATACTCATGACAGGTTACCATTTCCTGAGAAATGAGATTGAGAAGGGATAGTGCAGTACCAACATTTTGTACCAGTGCTTCAGAACTCCAGCCTCAGTCCCTGCACAAACTGGCTATGTGTGAACACACACAAAGCCCTAAATCCCTTCATTCCCAAGACTGGGCCACCGTACCATCTTCCCCTTGAGGAAACGCATTGCAGACACTTTGTTGTCAACTTCCTCCCCAAGCTGTTCCTTCAGCCCCCGCCAGGCATAGCCCATGGTATGCATCTCTATGGAACACTTCAACACCATGGTCACAAAGCCCTGCAAGAAACAGAGAAAAATGTTTAACAAGGCTAAAACTGGTCCAACCTAGTGCTAGAAAGCATTAAAAAACTCCAAATTGAAATGATAACCGCAGTTCAATCACATAGTATGTCCGAAATTGTGTTACCACACAGTGACTTGGGCAACATTCTCCCTAAATACATCAGAAAAAGGAAGTGCTGTACTTTTCTTCAGTCAAGATCTCTTTGAAATCAGGCCATCACATGCTATATCTGCTATATGACAAATGTAGAAGGTTCCTGGTAAGGGGGAAACTACAAGAGCACAAGCCAATCTATGTGCTTCTTAAGTGTCATTAGTTAAACTCTCTTAGAGCATCAAAATCTTCTGTCACTTCAGTCTCTGGAGAAATTCTTTCAATTTTCATCACAAGAGAATTTACTGATTTCAAGTTTGTCCTGGGAAGAGCTGATTTCAGCTACAGAAAAAGCAACACAGCAGGAGCCTGTGGATAAGAGCCACTGAGAAACCCATCTGAAAAAGCCTGGGAAGGAGATGCTACACCTGGCCTGAGCACAAGCAATTCATGCATCCATCCTTGTTACCACGGGTACATCAATACTTACAGCTGTTGAGTTGAGCAGGGAACGCTGCTGGATGTGAGCTGCCCCAGAAATGTGTGCCAGGGCTGCAGCCAGGGCAGCCACCGCCCCCTTCTCATCGATCAGCTCTTCAGCTGATTTTCTGAAGTAGTCTACTGCAGAGGGTGGAACGGCCTCCAGCAACCTACACAGTTACAAGATGGGTTTAAAGAGATAAGAAAAGGCCAATGTGAAGTGCAGCCGTGTTTAAGACATACCCTAAACTGGCTATTTCTGAAAAAGACGGGGGAATAGAAGATAGGAAACTAAAACCAGCTGCTTCTGTAATGCTATTTCTGGTACAACAGCCTCCCCCATCATTTTTCAGTACACCGTGAACCCAACACCATGCCCATCATCTCCTTTATACTGGTCAAATCCTCACTAATTAAAATAATCTGCTTCAAGGCAATTTCCACCACAGGGGGAGCAAATGTAAACAGCTGCATGGAAAAAAATCCACAACCCTCAGAAATAATACCAAGAAATACAAGCCAGGGCTAAAACACCCTCACTTCTGCAGAGTAATTCCTCATTATACCAAGTATTGCTTTTTGCATGCTGCTTCCACCACGTCACCTGTGCAGACAAAATCAGATTCCCCTTGTGACAGTAATTCCCTCTTCTGTCACTGATTTCTGATTTTATAAAAAAGGAGATTTTTTTGCAAAAACTTAGAGACCATCATATTCTATGAAAAGATCTATGCTCAGCACACAGAAATTTACTGATACCATCTTATGTTGTCTATACAAAAAGCAGCTGACTGATACAACATAGGCAAAGCCATGCTCACATACAGGCCTGATCCCTTAAAACTTTGCATTAAGCTCTAAGCATCTAGAGCAACAACATCTCTAAACCTTTTTTGAGATCAGGCAAATAAACTCACTTTTTGGCATCGCTACTTGAAGCTTTAATTACATCTGTAGCAGAGGGAACGCCTACACGCTTAAAGGTAATACCCTGAAATCAAGAAAACAAATTAAAGGTATTTTCAGCAGTCTACAGTTCAATCCTGTCTAAATCACATTACCAAGATCTCTACTTACTGTTTGCAAGATCAACATGTTCTTTACTAAGTAATTTCTAAAGCTAAAATAAAGCTTGTAAGTTCCCAGCTCCCATCTGGAGCTACTTTACTCCAGTGTACATGCAGACTGTGATTCAGGGCATGGTCTGCCTCATGCATTCCTGTCCCAGCCTGCCTGCTGACATCCACAGAGGTCTGCCAGCATGGGAAAACTCAGGCAATGCAAGAACAGACCAGTACAAAAGCATACATATATATATATATATTTACATTATATTTACACATACCAAATATCAGCACCTTAGGCCTACCAGTCTATGGGACTGGAGAGTCCCCTTCTGGACTCAGCAACCCATAATTACAAAGTCTAAGAGTGGCAGGGTCTTTTCAGGAGCTGATTAATTTCCTCAAGCAGAGGTCTGAGGTACGACTCACCGCTTTGTGCTCGACTTGTTTCAGAAGATCTTCTTCTCTTCTCTGAAACAAACAAATGCAGATGCCGGTCCGGCCAGCTCGACCCGTGCGTCCAGAGCGATGGATGTAGGAATCAACATCCTTCACAAATTCACATCAACATGAGAAAACCTTATGTTATTTAATCTGCTGACATTTCAGATTAAACACAAGCTGAATTCAAGTTCAGAAGCCTGAGGAGTGACACATGATGTGTTTATACCCAAACTTGTAACAACATATAAACCATTCAGGTTTGCATGTGCTCCCCCACCCAAAGTATGCTGCTCACCTTTAGCCAACACGGCTGACAGACATTTTAATTTTTTTTTTAAATAAAAAGCTCCACTGGAGTTTCAAAAGATGAAAAAGGCAGCAAAAATATTTTAGAATTTTTATGAAACTCAGCAACATTCAGAAAGAATTTACAGAAGTTGTACAATGTCAAAACCTATCTTACAAGTTTCCAGAATAAACAAAACGCAAGACTTTAATCAAAGCTCAAACTGTAAAGCTATAACTACAGAATTTTAGGCCTGCCATTTACAAAAAATTCACCTAATTTGTGAATTGGAACAGAACATACTTCTGATGAAACAGAGAAATAATCCACCATTCTGGCACCAAAAAAAAAAAAAAAGGTAAATACAATTTTAGTTTCCTCTAATGACTTACTTTTGGTGGTGAGCACTGTATAACAAGGTCAACCTCAGGAATATCCAAACCACGGGCAGCTACATTTGTTGCAATCAGCACTTCAAACACACCGTTTCTGAAGCCTTTTAACGTAATTTCTCTCTGTTTCTGTGGAATGTCACCATGCAAGGACTGGGCATCCTGTCAGTGCAACAAGCCATTAATGTGACATTTAATGTTGAGTCTAGGCTGCAGCATCTAAAGATTAACTGCAAACCCCAAAACACTGCGCAGAGCAACAGAAAAGAATTACATAGCTGATCCCAAAGGAATATAAAACATCCTACTTTGTTTGATCCTTCTTTGGGATTTACTGTGAAAAGCAGCATGGCCAACAGGCAGAAATGACTGCTGCAAGTTTTTTATGTGCATGGTACATGAGATTTCTCTAATACTAGGCAAACCATGTATTCCCACCACTGCTCACTCCCCATAAATCTAGTACCAAACAGGATTTTCTCTGAAAAATATGTAGCATTTTTCCTCACATTCAGAAAAAGGTCAGTAATTCAAGCAAGCACAGGGGACCTGCTCAATAGATCACCAAACAAACTCTTGGCAAACCTTCCAAGGACAACAAGACATTTCATTTTACCGTATCAGCTAGATTTTCCTGAATGACTCTTCAAAGACCAAATGCCATTAAGAGATGGGAATCCAAAAAGTACACTAATCTAAGATGGGACATGTCCACTACACTAGCTCCTGTTTCTTACAATTATTACTATCTCCTGGTTATTCAGCACAGGCTATGTATTTCCTATTGATCCGTTTTCTGCGCTATTTTAAAGCCAAAGGATTAAATTTGTAATCTCTGCCAAGAGGATATTTTTTTAACTTCAAAGTTCAATTTTTAGAAACAGCTTTCACAAGTCTTAAAACCACCCAGAGAAACAAATCTTCTCCACACAGTTGCAACCTCCTGTTTATTCCAGGGCATTCAACCCCTGACTATCCCAACCTCTGCTCTCTGCCCAGCCCTGGTACCTGTTTGAGTGAAGCGTTCATAGCCAACTCATTTGCTTCCTTTTTGGTCTCACAAAAGACAATGGTCCGCCCACGGCTGCCACTGTAGACCTGAATGATGTCCCCAAGAACTCCTGCTCTCTGATTTGAGCGACACTGTATAGCCAAGTGCTGTTTGGGAAAGAAACAAGAAATCTATGTTAAACCTAAGCCATGCAAAGGACAGACAAAATGAACAAAAAAAGCATTTTAATTCTTTTTTTTAAGCTTGCAAATGACAGCACCCTCATGAAAGCTTTGCTTACAAAATCTGTGTATCAGCTATGTGAGAAGTCACTCTGTACCCCCATTTATAAAGTCAATGTATGACCCATTTTATCAAGGCCATTTGCTCTCAGGACCTGCACTGCTCTGCAGCAGAACAACTCACTTCCACAGTTGTGGCTGTCCTTTGAGTCTTCTTTCCAATCAGGTCAATCTGTTCATACTCATCTCTCATGTATTTTTTTGCTACATCGTATACCCATCGTGGACAAGTTGCAGAGAACAGCAGCGTCTGCGGGTTGTTCTCGGAGCCTGGAAGGAAAGGCCATTGACTTCAGACATCTCAACAGACCATGACACTTGAGTACTGATAAAAAAGCAAGAGTAGCTCACACACTGACAGATTTCTATGTGCACTAAGTCTGCACAAGATGTGAAGAAACACTGCCAGCAATCAGCTTTCTGTGCTTTACAAAGCCATAATGCTAAGTCTTGCTCTTAGGAATCACTGAGATTGCTATTTCCAGTAATTCAAGCCTTTTCAAAAATTCTGGCATTAGTGAAATGTGGCAAGGAGTTTCACACATTAAAATAAACTCCTTCTGCTTCGTACCTGGTACCTGACAGCTTTGCTGAACACCCACTGTATCAGAAAAGAGCAAATACTCTGCCAGTTGTCAGCTTTGTGTGGTGACAAATGTACACACAGACCATAACCACAACCCTCTGCTCAAGTCACCTCTCTCAGGACAAGGAACACTAGGGCTTAGGGAGTTGGGTTTGCTGCTTTTTTCCCTTTTTGGAACTCCACTCATTCCAGAGATGCCACTCCAGCCCTTCAGCCTTCTGTCACCTCTTTTTGAATCTTTTCCAATTCTACCATGTCCTTTTCTAGCATCACACAAAGAATTGAAGTTAGAGGTGCACCAGAAGTTTTTAAAGCAGTGTAACTGTGTTTTCTACATTTCCCCCTATTCCTCTCCCAACATCCGAGTTCACCTTTCTTATAGGACGATCCCAAGATTTCTTCCACTTGTTCAGCAAAGCCCATGTCTAACATATGATCCACTTCATCCAAAACAACATGCTTCACGTTGGAAAGTTCCAGCTTGCTATTCTGAAGGTGGTCTTTGATCCGGCCAGGAGTTCCCACAAGAATATCGATGCCACTTTTAAGGAGATCAACTGGAAGATAGAGAAACAAGGACAGTGTCAGACTGCTAAAAGAAAGCATGATAAAAAGTAAGCAGTACACAGCAACGTTTTAGAAGCAAAAAGCTGCGGCCCTTTAACCTCAGAATAAAGCACAACATCCAAAGGTAACAGACACAGAAGTTAACTGCAGTCCTAGCTGCTCTATCAGAAGTACCAGCCAAACCTCACAAAAGTTACAGGGCAAGACACCAATTTCCAAGCAACAATCAGCAGACATTAGAAACCCTCAGAGCTTTAATACATGGAAACACTTCAGTTTTCCACCCAGCCTTTGTCACAGCTACCTCTGGAGACATACAGAGCCACAGGCACATACATAGTTCTCCCCTTTCCCTTGCACCTAGTCCCAGTTTATGTCCACACAAAAACACAATAAATAAGAAATGAACAGGACCAGACACTTCACAGAACTACAACCATTCTTTTCCATAAAGATTTATTGGAACTAAAATAATTCAACCCAGGCTGTGTGCTTCCTTTGAAAGCCACACTATTTGAGTTCCTGACTGAACTCAAAGTCTGAGGGAGCAAAAAGCCCATTTTTACTTATGGAGTGCATTCAGAGAAAGCCAGCTCCAGTCCACTAGTAATTCCTTAGCAGGTACTTACGCTGTTCTCTATATGGAGTTCCTCCATAAAAACAAGCTATTGACAGTTTCTTTGTGAGATTCTTGAAGTCTTTGGCTACCTGAGTGGCCAGTTCCCTGGTTGGAACAAGAACCAGCACCTGAAGGGAGAGACAAACAGACAAAACTGCAGCTGTGCTTGGGAGAAGGTAGAGGAGAGAAGAGTTTCCTTCATATCAAACAGCCTGCACTCCCATCTTTATTCTACACTTGCTGCAGAGGTGCCCACAGCTTGCCACCATCCCAGCAATATTAACATTCCCTGCCACCCTGCACAAGGAGCCTCAGAGACAGCAAGGGGGAGTCAGGGAAAAGTGCTACAACATAACCAAGACTAGAACAAACATTTTCTTTCTTATGTTAAAGCCAGATAAAAGACACTCCAACAACATTACCAAAGGCAACAAAGGTGCAGCTCAGCATTCAGGGGTAGGAACAGTCACGAAATCTGGTGTAGTAAGATTTTGAAAGGTACACAGCATGATGCACTCCAGCCATACATCCTTCCCTTTCTCTACCAACCTGCCTTCCTCCAGGATCTACCCTTCTCCCCAACATTTTATTTAAGAACACACCAATAAAACAAAGAGCTGAATTCATCTCTTAAAATCTTCCAGACAATAAGATTTTAAAATTAACATCACTTTTACAGTTAATAAAACAAAAAGATAAAGCAGGCAACAAATCTGCAGACTATATACAGGTCTGCAGTCTAATGATAAATATATACACCACAATGAATGGAACAGGTATCTGATCACTGGCATCTGGTTACCAATTCCATCTCTGTAAACATCACTTGCATCTCTTGAGTATGCAGACATGAGAAGGGGGGAAAAAAAAACACAAAAGCTTTCAGTTATCACCACAGAATTTTTAGTGAAAAACAACCTCAGCAAACACAGGTAAGTCCAGGTGACTGAAACATCACCTCAGAAGAGGCAGGGGACTGAACCCCAAAGCTGCATGCTCCATGCCCAAAGACAGCAGCCTGTGGGATTTCCCTTGACACTGCTGCAGTGCCCTGTTTGCCCAAACACGAAATGTGTCATTACTGTGATGCTGCAAAACTCTGTCACACTATCTCCTGATCTGAGCAAATATTCAGTATCACAAAAGCCAGTAAAGGACAAAGAATTCCCCAACAAAAAATCCCAAACCAACAGTAAAACCACTTTCAAAATCTGCCATGCTCTAAGGTGCAAACCCCTAAGTGTAAGTTACTTTTGGTGCACGGCCTCTTCTCCCATCCTGTGAGACACTCTGAAGTTTTTCAATCAGTGGAAGAGCAAAGGAAAGGGTTTTCCCAGTTCCTGTTCGAGCTTGAGCAATTACATCTTTGCCATCATATATGGGCTGGAAAGTCTTCACTTGCACAGGGAACAGGTATTTTATACCTCGAGCTGTAAGATAATTGAAAGAGGTTTCACTAAAAGGTGAACAAACAATTAAAAGCCCTCGTATATAAATTGCCCAAAAATGAAG
Organism: Cyanistes caeruleus; assembly: GCF_971803275.1. NCBI lineage: Eukaryota > Metazoa > Chordata > Aves > Passeriformes > Paridae > Cyanistes > Cyanistes caeruleus. The sequence continues at coordinate 34,705,825 of NC_141708.1, read as the reverse complement.
GGCATACCACCTCAAATCCTGTACACAACAGAAATTGCAACTTAGAAGAAAACCACGTATCTTTATGTTTTATTTCTACTCTAGATCAAATGATATTCCACCCACACGGTGAGTGTTACATATCCACCATGAAATACAATCTTCTTTGAAATGTACAGTTTAAGACAACAGGAGAGGAAGGAAAAAAAACCCAACATGTTTTTTCTGATACAGCTCAAGATTTTGTGGTAACTGGGTTTTGAAGGCAAGAAGGTGATGGAGTTTGTTTCAGAACATTCTAAAACTTCAAAGAGATTTTTGCACAGTGGAAGTGAAAATGCCACACATACAAAACTCCATCAGGCTTGTCTAAGAAGCACTATTGTAGACAGCAGACATAGGAACAGAAGTAAAGATAAACAGAATGATGCTGATGAGAAATTTGTCTCTAGAATGTTTATCTAGGAATAACCATTCCATGAAGAATAATCTCATCATAAGGCATCTGAAATTGAACAAGTCAGAAAACTTTTTTCTACTAACAACAGCATCTCTGAATCCACAGTGACTGCTGAGGTCATCCTTACCATACAAATATAACACAATTTAGGACCATTTACCCTTGGCTTTTGCAGGTAACAGAGCACAAAGGTTTACAGGAATGTCTGTTACCACGTGAACTAACCTGTGAGAAGTTTGATAGTGTTTTGTGAGAGAGGAAAATTAGAGAAGGCGCCTTCTTTTGCTTCTTCTGTCAACTCCTAATAGGATAAAAAACAAACAGAAAAAAGACTTAGTAGCCCTCCAAGATGAGCACAGAACATACCCTACACAGTCACTTAATAAAAGCTGTGCATTTGCTTTACAACCACAACTTAACCAGATACCTCTGTTCAATTTAATGAAAAAGAAAACTCTTCTGCTGTAGGCACCTGTACATACATGCTTGGCAAATCAGGAAATGGAAACTCTTTGTTAAAAATCTTAATTAGAGTCCTCTGAAACAATGAGAAAACTGTTTTTCACAACAAAACATATCTGGTGTCAAAATTCACAGCGCAAAGCAGAATTTTCCCTCCAGAAGACACCTATGTGGTACACCATGAAAAGAGCTTTGAACTTTACACATGAGTAAATAGTTAAAACACGAGATTTGGCTTTTACTTCAGAGATCCAGTAGGTCACATCGTTACACCTGAGGTACAAAAAGCACTCTCTTGATTCAGGTTCCTTAGACACAAAACTACTCACGACAGAAAGGTCCTACACAGGGCCCCCTTGCACTTTTGTGTGACAAGTGGGAATTAATGAACGTAACTGTGGCTCTCCATTACAGAACACTTTGCCAACACTTCATCAGAGAGAGAATGCACCATCACTGCACGAAGCACGGCACTTTTCTGGGACAGTGGCTGCCTGGGCAGCAGGGAGAAAGCTTTGTGCTGTGGGACACAAACAAGCTGTGACACTGTTGTAAGTGCATATTATGTTATTGGCTTTCCACAAATATTATAATGAATGTTATGCATAAGGTTAGAAAACTCTGTTGTACTAATACAGTTTCTTTTATTTCTGTTATTGATGAAATTTAGAAATAGTAGTATAATACACATATATATTAAGCTATAACATGATATTAAAGCACAAACTACTTTTTGTTTATATAACCCAGAGACTGAAAAGATGGTCAGAGACCCCACTCCCTGCACTCTTAAAATTATCTTGTCCTCCAAGATCTCCAAGAGAAGGATTTATTACATCCTTATTGGAGGGTGGAGAACACCGTGGCACCAAGAAGATGGATCTATTGGGAAGGGGGCAAGGTAAAAACTAAACAAAGGAACATCAAAAACTTAAGAAGGATGTATGAATATGTATGGGAATTTATGGATATGTAGTAGGGTTCTGTTTTTAAGGGACAATCCTTTGTCAGTAAGGTGTGCTCTCTTGGCTGAATGCAGAGGCATCTAGCCATAAGTGTATACTTTATTTTTATCTCCTAGTTGTCTTTCTATTAAACTTTTAAATTCTATATAAAAAACATGCGAACCTCGCTTTTCACAACACCAAGAGTGGCACACACGGAAGCCGCTCCCCTAGCCAGCCGCCTTCCCTGCGGGACACGCGGCACCAAACGCTTGGCATTTACCTCCAGGGGGAAAGCACGTGGAGAGCAGCTCCCCGCTGCTGCTGCCGAGCCTCGCTCGCCACAGGATGCCGGGCAGGATGAGCGGTGGGATGCCCGGCATTCTCGGTGCCCAGGACCAAGTGCCGCGCACCCAATTGGGGCGGGCAGCAGCAAAATGTGCCGGCCACAGATGCCTCGTGCTCCCACAGCGTCCCGCAGCTCAAGTCTCCACACAGCGCACATTGCGTGTTATTAAGCCCGCTGATTACTAGCAGAACGTTAATTAGCCAAGCCAAAGGCTCTGCTGGCAGAGCAGCCCTACCTCGGCGTCGCTGTCCTGCTCTCCGGCAGCCGGGGATGTCACGCTGCCGCTCACAGCGGAGGAAGATTTCACCACCTGTTGGGACGCGTCGTTCTCTCCCACCAAGCCGTTGCTCTTCCCCTTGACTTTCTTCGTCTTCTTGGGCACGGGGGGCTCCAATTCGCCGTCCCCCAGCCCGCTCTCCTCGGGCTGCGCCTGCTCGGCCTCGGTCTTACCGCGCCGCTTCGCCTTCACCTGTCGCTTCACCTTCTTCTCCGGCGTCTCCTCCTGCTGCGGGAAAGCCGCGGTCACACGGGGGAGCCCCTTCCTCCCCCTGCCCGCCCCAGCCCCATTTAAGCCCCGCAAGTACAAAATGGCCGCACCCGCGGCCGCACGTGGCGCTCCCACCTTGACCTTCCTCCGGCGGCCGCGGCGCAGCGACTCTGCGGGGGCCGGCGCCTGGGGCTCGGCGGGGCTGTGCTCGGGCTCGGCGGCGGGCATGGCTGCCGGCTGCTCCCCGGGAAGCTGCGCGGCGGCCGCGCTGCTGCCAGTCCCGGCTCCGCTCTCGGCGCGGCGGCCCCAGGACGCGCGCCCCGCCCCGGCGCGCAGGAAGTGAGGCGGGCGGGCCGGCCCGCGGGGCAGCGCCGCCGCCAGCAGCAGCAGCGGGCCCGCCCCGGTGCCGCACAGCCCGCACAGCACACACAGCCGCCGCCCGCCGCCGCTCGCCGGGACCGCCGCCGCCCGCGCCGCGGGCAGCCCGAGCCGCGCCGCCCGAGCCCACACGGCCCCCATGCGGCCGCCGCGCCCGGCCCGCCCCGGCCCGCCCCTTCCGCCGCGCCGGCCCCTTCCGCCACCATGAGCCCCTCACGGAGCTCGCGTCCTGCTCCGCTCAACAGAACGCCGGTCCCGCACCTCCCCTCCTTGCCCACGGAGCCAGGCTCGTTCCACAGGCCGATAATGACACACCCGAGAGAGACCGTGCTGATTTCAGCGCTCGGTGGCGTTGCACAAGTGCAGCGCCACCATCGGGCGCCATGGTTCATACACCGAAATGCAGGGCTAGGAGCGAGCCCAGCACAGCCCCTCCAGGTTCCTTTCAGAAGGTTTCGACCCCCTAGGTAGGCGTCTTTCTGACCCATAGCCGCGATTTTTAGTTAAAATACTAAAAAACAGTTCACCCATAGGACACATGGATCCCGATTATTTCACCAACCCAACAACATATACGTAGGCATAGATCAAGATTCTGATTTACTTCATCCTTAAAGCTTGTTAGCTCCAGGATGTCCTTGAGCAAGGGCTGCTGCTATCCGTTCCACTGATTAGATTTTACATCGAAAAACATCCTTACCTATAATAATCTTGACATATTCCACATTTTGCAACACCCTAATAGGGTTATGGGTCTCCCTCACAGTTGTCGCTCCTCAGGGGGCCTCCCCTCAAACTTTGGAAACTGCCTTTCCTACCCCTTTTTATGAGGAGAGTCCCATTTGGGACAGAAACTAAGAACTAGTAAGTTTTAGGGAAAGAAGAGCTTCATTACAAATCCACAAAATAAAAACCAAATGGATTTATTTTTGAAACTTTCAAGGGCTCCTGCTGCCACGCTCCCCAATCTGCCACCTTCCTACATCTCCACCTGCAAAATACTGCTTCAAATACGTGACAACAAAATATGAAGTTGTAAAACAATATTTAGTTTTATCAGAAAATTTACAGGTTTGAGCAGCAATTCAGATCTATATATTATACAGTGAACCAGGCTACAGTTTTGAACGCAACAGACATATTATGGAAAGATTCAAAGAGCAATATGAGAAACAAAAGAAACATTTTTTCTTGCAGATTTTTTGGGTTTTTTTGCTTTGCACGTTTTTTAAAATTAACATCGCTTATGAGCAAAGTAGTACTGACAAAAAAAAAACCTTTATGAAGTATTTTCCCCAATGGTACAAACACACAGGAACAGCCTAGTGTAATGTAATATAAAATACTTCAGTCCCATTTTTTTCTCACTTCTGGATTGTTGAAGTTAATGTTCAAATGCTCTGCTGAAACTTCGTTTCTGGCCTCGGGCCCTGAATCTGTTTCTACCAGAGCCACCACGCCGACCATTCCTGGAGCTTGAGAAGCTTCGTCCATTTCCTCCACCACTCCCTCCTCCTCCTCCTCCTCCTCGTATGGATTCTACCAGCTCTGGTAATTCAGTTGCCACACACAAACGCCAATGTTTGGAATCTTCCCACCTTGCCTATCGGAATGAAGTCAGACATAGCATGTCAAATTCTAGGAATACAAATACAGAGTATGTAATAATAATTATTAAATTTGCTCAACTGAAAAAATCTTGAGCCAATATATGGGATTCAAGCTTCTAACTGAAGGGATCAGTAACTTTGCCACAGTAATACTAAGGTTGGCAAAAGTAAAATACTTTTTCTGAATTCACTTCACTGTGGAGAAAATTCTGGGTGAAAATGGGAGGTGGGGAATAGAGAAAAGGGGAATAAAGCTTGCTGCCTACAAAGATGAATCCAGCACCACTTTCCTCAGTGCAAAAGGTTCAAGTTACAGACTTTTGGTCACAGGGGAATGCCTTAGAAAAGAAACACTGTGAGCTTTTTCTGTTCTTCAATTCCTTCCAAGCCATCCTTTTTGCCACTAAGAAAGGCAGGATAAAGCATAATATTTTCAATCTAACCCAGTCCATCCAGCTTCACCTTCAGCCTGCTGTACCCAGAATTTGCAGTGAACATACCTCAATTTCTTTTTGGTCTGCCACAGGAACATCAAAGCACACACCCTAAAAAGAAAGAATAATTTTAATGCATACAAGGTAAGTGTTTTAAATGAGTGCAACTAGAAACGAGCCCACAAATCTACACCTGACAGGCAGGCACTACCAGAGCTGACTGTCCTAAGGAATGCCTTTCTGTTTTGTCATTAAGGCAGAGTTAACACACTTCCTACCTTTCACCTGTTCTGCTATCCCCATAGCCGTGCATTATCCTACCTCCTGAGCATGTCAGCAGAGCCCTAAGCACTAAAAAAAACAGATTGAAACCCATCACCAAGAGTGCCTGGAATAGAGAAAAAGACCAAATAGCTCCCCTGACAACTGCTAAGAAAAGGCTGCAAGCAGAAAAGTCCATTATCAAAGAAACAAAACAAAAACATACCATTTTCCCCTTGAGGAAACACATTCTGTTCACCTTCCGATCAACATCATCACCCAACACCTCTCGCAGTCTTCGCCAGGCATAGCTCATGTTGCTTATTTCCTCAGAGCAGCGTAGAATCATTGTAACAAATCCCTAAAAAGAAATGGAGCATGTTCCACTTGGGCAGAGGAATAGGCTTCAGCACATATATCAGAAAGGAGAAACCTGCTAATTTACAGTTTATTAATTAAATCTTCAAGTAGGTACTGTTACAGGGCATCAAGTATCTTTACAGCCACTATACTGTTGCTTTGAACAAAATCAGTAGATCCTAGTGGCTTAAGTATAGTTTTCAAACAAAATGGTCATGAGACAAATAATTCTCTATTCAGACAACAAAGAGGTGTGCTGTTTCTTTCCAGTTTTAAAACAAGCATTAAGCCATACCCCCTTCCTTACCGCATCTGAGTTCAGCAGTGAGCGCTGTTCAATGGAAGTAGCACCCGAAATATGGGCCAGGGCTGCAGCCAGAGCATTAACTGGTCCCTTTTCTTTTATTAGCAACTGAGCAGATTCTCTGAAATACTCAATAGCAGTCTGAGGAACAGAATCCAGGCACCTAAGTAGTTAAAGCCAAAGAAATTTACAATTTATACACCAGTAGGTTCTGGAATAGAAAAAAAAATAAACCCCAGTAGTCCAAGATTTCAACAGTGCTCATAAAGCTCAAAGAGACAGTAAAGTATAATTCAAACAACCCTTCTGAAATAGGAAGGCAGGAAGGTAAAACAGGGCTTGAGCCCCCAGACACACCTCATGGCATCTTTGCTGGAAGCCTTTATTATGTCTGTTGCGGTAGGAACACCAACACGCTTGAATGTAATGCCCTGAAATTTAAAAGGCAAAAGACAAATAAAAATTGCAGACCATAAATAATTCAGTTCTAAAGAAGCAGTATTGAACTCCAACAGAAAAAGCATTTAAGTCTGTAATTCTTCTAATTTTCACCTTTTAATTTCCAATTTTTCCTAGTGAAAATTTTAAGATTAAGCTTACAGGAAAATGGGTAACACTTAAAAGGCTTTTATGTACCAGAACAGTTTAAATGGTTCAGTGACCTTAGACTGAAAACAGAAACCATTTTGGTACATTTCTGGGGAAAATTTGAATCCTACAAATTCTACATTACTACTTTTAGTCTGATAGATTTGGATTTAAGTATAAATTACAGAGCCTTTGTCTAAATGCAGCACTGCTTTATGTACCAGGAATAAATCACCACAGAATTGTCGAGGAAAGTAGCATATGGAACACCGCACAAAGTGCAAAAATGCAAGTAACAGCTCTCAGGAAAGCTGCACATATGCACATCACTGATCAGATGATAACCAGGGTGAACACTACACCAAAATACTGCAGGTTTTTTTTTCATTTCCACAAGGACAACCTTACTGGCATTTGCTGAAAACGTGTGGGCGTTAAAATCTGCAAATCTGCAATGCTCTCCCTGCTCCACAGTAACTGACACTGCACTCACCCTCCTCAAGGTACCTGAACCTCCTCTGGGTGCTTCACAAAACTGCATCTTGGAATTGAACAAATTAAGAGTCTTGCAATTAGAAGAAAACTTTACCGCTTTTTGTTCCACGTGTCTTAACTGATATTCTTCCTTTCGCTGATAAAAACAGATGCAGATCCCAGTCCGCCCAGCTCGACCTGTGCGCCCAGAACGATGGATGTAGGACTCCACATCCTTCAGAAACAGAGAGCTTTATGAGTTACCTACCTCACTGTAATTTCATCAATTCAGTGCATCCACATAACTTGGAGAAGCCACTACAGCTAAGCCTGAACAATGCACAGTAACTGTATCAGAGAATTGGATTAGAAAACATTGTTTCACTAATATCCACCAAATACACAATCGTCTAAAAATCATGGCTTGAAAACAAGAGCCATGAGCATGAATCTACCTTTATACACCTGCACATATTTGGAATGCGTGTACCTCCACAAAAATCCCATTCAACCTCCTGCACATCCACTTGAGTGTGGTTACTGCAGTACTGCAAGTGTATTCACTGAAAACTTACATTGTTTCTTTTAAAGCCTCTTAATTCTGATAATGTTCTCACGGTTGTGGTCCATACCTCACATTTACCCCCACTGAAGAGAATCATTCTTCCCGCTGCTCCCAGCCTCACCATCACCATACCCAGCTTCCAAGGGAAGGCTTTGAACAGCCTCATAAGGAGATGTTTTAAGGAAATAAGTTATAAACATATTAGGGAATGACACACTCCCAAAAAATCCTCTAAGAAACTGCTTCTTTGTATCTGGAGGTTTCTGTCCCTCAGGCACAATGCTGATGAAATGAGCTCTGTGTGGTCAATACCATCAGCTGATAGCCTACACTACTCGAAAACAAGACTACAGATTATTACAAGACATCCAACCTAACAGTCTCCTACCTTTGGTGGTGAGCTTTGTACAACCAGGTCAACTTCTGGGATATCTAGACCACGGGCAGCTACATTGGTTGCAACCAGAACTTTAAATGAACCATTTCTAAAACCCTTCAGTGTGATCTCCCTCTGCTTCTGAGGAATGTCACCATGCAATGACTGGCAATCCTGAAAAACAGTATTATTTTAGAACCAAACCAAAATCCAAGTCAGTGCTCCATTTTATGGTCAGTTTTGGATACAACATCTTGGTATTTGATAGGTACTGTGTGGCAAGATACAGAAGAACTGAATTACCTGAATTTATATTTTAGGTGTCTTACAATATGTACTCAGTAATTTTTATTCATATACCTCAAAAGCCTTTAACAATGGCAGAAAAACAGAACTGCAACGTGTGTCTAAGCTCTGTATTTAATTACTGTGACATATGAGAACTCTGCCCTAATTAACCATTTGCACCATCTATGCAATGCTTGTCTGTTTCAAAATAGTTATCTACAATTTTTGATTCATGTCCACAAAAAAGAGTAAAATCCTATCTGACCACACACAAAACCTTGGCCAATGCCAATGCCTTGGCCAACTTCAAAACTCTTTAAAACTTAGCATAGGTCTTTAAAACCAGCATAGGTCTGGTATGAACAGAGGGTTGATACATCTCTGAGAGGTTTTGTTACTTAATACACAGGATAAAATACCTGTTTGATTGAAGCATTCAGAGCCAGCTCATTTGCCTCCTTTTTGGTCTCACAGAAGACAATGGTCCTCCCGTGGCTGCCACTGTAGACCTGAATGACATCTCCAATAACTGCAGCTCTCTGAGACCAGTGACACTCTATTGCCAAATGCTATGGAAAAAAAACCCCAGCGATTAGCTTGTGTAAAGTTAAGATTCCTTTAAAAATACATTTGGAACTGTTAAATACAGGAATAGTAAGGAATTACACTGTTCCCTGATGGGGAAAATGTGCTAACTCACGATCCTGGAACATACAAAATCCATAAGGATTTTCCTTATGCCCACCACAATTAGTCTAACGTTCAGCAAAATAATCACAGTAAGAGAAAATCAGGCCTGCAGTATCACATTCCTTGATATGGTATTCTCAGCACTGCAAGCAAAGGCCTGCTGAGGTGAAATACTACGGGAAGTTTGAAAAGAAGTATCTTGTATACAGAATACCAGAAGCCAACTGAAATGTCCATGGAAAATTAAAAGCAGCAGGCTGATGTTCATGTGTGCCTTTTGCTTACAACTTGGATACATTTGGATACTGCTTTTCTCTGAAAACCCACAAAACTGACAAGAAAATCCTCTCTCTACCTGCGATGTGAGAAGATACATCCTAAACCCAGAAAAGCCTTGACTAGCTTTAACATGCCTTATGCTCAGAAAAATATCTCAAAACAACTTCCATCATCACTGTGGTAATTCACCTTAGGAAGAGATAACCTTTTGTAGCATGAAAGAAAAGGGGGAAAAGCCTGAAAACGTTTCACATGAGATTACTCACTTCTACTGTTGTAGCAGCCTTCTGAGTTCTTTTCCCAATAAGGTCAATCTGTTCATATCTAGACTTCATGTATTTCTTAGCCACATCATACACCCAGTGTGGGCAAGTTGCAGAAAACAGCAGTGTCTGAGGATTGTCTTCAGAATCTTAACAAAAAAACAGAACAATGCTTCACAACCTTCATACGTTTCACCTCAGAGATGTACACAAATTGATCATTAAAAACGAGGTTAAATACATGTACCTAACATAAAGAAGCCAATCAAGCTTTTTAATTCATGCATTATTGATGTCTGCAGTAAAAAATGTTCTAGAAATTCCAAATAATTTCAAGATTATGAAAAAAGTACTATGGCCACAAAATCCAGTGTTTTCAAGCAATGGAAAAGGTAAAAAACTAATTCCCTTCAATTTGAAGAAGTCTAACTTCAGACAGGTGCCAAAGACAGTTATTTACAGATCCCTAGATACTGGACTTTAAGCTTTACAAAGGTTATGTGAATGATTCCCATATATTCACAATACATAATATTCCCTCATCTCTAAACAAAGTCACCTTATACCTGAATTTTACCTAACTAAATTACTACTAATATTTCCTGCTATTTGTTTAAATATTGAGATTACCCTTCTTGTATGCAACTCGTAAAATGTCTTCCACTTGCTCAGCAAATCCCATGTCCAGCATCTGGTCCACTTCATCAAGTACAACATGTTTCACCTTGGTGAGGTCCAGCTTGCCATTCTGCAGGTGGTCTTTGATTCGACCAGGGGTCCCAACCAAAATGTCAATGCCACTTCTCATGAGGTCAACTGGTAAACAGGGAAAACAAGAGTTAGCAGTGAACCAGGGAGCACTCTCTAAAGCAGTAAACACGTGGTAATAACAAAACAGCTCTTAAACCATCCATAAGAACTCTCCTTACGAAAGTGAGAACAAAGGATGAACTGGAAGAGAAAATCTGGGAGGAAAAAAATCACTTAGAAAATCACTGCTCTTCCTGAAGGAAAAAAAAAAATAATAAAAAAATAGAACCTACCTCCCTTCTCTCTGCCTGTGATTTAAAGTCGCAAGGATGAGCTTTGTTTAATATTCTTTAGAAATAGTCAGCTCTTCCCACATTATCTGTTTTAACTGGAAAACTTCTACAAATTTATTTATTTAACTATCCAAATTACTGAAATCAACTCCTCCCTGAGGTTCTGCAGTGGAACACAAAATCCTCCCTAATGTCTCAAGATGTATCACAATGAAAGAGCTCATTCTCGTTCCTTGTTTATAACCACCAAGAGAGTAAATTCTGCTGTCACAACAATTTCTTCTCCACTTTACAAATCCTCTATATACTCCTTATCACATGAAAAAGCACATACCCAGTCACAGCTCTAACGCTAAACTTTTTTAAAGAAAATGAGTTTACAAGAACTTAAACCCAGATACAGTTTATACACACAGTATATACTCTGTTTCACTTTAATTTAAGGTACAAGAGTAGATAAGTAACACCAAGAATATAACTGAGAGCCACAGCTATTTATCTCCTTAAGAAGATACATTTTGAACTGCTGAATTTCCCATGAATAGTCTCAAGCTCTTGAGCTGTAAGTGTGTGCTTAGAAAGACCCAACTGCATTTCTTAAATACAGCAGTCAATCAATATTTCAACTATTAGTCCTAAGAGTCACTTACTTTGTCCATTATAGGGAGTTCCTCCATAAAAACAAGCTACTGTCAGCTTCCTTGTGATGTCCTTGAAATCTTTGGCAACCTGATTTGCCAGCTCTCTCGTTGGACAAAGAACTAGAACCTGCACAGAAAAAAAGATAAAACAGATGTTTTCTCAGCATGGCTTCTGCCAAGAAACCACTACACTTCTGATTGTTGATTTAGATCCGACACTTTGTAAAATTAAAAAAAAAAAAAAAATCTGTTTTAAATAATTATCTTACTCAAGTCTCTTGTTACATCATTAAACTCCTTTAACATATACTCATTTAAGACAGGCTAACTTCTTTTTAAACAGGAAAGGAGAGACTTAAATCTTATTTAACTTTAGCTCCTGAACAGAGCAGCTACAAGTTGTCTTCTACATGCACATACGCTGTTTGAATACAAGACTGAAGGATGCGGGTAACAAAAGGCTTTTGCACCTGCTCAGTACTGCTTCACAGTCCTGTGAGAAGGTGTGAGAAAGGGCTGTCAGCTGTCTCTCAGCTTCCCTGTGGCTCAGGGAAACATATGTTCAGTCTGCAGAGCCGCTGTGCTAATCCATATCCCTGCAGAGGCAATCAAGGAACCATCCTCTCTTCCCAACATGCAGCCCTCCCTGCAGGCAGGTTAACTAATTGCGTTTGAAACGTGATTGCTGCTCTCCAACCTGGCAGTCAGTCACTTCACAAAAGGAACCTTAATATCCTTGTCCTGTCACCTCTTTCAGCATTAAAACCCATTACCAAAAAGCACACAGCACTGTATTATGGCAGAGTGAGGTCTGGAATCTTTTATAAGGCTTACAGCTCCCTCGAAGAAAGCGCTTCCTTCTCCAAAAGGCTGTGCCAAATCTAGAGACAGCACTCTAACTCAGCCAAGCAATGTGATGGGCAGATGCACACAAAATTGCTAGTACTAGTCTTGGAAGGCACTTCAGGTAATCAGTGAGATGGGTGACAAGATGAAACAAACTGACAAAAATTATTAATGAGGACAGGCTCAGCTTTGGCCTGTCTATTTTTTTTTCAAGGCACGATAAGAATTCAGTGGAAAACCACACGTGGTGTGCCTTAGCAGAATGATCACAGCTCATAATGAATCTGCATTCTCTGGAGCAGAAGCTTCAACATTTGGTGGTGTTCCTAGTGAAAACGAAATCTATTTTTAAAACCTCCCACTGTTTACATGTTTCAGAAAGAAACACGTTTGAGTAGACAGCTTTTATCAAGCTGTCAAGCTACAATTAGTAACTAATCTGTTAGCAATTTAGGAGAAAAAGAAGCATCCAGTAGCCACTGGCCCTGAAGTGGTAACGTGACTGGCCAAAATTAAATTAGGGACACGTTGACCACCTGTAGTTTTGGTCTCCCTGTGGCAAGAAATGGAACTGACAAGTAAATAGAGCTGTTGTGCTCTTCGTTCTTCATCAGGGGCTGGGAGGTAGCGCAGGATGCAGGCAAAGCCCAGTGAACACATCTTTCAAATCACCTTTAATGTGGGTTAGCTTACCCCTGGCACAGACCTGAAGAGCTTCTCCAGCAGCTGAAAAATCTGAATCATTTAGACATAAAGCAAAATCACCATTCTAGCCAGGCACAGTTACCTTTGGTGGACGGCCTCTTCTTCTTTCCTGTGACTCTCCCTGAAGCTTTTCAATTAAGGGAATAGCAAAAGAGAATGTTTTCCCTGTTCCAGTTCGTGCTTGAGCAATGACATCTTTGCCAGAATACACTGGGTTGAAGGTCTTCACTTGCACAGGGAACAGGTATGTCACTCCTCGAGCTGTGACAATTTCAAGAGATTTCCTTAATTATGGTCATTTTACAAGTGTTCTTTCCACTCTTAAGTGGAATTTATTCCAAGAACTTCTACCAACTCTAAAGTCAGAACTGTATCATCACCTCCATTGATTTATTTGATCAGATGAGTCATCTGCAAAGACTGCCCTGGGACTGTCCATTTTATTCTCCCACTTCACACCACCAGACACAGTGGGTGGCAGCTAGCTAGGACAGAGGAAGTTATTAGCCCTTATGAAAGACTTGCAGTACTGTGCCTTTATTAATGCAACACTCCTCAAATATGTGTGAAAATCTCCTCCTTTCAAATAATACATATCTCAAAGCCCCTTCTGGTCTTTTAATTCATACTAATTCACATATAAATGTCAAATGATACTAAATCATTTGCATGTCAAATGTCAGAGATACTAAATATAATTGGTTTTCTTTTATTCACACCAAAATAACCTTTAATTGAAATTTTATCACACATCAATATTTTTCTTTGGTTCATGCCATTTAGAATTTTACTGCAAACAGGAAAATTTGTGTTCAAAGGTGTATTTAGAGCAGGTAATTGTTGTCTTCTGCAGAGCATCCATGCTAGTATAGGCACAAGCAGAGCACATCTCAAAGCTTATGCCTTGATCCAGGGTGCTGAGCATAAAAACACGACAGAGATCACTGACATTCTATGGTCACACCTTGCCAAGAAGCTTACCTTGAAGAAGCTGGACAGTTTCTTTGGAAATGGAAAAATTGGAGAAAGCACCCTCTTTCTGTTCTCCAGTCAACTCCTGTTAGGTAAACAGTAAATCAGGTAAGATTCCTCATGAATATCACACGACTGTCAGTAAATTCAAATAAATTCAAGTAAATTGAGCATAGGCACTGGCGTCATTCTTCAGTGCCAGTGTCACAGCTGCAGCTAAAGAGCCTTCTTTGTTTTACCATCATATTCCCAACTTGGACAAAGTTAGGAAAAGTAATCTGTAGGTTAAGGCTGTTTCACAGCTAACAGCACAGTAAATGCAAAACACTCAAACCAAAACTGAAAACTCTTAATTAGAATCCTAGAATATCATGAGCTAGAAAGGATGCACAAGGATCACCGAGCCCAGCTCCTGGCTCTCTACAGAACAACCCCAAAATTCACATACACCTCGTGGTGCTGAATCATATTAAAGTTCCACCTCAGTACAACCTGTCTGTCCAGCAATAGCTACCACAGCACCAGACTGCTGAAGTGAGGAAACCATGATGCACTAATCCAACACTACCACAATTCAAAAACTTTAAATCTTGAAAATTTACAGCACTTTCGACTGATTAGAAAGAAATACAACCCCTTCTTAATCTGGCCGTGTTACAATGCAGGAATTAATAACACACCTTTATGACTAAAACCCGTTATTTGCCTTACCTGATCCTGCTCGCTCTCGCTTTCGCTCTCACTTGACGTTTCACTGGAACTACTCTGTCGGCTTCTGCGGGAGGATTTGCTGCTAAAGGAGGACAATCTCGATTTCTCCAGGCTTTCCTCTTTCGTGTGACCGTTCTGTTTACTAACGCTCTTTGATTTCTTGGGTTTCGGGGCATAACGCTCTTCATCCGATTCCTCGCTTTCATCTGACTGAGTCTTTCCCCTCTGAAACTTGTCCCGACGTTTAGATTTCTTCTCCTTTTTCTCCTTCTGGCAAGGCACAGAGCAAATGAAAATACACGCTCGTGGATCCAATCGACACGGAACAGAGAAGAGGGCGCAGAACAGTTAAAGCTTGAAGTGCACGTTCTAGTTACTGACGGGGGCGGTGGCCGACACAAGGCAACAGATCCCTGCCGGCCGCCGCCGCACAGGAGACACGTTACCGACCACCAGACACCTGGGGCCTTCGTTTTGGGAGCTCTCCCCCGCTCCGGGTGCCAGCAAAGCGTTTCCCGGGATCCCGGCAGGCCCGGCACGTCCGGCGGGGCCGCCCCGACGCGCGGCGAGGCCGCGGCCCGGCCCGCCCGCGCACGTGGCCGCCCGGCCCGGGCCGCCCCGCGGCCGCGCCGCGCACGCCTCGCCCGGCCCGCGCCACCGGCGGTGCGGGCGGCCGCCATCCGAGGCCGGACTCGCCGGGCACCGGCCCCAGCGTGCGGCCGAGGCCAGGCCGTAACCGGAGCCCTTCCCTGGTACCTTGTGCCGCCGGCGGCCGCTCTCCGGGACCGCCTCGGTGTCCATCGAGCAGTCGGAGCCCGACTCGGCCCCGCTGCTGCTGCTGCACCGGGTGGCCTCGGGCATCTCCGCTCGTCGCCGCCGCTCCGCCACGCCGCGCTCCGCACCAGCCCCGCGCCCGCCGCGCGTCACACTCCGAGCGGCCGAGGCGCCCGGCAGCCAATGGACGGCGCATCCGGCAGCGTGGGGGCGGGGCCACGCCGCCCGTCAGCCAATCGCCTGTGGCCGTCGGCGCGGGACTACAATTCCCGGCGTGCCCCGGGAGATAACGTGAGGACTGCAAGTCCCGGCGCGCTCCGCAGGCTGTGAGGGGGCGGCCGCCATGATGGGGCGCCATGAGGGCTCGGCTGGTCTCGCCGCCCCTGCCAGGGCCCTGCCCGCTACTGTTACCAGCGCGCCTTCCCCAGAAGAAATCTCCGGTAGCTTTACGAGCTGGTGACTTTAGCCTCCCTCACCACCGCAGAGAAGCGTTCAGTAGTGAAAGTCTAAAGTAGAAAAGGGCAGTATGACCAAATGACGGAAGATTTAAAAAGCGCAACCCCTTCCCTGTGATTTGCAGCGTGGGCTCAGCACAATCTGCTTGTAGCTACAGGGATAAATCAGGAGGAATAAGTCAAAATTAGCCTTAGGAAATAAAATCTGTGAAGCAATCCTGACAGCTGCCCGGGATGTCGATTCCTTATGGAATGGGAAGGTCAGGATCAGAGCAGGGCCTCTCCCACAGCAATGGCACCTGTTGTCCCCTGCCGCCAGCACATTTTCATTTGCAAAGACTAAATTCTGCTTGACAGATACAAACACACCAAGTATGCTGAGGATAGCTGAGAGTGCTGCAGGTCACAGAGAACCTCGGGATTGAAGGAATTTTTGTGGTAACCAGGTGCGTGTCTAGTTAATTTGCTTTGTTTTCTAGCAGGGAAGGTGAAGCATGCACAAATTTCTGTGACACAGGTAGGAAACACTTTCCAGAGTTACAGCCCTGTCCAACTGCAGTTCTATTAGAGCAACACAAACCCTTTCCAGCTCACCGGTGTGATCTGAATGAAGAATGCCAGTTCTCACTTTTATTTTCACAGGGACACACAAAAAATAATTTTTAAATAAAAGGGGCAAACAAAATACACCTGACCTCTCCAAACACTACTGTCAAAAGTTTTAACTAACAGCTTTGATTTACAGACTGCCTCACTGATATGACTGGCTGCATTAACAGTATGGTTATCTTGTTACAAGGGGCAAGATTTGATTATTTTTTTCTTATTAAAAAAATAATCAAATATTCATGACCAGAGTTAGATGAAGTAAGGAATTCTGTTGCAATTGTCCTTTCCCTCCTTCTTGCATTGTTATTTATACTTTTAGAATTTGGCAGGAAGCTTCATCTTCTTTTCAGTCCACCTAAAATAATATAATTATTAGAAGTCAGACTTCACATTCCAAAAATGAACAGAGTTGGCTTAGCTTTTAGTGCCACAGATGGCATCAGCACAGTCAAAATGACCCTCTGAAATACACTTTGCTAAAGATTGCAATTCTTCATGCCCAGGTAATACACAGGAAATGTGCTTGGAAGAGTGCACAGCCAAGAGCTGCTTAAGGGAAAGATGAACAATTAGCAGGATTCCCTTAGATATGTAGTTTATTGCTTGTTCCTTCATATACTAACTTCTCAAGGTGACAGTACAAATCTAATCAGGACTCCAATGATTTACAGTTAAATACCACTTATTTAAGATATTAAGAATATGTGTTGCTGTAAAAAAAAAATGGATGTGATTTTTAACATAGGTTCTTGCCACTTAAGTGACAGAGGTCTCAATGTACAACTGTGTAAAAGATTGTTTCATAACAATTTATTTTCCATAAAGAGATTTTCAGGTGTAATTACAGGCAATGTGAAAGCTCAGGAGATGTACACATTCTGTCTGTTGTGGGCAAGTCAAATGGTATTTTCTGCTTTAAATTTCTACTAGATCTGTATTGTTTATGTAAAAGTGGACAATCTATAACAATATCTAATGTTATGTGGGGGAGAACTGTGTGAGCTGAACCTGGCTGCTAACTGGAGCTTATCAAACATTGTGTTTAACACTGAGTTTATCAAACACCATGTCTCTTAACATTTCTGTCCTTGCTCATCTCTACCTGCAGGACACAGCTCATACTGTTTTCTTGATGAAAACAAATGCAAAATACAAACAGAAGCATTTTAGGTAGAATGCTCATGTAAAAAAGACTTAGTAGAACTATACAATTTGAATATTTCTGCATCATAACACTGAAGTTAAAAAAAAAAGAAAAAAGATAATTTTATTGCTGGGGAAGAGTTTTGTGATTTACCAGGGCATTTCTGCCTAAATCTGATGTTCAATTTGAAGATAAAGCATCTAACTTAGTGTCATGTGTTTTCTTACCTTGGGGAGTCAATTCCACTGTCTCCTGTAATGCTGTGGTTTTCTGTCCCTTCTGAGTGTTTCTGTTCTGGCAACACAGGACATATATTCTTTAAAACCTGCTCATTTTTTCCTAGAGGGTTTCTCACTTCTTTGTTCCGTGAGCCCAAAGCACGGTGTGTTACTCCTTCTCCTGCCTCATGGGAGAAGTTCTGCAAAGTGCCAGCAACAGAGTCAGCCTCGGCAGCCTGGTGGAAATCTGCCACAGCTGAGCCCTCCCCATAGTCAGTGAGGCCAGTTTCTTCATCCTTTCTGTGACCTTTCAGAAGAACCTGGCTGCACAACCAATTTTCTTCTGCACTGTCTGGTTTTGGATGCTCCTTTGAGCCATCTGTTGGTTCTGCAAGGCTGGCCCTTCCTTTATATCCATGCTCTCCAGAGTCACATTTATTTACAGTTGTGTTGTGCTGGCCAGGGCAAGTGTACAAAGCCTGTACCTTACAGGTTTTTAGGGACACAGCTGTGCTCCAGTCTCGTGTGTCTGAAAAGGCATGGCCAGGGGATTCAGAATTCTCATCCAGATGTGATGAGTTACAGGTGTCACCATCATGTCCTTTTCAGTACAGAAGGTGGAAGTTATCAGTAAACCCTTCACTTTCCAGCTCCATTGATCCAGGATGGCTGGCACTGTCATAGTTAAATAGAAGTTCACTCTTTTTATCAGTCTTTGGTCTGTATTTCACACCGTTTTTTGGGGCCAGTTTAACGCTGGCCGTGTAATTTGAAAGATGGACATTTTGAAATTCACTGGCAGTTTGATCTAACAGCTCACATGCAGTGTCAGCTTTGCACCTGCAGTACTCATCTTTCAGGCAGAATGGAAATTTTGCATCTTCTTTGCACACACCCTTATCTTCAGTGTACGAGCAAGGGGATGGGTTTTCTGCTGTTCTTTTACAGACGTTTTCTTCAGAAATATTACTCTCCAGGAAGCATTTACTTCTGTGATCTCTTTGCAGATTACTGCCTTGTAGATAACTACCATTTTCACTTAACCTGTCTTTCTTTAATTGAAGGCCAGACCTATTAGCATGGAGTGGGTTGTTATGCTTAGCTTTGTCAGCCTCACTTTCTGCATCCAGCCATCCAGTTTCACAGCCAAAGGGACCTGAGGAGACCAAGGACTGTGGCCTTTGGAAAGCTCTTCCTTGCTTTCGAGTCCGGCACCTCAGCTGACTGTTAACAACACCTTGGTACCCTCTTGCAGGAAAACTGCGAGGTCTCCATGGCAGACCCTGAAAAGGATTGGTAATCTGCTTCTTATATATCACATGGGATTCCACTGCTGCATCAGGTGGCTCTGGGTTTTTGATGGGCAGTGAGAAGTTCTCTTCCAGTTCCACGTTTTGGGATTTTGTCTTCTGTATGTGAGACTTCCTACTGCTCCTGCTCATCTGTTTTTCTTTCTTTGATTTGGTTTTCCTGGCATGATTTGCTGTTTTGCTTGGTGCCTTTTGAACACAATCTTTTGAAAGATGGTTTTGCCTGACTGTTGGCACTTCAGCCGAGGTACCATTACTGATGATTTTTTTCTCTTTACATTTTTTCTGCTCCTCAGACTTCTGCATTAATATTGTGTGTTTAATCAAATTATCAACTGTAAGCATAGGGTTAATACGCCTGATGATTTCATGTTCAATATCACGTGGAATATTGTCTAAGTCATCTTCATCCCTGACTGGCCACTCCTGGGGAGGAAACTGGGCTGAAAAAGTGGAGTACTCCTTCTTGTGTTTTTCTTTTTTAGAACCACTTCTCCAGAAAAGGCCAAGGCCAAATATTTTGCTTTTCAGTTTTGCTTTCACAGATGTCCGGGATTTGGTGGCGTCCCAGGAATGGTTCTCAGCAGATGCAGAGATGCCTTGTGTTCGACTTGAAGGCTGCAATTCACTGCAGCCTCTCTTTTTCTCTCCATTAGATTCATGGCTCATTACCTGCCAATGTCTTTGTTCACAGAGCATATTTTGGTTAGGGAAACAACGGCAGGATCTGTAACAGGATACTGTAGCAATGTTTTCTTTCACTAAGTCTGCACAGGGCTTAATGTTTACCAGGTAGGTGATGGAAGGTGATGAACAGCAATAACTTTCCTCCAACAGGATCCTTCTGTTGTCTTCTATGGCATCATTTGTGATAAAGTATGTGTTGGGAGTCACAATGAAATATCCTGCTCCTGTATGATAGATTTTTCTTTCCTTAATTAGAGTGCCAAGGATATTATATAATATATTGTGGGAGGGCACTGCAATGCCTACAACAAAGAGACAGAAACTTCAAATCAGAAATACGTTTTCAAATAAAATAGGTGCTGGCCTAAACATCTCTCTCATACAACAGCCCTGAAATCAGCTGAAAACAAAATACCCAAAAGCATTTAGATAAAGGCCACTGCAGCACCACTGTGAGGAAGCAAGGATGTTGTCTTTGGGTCTATCAGGATATGATATCCATGTGAGACACCTTCTGCCAGGTACAAACCAAATGGCTTGTTCAAAGCATTTCCCTTCTGGCATGTTATTTAATAGGGGCTTTCATCACTCTCTGAAGTTTCTGGTGTAGTTCGGTCAGTTGTCAATTTCATTACCTCACTGAGACTGGTCTCAGCTACTGTTTTCCATCAGGTGTCACAGTCTCAGAGTCCTTAGTCTAGTCACAGCTGACCTCCTGCCCACAAAATTAAAAACTTGTGTGAAAACACAGCAAGAAATGCCTTCAAGATCCTACAAACTTTGAGAATGATACTTCTGGCTGATCTACAAATTCTACCTTATGGTTACTGACTGCAACACATTCCTGGCATGGTTCTGTGCCAGTTTGTGGGGCTGCATTAATATTTTCCCACTGGTTAAAATGCCTACCAGATCAGCCTAAAACATTTGCAGAGCTGTAAGGTTAAGAGGACGCAAAAGAAGCAGCTCGGTATCAGACAAAGCAGCCTCCTGAGAGGGCCAGAATGAGCCTGCACAAAGTCTCAAACACAATAGCACTTTGGTATTGCAGATCTAAGGGAAATGGGATATTTTTCAGATGTACAGAAAACATTTAAGGCTGCCACCACATCAGAATCATGGAATATTCTGAGTTGGAAGGGACCACAAAGATCATCAAGTCCAACTCTAAAGTGAATGGCCCATATGGGAAATCAAACACAAACCTTGGCATTATTTGCATCATGCTCTAACCAGCTGGGCTAGAAGTGAAGATCTAGAGATGGCTTAGTGTAAGTAATTTACTTTCAGGAAGGAAAGGGCTAGAATATGACCAACAAACCTGAATTTGAGGCTTGTTATATTTTTTGATAGCAAACACCAGATGTAGACTCCTACCCAGTCCCTTTGCAGTCAAAGTCAGCTGTGTTCCTGTCACTTAGAGGAGGACTTAGAGTCTCTGTGATCTAACGGTCTATTTTATGCTTTTCCATACCTAGCACCTAAACACCACTTCTGTGCTTTCCCATCCTCTAAAAAGGGTATACTCTCAACACACTACTACAGTCAGTTCCCTCTTATTCTCAAAGACTTATTAAAATCTGTGGAAAGGATTGCATCCAAGTCAGTGTAGTGACACAGATGGATGAGAAGTGTGCACATTCATGTATTCTACCAGTTGCCTGTTAACTTGTACTCCTTGCCTTTGCCAGCTTTGCTTGTGAACATTCCCTGACCCCTTGTCCAATATCAGATACTCAAGTTTGATGATACAGCCACTTTTTAAAGGAGGTAGAAACGAACAAGTTACCTGGATAATTTTTCACTAGCTGCTCTGTTAAAGTTTCCTGAGTGACCATCACACAACCTGCATTCATGTCTGATATGGTCCGGCAGATTCTTTCTGCCAAAGGAACAAAGTGCAACTGCGAGAGAGGATTCATCACAGCAGGGGTCACATCACCTAAGAGAAAAGAAAATTATTTGAGTGGAATAATGTTTCATTTTTTCTATTAGCTGCGAAAAATTTCCACTGAAAACTTCCCTTATCCTCAGTTAATTTTCTTTGGCAAATCACTCGGAAATATTTCTGAGAGGAGGGAAGTGGTGCTAGCACTTGTCAAGAGCCTTTGTAATGAAGGAAACAGAAGGTTGCCTTAAGCACGTTAGTGTGTTTGGTATAAAATTCCATCCAAAGCCATCATTTAGATTAATAAACAGGGAGTTGAGAGAGAGAATTATTTCTGATTTTTTAGAAGACTGCTTACATGTTAAACCATGCAGAACCTATATTTCTCCAAGCAGAGATTTCTAATGTGGAAAAGGTCAACATCCAACGATCTAAGTACAGAATGTCTTCACCAAGTCAGATCACAAGGGAAAAAAATACAAGTAACAGGCTTTGTCCCTTGTCTAGCACTTAAAATTGAATAGAAATTATATAATGCCACTTTTAGACTGGGTTCTAGAACTAGAGATTATTTAGTATACTGGGTACAGAGCAAAAATCTCTTATTACAACTGGATGCATTTTTTAGGCTACCTCACTATCTGTCCCGGTAAGAGACAAAAACATTGTTCTTGTTGTGCATGATAAAAGCAGAAGTTTGGAGGGGCCAACAGTGGGGCCCATCTTCCCCAGTAACTCTGCAACCCCAGCCCAGAGGGCTGAAAAGTGTCCTTCACTTAGTCCTTCACCTCATAAAACACATCCCCCATCCATAAAACACAGATCGAGTCTGACCCCACCCCAAGGTGGGCAAGGACAAGCCCAGCAAGTACTTCTGATACTGTACCTGTGAATGATGTAGCTGAAATAAGTATTTTCCCTAAAGCTGTTGATGGCAAGGCACGAAGCAGGGACTCACCTGAGGTCTGTGCACACAGTGAGACAATGACAGCGTACACCTTCTCAGACAAAACAAAAAACCAAAACCCCCCACCTTTCTTCTTTTTTTTTTAGTTAGACTGATGGTCTATTCCCACGAGCAGGTGATGTTCTGTGCTCCCCTGCTCCGTGCTGCACAGAAAGCTCCTGGCTGTGCCCAGGGCAGGCAGCAGGGTCTCCTGGTTCCCTCACAAGCCATAACCTGGTGTTAAACACTAACAGGAATTCTCCCACAAGTAAAAAGTGACATTTTAGATTAAGCTACGTTCACGTTTAACTAAACTGCAGTTGTCTATTGGATGACACTGTAACCCAATATTTATCCTCTAGCCAGAGAGCTACAACACAAACACTTCTCTGAGTAAATGTAATACACAACATTGCTTTGAAGAGCTGAAGTTGCTCTTGACCTTTGTTTTACAACTGCTGCTATATTCAACAAAAAGAACTCTGAAAAGAAAATCCTGGCATACAGTTTCCTCAGCGGTGTTGCTAGGAAACTCCTTGCAGGTGCAGAAACCATTGCAAGCTTTCTTTTTCTATGGGAAAGTCTATCAGCATTCAGTAATGACTCTTGTGAATAGTTTGCTCTCTGAAGTCTCTGCTGTGGGTGCACCGTGCTGCTGCCAAGTTCACCATTTGTTCCTGCAGAGCACCAGACTGCTAAGGAGTAAAATACCAAGGGTAATTCAAATTTGTTCCTTATCTTTATAGTTATTATCTTGCTGTTGTTGTCTGTATCTGTCCTGCAGCATCAAATCCATTCAGGGAAGGCTAATAATTTCAGAATAATATTTAAAGCATTAAGCAAAAGCTAGTTTGATACTTAAGGAATTAAAAAATCTAAAATCATGTTTGAGCACAAATCTAAACTGTTGCATAGTCAATAGAGCACACATGCTAACAACATAAATATTAGATCTCATTCTCTCCTGACTCTGAAATAAAATCTGAAATTCTGAAAGCAAGAATTAGATCTTGATAAGCAATGTGGGTAAAGGCCCAGGCAGCACCCTACAAGTGTCTATCAAGTTCTTATTAAAAACTTTGTAGATTTACTTTGCATAAGTAACTGTTGTTGTGCTTCAAATAGTCTCCAAAGCTTGTTGGAAACACTTAAAAGCTGCATCCCTTAATTTGCACATGGAGAAGACTTATCAATTTGTGCAAGCTCTCTCTCATAGGCCTGATGCAAAATCTCTGGAGCACCATGCTCATTAGAGCTCCTTAGTATCTGTCCTAGAGCTCAAAAACCCCCTGCAGAATGCCCTGCAGGAACACTTCCTACTCTACATAAATCTGATGACAATCACCTTCCTGCTGTCTTCACAGTCTTAGGAGGGCCTTGCTTACACCTTTGAGCAGGGACCCTGCCAGCAGTCAAGGAAGGACCTGAGCTTCTCCCTTGCTGGTTTAAATACAGCCTCCCCCCCTTCCACACTCTGCAGGCTTTGCAGAACCACATTAACTAAAGCCGATCTCGGCAGCTGGCCAGGGTTCGGGTGTTCTGATCCTTCAGTTTGCTTTACAGGTCTGCTCAAACTCTGCTCATTACCTGGACACCTAAAGCCCAAGAATACCCTTTTTAGAGCACTTATTGATTGCAGTGTGGGAAGTCATCTGTAATATGAGCATTGGGTAACAAAACTCAGCGCACAGAAAAGCCTCTGGGTATTCTTGACTAGCACAAAGTGATTTTTGTTCCATCTCTGTAATGCGAGCATTATCATTTTCCACTGAGTTGTTTAACAGTGGCAGAGTTCTTGCATCTTTGAGCTCTTCAGAAAAATTACATACAAGACAAGGTTATCTGTTGTAACCCAGGCTAAATCTGGGGAAGTAAACAGAGAGGCATTTATTACAATTGCACTCAAATTACTTCTTAAAAGTTCAGGTGAACTGTTTACAGAACAATAAAGGGCTGGGAGTAAATCCATTCCAGAAAAATACCCAAAACATCTGTTGGGCAGAGAAGACACAGCATGTGATAATAGAGGATTGATGTTTCTGTTTTGTAGTTGGGAGCATCTATCATGGAATGGATTATACAAAAAATGCCACAGATCCTGTGCCTCTCTGCATGAGAGCCTTGGCTTGTTTGATATAATTCACTTTCTGCAGAATTGTACCAGAAAGATCATAAGCAAGAGCAGGACTGCTACCAACTGCAAGGCTTCTGCTTTTCTATGGCCTAGAGTGCATCATGATCACATTTTACAGCAAAAATCACATGTTATAGTTAAAGAATTTTAATAAATGAAATGTTAATAAGAACATCATAGAAAGCTGGGAACTCTAGCAAAACCCTTTTTGAACATTAATGATTTTACAAGATGTGTTCTTATTAAATAATAAAAATTCTATGTAAATCAGAAAGGCAGTTAATCTTAACATTTTCAATTTTAAGTATATAACATAGAAACTCTATTTTGACACAAGTACTCAGTACTAGTGCTGCACTAGGTCCTGTTTTCAGAAACATCCTTTTACTGAAGCAAAGAGTAGAAAGTTCAATTAAATGAAACTCTCAAATCTTGTAATGTGTCCAATCTATTACTAAAACAAACAAAAGCTCTCAGGAACAGCAAACAATATCTATTATTTGATTATTTTGTCCAACTTTCAAAGAAACAATTAAGTGCCAGTTCAAGGTCACCCACACTTCTTCAGTTGACATCAAAGAAGCTGCAAACACATGAAAATGTCAGATTTCTGTACCTACTGATTCCTGCCAGGACAGACACTCCCAAATCAGGACATTTAAGCAAAGACTGCCCTCCATTTGGTCACAATTTCAGGGTTTTTTTCTATGATTAACTTATTAAGTTCTTATTAACTTTTTATTCCTTAAATCTTTCAAAGGATGATGCCATACAACTTGATAAGAAGTAAGCAAAATCAACAAAAACCAAGCACTTTTTCTGCCTTCCCAACAACACATAAAAGCCTATTCCCAAACTCAAGTGTTGTGAACTTTTGGGAGCAAGACCTCTAAGCACTTTTTAAGATTCCTACCCAAGAGATGTCATGGAATCCTCATTCTAATCTTAGTGCTAATGGCAACCCACAGCCACCATTTCTTTCAGCAGCTAGTAAAAAACCCCACAGGCAGATATGGTGAAAACAAAGCAAGATTCAGGAAAAATAGGGAAAGCTCTCTCGTGCAACCTCTGCTCAAGTCCCCGGATAGGAACACATCACACAGCAGACACCAATATATTCAGTGTGGTAGTTTTCCTCAAAATGAGCACTGTGGGTAAGGTTTTGCCACTGAAATGTGTATCTCTGACCTTCAAAGAGATTAACCCCTTCAGCTCTTAGCAAGACCACTTGTGTCCACTTGGATGCTCCAAGAGCATCTCAGGAGCAGGTTCCCAGCTCCAGAGGTACTGCCTGAACACACTGGTAAGAATACAGCTCCAAATGCACTGTTCAAGAGAACCCAGCCCAAGGGGTGTCCAGAGGTTTGTGTTTCACCCCCACAGCTGGCACAATAGCCAGCAAGCAAAACTGCATTAGCACACCCACCTTTGTTTGGGGCATTCACTGCATAACTGGCAGAAAAATTCAGCTGTGAGCAGCAGCACTGCAGATAATTATTTTTCCTATCATGTAGCATGCTGATGGCTTTTAAGTCAGTCCACGTATGCATTGAACATACAGAGCACAGCTGACAGCAAGGAAAATCATCTTTAACCGTTTCAGCATTTAGTGTCAGGCTAATTGATTCAAAATCTGATTCAAAATTGATTCAAAAATCTGTCAGGCAGATTGATTCAAAAGGTTCATTGCAAGGACATAAAAAATAACAAAATTAAACAAGTCCAAGCAGGTTGCAAAAAAACCACCATGGAGCCAAACAACAGAACAGGAATATAAACAAGCCACTGGCAATGTCTCTGACTCCTTTAACTGTCCTGAGGTGCTGCTATAGGGATTTGACACAAGCACAGCTTTTCCACTCAGCCTCATCCAAAAAATGCCCTTCACAGCCCTGGCATTTCCCCACCTAAACTGCTCTGCCTTTTCCTTGCTTCCAGCTGTGCCCTCTCTCCTGCAATAAATCTCAGAAATTCAAATAGCTCTTCAATGTCCAAACCTTTGTTCTAAGCAGCAATGGTAATTACCTCTAGAGTGAAAGATTGACTATCAAAGCATTGAGATTAAGTTGTACATTCCTGTGCCTGTACAGCTAAAGGTCAGCTCCAACTGCTGCAGAATTCCTGCTGCCTCCTTTGTCTAGAAGTGTGCTGTCACATAAAATGCAGATGTGAAAAATGTACAATGTAATGCTTGGAAGTAAGATATACTAATGGTCCTGTTTGCCCTCCCCAGAATGAACCAAAATTGCCTTTGCACCTTCCCTGGCTTCAGCTCACAAATCCACCAGCCCAGGGAAGTCACATTCTAGAATTTCAGAGGAGCAGCACCCACAGAGCTGTTCCAAAGAGAGCACAGCTCCCTGCAGAGGTTTTCCAGCAAATCATGAATCAAGGGGCAGAGCTCAGGACAGCTCACTGCCAGGGAACACCAATCCCAACCCATGGAGCAGGAGCTGGCAGAGAGCTCCTGCAGTGGTGGCTTCCCTTGGACACTTGGAGTGAGGACAGGAGCCACCATGACACAACACAGTGGAACCAAACCAGCCTCAGATCTTGTTTTAGGACAAATCCCATTGCAGGGAGGCTTTTCATTCAAAATTTTAATGGTATAGGGGCAGCTTCACGCCTTCCTGGGAAACCTGGGATGTTGATGGATGTGCACAGCCACTTTTCCTTCCTCTCTTCCTAAATGAATATCCAACTTTAAGGATGTCCTCGTTGTTGGAACTAACTTTCTGCACCCTTTCATTAGGCTGGAATTTATGGTCCTCAGGGAAAAATAAAACAAACCAGTTTAGAAATGAAAAGCAGCATCTTTACCACCACAAGAGGTCTCAGAGGAGTTGTTTGGACACTGCAGATTAAACAGCACTAGTCTGAACTCGAGGACTTTAGTCTGCAGCTCCCAAACCTGTCTCCATGGCTTTAGTGCTATAAAACACCTTTTCCATGTTTCAGTTCATCCAAATTTCAGCCATGAAGGATGCCACAGGAGACCAACAGTGCAACTGAGCAACTTCACTGTGTTACAGGAGATTTAGAAAATGTTTTTTCAAAAGCCACTTTAGCAGAACCCTTAGGGTGAAGATACTGGGCTATTGAATCGCACAGACCAAAGTGAAGCCTCCAAAGGAAATTATAGAGATGTGCCTGTGGGATGTTGCAAATGTAGAACCATTTCAAGGGCCAAAATAAATTGTACAGTCTATGAAGCACATGAAGGCATGGAATGGGGGCAAATTCAGCAGAGGAACACCAAGATGGGCAGGCCTGGAACACCTGGGGGGCACAGCTGAGGGAATGGCTCGTGTAGAACCTGGAGAAGAAGTAGTTTTGGAGGGACCTGGCAGCAGCCCCCTGAGAAGATGGAGCCAGGCTCTGCACAGGGACAATGAAACACAATAGGCTGCAAGAGCAGAGGTTGGGATTTGCTATACAAAAACCTTTTCACCTTTAAGGACAGCACAGCTGTGGAGCAGTGTGCCCAGAGAGCTTGTGCAGCCCCCAGGCTGCGACTGAGCAAAGCCCAGAGCAACCTGCTCTGACCCCAGAGCTGACCCTGCTCTGAGCAGGAGGTAGGACAGCAATGAAAAAGTACAACAGTCATCTGGTTCAGCCGGAGCTGAACCTGTACCTCCAACAGCCACCCTCACCCCCCTGCCTCCACCACCCAATGCAAGGGCACTTTTGACCTCCAGGAGCTGTGAAGTTTTCTTGAGTGACACCAAGTTAAACAAACAAGGTTACACTTTCCTCACACTGCTAATGAAGCCATGCCAAACAGAACCCATATGAGAAAACTACTGGTTTTCTCTTCAGCTCTCCAAATAAATAGCTCCTGTATTCAGAACATTTTTTTGAGTAACTGAACTCCAGATGTACAGGCTCACTGTTAGGGCTGGTGTTCTCCACAGCAATGGAGTGGATGTGTGCTAAAGCAAGATGGCAGTACAGCAAAAGCTAAAAGTAGCCTTGAAATGAACCTCATTTTTCACAGAAGTCTCTGATTCCATCAAAGACCACAGCAGAAGCACTACAAATTAATGTAATTTATTTCATTACTTCATGATATTAACACAAACTATTGTCTTTTCTGACTGAGACAGAAAAAATTAGGCCTGTTCAAATTACCCTCATTCTAAAAGAGCATTAAGGCAGTTAAGATCTGCCTTTCATTATTCAAGGTGCAAGAATTCAAAAGACTGAGGATATAGCACAGTTCAGCCTATTTTCTTGAAATTTTCTCACCCAAAAGACAGAAGCAATAGCTTTTCCTGTTGAGTCTTTAGCATTGAGAAATACACAACACATACCAAGTTCTTTCCAACTAATCTGCTTAGAGATTATTTAAAAAAACCAAAAAACCAGTAAATTAAGTTGAATGGAGCTTATTATAAAAAAAATATACATTTCTGTTCAGTGCTACATGCTAAACAGTGTGATTAGAAACTACTGCTGGGGTAGTGTGGAAAAATTGCATGCACAAATGCTTTTACAGATTACACCTTTCAAGTAATTCAACCTGAGCAGATCTGGTAAATGAATCAGGGTTCTGAAGAACATCACAGGCCCCCTGTACCTTGCTGCTGTGAGTTCAATCAGTAATTTGAGTTAGGGTTTAGTGCAATACATATTCTACTGAGATTTAGGGTTTTTATAATATAGGACTAACACCTTAGTAAGAATTTTATATGGAAATGCATTAAATGTGCAGGAGCGTTATCTGAAGTCAGTGGTAAGGGCTATATGTCAGCTAAAATTAGGTACTAAACATCATGAAATAATCTAAGTTTTACACACTCATTACACAGATAGAATTAGATCAAAAGCAAATAATAGCAAGGTAGAGAAAAAGCTCCTTCAAAGAGCACAAATGTTTTCTTCCCTTTTTTCTCCTTAAAATATATCAGCAGAATCATCACTGGAACAACTGTGATAACAGGTAAAACCCAATTACAACATAATATGGAAGTCACTAAGTTCTGAATCAAGTACCTTACTGAAAATAACTTTATAATTAGTGTTTGACAATAAAACAGTTAGAAAATCAAACTGTTCTTCGTGTTTGGCAACCTACCCACAGCAGTGCAAAATAAAGCACCATCATCCACTCTTTTCAGGCCTGATAAAAATAAAAAGACAGAATTCTAAATAATCCTAACCAGTTCAATGCAAAGCACGACCACACGCTGCAAGTTACATTTCACAGAAGCCATCACCATTGAAGTACAAAATTATTCTCCTTTGACTTGCAAACCTACATCCCTGTTCGTGGGGCAGGATGAAAGACACTGGGAGAAAGGGACTCCAAAAGAAAGGAATGCCATGAGGCACATATCCCCAGCCTCTTGCTGAGCTGCCATCCTCATTAAGGTTGTGCCGTTCCTGTGTGTAACTGCAGTGCCTGACAAACAATATCCACTCCAGAGTCATGACCTTTTGTAGGCCAAACAGAAATCAGCTACTCACAAGGTTTCTTTCTTCTGTGGCTTCAATGAACGTGCAGCAGAACCGTGCTGATAGTGAACAAATTTAAATTACTCAAGTGAAAACAAATCTGTCCTAAAAGCTTGCCAGGTAGCTTGGGGACAGTAATTTGCCTCTCATTTTAAGCAACGTTGAGAATTGCTAATAAACAGGAAATGCTCAAATACCCAGAAAATTCCAAATGGAGCCCAGGTATACCAGTGCCACTGCGGTGCCTCTGTTCCCCAAAGCTGGTACAAACATGCAGAGATGAGCATGAGGATCTCCACAGGCAGGCAGCCAGTGCCTGCTGAGCTCACTAAATAACTATATAATATAGTTCCCCAAAGCTGTGCCAGCTCTTTGAAAGGTTATTGCAAGCCACAAGTACAGCAGAAGTTTTGTTCCTCACTCCTTAAGATGTTGCTGAACATTTTCAGGAGATTCAAATTCCATCTCTCTCCTATCACAGGGATTCTGTTTGAGGATCAAAGCAGCTTCAGGGACTATCTGCCCATTTTTATCTGCTTCTCTGAGTGTTTCTCTTCTCCTTATGTTCTGTGGGAGACTCACACAAGGGAAAGTGAGGAGCTAGACCTATCAGATTACTCTACAAATGCACAAATAAGAGCACAAAACAGTTCCCTGTCTGATCCCATTCCAGTTCGTTCAATACCTCCAGCAAAAACGTATAAAACTTGACACTTCACAGAAGAGTGTACTGCCCTTTCAATGTCACTCTTCAATCGGATATTTCCTGAGAGATATAAATTTCCAGCCTACAGCAGAGCCCTCATTGGAAATGGTGACCAGGACATTACCTGTCCACAGAAAAGTCACAGTCTGCATGCCCATCCCAGCTTCAGCCTTACTGGAAAGGACAGGGCTTTTCTTTTGAATAATTACCCTGCGACAGAGATGCCGAACCGACAGCAAATTCATCCTCTAGAGGCTAAGCAAAAAAAAAAAAAAAAAAGTTTCATTGTGCTATTTTCTCTTCTACTCGATAGGAATCACGAAGAAGGAGTCGGGATGCTCAGGCACATGGAAAATGCTGCTGTCACGAGAGAAGGCAGGCTGGGATGACAGAAACGAGCTGGTGACGAGCAAGGACAACAAGCAAGCAGCTGCTGAGATGCATTCTCACCAGAGAAACCCCTCTGTTTCACTCTCCAAAGGCTCAGGAGGTCAGTGCGCTCAAATGGAGAATTTGTAATTGTATCTAAGCTGAGAGTCCCCTACTCCCCTCTTAGCAGCTTCCCTGCATGCATCCCCCCAGGCTGTAAAGGAAAGGAGGGAGGGAGCACTTTGCCCCTCGTTTGGTGAACAATTGACTGAACAATTCAGCTAAGCACGGGAGATGGTCCACAGAAAGCTGTGTTTGCTCAGTTATCAGATCAAAAGGCTTTAAAATTAGCCCCTGCTTCACCCACTGAAGGAAATTTTAATTGCCGTGATTTTCCCCTTTTCTTCCCCTCCATCTCTCAAGGAGAAAATAAAAGCTCCTACCCAGTTCTGTGTGTACCATGCACCCCACGAGATCCCCGTCAGAGGGACAAGAGACATTTTCCATTTTATCTGAGAGTAAACACAGCAGGGCACTTTGTGTTAGTTACAAGATTTTGGGATTGAATTTTCCCTTTATTTGACTAAATTTCCTGTGACCACTGTCAGTCAAGGTGTAGCCTGTTCTGTAAAGTCAGGATGTCCAGCGCTCCAGTGTGTTTCTCTAGAACAAACCTTATTTGAACTGCTGGGATAAAGAGCAACATCGATTTGTGGGACCACAGTGTCTTCTGGTGACAAAAAATAGCCAGGAAGGCTCCTTGAGATAAGCAGAGGAGGAGTTCTGAGTGCCGAGGGCTTTAAACTCAGCGTGGAACAGGATTTGGATAATTCTCCACTGAAATGTGACTTGACAAAATCAATGCCGAACGGCCCTTGCTTCTCATCTATTGCCCAGCAAACAAGGGGTTGTGGATTTAAAAGGAAAAACCTCAAAAGCGTTGGCTCATTATTCTCATGAGTCTGAAGACTCTTTTCCCACCCATTCTGTGTGCCACAACCAAGGATAAAGATAGTGGAGGTTGTGTGATTCCCATCTCTGACACCTGGTACACCCAGACACTTCTGAAATTTCACCAAATGCTGCTGGAATTTGTAGATACTGTTATTGCTACACGTGCAGGAAATGTTTCCTTAAGAACCACATTGCTTGGTCCCCAACATCCCAGCCTTTAGCCAGGAAACATTAAAAACCCAAGTGGCTTAAATTTCTCATTATTGCTACAGTTGCATGAGAGCAGTTAAATTAAAAATGCAGTCAAATCTCTCTATATATACAGACAGCAAATCTGATACCAAGAGCTTAATTTTAAAACATTGTCATTTCTTTAAAAAAAACCCAAAACAACATTGTCTTTTGCATTTCAGTTGTGGAAGTTGCTCCTTGCTTTTCTAGTACAAAATATATCTAAGAAATGGGAGAAGAGTAATGCAGAGCAGGAAAGGGCCATTATCATGACTTTTGGAAGAGAAGGCATAGAATATGTAATTT
This sequence comes from Cyanistes caeruleus, assembly GCF_971803275.1. NCBI lineage: Eukaryota > Metazoa > Chordata > Aves > Passeriformes > Paridae > Cyanistes > Cyanistes caeruleus. The sequence continues at coordinate 34,673,168 of NC_141708.1, read as the reverse complement.
AAAATCAGAAAATTACCTAAATAAGGACGTTCAAATAGAACTTTTTTTTTTTTTCAGTTAAGCTTCCAGAAATTCAAGTAAAATCATGAAAATGTCACTTTCACATTAATTGACAAAAAAAGTGAAATTCACAAAGACAAGTGAGAGCACTTTAACTTGTAAGAAACCCCGTTGGCTGTTACTACAGCAAGATACAGGACAAGAGAGGAAATAATCTGATTAATTTACCTTAGTAACTTATATTTGTTCTCACCTAGCCATCCTGTGCCTCAGAAAAAAGGATACTGGGAAGCAAGGAGGTAACAAACAATGGAGTCAAATTCTCTAAATCACCCCCAGGACACCAGCAATAATGTATAATTTTTCATCTGTTGATATAAAACTTAACTATAATAATAGATAACCATTCCCAACATACCTATAGATGTTACTGCTTTTTAGGTGGAGAGAAACAAACCACTCTTGTTCCCTATAACACCTCTCCTGGCTTGAGTTAAGAGGTCAGCAGGTTAATTTGTGATTAGGGAAAATGAACTCCAGCTGGTGTTACCAGTTCGGTAAAGTTATCAAAGTATCCAATAAATGACTGATGAAGAGAGATATTTTCTAGTCTGAAAATGGGGCTACAACAGGGAGTAGCTATTCTGTAAAAATTATTGGGAAAGAAGGGTAAATACCAGTAACAGGAAAAAAAGAATGATGTGATTTAAGTTAAGACAGTGTTAAAAAATAATAAAGAGGTTGAGCTGGCCAAGGATAACACAGGCTAGACATCACATATCTTCCTGTTAAACATTTTCTAACATATCATTAAGAATTCCTCAGGTCTTCCCAAAGTTGGCAATTTCTTTTTGATAAAAAGTGCAATTTTGATTTTTTTCTTGAAGAATTGCTAGTTAGCTTCAACAAAAAACTTTTGCGATCTAATATCCAGTCCTGCTTGAAATGAGATAAAATGCACTTCTGGATATAATTGAATTCAAATATATGAATAAATATGAATTAAGAACACGAATTAAGATATAATTCATCCCTGGACAGAGAGGATTGCAGAGCTATAGTCAGGGAAAAGTAAAAATAAACATCTTCAACTGACAGCTATGAAAATCCCTGGTAACCTCTGGAAATCCAACTGAAAAGAGATTTGTTTGCACATCACCAGGTACTTAGCAGTTACTACGGAGCTGAACGTCTCCACTGCAGCATCTCCTGGTTGGATTAATGCTTAATTAATGCTTAATGCTTCTTTTAGTCTTGGGCAAGTTAAAGCACAAAGCGCTTCACCTCAAAACGTTAAATGTGATATCTGAGCTGTCACAAAGCAAGGACTGCGCTGCTCAGGTATCGCTTACCTGCATTAGGCTCGATAATTAGAATTTGGTACTCCTGTAGTACTTTCCACAGAGAGCAATCCTCATTAACCATGCCCCAACCGCACAGAAAATTGCAGGAACTACAGAGGCCCTGTGGTATTGTCTCCCTCTGCTGAAGATCGGTGAGACAAGAGCAGCTCCGCAGGACAAAACGACACAAGCCCCACGGGATAAAGAGTAAATCCAGGATTGATGACCCCTGAATACCGAATTCTGCCCTCCTGCAGCAAACAGCAAAGGGATTTACTGTCCAAAACCAGCGCCCCGAGTGAAAACTGAAGAGCTGTGAGGCAGCAGTCAGTACCAGGAGCAGAAATTTAATCTGAGCCACAATTGTGCTCACCACAATTGTGAGCCACAAATGCTGGTGAGTTTATTCTGCAATCACATTTCAGAGGACTTTTCGTGGCAAACTTGCATTAAGAGCACTCAATAACCCCCAGCTGTACTTTCTTTGTAAACCAAGCCCTTCATTGCAGCCTGGTCTCTTTAGACTGCAGAGATCACTAGAACAGTCAATTGCATATGTACTAATTGCAGCAAATGAAAATACTGGATAAATATTCACCGGTATGATGTAGTTAAAATTAATGTGAATAATTAGATTATTTAGGGTAGCAATTTGAATATATCTGAGCCTGATTTCTTTTTAGATACTTAATCACGTCCAATTTTATTTTAGAAAAGGTTTGTAAGATCACTTTGTAGGGCTGTTTTGGTTTGTTTTTGTGTTTTCTTTGTTTTGTTTTTGTTTTATCCGTGTGTGTGTGAACATTTCCAGAGGATCTAAGACTAAAAGCAGCCGCTGATTTCAGACGGTCACATCGGCATTAGGTGGCACAGTGCTTTCCCGGCGGGCAGCCGTCACCCCACCCACGGTGCCCTGAGTCTTTACCTTCTCCAGCAGCAGCAGCTTCTGCAGCTCTTTGCTCAGAGGAATCTTTGTGCTGACTCGATCCATAACATCCAGCCCCAGCGTTTTTTTCCAGTGCACCACGCTTTGCGTAAAACTCCCACGAAGAACGAAACTAATTCAGTTTTCCACTAGTTATGAACGCACCTTCCAGTCCATTTCACTCTCAGGCTCCAGACACATTATATCCAACCACTTCCAGGCAACATTACCTGCAACAAAACTCCGGAACCAACCTGCTTCCTACCGCATTTTTCCTAAATGCCGAGTGCCCAATCTGCCTTGCAGTGGACCCAGCAGGTGCCCGCTGACTCGGCTGCAAACCACGCTATCAGCAAACCCAGTTTGTCCCAGTGTCCGATTGATGGGGAGGCCGTGCCTTTGGAGAAAGCTGTCCTAGGTGATGCTCTGCTTGCTCGCCACTTCTCCGCCAGCCTGGATACAGGGATTTTTGCCTGCCGGGATTTACACGGCCAGTCACAAAATGCCCGAGGCAGGAATTAACCTGCCCTGAGAGAGTGGTTTGCTGCTTCAGCTGATGAAACCTCTGATGGCAGCTTCGCAAAGAGAGGATGTCACCATCGGGATCACACACGCCGGCAGCAACGAAGATAGGAAGGAGTCAAGATGAAAGCAAATAAATTCGGCGGCACCGGAGGGCTCCAGCACTGCCTCTGTGGTCAAGCCTTGCCCAAGCTCTCCGCCCCTGTCCCGGCTGCTAGTAGCTCCAGGGAGGGGCACTCCCCCTCCAGAGAATCCCACTCGGGCCTTGAGGAACCTGCCTCTAGTTTGCGCTAAGATTTCACAGAGACAAAAGACTCCCTCCCCCCTTCTCCCCAGGATCAGGGCTCTTGCCCTGTCTCAGATTACACTTGCACGAAGCGAGGGCTGGCGGAGCAGGCAAAGGAGGCACCGGTGCAGAGCATAGGACACGCTCTAGCCCTGCCCTGCACGCTGGTGACAGGCATTTGCACAGGTTGTTCCTGTTCTGCAGAGCTCGGCATCCTCTCAGTCTGCCTGCAAAATCCTTGACAGACAAGGTAAGAGCACAGCTTGCTTTAGAACCCACTGCTCACAGAGGAATCTGGTGTCCAATTCGGTGTGCTATTTAGTGGATTTTTATAGGTTCTTAAATTCTATGTTGCATTAGAATAATTTGTTTTTTTTCGACTGTCTTCTTTGAAAATGAGCCCTAAAGTGGATTAATCTTCCTTTTCTTTAAAGGGTGAAGTAGGTAACAAAATTAATTCACTGCTCAGAACGTCATCTGCACAGCCACCTCACCAATCCTACGTATTCTGAGCCACTGCTACCCAAAAGTCACACTATACAAATTCTGCTTTTGTCCATGGATCACCAGTACTGCACATTGTATGATCCTCACAAGTCCCCTTTTGTATTGTCCATCGCTACATGCCCAAATCAGAAGACTGAAAATGCTCACTGCATATTCCTTACAACCATATCACTGGATGTCTGACAATTTACAGATGTGCTGTCATCCATGTGTCCCAGTACTAATGGTCACTTATTTTTCCTCTCCTTGTTATAATGAAAACATCACCCCTCCCTCAAAGAAAAAAACCCTAGTTCTTAGCTTGATTTTAGGAAGAACACTGACAGAAAAATCAGGTTCAATACTGGTAAGTTGCTAATCCGTATTTGCACTTGTTTAGTCCCATTATACATAACTTTCTTATACCAGAGGGGCTACTTGACAAAGGCAACATTTTCTCTATTTATCAATACCCTGAAGCTGCTTTTGGGAAACTCTTCCCCAAGATTTTTCAGCTTGTAACATGAATATTCCAATAGTTATATTTAATGTTATTTATTTAATATTTTAACTCACCAAATAGTACTTAAACAAAACAAGGCATGAAGAGACAGAAGTCTTTCCAGATGCTTAAGAGAACTTCCAAGTTCTGTTGTTTCTTATTAGTGTCCAAGCTGGAAGTGTAACAATGCATCTACCCAACGTGTACCTGATACCAAAGGGAAAATTGCCTTCTCTCCTTTAACTTGTCCTGTGCACACATGCAATGGACTGTTTTACAGAAAAGCAGGTTGGTCTGTGAGACAAGTTTTGAGACCAGCAGTGCAAGGTGTTTCTGTCTCCAGCTGCTCATTTCTGTAACACATGTGGCAGCAATTTCTGCTTTTTTTAGAGGCTGATCTGCTGGCTACTATCAAGCTAAAAAGGGACCAAAAATGAAGGCTGCAATTCTCCAGCTGTCTCTGCTCCTTGCATGATAAAACAGGAATGTAACTGGATGACCCTGTGTCAGGAAAACCAAGAAGATTTAAGCAATACAGGTAAAAAAACCCAACTGACACTCAAACAAATCCTGCATACCACCAAAAAAGTTGCAACAAAATAGTAGAGCAAATCAGTACTTAAAAAATATCTGCTGAAGAGCAGTGGGGTGATTTCCAACTGGGATTCCTTGCAGTTTTTCCTCCTCCCCTCCACCTGGTTGTTGGTGAAGAAATGTGAAGTGACTAAGTCAAGAGCATCCCTGCACTTGTCCCTCAGTAGGCTGAGGGAAAAATAACCTGGGAATCAATTTCCTATCAGAACACCTGGCACTGGGAATCTCTGTCACCTTGGCTGGAATTCAGCTCAGGAAATTTCCACAAATAAATATCAGTCTGCAGCATGGAACAAACAAATCTACCCAGCAGGATTATTCTGCTGTCCTTTTAAAGAGAATAATAAAGAGGGCTGAATTAATATTTTACTAGATACAAGTCTCAACATTATTGAATCACACCTGTAAAGGTATTGGTTCTTACACCTACTGTGAGGCACCTGAACCAAATCCTCAAACAAGTTACAATTAATTTGTTAGAGGCAATTTAAAACCAGCAGGCTACAAGAAATCAAAAGCAGCATCCTACTTTCAAACTAAGTTCAGGTATTAGCTACTTAGAAATTGAAAAGCAACATTCTGAGACAGAATTACAACACTACCAAACACACAATGTCAGGTGAGATTTGGTGTTCCAAAGCTCTAGTTTATACTCTGTATTGTGATGCTGTGGATTATATAGTGGATGAATAAAGAAGGAAAAATGGTTTTACTTGAAAGCAATGCATTTTGTTATTAGAACTTTTTACTATAACAACTTTTGTGCAACACATCAATGAAACCCAGTATGCAGAAACATAAAAGCTTGTTGGGAAAACACTGGCAGTTTCTATAGCTGACTAAAAGTATCCATTATTTATGGCATCTTTATTGTCACACTCCACGGCAATATGCAAGTCCCTGCTGAATTTCTGTTTGATTCACTTCTGTTTTCTGGAAGAGATACCAGTGCAAGTGTAGTTACTGAGCTCCCTACAAATTTTGCAATATATTGCTGGCTGTAAGACTCAGTCACTCAAAATGAATTCTTTTATCTTTTATATTTTAAAATATAAACTGCACTGAACAAATTCATTCAAGGTAAGAACCTGACCTGGGTACACAAACAGTACAGAAAAGCAAGAGAAAAAACACATTTTGTGCACATTCCTGACAAAATTATCAGTGAAAGTTAACTGTTACATAAGTCCAAACTTATTCACACGGCACATTACTCAGCAGAAAAAATGACTGGAAGCCACTCCTCTCTGTTAAAGCAGTTAAACATTGAAAAAGAAGTTATGTTAAAGGACTGGGATTTATAAGGTTAAGATACTGAAAGAACTCAACTGTAAAAGCTGGATCTGTGGAAACCCCCAGACATCAAAGAGAGAATTCCAATTTCTCCACTGTATACTCAGGGCATTCCAGAGGCAGAGGACACTGGACAAACCAAGAACTGGGAAGTCATTCTGCAATCCTGGAGCCCTTCTGCAGCAAGGCCTGGGTGTTGTGGGCACCAGACACTGGGTGAGGCAAAAAAATTCTGTGTGTCTTCATTGTGGCACAACATGCAGCAGTGCTGGCAGCAGCCCCATCTCCTCAACACTACATGCAATCCTCAACACTACAGAAAGCTGGCAAAACTCACCACTGCCACTGTTTCTATGCAGCAATGAAACCACAGACTCGAGTCTTTCCAGTGCTCTAGCAAAAGCAAAGGGGCCTCGAGAGTGCCTGTGTTATTCTAGGTCAGTTTGCATGCAAGCAGCACTTTGATCTTTCTTCCCAGACTCATTCACAGACATCACGGGGCTGAATTTAATTTTGTAAGGGTTAAACTCATTCATTTGCCCTCATTGGACAAAATAGCAAAGGGGAGGGAAATAAATTTATAAACAGAGATCAGATTCTATTTACCAGCCTGCTGTAGCAGGGCTTTCTCTACAGAACAAAGCAGTCCAAGATTTATTACTTTCTACAAAGCATCTGTGATGATTTCAGGAGTCCAAACAAGTGGGATGCCAAGGCTCACTTTTAGCAGCTTTTTGCTAGTAACTGGGACAAAACAATGACTCAGAAGTGCAAAGACCATAAGGTGGGAAATGCAGACATGAAATATAAAAACGTTGTTCATAAATCAAAACAGACAAAAGATTGCTTCTCCAAACCTGTTACTGATCCTCCATTCCGTTTTCCTTAGAATTAGTTAAATTTCTGGGAATAATACTAAGAAGCTTTAGCTAATACACAGCATCAATGTGGGTCATGTACAAAACCTTGTGCTGTTAGGTCCAGCAAGTCACAGAGTCTGTAAGAGGTGCCTGTTCTTCCTCAGATTATCTGTGCTTCAGCAGACTCATCAAGCTCTGTGTAGGTTGTAAAACTTTTCCTTGTTTTTTTTTTCTCCTTTATTCTTTACCCATTAAATTTCCTTTCCAACATAAAAGCAGACTGTACATAGTATCTGAAACACTATTACATCAAATCAATAGAGAGAAATATTACAGTCATTCTAACAAATACTTTTCTTCTTAAATATTGTAAAAATCTGTATCACTCTAGCGACCATCTCACATCCCCCTCACTGAAGGATGAGATGAGGAGGCCTGCTTGTTTCAACAACTGCTTTCAGCTCAGCAGTTTAAGGTAAAAATACCCAAGCAAAATATTTCAGACGTTTTAGTGTGCCTAAAATGTCGTTATCTTAAATTTTAAACTAATTTTCTTGTATGTTCACACGTACTGCTGAAATTCAGGGACAATGTATTTCAGATGAAATTCTTTCAAGTCCATTTACATAAACGGTGCTCGACGTCAAAATTAAACATGCTGTCAACAATCTGTACAAAGGTAAAGGTGAAAAATATAATCTGATTACAAAAGAATTTAACACCATCTGTACACCACAGATAATGCTTTTTAGAAGATAAATTTATCACCATCCTCATTCAATCATTCTGAGATGTTATCTCCCAATTTCTAAAACATGTATTTTCTGTGTATTTATATACAATTAGTGTTTTTATAGTATTTCCTGCTTGACTGTGAAGAGTTCAGGTATTATACAATGGCTCAAATGAGATGAATGAGGGGGAAGCTTATGCATGTTACTTTAATTAAAGATATTTCACTTGTCTAGCTCCAAAAGAGCCAAGAAAGGTAAGTGATAAAAGCACCAGCTTAGACTCTTTTGAACATAAATTCAGGCATTTTAATGTGTATCTCATTAAAGCTACATGAGTTTCCATGTAGGTTATTCATACATATTATGGCACTTGGACTTTCCTAACAGGTATTTAGTTACCTAGGACATCTAGGCTAAAAAAGAAAACATCTGCTAAAATTAACCATTTCTCTAAGAGAACACTGCTGTCCCAACTTTCAAACCCCTTAATTTTCCTGAAAGTTGCACCAAAATACAACTGTTGATATTTCACATTCTTTGAGTAAATTGCCTTTGACAAGGAAGTCACATTAACTCATGAGTTTCAATCTCTAGTGATTTGTGAACACAAAGAAAGGCTGTCTGACCCATTCTCAACAAACTGTCCCTCTCCTTTGTAATTACAGTATGCAGTATAGATACTTTTGGAGCCATTTCTTTTGTTGGACTAAAGGCTTAGCAGTTATGACACACTTTGTCAGTCCAAATTTAACCCAAGGCAGTTCACACTGGCAGCTTTTTCTCCATGTAAGGCATTATTCTGACATCTACTGGCCTGGTATCCAACTGTACCTCTTAATATACTGCATTTGTTATTAAAAAGGAGTATATATATATATTAATCCAAAGATAAGAACAATTTAATGAATACAAATGACACACATTTAAAACAGGCCCATGTATTTTCATATAAATCTCACAACCCTACCAGTATTTTGGTAGGTTTTTTCTATTGCTTTCTTAACTCATCCAAACTACTGTATATTACAAGGCTTTAATACAAGCAGCTTTGGGGAAGAAAGTTATATATGGAAGGGAAAAAAAGTTGTGACAAGTGAAAACAAAAACCAAAACAAAACAAAAAAATAATCCAAGAAGCTTTTTTTTAAAAAAAATCTTTACTTGTAAAATTAAGCAGCATGCTATTTTGTGATTTATATTTGAATTTAAAAAGACTAATTAGACCAAAATAAAGACAAAAACCTAAAAATGGCAAGTCTATAAATAATGAAAATTTTGATTTCACTAGACTTCAATGAAAAACATTTGGTAATTAAATACTTGCTACTGTTCATTATGTTGATGAACTTTATTAGGGTTAAAACTATAACAAAGTTCATCCTAAAACTTTTCGCGATGCAAAATTATTTTCACTTGAGGAGTGTCTCAAATTGAATGCTAAGAATTACAAGCAATCTTCTGGAGCAGACACTCACATTCATAAAACTTTATACATCTTTTGGAACCTAAGATATTTATACTACTAAAATCGAACATGCATCACTTCCCATACATTCTGGTATCATGATTTATATTACATTATGTAACACCATTCTTCTAAACAGCAGCAGTTTATCATACGTTTGCTCCATTTTCTTTGGATTTCTGATCTTTTTCTTCGTTCTTCACGATGTCCTTTAAAAGGAAAAAGGGAGAGAGTGAGAGGAATTGTACAAGCTTTATTTCTCATGAGAACTGGTATCCTACTCAGTTTAGTTATAACCAATTCCAGGATCTTCCTGAAAAACTGAGGGGTAGAAATGCTCTGGAGCTTCTATGTTTTGCTTAAAACTCATTTTACTGAGATACTCTCACATACTAAAATAGTTGAATTCTGCCTTGAAAAAGTACTCTTGACCAGTCAAACAGAGGAGTAGATTTGGACTGCTGAGGATGGACAAGATCAGGACAGGAAAAGAGACAGTTTGAGATCTACATTAATATTTATACCTTTTTAAAAACATTGAACACAGGAACATATGTTGCAGGTAAAGAAAAATACATATTTAGTTTGCTACCTTTAAATAATCAAACATTAAGCTTCTTCTCTATATATGTTAAGATACTGCTGCCCTGAGTTCATGTCAAAATTGTTTTTATATTGAAATGCTTGTTCCAGTAATTATTCTACAGAAGTTTGTAGATGACAACAATAAAAAAAATGGAATGAGATAATTCTAACCTGTTTGAGAACACTCTGTATTTCATCCATAACAGTAGCTAAATTTTTGATTGTCTTATTCAGCTGACCCTCAAATTGCAATTTTTTATCATCTGAGGTCTTCAAATTTTCTTGCAGCTGGCCAAGGTCCTTTTTTACTTCTTTGAGCTCCGCAGATAGCGTTTTGTTAGAATTCTCCAGTTGCAGTATAGTTTTTTCATCCTCATCTTAGGAAGGGAAGAAATGAAAACATCAAGTCACTTCCAACTCTGTGCACTTTGCATCTTAATATTCTATTTGTGTGCAACACCATAATACTTATTTTTAAAGAACATTAAAAACAGCGTTGAATTATCATTTGATAATACTTAATTCTGACTACATTTCAAGTCTTGAAGAAAACTTAAGTCACAAATATTACCCAAATTGATTTATCTACTTAAAAAGTCTCAGTGTCTTGCACCCCTGTAAGAAGAACTACCTTCAAAGCAACATCCCACCTGTTTTTTCTTCCAGCAGCTGCAGCTTTTGCTCTATCTCTGCCCGCACCCTTTCACTCTTCTCCAGCTTCTGCAGAAGGCTGCCCACGTCCACCATGGCTCCGTTGTAGACGATGAGCCCGACGTTCTCCTCCGCGGCTTTGCTCTCCTGCTTCACAGCGGGCGACGGCAGCAGCAGGCGGTTCCCTGCAGTGGGGTCAGCAGCACCAGGAAATAATCCTCATTCCTTAGTGACCAGCCTCAGAAACTTCTCATGAGGACAAATACAAGTTTGCTGCACTATCCCTCACATTTCTCTCCTTTCCCTGACCCTAATTCTGCTCCCTGCCAAAAAGAAGCATTCTCTTTTTCAAGGCATCATTCTATGCCTCTTTCCTGCAGGAATTTCTCTTAAAAACTCAGCTCTATTCTACTTCCTGCAGCTCTGAGCCTCCTGACTTCAAAACTAACAATGAGAAATGATGTTCATCAGTGTAGAACATTAACCTTGTCCTCTTTCCTGTTCCAAGATATTAAGATTTATCCTAAAGTTGCAACATTATGCGTTGGAAGCACAAACACTGTTACTTTTGAACTGCAAAAGATTTACTTTTCCAAACTGTCTCAATTAGTTTCTGCAAGAAACCCAGTTCCTCAGAACTCTCAGCATCATTCCCATAGAAATAACTCTCTGGAAATTCATGGCAAAAAAAAACCACCCCAAAAAACCCACCTAACATATCTTCCTGTAGCTCGTCAGACTCTTCTTGATTTTCTTCATCTTTAGAAGTATCTGTTAGTCTTCTGTAAAAGCAAGATTCTCGAAGCACTACTTTATTAAGCAGCTTCTTGACCTACAACACAGCCAAGGGAAAAAAATAATAGTGGTATTTAATACTCAGACATCCTGTTACCTAAACAAGAATGCTTTAGCTTGGAAAACTTAAAAGAAATTGCATCACTTTTTGAACTTTAACATACTAGGGCTTACAATGCAAACAAACTAGGAGAAGAATAAATACAAGTTTGAGACAAAAGCTACATATACAGTATGGGCATATTATAAGCTGCAAACTTCATCTTTTCACTCCAAGAAAATTTACAAAATATTGAACCAGTATTTCATTGTAGATATGAAGTGGCTGCATAAAAATAAGAGATCAGGTATGTAAGCAAAGCCTTTAGAAGCTAAATTACATTTCTCCCACTTAAAACATCCCTGTAACAGTTTGGAAGATTTTTAGTAGTATACAAAACCTGAGCACGTGACAGGTGAAGTCCAAGAGTGTACAGGATCTCCTCCATGTCCTTCTCCAGAAGGTATCCACAATGACTTTGATCAAAATAAACAAAAGCCATCAGGAGATCCCTGTTAACAGTCACCATCTGGGTCTTGTCTTTCTCCTACAAAAAATTGATTATGAGATCATTAGGGAGTTAAAATACCATTCCAAAAACACACCAACTTCTCACTTAACAAAAGTTTTTTCTCTGTTCATTTTATTGTTCAGTCAAGTAATTAATATTACTAGCATTTACCTACTTAGATCACATTATTTAAGACTAATTTAAGCAATATATGACAAGTAATCTTTCAATATTTAAAAGAAATACACCACAACGAATAGTAATAGCTGGTAGACACAATTTCTTTTTGTTCATGCTAGTATGTAAAAATGGTCATAGTATTAACCTCATTATAAAATAGGAAACATGTCTTCTGCCCTCAATCCTTTACTTAACAGCTATTTTCAAAGGAAAAAACGGGTCTTATAACAAAAATAAAGCTAAGCTGTAATTAGGACACCTCTAATAAGGTCTATGCAGTTGTTAAGAAAGGTGTTAATTACTTTATCTTTAGACGCCCTCTCTTTACAATGCTTATTTCCCTCTCTTCTGTCCTCCCGTTTGTTCATTTCTTCTTCATCCCGGTCTGCAAAACAGAAAGAAAATTCAAAATACCCACAGCAAACCGTTACCAAAGCACATGTGGCCACTAGAAAAGTCCACATAACAAACATCCCGAAACATCTGCAATATGCTTCCCTGAAAAATAATAAAAAATGCATTGAAGTGAGCTCTGTTAAATTCTGATTTTTCTCTAGTCTTATTTTTACATAAGCCATTTATAATCTTTTCCCTAGGCTTGTTTCACACACAGGACAGAAGAGCTGAAACAAATGCTAATTAGGCCAAAATGAGTTCTGCCAGTATCTCCATCTATTTAAGTGGTGTGCAGGAAATTACCACAATTCTCCTTAATGAGGCTTGGCAGAGTCTGCACTCAGCTATGGTTATTCCTATTCAAATTCAGCATTATTTACTCTCAAATATTTCATATAATAAAACCCATATAAACTATGTAATTAAAACCATGTGTTTATACTCATGTTGAGTGGGAGATTACTCTTCCTATGACTTAGATTCTCCAAGAAGTTACAGATCACATAATTTATTAGATGTGAATTACAAATGGAAGGTTTTTTGTCTGAATGTAGGTGGTACAGCAAAACCAGACTGAAAGAGAGGAAAGGATGAGGCAGCTGCTGGGATGGCAAGCAGCTCTGTATCTTATGTGCAAGTCTTGGGTCAGAAAATCATGTACCAAATCCTGCTTTAAGCTCACCTTCCTTGTGAAGAAAATTTTGAAAAAAAACTATGTATTACGACACTTGGCTAATTTTACCAACTCTTTTCTGGGAACCAATCGCTTTCTCCTGCACCTCCATGCAGGTTGGGTTTTCTCAGCAACTCTTGTCTGGGAATGGCACAAGGATTGTGGGAAGCAGCAGCACTTGTACAGGACAGACAAGTCCGGGCCACTCTTACAGACAAATTATAAGCAAATCTGAGTTATTCTGGAAACCACAGATTAGCATCAGTTTTTTAAGGCTGGTGCAGTACTCTGCCAAAAATACAACTGAAAATGCTGGGACTGCAATATTCACACGGTTCAAACCCACATCTTTAGCAAAACCTCTCCACAGAAAGGCAACTACCCCAAAGTACAAACCAAAAGCAGGCATGATGTTTTCTGAATCTCTGAGCAGGGAAGGAGCTGCTCTCGTTGCCTGCAAAGTCCTCCAGACCCTTTCCCTGTTTCTTCAGGCTAACACAACTCTACCCAAACAAAACCAACTTCTTGTAACATGGGCTAAAGAGCACCCACACTACATTCTGCCCTAGCAAAACCAGGATGACATTCCAGAACTGAGGAGTAAGAAGTTAGGCATGTAAAAGTGGCTTGGTTTTTCAGAGGTGCTGAATACTCACATCTCCTACTGACTTCAATGGGAGTTGCGAGTGGTCTGCATTCTGAAAAAAATAAAACCACTTCTATATGCATGCCTTACTTAGAGCACCACAGCTACTTTATATTAACTACGTTCACACAATGCCTAGGCGTAAAGGTACTTACATTTTATGTAGAAGTGGTCAGAAATACTAAAATAAAATTAGTTTTATAATGAAATTTTGAATTGTCTAGTTCCAGCGCTTTCTCCAGCTTGAAAGAACATAATCAGTGATGATAAAAAAGAATTTGTGAAAAGTCACAGAATTCATAGTTCAAGATACCTTCATCTTCGTCCTCAGCATCTTCTGCCTCCATTGGATCATACTCCTCTTGATTATTGTCATCTTCTGTTTCTTCTTCATCTTTAGAATCATCTTTCCTTTTATCTTCCCTCTGTAACAGAAGTTCCTAAATATTTATCTAGTCAGAATCAAAATGCAGCAAAGTAAGAACCTTACTACCAGTCACTCAAAATTTGGCTACATTTCTGCGTAGTCACCTAACAACACAGATATGAATCTATGTGATACAGCTGAGTGTTAAAATATACATTATTTTATATTACATTAATATAATTTATATTATATTAAATATAAATCTGTATTTTTTAAAATTACTGAATATAATTGAAGCATATTTTAATAGATCAGAAAGTCAAATCAATTAACTAGCATTATAAGAGCTGAGTTTTTGAAAGCAATAATGTAAAATTGAAATAGAAACACTTTAATATTGATCCAGATAGGCTAGAACTGCATATGAGCTAACTGCAGACCTTCTTCTCATCTCTCTCTTCTTTTTTATCTTTATCATCTCCAGATTTTCTTCTCTTAGGTTTTGGATCATCCGTTTCATCATCTTTTTCTTCTTTTTTTTCTTTTCTGTCATCTTTTTTGCTTTTTTTGTCCTTTTTGTCCTCTCTCTCTGGGAGAGAAATCAGTGCTTTGTAAATTCTGACACCAAAATCTCTTTGAAGCATTTCATTGAAGAGTTCTGCAAACAACGATACCTGTAACATAAAGAAGAAAGAAAAGAGAAGCGATAAAAAGTTTTAAACCATGTATTAAAACTGTATATAATAATGATAAAATCGCTATGAGGTGCCATCTTAACAACTTGCATCATATCAGAATTTTATGGAGTGTCAGATTTCTCACTATCTGTTCTGAATATGGAATCCTTAAACAGCTTTACAAATTCCATTTGGTGTCTGAAAATCTGTGTATTCCTCTGGATACCGTGCAGTGACTCCACTGCTATTGTACCATGTACTGAAGACTCAGAAATTTACAAATTTTTACACAAAAATTAAAAACAAACTAGAACAGCTAACTGGAAGTAGCAGAGCTGAGTTACCTCAAAGGAATGTTCTTTATTATCTTCTAATCTGTAGTCCAGAAGAACACTCAGAGACATAATGCTGCAGTCAAACTTGCCGCTCTTTGCTGCCCAGTTTGGGTGCACGATGATGGCCGGCTCATCCGGCAGGATGTAGCGTCGCTCCCGCCGCTGACGTTCCAGCTCCTCTTGGCGTTTCCTTTCCTCTTCCTAAAAATGAACCAAAAACCAACATGAGGCATAGTCCAAAGCTCAACTTTCAGCCCCTACATTAGTTTTTAGGACTCACTGCTCTGAGGAAAGCCTAAGCTGTTGAGAGCAATGCACAGTTGTACAGCACAGCAAGCTGTTTGCTCCTTATAAAGGAAAAGAAACCTCATCTCTCCAAAGACACCCAACACAGCTTTAATGATTACCAGATGACAATTTTACTTAACTCTTGATTATGGGAAATGCAATCTACCTGACAAAAATGAAACTAAGGGTTACAAAAAGGTAAAATGCCACCATCTTACTGATTGCCAAGAGAAAAATACTTAAGTCTCTTGACTACAAAAAAAATCATGGCAGAGCTTGTGCTTTATAAAAAGCCAGCACAATATCACAGCTCCCCTCCAATGCTAAAGAAAGCTGTGGCAAGAAACCCAAGCTAGTTGAACCCCATCCAAGCTGTGGGAGAAGGCAGCAGCTGACAGAATTAGCAAGCACATGGCCTTTCCTCCCTCAGCAAGGTTTACAGAGATATATCAAAATATAAAACTTCCAATCACCCCATACAGGTTACCAGGTAACACACAAAAAGGCAGGTTTAAAAGCTACTGAAGCACAAACCATTCTCCAGACAATTCTGTCCCTTTTCTGTGGTTGAGCTTTGAGCTTACTGCACAGATTTTGTTTATTTTTGTGAAACAGCAAACCAGGCTAAGCACTGCAACTACAAACTGCAAAACTGAGAAACTCCAATGCACAGCAAGTATCCAAAAGGAAAAAAATAAAGCTTCATAATAAGGGAAAACAAACCCAAGCAAACCATCTGCCACGTGAAGAAGATGGACTGAGACACAGAGGCCAACAGAACCAAGCAACTGCTTTTCATGTAGGTTTAAGGAATTAAGGCCTTGCTCACTTTTTTTGAGCATGGCTATTCTCAGAAGGCTGGGATTTATTTTTCCTTACATTTAAAGTCAAACATTAATTCACATGCCCTAGTGCAGTTGCACATTTAAGCTGATTTAGCTGATTTGGCCAAGATTTCTTCCCAGTTCAGCAGCTCAAGGCACAGCAAAAGTTCCCAGTAAGTCACCTGTAACAACAAAATCCAAGCACAAGCAGGCACATGCCTCTACTTTTTATGTTTATGCATATTTATACAAATGTTTCATATATTTAATGGAAACTATGGAGTTAAACCAAGTATGTCCAAATCCTAACCTCTTTATCATCTTCGGATTTCCTATCCTCCTCCTCCTCCTCTTCTTTTTCAGATTTCTCCAGCTCCTTTTGCTCTTCCTTTTGTTCCTCTACTTTCAGCTGCTTTGTAAGTCGAGCTATCAGCTGAGATTTCAGTCCCTTAGAGCTAAGGGTTCGACTTTCTAACTCTTTGCGAAGGTCATTTACCTGATAAATAAAAGTTTTGTGAGTGGTATCAAGCAGTGACAACACAAAACATTTGTTTAGTAGAGAAAGTGAGGAAAAAACTCAGCAGCACTGAGAAGTCAACTGTATTTTTTTAAACATGTGCTGAAAAACGCTAATAGTTACTGATAACAAAAACATATTACATTTAAAGTGATGTTTTCCACAAAGAAACTTCTTGCTGAGGAACTTTTCACAGAGGCAGAGAAAGGATTTTGCAAGAGTAAAATAGTTTCACTGTTGCTTTCAAGGAATTTTTTTATTATGTTTCCTGATTTAGTTTAAAAAGGCAGTAATTGTATAAAAATGTATTTTTTAGACCCTACATTTTTAATGTAATTTGTAATCTGGCAGATTACAGCCGAACTCTCATTTTCCAGTTAATGTATCATTTGTGATAGCCTTTAATTGTATAAAGTTCAGAATAGATTCAATTAGCGGTATTCACTGACTGTAACCAGGAGTCATCCCTGCATACTGTGATACCACATCCAGTGCCTACAAATTCAGCAAAAGACTTCTGAACCCCTTTTTTGCTCAATTAAGGGAACATATACAGCTGCAATTCAGGTCATTCTTAAAAGTGAAAAAATACAATGGAGCCAAATTTTAAGAAGTGTTTGTTACCTTCATTGTTTTTGGATCCAGTTTAGACCAGTGTGTAGGCGTAGAGATCTCTTTAGCTTCTCCATCGTCCTTCTCCTCTTCATCCTGACAAATAAAATTAAGAAATTATCATTCAGAAAGCTTGAAAGTATTTCAGTTATTTTTAAAATTCTGTTGCTGATCTGTGCAAGGTCACAACTGTTTCAGATAGTCTTCTCCTAAAGTTATTATTTAGACAAGTTCACACACACATTCTACCACTTTATAAATGATCACAGTGCCACTCAGCCAATACAAGCCAGATCTGTGGAACACAAAAGGGTGATAAGCAACACCACAAAGGATATTGGGGTTACACAGACACTGCTGGTCTCCAGTAACCACACAGTGGGTCATCTTCCCCCACATCTTAAATCCCCCAAATTACTCTTTGTTCAGTCAGACCTTCCCTTCTGCCAAGATGTTGATCAGCCACATGGCCTGAAATTCAGATGTTTCAGACTAGTGTTTGTTCAATTTCAAATATCACAATTAGAACTGGCCACAAGAGAGAATTTAGAAATTTCAGAAAATGGCAAAATGTTTGAAGACAGCTATTCATAAACTGAATCTCACTCAACAACTGGTCCCAGATTCCAGCAACTACGTCTACGATAAAAAATTTTCTGCGCATCATAAGCACAATTTAATTCCGTTTGTGATATCAGCATACACGTTTAAAGTTAGTGAACTAGCTGAAATAAAAATAAAAAGCAACATTCACTACACTGCTGAAAGCTGGTTTACCAGTCATTGTTACCAGTTATGTTCCTCCTGTGTATGTATGTTGTGTAGTATGTGGTGTGCATTTTGTGCCTGTGTTCCTGTGCCTGTGAGAAGCAGAAATAGAAAAAGGGATTAGCGTTCAGTGCCTGTTCTCCATCAGCCTCCTTGCGTTCACCCTGAAGCTTCTCGACCAGCTGCTGCTTGTATCCTCGGGAGAGGGTTTCCCACTCTGAGCGGGTGGGAAGGCAATGCCAAACATCCGGGAAAAATAAAACCACTGTCTCCACATGAGCTGGAACTGTACGCCCCTTGTGGGTCTCCTCAGGGCGATGGTAGCGAATCTCTGCAAAACGGTACCTGTTGCAAGGGAAGAAGCATGTTGGAAAAAAAATTCTACAATACATTTTAAAGAGCCTAGATCACTTGTAGCACATCAAGTAAAGAAATTTTGCTGCAAGACCTTGAGGTTTATCTAAAGAAAAAAATTATGGAAGCCATATTTTCTCTTTTGGCACGCTCGTAAAAAGGTATCGCAACTGAAAAGGAGGAAAACCAACAAAATGCTTTTTATACAACTTGTTGTTTAGCCCAAGTAGGTTTTATGTGCAAAAAGAAGTTGTTGAAGAACTTCAAATTTAGCATACAATAGGCTTTCCTGGTATTAGTACAACTAAAGTGAGTGTTAATGCAGGACAGAAAGTCATCAAGAGAAAATATGGCTGTATAACAAACGGCTATTTATTTATAACAAAAGAACAATGAAATGAAGTTCTCTTGACGATCCTCTCCAGCTATGCACAAAATGAAAAATATTTTCAACGCACATTCATTAAAAAAAAATTACAGTATAACATGTCAAAATAAACCCACATTTTTTAATTAGTTCTTAATGCAGTATTCAGCACAGTTGGCACCAATCAAGCTGATTACCAAACAGAACATCCTTTGAGTAGTTTACCTGAACTACCAAGAGCAGTTGACAAAGAAAAAAAGTGGTTTTCCAGCTTTTTTTTTTTTTTTTTTTCCTTTTTTTTTCCCCCTCCAAGTCCTGGTAACAGACAAGTATTTATTTCTACAGTGTACTTGGCTTTACAGTACAGTACTTACCATTGAGTGCACACACTTAAGTCAATCCCTGTAAGAGCCTTGCAACAACGAATTGCCGTCTTTATCAGCACCGAAGGGTCCTTTTCTGGATCAGGTCCATCCAGTGATGGGGACCAGTGTCCTCCAATAGCCATAGCTTCATCTTTGCCTTTCATACCCACTAAAAACTAGACAAAAAGAGTCTTCTGAATGTTCCCCTGCTAGGGGTAAAAAGTCATTTTCCCAAAGTGCAAAGAATATTTCATAGCACACACATTGAAATCCGTGAGTAAACCTTCAAATTATTTTGAAATCTGAAAATGAAAATCAGTCAAGAAAGAGTTCAGTTATTTTTTTCCACAGGTTATTTCAGCAATGGAATAGGTTTAAAACATCATCACTCATTCTTGCTTTCAAGATTTTCCATCACGTTTGTTTATTGGTATAGGCTTGTTCCTTTGCAATTACAAGCTCTCTAACCCAAAAGACAGACAGTAATTTAAATTGCTTCTTAACTCTGATACTCATTTACAGATGAGCCTGCTTAGAAGTGATGAAAAGCTATGCAAGGTGAGACCACAAGAGCATCATACCTATGAGTGAAAGTATTCCTGTGTGCAATAATTTATAATTTAACTGGAAAACAATTCTGTTGTCCTGAAATACCCCAGCACTTACAGCTTGTTCAGTTTAATGGCTGTTTCACTTAACACAACAGCTGTTTAGCTGTTGCTTCATGTGTATTCTGTGTATTCTCTTCCCAGCTGAGCCCTCACAAAACAAGTGCGTGCTTGTAAAAAGCTGCTAACAAAGTTAATTGAGTTTAACTAAGTTGAACAAAGCAGCAAATGTGAAACTCCTATAAAGTGGAAAAAGAATTGACATATAAGCTAGGTCTCTTCAGAGGAAAAATGAAGTTATCATTCAGCTGTATACAAGCTCCTCTCTTATTGTCAAAAATGGTAAAGCTCTAAAACCAACCTTTATTGCCAAAAGTGTCTGGCATTGAAGCATATTTACCTTTACAAGTCTAGCAGGATGCTGAAATCCATCACGAAGTTCTTGGGGGTCCTCAGCCAGAGCACATGACTTGTGGTAGAGATCTTCCATGCTAGGACTAGCCATCAACATCACCTGTGGTGCAAGTCAGAGCAGGCTGGTGAAGGTCTCACTATGACTGATAATGACCACAACTTGCAAATACACACAGCAAAACCTCACAAGGTTGCTCTATACCCTGAACAGGTCTATGATAAAAAAGGATGCTCCTTCTCACTTACTATGTTTGGAAGCTCTTCTAAAAAGGCAACTCTTGCTCTGCACAAACAGACTGGAAAGCCAGGATGTCTGATATTTGAGCAAACGATTTACAGTTTTTGTGCACAGAAGGCAAGTATGTTAAGTGTTTCTTTATCAGAATGTCAAGATATGCTACATCAAGGATAAAAATTATGTATAAAAGACCCCTTAATCAAAACATTGTCCTAAAACCTGTTCCATTTGAAGTCTATCATTAAAACAGGCCTAAATTTTTTAAGGCAATCTGTGGTGCAAGTATTATGTTAAAGACAGACCTCAATTTACTTCAATAAATATTGAGACTAATAGGAAAGAAGGAAAGAAAATACCACTGAACAGAGTAACACAAACAGCACAGAAAGTATCCTTGAAGGAATAAAAAAGACTGTTAACTACTCAAAATGAATTGCTTAAGAAATCAGAGACCTTGCAGGAGCTGCATTTCTTTCCTATAATCACACCTCTGCAACTGGGTGCAGAGAATGGAGGAGCCTCTGTAAACACAAAATGTGGCACAGCTCTACTACCAGAAAAACAAACTGAATTTCAGTCATGGTTCTTTAAGCTCTACATACCAGATTTTTACTGGAAAGTTTAAAACTGTATTTTACTCAAATGGCTGCAGAATATTTTCAGTTCAGTTATACTCACTTTTGCACCCTATTGTTTAAAAATATTCTAATCAATAGTGGTATCAGTGGAAAAGCATACAAACCTTAGCACTGTAGAGATGATCAGCATCAGGTGGATCAAGGACAGCAGCGTTCTTATCTATAGGATCTACTTCTCTATGCATTACATAGAAATTACAGTAGTTTCCCAGCTGAAATGGTCTAGACATAGGAAAAGCATCCACCCATGTAAACTGAGCATCAAAGAAATCGCTCGGGATATACAAGTTCTGGTAACGCCTCCTCAGCTCCATCATATCACAGCTACGGCTGAAAGACACAGCATTATTTGAAAGATACACCAATAAAGAATCAGTAATAAAGTACATCATTAAGAGTTATATTAATTGGCAATACAACCACTGTCTATCTGATGGTCTATATATAAAATCTCAAGAGCACTACATTTGAATGTCATGGATGAAGTTACTATTAAACACTCTTCTAATTCAGGTGTCTGCATGTTAAGAATACTCATTAAACAACATTATAAAGCTATTTTGCAATAGCATTCTAAAGTAACACAGAACCTGAAACAAGTTTATCATACAAGGTTGTTAGCCATTATATATTTGACCCTTCTTTAGTCAGGATCATCATTCAACACCCACTTACACACAACGTGGGCTGATTAATTGAACTGTAGGTAAATATCTGGCACTATAAACATACCAGTCCAACGAAAACTTGGAAAACTGAACGGTGTAGCGAGGAACGACACGCCGGGGTCTCCGCGGTGACCTCTCCCTCTCCCGTCTGGGCGATCTCTCTCGGGAGCGTTTCCTCTGGGGGGATCTTTCCCGGGACCTACGTCTCTCCCGCTCTCTTTCACGACTTAAAGAACACACACAAAATACAAATATTATTGCAAGTTGGTAACACAAAATTATTTCTAGCACAACGGAAGCCACACCTGTCAGAGACAACTCAAACAAGGGAAGTTCAGTACAGTCTCTTTATGAGAGAAACTGATTACACAACTCCTTACTTTCAGGCAGACAAGAACTCTTCCCTAATTCTTAAGGGTAACACCACTTGTGGGTCTTGCTGACTCACTCTGGGGCAAGCAGCTCAGCTCTTGGTGAGGACAAGTCTTTATGGAATGCTTGGATCACAGTCTGGTTTACATACCTCCTATCATCTTTTCGGTTTGGCATGGGGTCTCCACCTCGGTCATTCCTCCCAGAAAACCTGGATGGTGGGTCTAGTCTGCGAGCTGGCTGTGGCTGTGAAACTAGACGGACTGGGGGCTGCAACAAACCACCTGAAACAAAATGTACAGCATCAACACAGAATAGGGGGCAGCTCCCTACACTTGGCAAACGCTGCTGCTTACTGCTGTTTCACTTGTGTACGTTTTCTAACCTAACACTACAGTCAAATTTATCCATTATTAACACCTACCCAAAGAAACTCAAGAGACCTAAACTTTTCTTCAGTGAGGCAAACTGACACTCTAGTTAAGTGAAATTGGTTTAAAAGCATCTTCTTGAGATGGAAGCCAATATAACCTAAGCATATAGAATCCATCTTAATAAACAGCTAAGCCTTTTTGAAAACTTAAGACATACACTCATTGAACTGAAGGACAACTAAAATCCTCATTTTAAGGCTATTCATACATAAAAATAACTGGCATCCTGAAAAACTACTCCTAAATCAATATATTATACTGATACATCAGTCCCTCAGCACATACTTTCTTTGTCTCAAGACATTTAACCAACTAATTTAAGTGGAGCAAATGCTACCAAACACCAATGAACAAGTAGGACTAATTAGATTGTAGTAAGCATTTGTGCAAAACAATTCTGCTTCAGTTCATCTACCCTTGCTTTTACTGTGGTAAGAACAGTCCTCATATTATCACTTCTATCACTGATTCCTCAGCCACTCAATGTTGAGGAGAATTCACAACCTTTGTTTTAGATTTGCCATGACTGGCAGTGATTCTTCTCTCAGATGCCAACCTGGCTAACCAAAATGAATAAGCCAAGAAGTAACAGCTTTAACAATACAACTGCGAAACCTGATTTTGTGGAACACTGCTGAAGATGCTGAAGGACTGCACTGCTATTAATACTTTCAACTCCCCAACTTGTCTGTGAAAGAACAAAAATTACACTGAATTTGCTTTCAGATTACAAAATCTTAACATGAATGTGACTCTGTGGGGATTTCACTGACCAGGTGATTTCTAAGCTACCGCAGGCAATGTGCCTTGCACAGAGCTGCAGGAAGACATATTCAATCTGAAAACTCTACTGAGTCCCTTCCATTTTATTTCAGCTATTATTTCACCTTTCTGATTAAGAGGAAAACAACCATCACCCACTAAACATCAGAGTGACCCCCCCCTCAAAAAGGCGTGCACCGAAGGAGCACCTTTCTGCTGTGGCTGCTGCAGCAGTGGCTGAGGCTGTGTCTGGAGCAGAGGTGTGATGGAAGCTGCAGAGATCTGTGCCTGCAGCAGGGACTGTGGTTGTGGCTGTGCCTGGACCCCGAAGGTCTGCTGGGCGATGGGCTGCAGGACGGCCGGCGGCGTCTTCAGCAGCGGCTGCGCCTGGCTCTGGTTCTGACAGCAAACACAGCGAGTCGGCAGCGAGCTTCAGCAGAGCCAGCCACTGCCAGGGACACTGGGTAACCCCACTCACCTGGTTTGGGAGGGTCTGGATCCTTTGGGCATTCCATTTGAATGGCATATTAGGATTGTAAGTAGCTTCTACCAAAACTCTGTCACCCACCTGAGGTGTCTTTCCTTTAACAGCACTGCAAACATTACAGAAAACGTATGTGAGAGTCTATCTTAGGTTTTTTGCATGTTACATTTAAAGGTGGGAGAAAGTAGGCAAAGTTCATTTAAAAAAGCTCATAGGAAGAGCATCTATCCCCAAATTCAGCATTAGTATTACTTGCTTCAGCTCAAGGTATGCACAGGAACTTAGCAATTCCCTGTCTCTGGCCCTAAGGCAGAAGTTCCCCAAAAATTACCAAGTTAACACATGCAGACAGCAGGTTTTATGCTTTTAATCACCCACAAATTCTGCAATTTCCTATTACAAGGAGCTAACAACCTCTGGTTTTCCCACCTTTGGGCTTTGCATTAAAAAAACTCAAAAATTCATATGAAGGACCT
This sequence comes from Cyanistes caeruleus, assembly GCF_971803275.1. Classification (NCBI taxonomy): domain Eukaryota; kingdom Metazoa; phylum Chordata; class Aves; order Passeriformes; family Paridae; genus Cyanistes; species Cyanistes caeruleus. The sequence goes on along the minus strand of NC_141708.1, from coordinate 34,649,113 downwards.
CAGACTTAGCATCTATTAACATCTCTGACTTTCCCTTCTGAATGAAAACAACACACTCTTGCAGGCCCTATCAGCAGAGTCACAGAATTAGCGTGCAATCATCTAAACCTTTGATTACTGAGAGTATCACAGAGTACATCTGCAGGCAAGTGTTCACAGCTTACCTAAGCTGAAAAAAGACATCTTCATCCACAAAACCAAATGTATCATGTAGCTTAGTCACCACTCCAGTGAAGACACGCTGCTTTTGTGGCTGTGTTTGCTGCTGGCTGGAGCGGGGAGCCGGGTAGGAGACTGTGATCTGAGCTGCCGGCTGGGGCGTGGACAGGCTGAGGCTGGTCGGGAGCGCAACTGCTGGCTGCAAGCAAAACAAAGCCAACTCTCAATCTTGGAAGCAGCTGGCAGACTGACAGGGAACAACAGGTCCTTTAGTCATGGAGAAAGCAGTTTAAAGTGACTATAGCACCTAGAATAGACGTTTTCAGATGGTGGAAGGTTTTTGTGTTTTTTGTCAGGTTGCTGGGTTTTTTTGAAGGTGACACGTTTCTTACTTTCAATGAAGGCTGGCTTTGTTTATCCTTTTTTACAGGAGTCAGCTTCCCCCAAGAATGTACCTTGTCCAGATAGAAAGCATGAAGACTGCATTATTGTCTACAGGTAACCCATAGAGTGGGCTTGGAGATAAATTCCCAACTTTGCTAGGAATAAATGCTTCAGAGGTCATTCTGCATTTATACCCCACCTGTAGTGGTAGAAGTCAGTAAAGGCTGATGCCGACACAAACCCTTCCCTAACTCAACAGTTCATGTACTTGCCTTTTTAGAAAAGGAGAACATGGTAAGATAATGAAATCAGGTCAAACATTTTTACCTTCTCAAAGCCTGTTTAAAAGTTCAAGTGAAAATGGAACTAGAGCAATTAGCAGTGCGTTAAATGGCTGCATGTTCTAAACCTGTCAAGCTCAGCAAGATTCTTTTTAAACCTGTTTATACACATACTGCTAAATTCCTTCAAACAGAAGAGAAAGATTTTCCCCATTTGCTATTTACTGCAAAACAACTGGACACTTGAAGTTCAAACAAAAAAAAAATATTAAAATACAATCAACACACATGTTCCCTTCAAGATTAAGGAAGAGTGGTTGCCATTAATTTTTGAAACCAAGGCTATGCATATTTTAACATCTGGATAAAATAAACCTGTACCAATAAAATATCCATTCAGATTAGTTCATTTTACAGATTAAAATACCAAGATGTCACAAATTTGCAATCTTGCATTATCTGTGTTTGGGGATGAAGACCAAACAATAAAGCCAAACTAACCTGAGTTAAAAGGGTCTGCTGAGGTTGCTGCAACTTAAAATAAATAAAGTTATAAATTAATTTTATGTGCTTAAGGAAATTGTACAATTCTACCTCCTCTTTACAAGTAAGAGTTTTTGCTTAATCTGAGTCAGTTAATAGTCCTTTAGGGCTTGGTCATTTCAGCAGTTTGCACATCTGTAAAACTGTGCTTGTGGGGTTAATTTGAAGATTGTATAACCCAGGTTTATTCAGAAAGGAGAAATGCTTAATTTTTTTTTTTTTAACTGAAAGTTAATAGCAACACCAAAAAAATTTTGGCAACTGGAACAGCTTAGGCATGTAATTCCCTTGTACTTTTATTCTTTTTTAAAAATCCTGTTAAGTTTGAAGATCATAATAAAAATCCAAAAGGGAACGTTTTTGGACAGCGTCTTTCCAGCAGTTAAAATACATGGCCCTGTTTGGAGCAAAGTTCAGCAGAGAATCATTTACACATGGAATAGCATGTATATTTAAAATTTGTTTTTGCATGAAGGTAGGCAGGTTTCCATTCTGCGTACATCTTTCCAAGTTTATGAACTTCAAGCTCTCTTTTGCTACACAAAATATTACTTAAGTTTCTTTAACAACTTCCCATATGAGGATGATGTCGGAGACAAATCCTACAAGACACACAGTTGACATTATTTTTAAAGTTATTTGTGATGTACACAGTAAGAATCAGACAAACCTGTTGCTGTACACTATAGAGAGTCTGCTGAGGTTGTGAATATTGCTGAAACAGATAAAAGCAAAATATCTCATAAACAGGAGAATTATTGCCACAATAATATCAAATACAACTTATCTGCTTAGCAAGTTCTAGATAAAAACAATTAACATTTAACAACTTTAATTAAAAAATAACTAATAATATCATCATATATTATTTTTGTAACAAATATTCTGAGCCTTTAGAGTGGGCCCTGATGTTCTCTTTCTAGCTAAAGTCAGCAATTTCTGTTGAGCCTGACACTTAAGAGTATTTAGGGCACATTATGAATCATGCAAAATCCCATAAAGGAGATATATATATATATACTGATGGGAGATATTGGAGATTCTCATTTTAGATGCAGCAAAACTCGCTCTCCCAAAGGGCTTTCCACAGCTAAAAATCAGCTCCTCCACAGCCCAAACTCCCACCTTCGCAGACCAATTCCGCTAGCTATAAACCCAAACCCCCACCATTGAGAAGACAGGTTCACACTGCAATGTTCACCATTTTCCATTCTCCTTTCCTCCTGGATCCTTTAGCTTTACGAAGTTCGGGGAGCGCCGGCCGCTGTGTTTGCTTTACCTGCTGCAGGGCCGCGGCCGCGGCTGCCGCCTGCTGCTGGAGCGCGGCGGTCTGCGTCAGCTGGTAGTTGGTGGGGGTCTGTGTGGTCAGCCCCGCGGCTGCCAGCGCCGTCTGCTGCGTGTAGATGGTCGGGGAGGCTCCCAGCAGCGAGGGCTGCTGCACGCCCAGGGCAGCTGTGGAGAGAACAGGGCCAGTGAGTGCTCAGCCAGCCCGGCTCGTGCAGGACGCGCTGCGCGATGCTTTGCGCCTCGGTCGAGCTCAGCGAGGAGATTGATCGAGTTCCAAAATTCAAGATAAAGGATTGCACCCCCTTAGTTTCTCTTCTAAATTCATCTACCAATAGTAACCCACAGCAGAGGAACAGTTACATTTCCTTCTCTGGAGCTGCTCATGATTTTACAGCTGCACCCACCCCCGTGTACTTTCTTGAAGGTATTCCTGGTTCTGAATGAGCCAAATGAAGATTGCTGCGCTGCAAATTAACACATTTCATTCTATCCAACGCCAAGAGAAAGCTTTACTGTAACAGCATCTATGAAACAGAGGCCTATGGAACATGTCCTCTGAAATCACGCAAGTTTTTGCTCCACTCAGTGCTGTCTTTGTCTCCGGTGAAGTGGGGGCTGGTGGAGAAGGAACAGCCTTGGAACAACAGAGAGTTTAATCAGTCCCCATGTATAAGGGAACTCAAGCTCTCTCCAGCTCTTAACAGGAAGGGTTTGTGCTGCCCAGACTCAAACTGCCTAGAAGGAAAGATTAGTTTATTTTACTGTCATGACAGCTTTTAATTCGCCACAGAACATAAGCAAATCATAAGGAGCAGCTATGCACAGGCTGTGCTTCTGAACAAGGTATGCTCAAGACTTACAGATGGATCTTTTGGGTGACAAAGAACCCTGCAAAATGAGATCTGAAAACCTGCTCCTTCTTTGGCAGGATTTTCTCAAAAAGTTATCGGCAGCTGCATGATCAAAACTTCATGATCATAAACTATCAGTCTAGTGCACATGTTTAAATAAAACCAGAGAGAAACTCAGCAGGGAAACACACTGCCAGCAAAAACAGGTCAGCCAGCCATCTCCAGAACTGAGCAATGCCCAAGATTAACACAGTTCTCTCTTCTTCCAAAGCCATCAAAGACACACAACGGAATGAGGAACAGATTTACAGTATTCCTGCAGAGTCTGTGCTCCACACTGTTCTTACTGATGCAAAATAAAGCTTTTCTTCCCTGATCCAGGCATGCAGTAAAACACTGCTTGTAGTTGGTGATTGTTACCATAATGCTGTGCCCCCACTCAACAGGTCCTGAATAATGTAATCCTTCCTACCACACTGCCCTTTCCAGCAGAGCAGAGTTTTTGTTGATGGCACTGATCATCTTTAAATTTTGTAGTGAATCAGGAAATACATAAACAGCACAGAAAATAATTGCTATCACTATGATCTGTATCAAATATTGTCACATAAGCTCTCCAGGAAGTAACAGTATTTTAAAAGTGAAATTGAGCATTCTGCAGTGTACGGCATTTAATTAACTTTCCCCATGAAAAATTCCAAAATCTGCATTTCTTTAGATGCCAGCAAACAAAATTTGAGGCTTCTCTCCTGACAGACCCTCCACTGCCTTGAGCCTTGCCTCCTACTTGATCACCAGCTTCAACCTGAATGTGCAGTTTGGACCATCCAGGTCACTCTCAACTGGATCCTCACCGATGTCTCACATAGCACACCTTAAACAGACCTTTAAATATAATTCTAAAGTTTTGCTGCTGCACCCTGGGACAGCTTTCACTTTCCCTGGTTGCAATACTTTGCTGGCTCAGTCAAGGCAAATAAACCAATGCATTCATCTTTCTCCTCTTACTTCCACAGGCCGAACAGAAATTACCACCAGTGCAGAAATTTCCTCCATGCTGTTACCTTTGAACATGGTGTGACTATTCCAGTTTTTGTCATTCAGTCTGAATACATGATGTTGCTCCAACACAGGGGGATGAAGTTGGGAAGCATTATCAAAAGCAAATCTCACAAGTTTTCTCCTACTTTTTGCATCAATGGTACCCACAAAAACGCTTACTCCCAACACCAGATCTTGGGATTATTCAACTCTTCAGGTTCACTATGGCAATTTCCATTTCAGCACAGCCCAGAATTATCTCAAGCAATTTCCAGCCCATCCTAAGACCCTTATCCTATTTGGTCAACTAAAGAAAAACCAGAATTTTTTTTTTTTTTTGCCATCTCTGCTGTCACTTTTTGAGCATTTAATATTAACTGGGCATCTATCATCTACAACACTGCAGATTTACTTATTAATAAAGGGCAAAGACAAAAGACAGCCAAGATCCTCTCAAAGGATAACACCTGTAGTAACAGGTTTTTCAAAGCTGCATCGTGTTCCCACTGATTTGCCCTGAAGTATTCCAGGACTTTCTTCTGATTGACTTTCATCTGTGTACTCATCTTGGTCAAACAGGCTCCAGTGAATTAGCAACTGAGTTTGCATTACTAGTTAAAAAGAAAGAGAACAAAAAGGAAAAATCACACAGAAAACCAAGAGACAGAGAATGAATCAGACTGAGTCTGGAGCTGACATCTGACTGCCACATTACTATTACTGGAAACAAGCATCTGCAGTGGCAAACAATAGCATCTTAGGATTTGTAATGATGGCAGTAAGTACAGTGATGGAGATATCTTCCTTCAATTGCAGTGCAAACAACTCCCACTGGCAACAAATACCGCGTGGCACCGCAGCCGAGAGGGCTCAGGCAGAAGCTGGGGTACTAGGCTGCAGCTCTGGGTTAGGGAATAGACATTTAGACATTGCAACAAACACAAAGCCAGTATTTAGAGTCCCTCTTTCTACTCCTAAACCCTAAAGATAAATAAAAGTTAGGGAACCTTGGGCTTTCAAGTTTCTTTAAGCTTCACACTCTTGCAATACAAACACCACACAAACTACTCCAAAAATACTCTTTTAACAGGCACGCACTGGAAAGCAGGCTCAGTGCATTTGTCATGGGACATCTGTTTACAACAAGCCAGCAAAGTGTGCACCAGCTACTATTCCTTAGTGGGTTGAGATTCACCACATGCTCACCCTGTTCTTACACATTGCTTTAGTCACCTCACAGGGGCCACCAGCAATAACAAGACACTGAGCTCCAGGCACTTCAGCTCTCATCAGCTCTTCACTCCAATGCAATGAAGCCTAGATACAGCAAAGACAACAGCACCAATCACAGAACACAGCAGAGCCAGGACTTCCATCAGAATTACAGTCCTGTAAAACCAGGCTTTTCATCATAACCCTGAAAACAGCACAGGGCAAGCACTGCGACAAAAACCAAAGAGGTGCCAAAAATGAAGAGCTAAAGAGGAGGAGGGAATTCTCCTTCACAGGCATTTCAGGAGTTTGCCCATCATTATGCAAGTTAAAAGTAATTTTCTGTAGTAGGCATGATTTAATTTATGCTTTAACAATGCTTAAACAGCGTGGTGGGGGATTTATTCTGGTTTTAGTCTTGTGATGCATAAAAGCATGAGATGAGGAGTAGACAAAAATTCACTGTGTTACGTGTAGGAGTTTCTCTTCACACATCGATCTTTGCTGGCATCTGGAATTACCCATCTCTCTTCTAATACCACAGAAAGTAATTAATAAGCCCTCTCAAAGGGATCCCAGAACCCTTCATTACACAGCATGTCAGTCTACAACTAGCGTGTCACACCTTAATAATTAAGAGCTTTAACTCATTTAGTTACTTCTTCACCAGGGATGGCCAAGGCAGCATCCACATCAGCAATTAAAAAAAAAAATCCACCAAAAAATCCCTAAACCAAAACAATGAAAAACACAAACCCCCACCACTGATATTTTTTGCAAAAAATGTCTAACACCGTCATTCACTTCTTCTGACAGCTTGAAAAAAACCACATATCATGTTGCTTGTGCTACAAAAATTGAGACCTCTTTCCCTCATACTCAAGCACCTCAAAGCTTTGAAGGAACCTGACACTTGGATAGAAACAGCTAGCTATGCATAAATATATATAACAGCTTTGGCCAACCCTCTGAAAGTATGTTTTTAAAATGAGTTAACACTGAGATTCACAAGGGTAAGCCAATATGCACAATTTCTTGGGTGCAACAGAGGTGAGCAGCGGTTGAGGCTGATCAGCACACCTGAGCACTGACAGCACCTCCTCCTTAGGAAAACATCCTCTCTGGAAGGTCACAACACCAAAAGGGGTGTTTCTCCACCAGAAACACTGTTCTTCAGCTCCCAGCACTGCCAAAAAGCACTGCTTGCCTTCCAAAAGATGCTTCCTGTGCTCTGTATTATAAATCAAAATAACTAATTAAAAAAGCAGGGGAACAAGTATGTACTGGAACAGCAGCTGGGCAGAAGAATCCCAAGGACTGGGTTCAACAAAGCACACAGGCAAGAAAGAGGATGCAGACATGGTGACATTCCTGTATTGCAGCAGGAATAGGAAAGGACACTAGGAACATGAAGGAACACGGAGCTAGCACAGGAAGAATGTAAAAGTGCAACCAAATGTTACATCTTTAATGGCTCTCATATTTGAGTCAGGTGCTGCTGGGTCAGATGAGCAGCTATAAATCCCTGCAGATACTGTCCTCATGGAGCAGGTGAGAAATCTCTCGCAGCAGCCGATGCTGACCAGTCCTACACAGTTACATTTGCACTGTATTTAATTTAAGGAGGCTCAGAAGTAGGCTGGACCAGCAGAGTCAAGAGCATAGCAAAATGGGTAAGAGGCTGATGCATGCTCCATCCACCCCTCCTCCAGGGCCCCCTCCTGGTCCTACCTCAGCAAGCTCTAAGATGAATGCCAGCTCCTCCCCTTGGCAGGTTTTGTGCAGCTTTCCCTCTGGAACAGGACATGGACCTGGTCCTCCACCTTCCCCCACTATTTCTGATTCATCAGCTGTCACATCAACCAACACATCAAGAACAGCCCAAGTGCTCCCACTCTGACTGCTTCAACATCTCCCCCAGTCTGAGAACCAAAAGCAAAGTTTCTCTCCCACATTCCCAACCCTTTCCAGCTGTTAGGGATTTCCTTACAGAAGGAGATAGTGTCATTTGGATAAGGGAAGCGGGAGCTATTCAGAGAAACAGTGAAAAACCGCCTGTGGGCAGCTGCATAGGGACAGCAACAGCTCAGGCAGGGAATGGAGCAGAACGGGTACAGAGGAAAAGGCACACCGGGATAATGTGCTGTGAAGCACATGGTGGGTGGTCACTCCCTGAAGATGCACAGTGTGATTGGATCAGTGCCCCCAGGGAAAATCTGGAGACTGAGGATTCACTTTGGGAAAGAAAACTGAGTCAGAAGAGGAGAGAAATTCCCACCCCAGACTCCTCCAAAGAATGTCACACATTCCCAACCTTTGCTAAGCTGCCAGATACAAAGCCACTGACAAAGGAAGAGTGACATCATATCAAATGAACATATCAAAGTGTGAACTTCATATCAAATCAGAGCAACTGCAGAAACCACACATCCTGAACCCTCTAAGTACCACAGCTTTGCTGAAGTCTTTTCACACTGCACAATGTAACTCCAACATTTAATTAACAAACTATTTGTACTCAGAAGCAAAAGGCACTCCAGAACTGGAAGTGGAAACACCAAAATTCATCATGCATCAAGCTTCACATTTTTGCCTCAAACTTTCTGTGCTGTAAATCAATATAAAAATGGAGCCAGCTAGGTTTCTAAACAGTGGTTGCAATTAATAACACTTATTAGCTAAATCAAAGGAATCTCTCTACCATTATTAGGGCAATACCTCTGGTTTTAGGGACCTTTAAATTCTAATTCAGCATCAAAAAATAAATGCCCCCCTTCGCACCCAAATAACAAATTTCAGAGGATTTTCCACTACATGGATTATGTCTAATCTACTAATAAAATAAATTAGTAAAATAATTTATAAACATTGATTCAGGCTGCCCAGGAAATGAAACCTGGGCAGCACTTAAAAAATCTGTAATGCCTTACTAGGCATGATATTATTTAATCTAGAACCAAGTAATTTAATAAGAGGTAATTTGATTTACACATCTTTGGAGATGAGTAACTTGATACGTTATTTATTGACTGAAACAATCAATACAAATTCACCTGGGATTTCACTCACAGCCCTTAAGAAAACCAAGTAACAAACAAAAACCAACAGACATTATTAGGCAGCGGCTTTTAAAGTCTCTACTGTGGGGAAAAACTCCCGATTTAAACCACTTAAATAGACTGCAGATAAGTTAGTTAGCATCGTGCCACTCTGAAGTGCATACCCAAGTATAGAATCTCCAAATCTGCTACATGTCAGGGTTCAAACATTGAGTGTAAACTGACCTGGCTGAGACACCGCAGTGGCCGTAAACTGAGTAGCCCAAGGGGGATTTTTCTGTCCTCCAAACTGAGCCATGGCAGAAGGTAGAATCTCCTGGGTGTCTATCTTCTGGAACTGCAATCTAGTAAAATAAAGCGCAGTTGCAATCTTCGAAACAAATACCGTCAGGTTATTTTAATTCTGGGGAAAAAAAAAAAAAAATAAAAAGAACCCGACCAAAAAAAAACCACCCCGAAACAACATCATCAACAAAAACCCTCAAAACCAGAAAAAGAAAGAAAGAAAGAAAGAAAGAAAGAAAGAAAGAAAGAAAGAAAGAAAGAAAGAAAGAAAGAAAGAAAGAAAGAAAGAAAGAAAGAAAGAAAGAGTCTTAAAATATTAGTTTTACATCCGTAAAGCCTCGTGGGCATATGCATCGCCTATGCGAAACACAGAAAGTTGTAAAGCAAGTTATTTTATTTCCCTAAGGCACAACCTCCATCTCCCACTTCTTAACAATGGGACTAAAGCGATTCAAAAGGCCAAAAACGCGTTCCCATTTCCAGGAACATTAAGGGAAGGGTGACTCTGCGGAACCAAGAATTTAGATGTGCTGTTTGTTTTCCCCGGCTGTGCTGGGCCGCGGCGGGGAAGCGCAGGCGGCAGAAGGCCGCTCGCGTTACCCCCGGGCTGTTCCCGTCCCGGCGCACACGGGCACGGCAGCGCGGGGAGCCCGGCGAGCACGGCCGGGCCTCGCACCGGCCCCACCGCCTCCCTCCGGCCCTGCCTCCCTCCCTCCCTCCCTCCGGCCCTCGGCCCGCGCCCGCCGGGCCCCGCTCGCCACCGGGCCCCGTCAGAGCTCCTTTACCCCCCGGGCAGCCTCCGCTCCCGGCCGTGTGCGCGGGCCCCGCCGCCGGGCGGAAAGCGCCGCACGGGAGAAAGGCAAAGGGAAGAGGCGGCGGCAGCGCCGGGCCGGGCGGGAAGCGCGGCCTTCCCACCCCTTCTTCTTCCTCCTCCTCTTCCTCCTCCTCCTCCCGCCGCCCCCCTCCCAGGCCGGCCCGGCCCCGTTCCGCTCCGGGGCAGCCGCCGGAGCCCGCGCGCCCCCGGCCCCTCGCGCCGCGCCCGCGGTACCTGCGCGGGACCGCGCCGCCGCCATCGCCGCCCGCCCCGGCCGCCCGCGCCGCGCCTGCGCCCCTGCCCCGCACACGTCACGGCTGCGACCGCGCGAGGCGGCGCGCGCCCGGCCCTGCCGCGTGCGGGGACCGCGCGGCTCGAGGGAGGGGCCCCGCCGCCATCTTGGGCGAGGCGGGCGCGGGCGGGGCCGAGGCGCCTCCATCTTGCGGCGGGACGGGCCTGAGGGAGCCGCGGGGCTGGCGCCGGCTGGGACCTCTGGGGGCTCCCTCTCCGCCCCACCGGCGGCTCGTCAGTGCTCAGACACACCCCAGGACACCTCACGGTGCCGCATCGCCGCAGGAGAGGGGCAGCCCTCAGCCCCGTCCCGCTCCCCTGATAGCCGGCTGTAGGCGCACAAACGCTCGGGCAGTTCTGTAATGGGGGGGAAGGGAGTCATCTGAGGTGAAGGCAGAGCAGACGCACCAGAGGCGCATCAAAGCTCTTAAGGTGCTTTGAAACGGAAATTGCGGCCAGGACCAGTGCAGTAAGTAGTTCAGGAGTTCTGGGCAAGAGTAATTTCTCTTCTTTCTTAGTCTGAGTTGGAAAGGACTTGACAGAATCGTCGAGTCTAGCTCTTCAAGTGAGTGGCCGATTCATGTAGGCATTGATTGATCCCATGACCTTGGCGTTGTTACAAAAAGCTGCCGATCACATAAATAATTTTTCACACGAGTTTGTTTTGAAGTGAAATAGACACATGAATTCCTACGTTCACTTGAGAGTAAGTCAGCAAGACGCACTTAGTAAATGCAAATAGGACTTCGAAGTGTTACATTGTCATTAAAAATAGAAGTTGGTGAAGGAATAAAGTCCTGAGAAGCAGCAACATCAAACTCACTTGCAGTGAGGCAGATTATGTTGTAGGACGGCATCTAGATAAAGAAGCAGATCACCAGGTGCAAGTAAATTTTTGCCAGCATTTGGTACTTAATAATATATAAAGACAGGTCTGCCGTTGATGTTTAAAATATATTTCAAATTAGATGAGGGTCTAGATGTTTCACATTCAGTAGCATAGTTCTTTTCAAGTCTACACATTTTAAACCTTGTTTCTTCCTGGCATAACTCCATCCAGCACAGTCAGTTGACTGAAGCAGAATCTGTACCCTTCGACCTGGAGATAAGATTTAATGTTTAAAAGGTTGCAGGACTTTCTCCCACACCGTATGTGAAAAGGACAATGGCAAAATTGTATTAAAGTAAAAAGTAATTGTCAGTGAATATCAGAGTATATTGAAGTAGCTCTATTCTTCACTCTTCTGCCCCAGGGTCTTTTTATCAGACAGTAAAGGCTCTCCAAGAAAGCCTCAGAAGCTCACAGGATCCACAATCCTCATCTCCTGTACCTCAAGCAGAATATTTTGTGTGCTTTCTCCTTTCCAGATACACACTGCTACCATTACCAGGCAGATTTTGCCACTGCCATTTTTAGTACACTAATGATTCCTTCTGAATCGTTGAGGTCTCTGTATCCTCTACTCCAGACAAGCCACGCTGTTGTGATGAAATACAGTTGTCATGGAAGTGGCAGTGAAAAAATACATGCACTTCTAGTCTTGTTAAAATAATTCTAGGCCCCCAGAATATCTTTAAGTGCATTGGACAATTTAATCCAAAATTGATGTGAGGACAGAAGTCTGAAATACATGAGATTTCTACAAATTACCTTAATAATGAGGCAGGTTGAGAAAAAGATACAAATTAGAAGGCGAAACCATAAAGCAAATTGTTGCTTCCAGCTTTTCTGGTGGCTACAGGAGTTCAGAATCTGCTGAGGGTATTGTGGGGAGAAATGATAATTTTTAGAGTTTATAATCAAAGAACATCACAAATGTTTTTGCACAATTAGTACATTTAACAAAGATGACTGGAAAAGCAATAAGAGGAGAACTTAGTAGAACTGAGTTAGAGAATTCAATACCATAATCAATGCATTATGACTGAACACCTCTTAGAGAGTGTCCTTTACACAAAAATTAAGCCCCAAACAGTTGTCCCTGTACAGCAGCAACAGAACTACTGTGATATTTTCCTGCATCAGGCAGAATGAAACTAGTTTCAGGTATCTTAGATACTTCACTCCATTTTGAAGATGAAAAATTATTATATATATTTTCCCATGTTCTTGTTGGAAATACATTTCCATGCATTGTGTTCAATTTCTGAATTAATTTGCAGATCTAAACCTGTCCCTACTGCAACCTGATTTTTGCAGCTCTTGATGGGGTTGTTTATTTGTTCTCTTCAGAAGGCCAGAAGAGATTATTCAGAGAGAATCAAACACATATTTACATTTCTAGATATGTCCAGTTAATGTCTTTTTTGATGATTAAATTGTAATAAAGTGCAGCATGTAAGCATCTAAACAAATTATTATGGATTTTTTTGTGCACAAAACTTTCTCTCGTAGTCTTTCTGACTGCAGCCATATGCACTTCACACTTTGCCAAGCATGGGACACAGTCAGTACTGAAATTTAATAATCAATATAAAAAACTGAACTTGATTACATACTGTTATACAAAGTTTTTCACAAAATGATTCTAAACTGGCCAGACCCCTCAAGAATACAGGAAGGACATAACAAAATTAAACCAACCTGCTCAGGTTCAGCTGTAAAGATTGTTTGTTTATTTGTTTGTTTTTAAGAGTCCCATGGTAAGACCAGAAAGGCTTTTGTGGTCTGCTGTATTGCAATAAAATTAAATGCATTGAGAACAGACTTCTGACCAAGTTTTAAATGAGTAAAAATGTCATAGCACAAATAAAGTAATTCTTAATTATTTTGTAGGTAATAGACACTAGAAGCACAGGGAAATTTTTTCATCTTCATAAAAGAGAATTTTTTTTTCAGTTAGAGCAATTGAGAGTCCCCATCAATGGAAGTTCTCCAGACACAGCTGTGCAGTGGGCTAGAAAATCCCACCTAGGCTTTCTTTTCCACAAAAGGTGGGGCCAGGTGATGGTGTGAGGTCCCCACCAACCTGGAGTGATCTGTGAACATCACATTTAAAAAAAGAGATGTAATTCACCTTGCCCAGGAACCACAAGAACAGTGGCTTTTCATAAAGGCATAAGTTTTAAGGATTCCTTTTCTCTTACCCAGTCTGACTTGTATTCAAACCCTCAGTACCTTCCGGAAGGCCCTGGGTTTGTTTTTCTAAGTGTATTGGGTTTGACTGCACACACAGCAAAGACTTCTCAGCTCTCCCCTTACAGTCTTGGGGTAAGCCAGCCATATGAAAGCCAGAGTAAAGGTACATCCTTAGACAGGCCATGGAGAAGAGCAAGAGAAAGAAAAATCCTGACTGCCTTTAAAATCTCAGTTCCGTTGCTTGAGAAGCAGATGGAGAGCTGAGAACCCATTTCCCTTCCACCACTGCTGGCAGTGCTCAGCCTCCTCCCACAGCAGAGCACAGTCCTCTCTCGGATCTGCAGGACAGACAGACACAGGCCCTGGTGCAGGACAGCTGAGTGCACAGACTCATGTTTAATGCACAGGAGGAGAACAGGAGCATCCTGAGAACTTCTGTGTGCAGCAAGAGCCCAGGTAAGGCCTCCTGCAGTGGGAGACAGCAAAGGAGCACGACTGAAGCAGATCTGTACTCTGCTCAGATGCAATAGCAGTTGCATATTCAGGGAATACTTGCCTGTATTCTTCTGGGGTTCCAGAGCCTCTGGCACTTGACAGGTTTGCTGGTGAGCCCTTTACACACAACACCCTTGGGGTTTCTTTCTGGTTTTAAATGTCTGTGAGTAGCAGAGCTACGGCCTAAGGAGGATTGTTAGGCAGTGGCACACCTGAACCACTTACAGCCTCTTACCCTCATAGAACAAGATAATTTGCAACAGTACAAAAAATCAACAAATCCCACCCTTCAAATCTGTAGGAGCCACAGTCCAAGTGAGTCCTTACAAGGCTTTCTGCTGTTGTGGGAGTTGGGTCCAGCACCAGAGTGTTTGCTTGGTGAAGCACTGGCTTAGGCCTTCATTTCCCTGAAGGGATTCCTCAAGTGAAGGGAGTCAGTCACTCTCATGCAAAAACGGCAGCTATGTGTAAAGAAGAAACTGAACTGCTGACTTTTTACACTACAGGAAACAAAGGTTTTGCTGTTCTGAGCTGAAAAAAAAGGCTACATCATGCCTCTAGCAGCAATTTAGGACTCCTTTAGGATCAAACAGCATAAAAGGGTTACCCAGTTATGTTACAAATGGAGAGGGACACATGGTACAGCAGGACTGTGAGTGATTCTTGGCCTGGTGTAGAAAGACATGGACATTTTCAAGGATTCAAGCACTAAGCATTGAAGGGAAGGGGTTTGCATGAGTGGTATATCTCACAAAAGAGTATCCAGAAGTAAACAGACTGGACATGGAATTGGAGACCCATCCTGGGAATTGTGCTCCAGCCAATGGTTATTGAAATAGCCAGGTTTAAATTTCCACATTTTAAATACTTTCTCAGTTTGTCTAAGATTAAAAACACAGATGGGGATTGCTGGTATTTTATTTTAGACTATCTAGGCCGCGTCCTGAACCAAAACACTAATTGAAGCAATACCTTGCTTGTGTTTAAATAACATTTGAATATGTTGTTTGTTCTGATAGACAGAGTACACAGAAACCCCAATATTTTGATGAATACCCTTTTGAATGCAAACTAATACTCTGTGTTAAATATTAACTCTCAACAGCAGTGACCAACATTTGGCACTGTTGAACAGCAAATCCTGGCATTCTATGATCTGTAGCAGTGTAGCAGTACTAGAGAAAGCTTTTAACTATAGCACCAGCAAAAAAGCTTATTTTGCAGCTTAATTGTTAACAATTAACACCATTTTAGTAGGAACTGCAATCTAAGGCGTAAGAATGTAAAAGCAACAAACTGTACTACACCAATATTCTGTTACCTTGTATAATGTAGATCAGAAATCCAGGATATAAAAAAAGCACTGAAGCCATCTCTAGGTGGTAAACTAACTTCTGGCAACTGGGATGCTGGGGCAGGTAAATCTGGTTTAGTTTTGTTTTCATAAGGTGGAGGTGAAGGTACATTTTCATACCTCTCTGTAACACACTCCATGATCTATGAGGAGATGCAGCTCTGACTGGGATCACACTGCCTGGTGGGAATGCCAGGGGGAGGCAATGGGCAGGTGGCTGGCAGTACCTTAAAAGGACCTGGGCAATGTTTCTCATCACTAGCTCTTCCTCAGCAGTGATGTTCTTGGGTCTGGTCCAAGGCTTGAAGTGCCTTTCAAAATCCATGTGCTTTTCTTAAGACACCTGTGCTGGGGGTTCCTGACTCTGACATTGAACCCTGGAATGTGTGGCTCTGTTGAACAAGGACTTAATAGTGCAGTTCTGCAGTGCAGAGAGGGCCTGGGGCAGCCTGGGAGATGTTGCCATAAAACCCCAGCGGTGGCAATTATCCTCTAAAAGAGCAGCTTACATTGGAGGGTCAAGGCCTCCCTGTTGGATGATCACATCCACCCCACAGGAATTAGATGTACCATATCACACAATAGAGTTTCTTTCCAGGGCATTGGTGAAAGCCAGAGGGTACCAGCATTTTGCTGCTCTCTAGGAGATTCTGGTTACCTGGAAGATTATTTTTGCTTATTATTTTGCTGCTGCATGTAGTAAAGCAGGAAAAGAGTCAAGAGTTGTATTTCTCCTTTTCTTCAGGTCTAAACAACAGGGGTTCTGTTTAGTATTGTTGTGCACTACAGTGTCAGTAAAGCAGGCTAGTGCTGAGGTCTGTTTTGACAAAAAACCCCCAACCATACCCACTCTGATCTGCAGCAGATAAAACCTGAAATATTTCCAGTGGCTGGTAATTAAATACCACAGTAAATGATTCCCATTAGCTTGCTCGGCCAGACAGGTAGCAAAAAGAGACGCTGTACAGATGTGTTCACAAACTGTTTTGTCCTTTTTAGCCAGAAAATGAAGTTCAGATTTTCTGGCTGCTTCTCTGGGCACAGGTCAGTCCAGCCTGAAGCAGAGGCAGACTGAGAACAGGCACTGGATTTATGCCTGTCCCCTTCTAGTGCAGAAACCTGCTGACTTTTTGGGTGAAGCCCCTGTAGCTCCTGTTAATAATTAACAAATACATTTCTACACGTGACAGTGGTTATTATTGCTAAGAGCAGGAAAGAAAAATTAGACGACTAAGTGCAAAATAGAAGTATAAAATTTATTTAAAACCACCCACAAAGTTCTGTGTAATCAGGAATGATACAATTTGTAATAGTCTTTTTAAAAACTCATGACAAGATTTAAAATATATTTTCAATTACAGTATTCATTTAGCCTTATTCAGTTAGGACAATAAAAAAAAAAAAGAAAGTTTACGTTCTAAACAGATGAGACACACAAGAAAAATAGAACAGAACAGACAATTTCCACAACGACAATTTTTACATGTATGTTTCAATACTAGTATCAACATTTCAATGCATCTTGCTACATAAACATGAAATCATGTACAACAACTGCTTGCACCAAAAAACATAGCTTAATTAGATCTTTCAAGTAACATGCAGTCACAACTCACAAGTCTTCAAGTACTGCTGGTAAGGGTTCCCTTGTCTGCAAAGAAGATTTTAAGGTTCAGTTTCTCAGCTAGCATAACCATGCCCAGCTCCACCAGCCTCAGGGTGCTGTGCTCAGTTATACTAGGAAAGAATCAGGCCCCAAATGTTGTTTTTTAGAAAATAAGTAATTTTTACACTTTCTCCTGTAAATACTGTGACATAATGAAGTGCTTTTTCTTTCTGATTTTTTTCTCCCTGTACATCATCTTTTGCTTGAAATTGTTACTTTTATGTTCCAGATTTCAATACAGTACATTGGTAACTGGGAATAAAACCTCAAATTTAAAGTTGAAAAATAAGTATCAAATGCATCCCGAGGAAAGAAAGGAAAGATTGAAAAGAAGAGAGAAGGAAAAAAAAAAAACCCATGACTCTTTTTATCTTTTGCTTTGGCATATTGTTAATGTTTTATCTTCCAAAAGCAGGAAGGAATTCATTAGCCATAGCATTTCAGTACGGCATGTCCTTACATATTTATATTCTTTCTTAATGACAATAAATTTTGAATCAGTACTTGTGACCTGGCGTGATATTGTCACATTATGAAGAGCTGCCTCTTCCAAACTGAAAAATAATTGTAGAATAATTCACTGGTAAAGACTGAAATGTATGAATATTTGCATTGGTTGGAACTGGCTTTCTTTTAGCAGTACTGGCATATCCCATTTGTTCCTCTTGACTACAATTGTATTTTCATTTAGAGGACGAGAGCTTCATGAAGTTCAGCTGCTGCCTTTTGAGTTGCACAGATTAGACAGTCATTCTCAAAGCTGCCACAAAATCTGTTCTCATTAGGCTCTGCAGTATCACTGCAGTGTAAAAGTTTAAGAAGGAAAGAATATTTCCTTTTCCTCAAATTTTTTTTTGAACGAGAAGTTTGCATTGCATAACTGCAATGTAGCAGGGGCTGTTGTTTACATAAAGCTTCCATGGGCAGCAAGGGGAGCTCTGCAGGACTCGGGCATGCAGAGCAATGCCAGGGTTTTCCCTGGCAAGTAGCACCACAGTCAGGGAAGGCAGAAAGTGTTGGCTTTAATTTTGTGTCCCCAAACTCAGCAGAGTGCGACAACAGCACACAACACCGCACACTCTGCTGGGTGTGAAGTCAGGACAGAAGGAAGTTCAGTAGATTGTCACAACCCCAGTTTATATCATCAAGTAAAAGGGATCCAAGTTATGATAAAGGGCAGCAAGTATTTTAAGAAAAATTACCATAAAAATAGCATTTTTGACAATTTGGTGAAATTTCTGGGCTGGCCATTACCTACAGGTACAAATCTTTTACCACATTGTTGGGCAAAGGACAGCCAATATAAACAAATATTTAAAACCTGGTAAAACCCAAGCAGGTCTCTCTTCAACCTGTATTTCTAAACTAAGAACAATCTGGATGTTACTGGCCAGTATATGCACAGTAAGGATACAATGAAATTTATTTCAGATGATTGTACAAATCAATAATTTAGTAACTGTTTTTATTTATACTACTGACCTTTTATACTCTGATCAGTGTGATGGGATACTCCAGAGGATGTAAGCTAAAGTGACATCCATTTAAGGCCCCTTTATCCTTCCAATGGAATACAAAGGACAGTAGTATAAATGACAATCAGGGCTTCCATTCTTACTTTAAGACAACTCCCAAACCCTAGACCCCTTTTCCATTACAATATAATAAAAATACAGATATACATGTAAAATATTGACCAGGTCACAAAACTTTCCACAACAGCATTAAAACGTTCTGTGGCAACAACTGCACTACTGAACATCAAAACTAGCAGTTCCTTTGCTCCTCTGCAACAGCATATCTTGGGAACACAGTCCATCTGCTGTAACTGGTAACTCTTAAACTTGTAGCTGAAATGCCAAACCCGTCCTCCCTACATGTGCGGTTTTTGAGGTGTACACCTGCGCTCTGTGACTTTGTGAGGAATGTCTGTAAGGTGTGCAAAGTGTCGAAAAAAGCACCGTTGATCAGTCACACCAAAGCGAGTCACCTTCACCTTATTTAGCACCCCAGTCTTGCACTCACTGCAAGTTGCTGTTGGAAGATTCTGGCATTTGAATAAAAGTGTGTGTGGAAAAATGCCATGTGTAATGGCCCAGTGGAAGAAGAAAGGAAAAGACACTGTCTGGAAGAATTAAGGATACAGCATCAAGAAGCATCTTGTATCTTTTAAAACTGAAGCTTAGCAGTACATGATTAAACACCATGAGCAATTGTTGGGATGGTGAACTAGGGAACTGGATTGGAAAAAGAATCCTAAAGTCCTTATTCTCAGAAAGACAAAGAAACAGCAATGCTGACACCTCAATACCCTTCAATAAAAGGCAGTAACCACCTTAATTGTTTTCTTCTCAAGCTCTTTCCATTCCATTTTTTGTCAGAGAAGGAAGAACATCTTTTTTCCAAGCAGTCCTGTGTTAGTTCAGGCATTTATCTTACATAAACACTTGGATATCTCACAAAGACTGATCTAAGGTTTAAAGAAGATGTAAAGAAACACTCCTGCTCTTGCAGTCATGCAGGGGCTGCAGCAGCTGTCGCATGTCAGGAATTGAGCAGAGCTGTTAAAAGTGACTTGAAAGACAAGAGAACACAGAGATGCTACCAACATGAGAAAATCCTGTGCTCTGAGAAGGAATGACTTTTCCTTCTCAGGGGATGATGGTTTTCTAGTCTTGCAGTACAGATTGTAACAACTACATCAAAAAATCTGAACATTAACTGGAAAACTGATTATTTGATTTAAAAAGCATAAAAACAGTGATTGTGACAGATTATGAATTGTCCATCTCTACCAGACTTTAAAAAAATCCCAACTGTGATATTCTAGGCTCTGTATGATACAGAAAATGTGAAGTAAAAGCCCTAGAACTGTCACCTATAGAATATAAGATTAAGGAATCAGACTGGTTTGGGTCAGAATGGACCTTAAAGCTCACCTCTTTCCAACCCCCTGCCCCCCATTCCACTCCACCAGGTTACTTGAAGCCCTGTCCAACCTGGCCTGGGACACTTCCAGGGATGGGGCACATACACAAACTCTCCTGGCAGCCTGTTCCAGGTGACTGAAATAAATGGATTTTAGGGGGAGAGTCCCAAGGAGAACAGATTCATGTGACATTCCTGAGATGAAGATGGCTGATTTCCATACACAGGACAGTGTGCAGGGGCACTCATGGGCAGGCTGACAGCCGTGCTGCTAATGGTGAGTGCTGAAGCAGATCTGCCAAGGGAAAAACTTCTGGAGTAGTTACAAGCATTGAAAGCATCCAGAGCAGGTGACAAAGTGAGCCAGCACTAACTGACCATAGCTAACCACAGCTGATGATCCAGAAAGGACATGGAGTGAGAAAGGTGGCTGGAGTACCCACTGTCACCTGTACAGAGTAGAAAGTGATACCTACTAATCAACACTAGCCATATTAAGTGTTTTTCAGGGAGACAACACAGCACCACATAGAACTAAGTCTTCATAATTTAGTCAGGTATGTGACAGTATTAAAAAGTTTTGCCTCTTCTCTAAGAGAACCAAAGAAGCTTTACAGGGAAGTAATAAACACAGCATATATTCAACCACTCCTTAGAGGAAGTGATCCATATGCATCCTGGTGCCTGATCAGGTTCTACTATTAGAAATCCTTGGTCCTTCAGGAAACCCTGAATGTAAAACTCTTTCCTTTCTGTAATTATAATTTTGTAGCAACATCCTAAAGCAGCATGTAGACAACCTGTGAAGACTGACTAAACATCAGGTAGTCCCAGAAGAGACTGAAAACGCTTCCTGAACTGTTAAGAATTAAGTAGCCATATCCTCTAGATTTTTGACCCTGGTCACTGTTTTAGATTCAAGGAGAATGTAAGTGTGTCACAGACTAAATAAAATAAGCTACTGAATTTAAAGTCAGATGGACCAAAAGAAGTGTTAGTATAAAGAAGTACCATGGCAACTACACGTACATAGAAGATTGACTCAAAAACCAATTGTACCTTCACAACTTTGCCTGTGATTTATTTACGCTGTGCAGAGAATCATTAAGGTTGGAAAGGACCTTAAAGACCATCAAGTCCAACCAGCATCCCATCAGCTTTCTGTGTTCTCCATCTTGATGGTGGCAGAGGGCAGCAGTGCTTGCTACCTTGTTTGTCTATGCCTATCAAAAAGAGGCCAGCTCTTGCCTTCTTTTGGTATTTTTTTAAACCAGGCAGAGACCAAAGGAGAGATTTCTGCCCGTGGAAGGAACTGTGCAAAGAGGTGAATTTGCACATAATACCCACAACAAAACATCTCACTGGTTAGAGCAGTGCTGTGACACAGACATTGCAGTGCAGTACCATGTTGTCACAATAATCAGTGGAAAGATATTCCCTCCACACTTCCTCCTGCAAGTCAGATCAACACCTGATAAAGCAGGAATTCCCAAATGTGATTGGACTGTTCCTCATCTCTAATTGCTACTGAAGAGCAGATCATCACAGGTCACAGCTTGGCAGACAGTTTTCACACAAGAAATAAAACACAGTTTTATGGAGTAGACCTCACAAAGACCCTTATCTGAATTTCAGTGACCACAAGAAGCCTGAAAGAGTTTGTCCCACACTGCCTGAATCTAACTGGTGTTAGCATACACAAAGCATGAAAGTGACCATGCAGTTATGTTTTTCATGTATCTGAAAGCACAGCTATTTCCTTCTGATAGCCTAGAAATTACAGGATTTCTGTGGAAAAGAAACAACCATATATTTAAAATGGATTACAAAGCTGATGACCACTTGATAAACAGAGTTAATTGCAATATTAGAGAAGTTGCATGGGAACTGAAAGAGCAGGATTGACCTCTGAGTTGACACAGATGTTGTCCATACCCATCCAATTAAATATGGAAATTGCAGGAAAACTTGATGAATGAACACTTTGCAGTCAGCAGGGCTGCAGCAGTGTGAACAGCACCCAACCTTAATCCACCATATTTAGTTAATACTGCAATGAAATTAAAAAGTTCTTTAAAAAACCCCATACAGCTGTACGCTAGGAAAAATCTTAAGTACTAGACAAGTTGTCATTTACCCATGCTTAACATAAAATGTTGCTCAAGATGCTACAGTTATTTCCTGTGCTACATCTAGAGAAGCACTGTCATAGGTAACACAAGGACTTTCACCAGCAGTTAAGGTTCTTAGAAGTCCTTAAAAAATCAGAATACAACTGTTACAGGTTGGAAGCTGCAAGTGTTTTTAAGGACTTGAAAAGCTTCCTGGATCTTGTGACTAAAGTATTTACAGAAATATTTCTCTCTATTTCCTGCAATACACTAGCATGTGAAAAATGAGTAAATTCACTGTTTAATTGGACACAACTGCAGTGACTCCCACAGGGAGTCAAACAGAACTGGTCCTGCAACAAGCCCTGCTCCTCCCCTTCATAGCAGAGTCGTGGTACTGGACCCAGTGGACAAAGGGATGAGATACATTTCTTCTGGGAAGTCAGAGGTGTCCTATGTTGGATCATGACAGTTTTTCCTGGAATACTGTAAAAAATGATCCAGAGACAAGCACACCCCACTGCCAGCCCACACCTGAATCCACGTGCTGGATTTCACCCAGAACATTGTGCCAGCTGATGGAAATCAAATAAAACATGCAAGTCTGACCTAGCCAGATGCCTTAATTTTTGATCCAGCTCCTGGACTGGCTATCCAAAGAGGACTTGGGTTAAAACCTAAGAGCAAGTTACAAGTGGCTGCGTGGGCTGCAAAGAAAAGAACATGCACAGAGTTGAAGATTTTAAGAGATCAACACTGTTATAAAATGAGAACCTTACTGAAAGCAATGCAATTTGTGTACGAGACTGAAAAATATCCTGAAGTGTTGCAAGAAATAGCACAGGGTTGTAAAACCAGTAAATAGTTGCATTTTCTATACTGCAGTACAGCAACAGAAAGGATCAGCTTCTCAAATCACAACCCATTACATGTCCAGCAGGAAGTGGAAGTGGCCAACCTGCCTGGTAGGATGTGTTAAAAAGCAGTTCAGGTGAAAGACAGCCAAGGAAAGAGCACCGTGGGTGATATGTTATTGTATAGATGATATATTTCTCTCATGTAAGTAATATTAATGAAGTAGTAACTGTGAGTTTAGCACCTATCAGTTAATAGTATGTATTATGTTAAGATACACATTTCTTTGTTAGAACTGCCATTTCATAAAAAGGTTTGAAGGGATCCTTTTAGATCCACCTTTCAGTGCCTCACTTCTTAGAGGGAAGCTGCTGGTTTTTCAATGGAACGTTTTTATCTGAAATTTCCAGTAAGCTAAATGTGGGCATTTGTAGGAGAAGATTCAAGTAAAAATGATCCACTTTAATGGTATGAACATTTAAAAAGGTAAAGAGATGGCTCTGTAGCTTACCAATTTTGTGAAGTAAATTTATCACATGAGAGTGCTGAATTACAGCATTACAGAAACTGAAGGTGTCAGAGCTTATCAGTGAAACCAATAAATGAATTGTTACGTGGTGGGACAAATACATGACTGGAACAGCTATGGAATGTACAGTACTACTGACTGTATGGACAGCTGCAATTCCTACAGATCTTCAGCTCACCAAAAATATACAAGTTTTAAAATGGAAATCTAAGGCACACAAAATACCGTAATGATTTGATGTATACTGTATATTACACAGTCAGTAAGCATAAAACTGCTGGTACAAAACAATGGCATAATATTGGTTCTGTTTTATCATTATTTACAATCCCTTCATATCCTCTATTCGAACTAATATTAAGCTTGGAACTAAAATTTGCAGCATACCCGGTTTTTACAGGTTTTACTTAAAATAGGTAAGATACAAAGAACTGGTTCAATTCCTCCATCCTCTGCCATTAATAGCTTGGTTAATTTGAACAGGAATCAGTTGAGCTGAACCCAGGATCATTATATAGCGATTGCTACTTCAGACCTGGCTCCTGCAAACGCTGCACTTGGCTACAGGAAAACAGTCTCATGGATCTACAGCCGCACCAAAGGATTTGTAGCACCAAGGTCCTGACTGGCACTATGTGTTCCAAACACCACTGATGTACTTTTCGTACCGAAACTGTAAATAAGAGTTCTTGCACTTCAGCTTCTCAAGGAAAAAGCACCTCGTCTTTAAATAAAGCAGATCCAGATAGTTTGTATTCCTCTATACAGCACCACTACAGTATAATATTATCAAGTATATTATTAGTATGTTTCCACACTGGAAAAGTGACTTCATTTTACCTACAGGATCCCCAGCCAGGGCGGGCGCCGAGGCAGAAGGAGGGGACAGCTTTGTGTGTGGGCCTGATCCTGCAGCGCTCGGACCCCAGCGAGTCCTGGCATCACTGCTCCTCCTGGCTCCAGCCGGCTCGCATGGAAGAAGTTGCAGGATGAGGTCAGTCCTTAGCTAATGTTGTCATTTGGTAATTTGTTTAAATAAATAAGTTTAAACAAGAAATACATAGGAGAGGAGAATCAGAAAGAAGAGTGGGATGCTACAGTATTTAAAAGCAATGGAGTGTCTGTTTTTCCTCTGGTTTAGCAAATACTCGGTTCGTGATATGTCACTTTCTCAACAGAAATGAAGAACATAAATTTCAAGGAAGGATACAACCCTTTCCATGTGAAATGTATAAATTGCTTCAAAAATTTACAAAACATTTCTGCAAAATAATTGAACTCGGAAAGTTGGTGAATATTACAGATAGGTTTTTCTTAACAAAAACTTTGCTGCTAAATATTAAAAATTTGATAGTTTTCCAATACTTCCTTTGTATTTTTCCCAATTTTTTTTTTTTTTAATCAGAATAGAATAAGGCAACTCTAGGGGGTATTTTTTATCCCAAAACAATCCTACCCCTGAGGCATTAGGAACATTTGGTTGCCATGTTAACTTAGAATGCTGCAAACAAATGATACTGATGCACTTATTGCTCAAAGAAACCATAACAAATGCTGCCTTTTAAAAAACCAGATAATGTTCATAACTCCCAATAGCAACACACGTATTGACCAGACATCTCCTCATTTCATGTTTGTACACTCTCTTGAAAAAGAATAAAAAAGGCTCTATAATTCATTACTGTTTGTTTAAATGCAACATAAAATCTTCAGTGAAAAAGGGCAAGTTAAACACAACCACATATGCTATCAGCATACAGCCTGCAGCTGTAACACCATGGAACTCTGCACAGCAAGAACAAAATCATTTCTTCTGTAGAGTATGCACAAACCTTAGACAATATGATCCTTATACTATACTATTTCAAGTTAATTTTAAAAATAGAAAGTGCTTTTAAAATATATATTTACAGCTTAGAAACAACTTCCAGCCATCATTACCAATAACCTCATTCTACTGACGAATCTAAAGAACAAAATTAATTGGTTTTCTAAAAGATTTGTCTGTAATTTGGACTATACAGCAATGGTTGGAAGTTGTTAAAGCAATGGCACCATGAAGTAATAATTCAGCTTATTTATTTTTAACTGTTTGATGTGGTTAAGCACCAAGAGCTGTGTAGAGCTATAACTGTATAATTTGATTTAACACCATAAAATGTGAACCTGTTAAAATACCTATAAATGATTTTTGTAGTAAACAGACGATTTAAAGCACCAAAATATAAATTCCTAAAGGTAATAAACTGAATGATTCAATCAAGGTTAATAACCTAAACAAAATCTTTTTTTAGAATGTATTAAAACTATACAACTTTTTTTCTTTTTTTTGCTTAAAATGTGCTTGAGCACCACCAAATGTTAAAGTCACAGTTTAAGAAGAAATCCCCCCCCCTTTTTTTTGTGTTTTTGCCTCAGCCTTAAAATGGTTGAGATGAGCATATAGTAAACGACAGGAGACTTGTTCTTTAACAGCACCTTAAAGAAACACCGTGTAACTGCACCAGGAGGGGCACACCACACCGACACCTACGCCCAATGGTTGTAGGGCCCTGCCACTCGTGTCAGGGCGTATGAAGATACTGTGATCACGTTATCCTTGGTTACTGTCAATGCTCTGCGGGATGGAATTTGGTTGAATTCGTTGTCTTCATAAAAAATATCTCTGTTTTCACTTGGTTGCTTTGCTTTCCTGTTGCTAGAGTTCAGTTCAGGATTCTCCGTTCCTAATCGTTCCGTTTCTTTTTCTTTTTCTCTCGCCCTCTCGGCCATCTTTGCTTCCCACATGGCTAAACCATGTTTTGGCTCATTTAAATTTTTGTGTTGGTAAAAAACTAGAGAAATTCTTGTGGGATGATTGCGGTTGGGTTTTTTAATTGGTGTGGTAGCGTGGAGTTCACGTCTTGCACATTCAATTAAGATAGAACCATGAGAAGGTGCCACAGCAACCCCACCAATATCATCATCCAAAAAATTGTGCTCGCTGTCTGACCACAATTCCTCAGCCTTTTCTTCAGAATCAGCCGCTTGTCCCAGTGCACTGTTTTGCTTTTCGTCAACGCAGTCGAAGTCACAGATCTGCCCTGGATGGGAGCTGGCCTTTTCCCCCGGGCATCCATGGGAACAGTCACCTTCGGTTCCCACGGCGTCCTTTGCTGAAGAGCTTAGCGGTACTGATGAGTCACAAGAGCTGATCATCTCTGAGGAAGGAGAAGTGTCCAGCTGAAGCTGACAATTCTGTTTGTCTGGCTGATGATGTTCAAGTATAGTGGGCAGGGGCTCTCTGTGGACTGGGGGGCCTGGAGCAGTGACCTCGGGAAGAAGCGGTGGCACTCCATTCACCTTATCGTTCAGCAGAATTCCAGTATAATCTTTGACTGACACATCAAAGCTCTTGCAGTTAACGTAAGGTGCCACGTGAGGTTGCTTGGTACTGCATTCAAAATACCCGTAGGGAACTGAAAAATCTTGTTGAATATTAGTCACTGCGGTTAGGCCAGACTTGTGTGCCAGAGATGGATAAGGATGTAAACTATCCACTTTAAAGGGGGAGGAAGCCGTGTACTGTTTTAATAAAGAGCAATTTTTAGTAGTGTTTGAAGTATGTTTCATGGCATAAAGGTGGTTGGAAGTCTCCATTTTTATTCCAGGTTTTAAAGCATCTGTTTTGTTCCCTAGAAGAAATGCACACCAAAGTGTAAGTACTTCTCAATAAATAAAATACCTCTCTTAGATTTTCATTCTTGCTTTCCAACATGAAAAATGTACATTGACTACAGATTTTTCAAAATTATTACTTTTAGTTTGAATGAATATATATACATATATATATATTCATACAATGTATATTTATTTAGCATGAATATATATACATACATATACATATATATATAAAATAACCTTGCTCAATTAATGCCTTAACCTTTTCCAGTCAGGCTGCTGGTGTATACAACAGAAAGGTATTTCACACAGAGAAAAAGAAAATAAACAGATAAAATGAAATAACAATTGAATCCAAATTCACGCAGCCCAGTCCTATAGAAATGCTTCCCAGCAGCTGAATGCTGGCCTTCAGTTTTTACATAATTGATGAAATTCAGTCTGAAATTCAGCCTGTGAATCAGTCAAAATTCTGACCTGCCTTAACCCCATATAATGATCCAAGGAAAAAGCATGTTTATGGATCTTGTCCATCACAGCAAAAACAGTTACTGAATTACAATGATTCATGCATTCCAATACTGACTCAGAAATTGCCTTTTTTTTAAAAAAAAGTCACTGGCAACATGCTCCAGGTAAACCCATCCTTACAGAATGGATTTTGAGTCATGTGATTTGGCTGTCTTGCATATTTCCATCTAATCACCTCATTATTTCAGATCTCTGTGCATACATCCTTGTTCAGTGTCTGTTCCTTAAGCCATTTCCAGCCATGGCTTGACTGGGAACAGGCTCCTCACAAGACTGATCCTCACTGTGGGCTCTGATTCTCATCTGGGTTCAGCCCAGAGTCCATGGGAGTAACGGGAAAGAATTCCACTGACTTTGCTGGGCTTTGCATCATGCTCTGCAATGCCTTGCCATGTGTTTTGCCAGCAGACTGGCACCCCACAGAGAGCTCTTGCTTACTCTCATAGAAGACTGTCAATGTTTCTTGTTTATCCCATAAATACACAGAATGGTTAATTGTTTTACACAGTGTAAAAGCATTATTCTTTCTTCTACTCTCTCTCCCCTAGTAATTTATAAACTAGTGATAAATTAAGAACGTTCCTCCAATAGGAATGCAAAAATTCAAAGTGAGATAATGACATTTAACAGTATGCAAAAACTGAAAGCTGTATGAGGATGTGAGGAGGCCACATCAACTCTTTAAAAACCTGTTTTATGAAATAAACACAAAGTGTTGAATGACTTTAACAGCCCCCACCCCAGAGCAAGGCCTTTGCCCTAAAAATTTTAAACATAGCATTTGAGAATTGCATTCTCCATTACCTCAGGAGAGAGAAACGTGTTCTGTGAAAATAAGTTTTAACAACCCTTGGTACTCAATTACAGAAGAGTAGCAAATGAATTTTTATTTGTTTTTTAAATGTTATCCCCCCAAAACACAGATATTTTTGAAACACATTTACCTGTCACTCCTCCCCTTAAATCTGCTACATAGGTCTGGATAAAAAAAAAAAAATCAAAATTACAGCAGATGGGCTAATTTTCTTCTCTTCTTCCTAACAGACAGGGTTTCATTTTATTTATTTTTCACCTGCTAATCAGAGAATTTAAGACCATGGCTTCTTCCACCTCTTCCTTCTTTTCTGCTTCTCATTTCTGCCCGGTCCCATCCCACAGTCCTACCCTGTGGAGGCCTGAGCCAAGAAGTGACACCAGGTAACAGAGCCTGGCCCAGGCACAGCTCTGTGCTGCCCACACGGCCTCACTGGCACCTGCTCCTTGCCAACAGGAGCAGTCACTTGATAAAACCTGGGGGATCTGACACATCTCTTGCTGTGCAGCAGGGTTCATGCCATTGATAGGGAAGTATCACAGCTCAGATTCTG
The DNA here is from genome assembly GCF_971803275.1 of Cyanistes caeruleus. Classification (NCBI taxonomy): domain Eukaryota; kingdom Metazoa; phylum Chordata; class Aves; order Passeriformes; family Paridae; genus Cyanistes; species Cyanistes caeruleus. Next base: position 34,620,331 of record NC_141708.1, on the reverse strand, counting down.
AGAAAGCTGTTATCTGCCATAAGAAGTGGAGAACACAGTTCTTGTACTTTAAAGTGATGGAAATTATTTAGGGAAACATTCCAACAAAGTTCTTTAAAGACTGTCAAACTGCCATTATTTGTTAGAACAAGGGAACTTAGGTGAACATAGGTGTTCACAGACCAACAATAAACTATTTTTGGGTGATCACCTGGGGTTTCTTCTGCCCCATGAGACAACACTGGCCACAGTGACCTTTTTCATTAACCCCAAAAACGCAGAATATACAACTTGCTTATTTTAAAGGAGCTTTTCCCTCCCATTAGATGTGTAAGAGAACAGAGAATCAGAACAGACTGGCAGAATTTCCTAAGTATCACTCACCTAAACAATGCAAAGTGTTGCCAAGATTTTCTGGGGCTTCAGTTTTCAGTTTTACTGGCGTTGAATATTTTTTATCTATTAATGGCTGCTTTTCACTCGGGGTCCTCCTGGTGTCTGGTTTCTTTTTCTTGGTAGCTCTGAGAGGCTCAGCCAACATTCGCACTTCTCTGGGGAACGCTGTGAGCACCTGTATGGCTCCGGCTTTTATCTTGGCTTCCAGGCCCTCTTCAGTGCCAAACTCATCTGTTTGTGAGATTTTGTAAAGAGGCAACACATGGAGCTGTTCATCGCTTGGAATGACCCCCACTCTCCGGTTATCTTCCTTCGTTAAGGTACAGACCTGGCAGGAGCAGAGCCAGTTACAAATAAACCACACACACCAAACACCAGTTACATAAAGGCTCAGGCAGTCATCCCAGGCTTCACTGCTCACTCGGATTCTGTGGCCTCAACACTGTGGGGCTTTCTAATGCAAACATCTCACACACAATCACATGTGTTTGATCTACCATGACACAGAAAATCTATCAGTACTTTAAGGTTAAGGCACACGCCTTGGATGGCAAAGTGAAATTTTGTCTCAGCTTACAGTATCCACAAATATATGCCAGCCTTGGTAAATATACTGCAAAGTTCCTAAGTGTTCAGATTATTATTTTAATACATAAATACATATTTGATGTTCAGATTCATTTTTAAATATTACAAAAGAAGAAAATTCATTTTTGCATTAAACAAGAAGTGTTTATGACCTGGAATTTATTCTATGATTTAGAATTGGTTTTGGTTTTTGTTTTGGTTGGTAAATGAAAAAAAAAAACCCAAACCAGCACAAACAGTTACTCACACTGCTCTATATGTTTTATATGTTTTGCAAATCTCAGCTCTCTCTCCCTCTCTCAATACTTTCTTAAATTAACAGCCTGCTGTAATTAACTCACAGGACCCAGGAAATGTTCTCTTAGGCCACTGCCCTACTTCCTCTTATTCTGTGTTGTGAGATCCTGGAGCCCAGAGAGTGCTGGTTATATCGGGTTTGATGAGAGCACATCAGAATGTCAAATATATATATCCCAACATATTGCAATTGTTTTCCTATTGTCATTATAAATGCTGAACATTTCCTTGAGTTCCAGCTGTTACTAACCCTTCCCCCTGAAAGCAGGGGTTTTTTCCTTGCTGTGATCCTTGGTGTCATTCCCAAGGGACAGCAGCAGCTCCTTGTGCCTGAGCACTTGTACAGACATCCACCCTCCTGCAGTTCTGTCACTTCCATTCCCAAGGGGCTCCTACATGGTTAGAAAGCCAGGCATTGATAGCATGGCTCAGGGAAGCTGCTGTTCCACAGGAGTTACTAACTACACACATAAAGGAATAGGAGCACCATCCAAGGATGAGATGATACTCCCTAAATGGAAGCGTATCATTCCATCATTCTGTAGGCTGAATCTGACACCTATCATAAACAGCCAATCCAATTTCCCAGAGTCTTGTCACCATGCTTAACATTCCAGGGGAGAAGAATGCTATTATTTACGGGGTGAAAAAAACCCAAACATTTTTCATTTATAGCACAGCTTTTGCATAAAAGTGTCACACAATTATTTCTAGAAAAATAAAAATTACAGAGCCACAAACTAAAAAATCCTGAACCAAAAAAGTGGTGGCTTAGGCTTTATCAATAGCTCTATGCAAAGCTTGGCAGTTGCAGAGCAGCAAAAGGAGGAAATCCAAGGGGCAGAGACAAGGAAGAGCTTTTCAGGAGGCAGCTGGAAGGGATGGAGAGGGGGCTTTAGGGCAGTTAGCAGCAGCTTTGTGGCGCTCACTGAGGTGCCGGCTCCATGCGTACTCACCTCCTCTGGGCAGCCTCTGCACTGCCAGGCACATTTAGGAAAAACAACAAGATGTTCCGTGAGCAGCGACTGGCACCTTGCTTCCTGTGAGCTTCTCCAGCCCGCACTCCCACCCCCCAGCCCAGCAGGGATCCCTGCTCCCACCCCTGCTGGCCAGGGGAAACAGGGCCTGCCTCAGCCTTGGGGCCACCTTCTCCTGGACCCGGGCTCCCCTCACTCAACAGGGACATTTCACAGCCCACAACAAGAGGTTAAAAAACCTCCAAAGACAATTCAGTTTCTGCCAAGTTCTGTGACATCTGGTTGAAAATGGCCAGCAGATGCCAAATTATTGAGGAAGGGTGAGAGAAGGTCAGACATATAGAGAGCATGATTATATATGAGTGATGTTCTCAGCCTGGTGCGTTCTCCCCTTCTAAATTATAAACAAAAGCAGGAATAAAGCCAGCATGGAGGGGCCTGGCTCTCACTCATTTTCATGAGAAACTGGGCAGTGATCTTTTAGAATACCATGTCTAGCCTCATCTGAAAGAAGTCTGGAGGATTCAATCCACAATATTTATTATTTTGAAAACTGAGAACCTCATCCAATTTACATTTATAAATTTCCATGCAAAAGCCAACACCCTCTAGAACAAGAAAGATGACCTGTTTTGAGGAACTAAACAAGATGAGGGCTGTAGTATATTGCCAGAACTATGGTGGAAGTAATGCCAACTCCAGCACACCCTGTATGTTAAATACTGAGTTTGAATACATATTAGGAAATTAATGTGTAGCCAAAATTGTAAGCAGATCTGAAGACCAGTACATCTACAGCCTAAATATCACAACACCAGTTTTAATACATGTATACTTCCACAGTCAGTGCTCCCTTAATATATTTTAACATAAAAGTGAGGGCACTATGGCAAACAGATAACTGAAAATAATGATATGGGAAAACCAGCCATAAGTTAAGGCTGTATAGATAACCTAAAAACTTACAGCTAAAGGTGGTAATTCACCAAATGAGAAATACCTGCTTAAAAAAAATACTTCAATATTCAAACCTGTGCAAAATATTCCATTAAGGAACTTAGAAGCTATTGCTGAGAAGTGAAAAAGCAATATTTTCCATTGGTACTGACACTGCTGCAAACTGACCAAAATTAAATGCAAACATGAGAAAACCATCAAGTCTGTTAAAGGCCATTTAGAGCATGAAGCTGCATATCCTGCTACTGTGCTTTTTCCACAACCGGCAGCTAAATCATCCAGGATGCTCAAAGGCCAAAGAAATGTTGGCCAAATGGTTTGTTTAGGTTTCCAATGTGCTTGGTGATCAAACCCATTACCATTTAGTTATGTCATGGTAAAAGTTGCATGTTTATTAAACTTTATTATTATTATTCCCTTCTTTAAAACTTCAAATGCACCAGGAACTCAATGAAATTCCCTCCAGACATCCATCTGTAGCCACACAGCTTCAGTGTTAGTCTGGGTTTCTTTGATCTGCCTGTGTCCTCTTGAACCTCACATACAGAAATGATGGAGCCTTTTCCACTGTGTTGTAATAACAAATGTTTTACATTCAAGTTTCAGCAGAGCAGTCAAGCAGCCTTTCTAAACCTGAGAGGTGGAATCAGGTTTCTTACACACACCTCCCTGTGCAGCTGGAGACAGAGTGGTGCCACTGGGGACTCAGGTGCTGCTGCAGCCTTGCCCACTGCTACACAAAAAACATCTCTGCTTTTCCTTTGCAGCCAAGACAAACCATGTGGTTTTGTTGGTCTGATCTACCCTGAACAAAACCAGAGAAGGGAGCTGCAAACATATTTTCCTTTTGCCCACTTCATGCCCCCAGGCTGTGCTGTTGGACAGGTGACATGGGTACGGCACGGGATCTGCACTCTGGGAATTCAGCAGCGAACAACTCATGTTTCTCCATTGGCACAATATAAAAACCTAACAGAAATCCTTCTTTTACAGGCTCAGGGGTTCATCTTTCCTCCTGTCTGGTAGAAGCTGAAGCACCAGTTTAAGCACTTGGTTCTGCTGCAGCTCCTGAATGAGCAGGGTGTAACCATGCACAGACATCCTGTCAGCTACTGCAGAGGCCTGGAGCCCTGTGCCAACACTGTGATGGGCTGTGCCTGCAGAAATGCAGAAAGGTATGGCAAAAACAGAGGGTTTGGTGTTTTTTTCTGAAGCAGGAAGAGTTTGTTGATAGACTGGTGATTGTCACTGCTTGGCTCTACTGCCAGTTATGAATTACATATTGTAGCTGCCCTCAAAGCATAGCTTTATCTTCCTCCCCTTCTTCCCAGTCTGCTGCAGACTGTGGGATTACAAAAAACTGCAGTTGGTCTCTCTCCTTCCTCAGCCCCAGCAACAAGGGCCCTGGGCCCCCTTGGATGAGCAACAGCCACAAACAAGCTGCAGAACCAGCAACAGCATTTTTGTCCCTTTTAAACCCCAAAAAGAACACTGCCAGTGTCTTAAATGGATTCCCACACGTATGAAGGAAATGACCCTTCACAGCTAATCTGATAAAGAAACAAAAGTACTTCCATTTCACACACTCCATCAGTAACTATAAAAAGCTTTTATCTGTGTTGCTCATTTAGCTCCATATCCATAAGGAACACACACCCTAACACTAGCTGTAACATACATCAGTAGCAGAATGTTAAGAGATGACAAAAGAGTCTAAGTAAAAGTGAATGGCATATTTATTGCCTTAAAGACTCTTTAAAAACTTAGTTTGTAGGCAGAAATTATTTTGGCTTCTTTCAGACAAACACATTAGTTTACATCTCTGTAGAACTGTCATTCTACTACAGAGCAAGCAGGGAGTGCTTGTTTTTAGCTTTCTACCAGAAGCAGTATAAATTCAGAGCCTGACTCTGCTAGCCAGGAACAACATTCAGCAACCCAGATATCCAGTGGTAATTACCATGTAGTGGTAATCCCCAATTTGTCTACGTTAAGATGTACTATTCTCTCTCTTGTATCTCCAGAGGGCATTTCCAAGACACTCCCACTGCTAACAGCAGCTTTACAGAATGATTTATTTTCAGAGTCACATACAAATAGTGCAGCTGATCAAACACACATACTGATCAAAATGCAAGAATGTTTTAAAATATGTTTTTATGGGTACAGCAAACTTATCCCTTATTATTACCCTCATTTAAGTCTTTTGTTGAACTTATGTCTTTGCCTGGTTTAAATAATTTGAATGGACCCTGGTTTTCCTTTACTTTTGGTGCTCCATTCAGAATTCCTGTCATACTTGTGGTAAAAGTGATTTACCACCGATGTTAGTGTCACACTGACAGAGCCAGCAGCATTTCCAACTATCAACTTACAAGGTATTTACTGTAACCTCTTTAGCCTTGAAGAACTTTAGATTTTATAAATAAAGATTTTGTGTTTGCCTAAGTTAAAAGGGAAGAAATCTTAACAGCACTAACAAGGGCCAGGATGACAAGTACACCCTGTACAGACTTAAAATGTGAGGCGTGACAAGCAGTTAAAAAAAAACAAGTGAAAAATAGCAAAGTCATGGATGCTGGAGGTTTTAGTGCAGTGCAAATTGTTCTCATTCTGTTCATTACCACACTATGAGAAAGCAATCTCTGTGAGAGCTGTCACCTCACAATTGTACTTGCACTCAGTACATTTTACAGACAAAATACCTCAATAGTTATGTAAATAACCCCTCCATCATTATCATCAGTGATTTATAAGAAATCATCATGTATTTTAAGCTAAGTAGTTCTGGAACTACACAGGAATGCAGGAGGTGCTGGTATCACATGTACTAATTTCTTTTTGTGTCCTTACCACTAGATTTCCTATGGTGTTACCAGACCAACCAAGGCTGGTTCTAAGCCAAAATTAACAACCCTAATTTTGATTGTCATGAAAATCTGGACTGAAGAAAGCCCAGCATGTCTGCCACCCTGTCTGCAAAAAACAACATTTTTTGCTTTAGGCCTCCAATTCATACAACTGTAACTTTGCACAGACAGGGAACAGCAAACACTGCGTGTCCTGTGACCACAGCCACAACTCCCAACCCCAATTCACTTTCAAAATGTCCCAATTCAAGTAGGTAAAGTCGAGTGTTGACACTTAAAGCTGTTTTCTATTTACAAATAGCCCCCTGCCGCAAGTATAGAGAAATAAAGAGAAATCCTGTCTAAAGAAAGAGAACACAGGTATGCAGTATTTATTTGTGAGTGAGCTACCCATGAAAACCAGATTACAAGGCAGAGTTTTCAGCAGCTCTAATCATTTGGTCATGTTCTGCAAAACTGACAAAATTTGGCAGAACTTGGTAGAAAGTGACAGAGGTAAGTTCTGGTCCATACAATGGACAAGTTGTAATGTTCCATGCTTCTGAGACTTGGAACTACTTGCAAACACACCACATACAATCCATAAAGTATCAACTCCAGCAAGGATAATGTGAAGCTGAATTGAGATCAGGTAAATGATCAGATGATTACAGATAACTGCAATTGTAGAACTAGTTCCCAATACATTCCTCAAAAAAGGTTTAATTGTCCCTCCAGGTGCTTCTGGCCATAACTTATTACTTTTTTGGGATCCAGTATGGCAAAAATGAGTAGCAGACTCAGCTGCCATTTAGTTTTTAATTTAAGAGGCAATGGAGCTCTTAAACTATTCCTTTGAGAACATCTAAATTAAATTTCATCAAAAAGCCTATCGTGCCATTTGTCTGACAAGGAGATCTCATTTTCAAGTTTAGAATCTTTAAGGGCATCAAATTCCTATGCTTCAGGAGCAATTTTGCAATGCAAAATAATAGTCTATTGAGGACTGGCATTCCTGGTGGATTCCCAGAGTTGCTTCCATACTGTAAAGGAATGGACATTTGCTCACCTTACAAGACAAAATTAACATTAAACAACTGTACCAATCATTTCATTGTTGTCACATACAAATGCTCAATGTTAACTACAGGTGTAAATGCAACATTTTATTAAATTGCAGCAACACAATAATTCAATTTGCATTTTAAAAAAAATTCTAGAATAAACAAAGATACTACATAGATTTTTTCCAGATAAACATCCTTTGATAGAAAAGTTACTCTTGTTACCTGCAATGCTGTACAAGCACTGTGATGCTCCTACTGCTCAAAGAACACTGCCAGTTTTATCTTTTCTGCTTTGACCTTGTCTTTCTTCAACACTATGGTCTAAATTTCTAGAAGATCACTTTATTGAGTAATTCCCAACCAATTTTCTCACTGGCAATCTATCAAGGCATTTCATACAACAGCCACACCAGTGTGTGGGGTTTTCCTTTCACACTGAGATTTGAAGACTGTAGTGTGGCTCTATCACAATCCACACCGTCTACTTCCTGACCTGTAACTACATTAACATGAAGCCTGCTAAGTGCCCAGTGCAAGAAGGAGTGAATTTGATGAGCCCAGGGAGATAAGTCAGTAATGAATTAGTTTGTTTTAGCTCTTCCTCTACAGAGGGCTGGTTGGTTAGACAATTATGTGCCCTAAACATCAGCAATCTCCCAGGAATAACTTCTCTGCCCTCTGGCCAGGCCTCTCCAAAGGATCAGGTGTCTTTACAGAATTGGAGGTATTCTGTAGGAAGGATCAATCCCATCCCCTTTCTGATCTGCTCTGCAATAAGATCAACTCATGTCCTCTGTAGACAGTAACAAATATATGCAAATACCATATGCATATATATAATAACAACACTTGGGCACTATTAAATGGCATCTTGCAGGTCATTATGAAACAACTTCAAACCCTTGATGCAAATGAAGTCACGAGCATCACGGTGGAGCTCGCGGTAACGCCAGTGAAGAGCAGCAGTGAGAAGGTGCCGTGTACGTACCACAGTGCTCCCATTGTGCATGTTGTGTGTGTCCTTGTGGGCGTGGGCACAGAAATCGATGCACGCCGTGACACCCGAGAAGGGCCGACCGTCCTTGGAGCCCAGCCGGCAGTCGGGGCCCATGTGCTCGTTTTCCACCTGAAAGGAAAACAAACTAAAGACACTCGGCGCTGAAAGCGTGGCTTTGCAACCCCACGGGCCACCAGCAGCTCTGGGACAGAATCAAGGCAGCCAGGCAGACTCAGTGACTGCTGTTTTCCAACGAAACGTGTAACATTCGTGGCTGGATTGCAATAAGATAATCAGGTCACCCACAATCAAAATGTCTTGGATAGTAAAGCCATTTTATTTTATTAACAGTATTATCTCTAAGCATTTTTCACATTAAAAATACAGTGCTACTTAAGCACCAGCTGAAGTAAAGAGGTGCAGTGTAAGGAAAGGTGCCAAATGCACTGGGATTCACAGCTGCCATGAGGCTGCAGCTCTGGGGCTGCTTCATGGACTGGCACTGCACCACTGCTCAGAGCTGGATGTCTCACACCCACCTGGTTCTGGAAAGCTTCTGGAGCAAGTTTCTTATAAACCGGAGCCACATCAGTCGCTAACATTTGCAAATTATTTTCAAGAAGTTCTTCCTGCAGGGAAAGGCAACATTTGGTGCTGCAGCTTGCTTTAAAAGAATCTCAGCTTCTACCTCCTATTTTATTAAATTGACTTCTGTTCTGCTGCCCCACTGACCATAAACATCTACTTTTGCATGACTAAACCACCAAAGCTGATAAACAGGAATCAGCCAAACAACAGAGGGTACCTGCTAGGTCAGGAACCCAGCACACAGGAACTAATTTCTGCACTGTTTTCCATAGGCAGTCAAGGAGTGAGGTATGTTGTAAATAGAAAGACAGAAGTAACATCCAGAGGAGAAAAATCATACCCCAAGCTGAGTGGGGGCAGAAGCCCAGGTGTTCTGTTAGTGTTTTGCTTATGGGGCCTTAGCCTATGCTGACACACCATGAGAGAAACTCCTAATAGCATTTAACTTCAGCTCTTAGGTGTTCTCTCAGCTATTATTCTCATCCTGCAGCAGAACTTCTAACAGGAACATTTGTTAACTATTTTTGGAGAGACAAAAATCAGGACTTAATGGAAATAACTACTAGATTCAGAAATAATATTCCCTTCCTTAGGCTAAGCCATATAAATACAAGAATTAGCTAAGTGGGCCTCTATGGCAGTGCCATATTTAAGCTCTTATTTGTAGAAACAATCATCCTAATTTACTTCTTCAGGAAAATCACCAGCTAATTGGGAAAGCAGAGGGCAGTGACAGACTCCCTAATTTCTTTTCCTCCAAGGACCAGGCTTTGAGATACAACTGCAGCTTCAGTTTCTCACAGTGTATAGTGGCAAAAAATAACAGCTTGCTTCATTTTGTTTAAAAAAAACCCAATTATCACCACACACTAAACACCAGCATACATAAACACCAGGAGGGCTCACTTTTTTCAATGGGATGTTACATTGCAAAAATACTATTGTATTTTTAACTCATACTAAACCCAGTTTTATCAGATATAAATGGCTACCACAAAAGGTTTTCTAAACCACATTAAAGGTACTGTATCCTTAATTATCCATCTTAGGAACAATTCTTTCCTCAGTATACTACCCCCTTAACCTCATCTCACTCAGCATCAGAAACCTACAGAGAAAATGCACGCACAGAATGCTCCATGCATGACATTATACAGGGGGAGAACCTAAATACACAGGAGTGGCAAAGGACAGCTAAGGAATGGGATTCCTAAAATGAAAGAATGCCCCATAAATACATTTCCCTAGAAACTACAAGTTTATCAAACCAATTCCCTCTTGAGACAAGCAGAGCTGGGTTTGGCCTGCAGTGCCTCAGGCAGGTGTTCAGTGAGGAGGGCAAAGAGCAGTGTTTGCTCTGCTGTGCTGAGCTGAAGCTCCACCTCGGGCCCTACCAAGGTTTGTGGATACCCACAGTGTGATGGACTCCCCACAGCCCACAGGAGACTGAGGGCTTGCACTCGTGTGCATGAGAAATGTTTCATGAGCTTTTTTAGGACATAAATCAGGAGCTGGGAGGAATATTTACCTGCAGCAAATCAAGTGACATCCATCAAGAACAAAGGGATGTTTCACACTGTGTGTACATAGATTACTGGCAGTGTGACCCCAACAGAGACCCTGGTGCCCAAGAGTGCCTCAAACACGGCAGCTGGGAAAGGTGTGGTGCTTTTACCTGGAGCTCCACAGGGAAGTGGGGTTACAGACACCAACAGTCAGAACAAAAGGCACTTGGGAGTCACCCCGAGAAGTCTCTGTTCACCAGGCACTGGTCACCAGCTTACAACACTTTGTTCCTTCTTCAGGAAGGTATTTTCAATGTAAAGTAACTAATGTGGTTGGGTATTTATTTTTCAGAGGTTCGTTATTTCACATAATCCATCGTTGTTCTCTGTGCTGCCTCATCTTTATGGCATCACTAACACGCAGTAAGCAGCAATTGTGGTATCATTTCACTGCATTGCATTTTAGCATATTCATTCCTTCAAAACTATTTTGAAAACATGCTGTCCACAGGAAAAAACAGTTTTCTCTTGGTGACAGGGGAGCCCAGGCTGTCAGCTGGTCCTACTGCAGTGGGAAAGCAGTGCAACCCCAAGGTACAACATCTTCTGTGCCAAGGCAAAAGGTCTGAAACCCTGAGCTACAGACTTGGCCCTTAGAAAAAGGCATTACTTACAAAGAATTAATATTTCACAGAGTTACACAGTGAGCTAAATATGCATGCAGAAGAACATTAATAATAATTCTATGTTATGCAAATGCATAGTAATTGTTCCACTGAATGAAATCTCAGTATCATTTATTCTAAATACTACAGTTACAAAAATCTTGTTGGGTGTGAGTCTGTGGTAAGTTACACATACATGTGGCACAGAGAAAGGGTGGAGAATGTCTAGTTCTGAAAATCATCAGAAAAGGCATTTTGAGAAAAAAAGATAAATAAATCTTACTTGTTTAGGGTCATCAGTGAGAAGCCTAAATTTCCTGGGGTTTTTGCTCCTGGCAAACTTACAGCCATTGAAATACATACTCCATGAACAGCCAAATGAGAATGATGCTCCACAAGTTTCTGGGTCAAGTCCTTGACATGCACAAGTACGACTACAAAAGGAAATAAAGACACATCAGGTCAGCTGGCAACACAGCTCTTGGGTTTAGGAGTTTTTTAGGTCAGTGCTATTTTGCTATTTCTTTTCTAATACAGAGCATAACAAAGGAATTTGTGAAATTCATGGCTTAATCAGGTACTTTCTATTAAGAAAATACTCAGGTGTAGAGGGCTGACTTTTCTCCACAAAGACAGTCTCAACTTCCCCAACACCCATTTTGGGGACAGAAATACAAACACTCAGTTATAGTTATATAAATACACCCATGTATCCCTTATGACTTCTCCAGGTGGGTAACATCTTCAACCAAGAAAACAGCCCTGCTACTTAAGGTTACCCCAAATCCAACAGTTCTTGTGCAGCAAAACCATTAACTCCAAACTGATTTGACTTTCTGAGTAGACCCTTTAAGAACACAAGCATTAGATTCAGGTCCCCAAACAGCTCTCAGAGTCTGTTAAATGTGGGCTACACAGAAATCAGCACACAGGCAGCACTGCAGCAATATATTCTCTAATCAATTAAACTAAGTTCCTCTCGGAGGCCCAGAGAGGAAGATCCTAGTTTTGAGTGTTCAACCTCACGTCTACTTCACAAAGTCACAAAGTATGGCACACCCAACTCCCACTGAGAGCCTCTCCTCTAGGAAAAGCCAGGAGGGAGGTGTGACACAAATGACAGCGGTGCTTTGGAGCTGTAGATGTAGGAGCTGAACTCCTGAATGGCCAAGAACCCTCCAGGCTCCCAGGGCAGGGACTCACTCTTCGTTGAGGGCGCAGCGCCGGCTGGTGGGACAGCCGTACTTGCGCAGGCTCTGTGTCAGCTCCTTGTAGAGCGTGTCCGCCAGGAGGTGCGGGATCCCCTCCCAGGCCAGGATCAGGATCACGATCACAGCCGTCTGGCAGTGGTGCCCCGCGCGCTGACGGACCAAGCACAGCAACTTCTCCTCATCGCTACTTCTTCGGATCACCTGCAAGAATCATTTGGATTATTCTTGGCTAAGCACGGGCATCACCTCGTGAGCTGCTCTTCTCTGGACACAGAAGGCCTGGAAAAGCAAGAAATGCTGCCCAGAATGTCCAGTACAAGCAGGACTGGGACAGCATCACTGGGACAGCATCACTCAGTCTCTGGTGTAGAACACAATTTTGTGTTGCTCTTTTCCCTGCAGTAGAAATAGCAGCACATTTTACAGGAGGAGAAATATTTTACGTGTTGTACACAAGCAATAAAGAAGATGAATTACAAGGAAAACAACCTCTAGAAGGACAACAGATCCCCTGAGAACCCAAAATTGCCTTGAAAATATGGCAGAAAGCGTAGTGCCAAACACTCCAGAAGGCAGGTATGTGAAAACACATTCCAAAGGCACACACACAGTGCTAGGGCAGCCACCAGCGTTACAGATCAGTATCTAACATGGTTCCCACCTTGCAAAGAAAAATCAGAAGAAAACGATGAAACAGACTGTGCTCTTAGTGAGGGAAGGAATAGGATTTTTCAGAACACATCCCTAGACTACCTGTATTAAAGTTCTTAGAGTGCTGAAGCTTTTACTAACCTGTATGATACACACAGCAACCTTATTCCTCACACACAGACTAACCAGTATGGAAGAGTACAGTACACCACTGAAAAAAAATGGGAAAAAATTATAGTCCTACTCCCACAAATTTAGGTTTTTTGCCACAATCTGAAACGGAGTTGCATTTAAGATCACAAAAATGCATTAAAGCATAGGTAATACTAGCACACAGTTGTGGAAAACAGGTTTATTTATTCATCCAATGTGTTTTAGCCAGCACAAAGCCTCCAGCAAAGGTTTCAGCTTTCCAGTGTGAAGCTCCAAACACCACAGGCCTGGTGCTCTGTGAGGCAGTAGAGGCTCAATGCTCCTCAGGCCTGTGATACAGGCTGGGGACCCGTGTGGCTCTTGCAGTGAGTGCCCAAACCCTGCGCTCCTCTCTGCCAGCTCTGCTGCAATCCACCTGCTGCAGGCACAGAGCTGCTCAGCCCACCCTGCACCCAGAGCTCCCACAAAAGCAGGAAGGCAACAGTTCACCTTCCCTTTCAGTACCTCCAAATAGCTGAGCTGTCAGGCAGATTCCTTATTGGACTGATGTCAAATGTGCTTTGCTGCAAGATGTGCACCTGTCACTCATACATGACCCCCTAGCCTGACCACCTCGGAATATCTGAAGTCATTTGGACTCTGTAAAAGCAGGGACCAAAGCCCACTTGCAATTCATCTGCAAATGAAAATGTTTGCAACAGATGAACAGTTGGAGAGAACAACTGTGCAGGCTGAGCAGGAAGACCCAAGCTTAAAGTTTATTTGTGTCAAGAGATAAAGTATGGCCCTTCTAAAGTTAATCACATACTCTAAAAATCAGCCTTAAGCTTAATGAGAATATGAGTAAATGCCTCTGATGGACCATTCCTCAAAAGGAGTCTTGGTTGTGACTCCCCAACAGTTCAGTATGTTTTGTAAAGAAAGAAAAAGAATCCAACTCATTTACATTTAGGTGAGGTTTACAGAAATCTGTTATGGTTGATAAACAATACAGGTTACTCATGTCAATGTGAGTTTTACATTCCTGAGGCAGCACAGTTCCTTCATGCCAGAACAACTTAATTTTGTTACTCAGTGTGAAATGATGCTTTTACTTTTCTTTATTTATTTGGGTTTTTTTACATTTATTTCTAGGTGTAACTTCAATAGCACAGTCTGGTACTGTGTAACATCAGGCTGCCTCTTTTAAGTTCTCTTACAGCTTTAAATTAGAAACAGAGTCCAGGAAAAATGACAAGTGAACACAAAGAAAATTTATTATTTCCTTTAAACCAAGACCACACTTCCCTGGAGTTCAGTATAGCTGGAATTTGCTTCATTATGTATATAGCAGAGAATCCAATACACTTATTGCACCCCAAAACATTTTAGAGTGCATCACCTTTGAGGCCACAAAGGCAGGGAAGGGATTTAGGAGTTGTGTGAATTTTGTTTCTGCCTGTCAGATTACACCATGTGCTCACCCTGTCCTGGAGATCAGGCACTTCTCCCACCTGGTGCAGGCTCACAAGAGCCCACTCTGCACCAGAGCAGACCCATGGCCAGGGGCAGCACAGCCACAGCTACTTTCCCACAGGAACTGAGGATTCTCCCCACATTATATTCCTGACATTCTCACAGAAGTGATAAACTGAGTCTCTCTCGTGTAATAATAAGAAATCCTCAGCAGTGCCACACTTGATGTACAGAAAAGCAGTTTTGAGCAGGACCAAACTCTCGAGTGTTTCCTCAGACTGGGAACAATGCAGCGATCAGCTGGCAAACCTTGTGTCCAAAGGTTTTTGGTATTACTCATGATTTCTGTGATGTAGTTAGCAACTGTGATAAAGTAGTACTTCAGTTTGCTTAATTTTCGTCCCTAATGCATTTAAAAGGCATGAGAAAGTAATCATTTGTTAAGTGGGGGAACTGAAAAGCTCGGTTTTTAAAATGAGAAAATAAAAATCTTTCTCCTGCAATTGCTTTTCCACACAAGCTAACCATGACTGACTGTCTGACTCACACTAAAAAAAATAACATAATCAACAAAACAGACTTGTAACAAGTTTGTGAAGCATTATGTAACACTTAAATACAACAAGCAATAGCACCACCCTGAAGTTGCCCCAAGGAAGGTTTAGGTTGGATATTAGAACAATTTATTCAGAGAAGGGACTGTCAAGCCTTGGCACAGGCTGCCCAGGGCAGTGGGGGAGTTCCCATCCCTGGGGGAATTTAAAAGACACACAGAAGTGGTGTTTAGGGATGTGGTGTAGTGCTTGTTGGCAGCGCTGGGTTAATGATGGAACTCAACGATCCTAGAGGGCTTTTCCAGCATAAATGATCCTGTGATGCCATGGTCAGCTTCTTGGAATTATGCAGGGCCAGATCAGCCCTGAGCTCATTTCAGCAAGCGCTCGATGTCACCAGTGCTAAGCATCCACCAAGACTCCCACATTAACAATGAATAATCTGTTTCAGCTGCAACACAGAACCTCTGGGAAGAACAAAACCTAACAAACTTCTGCACAAAGCTCAACTGATCCCTGCTGGCCCCGCTCTGCACTCAGTAACGGGGCATGAAGTGACAGGATAGCCACTCCCTCACCTGGGTGCCAACATGACCATGGCTGGGACAAAAAGGAAACACTGACATGGGGCACAGCCCCCTCCACACATTCCACACAATTCCCCTTGGAGCACTCCCATGCTGGACACACAGTACTATGAGTACCATCCTTGCAGGTGCTAATTTGGGCAGGATGCTCAGTTATTTGGACCATCCCTTTGGTGCTGTAGCTGTGCACCCACCACTACCAGGTTCTGCATTCCTACAGCTATCCAGGTGTCCTTGTTGAAGTGTACATCCAGAGGAAGGCAGCATTCATTTTATCAGCTAGCCCAGATAGTCTCAAACACCAGAACTTGAGCATATGAGCAAGCCTTCAAGGTGAACCACAACCAACTCAGACACAAACACAATCAACAGATCTTAAGGCAACATACCACAGCTACACCTGTTTCTATAGCCACAAAGGTGTAGGCTTACCCAATTTTCTTACCAGAAAGCATGAGCCAAAACTGCAGCGTGCTTATTGAAGAGGTGCCTTATGTAGCTGGACCAGAATTTGGTCCAGCAACTCAGCAACAAGTTAGGGATAAACAAGAGAAGTTTTTTCATGCCTTTATATAAAACAGTAGCGAAGAGACAGGGATTCTAAAAACTGAAGAGTACAAGAACAAGGTCAGGGCAGCAAACTGTCCTGTTCAGCCTTATCCTGATCCTGAGGTTGATTAACAGCAGCTGCCTATGGATGAGCAGCAAAAAAGACACTGGGATGTGGAGCTGGTTCTCAGTGAAGCCAGGCACCTTCCAGCCACCCAGCAGCAGCTCATGGGATGTGTTCTCTCCCAGCTTTTCAAGGATTTGCCTTTTCTGCATTTCTCCACTCATTTTTAAATCTGTGCAGCAATACATCACCCACTACATTACCAGGACAGTTTAATTACAGATTATGTGAAAGAAAAAAATCATTGCCCTTCCTTCCAGCTCACTCCCTGCCAGTGCCCTCTGGTTTTGGTCCAGGATGAGACTGGGTAAGACATGGCTGTTGAGCTCTCCATGCCATTGGAGACTTGAGACAGCCCTGCTTTGTTCTCCCCTTCCCTCCCTGCCAGGCTGGCCAGTTTGCACCTGCCCTTCCCAGTTCTGCTCTGCTTTCTGGAGAGGGAGGACCAGACCCAGCCAGGCTGAGGTGCAACAGATTTCTCACAGAGCCAGAACTATTCCACTATTTTGTTGTTCCTCCCCAATAATTCTCACTGGTTTCTTTTGCTGTTCCCATCACAGCTGAACAAGCTGGTGTCTAATGAACCATTATCTTGAGCACCAACAGCCCAGTGTCCATCACTGTGTAAATGAAACCACAACACTGCTTTTTGTGGGACTTTTGTATTTATCAAGTCAGTTTTAGCTATTACTTTAATGGCCATTTTTTCTGATTGCAAGTCTTTCCTGCTCTTCATGATGTCCCTCCTCTTCATTATCCTAAACTTTTTATCAACAGCAGTTTGGCTCCTGTCTCCCTCATTTTTCAAACAATTTCTAAATGGTTTGCAGTGAACAACATCAGTAGAGTTACACTATCAATAAAACCTGCTTCAGCTGTCCAAATGCTCAAGTTCTACTTCCTTGGCAGGAGCTCTAGAACAAGGAATAAGTCCACTGTGAGTAAAAATGTCCCGAGACATAAGCCAGTCTATCTAAATTAGCACGTACACGAGTTATGAAAGTAGCTACGAGTCAGCCTGCAGAAGCTCAGTGCACCAGATGCTGAATTACCACATGGATGAGAAATTACTTTCCAATTACCAGAAGAGCCGTGTTACCTTTAACATGATAGAGACCAGACACTGCTAGCAAAGAGCACAAAATTGTAACTGTGTTAAATACACTCCTGTAAATTACTGGATAAACTTCCCTACCCACCACCAACAAAACCAACAAAAAGGTCCTTTTTAGGTTTTTTCCACTTCCATGTGGTTCCACTGCAGTATTCCCTCCAGCCCATTCTGAATTTCTTCAGTAAAATAAACTTTGCTTTGCAGAGTATAAGTAATTGATTTCAAAGTGAGAACACATTTAACTGTTCCCTGTAATTTCCTGAAATAGGAAACTAACTTACAGCACTGTGGCTCCACGTTTTCTAACCTGCAGATTTTGCCTCTGTACAGAGTCTGTGTATAGAGATCCCTCAACGCAGGACAAGACTCTGCTAAGTTACAATTCCTTAATAATCCACCAGTGCAAGGTGCTGTCCATAGCTGCTGCTGTTCTGGCAGCTGGTGCTGTGACAGACAGCAGGACAAATGGCCCAGCCTGTCACAGGAGTCTGCCCTCCTTTTTTCTAATTGCCCCTTAAACACACACTAAATCACATTGAACTCTTTTCTTACTGTTACATCCTTTTATTCTCAGCATGTCTATGAGATACCAAAATGGAAGTAAGTTCCACTGTGCTGAATTTTCTCAGTGCTAGCAGACTACATCAAAGGAGTTAGCTCTGAACAGCTGCTGTCAATCCAATCCTGTAAAGCTCTTTAGCCATTTCTGCAGGACTATCACTGCTGTGCAGTATCTGCAGTGATCTGCAAACACTTCTTGTGCAGTTGCTTCTGGCACCGGTGCTGCAGTGGTGCCAGATGAGCAGATAGCAGCACATACAGGGTAAGCAATTCTTCTGCAGTCACACCACCAGCACTGCAGAAGTGAGGACAAAATCCACATCTGAGCTGCCAGTGCCCTTCCCCTCCTCACTCCCTCAAACTTCCCCTTCTGCCAGACTGTAGCTATGGAAAGCTGCACTTGCTTTGGTAGGGATTGTTCAGAGGTCACTTTGCTTTAAATAAAGTAGTGATAATACCAAAATTCTTGGTTGTTAATAATACTTAACCTTGTTTACCTTAACACAGCTTTTCTCCTTCATTTTTACTTTATTACTTTTACTTAACGAACAGCTTTACTTTGGATGATATTACAAACATTTCTGTCCAAAATAAACTCCTCTAATTCTGTATTTAGCCAACAGTGAAAACAGTGCCTGCACAGCTCCACACACCATCATGAGGTACAACACTAAAGAGAGGGATGCTCTAGGAAAACACTATCGAAAAAATGAACGAAACCCCCACCAACCACCCTCTCTATCTGCTAAAAATAATCTCCTTGAAGACTTCTCCTATGGAGAGCATCACTTCATCATAAAGACAGTTCAAGAAATGAAATAAAAGCACAAAGTACAGTAGGCTGCTTAAAGCAGAATGGAACTGCACATCCTACTTCCACCTGTGTCTAGGAGACAGTCAGTCCTCCAGCAGAATTTAAAGTCTTTTTCAAATCTATTTTAAAAACTCCCCACTCATGTTCCAAATGACATGACAGCTTCACAGTCCCCAGGACTGCAGCAGAACTTCTGAACCCTGAGCAGAAAATAACCATCAGAGCCACTTCCCTTTAATGGATTACACATCTCTTCTAATACTAACAGTAACAGAGAGAGAGAGACAAGGCAGGAGTAACTTCTCCATTTCCTCACTTTCTCAATTCCCACTTTCAATGACTTTCTCAACTCAAACCAAACTAGCAAACTGAAAAAAAATCTGCTCTGCATCTACAGAACACATTTACTGTTATTAATGCTTACTCAGCACTTCACAAATTATAGTTTCTGGCATTTAGTTACAAATTCCTATCGGTTCAGTGATCTAGGAAATCTTGATTATAACCATGGGCTAAGCATTGCTCTAAAATCATTATTTTTAGTGGCTAATATCAGGTTTGTGTTTGTACAGGGGTGTAAGGAGGACTTTTATCTGCTTTTATTCCACCCCTATTTTTTTATTATTATTTATACAGCCTACTAATAAACAGCCAAAATAAAGAAAACAAAGATCTGTCAAGTTATAAATAAAAAACTCATAAAAGGCAAACAGAAAACAGTACACAAGTGGAAGAGGCTAAGAAACAACTTCCAAAAGGCATAAAAGCACCATAACACTGTATTTTCAAAGAAATTAGGGCTACCATCAGGATAACAGAATCTAAAAGGACAACAGATCATCCAACTGTTAATAAAAACACAAAAATCAAACCAAACAAACAAACAAACAAAAAAATCAGAAAAAAAAGGCATTCAGAGAAGATAAGACTTAGAAGTTCACAAACAAGAAGTTGGGAAAGATTCCCATGTCAGAAAAGCTTCACAGAGGACACTCAATTTCTTTTCTGAAGTTAAAGCCCTGACAAAAATGGTTAGAGGACAATTGTAAAAAACAAACACAAAATCCAAACCCTCATGTCCTGCCCCCAAAGAGCAGGACTTTGCCAAGTTCAGCTAATACCCAGAAAAGAAAGTTAAGGATGAAACAACTGCAGTATTAAATGTGATGTGCATTGTCTTGATTTTTAATACATTATTACCAGAGGCCCTGAAGGCTCCCAGCAGGACCCAGCTCTGTGGAAAGCCCCTGGAGGAAATGCTGTGATGGCATCAGCCTGGTGTCAGTGTGGGCAAGGCAGGGATCACCCAGCAAAGCTGATACACAGCGAGAGCTCAGACTTCTCAAATCACAGCTCAGCATTTCTGTGGGTCTGTTTTTGGATAGAGATGGATTCTGAGTTAGGCATTACCATGCAGGAATGAGAATTTGGCCTAAGGAAATGCCAAATCACTGCTCTGCATCGGTGAAAAAGCAAAAACAACTGCAAGGAATTACTGGGAATGGAGCAGAGGGCTGAAATCATTATTGCCAGCATTTTAACTTCCAGCATGAGGGAACAGGAAGGAAAGGGAGAAGATGACACTCATGAAAGGCAACTGAACACAAAAACGCTGCCTCCAGCTCAGGGAAGCACAAAGCTGTGAATTACTACAAACCAAGTGAGCCTCCTGGGAGGCAACTCCTTCTCTTCCACCTTTGTGCCATTGATCAGGCACAGAGACACAACACTGGCAAAAGGAACCTCAGCCTGACCTGGAAGGTTTTGTCATTTCTTCTCCCTTGGTTTTTTTCCCAGAGCTGTAGCCTTAAAAATTGCATTGCAACTCCAAACGAAGGCAAGAGACAGCAATGATACCTTAGGTGATCCAAGTCAACATCTACTGAAACCAGGAGAAGAAACCCACAGGAAATGGATTTAATCCAAAACCAGCAAGACCCAAATCTCAACCCCTTCTGGGATCAGCACTGATGTGCCATTGGCTTCAGTGCTGCAGGATGATGCCTACAGTGAGCTACTGATGAACAACTCACAAACTCATCAACCCTTTCACACAAATTGAGCTAATTGTAATTGACCATCACCCAGAGCAGGAGAAAACCAAACCACAACACATCTGTTACCAGCTGAAGCTCTGATCAAACAGTCACCACTGCTGGTTCTAGGGAAGCGCAGTAACATGAAAGCTTTCATTACACCTACAGGCTGCTGAGTGACAGGCTAGTCATTCCAGGACTTCAAAGCTTTCTTTTCTTTAACATACTACAAAACAGTATCATGACTTGGACAGAGCAAAAGAAATCCAAATAGAAAAGAAGGAAGAATACATTTACCCCAGCAAGTGTCCCAGGATGGCAAGTTATTTTCTGACCGCACACCTACACAGATATCCACACATTGGGAATCTGTGGCAAAACTCTATTAATTCTGTTCTGACAAACAAATGTGACAACATGATTTGATGGGGAGAAGAAAAATCCCCAGAGGTCAAGCAATTGTTGTTGCTGCCTCATGCAGTGCAAACAATCACAAGCTCATCTCCCCAGTTCACGTGGGTGTCAGTCTGATAACTACACATAGAACAGGCACAAGGTTTCCAGCCCTGGCAGTAATTACTGAAAATGTTTAGCTAGTAGGAGCATTCCTGCTCATATCCAGAGGGACAAAGTATCACCCTAAAATATTATATATTAAAAAAAAATACAGAAGATATGCTTACTATTATTAAAAGAGTGAAAGAGAAATAATTCTGAAAGTTTATGGCAACCTGAAATCTAAGAAAGGAATCTGTCCCAGAAGATGTTTAACACACCAGGTCCATCTTGGGAGTCACTTAAGAGACAATAACTTCAGAGACAATCAGTATTATGGAATACAGTCACTAACAGAAGAATGTATGGACACAGGTACTTCAGTAAGCCTCCTTTAATCTTAAAATATTTCTAATAAACCAAAAAGATAAAATAACCTAGTGGAAATGGGGAAAATTAATTGGGAAAAAATAGTTCAATGTGATCAACAGCTAAGTTCCATTCTCCTATCCTGTTTGCTTCAGCAGAGCTCCATCCCAGTGCTCTCAGCAGCGAGTCCCTGCGGAGCCCTAAGGGCAAGAGCATGTCCATCTGCAAAGCAGAAATGAGTCTGTTCCAGAGGACACTGGAAATGAGTAAGTGAAAGTCCCTGTGCAGCTACAGAGCTCATGGCTGCAAGTATCAAAGAGAACAGCAAACCTTTTCCAGATGCTTTCACACAAATCTCGCCATCCAGTTTTTTTGGTTGTAGCCAAAACCCAAATATGCTCCATGAATGGATTAAAAGTAGCACTGCCCATGAAAAATTAATGCAACACTTTAAGAACATCAACCCGAAATGTGGATCTTATACATGATGAAACAGTTCTACAGATGTCAGATATTCCCTTCCCTCTCTTGTACTGAACAGTCACACAGCAACAGCACAGTTGGAAAACCATTCCTCCTCTTTAGGTGTGAACTCACACAGGAGAAAGTCACTGCTCCCTAGAACTTTGGTTAAATGAACACTGGAGCTACATCTCACAAACATTTTACATACAGGAATGTGAAAACCTCACTGGAGAGCAGGTGCCCATACTTTAACCAGCCCTCTGCAGAGGCCCCCAGGGCTTTCTGACTGCCCAGTGCCCACTCCTGCAGGACACCCCCAGCCACGCTCAGGGACCAGAGATGCTGCCAGTTCTGCCTTACACAAAACACATTCTGCTGATACTGGCAACACAAAAATCAAGGTTAAGAGTTAGTTTTAAATGCCTTCTTCCTTCTCAACTGTTTCTATGGTGAAATTTTTAGTTCCTGTCCTCTGTTAAAACTCAGTGTTTTACTTAGCTGAAACACTGAGAAAAATGTTTCCATTCTTTTTGGTTTGTTTATGAAATTACTTTAATTTTTTTTTTTTCTTGCATACTGGGTTTGTTATTAAATATTATCTGAAGCACAATCACGTAAGTGATTCCCTTCTGAAAAACAGTTTATGTATCGAGTATAAAAAACACATTTTGACTGTTCCAAGCACAAGCAGTAAATGTTTAACATGCAAATTCACTCACATACAATAAGCAATAACCTTATTTTTGGCATGTAGTTACAAACACTACCCTATCAACTGTACAGTTACCTTCACAGTTTTTTCAATCAAGTCTGAAATTCCTAAATACAGCAATACAGTTTTTTTTAACAGCCAAGTTCTTTTATTATTTTCCAAAACTCAGTTTAAAAGATTTCCAGTCTACTTTTTACCTCCCTCAGTGGTTTCAGCAAAGATTAAGGACAATCAATTCTTTCCAAGCTCTCTCCTGGAGCTTGTGTCTGTTACCTCATTTCCTGGCTCCTATGAAGCAATGTGAGACAAGACTTTGGTGAAAACTATCATCATAACATTCACATTTTCAAATACTGAGTTCAGTTCCTCAAAAATAGTCATGAACCCCTTGGCATATGAGACTGAAATTCTTCCATCACTCTTTTCTTTAAGTGGTCATGCAACTGAGAAGGGTTTTTAAAAATGTTCCTGGATAGTTTTCCGACTCCCCCAACCAACCATCTCTTCTCTCTTTTACAATTCTCAGTGACCTATTTCAAAAAACACTCCAACTTTCAGACACTGTCAGGGTATTTCTACCCTTGTTCATCTCTGCCAGCTCTGTTAAGCCTCTGCCTTTCACACTCATTCAAACCACAGTACATAACATACAGCACCGCACCTTAAATTTAAACAAAAAAAGGTAACAAAAAATTGTTTTCCTTAGCTTCATCATTCAGACAGACTTTTCAATCAATTAAAAATCAGATCTTCATTAAAGATCAGATGAGATTTTAGGCCAAGGACTGCACATCATTTGAAGCCACACAAAACAACTTTATTGATTTAATATAAAAACTTACCCACTTGGCAATTGGACACCCCTGAGAGCTTTTTCCTTCCTTTCCTGTATAAACCACTACCTCTATTCTTACAGCGCTTCCTTTTGCTCCATACCTGCATTAAAAAAAGTTCATGAGTAAAACAAACTACTGTAGACCATTTGAAAAGAGGAAACATTTTCAGTAAAAGACTAATGAATTTATTTTTACTGGAGTATTTTATAAACAAAGTATTTATAAAGCAAAAAAACCCCAAAAAACAACTTTTTAATTTATAACCCTACTTGCAAGACTAGTTTTTGACATCTCTCTTCTGATAAACTTCTGCCACTTAGGAAATGGTATCTGCATACAGATCATAGTGCAATCTAAACTAGTATGACCTTTTTCTTTCCAGTTTGCCACCGCTTCTTCACAGGTAGGACACCAGAAAACCTTATTCTGCCAGCTGCTGATCTCTGTCCTTCCTACTGACTTCAAGGGTACTTCAGAACACACTGCACTTGAACTCCAGCCCTGGGCTCAGAAAAGACACACGAGTTTGGACCTGAAGTGCTCATGCTCACCTCATGCACATCTGAACAAGAAAACACTTTACAAATGAGTACTGACAAAAGTCCAACGAAACAAAGCTAAAGACAGCACTTCATTTCTCAGAGCTCTACTTCTTCCCTGTTTAGACAGTCAAAAATACAATGAGCATTAAAAGCTGAATTCTCCTCACCTGTTCTCCATAATTTCTCTCACAGCAGCAACACTTGGTCCTGTCCCGAGGTGTGTGTAATAGGGGCCTTCATCTTTCTCTATAATTTGCTCTGTAAGCAGGTAAAGAAAACTGTGTTGGCACATCCAAAATTTATTTACCCCATTAAAAATAAACTTAGAAACGGTTTACGGAAATGCCTTCCAAATTAAATTAGAACACAGAGTTTGACCCTGAAATATCATGAAGGGTATGACAGGCTTTTTTCTTCAGTCGCTTTGGAATTATTTTATGCTTATTTCCTCCAGTGATTTTGCTAGCATTTTTTTAATGTTATTAAGTAAAACCCTAAATATAGCAATATTTTGCATTCTTTAAAACTTTCATTAGAGGAGCTGGCATTTCCTAAGTAAAACTCCCAATATCCTTTTTGGTAGGAACATTATTAATTCATTTTAGACAAAGGGAAATTGAGGGCAATAAAATAAATTAACAGCTAGTCATATCCTACAGAAGAGAAAACATAACCCAGGCTTCTTAACAAGCACTCAGTTGATTCAGAACACAAAGCCAAGGTGAAACAATCTGCCTGCAGATGATTTGCTGTGAAGGTTCTGACCTGTCCTCCCATCTGGGTGCTTTGGCAGTGACAACACCGCACATCTCACAGCCTCAGCCAAGCTGTGCCTGCACAACCCTCCATACAGAGCTTGCTCTGTCACCTCCTGCTGCAACAGAGTCACTCTGCAAGTGCCCCCACCTCGACTCCACCTGAGCTCTCCTCCTGTGGCCAGAGGTGTCAGGAGCAGCGGCCATCAGGACTAACAGTGACGGGAGCAAGGCCAGTAACCTCTCCTGCTTGTCTAGCAGATTTAGGCAACAAGGAAAATACACTGGGACACTGCTGCCCAGCCCACTCAAGCACAAACCAGTTCTAGAGCATCACAGTCATGATCTGATCCAGTGCTGGGAAGTGCACATAAAGCACAAGCCAGCAATGGCAGAACAATGAACAGAAAAACTCCCTCTCCTCCAGGGTTAAATTTAAGTGGAGGATTTAAACCTGCCAGCTGCAGTACATAAAAATAAAATACTCAATTCTGCTGTGCTCTACAGGCCCAAAGAACACCAAGCAAATGTTACAAAGGAGGGGAAAGACAATTTCCTCCTGTCTTCTAATGGTGAAACACCAATTCTTGTGCAACATCACATACACTTCCTCACATTAAAGGAAGCAACATGAGCACACCTCCATTTGACACGTACAGGCAACAGTTAGCAAAAACACTTACCAACACAGTCACAAGTTGGCAATTCAGATTGTCCTTTTTTGGTAGGTGTGTCTATTAAATTTTTTGTAGGGGTATCAAGAAACTTCATGGGTGATTCAAGGAAACTGCTGAGCGTGTTTTTTGCTGGGGAACACCCTGAGTCGCCTGTGCTCTGGGCGTGGTCAGTACCCAAACTGGTTGATGTCAGAACGGTCACCTCACCCACACACTCCATATTCCTGAGAGCTTCAGCAGCACCTGGCACCTGGGCCCCACCACAGGGAACAGGCAGCACCTGGGACTTCGGATCTACCTGTTGTTTGACCTGCTGAACATAGGCTTTGTTTTCACTACACATTTCGTTAGCTCTCAGGTCAGACTGGTTAAAAGTTGGTGGCAAAGGATGCGCCTGACTGACATTTGCTGTTTGCTGTACCTGAGAATTACATTTTTCTGTAAACATCTGTAGGTTTTCAGTTGGTCTTTTCAACAAGGATGCTGTTTTCAGCTGTGAAGCAGCCAGAGGATTACGGGAGGACAGGTCGCTGTGTTGGCTACCTGCAACAACTTCATTTTTCAATGCATCAGTGCCTAGTGGGTCACTGGAGCCCGCAGTTTTCATTTGCTCATTCACCACCTCACAGCCAAACAACCTGTCTTTTTTTTTCTCCTCAGGTAAACACCTGTGGAATTTTATCTGTGCTTGTGGGAGAAATAATCTCGTTTTTTCTTGTGATGCTAAAGTATTTTGACTGAGTGCTCTCTGTACTTTGGTTCTTGGAGATTTCTTTTCAGACGGAGCCACCCTGGAATCCTGTGGCACAGTTTGACCAAGCTTGTGCAGTTTTGATGATATCCAAATGTCCTGCAATTCACTATGCTGGCATGACAACAGCTCTAGCTGGTTTTGATTATTTTGTTGATAGCGTGTTTCTTGAGGCTTCTTTTTGTGTCTTGGTTTCCATGGCACAGCATTTCCTTTCTTATTTGTTGCTTGTTTTTGCTTTAACAGTAAGGAACTATAATTATGCCTGAAAAATACGGTTTCTTTTTTCTGCAACACATCTTGGTTATATTTTGGCTGCCTCTCATGTGATATTAGATTAAGCAGTGATGCCTTTATATCGTTCTTCTGCTCTGGATTCGTCTGGTTTGATTCAATCAGTGCTGCCAGTTGAGTTAGTTGTGCAGCTACATCCTCTTCATCCTGGCTGTGAATTCCTCCCTCTTTAATCAAAGAACTACCTTCCAATTTTGAATCATTACACACTGGCTTTTGCTCTAACTGGCCAGGAGCTTCCAAGCTGTTCCTTATTTGCTGGACATCACATGAAGCATTGCAATACCCTGCGAGGGTGACTGGCTCATGAGCACAACTTTTGTTGGAATCATATCCTGAAAATGCTGCATTAGATGTTAAGTCAGATAAAGTTTTGGTATCTCTTGAGGATAACTGTAATTTATACATCTCACCAGCCGGATTGGCAGGTTTATCACACAATTCAGACACTGAACTTTGGCCATTGTATAACACTGCCTTATTAGGGAGCTGCTTCTGCGAGTGAGTGCAGTGAGCCAAAAGCTGTTGTTCATTCTCTAAATAAGTGTCTTTGATTTCCTGCAATGCAGAGGATGTAAAGGAGGATGAGATATCCCTCTTAAAACTATGGAGCAAGTTGGAAGTTGTTTCTCCTGTACATTCAGTACTTTCAGTTTTAGCTGGTGAAGTTGTTTCTAAAGGAGCTTCGGACAGCTGTGTTAAAGCTTCAATAGCTACAACCTGCTCCAGAGTTAAATTTCTGGTTTTAATCAGGGACAAAAAAGTGGGCTGGAGTGCGGAATTCTCAGGCAGCGTCTCCACATTTGGTACTTTAAAGCCATCCTTCCCTGCCTGCAGCTCCTCTTCAGGCAGCGGAGGACAACACAAGCTCTCCTGCACATCCAAGCTGGAACCTATCTGCAAAACTGACTGATCAGAATACTCAGAGATGCTGCAGGTGCAGTTTTCCTCTTTCATTAAAACATTCCCTTGGTTTTCTGGATGAACACAGCCAGTGCCACTCGTCAGAGTGCTTACTACATTATTCAGATTGCTACCCTTCGGCCACTGCATGTGGGAGTTGCTTGTCAAATCTGTCCTTTCCTCTGCAGATACATTTTTCAGTGAAGCAACTGCTTCTGGTGGTGAATAATGCAGGGTTTTAATGCCATTTTTGATGGTGTGCACCAAGGATTTTTTTGGCTCAGTGAACTGACTGGGAGAGGCTGCTCTTTCACTGTGGTCAGCGTGTTTCAAGTGTTCCGTGCCCGTCACAGCTCCATGGATGTCGCCGTTGACGTGGACACCGAAGGATGGCTTCTCGTTATGTGCCCACTTCTCTGCTTCTAAGCCAGTCATTCTCTCTTTCTCCTTAGACTGCACATTTTCAATGGGTACTGCTTGGCTTGTCTTCACCCTGTATTTTTCACCATGACCACATATACTGCATTCCATGAGTTCTGGTCTGCGGCCATTTACTGCTTTGTTTTCTAAATTTGCCTATAAAACAATAATAAAAAACCCTTGTTGTAACAGCTGTTCAAAGCACATTAAGAATAAGAAGCTTCGTATTTACAGCAATTAATCCCTACTTTGACAGACATGAGGAATATCCTAATTAGGCACAGACACTGGAAAATAAACAAAACAGGAAGTTATAAAATAACCTGAAGGCTAAAGACCCTATCCATATTTATAGCTATTTTTCCCCACTGTTGAGGTACAGGGGAAGAAATTGGGCAAACGTGGTGGTGGGAGACTAGTGAAATGAACAGTCAGATAAAGGATGCTAGCATTTAGAACTAGATGTAAGGATTCAATTTTGAATTAATTTGCATGATCAGATTAAAAAAAGGTAAAAAACTTATGTTAAAAAGCAAGACTGAAATGCAAAGGATTATATCACAAAGTTCAGCAGTAATTTGGCATAATTACATTCATTTGGCTAGACCAATAAAGTGGCTTAACCAATACACCACTTGGTTGGACACTAGCTAATCCTGAAAACCAGACAATCTTGCTTCAAGTCCTTAAATAATTACAAACCCTAAGCAGAAATGAATAGCAAGCCAATTTACATCAGTTCACTTGGAAGTTACTCTTTAAACAGATGTTTAGCTTCTGTATGTAGATGGAAATTTCCAGGTTTCTCAGCAGTCTCTCATGTAAGCTATTCAAAACTGGATTTTAGTAAATGCTACATTTTAGTATTTTGTTAAACATGTTCTTCTTCTTCACTGATATTACACAGGTCATGTGGTTGAAGCAATGTCAAAATCTAGACAGGGTCAGAATATTGTGTCCTGGAAAGAATATATATATATATGGGCCTTAAGACAGTATTATGGATATGAAGAAAGGAGTTATGCAAAGCAGAACTAAAACTAATTAAGGCAGAAACTTATGCAGAAACAGTAATTAAGGCAGGAATCCATTTTTTCTTATGCTATTCAACTTTTATTTATATTAAACTTCCTTTGAAAAAATAATTTTGAATCACAGTAGACAGTGCTGTTCTTTTATCTGATTGCAATATTTAAGAACTCTTCAATCCCCTGCAACCTGTACTTAAAAGAAAACCAGGACTGCTTTTCAAATTAGGTATCAGCAACATGAGGGGCTAATTAACCCTGTGTAGGCACAGGACCTCACAGCAGTGCCCAGAAAATGCCACCCAGTAGAATTCAGAGATGGTTCTGTGCTCCTACCAACAAAGGGCATGGACTTCTGACAGAACTCAGGAAAACAAATGCAAAATAGATTGATGATTAATTAGAACCATCAAGATGGAACTGCCATAAACTCCCAGGCAAAACAAGGCAGTTCCAGCTGGAGCTCAGTGGCTACCTTGCAACTGCTGAAACACAAACCCAGGAATCCACAGCACATCCTAAATGTTCTGAGAGGCATCATAACTTCTCATGGAAATGTTATGTAAAAACATGTCCAGCACCTGTGCAGCTAAGTCAAGCCTATAGATATTATATACAAAGAGATTCCTTATTTCATGTCTTTTCACTACACACTGATCCTGACTATTGGTCAGTGAGCTCCTCTGGGTCCTGGTGATTCTTAGTGAATGATTCCCAGACCAGAGGGTCACTGAGGATCCACCAAAGCTGAACAGGTTCCACCATTCTGTTGGTAGAAGAAAATATTTTCAGGGTTTACCATAAAAGAGTAGAACCCCACAATTCTACACCTGCACAAAAGCTGAATTTCAATTACCTTAACTTCAGAAAGAAGTAGAATTGTTATTCTTAGGCAAAAGTACATCTCTACCAATCCAAAAGATTCCCAACCATGTAAAAATTTTATTAAAAATTATTTAATCCGACAATTAGGAGGCTGAAGACATAAAATCAAATAGATGACAATTAATTCCCCATTGCACATTTTCAACACAACACCACATTTTGCATTCCATTCATCATTATAGGGACTGTTCACTACATTAAAATAATTAATAACTTAAGTCTGGTAATGTGGGAGCAGTAAGAGGCATAGGGAAAGAAGAGGCTTCATCCACAATTAGCAGAGATGAGAAGACCTGACACAGAAGCAGCACCCAATAGAGAAGTGTCATCACCGTCCTCCCAACTAGTCTGTTCCTCAATAAAACACTTTATCTCATCAAAAAGCACAGCTATGATCAAAAATACTCAGGATATTCCCTCATCTGCTAGCACTGCACAGGAATTGCTGTGTCCCTACAGACCTCCAATGATTCCAGCAGCAAAGGTGGAATTGCTTAAAAAAAAATATTCTTCATAATTCATATTTTCCACTAACATTACTAGAAGCTGCCCACGTGCAATGAGGAAGAAAAAAAACCTCAGATGAATCATATCACTGGCATGAGTTAGTTCATATTCTTTTTTTCCACATGAAGTCAAAATATTGTCATGAAATTAAATGTTATTGTTTTAATCAAACTCTGCCTTTCAAGCACTCTGCTGCTTTATCCCCCATTAGAATAAATAATATAAATATTATATATTAATATAAACTGCAGTGGATCCTAAAAGATACCTTTGCTTTTCCCTCTCAAACAGAAAGGGCCACTGGATATTCTGTTAGCACATGAAGTTAATATTTCCCACCACAAAGAGAAAGGCAGACACACTACCAGGGACAGAGCTCATTTGATTCTTCCCCTCAACCTAGAAACAATCTATCTTCAAGTCCTCAATCTGCCTGTAAAAAACCCAGTGCCAACTACAGGCAAGGATATCACAACCCCAAGCAACAGCGTTCACATTCTCAGCTTCTGAGGCTTTTACACAAATGCAGTGCAAAGCTGAAGAATAAATAAAGCAGATCAATAGCAGTAATTTCCTCTCTCTCGTTAAGGAGAGCTCTCCTCTGCCAGGAGACACGAGCCACTAACAAATCATGCTCAAGCCTTGGCTCTGCAGCAGTTTGTGCTGTTGGGACAGGAAGCACAGAGCCTGCTGTGGCCATTGCTGTATTACTGGAACTTCAAACACTATCTTGTATATACACACACACAAGAATTCACGGTGAGCTAATGCTTCCAGCACACACAAACAGCCAGTTACAGCAAATCACTTGACATTCTGAAGAGTCAGACTTACTATTAACTTCTCCTTTAGCACGTGATGCCCCTGAGGTAATGCAGAATTAATCAATTCCCAGGCAAAATGTAATGCTTAAGCTGCCCCAAATATATTTCCACATCTGAGTAGCAAGCAGGCCATGAATTTGTGTCCCTCATTCCAAACCTCTACAGGTGGTAGCAACACACACTACACTAAAGGACACCTCCAGGATCTCATAAATAAGAAATAACAGATGATGCCCTGTCCAGCCACTGATAAAATGGCTCTACAAGCAAGTCTTGAATAACATAAGAACTAATGCCAAATCCCCTAAGCAGCTCTCCCTGTAAGATTCTGCCCAGGTCCCGTACAAATACAGTGCCCAACACATCAAACAATACTTGCACCCCCTGTTTGTGCCAAACTGGGATGACTCAAAACACAGCTCTTCCAGGGTCTCAACATTCATCAGCACAAGAGGATGAGTGGGTGAGAAGTGCCTGCAAGCTGCAGTGCCACGGGTAAGCCTGGATCCTGCTGCAGTGTCTGCAGCCACACAGCCAGCCCCACATGTCTCTCCAAGCTGGGACACAGCTGGCAGCCCCTCAGAGATCAAAAACAACGAGAGAAGCGTTGTGTTTCAGAAAAACTGTTTGGAAAAGACCCAAATGTACTTCAGCTAACATTCAAACAGGGTGTTTGGCTCATGGTCTGTCAGGTATCATTGTCTTACCAAAAGACAAGAAAGCACCGAGCAGCTGACGAGCAGGAATTTACTCTTCCATCATTTATCCCTGCTGTCCACTGTCTGCTCCCCAGGACATGCAGAAATTCAGCAGAATCCAGGACTTGCACTGGACAGGACCCAGCATACAGGGATAAGGAGATAAGACATGGGTAGGATGGGCATCAGGGAGACAGAGCAGAGGTGTGGAGAAACAGTTGCTTATGCTGCAATGTAGGACACCATGCACTGGTTAGAACAGAGGCAGATAGAAGGTAGGATGCTGTGGAAGCTATAGGTCACCTCCTGAATACAGCTAAATTTTCTTCTTGGATTATTATTTTCATTAAATACAGATACAGTAATACAAGTAAGAATAAACTTCTATTTCAGACCACATGACATGCCTGACTACTGCAATAATGCAGACAGCAGCAACATGCTGTAGGTTGCTGCCCAAGGCTGCAGCCTGAGCAGGGTGTCCCAGCAGGCTCCCAAAAGACAGAACAGCAGAGTAGGGCCAAGCTGCAAGCTGGGGCACATTCCCCATCAATCTCAGCACAGGCATAAAGCAGGTACCAGCACACTGCATAACTGTGGACATGAAGGAGTTTCTCAGGGTACCACAGTCCTACAGTGGCTCAGCTAAGGCACATTATCTACAGGTCTTAGTGCACAGGAACAGATTGGGGACCTCTGTCACTGTAACACAGCCTGAATGTACAAGGTGTTTTGTTCCTCAAGAGAGCAGCATTCGCAGATGGCATTGAGGGACCTGGCAAAATTATGTTGACAAGTTTTACCACAGAAGCTGATTTATACAGAAACTCAGAGAACAAGAAGTCCTGCAAATCTGGAGAAACGCTATCCTGGAAGTAACCCCCTCACTTCCAACTTCCCTGCGTATCAAATCACCCAGTCACCAACCTGAGCATCACAGCAGGCAGCACTTCACAGTGGATCTTACTACAGCTGAAAAGTCTGCTCTGGTTGCTGGTTGCTTTTTTCCCCCCATACTTGTAACCGCAACAGCAAAGAACATTCTCCAAGCTACAGCTTAGCTCTCAGTTTCATCTCCATTTAATGTACATTTATATCCTCTCTGCCATTTCTTCCAACTCCAGTCAGCCTTCCCACCAAAAAGCTCCTTACTGTCTCTTTCCAGGAGGGATTAGTACATTATGGCCTCAAAGTCTTTAAACTTTTTTCTCGTCCTTTTCTCTCCTACAGCACTGCCAGAGCAGAGACTTCCCACCCACCTTGTGCAACGGCTTCAGTGAGACCACTTATAAAGATCAACAGATCAGTAACAGACCCTAAAGGATACACTTAATAACAAAATTTAAAACTACAGGACACTAATTCTGACTGTAAAGGTGTCAAATGGTGGCTCCTATAGAAATGTATTTATTGGATTACTACTTGGAAATACACTCTCTCAGCCATGAACTCAAATTACTGTTTCCATCAACTCCTTTCTCTATCTTGGAAAAGCTACAAACAGGAGTAAGAAAGAACAGAGAGTGAAGGACACCATATTCTCCTACACAGACATCAAAGAAGTGAATTTGTTAAGAAAGAAAAAGCCCCAAACATTGCAGTACTTTTTCTGCCACAGAAGCAAATATAAACAAGCATCTTGCCTGGTCATTTTTGTTTTCCCTGGGTTTTGGGTTTGGTTTGGTTTGTTTTTTACTGGTGTTTTGAATTACTCAATCACTTGCCTTCAACATTGAAACCAAGCACTCAAAGAGACCCTGGCAGCTCTAGAAAAATATAACACTCAATTAAACCAGAAAAGAAAAATGATACAATCAGCAGCAATATATATTCCCTAACAGAACTTTCCCCTAATGTGCTTTAGCTCAAAAGCAGAGATGAAAGAAATTCAGTCTCTGAATTTACCCACCCTAGCTAAGGTCTCTTGTGGTCTACTTGTTTATGAAACCATCAGTACAGTGTTAAGGAATTGCTGCCTGGCCCTTCCCTGGAAATGGAGAATCATCAACGTCTTCATAAAAGGGGCTTCAGGGAGCAAATCACAGCCATGTGGAACCTTCTTAGCAACAATCTGAAAGAGCAGTAAATTAATACTTATAAAAAATAGCAAATAAGTCAAAGAACAGACATGATGCCTCGTAAATTAAGCTGGCAAGCCAGCCATTTCATTACAGCTAAAGAGAAATTCTGCATTTAGCAAGAGGCATGGGACTGTACTTACAAAAGGCAGGTTTCTACCTTGGAAAGCAAGACATTAACATGGTCAATTATCAACTGCACAGTAACTATAGAAACTCCTGGTACAACTTTATGGCTGAAAGGGTTAGTGAAATTCTTGGGTGCATAAATAACAATATAAATAGGAAAAGTCTGGTTACTTTCAATCCTGCACTTGGCACTTTTGCACCTGCTAGCAGAATAAAGCATCCTGTTCTGGCATCCCCAATTCAAGCAAGACATTGATATGCTGGAGAGGGCTCCGAGGACCACAAGAACTACAAAGGATCGAAACATCTTGAAGTGAAAGCCTCAAGTTCACTCTCTACTCACTCTCTCCAATTTAGCAAAGAGAAAGAAAATTGAAAAGCCACAAACTCCTGCTCAGCCTATGTGGAAAAGAATGCTGATAACAGAGGGCTCCTTGTTCTAGTAGACAAAAGTATAACAAGATTCAATGACTTTAAGTTAAAGCTGGAGAAGTCTGGCCTTGAACTATGGTGCACATTTTTGCAACAAGAGAGAGAGAGCGAAGAATTTTTTGTAAGCATCTTGTTAGGTGTTTGGATGCACTTTTCATCCATGGGAATTTTCAAATTCAAGTTCTTTCAGCTGTTTTTTAAAAAAATTATGTTTAAGCCAAATAAAAGTATACAGTCTTACAACTTCCCAGCACAAGAACAAGTGTTCATTATGATCTTTCCTGGGTTTACCACACATGATCCAAACTGAGACAAGTTCATTTCTCTTCAGGTTCAGTGCAGTAAAGATCCAAACTGCTAACAACATAACTCTCCACAGTTCCTGTAATCTAAGCAGGAAGATATTCAGCTCCTTAATTTAGGACCACGGTTCCATGCCCTGCTGCCTGTTGTACAACCAATTATATTATTTATAAGTTACTACATGTTGGTAGCAGCTCTCAGAGCAGAACTGCTAAGGACACATAACACCATTCTAGCCTGCTTTTAAAGCTGATGAGGGGCCACAAGACAAAAGGGAGTAACTAACACTCTTTAGAAATAGAAAACTTAGTGAGAGGTATGTCAGAGGAGCACCTAATTTAGATTAAAAAGAAAAAAAAAAGAAATAGTCATGCTGATCTCTAAAGGCACCAGGCTACAAGTCAGCATTAGTCAGGATTTTTGATCTATTTTTGCTTACTCTCACGAGGGAAAAAAGCCTAAAAATTTGCAAATTATGTTTCCTTTTCTGTCTGAGAGCTTGCACACCTATGGTTCAAGTAAAAGCCAAGGCAAAATTTGCACTGTAACTTCCACTTGCTCTTTACAGGAGTAGCAGCTTTCACTCCCATCCCAGAATAACAGCAATGCTGTTATGGAGCAGCACTGCAGAATTCAGACAGTGAGCATGTCACAAAAGTGAGTGCTTTGCATTATAAACACAGAGCAGTTCTTCCTCTTATTCACACATCCAGCAAACCCCTTATTTTAGGAAAATTAAATGTAGAGCCCCATTTTACTATAGGGCACTGATTAAATTATAATGCAATACAGACAGCATCAACAAAACACTGAGAAAGGAATTCAGTCAAGACACAAACCACTCAATGGTAAGCCAGCTTCAAAAAAAAACCTGGAATAATATCCTAATAGAAATATTAGAATATTCTCATATTCTAGAAGATCTAATATTAAAGTTGTTAAGACAACAAGGACAGCCTTGTTTTATATAGTTTATATACTAACTTTACATAAATAGATGAAAAGGGATTA
The DNA here is from genome assembly GCF_971803275.1 of Cyanistes caeruleus. NCBI lineage: Eukaryota > Metazoa > Chordata > Aves > Passeriformes > Paridae > Cyanistes > Cyanistes caeruleus. Next base: position 34,584,543 of record NC_141708.1, on the reverse strand, counting down.
TTGATAGTTGCTTATACGTAAATGCTGTTCTCCTTTTTCTTTACATCATTTAAGTTTCATGCACTTAACATTTAAAAAGATAACATAAGCTCTTCTTACCTTCCCAATGAAATCCTATAATTAGGAATTTATTTTAGTCTGAATCTTGATCCCTACAAAAGCAAGGCTCCTACTAATATCAGTGGGAAACTTTGTTGTCATAGTATTGGCTAAATTATCATTCCCATCATCAGTAACACTAAACAAAAATCTTGGTATAACATGGCAGAAAGAAAAAAAAACAATCACAAATGTGAAAAATCTACTGCCATTCAGGTAAGTTTAGGTAACCAGATGTATTTTTCTCCCACATCAATTGCTAAAAGCAATAAACAAACTTGCTTAGCAATATGCCAGATCCTAAACAGGTAGCACCCATTTTCAAAGCATTTTTTAGATATTACATTCATTAAATATATGGCCAGCAGCACACAGAGAACAGATTACTGGAACTGGTAGAGCCATCTCACTTATTTCAGTGTCTGCATTACATACAACAAGTAAAAGTACTGAATAAAGCTCGTAATGCAGTAGTGAATGCAAACAATATCAAACTTTATCAATGTTTATTATGTAATATTTCATTAAGAACATCTAAACAACATATCAATATACCTACACAACCAACCTTCATCTCCACATGTACCCTTTCCTCCCTTTCCACAAGCTATGCTGCTTTTAATGGATATTTTATGACATTTTTGATCACAAACACATTTCCTAGCTTTTTTGAAGCTCCACTTATAAATACAATAAAGTGGAAGGCCCTACACTAAAACACACCATGAGAGCCAAGATCTACAAATAAATAGTGATTGAAAGCATGCATACCCCTTCAAAACCATGAGGTTCAGCCTGGCCTTACTCAACACTTCCCAGCCTCTGCAATCCCTGAGGAGTGGCACTACCCTCACAACTGCTCTGCTACACCAACAGGGGAGTTAAAACAGAAAACCCTGCTCCTCCCTAGGTTCTCCCCTCAACTTCTGGGGAGTTGTGGGGCAAAGAGCAGCAGAGGGACACGACAGGAGGGATGGGAGAGGAAACAGCACAGAATACAGGAGCCCTCCAGGAACATGGGGGGCAAGCACAGCATCTCTGCACACCACAGGAAAAGAGTTTGCAAGGGACATGCTTCAACTCTACCAGAAAAATTAAGGATTAGAAAAAAAACAGAGTAAGATTAATAATTTACAGATCACTTACAAGGCTTTCTGTTAGAGCTCTACTCAAAAACATCTACATACATGAGTAGTCCTGGCAGAACTGTACAAACAACATGCAAGTGCTTCATATGTTCACGAGTGCATTCATGTAGAAGTGCTGGGAAAGCTGCACAGGCAAATGCCCTGTGCTAAATCACAACCATAATCCTGCCTGCTCACATCAAGAGTTCGCATGAATCTATCAAAAGAAAAAAAGTTTAAAGATTTAATCCCGTTTAGACAGATGCACATTCAGCGTGAAAAAGGTAAAAATGAGAGTGTTTCTTTCAAAAAATTGTTTAAAAAAATCCAGGTAACAGCTAAGTTAATTATCTTACTTTTAAAAATGCAAGTTAACTGGTTTGTGTAGGATGCTCTGATTCCACAAGGTCTACCTATCAAAAAAGGGGAGCAAAAGACAGCAAGTAAAAAACAGGCAGAAACTTTCAGTCGCTACTCAAAGCAATTTTAATTGGTATATACTGAAGGAATATGCTCCAAGGTGATAATGTCTATTTAAAAAAACCCATAACAAATATGATAAGTCCTTTCTGGACAACATCCTTTCTAACTTGTATTGTACCGTTCTTCCTTCTTTCCCCATGAAATTCCACAGCAGTGCAATTCCATACACTGACTTGCTCATATCTCAGTTTAAAGGGGAAAAAAAGTAATAAAATTTAATTTCATCCAGCTAAATATTTTGGCAGATATTCTGCACTAGAAATATACACTGTAATTTAGAATAAATGTTCCAAATCAGTTCAATCCTTGCTCACTCCAAGCATTATCTTGAACTTTAGCACTTGCTTTCCTAAACCTTGTTAACACATGTATGACCTTGATCAAAAAAGTGTTTTTTTAGTTCTTTGAGCTGAAACTCATCATCAAACTAAAACTGCATCATAAAAGGGGCAACAGCAGGTCTGCCAAGCTACTTTATGTTTTAAAGTTGGGCTTTTTACAAGACTATGCTTCATCTATGTGAAGCAGAAAAATTAAGAGGGTGCTCAATCTGCTATTTGCAGCCTTGATGGAAATGAAACTTCCATGTTCCTAATATGATGTTTATAAACAACGCCAAAGTTCCAGATACTGAGTCATCTCTGCCTTTTGGCTTGCCTTCAGCTGAGGGGATTTTCCAGAGTGTGAGCAGGCACTGTTCACACTTTGCTGGCGCCCCCGAGCATGGATGCAGCGTTTATGCAGAATCATGCAAACAGAGAACACCGACTGTGCAGGCAGCCACAAAACTCACTTAGCACTACATATGTCATTCTAGATTTCTCCCACAGTCTCTTCCCTATTTTTCCCCTCCCTTTTTTTCTTGTTCCTTTTGTTTTGTTGTTGTTTTGGGTTTCTTTAATCTCCATCAGGGCAACCAACACTCACAGCCATGCAAGCCCTGGCTCCCCAGAAACCCCAGGAAAGAGCACGGATTGTGCTTCACCAGCTGCCTCCTGATCCCTGGGGTTTCCTCACTGGTGCCACTGCTGCCTACACGTGGTAAGTGTAGATTTATGTGCAACTGTCCCATTCTTCTGAGCTCTGTGGTAATGAACTTGGAAGTGAGTGCAGGCATTTCCCCATCCTAAGGAAGAGATGCCTGCACTGCCCAAACTGAGCCAGAACACCAGTAAGTGGCTAAAAAGGATGATGTTAAGTGAAGCAGGTTGTATAATGTGACTTTTGAAATGCAGGCAAATTAATTTTTAAGTATGAATCCCTTCTACATGGATTTTCCATTACCAGGAATAAAATTATAGAAGTATCTGCTTAAAACTGGGAAAAGAACACAACATAAACCCTAAGGAAAAATAAGTATATTCCTTCCCTTGTATCCACTACTGTGAGCTGAGAAAGACTCTTGCTTTAATGAGCACTCACTTGCTAGAAGTGATGAATATTTCAGATGTTCTTTCAAAATAAATATAGAGAACCTAATACAGTATTTATGGCACAGATGAATTTCCTAAACGAGTCGCCCAATAACCAGAAAGGAGCATTAAGACATGAGTATGGAAAATTATAAATAGTACACAAAAGGGCACAGTATAATAGTGTGTATCACTTTTAGTTTCCTTTCTATCTGTCCAACCTATTTGCAACTGGAAAGCACTACTTATTTTCTCCTGTACAGAATTTGTGAATGGCTTGTCCTCAGCAGCACAGCTAGAACATGAGCCCTCTAAGTAAATAAATGTGCATCTATCAAGACTCCAGAAAGTTAGGAAAAAACCCTAAACTCCATGTATTATCAGAAGAAAGTACTAGAAATCCTCCTTTAAGAAGCTCAAGAATACTACTCAAAGAAAATACAAAGAGAAAAGGAGATATCTTGTTGAAATTTTGAAAATGTCACTAGTCAGATGCCCTCAGCCACAACCAATTGTAAAATCAAACACTGAAGTCATAATTCAACAGATAAGACACCACTTTACATGGCTGTCCCACCAAGAGCAGAAGCCAGGTTGGAGTCATGTAACATAACGTCACAGTTCTAAAAAATGCCCCAGTAAAGAAGTCTGCAAATTATGCAGCATTTGAAAGCTTACAGAGCTGCAGTCTAACTTAAGATGCCCAGCCTTCCTTCTCCCACCCAAAACCAAGGGCCAACCCCACCAACCCAAATCCAGCATTCCATGAGATGCCTTCAGAGGTACTGCACCTTCTCTGGTGGATGCAGTTGGACAAACTCTTAGGAAATACACTTCAGCACCACAAAACAAATACAAACACTAGAAAACACAAAGAACAGTACCTAAAACCAAAGAGGAAATACCACAGAATCAGTTCAGCAAAGGGAAAGTCAAACCAGAAACCAACTCAGGTCCAACGACTGACATGGACACTACGCACACACACACAGAACCAGACAAGCCTTTCCATTCAACGGCCAAGGGTGGAAAAAAACTCTCCAGAAGGCGTTTTGGAAAGGAGAGGAATGACACACTCATATTACATAGCAACCTGTTGGGCCATCAAATCACAGACAGTGGCAAAACTCAAGAGGAAAAGCTCAACACCAACCATGAGCCACGACTGCAGACAGACACCCAACACAAGGTATCTGTCTGTGACCAAAGAAAAACACATTTCCCACACTTTGCCAGAACAGGCATCACACCAACTACACATTATAAACTGACTCCTTCACAAACACTCATTTTGCATGCTACTGTCAACAGCACAAAAGACAGAAAGAGCAAATACTTCAAGTTTTAGCTACACCCATGTAGTATATTAGAAAGAGCAGCAGTATTAAAATGCATAATTAAAATCATACCCAGAACAACAAAAAATACTAATATTTTAATGGCTTATTTTAATGCAAAAGAAAGGCCACTAAGATTTGCTATCGTTGTACAACCACAGTTAGTGCTAGCACAACTAGTCCACGTGGAAAGACAGACACCCTTGAGGCTGGACAGGTTGTTTGCTCCTTACTTAATCTTAACTTTGGCTTCTCTTACCAAAGTTTCTGTAAAGCATAACAGTGACAACACAACTGTTAAGAAATTGGGATGTTTTCAAATAAAATGACACTACAGACCAGTCGGCATTTATCAAATCCAGGATGTCAAATAACTTCTGAAATTTTAGTGTACTGAAACAACACTAAGCTATGTTATTACATTTAGCTGGTATAAGAGAATAGTTCAACAAACTAAGTTTAACAACATACTTTTTGTCTGCATTTTCACTAGCTTCATCTTACCCATACCACCCATCTTACTTGCCCCATCCATCCTCCAACACGTTTGCAACAACAAAATAAATGACTTATTTTTATTCAAAACATTCTACAGATTAACTGAGAAAAGCAGTATCAATACACTACCTGCTACTTAAAAAAACCCAAACAACCCAAAACGTTAACCATGAGTCTAGCAAGTCTGTATTTTGGTATAAAAACTAAGACATTTGCATCTGAAAGACCAATCATTTGTTATCACGAAAGACAGCCGTCTTAAAAGTGTGGGAGGAACATGTCACCACCGAAACTGAAGGTTGTTTTAACTTGACAGAATTTTCAGTTTCAGCTAAGGTATTCTAAAGTTTAAAGAAAGAGAGGAAATCAAAACTTCAGTAAAGTAAGTATAAAAATTCCACTTTTGTTAACTTGGCTTGCAGTTTAACGTTGACTTCTCCCATGAAATTTCAGATGCCATAAAACCTGTACGGCTAAAAACATTTAACTGTTACCCTAGGAAGTACGAAACTAGGAACAGAAGAAATTAAAGGGAACGAGCATTCAGTGCAAGGGGAAGCAAACTTTTGGTCTGCAGACTTGTGCAGGGAGGGTCAAATATGTCTCCAACATGCTGGGGAGAAAGAGAAAAGAAAGGACGTGTTCTTTGCTTTTAAAATTAGCTAATCTGCTTAATAGCTGGAAAGCGCCGCTACCCAGCATTTAACCCTTTGCCTTCCTGGGCTGTATGACAAGAAAATGCTGCTCAAAACGGGAGGGGATAAATATCAAAGCAATCATCGGTTACCTTTAAAACTCTTTGCTTCCTCCTCTGAGGCCTTTTGTTTTCTGTTAGAACCTAAAAAAACATCAAATTGCAGAATATAAGTTGTGGTCACAAAGGCAGGCAGACACTCCCGATTTTTATTATGGAACAGCGATATTTCTGCAATACCCCGAGTGCTTTACACGCGGCCCTTCCACGGGCCGGCGGCGGCTCCCGGCGGCCCGTCCGCCGCCCCCGCGGCGCCCCTCACATCGCGGGAGCCCCGCGTTCCCCCTCACGGCGGCGGCGCCCCTGCCCCGCCATCTTTGCTTCCTGCCGCAGCGGCGGCCGCGCGGGCGCGCGCCGCGTGCGGCCCCGCGGGAGCGCGCAGAGCCCCGCAGCGCCCCCCCGCGGCCTCCCGCCCGAACAAAGGCGCTCCCGCTCGGCCGCCCGCAAGAGCCGGCCCGGAGCCGCCGCGCCCGCGGAGCCGGCGCCGCCCCGCGCCCCGGGCACGGCACGGCCGCTGCGGGTCACCCGCCCCGGGCACCGGGGCCCGGCTCGCTGGGCTCGGCTCGGGCCGCAGTGAGAACGGGGTCAGGCGAGGACACGGTCCCCGTGCACCCGCACGCGTGCGCACACCGCCGTGCACAGGGCGGCACAGCCCGGAGCCTCTCCGTGAGCAGCGCCGGGGATGCATCGCCGTGGTGGGGCTCGGCAGCCGCATCGTCCCGGGAAGACGGGAAATCGCTGTTCACATGGCGGAGGCCGCAGCCACACGGGCTGCCTTCATCTGCTCTCCCAAGCCGAGGGGACGCGACGCTGCAGCAGCCCCCTCCAAAATCTCAGCCTGGGGCCAGGAGCCCCGCGCCCACCGCACTCATCAGCCGGCGGCCCCTGCCCTCCCACAGCTGGCCCGGCGAGAGATGCTCCTCTGTCTTCATCCATTCCTACAGCACCCAACAGAACAAACCTACTGCCAACGGGCTGCCATGGGAACCGGCCACCATATCCCAAACGGGCTGTGATGGAAACCGGCCACCATATCCCAAACGGGCTGTGATGGGAACCGGCCACCATATCCCGAACGGGCTGCCATGGGAACCGGCCACCATATCCCAAACGGGCTGTGATGGGAACCGGCCACCATATCCCGAACGGACTGTGATGGGAACCGGCCACCATATCCCAAACAGAAGAACTGGCCCCCACATAAACTGCGATTGTTTTCCCACAACTGCACCTGCTTGTAAGGCTCATCCGGATGGAAGGAGGACGGAGGGGTCCCAGCGAGCCCTCACGGATCACACAGACACTCTCTGGCTCGGGACAGCAAACAAATAACAACATATCTAACACTGCAGTCACCGAAGTATTCACTAAAACAACTCGCAGCTGACATATAAACCAGAACAGTGGATTTATGCACTAAAGATAAAAACCAGTGAGAACAGCTTTTCATCAGCTACATACTGCAATCTGTTTTCTTATCTAGTGCTACACTGCAATCACTGTTCCCTTATTGGTGCAAATCAGCAGAAATGCTCAGACGGGGACACACAACTCATTCCCCATGGCGATTAAATCAGAGAAAGATGTTGCCCATTTCTTGTTGTCTGATGCCACCTTGTAGTTAAGCTCTTCATTTGTTGCACCAGAGTGATGTCTTAAATAGGATTTAGGATAAGGTAAAATTAAAATACTGACTTATATTTTTCCCCCCAAATATCCCAAGTCTGCAAGGGTCTTTTTGCACATTAAAATTGAGAGAGTGGAAATCGCATGCACTTGGGGATCTGATTCTTCTTCATAGTTTTAGCTGCTTAAGATGCTTTATGATACAAGGGGGAAAAAAGGAACAGTATTTTGTTTGCTTAGAAACCTAAGACCCCATATTCTGATTTAGTCCCCAGACTGGTGCATGCACTGGACAGCAGTTTCAGTTTTCCTCGTAACCTCATGTTATGGGTCCTCAGACACAAGGAAGGAAAAAAAACCTCTTCAAATAATTTCCTCAAAAAAGTTTTAAGAACCAACACAGAAAATAAGGAGCAGTGAAGAAGCAACTTGCTAAACACAGCCTCTGAAAACAACTAGAGCACAAACTAATCCATCTCACTGTAATTTAGGCTGCATCATAGTCCACACCCAGGAACACAGTGAAATGGCAAAGTACTGTGAGTTGTAATTATTTTATACTCCACAGAGTATGAGTGTCTGTGTAAAATAAGAGCAAGCTGCACAACTCCAACTCCCTGCCCTGCATCTGTGGGGCAGGGAAGGCTGGATGCAGCTTTGCTGATCACACACATTACCAAACTCCTCTAGCTGTGTGCTAGACCCTTACAAAACTCTCAGCTATCATACTCGGGAGTGTTTTTATGTGCACTCATTTTAAAATTCAACTGGCTTAAATATTTCTGGAGTATACTGTAAAATAAATGCCACGAAGTCTAAATTTCTTGATTATAGCTGGGCTTGGCTGGAAAACAAGAATTCCTGTTTTATTTTTTTCTTTTTTTGAGATTTCAACACTTGGTTTTGTTCCAAAGCAGAGCAAAACTTTCAAAAATTCAAGTGGAGACAGATGGGATGTGCGAGACCAAAGTTCAAGCCCCTGGTCTGCATCAGGCAAAAAGCCCTTACCACCAACATGTTAATTCTGATTATCTAAACATCTGATAATTCTCATCCCCTTTTTAAGTTTTAAACAGAAATTCCATTTCTCAATCCTCAAGAAACTTCCCCCAAAAACAATTGCATTAATACAGTAGCTGTGAAAGGTTCCTGTTCATTCAGCATTTTCCAATCATGGAATGGCTTACTGGAAAGTTCCCAACCAGCATGAATTGCAGCATCCTTTTTTAATAGGTCTGGGTTTTTGAACAGTGTGTTAAAAACCCACAGACAAGCAGACTCCTCTTGTTATTTAATATTTCATGTTACTCAGATTACAGCTATTAAATAAGATGTCTTGAGACACCTTGAGCAACCCAACTGAACACTCAGTGACCTCATTTTTTTGGTCAGTTTGTTGACTACAGGTCCCACTAAATTTAGCTATTTAGTTCTAATAGGAATTAAAGCTCTCCCCAGCAGATGCTTCCAACCCAAAAGGGCTCCCTGCCTAGGCAGGACCCTGAAGTGTAGGCACCTTGCCTTGACAAGCCCTGCAAGAAGCAGCCTTGGAGACGAGGGAACAAAAGAGCTGTGAAATAGCCCTCAGTAACTGCAATCCTGTTTCAGAAAACAGCAGTCCTTTAAAGACAAGACAAAAATGTGGCAGTGTCATAATCCTGTGTGGGTAAGTTTCTCAAACTCTTCACTGTGAATTATTCCTGCATTATTCATTCTGAGAGGGACAGCAACCCAAGATAAAGCCTTTTTCCTCTTCTTATGAAAGCTTCCCTACATTTTATTTACTGGGCTGCTCTTTCCAAAACTTCAATAAGCAAAAGAAAAATGTTTTCCCTTATATATTTTAGTACTCTTCTTTACCAGCTCCAAACCAGAGGCACAGTGTGAATTCCTCAGGAAGAGGGGCATTATATGCAACAATATTACTACACACAGGGGTTGGGAACTAGAGCCCACAATGCCTTATCCAGACTCTCATGATGTCACATCCCTGCAAAACCCATTACATTCAGGAAGGTTCAATATCACTGAAGGTTTATGTGGCTGTTGTTTTTAAATGGTATTTTTCAAGTCCAATATAGTTTTCAAATCTTTTATCTGGATTATGTGTGGATTAATGGAAATAACAGTAACCTAACTAATGCCAGCTCCAAACACACAACTGACATTCTCCAAGGGCTGAGTGCTTGTGCACATTTGGGCATGGGTGTTGGAATATCCACTTCACTTTACATTCATGGTTTCTACCAGCCAGGCCTTACTCCCTATAACTGTAAATCCACATAAACTCTTAAGGAAAATCAATACTTTTTATTTCCTAAGCAGCAGGTATGGACTGCCAACCCTCACAGCCATTTAATGCACACAGCTCTCACTGACTTCACTGGGACTTTTGCATTTTTTAGTTAGAATGGGGGGAGAATTCCTTTAAGGCAAAACACCAACATTTAAATTATGCTCCCTGCTCTATCCCCCTACACCCTCCTCCCAGTGAATCACCTCCAAAAAATGCTTACATTCCACCAACATGAGAGAAAGAAGCATGACTCTTCTGAACAAGGAACACACTGAAGCCAACTTCATTTCTTTTAATTATTTATGTTCATTTTCCATACCATGGACAGAGACCTACAGTTTTGGGTTTTCCTCAGCTGTTTTCTATTTGAAACACCTCACTGTCACCGGAAGTCCCAGTACTACCAGTCTGGGAAAACAATGGAATTCCCTGCAATCTTATCTAAAGGACAGCTGCTAAACTGAGTGATAGCATTCCCCATCCCCCAACACCTTCTCCTGTATCTCAACACCTTGAAAGAGCTGATGTAACATTGTAGAAATACTCTCTCATTTCCTCAGAGCAGGTTCTAGAGACTGAAAATGAAACAAGGCCTCTTTCTAGGAACATCTGAAAAGGCACCAGGTTTCATTCAAATACAATTTTATAAGAAAATACCTGACATGTTCTTAAATGCCAGGAACACTTAATTTCCTCCATTGCACCACTGAAATTTCATACAAGATTTAATGAGAAATTAAGGAGGCCTTTGGTGCAGCTCTGAATGCATCATACAGAATGTGACCAGTCTAATGAAATAAAAGCACACCAAAATAAAAGCTGCCAAAGAAAAGAATAAAAACAAGGAATCTCTCATAAAGAAAGCAAAAGGAGTGCCCAGAGAGGACAAAGGTGAAGGGGCAAAGCTAATCTGCAGGGAGAAGGTCAGGCTGAGCAACAAGAAAAGAAGTATGTTTAGCCTGGAAAACAAAGGTTGACAGAAATGCTGGAGTGCTTCCTTTCACTGACCTTGCCAAAACCCTTTTTAAAACATGGCTTTTAGATCACTTCCTACCTCAACTCCATGAATCCTCTCCCATGAACTTTTCTTCAATCCCTCTGATTAAATATACAACTCTTTTGCTGTAAAAAGTCGGGATAAGTCTCTACCACCTTTATTGTTTTAATAGCTATCTTAAACCACATTATAGCTGTCCCTTTCCTCAATGTTTTTTTTCAGAGCATTAAGGAGCAGTTGAGACAGAGGTTTTTGAATGAATTCTGAGCCAAACTGTTTAAGCCTACTTCCCTAAACATCATACCTTAGGATACACTTCCACCACAAAGGGGAATATATCATATTCCCTCACTACTAAAGGACTCTTCTTTCTGCTTGCCTACCGTAAAACCAGAACTGACTTCTCTGCCAGCTCTGGGGTAAGCACAGGACAGAGCAGTGAAAACAGGTCTCCTGAGATCTCTTTAGCTGACAGGAATTTCTACCTGCTCTAAGAACACACCATTTTAACAAAATTACTCTCGAGAAAGGTTTTGCAGGTGCATTCTCCCCAGTGTGAACTGCTCCACTCAGAGTACACACTGGTGCAGAGACTTGAACTTCAGTTTCCCACATCCCAAGGCAAATGTCCCAGTGATTTAACTACCAAGACATCCTCTCCCCCTCTGTGGTTCAGGTGCTATTGGATCACATGAAGAGAACGCTCCCAGCAGGACGCGGCAGTGCAGAGTTTCACTGCAGCTCAGAGGTCAGGGAATTCAGTTGGGATGTGGGAAATCTATGTTCAACTCCCTACTTACCTGATTTAAAGCCTGATCTTGAAACTGAAATCTCTCAGAAGGTCAGTGCTGTTATCACATGGGCATACAGACTGTCTTTTCCCCTCCTCTTTGTTCCAAAAGTTATGACCTGGGTTATAAAAGGCTGATGGGTCAGAAAAATGAGTAAGAGACACAGAAAAAGAAAGTACGTATAGGGAATGTGGTAAAAGACAAAGGGAGAGAGGAAAGAGAAGTGAAATGAGAGAAACAGAAGAATAGACAATTAGAAAGGCAGACAGATGCGATAGGGGAAAATGCAGCTACAACTTGGCCCTGAAGTTTATAAATTGATTTCCACCAAATCTGTCATCGCAAGCAAATTACTTTAACTGAACCAAAGAGCAGACAACCTGCCTTTCTTTGCTTTTAGCCTTCAGTATTATAAAACACCAACACTCTCCCTAGTAATTCACAGACTCCTAACACTACCCTCAGTCTCCCTCCTCCCCACATTTTGTGCTTAACCCTTTCTCATTCCTTCATGCACTCCAATTGTTTTGGCCAACATCCAATATCTGGGACACAGAGTTAAAGCCACATTTACCTTTGATTTTATGGATTTACACAACAGGAGCAAGACTAACTCCAGCTCATTCTAAGCTACACTTCTGTAGATGACAAGAGGAAGTTAATGTACAACCTGTTAGCACCAACAGTAACCCCGCTGAACTCTCTCAAGCTGAATCGTGGCCAGCATTTCCCTTTGCAAAATTTTAAGATGCACCTCAAGCCTCGAAAGAGTGACTTAATTTGCAACTTGTTTCTCTTACCTCAAAAGGTAGCATGACTGGTGGTGGTGGCTTTTTCAGTTCTTCACATTTTCTCTTTTTACATATCCGGTGACTAGTTTTGCGCTTCCTGCAACAGCTGCATTCCTCACAATTTGTTTTCCGCAGACAGGGCTCACAGACTCCACAACGCCTTCGTTTCTTTTTCTCCAGCATAGGGAGCAGAGATGAATATGGAACAGGGTAACCACCAGCTGGATTTTTAAGAGAGGACAGCCCTGAGGCCTCAACTGCTTCGGTGCTGTTGCTCACGTTGTCCTGAAACAAATTCAAGCTTACTCCGACACTTCCCAGCTGTGATGAATAATCATTATGCTGCAGTCTTGAGTCAGCTGGCAAATCTGCATTTATGGCTTTTTCTGAGGCAAGAGCAGAGATTTCCATGCTTGAAGGCAACTCTGAAACAAAACCTGCAGAGAATTGTCCAGAGCTTTCCGCAGAGATTTTATCAACTGTGCTTTTTTCTAAATCTGAAGATAAAGTGGGGACATAGCCTGAATTCAAAATTAATGTCTCTGCATCAATACATTTAACAAGCTGTTCAATGTCCTCTACTTCAATATTGTTTAAAGAGGTATTGGAGACTGGTTCACATACTGTAAATATGTTTTGTGTGTCAAATTCTGAATTCTCTTTTGTAAAGCTCAAATCTGAATTTGAATTAAGTTCTTTGTGAATGGGTACAAAATCCACAACCAGTTTCATGGGGTATTCTGCAAGCGAGCTTGCACCTCCAAAATGTAAAAGCAAATTTGATTCAGAGGCAGCTACAGAACTGGAATTTGAACCAATGTCTTTATTCCCAGATTTCAAATCCCAGCCTGCCTTCAAGCAAGAATCTGCAAGTGACCTTGCATCTTCTAATAAATGTTCTTGTGAGTTAAACTCAGAGGTAACTAGAGATGCGGAATGCAAGTCTTGTTCTTCCGTAGGTAGCACCATGTCCAACCCTGCTCCAATGTGGAATTTGGCAAGTGTGACCGACTCGATCAGTACTGCTGAGCTGAGGTCTGAGGTATCAACAGAGCTGAAGTCAGGTTCTGTACTGTTGGGCACCACATTGAAGGGAGTCTCTGCATGCACCTTCGAGTTTGATTCAGAGGCAATTACAGAGTCAGAAGGAGAAGATGGAAGCACCAGCGGAGCACCTTCAACAAACGCTTCAGCCAAACTGCCCGTATCCAGATCACTGGGTATCTGCTCACAGGGCAGGTCTTCATGCTCAGATTTCACCTCTGAAGTTTCCGAACCATCATCAGTTACCTGACGGTTTGGAATGGAGTCATCTGTTTCAGATATTTCTGCCTCCTTGTCTTGACTGGCACATGGGATAACAGGTTCTTCGCCTTCACTACACAGACAGCCTTCTACAGGCAGAGCAGCTAAATCCTTTTGAGCTAAATCTTGTATCAAAGCTATTTCACCTGTTTCATCGCTTTTCTCTTCTACTACTGCCAGGGCTTCTTGTTCATGTTTTTCCTTTGTTTCTAGCCTTTTTTGTGCTGCAGCTTTCTTGGGCTTTGCAATTATGGGAGTTTGGGACAATCTTTGGGAGAAGGATCGGTTACGGAGAGACATTGTAAAGCCATTGATATTGAAAGAATCCTGGCTGTGAAAGAGGATATTGTCAGCTTTCTCCAAACTCACCCAAGACACTCCAGACAAGGTTCTGCTTACACTGCTCCTGAGAAGTCTACCTGAAGAGCTCATGATTGGTTTCTTTTCTTGCTGTTTTTTCTTAACATCTTTTTCTTGTGCTGGCTTTTTACCTTTTCCAGAACTAACAGCTTTTGTGGAAGTCTTTGTGGTTTTCTTTCTCACTTGGCTAGATTTCTTTTTGCTCTGGTTAGTTTTCCTTTTGCCTAACTCATCTTTTTTGGCTGATCTGGAAGGCCTCGCATGGTGAGCCATGTCTGTGGAGCAGGAGGAATGTTAAGAGGAGAGATGGAAAAAAATCATGAGCTCTTGAGAGACCTCTTCAGTAGAAAACCGCACACTCCCATTGCTGCTTTCTGTGCTCATACAGTGTCAACTCTGAAACAGAAAAATATACAAAACAGCATTAATATACTTCTAATTAATAAAATGTGCACATATATTCAACTGACCATTTTTAGTATTTAAAAATACAGAGGTAGAATCAGAAATAGCAGTATTGGGTGTTATACTGAGATGCACAAAAAAAGCTTTGAAAATATTAGTATACTACAAAATAAAAAGCTTGTCTAAAGGTCTGTAACAAAAAGAAGCAAAATGAACTCAAATGACCAGGCAACATCACACACTATTTTATATCAGTACTAAAAAGTTTGAGTTCTCAATTTTATTAACAGTTCATTAACCAATAAACTTCCCTTGAGTAAGGAGTAGTATCTATCAGTGTAAGGATATTGAGGAACAAAAGAACAAAGCTGAGTTTCTTTTTCGTGTGTACTCAATATAACATCACCAGGGCACCTATCATTCTTCCACCATCCACTGGTAGCCTATGTGATAACATGGTAAAATGCCAGATAAATGCCAGATAAAAGTTACTAGCTCCCCAAAGAGATTAATCTGTGTCTATTACAGGGGAACTGGACCAGGGAAGTACTGGTCTTTCCCAATGTTATCTTCCAGAATACCTTCACAGCACACTGCGTTACATGTCAACCCTTGATTCCATACTGTCTGCCTATATATGTTTCATGCAAGGCAGAGGTCTCTGCTTCACCACTACAACTTAAATTTACCTTCAAAAAAAACCACCATACATCTGTCACAAGCTTTTGTCCCCAGACACAACTGCAATGCACAGGTCCCCCAAGCCCCCAAATACAACTGGATCATCTCAAAAGATATAACAAATTTCTAATGCTCCAAAGCAACTTCCTTCAAGGTGGGTTGGGGTTTTCTTTTAAAGTAAAGCAATTCTCACAAGTACATATCTTTAAGCACCTAGTACTTTTTAAGCACCTGTAGAAGGCTTTTAAAGCTTTATTTAGCTGTTTGAATAGATCATGTGGTAGAAAAGGGCAGCCTTAAAATGGGAACAGAGCCAGAGGCTCTGTAGTCTCCAGCAGGAAGGCACCTTCCCTTCACCATCATTTCTTTAAATTCCTTAAACCACTGGAGGTGATTTGAATGCAAGTCACCACCAGGCCTTCTGCACCTCTCATTGATGGGAAGAGGCCAAGAAAAGGAAGAACAAGAAGTATGGGGATGACGTACTAAAATTCTGACCTCAACTGGAAGTAAAAGAAAGGGAATCTTAGTTTCTAAAGGAAATAGAAGAGTGTGACCAGGTTCCTGACATCACCTCCTATGACCTCAATCCCCACCTTGAAGCCCACAGGGAGATCTCACGGAGGCTGCACTTTCCCACAGCCTGGTCTGAGCTCTGCTGAAGGTGGGGAGAGTTTTGCTGCTGCAGCCCAAACAGCACTGCCCCAAGAGAAGCTCATTACCCTACTGAGAGGATGGGCTGGCACAGCCAACTCCTATGGTCTGTGTGTGGGGCCACCAGCTGGGTGCTCCCCAAAGCAGCACACCAGCAGCCAGCCTGTTTCTGGCCAGCTGCTTTGCCACAGCCCCGGGCAGCCCACAGCACCCACCGTGCCTAACAGTAACTCCCCAAACTCTTTTGGAGTAGCTTATTTAAAGCATTTTGAAGCCTGGCTCTTATTTATTCAGCTGTAGCAAGCTAACTGACCCTCTGTACCACAACACACATATCAAGCATCTTATCTAAACACCATGTGATTATCTTGTATCACATCTTCACATTGCATATCAGATGGACATGATTACTGAGACAGCAGGTTTTTTTCACACACAAATACCATTTAGAGCCAGCAGTGCTGCACAAGACAAGGCTAAACAGTTCTCAGGTCAGCTCAGAAAACAGTGCCCACCAAACACAAAATAAACAAGCTGAATAAATAGCATCCCTCCTCCACAGCAACACATCCAACCTGGAGAGACTAAGTAGACACATGCAGTTGTTTATAGTCGTGGGTGAAGCTTCAAAGGTCGCAGAAGAGACCTGAACAGCTCCCACAGAAGCTCTCTGTAAAAGCTGGGTCAGACAGCGAAATAGTAAAACAAATACAACACTGAAACGAAGGTAATGTGAGTACTCTCCTCCCCCCACCCTTCTCTGGAGGCACATGGGGGAAGGGGGATGTGGCCATTAGGAGTCACTCCATGAATCAAAGAGGGCATCACATCAGCAGGTCCATGAAATAGCTGTTGGCAGCCTGCAAAAAGCCTCCCCAGTTTCTTGGGGTTGTGACAGAGACTGGGATCCTCATTCCAAAGGATGGCCTGGAGGGGCTGCAAAACCAGCTGGAAGCAAGCAGCAGGCACATCTGCAGCCATTAGCAGAGGAGCTACATAATAGTGGCAGGAGAAGAAATGCCAGCTACTTTCACAGCCTACAGCCAGGAGAGCAAGGAAGAAAGCAAGCCATCAACAAAGGCCAGGCAGCATGGCAATGTGTGAATCAGGAGGGGGACTGAAGTGATAAAGTCTTTCTCTTTATCAGCCCTAAAACAGAAGCAGAATGACCAGAGAATACAGGAGGTGACTGGGGTTTTGAGCATACTGCATGTGAATGATGCTTTGCTCATATTGTTTGCTCACACAAGTAGTTGCTACTGTTGCTGTGGAAGTTCAGGAAGCACGACAGTCAAAATTATCAATCAGAAAGTTAATTTATAACCATCTGGTAACTTTTTAAATCATTACTATAATTACATGATAATATGTCTTAACTTGCATTTGAGGGATAGCTTCAAGGTGAAGGAGAGCAAGTTCACATCAGATATGAGCAGGGAATTGTTCCCTGTGAGGGTGGTGAGGCTCTGGCACAGGGTGTCCAGAGAAGCTTCCCTGGAAACGTCCCAGGCCAGGTTGGATGGGACTTGGAGCAACCTGGTCCAGTGGAAGGTGTCCTTGCCCGTGACAGGGGGTTAGAATGAGTCGATCTTTAAGGTCCCTTCCCATTCAAACCATTCTATTATTGCATAATTTGAAAATTGCAAAACCATTGCTTCAGGACCGAAGAGGCAAGATCATCCTGGGGTTCTGTAGTTGGTTGGTTTTGTCTTTTTTTCTTTTAATCTTTTAGTACAGAGAAACACACCTGTCTGGCAAGAATGTAGAAAGCTATCAACACCAAAGCATTGTTTCTCTTCAGGGCCAAAATTAGAGAGGCTATGAACAGAATGGCTCAAGACTTCCATTTTTCTTCCTAAAAAAAAGAATGCTGATATTCGTAGGAAATTGCCTGGGTATAAATGCTGCATTATAAAAGATGGCAACGGCTTTGTCTGACTCAGAGATGACAACATAGGGTCACAAGAACAGAACACTTTTATCCATTTTGTTTTAATTGCCACTGGAGTGACTTTGGCTTTTTCAGAAGAGATCTGAATAGACCCCCAAAGGAAATCTTTTAAGGGGTAGGGGGTTAATGCTTCACTTTAATTATATATGTCTGGGATTTTGAGTACCTGACCTGCAAGGTGATCTTACACTCTCAGGCAAAATGGTTGTCAGCAAGAGATCTCTGCTTCCCTTTAAAAAAAAACCCTAGCCTTGAATACTGGTCTGCCACAACCACCTTAACTGCTAGCTAAAAAGTGTCTGACATTTTAAATAACCTGTCCTATATGTTATATTGCTATTTCTTTGTTTCCTCTTCCACAGTTAGAACAGAATATTAGGTAGCTGCAAGGTTGGTATTCAAATTTTGTTTCCTGTGACAGTAGGAAATATTTTACCTTCCCTTTTCCATTTAAAGCACTGGCAAGGACTGTTGATATCTGCAGCAGTTGCAAATCATCTCATGCTGCTTCTGAAGGACCACAAATGGCTTTATCGCATCAGTCATATCTCACAACAAACAATTAATTCCATTTCCAAAACATCTATATGGACTCAACAGGATTACAAAACATAAACCTCATGGGGCAGTGTAACAACATGTCACTTTTCTATCATCCTGGTGAGAAACAAACTTACTTCAATGCTTTCTTCTGAAAGCCAGACCTGGTGAGACTTGCCATACCTTCCCTGGAAGGGGAGCACAGGTGTCTGCAGGATGTAAAAGAGGCAATAGGTGACAGGAGGTTTTGCAGGGAACTGCCCTAGATAATATCATCCTGAAGCTATTTCTTGAACCAACTTCTCTCTCCTAATCCATGTGCAAAGCTGAAAGCTGTTTGTAAGGCCAGTTGCTTAAGTTTTGCTCATTCATGGTAATAAATCTGGAACAATTCCACTGACTGCTATAATCCTCAACAAATACTGCTAAAAAAGCTAATCAAAGGCTAAATCTTTTAGTCCTGTCTTGGTCAAAATTCCAAACAATTATAATGAGAATTCTATCTACAAGGTAATTAAGAAATTTAACCCCACACTGTCAGAATGCCTCCAGAAAAAATCAAACTCAAAACCAACAAACAACAACAAAAAACAAACCAAACTACAGTGTTTCACTTTACACAAATGGATTTAAAAAAAAAAAAAATAAAGCAAATTTTCATTCTAGAGACAGTGTCAATCAAGACTCTGTTACATAACTTGATTCTTGTTGGAAGATGGCAGGGGAAAAAGAAAGATATTAGAAGATGTGTCCTCATAAAAAATGGTGGCTTTTTTTTTTTATGGTATTGTGAAAAATGGAAAGTTACTCCTGAACAAACAGAGCAGTATAGGAAAAAACAAAATTACACAGCTAGAAGTCACTAGTTTGACTAGTCACCTGGTTTCACTACAGCCAGATGTATTAAAATACATCTTGTTTCAGTGTTTAGGTATCTTTTGAAAAGTCCCTTGAGATTTGCCATTAGGAGAAACAGATCTAGAAGCTTTCATAAAAGCCACTCAATAATATGCAGGTCCCAAACAATAAGGGCCACAATGTGACTAAGCTGTCACACAAGCTCAGATGCACAATTTAGAATTGAAAAGCACCTCATCTTCTGGCAGCAAATGATCTAGAGGAAGATGCAAGAGATACCAGAGAAGACAGACGTTTAAAAAATCTGACCCTCAGGTGCAAAAGCCTGTCTTATCATCTGCATATTCTTCCCAGCTGCACCAAAGCCAACCTGCTTTCCAATTTGGCCCAGTTTCCTGCATCTACTCATTGCCCTGTAGAACACTTCGTATATGAAAAGAAAGGAAATGGGTTAGGAGGGGAGAATCTGCTTCAATTTTCCCTTTCCCCCTTCTTTAATCCTTGAATACACATTTGGCTTTGGGTAAGAAATAAAAATGGAACTTAACTGCCATCTCAGTACCATGAATTATTTCATACACAGAGGCCTCCCCACTCCATTCTTCTCCATAGAGATTTTCTGCTTTATGTTACAGGACTATGCCACTCTTAAGCAAAGGGACATATTTCATCCACATATATCAAACTTTGGCTTACGGTAACACTTTCCAGCACATATAAATGTGGGACAGGCACCACAGGATGCCACCCCAGTTGCTCAAAGACAAAGGCACATATAAAGCACAATCCTTTACTCACTCATCAGCAACACAAGATGATGCTGAGCACACTGAGCACCAAGGCCTTCATCCTAAATTTTTGTCCTTGCTGGCCCCGGAAGGCCACCTGTGTGTTTGGAGGATAAGGCAGGGCTGCCACCCCGCTGCGTGAGGAGCTGGAGGCTGCTGTGAAATAGGCACGCTCCATGAATTCAGCTGGAGATGTCCATGGTTAACATTCTGAATGTCATGACTTCATGCACCTTGGAGACTACACAGTGAGCCACACAGATAAAAAGATACCATAAAAAAAAACCTCCTCCCAGTTTAGAGAAAGCGCTATCAGAACAGTTAGGGGAAAAAAACCAACAACAAAAAAATAGAACCGTGGCAAGGAACTGCACATGCCTAAACCACAAACCAGATTAAGCCTCAGACAAACAACTTGAGCCAAAAATCCATTGTGAAGACTCACACCACATGTGCAAGTATCCTCCCTTCAGCCAGGCAGAAGCAGCACAGGCTTACTTGAACCTATGTGCAGTGCAGCCAAGCACTGATCTTCACAGGGGGAAATGCTAAAAAGTAAAAATATATCAAATAAATTATAAAGGCTCATCGAAGAAAAAAACCCATCCACCAGAACACTCCAGATATATTTGAATACAAAAAAAAAGAAGGCAAATCAAACAGAACACCCCAGTTCATCATATGCCTCTAATTCTGCATTTATGCTGTTTAAAACACTGCATTTCTTTTTGATAATATGACTCCATTCTTCAGGGAATTTTGCCTTTTCTTAAAAACGACAACAAAAAACCCCCACCATTAACTGAATCACCTTATCTCAAACTCAGCTAAAAGAAGGGGGAGGTGGAGGGAAGAGCCTTCAGGCAAAGATTAAGCCTGGAAAATTTCAGCCTAAAAGGTGTTTCGAAATTTTAAGTATCTGAAAACAGAAAGCAAGATGGAAGTATTTAGGCTAGCTTCAACAACCAAGGGTACCATGCCAGTCATAATAAAACACTACTAGTGAAGATTTTTAATTACTACACAGTGAAGAATTAGGTCTTACAGAAACCATGAATGAATGGTTTGGTTATGAATACCAAAGTCCCTTGGTATATGTCACCTTGAGTTCTTCCCCAGTTACCTGCTTTGCACAACTCAGTCTGCTCTTGTCTCCTCCAAGCACAAAAAACTCCTCTTATCTTGAGGGACTGACCCTCAACCCAAGAGCAACCACCACAAACACCCCTTGTGCTGGCAGAGCAACTACTTCAGAAAAGCATAAACCAGCTTTCTCCTCCTTTACAGTTAGGGTCGACCAGGCAACCTGCCCGGACCAAGACTAAACGCTAAATTTTCCCAATTCAATCTGTTTTCCTAATTCGTGTAGACTGACATAATGAAAACAGGGTAATTAAACCACAGAATAGCTTTCTGCCTTTCCACAAGAGTACCTCAAAAAAACACGGAGCACAGCCGGGGAGAACTATTATTATTTGGAAGATTACTATTATTATTATTATTATTATCATCGTTTCCACAAGTTTTTCCATTGTCTTGAAAATTTAAAGAGACACCTCCTCCTTAGAAATCCACTCAGTCACGTTTAAATCCCTAATGCTGCGATCTTCGCCCATTTTACCATTATTGTATTATAATTTCTAGAGTAAGAGTTCTTTAGCCACCCTGGCCAGCTTGTTCACAGGAGCAGCCTAACTCCAGTGACACTGGTGCGCACAGTCCCCTCTCCTCCTTAAAGGAGTAGCAATCTCTCCACGCTGGCTAGCTGCTACGTAGGCCGATATACAAGTGATGCTGACTACGTTGCTCTTTAAATATCTTTGGGGTGCAGCAGGATAGGCTGGCTGAGTGTAGGACAGGCTGGGCACACAATTGGCGCGTCTCCTTTGACTACTGCTGCGCCTGGTCCCTTCGCAAACCCATCCTGTTCTCCTCGGGAGCCAGCAGCCATACCTCCGTAAGGTTCTAGCTGCTCCTGCCTCCCAGCAGGCCGCCTCGTCCTTTTTCCTCAGCCATTCGGCGAACTCCTCTGGTTCTTTCAGGAGCACGGCAGGGAGCATTCCAGCCAGCACCAAGCCTCCAGCTGCCGTGAGACCACCACCTCTCGTCCCCCAGCTCCAAGAGCAGCTGGACAAGCACTCAGCGCCCATAACCCTGCAGGGCTCTGCCTCCTTTAGCGCAGGCAGGCGGACCCCAAGGGAGGAAGGGGCAGGCAGGGGGAGCCTCCTGGGGGGGAGGCAGCGGCTCCTCGTGGCCCGGCCCCGCCGCTGGTCGTGCCCCCCCAACCCGGGGAGCCCTCCCCGGGGCTGCAGACAATGGGGCCGACCCCAGCGGCGGCGCTGGGGACCCGCAGCGCCCATCCGGACGCGCCCGGCTTCTCCGGCGGCAAAGACGAGGAAGCTCCCGCGGGGATGCTCCCCCCAGCCCCGCACACCAGCGGCACCTCCACAGTGCGATACTGCACAGCCCTCGCTCGCCGCTCCTATGGGGCGGTGGGAGGGGGCTGCGGGGTTTTTCCGGCTGGCCGGGGGCCCCTACGGCCGGGCAGGGTCCCTTTTAATTGTTCCCTGTCCTCCACGCAAGCTGCAGGCAGTTTCTCTTGCCTGGCGGGTTTTTCCAGGCAGGCTCTGGCTGCTGCAGCTCAAACACGCTCCAGCACAGCCAGGGAGACCGGACTTCTTCGCTTTTTCGGCCAACAAACTCCGTTTTGCATTTGAATAACCCCCAGCCTGCCTTCCTCCCCGCCTCGGAACGGCCCGAGCCGCGGGGCTCCGAGCCTGGCCGCGGTGGTGCCCCTGCCTCCCCCTCCCCACTCTACCGGAGCTCAAGTTTGCAACTAGCCAAGGGAATAAACGAGAGGGGAAGGAGTGAAAAAACAGAGGGAATTAAAAAAAAAGAAAAAGAAAAAAGGTGGGGTTCGGAGAGCAGAGGTCCTCGCCGTTCCCCCCTCCCGCCCGCAGCAGCCCCGGGACCCGTCCCGCACACGTACCAGGGCTGCGGCGCGGCCGGCCCGCAGCTCTCAGGAAGGGGCGATGCTGGCATGGCTCGGAGCGGGGCGAGGCGCGGGTCACGGCCCGGGCCCCCACGGGCGGGCGGCTCCCATGGCGCTACGAGCCCAGGCGCGGAGAGGAGCCCCGGGCCGCGAAACGTGCTCGGTGCTCCGGCGGCGTCGCCCCTGGCCGGACCCTCCGGGAGGGAGCGGGGAGGGGGCGGCTCGGCGGGGCGCTCGCCGCTCCGAGCCCTCCCGGCAGGCGGCAAAACGCGCCCTGGATCCTCGCGGCCGGAGCGGGATTCGCCGCCCCCCACACCCCACCCACACCCCCGCGCCCCGGGAGGACACGGCACGGCCCCGGGGACGGGGGAGAGCGGCGCCGGTGCTCCCACGGCTGCCCACGAGAGCCGCCGTCGGCGTGCCAGGCTGGTAACGCCGGGGGTTATTTACCAACAAGAACGAAATTAAATGATGGTAATATGAGAAAAGGCAAATTATCCCGTTATTCGCGGAGGCTGTGGTTTGACGCCGCACACCCCCCGGCCAGCCACGGTGATGGCACCCTATGAAATCATCCCTTTTCTTTTTAGCCTGGAAGGAGGAAAGCCTGGGCAGCCGTGACAGGCGAGGGGTTCACCGGAGGACAAACCCCTTGCCCTTACATGTGCCATCCAGGAGGAGCCTCGAACACCAGCGTCCAGCAGGGCCCGGCCATCGCACGCCTTGGAGAAAACACTCCCAGCAGCACGGGGAAGATGCTGGCTGAGAAGGAAGATCTGCTAAGCCGCTCTTTCTCTCCTGTAAGGAGGTAAAATATGAGCCTTGCTCTTTCCCCATCCCCCACCTCATTCATTAAGAGCCACTGATATTTGCTGCTCCTTCCCAGAGGGAAACGAGCGAGTAAAATGTTATGGTAAGACGAAGAGTCAGTCCACTGACTTTCCACCCCTCGTTATCACCACAGCCTTTTGTGAGATGCAGGCCACCAAATATAACATCTCTTCAGACTGAAAAACAGATGTTGGAAATGGGATATGTGAAACAATATACCCAAGCAGTACTTCTTTAGAAAGGCTTCATTATTATTAACTCTGTAGCTGGTGCAATATAAAGCACTTCAAGTGTGAACCAGCCCAGTCAAATGTGAGCCTGCAGAGTTTCTGCTGCACACAGGTGAGCAGTGCTGTCCACATCCATCCATTCCTAGGGATGCTTTGAATGCCAACATTTTGCTGGTTTAAGTGATGCTTGATGAAGGAGAAGCAGTGGTACGGATCTGCACAACTCCTTGTCACTGCTGCTCTCCAGTGATAGTGGATAGGTAGCCTATCACCAATTTGCACCTCCATCCTCTTCTCACCCACCCTACACATCCTTGCAGTGAAAGAAGAAATCAGTCTGGGAATCTTAACCAAGCTCACAGACACTTCAGTTGAAACAAAGGGAAACCTACAGCACAGACACCTGAATTTTGAGTAGTTGCCCTCAGTGGCAGGGAATTCTAGCAATGCACAAGCTCTCTTTGCTGGGTGTAACCATTCCATCTCTTCCTTAGGACTGGATATCATTCCAAAGACTTGTCCTGATAAAATATAAGGTAGCACAAGCTGTTTTTGTAAGATAAAATAACAGGTAATTTGAGAGGTAAAAGAGTCATTGCTCTCAAACTGCTGCACATAGCAGAAATTGAAGGAACTGGAACTTGATGATAAAGCTCTACATAATCAGAATCTGTTTCGCAGGGAGATGGCAGTAAGTCAGAGGTTGTGGGCTTGAACAAAATGCAGAGCAAGAAATTAATAACTGGGGGGAAAGCAACAAACAAAGAGGGCTAAGGTTTATTTAGAATAAGCAGGTTAACAGGAGCACTCAAACATCAACATGCACAACCACAGCTCCATTAAAGACACGCTAAAGGCTAGGAAGCAAACAAGAACTAACAATTATTAATTTTTACACCCACAGACTTACGTGCTCATGGTCTCAGGTCTTCCATCCTGGGCAGCAAGCAGCACCAGATCACAATCTTCTCTGGCAGTGCTAAGGTACTCAGCCTACCAAGACAAGCTAAGTAAAAATGTTTGGAAAAAGATCCCACACTGTCTGGGCAATAAAACGGGATGAAATCCTTTCACTGAAAAGCAAAGTGAACCACATGGAATGAAACATGAATATCACAGCCTCTGACTCAACTCCTACCATTCAAAATAGAGATCCTGGTACTGTGACAGGTGCTGCAGTGAAGCTGTTCTGTGTGCTCAAGTGGAGTGTCAAGGATCATTACAAAAGAAGGGAAGAAGTGAACAGCAAACACCCCTACACCATCATTATTAGGCCCAGATCTCCTGTCTGCTTATATCTCAAATACAATGTGCAGTTCTGCTTTGCTTAAAAGGTGCAAAGGGAAACTTGAAAGACACATAAAAACATAGCAAATGTACTTAAAAGCAGCTAAATGCACTGCTAGGGTGGTGTTTCCACCCTAGAAAGGCAGCAATCTGGATGAAACCTCAACTAATATACTCAAAAACAGCATGGAAAGTAACATCAGAGAGAGATACTCATTCACTTAATGTGTGTTGAGATAAACAAAGACCCTTTCTCTAAAGCAGAGGGTATCAAGGCAACATATCAAACAAGTAATCAGAATATGGACAGCAACTTTAAACAACATGTTTTCCAACCACAGAACTCATTACTACAGCACACTAAAGAGGCAAAAAACTTTAAGGAGTTGGGTTTTTTTAAAGCAGAAATTTAACTATGTGTTACTTGAAGCTGAAAGAGTAACGGAGTGCCCTGTATGCTACCCAAGCCTCCTTCCCCATGTGTATGGTAGTAGCTATTTTTCTGGGTGAGGTTTTAAACAGGTGGACCTTTGATCTGACACAGTGCTGCTATCCCTATGCTACTCTCTAGGAGGAAATGCAAGTTTTCACCAGAACAAATGAAACTGAACAACATTGTTCAAGGCAATAAAGTGCACAAACCTGTAAGCAGCTCTGGCAAAGTTTGAGTCTGTGGTGAACATGTGGCAGCTGCAGCTGCTCTCTGGGAGACAGGGAGCCTCACAAAACAGCCAGCAGGACAAGGACCTCGCCAGCCAGCACCCAGCCCCACTGTACACACACAGGGTAAACAGAACAGGCCCAGGGGCACCATCTGCATTCAGGCACAAGGCCTGAATAACACAGCTTCCAGAACATGAGGCGAGCCTGGAGTTTAGCTAAGAACTCAATCTTCAGGTCACAAGCAGGTCTGGAGACCTATGAAGTAAGAAAAACTACACACAACCTGAGTGAATAATAAACAGAGACCATAGACACTAAAGAGGACCAAGCCCAAACCAAGGCCCTAAACAACCAAAGCCTGTTTCTTAGCCAGGTGAGCTTAAATAGAGCTCCTGGGCCCTTGGGCAAAGGATGTGGGTGGAGACTCCAGATGCAGATGGTCAGGTCCCTTAAGACCTATTAGTGTCCTTGGGCCCTTGACCCTGGAAACAGAACTATTCAGGTATGCTGTCCCTAAATTATTCCTGCAGTCATCTGCAACAGGCACAGCATCAGTCCAAGCTAAGAAAGGTTAGATTGATGCTGAGCTTTAGCCCTTCACAAACCAAAAGCTGAGATAATTACACTGCAAAGATACCTAAGCTGCTTTTTAAGGGACAGATTTGATCTAGCCAGGTTTATCTTAGCTAGCCCTGTTTTCCTTGCCGTGGAAAGATGATACTGCAACATTAGGGCTGTTTGTTTATGTGATTACAAAACACAGATTACAACTTCCACTTTCTAGCAAAGCCTGCCTCACATTTGCTAGCTCGGGCTCCAGCATGACAAAGTGAGCAGCCTGCTCCCAGCCCAGATGTGACCTAGGAACCTGTGTGCCACTCTGGTGTGTGCTGCTGTGCCTGTGAATCCAGCTGAACACTGGCCAAACACTGTTAATGCCTTTGGATTTGTAATACAGATGATCAGATAAATCACCCACAGCATTGTTAGTTGGCACGATCTGAAAGAGTCTTGAACAACATGAATTTAATGCAGAAACTCAAATTCTAATTGTTCTTTTGACAATCACTTTCTCATTTAGTCCTTCTTGGCCCTGGTTCAAGATAGTATCTACCCGCCTGATTGGCACTGAGAACAGGTTAACGTTTGTAGGCACACTAAACACAGATATTTTAAGCGTTAACACTATTTTATATGAAATAAGGCCAGGAGGGACTATGATTTCAGCTTGTGATACCCATCATACAGGCCCACTGTGTTTATTCTAAATATTTCCTAACAGATGTTTCTGACCTGGAGTGGACCACAGTTTGCTGCCAGTTTCTATTTTCATTGGAAGTCTTGGCCCTTACTTCACTGCATGATTGTGCATGGATAATAAAAAGCATGACAGCAGAACAATTGTGTAGTGCCTTGGACTACATCTACACTTCGTCTGGCAAGACATGGTTAATTGTGCATGTACAGACCCAAGAGTTTTGGGTGTTTTAAGGCTACTGCACTTTTGCAGTAAGCCATGTGACACAGGGGTCACATAGGGAACACCTCTTCATGCCACCTGAAAGAAACGAAGGGACCTGCTTAGCCAGAGAAATTTGGCACTCACTGTATTACTGCAGACTCAGTAACTCTGATCAGTCAAATCCTTCTGTTCACTGAAGACCCCACTGACAGGGCCTGTTGGGGTCCTGAGGGTATCAACAAGGTTTAATGACCAGCCTCACCTGGGGCTTCCACTACACACTTGATTTGTGGTGGGTGAGCATTTAAACTCAGGCCTGGCTAGGTAACTGCTTCTGATATTAGTTCTGGTGTAGGCACTAGTTGTTTTGGGTGTTGGTTCTGGTCTTATTTGTTCTTTGAGTTTGGTTTCTAGATGATCCTCAGGTGTGTCTCTGGCTCTGTTTTGGGCCTTCTCTTCTGTTCCTTTCTTGCCTAGATGTACCATAGAGCTGCTTTGTGCCCTGGCCGAGGCTGGAGCCTGTTCCCAGCACCCAGCTCTGCAGGACTGTGCCTTGTCAGCGAAGGGACCTCCTGTGCTGTGGTCTTATTTGGCTCCTTGCTCACCTCAGGAAAAAACACTTCTGTCTACTTGCTGACAGAGGTAAAGAGAGTTCAAGACAGCACAGTGCCAAGGAGCTGAGGTTTGTTAGAGTAGCTGTAATCTGCAAGCTGTGATTTTTGTGGTAGGGGAAGAATGATTCTCGTGTGGGGAAAGTTATGCACTTCTGATGTCTGTAGATGTGGTTTGGGGCAAATAAACAGGCAACTGGATAGGTATTATGTCAGATCACTAATTAGTAAAGACCAGAAGCAAGTCTAAAGACTTAAAAAGCTTACTGCCCAGAGGTATGACACTGATGGTAATTTGTACAGCTATCCCAAAACAGGGCTTGGTGTACACCAGCATTTTAAGAGCACTGAAAATAATCTTTTCAGCAACCACTGAAAGTTGTTGCAGCAGCCAGTCTATTTTAATTAATATATATTTAAAATGTGTTTTGAAAACTAAGCATCTTTAACAACAAAAAAATCAGGAACAAATTACAATTGATAAAACTACCTACCTGCTTGATTTTTTTCTTCAAATTTGTAGCTCTGCTCCTGAGTGTTATAATTTTCATGTCTCCCCTGCTGATTGTTGATTTACTGGGGGAGGATGCGGTAGTGTCACACATGAGTGTAATGCAAATTATATTAAAATTGCTGATAACTTTTAAGAATGGGTCATAAAAGAGATGTCACCAGAGAAATTCTCTAAAAGGTGTAAACATTTCAAGGTAAAAAGATGAAGTGACAACTGGGAGAATGTTAAGATTTAAAGGTGCAAATGAACTACTACAGGGGCTAATGAAGAAAACAGACCTTGAGAGCACTTTATACCAGTAAGTACTTAAAAAAACCCCAATAAATCTAGGCACATAAAGCTCATTGTGAATTCCTTTGTGTGTTAACATATCTATGTAAGATACTCTGTTTAGCTCTGCAATGCGAGTCTTTTACTGGTTTTTCTAAAGAGTATGCATACATGAGGCACCCTTCCCTAAATTATGAGGCTTGACAAAGTATCTTGAAATATCCTGCCTGTAGCTAAGAGAAGTAACAGCCCATCTATGTGATTATTGATTTTTCTAGTCTGTGGTGAAACTCTAGAAACTTGATGACTTTCAGCTGTTAGTGCAGTGGCAATGCTTTTCTGTGTGAAGTCAGTAAATTAGATTCCTACAGCTGGAGCTGTTAACAGAGTCTGGTTGTTGTGGTGGGAGGAGGCTTTTCCTGAGCAGAAACCCAAAAGAATACAAACTGGGTGGAGAACATGGCATCAACAGTGGCTTAAAAACCTGCTTCAATAACTCACAGAACAGTTGCCTTTCCATTAGAGACTGACAGTGACTTAAAAAAAAAATACTAATTTTGCAGATGTATTACAAAAGGTAAAAAGGCTTGAGGGTTTTCTGCTACTTATTTCATGTTTTGCAGAAGAAATCTATTTTTTTAAAATTATTTGAAAGAATGAGTATTTTAACAGCTATTTCCCAAACATATAAATGTTGCAATGATCAAATAGAGCAAAATGAAGTTGTCTTGATTCTGTCCCATGCTTAATTTTAAGGAATATAATCTACTAAAGGGAAAAACGAATAGATTATTTTAAAAGACAATCTGACACAATTTAAGGAAAAAGGAAAAGGAAACAAAAATATTCTGGCAATTTTTTTGGAAAGTGGCTCCTTTTACTGGTGCAAGTGTTGAGATCTGTTTCCCTGGTTTCTTTGTTTTAGAAGACTAACTTTTTAAAAAGGTATGTTAATATGTAAAATACTTGAAATCCAGGTCAAGATGTACAGGGCAAAGAGTATATAAGGAATAGGTGAATAACAACAAGAAACTAAGAGTAAAGCTGACACCACGAGCTTTTTCAGCAGCTGTCAGCAGGCATCAGGTGTGTGCTCTCCCCTTGCTCCATGCACCAGCATTCAGAGGGCGCACTTGTTTATTTTTTTAATTCAAGAGCTGAAGACAAAAGGTCAAATGCCTCCTGGAAAGTCTATATTCAAGAGAGATATTGTAGAAAATCTAAAAAATTGTCAAAAATGTTTACAGCTGCAGAATGATACTGTGTTTGACCTTTCTGATTCTAAAATCAGTTTTTTATTTTTTTTTCCAGTGTTTCTCCTTCTGGTGAATTTTGAAGCTTGCACGTAAATAATCATATTGAGCAATTTTTTCTGAGTATAAAACCATAATTGTAGACAAAAGGGATCTTCACGTTCTAGCACGAAGTTGAAGTAGCTATCTAAACGGCTCAAAAGTAATCGATGTATTTTACAGTACAGTCTTAACTAGAGCCGTTTAGGTTTTGGTTATGTGCGCCCACAGGTCTAAATACAGGTATTTGTTGGCGAACCGCGCGGATGGATGTTTTTAAGGAGCAGCAAGCCATCCCCGGGGGCACTAACAAAGGCGTGCCCCGGAGCGGGCAGAGGGTGAGAAGCGGCTGGGCCGGGGTTAAGCCGGCCCTTCCCGCGGGCAGAGGGTGAGAAGCGGCTGGGCCGGGGTTAAGCCGGCCCTTCCCGCGGGCAGGCTGCGG
Source organism: Cyanistes caeruleus (assembly GCF_971803275.1). NCBI lineage: Eukaryota > Metazoa > Chordata > Aves > Passeriformes > Paridae > Cyanistes > Cyanistes caeruleus. Next base: position 34,554,196 of record NC_141708.1, on the reverse strand, counting down.
AGGGCTGGCGCGGCCGCCGGCGCTGACGCGATCCGCAGGCGCCGCGGCGTGGCCCGGCCGCGGCTCGGCGGGGCCGCCCCGAGCTCCGCCCCTGCGGCGCGGCGGGGGCACCGCGCTGCCCCTGAGGGAGCCGGCACGGCCCGGCCCGGCCCCATGGCTTCCCCGGCGGCCGCGGCGCCCGGAGCCGCGCTGCCCCCGGCCGCGGCGCGCCGAGACTTCTACTGGCTGCGCTCTTTCATCGCCGGAGGTGGGTGCCCCGGGCGGGGAGCGGCGGCAGGCACGCTTCGGTGTCGCTGTCCCCGGTGAGGTTGCCACCGGCTCTCATCGCCTGGGGAAGCGGGGAGCTCGCTTTTCCTTTCCCCCTCTAAGGGACTAGCGCGGGTGGCGCGGTGCACGCCAGTGGCTCGCACGTGTGTCAGAAGCAGCGAGGAGCCGCGGTCAGCCGCCAGTTAAATGTTCCCAGAGCACAAACCCTCGTTGGGGTGCTCGGAGACGGCGGGTTATCCTTGTCCGCAGGGGTTGCCCTGTTGAGGCTGCTGTTGAGAAGATGAAGGTGGTGTGAAGGGGCGAGCCTGGCAAACACAAAGCCACATTAATAATCTCCTAGAGAAAAAGCCTGATTATTCTTCCTGTAAGGTGTTGTCTCAGCTGTCTGATTTGCTCGAGGTAGGAGCAGGGTGCGTTTATTTCAAGTTCTTATATCATGCCGCACTCTCTGTTGGATCTCATTCTCAGACACGTAGCCCACCTCCTTGGGAGCATCAGCAAGGGCTGTTTCCCCGCAAAAAGGAAGGAGGAAATGGGATGGAAAACTCTTGAGTAACTTGCAGGAAAGTTCCTTCTGCAATGACCTTAGCAGCTGAAACAGACAGTGGCCTGGGTTTTTGTAAACAGGAAAAGTAGCTTAAATGTTTCACTAAGGCTTCAAGGGCTTTGTAACATCTAATAGAAGCTGTTTACTTGACATTAGGGCTTTTTCCAGTTCCTGACTGAGTGAACTACATTAGAAAAATCCCTTATTTAACTGCTGACCTCAAGAATTTTTTTCATCCTGTCACTTTTCTGTTTGTCTCTTGGAAAGGTGTTGCAGGATGTTGTGCCAAGACAACTACTGCACCACTGGATCGAGTAAAGATTTTGCTGCAAGCTCATAACCACCATTACAAACATCTAGGTAAGATGGCTGTGGTGTGTCTAAGTTTTGGTTTTAAATGCAGTGTTTGTGGTTTGGGTATATCTATTTCCTCAGTGATGAGGCTGATAAAAAAGGTGCTTATCAGACAGCAGGTTGTATCTGTCTGGTCAGGCTGTGTGCCATGTTTTGTTACTGTTTGAGAAGAAAGACAAAGGCCTGTGTAAGTTGTGGTATCAGTCGATGTGTTAGAGATGTCAGAATAATCCTCAATAAGGCATGGAAGAGCTAGGCTTGATCTGTTGCTTACAGAAGGCAGCAGGAGATTGGGTAATCACAGCTTCAAAGCTTGGATCATTTCAGTACAAACTCTGCTGCAGTGGGTGCCAGTTCCCAGGGGCCCTGGGGATCCTGTTTTTCAGACAGGGATGGCTGGTGGGAATTGGAGAGCAGAGGTTTGTGCCTGGTGTAGGTGCAGGTGGTCTGTGCTCAGCATCTGTGTTGCATCACGGTGAGAGAGCAAACTCACATTCAGAGCTGTTCTCTGCGGGCTGTAACAGTGCCCTCTCGTGCAGAGTATTTGAGCCATTTGTGTCAGATGTTACTGAAATACTGTTGTAACTTTTGCTCCAAATTTTAAGTGTTGCAATTATAGGGGAGAAAAAAAATTGAATTGGCTAATTTTGCATGTAACTAAACTTGTTAGTAACTTAGACACTAAAGATAATGTTTTTTTAAAAGTTGGAAAAATAATTCATTACTAAATCATGAAATTCAGTGGATATATGTATATATTCGGTATGGCAAAAAGGGAAACACAAACAATGTGTTTTAGTAACAAAGACACAAGTATACACTCAAGTCTAAGACTTGAAGGGTGAAATAATTGGTTTGGCTGGGATTTTTAATCCTCATTTTCAATTTGCTTTGTACTGTGCCATAGTTGGCAATTAAAATCTTATGTTCTTCCCTATTTTGGGAGCCAGATGTGATGCTGATTATTTGAATGGTGCCTGACTTGAATGTGTGTCCATGTTACAAAAAAGGAGGATTATGTGGATGAGGTACCTGTAAATGCAGAGACACGATGGGTCAGTTCATCAGAAGTCCTCACTCTGTGTTTTTATACCCTTCCCTTGTGGAGCTTGTGCCACGTGGATCTCTGGTGTGTTCTAGGAAATAGAAACAGTAATTCGTCATTGCAGCATAGAGAGAAATTCTGGTCTTGGCATAAATAAGTTCAGAGGCATGTAATAAGCATGACATCTTAAAAGTAAATAAACTATTAAATATGTAATAATATATTCCTATACAGTGATACAGTAACAAGGTGCACTAATCTATTCATATTCTTAGAATCCCAGAAACTATACTTGTTTTGTTTGAAATTCAAATGAAAGTTTGTCACCCTTTTCTTCCTGCCTGAAAGCAAGATGTCATTTTCCATTTTCTGCTCTTATTTAATGGTTGCATGTGAATCAAAACTGTTTGACTATCATAATTATTTTATAGAATCAAACTAAGAAGTGAGTTTGACAGCAACAGTGCTAGCTAATGTTTATACAGTAAAACTATGGGTTTTTGCCCAAACTTTGTGTGATCTTGCATTATTTCACACCAATTAAAACGAAGTAGGATTGTTTCTTGTTGCAACAACTCTGAGATAAAGATTGTGAGGTGCTTAAGTCATAAGTAATGACAGTCTTCAACATGTTTACTTGATTTCCTCAGTGATGGAATTTTAATTAATCTGCAATTTAGCATGTAGCAATATCAGATTGTTTTTCCATGGCTTTAGATTTTAAAGTATTATTTATTTATGTAGAAGGGACTGAATTGGTTCCCTCCCTTGTGTTGCTGGCATTGGGCTGCTGTGGGTGGGTAGTGGCACCTGCAGTAGCATTGCTCACAGTCCAGGCCTGAGTGCAGAGCTTCACGGAGTCTGGGAGATGAGAAAACTGATAAAACTTAACATTAGGCTCTCCCTTCCAGCAGTGTTTGGGCACTGAAAGTGGATTTTCCACAGTTACATGAGCAACGTGATGCAGCCTTAACTTTATATGTTTAATTTCTTTACAACAGCATTTCCTTGATTTTGTTTTCCTTCCCCACAGTGTAAAAGACCTTTTGTTTGTATTACTGCAGGAGTATTTTCTACGCTGTGTGCTGTCCCCAAAAAGGAAGGTTACCTTGGGCTGTATAAAGGAAATGGGGCGATGATGATTAGAATCTTTCCTTATGGCGCTATTCAGTTTATGGCATTTGACCAATATAAAAAGGTAACTGAGTTTATTGTTTTCCTTTTCTCTCTTTTTTTTCCTGCTTGCAATGAATACAGACTGGTTGAGTGAGTGAAACAAACACTGAAACTTGTGTCTTATTAATTAGCTACACATCTTCTCTATGGTTGCTTAATTTTATCAGAATTTACTCGTTAAAAACAACAGGCAAGCTTTTGCAATGTTGCTTAAGGAAAAAGAAATTCACACTGACTTCTAAATGTTTGTATTGTTGAGAATAATACCCTTTCTATTGATGAAAGGAAAAGGTTGTTTAAAGTCTTCTCTTATTTGTATTGGTATGAGGTAGCCCTTTGTGAATAATGTAGGAAAAAATGTAGAATGAAACAACTTTATTGTATTTATGTTTGGATTCTTAGTACTTCACAGATAAAATGACTTAAACTTGAAAGTCTGGATATGACTGTTCTATTTGACCTGACAAATTATTATGTCAGGTTGTAGATAAAAATGACCTTGAAGATAAAAATGCTCATTCCAGAGTCCTGCAAGATTTGTGGATTCTTTTCTGTTTTCCCGCATTTACCCTTTCATAATAAATCTTTGCATTATCTCACGGAGGTCAGTTGTGTTAGCATCAAAGTGTTTTTAAACATTGCTGTTTGTGGTAAAATAAATACCATTCTGCTATTAGTGAGGAGAAATTTCATGTTTGAAAGGTCAGATTTGGCACCCAGACAATAGTATAATGTTTACTGAGGACAGTGGGATTGAAATTTTGATTCCCTAAGAGTAAATTTCAGAAGACTGATACAAAGGAGTTCTGTAATGGGTTTTGTGGGTTCTTTTTTTTTTTTTTTGTGCTGTAATCATGAACCCTGTTGATCAGTGCATGTTTTATGTCATGTGGAATAAAAGACTGCATGCCATGCTTTATAATTGAAATGATTTATGAATCTGCAATTTCAAGAACCCAGTTAGCATCACAGCACTTTCTTTTATCTATTAATTGACCAGAAACCTTCACAATATTTTGCATGGATATGTAGAAGAAAAAAAAATTCTTAAAGGAGAAAGATATGAAATGATATTTATAGCAGAAAGTCTCAGTTTTTTGATAAAAGCCTTGAAGCTAATTTCCAACTTCCTTCCATGCCATAATTAACTTAGCAAGTTCTTGCTCTGAAATGTCCTTTTTCTCTTCCTTTTTATTTCTCCCTTTTTCTTTTTCTTTCTTTCTTTTAATCCAGTTAAAATCTTTATGGGAGTGTTTCACATGATGTGCATGTAAGAAAAATTGACTCTTCTTACTTTTCAACTTTGTTCAGTGTCCTTTGCTCTCTACATGTTCAGTTTTCCTTGTTTAACACACATTAATGATAACTAAATAAACAATTAATCTAGCTTCTGAAGTGAACAGTACAAATACTTTCAACTCATTGTTTTGCTTTTGGTAGAATTTTAATAAGAAATTGGAAACTGCAGCAGTTAAAAAACTCTAACAGTAATTAAATGTTCTGGATTGAATTTGTAGCATTGTAAATTTCTTGGAAACCGCTGCAGAGTTTTCACTAATGTGCTAATAAACTTTGTGCTGTGTTTTCCCTGTCTTTTCTGATATCTGACTACTGTAAATATTCCATATTGTGTAGGTAATAAAGAAACAGCTTGGGATTTCTGGGCACGTGCATCGATTAATGGCTGGATCCATGGCAGGTATAGTTATGTACTTGGGTTTCAGACATGCCTTTTGCTGAGAAGTTAATATTCATTCAGAGAATGATTTGATGTGGTGTTGGGTCAAGCTCCTGCAAATTTCTATTAAGCAACTGTACTAGTAAATGGTTAATTTAATGTGGTTGCCTAATTGAAATCTGTTTGTCTAAGAGTATTCTTTAAAATATATTTGTGCAAGCAGTGAATTCTGTGCTATGTTGTGAAGCACAGTTTTTTTTATAGTCTTTTATTATGGCATTTAAAAAAGTGTAAAAACCAGGGGCATCGATATATAAGTATAAAGCTGCAGGTTCTGGTAGAATTAGCTCATTGGCCCCTCTGCCACTGCTGCTAGGTTGAATATAAGCCCACAGAAACAGAGAACTGTGGCTTCTTAAGTGAGGAGTTTCTTTGGATTTGCCAGAAATGTCTGTACGTTTCCATGTCCAGTGCAGGATTGTCATGATGCTCTTTAGATCATATTTGTGAATGTTAAAATCTCTCATCTATTAATTAGTGCAACAGCAGCAGAAAAACCCATCAGTAAACTGCCAGTATATATGATGATTTTATATTTGTTTTCCTCTTACTAGTCATTGAGTCAAAAGTAGCTAAGAAAAAAACAGGGGAAGGTAAGTAATAGTGGACTGAGTTTTAATTGAAGGGTTCTAATATGCTTTTAATTTGTAAAACAGGCTTAGTACTGTGTAGTGACAGTCCTTAAATAGTTATGGGTATTCATATTTAGCTTGTTTTGGAAAGAAATTACTGGGATTTTTTAATACTACCTTCAGTTAAACTAGGAAGGTCTCATAAAAATAGTCTGGCTTTGTGTGATGTCAGAGGAAAGAGAATGAAATTAAACAATAGGAAGAGTCCTAAAAACTAACAAAACCTGTTTGCTAAGATATGTTCCAGAATTTGGCTGGCTTTCTATCTGAAAAGTCAAAAAAAACCCTAGATCCATAGAGTTTTTAATCTTTTTTTTCCTTTCCCCTGGCTTTAACTGTTCTGAGAAACATTTTGAAATTCACTTTCCCCCCATCCACCCAGAAGATTATTATTATTATTTTTATTAGCTTTTCCAGGAGCTTTGTCAGAGACTGGGAACTTGGCTTGGGAGGCACTGTGAAAACCCTGAATAATCAGCTTAATCTGTCAGTGTTGGATGAGGTGGAATTCTTCCCGTAAATAAATTAATAGCATCTGGCATTTTTGTAAGCACCTTACTGGTTAAATCTGGTTTGTGTGGTTAGAGTAACAGAAATAAATTAATATACAGAGCTGTCTGGCTACCACAATCTGCTTTATCCTGGTGTGTTTAAGTACAATATACTCAATAGTTCTGTTTTTAGAACCCCAAAAGTGAGGAACTGAGCTTGACTTGGGGGTGAAATGAACACAGCAGTTAAGTATATATAGTGTCACATGTGAGTCTCTCACTATTTGTTTACTTGGTGGCATTAACTGCTTCTTGGATATTCTCTAGATAATAAGAGGCAGAGGATTTATCTTAAGTATATCAAGGAGATATAGGGGGAGGAAGGAGGCGCTGAGTAGCGAGATTGAAATCTGGTACAGAAGTTTTCTAGGTTTGCAAACAAGAAAGAAAAGACTTGAAAGCGATTGGTAATATTTCTTGCCTCCCTTCCTGCACTGGCTCCAATAAAGGATATTTTTCCATTTCTTCCACACTAAAGATGATGTGCTGCACAAACCCCAGTGCTGGTGCAGAGGGGTCTTCACAGCTTCACAGGTTGCAGTTTTAAGAAGTTGAGAATAGATAATCTGTATTTATTTTAACTTCTTGTTCCCTCTCCACCATCTAGCCAGGCAGCTGTCTGCTTTCACTTCTCTGTACCCAGAGAATTAAGTCTTGTTTATGTCAGTGTTTCCAACATGACTAGTGGTCATCAGACCTGAATCGGCTTCAGAGCGGTGGGAAACATTTCAGTGTCTTCTGTAAGTGATAAACAGGATCAAAAGCATATCCACAGGGGAAGTGGGGATGGGGTAGTGGAGAGAGAGAAAAGAAAAGCCTATTGTAATGCATATATTTAAGGAGACCAAGTTAAAGTTACTGTGGAAACTCTAACTCTGAATTTCCTGAGTCTTGTGTGATTCAAATTTCAGCTGTAACACTTCATTAACAGATAAGCAGTGTATAGCTTCTTTAAGGAAGGACAGAGCTGGACAGAAATCACAGAGGTTTGTGGGGTTTAGGAAAGAAAATTATCAAATAACAACAAAAATGAACAAGTAACATTAAATAAAACATCACAGGATGATTTTACTTTTTTTTAAAGTTTTCTAATGGACAAATCCAAATTAAAAGACAGAAATGTGTATTTCCTCTTCTGCACTTGATTAACTTCAAAATAACAAAGCCAAAAAAAGACTAGATGTTATCTAGAATAAACTCAAGTCCCATTAAACTAATACAGAAAGTATGTTTTTGTTTTTAGCTTTTTAGTTTTACTAAAAGTGATAGAAAATAGTACTGACCTAGTGTTATCTAGGAAGGATATTGGCTGTCTGCATTTTAAATAGTATGTAATTAACAGTTACAGACAGCATTTAAAAAAAATCTGGTCTAGTTCTTTGGATGCACTATGGAGGGAAACAGAATTCCATATTGGACATAAAGAAATATTTGGGCCAATGAATTAGGCATTCTTTAACCTGTCTGATAAATGTTTTTTTTGTCATCAACAATTTCTGTGTGTTGCAGTTTCTGAAGCTTTGTTTTGTTCAGAAGATGCTACTTGGCTAAATTAATCTTTATATTAGCTAAGGAGCAAATCTTCCTGAGATCAAGGCTGTGTCTTGTGCTTATCACTTTTTGAGCTTTATTCCTTGGAATCTCCTGGCTTAATTTGATCTCTGGAGCCACTGATAAAGTACAAAGAGCATGATACAGAGATGATAAAAACTTGCATACCAGCTGTGTTTGTAATGTAAATGTATTTCGTTTGTGTTTTTTTCTTGCTCCAGATAGTTTTGTTTTGGTTTTTTATTTTTCTTTCCAAAGAAAGAAAATTACTAAGAACAGAGGGATAGTAGGAGAATTGGGAGACAGATGAATCCCTTTAGAGCTAATCTCACTATTAACTCCCAAAGCCTGGGAAGCAAATCAAGGACAGACTAATTTGCTTCACTGTCATCGTGTCTTTAGTCTATGTAACCCAGTATCTTGTCCCCAAGAGTGGTCAAAGGTGCTTGAGGACAATATGGGAAGTGAAGAGTGGACTTTCCCTGGCTTCTGGGTCAGCACTGGCAGTGAAAAAGTCTGCTGGTTTTGAGGAAGTGGCTCTTCCTCAAGAAGGGAGCAGCTACATTCCCCTATGATGGTTATTTCAGATCAGCCAGTGGGAATTGCTGCATGCATCTCTGAACTGTTGAATCTCTTTAATCTGGCCTGTTTAACCTAACCCAGGAGAGATTTTTGGCTTAGCTATCATGAATGGGGTTAGACTATATTCACTAAATAGTGCATTTGCCAAGCTCTTGGTTGGTCTGTTGTTAGCCTTTGTTCAGAGGAGGTTCCTGGATAGATATCAGTGCATGATTGGAAAGAAGTGAGGGTAAAGTCTGTTTTCTGGAGTGGGATGACTTTCCTGTGCACTCTTAAGCTCTGTAAAAGTGCTTCCTCCCCACCCCCCCACCCCTTATTTTTTTTAAAACTGCTTGAATTAATCTATTTTATGATATTTCTGGGCATGTCAAGGAATCCATTAAGGAAAGGCTCTAGACCGAGGGATTGCATTTCATGTAAGTCAGTGGAAACAGTCTTGAAGTGTTTTGCAGCTTCCAACTTTTGAATCCTGTGGGTGAGACAACTTAAGAAATAAACTGCAGATGCCTGCTTTCTGTTCAGAGGACTTGTCCAAAATCTCCAAAAGAGGTGTTTTTGTCTTCTGAAATTAATTACTGGTGGGATAATCCAGAATCTCACAAACTTGGCTCTCAATTGAGAGTTGACCAGTGTCAGATTTTTGATAGCTCACTGACAGTGGTTTTTTTCCTCACCATCTAATCCTGATAACTTTCAGATCATTCAGATTATCAGAGCAGTGTTTTATGGTTTTTTGACTCCAGGCATAAAAGTTATGAAGATCTTGTTTGCAGGAGTTGTGTTTGGATTCTGTTGTTGGTTTGTGTTTGCTTTTTTTCTTCCCTGTTATGGATTTGTCTTGGCCTTGTGGAAAGGAGGGGAGATGATACAGCTACAAAAAGAGGTGTCATTGAGAGACTATTAAAACTTAAGAGGAAGTGACAGTTTCCTGCCAGAATGAAAAACATGCTTATCTTCTGCAGGACCAATTTAAAAAAGCTACATTTGGCTGTATCAGAGCAGTTGCTAGAAAACAGTGCCAATTACAAAGGTTTTTACATTCTTTTTCACCTTTTCCCAGATTTTGTGTTTGAGTTTTGGGGTTTTTTTTGGTGACTGTGATGTACCATCAGAAAATGACCACTGTTGTCAGTCAACAGTTTTAACTATTCCCTCCTAACAGTTTGTCAGCCATGAAGTGGTTTACCTCAATACCTAGCAGTTGGAAATAATTTGTTATTCAGGTAACTGTTAGAATTGTTGTTTTTTGTACTGGAGTTGTGTTTCCAGAATTGTAAGTTGGCCAGCATTTAAGCTGTTTTGAAGCAGCTCCTAACTGGATGAGTTCTAAGATTTGATTTTCTATTTTTTTTTTCCTTTCATCTTGCATCTTAAGTCCAGAAAGCTTTTCTGTTCAGTTTTAAAATAGAAGTGCTGATGTAATATGAACTATTAAAATGCAGTAATGCAACACAGTTAGATACTTCTCTTCAGTATGAAGCTCTATTTTAGATGTAATTAGAATATATTTAGTGTGCTACTAGAATATGTTTAGTATTTGCAGATACAGTAGATAAATTAATGTATCTATACCCAGTAATCACACCAAATTCTGGCAGAACCTTTTTGGAATAAAACATGTAAATTTGGTGGTTTGAATTTTTGTTTTTAATATGGTAGGATTAGGTTTCATGGTTGCAATCCAGCAAATCTGATGTACTTGACTAGCCTGATTCTTAGGAGCTATGAATTTCAATAAGATTGCTCAGGTGAATATAGTCAGGCCCATAAATCTTGGAAAATCTAGGTGTGCTGCTTCAGTGAACACCAAGTAGAAACATAAATCCTTTGTGTGTTGCTGGAGTTAGTGTTCCTGTGTACTGATTATAAGTGACTTTAAGTGTATCTTTAACAAAATAGTTTGTATATGCTATTGTATTCACTGCCAGAAAAGGAGTTTTTCTACTTTTCAAAATAATCCTAGAATCAGATAAGGTGTAGGTGAGTTTTGTTTGCTTGTTTTGTTTTTGTTTTTAATAAAGGTATTACAGCAGTGATTTGTACTTACCCTCTTGATATGGTTAGAGTTCGCCTGGCGTTCCAAGTAAAAGGGGAACACAAGTACATGGGAATTATCCATGCATTCAAGATGATTTACACAAAGGTATTTTTTCTTTTAATCTTCAGTTCTGTCAAACCAAAATATGCTCTTTAAGTAATGTTGCACTGCATTGAACATAATGGCTTAGTGCAAAATAACGTGACTTCATTGCGTGCACTTTGATTTTTTTAATGTAAAAAGCTATTTGGATGCTGCTTTTGACTTAGGCTGCTGAGCTGTAGCTAAGGCTCATGTAAGTGGGAGGTCAGAAGCAGCAGAGAAGCTGCTTTTCACATAAACTACTTATGTTACCAAAAAGATTTTGGGGAGGAGGGCTCTGTTTAATGCATAAATGTTTCCAGTTATCATGTTGGGTGTAGATGTTTCTCCTTCATTTTCACTTATCTCCTGTGGTGCCAGGCAGTTGTCCCTTCTTCAGGCACAGGCAGCAGAACATGACATGAGCTCCTTGGTGGTAGATGGTGCTAGTCAGATTGCTGTCGTGGGAGTCCGTATGAACAGCTGGGTAACTCAAGACACTGGTTTTTCTTGCCACAAATGCTGCTGTGTTTTTCTTTCAAAGGAAGGTGGTTTTAGAGGGTTCTACAGAGGACTGATGCCAACTGTGGTGGGAATGGCGCCATATGCAGGTAAGTTAAAACCAGAATGTGGCAGTCCTCCAGCATTTGTGTGCTACTAGATTTGTTTAATATATTTGCACACCTAGTTAATTAGCTTCTGTCCAAATCATCTTCAATGATGCTCCTTAAAAAGTGTCTTCAACAGTCAAAACCTAGAGTTCAGAGTGAGAAAGGTATACTAGTGGTTGTCTTGTCCTTCCCAGTTTTCCCCCAAGAAATCATGGAGGCTGTTTCTCTCAAACAGGCAGATCCTTGGGAGTGGGTGCTCTGTAAATGGAGCCTCAGAGCCTCCATATTGGCTCCATCTCCTGGTGGCTTTTCCGTAAATACTCCTGCATGTAAAGCGGCGGTGATGTGGAACAGAGCACAACAGCCTGGCTAAACTACGCTGGTTTTTAAAAGCTGAGAGGTGTCCCTCAGTTAGAAAGATTTTAGGAGCAAGGAAAGATTCTTGACAGCAATACAGCAACTTAAAACTCGCAGTCTGGCTTATTTAAAGCAAACTTGTAGCATTATGTATAAACACAAATTCATTTGGACAGAAGTTACTGCAGAAGTTCAAAATACTGTTTATCTTTCTGCTTAAGAATAGTCTGATTTTGTAAATGCAGCTTTTTGTTTATAATGATACATCAACAAGTACATAAAATTAAATTTCCTTTTTAGGTTTTTCATTTTTTACCTTTGGTACCTTAAAGAGCATTGGACTTGCTCAAGCACCTAACTTGCTTGGACGGCCTTCATTAGATAACCCCGATGTCTTAGTTTTGAAAACACATGTAAATCTGCTGTGTGGTGGCATAGCTGGAGCAATAGCTCAGACGATATCGTAAGTTTGGGTATGGGGTTTGTTTCATCTCTGTAGCTGTTCATTCTAAAGAAACTTATATCTTACACAGTTTAATCTAAGTCTGATTGTTAGTAAGGTTCTTAAATGAAATACTGAAATTCAGGTATTTCCTATTGTTGCAGTTACTAAATATCTGTTTAATCTTCAGGGTCTTTTAAGAGTTATCCAGTGAGTCAATTAAACAAATTCAGGCAAATCTCCTAAAATCCACTGGAATGTTTTTTAGTAACAATCTTGTTTCTTAGCTTGTTTGTAAAGATAAAAAAATTTTGACCCTGGACATAATTTGCACAATTTCATTATTCCAATTTACTTTCAGATCTATGTGACCTATGAAGCCATAGGAATAAAAAAAATATCAAAGCAAAAAAGTCTGCTTTGATAGACTTTCAGATAGTGTTTTTGGTATTTTTATTATTTTGCTTTTCCTTTCTCACCTGTTCTTGTTCTATTTTATTTTGTCCATAAAATAAGTTAATTTAATGGCCTTAATTTAATGGATTTTTCATTAAATCACTGCATTGCAAATAAAATTGCCTATTAATCCTTAAACTGTTAATTTTATTTTCAATGCTGGTGTCTTCTCCCTTCAGCATTTTGCAGACTGTTTTATACTCTCATCTGATCTTCATGTGTCTTCCTTACTAATTCCAAATGGAATATATTAAGAGCTCTGGTTTGCTGGTTTTGTCTAAGGGGAGCCTCCCTTTTTGGAGAGCTTTCAGCTGTGTTGAGAATCTAAGCTGGATTCCTGACTCACTGAAAGGGGAGCTTGGAGGTTGCAGGTGGACTCCTTAGTGTTATTGTGTAAACAATATTCAAGCAGTTGTCACACCTCTGCTTGAACTGCTGTTTAAATATCTTCTCTGCAGATATCCCCTGGATGTAACTCGTAGGCGAATGCAGTTGGGAGCGGTTCTCCCAGACTCTGAGAAGTGCCTGTAGGTATTTCCTTTGCATCTCTACTAACTGAGTTCTTGGATGTCTGAGCTAAGCTCAATTCTTAATTTAAACCTTTCAGAATAAGAAAATCACCACCCCTCTGAACTACTATGTTGTTGATTTCTTCATTCTTTTAATAAAAAAGTTTCCCCACAGACAAAAGCTGACATTATCAATCTGGGATTAAAAAAGTACCTGAAATATAACAATGGCACCCTTGTTAGTAAATCCTGTATTTGTATTAGTAAAATGTGGTTTTTTTTGTATTTTAATGCGATTTGTGCTATCTTTAATATCAGAAAGATCTCTGAAAAAGAGACTGAATGCTTCTACTGAAATGAAATGGTTTCATAGTGTGTTTTAATGGTGCAGAATCTGTTCCATAAGATGATTTTGAATAATACAATTTTATTTGAGCTTTTTTGCACTTGCAGTAATTTTCTACACCTCACACACTGAAGTTCCTCCAGTAGAAGTGGAAGCACCATAATACCTTAAAAATCTTAATAGTATTAAATCAGCTCTCATCCTGAGAATCTTTCTAAATTTCAAATTGTCTCAATCAAATTCAATTCTGTGATGGTTTTGGTTAGTTTCAATCTTGTGGAATTGTGTATGTCTGAATCCAATGCAATTCACTGTGAACCTCCTGTGTGGAAAGTTGGATCCTACCAAGAACAGCCTGAGTGACCTTTCACAAACAACCTCAATGTTGCTTAACTGTGAAGAAGTTCTGTTTTCTTTACCAGCCATTTTTTTTTAAAATTTTGCTATTATCCATTCCTGATACTTTTAAAATAAAAATATGTTCATTGTTCTCAGGGGTTTAGTTTTTGCATTCTTGAGGACTATTTTTATAGACCTAAGGCTTCCCAATTTAACAATTTTATTGTGACTGTATAGAGAGCTGTGCTTTGAAGGTACAGACACAGGTATATCTTTAGAGGATGAGAGGAAAAAGCAAGCAGGAAGCCTCAAAGCTTTGGAACATATGGGAGATGCTCTCCAAGAGCACTGTCTTCAATAGCATGGAAATACCAAGCACCTTAAGTGCTTTCCATTTCACATCTGTTTGCTTAGTTTCAATGCAAGTATGTGAGGAAAGGTCTCTTTGCGTATACAGTGCAGTTTCTGCTTTTAATAAGGTCAGATATTATATAATCAGATTATTATTTGTAAAAAGAATTGATGCTTCTCAGCCCCTTCCTGCCAGTTAGGCAAGAGACTGTTCTGCTGTAAAACACCTTAATATGTATTGTAGGGTAGGTGTTTTCAGACTGACACTTGTTCAGCTGAGACTGCACTGTCCTCTTTCCAGTTCCCAGCCCTTGGGCTCAGATTCCTTGAGGAAGCGCAAGTTTGTCTTTTTAGTCATATGTGGCTTTGCTGTGTGAAATGCCATGGGTTTTTCTCCGTGGGTCTCTTAAAACCCAAGTAAAAAAGTGTCTTGTAATTAAAGAAAATTATTTTGATACTGAATATGTGTATCCACTAATGATTTGAGTTCTTATTTTTCCAGTACAATGGTGCAGACACTGAAGTATGTGTATCAACAACATGGAGTACGAAGAGGACTGTACCGTGGTTTATCCTTAAATTACATTCGTTGTATTCCTTCCCAGGCTGTGGCTTTTACCACATATGAACTTATGAAACAATTCTTGCACCTCAACTGATTCTTTCTTTCAGAAGACTAAAAAACTTACAACATCAAAACTACAATATCAATCATCAAATGATGAATAAATTACTTGAAGCTTAAAAAAAAGCTTTCTGTTACTGTGGACCTGCTGTTGTCTGACATCTTTATTTGCCAAAATGCAGTTAATTTCCTGGAGTCAAAACCAGGTGACACATCAAAATAAACATTAGCTAGCTCCAAACACTTTTTTTTGCACTTGATCTTCTAGGCTTCATTAGATGAATTTTAGGAATGACACAGTTTTGGAGATGACACCCATGTTTTATACGGGTTCCAAGCTGTTAGTTATTTAGCTTTATCACCATTCCAGGAGTTAAATGCTGCTGATTATGCTGCTTTTTAAGCTACTAATAAGGCATCTGTTGTTATTTAAAAGTCAAATGGAATAAACTGATTTGAACATAATGCCATGATTTTTGGCATTCAGATCCTTGCCAGGTCTGCAGAAGCTGAGCTTGGCAGATCACACTGTAAGCAGCCTTTTATTTGTGTTCTGTACAAGTTTTCTGTATGCAAGAGCAATGCATTTGTCTTCAGACTGCTACACAGGAAAGTCTCTTCAGCCATTTCAGTTAGAATCAGCAGGATGTATTTAGCAGTATTAGAAATCTTGCAATTTGGAAACCAGTTTCTTGGCATACATTCTAAGAAATGCTGTACTACACAAATAAAAGCAGGGGGGAATTTTTCAGGGAAAAAGATATCCTTGTGGCAGGTTGTAGGGGCCTAATCTTGGAAAGCTTTTCTGTGGAGCTGAACGTTCTTGATTTGGTTTATTCAAGGCTGAGTAGGTTATGTACTTCCCAGTACTAGCTGGCGTAATCAGGTTTTTACTTACCTTAAACCATGGTGATAAAGAAGACTGCATGCTGCTGCATTTAGGTGTGTGGACCACATCCAACCTCACGCAGAAAGGAAAATTAAGATTGTATTGGCGTCTGTAGGTGTGTGTACGTACTGTTTCTCAAGTATGGTATGCAATAGACTATTGCATGTTTTGCCTCCTCCTATAATTCCTTTTCTGTAAGGAATTATTTTATACACAATTTGCATTGGTACTCTTGATTTTACTCACTTGATTCAGGAAACTGTAAAGCATTTACTTCATGTAAGTTATTTATTGTAAATATTTTAGTGTCTTATAATTGGCGATGGTTATGTTAAGTGGTGGATGGTAGGACTGATTTGCTTAATTCTGACAAATTTAACAAACTGGATTTTCAGTTATATATTCAATACCAACTTCTGTGGCTCAATTTTTTTCCCCCAGTTTCTTAAAAACATGTATTTATTTGAAATTTACGGTGTACCTCTGGACAGAGAATGAAATGTATCTGGATATATTTTATTAAAATTTTTGAACTAATGTCTTGGTGTGATTTGTGTATGTTGCAACCAGGAAGAATATATGTTTCTGGAATGAACTGTGTTTGCCCTAACAGGTAGATAAGTACAAAATTGTCATTTTTAATTGACATCAAATATGCTTTTTCATTTTATCTTTAGTTTCAAGTAAAGGAAAGCTAGCCAATATCACAGTGAATTTTTACATTTTGAAGTTCTTTGAGTAGAGATAAATCCACTCTATCAGAAAAACTAAGGTGCCTTTCTTTCCCCTGTATTGTTTTGCTGTGTGAGCAAATAAGCCTGTTTTCTTCCACGTGAATACTGTTAGGGATTATTAAGTTAAGAGTTTTACATCTTAATTCTGCTACCAGGGATAGATTTGAGGAGCATCATGCTAAGTTAATCAGTTGTTATGCAGAATAAAGCAGAACCCAGCATGTTCATGCCTGAGAGGAAGAGAACATAAAAAGTGTCTTGGCTTTTTTTACCAGATTTGAGTCTGGTATTGAATGTGAAAAACACACTTATTTGATGGAACCTTGCTGTATTTTCAGAATTAGTTTTTCAAAATAAAATTAAAAAAGTGAAAGTGTTTTAATACTAATTTCCTGAATTTACACAGTTATACTTTGAGAATGCTGATGTATCAAAACTGCAAACATTTTTCATAACCTCTGGTGTCAGAACACTTGTGTCCAACTTTCTCCCTAGAGATTCCTCAGGCTGGTTGCACTTTAGATAACTTCAAAAAGATATTTAAAGTGTATTTTGTATTTCATAAACAAATTCTGTTAAGATATTTCTTTTCTGGTGTATGGGGGAGGTGTATATACAACATGAAGTAGACTACAGTACACAGGTTTAGCAAGTGTTACAAGAATTTATGTAACCTCTTAATATTGCACCACATCATGTCTGCATTTAATAATATCAACAAATAACAATTAAATGATAATTAAGCTTCTCTTAGAGAACGATGTTGCAACGGGAAGCAACATTAATGTAGTTTACTGCATGTATTTCAGGACTATCTCAAAGAAAACTGAAAGGACTAATTTAAGAATGTTCTCACCTGTTCATCAATTTGAACTTGATCCTTCTGTTGGGCTATCTAACCATAGGCCAAAACTGTCCTTTTTGCAGCGGCGTGAAACCTGTGTATCTGAAGCTTCAGTATCATCTCAGGCCAGCGAGCGCGCATCTTTGTGAGGGGAGAAATTGAACTCTCGGGCTCAGATTGGCCCATAAGCGAATTGGGAGCGGAAGGCACGTCTAATATTTTACCCTGTACCACCACCCCAGCCGCAGAAGCGAGGTCGGGGGTGCCAAAGTGGAAATTAAGGGTGGGCACGGCTGAGAGCGAGGCGGCTCTGGACCCGCCGCCCCTCACGCTCCCTCACGGCGCGGGCCCCGCCCCTCCGCGAGCGGCGGCGCGAGGAGCCGCGCGCGCGGGAACCGCCGCCTCCCATTGGCCGCGCTGGGCGGGCTGCGCGCTGGCCGAGCCGGGTCAAGCCGAGCGGAGCCGAACCGAGCCGAGTCAACCCGGGCCGAGCCGAACCGAGCGTCCCACGGGACCTGCCCATGGCCGAGAGGTAGCGGCCGAGCGCCGGGAGCCACAGCTGGGCGGGGGCGGCCGGCAGCGCGGGGAATTCGAACTTTAAAGCCGCTCAGGGCGCGGGAAGGCGGGATGAGGTTCTGAGGGATGCCGCGGTGGCACCGGCCTTCCACGGGCATGGGCGAGAGGTGGGAAGCGCTCGGGACGGCCGGGGATAAGCGGTGAGGGGAAGCCGCCGCTGGCGCCCTTGGCAGGGCAGCCTGTGGGGAGCCGGCCTGGGCCCTGCCCCGCTCCCCCTGCAGCTCCCCCAGGCATCGCTCGGAGATAGGAGTGCGGCAGGTTTGGCCGCTCTATCTCCTGTTTTGGCTACTGGAAACTGAGCCTTGAACGTCATTTTTCTAATCAGCTTCGGGTAATGGCTAAAAAAAGTTCACTGCTCCGTGTTCGAGGTGTTTGTGTGACTGTGGGGGTTCGTGCGTGCAGGGAGATATAAGCTTTCTCACAAGCACAGGGTTTGCAGTATAGTTATAATCGGTTTATAAGTGCTTACGGACACGTGGACACAAAAATGAAGCATTAACTGTAATAAATAGCAAGTTGCTTAGTATTTATAGAGATTTTCCACACTCTGCCTGTGCAGAACTAATAAAAAAGAAAAGCAAACAAAGTATTTATAAAAATTGAAGGGGAGTAAAATTTGGTTTGTATTTGAAGCTTTCCCTTTTTTTGTATGTAGGTTGGCTATTTTCAAATAGTGTGGTGTTCTGTCTTTGTAATTAGCTGCTACTTCAGTTTTCAGAAGAAAGTGGCTGACTCGCCCGATACAATCCTCAGGAATGGGCTGAACAACAGATACCGTGTTCTGGAAGTCAATGTGGTACAGAGGAATGGAAGTGACCCTGAGAAACACCTGACAATTACAGCATCTCCCTCGCTGGAAGATACAGAACTGTGCATTCTTAGGAATGGCTGGTAATTCATACCGATACATAGATGCTTGAAAAGAGAATGAAATACTGGATTATTAACTCAATTTTCTTTGTGTTGTCTTTGATTTGAGTTTTACGGCCTTAAAAAGGATATGGGATCCTGAATCAATCTTTGTTTAATGTAATATTATCAGTATGCTAGCATAATGGATATCATCTTGAGAGACAGGTAACGTGTCTTGAGTGGGTGTTGCTTCCTTGCAGTTTTGTCATTGTAAAAAATGCCTTTATTTACTTTCAGGATTTCTTTAGGTCAACTTCTTAAAAAACCCCAGTATTTCAAAGGGTGTTGAATCTGCTCTGTTAATGTGTTATTTCTTATACATTGTGTCTGTCGTTTACAAATGATTGTGTCTGTGACTTGCAGGGAGTCTGTGCCGGTTGTTCCAGGGGACATTGTTCATTTGGAAGGGGAGTGCAGCTCTGGCACCTGGCTGATAAATGCCCAGTGTGGATACCTGGTCCTGTACCCAGACCTGCTGCTCTCGGGCACTACGATCTCAAACAGCATTCGCTGTATGAGAAGGGCAGTGCTGAGCGAACGTTTCAGGGTAAGTGGTGATTCCAGACTGTCAGTGAGTTACTGTTCCACTCAGACTGGTGGTTAGCTTATTAAATCTGGCTGTGAATGCAAAATGTCATTATTAGCAATTCATTATGTTTACAACACAGATTAATTTGGGATGAAAGCTGTATCAGGTTGAGCTTCTCTTGCTTTTTTTTTTGAGAATTTCACCTGAAATAATGCAGTACTCTTAATACAGCTACTGGGCTAACAAACTGGTGTTTCTTCTGCTAACTCTGTTAATTTTTTTGATAATCTCTTGCCACATTTTGCATGGATATGAATCCTTTGTGAGGGATGTGCCATTCGCATGAAAATATAACCACACTGGGCCAAGTTAAGAGCTTCTGAAAAACTTAGCAAGTTCAGTTAATAATTTGTGTTGGCTAAATCCAGAATCTGAATCCAGCTGCTGGATCTTGGAAAGAGTAGAAGTTTCTTGTGGTACTATCCTTGCTGATACATGAGAAATATGCTGATAATGAGAAAAGCAACAGCTGCTACTTTCAGCTGATGAAAACTTCCAGACATGATAGGAATACAAATCCAAATAAATAAGGAAATGTTGACGGAGTGGCAAACAGCCTGGGTGGGACCCTGTGACTGAAACAAGAAAATTAAGTATAAGAAATTAAGACTATTAAATGGTATTCAACCCTTTATTAGAGGAGTAAGGGGAATAAAATAATTGTGACAATGCACAGGGTCCTGACTGGGATAACACCATCCCCCTGTTGTGAGTGCAATACACAAGTGTCTGGTCTGTAAGAGATCCATAGTATCACAATGTTTAGGTTTCCAGTTGTTTGGTGGTGACTTCTGTAAAGGTTGTTTACTACTACTTTCAGTTCTTGTGAGTCTCCAGAGCCCAGCCCTCCTGATGGGTTTCTGAGCCATGTTGGTGATACATGGAATGATTTTCCTGTGAGCTAGTAACAGACAGGAAACTGCTTCATGCAAGAAATATGTGTAAGATTGTAAAGGTATGTGTTTGCATTTAGGAAATGCCCACAGGCAAAACTTTCTCAAAATTAATTTTAATCTGTGCTTTTGTTTCTCACCTGCCAATCACATAGGGATTGTATCCTAACATTGTCAGGGTTGGGATAAACGTGACATATAAAGCAGTAGGAGAGACCCATTTCAATTCAGCTGCTTTCACAGGCACAGATAATCATTAGTGAGGTGAAAGATGTCATGATCTTGTAGTTAAATAAGTGCAGGCCATGATGTGCAGCAAATAAAATCCAGAAATTTTACAGAGAAGTTGGCATGAAATAAATCTTCATGTGTGATAACATCTGTTGCAGGGCTCCGAGTCGGGTTCACGCCAAATGCTCGTCGGTACAATTCTTCATGACATTTTCCAGCAATCTGTAACCAATAACTTGACACCAGAAAAGGTACAAGAACTAGCAAATAAAATTGTGTATGGACAAAAGTATCTCAAAGAAATGTAAGTAGCATTACAGGTGTCTTTTATGTTTGGAGGACAGGGCAGGAACACTTTGAACTAGCAGATTAAGCTATACTTTAAAAAATGTAGCACTGGTATCAGGAGAGATTATCATTGTGCAAAATGACTTTGCTTAATGGAAATTGGGGATCTTTTAGTAAAATAATTCCCCACTTGATAACTTAATTTTTGCCTTCCCTGCTGATCTACTTCTATAGATCTGAGTTAGTCTTTTAGAGTAACTATGTGTCAGGGTTTTTTTTTACTTTCAGGCCAAGCAGGTTGCAGTGTTTGTGTCTGTAAGATTTCCAGGCATCTCCCACAGCTGATTTGAGTGGGACAAATTGTTAATTATGATCATCAGCAATGAACCTAGAACCTTGAACAAATAATCTTAATATTTCCATTAGAAAATGGGAAGATGAATGACTTTCAGTTTTAACATTTTACTGCAGACTTGATGAAAATACAGTTCTACTCATGTAAATTAAAAATCATTATATCTAGACTGTTTTAAATTGTATGTTGGGCAATGTCAGTATCTGTTAGTCCCAGATGAGTCAGAAGTTAAAGTTGTAGTGGTGAGATTTATTACTCTTAGTTCTGTTATGAAGATAGTATTTTGAATAGTGGCTGCTAAGATTACTTAAAGGCCTTTATGTCCTTCTGCGTCTCTGTGAAACTGCTAATTTGCAATTCCTTTTTGCATATGTAGGATACTGTTTGTAGGGATTGAAAAATAAATTGCTTAAATCTGCTGCCTGTGGTCATTTACACTCTTATGAGCCTTTTTGTGCAAAATCCACTTGTATTTCTCTGTTCCTGTTGAATAATGACATTATTTCCAGTGATTGCCAGAATTATCTAATGCCACATGATTAGATTCTGTGTCATGTTCTGTCAAAATGCATGTAAGGAGCAGATGAGGATATCCAGACTAAACGCAAATGGTCTTTTCATTTTATTATTTTTTTTTCAATACTGCATGAATTGTATGAATAGCCATTTTTAAGTGCATGGGTCTGGCACTCCTTTCCTGCAGTCAAACTGTTAATTTTGTTTCATCACATCTGCCAGGCTGATGCTCTCACTGTGCTGTACCTGTTGTTTCAAAGGTTACATCAGAAATGGATATTCTGGTATAGTATATCTCTTGTAATAGATGTTCAGTTAATAGTTTAATGAATTGAGCTGAACCTCTATGAAACTCTCATTATCTACAGTTCATAGATATTTATAAAAACTTGACAGTTACTTCCAATGAACTTGTTGCTACTCAAGGCAAATCTCTTTAGTACCAGCCCCAGATTTAACATTTTCCTTCCTTAATGTGCATGTCTTTTTTTTTAATTTTGTTTTTTTAGGTATCACTTAAATCTGAAACAAGCACAAATCATGCAAGAAGTAGAAGAATATTTGCCATCGTTTTTCAAGTGGGCAGAAGACTTCATGCACAATCCAGCAAACCAAAACAAAATGCAACTAAAGCTGTAAGAAGCCAGAATTAAAAGTTTAAACCATTCTATGTTTTATATCTTGTTTAGTTCACTTGAAATTTTTAGAACTTCTTAAAGCACATCTGTTGGGTGATTTGGGGCTAATTCATGGTCTCAGTGACCCTAGAGCTGACCTCATGCTGCATGTTTAGCTGCCACTGTGAGTACTGGGCAAGACATGAGGCCTGAGGATGAACTGACTCACAAATTTTAAAATCCTTGTGAACAACTCTGGTAAAAACAGCTTTTAGTGAGTAGAAGAGCAAGGATATTTGAGCTGCTGACTAAACTAGGAGTTAATGTAGTTATGAGCAAGACTACAAATCAGAATGTGATACTATGAATCAAATGGAATTCTTGAGTAATAAATTTTTTTTTTTTTTTGGTGAAATGGTGCTTTTGCTCAACTGCTGCAGAACTCTTTTTGTCTGTGGCTTCTTGCTGTTGGTTGTAGTACCTATAGGGTGTTAAAGTTTCAGTGAAATGGCAGGTCTGAGTAAAACCTGTATGCTACTGTCAAGTGTAAAATATATTTAGAAAAGACCAAAAAATATTAAAAACAGTTTAAAGTCTCATTTTAGGTGAATAGCAAAACTAACTGAAGTTTGTTTCTGATATGTTGCTTCCTCTGTTAATGGGAAGATTGGTTTGAGTGAAACTTGATGCATTTTATTTCTAAAGTTAGAGCCTAAAAGGCACTTTTAATGCAGAAATATTATATATTTACTTGCAACTAACTATATTATATATATATTATATGTCTAAATATTAATGATTAAGGGAAATTGCTGACTTCTGGCTTAATTTTCTTCCTAGGTCAAATGGTGGAAAACCAGAAGATGTCTCTTCTAAGATAGAGATTGTAGATATCTTGGACATTGAGGAGAACATCTGGTCTCCCAGGTTTGGGTTGAAGGGAAAGATTGATGTTACAGCCAGGGTGAAAATCCACAGCCAGTCTGGAGTACAGTCTCGGATAATGCCTTTAGAGCTCAAGTCTGGAAAGGAATCAAACTCCATAGAGCACAGAAGTCAGGTAGAAACACCAAATGTCTAATTTCACTGTCAGTGGCTATGTATGCTTTTCAGTTAGGTGACTTATTTTGTCTTGGGAATATGAAACATTTTGTATGTGGTGTAGTCTAAATTGGCTCATCCTGGCACAGCCAAAGCTGCTGGTATAAAATGAAAGTGAACTGAGTAGTAAGAGGTAGGTACATTTACCACTTTCAAGCACACTTCTGGGTTTTATGCTGAAATGACTATTCTGTAGCCTCTTACTACATTCAAATATTAGGTTGAAGCAAACTGTTTCAGGAACTAGTGATATATGTATTTCCATATAGCTGGCCTGATTTAGAGAGGTGTTAGCCTTGTTATAAGAGTTTAAAGATGCTTTTTAATTTAAATCCTTGGTTAAGTTCTTGCTGCTTGCAGCTTCTAGAAGAGTTGTGATAACAATGGCTGTTTGGCCATATAAATTGTGGAAGAACTAAATACAGTTTAGAATGTATTTTGGTTTTAATACTGTTGTGGTTTTGACTGGGGTTAGCAATAGTTTTCCTCACAGTAGATAAGTGTGGGCTGTGTTTTGAATTTGTGCTGAGCACAGGCTGGTAACACAGAGATGTTGCTGTTATTGCTGAGCAGGGCTCACACAGAGCCAAGGCCTTTCCTGCTCCCTGTAGGGCCACGCTGGGGAGGAGATGGGAGCGATGGGAAGTGAGGAGCCACAGCCAGGACAGAGGAGCAGAGGGATATTCCAGAGCAATGGCATCATGCTCAGTGTCTAGGCTGGGGGAAAGAAGGAACGAAGGGGGGCATTTGCAGTGATGGAGTTTTGCCTTCCCAAGGCACCATTCCACGTGATGGGCCCTGCTCACCTTCCCAACCATGGGCAGCAGTGAATTCATTCCTTGTTTTGCTTTGTTTGCATGTGTGGCATTTCTTTTCCCTCTTAATCTGTCTTTATATCAAGCCTCAGTAAGGGTGGGGAAGTGAGTGAGCAGATGTGTGGTTGCTGCTTGGGGTTAAACCATAATGACTATATTGGAATAAGTTTATATATAATGTTTTCAGGTTATTCTGTACACACTGATGAATTTAGAGCGGAGAGTAGATCCCGAAGCTGGATTTCTTCTTTATCTAAAAACTGGTACAATGTATCCTGTTTCTGGAGCTCGCATGGACCGAAGAGGTAAAGTTGTTCCCCTTCTCTGGAAACCATAGTTCTCTTAAACATTACTAAAATCTTTCTTTATAACTGTAAAGTTTCCTGTTATGAAAATAGCCATACTTGAGGATGACTCACTTGCTATAATGTTACTAAGCATATGTTAAAAATTCAGTTGTTTTATTAATACAGTGCAAGGACTTCGCTATTTATGAGCAATCAACTTTTTAGCTGACTAAAAAGTTGATAGCTAATTACTTTTGAGGTAGAAATTGTTACAAACAAAAACATCAGCTTAATTTATTCTTTCCTTGACAGAATTAATGAAGTTAAGAAATCATGTGGCCTTCTATTTAACACACAGTACATATAAATCTGAGGTGGGAAGGCAGAATTCACAGCTTGCTGCTTTGCCTCCTGTGATTGATGACAGTCAAGCATGTAAATATTGCTCCCAAATGCACAACTGCTTTCTCTACAGCAGGTAAAAAAAAAACAAGTTTGACTAACATTTTTAAATGAGATTGAATAATTGTATCTTTTGATATAATAATTTCTTTTTTGTGGTTAACAGTTTTGTATATACTGAGGACTTTTCCACCCCAAAAGAATCTTCCACAGATTTCTCTATAACATTTATCTCCTGATCTCACAGAGACTTGATACACTTGCTCAGGTACACTTTCTGCAAGACAAAATCTGAGATAAGTCTCAACAAAATACTTGATGACAATAACAGATCTGTTTAAAAAGCCATATTCTTGCAGCTCCCTGAAAGAGGCAATCTTTGGGCCTGAGTTCTGGCTGGAGAACTGCTTTTTCAGGTTCACTCCCTAGAGGATTGTTTCCCTGTAGGATATGACACAAGTGATACATTGATACTACTCTGCTGAAGTGTTATTGAGTCTCCTGTTCAAGAGAAGTAGTGAGCAAATATTTGATAGAATTGCACACAAAGTTACTGAATTGTTTTAGCAACTGTTACAAGTTTTAGTCTCTATGCTGGACAAAAACCAACCGAAATTTTATGTGGAAGAGATCAAATGAGGTATGTTAGAGCAGGAGAGCCTTTGGGGTGGTCTTCTGGAAATAGAATGCCTGTTTGTTTTTAAAATCCTAGGGGTAAAAGTGTATGTTGAGGGAGCTTTGTGGGGATACATGATATGTTTCTGTGAAATCCTGCTTCTAATTCTCAGTTGTTGCAGCAGCAGGATTATAGCTGGGTAGCTATTTACTTCTGAATAAGCTTTTCTCTCTCATGTTTTGTACACATGATTTGGTATACTGTCTGTTGATATTTAGTTTTGAAATAAATGGACTTGATATTTGCTTGTGTATTAACTATTAAATCCCCATTTCTTAGCTAAATATCAAAATAATATTTGTATGTTGCAATAAAAGGAGTAAAAGGTCAACTCTGTAATGTATATGCTGCTATCTTTGAAATGCCTTTATTTGGTCTCTGATTAACTTACTGCCCTTCCAAATCATAGAGCTGATGTGAAGTTACTCATCT
The DNA here is from genome assembly GCF_971803275.1 of Cyanistes caeruleus. Taxonomy (NCBI): domain Eukaryota; kingdom Metazoa; phylum Chordata; class Aves; order Passeriformes; family Paridae; genus Cyanistes; species Cyanistes caeruleus. Next base: position 34,528,441 of record NC_141708.1, on the reverse strand, counting down.
AAGATTATGCATCTGAACAGAGGATACAGATCCAACTTTATTCAAGTAATGATAAATTAATCTCTCTGGTATGCTACAGTATACCAGATTGGATTGTTGTTATGTACATATGGACCTGCAGGTGAAAAAGGATCTAGGCTGAGCCTTTCCTGTGGTTGGTTCTATTCCTAGAGCTGTGGAGCAGAAGATGTCCAGTGTGGCCTTTCCTCCTGCCATGGTGCCTGTCATTGACAGAGAGACCCAGCACCTGAAACCCTCCCACTTAGAGTATTTCAGCCTCTGGTATCTGATGTTAACCTTGGAGTTACAAAGCGGAGAGCATAAAAAGGGATACAAAAATATATGGCTGGTACCTTCTTTGGAAAGGTAAGGTGTAATTTCTAAACTCATGCCAAGGATGCTTCCTTCCTTCCTTTTGTTTGTTTTGTATTTTGGTTTTGATAGTTGGTTGTGGGTGGTGTGTTTTTTTAACTTGTGGGGGTTTTTTTCTTAATAGCTCTCTTACAGAGAGAATCTTAATATTAAAATATTTATTTCTTAAATACCTTCAGAGAGAAGGCTGGAGATTGTGTTGGAAACATGATCAGAGTTGATGAAGTCCATGAAATATCCGAGGGACAGTATCTACATTTTTTCCAGCGTAGAAATGGTGCCATACCTGGAACAAACCTGTTGGTTGGTGATCGAGTGGTTGTGAGTGGAGAGGAAAAGGGTTTACTTGGTTTGGCTACTGGCTATGTTAGAGAAGTCAGTGGAACAAAAGTCTCCTGTTTGTTGGGCAGGTAATGGGATAAAAATAAAAATAATCTGTTTGCAAGCACTCTGGCACTGGCTTGAGGAAGGATGCTGCTAGGTGTCCAAAAAGCTGTGACATGTCTGACTCTTCCTGCTGGCTTTGGAAATTGGAAAAAACCCTTCAGAAATTCTCTTGTCTTGATTGAAACTGTCAGTACTTGTCACTATATATTTATATATTATTTATATATTCTTATATATATTTATATGATACTTGGTCAATATATTTAACAAGGTTATTTGCATAAATGCACATCTAATCTCTATTTACTCACATCTCTAGCATGAATCTATATGGATACAGTGATTACTGTGTTAATAGTAACTTTCATTTTTCAGTCTATCTTGTCTTTAAATTTGGCTTGTGTTTTATTATCCCTCATTGGGATCATGCTTTCTTCAGAGCAGTTAATTGTGTATTTCAATTGGCTATTGCTTCACTCTGGGATCTCTGGCAGGTATCTTCTAACATGTAGTAATTAGTTTTTACTCAACATGCATCTGGTAAACAAAATTATTTTATCCATGTTCTTGTCATCCTTCAGAAATTTGTCAAACCTCCCCAGAAATACCATATTTAGGCTGGATCATGATGAAGGAGATGTCGGTAAAGGAGTCCCTTTTGAAAATCTTTCTAAACTGATGAAAGATTCCCCAGTCAGGTATAAAAAACTAAATTAATTTCACGCCTTCAGTATTTTCAGATAAAGTTTCTCAGCTGGTAACTCTTATCGTAACTCAGTTTTGTATTCTTTTTATCCACAGCGAAAGGCTCCGCAACTTGATAATTGACTTCCAGAAACCGCATTTTATTCAGCACTTGAGCTCTGTCCTTCCTCCTGAAGCAAAGGAAACTGTTGCAAATATTTTAAAGGGTACAAAGTGACTTTTCTCCCAATACTCTTCATAGTAGTATGTCTCTATGGCCAAAGTATTTATCATGCTAAACATATTGAGTTTTTCTTACTTTGAGGTCCAGTGACAGTTTTCAGCTTAAAAATTAAAACCAAGTTCTTGCCTTGAATGTCCTCCAACTAGCTGAAGACTCATTTAATCACAGGAAGACCTAATCAGATACTTATTCACAACTTTATTTGACTTTTGTTAGTGGCTGCAGCATGCAGTTGCATATGTTTACCTCTGTAACTTTTACAGAAAGAATGAACAGAGGCAGCTGGGGGGAAGCTGAGCTTGAGGGAAAGGAAGGAGATGGGCTTTGGTGGGAACATTCTCTTGTATAATCACTCTTGCTGACTTGTTGGCAGCTCTATGGTGTCATACTTTGTGGCACTTATTTAAAAAGAAACCTTGTTTAGGTATGAGGCAGTGTCTTGTGTTTGGTGGAAATATTTCCTTTTCTCTGACAGAGTTGCCTGTGAAAACATAAATTCAACTGAGTTCTCTTAGAGCAAATTTAATTTTTTATAAAAACTCAGTTTGAAGTCTTATTTTACTTGAGTTTTGCTTAGTCTAAATAGCTGAAACATGCTGCTTGTTTGCATCAGACTGGGGCAAACCAGCTCTGCTGTAATGTTGTCTGTAAACAACATGCTGCTGTGTGTGCAACCCATCACCCCTTGCTGTGAGCTGTGTGTTTGAATGTCAAAGGGGTATGATCAAACACCAATGCCCAGGCACAATATATGGAGGTGGTCAATATTAGAAATAAAAAGTCACAAAAAGGTCTAAAAATACAAATGTCTTCAGTGACTTATTTTGAGGACTATAGTGCTATATGGACCCTTTACTGCTTATCTGGTGTATTGTGTTTAATGTCCTATCTGCATTAGAACCTACAGACTTTGCTCAGTTCCTGTCTCTATTGAGGGCTTTAGTGAAGGAGGAAATTATAATTTTGCCCTGACTTAAGTAATTATTACAATTATGATGAAGTATAGTAATTTAATTTTGCTTTTTCTTCTGAAAGGTCTAAATAAGCCTCAGAAACAGGCAATGAAACAAGTGCTACTTTCCAAAGACTACACACTGATTGTGGGTATGCCTGGGACAGGAAAAACGACTACAATATGTGCTCTAGTAAGATCATGTACCTTTGGTGTTTAATTTTTTTGGTGAAATTTAGAGGTTAGAATCTGTATAAGTTCAAGGAAGAAAACACACTTCTTTTTGCTTAACCTATATTTGGTAGAACTAAAATTGGATTTTGTGGAGTAGGATTGTCTGTTGCTTGTGTAGGAATATATGGGGGAAGGAGGAGATTGAAGTGTAATATTTAATCATTTCTGTGATGCTTTAGTGTTAAAATTCTTTGGCTCCAAATATCAGTAAGTCTTCAAATCCTGAATTATAGCTCAAAAGAGGGGCTCCTTGAAAAGCCAGTCCACTGTAAATTGTATGAACCTGTGGGGCTGAATCTGTGTGCAGTATTATCCTGCTTCCAGTTGTCATCAGCTCGTGGGGAAAGAGGAGGTTGGAGAGCAGACAGCTGCTGCTGTCTTCAGCAAATCATGCTTAGCAAGCACAACAAGTCATGCTTGTTATGGGCTCCCTCCAAAATCCCTTGTGTTTCTCACCTTATCAAACCTGGGATTGTTGATTCTTGCAGATGAACTAACACCTTCTCCTTTTCTTTCCCTTTGCCACTCATTAGGTGAGAATTCTTTCTGCTTGTGGCTTCAGTGTCCTTCTGACCAGTTTTACACACACGGCTGTAGACAATGTCCTGCTCAAGTTGGCCAAATTCAAAGTTGGTTTCTTGCGCTTGGGGCGAGCTCAGAAGGTTCATCCAGATATCCAGAAATATACAGAAGAAGAAATCTGCAGGTCCAGATCAATTAAATCTGTAACAGATTTGGAAGAGGTCTATAATAGTCAGGTGAGAAAAATGTTTTTTGTTAGCCCTACAAATCATTAAAGATAATTACAGTAGTATTTTGTTAGGATGCTGTAGAGAAGGAACCCATCCCAAGGGTGTGTACTGCTGTAAGAAATCTGAGCTGAAAGAGATACTCAACCTCTGCATTGTTTCAATTTCTTTATAGCCAGTAATGACCTACATTAAGTCTGCAAGTTGAGAAGCTTTGTTTATGTACACACAAAGTAACTCATCATTGTAAGTAATAAGCCCCAAAGATTCCAGTGCTTTTATCTGAGATCTCGTGCATGGGCTGCTGCAGCCTCCTTTAGCATTATTTACTGTTTGTCCCTGTCTCCTTCCCACTTGTGCTCCTTGTGCCATTAGTACAATCAGCAGATGGGGAAGAGGAAGTGGAATGCTGCAGAGCTGACCTGGCCAAACCCTAATTTTTGATTGAAAGATGAGTGCTGTCTGTGTGAATGTTAATGCAAACCATAATGGGAGCTGGGTCATATGAGTCAGTGGAAGCTTTAAATTAAATTTGCTGGAAGAATAAAGTTTGATGGTACTTGGAGTAAATGCCAACTTCACAAAAGCTGCCATTTACTTTTTATTGATAAATATTGCAGGGGAATGACTGGAGTCATAAGGGGAATGACCTAACATTTCTTATTTTAGTCATTTTGGGTTGCAGTGGAAACAGAGCAGTGGGAAGAACTGTGCTGCTGTTGTTGTTTTATCATCTCTTCAATATTGAAAAAAAACACCAAACCACCTGATTTTTTCACACTAGTCATTTCAGCACACTCCATGATTTATCCATGAATAGAACCTGGCATCATTTTGAACACATGACAGGAACAAGTTGTTTGCTACAGTCTGCTCTAAAGCTGGTTTTGTTTGTCACTTGCAATTGATGCAAGAATATGTCAGGCCAATATATGTCTAAGTTCTGCTGGTCTGATTTTGAGGATTAATAATTTGATTTCTGTGATTTTACAGTTTAGTTAAAATTAATGGGAAATATTTTTTCTTTTATTATGGAGAAGATAGTGCTAAAGAATAAAAAATGTACCTTATCCTTGAAGCGTGTTTCAATTTTCAGCCAGTGGTAGCAACGTCTTGCATGGGAGTAAATCACCCCATCTTCGTTCAGAAGCAATTTGACTTCTGTATTGTTGATGAAGCTTCCCAGATAAGCCAGCTCATCTGCCTGGGCCCACTGTTCTGCTCCAAAAGGTTTGTGCTGGTGGGGGATCATCAGCAGCTGCCTCCACTTGTGCTGAATGCAGAAGCAAGGTAAGATAAAACGTTGCTGGACAATTACTAGTCACAAATTCTGGGAAGGCTCTTGCAGTGTTCTGATTGACACATTTTGATTTTTGTTTTTGTGTTGTAACAGAGATCTTGGCATGAGTGAAAGCTTATTTAAAAGGCTGGAACAAAACCAAAATGCTGTTGTCCAATTAACTGTGCAATACAGAATGAATAGGTACTTTCAATGTTTATTTATTAAATTGTGTTCTTAATGTGGGATTGAAATGGTGAGATTTTTATGCCTTTTTCTTGTTTTTTAAATCTTTAGTAAGATTATGTCATTGAGTAACATGCTGGTATATGAAGGCAAACTGGAATGTGGCTCAGAGAAGGTGTCAAATGCCACTGTTAACTTGCCCAACCTAAAGAAATTGAAACTGGACCTTGGGGATGCTTCCAAGACATGGCTGAAAGAAGTCCTTGATCCAGACACACCTGTGTGTTTTCTGAACACAGAGAAGGTACATTTCATTATGCTCTTTCAAACATTGTATTTTGAGGCTAGTTCTCAACACAGTCAGCATGTAAAACTTCATTCAGCTTAGGTAGGGTAAAACAGAGAACTTCAGAAAGTGTTTTTCTAGCATTATGTGAAGTGTGCAGCACACAAAAACATCGTTGGTGTTGTTGGCAGAGCTGAGCAGGGGTGGTACAACAGCTGCTGGAAACATTGCATCTGAGAACAGCTGAAAACTTGAATTCAGATACTATTTCAGGAAGTATTGAATGGACTTGAAACTTTGTTTTTCCTGTAAAGCATAGCTCAAAGTGAGTATCCGTACTGGATGTCCTTACAACCAGGGAATGGCCTTATTTCCATAAGGGTCAGTGGTGTCACAGCTTTGTGCCCGTGGCAGCAATAACTGCAGTTCTCCATGGAATTCTGCAGACATTCTATACATTGAAGTGTAAGGGATGAATAAATTGGTTTAGGTGTGGCCTTTCATGGAGACTCAACATTTTGCTGGGAAAGTAAAATTCTAGTGTGGATAAAAATTCTGCAAAGAAACTGAGTGCCAGGAAAAATGAGGAACAGTTGAAATGCATGAGGAAAAAGATTAATAAATTAGTAGCTGTTTGTGGTCTCTAGTACTGTAATTAGTGATTGGATTATGATTTGAGTCTTTCTCCCTCCTTAACAGGTTTAGTGTTGATTCCTATCAGTACTGTGTTCTGTCAATAATTATATCAACTGATGATCTTTTATGCTGACCCTGGTTAGAACTCACCAGTGTTTCTATCCTCTCTGTGACACTGTGCAGAATTAATATTTTTTACAACAGTTCTTATCTCTTCAATGACTTAAAAAGAAGCAGTGTTTACTGTGATGTGTTGGGAAGGTAGAATTAGAAAGAAATTATAAATATGACTTTGTAGCCAGAAAGGCTAAGGAAGAAATACAAATGATAGCACGGTTTGAATAATTCAAAGAAACCAACCGGGCTGGTATGCCAGAACACATTCTTTCCTGCAATAAAACCAAGCTGAGACCCCTCATCCCAGCCTTATAAGGAAAGGTCTGAAGGACCCTGAGATAACTAAAAATATGCAAAAATAGCGATTTCTATAGGTTGTACACAAATGTTACTATATTAGTATACTTAGAAAGATTGGTTAGTAAAGGAATAGAATATTCAAAGGTATAGGTTATATAAGTAGTGGTATAGAAGAGCTCGGTCTCTTGCCCTCTCTCTCGCGCTCTCTCTTTTTCCGGCTCTCTCACTTCTGTTATGTTCTGTAACTCTCTTTCATAGAAATCTTAAGTCTTAAACTCATGTATTCGTATCTTACCCTCTTTTGTATTGCTCTCCCTGAGCCCGCCTTGAGCTCTATCTGTTGGCTCATAGCAGGCTCTCTCTCTCTCTCTCTACCCCACGCCCTGAAATAAACTTCTAACACTTAACTCGATTATAGAGGTCTTTGCCGTGTCTCTGACCGTCCCCAGAAAGCGTCTCCTACAGTGATGACTTGGAGAAATTTCTAAAAATGTCTAAACTAAACAGAGACATTTTCCAGGAATGCCTCGACAGCTGCAGTCCCGTTCCCAGGAAAGCAGACAGTTGGTCCCAGGGAAGAGACCTGTTAATAGGAATCTGGCTGAAACACTGTTTATCTAGTAATCACAGCAAAATTGTTAATGACAAAAAAAGAGTTTCTGTTCCATTTTGGTTTTTTTCCCCCTAGAAAGCTCATCTTAAGTGTAAGACAGCTGTCCTCTTTGTAGAGTCAGGAGGAAAGTTTTTATTTCCAAAATATTCTAGATCTGTTGAGACATGAGGCTATAATATCATTTAACCTTTTGGACTTCCTGTCAGACCTCCATGGATTGTGGTAGTCATGAAGGGGGAAATGGAAGATACCCCATTGAACATGACAACAAACAAGAAACATTTATTTCCTCTGACTTCATAGTGAGTTTTTTCCCCCTGTGTTGTTTATAGTGTAACCAAGAAATGCTTATGAAGAAGTAGACTTGGGAGGGAGGGATACCAACAGAGAGAAGGAAGAGATAAAAACACCACCAAAAAGCTTACATTTATTATGCTGGCTTTAAAAAAAAGAAGAGGAAAAAGCTTCTACCGTTCCCTGCTTAACAATGCAACATGTTTGTGACAGCAATCAGAAATCTGTTTGTTTCTCTTCTGCCAACCCCTGTGTCAGTCTGCACTTCTCTGACAGCTTGGGGCTGGATGATTGAAAAATGGCATCCTTGCTTTAGGGCAACTCTCCTGAGAATTTCTAGGCCCAAGTTGTTTTTGTTGGTTTCTGCTGGTGTCCTATGGGAAAAGGAGAAATAAAAATGTAAGCAGGTGTTACCATAAGCATGACACAACTTTTAGAACTTCTTTCCTAAAATTATTTTTATGTTGTTTTTAGCTACACTAATGCCAGTGTGGTCAGAGATTACCTGTGCAGTAAAACAATGTTCTTCTGCTTGAGGAGAACTTGAGCACATGGAGTTTGGAGGCTTCCAAACACACATTAATTGCTTTTGGTGCTACTGCAACTTTAGAGAAGGCAAGAGTCAAGCAAAGAGAAAAAATGACAAAACTGTGACATTACAGTGACAAGAGTTTGAGCTTATTGGCCTTGCTCATACATGATGTAGAGAATGGGAGGTAAATGGTAAATTCAATGATTACTTTATTTAAAGGTTGGGAGTTCAATTTAATACTGCCATTTGGGATAGTTCCTGCTTTAGCTTTAAATGTAGGCTTTCAAACATATTAAAAAATTATCCTTTATGCCCTGGAATGAAGAAAATTCACTGTAAATAATGTTGTATGGAAAGCGTTAAAGCAGAAGTCCCATGTAAAATACAATTTCTCTCTTACCTTATCAGCAGGAAAATATCATTTTGTGGTTCATTGATTTATGATGTATAATGCTGAACTGCAAAAGTCAGAGGATTAAGCTTTGGCAGCTTCTTAAAGTGACAAGCAAGTGCTAGAAACTCATTTGAGGAATTGTTCCAATTTGTTTCGCAATATGTTTTTGGAAAATTTTGCACTATCCTGAAGTTAATTTACAGTACAGGCTCTTCTCTTTGGTGAAATTTAGCATTTAACTTTGTTTCTTTAATTAATACCATTAGTATAAATCCACATACGACTCAGTGAGTTTGGGACAGAATATAGCAAAATACAGCAAAAGTCATTATTTTCTGTTTGTATTTTTAAAGGTCCCAGCACCAGAACGTGCAGAAAAAGGTGGCATAAGCAATGTGACAGAAGCTAAAATAGTGCTTTTCCTGACATCCTTGTTTATTAAGGTATCTTTTTCCTTGTTACATGGTTTGGAAGGAGAGCTTCATAACTAATATCTTTACATTTTTACATTGCTTTAGTGGTGGTGACGGATGTGTTGGGTAGTTCTTGTATGTATTGGGATAATCTTATGGATAAATTGGAGATTGGCTTCATGTCAGTGTAATGGGGAGCCTGAGGTCTGCTTTCCCTTCCCTGTCCCTTGCCTGCTTAGATCTGAGATGCCAAAAACAAAAGCTGGGTGCCAAATTCCTTTAAGAGATGAGGGCTTTCTTGGGAGGGAAGGGAAAGGATTTGCCTTTGTTCCTTGTTTCATCCAGTCAGCTTCACGAGTAGTATTGACCAGGAGCTCTGAGTGTTCACCTTGCAGTTTAAAGAAGAAAGAAAAATGAGGATTTCAAGGATATCTGTCTTTGTGCTAAGTCAAGACAAAGCTTGGGAGCTTGCTGTAACTGATGTTTTCTATCTTCTTTAGTTAATACACCTACAGTTCCATTAATGTAGATACAATATCTTGCAGCATTGGTTTTAAAAAACCAAAAAATTTAGAAGAATCTTTCTGGCCATGCTGAGTTTCCCCGAGCCAACTGCTGTTAATTTAGCAAAAAATTTTTTGCACAATTTTTTTCTCCTGTTTCTTCTTCCTTCAGGCCGGCTGTAAACCTTCAGACATTGGCATTATATCACCCTACAGACATCAGTTAAAAACAATCACTGATTTGATGGCAAAATGGAAGGAGAGCAGAGTGGAAGTTAACACGGTTGACAAATACCAAGGAAGAGACAAAAGTATCATAATTGTGTCTTTTGTTAGGAACAGTATCGATGAAAACGTAAGTTGGTCAAATAAACTTGGTTCCAGTTTTTGGAAAATGAGTGGTTTATGTGCATTAAGTAAGAAAAATAAAAGCAAGTGACATTTATTCAGCAGCTTGGCACCCTCCTGAAGGACTGGCGCCGTCTGAATGTTGCTATCACGAGAGCCAAGCACAAGCTGGTCATGGTGGGCTGTGTTCCGTCCCTGTGCTGCTACCCTCCCTTGGAGAAGCTCCTCTGCCATTTGCAGTCCCAGGCAATGATATCCTTTTTCTCCATGGTAGTTTGGGAAAGGGGAAAGGTAAGATTGGCTTCCTGAGATTTGAGGTAAGAATGGGAAGTTCTTTGATTATTTAGGTCATACTTTTAGCAGTGGTTGGCAACACAGCACAAAATGTGCTGATTAAATTTGTCAGAAGTGTACTTGAGATCAAGCTAGTGGATGGGTTTAGAACCTTCTCTGTCTTCAAAAGCAGAAAAAGTCAATGCTGACTCACAAGTCACCTTTGACATAATTCTTTGATTTTGAGGCCTGAATTTTTAATTTTTAATGTTTTCGCATTTTTTCCTGTGATCATTTCAAGTTTCTTGACATCTCAAAGTCAGTGTGATTGCTTTCTTCCACTTAACACATCTGCTTCATAAATAATCTCAGTGGAAAGGAAAATAGTGTCACTTTCAGATGACATTGGTAATTTTTTCTTCCTCTCTGGCATTGTACTGAATAAGCTTTAGCAATTGCTGTTTCCATCTCCTATTTAAATGGGAAAGAACCGTGTTAGCTGCTTTCTTTTTAAACACCAATGCATATTCAAAGAGGTTTTGTGAAAGAAAAACGTTGTCAAAATGCTTCCTTAACTTGCTACATCTTGAATCTTCCAGTTGGGGCTCATGAAAGTATCCACAAGTGTAACATCTTATGAGTGTGAAGATGGAAAGGCCTTTGTATCTTTTCTTCTGCTGTTGTTTAATGACAATAAGTGGTAATAGGGGTATTAGTGCTGCTGTGCACTGTTTGGTCTGGAGGCAGCCAAAACAGGAAGCTTTCAATTATTTGGGAGTTTCCTTTCAGGAAAATAACAGACATTTCTTGAAAAAGCTGATGGTTACAGTACTAAAGCACCCAGCTTACTTGTGACAAACCAGAAAAATGAAGTACTCTGGTCCTTCCATTACTGGATATTGCTATATTCTCTTTTACCTTGATGAAGAGTCACCTGCAGAAGTGAGTGGGGAAACACTTGAAGAGGAAAGGAATGTAAACCAGTGCTGTATTGAGTCACAGCTCTCTGGGCTCAGTTTGGTTTTAAAAAATTGAAAATGTAGTTTACATACAATAATTCCACTTGTTAGAATTCCTAATTAAGGTGCTGTCTGGAAAAAAAAAAATAGCAAAAAACTTCTCCCTCTTCTTCAAAGCCTCACATTGTCCTTTGAAGTCTACTCCTGCTTTTAAAAATGGTGAGGTCTTTTATATTTATATACATAATGTAATTAATGCCTCATGTGAAGATCCCTTGATGACATTTCTAATCTCTTGATTTTGCATACATCAGGGATAAATGTGATGCTGATTCACTTAATCCCCTGTTACTAACTAATGTGTTCAGCAGATCAATCTGAAGGGAAATGCTTCATAGTAGAACTTTTGTTTTCAGTTTGTCTGATCTGTAAGTCTTCAAAACAAAAAATTTCCCAGGATGCAAAAGAAGACACGCAGCTTGCTGACAAAGAAGTTTACATGTTCAGGTTCTATTTTTTTAAAGATGATGGTATATAAACACCTTTTACTTGAGAGATCTGTGTTAGTTTCTTTATGCTACCTCATATTCTAGACTGAAGAGACTGAGAAGTTTCTTTCCAAGGTTGCTGGTGGAAACATCAATTTTTTTGATTCTTTAGAATCATTAGCATTTGTTTTCTCTTGGATCAATGTCAAGCAGCTGTGTGAATACAGTTGCAGACAAACTTGTTAAATGTGAGCATTTGCTCTCTTTTAAACTGCTCCCTAACTTTTTGTAATGTTGGAAATAATAAAAGTTTGCTGTTGGTTTCATTAAAGTTGTCTATACTTTGTTAATACTTCGCTTTATGCAAGGCAAATATTTAGAACAGAACAGCAATAATTTGAAAAGTTAACAGGTGAAAATACAAGGTTCATCAACTGCACCTGTGCTCTGGGTCTTTCAAAAGATGAAAAAAATAGGGGAAAATATGCTCTTTATTATAGTAATGACATCAGAGCACTTTTCTAGAAGATAATTTCTTTTGTGTTTAGGTTCTATGTGTAGAAAGCTCTTCAGAGTTGGCTAATCTGTTTTCTTAGACCAAGTAATGCTTATCCAGGAAATGGTCTGCATGCTATTAAAAACTTAATAAATAATTAGAGGTATTGCCATCCCATCATGAAGTTCCATGAGAAACAAACACAAGAACATTTCCTTATCCACTTACAAAATGCATCCTTCCTTCTTGTCAAGTGGTAGAATTTAGACTGAGCAGCAGTCTACAGATGAAACCATGTTTTGCTCTGGTAGTCTCAAACAAAACTGAGATGTGATTCTCTAAAACACTCTGTGTTTCAGTGAATATGCATAGCAAGTATCTTCTAGCAGCAAAGGGTCACTTTTTCTGAGTGCTGCCTTTAAAACAGCTTCCTCATGCAGAAGCAGCTGTTGATGCTGCTGGAGAACATGCAGATGCATGCCTGCTGTGTTATGCGTTCCTGGGATTCCCAAAAATGAAAAAAAAAAACCCAAAAAGGAAGTTGTTTTATGCCAGACTAGCAGGATCAGGGTGTGACTATTTTAGAATTGTTTCGTGTTTAAATGTATAGGTTCCTTTTTCCCTGTAAGAGGTGGAAATGCATACAGGAAGTGGCTGTAAGAAGCGTCCCTGTCACCGTGGGCTGTGTTCTGTCCCTCTGTCGCCCCTGTGCTTTGGTCCTTCCTTGCAGGCCCAGCCAGTGATACCCTTGGTGCTGTTTTGTGCAGTCTCTGAAGCTGGGCAAGGTAAAAAACACCTCTTTATTTTACAGGTTGCTGGTTAACCTTGCCCAAAAAGGTGAGAGGAAAGAATAGTTATGAAGCAAAGCATATCGTGGTGGTTAGGCTGCAGTAAGCATCAGCTGACACCCCATCTGGACATGACAAACATGCTTGGTGACAAACAGCTTTTTCTAGCCAGATTCACATTCTAGAGCATTTCAAAATTAAACCCCAAAAAGCTTTTTTTTTTAAAATACTGATTTTGATACCCAGCATGTTACCTTTGAAGGTACTAAACCCACAGATTTTTCTAGAACAACATTATTTATTCTGATACGTGTTATCCAGTGCTACAAAATTATTACTTGGAATAAATGCTAGGGAAGCTTTATGTCACAAGAGAAGGGTAGAGAACTCTCAAGCTTGGTTGTCCGAGGCTTCCTGCGCCCAAGGCTGCCCTGGCGCTCTTACCCTGCGGCCGATGCCACTCTCCCTATGCTGTCGCGATAGGGCCGGGGGCGGCGCTGCTGTCGCGATAGGGCGGGGGGCGGGTCCTCCCGCCGCCGGGGGCGCCGCGCGGCGCGGGCGGAGGGCGGGAGGAGCCGCGGGCCCTGAGGGAGCGGCGGCGGCGGCGGCTCCTCCTTTCCAGCCATGGGTGAGCGGGGCTGCGGCGCCGGGAGCGGGGCCGGGATGGGCGGGGGCCGCCGGGCAGCGAGGGGCGAGGCTCGGGCCGTGGGGGAGCGGGGCAGCAGCGGCGGGGCCCGGCCCGCAGTGCGGGCGGGGGAGAGGCCGCAGGAGCGGCGGCGCTCGGCTGCTCAGCCGGCCGGGAGCGGGGTCGCCTCACGGGCCGGGGCTCGACACCCGCAGCCGGGGGTGCTGGCCACAGCCCTTTCGGGGGCTGCTGCTCCGGGGAGAAGAGCCCTGCAGAGCTCCTTCTGCTGTCGGTGATAGCCCGTACGGTAGCCGAGCAGCAGCTGCGATTTAGGATTTCACACACGATGTTAAATTCTGAATCTTGATCTTAAATTTTAAAAGCATTTGTCATTTATTTTTATTTTTTTTTAAGGAGCGGGTGAAGAAAAAAACATGCAGGCAGACCACACTTTGAAACAGACCTAAAATGCATTTCGCCTCAGAAAGAGCAGACAAGAGGGCTGATAATTAAAAGGACAGCAGACATAGAAGTCTGTCTGAGGAGGATCAGCTCCAGAAGTCAAAATGAGGTCACCTGACAAAGGAATTTTCATGATGCCTTTGGGGAAATAGGCAGGCTGAGTAGCAAGGGAGAGCTACCCACCTGAAGTCTGCATTGAGCAAGGCGTTTCCTCCACTGCCACTCGTATTTAATAGTGGCAGTAGCAAAGCTAATAAAAAAAGCAGGATGTTTGCTTTGAAAGGCAAAGCCTCCAGCTGTCCCAGCCAGGGATGCTGTGCTGGTGCTGCTCCGGGTAGGGCTGCTCAGTCCCCAGCAGCCGAGCAGGGAGGAGGGAAGAAACAAAGCAGTGAGCTGTGGCTGCTAACTGGGTATAATTTTGCCAGAGCCCTGTCTCTCATTATCTGACTGTTTTCTAATGGCTTCTGGGGTTTTCTGTTGGAGTTCTGGGGAACTGTAAGCGTAGTTTTGAAGGCTGTCGCAGGTACATAATCTCAGGAGTTATTTTTCCTAGAAAGCAGAGATAGATTTTGTGGTGGTTGGGTGTTTGTCAGGCAACTAGGGAAACAGAATATTAGAAAGCAGTTTTCAGGGTTTGTAATATCCAACCCCTAAATACCTAAAGTCTGCAGGAAATGAGACAAGTAATTTCATTGCTGTTGAGGAACTGAGAAAATACCCATCTGTTGTGATGATTTGGGTTCTTTGTGCTTTCTGATTTGCAAACAGATACAGTCCTGTACCAATGCTCAGATTTGCAAAGGAACAGGCTCACATTTTTTTTTCTAGGTATTTTGACATCTCTGTGTCTCAACGTCTTAAAAAAAAAAAGTTTGTTTTTTTACTTCACTTTTTGGATTTAATTAAACAGTAAACCATCAACTCTTTTGTTTCCCTCCAGGTTACTTTGATGATAGTGAATAAACAGAGGCTTGTTTTGGCTTGGAGAAAATAGGGTCTGGCCTGAATGTTTGAATTGCTTGATTATAAATGAAAATAAGCTTAAGAATTTCCTGAGCACTCTGTTCTCAGTAGCAGGGTTTCTGGGAAGAGGAACCTTGTCCATTCAGCCAGACTAAGATGATTGTAAAAGGCTATGGATTTTTTAATGACTAGATTTAATCCTCAAATGTATTTTTGCAGTGTACACTTTGTAATGTTTACCAAAAAACTTTGAATTAAAGCAAAACCTTTAATTCTTAAGATTTTCTGTGCAGAAAATACTTGGTGGCTAGATGAGAAACTGAATTTTCAGTATGTAATATTTTCCAGAAAATGCTTCTGGCTTAGTGGCAGAGACTCTGTACAGCCTGAGAAGGAAGGTCTGTGTTTGTGTCACTGTGCAGTTAAAGCTAATTTAAATTGGAAAAATTAAAGCTAATTTAAAGTGGAAAGTGATTATATATTAGAAGTATGAGGTCTGCTTCTGTAGGCAGGCTGTAATACACCAAATAAATCCATCAATTAATAGGAAGGCTCCTTTAATACTATGGGAAAGGCACTGGTTGCAGCCATGCAGCAGAGTTGGGAGTGCCTTGGGGTTATATTCACCTGTTCAAACACTAAGAATGTGTTTTGGATTGGAAGCTTTTCTATGACATGGTGGTTTACAGCACCTCCTGAATTTGTTCTGTTGAGTTCATTAGGTTAAGGTAAGTTTTTCTGTGAACAAGGTGGATGTGAAGCACTTCATTTTTTTGTGTCGCTCCTAAAACTTGAACCATAATGTGTTTTTTTTCCTCTGTTGTCTTAGCTGTAAAGGACCCTACAGCTGTTGAAAGAGCAAATTTGTTGAACATGGCTAAACTGAGTATCAAAGGACTCATTGAATCAGCCTTGAGCTTTGGGCGCACTCTGGATTCTGACTACCCACCTTTGCAGCAGTTCTTTGTTGTCATGGAGCACTGCCTGAAGCATGGCCTGAAAGGTGTGGAAATTGGTCTAGCTGCATATTTCTCATCCCAAACATGCCATTTTTCTTCCTTTCTTTCTGGAAGTAGATTAAAAAAAAATGTAATGTTGCATAAAGAATTGGGGGAAAAAAAAGTAAATGGTCACCTTTTGTAATGAATAGTGTAATTATTAATTATTCCCCACATATATTTCTGAATTTACCGACTTGTCCTTTTGTACAGCATTTGTTTTAAGTGGTTCAGGGTTTGCCAACTGCATGTATATATGTAATGTGGTTCAGGGTTTGCCAACTGCATGTATATATGTAATGTGGTTCAGGGTTTGCCAACTGCATGTATATATGTAATGTATATTTTTAGCTGGACATCTTTTTAATATTAATTTTTTCTAGCGTATCAACTTTATATTGACAGAAAAGTAATTTGGAAGTTGGCTTTGGATAGTGATGAGCTGACCAGCATCTCAGTTAAGAGTTATCTGGAGCTCTGGACTCAGCAGTTAACCCTTTCACACTGCAGATATTATGAAGGAAGCTACTGCAATAATTGAAATTAATTCAGTTACTTGATTTTTCTTTTCATAGTAAGAAAATCCTTCCTAAGTTACAATAAAACCATCTGGGGTCCTCTGGAACTTGTGGAGAAATTATATCCAGAAGCTGAGGAAATAGCAGCAAGTGTCAGAGACTTGCCTGGCCTTAAGTAAGTAGCATTGGTAAAATGCAGCAGGAAAATAAAGGACCTGATTGAGAATCTGCAGGTGTCTCATGATTTCATTTGGCATTAATCAAGCCCTTGAACAGCTAGCACATGGTGTTGGGGGAGAGCACAGGTGAACGGGAGGTGGATAACAGCAGTGCAAAGAGGAGCAGCTTGGACATCAGCCACTCTGCAGTCCAGAACTGCAGCAAACATTAATGAGTGCAGTCAGCAAAGGCTGGACCCAACCAAAAGGTGACATCCCTAAGAGGAAAGAATTAGGTAGCTTTTGAGATTTTTGCCTGCTCAGTCCTGCTCAAATGTGAATTTATTCTCCTCCCATTCCACTGCACTCTGCTTTTGTGTTTAGCTTTAAAATTGGCCATACATGAGGTTCCAAAAGGGCTTGGTTACACTGATTGGTGTATGGCAGCAGAAGGGTTCTAATTTATAGCTTTAGACCTTATCTAAAGCACGTAGACATGTAAATTGTTATTTACTCTTGTGGCAGGCCAGAGGCAGTAATAACCTTTGCCAAGTGTGTTATTCACTTCCTATCCTGTCCTAACACAACTTGTGAGGGGTTTTTCATTCATGTGCTTACCACTTGTAAATAAACAAGCCCTGGAAGAGGAAATTCTAAAGGTCCAGGTGTAATTTGCTGGGTATTAGTGTTTGCCAGTTACATATGTCTTCATCTTTTTTTTTTGGCATTGTCTTCCTAAGATAGCACTGAATTTGTGCACAGTTAAAGATAGGATTGAGTTAGTGTTGGGTGGAGCCAGAGAGTGGGATTGGGAAGGGAAGGTGCCATGGTGGCTTGTGGATGGGCATTTGGTTCATTTTCTTGCAATTCCCCTCAAGTCTTAATAAACAAATCGCAGAAAGGAAGCTCAACTGTTGCAAACGTTTTACTTAGCAGAAAACAGGACATTATCAAGATTATCAGGCTCTTGTGCATTCTATACTGCTGTTTTTCCAGGGTCTGCTCCCAAGCTTAGTTGAAAATCTGCCTGTTATCCCAAAGTGTGGAGTCAAAGCCTAAACATTATCGCTTTCCAGATGGTGGTGCTCAACTGATAGTTTAAAATACCCTTTCAGAAACACCAATTCTTCCACCAGAAGACTGATAAGGTATTAAAGATGATGATTTAATCAGCATGTTATTAATTTGGGACTGTTTGCATGCCCTTTGTTTCAGGACACCGCTGGGCCGTGCCCGGGCCTGGTTGCGGCTCGCGCTGATGCAGAAGAAAATGGCAGATTATCTTCGCTGTTTAATCATTCAGAGAGACCTCCTCAGGTACACAATTCCTTAGATTTCGTTTGCAATTTATTTTTAGAGGTTTAGCCTCCTAGCAAACAATCCTGCATTCCCCCACTGTGCAGAATAAGCACAGGAGAGGAGGTGACTTCATCCCTACCGTGTGTGTGGTTTCCACTGAGCTGCTGTTGACAGGAGGGTTCTTGCTCTGAACTTTGCTTTCACAGTTGTAACACTGGCATTGCTCTCTTCTAGCATAACTTCTCGTGTCTGGTGGAGTAATTACAGCACAAATGGAGAAAGATATTTCTTAATTTCAGTTTTATAATCTGTACTTATTTTTGAGACTGGCTTTGTGCCTAGATAACACTGGTATGTCAGGATGTTGTTGATGTTCAGAAGCTTTTCCAGTGAAAAGACAGATTTTTACATAGAATCTAAAATTTTGTTTTAAAAGTTCAAGAAGAAATGCTGATACTCTCTTGTTTATAGTAGTATTTATATTTTAAAAACCCTTTCAGCATTTCAGCCCTTTAAGTTTCTCTTTTATCCATTTAATCTCTTCCTTGGGTCCTTGAATTTCAAGCATGTATTCATTAAATTCTAGGTATTTTTCCCGAAAAGTTACTTCTTTTGCCATTCTCCTTTTGCATTACTTGCAGTGCTTCTTAACAGCTTAAAGAGTTGTCTTACTCAGTGTGGCCAAACATCCACTTCTTGCAGTATCCTCTTCAAAACTGGCTAATAGCCAGTATGGAAGGGCCTTTTCTAGTCTTGTTTTTTGTTTTTTTTGTTTTTTTTTTTTTCTTTTTGTTTTCTTTTAAAGTCAAAGTAAATCTTGTCACTCTCCCCACAGTGTCCCAGCCATCTGGAGCCTAAGGCAGTATCTTTGTCTTTTAATAGCCTCTGAGACAAACCATGCACTTTAATTTTTAATGCACTTGGAATTTTTAAGTATTTATGAGGTGAAAGTATGGGCAGGCTCCGTTCATCTTTAGGGATGTTGTAGTAACAACAATAAGAGAAAATTTAGGTGTATAAGTCACTTATGATTTATTCATTGGATGTATCTATAATGAATACAGCAGTAAGATGCAGTTTTGTGCTTTGACACAGTGAGTTTTATGAGTATCATGCACTCATGATGGAGGAAGAAGGAGCAGTTATTGTTGGGCTCTTAGTTGGGCTAAATGTGATCGATGCCAACCTGTGTGTGAAGGGAGAGGACCTGGATTCACAAGTAAGTCCCTGCAGGTAAAGGAATGTAGATGCAATCTGTGAGATATTTCTGTCCTTTTGTTTGTGAACTTTGCTGCTTTGGAGTGGTGACTTGTTAGAAATCCTACTAGAGACTGTTGAGGATGTGATGATCCAGATCCTGGAGCTGTGGGGCCGTTGTCTTGACCTCATTATCAGCAAGGTCAGACCTTTAAATGAAGATAATGGTCAGAGTGCAAGGGTGAAGTTTTGTGCTTTGTCCTCAAATGGGAGCAGCTGTAGCAAGGCAGAGTTTTTCCATCTGACTTGTGTGACCCATCCTTTTCCTCTGTGGGACAGGCATAGCTCCATGACCAGTTTACCCTGCTTGGTTCATTTATTGTTGTTCTGGAACATCCTAAGAATGATACAGGGACCTGAAACAAACACTCTCTTATGACCTCCTAAGAGGGTGACTGCTTTCATTCTGCAAAGCAAGACTTGGAATTCTTCCGGCTTTGAATGGGCTTTGACTTTTAACCCTGATCTTTTCCAAGAAAATATTAACAGATTCTGTTTGAGGGCAGATGCACAGGTGTTTGTAAATAAATGTAAACTGTGTTCAGCCCTGATTGGTTTTTTTCCGCTTCTTTGTGGAAAAAATCATAGTAGCTTTAGTGGTTATTACTTTCATTATTATTTATTTCATTATATTATTTCATCATGTATTTGATGAAAGAAACAGTTCCTCTGGGAAAGAGAAGTTACAACTAATTGGTTGTGTGTGCTTTTGGATCATGTGGTTAATTGTCCTCAGTTGTTTGTTCTAGTTACTGTTTAGTGTAAATGTCAGGGACTGAGCTTGTGTAAAAGAAGATATTACATTGACAGGCCTGTAATTCCAGGAAGCTTATCAGCTTGCTCTTGGTGTTGAGAATTAAATACGTGTATTATAACAAAATCTGTTGCTGGCTACACCTCTGTTATCACTGGGTGGCCTTGCTGCATGAGAGAGAAAACTCAGTTTGAGAGTGGCTGTGCAGATGAGATTCTGATTGCTGCCTGTCCAGATCTGACATCTGTAAAATGTCCAGAATAATTCTGTTTGTGAAGAGTAGTGTGAGGAAGGCACCTTCTCAGAGAAGCCAGAAGGAGCAGGTTTTATTGAACAGAAAGGCAAATTTCTGAGCCTTGATGGAAGTCACAACCCAGGAGCACAGTTTTGGTATGTTAAAAAAAATGCTACTCAATGGTGAAATGTGTTTATGTAGCTATAGTGAGCTGGAATAAAGTAACTTTTATAGATATAACATTTTACCTTATTTATTAGAAATTATGTTTTGCTTTAATAAGAAAAATGTGTTTTTAAAATGTTGTTGGAGAAGAGGTTTTTCTAAAAAGACATGGAAAGAACAAACAGGAGAACATTGTATAAACCAAGTAAATATTAAACTTAGTAAAATCTTGTTTAAAGTCTTACAGTTCAGGTTTTTCAGCTTCTGGCTGAAACTTGATCAATCTTAAAAATGCTGTAACTGAGGTTTTATCAGTTGCATAAATACAAGGTTGTAAATATCAACAGCAGTTATTTGTATGATATGAAGCTGTACCTTTGCTTTGCTCTAGGTTGGGGTGATCGATTTCTCTGTGTATTTGAAGAGTGATGATGACATTGGGGGTAAAGAAAGGTATGTCCTCACAAAACACCTCCTCTTTCACATGTTAACAAACCATTTCTTGGCTGGGGCCTGTTCTTTTAGAAATAAGTCAGGTTCCCTAAAGATGAAATTTTCTGATCCTGAGAAAAATGCCCCAGTGTGTTGTTCTGTGTTATTAATTAGCTGGAAGAATAATTGCAGTCTGAAGCAAACCTCAGCAGCATCACCCACTGCCTCCAAGTAGTGGAGGCTTGCCAGGTGGCAGCGAAAAGGAGCCTGCAGATCTTTAAGTCCTCAGCTTGGGATTTAGTCAGAGTTCCAAAGAATCAGAGTTATGGCAGAGTAAATAAACATCCTTATCAGACTGTGTATGTTATGTTCCATGTAGAGGAACTGTTTGCAGTTAAAGCATTTAGAGATTTGTGTCTCACTGATATAACAACACATGTCTTGTTGCCTTCATGAGTGTGAGAAGAAGTTGCTTCCTTTCTTTTTAAAAACACAATTGAGATGGACATTTGCCTATGGTAAATACATACATTTTCAGTCCATAGTTTAGTAAATCATTTTGTTAAAGTTAATTTTATCTTGTGCTTGCTTTAGGAATGTACAGATTGCTGCAATATTGGACCAAAAGAATTATGTTGAGGAACTAAACAGGCAACTGAAGTAAGTGTTACTTTGAAGTATGGGTGTCAGGCCAGGCTTACAGGCCTTTTGTAAGCTTTGTGAGAGAACTTCAGAGAAAGAGCTGCAAATTCTCCATGTTTAGACTGAATATTTAGTGAAGTAGGAGCAGACACTCTTCTGGAGAGGCTGAGGAAGTGTCAGTTTTCATGCTTTTGGACAGTCCAAACCTATATTTTCAAAGAAACACAAAACCAACAGGCCAAAGTGATGAAGGTCCTCATGGTTCATAACATCACAGGAGTGAAAAGCTTGGTCTGGATTCTAGCTGTGTTCTATTTAACAGTTTGCCAAAAATGGTTTTGAGTGTTCCAGTGAATCCATATGTTTTTGTTTCTTTGCCTTCCAGAATATTTTAGTTTGTGGCATTAATGAATTAATTGAAACAATAGGAACCACAATTTTTTCAGGAAAGCAGCATTTTCCCCTTTCTTTGCTGGGTGGACCAAACCTAGTTCACCACTGTGTTTGTTACTGTGCAAATAGAAGAACAATTATTTAAATTCTCTGAGGAGTATTGTACAAAATTAAATGATTAATGAGGAGCTACAAATCCCCAACAAAACAAAATCAAACCAAACAGCACCAGAGAGAACTTCTGTAGCATCTGTAGCACAGCTGATCCTGATCCTTTTTGAAATGTAATTATCTTTTAAAACTTTTAATGCTGGTAATCTGGATCACTCATTACTATAAGGCTCCTATTGGAGTAAGGATATTCTGCTTTGAAATGGTGTCACAGCAGAAACCTTCAAAAGCTGAGCACATCAAATAGGAGCAAAATGAAAGTAAAGGAGAAGAAAGGAGCTGTGACAATTAAGAGCAGTGGTGTTTGTGTGATGTCATTATCCAGGTGAGTCTCTGTGTTTGTGCCTAGAATTTCCTGCCACATCAGTGATTCAGCAGCTCTCCTATTTTATTTCAGTTCAGCTGTTTGTGTTTAGACATTCTAAAATGCATTAATCTCTCTGCCCTGCTGTTCCTAATGAACTGGCAACCTCCACAGAGAAATATGTGAAAAAGTAAATGGTGTTACAGAATAGGTTTTCTGTTTCTCTGTGGGTGAAGTGCAGCCTAAGAAAAAGGTGCTTCCTGCAGAAATAGGCAATCAGGTTATGGAAAAGGCCTGGATGTAGTTTGATACTATAAAAAGCAACAGAGTAATAAAAGGCAATAAAACTAGTGAGACTCCTAAATGAAGTCAAGAAGCATCAAGAAAGAGCCTGAGGACAAATCTCAAAAAATGCAGAGCAACAAAGGATTTTATGAAAGAAACGTATCTTGGAGGAATAGAATCTGGAGAATGATGGTGTTCTATGGGGAGGAGCTCATTTATCCTTTGGATGCAATGTAGTTGTGAGGATAAAGGAAAGGGAGAGTGCATGGGAAGTTACAGCCAACTGGGAGTTTGTGACAGGGGTGACACTGGGAACTGAAAAGAAGTGTATATATGTTCAACAAAGGAGAGTCATTTTCTTCTGTTTAGGAAATAATGGGAACAGACCTCACAGCTCTTAACCATTAATCACTGTACCTTGCATTAAAGCTTTTGAGCTTGCCTGAATGAGTTTGGATGTAATGTTGAATACCATTGTTTCTTTTTCCCTTTCAGTAGCACAGTTAGCAGTCTACATGCAAGAGTTGACTCACTGGAGAAATCAAACACTAAACTGATTGAAGAGGTACTTTTTTGTTTTAGTAATGTGTAGCATATTGTATTCTCTGAAAGACTGTTTTTCTGAATCTTCTTACATTATTTTAAGCTATGGAAGTTCTATATAATATATTCAGATAGCTTTATTTTGGCCTAAAGAAGAGAGAGGCAGTAGCTGCAGGGATTTGGTAGCCTCTAGCATCAGTACATTAACTCTGTAGAACACTGCAATTTCCAACTTTGGACAAAATGAGAAGAGAATCCTTTCTTAATGCCAGCTGTCAGTCTGATTTGTGCAGATGACTAGTCTAGAATGGCTGACACCAGTTGCTACAAAGAGACAGAAAGTAGTTCACCAAGCAAATTCTGTTCCAGTTCTTAGCTTTAGCCAAAGGATTGTTCCTTGCTTGTTTAGTGGTTGCTTACATACAGCTTTTAGACTTGTCTGGTTCTGGGTTGGTGTTTATAGCCTATATTTCTGATTTTCTTTGATACTTGACTAGTTTCCAATATTTTTAGCTTCATAAGAGAGAGCACCTTTTTTAGTTAATGAAGGGGAAAATTGAAAGCTCTAAATTCAGCTGCTGAAGGGACAGCTAGCTCAATCTGGGGATAATGTATCCAGACAGAGTGAAAACATTTTTTCTGAGTGTTAATTCTCAGAGTATTCTGGTTCCTTTGTAAGCCTTCAGCCCAACTGTCCACCTGTTTTGATTTTTTGGCTTATAATTCTGACATTAAGTTATATACTGTAGGGCCCAGTTATAAAATGTCATCTTTTATAAATATGTTTTTCATATGGGAGAGCTTTCTTAGGTAAGCTGCTCCATATGATATATTAAGATGTCCAAAAACGAAAATGAAAACTGGATGAACTTGAAGCCAAGTGGAAAGAACATACATTGGAGCAAAGAAAAGAAAGCACATTCTTCACCAGACATGAAACAGTGAAGTATCCTGAACATGCTGCTGCTGCTGTGTAATGAAAGTGACTCATTATTAAAACCAGGAGCTTCATGCTTCCTTTAAAAACAACTAATCCTCTGTTTGGCAGACAGGGAGAATGGAGCAGAGGATGGCTTGGTCTTGCATTAATCAGAACATTTTTTTATTTCTACCCACAAAAGTGGTCACAGTGCTTCTCTTTTTTTTTTTTTTTTTTTTCTTTTTTTAAAATTTGTTTCTTTTCAGTTAGCAATAGCGAAAAACAATATAATTAAACTTCAGGAAGAGAACCATCAATTAAGGAGTGAAAATACTTTGATTTTAATGAAAACACAGCATCATCTAGAGGTATGTTAGTTTTACCACTTTTGATATTGCAACATAACGTGGTTAATTATTTTTCAAAAGTCTGTACATCTCAACTTCAAGTAAGCTTAACTTGTGCAAATCTGAAACAACTTTAATGAGGGAAAGGCCTTATTAAATCTGTGGAGCTTTCTAAATGGTGTAAGTAAATTAAAATTGTAGGACAGTAGATTGTGCATGTGTAGTGTATTCAAGTGACACCAAAGGAGGACAGTACTTCAGTTTAGATGCTCATTTTGCTGGTTTTACTCAGTTCTCATTATCAAACCAGCAGCCACAGAGCAGAAACAGCTCTTTCCATCTTTGTAGGATGCGTTTGTAGGTTTTTCTTCATACTCCCCACGAGTGTTAAATTTATGTCACTAAACTGCAGAACTCAGGATGAGGAAAGACAGAACCTGTGTATCTTTGCAGGCAGCTAAAGTGGATGTGGAAGCAGAGCTTCAGACGTACAAACACTCGAGGCAGGGCTTGGATGAGATGTACAATGAGGCTCGCAGGCAGCTCCGGGAGGAGGCACAGCTGCGGCAGGTGAGTGTTCCCTGGCACTGCAGAGCACTCACTGCAGCAGTATTTCTGCTTCTGTTGAGTTTCAATGCTGCCTTTCATTTACTTCAGCAGCCTTTTCTCTAAGTGCCTGTGATAAAAAGGGAATTTTTACAGAGCATCAATATCTCTATTGTAACATTGCTGTGGAGCAGTAAAAAAGTGACCACCCTTTTCTTTGATAAATTTTTAGGTAAACTTTTAGCAATATTGTAGTCTCTCTAACTATGCTAAATATTTCCTGTGAGAATACAAATTCTTCAGTTCTATTTTTGTAATTAATGCTTAGGGAACTCTGTACAACATTGGCAGGGTAATTTCTTACAAGGTGAGTTGTCTTCTCCCATAGTTAAAAACCCCTACTGGTCAGTGAGTATGTATTTGTTATATACATGTCTTTACATTTATGGATAATTTGCAAAGGTAAAGAGGAGCAGAATTTCTGAAGTGGTAAAATAGGTGGTGCTGCAGCTCTGTTAGAATTCCAAAACAGAAAAAAAAATAAAATATAGTAATTATTATCTGTAATTATTGAAATATCCTTTGTGTTGCATTGTGCTTGTGTTTGATAGGATATGGAGAATGAGCTAGTGGTTCAAGTTAGCATGAAGCATGAGATAGAGCTTGCCATGAAGCTGCTGGAGAAGGATATCCATGAGAAGCAGGACACTCTCATCGGCCTGCGGCAGCAGCTTGATGAGGTTAAAGCAATTAATGTGGAAATGTACCAAAAGCTGCAGGTAAAGGGACAATCTGCTGTCAAACTGTTTTACACAGAGAGAGAAATGCATTCTTACCATTCTGTTGAATGCTGCTGTTCCCTGGAGTTTTGATTTCCTTGTGCTTCTTAGGTCAGCTTGACATTCTGGAACATTACCTATGTAAACATGGTTTCATACAGAGGAGTTCTTAAGGCAGTCACTCACTGGATTTAGGGAAGAAAAGAGCATGAGGATAAGCTCATGGCCTGATGATATCTTGTGTGCAATAGAGAGAGTAATAGTGTACTGTAAAAAGGACATTTTTTTGGCCTGTGTTGTATAAAAAAACCAGAAGAATGTAGGCACATAGTTAGGAGTTGAAGAAAAGCCCTGACCTTCCAAAGTAGGGAAAGACAAGAATATGTTAAATAAAAAAAGCTAATTACAGTTTGGGGTTTACTTTTAAATCTGTTAATAGATTAAGAAAATCTCTTAACAATGAAATGCCTTTTTTTGGGAGAATATGGATCTCAGGGACCCCAAATGCAGTTAACAAATGACCAAATACCAGTGAATTATTTATGCAAAACATGAAGTTGATTTGGGGAATAAATGATGAAAACCAGCACAAGAAACCAGTCTAATCTGTGGCAGAATGAGGAGGAAAAAATTAGTATGCTGCAGAGAGATAATTGAAATGACAAAGGATTCTACTTTGCCCATCTGCTAATGTGAGGAAACTGGACAAGAGGATGAGAAATATAAATAGAGCTGGAGAGAAAAATAAGAGAATGTTCTCCATTGTTAGGATCTTGGAGAGGTTGATTTGTAGGAGAACCTTTGTGATTTTTGTTCTAAGCTCATTGCTCTTCTCTGGTAAGGTTCCAATAGCTGGTCAGTGAAGTTGAGTTCTGAAGGAAACCAAAGGGGAACATTTATAGTTATTAAATATTAAATAGCATCTACACTTGCAAAGTATAAAACTACAAATTTTCTAGGCATAAGATTTTACACACTGTCCTCAAAGGTTTTTAGAAGGCAATCCTTAAAGAGAATCAAAACTTGAAGCCATTTTTAACATTTGCCCCTTCAGATACTGAAGAAAAAGCTCCCATGAGGTAATGGTGCAGTTATACCAATTTCAGTTTTAACCTCTTTTGTGACACAGGTTTCTGAAGATGCTATGAAAGAAAAGAATGAAATAATTAGTCGATTAGAGGATAAGACCAATCAAATTAATGCAACTATGAAACAGCTAGAACAAAGGTACAGCCCCATCTTTGTTTCTCTTCATTCACAGCTCCACCCCTTTGCATCCTACTGCATTCCTACAGTTGCCATTGAAATGTAATTTTCAAGTAGAACATTTAAACCAAACCTTTCTGAGATTTCTAATTAGTGCTTTGTTGTTGGGATGTTTTTATTTTTTTCTGTTTGACAAACACACTCACTTTAAATACAAACTTAATCTTTCAGTTTTCTTCCTCTACCATCTTTCTTCTGGTCCTAGGTTTTTATGCTGATATCAAAAGTTGTTCTTTCAGTTGCTTCAAAATTCCGATTCCTTGTTGCCTCCCCATTTTTTTCCCCACCTGAATGAAATGCAATAGAAACTGAAGCATTAATCTTGCTTATACTTAAGCATATGCTTAATATAAACATTAATGCCTTCAAGGATCACTGGTTGTTTGCTGAAGCTGTTATAATTGTTGTCCATTGCTTTGGAAGTGCCATTGTATTTTCAATGACCTAATGAGTTTTCACACTGAAAGGTTGAAAAGTGAAAGACTAAAATTCCTGAATATAAATTTACGTTATGATTAGACTGCATGTACTACAAAATATTAAGATGTGATTCACACGTTTTAATTTAGTGGCCTTATATGCAACATTGATCTTTCTAATTGTAAAATATAACATATCCATAAGCCCTGTCATGTTGGTGTTTGACATGTCTTTTTTTTCATTTAAATCTGATTATGAAAAACATGCTTATGTATTAAAAAAACTTAGTGACATGAATATTCTTTTATTGACATCCTTTTTTCCTCTTTTTTCTTTTTCTTTTTATCCTTTTATCCCAATTTTTGTTTTTACTGTTTTGCTGCCTTCATCTGTCTTTGGTTTTTGTCCACTGCATTCATGAAGTGACAAAGATCTGTTAACTCAAACTAGGACTATTGCAATGTCATTCGTCAAATGTGCCAGCAATGAGGCTCAGCACCAGTATAAACTTGTCAAGGATATATCATTCTGAAAGCTCCTCCAGATCTCTTGTGTTGAAATAATTGCTGATAAAATAGGACTTGAGAATTTTCCAATTAAAACTTGAAAGTGGTATTAGAAATCCTGCACTGTAACTGATCGTAGCTGGGTTCTGTTTTGTTTTCTGAAAGAACATCATCTCCGATCTCACTTTACCCCTCCTTAAAAAAAAACAGAGAGAGAAAAAAAAAAGTAAATTATTGCACTATTATTGCAAATGTAAGCTAGTTTTCTAATGTTATTGAATCACTTCTTTGTCAAATTTTATTTTAAGAGGTTAGATATCTTTACTTTGACTGTACATTTTTATGGCACTTGTTTCTAATTAGTGATTTTTCCCGTTCTTTGGTACTCAGAGATTTAAAAAGTAGCCCTTCTGGCTAATACTTCCCTTCTCCCCTGCTTATTCCTTTTACTTTTAGGCTGTATTGATCCCAAAAGCATGCTCTCTGTTGGGTTTTGTGGTTGTACCTAGCACTTCAATCAGAGTGGCAGGAGTTGGAGGGAGGGAGCTGAGCTCTCCGAAGGATGGGTGTAAGGAAAGGGGCTGGTGCCACCCTCCGTGTCCTGTGTGTGCAGGGAAGGGCTGACAGCCTTTGGGCATCCAACAGCTACAGCACAGTCCCACCTCCCTGCTGCCACCTGGCGTAAAATATTCTCCTGGAGTCAAAATGTGCTTGGAGCCTGATTGCTGAGGGACTCCAGGCATGTTCTGTAGCTGTGGCTCCTGCCTAGCACAGCTGCCCTGGGAGGTGGAGCAGTGAGCAGGATTTAGTTTGGGCCCAGCTCCTGAACCTGCCCAACCCGTTTGGCAGCTGAGGATCTTGCCTGGCTGTGTGTGCTGAGATCAACACCCCTGGCTCTGCCCAAACCCTTTTCCCTCCCTCCACCCATCATTGGAGCCTTTACAGCTCCTGTTTCTGCTGTGAGCTGCTGCTTGCCTGCGCTGCAGAAAGAGGAGTTTGGGCTGCTGGCTTCTCTTAATACACTCCCTGATGTTTGCTCTGAAGCTGGTAGTGGAAGTTGGCTGGGAAAATGATCTTAGAGTTTTGCAGCAGAAGGGGATGTGTTTGAAAAAGTGGGGACAGGATGCAATAATACAGAAAGGGTTTCTACTGCATGGTTATAGAGTAGCTTATTCCTTGGTTTGGAAGCAGAGGGAGCCTTTACCATGAGCTGGCTACTGAAAAATACAAATTAATATCTTCCATCTTGAAAGAAAACCCAAACCAGAAACACTGAATAGAGCAACGTGAAGGCCATGGCAGAAATGGGAGCCTTATCCACCTCACTATGCAAACAAGTATCTGCCACAGCATCACCTGAATGCCAAGTCCAGCTGCACACTGGGGCCAGCTCAGCATCTGCCTGAATTCCAGCAGCTCAGCCAGCCCTGGTGCTGGGCTGGGGATGATGCTGCGGCTTTGGGGTAGCAAGCTCCCGTTCTGCCTTGCTTGTGGAAACAACTCTGCAGTTGATTTTGTGATTTAGGAAAAGCTTTAAAATGCTTTTGGTGTTGCAGAGGGGAGGGTGACCTGCTTTTTCCCAGTATTCTCCTTCCCATGGCTCTGCCCTCTGTGCACTACCATTGTAGGTGTGACTGGGAGCACTCTTCAAGCCCCTGGGATAGCTGAGTGTGACAGTGCACCCTTGATAAGGTAGTTTAACTCCAGCCTTGTTTGCTGGCAGCTTTTGGAAACTCCCTCTGCTGCAACCTCATCAGCAGAAGCACAAACACAGACATATTGCTGACACATCCTCTTTTTAGCTGACACTGGGAGCTGGGAGTTGGTCTGTGTTCAGTGAGCTGCTGGGAAGGGAGAAATCAACCATCTCACTGATTTCTCCCAGCACCTCCCCTGAGACAGTTTTGCAGACCACAGTGCATCAGGTGGGGGCATTCATTGGGATTTTACAGGCTCTTGTATTCTCCAGACAGGTGGAACCACAATATAGCACAAATCCCCTTCTAGTGCACTTTTGTTACAATGCATCCACCAGAGAGGAACCACAGTGAACTAATGCATTCCAAGGGGACTGTCAGCTGAACAAAGCTGAAATTCAGAAAGAGGAGATTAAATCAAATAACAACCCCTCATTTCTTGATTCATCACTTTGATTTGTCTATAGTACGGAGCTATTTTAACCAGTGTAAGAATGCATTATTTTTAATACAGACTCTCTAAATTAATTATGATGTAGTTGAGGTAGTTCTATAAATGTAGTGGGACCTGTCAGGGTGTATTTTGTTGTATTAGGCTAGTCAAGTTTTTCGCTGTCTGATTGCAGTGCTCTGTATGCAACCTTACGCCTCAGTTGTTTTGAGCTGCTTTTGCACAACAAATGCTCTCCCCTGTCTTAATGGGTGATCAGTGCAAGCCAAGTACTTCTACAGAATTTACTTGGGGGGAAAAAAAGAGCTTCAGAAATAACACATGAACGTATGTGGCTAAAGGACAAAGAAAAGCATCAGGTTAAATGCTTTGATTCTAAAATATGTATCATGCTTTGGCACCTGTTATTCATGAGCATAAAATAAAGCAATTATTACTTACAGTGATTACTCTCTTACTGTATGCCAACCCAGGAGCTAAGTTCTCTAGGCATTGTATGGATTTCTCGTTTGAGTTTGTGAGTTTCCCCCAAACTTTGTTTTTATTTAGAAATGTTTCTATTTCCCCATTTTTCTTTTATTTGTCTTCTTCACCCTCTACACCCTAGTTCTAGCTTCAGTTTTACCCAAAGTTGATTTGAATTACACCAGATTGCAGCAAGCAGAGAAGGCTCAAATGGAGGCTGAGGCTGAGGATGAGAAACTTAAACAGGAATATGTGAATAAATCTGAAAGCCTGCAGAAAGAATTCTCCCAGAAGGAGAAACAGCTGTGAGTATTTCTTTCCTGTTTGGAAAAATGCACTGCAGCGAGCATTCCACATTGCAATATGTCCTCTGTCCCAATACAGGCTGCTTGTTGTTAAATGGATTTGAACAGAATGTAAATACTAAAGATCTTCCTGTCAGGTACTGGCAAGGCAGAAGAAAATATGTCGTTCCAAGGAAACCAAGCTGGATTTGGGTGCCTCTAAAATGACATTCAGCTTGAAAGGAAGGGGAAGAACAGCATTATTTCTTGGCTAAAAGTGCCAGCTTAATTCAGGAGGAAATTATCCTAAGTGGGGGAAAATATGTAGTGGAGTAGTGGTAAAAGACACTTTTAACAAAGCCCACGAGGATGGAGTAGGGTAAACTTAAATAGAAATGGCACAACTATGGTTTGATTGATCCAACTTAAGGATGAGGCAGAAGTGGTTTAACTACCACTGCACAGGAAATAAAAAGTGAAAATCCAGTGGAGCCATAAAAGTTAAAGGCTAATGTAAAAGCCAGCCCTCTAGTCTTTCTCCTGTTACATCCTTCAGTGCTAATTTAAATCAGTATGTAACGTCAGAAGCTCCCTGTAAGAACAGGTGTTTTCCCTCTTTGGGAAGATAAAAAGTCAGTTATTTACGTAAATCCTTGGCACAAAGATTGGGGCTTAAAAATTAGTGATTTCCAATCCAGTTCTTAGCCCACCCCTGCCTCTCTCAAAACTCTGAATGTTGATCCACTTGTTCAACTGCAATGACAAATGTTCGCTTTACTACCACAGTCACCTCTGCAGATTTGGGCAAAAGAACAGTTCAGACCCCAGCCTTAGAATTCTGCAATTCTGAAACCTCCAGGTCATGTTCACTTCTTTTCCAGCCAGATGCTGAGGTAGTGTCCCAAAATGTAAGTCTTTCCTTTAAAAGTGGGTTTGGTTTTAAAACAGGAAAATTAATGTGGATGTAGGTTTCCCATCAAAAGGGATCAAAAGACCCTGCATGAATACTCTCAGATTTTTTTTTTCCTCTTTTGCTGTGTTGGCACAATTTAGATGTAGAAGGTGTGCTTTCCACCCTTTGGTTTCTCCATAACTTTCTAAACACCAACTCTTCCATGAAAGCAATAGTAAAATTCCAGCTAGAATGGGTCTTCTATCAGAGTAGCCCTGATCCTGAAGTTCAGTTAAGCAAATAGAATCCATATCCCTCTTCATGCTGCACCTCAGCTGTGTAAAAAGCTCAATAAAAAATAGCTATTTAAAGTCCTTCCTCCTTTATTTTCAGTTCTGTTCAAAATGCCATAAACCTTAGTCTAAAATAGAAGATTCACATCCAAGGGTATAAAATTAAATACATTTTATGGTATCAGAGATACTTGCAATGATCGTCTGCATCACCAATGGCACTGTGGCTGGTAGGTTTGGTTTATTTTAGAAACAAGCTGTATGAAGTTAAGGGTCTTTGCCTCATGCATGTTGTAAAAATAATTTAGAATTTTGTGGTTAGTCTTCTCTTATTTATTTCAAAGGCCAGCTCTTCAAAATTATGCCATATTCCTGGTTCTTTAAATAGATTTGCTCTGAAAAGCATTTTCTAAGTGACAGTGCTTTGTTTATTACACTGATATCTAAAATATCATTATATTGACACATTCTTTCTGCTTTAGAAAACATGTAAATTAATAGCTTATTATGATAATAGTCTATCCCACTCAGAAATAAACTCAGTTTTGTTTTTAAAAGCAATACTGTTGTGCACAGTGATGTTTGTTTTGTTTTGTTCTCCCTGTTGTAGACTTCAGCTGGAAACAGATCTGAAGATAGAAAAAGAGTGGCGGCAAACCCTAGAGGATGATCTTCAAAAGGAAAAGGAAACTGTATCTCATCTGAGAACAGAGACCCAAGAAATAGTTAACCTTAAGAAAGTAAATTCTGCAGCAAACTTTGACTAGCAATTTAGAAATTGACTGCAAAGTTAGTTATGGACTTAGACATGATATTTTAAAGAATTTTTGCCAATATATAAGAAAGATTAAATGAATGCATTCTCATAAATAAGATGAGGGAAAAAAAATGGGCTTTTTACACCCCATTTAGTCCTCAGATCACTACTTTTGATAAGGAAAAATTAAATCCTTGTTTTCCCTTCTCAGCTGTGTTGAAGGCTCTGTCATCTGACTATAGGCCAGACCCATGGCTCTCCAGTCAGTCAGGTTTATTTATCTTCTCCCTGGAGTGGGCTACAGAGGCAGAAAGGTTTCTTTATCTCTTGGGGTCTGAGAGAGTTTAATCCTGAGCAGTTGCTGTTCAGGGTGGGTTTGGAGGGAGTGTGAGGGATCACTCGTGCCCTTGGCTTTCTCAGCAAGATCAGCTTCAGTAGGAGCAGCTTTCTAGGCAGTAGAGCAAACACAAGCTGAGAATAGTCTGGTTTCATTTTATTTTGTTTGTTTTGTTTTAAGGAGTTCCTGAAACTTCAGGAGAAGAACAAGCACCTGAAAAGCATATGTGAGGACCAGGAAGCTGCTCTCCAGGAACTGGCATCTAAGCTGAGCGAGTAATTTCATTATTCATGATGACTTATACATATTATTTTTGTCATATGCACTTAAGAAAAATAGCAGGACAGTGGTAAAGCATATTAGACAGTATATGACATTATGATGATGATGATGATGATGATAGCTAACCAGTTATCAGAAATCAATGTGTCTAGTTAGGTCTGGCCTGTTAAATTTTATTTTTGGCTGGTGGGGTGGCTGTGAGCTCTTGGGTAAAGACAGTGCTGTGAACTGAAAATCCTGGTTTGAAGGGCATTGGGCTTTGTTCTGCAGTGAGAACAGCTGCCTGGTTGGCCAGCTCTGGCATCCCAGAGGAGCCTCAAGGAGGAGGGAACAGCTCTGGCTCCAGCAGGGCAGTGCTGCTCCTCCTGAGCCCCAGGCAGACACCAAGCCCCACACATCTGCTCACTCACCTCCCCACCACTGGGATCAGGGAGAGAATTGGAGAGGCAGAAGCTGGAAAACTCATTGAGGCTTGAGATAAAGACAGCTTACTAGAGAAAAGAAAAGCCACACATGCAAGCAAAGCAAAACAAGAATTAATTCACTGCTGCCCATGGTTGGGCAGGTGTTCAACCATCCCCAGGAGAGCAGGGCCCATCACGTGGAATGGTGCCTTGGGAAGGCAAAACTCCATCACTGCAAATGCCCCCCTTCGTTCCTTCTTTCCCCCAGCCTAGACACTGAGCATGATGCCATTGCTCTGGAATATCCCTCTGCTCCTGTCCTGGCTGTGGCTCCTCACTTCCCATCGCTCCCATCACCTCCCCAGCGTGGCCCTACAGGGAGCAGGAAAGGCCTTGGCCTTTCCTTGGCCGTGAGCCCTGCTCATGATTGTTCCGTGGTGCTGAAGATTCATTTCATGATCACTCGTAGTTTTGCTGTGATTTATGTGGCCTCTGATGGAATAACTCTGTGTGTGTTTCCTGTGACTCAGGTCTTGGTGGGTTGGCACTGGATGGCTGTGGGGAGGCTGCTTCCTCCCAAATGACATGTGGTTTTGTACTCTTGTTCAGAGGGCTTGGCTAAAATTTTTTGAAGCACCTAAATCAGATTTTTAAGTTGTTAGAGCATAACTGACCGTGTAGAAGTTTGAAGTAGCATTATCTTGTTCTTATTCAGATCAAAGCTGAAAATAGAAGATATAAAAGAAGCAAACAAGGCATTACAGGTCAGTAACATTTTGAGAAAAAAAACTTCTTTTTTAACTGTTCTTTTTGAAATCTTTCATAAGCATGAGAAGACTTCCTCTCCAACAAGAGAGACTCACTGTATGATTTCCTCCAGTGGCAGAGAACCACAGACTCCCTGTAACCCCCTTGGAAAAAATCCATTTGCTTTTGTTTTTCCTTGTCTGATGCACAGCTGTGCATTTTGGCCCTTTTCTTGCAATGGTATAATTTACAGAGTGTATCTGGGACAGAACGTGAAGCCAACTGAGCTTCAGCTTCTCAGTGATCAATAAATATTTGATCATCCTGGGAAATAAATAAACTTGTAGCACCAAAGCTGATAAAATACGATGTGTAATGTCAGCAGGTTTGGGACTTTCTTAGAGACAGCAGGCAGCACTTGAGAGCAGAGGTTTTGTCTGCAAATGTTTGATCATCTGGTGTGTCACCTGGCATATTACTGCAGGCCAGGTATAAGTGAAAGGTGAAAGAGCAGACTTCTGGGTTTGTTAAGTGGTTTAAACAGAAGGAAATGGACAATTCTTGACACTGTCCTGGGTTTTTTTCTTTGCTTCCCTGCATCTTGAGGACTGTTTCCATGTGAGGAGCAGGGAATTTGGCTTCACTCTGAGGCTTGGATGCCTTTCTGCTCTTCCAGCTGAGCCACTGCCCAGCTTTAGCACCTTGAGCACGTTCTCTCTGCACTTCTGCTCTGTCTTGTCCCCTCAGGTTTTGCACTTTTGGAGCAGTCCTGTGCTGCTTCAGTGTCTTTGTGACATCATGCTGGTCCCAGGGCACTGAGCAAAATGTTCTACTCTTGGTTTTTCTTGTCCTCTAGAGCTCAAAGTTTAACTTGATCAGATACATATAATTATGATAATTTTTTCTCCAGGGCCAGGTTTGGTTGAAGGACAAAGAGGCCACTCATTGCAAGCTGTGTGAAAAGGAATTTTCTCTTTCCAAAAGGAAGGTAAAACTTTAACAAGATTTCTTCCAACTTGTTTACAAGTGTTATGTAATTATTATTACAAGTATGATGTAATTGTTAATGATCTTTGAGGTTTGGCATGAAATGTCAATGATCAGGTGAATGCAGGGTTATTTTTGAGATATTTTTTTAGTTCTTTCATATGTACAATGCAGCTAGGCTCTAATTTCAAAAGAAACACTGTCATGGTAAAGTACCATAAAGCACTTTAAGCAACTCGGTTAAAAATTACTTTATTTTGTGGAATTGTTATCTCAAACTCTTATCAGCTCTGGCCTTGTTAGATTTTGACATGGGTAGAAGTCTTTTTATGGCATTTTTTATATACTAGAGTGAGAAAATGAGTTTATTGTCATTTTAAAGTAAAATATGATATTAATGTCCATGCTCTATTAATGTGTGCAGGAAGTTTTCTTTACCTTTTTACGTTAAATCTCAATTACCTACCTGAGAGAAGCATCCACTGTTTCAGATATCACGGCTCATGCTGTATTTTTCTATAGCAAAATCCATCCATAATCCAGGGTTTGAATTAAATCTTCAAAGCACATTTACATATATATATATATATAAATGTCTGCAAAAACCATGTATTAGCATTGTTAAAAATTGTAAAATTAAATTAAAATTGTATCTGTCTTTGGTGCAATCCTAGACAAACCTCATTTTTGTAGGATTGTGTCATAGTTTGGGATGTAGATGAATTATCTTTTGCAAACTGACTCCATGCTCAGACCCAAGAAGTGGAAGGAATTGTGTCTTGGATTGCTCTGTGTGTGTTGTTTGTCAGTATCCAATTACCAAGTACATTTCCATTGTAAATTTAAATTTTCAATCTTCTGCCCATGATTTAGCATCACTGCAGGAACTGTGGGGAGATCTTCTGCAATGCCTGCTCTGACAATGAGCTGCCTCTGCCCTCTTCACCAAAGCCTGTCCGTGTCTGTGACTCCTGCCATGCAATACTTATACAGAGGTGCTCTTCTAATGTGCCATAAGATATTTATTAACTCTGGTGCTTAGCTCATCCTGTAAAAACCACTACACCAACTAAAGAATGTACAGCAGTATTTCCAGACTTTTCAAGTAAGCAGTGTGTAGAGTTACAATTTCAAGGTACTGTGGATGAGTTACTTCTCTGCTTCCTCTTGAAACAAATGGAGACAATGGGACCTAAATGTACAAAACACACATCTAAAATTTAAAAAAAAAAACAACTAGCTGGGTATGTTGGTCTACCAAATGGCTCAGCAGCTATTGTGGGAGGAAGCAGGGCAGTCTATACAGGAGACTCAGTGTTAATGTGTATTGGATGAGTATTTTAGTTGTTAAGATGATCTGGAGAAAGGTGATACTCCTACAGGCTGGTGTGCCACAAGTCCAACCTAATTCTGCCACAGAGTGTGCCTGTGATAGCACAAATGTTGATGTTGTGAAGCAAAACCATGCAGCAGCTGCTTTTAAATGGTACTGGAAAAAACCATAGCAATTAATGCAGCAGTGTGAGAAGTTATTGCCAAATACCGAGTACTTGTTCACTTCCTCTTCACTTGGCAGGGTTTGAGACATCCGAGAATGTTGCACTGGAGCTTTGGTCAGGCAGGGAACACGCAGTGCCTCGGGGCACTCGCTGAAGGAAGGTGTGTTTTGCTGAATGATTTTTTTTCACATCAACTAATAATTTGATGTTTGTGTGTTTCCATTGAAAGAGAGCTGTTCACCACACACCTCTCATCTGACACTGTAACCTTGAACAAGTCTCCGCATTGTTTTCATGCAAGTCATGCTCTCAGGCTTGTCTCTGGAGTCACTGCATAGCTCTAGAAACCACCTAGAAAGACTGGGATTAAATACTGGGGATCACATCCCTTCTGTGCTGGACTGGGAGGTTCTTCCTTATTTTGTCACCATCTTTCTCAAACTTCTAGAGTTGGTTCCTAAACTTCATTTTTTTGCAGAGCACTTTTGAGCCTTTCTGAGTCTAACCACTCATGTCACTGATAGTAACTTCTGCAGGAATGTGAAATCCTTGTTCTTTCCATAGGCAAACAGAAATAATATCCCTTGATAAATTGCCCTCACACCCTCTTCCCTTTAGCCACTCCAGCCCTAGACCCTCCAGAATTACCAGCCCTGTAGTTCCTTCAGCCGTGGGCACTGCTGGCAGCAGAAGGGAGGCTGCAAACAGCTCTTTTAGTTGTCCTTGCACTTTGTTTAGCTTGGCTTTGTCTCCCAGGATAGGGATTTAGTGAATATCCTAAAAGCTAACATAGCTATTCTTTTTAACACCTCAATGTAGTTGCTTACGTAGCTTTTGTAAAGGAAAGTGTTTTTAAAATGACCTGATGTAACTTTTTGTAAAATACCACACAAATACTTGTAAATCTGTAAATAACTTTTGGAAAAAAAAATAAATTTAAGTTATCTGAGAATAATGCCACTTAATTTAAATTTGTTATTCAGAGTATTTTATTTTGTTATGACTTCTTCAAGTTGCTTAGAAAGCCTTTGCCTGTGCTGGGGAGTGGAGTACCCTGCTGAAGACACAATCAGGTACTGCTCACGTGCTTCCTGAGTGTGCTTCCAGGTGAGCTTTACATGGGGCAGGCATGGAGGCAGCAGGGTTTGATGCAGGATAGGGAGGGTTGGATAAAGCTAATCTGTACTGCTTTAATAAGTAACTTGTCAAAAGGGATGCAACTAAACAGAAATCATTTAAAACAGGCAGTCTTTTAAAATAAGAATATAGTGCATTTCCATAATGTGCGATAAATTAATTACTTAACTGCCACCTTTCCCTCCCCTCTGTGCTGTCCTATTTGCATAGGAAAAGTGTGCAATTATTCAGATTGCTGTTACTGACTGCAGGTAAGGCTTCTGCCTCAAACCAAATGAATGCTGGGTGTTCCATATGGTTTCATTTCCCTTGGCATCAAACTACATACCTGGCCTGCTTTTAAGGCTTTTGGATACCACTGTGATTAATGCTGTATCTTTTGTCGTTCTGTAAAACCCTGCTCTTGATTCAGAATCCTTCTCTCAGAGCCCAGCAAGAGCTGTGGGGTACCCATGAGAACCTGGAACTGTTCAGACAGGATCAGAGCAGAATTTTATTCCTCTTGGGAAATGAAGCCACTTCTGCCTTCCTGCTCTGGGGGCGTTATTAGCAAGCCCCCGGAGACAATCCGGTGCTGTTCCTGCTCTCCCCCGCCCCAATGCCCGTGTGTTTGCTCGGCCTGCCCGGGAGCGAAGGGAGCGCCCGGCCCTTCCCGGCAGGAGCCGGGGCTGCAACACACGGCCATGAAACTGCGGCGGCCTCTCGGGAGGGGCAGAGCCCTGCTCGCGGCTCCCAGGAGCGCTTCCTCTGCCGCTCTGGTCGGCGGAAGGCTCAGGGCTGCTCTGGCCGCAGGGTGCGGGACAGGACGGACTCGCTGCCCTACGCTCGTACCGGAGCTCAAAGCACAGCCCCAGCCCGCTCTCCAAAGGTGAGTCCCCGGCAGCTGGCAGGGCTCCTCCTCCCCAGGTGGAAGGCCAGGTGTTCCCGAGGGAGGAGGAAGCGCTGCAGAGCTGCACGGTTGAGCAGCTTACTCTCACTCTGCGCTACTTCTCCTGCAGCTCACTTAACGCTGGTGCCACTTGGGAACCAAGAGCCCCCTATTTCTGCAGAGCAACAATGGTTCAAGTGCTAAAGAACTCATTTCCCTCCCCATCCTAGCCAACACTGCTCCAGTGCTTGGAAAGCTTCCTCTGCCAGTTACCCTTTTCAGCTCTTCCAGTCCCAGACACCCAAACACATTCTCTAGTGAAATAAACTTCATTCTCCTCTCTCCCACAAGAAGACATTTATTACAGATATAACACAGTACTAGCAAAACAGGTGACAGACTTGCAATACCCAAGATCACATTTGACATTTTAAGGGAGGCATTGAGGACAAAGCAGTTAATTTGGGAGATCACACTGGCTCAGAAGAATAAATACCTTTTTCCATTACACATCAGGTATGTTAAGTGTCTTCAAACAATAAGTTTCTTACATATCTTACATGTCACAAATGCACAGAAAGTTTTATCAACGTGTTTGGGTTGTGTGTTACTGAAAAAGTATTGGGCCTATGGAGATTTTAGAGATCTTGGCTTCTCATGAGCTCCTATGTAAAATGGCTTGGCAAACTTGGAACAGACAAATCAGCTCTGTGCAGTGGAAAAAAAAAAAAAGCTGAACCATGTTGAAATACAATAAATTCAAGAAAGAAAAGTAACTTGCTTCCAAATCCTCCACTCTTCCTAAAAGCATGTCTGTGAAAAAAATACTAAGTAAAAAGCATGAAATGAACTAGAATTTGACCTAGGTTGTGTTAGCAAAAAGCTGTGCTAGTGTTTTAGTTAGGTTTGCAGGTTACAGGTGTGAAATGCAGGCTCTAGAGCACTACAGCAAAGCGTGGAAATAAACGTGGCTGCTCAATGTGGAGGCAGAAACGGGGTGCTTGCTGCTCCTTGAGAGAGGTGTGCATGTGCTGGGGGGTGCTGGCAGCAGCAGGAGGAAGAACAATGACTGAGCCTCCACAGCTTGGTGCTGTGGTGCACTTACTACATACAACTTACCAAAAGGGTTTCAGGAAAGTCATTACCAAATAAACTAACCTATTCATCTACTCTTCTCCCCTTAAACAAGTGAATGTTTAAATTTGTTCACTAGACCAAGATTACATAGAACTGAATCAGTGTTCATAGGAGTTACAGTACAACCACCTTTAGGGAACCATAGTACAACATTTTAAACAGACTGTAGTCTTGAATATGTAATACATCCTTAGGAGTAACTAGTATAAAAAGTATCAACATCAGTGGTTTGAATATAAAAATTTATTTAAAGTCAGAGTATGCAACAAATAAAACCTACAGAAAACAGATTTTCCCATCACAATCTGTTGCTTACCAAATAATATTGTGAAAACACATTCCTTCAGTCATTATAAAGTTCTTAAAATACAAAAGAAATTAAATTTTGTAAGAAAGTCTAGTAGACCAGAGACTGTTTCTTCCAAGGTGTTTTGCAGAAACAAGGCTATCCTTCAATACATCCCACGCCATCCTCCTCCACCCATACTGCCTTGCCCATAGTATCCTCCACTATTTCCACTGCCACGACCTGCAAACAATTGACACAAGGTCACGCATACATACCTTAAAAAAAGAAAAAATGGGATGGGTAATATAGAACAATTGGTTGAAGATGACAACTCACACTGATAATACTCCAGCACCACTGCTCTTAACCAGCATTTGCTGCAGTAGCACAACGTGTAAAGCCCCCAGAGATTCAGGTTTAAAACACCACTGTCCCTCTTTCCCTTCTCCCAGCCCAAAGCCCAGCACCCTTGCCCCCTCTCTGGCAGAAGACATTCACACTTCCCCTCCAACATGTCAAAAAGAACTTGTACTTACTGTATCCGCCCAAGCCGTCGGGAGTTCCGTATCCGCCGCTGTAATTGCTACCCATTCCCATCCTCCCAACAGAGCCGTAACCTTGATCTGCAAAGCCAAAAGTGCAACGTTACAGGCTCTGAACTCATTAGACTTGGCAAAACATCGGCTAAATGTGCAACTGATGCGTACCCATTCCATCTCTGCCATAGCCTCCCATTCCAGAGCCACCTCCAGCAGTGGAATTCAGGAATAGTTCAATATATCGATGCTCTGTAAGAAGTATAAGAAGCCTCAGTTTGTATGTTGTTTCCCAGACCAGAAGCAGAGATACAAAGCAACCCCACACCCCCCTCACAGGCAGGCAGCAGACACAAGGCCAGGAACAAGCGAGTTTGCAATGGGGTAAACTGGGAAAACCTTAGGGTGGATCTGCTGCTCACAGCCCTGCCAGGCAACACGACACTCACGCATGTGATTCTTATCCTTGGACATGGCAGCTACTGCATCCTCATGTGTTACAAACTCCACATCTGCCTCTCCTGTAGCTCTTCCATCTGCTCCAATATCAATGTGAACTCTTATAGGGTTCAATGGTGAGAAAAACTAGGGAAAAAAAGAAATTAAAAACCAAATCACGTTAATGCAGAATTCAAGCCAGGTACTTTTTTCCATTCCCACTGTTAGCAGTGCACTCCTTTAAATCAGCGTCATCCTACCACATAAATTTAACTACTCATTTCTCAAGCAGTACTCAGTGGCTGTGGGACATTCAATATCAGGTCAGCCTACGTTTACAAGCCATTGTTACTGCACAGCTTGGAGAACTGCAGCTACAGAGCCTGAGCAGCTTTCTCTGAAAGCAAAGATACAAACAACTCCTGCTGACACACACTGCTTTGAGCAAGAAAATGCAATGGCATCCTGGACAAGAAAATGATCAGTTGGTTTTCATTTGCCTCTGCTTCTTCAGATTCCTCGAAGCAAGGACACATTCATGGAACTCAAGAAAAGCTGCCTGTCAATTGCACTGCTCCAGATCAAAGCCTGACTTTTGGCCCTTGTTGTCACAGTCTTTACCCTAAATGAAACAATCTGGCACAAGAAAATACATCTCCATTAAAGTAAACCAACCCACCCACAAAAGCAAATAAGCACAAGCTTAAGAATGGAGCCCTGCATATATGATACATAGGTGCAACTGGCAAGACAGCCTCTCCCCAAGGATGTGCTACGTTTAAACCAGGCCTTGTATCCCAAGAACGCTTCTTATCCAAAAACAACACACCTGCGCTGACACAAGAATGCATTCCCAAAATCCTGCAGATGTGCTTTTATCTGCCACCCTGATTCTCTTACGAGAGGGATCCAGTCATCTCCAAACCAACACAGCTCTCTACAGCCTGCCCACCCTGCCCCTCCTGAAATAAGTCTCAGGTCAACAAACGAATATGCAAGCTAAGCAACTGAAGCTTCAAATCTTCTGTCACTTTCACAAAATCAGATAAGCTTAAACAAATCCTGAAGGCCTTAAAAAGAGGATACCGACTGCAGCAACTGCTGTCTCTGCAATACACCTTTCATGGAAACCAAAGAGCAGAGAATGCAAGGATTAATGTTAAATATAGCTTTGCTGACTTCTCTGGTAATCCCACCTCAGACAGCAGCTTTACAAAAGCTCGTTAACTTTGTGCAGATGTAGCAGTGACTTGTTTGAGAAGGCTCCCCGAGTTTGGACTGGGACAGATCGGGACAATCACACTGCTGGCATGAGGAAGCCCTTTCCCCCGTGGTACTTACGTTAGCAATATCGTTTTCCGTGGCTCGGAAAGGCAGCCCTCTCATGTGAACAAAATGACCGCCACCATGGAACCCTGACCCTGCATCTCCAGCTCCATAGCCATGTCCTCCCATGCCTATTGGAAAACCCAAACAAAAAAAACCCACACGCCTCTAAGATCATGAAAAGCCAAAAGTCATCGCTACTCTTCTTCTGAAAGCACTGAATTAAACCAGCGAATGCACGGTGTTTACACCTCCCATGTATCAACCCAAACCTCAACCAGAAGCCCTCCTGAGTCATCTGTTTACCTTTTCTTACGATTCCCCAAATCCCCTCCCCTTTCTGAACTGCCTTCTTTACCAAACAGCAGAATGGAACTACCACCTCTCTTGGAAATACTGTGTCTTGCAACTTGAGTAATGGGAAAACCTTTTTAGACAAACTATTAATTTCTTTTACCTCTCCCATCCCTCATTCTGTCGTCATAGCCGTCGTTTCCGTAGCCATAGTTATTATAGCCACCATAATCATCAAAGCCACCATATCCTGTGCAATGGAGAGAAGGAAAGGAGCGATTACATTACTGCTCAGAATTCACAGAGCAGTGCACACACAACACTCAATTTTGCAGTTTCTGGGCACCCAGCACTTTGTAAACAGCCTCTGTAGACTGTCAAACCTGGATTTCTGAACATGGTGCAAAAGTACATTTCTTTTTACGTAACACAGACCGAAACATGCAAATGGAAAGATCTGATTTCAATGAAAACAGCTCCCTTATTATTATAACACTCATCTTGAATATTAAGCCACGTGTTTTGATATATTACAAGTTTTTTTCAGATAAATACATCCAACCTAATGGGCATTACAGATATTGCCATTTCTTATTTCTTGACAAGTATGTCAGAAACATGAAACTGCCACGAGAACCTGTGTTCATTAGATGAACATACCACCGTCATATCCACCACCTCCTCGACGCATTCTGTCATACATACTTCCACGCCCAGCTCCATAATAACCCCCTCTTCCTCCTAATGGTCTATCATATGGTCCGGGTCGCTGCTGTCCCATCATTCTTCTTGGCATGTCAGAGAATCCTCTGATTTCGCTCTTACTACTTTTGAAGATTTCAATGTATCTAATAAAAGAGGATTTTCAAGGTACCAGTAAGAACACAAGCAGAAGCAGTCTGAATTTTACAAAAGGCCATACTACATTTTCTAGGGCTAAATGTACAAGCCAATAGCAGTGACTAGAAATACCATACAACTTAAGTTTCTCCTCAAAACCGTAAGAATCTTAAGTGTATTTTAAAAAAAAACCACTTTACAGTGGCAAAAATTACTATGTGAAAGTTCTAGCTGTACAAATTAAGCTTAAAACATGTCTTTCCAGTATGAGAAGCATACTGTTGAAAAACAATGTCTGGCTATAGCAGCATTTATCACAAATTACCCTACACGAGCATGATTGAAACAATTTTCTGAGTTTAGCAAACTACCCGGTGCAATACTGTCTCCCCCACCCCCCCAAATCTACTGTATTTCCCAAGTTAACTTAGGATCAGTTACAAAAATTCTTAAAAACAGCCAATTCCCCAATGGACCCCAACCCCCCAAAAGCATTACTGACCCACAACCCCCAA
The DNA here is from genome assembly GCF_971803275.1 of Cyanistes caeruleus. Classification (NCBI taxonomy): domain Eukaryota; kingdom Metazoa; phylum Chordata; class Aves; order Passeriformes; family Paridae; genus Cyanistes; species Cyanistes caeruleus. The sequence goes on along the minus strand of NC_141708.1, from coordinate 34,484,452 downwards.
AAAATAAAGATTTAACACCATCCCAAACTCTCCATCCCCACCTGTGCCCTATTCTTTCCTTGTGTTTCCCCAGAGCATTTTCTGCTATCTCCTTTGAAGCAAACTGCACGAAGGCCTCCCCTGTGCTTCTCCCCTGGTAGTCCAGCGTCAATGTTATCCCATTTGGCACGATTTCCAACCCTTTAACCCAAGGACAAATAACCCCGTCAAGGGGAACAGTGTTAAAGGCTGAAACATTCCCATCTGTAGCAAATACTTAAAGCATATCTAAACAACAACAACGAAAAAGAAAACCACCTTGTTTCCCCCATCACCCAACAATACAAGCCCATGATCTTTCATTAAACATTTATGGATTTAGCCGTATTTCTTTTCTGTTTAGACTATACAAAAAGGCAACCACCAAAACTTCAATTACACGAAAAAAATATAGCTACCGATCAAGCAATTTAACTGATCCAAATACTAACATTCAGGTTACCCCAATATGCACGGTATGTTTCCCACCTCGACAAAATCAGATACATTTTGTGTTCTACTACATCTATGGTTATCTTCGCTTCATTTACAGGGCATAAATCTTACTTCAGACAAACTAGATTAACACAATCCCTCCCCATCCACCCCATTAACAGCTATTAAACATGTACAAGACATTGTGTAAAAGATACAAAGAAACCTCTAAAGAAACCCACTACACTTCGACTATACTGGAGGTACCTTGGAAAAACTGAACAATCTCTTCTTTGCTGCAACCAAATGGCAGGCCTCGGAGTCGTACCACTGTTCCATCATTGGTTGTATCATTGGGCCCATTGTGTTTTCCACTCCAGTCCATCTTTGATTTAATTTAAATCCTAAAAAAAACAAAACGCAGCAAAACAGAAATAAAAAACCCCTGAATGTCCGTCCACACCTAAGTCCCTCCCTTAAAAAGAAATCTGTTAGGTTTTGTTTATTTAGATAACTAGCATAACGGATCACGAGCGTTACTTCTGATTCGAAACTGTGCATCTAAAGGCATCCCAAGGGGATCTAAACCCCCGTACTAAGGGGATTTAAGCCCTGCACCGAGGGGAATTTAAGCCCGCCGCCGGGGAGCACCGCGTGGCCGGCGGGCAGCACGTGGGCAGGCACGGCACGCAGAGCCCGGCATTTACTCAGAGTACATTTCACACCCGCCCCTTAGTAGAGCTTTGCGGGTTTTGTTTCTTCGGTTGTGTTTTCTCCTTGAAGCGTGACAGTTGAGGAAGGGGCCGGCACCACAAGGCCTTCCTTTGTCTGCCCTCAGACGGGGGCGGCGGGAGAGGGGGGGGTGTCTGTGCGTGTGACGGGGGCGTGTGAAGGGCGGCACCGCCGCCGTCCCCACAAAGACAGCCGCCATCGCCGCCGCGTCCGGCGCGGATCCCATCGCGATCCCGCCTCCCGCCGTCCTCCCCGAGACCGCGGCCCTGACCCCCCGCCTGCTCCTCGCCGCCATTTACCGCGCCTCCCCGGGGCGCCCGCCACTCGCTCGCCTCGCTCCCTCCGCGCCTCCCAACTCGTCCCACTGCCCACCTCTGGCCTCGGAGGTGCTGCGCTGCGCCGCCCGGCCCGCACCCCCTCGCCGTCCCAGCGCCCCCCACCCGCCGCTCTCCTGGGGCCGCCGCCGCCCTCGGCTCCGCCGCTCAAAATGGCGGCCGCGATCGGGAACGAGGCTCCGCACCGCCTCCCCCACCCCTCCCCCGCCCGCGGGCGCGCGCCGGGCCCGACCCAGCGCCGTGCGGGCCCCGAGTCCCTACCCCCGCCGCCCTTCGCCCGCCGAGCCTCCCCCCGGGCGGGCCCCGCCGCCGCTCGCCCGCCCCGCTCGCCCTCTCCGCTCACCGCGAGCCTCTCGCACACCCCTGGCCGTGCCCCGGCAGCCGCTCGCGCCGGGCAGGACGCGCCTCCTCCCTCGCTGCTGAGCCGTCCGGCGGGCCCACACCTGCGCAGCGCCCACGGGCAGCGGAGCGTCCGGGCCGCGCGACTATCGCGATACCCGCGCCGCGCGCCGCCTCACACCCGCCTGGGCGGCTCCCGCGCACGCGCGACTCACGGAGCGGGGGAAGAAGCGGGGGGGCTGGCGGTGGAAGGGAGCGAAGGCGCATGCGGGGTAGGGGAGGGGGCGTTCCCACCTTTTCCTTTCGCCGCCTCCTCTGCTGAGGGGCTGCCCCGAGCGCCTGCGCGCTCCTTCCTCGGTCACGCGGCCGCCGCCGCCGCTCGTTTTGGCGCCAAGCGGGAGCGCGCGCGCCCGGCCATCGCCTCACGCCGCCATCGTCTCACGGCCGCGCTGGCGGCCGGTCGAGCTCTGGAGCTTGTGTCCCTCTCAGGGCGTCCTTCTCCCTCGGGGCAGCTTTGGGAGGGAGCGAGGATGAGGAAGGTCGCCCACTGTGGGCGCACGCAATGGCTGCTCACGTCTCCTCAGCAAAGCTGCCGAGCCGGGCAGGATCCCGCCTCCCTCAGTGCGGGGCAGGCCGGGCCGGGCGCTGTGGTGAAAGGGCGCGTTGAGGCCTTCAGGGGCTGGTGGCGAGGGAGGCTAAAATGTGTGTTTTAATTAAAAAAAAATAATCAGTGCGGGTCCCCAGGGGCGTAGAAAGGAGTCTCAATCAGTGTCGGCGCTAGGAAGTGACGGGATGGGATCGCTGGCTCCGCCTGCCGTCGGGAAAACATTAACTTGGAGTTCGGCTGTCTGTTTAGGTAAAAAAGGTTAGAGAGTAGTTTTCAGAGAACAGCCTGCGGCTAAACGGGTGCACAAGACAATGCAAATCCCAATTTTTACGGTTGATGCATTTACAAAGCGGCCATTTTCTGGAAATCCCGCGGCAGTTTGTCTGCTTGAAAATGTAAGTTTAAAAAAAAAGCAGCTGTTTTTTGAGGTACTGCGATGACATTTGCTGTTCTGTACTTGGCGAGAACGCTCACCACTGCATCAGACTTTGCTTTCTTTATTCGAGACTTCTGTTTTTCAGACTTGTTCTGTGGCGCCAGAATACAGAGAAATTAGCGCAGGGGTGCTTTTTTTTTTCATCAAAACGATGCCATACGAGACAACATCGGCATTTTTGTGGGCTGTTAAAAATATTTTATTAAGGAATAGACTGGATTTATTTCGAGTTAAGTCAAGAAAAATGGCTTAATTTCTTCAAGAATGATCCAGAATAAAGATTCTGGAGGATTAAGAAGGATTCAGAGTGAAATCTGAAAAGTAACACTGTAAAACAGAATCAGTACTCAGTAGAAGGATTAAACTGTGGTGTGTGCTTTTTGTGTGGGTTTTCTCCCTTTTTTTTTTTTCTTTAATTTTTTCTCTTTCTCTGGAAAGAAAAAGAGCAGGTATAGACCTGGATTTGAGTCTTTTGCCATTAGTGTGTTGGGTGCAGCTTTAGCCAGGTTTAAACAGGCAGTTTTTATTGCTTCCATATTGCAAGGCAGTTTTGGTGCAGTAGTTCTCCTCCTCATCAGGGTAACCAGTTTTAAATAACACAGTTGGTTCTAACTGGTCCTGATTTCTAACAGAGATAATTATTAAGAGGGATTAGAAATTTACAGAAATTTTATTGTTTGTATAGTAACTCCTGTTAAAAATGTAAATATGAAAATATGCATAGAGTAGCCAATGGCAACAGGTTGTAATGACAATATGAACCTTTTCTAGATGTTCCTAAGTCTGTCTAAATCTCATATAAGATTGCCTGCTTTCCAGGTTATTTATTACTGGGAATATCTCTCTTCAGAATTTTTGGCCCTATAAAATCTAAATGCTCTCAAAATGATCTCTGCTTTAAAGTTATGAGCTTCTAATTGCATTTTTTAATATTAATTTTACTTGATTACATTAATATATCCTGAGGCCACCTTACTTGCATGATGTCTTTGGAATGCAGACGTTTAAAAAGTTTTTTCTACAGTTCCTGGAAGTAAAGGCTTTAGTGTGACAGCTAAAGCTGAGATCCTAATTCAGCATTTTAATCTAAACTTGAAGAAAGTGTGATGCAGCCATGCAAAGCAACTGTTCTGTGCTCCCTCCAGAGTCTCGGCAGATGCTTTGCAGGAAAAAATCGGGAGAAATCCAAGAAAGGCAAAGCCAGTCCTTATTGAGTTTCAGAGGTGCCACAGGATGGCAGTATTTCAACGAAGTTCCATGTTATTTAAAAAAGAAAAAAAAAAGTTATTTTTAATCACATTTTTACTGTTGTTTGGTCTGGTCTAGGATCTTTACAGTAACTGACAGAACTCTTCCTGGGATAAAGGGAATGTAACTACTGTAGAAAGTTAAAATGTGGTTTAACTGCACAGAATTCAGTCTGCAAGTACAGCTCTAGTGTATTGGCTGGAAGCTGTACTATGGGATTACTGCCTGAAAAGGATTAGTTATTAAAGGAAGTAATTAAAGTTAAGAGGGCACATTTTATCTTTCAGAGGCTGAACCTGACCAGGTCCCTTTACTACTTTATTTCACCTGAGTTTCAATATTTCAAAGATCACATTCTCAGACCTGGTCTGAGAGCATTACGGTGGGGAAAGAGCAGTGGAACGTGGGCCAGGGAGAATGTTATACAATCCCTGGGGCTTGGGGATCTTGGGATCAATGTTCACTGGCTTAAGTCACAGGTACTTAGTGAGCTCCAGCAGTTTGTTTGTTTGTTTGTTTTCCCAGTTTGTCTCTTCTCAGCTCCTACCGGGGTGAGGTATTATCCCACTTTTTTTTTTTTTATTATTTTTTTTTTTTTTACTCTCAGAGAGTATATTGAATTAAAACTGAGTCTATGTTTTATTATGTTAGAAAATTAAAAGACTGTATTTGACAGAAAGTTTGGTTCTGCATTTTTCGGCCTGCTCTTGATTGGATTTGTTATTTCATCCCTAGGACTTGAATGAAGATCTGCACCAAAAAATTGCAACAGAAATGAACCTTTCAGAAACAGCTTTCATCAGAAAACTCAAACCTGGAGATGACTTTACCAGAAGTTAGTGGTTCTGTTTGCCCTCCAAAATATCTAACAAAAGAATAGGAAGACAGTCTGGGTACATTTATAAGGAATGGTGCTAATTTGTAAGACAGCAAAACAAAGTTTTGAAATTGTGATATATCTTAAGATCATAATAAGACCATTGCATGTGGATTCTTGCAAGTGTTTGTGCTCAATTTTATTTTACAAGGTAAACATACTTATTCAGAATTCAGACCATTAATGCCTTTTACTAAATAAGCAAGAAAATGCTAAGCAGACATCTTCCAATTAATATTTCCTATATTATTTTTGCTAATAATACCCTGAGAGAATTCCTTATACAAGCAGAAGAGATGGAATATGCTCATTCCATATGCACAGGACTGCAAAGTGAGATGAATCTGTCTGGGCTGTTTAGAGAATCATGACTGGGGTAACTGTAATGTTATTTGAGTTTGTCACAAAGTCTCATCAGGTGTCTGTGGAGCCAGTACTGGAAAATGCAGGTTTCTAACAGAGCTGGGAATTCTGGAGTGATCCAAACCTCTTTAGGCTGCTCCTTGGGTTGGTTTAAATGGAGGGGGTAGACTGGTGTTTGATGGTAGTGCATGAGTTGGGAGAGGAACTGGAGGGACATTGGGCAAGATAGAAAACATCAGAGGAATATGCAGAATTCATTCAGACTCACTCTGTGGATTCATTTTCAGCTGAGTCAGCTTGCTGATCTGAATCTGCTCACTTGACAGTGGTGTGGGGGCACGAGCCAAGGAGCTGGGACTCCACTAGTCTGGACTTAGATTCCAAGTTAAGGAGTCATGTTTATCAGCTTTGCTGTTTGATGGATTGTACAGGGAGTAGGATTTTGTATAGTCTCTGTAATTAAAAATATTAAGGATAGTAGGAACTGTAATTGGTTGCTCCTACTGTTTTTTTAAAAAAATGTTGCTTTTCCACTTTTAGTTGTGTTTTTATGGTAATTATTCACTTGAAATGCATCTGCAAAAGCTACAGGAAACCAAGTATCATACACATGTGTTCTCAATTTTTTAAATAGGATTTAAATGATTTCTAGTGAAATGAAGGGGTAGTAGACATTAGAGACTTTTACCAGACTTGTGGTTTTAGCAAAATAAATCATAACTCAGCTGACTCCAGTACAGGTTCCATTATACCAACAAAACCATCCATGACCTCAATGGTAACCAGACCTGCAGGTGTATACAAATCATGGCTGTGCCTTTGCAGGATTTCATAATACACAAGGGCACGGAGACTTTATCTTCTAAATAAGATCTATTTAGGACAAAGAAAAATCTGTGCAGCATGCAAAGGTTGTTGAGCTGATTCAAAAGGGATGGCTATTCTTAAAAATCCGTGTGAAATGGTACCTAAAAGTGTGTTTGGGAGCAAAACTGATTGTAACGTGCATTTTGATTAACTGAAACATCATCACTCTCTAGATGTTGAGATAAAATGAAGAAATAGACTTTTCCCACTTAATAGCACTAACTGAATTTTATTTTTTCAAGGTTCCTGCTTTGGGCTCAGGTGGTTCACCCCAGCCAATGAAGTTCCTCTCTGTGGTCATGCTACTCTCGCATCAGCTGCTGTGTTATTTCATGTACAAAGTAGGTTTACAACCTGTGTATTACTATAACTTTTTAGAACATTTACTTCTAATTAACACCTCTATTTTTTAGGTAATTAAACACTCAGAACATCTATAGAACACAAATGGAGATACCCTGGGTATTGCATTTTACTACTGCTCTGTAGTTACAAGCCTGTGCTCTGTGATTCCAATGCCCTGCTATTACTCTTCTTTAAGAATAAAGTGCTAAATATGCAAATGTCATCTGGGAGAGGTACAGGAGGATTTGATGAGTAGAGAATATTGCTCTTTCTATTGAAAGGACATTCCCATGCATTCTAGGCATATGCAGGAGTAGTGATTCCCTGACAATTGCTGTGTTTATTAGCCTCAGCAGATTTATTGAGTTAGTTGGGAATTTTGCCCAGAGTACAGAGTTACTCTAGATATGTTTGAGCTGCATAACTATCTTTTTTTTTTTTTTTTCTGAGCTACTCCCAGGGCTGTAATAATTTAGATTAAAATTTTTTTGTTTGATAATGTTGTAATGTTCTCTCTCTCTAGAAAATACAAATTCAGTTCTCACATTTGTGACGCTGAGTGGGGAATTAAAAGCCAGACAAGTGAAAGATCATATTGTCCTGGACTTGCCACTTTACACAGCCTACCCCCAGGTTAGTCAAAATTTATTCATGATAGGCTTTCAAGGAAAGTGTTTTGTTTGCATGTGTATGTCAGTATATATGTCTGTCTGTAGTTGCCTATACTGCATTTATTTACAGTGTGTGTTTTTCTTTTCTTCAGGAACTTAAGGAAGTAGAAGAATTAATAAAGGTAAAAGAAGAATCCATCGGTTGTCTTAGAAAAAACATTTATAATAGCTTTGCTTATTTTTATGTATTAAAATGGCTAAAAAATGGTGACAAGGCACTGCTCGATGCACTCCTGAATTTGAAACACCAGACTTCAAAGCTCTCAGTTATGAGTCAGTAGGTCAGGGAGTGTGATTCTCCAAAATGCTGCAGCTGAACCTGTGTCTCCCACTACCACTGACCCAAGTGTCAATATTTATTTCTATAATAAAGGGCATTTTTAGCCCTTTGTGTGCATAAGAGGGCAGTCTGTGTCCTTGCCCTCCTCTAGGTCTTGGATTTCTTCCCAAATTGGCGTATGTGGTGCTTGTCACTCCCCCATATCCATTCATGCACTCGGTGCATTTGCTTTTCCTGTACTTGAGGGTTGCATGGAAGACCTTGCATAAGCCCTCTTCTAGCAGGGAATGTTCGAGCTACAGAAATGCTAAGGAAATAATATTTTATATTCAAGTGCTGATGGTTTTTTTTCCTGTCTCCTTTGCATTTTCCACCAGGCAGCTGTTGGTGACATGATTGTTCAAGATGTCCGTTACTCTCCTGACACAAAGAAGCTCTTAGTCCGCCTCAGTGATACTTATGAAAGGTGTCTTACACTCTCTTAATTTTATTAATCAAGGATGCAGAGATTGAGTTGACCTGTTTAATCTCTATTCCTTCCATACTAGGCTCTTTTATCTGGTTTTAAATCAGGTGGAGATTAAAAACCTCTGATTTAAATTTCTGTGTAAAGTGGTTATTTTATCTTTTAGTATGAGCTTATTGAAGCTGAAAAGCCAAATAAGATCATTCTGAAATCTGTCTTCACGAGAAGGAGGTGTAGGAAACAGTTTTAATGATGGTGTATTTTTCTCATCCATCTGAGTAAAGATGATCCAGTAACCTGGCAGGAAACTGGGAGTCCTGCTTCATTCCAGGGCACACTGACAGAGAATGCCAGGGGTTCTTACTTCCATTGGACTGTAATCTGCTTACACATGCTTAACAGCACCATAAGTAGCTTTAGAGAGGAAATTCCAATTCAAATTATTCCAAAGCATTTGTTAATCTCATCTGAATTTCATTGTTAATTCAGGAATGGTTTAGGTACATACTGCCAAAACATAGCTGCTTTAATCAGGCCAAATTACTATTATTACAAACTTGAGGTTTGGGCTAACTAGTGGTTAAAGTCTGGGGTAATGGGGAAAAAGAAATATTCTCAGCTGAGTACTTACAATTTCACTCTTTCAGACTGTTTTTTAGGGGGGTATCAGCCAGTTGTAGACTGCTTTAGAATGCCATGAAGACCTGAATGATGTTAGTTATTTGCCTGCTCTTGAAAGGAGGTGGAGCACTTGGCACATTCTGTAGTGAGGCAATAATTCTTTCCGTGATTAAAAATGTTGAAACAAAGTGTGATTTTTTTAAATTTTTTTTTTAAATGCTTTTTCAGGATGCTCTCTTTTCAGAAGTTAATAGGAGACACATGCTTTGAGGTTTTTTCTCTGCTCATTCAGAGTGCATGAGATTCAAGGTGATTTTCTGTCAAATACCATTGGGAGGACAAAGCTAGGAATCTTGTCTCCTCTAATATTTTAGGGCTGGTTTGGAACTGTAGAGAAGATGATTCTATAGCTTTGTTTTTCTTTTCAATGCTTACATTGATGTAAAATGAAGAATATGGGCGATTAAAATTTCAATTTTTTATTAAAATTTCAATTTTCAATTTCAAATACATTCAAGGTCTGTGTTGGAAGACTTGAAAGTGAGTGCACAACGATTTTTGTCAGCTGAAAAGACAGGAAAAGTGAAAGGACTCATTCTCACTGTTAAGGGGAATTCCAGTGGAACAGGCCATGATTTTTACTCCAGATATTTTGCACCTTGGTATGGAGTTCTGGAAGACCCCGTTACAGGTATGTGTTTCTGTGACAAGCAACTCGTACTTTTGTTTCAGTTAATTTAAAAGGTTCTTACTAAAATTCCTTAATCTGTTTTTGTACTTTGGAGTCTCCTATAAATCATTGGTTGATATGGATAGCAGGAGTGCTCATTAAACAGAAAACTTTTATGACTGAGGCCACTTCATTCAGAAAAAAATCAACTCGGCTCTTGCTGTCATTAGGTCAGATATTCTTGAGTCTTTTTCAGATCTTTTCCCTCAAGTATTCCAATTAGAGAAAAGTGAGAGACTAGTTCAGTACTGGATGGATGAGTATTGTAGGAAAATTTTATATCCACTTCTGTTGGTGTTCTTTTTTCTTTTGTGGTGCTTGGATTTCTGTTTGGGTTTTTTCCCTGTGCATTTCAGCTGAGACCATCCCTAGTTTCATGACTAGGAATTTGTTTCATTTACTGCTGCTGTTCTCAGGCCTATGAGAGCTCAGCTGGCTGCATGCTTAGGGCAGCAAGACATGTCTGTTCTTCTGATGTTGTACTCTCTGTGGTGTTGATTGCTGCAGGATGGTGTCCTTTGCTGAGGTATCATTTAATTATTAGTTATTATGAGAGTTGTGGCTAATGATGATGCCCTCACCTAGCAAGATTTCCATTGAAAATGGAAGATGTAGAAGTAATACTGCTTTACCATGAACTGAAATTATAAAGCCTTAAGTTCTGGCTGCTGTGCAAACTCTGTAGTTTTTTTTTACCCTAAACACACGTGACACTTGATTTATGATATTTACATTTTGACTATGCTTACTCTGTAAAGTGGTGATTATAATTTAATTCTGTACTTTGTTTTCCAATTTATTTTAAGGATCTGCTCACGCTGTTTTAAGCAGCTACTGGTCAGAGCAGCTGGGGAAGAAAGAAATGCTTGGTAAGATAAACTGTTTCATTGCAAAGCTGTTCATTTATGTAAATTACTCACTAGAAAAGAAAAGGTTTTATTACTACTATAATCCAAACTGTAACAATAACTCCCTATCCATTTCCTCAGGATGAATAGGATGTTATGCAATACTTTGTGTGTGAGGTAATCTTTGAGAAATTGCTTTCTTTCCTATCCACCACCATGATACATCACGCCCCAGGGAGTTTGAAGTGTCAGTTTCTGGATCATAACTCTCTGCAGTCAGTTTTTGATCTTGGATTTTAGTTCTGATGGCCTTTCATCATAGCTGAAACTTGGTGAACCTCAGGGGATGTCGTTTATGTGTTTTGGTTCAATCAATGAGATGTACTTATTAGATCACATCTTTGTTATTAAGCAAGAAACCTAAGAACATGGTGGAAAAAAAGCCAAGAGAAGCTGTTAACATGACAATGCTAGATGAGGAGGTGTTGGGTGACTCCTTGCTTCTCCTGTTTCTAGTGCTTTGCAGAGAACAGAAGAGCAAGAGAAGCAATACAAAATACCCTCAGCCCCACAAAGGGGACAGGGGGCAATTCTGCACACAAGCCTTTGGTCACATTTAGTTTAGAACAGAGGTTGGCTACTTGATCTAATAAGGTTCTTTGTGCATAAAAGTAAAGACTTTTCCAAACAAACAGCTACCCTGAGTATAAGCCTTCCTGCATTTGGTCAGATGAATCTCAGAATGAATTTTCTTGAGGATGGTAAGTCTTTAAAGGATCCACCATGAACAGGATCTTCTCCACCACAGACCGAAGGAAAGATTTAACATTCTGTCCCAAAGATCTTGTATTTGCATTTACACCACACAATATCTGTGATAGCTTAAATAATGTTAAGCTAATGTGTGGGGGGGAAAATCTCAATATATTTTCTGAAGATGAAAAACTGTCTTTGGTAACGTGTCCTTACGGATTGGCCGTTTCTCAGGAGATTTTGACATTTTTTGATGTTAATGAGGAATTTGAACTCTCTACATCATCTATAGACAGTGCTTCTTTAAGTACTCAAATAGGCTGGAATTCTGTCTGTACTTAAAACTGACACTTTGTACCTGTTTTGCATTTTCATGTATTTTGTATGTACTGTCCCATTTCTGCTTTTAGAGAAGCTAGCTCAAGCAGCCACGATTACAGTTGATATTGTAATCAGCTTCTCCATTGTGTTTAGAACAAAAAAAATCCTGTCTGTCCACAAGATAGGTTTGTGTTGTTTTTGTTTTTTTTTAAATTCATATTCCATGCATATATGTCCTCAAACTTCTGTGGTAGAAATCATACAAAACTGTCTAAAATAATACAAGTTAAATTGATGTATGTTTATGAGAATAAGTTTCCCTTACCTGTGTCTATCTGAGAGGTATCAGGTAGTACTGGGCAAGTTCTATTACTAATGAGATTATTTGGAAAAGGTAGATGGCATTCAAGGACATTCCATATCACCAAATATTAATAAATAAGAGAGTCTTTGGACTTTTTAGAAACCTCTGTGGTAGCTTCTGTAATATCTGATACTTTGCAAGAATAAAGGAAGAATTTCTTCCATAAAATGAAGGATCTGTTAGTTCCCAAATAGATTACATATAAAATAATATAAAAATAAGGAACATTAAATCTATTGTCAGATCTCTCTGGCTGTTGAGGCCTTTAGTAAGGGTCAGCTGCAGCTCTGCTGAAGCATCAGACTTAATTTCCTGTGTTTGGATTCTCTTCCTACTTTTTTTAGACTAAATTGTTGAACAACAACCACCCCCACCAACTACAAAGAGAATTTTCCAGTACTTTTAAAAGGTGAAACACTTCATGATCTTTTCTTGAAGCTGGGTACATGTCCTTGGATTTAAGCTGCTGGTTAAATCAGAGTTTTGTATCAGTCCTTTCTTTCATTTGGGGAGTCTCTGCAATGTGTACAAGTTATAATCTCTCAGATGTATGGACTTTCCCAGTTGCTAGTGAAGGCAGTGCATAACAGCTCTGTATCCAGCCCTTCACACTGTTGTCATATTTCTAAAGTAACATTTATAAACCTGCATGAGGAATTCCATACAACCAGACAAATTGGACATTATTACAAATTTTTGTGATGGGACAGGGCTTATCCAGGACAGGTTTTATCTCAGGTCAAGTTGGGGAATTTTGCTATACAAGACATTTTCATATTCAGACAAATGAAGTATTAATTTATGGGGAAATTTGTTTCTAATAACTGCCTTTAACTTCTGTTTCCTTCCAGTACTGAACAGGTTTATAGCATTTATGGGGGGCAGAAATGAAACAAAAATTGCCACCAACATTACCACCACCACCAAAACACATAAAAAGACAGAAGATGCTTTGTTAAGATACAATAAATCTACCTGTATTTGAATTTTTGCTAATTTGAATTCTCATGAAGTCAAGAGTTTTCATTTCAGCTTTCATCTTTTCCAAGTAATCTCAGCATACAGATTGACAACATCAGATTCGTGCACAAGTGTAACATTTCTTCAAAGGAAAGGTGTTTCTCTTCATCAATCACCAGATCTGTCCATCTTCTTTCTTAAGATAAAAAAAAAAGTCTTGGAGATCTTCACTTAGGTTAAGGAACAAGTGCTTCTTTCAGCATTCCTCTGTAGGGTTTAGAAATTCAAAGAAAATACTAGTGATTTCTTAAATATTATTACAAGAGTGCCACTTCTTCCTGAGTTGATGTCATTCTGATGACATTATGAAGAAAAACCTTTTGTCCTTAAATTCATTAAGCAGGGATCATTTGGCTCCATCTAGGCTGGAAAGAAGCTCCAAAGCAACAGGATAATGTTTGTACAAGGCCAGCAGCTGCTGGGTGAGTGCAGGGAGTGTGATACTGTGATATCAGCATACTCAACCTCACGGGCCTGGTGGCTGCTCCTAAACTTTCCTGTGTGTCAGGTTAACCACAGAGGAGCCTAGGGTACTGTGAGTTCAACTGCTAAATGTTGTTTGTACACTTGTACGTACTTGTTTTCATAGAAGATAAGTATAATATCTATATAGTATGAGATATTTCTGGTAAATACAGGCATGGAAAATCATGCAGCAGCTTTGTGATCTAAAAGGTGAGTGCACTTCAGAGATGCCTGAATGCCTCCAGTGGCACTGCTGTTCAATGAAATCCTCTGGGTATTGAAATGTTTTGTGCAGGCCTGTTTACTCTTGGACACAGAGTGAAGTATCAGTGCTTTTGGGTGAGACAAGGAATAGATCAAGTATTATTTTCATAGAAGCTTGGCTAAAAATTTCTTTTGTGGGTTATTTTTTGTTTTTCTTCTGCTTTGGAAGTTTCTTTAAAAGCAAAATAAAATGGAGCAATATCAAAACAATTTTAGTAATCCTGACATGAAAGAGCTAGAGTTTGAACATTTAAAGAAGAAAAAAACAAACCCAAACAACCTTTGAAGTGTTGAATAATCTTTTGTTTAAATCTGCTGTCATTTGAGAGTGGAAAAGCTTAGGTGTGTCTGCACACCTGGCAGTAATAATTGATCAATTTTAGCTGGCCTGGGTCTTCTAAGAGTCTAAAATACTCAGTTGAAGCATTACTGCATTCAGAGATGGTGTCCTGACAAGTTAAAAACAACCCATGGTTCTGTAAATGGAAAAGAACAGATAGTATCAGTCTCTAAATAGCTCCTGTTTCCTCTCTTTTGGAGCACTTGCTTTGTCTGAGAATCTAATCTCCTGATCAAAGAAGAGCTTTCTTAGCAGCAGTGGCTGAGAAATAGTTTTAAAGCATACAGCAATATGCCATCAGAGAGCCTGTGCTCTGTTGGGGTCTGGATACAATCTCTACCCAATTTATCAAGTGTGGGTTTGTGAGGAAAAATGTGCCCTTTAGCTTTGGACAACTTCTGGAGCAGTTGGGAGTTCATTGAGTCGGGAGGCTGAACATTATTCCCTCTTCATCCATTTAGAACCTTTCAAAAAAGCAACTCTACTGAAAACTCAAACCTTTTCTAAATGCCATCTGAACCAGACCATTTTCTGGTCAAGTCATGCAATGAAAATGGGACTGCTGGAACAAGTTAGAGGCTCCATGTGCTAAGTGAACATCATCCCACCTGTGTATGGCTCAACAGCTCAGGCACAAGCTTAATTCTCTAAGCAATTGCAAACAGGAGGCTGTTTCTACTTCAAGTTTATCTGCTTGTATTAAATTATGTCAAGATTCTAGAAATCAGTATCTGTTGCTGCCTGTGTAAGAATTTGGTGTCAGTTTGTGACAGCTGAAGCAGCATCTGTGTTTCTTTGTAGACTTTTCCCACTGCCTTTGTGAGCTTATTCACCCCTTAGCCAGGCAGATTCTTTGGATGCACTATCAGCTTTGGGAGTTCAGTGCCAGTTAAATGGTTATTCATTCTCATGCAGGATAACGCTTGGTGTTCTTCCTTCTTCCCTGCAAAATGTGTATCCCATGAAGGGAGGATTCAAGCCTTAGATACACAGAAGAAGCTTAATTTGCTACAACAAAGCAAACTACACTTCACTACTTGTATTAAGTAGCAGTTTTGTCAGACTGCATAGGCAAGGTCTAGTTTGAAATACATCCTCAGCTGACCTTCTTTCCTAAAGGCAATTCTTCCAGGGTCTCCCTGGTGCACTGTTTGCCCTGGTGCTGCTTGCTTTCTGCAGCCAGAAGCCTCCTTTCCTCGAGTTTTCATGGATTTCTAAATAATTTGTGATACACGCTAGTTTTTAACTCTGGGTTCTTGTTTCTGTTTAGCTTTTCAATGTTCCCGCCGTGGAGGAGAGTTGAAGATTTCCGTGCGCACTGATGGAAGAGTTGACATTGCGGGGCAAACTGCTGTTGTGTTAAAAGGAAACCTGACTTTCTGAAAGAACTGGCACTAATCTCTCTCTTCTCTCACTAATCACTAATCTTTATGTTACTCTGATTATGCTGATTTTATCTCAGCTCTGGGCAGTGAATTAACAGAATAACAGCAGTACTGTTCTCAAAAGGCTTTTGATTAGTCATTGTCCATTCTTAAAAATTGCTTGGAAGTACTTCTGATCTTGAAGATCCTCGGTATTCTTCACTTCCATCTTGCCACTTCCTATGTACACTGACCTTTGAAAGTGTTCAAGTGCAGCTATCTTGTTTTTCTGCTTTTAAATTATTTTTCTCATTATTTCCAAATTCCATGCTAAAAGCTCTTACTGCTTCCTGGATTAAACTGTAAGCATCTGTCTGAGAATCGAAATTTCATGAAATCTGAATTAATTAAAAAAAAAAGATTTTTTTTTTTCAGCTGTATATTGAAATGACAGCCATGGTCATTAACTTGCTTGAATTAAATTCTGACAAATATATAAATGGTTTAGAAATGTGCCTTGTGGTTCTCTTTTATGAACAGTATTTTGTGAAGTTGAATGGTATTGTCTTTGATCGTAGCACTGCTGCTTAGTCAATAGTTTTAATTAAAGGTTTAGAAGAAAGATTTAACAGGTTGACCTTGTGATGCACATAAAGCTGATTAAGATCTGAAATTTATTAGTTGAATTATTGGGTGCAGCAGTGTCAATTATTTTTCAAAACCGGAAGATTTTCTCCTAAACTGAAAGTTTCTTCTATAATTTTCATGGAGTGTACTGCTTCAGATTTTGTTATCACGATGTGGTCTTTCCCTGGATTTGTTAGGAATCCAGAACTTTCAGTTACTCTAGCTGAAACTGTTTTCCCTTTCAGGTAACCTCTGTCTTAAGCTTTGCTTTGGTTCTTTGCAATATTTCAGTGTGACGTGTTTTGAATTCAAAAGTCAGTCTAATAATATGGGAACAGTTGGTTGTCATCCCATTATAAATCATGAGGAACTTAGTTGTGCCAAGTTCCCTTTTTTCCATTGATTTTGAATTTTATCAGAACTTGTTACTTACACCTTACTTAAGTCCAAGTAGCTGGACAAGTAACAGCGTGAGAATCTTAATTTAAGTAGAAAGTTCTATCTCCTGCAGCTACAAAGAACATACCAAAAATGTGATTTTAATGCACTACTCAGCTCAGGGGCTAGGTGGCAAGCAGAAAAATCTCCAAATGGAAATGCACCTTCTCCTGTATTCAGTCCTGCTGAAGTTGCTGGAGCTGCAGTATGATTTATAAACATGGACTCGTGGTCAGATGACAGCTGTGGGGGCAGCAGGGCTGCTGTGGCAGCTTTAGGCCTGGCCTCCTCTCCTCACAGCTCAGATTGTGCCTTGTCTGCCATGGGACATGGACCACACTTGGGGTGCTGCATTGAATTCTTCCTCTGGCCGATAATCAGAGATGCTTGTGGAAAAAAAGCCTTCCTTAGCAATATAAATGACCTAAAGAACCAGTTATTGTTCACCCATCCACATTTAACAAATGTTACAATTATTTCTGTTACTCAAGAGGACTGATAATGATCAAGGCCCATACATTTTAAAGAGATTTGTTATCTAAGTTTCCTGACCAAACTAACATCTTTGCTGCTTAAAGCATTTTTTTTTTTTTATACTTTACTACTACTTTGTCTCTATTTCTTTTCAGGATAGAAAAATCACCAGAGCTCAGGTGGGAGGCTATGCAGTAATGTGTTTGTAATCAACATATTAGTTAATCAGCCATGATTTATTAATGATGAATTAATTATACCTGATTGTGCAGTTCTGCTGCCTAAATGGAGCTTTAAAGGAGTTATTTTATTAATCATCGTTGTCTAATTGCAGACACTTACAGAAAGATTGCTAATTAAACATGCAACCATATGCAAAACAAGTAAGGCTGCTGAGAGTGGCAAGAAAAAGAGCACTTATTTTCTGAGGAGCAACTTTATTCTCATGAAATATTGTGTAGCTGACCTGGTGATCCTGATTATTCACTAAGACTTATTTTAATGTATTGACATTTTCAGTTAACAGTAAAGGAAATCGGTTGTTGGTGACAAATTCTGTGTTCCAATACAAAAAATAGGTTGTGCAAACTTTAAGATTATTTAGAACTTGTGTGGCCTTGTTTCACATCTTTTTGTAAAGGATTTAGTGTTTCTGGTGCAGAGGATTTGCAAAACTGTTTTGTGCTGCTTTCTTAATTAAGACTGGTGGCATAGAGATATGTTGAACCAAGAGCAAATTACATGAAGGGAAATATAATTCCAAAAATTCCTGTTCATTTGAGTGTTAGTTATTGTGAGAGTGTCCAACAGAAGCTTCAGCAGCCCAGACATGAACATTTAAACACCCATTTGTTTATTTTGCTTCTTTGGCATGCACCTCTGCAGCTCATGTAGGGGCCAGGAGGAAAGCACGCGGCCATGAGGAAGGAGGCAAAACTAGACACATTAGTGAGCAGCAGAAACCATACAAGTTTATTGCTGTGGAAATGAATGTAGAGCTAAAAGGGATGTAAAGAAAATGGGAAGCCATTTTTTTTTTATTCAATAAGCCATTTAACAGGTTTGCTTAAAGGAGTCGTGAAAATACTTTGCATTTCTTTTGCGTTATTTAAATGAAAATAGACAGAAAACATACATCAAAAATTGTTATTAAATTTGGGAAGTTTTGCAAGAAGAGGAAATTAAAGATTTCATGAATGTGCACACAGCGAGAGGTCACAGAAAGGAGCCATGTGTTCCATAAGGGATGGGAAGGGAAATTAGCAACAGATGAGGCAGTTATTTCTGGGAAAGGAAAGATTTCTTTGTCTCAGTATTCATCAGAGTGACAGGGAAACACGCCGGGAACAGAGAGAACCTTCCCAGAAGTAAAAAAAAACAAAACAAAACAAGCCTAAATTAAAATAAAGGGTGATGCTTGGTCAGGTAGAAATTAAATTAGTTCAATTAAAAACTGAAAAATATGCAATTAAGCACATTTTATTCTCACATCTATTTTTTCCCCCTGAGGAGTAAATCTGTCTTGAAATTAATTAAGAGACTTAAACAAAAACACAGAACAAGGGATTTTTCTCAGTTGCTGAGTCACTGTCCTTTTATTTCCTGAAGTTTACTGCAAGCCATAAATAAAAATTTCCAAAGAACGGGAAAGTGAAAGGACAAAACCCAGCGTAGTCCATAGTGTGTATGAGCGCCCATCCTACCAAGCTCAATTCAGGTGGGAAATTCCAGCTGGAATTCCTGAATTTTTTTGCTGCTTCAGAAAGCTTCCTTTCTCCATAATTAGTTAAGTCTGTGAACAAAAATAAATTATAATCTTAATGACTAGGATAATTTCAGTCACCCTTACTCGGGAAGAAATGGCTCATCCCTAAACAATATAATTCTGTTTTAAGAACAGACTTTTGGGCTTTATTATGTTTATGTGTTGCAGTTTTCTGAAGATGTGTCTGATTGATTTTCATATTTAACATCACAGCCTCCTTTCTTAACTGTGTTTTTAGGGATTATGGGCATTAAAACTTTCAAAAACCTTTCGCCAATTAGTTAATAGCAAAAATGAACAAAGTACCCTCTTAGTAACAAACTGCAGGCACTTCTCAATGAAGTTACAATTTCAGCAGAAAAAACCCCGTAGATTAAAAGGGAACACCTGCTCCTGTAAATTACTGTGCTGCAGGTACCAACCCAGGAGACTCTGCAGATGGTTCTGTACTTGCAAACCTGACCTCACCACCCCTTCATCAATCTCTCACCGATTGATTCTCTCCAGAGCAGAACACACCATATCCCAAGGTACCAGAAGACGCCTTTGAATTAAATTAGTTCCGGGCAGAATAGCAGTTAATTGGTATTTCTGTTTCATTTTGGAAGTTCTTAACAAAGGATTTGATTCTCTTATCAAGCATTAGCACTGACTGAAGAGCAGTACAGCCAGTTCCAGGAAGAGCTCCAGAGGGAGCTGTGCTTTAGGAGGTGTAGCCTTTGCTACATTCCCAGCTGATTTGGAATGTGGATTAAGTTGTGCTATGCCCTAGGATTTTGAGATGGACAAAAAGAAAGCGGGATCTTGATCCTTAGAAGAGTATAGTATGAATTCATTGCTTCTGTTAGCCTTTCCTGCCAGCTGAGGAAAAGTTGGGGGTATCATAAATTCTTTGTGTTTGTTTCCTCTCCTCAGTTGTTTTGGTGAGACCTGACACTGATTCTGCCAGTCATTTCTTAACTAGCAGAAATTTTTTTACATGTTTCTTCCAGCTGGGCCTGGAATGTACTGAGCATGGAGACCTTTTTGCTTTGGGGGAGGAAACTTGAACAGCCTGTCTGGAAAACAGCCTTGCTAAAAAAACAGAGACAAGCTCATGTCCCCTGTCAGTCATACATTCACGTTCCCTTTTTTGTCACCCATATTCCTTAAAAGTTTTCCTAGTTTTTGACTTTAAAAACATCCCTAATTCTTCAAACCAATAGGACTTTTATTTGAGGCACAGTCTGAATTACACAAGTATAATTATTACTGTGCTCAGACTTCCTTTTCTAAATTGTAAGAAAAAAAAAAGTAATACCTATATTTTTACTTCTCAGTTATATGTGAGTAAGGCCAGCTGTGACAGAAATAGAGCTGCATTCCTGCATTTTTTGTGGGAATTAAAGTCCATAAGTAGTCGATGACGTAAACCACAGCGTACACAATTAAATAATGTTAGTGTAATTTATTTTGTATGGAAGAAGGAAACTTGTGTAACAGCGGTGGCTGAAAATATTTCTGTAAACAAAATTATTAGCACTCTCAATTTGTAATTTCCACAGTGATAATAATTAAGTTCCACTGAGAGAATAATTAACTTTCCCATCCTCGAGTTTGTAGAATTCAGAAGAAAACTCCACTGAAATCTGATAGAATGCTGACTTTCAAGACTCTTGAAATCCTGAAATAATATGGAATTAAACAATTAGCTTCACAGGGAAAAAAACAAACACCAAGCTTTTTGATATCAAATATTCAGTGGTTTGTGCATGGAGTGCAGTGAGATTTTTGCTCTCCTAGCCAAGGATTACTACTTTATTCTGTTGTACCTGGTGGGAAACCTTGTCCTTTGTGCATTCTGAGGCAGCATTATCTATCAGCAGGCAGGACATTAAGTGTTTCTTTATTCACAACTGCCTTTCCTGGTAGCTTTTGGAATAAACCCGTCACATCCAATCCGTCAAAGCTCGCGGATGTGACACTCGGGAGAGCCGAAAATCCGAAACATCAAATGTTACCATGTGCCTAACTAGAACATCTTAATCTTTTAGAATTGCCTTTCTTTTGATGGGGAAACCTCTGTGGCGTCCTGCTGTCCGTCCAGACAAAAGAGCAGATGTGGAATATGAGTGTGTGCGTGGGCGCTCAGCTGTCTGGGCAGGGCACAGAGCAAGAGGGCTACAAGAATTCCTCCTTAATTTGGAAAGCAGTAATTACAACATCAGCCCTTAGTATAAACTATTACATAAACTGACTGAGGGTTGCTTCATTTGCATAACAGTTAAATTATAATGGAAAAATCGAATGGTAAAGTACAGTAAGATCTATATATATATATTTTGTGTATTTTATATATGTGTGCACATATATATATATATTTATACATTTGGTTTTAAGGTTTCCTTTTCTTTTCCTCCTATACTTGATCCTTGCCATTTTTGAGTAAATTTCAAATTTCAGCAGATAAAGGTAACCTTACTGTAAAGGTTTTTTTTAGGAAAAGCAAGTAAAACTGGGCTTATGGAAAATATAAATATTGAATACATGTCCCCCCAGATGAGGTGAATGCTCTGCTTTCATTACTAAGTCGCTTTCTAGTTCACAGCATTATGCACTGGACAACCAAACTTTACATCTGTTTTTACCTTTGGATACTGGATTATTCCCTCTAGCTGCAGGAGGATTAGAGAAACACGTGAAGTTAAGTATGAATGGGAAATCAGCATACAGAACATCAAATTAGAATTCTCATTTTCTTTAATAATGGGATTTTTGTGAGACTTTTCATCACTTAACCTTCTAAAACCTTGCCATGGAATATTTATGTGACAATTGTTACATATTTCTTAGAGAAAAGAAACTGAGTATGCAGCAGTGTATTTTAAAATATAGTATACCCTTATGGACATACAATATTTAAAATGCCATGAGAGCGGATTTTTGATTTACACAACTGAATACATGAAATCTGAATTATACATATCCAAGTGTTTGAGCCATTATTTAAATAATTTAACTGATTAAATATATATTATCCCGCATTTAAATAATTTAACTGATTATATATATATTCTATATGTATTATATATATATATTTAAATAGATGTGCCTGGAAGAAGGCACTTAGCTGAGAAAATGGAATTGAAAAAAATTGACTGGATCTGTTATTAACTGAGAGAATTCTTCTCTCTCATTTTTATGAAGCAACACTTGACAGTTCAGATCCTTGAAAATGTTACTGAAAATGCTGTCACTTCCTATTTGTACCTATTTCCTTGGTGGTTATTTCTGTATTTCTGTATTTCTTCAGTGCAAAAGTGAAAGTTAAGAAAGCTTCCAAGGAAATAATCTGGTCTGCATGTCTGTTAGCCCAGAAATGCTCGTGTGAAGTGCTCTGAAAACTGATAGGAAATACATTTATGCAATACAGTTTTGCAGATACATAAAGTGAAGGATAATCGACAAAAGTCTCATTTGTGTAACAGCTTTGACCCATTAGGGGCTTTTAAATCATGCATCACTGACTTCAGGGTTGCTGTTGTCAAGCTACTTACAGATCCTAGTTAAATCAGGCATTTCGTATTTTTGCCCTCATTCGCTTTTGTTTACCAGCAGGAGACAAAATATTTAATTAGTTTTGGGACATTTATAATCTCCTCTGGGCCAGCTCCAGCCGCAAAGCTGGACGCCACTCCTGAGTTAATTCCAGCCAGGCTGGCCCCTCCACTACAACATATGGGTAACCTCTGAGCCTTTAGCAAAAGTTGCAACTGAACTGCGAGAGGGGTGGGACCTCCCTGCTGGGAAAATGCTGAGCCACCAAGCAGAAAGGGGCCACTCACCAGTGGAGGTCAAGGCAGCACTCAGAGACCAAACAGCATCTGGCAAACTGTGCCAAATAGAAATCAATGAGAAGCAGGGCACTGGGTAGTAATTTTATGCCTGTTTACACAAGAAAATAACTCCTTTTGAAGTGAAAAATGATTTTATAAAATGCTCACAGCATCCTTTGGCATCACTCTCTCCATTGTTCCTTCTTGTATTTTTATTAGTCAATAAAATATGGCACAATCTAGACACGATTTTGTTTTAAGCAAGCAACATTAACTGTAGCATTAATTATGTTTTTGGGAGATGAGGAGTTTTGGGAGTCTTCTTCCTAATTGGCTAGGAACCAGCTGTATAACTGTAAGTCATTTCCAAGGTGCATCACATTCTCTTCTCCATGTTGCAGCAATCAGTCAGAGGGCTTGAGAAGAAATAAAACAAAAAATAGAAACATATTAAAAAAACCAAAAACAGTTCCTAATCTTAAGGACTTTGTGTTCCTGCCACTGTAAACTGCTGCAGCTCAGTCCACTTGAAACCTCCCCATGTTTTGTTACTGTCACTTTCTATTTCTGCCTGTATCTCTGTTTATATCTCATCTTGTGGCCCTTGTTTTTCCCCATTGTCTTTCACCACTTTTCTCTTTTCCCTGAAATTCCAGGTGCTGGTGTCTAATATTGTAAGCAGACTGCCGTTCATGTAACTTTTTTAAATTTTTTTTTTTTTTTTTTCCCCTTTCTTGATTCTGCTGCACTTCTTCTGTACTTTGTTTCACTCCTGGATTTCTCAGCTTCTCTGAGCTGAGCTCCTTGGGGATATTTCTTCACAGGGAGTCCTGCTTATCTCAGTTCTCTGTGTCAGGACAAAAACTCCAAAGCTTGTTAGGATCTTGTTTCTCCTGTTTATTAGGATGTTATCACAGAACTTGGCAGGTCTCTCCAGACTTTCTGCACAAGTTTAATTCACTACAACCTGGCTCATTTCTTTCTGATGGTACAAAATGGCCTCACTGTGTGGCTCACTTTGGCTTTGAAAGCTTAAAATGGCCCCGAACCACGCAGTTCTTTTATCTTTATACTCATTCTTACCCAATTAACAATAGACACATAAATTATTTCTCTTAATGACCCATCACCTGTGTACTGCACTGTGGCATTTTCTGTCCAATCACCTACTACTACCCAAAAACCTCTAGAAGAACAAGAAGAAGAAAGAAGGAAAAGAAACAACACTCTAAATCCTTTATCTTGTCTTCTGCTTTCTAAACTGTTTTAAACTCCAAGTTTTCCACCCAGTGACTTAAGAAAACTCTCTAATCTACACACTCACACTTTTAGCTTTTTCTATCTGACTTTAACAGTTGTTTTCATGTATCACCATGAAAACATGTCCATAAATTTCATGTTGTATGAAATTCAGTGTTCTTCTGGATTTCAGAGTTAGGTATCAGAAACAAGTGCACACACTCTGTGTCTCAGACTCCAACAATTCAATGCAGTGAGATTACTTAGGGCTGAATATTAAATATACTCAGGTCTTCAGAGGTTCATGGCATTAGATACTACATTTTATTCCACATAGAGCTTCTTCCTTGTCTACTTTTCTGCTTCTCAAAAAGGGGACCATTCTCTACTGACTTTTTTTTTTTTGTCTACTTGTCCAGAAGTATTTCTATTTGCAACAATTTCAGAACTCATTTTCATCCTTAAACTACCTTGTATCATTCTGCACATTGATTATTTCTGTATTTGGAGTGAAGGAGGTTGCAAAGTCTTTATGCTGTAGAAACTACACAAGTCCCAGTGTCCTGTGAATCATCACTCATATTTCCATATCTCCTTGGGTTTTGTGGCAACAGGGAAGATGTCAACTCCAGTCTGAGGTCTTTATGCTTCTTGGTAGAGAATAGACAATAGACAGTGACTTTTCAGTGTAGGAAAGAATTGAGAAAATCAATGTTCTTGGTGGAAGGAATCAAAAGCTGAATGTTCAGAGTGGCTCTCATTGGTCCTGTCCCTTGGACAGTTGGCATGTGAGGGGAAAAAACTCGCTAGAACTGAGGTGGATGAGCTGTTCATGTCTGGGGTGAGAAATGGTGCTTTTACTCAGGGAGTGTATTTTTTTTTTTCAGTTAGAATTTTTTTCACAGTTACAAACTTTTAATATTAAAATAGGATGTAATTCAGTAATAAAATGCTGCAGTTTTTTCCCTACTTTTGAAGAATACCAAACTCTTTGCTTGACCAGAATCTGAATGTGCAAGCAGGTTTTTTATTTTCTTGTTTATAAATAAAATTTTTTCTGATGAGGTTTTTGGGAAACTCAGTGGGAGCTCATCTCCCCTCGATACCATGACACACCTTTTATATCTCCCTTTCTCTGCTAGGTTTTGTCCCCTCAAGAGTAAACAGCTCCACTCCTGTAACAGCTCTCTCTTCCATAGGTTGTGATTAGGTCAGTTCATTGCCAGTACTAAAGTCTGTAGATACTCTATGAATAGGTTTTGTTCTCCTGTGTATCAGGAATACAATCCCCAGATAATAAGAGAAGAAGGGTTATCAGAAAATAAAAAGGGGTTGGGTTTTCACATCTTGGTATTTGGTGGTCTTAAACAGCTGGGGAGAGTCTTCTAGGGAAGTAATTTTGCTCCATGATGAATTTCCATACTGTCTCTCAGCATAGTTACCCATTTAGTTTCTATTTTTAGGACTTATTGTAGGCTTTCTACTCAATTCTAGAGGAAATAGAAAAAAAATAAAGGCTAACTCATGAATGGTCTTGGTTTTTTATTTTTTGAATGTAGAACAAATTAAATTTTTTTAGTATTTGGATTATGTTAATGTGTTTCTTGTGCTTGTGACTGTCATGGCAAATAGGTAATTTAAGAGTAACTTACTACAGGGTAAGAAAGATTGTTTTTTCAAAAGGTTGGTGTGGGGAACCAGCTCAATCTATGACTGCTGTGTTGTTCTCCCATGCTGGTGTTTTGGAGGAAGCATCTCCTAGGGACAGGAAAGCCATAACACCACCTGATCCAGCAAAAGGCTGACCTGTCAGGAGGGGCAGTGTAATAGCAAATCATTCCCTCTACTTGAGGCTGTCTGACCATGTCTGTTGATTAAGGAAGAACACAGCTGATTTCCTATTTAAATATTTTGGTTCTTGCAGCAATCTTGGGATTTTTTGTTTCATTTGTAGCACTGGTGTTGCTTCAGTGACAAGCATCTCATTAAACTTAGCTACATTTATAAAAATGTATAAAGTGCTTTTATAATGTTCTAAAAACAAGTGCACACATCCTAGGTTCAGGCAGGTTTATAAATAGGCTTTGGCTGTTACCATCTTTGCAGAATCCATTTGGAACAAATATCTGTGGTTGGAGGCTAAAAGGACCAACCAATTGTATTTGGAAGGCAGTGGGAACAGGGGGTAAACATAGGAGTTCCCATCCCTGTCACCTCAAAGATCCCCTTGTATTTTACAGAGGTGACTGTGATGCACAGGTGTGAGGAATGGGCAGGGTGATGATTGAATCAGAGACACCTGAAAAAGTTAAAAAAGGGGAGGGGCCACAAGAGAGAGAAGGACTAAGGTAAGATCCTCAGGACTGAGAGGTAAAAAACCTCTGGAAAATTGCTCTCTCCAGAATCTGGCACTGAACCCAAGAGTCCCGAGTTTATAATTCCTTCTGCTGTGAGGAAATGTGGTCAAATCAGCAAGTAAGTCCTGACATCTACTTCATCTTTCTAATCCTGAGATATCTGATCTGTGAAAAGATAATAACTTAGCACTTGTGCTGCTAATTACTCTGTTAGAGGTTTTATAGAACAGGTTAGGAAAACATCTATCAGAGATCATAAGAACAGTAATTCCTGTCTGGAATCAGGAGGATGAAATAGATTCCTTCCCCCATCTGTTTCATGGTGCAGAGTATGCATAGTGCTTTTTGCATAATTTTAGTAAGCCTCAAGCTATATAGTAAGGAAAGGTCTTCTCTGGAAGACTCTTGTCTCATTGAAACTGAGTAGATAGGAAAATAAAAGGTGCTTAAAGAAACTGAATTACATCTTAAATGAACGGGTTCTGCTCTTGCCTATGTCAGAATGCCTATGTAACACTTAACAAGTATTCTTAACTAACTCTTAAAATTTGTATTGTCTTGTGTTACTGCAGATATTGCTGATCAAGTTAATTCCCAGGTGATAGATGAACAGAGAGTCAGTATTTCACCCAGACTCGGTGGAACAAAGCTCCCCCACAGCTGTAGTGCTGCAGCAGCCAAGCTTCCTTGCACAGTTCTGCTGGAGCAGTGACCAGTGAACATTGTGCCAGGTCGGTGTGTGTGCCCTGCTGTGTTGTGTCTGTAGGTTCTCTTGTGAAAAACATCAGGACAGCTTTTGCAAATTGCTAAGCAGGTGCAGTTGACCTTGATAGAAAATTGTATTTTTAAGCACATGAGATTTGTATGATACTTGGAAAATTCACTAGCTTTGTAATATGTCAGAGCTGTTTTGTTGCTCTAGTGGTGCAGAGGGTTGCAGTATCATTCTAGGTGGAACCTGCTTTCATGATCTGTCTTGTGTTTGTACCAAGGTACATAATGTAACCAAATTCAATATATAACATAGGTGAGAAACAGTTAAATATTCAAGATATGTTCCTCTAATAATGTGGCAAAAGGACTCCTCTCTCCTTTTTGTTTTTTTAAGAGGGTTCTGACTTCCTGTTGTAAAAGCTTGCTTTTGAACAAAGTTATGTTTAAAGGTTGTTCTGTGCAGGGTCACTGAGGCAAGCTCTGTTTTTGAGCCTCGCCTGAGGGAGGTGAGAAGGATAATGTGGAACAGAAGAGAAATGAGTGAATTGAGAACAGTACAGCAGGTAGAGCCTGAACAGTATTTGGGACACTTACCTGACCTGCTAGTGCTAGAAAGAAGAGCTCAGCCCAGAGAGACTGAAGAGGAGAGTGAGCAGTCCTAAGCACTTTATAGGAAAGGGTGGGAAGCCCCAGGTGAAATGAATACAAACTCCTCCTGCAGCTGTAGATTGTTAATCCATTTCCAGTATTAGTTAGTGAGTGTCCCTTCAGGGTACAACATTCTCTAGTGAATTGTTGCTTTGGGATAGTCCTGCAGCCCTGACAGGGAAAACAATGCAAATAGGTAAGGCAGGAAAAGAAGTGATTCTGCACACCATGGATTTCTAGCCTGTCTTGTGAGCTGAGTCAAATGTTACAAGAAATTGGGCCCTTAAGGATGGTCATATTTTGGTAGTTACCCACCTGCTCTTAATTAGGCAGCGTGCAGCATGCCAGTCCTTCTGCTTTGCTCACTGTAAACGACAGTGGTGAGGAGTCTTGAGGCTTTTAGAAAGGATCTACCTGAGAGGAAATAGTTCTGGCTAGAAGAGACAGGTAAGATTCTTGTTTTGATACGCTGCTTGGATATGTTTTTATAAGTACAGGTAGAGAAAGTAGAGAGGGAGTAGACTTTAACCAGAAATATTGCTTTCATTTCGTTTTAAATTCAGTATCTGGCCCCAGCCAATCCCCAATAAAAGTAATTAGACTGTATTTTCCATAGTAGTAAAGGTGAAAGCCATTCATCTCTTAGTGGGTGCTGCACTAATTGCATCTGAGTTTTTAACCCGGATACCTAGCAGACAGTTTTGAATGGGTTTATGTATGTAGTCATAAATCCTCAAACTAGCTAATTTCTTTCATGGATTGAAACTCTCCTATATTTATTTCCTAATATTGGTGGTGATTTGAAGTTGCTAAAATAATCTGGTTTATGACTGAAATAGCGTTCTTATCTGTCTCTCGTGTTTCTCTGTGGGAAACATAATATTTTGGTTAATGATACTGTTTAATGATTAAAATATGACTCAGGAATAATGCTGCAAGGATCATGGAATAGCACTAAATTGGTACCTGCACAGTTAGAGAATCAAAGATTGAAATTTGAGCAACTGGGTAGACACAGAACTTCTTTGTGGTGATTCTGTGTTTTTTTTCTGGCTTGAGATTATTTCATGAGAAAAAAGAGAAAAGAGTAAAAGGGAATTTTTTGAGAAATGGTTGATGTGCAAAACCCATGAAACTAATATAAGATAGGATTTAAGAAAAGGTTTTAGCACCACAGCAGTTTATCACATCAGGATATAGTAATGGCTTTTAATATAAATATATAATAAAAATATTGAAAATAATTAAAAAAGTATTTTGAATAGTAATATATATGAGAAATTGTTAAAAGTAAAGGGAGAAGGGAGTAAGATTATGTAAGCATTAATTGAGACAAGCTGAAATATAGAGGAAATCAGACCAAGTGAAGGAAACCTGTGGAAATTCCAGCTGACACCCTTTCTCTTATTGACTGGTCAATAAAGCAGATATTTTTTTACTTTGAGGTAACATTATCATAAAGCTGTGCAAGGGGCTGTGCAAATGAACCAGATTCGTATGGATAATACCTTGATATGTTTTATATTTCACTTTCATAAAGCAGGAGCTTTACAAAATTCTAAGTGCTGAAAAGCAGGTGTTTTGATCAGCCAGCATTTTTTAGCTTTGCCCATGAGCTATAAAATCCTGTTATTAGTTTGTTAGTAGTCTAA
This sequence comes from Cyanistes caeruleus, assembly GCF_971803275.1. NCBI lineage: Eukaryota > Metazoa > Chordata > Aves > Passeriformes > Paridae > Cyanistes > Cyanistes caeruleus. The sequence goes on along the minus strand of NC_141708.1, from coordinate 34,455,614 downwards.
ATGGATCTGTCCTGTGATTTGATAGTAAATCATTTAAGCTGAAGTTAGAGTGTGTTCAGCAGGAGAGATAAATCACAGCTTCTCTCTTGAGATTACAGTGGTATGTTAGTCAAAGCATGATAATGGTGGTGAATCAATTAGGAAGGGAAAATTAACAGCACTGCTGTGTCCTGTGTTACTGTGTGTTAGTGAAGTAAAATACAAAGTTTCTGAAGCACTGTGATTTTCAATATATTTGAAGTCTTCATTGTAATTTGTACTGGCAGGACATACTGAGTTAAAAAAGAAAGCTGCTGCCAAGTGAAAAAATACAGTTCTTTATTTTAAAGGGGAGTTTTCTGTATTTATGGCATGACATTAACAGCAGTCTTGAGATGAAGAGTGATTAATTACCTGAATTGAGTAATAGCTATTTCATGAGAACACACAGTATTTATTAACTTACAGAACACCTTAATTCTCTGGTGCCTTTTACATGAAAAATCATTTGACATTCATTGCCAGAGACAAAGGCTTTAACTAACAGACTTATTTGGGTTAGAAGGCTGCAGTAGCACTAAAATGGGCTTTAGCAATAGCATGAAATCAGATGTGGATTTTCTTTTCTACCACACATGCGGTACTTCCCATGGAGCATCTTCAGAAACAGAAATCTCACAAGTTCTAATTGCTGATCCTTTTGGGAAAGGCATATGTTTCTGTGGGTTTTGGAAGGGAGCTGTTCTCACACAGATAATCAGAAGTTGTCTGTCAGAAAGTGGCGTTTTAGCATGTGGCAGTGGCTCGTTATGTTTGGGAGAACAGGTCAGTGCACACAGCTAGCCAAGTCGAACATTTCTAATGAAACATGATGAAGTTGCACTTCTTTAAAAATTGAAGAAGCGGCATACATTTTGATAATGGAATAATGGAGACTCCCTACCCCAACTATCATCTCCGTTCATGATCATTAGGATGTGGAATATTAAGAGCAGAGCAACTGGGCGTAACAGCCGACGTCCAACATCTGTCATGCTGGAGTCCATTAGTGTTCAATTGCATCCTATTGTTTTTGGATTATTCAACCTCATTTCATTGTCATTGCTTTTGCTAGGGATTAATCAGCTGTTTACAACTACACCAAGTTTTGGAGTCATAATGAAAACAATTGAGCTATAGTTCTAAATAAATATACAGTATTCAGTCTCTAATGAAAAAAGTTGCTAATTTATGAATGCTGGTAACAATTTAATTAAGTTTGAAATCAATACAGATAATAAATTATTATGTGGCAGGGTTTTTTTTTTTCCTTTCCTGTACATCACAAAATGATTATATGATATTTCCTTGTAAGTTTATGTAGTTATGATTTTAATAATACAAGTACAGTAAAAGAAAGATGTTTTAATTATGAGGCATGGGTGTGTGTATATTGTGGCTTCTCTGTCATTACAGCTGGTAGCAGAATTGATCCCTTGCTGCCAGCAAGAAGTTTTGTTTTTCACATCCTCTTTTATTCTTGTCACTTATTTAGAGATGTTACTAAAAAGACACCTTTCATTCACATAAAATACACATATACACTAGAATAGGTTGCATTAAAAAGGGCAGTTTTCAGGTGATTTGTATTCTTACATGTTTTTGTGTATAGGTATCATAACCCATCTAAATATTTTTGCAATTATTAGATAAAACTATAGCTATATTTTAACTGTTTAAATATATTTAAATTATTTTAATGACTCAGAGTTTGCTGACAGGCAAATTTATTATCCTTATATATCCTTTTTTTTTTCTCAGGATACTACTCTGGTCACAATGTCGTGTACTTTATACAATATTAAAATTGTGAATGCCGGAGGGTTTCTAATAATTTGAGTTTACTTCTTTTGGTGCCGTATGTGCAAAATAGTGGTATTCTTGGCCATGTATATTTTAGCTCTTTCTCCTGTTTCATTAACAGTTATTTCTTCTATCCTCAATACTTAGGCAGAATTTTCACATGTTTTAATGTACAAATACTACAATGCACAGAGATTTTTTTTTTTTTTTTCCCTGAGTTGCAACAGATTATCCATTGAAAGGATCTTTTGCTTAACTGCTCAGAGTCTTGTGGGGCCAGCCAGACACTACTCCAGATGGCAAGTTGTTAGGGCTGGACAGAATGGCTTTGGAAGACTTCTCACCAGATGAAGGCTGTAATGTTGGGATTTTACTGTTTGGCTTTTTTTTCCCCCTGTAGTTCCCAGGGTGGGAAGGTGCTGGGATGGCAGCAGCGTGCCGCCCACCCACCTGCTACCACCTGTTTAGCTTTTGCCGTTTCTATAAAGCCTCGTCTTGTCCTCGACACAATCGTTGCTGGCCGGCAGAGGCCAAGGAAAAAAGAGATCTCTCTTAGGAAGTTACATCTTTAGATCACGAGCCTTCACCATCGCAGAATACTCTCCTAAATTGAATCAGAACTTCTCTCATTTGAAACAGCCACTTGGAGTTGTGCCTTTAATCCAGTGAGATCCTTCTTGGATTAAATGGACCGTTTTCTTCAGTAACGTACATTTTGAGAATGGAGATTTCATTGTTTTCCCTCTCTCTTTGAGATTAAATAAATTAAAAGAATGAAAGCATAAGACATAAAAAATGCTTCATTCTTTCTTTCAACAATAAGAAACAATTTCCAGAAGAACCAGAAGAACTTTTATTTATTTTTTTAGAAGCCAAGAAAAATACTCCATAATTGATATCAGGAAACAGATTCCAGAGGTAGGAAGGGTGCTCCATGAGTGCTTTCCTTACCGCTTTTTAGACAGCGAATTTTGCTAGGTGATCTTTGTGTGTGTGTGGAAGTGAAGCTGCATCAAACATGAAAACCTGTCAGTCCAGTCAGCTGGACTCGGCTGTGGAGTCAGACACGGCGTGCAGGAGTGGAGGGGGCTGCGTTGTGAAGTGCAGCTCGGAAAGGATGGAGAACGCTGCCAAGAGGAGACTGGCTGCCAATGCCCGCGAGAGGAGACGGATGCAGGGACTGAACACGGCCTTCGACCGCTTGAGGAAGGTGGTTCCGCAGTGGGGGCAGGACAAGAAACTGTCCAAGTATGAGACCCTGCAGATGGCTCTGAGCTACATCATGGCTCTGACCAGGATCCTCGCCGAAGCTGAGAGGTACAGTACTGAGCGAGAGTGGATTAGCCTGCACTGTGAGCACTTCCACGCCGACAGCTTCCACCAGCGCCCAGCGCAGAAACCCGCGGCCAGCGGCGATCCTTACGCACAGAGGCTGTTCGGCTACCACCCCGAGCACTTCCAAATAGCTAATTAGAACTTTTGCCAGCTGAGAATACCTGGCAGGCCAGATGTGTAATTTAATAATTAGCAAGTTAATCTGCTTGACGGAGGTAATATTGGCGTTATAATAGCTCCTTCTTGTTTGCATCTTAGGGTAATTTGACAAAATAAATTTGCTCTGAGAACGTAAGATCAAAAGGCGTTTAAGATGATTGAATGTATTTAATGCTGGTGGAAATTATACTTTCAATTTGAAATATTTCTGACAGTTGTTTCCTAGTTTGTCTAGTGTATTTGACGCTTTAATTAAATAAGTTTTTGGTGTTTTTTTTTTTTACTGTGATGAATCATGACAGTATTTCTACAGATCATGGGACAAGTTGACCCGTGGTGTAACTGAGTGGAATAGCACAAGAAATTAACCTCATTCCATGTTTTTCTTTTTACGTCAGCTTTAAAATTGTTCTTTAGTGTCTTTTCCCATAAATGGCTCACATGGAAAAAGTTTTATAATGTATTGGAGTTCTAGTCCTCAGAGAACTAACTTTCTTAAACTTTGTAAGTTTGACATATGCGTTCCAAAGTTGTGTAGGTTTGCTTTAATCCAATTTATGGTGTCTCTTGTATGCTCGAAAAAGAGCTGGTTTTAAGTCATGGAAGGAATGTTTTATTTTCAGTGGTTGTAAAAGCACGTGTGATTATGTACCATAAATGAGAATGCTTGCGTGAAAATATTCTAAGCTTCTAGATTTTTGTAGGCTTTAAATGATGGGATTTTATTTTTTAACCTTATGTTATCTGGAAACAATAACAGATTTTGTAAATCTTAAATAAAACGTTTTATATGCTATGTCCTCACCAAATATCTGAAATCATTACCCTAGGAATTACTTAGTAGTGGATTTTTTTACCCCAAATGTCATACTACTTCTACCATGATCCTGGCAGCTTAATGTGCTGAAAAACCAACCAGCAAATGATATTTTCTTCCCAGCTACAGTAAGGAGTCTATTTTATGTACAAGTTTAGGAAAAAAATTGTGGGACATTCTTGCAGATTGATTTCAGCCCCAATGATGTGCTGAAGGGCCTTTTGTTTACTTGCTGCTTTCACTTTTGGGGGATAGAGGGGTCTGGGGAGGAAAGGAGGTTGGGAAGATGAAAGAACTGGGAGAGGATGGCTGGGGAAGCAGCAGTGTCTGCAGGGATTCAGCTGTCTGTGCCTGGTGTGGCAGCAGCCGACTGAGGAACTGAAGGGTGCTTCTGCTGGTGCTGCTGGAGGGGAGAGCCCAGAGAAAAATCCTCCCTGGTGTCAGCTCAGAGAGGGAAGGAGAAAGGGAGCTGCTGTCCCACAACAGCTGGTGGTGGATCTCCAGCAGGGAAGGCTTGCGGGTTCCCTGCTGGCTGCTGCCATGTCTGATATTTTAGGATTCTTTCAAACGACGAGTGAATAGCTTTGATAGGAGTTATTTGCGACAATTAAGCAGCTTTCAGGGAAGAACAAAGGCATTAAGAGGAACTAAGCCCTTTTTGGGGGGAGAGGGACTGTGCTGCAGGAGAAGTTAGACCTGCCCTCCCTGTGTGGCTGTCCCCTCGCTGGCGTTTCGCTCTCGGTTGCTGTTCCAGGCTCCCCTGGTTCCTGGCATGGAGGCTGGGTTTCAGGCTGGCTTAAACACACTGTGTATTCTGAGCAACTGTCTCCTTTAAACCCTGGAATTCAGGAAAGGGGTTTTAAATGTATATTTAGCCTCTCTAAAGGTAATGAATAGCATTAAAATGTGGGCCTTTGCTTTGTGTGAATTACATTAGATCTTTAGCAGCAAAGTGGATTCAGCCTCACATATGAAGTCATGTTACTCAGACAGTAGAATTAATTGTTGTCCATCATGTTGTCAAGTTAATACTGTGTGACTATTAAGTGTCAAGTTTATGTATGTAGTAACAGTGAATACAATTCTTAATTAAATTCTGTGCTGTCTTACCCTAATGTATCAGCTGTAAACTTCAGGCAGACACTGTCTCACTGAGCTGCTAACACAGCAGTGGGTTTGCCATACTGAAACAGGAATAGGATGCAGATAAACCATGTGATTATATGACATGGAGAACTTTGATTAGTGAAAGATTGCCTAAAGCCGAGGTGTGAAGGGGGGAATACAGTACAAAAGGATAAATGCCAAAGTAGGGTGCAAGAACACAAGTGATGCTTCTGTGCTACTGGCATATGATTTGTTTTTATGGGATGTGACATTGCAGTAATTCAGGTAAAAAGTACTTAACAACCATTTCTCTTCCATTTTTGTTTCTTGCATGTAGCATTGTACTTTATTTTCTACTGCACATGATGATAGAGTTAAAAAAGAATGGATTAGTATGCAGGGAATGATTAAATGGTAGTAAACACTCATGAAAAGGAACAAAGCAACACAAACCATAAAGTATCCGTGCTCACGTTACCAGAAGTTATGAAGAATTGAAACTGAAACCCTGCTAAGTGCTTCAGTGTAGGTAGTGAGCACTTATAAACCAGGTCATGAACAATATGTTAAGGTTATAATCCCCTGTCATCCCCATTCTCTTAGATTTTGTTGTGCTAATGGGACATGAATGTTTACTGATGCCTTTATTTATAATTAGTAATATTGCTGCTGGGAAAATTGTGATTTTATCTAATTCTGTACTGGTTTTGTTTCTTGGCAGGGTGCAGTGTTGAAGTTGGGATTTTCAGTTGACTGTAGTAGTGAAGGCAGCAGAGTAAATTCTGTGTAGTGCACAGACAGCTGTCTGCCTATTGATTACCTGTCAAAGCCTTTTGGGGAGTCAGCCGAGGTGATGGCAAAGTTTGAGCATTAAAAAATTCTTCCTGAGTACAGTTTGAAAAGCAGATAATATCCATGCTGGTTTGGGACTTGTCAAATGCAACAACTATTCAGTAAATCATTGATTTCTTTTCATAGCTTTCCTTTACAAATACTTCACAAATACTTTACAAATATAAATACTATTTGTGGGAAATTAACCTCTGTTTTTCTGAAAGGACTTTCTGCAGGGTTTTCTGTTTGAAGCTACAAATACTCTGCTTCTGTGATTCTTTTACTTGTATCACCCTGTTTTGACATGCCCAGAGTTATTTTTGAGCTTGGAACTGGAGTGGCATTTTTAAGTGCAATGACTTTGCAGTGGCTGAAAGCAGAGTTAGAGTAGCACATTCCCAGAACTGGTAATAAAAGATCAATATTTTCTCATCAGCAGCATGTCTTTCAACTTGCATTCATTCCAATTTTTTAGGCTTTTGTCTTCCATCTCACCATTTAGAGGGTATCTAGTGCACAGTCCATCTTTCCATACATTCATAAAGTCAATGACATTGTAGCTTCTTCCTGTGGGGAAGCATGAGTACCATTATTTATTTCAATATTTTGTTCACTCCCTCTGTCTTGTTAAGTAAAACTTTCCTTGTGAAATCTTTGTGGAAGTCCCTCCTGTGATGGGATCCACTAGGCACAAATTTAAAATAAGTACTATATCCTGGCCAAAGGAAGCTTTTGCCTTAATGTTGGTACCCTTGCTCTTGGGATTCCAGCTGTCTGAAAGCAATACAGATGTGGTTCTCTGTAGTTTAGGAGTGAAATTTACCCAGATTTTTAAAATAATTCATGGAAGAGCTGCTTTTTGCTCTAAGTATGTTCAATTCTTCTATTTCTACAAAATATCCAGGGGAAAAAACCAAGTGCACTGAAGATGAGGGCATGTTTATTCATGGAAGAAGCAGTCCAGTGTTTCCTCTGCACAGATACCTTAAAACAAACATTGATTTCACCTGGTACTTGTGGACTTTTAAAAAAATGCTCACTATTTTAAACTTGAATTACATTTCAAGCAAACCTGGCTTCAAAACCCCTAACCAACCCCATGTATATTTTAATGTCTCTTCTACTAAAGAGTACATTTTAATATCGTTTACTATTTTTGTTTTATAATTTGTGGTTCTGTTGTCATTTGTACAGAAATTAGCATGCAAAATATATCTTAAAAAGTTTGCTTGAAGTGTCTGCATAGGTAACTCCAAGGATTAAAAAGTTAATTTTCAACCGGCTTCCTGTAGCCTGGGGTGTACAGTAATATTTTCTTCTAATATTTCAGATTGTCTTCAGTGTTTTTCCATTTCTTTACAAAACTGTGTTTCCTGTTAGTAGCAGACTGTGTGATCATAAAGGATGGTGAGTTTCTGAACAGAATTCCCACTAGTGTAAGTGGGCAACTTAAATTCACACACATACGGTCCAAGATTTCTTTGGATTATGCAATAAATTGTTCTTTATAGTGGACTTGATGTATAAAGGCATTAATAGAAGCAACTTCTGCTGCTCAGAGGAAATGGTGCAATGTGAAGGCAGGCGCAGAAGTACATGGAAATCAGGTGGGAATGGAGAAACATGGTTACATGGGAGAGCAAAAGTGACAGGACTCATCCTTTGGTTTTGGTCCTGTTCTCTTCCGTATCTGAGTTATGAGATCCAGCTTTCCTTCAAGAGTTTGTTTTGCATCTGCAGCTTTTTCAAACCCATTCCTAAATGTATTAATTGGCCCTTACACACAGAAGAATCTCAATTTTTTGTGTTGAGGACATGCATAGGGAAGGGTGACCTTGAGTGTGGTTTGTGTGTTTGATTTGCCCTCATTCAGATTTTTCCTCTTCAGGTTCTGGATGCACAGCCAAGGGTTGAAGAGATCAGTGCCCTGTGCCTGAGTGCACAGAGAGCTGCAGCAGTGCTGGTGTGGATGCAGCAAACAGGTATTCCAGGGCAGGATGGAGGCCAGGTGACCGTGCAACAGGCAGATTCATTTTGAGACACGATGGAGTTCAGCTATGGCAGACTGTAGGTAGGAATACATTTTAAAACCAATGGGAAATGATACCAAGAATTGTTTAAAAAAGCAACAAAACAGCTTCCAGCTACCTGCTAGCAGCATGGCCAGCATAAAACTTGACAATATTTATGATTTTCTTCTAAATAATGCAATGTCTGATTTCATTAATCAGCTGTTACAGCAAGGTTCTGAGAAAACTTGTGGCATTGTTGCACATTTTCACAATTATTTGAACATGTGAAGGACACAGTCTTGTATGCAACTCTGAAGCATTTATTTAAGTTCAGGTGAGATGAAGGGAACTAAATTACTGGTTTTTTCCTTTCAAGTGCACTTAAAATAGACTATAAAACTTGAGCATTTTTCTTCCCGATGAAAACGACTTTAGGAAAAATATAAAAAAATCAACTTTGATCAAGAAGAAATATTAACTAGAATTTTAAGGCTCAAAGTGAACATTTTTGTATTTGGAAATAATAAGGCAGTTATCAATGAATCACTTCTCCAGTATTAACAGTATAAATATTTCAGTAGGTTTTGTAAAGATGTTTTTCAGAAACTAGCATTTTTAAACCTGATAGCATTAAGAGCACAGTTCTTAAATGAATCTGTATGAATCAGATTTATTGGTTGAAGTACCTAGAATTACTGTAAACAACTGTGGCTGGCAGTTGTTTACATATCAGGATGAAAACTGCAAAAAGTTGGGTTTTCCTTTCTGCAGTGTGTGCTCTCATCTCCTCGTGTTAGCAGATTTAAGGCATTCAGAAGGGTTGCTCCACCTTCCACATGGAAGCAAGGAACTCAATCCAGTGGTTTTAAGGCAAGAGGTCCAGTGATATCCATGCAGACCCAGATGTAACGCTGCTGCAGGCTGGGTTTGCATCATCCTGGACCAAAAGTTTCAAGCAGAAATAATACTTTTTGAAATCTAGAACTGCAACACAAAAGATGTCGTTTCTGCTCTAGTTTGCAATATATTTTGCCTGTTACTGGTTGTATGCAAAACCAGGACTAGGAGAAAATGGGGAACTAAATAAACCTACAAGACTGTGAATCCCTAGACAAACTGATTGTAACTTTGGGAGGTTACAAAGCTGAACATTTATATATCACACTTACACAATGCTCCACATTGTGGTGTTTTCATGGACTTGTGGAAGTTCATAACTAACAGTGACTTCAGTGGAAGGTCTAACATTAAGTTGTGTTGCTGCAGTAGCCTGCCCTGAGTAAGAGAATGAAAAGCTGTGTTAGTGTGAAGTGGAACTGGTTATTCAGTAAAGACCAGCAATGAGCAGCCAGGTTGTTCAGGAAGGAGAAGAGTGGCTCTAGCACATCCTGGCATGGTGTGGCAACACAGCACTGTCCTACAAGGCCATTCCCCCCTTGTTTTTTCCACCACTTAACAACACAAATGTAATTTTGGTGTCATCTCAAGCTCTTCCTTATGGTGAGCACATTGTTAAACAGCATTGACATCCATTCCCACAAGCTGTATTTACAGGCTTGCTGTACACACAGAGGAGAAATGTCCTGTAGCAGATAGGGAACAACATGTAACAACTACAGACCATTTGGGATCAGAGCATGGGTTTGTTTTTATCAGAGCTACCAAAAGGAATTGCAATTGTTGACTTCTTCGTTTTGTAGGGAAATGCAAAGGGTTTGGATCTTTTTGCCAGGAAATATCGATCAGGAGAGAATATTATAATTCAGCTAAGGCATTTTTGGTGATCTGCTTTCTGTAGTCTGACTCTCACTGAGATTTCTGGGGCCCCTTCTTGAATGACTGTGGATTAATCCGTCTTACACTGATCTTTGGGAAAGGTCTTTCAGCTTCTTGTCCTCGCACTTGCAAAGAACTGAATGTGCATTTTCATTAATATTGTACCACTTAAATATCAACATATCAGCTCAGGCTATAATGATGTGAGTTTGGAGACACTCCACTGATATTTCAGAGAAAAGTTGAAGAGATATGGTTTGCATGTTTGCACTGAGCACTTTCTCTTTTAATTTGCATTGAGTTTTTGATGTCAGCAATGCCTGATGTTGTAAAATGTGAAAATCACTGCTGCTGTCAGTAATACTGATCAGTAGGATTGCAGCACTGGAACCAGATATTTGCCAGTGGTGAGTATTGGCATTCCTTGTTTCTTCACTGTGTGAAGAAGTCCTGTAGCTGGCCTTGCCTAATAGGTTAGATTCCAGCAAAAAAGGAAAAGTTTTTTCTTGCTTGGATTCTTAATTTCTACTCAGCTGACAGGTAACTTAATCCAGGTAGGATATTTAGGCAGTGGAAAATAAAATAATTTAGGAAGCATAGAGTGATTTAAGTCTGATGAAAGCTAAGGGTCCAACCGGGTCCAACCTGGTCCAACCACTCACTCTCAGCCAGGCAAAGGGGCCACAGGGGACTTCCAAGCAGGCAACCTCTTGACTGGGCTTAGGGATGAATCCTGATGGCCAGGATACAACCTGGAATACTTGAGATCAAACCCTCCCTCTGATTTGTGAAATAATGGGAAGACCAGGGCTGTAGATGTGAGTTTGATCTTTTGTGTCTTAATTTCCTGCCTTTCCATTTCCCAATAGCACTGAATTGAGCTAGCAAAATCCAATAAAATTTCTTGGATTATTTTTTCCAAGAGTAGTAACTAATATTGGAAAATTGAAATTTTGGGAGTAGTTTTGGAATCCTTATGCCATCCTTAAAGCCAGCTGAAGGTAACTGGAGCAGACACACAGTACATCTTAAGTTGTGCATCTCATTACTGAAGTCTCTTAACTCAATGCATCACTTTTAATTGCCACGAATTTTATTTTGTTTGCCAGGGAAGAGGTACAACGTGGGCAACATCTGCTTTCCCATGGAAATACCTGCAGCTTTTTTAGCTCTTAGGATGTTTGTGTTTTAGCTTTCTGGTATGTACAGTCTGGGTTGGGTTGGCTGAGATTTCTAACAAAAATATGCGAGTTATAATCATGGTTTTGTTTATTGTGTTCACTCAGGTGGGAAGTAAAACAGCACAAGAAATTCACTTCCTCTAAATCCTGAGGGAATCAAGAGTTAGGAACAACAGAAGCTGTATTTGTGGGAAGCTCAGTGAAAAGGATTCTCTTCTCAGTCTCTGGCTATATCCAATATTCTTTTGCTTTTAACATAACTCTTCATTGTTTTCTTTGCATATGGAAGTTTTTTAAGTTAAAATTTTAAATTTGAAGTAACCCAAGACACAGTCTAAAATGAAGGTATCTGTTAAATTTTTGTTTCATCTCTGTGGCTTTGATCATGACTGTTGCATTCTGCAGCCACGTTAAAAGCAGTAAGAAAGTGTTTGAAAACAATGTCTAGAGGAGAGGTTTAGCAGTAATTCAAAGATGCAGGAAAACATCTTAAACATTCACAGATTCTAACAACAGGAGGTATTAATGTAACTATATAGATGCCAAATATATTTAAAGCAATCATTAAGTGTTGTCACTTAACACCTTCTCTTGAGCTTTCATTTATTTGCCTTATTTATTATAACTGTTGGGGTTTTTTAGCGTTTTGCATATAACAGTTGCTTAATGTCATAACTTCTGTATATTAACAGAATTTTCTGTCTTCCTATTAGACACCACACTTGTGATTGCTTCCTAAATGGTGGTGAAAATTTACCAGGTCATAGTTCCTTTTCATTTAACTATAAAATGAGCTGGATGGTAGATGCACATTAAAAAGAAGGAAAAAGAGACTGATATTTAAAAGCCATGAAGTGACAAAGTTTGGTATCATCCAAAATCAAAGGATCACTAACATGGTAAAGGAAGAAGTATGAAGCACATCTGGAAAATAGTTTCAGCTAGGGGCTCAAGAGAGCATGCTTCAGACAAGAGGAATTCCCATTTGCTATGTGCCTTATGCACACACCCTGCACCTTATTTTATGAACCCTTACACCAAGAGTACACGCACACACAGATATAAATATTTAGGGCATACACCTGTACCTACATGAAATGCTATATTTATCTAGTCTGAAGTTCAAAAATTCTAGAATAGGCTGGCATAATAATCATATATAAAAATGAGTTACATCTTTTCCATTTAACCTGTGCTTTGTGATTATTTGGCATGTTTTTAAAATTACATTCAAAGTCTTGTTGTTTACCCCTCATTCAGGACTGGTGTTACTGTAATGTCAGTGTTTTCACTGGCAGTAATCCAGCTAATCATCATCAATCCTTACCATGGCACCTACAGTGCAGTAGCTCTAATTCAAGAAGTAAAAGTGGTATTGGCTTTTAGGTGCTGAAAACTATGTTCACTATGTAATTCTTAGCAAACTACACAGTACTGAATTTATTGCACAACACTCCATACCACAATTATCCTGCATTAAAATTATATGCAAAAGTCTGGTACCATATATTACTTGCAGCATTTGCAGCAGCAGAACACTTAATTACAAACAAGTTGCTTGTAAACCTTGAGCATCGTGAGTTGTCCCTCTTTTTTTTATTATTATCAATATTATTGTTATTATTATTTAGTTTTTTCACAGTTCTAAGTATCTCCGCAGGTGCAACTGGAACGAGTGTTTGTTTTTCAAAGTTCTTCACTCTCCACCAACTTTTGGGTTGGGGATGAAAACAGCATGGGGCTCTCAGGAGCTGGATAGGCAGAGAAGATGTCGAGTCCTTGGCTGAGGTTTGTGTAGCGGCTGCCACCGGGACGGAGCTTGAGTGCTTGTGGAATTTGACGGTGCCACTGAGCTGCAGTGACAGAAACACAGTGAGCTGTATAAACTCCAGGTCAGGTCACAAAGAAACAGTAGAAATCATTACACACCCCTGGAAAGTTGCTTCCAATATCCCTGAAGAGGGCACAGCATTGTTCTTTCTGGGTTAGGGTCTGCTCTTTCAAATATTATCATTGGCATTGTTTGTATGTTCAGTAATTCGATTGAAGGCTACAGGTAAAATTTTCATCCCTTTTCAATTCAATGGCAATGTTTGCATGGATTTCACAAAGTCCAAAATTGAATGATTGAATCTTTGGAGCTTCCTCCACAGCCTTCAATCAAAACTAAAAACATACATGAACAGAGATGAACAAAGTGGCCAGGGCTCTGATTCTGTACTGCTTCATCCTCCTGGATGGCTTTTCTTCAAGGAAGTGATTGCAATTTTTATTGCCATGCAGTGGTTAAAACTACTCACATGTTATCTAGGTTTTTTAAAATACTAAAAAGAAAAAAGAAATTAAAAGAAATTTAATCCAAAGACATATTCAGTAATTTCAAAGTAGCATTCTACGTGTTCCTATAGGAACAAATACTGCTAAAATTTTGTAAAAGTATTATATTACATAATGCCTAGTAGTATTATGTTACCTCTAAAACACTTCAGACAAGGGAAAATAATATTATCTTTGCCAGTGTTTATCTATATGGGTCTGCACCCAAATTAGATAGACTTATCTGTCTATAAAATAAAAGGGTTTGAAAATGGAAGTCAAGCTCAGGCTCCAATGCCCTGAGTATCTTAATTGGAAGACAACAATCTACATGTTAAATATTGACAGGAAATTTCTTTCCATGCTGAATCTTTCCATGCTGAATTTTGACCCTATCTGGAAGTATTTTAAAAAGAGCCTCCTTTTTTTTTGCAGTGCCCAATTTGTTTCTACTTGAACTCATTATTTACTCATTATTATTTTGCTTTGCACCCAGAGTTGCAGATATCAGATCACCTCTCGACCCCACCCATTCAAAACAGCACAAAGAAAAATCACTCCTGTCACTCACTTTGGGGTGTGAGTTGCATATCCTAGAAAATGTGGTTGGAACTGGGGAGCATTTCCTGATCTCTGTATTTTTCCTGTTTTTGCCTTGAATCCTTCATTTGAAAATTTATGTCTTTCAACATTTAGATACCTAAAGAATTTTTAAATTTTGTTTCACTTTTCTTAAATCAGCCTCTCCCAGCCCTCTCTTGAGCCTTCCATCACTGTTGCCCAATCACCACGAGGTGGCAGGAGGCTGACAGAGATGCACTGGTGACTTCTGATAATTAGGTGGGGTTTAAAAAACAAAATAGAAATATGAGTTTGAAAACATGAGCTTTTTCTTTTTGGTTCTTTTTCCTTTAAGGGTCTGGTTCTAATCCAACCAATTCGTAGAATATATATATATATATATATATATATATATATATATTCAGTTTATATATATATTATTCAGTGGAACGTGCTTTCTGTTTCATTATGCTGCTTAAGTGATCAAAATATGCTGCTTTTTCTATTCCACCTTGCAGAAATAACAGTTAAATGATGTAGTTCTTGAAGAGGGCTGGGGCCTTTTGAATCCTAGACAAATGCATTGGATGTAAAGTAGCCCCCATCAGTTAGGCTTGGTTTGCACCCCCTGTGCTCTGTGGGAGAAGGGCTCTGCTTTCTTGTGTGCAATTTATTGTTAAATAAATTTGTAATTACTCTGTCCGGTCAGGACTGTAGCACAGACACATCAGAGGCAGGAGAGTTAAGGTTCAACTTGAAAATACAAGCTTGTGTGTCTAGGGATTCTGGGAGGTGGAAAATGGGAGTAGAGGATATTGTGTGAAACTCCTGCTTTGGATTTTTGTCCTTACTCTCCTTTACCCCGACACAGCAGAGCTCCTTGGCCATTTAGCTGTATCATTAGATCTCTTCTGGGGCCTTATGAAGCTGTGGCCATGCTATGACTGCAAAACCCAGACTAAGAGTGGCCTTGTTTTCTTTCCCAGCCAATACCTACCGTATATGTCGAGTCGAGCAGTACAGGAGACGATGCCAGCTTCGTTCTTTGCAGACAAGGTGTACCAGCCAGCATCTGCTTTCTTGGCAGGCTGGATCAGGAGGCAGACATACCCTGTTGTATCTTGATGCATGCTGGAAAACAATATTTGGGAGTTAGCATTTCTGTAGAGCACCTCACCTTTCAGATTTTAAGTACATATTTGAAATTCAAATGGATATCTCTAGTCACAAAGAGGTAGCAGTCTGTAGTCAATAGATTTGCTTTCATACAGCCTCAAACAAGGATGAGGAAATCTCAGGTCTGTTCTGGCTCCTCTCAGTTGTGCACAGCCATGGTGTGACTGTGGGAGCTGAATTGCTACTCTGTATATGTTAATATTAGCATGATTTATTGAATGCTAACGAGCTAAACCTGCTGCACAATCATTCTGTATTCTTTGCTGGTTCAGAAGCTGGAACAAGAACATTACAAAATACCAGGAGCACTTGTACAAAGTTATGATATTTTTCACAACAGCAACCAGATCCAGTGGGAAACTTTCTTGGGGCACCCTTGTCTATGAGAAAACGACCAAGTAGGAAAATCAGAAAGACTTGTTTAGCCAACACTCTAAAAGAAACCTGCTTCATTGTTCCCTCCACTTCCTTTGCTCTCCAGTGATCTAAAACTGTGGCTGCAATTTCCAGGAAAAACTTTTCAGCACAATACAACAGAACTGAGACTCCTCTGCTCTCTAGGCTGAGGCTGGTCCTTTTTATCAATGCAAGTATTTCTGTCATTATAAAGGAAGACTTGTGAGATGAGCACTTCAGAACACTTGAAGTTCCAGGACATTCTGAAATTTGAGATTTTGTTTCTGTAGGAATTGGGAGGATACCACAAACTTGCAGGACAAGAAGACATTTTGTGCTTCCAGCAGCTCTAACAAAAAAGGGAGCATTTACCCTTTGCTGAGATACAAAAAGCTCTCTTGGCATCAGGCAGGAAGGCAGTGAGGCAGGATAGGGACAAACAGGGATGATGCTTCCTGTGGGTCTGTCCAGAGCCACTGGAAGCCTTTGGGGTTTCTGGTCTCAACTGGCTGAAACAGCAGAGCTGTCCCAACCCCAGAGCTTATTCCTGGTACCCTGGGTGTGGGAGGTTTCCCTTAGCCATTCCCCTACTGAGCTGAAGCAAAAATTTGTTTTCTAACCTTTTGTGAAACAACTGGAAGTGTGGCATTTTAGGACAGTTGTTCATTTTCCTGTAACTACAGTGTATAACCACTATGAAATGGGAACATCTACATGGTGTCATCCATGAGTTTGCTAATGGCAGACTCAATCCCCTCCTCCAGGTTATCTATAGAGAAATTAAACAGGACTGGGCCCAAACCATATAGACTGTAGAGGGTCAAGAGTTAATTGGGGTTTTTGGAGAGGGACAGTAGTCTCAGTGTGTTTCAGTTTCACTGAAAGAGTTTTCTAAGAGTGATTCGTGTCCATCCCTAAGAGGTGCTGTGCAGAGCCAGCTTTCTGTACTGACAGCCTGCAGCTATGTGTGGGAAGAGTGGTATTTCTTGAAGCTGATCTCAAAGATACAGTGACTGCACCAAGCTGTTAGTTGGACCCAAGTGAAAAAAATACTAAAATCAGATATATGCTGAAGTAGGAATCTTAAAAAAAAAAACCAAAGCAAACAATTTATCATTAGTTACAGCCAGGCACATTATTTCATCAGCTGTTCTTTTGTGGAAGTTAAAAAACAGTGATGTGTTTGACTGCAAGAGTTGAACTGGGACCTTGTATTTTGTAAGCATGGATCAAAGTCTGCCTTTGTTTGTGACCAACTTGCTTAAGTTTCTCTGTCTGACATGATAAACTCTCTATTATCCCATGCTTTGGGGCACTGAAGCTGTTCTGAGTTTGAATTCATAGCTGGTTGGAGCTAAACTGGGAAAAACCAGAGAGAATAAGGTGCTGCCCTGCATTAAAATACCCTCTCAGAGTGTGTTTGAGAAGGAGGAGATTCATGAATTCTGTCTGGCCTGTGGTCCACAGGCTCTGTCCCCACTCTCTGAGGCACAAACAGCCATTGCTCACCCCTCAGGGAAGCAAGATTTATACAGCTTTATGGGGTGAAAGGAGTTGTTAAAAAGCACCAGCATCTGTACTTATCACTGATGTTTTCATGGGAGCAGCTGGTCCAGCCACAAGAAGCTTCAGGCGTGGGTGTCATGGTACAGTACCTCATCCTCTCTCTGTTTGATGGGATGGTCTCATTATCTTTCTTCCAGTAAAATATGGGAGGAGGCATTCCCACAACTCTGCACTCTAATCTGACAGGGTAGCCTTCTGGAACACCACAGTTCTGAAGCTTCTCCAGAAACATGGGGGCTCTTTTTACTTCCTTTGCTGGAAAAAAAAGAGATATTTTATTCTTTGTTTCTCTTTGGGTAGCATGGAAGAACATAATGAAAGTTCTTGTGATACCAAAGTAGGTTGTGAGTTTTTAGTGGGGTGTTGGAAGGGAATTGAAATGCCATGATATAACCTCTGTAAGGGAACATAAAGTAAATAATAGGCAGAACTGTAGTTCATAAAACAATATATGCATGTCTAATGGGTCTAAACATACTGCCATTGCAGGAAATTAATGCCACATCTATAAATTTCAATATCTCCCTTACTTTAAGGCTTTATTAAAGAGCAGTATTCAGATTAAATTCTTCTACTTAGAAACATTTTTAAACAAATAAAATTTGGGCTGAGATCTGGAACACCTCCACATATATATGAGTTCAAATCCTAAGGATTTTCTGGGAAGAAAGTTAAGAATGTCCTTTTGCCCAGATAAGAGAGGAAGGATGATAATGAGGCAGAATTCTTATGGCACTGTCTTAGTAACAGGAGTGCACTCATCTGAGCACCAGGTGCATTTCCCTCCATCATCTGAGGAGGAAAAAATATATATATATATAAATATAAATTACATATCTGTATCTACAGCTGTTGGATTCTCCTGCTCTCAGTGCATTATTTATCTGTACTATCTGTACTTGTCTGTAGGGAACAATGCAAGGTAAGTTTGAAGAAATGCATACAGATAACTTTATCATTGAAATTAGTTTTTCAGTGCTTCTCACCTACAACAGTGAGCTCCAGACTAAATGAATTTTGTCCTGTTTTGTTGGTGGCAAGGCAAGTGTAAGTTCCAGCATCACTTTGGGAGAGAGGATCGATGAGCAGAGAGTGCACTCCAGTCTCCCTGACCAACATCTTGTGTCTGCCATCTGGGAGCACAGGTTTGCCATTCAGCAGCCACATCAGGTCTGGAGTTGGTAACCCACTCACCTGAGAGACAGGGAAACAGCTCGAGACAAATGTCCAACTGACAGAGAGAAGTTAGCAAATTCAGAGCTAAGCCTTTTCACAAATACCAGCTGAATCATGTCAAAATCTAGACCAGAAAGGTGGTTAATTTTTTAAAAATTATTTCTGTTTTTGTTTCTCTGCTGACTGCTTTCAAAAGGGAGGAAACCAAAAAACAACCAACAAAAAGATTAAAAAAATATTAAAAATCTATATTTTTCTTAGTCAGAAAGGAAGAAACTTAGTTTGAAATATGAAATTTGAATATGAGATTCGCAAAAGACTCTTAATAATCTGCTAATTTTCTCTTTTTTTGATGCTGAATATAAATCAAATTCCTTGATCTAAAATCCTGCATAATTTAATGGAGATGAAGAAAAAGTTCTATACAAATTACTTTGTATTTTGTAAAATTTGATGAAGAATGATACAACTCTTCATAGCTGTTGAACTTGCATGCTTTAGAACGCTACAAATTAAGTATTTTTTTGAAGATTAGACCGTATTGTAGCATTAAAAACCTTTTCAATAGGGAGCAGTACTTACTCATGTCTAAAACACTGCTTTCCATGTAGCATTTTACAGAGCAGAGAAAGTGGGAAGTGGAACTTGCTCTCTCCCCAGGTCTGTGCAATGCCAGACATGCTTTAAGGCTTCCCAAGCTCTGCCAGGAGAGCAGAGCTAGGAATAACCAAATTCTTTGGCATGCTCCTCGTCAACTCTGCATCGTAAATTAATTGGTAATGAGTCCTGCTCATCTTCAGGGCACTGACTTGTGCCTCAGAGCCTCTACCCTTCTTCAGGGTAGGGAGGTCAGTGGCAACACTGTCACCTTTGCTGCGCTGCAGGGACGTGGAGGGGCTAGCAGAAAATGTTGGACAGATGATTCTCTTAAATGTGTTCAGTAACAGGATGTTCACCCTGTACTCTAACCTCTGACAGCTCTTTCATGCCAGGATTTCAATCAGTAAATGAGGATGTTTCTGCCTCTGTGCCTGCTGGGGAAGCATCAAATGAGCTGGGCTCAGTTCCCTCTTTTCAGGGAGTGCTAATCTTCAGTAATTCAGTCCAATACAATGGGGACATTTGTTTGAACACAAAGCAACGTGCTGAATCCTCTCTTTCTCACGGTTTTGTGCTATTCTGGATTATGTTCAAGAATCTGATAATGGAGCAGAACTTCTGGAGTTCATACTGGTAAAGGACACAGTGAACATATCTAGTAATTTGAACAATCTTGTAAGTGAGCATTCTGTTTCTGGGTTGTGTTTTCTGTGTTCTTCATCTTCGTATTGTTTTGAACAATATTTGTTCAAAAGAAATCCCTGGAATCATCTCAAGGACAATGGCATTAAGAAATAGTTTTAAAAATGAAGCATTTAAACTTGAATGGAAAATGCTTATGGATGCAACAGAGAACATGAAAACACACAGCACTACCTGTAGAGAGGTAGGGAAAGTGAGAGTGAGCACAGGAGGCAGTTCATACCTTACAATCCAACCTACAGAGCCGCCCTTCGTGTGCCACCATGTCACCTGGAGCCTGGAGGAAGTATGGCCTGAAAAAGCGTTCTTGAACTGCCTCTTTGTCTCCTTCTGGCACCCGGGGTCGTGTTCTGCAACACAAAAATCACATGTGTGTGTTTGCAAGTCAATTTTATTTCCCCTAATGCTTAAGAAAAAAAAATCAAAAAGGAAGAAATTGAGGAAAAGGATGGAGAGATTTCTTGAGTTACATAAAAGGGCAGAAAGAAATGGACTGATTGTCATTTAATTATTGCATATTTTCCATTTAGAAAGATTATCAAATTAACTATATAATGTAGTATCCTTAGATTCCCAAGCTGGCCTCTGCTTCTTTTTGCTTTTTTTGGCTGAATTTCATTTTGCTAATCCATCCCTTGCCTTTAGCTCCACTACAAGAAGTAAATGAAATCGTACTTAAACTTCCCTGTATTTGAGGATGACCTTCAAAAACATAGAAGTGACCTGCTGGGAGGGAACTGCTGCTGTTATTTCCATTTTATGATTGAGAACTGAAGTTCAGTGAATGCAGTGGTTATTTTGGATGCCTTCATTAAAAGCATAAAGAAGGTCTGCAGGACTTGTTTCTTTCACCTGTGAGGCTGAGTTGTTGATATTCGTCCCCGAAAAGGGACACTCTGAACCATCAGGTGTCCTGAGCAACTGATCCTCCCCTGCAATTCACAATGGAAACAGAATTAATAGTTGGTTAATGGCTTATTTCATTTTAAAGTGGAAACATTGAACACTTACAGTGCATTAGGATTTATTTTTATAAAGTAGCTGAACCATAGTGAGAATACCACTTCCCCAAAGCAAATGCTATATATATGTTATATATAAATGTATATATGAACACATTTGTGTGTATATATGTATGTGTATATAAATGTGTATATATAAATGTATATATATAATATAAATGTTATATATGTTATTATATATGTTATTATAATGTTAGCCTGCAGTTGAGGCAGGAGGTTCTCAAACTCTTCCAGGCTGTGGCAATGCATTTAGCAGTGGTGCCTGTCCTTGCTTATTTATTCATGCCACAGGTACTGCCTGCTGCTACCTTTGTGCTGGCCTACTTCAAAATGCAGCCATATAGAAACTGGAAAGAAAAAATATTTTAAAAAAAGAGAAGCATTTAAGCTGGAAAAAGTTGCCTGATGAATGTACTTGTAGCTAGCACATGGGGTCAAGGAGAATGGTGTAAGGGAGTGGGACTGTTTGCATCCTGGATAAAGAATATATTTGCGTTTGGTAACAGTTCCAAATTTGGTGTAACTATTTGTTTGTCCCTGCTCTATTCTTTCTGCCTGAAACATCACGTCTGTCTTGTCAGCATGTCTCAAAAGGTACCCATCAGCAGCTGGGAGTGGGAGGGAGATAGGGCAGGAGTTACTAACATGAAAAGATGTCCTTAGTGCTTTTGACTGTCTGTGTAACAGGGGAGTAGTTTCATCAGTCATCATCATGGTTTCCTCTCCTATGCTCTGAAGCACCTGATTTGTGATAATAATCACCATTTGATGACCAAGTATGTGGCCTAATCTGTGTTCCTATGAACATATATTAGAAAAAGATGAAACAAGCATTTTTGTAAAAGAAAATAAATCACTTTACTTGGGGGTTTGCAGCCATAATCGTGTAGTTGCCATCATCATCATTAGTAGCAGCTTCAATATATAAAGAGCATGTTCCATCTTCCTCTCTGTTCATTTTGAAATGGGAGTTTTTCTTTGAAATCTGCTTGCCATCCTTGAACCAGTAGACCTGTAGTGATCAGACACATCCCCATGACGTAACAGTAACTAGCAAAATAACAAAAGTTGAGAGATAGCTAATAAAATTTTAGAATATTATAAAGTTCACAGATCAGTTATAACAACAGAATGATTCCAGGTTGAACTCAGGCAGCTGCATATCATAGCTGGGCCTGTCAGGTTCTCTTTTCTTGGCTCCGGGCACGTTTCTGGTCAGATCAGTTCTCATCTTTCTGGAAAGATCTGGGGGCTGTGGAGTTCTGCATCTGCTGGAGCCAGGTGGTTGGATCTAAAGGCCTGATGCATGCTCAGGAGCAGATACTGTTATTTTAGAAATGATTCATTTGGGAGCTCTCTCCACAGAGCCACGTGCTTTGGAGGGATGTACAGAAACTAGAGTGGGGTTGGGTTTTATTCCTTTACCAGTTAGAGTGAGAGTGACATACCTTGGGAACGGGTATTCCAACTATTTTACAGGTGAATGTGATAGGGGATCCTTCCATTACCCGAAAATGCTTGAGTCTCTTATCAAAGATGGGAGCTATGTATTTGCCTGTAGGGATTTCCTCGTGTTGGACTTCATCATCTGATTCATCCACCGGTGTCCGCTCAAGGCGAAATTCGATTTCATTCATCAGCCTCTGTTCAAAGCTTGAAATCCTGTATTCCTGCAGGGTGAGAGGGGCACAGGTCTCAGCAAAAACACTCCTATCCTGGGCTATTTGCAGCCACTTTTAGACTAATTCTACAACAAGCAAAATAAAAAAGCCTAAGTAAACCTAGGGCATCCTGAAACAGTCTGAATTTGGTTTGCAGGCACAGATCAGGCAGTGGGGGTCTGCACAGTGTAATGATGCTGAGTTTTTTCACAGGCAGCAAAAGAAATCAAACATGTAATTCCTCTAAGTCCCTGTCAAAAAAAAAAAATTACACTCTTGGACACTGTTGATCAAAAGAAATCATTAAAACACATCAAATTTTTGAGGGTTTTGTGTTCAAATATTAGTCACCTGCTAATTATAGAAGTGAATGCTGTATATTTTAGTTCATAATTGAATAAGGGGAACTATACCTACTAGAAGAGAAAATTAGGAAGAAAGGGAAATATTTTCAGAATAATTAACTTCAGGTTAAACTTGGACAGATTTCTTGCTGACGTGTAACTGCGAATGCAAAATATATTACATTGTAATTATTAGAAGATGAAACAGATTATGCAAGAAACCCAGCATATTCCTACATAAATGAACATTTCCAATTTGATGTGATTATGAACTTTCTCCTGATCCCCTGGATTCAATTAGAAACATCAATTAGCTGTTTTGCATGAGGAAATCTTCTGTCTAGACCAGGAGGCATCTGACCAAATGTGTCTTGCTGTGACTTGTGAAGCCTCAGACCAGGAGCCCTACAGCTACACCTGGATGCACTTCTCAGGTAGCTCTTGAGTTCCTGGCTCAAGTCATTACAAACTGCCTTTGCTGGGGGAAATCTTGTATTACCTGTAAAAGAAAAATCAGTTTTCCCAGAGCTGTATTTGTGCATGTTTTAAGCCCAGAGTTTGCATTCCTGCTTCTACTGAATATGGAATTTTAGAAACCAGCAAGTAGTAAATAAGGGTGTAGCCAATCCTTAGATATATTCAATTTGCTGAAAAAAACAAGGTTCAGGAAATGCATCTTGTCTGAAATCTTATAGAATGTTAATTAAAGGACCAGCAGATATCCCAGAATGCTGGTGATTACATCCCTGATCATTTAGCCATTCCATTTGACTGCTGATTATGCCTTTGACCAACAGTTTCCAGGGATCAGAGAGAAAAGATGGAGAGGCTGCAAAAATTTTTAGCAGACAAACTCTTCTGCTTTCTTCAGGAGACCAAGGAGACAGCAGTGGCCAAAAGTTTAGACATTACAGCAGAGTTTTGAGGAGACAGGGATTTGTCAGACTTGGGGGTGAGAGGAGGAAAATGTGGCAGCCACAAAGTAGAAAAAGCTGGAAATCGCTGCGGTGGGATAAACAGCCTTGGCAATATTTATTTTGGAACTGGAGTGGTAGATGCTGTGTGTTTTCATCTAAAATGTCTATGCTGGGGAGGTTGCTTGAAGGTTAGCTGTGGTAAGAAAGGAATTTGGTGACTGAAGCTGCTCCTCCTTGCACTGGTGCCTTGTTCTCAGGTGCTGCAGGGCTGTTTGTTCCATGCTGCTTCAGAGCAGCGCGGAGCTGCAGCATTCCGGGAGCACTCACAGGGAGCTGAGGGTGTTGAGTGCCCCCTCCAAGATCCCTTCCTCACCTTTGTCACCTTCCCCTGCTCCAACAGGGCCGCTCTGCTCTCTGCCACTGCCCTGCTGTGCCAAGCAGAGCTCTCAGCTGGCTGTTCTGTCCCAGGGTGAGACGTGCCAGAGGCTGGGAGCCAGGTACCAACCACCTCCCCAGGAGCTGGGCAGCACCAAACAGCCTGCTAGGGTTTCATCTCCTTCAGCTTTTCTTCTCCCAGGTGGCAGGTCTCAGCAAATTGCTTTATAGATCAAATTCCTATCTCATTATAAAGCCAGTGTAAAGCTGGAGTTTCTCTGATTCCTCACCAACCAAGTGGATCATTTTCCCTTGTGGGTGGCAAGAACTGGTTCTGGTGTTCCAAGGGAAAACTAAGCCATCAGTGTTTTACCCTTGATACTCAGAACAGGCCTGTGTCTTTTTTTAGGAAGGCAGAATCATGTAAGAATCAGGGAGTGGTAAGAATCAGAATCCCTGTAGTAGAGGGAAGTAATGGGGCTAGAAAGGCATGAAGGCCTCACCATTACACTTTCAGGGCATCACGTTAATGTGGAAGGTATTGACTGCAGAACAAAATGCTGCAGAACAGAGTTACATTTTGAAATATTGCAAGCTGATGGCACTGTCCAGTATTGTTTATAGACAGCTGAGTTTAGGCAGCAGCTTTTCATATGGATTTTTTTTTCTAGAATCATTGCTGTCCAAAAGAAGTCATGGTATGCTGTGAGAAATTAAAAGCATAGTCATGATGGCCTACAGATGAAATCAAATAATGCTGATAGAGACAATTAACATCTTCTTTTTCCTCTACTCCAAAACTGTCTTAAGTGATCTAACCAACTAACATAAATAAAACGTAGAGCAATCATTTTCAAGTTGTATGTAACCAAATTAACCTTGCATCTGCTTTAGGTCCTAAGAAGTTTTCTGTGAACACAGTGGATCATTTTTTTTCCTGGCATGATGTGCTGAGGATATTAACTTCCTACAAATTACTTCACTAAGAAATATGGGCACTTCTTCCTTTTCAAATGTCTGCTTGCAGAAGAAAGTACAGCAGAGGAAGGAATGCAGTTCATGGGACCCTTTGAAGTTAATCATGGGTGAGTTTTCTCCCACGTTTCTTTGCATGTGACCCTGGATGTATGTGCACACACACAGAAAGAGGTATAAAAGTAGAATACTTTTAAAATATGTTTTAAATTAGAAAACATTGAAGTCAGGGTTCCCACAGCCCCTGTTTTCCTGTGTGTTGCCCTCATACTTTGCTTTTCTAAACCTGTTCTGTGTGCATATACATGCTTGTGTAAATTTACGACCAAACCAACAAGACCAAGTGAACTTTTCTGTGAAAATTTGAATGCCAAAATTCAGAGGCCAAAGAAAGAACAGAAATCTCTGAAATAAGTGAGAATACACTTCTGTATGCAGAGTATAATCTTGGAGGTTTCTGCTTGTTTGGTGGGGTTTTTTTTAGGATTAGCAAGAGCAGAAAGGAGTTGTTAATTTGGCTTTCTGAAGAACTGTTTTTATCAGAGAAGCCATAAGCCTGTTTCTGAATGTGATTACAAAAGTGGTGTAGGGCAAAGTGTTGTGGTTCAGACAAGTATTTGGTAAAGTGTCACACAAAGAACAAGCCCTTGTAGCCACGGGGTACAATGTTAAAACTAGGCTGCAGTTCAGCATACTGAGGAGACTGAGGGAAAGAGTACAAAGGTTCAAGCCCTGGTTTGGAATAAAAAAATGTAGCATTGCAGCTCCTTTTTTGGCAGCTTTCCTAGAACATGAAACTTTTACAGGCTGTAATTCACACACTTATTCAATACAGTAGCCAGATATTTAAATTATGATATCTACCAGCTACAAATTCAAGCTCCAGTTCAGTGGTGTGGTGCTCTGTACAAAGTATAATGTATATAATGCATCTGTAATTGTCTATATTTATCTCTATAGGCTGGGTAGATTGCAGCTTTGGAAACCTGGCTATTTCTCCTACATCTAATGCACATTGTTTAGTGTGCACAGTGTGCAAGAGGGGAGTAGGCAGCAGTGCTTGTGTTAATATTGTCACAGTATAGTTTGAAGGGTAAAAGACTTAAAACTGGCCAAAGCAAAGCCAGGACACATACTGGATATGTATCTGGAGTGGTTTTGTACTGTTCTAGTGGAACTCTGTGGCAGATGGAGAAGTGCAATGCAGCTTTCCTTCTGCTTGCCTTTGCTCTGCCTTGGCAATGTTGTTGTAGGCTGCTGGTGGGTGGCTGTACTTTGTCCTGAACAACAAACTAAATCATCTCTCAATGCCAATCTTGCTGAAGGAACAGGTTCACATCATTTTGTCTCTGTGATGGGTCTGTTTGGCTCCATCACCATCATTTTTCACAATCTGAGAGCACAGCACCCTTCAGGGCAGGGCTGTGGACTGCATTTTACCTGTGGGAAATTGAGGCCTAAAGAAGCTGAAGGACCTGTTAAGGTAACACAAACAATCTGTGGCAGAGCAGAAAGCTGAATCATGGTCTCCTAGATCTTGTGGAGTAGTTTAACTCCTGGGCCTTTCTGCTACCTGTGAACATTTTTGGCAAAAAAGAGGAATTGCATAGAGTGCAGTAATTCCTGTTAGATTCTAAGCACCTTTATGTATGAATATGAGTTCTAAAATCCTGCATCTGTTGTAGTTCAAATCTATCCTTAGCAGGATTCAGATCTCAGTGAATATACATACTAGCAGTTAGTAGAAGCTTGTAGAATCAAAATAATCTCATGTTAGCATAGTAACTCATGGAAATTACCACAAACAGAAAGGCTAGGGGAGCTCTAGTCAAATGTTGATTCTCGTGTACTATATAAAAACAATTCTGTTGCCAACTTAATGCCAACGCTAGACAAATTTCCCAATTTAATCCCAGTTTTGTAACTTTTACTAGATTGCATTTTTGGCAGAATTATTCTAAATCCATGTAACAGTTTATCCAAGAAAATGGCATGTATTGCATCTCAGCATCTGTTTCCAAGCTGTAGCACTCCTTAGCTTCACAGTCTAATCTTGGCTATTCTGGCTGAAATCTCCTGATTAGTTTGGATTCTCTCTCCTCTCCCTGTTCCCCTCTCAGCAGTGGGAATCCAAAAGCAGCAGATCCAATGCACAGGCTTTTCTCTACTTTCCATGCCCTGTGAAGAGGTAACTCTGGGGTGATATATGTCCTGCAGATTAATTATATGGCATGAATCTCATGCTTACCCACACACAAACCCACAAAGAGCCTAGCAAGGCATTGTCTAGCTAGACAATATTCAAAATACAGTTCAGAGTGATGAAGCAAGAAGGAGGAGAAAGCAAATGAAGTTGCCATCTCCAGTTCCCACAGACTTTGTAGCTGCAGTGAGCTTGTGCAAGCATGAAGAGCTCAGCTTCCCTCTGCAATGTGAGCTCTGCAAGCCAGGATCCCAACCATGAAAACCTGTCTGTACTTTCTTATTGATTAGATCTAGGTCTTGAGCCACAAGCAGTTGTTCCACTGCTCATTGCCACAATTACAGGGAGTTTCTACATATTAATATCCATTTGTCTTGGTCAGATTCTTAAATCTCTTTTAATTTTTAGTACAGAGCAGACAAGTTTCCATGAGGAGTCTTTGTGATCAAATTCCCATCCTGAGTCTAAAATTGCCTACATTTGCTGACCTTTGAGAGATGATGCGAAGCTTGATTTTGAGCCAGATTTTTGGAGTGATTGAATGAAGTGTATTTTCTGTGCCCTGGGAACGGGGTTCTGGGTGATTTGTGGGGGCTCAATATGGGAACTGCAAGGAGATGGTTCTGTGGGATCAGTGTTGAGGTTTTACTGGTGTCAGGGCCTGTGTGATGAACTGGGATCTGCACATGGCTTTGGCTTTTAGTGATCTAAAAGCTTTTGGACAAACCCTGCATCTCTTCTGCTCTGAAATTTCTTATCAATCATACACTAGCAAAGGTAAAGAATATTCATGTGAGGGCTGTGCATCATTTTCTAAACAGCTGTAGGTTTTTTCTTTGTCCTAAAAATAAGGCTGCTATCTGAGTCTTACATAAGGCACAACCAATCAGCACTGCCACGTGATATTCTTCATAGTAAATGACACAGATATGTGAGCATGGTTTTTAGTTCTTATAACCAAAATGTATAAACCAGGCCCTAGTATTTAACTCTGCTTTCCTTTATTAATGCATGGCTGATTCATTTAGTTTTATTACTGTACAGGATTTTGAGGTTTAATTACCTCATTTTTCTCTTTTATATTATTTGTTTAACAAAATGTTGGGGAGATAATACCATTCATTTCTAAGTTTTGCCTGTAAAGCTGAATTTCTCTGTTAACAGAGGAAATATTTATCAATGTATTTATATTAGTGAAGCCCATGGATGCTCTCAAATACCAGGTGAAAATAATTAGTTTCCATTTACACATTTCTATTTT
Organism: Cyanistes caeruleus; assembly: GCF_971803275.1. Classification (NCBI taxonomy): domain Eukaryota; kingdom Metazoa; phylum Chordata; class Aves; order Passeriformes; family Paridae; genus Cyanistes; species Cyanistes caeruleus. The sequence goes on along the minus strand of NC_141708.1, from coordinate 34,427,321 downwards.
TCCATTTGCCAAAGTCTCCTCCTTTCCTTTTCTCCCCACACATCATTTGTGTCTATGTGACACATTCTGACTGAGCATTACTGAGATATTTTACTTGAAAGTCCCAATGGACTAGACTGGCAGATTTTGGGAAGTGGAGATGGAAATTCTTCCATCAAATGCTGCAGTTACCTGACACTCACTGAGGTTATGAGACCTGGATGCTTGGTCTCACAGCATTTCAGTCTCAGTCTCCAAGAGAAAACTCCAAGCTTTGTGCCAATAAAACATTCTGGGGGTGGAGAGGAGTGCATGGGGATGTTCTTTGTCCTTCTTGTCCTCTTTCACTTTGCAGAAATACTAAAACATCCACTACAGCTAGGACAAGAATGCAGGTGGTTTTTTATCCTCATTTCTGAGCAGTAGAGTGGTTCTTTTTATATTTCTCTGTTCCTTTTCTTCATCACAACCTGGAAGAAAAAATTCTAACAGCTTCCTCAGAGGAATCCTCATCATTGAGCTGAAATGCTCTTTGAAATATCCTGCTAATTGGGGGCCTGTTCTTGGTGCCTGAGAGTCTGAAGTTTTATTCTTGGAGCTGGAGAAGGTGTTTTTCTACCACCTAGTTAGCTTTCTAGCTTTTCTAGCTCAGGTCACCTGTTACAGAAGCTGTTCTGAAAGGTGGAATTTCCAGATTTTTCTCCTGCTGTTAAAGAATGCTTAATTATTTGAGCAACCTGGGACAGCACCAATGCCACATGTACCCACTGGCAAGGAGTGAAGCCTGTCCTTATGGGAATTCAGAGTTATGAATTCAATTGTCTTCAAGCCAAAGAAGACACTGAGTCAAGTCTCCTCTATCCTGGGATTTGTCCTAACATCTTCCTGTGATTGCACAAAACCATTAGGGCGCCCTTTGTTTGAAAGAACTGAGCAAATCTGACTGAAAATGTTTGGGTGTAACTGAATCACATATTTTTTTTCAGCACTCCTAATTGTGATGAAATTTCACCTGGCACTAAAGCTTGCCACCATCTGCAAAGTGACAGGTATGATGTTTTTTTTCTGGTAAAAATGACAGCTTGTTATTGCATGTACTTGATCAAAGTTGCAGTTAGAATCTTGGCAAAGTCGTATTTGTATTTCTGTCAGCACCTCCTGGTCATCATAGCTGTAGAAGCCCAGAGACTTATCTGTTGTGTCTCATGCAGCATCAGCAAAATTCCCAGCTATGCTCTGATCCTGGATTTCTCTATTGTTGGTGATGAATGATGTACTGGATGAAGCAGAAGGAGTACATCTGGATTATCAGATATCATGCTGAGTGCATAATGCTGACACTTAGGAAAAGCTCATCTTGTGAGCTAAACATTTTTCATATGGAAGTCAATTTTAGACAATAAATAGAGCACCAGAATGCAAATCCCTCCTGTTCATTACTGCCCTTTATGTGGTAATACAAGACAATACCAGGACTTTAAGGCACAGGCTTGTCATCTGCAGCGTTTGTTCTGGATGATCCCTGCATGCTCTGCAGGTATTTTAAATGAGAATGAACTCTGCTGTTGAAATGTGGGGTCCCACTACAATGCTCTAAGTAAAAATACACCAGAGGACACATTTTATGAGGAGGAATTTTAAAAATAGCATGTAGACAGTGCAAGGAAACCAACATTTGAGATTCTTACTGGATGCTGTACTGAATTAGGCAGTGATCTCTCACACAGAGGAGACTTGCATTTGTATTTATGAGAGGGTAAGCCCTTTCCTACCATTACAATAATTAACTTAATACAGATAATTCTGTCTGTGGAATTAAAATATCTCCCTTTTAATTCTGTGTTAACAGAGGAAAAAACAGGACAAAATATATGGGTGTGAATCCAGCACTCCAGCATATTATTCTGATGGTGTTGGTTGTTCTATGTAGTGTAAAGCAATAGGAACTTTGGATCCTGTCATCTGTTGAAACAATCACTGCCTTCATTGAGGAGAAGACTCAAGCTTGAATTTGCTGGAGTAGGCTTTTCTCAGGTGAGAAGAGTAAAATCAGAAGGAATTCAAGTTGGGAATTGAGAGGAAAATGAGGAAACTTTTATCGATTTTACTTCATTGCCATTGGCATTCTAATTACTGTAACAAATAGAGAGGTGCCAGCTTTGAACTTTTTCCATGTTTGAGGAATTTGAGTATCAAGATTTAGGTTTGGTCTCATGCAGAATAGCAAATAAGTGTATAAATAGCTTTTGCTGTCAGCAGATAACTTTGCCACTAGTACTGATGGTTGTTTCTAAAGGGGTTATCATGCAGTTAACTCCAAACACTGCCTGATATTTCACAGTAGCCCTCGAAATAATTTGTCTTACTAGCATAGCGAGTACAAATTGCAACACTTGTGATTCATCTGCAAAACGTTTCTGCTTGCCAGTTGTTTTACTCAAAGTGCTTTGGCAGTGTTGTCTGCCAGAAAGAAAGGTCAGCAGCAAAATTAAAAACCCCCAGGGATTACACTGCAGTTGTCCTCAGAGGGGACTTTGCTCCCGAGCCTCGGTGGCGTTTTGCTTCTCTGTGGACGTTCTTTGTCAGAGGGGCTGGTGGATGTTGGGAAAGGTTCTTTGGTTGACAACAGATGAGGCCAAACCCTGATTTGCTGCTCTAATCCTGAGCTGTGGGACAGCTATGGAGGGCTCCATGGCCAAGGTGAGAGAGGAATAATCACCTGCAGGCAGAGCAGCTATCTAATAGTCCTACTGTTTTTTGAGGGGGTTGAACCTGATTTACAGTCATTTCCACCTCTGAATTCTGTGTCACTTTTTATTTCTTCTTTAGTTTCATAGACAGTGCACAGATCCAGTGTATTTATTGATTTCAGTTAAGAGTGAACTGATATTTTGTTCCTTGAACTTTGTAAAAGGTTTTTTATTTTGCTAAATTCTTGCAATAAAGTTCTCCGAGAAGTCCCTGTCAATTCATATAAGTTTGGAAATTTGGAAAAATAGGTTTAATGCTAAAAAATTGAAAGCCCATTTTAATTCAACCAAAAGAAAAACAAAAACCTTATCCTAATCTGTTTTGTTATTTTACTCTTTGTTTCAAAACATAGAATGTACAAACGTGAACGTACAATGAATTGAGTGTCTTGAAAAGCAATAAAATAAAAGTGAATTTCCAGAAGCTTCCATGAAAATAAAGACATTTTACATTCACACCAGCCTTTGAGATGACCAGAAATGAAAAATGCTGTTCAGTCACATAGTAAATTTTCTACAGCTGCATCCCTCATGGTTTCTGTTTAAAGCTCCAGTTTCCTATTCCGAAGCAGTGTAGCAGCTCACCCACACAAACACCTATTTTCCCACATCATCATATACACCTTGTTCATGAGTGAAATTTATTTTAATAAGTCTCAGTTTTCTTACCTGCTGACCACTTTGTTGATTAGCATCCTCTCTGAAATGCAGTTTTCTTTCCAGGTCCTTCACAAGTGCAACTTTGTTTTCCCGAATAGAATCTTCTGTTGCTAATGGCAGAGGCTTCAGGTTTTTCTTTGTTAATCCCTGGGTTGGGCTATTAAAAAAAAATTCTGATACTAACATGCAGCAACCAGCACATATATATTTTATCACAGATATGATATGGTATGATATGATATGATATGATATGATATGATATGATATGATATGATATGATATGATATGATATGATATGGTGGAACCTATTATTTATTTACATAGAAGCCAAAGCACAATACAGAATATGGTACTTTTTATTTTTGGGACTATCATATTATTATTGGTAATGTCATATAATTAATTTTGGTACTATAATAATGGGGCATCCCATTCCCATGCAGTAGAAATTAAAAACACACATCTTAAAGAAAACAAGGGTTGTAATGCTACAGTAAGCATCTAAGTTCCATATATATTTATCCTGCAATAATGATATCAATAATGATATGGTATTTATTAGGAAATGCTAAAGAAGTGAGTGTAGGTGTTACCTTCGGTGTACAATGTGTACATTTGACTGGTATCAGGCAGTAATTTAAATGTTAATACAAGTTCTCATTGATCTTTATCTCACATCTTCATTGATCATTTACTCTTTCCAGGAACTTTACTTCTTTAATTTCTCTCGTCCTTTTATGACACCTAACATCAACAGTTATTTTTTGTTTTTATATTATAGGTGTGGTCCATTTAATTTTAGTAAGGTTTGAAAATAGTAAAAGACAGACACAGGGACACATTTTTGTGTTGTAATAGCAGATTGGTTGATGTAGTATCAGCAGGATAGTCAGGAGATTGTGACTTGCTGGTGACTATCACTACCTTGAACTGTACCACTGATAAAAGGGGAAAATATTCCTTACTTTGTGCAGGATTTGGAGTTCTGTGGGTAAATAGTTGTACCAAAGAACAGGCGCTAGCCATGCTAACACAGAGTTCACATAGTCCACAAAAGGGAAATTTGCTTCAACTCCACCTGTAGAGGCTCTTAAGGCCACCAACTTTCCAGTACCTCATCATCTTTATTTGCTTGTATCTTGGTAGCTATTTTGTCATAGAAATCATGCTAGCTGTTAATTAAAGTATTTATGTGCAAACCATTAACTCTCCTGAAATTATCTGGGGAACTTCAAATGTAGAAAGTACTGCAATCAGAAAAAGACCTTTACATAAATTATTTCTTAGATTCACCTGGACTGAAAAATAAAACAGCTTGCAGTATAAGGTACCTTTAAAACTTTATTTGTTGCTTACAGTAGGTATGAATGTTTTTATACCTGGTATAAATAGAGTGACTTTTCCTGCAAGCTCATGAAATCAATTTTCTCACACTGGTGGAGTCTTATGAATGTCTGAGCCCCCACATTCTTGTTTATCTGTTTGTAGGATCCCATTTCTCTATCTTGAATTCTGTCTTATTACAGAAGGTGTTATCCCTTCTTTATTGGATGTAAAGATTAGATTAAATGACTAGAATATATAAGTCACTTCTCTATTTTACAAGAGACTTGCCTTTCAGGGACTCCCCCACTGACCACCTGAACAGAAACACATCCTGGTTTCCTTTGAGAAAAGACAACCTGCTTTCCACCTGCTTTTGTGCGTGTGGTTTCTGCTACTTACGTGGCTGGTGTGCTTCTGGGCAGTCCCATGGCGTTGGTGGATGGCGTGGTGGGAAGTGAAGGAAGAACAGCACTAAGGAAAGCGACTGGATTCTGGATGCGTGCGGTTGGGGAGAGGGGAGCGGGGGTCACAGTCTGTGGCTGGAACTGTTTTACGCTGCAAGCAGAAAACACTAATGGAGGCACCGCTGCTTCTTTGGGGCTTGGTAGAGACTGTTCGCTTTTGCTTGTAAAGCCTCCTGATGGCCTGGACGGGGCTGCTGGAGAATTTGCTATGAAGTTTTCTATGTGGTTTGTTCTCTGAGCCGCCTGAGGGATGCTGCTGAATGTGCTGGAGGAGCTGGCAGAGGGGCTGGCTGGCGGTGTTTGCGGTGCCAGGAACTGCTTGGGGCGGCCGTAGCCAAAGGATGGCGAGGCAGAGGATGAGCTTTGCTTGTACAGGGTTGAGGTGGACTGCTGGTAGAGGGAAGTAGCAGAATTCACCAAAGTGCTGTTGAATGACCACTCTCTTAGAGATGCCTGCTGCACCTGCTGTTGTTCGAGCAAGACCTGGTTGTGGAGCTGTTTTAACTGGCTCTGATCGCTGCACAGAAAATAAAGATGAACAGAATTGGTTATGAGCCCCGAATGAAGCAGTTGCTGTGTTTCCATGTATGAATGCAGAGAGAAAAATTCTATATCCTGTGATACACTAAGAGACAGGAAACTGCTACATGACATTCTCTAACATTATGAGAAGAGCATATTAGTTTGCTACTAAAACAACCTTTTCCTTCATCTCCCCTTCTTTGCCAGAGGCACCAAAGCTTTTTGTCTGCAAATTATTTGACTGAAGATAATTCTTACATTTTAGCATGTGAAATATAAATATAAATCTTACTCAGAGATATTTAAGGGGTAGCATTGTCAAAGTCAATTATGTACCTCTTTGCTTGTATTACTAAGAGTGAGATTTGGTGTATCATAATTTAAATGAGTGATTGTAAACCAGATTGCATTATTTACCTCCTGCTGAAGTTCTGAAACCAGCACTTTGACTGATAAAGATTTGTACTAATCCACCATAGGAGATATTACCAACGTAGTTTAGGTGGTTTTGACATGCAGGAGAGGATAATTCAGAGAGGACTTGCATTCCATGCAGTTGTTAATTTTCTAGATGTTATCTACTGGATAGTTTTTCAGGGCAATTAAGGAAAATAATTTTGTCTTGTGAAGCAGTTTATTTTGTTATTATGTCTATGGAAATACAGCACAGGAAAAGCAGGAGAGCTTTTTCACTTCCAAAGCCAGAAAAGACATAGAGGATATGGAAAATGATTGTGTAATAAACTGTGGACCATTAAATAACTACTGATAACAAGTGGAAAATGTAGATGTAGAGACCAATCACAACTGCTCCTGACAAAGCAAATACATATTCAACATAATTTGGTAGTAGTTAAAAGTCTTTGTTTCTACAATGTACTAAACAAAAACCCCATTAAAGGCAGATAAAGATAGCAATTTCAAGCTTTCATAAAGCAGAATATAGAGAGTTAGTAGCTGTGTGGGCCTGATTTTGTGCCCTTCACATACACATCTGCATAATAAAACAATCCTTTGTAACACAGCTTTTTTGGGAAGGGGAGCTGAGAGAAATTCTGCTTTTTGCAAGTATTGGGTACTTAAATACAGCTTCTGCCTCCTGTTTTAAACTCTCTATAGCTCAGGAAGTATGTAGGGCTGTGAATGTGAGCTTCACAAATTAAAACCCTGTGCTCCAAGTTCTTCCTCTGCTACCAGGAATACAAGTTCTGTCTTCTTGTAATGCTTATGCTATGAAATTACATCCTTGCTTAAGAGTACCAGTGAATTACTTGATAAAGTCCTTCCTGAGCCCTTAGGTAAAACTTCTGCTTATTTGAGAAATGAAATGAAGATGTTTGTGTGCTTTTTGTTAGGCTATATGTGGGAGGTTGAAAAAAAATGCTGAAAATACTTCTCTTAATAAACTGCAGTGTGAATTCCATCAATTGTCCTCTAAGAAAACGACATTACTTCTTCTCATTTCCCCTTCAGCTCCCAGTGCACCAATCAGGTGCTTTTTAGTTCAAGTGGTTTCACATTATCAGGCATTTCCAAGTATTTTATCTGTTTTAGGAGGAGATGACGTTTGTGGGACGTACAAGTCATGAGGCACGGCCTTTGGGACGACAGTTTCTCGCTGGCTGCCAGTCTGTACTGTGTGTAAGATTGAATTTGTCTGATTTGGGCAATATTTCATACCCAGAATTGAGTGAGATATGTTTGAAGAACCTGCTTTTATTTTGCCTGCATAAGATCAGTGTTCTCCACCTTTTGATTGCAGCAGAAAATGCTGTGGAATTAATAACATTTCCAAGGGAAAATATTTTCCTTTTTCAATTGGAGATCACTTTTCCTTGCAGGGATATACAGAAAAAATAATCTAGTGCTGGAGAATTTGTTTTCTAAGATTATGGTTAATTGGGCCAGTGCCATGAAATCTTTTTATTCTGCATTTGAGTTTTTGCTCCAGTGCAATAGTGTCATGGTCAATAAATACTAAATACTACCAGTGATGCTCCTGAGAATTAGACTTTTGTTTACTTACAGCTTTGGCTTAGCCAGTACTGGGGGAGGTTCCTTGGATGGTGATGTTGGCTCTGCTATTTTCATTGGCTGTCCATTTATCTTCTCTGGGAAATGGTTGGGTCTGATTTGGTTTGTGGCGCCAGGTCCATCCTCTGAGGACGACTCACTTCCTTTTTCATCTTCAGGCAGCTTGAAGTGGACACGGAGCCCTGCCTTGGAACTCGACCTGGGCTCGTTGTGGTTGACAAGAACCCCTTCCAGTTTAGGTTTGGGTGTTTGATTTGCTCCCTGGCTGGCAGGAGTTTGTGGGGGAGGCTGGTGCTCAGTGGCGACAAAGTCGATAGAGCTCGTGGTGTGAAGGGCAGCAGCATTACTGCTGTCCTCAGGTGCTGAAAGAGGAAAGGTGAGACCTATGGGATGTGTAAATGCCAGAAATCATAGTGAAATGAAATCACAGGAGTTACAGTTCGAAAAACTCACTCTAATGTCTTTCCAGCTGTTGCACTGAGTTGTTAGACCTTGTTTGTTTCGGAACAAATTCCCTTGGAAAAGGAATGTTGTAAAGGGAAATCTTGGAGAATCAATCAGTGATCTACAGCCACGTCCCCAGAAATTATCCCACTACATCTTTGAAATACAAACTTTCTGGTTTTTCCCCCCAGAGAATTCTCACACTTTTTAGTTATGAAAAACATTGCCAGAACTTGAGCTGCATTGGAGTCAACAGTACACAGCATAAATGCTCTGTACCTGCTCTGCTTCCATTTGCTAGGGAGCAAAGGACTCAGAGTAACTCTTACCTTTGACAGTCAGACGAGCTATACTGGACACTGTGCCATATTTATTGCTCGCAGTGCAGGTGAAACTGCCCGAATCTTCTGAAAATACTTCAGCAATCACCAGAGTACAAATCTCCTCTGCAAAAAAAATCAGGATTAGTACTTGAAGTGAACATGCAGTGAACACACAAAACCCTGACTGCCTTTTGGGGAGATTTCCTTAAGGTCTTCCACCTTGCTCAGTTTGTTTCTAGTTCCATCAGTATTATCAATTTTGGCAGCCTTTGTGTGCAGCAGCTGTTATCAGCATTGTCTGCAGCAACTGGTACCCTCTGTGCTCCAGCATGCCCAATGAAAGCAAAGAACAGGTGTCAGCAGTGTGTGGAAAACATTAGAAAATGTTTTCCCAACACACAAAGTACAGACTTAAAAGATCTTAAAATTTAATTTGGAAAAATATACGGTGTACTCCCTGCTCGCAGCTCACTAAAATATAGGTATTTTTATCTCTGCAGATTGAAAGATTAATTTTAATTGACTGGGAGAAATTCAAGTGGAGTCACTCTGTAAGGGGGAGAAATGTAAAATACATGCATATAGACTGTTGTTCTCAAAAATAGCAGTGCAGATTTGCAGATAGAGGGGATTGTGCTTACAGAAAGTTGTCTTTTGACTTCTTTGTGAAGATACCCAATGGGCACCAAAAATACGGTAGCAAAATTGTACTAGGAAAAATGATATTCCATCTAGAAAAGTCAGTCTGGGTTTATGACATTCCTGCCTGTCAGGTCTGGGCAGCAGTGCCAGCTAATAAATACCTATTGTGGTGGGATTTGAAGTCTTTTGGTTTGGCTGTGTAGCTGGGAGGAGGAGGGACAGTAACATCTAAAGTGAATTAAAATGTGGGCTGATAACATTTCTTCACCTACTCAGAGACTATTTTCCAACAATAAACTTTCCTAAAACCCTCCAGGATAAATATTCTGGGAGTACTTTTGCAGAAGGCTATAACACAGTTAAATATGACTGTTTCATGTCATCACCAAGGAAAACCTGAGCAAACAAAGTGATTGTTTGCTATAACTATAGGAGAATAATAGTTTATTATAGTAGGATGATAACAACCAGTTGAAGGCTTTATAGTATCTAGTTTATCATGCTGGGATCTGCCAACCACTGCATGCATGGAAATCCAGATTCCTTCTGAATGAGCAGCAGGTGATGAGGCTGTGACAACTGCACCCAACTGATTATCCCCTAAAAACTGCTTCACATTACTCAGCAGTGATGCCACTGCACACTAACAGAACAGTGGCGGTGCCTTCTGGTACAAGCTCCATTTTTTCAGTCCTGAATCTCACACAGAGGCACTTTCTTTAGAGAGACTTTTTGGGGTAAATACAGAAGGTTTTTTTGAGAAAAAAAAACTTTTTATTTCATAAGGATTGATACTCCTTTGGTAATTTTCCATCTTGAGAGGGGCGGCTTCGTATTTTTAGTGGCAAAACACATAGCAAGGAGAGTGAAACTCATGGAGAAATAATCAAAGCTTTGTGTCTCCTCTGCTCCAACCATGTGAAGCAGTCCACATTCTGCCCTGATCCTTGATATCAGCAGATACAGCCACATTTTTAGGATTTGCTGATATCAGGGATGGAACACCTGATGTGGTACTCTCACATTACGCTGGTAGGGAGCACAGGGAATGGCTGACATGGCTAAACGTCTGATGCAATGTTCCCTAACTGGTAAACTAGATAAAAATAGCTCAGGTCTACCTCATCTCATGTACTTCAGGACCTCAGATGTACAGGGGACCCTCATACATTAATTTTATTAATCTTTAGCTCATTTAGATCCTGAGTTAAAAGTGGGTCCAAGTAGAATGGAAACTTTTCTTCAAAAGAGACTGAATTAATTCAAATTACATGTTTGTGGTACAGTCTGCAGTGAAAGGTATGTCACTAGTAGCTATAGAACGTGGGGAAAATAAGAAATTATGTTAATTAAATAATGAAGTTTTAATATTTAATGTTTTCTGAGGTTAAACCACCACATTTATGTAATGGAAAAATGATGAGCCTTTGATGATCCTCACCTGGTTCAGCCATAGATCGTGGTTCTAAAGGGAAGAAGAGGAGAATTATTAGATTGAATACAGTTATTTTTGCCAATATTTCTTTTTCCTTAAGCACTAAATATAAAGTTTGACCTTCTAAATATGATGAAATACTCTTTTTGATCCAATTTTCTGTTTAAGGGGAGGTGAAGACAGCCAGGCCTTTCACTCAATGGCATGTCAAAGCCAATGAACAATATGAACACTGTTTGGAACTTGGGAAGGAATAGGAAATAAATTCTCCAGTATTGGCACAATTCTATTTTGTCTTGAAGACAATTTCTGAAACTCTGACCCACATGAAATCAAGATATGATGAACCATTGTTTCACTTAGGTTTAGTTTAGTGTGGTATTTAAGGAATTTCTGTTGAATTGTCACAATTTTAGCGTTTCAGCAACTTAGAGAAAATTGCAGATGTTCTGACTGCATTTGAAAATCAAAATTACAGTTGTAGTAAGAAATTCACAGTGCTGCTATGTTAGCAATTTTGTTGCTTGCCTATATTTTATTAGACACAATATTTTCACACAAGAAACATACTTTTCTGTAATATCCTAAAATCTGGAGAGTCTTCTATCAGTGTTCCTTCTCTATACCATTCAACCTTTGGGGAAGGAGCTCCTTTCACCCGACATTCAAAAACAACAAGCTGCCCCTCAGAAGCTGAAATATCCTGTAACATCTAATAGAGAAAATGAATAGACAGTCAGTAAATGTCTTAATGGTCTGGATGTAGTACTGATTTCAGTAAGTTTTAATAATAAAGCCACTTAAACCCTTGAATGGCTTAGGAAAAGGTTTTTTTTCTTTTTTTTTTGAGAGCTAATTTTTAATTCTCTCTTTTTTACAATTATCTGACCTCTGCTTTGCAAATATATCATAGTAGAAATTACCTTTGTAAATACAGGAGCAGCAATTATAGGTCTTCCATCCAGTCCTTGCAAATAGTTAGTGGGGCTTTGAGCCTGTGGATTAAAAAACATCACAAGATGATGTTTAGGTGTACAGACATTATTTTATTCATATACAAGAGAAATGTGCTTTTGGAACAGCATAAAAGAGATTTTGGTGGATGAAGTCTAAAGCAAAACACCTAATGCAGTGAACAGAAATTCTGTTGTGGACAACTGATCCTCCTGGATGGAATAACAACAAAAATGCTGTTAATTACTTTTATTGCCCTACTCAGTTAATTATGGCAAGAAAAGCTTTAGCACAGTGTATTGTAACATCTTTTCTTCAGTCTTCAAATATATGTTGTCTGCTTGGTCATAGTCTTGTTTTAAAAATTCTTACTTACAAAATAGTTATTGATGTTGATAAGGAAATGTTAAGTCACATGTGTGACTGCTACTACAATTCTCCTTTACCAAAACCAAACCTTTTACAGAGGTGGGATATCAACTTGTTGATTCTACTCAATGAAAGCAGAATGGAATTGTTTTCTTCCTGGAAAATTTTATGTAGGTTGAGTATTTAATGTAGCTTTTATTATTTTAGTGTGGTAGGAGTTGTCCCAGAACAGCAGAATTAATGATTCAGTATCTCAGGAAATGAAGTAGATGGTGCAATAATTCTGGGCTATAAACTTTGAAAAGGCACTGTAAAGAGAGAAACTCAGAAACTCGTGAACTTTGCAGTTTTAACTAAGTATGGCTCCTCTTTCTTATCAGGAAAGAATTCACAGCTGTGAATATGCAACAAAAACAACTCCAAATTTATGGTGACATTAATTAGAAACCCTTGGATGTGCATAGTAAAATGTTATGTGGCAAACAAGTTTATCTACATATAAATTAAGTATAGTAGTGAAATGACTCAGCTTAAAATAAGTTTCATTGAAAGGAAAAGGTTTCAAGTGGGTTCTGTATCGAGGGAGAGGAAAACATGCAAGGCTGGAAAGTGCATGAGCCAGTCTGCGACGAGGAGAGGCCACAAAGGTGACTCCACATCCCGGTGGTGCCCTTCCAGCCGCTGAGCTGCTGGAGTGCAGCTGGGTCCCATGGAGCTGCTGGGGTGCAGCTGGGTCCCATGGAGCTGCTGGAGTGCAGCTGGATCCCATGGAGCTGCTGGGGTGCAGCTGGGTCCCGTGGAGCTGCTGGAGTGCAGCTGGATCCCATGGAGCTGCTGGAGTGCACCTGGATCCCATGGAGCTGCTGGAGTGCAGCTGGATCCCATGGAGCTGCTGGAGTGCACCTGGATCCCATGGAGCTGCTGGAGTGCACCTGGATCCCATGGAGCTGCTGGAGTGCACCTGGATCCCATGGAGCTGCTGGAGTGCACCTGGATCCCATGGAGCTTCTGGAATGCACAGATTCCCAGTGCTGGCTGAGCCTCCTGCTCCTCCTGGGGGAGGAAGGTGCCCTGCCCTTGGCCAGCAGCTCCAGGTTAACTCGTCTGTGGACTGTATGGCTGCCAAGCTCAAAGCTGAACTTCAACAGCAAAGCAAATGCTAGAAAATTTGGGGTTCTCAGTCACAAACTGTAGAAGAAGCACTTTATGAAGAGCTTGTTTTTAGTCCTTGGAATTCACCATGGTGTCCCCCCTTACCTGGTTAAGTGGTGTTGACACAGTCTGGACAGGGACAGACCCAGGCTGAGCCACAGCTGATGGTGCCCTGGCGCTCTCCTGATGCTTGGTTGCAGTTCTGACAGCAGGAGCTGCTGCATTCACAGAGGTGTTGGCTGGCTTTGGTTTGCTGTGAAATATTACCCAAGAACAAGTTAGAGCTGTGTGTGTGTCCCCAAGTTACGTCTGTCTCAGTTAGATGTCAACCCCAGCCTCACTCCTGGGGCTGATTTCCTCCTGCTCTGAACTGGTTACTCCTAAATTACTCCTAGGTAAAGCTGCATTTTTTAACTCAGCCTGCATATCTGGCCACTCAAAGATCTCATTCTTGGTTCAGCTATGCCAAATGCAATCAATATCCTGGATTCACCCAGTTGTGGCTGTCAGCAGCTCAGAGCAGCTTGAGAAGGAAATGCTGGTTTCACAGAGGGACACTGCTAGTTTTTAATTTGTGAAGAACTGGGCAATGAAGGTAATGAAAATACCACACATTGCTTGGATATAAATTCAGTAATTAATTGCTGAAAAATAAAAGAGAGACATGCTTTCTGACCAACAGATCATCAATTTTGCTAATGTACAGATTGACAGCTCTTCACTTTGTGGTTGCTCATATATGGAAATACAAGACTTGACACTTTTTAATTTTATTGCTAGGTGAAATAATGCAGACAGTGAAGAGCTGATCTTTTTATTCAGCTTGAGGTCACCCCAGTAAAGCTGGCCTTCAAAACAGGGGAAGCTTTGCTCAGAGTGAAGATACAAATGTTGTGATCACTGACTGCTCTTTTGAACATCTTTTAGCAGCTGTTCTCATATTAACCCCCTTTAGTTACAGGTGTTCAGATTCCTGTGATGACAGTTGGAAGCTAAGCAAAAATGAAGACACTCTCCTTATACCCAAACCTGGTCTTTCAAAATGTGATCATTTGAGGACATCCTACTATGATGTCAGAGCAGCATTCTGAGAAAAAAATTACAGCTTGATGAGGTAAGTGATTTAGGGATGCCTTCAAGTGATCCAGGATCATGGTCAACCCTAATGAGATGAGTGTGAAAAATAAAAAATGCCTGTGCCATTTGGACAAGTCTGAGATAGAGTGGAAAACCCCAGCATTCATCCCAGACCAATTAGCAGTACATCCCAGGCTTGAGATTTAACCCCTAACATTTATCAAAGTCCAGAAACCAATTCCACCTGGAGTACTTTGTGACTTTGAAGTTTAAATCGCGTACGACAGGATTTGCTGTCAGCCAGAGGCCTTCAGTCAAATACACTGCAAATGTCTCCTCTTTGCATTTAAAAACTGGCATTTGTGATGAGTGCAATTCTCCTTAGAGATGGAAATAACCAACAGGGTGCACAAGTCTGGTTATGGCCTCTTTTATCAAGCAGTGGTTGCTTTTGATGTGGAATCTGTGCATACAAAGGAGCTCAAAATAAAAGACTGATTAATTTAGTTTTCAATCAGTCTGACTCCCTTTCTAGCTAATAAAAGGACTTTGATTCTGAAAGAATTTTAACAGCATTGGATCAGGTTCTAAACCATCAGGGGATGGACTTCATTTAGGAAAAATAAATAAATGAATAAATAAACATTTCCCAGATTTTAGATTGCATCTCACGTATTTTTATAATTAAGTAGTCTTTTATAGCATCATTTCAGTTCACTCTAGTGCATGTCTATTAATTTCTTAATCTTAAATCTAAATAATCAGTCTCTACCTATATTCTGCCAAAAAACCTTGTGTATTTTCCTGTGAGAAATTGTGCTATGTTCTTCGTCCAAATCAAACACTTAAATCAGCATTTAAGCTGGATCTAGTCAAATGGCTTTTGTTTAAATAAATTAATTTTAGAATTTCAATCTTTATGGTAACATCTTCCTTCTTATATAAATATTTAATATTAAAATTTCAATTATTAATCTAGAGGACACAAAAGTAAACAAATGTTTGTTCCATGCTATTTGTAAAGCAAATAAACAAGCAGCCAAACGAAATTCAACCCAACCAATCCAAACTCATCCTAAACAGAATGATAATGTGTTGGAAGCTGCAAACTGAAATGTCTGCACTTGTGGGGTTTTTAACTGTAAGAAATATGGAGGATGTAATTGATTTTAAACTTACTGATCCATTTCGTCTCTGATGATTTCACCTTCAGAGTCAGAAGAAGAGATGCCTATGAAAGAATTTAAAATAAATCATTTAGCAGAGGGGTTTTTGAGTTTCTCTTTGAATGCCACAAAGCTTTATTCAGATTTCCTGTGGAGCACTCTATGGATATGTGTTATAAATCTGTGTTCAGACAAAAGATCCCATTGCAGTGGAAGTGACCCAGCATTCCATACGGTGCAAGGCACAGAACTGCTGTTGAGATAAGGCAGGTTTGGGAGGAGGTGCAATTGAAATAAGGAGAACATCCAAGTGGGATTGAATATACCTGGATGCTCCTCAAGTTCTCTTTCAAGTGCCACCATGGTTTTTGATTTAGTCAAAAACTAAATCAAATCATTTAGTCCATATTTGTTGTGAATCAAGTACGAGATTTCTTCTCTCAGACACCTGATATATCAGATGAAAAGGAAAAAGAGAGACCTGGAATCATAGCTGTTATTCTTGTACCACGATATAAAGATACTAGCTCTGTTTATTAACTGCTGAGAGTTACTGAGACATTTTACGCTTCTGATTCTGCCTTCACTCTGCTTGAATTTGCATTTTCTCTGCAGTTCCTGCCAGTGAACATCTCCATCAGCTGTGGCTCCCATCCAGCATCCTCTGAGTTGGGTAAAAGCAGACCTTGGCCCCTGTCTCTAGAACATGTAAATCCCTGCCAAGCACAGACATCTCCCATTAATGTCAGGGGCAGTGCAGATACTAAAAAAAGGATTTGTCCTTCCACTGTCAAATTGGAGACGTGGAAGAAGAGTAATAGCAGAACAAAATTCATCTTTAGGGCAGTGCTTTAATTTATGAATGGTCCCACTGTGCTCAGTGATGGTGCTCTCAGTATGTTTCTCTGAGAGAAAAAAGGAAATAAAAATCCTATGTGTTTATTTTAAGTTTATTTTAAGAAAACAGCACAATAAAATCTTACCCAAGAAAGTGTTAAAAGGAAATGTAATAAATACACCACTCCTAGGCCTCCTAGGTATAGTAAAAAGAATAAGGAGAAAGGACACCTAAATCTGCAAATATATATTCTGTTTGATTTACAGCATCTACTGGACAAGTAGAATATCAAATAGATGCCATATTTATTTAATAATAAATATGGGGTTAAAACATCCCAAGAATGAGTTAAGAGGAAGCTGTCCTACATTCAGTTTGTAATAATGACTGTAGGGAAAAGGGATTAATAAGAATTAGACACAAAGTTTAGTTTCTTACACCTCTGTAGAGTTCCACAGACAAAAATACAAGGTGTTTTCAGAATCTGAATATTTTTAGACTTGGATCTTGCAGTGAGATATATAAAATCTCTGGAAAGCAACACAGTAAGATGTAAGGGTGGTCCCTTGTCTGAAGAGTGTTTTACAGGAAAATAAAAATGATATTTTTAATGATGGAAAGTGTTGACTCCTGCTATGTTTTTTTTTTTTTTCAAAGCACAGTTAGCGAACAAGATACATAATTGTTTCTTAATTCTGTCTAACCACTTCCAACCATCAATTTTTTGCAACACTTGTAACATTACCTTCTATGTAAATCTCTGCAGAAGTGGAGTCTGTTCCATAGATGTTGGAAGCAAAGCACGAGTAACGCCCTGTGTCCTCCTCAAAAGCTTCAACAATAATCAGTGAGTGTCGATCCCCTGTCTGGATAATTTGAATGTCTGGTGAGTTTTCAAGCTCCTTCCCTTCACAGTACCACCTGCAAAGCAAAAAGAAATTGTTTTTCAATGAGAACAAGTGGATAACTAGGGTGATCATGTTTGGAGTCTTTCTGATGATAAAACTGGTAGGTTTAGCCTGAAGATTCTGACAGTACTGCAGGCAAGTGTTGAATCAACTGTCATAG
The DNA here is from genome assembly GCF_971803275.1 of Cyanistes caeruleus. Taxonomy (NCBI): domain Eukaryota; kingdom Metazoa; phylum Chordata; class Aves; order Passeriformes; family Paridae; genus Cyanistes; species Cyanistes caeruleus. The sequence continues at coordinate 34,410,118 of NC_141708.1, read as the reverse complement.
GAATAAAATATTGATGATTTTAATAATATTTAATAAAGAGTAAAAGAGCTCTGAATTTGTAACACAGCTCTGAATTTCTCTTGAGGTACAATCAGATCTGTGTAGTGGCTTAACGTGCAGCGAAAAACACCCAGCCCTAAGTTAACAGATATCCCTCAAAGTTGTGTTTCTTAATTTCATGTGAAATCAGGATGTGACTGAAATTTGTCTTTGCTTTGCCATATATTTAACACAACCTGCTTTTTATAAAAGATGGGAGAAGTGTTTCACAAGGTAAGAGAATCTGTTACAGAAAGAGCCAGTGAGGCAGCTGCACCAGGAATGCTGTTCTGCACGATGCTCCTCTTTAAACACTGCTACACATCCAAGGATCTGTTGGGCTCTCTAGAGCTTTCACACCCTGATCTCAGGCATTCCTAAGTCCCTCAGGGTTCCGAAGGGTTGTTTCAGTGGAAAATGCAGGAATCCACACAAAAGGAAAAGCAGCTCCTTCACAGAGAGCTCTGTGTCACTGGCAGGGAGCACCAGCTCACTCTGAGCTGGTAGGAGGGGAGAGCAGGACTGCAGAATAGAAGCACAAAAAGCAGGTGGGTCTGGAGAATTAAAGATCCAAATTAAATCTAGGCTTTATAAAGAAGATGTATTGCTATGTGTAAAGATCCAGAGTTAAATGTTTGAAATAATACTCAGAAATATCTGTATTTATAGATAAATAGCTAAATTTGAAAAGCCTAACTTCAGTGCATTCATCTTCACTGTAACTTTTCAAAGAAAGAAAGAAAGAAAATAGATAGATAGATAGATAGATAGATAGATAGATAGATAGATAGATAGATAGATAAAAAATGCCTCAAAAGTATTTGTATTTTCTTAATGTGACTTTCTTAATTACATGTGATCAGCTAATGCATCTTCTGCATGTGAGGGTGGGGGCTGTCATACTGGCAATATTCTTTCTTCAATTGACTTAAGAAAAAGTTTCATCCATTTTTTATGGTAATTTGCTAAAAGAACCTGTCAACATTTGACTGATACTACAGAAAATAAGATTGTTGTGGAAAGGATAAGGATAGGTTTTTAACTGAGAAATTGTAGTAATTAATATCTCGTCTTACACTATAAGGTACCTCAATACATTTCCATCTCAGATATTTTAGAAAAACATGAATAATTTGTTTAACCACTCAATTGCAGAACTTTTAAACAAATTTGTGCTACAAATTAAGTGTGAAAAAAACCCAAATTAATGTATTAAAAAAACCCCAATTTCTAAAGAGTCCATATCAGCAGAAACCCAGAATATAACAGAAGTAAAACTGAGAATTGAGGAAGGAGCCTCAAGGGGTCTCTGAGGTATGAGGGGTACAGATCTAGCACTTAAATGCCCATTCTGTGGGTAAGCAGAGGACCAAGCCCTATTTGTGCCCATCCAACACAGCTTCCTCAAAGCACACAGGGCATTCCCTGCATTTCATCCACACCAGAGATGCCCTGAGCTACCTTCTGTCAGTGCTCACTCTGCACTTTCCTCCAGGTAACTTTCAGCAGCCATTCATGCTGCTCCTCAAACCCCAGTGGGACTTGTTTGGGATGCAGACAGAGTTCTGGCCACCAACCAAACCCGTGGCTGCACCTTTGGAAATTGGAGAGCCAGCTGTGCTCACGCAAAAGCAGCACAAATCCAAGATGCCAGGTGAGCTGGCACATGTGGAAGACTGAGGAAGAACCCCCTGGCTGGTCTGCCTCAGGTTACAGATCCACCTAAGCCAGCAGGCTCCTCTGCCAGTGGCCAAAAGCAGAGGCTGCAGGGAGGTGTAAGAACAGAGGGAATGTATACCTGTGTAAATTCACTTATTGCTCTGGAAGGTGTAACCATCCTCTTTAACTTCTTTCCCAAGGTGGGAAGCAGCACTTAAAAATAGTTCTAAAAATGTGAAATCACTGGTGTTAAAATCATTATTAATAAACTACTTCTCCCTCTGAGGATTTCATGATCACAGTACCACTGCCATTATTTTCCAGTAGATTAGACAGTATGGTTCCATGCTAACATTTATTTTGAAAATACTAATCTGTAATTATTTTTTATTTATTAATCTTTATCTTTATTTTGAAACTATTGGTTTGCATTTTCATTCAAAATACATTTCCTTTAAAAATAATTATCTTTCTACCTTCTGATTGACTTCTAGTGGTCACATTCTGTCACAGTCCTGTCAGATCCTCTAAAACAAAACCTCTTCAAACAGAAGGAACAGCTACATCTGTTTTAAACTTTGTCCATAATTGCTTGCCCAAATCTGGAATTTTTACCAGTAATACTTGGATACAAAGGGGCTTTTTTTTTGGTCTGGTTTCCCAGAAGTGAGTATCACATTTTCTTTTCTGTTCAGTGCTGTCCTTACACACCTGTAGGTACAGACACCATAGCTCGTAGTTGGCATCCAGAACACAAACCTCCAGTGCTTGGGATAGATGAACAACTCTGCCAGGAGCAAGCAGAGGAAATGTTTAGCACTCCCAAGGGAGAAGTATGGTAGTGTGCATTACAGGGTCAGTTGAAAAATGTCCTTTTCAAATTATTAAGGCCTTTTTGAGTTCCAGACTTGGGAATTACACAGGATTCCTGTGATACTGAGGGGAGAATTTTTAAAAATTCTATCTACAATATGGTTTATTCTCAAGAAGTGCAGTTGGTGACCACTGAAAATGGTCACATTATCAGGAGAGAAGGTTCATGCAGTTGTGTGACTACAGGCACAAATTTGGTACATGAATGTACAAGTTGCCTTTTAGGTGTGTAATTCACGTAGGCAACTGTGTACTTTGGGACATGAGTCATGGCACTTACTCATGTCTTTTTATATACCTACCTCATGCCTCTTCCTTATATTGTAGCCTTGTTTTAGGGTGTTAGCCTTAGCAGATATGAATAAACATTAAAGAGAGTACTCATGTTCTAGGATTTGATTTCATTTTCAGCAGCATCTTTTCAGAACATTAAAATAATTTGCATAGTACAGTGATATCATCTTTTTGTGTCCATTTAAATGTGTTTTCTTACCTAAGTGGCACATTGAGCAAAACACATTGCACAGAATGCTGTGATATCATTGCCATTAAGTTCGAAGTCATTGTGTTACTGATCAACTTTTCCAATTAACCTGTTGTGTTTGTGCAAAGTCTGTATCACATGCTTTTGTGAGGCACAATTTAATTTTAATTTCCTATAAGCAAATTTAAAACCACTGTGTAAGCCAATTTTTTACATTGCCTTTATTAGTATACAAATATTATATTCCTTTAGTAGACTCAAACCGTGAAGCAGAATCGAGTTAATTGTTATTTTTTTTCCTTCAGTTAGTCCTGAATTTGCAGCATCAGTGATTTAAAACTTCAGGAACTAACTCCTGTGTTTACTGTGTGTTCTGTAGTCGCTTTTTTCATCATAATGTTCAAGTATTTTGGGATTAAGTTGGAAAAAAGAGCTTGTTGTGGGAATGTTGTCTCTTTGTAATGCTTACAAATCAAAACCAACGTGAAGCTTCATGGAAACCTTTGGTCCAGCCATACCTTCTCCTTGTTAACATTGGGTTTTTTCCTTGCCCTGAGAGCGTGGTACGTGGCAGCAGCGAAATGTCAGTTCCAGGGGGAGTTCTGACATTGAGCCTCGTGGCACGGCTGAAGGAGCAATGCTCTGCCACTGACATTTCATTCCTGCCACGGATTGCAACCAGAGCTTCCTCGTGCAAGGCAGGTTCACATTAAGCACAGGCTCACCCCCTGTGCCAAATTCATCCTAGATCTTAATCCATTGACTTGACTGCAGCTGAATGTAAGAGAAGTTTGGCTCTAGACTTTGAGCCCTAAAACAGAGAAATGCTTTCATTTGGCAGCTAGGAAGAAAAATCTTAATTAATCTTGCAGGATTTCAGAGTTTCTAAAATTCTGTGATTAGTTGCAGGTCTGGCCTCCTCAAACAAAGCAGCATAAAATGCAACTTTTAAGCTTTGTATGCCTATGTTAAAGAATGTTTTCATGGAAACCTTATGACATACAGCCTGTTTTTAGAACATTAAATCCTCATGACACTTCCAGGATAGCTGTGTATGCCAAACCATGCAATGTGATTCATCAGTAAAATTAACCTAGGAGTGATGTGCCAAACAGTTTGGAAAAATGTAGACACCTCCGAACTTGAGGGATAAAGGAGTGACTCTCCCAGAGGGGAGTAAATGTCACACCTAGCATTACTCATACAGAAGCAGAGCTGTAGAAGGGAGCGTGAGCAGGAGGTCATCGAGCACTTTGGAAATACACTACACCTTTCTCTCAAAGGCTTGTTTCTAACCCAGGACAGTCAGACTAAAGCAGTCAGCAGTAGCAGAGCTCTTCAATTGCCAGCTGGGGTTTGAGGCACACATCCTGTGCTTTGTCACAGTCTTTGTCACTTGTGTGACAAAAGACGCTGCATTCATGATGATACTGAGAAATGGCTAATTTCTCACACAAATTTCTAGATGGGTTGGCCAAATGAGCTTCCTCTGAATTGTGGGTTTGTTAAATTAAAGCTGAGTTACCTTAAAAAACAATCGGGCAGGTCTTTCTGTATTCAGCCAAGAGGACTTGGCTTTCCATATCCTGGTGCTTCAGATGAGTTCCCCCTTTCTTCTCTTGCTCCACCATCCAGTTTTCTTTCCCTCAGTGAGCCCTCATGCAGCACACCTGTAATGCTTTATCATTCCCATGGTTTGGTGATTTGATAAATAATCAAAATAGTTTTTTGACCCTGATCCATCATGAATGTCATTTAAACCATCTTTTACATCAATTTGGTTTGGTACTATCTTGCTTTCAAATGTGATATCTGCCCCTCATATCTTCCAGTCCTTTCTATCCCTGTGATCAGCTTCTTTCTAAATATCCTGTCTCTAATTTCTGTCTTATAATCCCCATTACATCAGACTGCTCCTAGTGTTGACTGATTAACTCCATTACAGAGCTTGCTGAATCCTGTTCTTGTTTCACAATGCTCTGGGTTCCCACAGTACCACTTCCACTTAGTAATTGTGTCTAATATGTGCATTATAAGTCACTTGGGATGCCTTTCTGTGCTTAAGAAGCCCATTTTAAGTCAAAGGTCATTAAGCTTGGTTTCATCAGTTGCTACCTTGCCTGTCGGTCCTTTCCTGGGACTGCTGATTTTTTTTATTCCTTTTACCTATTAAAATTATTAAAATCTATTAAAATCCTTCTGTCCTTGCCCATCTCCACAGACACTGAACTAACTCACCATAAAGCTTGAAAAACTCTTGCCGTCCAAGCAAGACATTTGGTCTGAGCACAGTTCTGCTCACAGTTCCACAGCTATGGCCAACAAGATGCTTCCTTCACTCTTTTGGAAGCTTTGCACAGCAGATCAAAGATAAGCACCATTTTTAGGGAAAAAGTGCTGCATTCTCCTGATCCCCATGATTAATGGTACACAAACCCCAAAGTCCATTCTGTTTTCTGATTTCCTAGTGCTGTAGCAGTGACTAACAAGGCCATGATCACTGGAAGCATGTGAATATTTATCACTCAGTCAAGTGACAATTTTTACTCCCTCTCTTAGTGTTTCTTCTGCACATTGAAAGAATTTTGGATGAACATGACAAAGTTTTGTTAATAAATAATTATGATCAGGAAACTGTTCAAGGAGCCAGCATTCCCAGCTTTCTCCTTAATAGACATACACACACAAACACAAGGGAGAGTTTAGAGTTCCCCCCTTGTTACTTATCTTTTATTTTTTAGTTTAAATTGTGAAACTGAAAGCTGAGCCTGATATTTCTCTTGAGGTTTAACTGCTTGGGACTAACTTTCCCTAGGGAACTTCTTTCTCCCTGTCCCTAATTTCCTAATCTGATGAATTGTGCAGAAGTGTAGTAGCTCCTGTACTGAATGGCATTCACGTAGCTTATTTAATTAATCAAAATTACCAAAATCAAATGTTGAAATAGAAATTTCAATTAAAAAGCTTCCAATTTTTTTGGGCAAAAATAGACCCAAGTTATATCCATTCCTGTGGCATCGAGTGGCTCCTGAATTGGGTACACCAGCATTTTGGTCATCCCTGGATACCTCCAGGATGAGCCCTCATTCCCAGCTTCTCCTCTCTGCCCTTGCGAGGCTTTGGTGACTTTGTAGTGTCAGCTTCTAATTCTGGTGATTGTTAAACACCTAAACTTGGATGACACAAACACCTTGTCACTTTTATGTATGTCAACAGCACCAACATGACTGCTGGTGTAAGGAGAGTGTTGTGGCCTTCTGGAGAAACACCAAAATTGAACATTGTGTGTTGGAGTACAGTCTGTGAACAAGCCATCCAGTGTTCTGAATACGAAGAAAGCCAGATTGAGTTTGTGTACAGGTCCAGATATGTAAAAGAAGATGATTTCACTTGTTGCCTTTGCATTATAAACTATGAATGATGAAAGGTGGAAAAGTAATTTCTCTCTTCCAGGGATCCTACTGACGTTTTTATTATCCAAAGGATTTATCAAGAGAAATAAGCAAGAGAAGTGTTCAGACAGTGAATATCTTAGGGGATTATATTTCCTGCTTGTTTTCTGTTAAAAACCCCCTGAATTTCTGGCACTGTTTTCTCTTTTAGTCAGACTCCTCTACGAGTTTCAGGGCTGAACACAATACAACATTTTTAATGGCATAAGCTCCACCAAGGGAACGGCTCAAAAGTGTTAATTCAAGCAGTGGGTTTAGATTGAAGTAGAAATAATAGTAGAAATAGTAGAAATAATGTTCTTCCCAACCAAGGATTTCCCACCTGCACACACCTAGCATTACAGAAATACAAAATGACAAGTGTAGAATATGTTTACCTGACTTCAGGTGCTGGGATTCCTACCACAATGCAGTCCAATTGCACTTTGGATCCTTCAGGAACCTCCCTGCTCTTCAGTTTCTGAGTAAAGCGTGGTGGTTGTCCAAGGGGCTCATCAGAATATACAGATGCAGATTCTGACTCTGTTTTCAGCTCTGCGCTTGTTAATTGAGCGATGGATTCCAGGTTTGCGGCCCGTTGATCATCTGTTTGTTCAAAAGTTTTCTCTGCTTTGTTTTCCAAGTCTTGAGGTGTTGGAATGGAAAGCCTTTCTCTGTTTTCTGACGTGAGAGACAGGCTGGAGCTACCTTTTTGAGCAGACTTGTTCTTAGAATCGATTTTGCTCTTGTAGTTTTTGCATGTTCGGGGTCGTATTCTTTCAGAGTTGTGAGCTTTGAAAAGCGACGAGAGCTCCTCAATGAAATCTGCTGCCTTGTTCAGGAATTCCTTTTTGGATTCTGACTCAGAAGGGAGGTGGTGTTTCTTTAGATCTTGAGAGCTCCCTTTGGACCCCCTTGTATTTCTGACATGTTCCTGACAGAAGTTGGAGTGCAGGCCATTGTCTGATGTTTTCAAAGCTGTAGACTGGGCCATTTGTTTGTGTTTTCCCGCGTTGTTCAGCTGATCTGGGGGGCGCTGCGAATGTGCCTGAAGCTCATCCTGTTTAGTTTCCAGTGGATTCTGATCAATAGCTTGTCTTGCCAGGTTTACACTTTCATCAAGCTCTTCTTGGCTCAAAAAGGCTGAGAGATCTGGGAGGTCATCTTGGGCAGCTACCTCATCTGAATCACCAGAAGCATTGCCATAGTGGAAATTATGAGAAACTGGCTCTGATCTGCTCCTTTCACTCTTCCCTTGATGCTTAGTTTCTGCTAAATAACTCTCTCTCAGAAGCTGAGATATTGAAGTTGAGGTTTCTAAACTGTCGTCTTGCATGCTGCCAACAGAAAGGACAAATAGGACCACGCCTTATCAATAGCAATTTTTTGGATTGAACACAATGACAGGCTTCTGAAAAGCAGAACACAACATTTTCAAACTGCATCTGTGTGCTGAATACTTGCAAGTACTTGTAATATTTGAAGCATAAGGATGGCCGTGTGTTAAAGGCCTGCTTCTGCACATCCTGCCAGACACTGTTGCTTTTACCCAGTGAAGTTCATCTTCCATCACTTTCTGCTGTCAGTAGCCTCACATAAATTAAGTGTGGTATTTCCTACTCTGTGCAAGGCAAAACTTCAGCTACAGAGCTATTAACTGAGTTTGAATGTCAAGTCTTCATCATTGCTGATGTGTGTTTCTTAGCTAAGAAACAATCTCATGGGATAGATTAATTATTGGCTATTTCAGGGACTGAAAGTTGTTGAGAATAACAGTACTTTAAAGTGAAGTAAATTTAGCTTGAAAGCACTGAAGTAGTAAGTAAATGAACCCTCAAAATCGTAAGAGGGATGTGAGGAGGAAGGAGAAAGAACTAAAATATTCTATAATGACAATTTTTAATGCATTATAGGAAGCTATAATGGTGCTCCTTAGCTTCCTAAATCCAGTATTATTTCTAATAAGCTGTTTAAAGTAAGTAGAGAACTATGTCATTATTTATTTAAAGTAAGTAGAGAACTATGTCATTATTTGATGGAAACATAATTTGTACTACAGAGCTTTCAGAATCATGTTCTTAGGTCATCCTGATTCTGAAAAACTGTACCACAAGAGATGAGAGCATCAGGAAGCCCTTACTTGACCTGCACACCTGATCAGCAAAGCTAAAGCATCCCTTTTGGTACCTGTAATAGGAAGACAAATATCTGCTCTTTACCCCGTTCAGAGAGCTGATTCCTCACAGATACTGAAACAAGAGCGTGGCTGTTTACTGGATCTGTCTCTCAGATTGTGCAGTGCTCATTATCTCCCTCCTCCTTCATTTATGGTGTGGCAAATCCTGCTGCAGTTTCAGGTATTTCTGCCCTCACACTGGTTTATCACACTGCAGAGGGTTCTGCTCCTGTCGTGGCATCGAGAGAACATCCATGCCCTGGCGTTGGCCATCTCCATTCACAGCCTTGTGCAACAGCTGAAGTTACCAGGGACAGAGAAATTAAAAAGGTATCTCTGCTTTGAAAGGCTTTGGGATTTTCTAGTGGGACAATTGTCCCTGGAAAAGGGCTGGTTAAGAACAAATGAAGTGGTAATGTCTCATATTGCAGTATTTCTCCCTGGAGTGTGAGTGCCAGCCCTCGTTCTTTATTTACAAAAAGGAAGGTTTCAACTTAAGCTGTTTATATTCTTCTTCAATGAATGAACATAGAGCTATCATAATCAGATGTGCATTTTGAGACCTTAATCCCTCTGCTTGAGGCACATTTTTTATACTGAAATCCTTTTCCTTATGTAAATTTTGGGCATTTTAGATTTGTTGCTTTTATTTTCATAATATGGGACAAAGAAAATCACTAAGACTACAGAGGCACCCAATCAAAATATTTCTAAATTTGTACCTGTACAAAGAATGAGGAATAAAATGCCATATTTAATATATTTTGAATATAAACTGTAGGCTTTTAAGCACCCTGTCCAGTCCCTGCAGCTGAGCCAGGGACTGTGATACTAATTGAACACTTGGAATTAAATTATCTGTGGCACATAGAGAACATTGATTTGGGAAGACCACACGAGATAATATCATGAGCTGTTTCATGACTGGACAGAGTTTATAATTTAACCTCTTAAGAGTACAAAGAGGCCTCCATGAGGTTTAAGGTTCCTGCTCAGTGGAAACTGCTTTTGCTTGCTCAGCTTTCACTCCTTGGGCAGCTGTGCCACCTCAGTGCAGCTGAACGTGTTTCAGGGCCTCTCTCAGCTTGTTTATGTGCTGATCACAGATTATGTGCTGGAAAGGTCACAGCTAAAGCTAGTTTCAGCTCCCAAGAGTTTAAATACATTTAACATAAGGAGTTTACAGCCTGGAAGACAGACCTGTCCCATGAATGAACTGCAGCCCTAGAACCTCTCCACATGTGGCTCTGGCTGAATTAGAACATCCAGCTCTTTGTAGCTTTACAGGACACAGTGGAAGGCTGTATTTTATGTGTCTAGAGAAGTATGGATTTTACAAGGTGGCAAAATTGAGCTTGCTGCATTTCTTGGCCACTCTTTCTGCAGCATTTCAGAATGTCACATCTTCATCTCAGTGTCTGGAAAGATCATCAGAGCTGAAAAAAGGTGATGCAGATCTTTAGAGAACAACACATGCTCCAAGTAGGGAAGGAATATTGTGTGATCAAAACCTGAAGTCAAATGAACTTGAAGAACTCCTGGAATGTTTTTGTCTAAAGAGTATATGAAAATTATATTGAGACTATTCAGGGTTTCATTTTCCTCTGTTGCTGTGTCTGTTTCAACAGAGGTTGTTAATCACAGTGTAGCTTTTCTGCAGGAAACCATAGTAAAGCAACTGTGTGTTCAGTCTGGTTATTTGAGACTTTGTTCTTGCATGTCTTCTATTCATCTTTTGATGAATTGAAAGCATTGAAACATTAAAGAAATAATTTCTGCTAATTTGCTAAGGGAGTATTGCAGCAACATCAGGAGCTACTCTCAAAGATCTGTTTAGGCAAAATAGTTTTGTAATTCTAGCTTGAAAAATCCTAGTGAGGAAACCATTGTCTGATAGCAAAGGGAGGAAAACAAACAGTTCCCCAGCTAAGAACCTGGAACAACTTACTTCCTTCTGCCCACTGGAGCAGAAGAGGTAGAAGGGAGCAGAGTTCTTCTAGAATTGGAAAACAAGATATTAATGAGAACAAATCTGATGCCAAATTCTCAATACTCAAAGGGCCACTCACTTTTCTTTAGAGCTTACCCAGGGTCAGAATTTTAAATTGAACTCTTCTCTATTTTCAGCTTGTAGAAGATGACTTTTTATTCTATTTTTAGGAATGAAGTAGTTGGGTTCTAGTCAAATGTAGCACTTTAAGGCAGCGATTGTCTACCGAAGTCTTAAAATATTTTGAATTATTTGATATTTTTAATTTAATGGAAAATGTTAAGTTTCAGTGGGTGTTGCTGTGAGGCTACCAAGCAATCCCATTACAGTTATTATTTCTGCCTTGCTTTTGCCTTGAGAAATGCCCAGTTTGTTGTGTTGGGGTTTTTTTCCCCCCAAAGAACTGTGCTAATTGTAATTGCAGATATCTCTGCTGAGCAGATAAGTGCAGATAACTGTGTTGAGCAGGCAGTAAGAAGAACAAACCAGTCAAAACACAGTAGACAGCAATCTGTGGTGGCAGTGAAAGCACCAATCATTTTGCTGACTGGAAAAGCATTGTGATGAAGCTGTATCAAGGGCAGGACTTGCATTGCTGGTTACAGGTAATGTCTTTAATTGCTGTTCTTTGGGGGGGAAATGGGGCCAGCAGCAGCCTGTGGGTCTCTATTCTTCACTGGCTCATTACCTACAGCCCCAAACCACAGTGTGAGGGCAGCATTTTTGGCTTTCCTGGGACACCAGCTGCACTGACCTTGGGCACCTGCTGTCTTGAAAGGCACCAGAGCATGGCACGAACAAAACTGACTCCATGAATTTCTTCACTCTGCTAATTCAGTTTCTATTAGGCAACTAATTGAACAAGCTTTGAGTTTCCAAGAGCCTATAGTTATGGCAATGTTCTCTTATTAGCCAAGTGATCTTTAGGATTAAATATTCACAAAGGTAGAATTGGTTTCCACAGTTTGTTTTGGCAGTGGCTTGACCTGAAAATCTTTACATGGAAGGGAGGAAATATGTGCCACAAGGGTCTTGCAGAGTGTGACTCCAAACACTTGAATTTCTTCTTGTCTGAGTTTTCTTAGACTCATTCCTGAGTCACCACTGAAGGAATCTGAGCTTTTCCTACAGAAACAGCACCAGTGAAATCTCAGCAAGCTTAAAGGAATCCCAGATATACCTGATGTATCTCTGTTTTATTTGGTGAGAACAGCTTCTAATGCATGATGCACTAAAGATAATTTTTCAAATTCTCCTTCTGTGACAGAATAAACAGGTTATATACAATTAGCAGATTTAATGCAAGAAGCACTGGAACATCTGCTTTGGCTTTCAAAAGTCAAAAGGAGAAATTTCAGTCAGTGCATGTTGTTCCTGTCTCAGCTTTTCAAGCTCCATTACTTGTGTTGGGAGTGCTTTTGTGTGCAACCCCAGCCAAGCAAACTGCTGCTTCTGCTCTGCAGAGAGGCACCTTTGTGGGCTTTACACAGCAACACTCTGCATGCCCAGCACCTCAGTGTGGAAACCAGAAAAATTAGCAAATACTAGCGGCCATATCTGCTTCATGATTAATTTAATTGCACATAAATTGCATTTACCCACGGCGAGTTTAACATTTATGGGGCTGTTCCAACTGTATGAAGAAGAAGGCAAGGGTTGACACATCTGCCTTGCAGACAGTGGATGATCACAGTGGCATTCTGGTGTGCCTGCAGGAATTCTCACTTAGCAGATGCCATTGTCACCGATTCTGGTGACAATGTTGACAAGCTGTGGCTGCTGCAAGACAGCTCTGAGCCTCCAGACACAGGAAGGGTTAGGCTGGGGTAGAGGACTTAGGTTAGCACCTCTGTGTGCTTGGGGGCGTGTGTTTGAGAGATCTTTAAAACAGTGTTTAGAAAACTGTGTGCAGGAGGGTGGTTTACTTTTCTGTTTTAGACACTTGAGTGGCTTTGATTTCCATTCCCTGTAATGAGTCAGATAACTGAACTCCCAGTTCCAAGTAATGTAATTAAATATGGAAAATGGATAATCTCCAGGCTCAGGAGTGTAACAACTTCTCATGGAAACAAAATCCCTCAGAAATGGGATGGGATAAATCCTCTCCCCAAGTTACTCTGTGGCAGACTCTGCAAGAGCCCTGTGTGCACTTGGAGTCGTGCCCTGGCCCATGACCTCACTGTTACAGTATTGGGCACCCTGAGCAGGAGGAAATACCCAACTCTGTTTCAAGGGAAAAGCACATTAAGTGCCCTCTAACTTTTTCAACATTTCTTTTATACTCTCATATAATGAAAAGGCCTTTTATTTTTCACTCTGATCACAAAAAGTCTTCCTTATTTCATTAATTAATACTGTCCCTCAACAATTCTCAAAATGAGAACTGAGACCCTTTATCCCATGTCTCAAGTTCCCTTTTCCTCCTCAGTGAATCTCCATGAACTGCAAGGCAAACAGTATCTTGAAGAAACATCTCAATGAAACAAATACATTTTCAGCTGATTTTTAAATTAGAAATTGAGAAAGGAGGACAGGTGATGGCTCTTTTGAGGCCTGCCTGGGATGCTTCTGCATCCTCCTCTCCCGCTGACCTGCAGCCAGGCCTCAGATATCAGGACAAGTTCTGAGTGTACTTCAAGTGCTCACAGTGTAGAACAAGTTTTTATTGATTTAAGTAATGTATACAACCCTCTTTCCTTCAAGGATTGCCCATAGGAGAAAAGTTTATATGAAAAGCCAAAACAGTTGCAGCAGGGATGCACAATTTGGTGCTGAATGTACATAGGGAATTCCTCAATGAAAATATAACTAACAGGCACCAATATTCATTTATCCTGGTTCAAACACAGACACAGCACCCTGCACACCTTTTCTCATGGTTAAAACTGCAAATCCATTTTCATGGGTTGTGAGCCAAATGATTTCAGTCATTTCTGTGAGTCCTGCTGGCAGGATGTGGGAGCAGTGCAGCTCCTCAGCTTTTTCAGTTGTGCCTTTCTTTTTGTCCACTGTTCTGTCTTTTTGATGTTTTTTCAACAGTCTCTAACAACATTGTAACATAAAAGCCTTTGTATTTTAATCATATTTTCAAACTGCAATGTTTAGATGAGATTTCTATTCTACAGGAATAATTTTCCTGTCCAATATTCCTGTTTATGAAAGCAAGCACTAACCCAGTTAAGTTTTAAACAGAAAAGTAAAATGGTTTCTTGTTTTTCTTTCCCCCCACCCCATGGTTTAGATTACAATTGAGGTTGCCAATTGCCTTTATGGTATTGTGTACATTTAAAAAAAAAAAAATCTTAATGTAATATCTATGTGCAAACATGCCTAGACTACTAATTGTTATCAGCTGTTGATAAGAAAGGATTCCTTCAGTACCACAGCAAGACCTGCTGTAAAATCTCTAAAGAATGCACAGGAATAAAAACCAGCACAGAGCACACAGTTCCCCTTTGTGCTTGATACACTCTGCCATGTACAAGACCTAACTCCAGAATTGACTATAATTTTTTTTTTATATGTAAATATTACTCTGCTCAGCTACAGGAATGACCACACTTGCTATTGCTGTTTAATTTTGTTAGCTGTTTCTGAAAGTTAAAAAACAAACAAATTAAAGACAGACAAAACTAGAGAGATATCCTGACCTTAGGAACCTTCAGGTGGTGTAGGAGAGGGAAAAGAGCAGAGTTGAGGTTTATGAAATTGTTCCATTAAAACTTGCTGGTTTTGTTTTCACTCTTAAACTCTAGAGCATCTTCACAAATGTAAACCCAATGACCAAAACAAAACTGCTGATAAAGTAATCAGTGTCTTTAGCACGATCTGTGTAATGTTCTAGTAACATATGCTCAGGAACCTCTCTGTTCTCTGTCAATTGTTGATGTATTATTTGGTAAAACTTAACATGAGCTTCTGATTACTGCTTAATGTTGCAATATATTGGGCCAAACATTTGCTACTGACAGTCAAATACTTTTCTGAGAGAGAGAAAGAGAGCAGAGGAGATAGTGAGAGCTCAAGGGTGAGAGCTATGCCCTTCTAGCAGGACTGTTTCTGCAGCTGTTGTGTACATTAATCCAGAGAGCAGATCTCCCTGCACTAAATATAGCCACAGGGGTCATTTTACATGACAGAATAAATAATTAAATAAATAGAAAGCATTTAACTATGGGGGGGGTCACATTAAATTAGGTTTGATTTTGCTTAAGAAGGAATTCCATATTACGGCATCTTGGTTTAAGGCTGAATACAAGAATGGAAATATTTCACTCCTCCATTATTTCATGAAGGGAAGATGAGCAGGAAGAGGGAAGTATCCCAGCAAGGAACTTTTCAGGTCATTAGAATCTTGTTGACTCTTTAGAGGAGTCAGAGTGGCTCTGAGGGATTTTGAGAACCCCACCAATGCCATTCAGGTCCTTTATAATTCCACAGAACACCTTTTCTCTTTCACTGCAATGCACGTACCTCAGCACAATCTAAGTCAGTTTAAAAGGTATCTGTTCCCTGTATACGCCTTAGCAGCTAAAATTAGCATTCAAATATATATCTTATCAAACCCTTCTGCTACACTCTGCAAAACCAAAACGTAGACCAATCTGAAATTGAGGGATTACCTTTTTTTAATTCCTCCAGCTGCTGCTGCTGCCCAGCCCTGGCAGTGAGTAGCGCTGACAGTTATCCAGAAGTGTGAGATTAAAGTTAAGGAAGCGAGGGGATCCTCCGAGTCCTCAGGAACAGAAACAGCTAGGAGGAGTCCATAAAGAGTGAAGGAAGTTAACCTTGGTTATTGTGAGGATGGCTGGAAGGAGCTGGACAACCTGTCACCACCGGAGCAATAGCATTTGTCAGTTTGCAGGTCCCAAGTTATTTTGAGCAGCGTAAACCATGTGCCCGCGGAGCATTCCACCTCATTGGACAGGGAATCCGCTGCTCCCACAGCACCTATGGGCACAAGTGCCTGCTCCTGGCTCGTGCAACAGCCCCTATAGATGCATATGTGGGTTTTGCTGATTCATCCAAGAGGCTCTGTGGTGGCATTGTATCACTCTTGGCAGCTGCTTTAGGCTTCAGCCTTTTCAAATTACTAGTGATCGCTCTTTCGTTAAGTTTCCATCAGAACTCCAAGGTTACGGTCGCAGGGAAAACCATCAGCTGGGAACAGCATAAAAGTTTTGCAGCTCTGAAGGCAAACTCTGCAAATGTGTGATTTAAATAGTAAAATATTCCTGACTTCATCAGAGTGTTCTGTTTAATAAACAGAGTGAAACAGTGTGGAAATCCTTCAGGATGACCCGAAAATACAGATGCTCAAAAAGCTAGAACATCTAAATTTGTTATGGAATGCACAGAAATGAACTGTTGGAGGAAAAGCAATTAAAAGAGGCAATCAAAACTAAGCAGTAAATAAAACTGAGAGAGAAACACAGGTGGAATAACTTTGACACACTTGAACCAGTACACAGAGAAACCCTGTTACTATATAGAATTTCATTGCTTTAAACCTTGACTGGCTAAAACCTGCCACATCACTTGGTAAAGACAGAGATGAAAATTTTCATTTCTACTCTTCCTACACAAAAAGCGGTCTGTCATTTTAAACATTTTGTCACCCTGCTGGATTGTTGATATTTTATTAAAAATGCTTGTCACAATTCTGATTTTAAAAGATTATTAAAATATTATGCATTTATGATGGGGAATTGATATATAAGTCTTTTCATAGCTAATGATGTAAGAGCTGGCTTCTTGACCTTCTCCCAGGACTCTCAGAACATTATCAAGCGAGCACGCATGCTAGAAAAGGTGTTCATCTGTGGAATGGAGCTCTTCAGAAAGTTATTCTATGAGTCATAACAGTATGAGAAGTCAGAGAGGAAGGCAATTCTTGCATGTAAAATTTCCTGAAACATTGCAGATACTTTTCTATTATTTCTCTCTCTTTTTGTAAACTACTGTCGTGGTTTAACCCCAGCTGGTAACAAAGCCCCACTCAGCTGCTCACTCCTAACTGCTGGTGGGATGGGGGAGAGAATCAGAAGAAAGTGAGGAAGCTTACAGACTCAGATAAAGGCAGTTTAATAAATAAAATAGAAGTTGTGCACACAAGCCGATAAAAGCAAGGGTTTCACATAGAATCATAGAGTAAGCTGAGTTGGAAGGGATCCTTAAAGATCATCAAGTCCAGCTCCTGGTCCTGCACAGGACACACTTCCCCAAGAGTGCCTGAGAGCATTGTCCAAACGCTTCTTGAGGTCTGTCAGGCTTGGGGCTCTGGCCACTCCCCTGGGGATCCTGTTCCAGTCCCCAGCCACCTTCTGCGTCAAGAGCCTTTTTCTAAAACTCATCCTAAACTTCCCCTGGCACAGCTTCAGGCTGTTTGTCTGGGTCCTGTCACTGGTCACCACAGAGGAGAGATGGTTGCCCTGTGCCAGCTTCAGAATCCAACACTTTCCCCTGGTGAACTTCATATGTTTGATGATTACCCAGTCCTCCAATCTGTCGAGGTCTCTCTGCAAGGCCTCCCTGCCTCCAGCAGAGTCAGCAGCTCCTCCCAGCTTTGGATCATCTGTAAATTTGCTCGGTATCCCTTCCAGTCCTTCATCCAAGTCATTTATGAAGATGTTGAAGAACACAGGGCTGAGGATGGAGCCCCACTTGTGACAGGTCACCAGTCTGATGTCTGTCAGTGACCCCACTGACTGTCACCCTTTGTACCTGACCCGTGAGCCGGTTGTTCTCCCATCCCATAACGTGTTTGTGGGATGGACATTTTGTCCAGAAGGATCCTGGGAGAGACAGCATCAAAATTTCAGATTTACTGCAATGCAGAAAGATGGCATCAACAGGCTTCCCTTGACCAGCTTGGTGGGCTACCTTGTCATAAAAGGTTTGATAAGCAGGACTTCTCTCTCACAAAGCTGTGCTGGCTGTGACCAACAACTGCATTCTTTCAGGTGTTTTTCAATGCCTCCCAGAATAATCTTCTCCATAGCACTGCCAGGCACTGACAGCTTTCGTTTCCAGGGTCCTCTTTCTCTCCCTTCTTGAAAACTGGGACAACATTTGCCAGCTTCCAGTTAGCTGGGATTCCCAGCATTGCTCAAAAATCACAGTGTGATGACATCATCTGTTCTTTGTGGATTCTTGGATGAATCCAGTCAGGCCCCATGGATTTGTAGGGATCCAACTGGAGCAGCAGATCCTCCACAGTTTCAGGGTCAGCTGGGAATTGAGCATTCTCTCAGCCATGGTCCTCCAGCTCAAGGCACTGAGACCCCCTTGGTCCATCACCCGTGTTGCAAAGAATGTGTTAAACAGCTCTGCCTTGTCCATGTCCCTGTTTGTGAGGTGACCATCCTCATCCTGGAACGGGCTGGTGTTATTTCTACACTGCCTCTTGTCATTATTCTATTTGAAAAAACTCCTTTTCATTGTCTCCTACAGTTCTGTCAGCTTCAACTCTAGTTGAGCTTTGGCCTTGTGAATTTTACCCCTACAGTGGCAAGCAACATATCTGTATTCTTCCCGTGTCTCCTGGCCTTGCTTCCACTGGACATGCACCTTCCTGTTTTGCCTTATTTCCAGGAGATGATTCCTGTTCTGCCTCACCAGCCTGACTTCCAGCATTTGGGAGTCACTGTGCACTTGGGAGGTGATCTTTAAAAACCATGACCAGCACTGATGGACCCCAGCACCTGCAAAAATATATTCCCAGGGGACCTTGCTGACTAATTCCCTGAACTGCCTGAAGTCTGCTCTCCTCGTGCCTAGGGTTGAAATTCTGCTGGCACTTTTCCTCCTGTCAACACAGATTTTAAACTCAATCACTTCATGGTTACTGTGGCCAAGACAGCCCCAATCCCCTCTTTGCTCACAAGATCCTCTCTGTTGACAAGCAGCAGGTCAATGAGGGCATCTTTCCGAGTCGGCTTCCTCAGGACCTGTTCCATAAAGTTGTCATCCAGGATTTTTAGGAATTTTCTGGCGTGGGTTGTACCAGTTAATTTCTGGCGGAGATTAGAAATCCCCCATGAGGACACAAAGAGTTGACTTGGATGAGCTCAAAGGAAAATTTGTCAGTGTCATTGTCCTGCATAGGAGGTCGGTAGAAGGCTCCCACAATGACATCCCTGTTACTCGGTTTGCTCCTCGATTTTATCCAGAGGCTCTCAACTGTGTCCTTCCCACCTCTGAGCTCCATACATCCGAGCCCTTCTATTCCACACAGCGCCTCCCCTCTGCCTCTTCTGGCCTGCCTCTCCCACCTGAAGAGCCTGTGAGCATCCAACAGGGAATTCCAGGCACAGGACTCATCACTCCAGGTTTCACTCATGCAATGATGTCAGACTCCAGGACTGGGCCAAAGCCAGGAGCTGCTCTTGTTTGTCCCTGCTACTGTGTGCATTAGTCCAGAAACATTTGAGGTGTGGTACTTTGTATCCAGCACCTTGTGAGGCAGATTGAGGGATCTGTAAGCGATCATTTCGAGTTTTGGCACAGCATCCCATCCCTTGGCACTGGTGAGTCTGGTTATGTCCCTTTCCCTCTTCCAAGCTGGTTTAAAGCTCTGTCAATGAGCCTGCTAGCCCCTGTGCTGGAGCTCCTTTTCCACCCTGAAACTGGTGCACCCAGTCAGGTGTCAGAGCAGAGCAGCTGTTGAGTACATCTTCCCATGGTCAACAACCCCTACATTTTTCCACTGAGACCAACCTCAGAGCCATGCATTGGCCTGATGGATCTGCCTATTCCTATTTCATTCCCTACTTCCCATGGTTGGGCAGGTGTTCATCCATCCCCAGGAGAGCAGGGCCCATCCCATGTAATGGTGACATGGGAAGACAAAACTCCATGACTCTGAGTGTCCCTGGAATGTCCCTCTCCTCCCCTGGCTCTGTGTGCTGGGCACGGCCCCACAGGCTCTGGGACATCCCTTGGGTCACTTGGGCTCAGTGTCCTGGCTGTGTCCCCTCCCAGCCCCTCGCTGCTGGGCTGGGGCCAGGGCCAGAGGAACAAGACATCCCTGTGTCACCAGCACTGCTGCCTGCACACAGCCAGAGCACAGCTACCATGGGGAAAAATGTAACTCTAGCCCAGCAAAAACCAGCACCAACACCACTGACAGAATACCCCATGAGCACGAGCTTGTGGTGAATATATGGGAAGCTTGTGTAGTGAAGTCAGCCCTTCTTTTGGGCACAGGTGAGGCATTTTCTGGGTTGTGTTATGTCTGATGTAACTTTATACCTGAAACAGAGATCTAAGATATTCTTTATAGTATCTGTAACAGTAGATGTGAGCCATACAGTGCTGGCAGGAGCTGCCTGTTGATACTGTACCCCGTGCTGCTGTGGTTTGGACAGCGTCTGTAGATGTTTAGGCTACAAAATCTGCAGCCTGGAAACAAAGCCTGATGTACTAATTGTAAACCTACAAGGAGTTCTGCTGAGATGCAATTATTACCATGGAGTCTTGCTGTTTGTGTGCTGTTTGTGCATGATAAGCAACATTATTCAAGCTGATGAAAAAAAATGGAAAAATTTTCCACTTTAAGACAGAGTTTAAGGTTCTAGAATTGCAAAATCATTGAATAATCTGAGTGACAGATAAGCTCAGGGTTATGCAGAAAGTACAGCATTGAGAAACCACAAAAAGTTATGAGGCTTTACTGTGGCAGACAGACCATTGAAATAGCAGATGGTGTACAAGGCCAAAAATTTCAGGAACACAAAAAATTGGAGTATACACAGTGAATGTGCCAGGTCTTGCAGAGCTGGCATTTTGATAGAGCAGCACCAGAGAATTTCAGGTTCACTAGTTTGTAAGTAACAGTCTAAAGCCCATGAAAATACAGTGGCTCTTCTGTCTACATTTATAGAAAAAATTGAAATCAGCCTTTTGCCTGCTGAGCACTAAAAAAATCACTTCAAAATATGATGACCTCCAGCTTTATGTCCTTTTTGTCGTTGCTGGCTGGCAGAAGAATGAGGCATGGTGTCCTGGAATAAATTACATGAGCACTATTTCTCTCCAGATCTTGGCTGTCAAAGCCCAAACTACCTTCACAAGCTCAAACAAGACTCACAAGAAGCGAGTTTAAAATGGAACTTTGTACATGGCTGGTTGGCTGTTATTCCTCAGTAGGATTATCCGACTTTATTTGTCAACCTACGGATTTATCAGGAATGGGAAATTCTTGATTTTCTAGATATTAGGATGAAGTGAATACTATTCTACTAATGGCATGGGCTGAACCATGAAATGAGACATTCCATTTCTTTGAAAGCTTCCTCAAGGCCCTTTGCAGTCAAGTTCCAGTGATTTTGCAGATCTCTCCAGTGTAGGAATCCAGAAATGGAGAGACATTTCTCTGTCTGTCCTGTTCTCCAAAAAGACATTAATCTTGTCTATCACTGATAGAAAGGCTTCCAAATATCCCTGGGTAAACCAGGATTGATAAAAATTAAGTAGAAAGTAGTAGAATGTTTAGGATGTCACTGAAGTGAAAAATAGAGATTTTAGAGGGTTTAATAGATGGAGTAAAGATGGAGGGAAAAGGGTGTAAGTTCTTAGCTCTCCTTCTTCCTTCTTCTCCAGGATTCTGCAGTTTTTAGAAGCACAAAGAGTGATTGGTTGAAAGTCAGTGACAGTTTTAATTGTGTAAGTAGATATAGAAAACTCATTTGTTAATTTATAGAAACAATTCACCTGTCTATTGTTAATTGGGTAAAAATGGATATAAAGATGAAACAGCCGCCTGGTTCAGGGCCATTTTGTGCCTTCAGAGCCAAAGTGAGGCAGGTTATGGTGAACTGAACTTGTGCAGAAAGTCTGGAGAGACCTGCCAAGTTCTGTGATAACATCCTAATAAACAGGAGAAACAAGATCCTGACGAGCTCTGGAGTTTTCTTCAGGCCCAGAGAACTGAGATAAACGGAGCTCCCATGGAGAAGGATCCCAAAGGAGCTCGGCTCAGAAGGGACCGAGAAATCCGTTTGGAGAAGTGCAACATCAAGCAGAGAAAAAGTAACATCCAGAGCCCTCTGGAGCAAGTTTTTGCTGCCCATTCCTGGTTTGCATCCCAGCAAGAGCTGATCCTGCTCTTCCCAAGGCTGATCAGATTTCTTTCTAACAGGTAGTGTGTAGCAGTGCATCAGCCAAGCTTGTTCTAATGGGCTGAAGGAGTACCTGCAGAAGAGAGGCTTACACTGTGACCATTCTGCTGGCCAGGTATGAATGTTGACTCTCAAAGTGGCCACTTTGCTTTTTGTTAGACTGTTCCAAGGGCAGTGAATTGCTCCTGACCTCTGCAGCTTTGGGCAAGAGCAGTGACGTCTTTTCTTGAAGCATCAGTGGCAGTTGCTGCTTTAATAGCTACAGTTAAAAGCTGGGTAATTTGAACAGCAGTGGCAAGCCCTGTTTCTCTTTTACAGACTTTAATGAATTATCTTCAGGCCCTTATGCCTTTGCTAAGAAAAGTGTTAATGGCAAACTTCTGGATGTTCCTGGAAAAGCTATTTCAAGTGATTTACAAACCTTGTGTAAGATGAGTTGGGTATTTTCTATTCATATCACTATGCAGCACATCTCTTACCATGAGTCTGCCAGGTATTGTGTAATCCTAATTTGTATTCTAATTTTAGAAGCAGAGACATATTAGAAGGATGATAGAAATGGTACCTCTTTTCTATAGAAAGTACAAATAATAATGTTAAAACATTCCTTGCACCCAGCCCAAACCAGACTTTATCACAGCTTCAATCCTCGCCTCATCTGAGGATTGCCCAAGTGTTGGCAGAGAATTTTTCAGTCTTATTTATTATTTAGATAAAATGTACTAGTGATTTATGGGGCCCTGATGCTGTTTCCAATAAAATCAGAGCTTGTTCAGTCACTATCATCAGTAGGAGAGGAGTCAGACTTTCCCAGAAAGTTTTAACTACAGTAATGAAAGCAATCTTCCAGTCATCCACACAGACCCACAACCTCTTGTACCCCAGCGTTCAATCTATTTGCTTTTCAAAATTATTCAGTTATATTATTATTCAAAATATACCAGTAGTTTGCTTTGTTGCAGTAGGCAAAGTACAGCTGAAAAATGTTATAAAGATAGATAATCCCCAGAATATGAAGTAATTGATGGTATGGGTGGCAATTGTAAAAGCTGATTTGTAAAATCCCTTTTCTTGTAAAAAGCTTCTACTCAATTGTAAAAGTGTTGGGTTCTTTAATGCAGATTCCCTGCCTAATAAAACATGGAGAACACCATGTCCTTATTTTAAATTATGGTATTTTTTTCTTGTCTTTTATTAGCCATTGTACAATATTATCTTACAAATATCAGCCTTTCAAAAACGCCTCTGACACTAAAGAGTTAGCAAAAAAGCATTCACAGGCATTTTGCTGTTCCTGTACAGTTAATATTTCATTAGCTTCTCCTACATTCTTCCTTTTCTAAGGGAAATTACATGTGGGGTTTTTTTTTAATGTTGGGATATCTAACCAACATTTTACAAGCTGCTAGGATTCAGATTTTCAAGTGGATAGTTTCTCTTTATGGTTCAAATAGAACACACATGAGCTCTCCCTGGGAAGGCTCACGTGGCTGAGGAGGATCTCCTGGCAGCTACCACCATGTCTGGGTGCAGTTTGGCTCACAGCAGCCTTCCTCCCGTGCTCAGCACCCTCACATCTCAATGACTGTAGAGCAAATACCAACACACAGAGACCGGCAGCTGCCCAAAAAGCAAAAGTTTGATGCAAGCTCTTATATCAGACTGGTTTTAAAAACTAATTTAGAAATTGAGATAAAACTAATGAGGACTCCTATCTATACAGTTCAATGTATTGGAGATTATGTCTGGTAATTGACAGAAGCACAAGATCAGAAAACAATGATTAAAACAACCCAGAAGCTGGGTTTGATTACTGAGTATGTGCTCCCCCATTCATGACTTTCTTTGGGCAAGTGAAGCAGGAGGAAGCTTGATTTGACACTGATGCCAAACAACCAGCTTGATTGAAAAGAGATTTACAGTCAGGGCTACTGCTCCCAGCATCACCAGAGACTGTGGGATCCATTTTCACACTATAGGATTTCACTGTCCTGATTGCAAGGCATGATTAGACCAAACAGAGCCTAGAAGGGATCTGATAATGCCAGTTCTGGTGTTGTCTTCACCTAATTTTGGACACTTCTTGGTGTGTGAGGTTTGCCTTCCTACTGTGACCCCTCTCCTTCCCTGTCTTCTTTTCCTTCATCTCTTTATTTCTTGTCTTTCATGTCTTTCCGTCTCTTGTTTTTGACAGGAACCTGGTGTAGCAGACAAGGCTAATTTTGTTGTGTTGTTTCAGGTCTCCAGCTGAGCCAGCCCCGGCTGGAACTGCCTCAGCCCGATGCTGCTACAGGTGAGCGACATATCAGTGGAGCTGACACACCAATGGATTTGTTTTCCTGGGATTCAGTGTCAGAGAGGGCTCTAAGCCAAACACAGGCCCATCCATTTCAATTTCCCATTCTTTAGAACATCCATCTCCAAAACATATAATAAGGATATTCATAGCCATAATTGATGCCAGCTGAACACGTTGTCAGAGTGGCTGGTACAAAGTGGCTGCTTAACTAAATCTAAAGGAAAAAGAAATACTGGAGTATTTCTACAGTGAAAGCCATATTATATACTTTATATTTTGATTATTTGGACTTCTTCTTGTGTTACTTGTAGGAAAGTTTAACTTTTTTCTGCTGGTAGCTATTTCTGTGGTTGATATTAAGTAGATATGACATCTGTGTCTGCCTTTGTTAACCCCTTACTGTTATCCAGAGACAGGAACATGGATGCTTTTGACTTGGGGATGAGATTAACACAACAACATGTTGTGAATTGTATTTTTAAAAGTGGACTAAGAGTCAGTCCAGGGAGGCATATTTTGTAACCACAGTCTCTATTTCCAATTACACATTTGTCAAACAGAGATTTACAGTTCACTCCTTATTCTTATCACTTAAATGGCTTCATACATCTAGAACAGAGAGCAGTATTTCAGCCAGGTTCCCTGCAAGTAAATTCCCAAACCCTGAAAGAACAGGGAACTCTCACTGAGAGTCTATTTTCAAGTGGTTTTAACATGAAAGAACAAAACAAAGTGTGGCTGTTATTTGTGGAAACCCAATTAATGTGAGTTGCATGGTAATGAGGAAAAGAAGCCCAAAGAATCTTGATTTCTGTCTGAACTAAGAGCATTATCTATAAAATATAGGTACCTTCAGTACCTTTTTTCTGCTTTGGAGTAGTGTCTTTCCAGTGTTGTTTGGTCTGTGTTAGAGGCCCTGAGGCTCACAGCAAATTAATCCCAGAGGGCCGGGCAGGTGGCAGGAGGAGGAGCTCAGCGTGTGGCAGTGTAGATCAGGACCCTGAGGATTTTAGATAACCCAAACCCAGAATGAATGGCTGGTGTTTTAAGCATCACCTGTTCTAGACAAGCAAAACTGTCTAGAAAACAAATACCAGCTCTGTCAGATGTTTAATAGGACCAAATATTCAATAACTCTGTTGTCGAAATTGTACCTCACAAGATACACCCCTAATAAGAATGTCTAAAATCATTGGTAGATGAAAATAAGGAGAGAACATTCATGGATTGTCTACATTTTAAAAATGATTTCTTGAGACCTTTTGCTTTCCAGGCACATTCAGATGAGAATTTCAGTGTTTATCAGTAGTGGCATGAGAATCAGCTCTTCTCTGGACCTGGGGTCATGGCGTCACCTCACACAGTCTGGAGAACAGCAACACCATTGTTCAGTGAGGAGAACTGGCTAGAGATAAGAGCTTGGTTAGGTGGATTGCATAGAAATGCGTGGTTTAGGCAGCAGGAGAGCATGGTCTGGGACCAGTTTGCTAAAATATGACAGAAGCAAACCCCATGGAAAGGAGAGCCTGTGTTTGTGTATTGCAGGTGCAACAGGATGAGCTGAGGGAAGGGGACACAGCTGGGCAAGCCAGGTTGGATCCACACCTCCAGGGAACCTCGCATCTCGACACACGGGGGCAGCAGAAAAGCGTGGCAGTCTTTGTGCCAAGAAATAAAAGTCAGGAATGGCCCGTGGTGTTCGGGAATCGAGCTGTGCCCTGCTGGGTGCTCTGTGCACAGCGACCTGACTGCACTGACAAGGGGAAAAGCCCTTGGCAGGAGTCCTAGGGCTTTGAAAATTTTCCTCCTTTAGTTTAAAATAGGATCATTTTGATATGAAACCATAGCTAGGATATCATCCCCAAACTCTGACCGCTGGAGTTGCTGTTTTCCCAGCACTTTAGTGTGTCACCTTACTGTGCACACTTGAGATGAGTTTATCCTGGCACTCCCTCCCTTCTGCTGCCTCATCTGTCTGGAACGCCTTCCCTCAGGCCACTGAGTCACCTTCCCACTTTCAATGTTGCATTGTAACACCAAACTGACTTGCGTTATAACATCAACTGTAAAAATGTGGATGACGATGCACTGCAGAATTTTATCTATAGGTAATGATGAAGCTTCAGAACACCAGGGGGTTTAAGGGTTACAGCTCTACTGATAGATTTAACAGGTTTAATTTTTAAAAAAAGGTCTTTCATGTCGAAACATGAGCAAAGCTTTCAGAAGCAACAGAGATGAGAATTAAAGGAAGTTGTTAGTACCAGCTTATGAAACACCATCATTATTAGAATCATTATCAGAATCAAATGGCATTCAGGTAATGTAAACTCACTTACATGATCATGACTCAGAAAATTCCCTCAGAGTACAATGGTACTGGCCATTGTGACTAGCCAAGCAGATGGTTAGCTATGCCACAGGTGACTTTTTCACAAGTAGGTAAGACACAGAAAGAGTGAGGATAAGAAAAAGAAAGGAGGAGATGCCTTTTCTTTTAGGACCTTAAGTAAAACCCCTAATTTATTTCAAATAAATCACCTTGTAATCAGAAATATCGATGACTTTCCCAGGCCAGTGGTTCTGCTTACTCAGTTGTCAGTCTCCAAAACCATCTAATTTCATACCAATCAAAACATTATTTACTCAACAGCAGGAGTCAAAAGATGTATCACAGGATTTAAAATACATTGTGATCTGATAAACCATGCATATTGCAAGCCAAGTTTAGATCAACTGGTACCTCAGTGATATATATTAATGCCTTGTGCTGTGCCATGAGTTAATGGAAAGGAATTCTCTTTCTGGCTACGGTGCCTTTAGAAATCCTTTTCCAAATGTCTCTTTTTTTTGCTTTAGAAAAGGAAAAATATTGGAAGACTTCAAACTGTGATACTTAGAAAGAAAAATGCAAATATGGTAAGTGTTTTTCATTTAATCTGATTAGCAAACGCCTTTTAAAGCACAACAAAACCTTTCTGGCATGCTTAATTGGTGATGTGAGGCTGTGGAAATTTGACATTTGAACTGAATTTTAGATGTAATGCTCTTAATGTTAAATCAGGACAACATGGTAAATCAGGCAAACATCTATATGATGAAGAAATATTTACTAGTTTGGAAAGTCCAAGACAGGATATAAAGACCAAGACTATAGTTTTATTAAATAGTTAAAAAGATAAGCTTTAAATGTTATTACATTTCTGTTGAAAATCTACGGACTTGCCTGTGTAGATCCACTTATATATTCCCATTTGAGGTATTTACCTTCATATTGGCTGAGAGTTTGATGTTAAAATGACTTGAGGCAGTCACCTAAATCTTTACTCACCATTTTTTGAAGATGACAATACACATTTTGAAGCCCCATAGTTCAGAAAGTCCCAACCACAATGTTTATAACCTGTGGGTATGAAAACTCTTCCTCCTGTGTGGAGTGGATTTGTTGTGCATTTTGCTGCTGAGCAGGATTTAAAGTGTTGGAGGGAATAGAGAAGTGGGGGCTGGAGTGGAAGGGGAACCAGAACTGCTGCTCTCATGAAATGCAAGGAGCATAAATGTGGTATTTCATACCTGCCATACTCAGTTTTGGGGTTCTGAGCTGTGATATAAACCCATCCAGACTCAGCTGGTTTAAATTGGCCATTGACCTGGCTCAGGGATTGACTTAAAGGAGAGCAGGGAAAATGATGGCTTTGAGGGTGAAGAAAAAGGACTCAGCAGGAAGAACTTCCAGAGTTTTCCCAGCTGTAATCAAGATAATAAAGTTGATAATTCAAGAAAATAATAGTGATAATAATAATAATAATAATAATAATAATAATAATAATAATAATAATAATAATAATAATAATAATAATAATAATAATAATAGTAATGATGTGACTCCCAAGAATGAGCACTCTAAGGACAGTCTCTTGCAGATACAGTGATTTTCTGTGCACTCCCACAGGCTCCTTCCAATTGTGTTATTGGAGGGATAACAGGGCTCCAAACAGGATTGCTTCCTGAAAAAGTCAGGAAAGAAACTCTCTACACATTGCATGCTTCCTAATCCTGAAATACTTGGTGTCTCTTTCTGTGGCACAAGAGAAAACCTTTGGATCTCCTGGAGAGCTGTGAGGATCTCTCTGGTCTAGATCCTGAGATGGAGGATTTGAGGAAGCCAAAGGTTTATATCAGAAAATATTTGATGAGGAATATATTACTAGTTTCTGGTTTTATTCTCTTTAAGTTGATCAATATATGTCCAAAGGAATTACAGCAGTCAAGCACACTGTTTGAATTTTTAATTTCTCAAAAAATTAATTTAAAAATTAAAAATAAATTACAAATTTAGCTATAAAAATAAATTTATTTATAATCCTTGAACTTTAAAATTTCACTTCAAAATATGTATACTTAAATTATATTTCAAAATCCATTTAATTCCACTTGTCAAATGGTATTTCTTTTAACTTGCTATGGGTTTTTTAGAAAACATCAGAAATCATTATAATAACAGTATCTGTTTTGTTGTTACTTGGGCAAATAGTTCTGTATCCAGTCAAAATTAGGTGTAAAATTACTGCTGTGGGAAGTTTCAAAAATGAAGATTTTAAAACTGTATGTTATTGACTATCCTAGATTAAAACCTTGCCAAAAGATAACATTATATATTATGTATATTTTATATATATATATGTATATATATGTTCATAAATTTGACTTGAAAATTGTCCAGACACTTTAATCCCAAATACTGGATACTTGAGGAGTCATTGCTGATCCAACACACTGGAAATTACAACTGTTTGTAATGGCTGTAAATGGAACATTTCTAGGTTCTTGCCTATTATAATTCTGCAGGACTATTATAGTCATGAACAGACTGTTTTAATGCTTATGGTTATTATAAACACAGAAGATAACACAAAACCGGTTTATAATGGTGATGAGCTATTTAGAAACTCAAACTTGAACAAGAGGTCAGGGAAAATGACAAAGACCATATCATTTGCTTCTCAGAAAGTGAATTTTAATCCTAATGCTGCTTGCTGCAAAGCAATAGCTTATTCATGAGACAAATAAGCATTCCTTTCCTTTATTTTATTTTAAAAAAAAAGGAAAATAAGTTATAATCCAAGGAATTGAATTTGTAATATTGATACTGACTGTTAAAACACAAGTTTGCCTGGCTGAGTTTGCTAAAAGCTAGAAGCACCTAATAGTGTTTGCATTGAACTGTTTGTATTTGCAGAAGTTATCTCACGTTTGGGCACAATGTTTTTTGGTAAGTCTACTGGCTAAAATATGATGTGTAACTGTTTTCTGAGGAAATTGCTGTTTCAAGCCGAGTCTCCTGTAATCTGTCTGGTTTTGGATGTCTCTGCTGGCTCATGGGGTGAGCAGCAGCTGCTGTGTCACTTGGATACTCTTGAAATGCTGTCTTTTACTGAGACAGTCTCAGGAACAACCTCACTTAAATCTCCAGGGTCCTGAGCTCTAGGATTACTCCCAGATTCGTGTCTGTGTATGTCTAGGAGTAATTTTGCTGCTCTAGAACCTCGACCAGGAGCTGAAAATAGCTCTGTATTATTGTTCTATGACAGTAAGTATGTATGTGTGAAGTGGGGAGTATTCTGTGCCCCTGAAATGATCATTTCTGCCTGGGACTGTATTTAGTGGTGTCCTGGTGAGTTGCTGACATGAAAGACAAGAAAGCCTTCATCAGGCAGACATAGGTGATGAATCACTGCTGCCTCCTTCCCCATCCAAGCAAAAAGCACAGCTAAATGCAATGGGGGTTTGGCACAAGTGGCTGCTCAACTGTTCCTGCTTCCAAAAGAGATACAGTTGCTTTGGCTTCCCCTTTCAAGCTTCAAGTTTTAAATGGAAGCAGTTTGTTCTATGCTGGTAGAGCAAATAAACAAAGAAACATTATCCCAAAAACATGGACCCAAAGTCTTCTGCAGTGAAATAGGAGCATCCAAATCACTCATGCTGAAAATTCAACAACAAAATTGGCTGCACTTTGCACCACTCCAGTGTCAGTAAAGAGAAACAAAAGATTACAAATTTATGGCAATTTTTCTTTCCTAAATAAAGTAAATATTGACTTAGGTGACCTCTGGGAACATGAGGAGTCACTGGGTTTCTCTGCATAGGAATTGTGTGTAGGGAGCAGCAGTGATTCCATTTTTCACACAGTTATGAGGATTTGATTGTTCAGCTCATACAGCTCACCTTCTGTCTCCAATTATTTTTTTCTTAATTTTTTATTCTAATGCCAAGGTTGAGACTTACATTATAGGAAATTAAGAATTACAGTCCTTCAAGGACTCCAAACTCTGACTGCTCACATACAATTTCTGTGGAACGCCCTAACAACATCTGCAAGAGAAATTTAATTTTCCATCTGTCCAAGACACTTTGACCACTGTGAATATTTAATCCCCTTTACAAACAGAGATGTCCTGTACTGTAGTTGATACAAATGTCATAGATTCAGTCCCACTTTGACACATTTAGTCCATGCTTCACCAAGTATCTGTTGATTACTAACAGCACAAAAGAGATCGTATAGAATCGTGCCTCTCTGTGATACATGTGAGATCATGAATATTGTCCCGAATTAAATTACAAAAGCAGCAGAGTACTGTCCAATCATCTTTACTGCACAAAAATATCTGAGTAGCAAAACAGGCCCATATTTCTGAGTGATAACTAATAGCAGAAACAGCTGTATGTAGTTTGAATGTACCAGTCACAGTTTATGCCCCGGTGTTATTTTCTTCCCAGCTATTCTTTGCCGTGTGCTACCACAGGAATAGAGAAAACAGCGTGTACTGACAATTGTTTGGGCATGGGGCCACAGGCTGTCACACCCAGCTGCTGGGGGGTCCTCTGCTTCCTAGAGACCTGTGCTGTGCCTCCTTCCCTGCTAGCAATCAGTGCTCACATCCCTTTTCATGGCATGCCTCTTGTGCCCTCCTCTATTCAAATGTTTCCTCACAGTTTCTTTTTTCTCCTCACCTGCAAGTTCTGGTCTAGGATCTTTCCCTCCGCTATTTCTGTTCCTGTACACAAACACATCCACGCCCCTATCTTCCTACTGCCTCTAAGTTGAATTGTTGTTTTTTGTTGTTTTTTTTTTTCTCTCAAATCTTATTCTTTTAGGACTTCATCAAGCAGTAAGTGGGGTAGAGATAGCACTGAGTATCAGGAAAAAAAATCACTCTGGCTCAATAGAAACGGACTTGATCATGTTGTTTCCAATTCTCATATCAGCCCATTTTTTTTTGTTACATTCCCAGTTACATTCCAGTAACAACAAAATCAGTTCTGTGATTTAAATGCCAGCTCCCACCACACCCCTAAGAAAAGAGACCATCCATGTAATTTTCACAGTTATTTTTCCCTTCTGCTGAATCCCAATCCCCCTGAGAGAACAGGTCCTTCCTCCCCACCTCTGTTTACAAGAGCACCTTTCTTTCTTTCTAATCAGGTCAGCCTGTGCTTGGGATAAGAAATTAAACTAAACAATCCAACATGGAAATTTGCAAAGAAGCCAAGAGTGCTCACCATGAAGAGCTGTGACCAGGCTGTGTGTGAGCCTCAGTTCTGGTCCTGTCCTGTGCCTCTTTGTTCTCCTCAGTGCAGGCTGCTACCTTTCTGCCTGCTCTTTACGAAATAGTAAGAAGGCTAATTTTAGGGTGCTTCATCATGCTGCCGTGCAAAGACACAGTGTCATGTCAGAATCAGCAGCATGTGGCACCACTTGCAGCTATTTTATAAGCTGAGGTTCAGTGTGTTACCAAATTGGTCTCTGCAGGGCACAACCCGCTCAATTACTGATGTTGTATTCCTGGAGGATTGCACCTTCAAAATCAAAAGTCACTTTTGGCCTGACCAAAAGCTCAGTTTAATGACATGGGAACTGGTGTCTCAGAGCATCCAGCTCTTAAACTGAAAAACCCAAAAGACTACACGGGAATTTCCTGGTGCTCAGTTAGCACCTGGCCTGCTGATCTATTTATAACAGAAAAATACATGTAATAGTGCGAAACATCACTTCAATAGGAACATGTGGGAAGGGGCTGCACTCCCAGCCCTGCGTAGGATGCTCAGAAATGTTCAGCATCTTCAGCCCCAACCTGCAGGTGCCTCAGCACTTGTGTGGCTTCTGCCATAGTGCCAGGGCACAGGGGAGCCACTCTGTGCCAGCTTGTGTGGGCCTGGGGACACTGGATCCACACGAGGGGTTGTGAATGCAAGAGCTTCGTCCCTAACACAAAGGCCAGCTCCTTTCCTTCATTACAGACTTCACATCCAGGGCTCATCCTCATCCTTTTTCATTTTCTTTGCATTCAGCCTCCTATGAAAAGCTTTCCTTTGGTTCAGCTGTAGTTTGTGGCCTGAGAGGACGAGGGCAGTGGTGGGGTTGCAGGTTTTTGGGTTTGCTTATCTTAAATTGAAGGTGTCTCCTCAGTTTTCCCTTAACCAGCTCCCTTTATCAGGTGCCTCGAGTTAAGCACAGAACTTGCAACATCGTCAGTTTAGTATTTCTGTAGTGATTTATGTTCACAAACAGGTCAGAAACTGTTCAGGTTGTTTCAGCACGTTGCCATCAGTTAATAAATAATTTGTCTTACTGGTAAGCACATTTGCATTTGATCAGAACTGTTTGTGAGCAGGGTGGGCAGAGAGAGAACTACAGCACACTCAGCTATAAAGGATATAAAGTATATAAAACACATACTCTGTGTATGTGTGAGTTCTCTACATGGAAACTGAAGGATCTGAGGATGAAATGTAAAACTGAAATGGCATAAAAGGGTCTGACCATCCCTTGTTTGTAAGGCTATTTGCATTCTAAAGCCCGTTCTTTGTCTTAATCAAGAATATTCTACACAAAGGCTTCACACAAAGGTTGGTAATTTCTCACAGCAAAATGCTGACATCTCTAATTTCATGTTATCAGCTGTTCTGGACACCCATTTCTATTTTCTGTAGTCTGTGACACATCAAAGTATAAAGCAAAGGGGTTTGAAATGCAGAATAAAAGTTTACGAAGTATGTCCTGGCTGTTGCCAGGAGAAAATGGATGAAGAGAGCAGAGTCTGTCTCTGTTATTAACTATACAGAAAGTTTTATGCCATAACACTGTAGCCTTCAAAAACATATATATTAGCTGAAAGATGTTTTCTAGCAATTAAGCATAAATTATATATTAATTAACCCTAGATATGGTTATTTCCCCATTTTTTTATTATCTCAGTGGGGGATTAATGGGGATACGATTTAAAAACAACAATTGTGCTGACAGCTATCACCAGGCAGTAGCCAGGCATTGCTATTTTAATAATGGCAGGGGAACTGAAAATAGTTCCCTGCTTGTTGGGACCATCAATAAGAAGTCTGTGCAATGGTAATAGGAAACCCTCAGTGCTAAGGCACTTACAAGGAAATAAAGTCCTTCCCTGAAGTTAAGCAGATTTACATTTCTTGTTTTCGCTGGATTTGGCACCTCTTGAGGTTTTTTTTGCAGGTGCTAGATCGGACATTGGGAATTTTGAGGTGCAACAACCCCAGAGCTCCCTTGAGCACTGCAGCTGCAGAACTTCACTGTGGCATTTTGGTGCTATGTCTGTTACAGAAGGAAGTTGAGATTTGTGCAACACTTTGTAGTTTCATGCTTTATATATTTTTTATTTAATGTCCTAAGCCAGTTATACCAAGTGACTTTTCCTTGGATAAAATTGTAGCAGGCATAGAATGTTCCCTTCAAGTACTTGGGCATATCCCCACATGCTGGTCAGAGGACACATTGCACAACGAATGCCAATATTTAAAATTCATTTCGCAGTGTAGTTATTCACAGTTACTACTCCGTTGGGCTCACAAATAAAGGGAAAAGGAAGTTTAGAAGATAACAAACAAAATCTTTTTCTGTATTTGCTCTGTGTCACAGCTCCTGCTATCCTGCCAGTCTTAGATGCAGAATGGCAAAAGGCAAATCACTCACATTTCTCCTTTAAATAGCAAAACCGGGTATTTGCTGTCCTGAAAAGTGCTGCATCATTTAGCTTGTGTCAGCTATGCAGCAATCTCATTTTCTCTAGGTATGAATTTCGTATTTCTGGTTTGGATCTTTACTGATAAATCTACAACCACAAACCCTAAGAAGTCCTGTAGAATCTTACCTATTTACAAAGGAGTGTTTAATGGCTGGACCAAGACATCCCATTTATTGGGATTTTGTGAAATTGTTTCCATTTCACAAAAGGGCAGAAGGACACGAAACATAGATTCACAGTTCACAAAATCACTGTGCTGTGAAGTAGCCTGGTCCCGGCCTTTTTTCATTTCCCGACCTACATAAAGGTAGGACCCTTCTGTAAAGAGGCTGCTAAATAAGAAAATCGTATTTGGATTACCAACCATACATAAATTACATAAATTGCAATGGATTTTCCTCCCCAAAAAAAGGGGTTAAGAAATGTGCCTGGCACGTAAACTTCTCTTTTAGTGGTTCTACCAGAGACAGGCGTGAAAAAACCCGTTTCACCATGCCCATCTTGCGTATGGACACTGAGAAAAGCTTGTAACCAGAGTGAGAATTTCCGAAAGCTGCATTTCTTCCTGCGGGAGGGGCAGAGCAAAGCCCCAGAGCCCCGCCTGGAGCGGGCAGGCCGTGGAGGGCCGAGCTGCCCCCGCCGCAGCAGCGCCCATCGCCCGCGGGGAGCGGCTCCGCGCTCCCACGAGTTAATGACGCTTAATTGGAGTGTGAAGAACACTTTGTTCCTGCATCCCCCCGGCGGATCCAGTTCCTTCCCACTCATTGCTCTCGTTCTTTTCGTGCCCTCAGAGATCAAGCAGAGGCTTCTGCAGATCTCCGTACATCACACGGCTAAGGAGCAGCAACACGCGCCCAAGTGTCTGAAGGGCTCTGCAAGGCGGACGAAACACGCCGTACCAAGACCTCTTCTCAGGGAGTTATCTGCCCCAGAACCCGCTCAACTTTTT
The DNA here is from genome assembly GCF_971803275.1 of Cyanistes caeruleus. Lineage (NCBI taxonomy): Eukaryota > Metazoa > Chordata > Aves > Passeriformes > Paridae > Cyanistes > Cyanistes caeruleus. Next base: position 34,375,040 of record NC_141708.1, on the reverse strand, counting down.
TAATTCTCACCCTAAAACCCGTGAGGCAACACAACGAGGGTTCTGTACTTTCGCTCTCACATGTGTTCCCATGCCGAGAGACGGCTGCAGTCCCCATGGGAGGGGACAGCCGAGCTCCGCGTTCGGCCCTGTGGTGCCCGAGCAGCCCAGGAGCGGAGAGCGTCACTGCGGCGCTCCCGGGCCGCTCCCGAGCCTCGCTCCTGCCCTCTCCTCCCCGCCTCCCCTCACGGCCCAACGGCGGGAACGGAGCCGCGCGCGGCCTGCGAGCGCAACGGCCCTTCCGGAGCTCCGCCGGCCCCGCGCCGCCTCCCCGCCCCTGCCCACGCGGCCGGGCCGGCGGGAGGCGGGCGGTGCAGCGGGCGCTGCGGTCCCGCCCGCCGAGCCGGCGCCTGCGCGGCAGCGGCGGCCGGGCCCTGTCACCGCGCCCGGGGCTGCTCACGCTGCTCACGCCCCGGCCGTGGCCGGCGAGCGCCTGCGGTGGGCGGGTCGCGGGGAGGAGAGGAGCGGAGCGCTTCGCTGCCACCGGTGAGTCCCGCCGGGCCTCGGCGGAGCTGGGCGCCGCCGCCCCGGGGCCCCGCGGGGCGGACGGAAAAGTGGCCGGGGCCGCGCTCGGGCGGCGGGACGCGGGAGCGGGGCGGGCCGGACGGCGGTGCCGCGGGGCAGGTGCGGGCCGAGGCGGTTGGAGCAGGCCGGGCGGCGCCGCCGAGCAGCCGCGGGGCGCGGAGCGGGCCGGCCGCCACCCGTTCGCCGCCGCCGGGCCGCGCCCGCCGCTCCTTCCGCACCTCGGAGCGGCGGGCCCGGGGAGCCGAGCCCCGCCGAGGGAACGCGGGGCGGCGGCGAGCGCTAGGGCGGGCGGGGTCCCCTCATGGGACCGGCGCTCCCACAGCGGCCGTAGCCCGCGAGAAGCCTCCAGGCGCTTCCCTGCCGCCGCCCCGCGCCCCGGCGGCCCCGGGCGAGCGCGGTGCTGGCCCCGGTGTGTGCTGGCAGGCGGCTCCGCGCCGCTCTCGGCGTCACGAGCGAGAGCATCCAGCAGCTGGCGGCGCGAGTTGGCTCTCATGACCACCACGCACAGGGGTGAAAGACTGCCGTGATTCCAGATCAAAGTACAGAACTTTGGCTACTGGCTCTAAAACGATACAAAACAACCCCGCCTTCCGTGGATATACGTAAACAGTTCAATGGAAAGGAAAACTTTGCTTATTTTTTTTTCCTGTTGGAGATGGGGCTAAATCTTCACTGCAGAAATCTCCAAGAATTATTAATAGTTCATCTTTCCTAATTTCTTGCGTTGCAGGTTGAAACAAGTCACTGCTGCAGATGTGTGACATGTGCTGTTGTGTAGCTATGTCTTAATGAAGACATCTTCGTTTCGATGTCCCCTTCTGAATGTGGTAGGATATAGCTAGGGAAATACTTGATCATGCCTCACCTCCTGAGATAGGTAAACAGAATGCAATATATTTTAAGATGTTTGGGTTCAGTGTTGCTTTGGTTTTTTTTTTTATTATTAAAAATAATTGTCTTGTTTACTGCGTTTTGACTTGTGCAGAGAAAAATAGTTTATCCTGTTGTGCTGGCAAGAATTCTGCCCTTGGGTGTATGTAATGCTTAGATGTTAAGTGTTGGCTTGCTTCTTTGAGCAGTTTGGGGTTTAGGTAGTTTATATGTGCTATGACCCTGCAGAATGTCTTCTAAATAATGGTCACAGATGAAAATTTGTAGTAAATTAACATTAGATAACACTGACTTTTAAATTGCTCTGAAAATACAGGGAAACTTACTATCACGGGAATGTGTTTTTTAAGTAGTAGCAAAAACATTGTCACCAATTCTTTGTCCTATGCACTACTGCAAACGGAAGAGAAGGGCAGCTTTGAATCCTTTCCAAAATGGTACAGAGTCTGGTCAGCACAAATACTGATAATTGTAATTTAGGGATTAGGGATGTGGGCTTGCTTGGGGGGGAGTTGGTGTGTGTGGCCTCCTGTTACTGCAGCGTGACTGAAGCTGGTGATGATTGCAGTGCAAGACTGGGGACTTGAGTTTCAGCTATTTATTTTCTTTTAAACTGTAAGTTCAGTTCACTCCAAGTTGTTTAAAATGTAATGACTTGTCACAGCATATTGGACTTTGTATTGCATAATTGGATTGATCAGAGCTGACCAATTTTTTCCAAGCTGTGAGTCAATAGTTGTTTTTGGTGATGATCTTGAGGCCATGCACATTTCTTTTCAAGTAAAGGTGGGAGGCTGTACTGTCTCCTTGGAAGATATTTGAAGATGTTTCCATTGGAATTGGATGCAACTGCAAGTTTGTGTAAATTTGGATTGGGGATTAAAGAAGTTTCATGCTATTTTAAGTTTTTGAGACAAATTTATGTAAAACCAGCGACCTGCACATCTCAAAAGTTGTTTCTGAAATGGAAAAGAAAGCATTTTGCTACAGGGTCAAAGTAAATCCTGTGCAAGAAAGCAAATCACACTCTTAAAAAATTGCTCAGGGTTTTAATACATTGGTATAGAGAAAATGAGTTCATGGAATACATGCTTTATAGAAAATAACATAAATGTTGGGTGCAATACTGAGAAATACACATTTTCCTTTTTTCTTAACAGCTACACAGAAGGAATATTCTATAAAAGTGAAGTTGGAAGATCTCAAAAAGAAGTGCAAACATGTTGTGCTGGGGCAATGCATCTTTTGGACAGCTTGGATTGGGTGGAATTGATGAAGAGATTGTTTTAGAACCCAGAAAAAGTGACTTTTTCCTAAATAAAAGGGTCAGAGATGTAGGATGCGGACTGAGACATACTGTTTTTGTCCTGGATGATGGGACTGTTTATACATGTGGATGCAATGATCTAGGACAACTAGGGCATGAAAAAGCCAGGAAAAGACCAGGTAAGTTGAGAAGTGCTGAATTGTGGAGATTCTGTGTGGTGGCGTGTGTGGCTTTTGTTTTATTGTGCTCCACCAAAGCCAGGACTGCCTGTGCATGTGGCAAATTCACATGCAGCAGTTCTTCCAAGGATGGACATGTTTTTAGCAGGAAGTGCATTGCTTTGTTGGGATGGGTTCTTGTGACACTTGGAAACAAGCAGCTAGGAAACAGTCCCCCCATATTTTTGCTTGGCACTGCCACTATTTTTTATTTTGAGCATGGCCATGGCAGACTCAAGGGGAGTCTGTTTTAATCTCAAGGGGAGCTGACCTGATGCAATACAGGGCTTGGTGTTGTACTTCACGTTTGTGTTTGGCTGTTGGATATGGTGGAAATGAGTATTTGGCATATCACAGCAGAGAAAAGTGTTTTTAGTTGTCTAATATGTGGTGTACAGCAGGTCTGATTAAAGCAATGTTCTCTTTTTTTAAGAACTAAAAATAAAACTTTTGATAAAAGACTTATCAGCATATGCAACGCTACGGGGAGAGGATTTGGAAAAGCCTGAAGGATGCTGTGTAACACTTCTTGGGGCTTTTTTTCTTCCCATCCATGTTGTGTGTGTGTTTCTGCTCCCTCCTAGTGCAGTTCTGGAGCAGAAGTGGGTAAACATCTCGCAGGGACTGCAGAGGAGTGTGCACATGGGCTCCCTTCAGAGCTTGCTTGTGAGTCATAGCTGGTGCTGAGAGCCAGGGAACACTGCTGCTCTCTGCTTACAGCACCACCTCACAAACTGGAAAGGCTTACTGAGACTCCATTCTCATCACTCCTAGAGCACTTTTACAACTTGCTTGGCTCAATATTTGCCACGATTTTTTCAAATGGAAATGTGGCGTCACGAGGTATTTTAGTAGTTCTCTTTTACACAGTTTCGGTTTTGGTGCCAATTTTTATTTTATTTTTTTTTCTGAGATGTAACTTTTCTAAACTAATGTTTAAACTTCTGTTGGGAAACAGTATGTGGATATTAAAACTGATAATCCTTTAATTAAAACTTTAATCCTTTAAAACTTTAAACATCTGCTTCATGAGCATGAAGAGAAACTCAGCGTGTCAAGCTGACTACTTGTTACCCACTTTGAAAGTTATGCTGAATTGTCTTTTAAATCTAAAAGTTACAATGAAAATATCTTTTAATTTGCACGACCTTTCATATATAATGGACCTGCTGTAATTTATATTTTTTTTTAAATGTGCTCAGACACATGAGGATTGTAATGTCCTCCCTAATTTTACTTTCACCCAGAGGTTACTGATAATACTGAGTGTTGTATGAAGCTCAGAGCATTGGGATAACTTCAGCTGCACAGTGTAGAGAGGCTTGGTATCTTCACAGATGGGTGGATGCTCTCTTTTGAATGTGTTTCTGCTAACTGAAGATAATTTTGTTGCTGACTGTTTGTCTTTGCTACCTCCTTGTCCCCACTGCCTTTCCTCTTTCCTCCTTCTAGAGCTCTGCTTGCCATAGGGACTGCATGAGTGTTCCTTAACCCATTTTAGGCAGAGTGAGGCTGGCTGGTTCAGCAGCTGGAGGAGATTGCCTGAGCTAATAATCTGTGTGCTGGTGCCCGAGCTGGAGAGCGCTTCCATGACCTCTCCCACCGGCAGAGCTGTGGGAGGCTCTGCTGGGTGAATTGGGGTGGTAACCTCTTCAGTCAGACCAGCTGGATGTAATAAAAAGAACTTATATCTGCTGCCTGTGTTGGTTTATTTTGGAAGCTGAGTGCCTGTCGTGCTGCAGATAATGTGAGCTACTGTTTTGAAGTTGACTTGGGCTGTGTTTAGAGTGCCTGTAAAATTGATGATACACAGGCTTTTTCAGTGGTGTGCCATCCTTAGGCTGGAATAGAATTTATGTTTGAAACCTGGGAGTAAAATGTCCAAGCAGTCTCGTATTTAAGGGAGCTGTTAAAAATTCCAGCCTTAATGACAGGCCCTGATGGTATTTGTCGCTTTCCTTATTGCTGAAATGGAAATGTTAGACTCCTGATCGCAAATGATAAGCCCAAAACCAAGCTTCGAGTGTTTCCAAATGCATTGGTACTGGAAAAAAAATCACAGATGCTTTTCAGAGGCATGCACTGTATGTCTAGAAAAATTACTCTTTAGGGTCTGTTTCTACTGTATTTTGCATTATAAAGAAGACATTGTGTAGCTCGTTGCAAAATCAGTGGCTTTAGTCTGTAATTTGCCCTGCCGTGTTGTGCAGGCTCTTTCTTAATAATGAATAGGTGAATTTAATTTGCTGTGGTAGAATGTTTTCCTCTTACATAATGTCTACACGTGTAGTCATTTGACAATAATCTGTTTGACCTTACTGTTAATTGAGTTTCTGCACTCATTTTCAGATGGCAAGATTAGAAGGAACTATTACAATCAAGCAGGTTTCATGCACTTCTGTGTTTTGCTCCAGAAACAATCATTATTTGGTGACTTCAGGGTGTCAAATTTAACTTATTTCTCCTAGATTCACATGTTTAGAATTTTAAATAAGGGGTGTTTCAGCAGAATTTTTGGGATTAGTTGAATGTCATGCCAGCTAATGTCTTAGTACTGTGTAAACTGTTTGGAACAAGCCTAGTTTGTCATTAGCTTTTTTATTTATCTTTTTTTTAACCAACTAATTTTATTTATTTTTTTTTCAGAACATGTTGGTGCACTGGATGCCCAAAATATTGTAGCTGTGTCATGTGGAGAAGCCCACACTCTTGCATTAAATGACAAAGGTCAGGTATATGCTTGGGGTCTGGCTACTGATGGACAGCTTGGCTTGCCAGGAACAGAGGAATGCGTCAGAGTGCCCAGGTTAAAAATAGTACATAATAAATTGCCTTCTTTTTTAAAAATAATGTGCTTAAATCATATTGGTGAAGCTATTCTGTTGTTATAGGTAAAGCCATATAAATATAGAAAATGTATATTAGCTGTGATACTTGAATGCTGTGTGTAGACAGTTTCCTTTCTCAAAATGTCATCTGATGTTAGAAATGTGTTACAGGTGTGCTTGGTTTGGTTTGCTGCTTTTTGGGGTGTTTTTCTTTGTGTTATTTTTTAAATAATCCTCCACTAAAAATGAGACTTAGATTGGAAAAGTAGGGTGGGTATTTTAAGAGTATGAATGCCATTTAAAAAAAGTTAAAGAGAAGTAGGGTGTTAAACTTTCAATTTGAAGAAGGTACATTTGCTGTTCACTCTTTGTACTTTGGTTTTCACCCCAAAGCTTTTCAGCTTTGATAGAATAATGCACCTTCTAGTTAAAAGAATTCATATTGGCCAAGGTCATGGGCTTGTTTTCAGAATGCCATGAACATTCCAGCTACATGAAGTCCACACACAAAATTAACAGTTCCTTGGAACCTTGATTATTCATGATTATAATATTAAAAACGTTCTATCTACATCAAAATTGAAAGCCCACAGGCCCTTCAGAAACTTTTCTTTCTCATCCAAAGTTGAAAGCATTATTAGTTTTAGTGCATATGTGGGTGAATTTGCAACTTCTTTATAATATTGTGCAATATGTATTAGCTCTGTAAACTGCAGTTTTGGAAACCAGAAAGTAAGGAGGTGTTTCCTCTTGTATTCTGTATTCATTCCTCCCTTCAGCTGTGTGAGATCACCTTCCCAGCACCTGAACCTCGCCACTCCTTCATTATGGGCTTTTACAGACTCTGTCTATTTGATAATAACACTGAAAAGAACCTGACCTTAAAAGGTTTAGAGAAGAAGCAGTTCTGACTTCAGATTTTACTAAATAGCATCTAATTAAAGCTGGGATGTTTAATATATTTCAGTGAAAGGGATTCTCATTTTATATATTAGCATTAATTTCATACCATGATCTGGTAGCTTAATTCTTTTTCTGTTTTCTTGCCCCAATAGAAATATTAAAAGCTTATCAGAGATCCAGATTGTTCAAGTTGCTTGTGGTTATTATCACTCGCTAGCACTCTCAAAAGGTAAGCCAAATTCTCCTGAAGTTTTGTGCAGTTTCTTACCAGGGAATTCAAAAGTTTTCAACATTTATTTTATCTTTTTTTTTTTAATTTTATCATCTGGCTTTCATGTAACTTCCTTTTTATTTAGTTTCTTTTTCTTGGTACCAAATCTTTCTCATCCTGCTGGGATGTTGCTCTGTCCCTGGTCTGTTTTAACCTGTACCCTCAAGTTACAGGAGTGTTTCCTTGTGTGCTTTATTATGGCAAAGCCTCTGTTTTTTGGTGCTTCCATAGCTAAAATGCCATGTCACACACAAGCCACCTTTTGAAAGTTTAAATACCTAACTTCAAATTTCTGCTGGGGCTATGAGCACGTGCTGAGTTGGCCTCACTTGTCCTGCATGTCTGGTTATTGCAGCTGTCCAGAAACAGAAATGAATTAAAATTTGCTTGTTGCTTGTCTCATCACGAGATAGGAGACTTGTGGCCAAAACTTCCACTGGGAAAAAGTGGCTGCTGGAAAGGTTTAAAGGGAATTTAGCAACTCAAAATTCCATGAAGATTGTAGTTTGTCAGTGTTTGTGAACAATCTGTGTTTAAAATAGGAATTAAATAATGGTGGGGAGGCAGGTGATCATTGTATGCTGAATGATTTTTTTTTTGGCTTTAAATACAGTAGTTTTAAATATATTTTTTTATACTGGTTTTATGTGCCTGGATAGTGTATGTGACTCTTCATGGCTTCATACTGAGCATTTCCTGTGCCATCATGTATTCCCAGGTGTAATTAGCATTAGAACCCAAAGAAGTGCTTTTGTTTTCAGGGCAGGCAGAGCTTTAGGAGTAGTAACCCTTTGCCTGAGTTAAGATCTGCAGTAGAAAGTGGGAGTGGCAGAGTTTTGTTGTTAATGTTCCATTGGTCAAAGGTGCAAGAGCATCACAGGAATTTGTGATTTAAAATTCCCTCAGTGTTTTAAATACAACATCACTATTTTATTGCCAGTTCATGGATTTGCAGCTCCCTTTCTGTTCTTTGCGTGCCCCGTAGGGTTTTCTGGGTTGAGTTGTTAATGATAATATAAATAAATAAAATCTGAGAGATCAGTACTGCTCCAGGGGATGGGTTTCATTATTTCCCCAGCTTGATAAAACTGTTATTGGAAAGGTGGAGATGTGAGAGACATAGGAAACATTTTGAAGGTAACACTGCTCTTGAAAACATGTCACATCAGCCAAAGTAAATTATTTTGTGTTCATCTTTAGGACAGTCTATACCTTGGCAAAATACTGGTTGTTCAAGAGAATATTTTATTTTTAGAAAGAAAATTTAGGTCTTTGATTATCATTCTTCAAAATGTTTTTTTCTTTGTAAGGTATCAAATGACGTCACAAACTTTGTGCTTCATTGATCATATAATTAAGACAGGATTTAAAAATATACATCTCTTAAATTGTGTGTGGAAATTTAAGTGTCTTGCCTTAGAAAACCTTAAATGATGCTTTTGATTGGAAATCTGAAAAATTTTCCATGTCCAGGGTGCAGCTTTAACAGATCTCTGCATAAACATCTGTGCAGTGGTGGAACTTCCATGGAGCAGTGTCTTGCTTTGTGATAACCAAACTCAGTTGATCTAGCACTGTTGAAATAGGAATGTTAAGAGCAGTTTTGAGGGGTTTGAATGTGATTTAAGTACTTCCAGTCTGATTAAATGCTTGAGTTGAATGCCTGCAAATTACACAAGAATGCTTAGCTTCGGAAGTCAGTAATTTGTATGCATTTTCAGACTCAAAAATATTTGAAGAGTGACAGTCTAATTTTAGCTTTTCTTACAGTGGATAAACATTGTATTATTAAACAATATTAATTGTATTTCTTGGTTGTTTATTTTTTCCTTCAAACAGGAAGTGAAGTGTTTTCCTGGGGACAAAACAAATATGGCCAGCTGGGCTTAGGTTATGAGTATAAGAAACAAACCTCACCACAGATGATTAAATCTCTGCTGGGAATCCCTTTTGCACAGATTGCAGCAGGAGGAGCTCACAGTTTTGTACTAACTCTTTCTGGAGCCATCTTTGGATGGGGACGTAACAAATTTGGGCAGCTGGGTCTTAACGATGATAATGGTAAGTAAGCATTGCTTCAGGAGAATTTCATGCTGAGGGGTTTGGGTTGTGAATCCAGGGAGAACAAACCTTGTTCAGTATTTTTGGAGTGTGCCAGTGCCACGTGAGGTTGCATGAAGAAGACACAGAGGTGTTTTCCTCAGCTGTTTTGCAGTGAGAATGCTGGCAGTGTAATGCTGAAATTCTTGCCTGCTTCACTTGCATTCTTTGCCTGTTCTACATCTTCCTGTGACTTAATGGAATTGAATTAAAAATACTGTGCAGTAGTTACAGTTTGAACTGAATTTTATGTGGATGAAATTGCTTGGCAAAAGCAGTAATCTGTCAAAACTAATTGGTTGTCGTTAGTAGTCACATTTAAGGCATCTTCATTTTTTACTGCCATTTACTTTTACTTTCCTTTCTCAGGCCACTTTTGATACTCATTCACAATTTTTGGCTAACCATTTCCAAAATTTCCTCTGCTAGGTGGATGACACTCGATGATTTTTAGCAAGGGGTAGGTCAGACAAAAAATTGTTTCTTTATTGGCTGTGTTACATGCACAGTGTCTGCTCACAGGGCTCCAGGATGGCAGTGTTTGCTGTCAGGGTCCTGGAATACACAGTTTAGTAATGGATAATCTATAGATGGTTCATCAGTTCAGATTTTCTTACTGGTTCATTGTTGTCAACACCATTTAAAATAGGAAACATGGGTTGTAAATAAAATGCCCATCTGAATGCCTTAAAAATTGTCACATTCATTTAATAAGAAAGTTACAGCTATTTTTCAGAAATCATGGGAGACTTCAGGTGCTTCTGCACATTCTTGGGAATGCATGTAACCCCAGATTTTTATGTAGCACCACTTCTCAATGAAATCCCTTTTAAATGTCTTCATAGGGTTTCTTGTGTAAATACACTTTGCAAAGAAGCCAAACTCATACTGATGATGATGATTTTTTGCCTTTCCTTTCCTGTACCATCTTTCCTTTCCTACATCACCTTTCATATAATGTATTTTCAGTACTCTTAGGATGCATTCTTGGAATTCCTTAAGCCTGATAATTTAGCATAGTCCTGGTGTTGTGCTAGGCCAGGAGACCAGAAATCCTGGAGGCTAGAAAGCCCTACACCACCTTGAGAAACCAGGGCCTGCTCTAGGACATACCCTGTAAGCTAAGATTTGGCCCATCCAGGAGGGAATTCTTCAGGATGGGAGGATATCACCCTCTTCATTCAAGCCTCTCATGGGGTTCCTTGTTAGATCTGCTGATTTGTGAGGTCTGTAAATTGTGTAAGCCATCTACCATGTGTGCCATTGTGGCACGTTCCACCTTGGCCAAGTGGTGCACCAGTAATTATCCTTATTAAATCCTCAGGTAAAAACCCTTTCATCCCTTAACCATGTCTGGCTCTTGGTTTTTAGGACCCAGGAAAAGGCATCAATACCAATGTACAGGAACGTTTGGAAAACATGAAACACACAAGAAATTCAAAACAATCATCATTTCTTTTCTGTTCTTATGGCTAGTGCCAGGTCTAATGTAATGTTCCATATTTAGTGCTCTGTGTATTGACATATGATCCTGTGTAGTGAAAATGAGAGCTACAAAATGGGCTACAAACTTTTTCAGTGTAGTAGTCCCTCTTTTTTTCTGTAATAACACTTCCATTTCCAAAATCCATAAACTCAGTCACAGTGATTGCCTCATGCTAACAAATCTAAAGTGCTTGCTTGACTAAAACCCAAAACTATTTGGGTTTTGATTTTTATTGTCAAAATGACTGACCTTTCTTTGTTAAACCTTTCAGACAGGTATGTTCCTACTCTGCTGAAGTCCCTGAGAAGTCAGAAGGTTGTTCATATATGTTGTGGAGAAGATCATACTGCTGCCCTTACAAAGGTACAGAACTTAAAGATATGTTTATGCTCCAATTTTTTTAATGTTTCCAGGAAATGCTACCTGAACAGGAAATAATAAACTAAATGCTAAATACAATTTCTTCTAAATTTATGGGATTAAGTTGAGGAAAGATTGGAAGAACGGTTAAATTTTTAAAAAAAAAAAAAATCAAATACAAGAAATCTTGCATTCTAAATGTTTCTCTTCCTTTTTCATGCATAGAAGTTCAGTTTAAAGCTGGTGGGCTCAGTTGAGATCCTAAGTGTACCGTGAATGTTTATAGAGATTGTCACCCATGTGGATGGCTCCCCTGTCCCCTGCAGAGCCAGGGGCTGATACAGCTCTAGTGGGCAGGACTGTGGGCATGGGTGAACATTCTCCAGCTGAGAACCTGCTGAGGTTCAGAAAAACCTGCTTCTGTTTGCTGTCTGGCCTCAGTGACTGAGCCTGTTGGGTTTTCTCAGTGCAATTTTGGTGTTGGTTTCCAGCTGAGGGCCTGGCTGATGCAAAGTAGAGTTGAAAGAAACAGATTGACAATTTCAAAGCATCTGCAAATGGCAGGTCTCAGTGTTGTTGTGAGGTAAAGTGTAGAGCTTCTGAAAACGTGTCTGGTTTGAACACTGAAAATATTGGTTAATTCCTTGATTAATCCAAATCACTTAAAAATTACTTGCCTTACAACAACATTGAAATTTTTGGTTTCTTATGCTTTCAAACGTGAGGCTGTTTCAGTCATACTTTGTATCCTCTGCTGAGCAGGGCAGCTTCTGTTTGCCAATCACTTTGTATTCAGAGTTTCAAAGTGTCTTTTTGATAGTGTGAGTTTGTATACAGGTGAGGTTCATCAAGAAAAGAGGAAAAATGAGGATTAGGATGTATAAATGACACAGGTTATTGGCAGAACTAATAAGGAAATTAGATGAGTGTGATTTAAGTAAGGTAATACTTCATAGCTGTGCCATGTTTTCATAACTCCAGTTAACTTGTGACTCTTGTGTGTCTCAGGAACCTCTTGTGCCCTCTTGTATATTTTCTGTCCTTTCCCTGCCATGCCAAGATCATCAGAAAAGATTTATTAAACCCCTATTACTGTGAAGTTTCTTGTTCTGAGATATATGATCATCTTAATATAACAAATTTATTTGTTTAGGAAGGTGGGGTTTTTACATTTGGAGCTGGAGGCTATGGGCAGTTGGGTCACAACTCTACCAGCCATGAGATAAATCCAAGGAAAGTTTTTGAGCTTATGGGAAGCGTTGTCACACAAATCACCTGTGGCAGGTAAGGTCTATTCTGTGCTAAACCTGTGAATCTTACAGCTAACTTGTTTTGTGTAAAACTTTGCAATATGAAGTGGGGGGTTTCTTACCCTTTGTGGTCAGGGAAGAAAAAATGACCCCTAATAAAAGATATTCAGTGATGTTTTGGGGATTCTAAAAGCATTCACAGAAGAGCTAAAGGAAGTTGTATGTTTGAGAGGCTGGGATTTTCTGAACTGGCAGTGTGAGCAGTAATATGAGGTTTGAAAGCATTTGTCATTTCCTGTTGAAGAGCAAGTGTGTTTGGGAAAGTACAGAGTACTTTATACCAATTCCCCACTGGTTCTTCACAGGCCTGTGATAGGAGAAGGGGGCATGCAGAGGTGAGCAGGATGGGAAGGGAAAGGAGGTGCAGGCAGTCTCCAGACATTCATTTCTGCTCTGCTCTAAAGGTCAGACAAGGGCTAAGCACTGGCAGCTCCATTCTGGGAACCTTTCCATAGAAAAGTAGGAGGCCTATTGGAGTATAAATGGAATGTTGCCAGTGGCAGGGCACTGCAGGAGGGCACTGGAGTGTTGGCTGTGACAGAACCTTTAACACACTGTTAAATTGTTCAGCACAATCCCTGGCCAGGCTGCACCAAGTACGTTCCAGTGCTTCGGTGTGTGTTACTGAATTCTCTTTGCCCTAGGCAGCACACCACTGCATTCGTCCCTTCCTCTGGAAGAATTTACTCTTTTGGACTCGGAGGCAATGGACAATTGGGTACAGGGACCACCAGTAACAGGAAAAGTCCCTTCACAGTGAAAGGAAGCTGGATTCCCTACAGTACTCAGTGCCCAATGAGCACAGGTAAGCACCTTCTGGTGTATTTACTTCTTGGTTGCCTCTTCCTTTGTAGTGGCTTAAAATTCTCGAGATTTAAACTGAATATGGGCTGTCATCACTTCTTCCAAACAGTTTGATTCCACTGTCTTCCTGATGTAGGAATTACATGGTGGGTGAGGGCCTCTGGTAGCCTAGAACTTACCTCAGGGAAAGATGGTCTTAACTGTTATATCAGTGAGATTTACCACAAGGGAAGCTTTTTGTAACAGAGTGTTGATTGCAGCATCTTAATAATTTTCAATTTCACGTTTTCACAGTGGCCTGTTTTTTATTCCTATTGCAGACAGTGAGGAGTGCTACTGTGTTAAGAGAATTTTCTCTGGTGGCGACCAAAGTTTTGCACACTACTTTTATCCACAGGTAACAAATTAAGTGTCATTTGGTTCAAAAGCTTGTCCAAGTTGGATTTTAGGGGTTTTTTTGGATGTATTTTAAAGGTCTTTGACATTGAAGGTGCATGTATATTGTAAAGTTTGTTAAAACTGTGGAAGCAAAAGGCAACTGGAGGACTTGGGTCCAGTTGATGTGTTTTAGCAGTCAGGAAGCTCTTGAGACTTTTTGACATAAGCTTTTTTCTTGATGGATGAATGCACTCCTTTTCATGTCATAAGGGAAGAATTGATTGAATATTTGAGCTCTCTGCTCCTTGCCCAGTCCTCCTCATAGCTCCTGACAGCAGCAACTTTTGTGTCTTCTGCTCTGTAGCCATTTTAAAGTACCACAGTGGTAAGGAAACAAATGGAGATTTTTGCTAAAAATTTCTGGTGGTGACATAGTTTATGTCACAGTTTCAGCATAGTCTTAAAGCTTAAGTTCTAAAGTAACCAGAATTGATCTGTTTAAATTCTAATATGTAAAAGAGTCTAGAAGGACTTTACAGTAAAAATGGCAATGTGGAAGTGTGATGGAAAGAAAATGCTGTTGGAGGGGGATAAAATAAAAACAAGGTGAAGATTCATGGGACTGTTTCCAGTACAGCTCAGCAGGTATTAGACCACGGGGATTAATGAAGCATCAAGAGTTGAGTATGGTGGGTGAAAACTTAATTTGGACACAAGAGAAAATGGATTTTAGCAGGGAAGCATGTTTATGAAGAAAAACTGAGTACAGGTTAGACTTGCAGCAGTGCTTTGTGCTCAGAGCCTGTTCTGGTTGTACAGAATCAGCAGGTTTTTTAGGATTGACTTGTTGGGTTCTTTTTCTAAATTCTGACAGAGATTCAACCCTTGCTGTATTTGAGAGAAATTTGTTTAGCAGGTATAAACTGGAAAATTTCTTATAATAGAGACTCAAAACTTGTCTATTAAAACTTCCTTAAAAACTTTTTGTGCAGTTTTCATAATCACTGGAGTAGTTTCTGACTGACTACTTGAGGTGAACTGGAGACTGTGTGAATGCAGTTATTGTGGTTTGTTATGTGCAGAAAGTATTAGCAATAGATGAGCTTTGATGCTGCAGAAATATCCTTTTTAGTGCTCTTTAGTTTGGTAATTTGTGTTGAGTTCTTCCAGAGTTCTGTGTGTACTGTACCCCTGGGGGTTGTGTGTCCCTGCCAGTTATGGGGGCCCAGCCAAAATCAGTTTTCTCAAGTCAGTTTTTGGGCAGCTCAGTCCCCTGAGCTGTTTTCTTTGGCTGGACAGAAGGGAAGTGGCAGAAGTGTTCCTTGTCCTGATGCTGTAGGATGGGATCAGAAATGCAGGTTTTTGGCAGCAGATAGTCATTGTCACACTGAGTCAGCTCAGTGCTGGCAGATGGCACCCTCAGGAGAAATGTTTCCTCTTGGTAGTTTTACTTTATTTTTGGTGCCATTTGCCATCTCTTTTTGAACCAGTGCTCCTACTGAAAACAAAGATCTTGTTTCTCCTCCTCTGTACTATTACAGCTCTTAGTGGAATTCATTTTATACGAGCAGCACTTCCAAGTGCAGCTCCTGTGATGATACAGGGCATGTTCACAGAAGCATGATTCATTCTCAGAGGAGCCTGATGGAAGTGGGGTGGAAGAACATCTGTCTGAAAAATTGAATGGCTCCTTTTCTGTGTGCTCCCAGCTTGGCAAGGAGCTAAGTGGCTCCTGGTGGCTGGAGAGGAGATGTTTGCTGCTCACATCTAAAGCTGTCTTAGTGTTCATCACAGAAACACTGATGGTTAAGGAGGTGGCCAGTAAGCAAGGTGTGTGAATTAACACCCAATCGAGATGGTTTTAGGGTGTGCTCTGCTTCCACAGGGAACGCAGAACTGTTAAACACAGAGTATTTCACAGCAGTAGTCTGGGCAGGCAAATTGTCAGCTAAGATATCTCAACTAGAGGGCTGATTTTTCTGGAAATCAATTTTGTGTGCCTGATTCTTTATGCTTTCTTTAAAATTTATTTAGAACATGGTACCACCAGATGATTTTAGGAATCCTGACCTTTGGAAGCAGATCTGGACTGTGAATGAAACGTTTATTCAAAGATTGCTGAGTTTCCCATCTGGAAGACTTCCTGTAGAGATAGCTAAGTAAGTGAAGTAAGGGAAAGAAATGGTGTTTGGGATTCTGAATTGAGCATTAATGGGGCTTTGGGCATACACAGCAGAGCTATTTTTAATTACTGATTTTGACATGCAGAGCTCTGGCTGTGCTTTCATTGTCATGCTTGTTGAGTAGTTCAGGTCCTCGAGACTGTGTCATCTCTGCTCCAGTTTAGACAACTATGCAGGATGAAATTAACTATCTAATTGCACATTGAAAGATAGCAAGACATGTAAAGAAATATCAGAACAACTCAAAGATTATTGCTTCTATTTTAATAAAAGAGTATGCAAAGCAATTAAATTCCAAGACTGGCTGTGATTTGAGCTGTCTTGAGTGTTGAGTCTTGAATGGAGGTTTTGTCTGGTATTGTTTAGTCACATTTGAGTCAGAGTCCCATCCTTTGCACTGTGTCATTTATTAGGGATTAAATACAGGCTTTTTTATTGCAAGTGCTGATTTTTAAAAGGAAAACCAAATGTAACATTTCACATGACCAATTTCAGTGAAATTGATGGAACATTCTCCTCGGCTGGGTGCCTGAACGGGAGCTTTTTGGCATTGAGGTAAGCATTCCTGCAGACAGCATTAGTGGTGGCTGCCTGCCTGGTGTCCCTTGTCAGCTGGGACACCTTCCCAGGGCTCCCTTGTCTCACTGGTGCTCTGATACCCTCAGCTGAAACTCCTGCTCCTCTCCTGCCCTGTGTTTTGTCAGCTGCCCCAGGGAGAATGGCTCCTGCCTCTCTTGGCTGCTGCCATGTAAGCCAGCAAAGCTTGTCATGTTTGTCAGCCACAGGTTGTTTGTCATTCAAGGGGACTGGGTGCTAGTTTGACATCCTAGTCTTTTTGCATGGTTTTCTTGCACTTAGAGGAATTTTTTTCCACTTGTTTTTAAGGTCATATAAAAAATAGAAATGTGATATATTTCAAATCCTTAGTCAGTAGGTCTAAAATTCAGGGGGGAAAAAATCTTGAGTTGCTGAGAACACAGGATTCAGTCTTTCTGTTTCTTTTTTCCTTCTTGCAGCAATGATGATCATTACAAAACCAGCACTAGATTCTCAGGGGTTGATATGAATGCTGCTAGACTACTCTTTCACAAACTCATACAGCCTGAGCATACTCATATATCACAACAGGTTTGTGCTGCGTGTTTTCCTCATGTTTGGGATTATCTTTCTGGGTTACAGCTCTCCAGAAATTCTACTTTTAGAATTTTAATTTTAGGTCCAACCCTGTAAATAGATTTATTTACTCAATAATATATTGACTGCAAATGCCTGAAACCGTATTTTGTTGTGACAATTAGGTGACACATCAGCATATTCTATTTTAATATTTACTGTCATTTTCTAAATGTATAATAGTTTTCACCAAAGCTCTTAATTACTGTTTTCTAGAATAGTTCTCATATATATGGGCATTAGTTTAAAATCTCAGTTGTATTAAAATAAACAGTATTTTCTGGTGTGTTATAGGTGGCAGCTAGTTTGGAAAAGAACCTTATTCCCAAATTGACCAGCTCCTTACCAGATGTTGAAGCTTTGAGGCTGTATCTCACTCTACCAGAGTGCCCGCTGATGAGCGATGAAAACAACTTCACAACGTTAGCTATTCCTTTTGGAGCAGCTATTCTGAACCTAGAAAAAGCTCCTCTCAAAGTTCTTGGTAAGAAACTGAATTTTTCCTGTTAAAACTAAGGCTCTGCAGGTGAAAACATACAGAAATTCCATCAGTGAGGACCTGGCTGTGTATTTACAGCTGTGTACAATTCCCCAGTGAGAAAGTTAAAGCTTAACATTGCTTGGTGTAAGAAAACACTTATTCTGTTGCTTCAGGGTGAGTTAACAGGCCATCCCTGTGAATTCATCTGGTATTGTAGTTTTTGGACTGATGCCATTTGGGAGGAATTAAACCGTGCAGTTCAGTGTAATTGATATGTGTCTCTGCTCTTTAAAGTGAAAATTATGTGGTCAGACAGCTAACAAGCTCCAAGCAATTTACAGAAGTGTTGCAGAGCAGATGTTAAATTATCTTGGTTGTGACTACAGCACCTGTTCTGAGGCAGTTGATCTTTTCTTGCTGCTGCCAAGATGTCTTCAAATATACAGCTGAGAATAGCTCTGGTTTTTTAACTACTTCTTCACACTTTCTTGCTGTGACTCCTGTCAGCTAAAATTCAGCTTAAAGAATTGTTTTCAGAATATTTTGCTTTTAATTTGTTTCTTTTCGAGAGGGTACTTTCATTTTCCTCAGTTATGCTTTGCCTTATAATCTCTTTGGTTTTTTCAATTTTTTTGATGAGAGTAAAGAAAAGAAAATTGATAGTTTATTTAATTCTGGATCATTTTCCATCATTTTATACTGCTCTCACTACCGTTCACTTAAGATTCCAGGTTTTGAGCCATCTGTTTATATCAAATGTTAGGTTGTGATGCTGTTTAGTCTGGATGAACAGACTTTGGGGGACTTAGATTTGATGTGTAACAATAGAGCATTTATTGTGTTACAACTTTTTCTAGAGTCTGTAGTAACTGATGCTTTATGCTTTGGACCCAAATATGTTTCTTTGTTAAAAAGATAACAGTGACAAGCACTAAATTTAGGTGTTTATCATGTGTTGACAGAAAATTGGTGGTCTGTACTTGAACCTCCCTTGTTCCTGAAGATAGTGGAACTCTACAAGGATGTCGTAGTGCACCTTTTGAAGCTGTGCAAGATGGGCCTTCCACCTTCTGACAGAAGAGTGCTCACCAATTTCCTACACACAGCCTTCAGAGTGCTGGAAATACTGCACAGAGTACGTTTGTGGCATTTCCTAAATTCCTAAACTTCTAAATTTCCTTGGCTGCTTGGCTTTGTCAGCATCTCTGTGCTGGGTAGTTGGTAGAAGCTAAGTTACTGACCACTTTGAAAGATCAGAATTGCAGCTACAGAAATACCTGTAGTTGTTCTATCTGGACTTGTGAATCGTTGGGATTCTGGATTCCAGTCTGACATGATGATGCAATTAACTATTTTTTGGAAGCACAGAGTTTTGCATCTGTGAGGGTAGGGATTAAAGTGAGAGCGGGAAAATGCTCTGGGGTATTTTGCAGATTGATTATCTGGTGGTTTGGAGGGGGATGTGGGAGGTATTTGTGAAAAGTAGGCTTAGATTATCTGGTTATAAAGGCAGGATCCTCATAACTATCTTGCCTGCTTTGCCAGTTAGCAGTGCTTAGCAGTCCTTGGGAAAAGAAGTGTGTATTAGGAAAATGTGGATGCTTCTGGCTTCAAATTACACTGTAGAGACAAGCCTCTGTGTAAAGTTACTTTTCCCACATCTCTCTTTTTTTTTAAGCTTAATGTTTTTAAATGGAAACTGTTCCTCTGCTCACAGGTAATAGTATTCATACTGTATCTAAGACTAGGGTTACTGAATCACAGCTCTTAAACCCGTGTGAATACAGGAACAAGTATTTATTCTGTGGTGTGTAGGAATATCTGCATTATCACTGTTCCTGGGAGGTGATACGGTGTTTCAGAGTGGCAGCCCTGTTATGCAAGACTGTATCCACAGTTAATTGTGTTTTTCTTCACTCTTTGATGGGATTTTGAATAGTCCATCTATCCCTGTCTTTAACATTGTTTTTTGCTTTCTTGTAGGCACTGTTGTTTTTCTAGAATTTTTTTAGTAGCTGGGTATCTGTGGCTGACGTATCAGATGCTTGAAAAACGTGGAAAATATCCCTTTGAAAGCTAATAAAAAAAATAAATTGCACTTCCTTAGGTAAATGAAAGAGGACAAGTTATACAGTATGACAGATTTTACATTCATGAGATACAAGATTTGATAGATATCAGAAATGACTATGCCAACTGGTTCCAGCAGCAGGTATTGGGAATGGTAAGTTGTGCTGATTTTTATTTGGGTTTTTGTGGGTGTTTCCCTCCCATCTTTTGTGTTTGTTTTATCCCTTTAAAGAAGTCCATAGATTCTCTAAGTCTGGGCACTTTTTTTCATAAAAACACCTTCACAGATGACCAGTGCTGAACAGACTTATGTCAGGTACTGGCTAAAGAAGAATTGTTAAGATGTGTTTCTTCTGGGCTATCACTCTTAGGAGTGACACTGCTCAATATATTTGAATTTGTCAGTTAAAAAGTGATTTAAAATGCTGTCACTGGAGACTTGCCATGTCAAAAAAGTCAGGAATGTAATAATCCCACAAGAGGAGAGCATCCAGAATGATGTGCATTGCTGTATTAGAGAGGTCCAGCAGTGAGAAAGCTGCAGCTGTCTTGAATAATGAGTCAGGAGGTGCAGCAGGGGCAGATAACTGATGGAATTCTCTACTTTGAGTTTAGCAGCCACAACTAAGATAATTAATTCCTGCATCTGTAAACACAAGAGTGATAAGTGGGAGTAAATTAATGGCTGTGCAGAGAATTAGTGAGTTGGATAGGTTTTTGCTACAGTTCCTTGACTTTAGCTTTGAAAGAATATTGTAAGTAATTTAATAAGTTTTCCCTAGCCACCTGTATTTTATTCTTTTGCAACAGTACCAGCAGATGTCATTAATTAATGTGTGGAAGTGAACATTTTAAGTGTGTAATTTTTTGCATACAAGGAGACATGATACTATAACAGCCCTGAGCTTAAAGACTGATAAAGAGGGTGTTGAAAGACAAGCTCGTATGTAATAAATAAATAAATTAAAATGTTTATGGTTAATGTTTATTTCTCATTAAGCTTTCTCTTGGGGGGAAGCAGTAAATAAATATTTTTAAAATTCTACATCAGAGATGAGTAATTAATGCAGACACTAATGCTGCTTTTTCATCTTAATTGTTGCTACCTTTGTGCAAATGCTGTCATAGGATGTCAACCATGGATTAACTGAGGTAAGAGTGGTTGCAATCTGATTTCTTTTCAAGAATGTAAGGAAATCAGAAATGTGAATGTCAAGGATTGTCTGCTGTGTTCTGTTGGGAGTAAAGCTTCAAATTAGCCATGGCTGTAATCTGAATAAAAACTCTTTGTGGTGCAAAAATATGTAATTGTCTGTATTGCAAATTTGGAGCAGCAGTTGGAAAAAAGGGCTACTTTTATACCCACTAGCTGCAATAACAGTTCTGAAATTAAAAAGTGCTAAGTGAGAGTGTTGTTTGTGTCTGGCTTGATTTGGTTTGGCTTGATTGAGTTTTGTTGGAAAATTTTTCTTTCTTTTTTTTTTTTTTTTTTTGGCTGAAGTACTAAACAATTAAAAATCTACTTAATGTTCCTAAGATGCTTTGGTGCTGCATTGATAATAAGTCAAGACTGAGTTTTCTTTCCAGTAAAATAGAGATATTACATGAGTGCAAAGACTTTTCTAACCACGATTGTGGCTTTTATGAATAAGCTAAACTATGACATTGGTTCTTTTCATTCCAGTTAACAGAAATTCCTGTTATAATTTGCACATACCCATTTGTATTTGATGCCCAGGCAAAGACAACTCTCTTGCAAACAGATGCAATCATACAGATGCAGGTAACAGTTTGCAGTGTTATAAAATTCATTATTTTTTCCTTGAGTTGGGGACCTTGGGGGTTCCTGTTGTGATGTGATTTGTTTATTTTTTTGGCTGGTTGGTTTATTATGATGTTTGGTTTGGTGGGTTTATTTTTTGAACTCTTTGTAATCTCTCCCCCATAAAAATCAAAGATGTAGTGTTAATCTCTGGGCATGTACATGATAGAGGGTAGTGGGTTTGGGATCACATTGAAATAAGACTTTTGTAATTGCATATATTTCCAAGGAACTTCCTTTCAGTAGTGAGATGGCTTTTTTATGTGTTATCAACCCATAGTACAGGTCCAAAACCCCCAAACAAACAGCAATAAAAATACCCCAAACCCACAACCCCCAAACAAACATAAAACCCCAAGCACCACCCACAACCAAGAAACAACCCCAGCTCCCATATGAGCAGGCTTGCAATATTACCTGGGTCATTGATCTGAGTCTGAAAATAACCACATGATCTAAGTCCTGCTCAAGTAATGGGCTCTTCTAGGAAAATACTGCCTTGCTCTTGTAGTTAATAATAAAAGTAATTTCATGTGCCTTTAAAAATGTATATGCACAGTCAATACCAACATTTGATGGATTCAGGGAAATGTTCCCATTAAATGCTTCTATTAACAATATTAAATAGTATTAAAACACACAAACTCTCTAGTTCTCTGCTATATTCAGAACATTTGCAACAGCATTTTCTTTTTCAAACCATTTTAATATAGTCACAATCGTGCAAGTTAAATAAATTGCTTTTCTTGCTGTGAATTAGTTTTTAATGTATGTTTGTTTTCATGCCAGATTTATAGTAAACAGCTTACCCTTCATTCCATGAAATGCAGGATCTTTTTGCTTCCTTTTGTTGTCCAAGGTATTTTGACTAGAATGTCAAAACTTGGGTTCTTTAGCATTGGTGAGAGCAATGGATGAAGGAAAAATATTTCCTGGAATGAAATACTTCCTAATAAAAGGAATACAAAGAAAACTTGGGCAAATTCAGTAGCTCATGTAACAATTATTGCCAGCTGCACTTTTGCAGACAAGACTGCTGGACAATTCATATGGGCAGGAATTTTTCCGACCTGATGACACTCTCATTTTGTTTTTCTCCAGATGGCTGTCGATCAGGCCCACAGGCAGAATTTATCTTCTCTCTTCCTGCCAGTCTTTGAATCTGTCAATCCCTGCCTGATCCTCATGGTCCGGAGGGACAACATCGTGGGCGATGCTGTGGAGGTGCTCAGGAAAACAAAGAACGTGGACTACAAGAAGCCACTCAAGGTATTACAGCAGTGTAATTGCTGCTCACAGTGATTGAGGATGGTTTTGGACATGCTTTTCAATCCCTTTGCAGTTGGGGGCTCACTTGGTTGTGTGTTTCAGGTTATTTTTGTAGGGGAGGAAGCCGTCGACGCGGGAGGCGTTCGCAAAGAATTTTTTTTGCTCATCATGAGGGAGTTGCTAGATCCCAAATATGGAATGTTCAGGTACTACGAGGAGTCCAGGCTGATCTGGTTCTCTGATAAGGTAGGCTGTGATCGATATTCATCCATTTTAACTTGAATAGTTATATTAATAATATATGAACATTGTAGTTTGTGGCTGTTTTATTTCAAGAGTAGGAGCTGAAGCAAGTATTCTCAAAAGAAGTTTATTTTCATTGTTATATCAAAACTTCCCGCATTCCTTGCTGTTCCCCTTTGGCTTTCCCCAGTTCTGGTTTACTCCTTACTGGTTGTCCCCAAGGCAGCCAGGTTTTTTAGGGAGAAGCAGCCAGAACAGGCTGATTCCAAGGGCAGAATCAGGAAGTCAAGGTGGCAGAGATAAATTCCTGAAGTGACCTGTTGAACAGGTCCTCCTGTGTGCAGTTGCATTTCTGGGTGATAGATGATCATGGAATTGTACTTTGTTGGATGGTTCCATTCCTGACTTTTCAGTCCTCCTTCAGAGAACGCTGACTGGGGTGGCTGGATCCCAAATATCTGAATATTTACATTTCCACACGTGTATTTAAAGCCTTGCTAATTAATTCTGAGGGTGTCTCTTCCCTCTTCACCCCCAAAATAATTTTTTTTTTAAAATGGACATCTTTAATCACGAATAGTGCAATAGGAAGTCAGTGACAAACCCAGAATCTGAATGCAGTATGGGTCCCCTGTAACACAGAAAATGCTGCAGTTCAGCCTTTTTAATTTTAAATGGAAAGGATTCTGTTCCCTTGGATATCAATCTCAGCTGGTTAAACTTTATCCTGTTTTCCTTGGTACTTACAGATACATATTTAAAGAAAATAATAATTAAATTCACTCAGCTTATACTGTACTGTACACTTCTTCCTGGATTCTGCAAGGTTAAAATAACTTCTTTATTTTAAACCGTCTTGTCTGTTTTCTGTTCTTAGACCTTTGAAGACAGTGACTTGTTTCATTTGATTGGTGTTGTCTGTGGGCTAGCAATATATAATTTTACTATTGTAGACCTTCATTTTCCTCTGGCTTTGTACAAAAAGCTATTGAATAAGAAACCATCCCTGGATGACTTAAAAGAATTGATGCCAGATGTTGGC
The DNA here is from genome assembly GCF_971803275.1 of Cyanistes caeruleus. NCBI lineage: Eukaryota > Metazoa > Chordata > Aves > Passeriformes > Paridae > Cyanistes > Cyanistes caeruleus. Next base: position 34,351,377 of record NC_141708.1, on the reverse strand, counting down.
AGGTAAGCAAGAAAGAAGAATGAGTGTTGTTAGAAATTAATTTTGAAATCAACATTTTCCTCTAAGAACATAACATTTCTTTTCCACAGTAATTTGGTAAAGAGCTCAGTAAATTGCAGCCATGGTGTCTTTTGATGAATTTGACACTTACGGTTACTTACAGTGCTTGGTGTTAAAGTTTGTCCCTTCTGTTTTATGGTCCTACAAGAATTTCAGGGGGGGAAAAAAGCTTGAAATTCAAACCCCTTGAGCTTTAGCCATTAATTTTATCAGCCTTAGTGTGAACATAGTTTGAGTTCTAAATTAAATCCATCAAGGAAATACTTTTGCTTATTTCAGGAACAAATACATGCTAAATATTTACTTTTGACTAGGGATTTGAATAGGACTAGCAGGTAGGAGGCTGAAATGAGCAGAAAAGGATGCTTGATTTGCCTCAGTGTTGTGGATGCCAAAGTTTTGGAGAAATCAAATGGAAGAGCCAGTCAGTGGTTTTTAAGTACCAACTGCCTCTGCTTTGGGAACCCCTTAGCTGAAGGAATGTTCTCACCCCATGGGATAATCAAAAGAAAATGTCTGCTTGGGACTTCCCAGCAGTACACAAGGTTCAAGTCAATAAGATAATAAATGAAATAACAGTAGAAAGATACTGCTTAAATTTGAATTATCCAAGCATAAAGAAAGCTGCAGGAAAATAAATTTCTTTCCCCTGGTGCAAGTATTTTGTAACTTATTTTGCAGGGGAATGCAACAGCTACTGGACTATCCAGAGGATGACATAGAAGAAGCATTTTGTCTTAATTTTACTGTAAGTTTTATACAGTGTTTGAAGTATGTCTTGCCCAGCTCACTCCATCTATTCTAAATTACCTCTGATGGAGTGTTTGAACAAAAGCATCAGCAGCTGATTGCCATTAGCTCCTGTGTCTGCCATTCATGTTGCTGTTAACTAAGTGGTGGGAAGAAGTACTTTATGCAGTAAATAAGATTTATGCTATTTCTGTTTGTTTCAAATAGATCACTGTGGAAAATTTTGGTACAACAGAAATTAAGGAGCTTGTTCCTAAAGGTGCTGACATTCCTGTAGTCAAACAAAATAGGTGAGTGTGGGTTACAGGGTAGTTCAGTGTTGCTGTCTACTTTGGGGGTGTTGCTGGGCTGCTGTGAACACCCTCTGCCGAGCTCTGACCCTGCTGCTGGAGGCAAAACTACTTTGGCTGTTTTCCCAAGCTCTTCTCCCATGTGTTGTTAAATTAGCTGTTGTCTTGTCTTGATACAGACAAGCTGTGGCTGCCCCATCCCTAGGAGTGCTCAGGGCTTGGAGCAACCTGGACTGTTTGAAGATGTCCCTGCCCATGGCAGGGGGTTGGACTAGAGGTCCCCTCCAACCCCAGTCATAGACATTTTATAAGATTAAAAACGTTTGTGGTTCAGCTGATGCCTTGGAGTGGCTGCTAGGACAGGCTGGAGAAAGTTAAGAGAATAATGTGGGTATTTATTAATAACAGAGTAATGGGTATTTATTAACAACAGATACACCCTGGGCAGCCAAAAGCCTCCCAGAGACCACACCCAAGATGGGTGATGGTCACCAGTTTTTCAGACAGATATAAATTGGCATATCAGGGTTTAATCCTCCAATTACAGCTTCAGGTGATGAAGTCCCATTCCCCCAGTTTGCTCCTCCCCAATTCACTGTTGTTGGTACTTTTTGGGGCCTGAGGCTGTAGGGTGTCCTTGGATCACAGGCCCAGAGGGATTGTTTTGTCTCACTAAAATGACACTTGGGATGGAGTTAATGCACTAATGCAGTGTAGGATTTGAAAAATAGAAAAGCTGAAGTCTTAAGGCGTCACTGCCTATGAGCTACATATCATTGAGACTCTGTGTAATGATGAGAACTTAAAGGCCATTATTGCAGCTGCTCATTCTTACATGAATATTATTTCATTGAAGGCTTCCCTCTGTAGAGCAGGTAACATTGGATAAATTAATGCAGTGTTATTGTCAGAGGCGTGTGTGACAGGAGGGATGTTTTACTCAGTCAAGGATTTTGTAAATTTATTTATGAAAACAGCCTTTCCTGCCCTTTGTTTCCCTTCTGCTCCTGGAGGATAGGCAGAACATACCTGCTGGTGCTTTTATCCCCTTTTTGCAGAATTTTCCAGTCTGTTCTTTAATCTTTATGAATTCTCTGTGCTTGTAGTTCTCCCAGAGTAAAGGGAGAATTGAATGGAAAGAGCACATTCCATGGGAGCTGAATGCACATGGAAAACACCGTAGCTTTGCAGTTCTCTGCTGCAGGTTTGATGTTCTGTCACTAAATGACTGCAAAATTTGAGTTGAATTAAAGGAAAAGTTTAAAAAAAAAAAGCCTATGGAATGCCTGCTGCATTGTTACCACACATTGTCTTGCAAGAAGAATTCCAATTTCTCAAGCTCTAAGTATTCCCTGATCCTTTTAATTAATTTTATAATGTAAATCAGTTTATCACTGTGACTTTTCCCTGGAGCAGCCTTGCGCTGTCAGTGTTCCACAGGTTTTACCTTCCCCTCTGTGATTACACAGCATGGGTAAGAGGGAGATCTCATGGAGTGCTGAAGGGGAGGAGTGTGGGTCACCACTTGGGTCATCTCCAGCATTTTCAGTGCAGCAGCTTGAAGAAATGTATCTTCTAAATGTGTTGATATTCTGTACATTACTAGTGATACTACTCCAAGGCTGGGGGTGGTGTTGAAAGGCATTCTCTCTTTGCACATGTGTTGGTAGGATAGCTGCAATCTACAGCTGAGGTCACTGGCAGTGCAGAAAATAAACAGTGTTCACTGGGATTGATTTCAACAAAATTATCATAAATACTGTATCACATCAAGAAATTTTAGATCTCCCTTAAGTGCTGCCAAAGATGTTTCCAGCAGGATCTGAGAACTCCTTGTACCAAAGCACAGATAACAGGCCATCTGTTTCTCTCAATCCCAGCTCCTTGGCACTGGTCTTCTTACTGTGTAAGACTCAAATGTCCTTTTGAAGTTGATTTGCATGTTCAGTGCAAATATGGTAATCTTTCTAATTAAGAAAACATAGAACAGCAAGGTTGATTAGTGGCTTTCAGGACACTCCCTGGAACTGAGGCCTTTCAGCTTGTTGCCAATGAGTGCAATGCACACAAATAAGGGAAATGTTTGTAGTGCCTGAAGTTTAGAACATTAAATGTTTCTGCTTTTCTGTTGCAGACTCTGCCTTCGGGGGTGTGGTGGGGAAATAAATTCCTGTGCCATTTTATCCTCACTGTGGCTTTAACTTAAAGCAGACAATATGGTTTATTAGGCTCCTTGTTGCCTCATTTTCTGTGCTCTGTTCTGGACAGAAGTGGCCGCTGGTTTATTGGTAGAAGGATGACACATAGTGCTTCCTCTTTATTTCCTCAACATAATTCTTTCTTTCTCTTTGCACAGGCAAGATTTTGTAGATGCATATGTGGATTACATCTTCAACAGATCTGTGGCTTCCTTGTACAGTGCATTCCATGAAGGCTTCCACAAAGTGTGTGGAGGTAAAGTTCTTCAGCTCTTCCAGCCCAGCGAGTTGCAGGCAATGGTGATTGGGAACACAAATTATGACTGGAAGGAGCTGGAGAAGGTAAGAGCCGCAGTTAGCTATTGCTTTTGTAGAATTCTAATTTCAGGGTGCAAGAGAAGCTAGGTGTCTTCTTGAGTTCCTTTTAATTAATGTGTTTCCTGTTATTTACAGACATCTTAAAATGTCAGTGAATGAAGATCCTAAAATATTATTAACTTCCTGCTTTAACTTTTTCCATCTAATTTCTGAGGGAAATCAGAAGAGAGGCAAAAAAAAATTCACATAAAAAAAAAATCCACATAACCCAGAGGCAGCTATAAAATCTTTCATGTTAGACATGAGAAAGTGAAGTGATTGCACACAATTATTTTAAAAATAAAATTATATGAAAAGTAAATACTCTCGATTGCCAGAACTCAGTGAGACTAGGTCTCTGTTGGGATTGAAAATGCTTTGCAGGCATCTGTCCCTATACTGAATTCAGACTGAACAGCTGAAGAAAATGGAGTGAGGACAGTAATAGCTGTTGTAGTAGTGTGTCACTTGCTATGTCCCTTTACACAAACTGCATTCATTCTGCTGCAGTGTCAGCTTATCCAGCTGTTGTGTGAGCAAGCAGTAACCCCATTTCCTGCTCATTTTAGAATACTGAATATAAAGGAGAATACTGGGCAGACCATCCTACAATTAAAATATTCTGGGAGGTTTTTCACGAGTTGTCTTTGGAGAAGAAAAAACAGTTTTTGCGTAAGTACTTGAAATTATTTTGCAGAAGTTTCTAACTGGGGTCTCTGGGATTTCAGGCTCTTGCTGTCAGATGTAAGTATTTGTCTGTAATGATGTGATTAAGTATTCAGAAAAAAAATCATAGTAGAAGAAATTGGTTGTGAACTTGTCTCTGATTTTCTTGGGGGTGTCCTGAGTCATTCTAGGTCATGGGTAGTTACAGATAGCAGTAGCTCAGAGCAGCATTAAGAAAAAGAAAAGCCAACCCCCCAGAACACCAGCAGCCTAATCTGCTGCTGACATTTATTTGGTAACTAGGATATTTTTTCCTATGCTTTTTTTGACATACAGTTCACATCCTCCGGGTTTTTCACTGCACAGAGATGGAAATTTAGAGTTGTAACTGATTGTAAATCTGTCAAGGCACCGCTGTAAGTGGAAGTGTACAGATGATAAAGTAATCAAAGCTTGCTGTGAGTGAGGATCTGCTTAGAATAGGTCACAGATTGGTTTCCAGTTCAGATAAATTACTTATTGAACAAACTAATTCTGTGTTTACAAGATCCTTGGAAATGATCAGTAAAGATAGAACCAGTGGATTTTAAGTTAGAAGGTTCTGTTGCATGAAAAACTTTCTAGTATTTTGTTAATTTTGTCTGGTTTCACATGCTAAAATGAAATACTTTCCTATGTGGATCACTTGTATTACAATTATGAGCTCACATGTGGAAGGCAGAGACAGGGTTAAGTCAAAAACAAATTAAGTTTTCCAAACTTGACAGAACTTGGGCATGAGGAGCTGGCCATTACTGGAATGATTTAAAAAAAGGCCAGCAGTGATAAGAATTGCATTTGTGACACAAGACAGTGTTAGAATTCAGCTGGTCACAAGCATTTGTGTTCTCTTGACAGTGTTTCTGACAGGCAGTGATCGGATTCCAATCCTTGGAATGAAGTGTCTGAAACTGGTCATCCAGCCAACAGGAGGAGGAGAGGATTACCTGCCAGTAGCTCACACTTGCTTTAATCTTCTTGATCTTCCAAAATACACAGATAAAGAAACCCTGAAATCTAAGTTGATCCAGGCCATAGACCACTATGAAGGTTTCAGTTTAGTATAACTCAAGAAATGAAAGTTCTGTGTAACGTGGGATCATTAAGTTTTTGTGTCTTTCTTGTGGTGGTAAATTCAGTGGATTAAGTGATGCAGTTGGTAATATAACTGATTATTTGCAAAAAATGTTCAGTGGTATGGATATTCATGGGAGCCAAAAAAAACCCAACCATTTCCAAAACTGAAGAACTGTCTTAATATATACCCTCTTGTACAGAGCCATGTGGATTTTGCCATCTTACAATAAAAGCGAGAGTATCGTGAACGGGAGTCAAGTTTCACTAACAGGAATTAACATTTCACCTTATACAAACAATTTGGCGTGTGAGAGTGCATGAGAGACTTGCTTCAGTTTTTCAGATCACTTAGTAAGAACATTTTTTTCCCTGATAAATTCACTTGGTAACTTTTCATTTTGTAAATAATAAATTTTTTGTGATAAAATAGTTCTGTTCCAATAGCAGTATGGTTTCTATTGCTTGTAATTGAATATGAGCTTATTTTATGGCTTTTAACAAAAAAAAAGTGACTACTCTGATTTCTGAAGATATCTATTTTTCTGGTTTGTTTTAAGAACCTTAATAATGGAAGTGATTGTTTAAGAGACATTCATCTTCACAATGTACAATCCATGAAGCAGTCACTTAGTGCTGATACAAAACCGCATCCAATGGCATTTTTAATATGTGGGTGGACAAGCTGACTTAAGACACTGTTTTATTTTTAAGGACTGATTCTGTAATTAAGTGGACACAATTGTAAAAGAGGTTAAAATTTATCATTTGAAACCTCTGCAGTCATGTGTCGAGAATACAGCTTAAGAAGAAAAAGATGCACCAGCCAATTGTTGCTGTCAAGAGGTTAAACGTTTATTTTTAAATGCTGAAAGCGTAGTTTATGGTTTCTAATAGAATTTTCACTTTTTTCCAGATAAATGCATTTGAAATAACCTTTAACACCCCTCTTCCCTTTTCTTAAGATTTTATTTTTAGTATAATTGCCCTGAGACGATTGTGCTTAGCTGGACACTTTCGAATTTGACTTTTCCTTCTCTGGTTCAATTCCAGATTTTGTGGTGTTAATGCATATGTGACTTGCAGCTGTGAAACAAATATTTATTTTTTTTAGATTTTTAAATGCAGTGAAAAAATTCAAGCTATAATAAAAGACTTGAATGAAAACCTTTGTTGGTTGGTGTGTACGGATGCCTGCAGCACGCAGAGTTCTTCAAGTGGAGAGCAACTTCCAGTGCATTAAATTGAAGAGTACAACTAGGAAAAGCAGGGAAATGCAGTCATTTAATAAACTATATAAAGTCTAGTTTCTGTGCTGCCAGTACATATTGATATAATACAAAAAAAAAGGTTAGTACAGTTAAAATCAGTCTTTTTTCCTTAACACTGTTTTTCCAGCTTTCTCATAACCTCTTAGTAATTTCTTTGTGTGCAGCCCATATTCCATCTTTTCCAACATTTGTTACCTGGCTCGGAAATTCTCCCTCTTGCAAAAAACAAGAGACCAGCAAATACTAAAGCAGCTTTACTCTTAATTGACATGGAAGAAAGAAAAGGAGAAAAGAAAAAGGATAAAAAAATAAAGGTATTATGCAGTCATTTTACCAGGTAATACCAGAACACCATTTTTAGTTATGAAATGTCAAGATTGCAAAGGTAGATATTCAAAAATTAGGAAGTGGCTAGTGTAAAACTATCTTCTTCCTTTTTTCCTTATGTTTTATTGCATATCCAAGTGCTGGTTTTTTTCCCATGGGAGTCTTATACACAGTTGGCATTCATTGAATAAGGGGCTTTATGTGCATATTATTTATTTATATCTAAATACTTAATTTTATTAATTTATTAATAATTTAGTTCCTATAAATAAATGCATTTATATAAATAAATTTATTATAAATTTATTAATAATTTATTTATTATAAATATGCCTATGTTCAGTGAATATCCAAATCCAGTGGTACACGTGTGCAGTTCATTTCCCTGTGAGACATTCCCTGCTTGTTGCTGTATTGGATTTTTAATCAACGTCAGTATTAACCTGAGGCATGACTGAAGAGCCTCATTCTGTAAGCTGAGGCAGAATCCAGGCTGTTATTCACTCGACCAATTTAGGATGCACTAGACATCATAAATACCCTTTATTTTGGATGTGCAGTTCTTGCTGACTAAACTGAGTGCTTCATGTTGCTGCTAAAGTTTCTCTGATATCACCTGATAAAGATGCAGAATTCTCCCTGGAGGAGACCAGTTGCAGGTCACATTTGTGTCCATCTCCATCATGACTACTGAAGGAGCCTTGCTATCACCAGAGCAGTGCACTCATGGACGGGATTTATTGCACCAGTCACATTAGGAAAGTGTGGAGGGTGGATTTGCACGGAAGAACTACCCAGGCTTCTTGAATTACAGGTACAGCAGATGTTTGTCACTCATTTTCCAGGGCAAAGCTGAGAACACAGCGTAGAACTGTTAAAGCAGTGAGCCCAGCTTAAGCAAAATGATTTGTCTCCTTTGGCACTTTGTGAGAGTTGCTATTAATGTGGTTGTTACTGATCATAGTTAAAGCTTCTAGCCATGGTATTCCCTTTAAGAGAGTTAATAAACTGCTCTAAGAGGGTTTTAATTCACTGCACTGCTCTCTGCTGCAATAAACTTGATTTATCAGTAATAAATAACATTTAATGTAATCAAATGTAAATCACTACAAAAGAGAGCTCCTTAAAGGCACATGAGGTTCTGCAGTTAAGTGCAGATAAAAGCTCTCATTGAACACTGGTATGGGATTGAAGCCCTCAAGAGTGGCTGTGTGCAACCAGAATTATGTACTTGTATATACTGTGAGGAATTGCCTTACTCAGTTTTTGAAGGGGAGAAAAACAAAGAGGAAAAACAAAATACTTGTTTCCCCTGACAAGTGTCGGGGTCCATTGCTTACCAAGTGGGTATTTCTAACTTGCCAGCTCAGAGAGGGGTTTGGGTAATTACCAGCCTGCTCTGTTTAGTCCTTCAGTCTGCTGTTCATGTTTGTGTTGGTCAAGTCTGGAGCTTGAAAGGTGTAGAGCATCTTCTGTCACCTCATCACCAGATTAATACAGCATGTTAGAGCCCCAGGAAATCCCATTGACTATTTGGCTGCTCTCTGTGCACAGTTAAACAACAAAGTAACTCCAAAGCCAGCATTTCTGTACACTTGAGTTCCCTGAGCATGTGACTGAGTCCTCAGGTTTTTTATTTTCTTGGGGAACAGAGCCTGTTTGGGCCTAAACACAGTTTTTCTCTGTGCCACTCCCTCTTGCACTGACTCCCTTCCTGTGAGCATGCCAAAACCTGGGAACTGCAAACCTTTGCCTGCCCATTTCTGCACAAGTGGTGGATGAGAAGGATGTGTTATCTCTGGGGGGGAGAGCACCTAAACCAAACTGACAATAAATAATAGACACACTAAAACTGTGCTGAAATACCATATCTCCAGCCCTGCTGGTCTGAACAGTTCCTGCATCTCCCCTGGGTTTGAACATAGCTATGGACTTTACAAAACAGCAAAATAAGGTGTGGCAGGTGTCATCAGAGCCCCTTACATTAGCTAGGACAGCACTCAGCATCATTATTTTTCTCCAGCCAGAATCACATCAATTTCAGATTAGGAAAATGAGGTTTGGGAATCTCATTCCACGTAGGAGCTACCAAGTTAGTAATTTCAGCATTGTTGATGTGTACAGTGCTGGGATATTTATCTCACCAATGCTGCAGGCTGGTCTTAGCAGCAGGTCATGAATCCTCACCTGTGCAGTGAATGTCCACAGGTGTTCACTGCTTCCCTCCATGTGCCTCATTACATGAGGAAACTAAAGATTAACAAAGATTCCAGTTGGAGTGCAAAAGTCAAGTTTCCTTCCCTTTTTTGAGCAAATACAGCAAATTCTGCCATTGCAAAGGGTAGTGAGTAATAATTGTGCAGAGTTAAAAAACCCATGCTTTACTTCAGTGCCTCTGTTTTTCTGAGCCTTGGGCCTTGTGCTGGGGGAGTAACCAGCAACTCTTTTCCCTTGGTGCACCATTATTAGGATTATCATTACTGATTATTATTATTGTTTATTTATTATTATTATTATTATTTCCTACTGAGTCCTAACAGTCTATGTCTTCTTGAAACTGCCTAGGAAAGAGTAACTCAGGGTACAACCATGTGATTTCTGGAGGGTTTAGATTTACAGCCAGCTTAGAGCCCATTGTTACCTGGACATGGCCAGTTGTTTTAGCCTGAAATTCAGCATTTTGCACTGGGTTTTATTCTCCAGTCACTTTGTAGAGAAGTCTCTCATGCAAGTAAATGCAACTGCTTTTCTGTTCTGGTTCAGTATTTAAGCATAGATTACTGAGCTTGAGGTACTCCCTGGGTTTTCCTTTTCTCACTTTTTTCAGTTTGATTCTGAGTTCTGGTTTCATTAGAATTTTGTGCTCCTACAGCCCCTCCTCATTGGATGTTGTCTGTCCCTTTGTTGTCATGCATTTACAAATATATTTTTCATTAACAGAAACACTAATTAAAAATGTACTGAGCTCAAACCAGCTCATAGAAAATACATGGCCATTAAGGAGAAATTATGATGAGATGTTTAAATATGTGCTTATTTAAGTACTTTTGCAAGGTCATTATTGTATCTAATGTACCAGAATAGGCTGGAAAGTGGCTGGGGAATGGCAAACAAATGCTTGTACTTTGCTTTTATTTCAGTGCATCTATTCAATATAAATAGTAAAGGCTAAGATGCTTTCATAGGGCATCTTACCAGAAAAATAAGTGATCTCCTTTTTTCAGATTGTACAAATTACAGCTGGACCTGGACATGCTCTGCTGTGCTTCCTGACAAATTTCATGCAAGGTGCTGAGTACTTTGGAATGACAAAAACTGTGATAGCAAATGTTTCCTCATGCCCAGCATTTGCCTCATCATTGTGTTAAATACCCTTGGAAGTGGGGAAAAGGGCAGTGTGTGAAAGGGAGGAGATAGTTTGGGATTCCTCTTCTGTTCAAATAATATGCCAGAGCATATATATTTCTTTATGTATATAATATTTTATATATGTAACAATATGCCATGAGCCAGGGTACACCTTGGCTTTCTAGGGCATCTGTGGTAAGTTTGCGAGGTAGAGCTAGAAATTAACGGAAACCAGAAATCAAATGACAATTTTAATAGACTTTAGAACAGAGTGTACGAGTATAAAACACTGGTTTTGTATTTCAAAAGTTGCAGGAAGATAGCCAGTCATTTTAAACAGTCTTCTACAAAACATATGCCAGTAGATTACATAAAAGACACTATATACAATATAAAAGAGCAGAAAACAATCCTCACTGTAAAAATAATTTAAAACAAAGTATTTCAATTTAAAATATCTCCTATAGCACAAACTAATACATTGTGACATGCAAGTGAAAACTAAACATATTGCATTCTTTAATGTAGCCAAATAAGAGCTGTATTAAATTTGGACAATGAGACAACATGCCGACATTTCCCGATGAATACAGGAGGCTGTTCTTAAATATTTATTAACTGTTAGATTATGTTCAAAGAACAGCTACTATACATCTTCCAAAATGTAATAAATATTAAAGCAAAGTATATGAATAATCTGCATCGTAGAGTTCATTTGGGCCAATGTTGAAAAAGTGGTTTATAGAAAAATGCCATTTCACTGACTACTGCACTGTGCAATTGTACAAAATAGTCCTAAAGGCTTGGAAACAATCTGCACTTGAACATTTGCAACATCCAGTTTTAAGGCAGCCTAGCACTTGAGAGCGCAGCGCGGGAGGAGCCGCTTCGCTTTTCGTGTCCAAGGTGGAGCTGGCAGCTGGGAGGAGAATTCCCAGCTGGATGGAGCAGGAGGTCAGGCCAGCAGGTCCTTAATCCCACAGGGCTCCCTGGCAGCGTCAGGAGGCTCCCACCACCGGAGTCAGTCTCTCCTGGGCTCGGTGCATCCATGAGCACAAAGGAAGAGCTTCATTTCTGCGCCTTCTCACGCGCTCTTCTGAACTCTGCTTCCACACTGGAGCCTTGGCAATTCCTCAAATGCTATTTATAAAGCAAGCTGCTCTAGATGTGACCGCTGGATAGAGCGTGACAGACTCTTTACTGGGGGGATCCTTTCTGTTTAAAATTCTAATTGCTAAGGAGCCAACGTCGAGAACGCTTCACGTCCACAGGAAGTCATACACAGCAGCCCAAGCATTTGCACAGCACTCCTTGATCAACCTCAGAACCATTGGATTCCTCACAAGTGCTGCTGTCTGTTTCCATCTCGCTATCTGCTCGCAATTAAGTATGTCTCAAACGTACAAAGTAACTGTTTAAAGCAAGAAAATTAGCTGCCACAGTAGGTCTTAGAAAATGCCAGTGTTTAATGACAGACTAGGCATGAATGAAAGGTTTAGCAGAAGCCTAAGAAGATTTTAAATCAACCAAAGTGTTACAAAGCAAGAGGTGTGAAAATACCATTCTTTGGTCTAAATTAGCTGTTCCCTTTATATTAGTTCAACATTCCAATGGCTTTCTCAAAATGGTTTAAAAATAATATAAGCTGAAATTTATTAAGCAAAAATATGTATTATATACATGGATGCCTGATCAGACAGATGAACTTAAAAGTGAACGCAGTGACAGTTGTTTAGATAATCCTAGTACCTTAAAAAAAAAAAAAAAAAAAAAAAAGAGTTAGTGTTGAGTGCGCAGTAATAGATTTTTATTGAAAAAGGTAAAAAACTAAGCATGAAAATCTGTTTTAGTTATTTATAAACTACGTCCGTATGGTTTTGTTGCTCTAAATTCAGACGTAAACATTCATTCTGACATGCCAAAGCTCCTAATGCTGGTGGGAAGTTCCTGTAAGTAGTCGGCGATCTCTTTACAGCGCGTTGCTCGGATGTTCCATCCCTGCAGCTTCGTTTGTCTCAGCTGATTCCTCAGCTGCCAGTTCCTCCTGTTCTGCTCCATCCTCCCCAAATCCAGGCTCCTCTTCCCTCTCGGGAGCATCCTCATCCTCTATGCCATTGTAAAACTCCTCCATCTCACTCTCGTCCTCCACATCTAAGCTCTGACTGCGGCACGAGCCGCTCTCACTGCTGCTGCCACAAGAGCTGGAAGATATGATATCGTCTTCAGAATCCGAGTAAACCTCAGCACCGTGGAAGATATAGCGATTGGGTGGCAAAAACAGATACTGAGTACCTGCAACAGAAATTTAACAGTCAGTGACACGCTGAAGTAAATGACTTGGATGCAAGATCTGGCAGAAGTGGGGTTAGAAGGCGCCTGCCTGCGTAGGTCTGGTTTCAGCAGTGACTCCTAACCCACATGAAAATGTATTTATGTCCATGTTTGTGTATTTATTATGAAGGACAAAGGAAATGCTTCACTGGAAAGGTCAGTGTTCCCCCTCTCTCTGACACCAAGGAGAATTTATGCTGATGGTTCAGCAGCTTTTTTCATGGCAACACATTCCCTGCTGGACCTGCTCTACCTGTGACAGAACGGGAGCTCCCGCATGGAGCATCAGACAAAGCCTAAACCAGCCTTTCCTTTGGAAAATGGCACTTGAATTCCTGACTCCTCACATCAGTTACAAGACTGCACACTGGAGGGTTTCCTCAGAAAGTCTAAACTTTCCTTAAAAACCTGCCTCCCTCCAGCTGTGAGGTTTTTAAGTGCTGTCATCCCTTTGTCTTCCAGCTCTACTGCAACATCAAATTGTGCTCTACTGTGACCAACTTCCAAACACCTCGAGATCAAACTAACTTTTCTGAAAATGCATTTGAGAATGTTACAAAGGGATTTATTTTTTGATACCTACCTTCAGCCTCTTAAACTTTGATCTTTTAGGTGGGGATGTAATCAGTGATTTTAAAACCTACTATGAAATACAAAAAATATTTCCTACTGGCTTCTCCAAAATAAATAAATGGTTCAATGAGAGTTATGTAGACACTGGTCTGAACAAAAATAGCCGCCAAAACCCACTGATTGCCTCAAGCATAGCTCATTTATCACTTTGAAGTAAGTCTAGTATAAACATATCAGCCAAAAGGAGGCAAAAACTGAACAGCATTAACACTTACCATCCAGCCTTTTGCTAATCTGTTCTTTTGCAGATCTGTTTACCCAACACTTCCTCAATATTTCACTCTTTTCTTTATTTTCTCCATCATTAGATCCATTTTCCTTCATTGTTTCAGAGTTCATTAGCTCACTAGCAGGATTTTCAGGGTTTTCTGATGCCGCCTGCGTGTCCTGAAGCGTCTCCTCCGAGCAGGTCCCTTTAGTTTCTGAGGCAGGCTCACAGTTTTCTACCTTACATTCGGGTGGGTGTTGGGACACGGCCGTGCTCTCAGGGGGGCTCATCCTTTCTGGTGAACTGGAGCCTTCTGAAATGTTCAGAGGGGTTGGTGGGAGCTCAGCCGAGAGCGCTTCCAGCTCCTTGTGCGGCCGCGGAGGCTTTTCCGTGATTTCCGAAAGTTTTACGGAGTTGTAGCAAAGTTTTGTGTATTCACTACCTAACCTCTGGCATAATTCATTAATAATTACATCACAGTCTCCGAGAAGCTCCACGTCGAAGTGTAGATGAGGCAAAGGTTCCCTATTAATTAAGATCTGAGGCACTTCATGGGGGATGGAACCTAGAGATGGAAAAGAGCAAAAGGTGTATATAGATAAAAATAATTATAGATAACAATAATTATAGATAAAAAGAGCAAAGGTAGACACGTGGGCTTTACTTCCAGAGAGGTTTTTTACTGAGAAAGCTCAGGCTTCTCTTCAAGCCTTCACTTGAAACAAGACAAAACCAGCCAGGTCAGGAAGAAGGCAAGCCAGTCCCAAATTTAACAACAGCAGTTTGAGGTGCTGTGCCTACTGTAGCCTGCTTAGATGGGTTTTTCTCCCCCCTCCCATTTTTTGCAGTCCAAAGCATCACTGATAGAACACATGCACAGAAATACTGGCTACAGTAATATTAAATAAAGAAAAAATTAAATTTAATTAATTAAATATTTATTTAATTCTTTAAAATTATTTATTTATAACTGTTATACAGTAATATTAAAAACACAGCAGAATGAAAAAGATTAAAATTAATATTGTAATCTCTTCAAATTGCGTTGATTTTGTGCATTTATTTTATGTACTTAAGTGCACATGAGGAACACACTGCTTTTGAGATGCTTCCTTTCTAAAGCCTCCAAACCTTTCTAAAGCATATCGCAAGCAGGGAGAGAAATGAATCTCAGAACAAAATCATTCAGGTTTAAGAGAGTGGTTTTTAAATAATAATTTAATTACCTTGAGCTCTACCTGGAGTGTAGAAAAAGCATTTAGAATTTGTTACTTCCTCAATTTTGCATTTCAGCTTTACATAGGCAAGCAGCTTTCAACTTACAAAAGGTGATGCTCACTGAATTGAGCCAAAGGTGTTTCTAAGAGCTTGGAGTTTCTTAACCGAGAATTCCACTTCTGATCCAAATTTTTTAAAGTATTACCAGAGACACTGGTCACTTACTTGGGATCAATGCTACTGGTCTTACTTTGAGTGAAGACCCAATGACAATGAGGAGATCCACTTCATTCTTGTCGTACTTCATGGCACGGTGGAACTGCTCGGGCAGGTTCTCCCCGAAGAACACAATGTCCGGCTTCATGATGGCCAGCGGCTCCTCGGGGGGACAGCGGGGACAGCGGGGCACCACCTGCACACAACACCCACTCTTACTGCTCTGCAGGGCTCTGAAAAACTCACATCTCACAGGCACTGATTTTGGCACACGCGGGGAAGTTGCAGTGATATTTTCTCATTTCATTGTTCTGGGGATGTACGGGTGACTACACTTCTTAATCCTGCCTGCTGCACCTGCTCAGGGAAATAAAGCTATAGGCAGGTCTCTACCACAAGCCAAAGGCCAGCAGTCGTGCTCAACACCAACTGAGCACACCTCCCACTTGGAGGTTCCAAAAAATCCATTTAGGAATGGATATTTCTTGGTTTAATCAGAGCAAAAACTCAGATTTCGCTGTCAGGTTCCAGTTGAGGATGTGATAGAAACACTGTCCTAGTCCAGGAGCCTTTTGTAGAGGTTTGCCTGGAGTTTCTCCTGTCCTCCAAAAGGTTACATGTGTTACACAAAGCTGCAGGGCATTGGGGCAGGCAGCTGCCTAAGAGCATACAGAACAAGAACAGAGGGCAGAACTTGCTTGGTCTCCATTCTAAACCTTTCTAATTCCTCCAGAAACAGAGGAAAATCCTGCTTCACTAACAAAAGGGGACTCTAGTGAGGTTTGTGGAGAAGTAGATTGCCTTTTCTCCTCAGCCAGGGAGTTTTCTCATTTTTGGCACCTCTTTCCTATCTAAAGACTTTTTAAGAGAGAAGAAAAGCAAGAAGGTGAGTGATAGATCTATAGACAATACTGAGCAATTTCCTTCTAACAGTTCAAGTCTTTTCGGCTGTAGTATTAAAATGTAACATTTCACAATAAATCCAAGAAGCTCCAATCATACAGAAGCCAAAACAAGCTACAAATTAGACAATAAAGATATAAGGATATGTATATTATCTATTGCAATAGAAAAGTACCTGAAAACTGATATTTAAATGCATAACAAGTCCCTGCTATACAGAGAACAGCTATAGAAAAAAAGAATATAGATCTTCACCCTGCATCTGAGCAAGAGAGCACCTAGTAATCCCACAGTCAAGGGAAACCAACTAAAGGATTCCCCAGAAAGGAGCAGATAGCTAGAACAAATCATGAACTTTTTCCTCAGATCTTTATATATTAGCAAGAAAATCTAACTCCAGCCAGCTGGTTCTGGAGGTAAAAAAGCAAAAAATATCTGTAGGATGTTCTTAAAAATAATATTCTTATTAGCAAAGTAAACCAAATTTCACATTCAGTATTTCTGTGTTACAAGGCAGGCTTATGAGATTGGCATTTCTTAAAGCTTTAACTCAAACATCTCTTCTGAAAGGCTTTCACTGAATTCCATTTCAAATGTAATGCCTGAAGGATTTACATCCCTTCCATGTTTCTCATCTAAAGCTGCAGCTGTGGACTCTGAGGCATTTATCAAAAAAACTAAAGAGCCTGCAGAAAGAGTCCCCTTCCATTTGCAAAAGCAAGATCTTTTTGCTCCTAGAATCACCACGTCTGTTCCTTCAGAAGAAGGGGAAGAAAGGCAGAGAGGGTGTCTGCAAAAGGTTCATCTGCTCCAACAGCAGAACCAACTCCTGCCTCGGTCCTGGGTCACTTGGCACCCAGACATGGGGAGTTTGGAACATGGAGGAGTTGAAGAGTCCTAAGATTGATCCTTGCCTAGATCCTGCTCTGTGCTTGGCAATTTCTCCATGTATCAGCTGCTGTTTGAAACATGTTTTTAATACAGGTACATGCTCAAAGAGCAGCCAATGTTATAAAAGGCTAAGGATGCTTTTTCAGCATGACTCTAAATTCAGATTTGCACAAACCTGGTATAAATCCAACTTTCTACTTGCCATTTAACCTCTACTTTTTATCAGAGGAGCCATTAAAAATGGACTCTTAAGATTTTGTTCTGATTTTTGCCAGTTTTTGCAGTAGAGTATTTGAGTATACTTTTAAATACCAGAGGAAATGCTAAAATACAGAGAGGCACTTTCATAAAATACATGCAGAGAGATGGAGACATTTAAAAGCAGATCTTGTAAGCAAGCCCAGTGTGGTGGTTCAGGGTTTGGTTTGGGGTTTTTTTGAGAGAATTACTTATTAAAAAGCTGCAGTGAGTTAAAGTAGATTTTTTTACCTGATTGAAAATATCTCCTCGAACAACTTCACAATCAACTTTGTATTTACAGATCAGGCAGGAGGCTGTTGCAAAGGAACCTGAGGGGAAAAACCCGTATGGTAGCATCAGGATTTTCAGTCATTCATTGATTTGACAAAAAGGCGGTTGTGTTGCAGTGCTACAGAAATCAGGCATTAAAAAAGGTAATGTAAGATTAAGATGAGATCCTTGTAATATTAGAAGTTGTTGTTCTTGTAGATGTCAGCAGAAATCTTGTTTGAGGAGTAGCCACATACAACATGCATGTTAACACAAATGATTTTGTGTCCTCTCGTTCCCTGAGCTGTGCAAGCACAAACAAGGAGCAGAGAACAGAAATTGTCCTTCTCATGACACAACAGAGGTGCTGCAAACAGCAACCCACAGCAACTCCACAAACTGGAGCACAGAATAACCAAGAAAATGCGTTTGTAAAGACAATACGCTTTCAGGGCATTGTATCTGGGTAAGACAAAGAGTGAAAGCACAGAAAAACCTGGAGCAGATCATTTATGAGCAACTGGCAGCTCAGGTCTGCTGATCAGTGCACGGCTTCTGAAACCTTGCTCAGCACTGCAGCTCCCCCAGCATGAGGGAATCAAGGCCTGTGGGAGGTATGACAGTTATTTGTTCATCCCAATTAGCTGATAGTAACAATTCAGCTAACCCAACTCTGCTGCTACCTCCCTGCACCTCTGTTAGGTGAATTATTTTTCACCATCACAGGTTTGGTACCCATGTATGAGCCATTCCCAGCCAGCAGACCACAGTCTCTGCTCACTCAGCTCCAGCAATTCCAGCAAGGAATACAATCTAATTCCAGCTGCACTGGCTGAGTGCAAGAGCCATTTCAAATCCAGCAGAACACATCTCAGACACCACAGTTTTCATAGCAGGAACTGCACTGGAGGTCTGCAGTGACACATGGGTCTGAAGGTTCATGTAAGAACTCCCCAAATCACTGCAAGGCTCTTTGTTAACTGCTCATGATGAACTTGCCATTCCCCAGCCAGAGGAAAAAGTAGAATAAATGCAGTGGTGTGAACCCCCAAAGGAATTTTGGTTTCTCCTCAGCCACCACCATTAGGCAATGACCATGTGGGAAAGAGCAGCAGCTGAAGGTCAGATGAAGCTTGATGTCCTCAAAACCACCTTTGCTAATTTCCAAAGGCCTCAAAATCTCCAACTGCACATGTAAATCATCTCTTTCATTCAGAATCACCTTTTAGAGGACATACACTAAAAATGATCCCATGGGGAGCTGGAGCCCAGCAGCAATGTGCAAAAACCCAGTCAGGTAAGAGGTTTGTGATAAATGCCTTAGCTGGAACAGCAACCAAAAGAAAACATGTGAGAAAGCACAGACAGAAAGCAGCCCTGGGGCTGGGGATGCTGCTGTGTGCTGCTGCTTGGGCCCCATTCAGAGCCCTGGGGAACCAAAACCCACGGATCTGGCACTGAGCTGAGCTCTGTAGGTATGGAAACCACGTGATCTCGGCCCCTGGCAAAGGTGCAATTTGATGGATGGGCCTCACAAACATGCCAGGGCTGCTTTTAGATGATTTATTTGTCTGAAGTTTACTAAATGATCCAAACATACATTTAAGAAGTAATTTTCTGCATGCTTTTCTTGAAAATTAATCCTCGGACTTTCAGCTTGACATATGCAAGCCCTTGGAAATGGAAAGCATATCAAGCAATTAAAGAAATTCCACTTAATTAGTCCTCATAACTACAGAATGTCTATGACACTGGAGGTATAACAAGATGATCTTCAGTTCAACTGAACTGGTGATTAATCCTCAATGTTTTATACATGAGGTGGAGTCACTCAAGTGTCAGGATATTTTAAGATTCCAGTGGAATATAACCTAAATAAAGAGTCAGATAACAGCCAGACTCCCATTCCATTGTGGGAATGGGAATGAGAGGGACCTATGGCAGGATTGCTTTCCATGTTATGTTCTCACACAGATCAAGAAGCACCAAATGCATTTTAGAAGTTACAGTCTAAGCTTGTGCCAAAAGGGTGTGGGTCTTCACTGATGCTTCATCAAGCTCAGTTCCTGAAAGGAGTTATTTCTGCTTGAAGCACTTCTGGTTTAAATGTGTAAGCTGTCTAAAACGAAATTTCACCATTTAAAAATCAGAGTATTTGTTAGCAAGAGACAGGAATTCAAGGAAAGAAAAGTTTAATTCCTTGTCACATGCACCAGTAAAAATTCCTACAGGAAGAAGAAGTGAAACTAAACCCACTAACCATGACACTGTATTATCCTTTGGATTCCTGCAACCTGTTCCAGTGTGTCTATGTTCTGAGTATAGTTGCGAAGGAGTTTTCCCTCTTTATCCATCAAAGCGATGAACTTGTGACAGAGAGATGGCTGGAATTGTCCTGGGTAGATTTCCTAGGGAATTCAGAAGCACATTAGACATGGGAAATGGATACTCAGAGTCCCCAGCAATCCCAGAGCCCTCTCCCGTGGTCTCTGCGCTGCTCTGACATCCTACTCCACCTCTCAGCATGGCAGCACAAACTGCCCCCTGCAAGCTGGGATTCTGTTCTTTACACAGCATAAAAGCAATGCTCAGATCTCCTTCTGGTTTTGAGAATTAAATCAAATTAAATAAAAAAAAAAAAAATCAAAATTTGTTATTACAAACATTTATTCTGATGGACAGAAAAGGAGAAGGAGTGAAAAAGTAAAAAATTAAGAACTATCACCTAAATCTGATTTGGACTTTTCTGGTAAAACCTGTGCATATACAGGCTTCAAGTAAATAGATTTTTTTTGCTCACTGTTGTGTTTTTTGGTTTGGGGTGGGTTTTTGTTTGTAGGGGCTGGTGCTTTTTTAATATTGAGACCCAAAGGAACAGAGAATACTAATGAGAAGCAAAATTTAACAGCATCTGGATGGGAGGCTTTCAGAAAAAGCCCAGCAGAAAAAGAAAGCATTGAGTTTTCTTTTCCAGCCTTTGTAACATGACAGACCAGTAGAATGAACTGTGAGCAAATGTTAAAAAGAATGAGCACAGTGGTGATTGATTTTCTCAAGTCCTTACTGGTCCTGTAGAAATTCTTACATCTTGGGTTTGATTTTTTTTTTTGGTCCCAAGGAAACTAAAGACTAGATGCAATTGGAGTTTTTTTTTGGTTTGTTTCTCCATATGTCTACAGCTTCTACATTTCCTTCTTGTCTAAGAGATATAATCACTGCTTTTGAAACAGTTTAGTATCACTGAGATCTTTTCAACCATCTGAAATGGCTTAAAACGGGAACAGTAATATAAGCTGAAAAAATAGAATGTAAAAACATTTCTAGTTTTTACCTGAGTTATGCATTTTAATATTGTCATCTGTCTTTACTGACCAAGACAAGAACAGTTGGAAAACCATACCTTTGCAAACTTAAAAAACGGCCTGGGATCCTTTCTGAAGTATTCTATATCAAACATTGCTTGAGGATCTGGCAGGTCTGGGAAGTCTACGGCAAGGCGTGCGTAGATGCCATCTCTGGATCTAAAGTCAGGTATACCACAGGACACTGACACCTGAAATATATTTGTGCAATCTGAATTGGACTAGAAAGCATTGCTCTGGGAAAGCACATTTCTGTGTGCTCAGAAACACTAAGAACAAAATCAGGCTGGCTTCTCTGTATTTTTCTTTTCTTTTTTTTTTTTTGTCCAATATTACAATTCCCAATTCACAATCAGGAGAAACAAAGTTTGACAAGTCTACAAAAAACCCTTTAGTACAATCTGCACAGGTAGTAACAGGATACCAGAACTTGCTTTTACCACTGGAAGTTCTGTAAGATGTTAACAAAAATTGAGAACATTATTGTATTTAATTTAATTAAAAAGTGTTCACTGCTCTGCTAACTCAGGCTTAGATATGGTGATTGATATTTAATTTTTTTTTACATGCTAACACAGTAAGAGAATAGTCTTGCTTTTGAAAAATCTATTCTTACTTTTGAAGAACAAACCCCTTTTGATAAAAGTTGTTTATTGATCAACATTGCTTGTCAAAGCATTGTAGTAATCAGTAAGGACT
Organism: Cyanistes caeruleus; assembly: GCF_971803275.1. Classification (NCBI taxonomy): domain Eukaryota; kingdom Metazoa; phylum Chordata; class Aves; order Passeriformes; family Paridae; genus Cyanistes; species Cyanistes caeruleus. The sequence continues at coordinate 34,330,026 of NC_141708.1, read as the reverse complement.
GAAACCATTGTCTCAGACTACCCCAAAATAGCATGGGAAGAGGAGGAAAAACAGGTGTATGGAAAGAGCAAGATGGGGAGTAGCAGTCCTTGTCTAAAAGCTGTTTGGAATTACTCATCTGCTCTGAATCGTGTCACACCATCTGTGTGTGAACAACAGAAGCAAGAAATGATCTGGTGCACAGGTACAGAGCTGCAAATGTGCAGCAGCTCAGAGATGTTCTTCAGTCCAACAGTGAGCAGCTCTGTCACCATCACAGAGCAGCATGTGCTCAAAGTAACATTCAGGCTGCTGAAATCTGATCAATCTGTCCTTGTGATCAGCCTCCTCTGTCCCCCAACTCTTTTAAACCCATCTGAAGACAAAGGATAGAAAATGCTCTGGACAGGTAATGTGTTCCTATTCCATAACTATTTTGCATGGAAGCAGCTGTTTACAAGTTTCTATGTGTAAGAATATTTTGTTCTGAGAAGAGAGGTGGTGCAATTTCCAATGGCAGCTCCAGTCCTTGCAGTGGCCTGGACTCTTCCCCCCAGCAGAGTGATTTTCTCCCATCCCTGCACGCTGTGCTGAGTGTTGAACCAACCTCTCCCTGTATTCTCTCATGGCAGCAATACCTACCCCAGCTCCAGTCAACACCATGATCTTCTTGCATTCCTGCAGAAGTTTCACAGCATCATCAATGGTGTTAATGTCTTTCCTCTTCTTCCTTTTGGGTGGCTCTGAAAGGATGTTGATGACGATTTGCCACAGAGTCATGTCGTCCAGTTCAGGTGGGGGGATCGTTTCTGGCAGCAGGTCCTTCAGAATCGACCGTGGGTCTGTACCTAACATCAGGTGCTGCTGCACAAAAGTGTAGGGACCTAAGAAAATTAAAAAAATACAGATATTAAAAACAGAGTCAAGTACTGCAGGTGATCACACTCATTGTTCCATCTATTAATGCTTGCTAGTACAATGTCATGAATCCAATTTAATGCTCCCTTCATCAAACCCCCCTGTATTTTGGTCTAAAATCTGAAGTGAGAGCTGGGCATTTTATTTTTTTATATTTCATAGAAAGTCAGTCAAGAAGAAATCCCAGTTCACAGCAAACTTAACCTCTTTTAGAAGTGCAACAGGATTTTCACAATGTGTCTCCATCTGTATTTTCCCAACATTTGGTATTTACAGGAATAAGCTGAAATATACTTTCTAGTGGTATTATAAACCACAGGTCTAAACAGACACATAGAGCCCAGCAATCCATGGATTTTTGTTGAGTTTTTGGTCATCTAACATGAATTATTTCAGACATGACCTCCTCAAGCCATTAAATCAATCTTTGCAGAAACTCAAGATGAGGGCTCACTGTGCTAAAATCAAACAGGGATTATCTTCCTGTTTCTTAAAGAATTAATACTAAGTAGGCAGGCTATAGAAATATGCCATAAATTAGTTTAATTCAGCAACTCTGTGTTTATGCTTTTAATAGGGATCGTGGCAGGATTTCTATTCAAGAAAAAAAGAAGACATTGACAATTTTAATCACAATACAGCAAGTTTCAAGAGGTTCATTTTTAAACTCCTTAAGTAACACAGGGTACAGCCAACACCTCTAAGCTGTTCAGAAGCACTAATTGCCAATATTTTTGCAACAGGAAAAATAATTTGAATACTGGGGAGGATGAAGTGACTGTTCAAAGGCAAAGCAGCAGCTAAGAACATGCTCCAGGCTTCTACCTATACGTGGTCTTGGGGTCCAGTCACTGGAACTTGCATGTGAGGCTCTGTCTTCTTCATCACTGTCACAGGAGTGAAAGCCATTGGCTATGATTTCATCACTGAGGAGGAAGTTATCTGCAAGAGAGCACGACCAGGGGGTTACACTCCAGCCCAAGGGCACAGGATAGCTTCAAATAGATCACAAAAATGAAAATCAGCAGTTTTGTCACTTAGGTACAGAAAATGTCTATTTTTCTTCACATTTATTCTGTCAGCAGATTTACTGCAGGGTTTGCTACCTTAATGCTGGGCTTCAGGGGGCTGGATACTGACCTTGGTAGAATCTCATTCCCTGAAGTGTTGGGCATTATGGATATTTCACCATAGGAAAAAATCCAAATGTTTTAAAAGTATAATTAAAAATGTCTTTCCCTTACAATTCTCACAGCATTCAGCTCATTAAAAATCTGGGTAAAATGAAAACATGTCACCGTAGCAGACATATCTCTGACCAGGTTTTAAGAGCATTTTAAGAGCATTTTGTGAGGGTGTTACCTTGCAGCTGAGCTGTACTGCTGAGCACATGCACAACTTAGGATATTTCAGTGACACAGAACGTGCTCCCTCAAACCACCCTCACTAAATTTCTCCTGTCCATCTGTCCCTGCAGCTGGGTTTGGCTCAGAGTGCCAGAGTCACCCTGGCTCAGGCCATGGCCTTAAGCCAGAGTAACTCAATTTAACTTCATCTCAACCCTCGATGAAGCAGGGCAGAACCAGGCACTTGTGTCACTGAGCTCACACTCAAGGGGAAATCAAAATTCCAACCTGAGCACCTTATTAGAGCTTACACTACTCAATCTTTTTTATCTGCTTTATTACAAATAGCCTCAGCACCTGTAGCTTCATTTGTTGACAATCTAAGGTGTGAACAAAGAACAAATTTCAGTTGTGCTCTCTAAAGCACTACAGCAGTTCTCAGTCTCTATCTGAAGAACTGAAGAACCCCCTACACTACTTTAGCTGTTATTCCACTTGATTCTCAAATAGGGAACACCAAACAGCATCAATTTTTATTCAGAGGTTGTGCTGTCCTTTCCCTTGTTGCCAGAGTTTATTTTTGATTAGAACAGAAAGAGGTCAGTGGCAGAAATTTGTTGTTGGTTCTCGCTGTCTTGTTCTTCTGAGGCCACAAGTGCTCATGGACATTACTATTTCCTATTAATCTACAGCATTTCAGTTCCATCTCGTTATGCATGAAGTCAGTGAACATACTGAGAATTTTGGAGAAGGAAAAAGTGCATTAGTACACACATCAGTAACTGTGAGATGCCAGTTTGACTTCACAGCTTCTGTACCAAGACCCAAAAGCTTTCATTGTGAAAGACTCCTCACACCCAGGTCACAGCACCCGGGTTTTAAGAAACACTGACAGATACAAGCAGGAAAAAGTAACAATTTAAACTGTAACACTCCCTGTGTATTCCTCACAGGACCGGAGGGGGTAATGCTGCCCAGAACCGAGCCAGCCACACCAAAACGTGCCTGAGGCTCGGAGAGACCTGAGAAAAACGCCTCGTCTAAGGCACCGCTAAGAGATCATTAACTTTGCTCTGAGCTGTTCCAATGGAGTTTTTAAATACTGAGGCTGTTCCAGGTTTATCCTGTATCTCCATTCCTTTTGGATTGCTTTTGCACAGACAGAAATTTTATGTAGCATTTTAGATTTTAACTGCATTCCAGGATAAAATGTAAAGACTCTACTGGCAGAATGCAGCGTCTGACACATTTCAATAAATCTTTCCAAAGCACTGCTTTTAAATAAAAAAAGCCAAAATTAACAACTCCAACAAGAAACAACTCAAACCTGATCTGTCTTTACTGTGAGGTACTTTCACAGTGACGCTGCCCACCAGTACACTTCAAATATGATCTGAAAGAAACTTTTTAGAAAGATTAGAGCTTAGTTTTGTGCTGCAGTCGCTGAAACCTCAGCCAAGACTGTCACTTGCAGTTCTTTAAAGAACCGGTCAAGACTGCTGCTCCTGAGCTTATGTGCAAGTTTCTAAGGACCAGAAATAAAACAATTAACACGGCAGAGATTATGAAAAGGAAACCGAGCTTATGATTTTTCATTTTTAATAACTTGTTGCCAGCAGGACAGCGGAAGGGATGTGTTCAGGGCTGAGAGCCGAGCCGCTGTCCGTGTGCGGCACCGGGCGCAGGAGGCCCGGGCACGGCGGGCTCGGAGCTGCCCCGGGTGGCGGAGCCGCGGCCGCAGCGCCCGGCCCGGTGACACCGCGCCCCGTGCGGGGAGGAGGGACCCGCGGAGGAGGGGAGGGAGGGAGGGGAGGAGGGAGGGGTCGGTCCTCACCGGGATGCGGGGCCGGCGCCGCGGCCGCCCCGTTCGAACACTGCGCCCGCCCGCAGCCCGGGGCCGCCTCCGCCGCGTCTTCGCCGGGCGCCGCCTCCGCGCCCTCCCCCTGGTCCCGCCGCGGAGGCGGCTCCGCCCGGGGCAGGCCCCGCAGCGCGGCCCCGCTGTCCGCGCCGCTCCGCGCCGCCGCCGCCCGGCCGCCGTCCTCCCGCTCCGCCCGGCCGCCATCGGCCGCCGCGGCCGCCGCCTCCCCCGGCGGCTCGGCGGGCAGGGCGGCGGGCGCGGGCGCCGGCCCCGCGGCGCGGTCGGGGCGCGGAGCGGGCGCGGCGCTCCCCGATCCGCGGCGGTGGCGCTTGGCCGCGGGCTCGGCGCCGTCGCTGCCGGGGCCGGCGGGGCCGCGCGGGCGGAGCGGCGCAGCGTCCCCGTCCGCCATCTTGGCGCCGCCGCAGCCGCCGCCCCCCTCGCGCCCGGCCCCCCCCGCCCGCCGCGGGCAGCGCCACCGCACGTGACCGCCGCACGTGACCGGGCAACAACAAACCGGAGCACGTGACCGGGGGCGCCGGCGGCGTCACGTGGCGCTCGTGCCGCCTCACGCCCCCTCCCTCAGGCGGGCCCGCAATGGCGGCGCGAGGAGCCTGAGGGAGCGCTGAGGGCCGCGACCTGCCCGGCCCAGCCCGGCCCGGCCCGGCCCGGCCCCGCCCCCGTGCCCTCCCTTCCCGTCCCTGCCGTGTGCCGCTCACAGCCCGGCCGCGGTTCCTCCGCGCTCCCCGGTCGACGGCTCCCGGCAAATGGCGGTTCCGCTGTTCGCTCCTCGCCAGCCGCGTGAGAAACCCTCAGGGCTCGCTCTCCGTCAGGGTATCGCTGCCCCTTCCCGGGAACGAGCTCCCCGCTGCGGAGCCTCTTGCTGGGCTGTGCGGCAGCGGGCCAGGGGGAACCGACCCGGCAGGGCTGCCCCTGAGCGCGTTCCCAGCCGCGGAGCGGGGCCGGGGGCTCGGAGCGGCCTCCCTGAGCTGAGGGTGAGGGCGCTCATAGGGCACGGCCGCTGCCTGCCTGCTAAGGGAGCGCACAGCTGTAAGCTATTGCCCCTCATCCTGCGGGATAACACGTTAGCCCTCCTGGGATTCTGCATCGCGGTACTCGAGCTCCCGGGATGCAGGGAGCTCTTTTGGGCGGTCAGCACCTGTCTAAAGCACTGCTGCTTGGGGAATGGAGCCTGCGCGGTGTAGGAGGGACTTGATGGTAAGCGGCGAGAGTTGGGATTTGTTCGAATAACGGCCCCAAATTCCCGGTGTTTCCCGTGCTCTGCAGGGGTGTGAGCCGCTGGTCTCCCTGGTTTCCCGGTGATCTCTTGTCCCGTGGGGTGTAGGAGCAATGCCTGGTGCCCCGCCGGGACCGTCCCTGCTCAGCCAACAGGAGGTGCCACGCGTGGACTTTCCGTGGTGTAGTTTCTTTCCCCCTGGGAGTTCGGACTGGATAGAACTCGGCCTTTTCCCCGGGACTGCCTCCAACACGGAATTTTGGTGTAAGCTTCGAGGACAGAAATTTAAATATTGGTTTGTTGTTAGTGTTAGGCATCACGAGCTCTTTGCAGAATAGTATTAGTGGATTTAATACAATGGAATTCCTAAATTTAGTGGCAAGACCCAGGTTAGGCAGGTGGAATTTCCCTCTTGCAGGTCTTGATAACCAACAGCTTTTAAAAAAACTCGGGGTTAAAATTTTTGATACATACGACTTTAAAAGGAGTTACTTTATGGATAATTAACTTTATAGGAGGTCTTTGTAGGGGGAGGGAGGTTTAGTTGTTTTTGTTTCCCCTCTGTTTTTTTAAGGTGTTAACAACCCTGAAAAATATTGTACATAATGTTTTTCACGCTACCTGCTTCTCCAAATAAGCTGCAGGGTTAGCAGATCAGAAAGTTTTTATTATTCTAAGGAACTTTGTACGCAAGCATCCTTTCTCCTTCTTGCCTCTGAAGCTGAGGCAAGAGTCCTATTTCTTAAAAAGCAAGAGCAAGGTGCTTTTGTCAGCATATAAAGGGAAGGCGGGGCTTTAAGATTGGTTTGGTGGTCATTTATGGGAAGAGAGTTCTAAGGAAGAAATAATCCAGGTGGTGCAGATGTAGGATCTGAGGCTTTCTGTGAGGGAGTGGCTCGGGAATCCTAAAGCCTCCTCTGATCCTGCAGACACTGCGTTAGCAGCAGTTACCCGCACTGTGGGAAGTCAGTTTGGCAGTGCTTGGGTCCTCTTCTGCTCCTGCAGCTCTGAGCTTGTGTGTGAGGACAAGGATGGAACTCAAATATTGTGCCTTGCACTTCTCGTAAATGTGTTCTCTGCCCTCTGGAAGTAAAACCCATGAAGTCAGTTGAGAACTGGTCCTAGAATATTTGATGCACTTTATAGGAATAAATTCAAATAGAGATTTCCAGACTTTGCTGTTTTATTCAAAGGGTTATTTATGACTTTTGCAAGTTGTTGGTAAATGTCCCGTTACATTGAAGCAGAATTTAGATTTGCTCTAGGCTCTAAACAAATAGAATTGTCAATTTGTGTCAGAACTGAGAGACGGCTTCTGTTGGTGGCTGGGTACAGAGAACAAATATGAGATTTCCTCACTTCCAGAACAGTTTGTACATTCTGATCAACACCAACCACATGTGTAGGCAATAGTCTGTGCCATCTCCTGTGCTGCAATTCCCTTTTAAATGAACTTTATGTCCTGGGGCTAATCTTTGTGTGATGCATATGGCCTTTGTGCCCCAAGCACCAGGGATCTCTCAGGGGCACGGTGTGGGCACTGCCCTGAGGCTCCGGGGAGCTTGTTTCCTGAGAACACACAGCTGCCAGGTCCCAGCTTTGGCAGTGGAGTGCCGCCCCAGGACCTGGCAGCACGGAAATCACCACTGGAAGCCACAGGGGAAAAGGGTTAAAGAGCTTCCCTTTCACCTTAGGCAAATATGCAAGGAATACTTGGAAATACTTGGAAACAGGAATGCTGTTGGGAGGAGGGACAGCTGTTTGTTTTTTGTCCTCCCACAGAGTACAACCTATTTAAATATTTATGTGTTCTGTTATTAAAAGACTTGACTTTCTTTACTGTATTTTCTGGTTATTAAATTATGAATGGTGGAGATGGAGAGATTTGTAATTGCTAATTCTTCCACTTGTAGTGACATTGAAAAAAAAATTCTACTGTTTTATTTCCTCAGAGAAATATGTTGGTAGAGTTTTCTATCAGATTGAAATGGTTTCACCAAGGATTGCACTTCTTTCTTTTAATATTATTGCTTTTGGTTACTTAGTATATTTTATAATCTTAGTGGGCTATCTGAACATGCAGTAAAAGCAGATTTCAGACAATGCAACCTTGAAGAGAAAATGGCAGAAGCTTCATATTAAATGTCATTGCAGAACATTATGAATGCAGATATTAAAGCACTTGTGGATGTGAAAATTATATATTTGTTATTCCTAAATAGCTCTGAATGCCACTGGGTCCTTCATTGATTCACACATGGCCTTTTCCAGTCTTGGTCACATCCTAGGGATCTGTTCTTCTACAGGGTCACAGCATCTAGAACTGTGTAACTACTCACAGTATCTATTTGTAAGTGTCAAGGAAGCATCAGGATTTAATGACATGGAACATCTCGGGTTGCAGAGCTCTTGCAGGGGTGGGAAACGTAAAACCAGAACTCCTAAGGCTTCAGGGGAAAACGTCAGCAGGTGATTATGCTTAGGAAGTAATCTTTTGAAATCAACAGATCATGGATGACACCAAAGATGTCCAGAGTCTCTGTTGGGCTGAGGCCTTGGTCATAAATCATAGTTTAAAATTAAGGTGTTTCACCTCAATGTAAAATGAGTTTCACAAGGAACATGTTTTGCGCACAGTGCAGACCTTCAATACCCAGTCTGAAAGTAATTTAGCATGAGAAAGAATATTTCATTTGCTAGACACTGAGTGTTTCATGTCCTCAGGTAGTTTTAATTTGTCAGGTGTGACTGATGTACTGCTGCTGTTTGGTTTGGAGGTTTGTGCACCCAAGGAAGCCTGCAGGGAGTGAAGGTTGCCCCCTTTTTGTTGAGGTGACTGGCTGGCCTCTGTCAGGCTTTTGCAAGGTTGGTGCTTTGTTCCCCAAAGTTTGCCCCCCGTCATTGTTTTTTTCAGAAGTAATTCTCTTTTCTATAATTCCCCATCTAACCGTCTGGTCAAAGATGGTGGCAAAAGTTGCAAATAAACTCGATCAGAAAATGGCTCAGGTGCAGGGCAGGCAGCCTCTGGGTGTGGGCCTGGTTTGCGGTGGCTGCGCAGGTGACGGCGAGAGAGAAATCTCTGCCACGTTTCAGCGTCCAGAGCTGCGGTGTGGCCGGGAGCCACAGCGGGAGTGCCCGTGGCAACTACAAATCCCAGGGAGCAGTGCCGGGAGCGGCTGGGCGCGGCCAGCGGGGCCAATGGCAGCGGGCAGCTCCGTGCGGGTGGGCTGGCAGCGTTCAAAAGCGGCGGCCGGAGCTCGGCCCGCGCCCGGAGCCGCCTGCTGCCCTGGGCTGCCTCCGGCCCCCGTGGGAGCGCTCCCTTGCCGCTCTGTTCCACAGCCTCCCCGCCGCCTGGAAAGAGCTCTCTGCGCCGCTGCCCATGGATGCCATCCTGAACTGCAACCCGGAGGAGCTGGAGGATTACTACAACTTGCTGGGATGCGATGAGCTATCGACGGTAAGAGCCTCTCTCCCCCTCCGCGCCAGCTTATTCACAGTTTGAACGTGCTCGTCAATCTGCAGGAAGCTGCGGGCAGGAATGTTTGAAATGCCTCGTGCACCTTCTTTCTTGCCGCTTGTGGGATCTCCCTTGGAAAGCTCAGTTTTCCCTCCTGCGTTTTCTCTGACGTTAAGAGCCAGGAGTAAGGCTTAGGTTGAAAATGCCCTGTAGAGCAGGACCGGATTATGGAGAGAGCCAACTGCATGTGTTTGACAGCATCCAGATAATAGTTTGGAATATATATGATTGGTTTTGAAAACTGAAAAGGAGCTATTTATGTACAAGTAATACAATGGAAGTTCATAGCTTTAGGGCATTGATAATTCTGCTGAGTTTCTAGGGCTTTATATGTATTGTAATAGGCTTTAAAATGTATTCACTGGTTCAGATGAAAACAAAAACATTATATCTTTTACCATACTAATGTTTTTTAAATGCGTTTTTTTAAATTAAAAAATGTTTTTAATTATATTCAAACACTAGTTCTACTAATTTGTTTTGGTAGCAGATACATGCAGCAGATTTAGCTCAGCTATTTTTGAGTGATTTGCAGCTACATGAAGTGTGCATCCTGTTAAAAGTGTCCATACAGCTTTTCTTTTGCTAGTCTAGTGTGCTATTATTTTTTTCTTTTAATTTAGCTGTTACATTAACTGGAATTGTGTTTCTGATTTGGAAAAGGAGTTTTGATTATTCTGCTGTAATGAGGGATGTATTCAGTGGAGATAAATGCCGTCTTTTGCTCAGTAAATGTAGCCAGATGCTCTCACCTGTCCTAGTGGTGAAGTATAAAGATCAGGAGGAAACATCTTCGGTGTGTCCCAGAGAGAAATGGAAAGCTTTTCCTGAGGATACAGCTGGAAGTGATCCCAGCAGAGGGCAGTGCTCAGGTCCCCACGCAGCCTTGTTTCGCAGATGCTCTTTCTCGTTTCCTGCCTCACACTAATTCCTTAAGGGCTTAGCAATTAATGAACTGTTCAAGTACATGTGAGAATGATTTTTCCAAATCGCTTGAAAATGAAATTAAAGAGCTGGAATAAATGCTAGTGGGTCCTGAAAAACAAGCTGTCAAGTACTATTTGTTGGGAGAAGCAGCAGATGTTGCTGCACTGTTTTTGGACACAAGAGAAAGAACTCAGAGATCCCAAGCTGACCTCAGGACCCTGCACAGCTCTTCTGGGGTCTCACAGAAATGTGGAGCACTACAGGGGTTTTGAAGACTCACTGCTTTGTATAGGAGTCAAACATTTGGCACAGGCTGTTGTGGGCACACACAGCACACTCCCAGCTGCAACACTTTCATCTAGGTGCTGAATATCCTGCTCTTGGTTGGACCTGGTTAAATCTAAGCAGGAATGCTCTCAGTTTCTACAGATTTTTTGCTGTATTCAAGTAAACACAAACCAAGTTAATTCTTGGCTTCTGGTAGAGTTGAGCTCACAGACACCTACTTCATCTTCAGATGTGACAGGAAGAGGGGAGATTTAATCTCATCCTTCCTCAAGAGCAATGCCATTTGTGTACAGTGGGTACTGGAGATCTTTCTTGCTAAAACACCTCACTGTATATTTTATATTAATTTCATGTATGTTGTATAAACTTTTCTTTCTACTGATTTTTATTTTAAACTGTGGACTTCCGTGCTACCCTTCTGCTACATTTTAACCCTCTGTACCGATTTGAACTTTCAAGTTCCCCCTGAAGTAACTAAGTTTTTGAGATGGTAGCTGGCTATACAGTAACCAGGCTCACCAAGTTCTCTCTACAGGTGTTTTAAAGTGTCTCACTGACTGCAGATACACATTTCATCTGTCCCTCTGGAAGGAGCTACTGAGCAGATGAAAAGTGCAGATTTCTTAAGATAATACCGTAGGCCACATTTTTTTTTCCCAGAATGTGATGCCAACAAAATTTATACAGCTGGTTGAATGAACTGTAATTTTATTCTAAATAAAAAATATTACAATACTTAATTTGGAATAATTTAAATTGTATGTGGCTGTCATGGTTTGACTAATGAGGAATTTGTATAAACAGCCTTTGTAGTAGGGGAAAGAATGGTAATTATTTGGTGCCTTAGGGCAAATTGTGAAAGCTTGAGCTGAACTGGAATGATATAAAGAGGTTTTGGCTTTTGAATTGCAAGAACCAGCAAGATACCTGGAAAAGCACTAAGCATTTGAAAATCTAAGCTGCTGCCCACTCCAGTGGCTTCCTGTATTTTAACTGTTACTATGTCTTAGTTTTTCCAGTGGTTGTAATACTTTGTTATAACAAACTGTGGGAATTTGCAATTAACTGATAAAGTAATCCATGCCAATGTTCTAATGTTGATTACGAATCTATTCTACTCCAAGCCAAACTTCTTGCATGGAAATTTAACTTGAAGGAAGAGTGTGAACTACTGGTTATCGAGCAAGTTATCTTGGGGTATCCAAGATGGAAACCTCATGGGGTGCTGGCTGAATTTCCTATGAAGAGGATATGAAGGAAGCCACCTAAACCCACAAACTGATCTTCAGCAATGCAGAGAGCCTTTGCTTCTCGCTGTGAGACTTTGTTGAAAGTTAGAGTTGATTAAACAAAGTAAAGAGCAGCTGGAGTGATGCATTTTTCCTCTGTGGTCAAATGTCTTTGCATATCCATATTGGATGACTGAGCCTCACAAAAACAAGACTAAGGATGAGTGCATGGAAATGAGATTAAGTAAGCAGTGTCACTGGTGGCAGATGGTTGTTGTTACCTACTTTGCTTGTAAAATTGAACAGGACAGACTCTTTCAGCATTCTTTGTTGTTCCTTCCAGCCTCTTTTCAAAAAGAAAAGTTGCAAATCTTTTTTGTGCTTACTCACTTTGTTTCAATATTTTGTTTAGGTTGAACAGATTCTAGCCGAATATAAGATTAAAGCCCTCGAATGTCATCCTGACAAGCATCCTGGAAACCCCAAAGCAGGTATGTATCCTTTCCTGTGTAAAAACAATCTGCTTTTTTCTTCTATTAGCATGGCCAAGATTCAGCCTTAAAACTTTATTCCCCCTCAATATATTTCAATCATTGTGCACACTGAGCATGTTCTATTTAAATAGCAAGCTTGTGATATTCTTTCTAAGACTTGCACATTCCTCTGTGACAGAGCAGGAAGACACTTGTTGGATTTTTTTGATTTCTAGAACCTTGCATTATTTTTTTCTTTCTTCAGTAGATCATCTTTTAACACAGAATTTATTTCTGGAGCGTGTCCCTTCCTGGACCTGTGGAGCTGGTGCAGTTCCACGCTCAGGGTCTTTCCAGTGCCACACTTGCGTCAATCAGTTAATTTGCTGCCAGGAACAAGCCCATGAGGAACACATAAAATGTGGTTTATTTTCTTTTAATGGAATTTAATGACTGGAAGTGAAGAGAAGGCAGCCCCACGAGGAGCCTCTGTTTGCAGAGCAGCAGCTGATGTTTGTGTTGATGAGGAGGGCAGCTCCTCAGAGCTGGGAGGGCTGAGCAGCACCTGAGTGATTTGGAGCCAGTCATAATCACAGAGAGCCCCAGGCAGAGCTCACCAAGGCTGAGCTACAAAAAAGAGCAGCCAAGTGCCAAATATCAGAGCAGCTTTGCATGTCACAAAGAAATCTTATGTTCTGTCTTTACCTGAACATGCCTTATTTACTTTAAATACCTTTTTACAGTACTAGTGGGAATTTACTTTGTGTTTTTTATTTCATCAGCTTAAAGCTTAATAAAGAGTAATTAGACTTTTTATTTGTTGAAAACTAGTAACACTAGAATAAGAAAACCTAATCCAATTGTTCCCTCAGTCTCATGTTTGATTTGCAGTTATCAGTTTTGATTAGTGTTTGGGTGTAGTGTATTTCAAAAGAACTCTCTAATTTGTAAACTGGAATAAATGAATGATTGTAATAATAATAGAGAACTGTAACATAGGTGAGTCATAGATAAAGTGTAAATCTTTATAACCCTTCCACAAATAGTAACATGCAGCTGCATCCTTAGTAACCATTCCATGAAGAATTACCCTGTAGGGAAAAGCAAGAGCTCTCATTCAATGTCTGGATAACATTTTAGCGCACGTAGAAAACACACCTCATAACATGCACAAGTTAATTAATCTGAACTATATTTAGATTATTCTTCTTGTTTGTCAGTTCCTGCTTATCATTTTTTCTCCCTGCTCATGGTTGCTTTTGCTCTGCTCTGCCTCTACTGCTGTAGATCTCAGTGTGTTTTTTCTAAGCAGTGCTGCTCTAATTTCCCCTTGTAAGGTGGTCGGCAGGGGCTGCCTTGTGCCTTTCTCCTGTGTACTCTCTAAGCTTCTCTCAACCTAAATTTGTGGGCTTTTGAAGCTGGTAGACAAAGGAACATTTCAGTTCTGATTTGCAAATCCACCTAAGGTGCCGTGATCCTAAAGCCACGCAGAACTGTGCAAGCTGGGACCAGAACCACATCCCCTGCCACTTGCTTCTCCTTCTGCCTTCTCCTCTACTTTTCTCTGAGCTGCTGCTGCCAGGTCCCCTTTTGCATCATTTCTTTGCCAAACAAACATTGTTTTTGGTGTCTTTTTGGTCTAGTGGAGAATTTCCAGAAGCTGCAGCAAGCCAAGGAGACTCTGACTAACGAAGAGAGCCGTGCGCGTTACGATTTCTGGCGCCGGAGCAAAGTCTCCATCCCGTTCCAGCAGTGGGAGGCCCTGAGCAGCTCCGTGAAAACGGTCCATGCTGGTGGTGACTCTGGGCCCTCAGGAGCGGGGGGAGGGAGGGCTGGCCCTGAACAAAGATTGCAGAGAGTGAGGGGATGAGTTATGGTTCTGAGTTCTGCTGCAGTGCCGGGGTCTGGGGGTGGGAGTCGTGCAGAGACATTCCTGCACTATGGATGTTAAGGAAATTCAGGAAAAATTGCAGGGTTTCAGAAGCCCATTCACAGAAGGGCTTTAGGCCAGTAGTTTTAGAGTGAATTTATCAAATTGCTGCTTTTATGTGTGTTATAGAAAGTTTTAAGTAATTTAAGGGCTGTTTTCAAATGCTTCGATACACTTTGCTTTTGTAGGAAACTTTTATTTCTTTTCAAAGTTATGTTAAAGCTAGGACCTTTTCATAATATATTCTCCTTTTGGTATACTGCTTATCAGATGATGGTGTCTGATTAAATAAAGATCCCATTGACAAAATCCAGAAGATAGTTCCTTGAGACCCTGGGCTTCCCACAGAGCTTTGGAGGGGCCCTGCTGGGCTGCTGTGGTACCTAGGACAGAGGCAGGAATCTTTTATATATAAAATTCCTCCTGATTTTGCTATTGAGAAGATTTGGTAGCATGTCCCTAGTAGTGCTCAATTCCATAATATTGGATTATTTTTTTTCCTGCCTTATTAGAGTGAATGATAGTTACAGGGCTACATGGTCATATTTTTAGGCAGGTGAATAAAAGTTTCCTATGTCAATTCTGCCCATCTCAATTCTGTTTAGGAGAGAGGTTTGAGACACTTCAACTACAGCATTATGCCTGAGCTTAAATGTTTGCTGGAAATATCCAGTTAAGCTTAGTTCAGTTCCAAACAGATGTTATTCCACAGACTTCAATATTAAGTCTTTTCAAATTGCCTTGCCTTCAAAGGGTACTTTGAAGTCAAGGACAGCTTTGAAAATGAACTTTCTGAAGCCACTCAAGCCCTTTTAAAAAATGCTTGAATTCATGACAGAAGAAACTGGACAAAAAGCCCTTAAAATTCTCATGTACATTTTGTTCTTCACCCCATCTGACACAAAGTGTCCTCTCCAATGCTGTTGGTGGCAGCTGTTGCTTTCCTCCTTCCTGTTGACCTGCAGACTTCTCAGTTTAACCATTTATTGCAGTGATGTAAGAAACAGAAAGTAATTAAAAGCCCATTAAAACACAGGGTTTAATTCTTTGTTATGTTTGTGTTCCTTTAGTCAATGCACTGGGCTGTCCAAAGTAAGAAGGACCAAATGCTGGAAGCTCCTGACTTTGGCAATCCCAACAACATGACCAATGAGATGTGGACCCAACAGACGGGAGATGGATTGCTGGAAGGGAGCAGGGAGCAGGAAGATGTTGCAAGTCCTGATGTGCAACCACAGTCTTCAAAGAACCCAGACTCCCCAAGTAAGTGAAAACAGCAGTTACAGAAAATTGCAGCATCCAGGGATTGGCTTGAAACAGGGGCATTCAGTCATGAGAAAGTCTCCTCCAGAACAGTGTGTTTAGCTTGTAGCTTTTTAAATGTGGTTTTGGGTTGGCATTTTGGTTTGGGTTTTATGCTTTTGATTACTTATTTAATTTTGAAGTTTTCAGACGCTTCTTCCTCCCTATCCCAAATTTCTTTGTTTGTTTGCTAGTAAAAGCAGCAACTGGATAAGAAGAAAAAAAAAAAAAAGCTTCAACCAAAATGTAAAATTTTGTTTTTCTGATATATGAAAATGAAAAGTAAAAAGAGAAGGCAGTTATTTTCAGTGACTTTTTAAAAAATAAATTTTAAAACTGTTAAGTAAAATCTTTAAGTCTTGGGTTTTTTATCCATTTTTCAGTACTTTCGCACAGTTTGTATCAGATGAGTTAATGAGGTCTAACATCTGAGACTTGAAGGCTTCTATTCAAACAGTTATGTTTTTTCTAAGTAGTGTATGCACCAAATAAATGTGTGTTTCAAAAGTGTCCCCTACCAGTCAGCACTTCCTGGCTGTGGTTTAGGTCTGATCAAAGCTTCCTTAGCACCATGGGCTGCCTGATCCTTCAGGAGTTCCATCATCCTAGGCCTGTGTTAGCACGGAACTATTGTTCAACAAAGTCCTGGCATTTCTCCCCAGTTTGATCAAACAGGAGATTGGGGTGAACTGTGAGGTGAGCAAAACCTGATGTAATCCCAAACATTTGTGGAAGGCAGAAAATGGATAAGAAAATTCTACAAAGAACTGTATTTCGGACCTAACTGAAAACTTGATTTTGAAAAATTATGCTCTGTAACTTAATATTATTTACCTTTTTTTTTTTTTTTTGTAATTAAATCATCACTGTGTCCTTTGTAGAACAGTAAAATTTTGAAGTAAAGAAGGCATCATCTTGTTCTTTGTAATGGTGAATTTTCTTTGCAGGCACCTTCTTTCTCAATTATTTTAAAATTTATTTTCCAGATATTTGAATGGGAAAAACATCAAACTCATCAAGTGCATACTTTATTTATCCAGTGACATATATTTACATTGATAAATTAATGTAAATATATAAATAAATTAATAATTAGTTAACACTAATATATTTGACAGGATGCATATGCACTTCAATGTTTATACATGATGTTAGGATGTTGGTAATATTTTTGTTTTGGTCCAGCAAAAATTTATACATAGGGTTTTACTTTGAAACTGTGGCATTGTCTGTTCCTGTCTGCTGGCCTGGATGAATTCTGGACTACCTCCTACATGGTTATTTCAGCTCAAACAAGAGATTTGAGCACCAGCTCTGCTCATAGCATTCAGTTTGCAGGAAAAGGAAGATTTATCACATCACCATCTTCTTCATTAGATGAAGTCAATGCAATTTGTTGAGTTTTCCTTTGTGAGTACTCTTTAGGGACTGCCAGAGCCCTTGCTGTCCTCCTTCAGACCCTTCCCAGCTGATCTCTGTCCTGAAGGTCGGGGTTTGAGCTCCTGTTCCAACTCTGTGCTCGGATTTGTCAGTGCTGCTCAAGAGCACTGAACTGACCACTTTTCTCCTTACCCTTTTTTTTTGGGAAGACTGTCAAGTATCATTTAAGAAAATATAATTTTATGCATGTTTATAATAATTTAGTTGTTTTTCTCTTTTTTTTTTTCCCCCTCAGGATTTTCAGAGGGGAATTACTGGCACTTGCGTTTCCGCTGGTCCGGCGATGCTCCGTCAGACCTTCTGAGGAAATTCAGAAACTATGAGATCTGAAATGAGAAACACACAGGAGCATGAGATCAGCTGTTCAACTGTTCAGTATTTTTTTTTTTTTTGCCAGCAGTTATAAGTTATTTGTCTTTTGTATTCTCTGATTGTAGTGTGTTGTTCCAGCCAATGTCTAAATACTGGTTTATCACACATGCTGTGAGCGTTATGGATCGAGGTTTTTCTGTTCAGTAAGCAAAGCCTTTTCCAGTGTTAACATTAAGTGATTTTGTGAAGTTATCAAACATCTTATATATTGTTTCTTGTATTCTCAAATATTATGTAGTGATGAATACTTCTCTCCATAGTGTGAAGTTATAAAAAACATACTCTCAGTAGAGCCCTGGGCTCCAGGGTATCCTACTTAGCAAGGATCTTCTGAAAGCTTTATGACAATGGACTGTAAACAGAACTGTGCTTATGTCTCAACTCTGCTCTGCTTCACATCTCCATTGCATTGTACTCACTGCAGTGATTTATAATGTACCCATTACACACTTGTAGGAGAGTTGTGATCTGATGTTATAGATGAAATAAGAAGGTTCTTGTTACCCAAGGTCTCTCTGACAGATCAAGCACTCCTAAAAATCACTCATCTTCTACCTTACCAAGAACACTTTTTGCACCAGCTATTTGTTTTGGAAGGCAGTTCCAGAACTTCTCCAGATAGCAATTTTTGTCTTAAGATGTATTGGTGGAAAACTGAAGCCCTGTGGATGTGTGCCAGCATTGTCCTATGGCTTCACAGCACTTCCCCTCCCTGCTCAGGTGTGCTAGACATGGTTTTATCAGGCTTTTGTATGGCGAGGAATGAAAAATCAGAATAGTCAGCACTAACGTGTACAAAATCTCACATGAAAAGTTTTTGATCCTTTGGGCACCTTTTCAAATTCTACACTGTTGTTTATTTATTCTGTGTTTGTTTTCTTCTTTGCAAACTTTGCTAATATGTCAGCCTTTGACATTGTGGTTTTGTGCAGGCAAATGATTCCATCAGCAGCAAATAAAACTTCATGCATACAGAAAAGGGGTTGCTTTCATCCTTTAATTAAATCCCCCCCCCACCACAGAGATTCCTTTGGAATTCCTTGTTACTTGTGTTATCAGTGGGTAAAAGCTTAAGGAGTGCAGTTAGGAATCCCGGGCAGTGCAATGGGAAGTGGCACTGGCAAGTATTTCAATAAGGATCCTTGTTGGTGCACCGCTTCACCAAGGTGGAACGTGCCTCAGTGCACGAGAGAGATGAGACAAACAATTCTCTGTAACATCTGTTAAACATGACTGCTTTGCTTTTTATCTAGTGCATTTGCTGCTTTACTTCATACAAAGGTGTTTGCTCAAGAAAGACTTGTGGTCCATTTTCTATGAGGGACTGGAAACAATGACAAGCAGTAGTAACAGAAGAAGCTCTTACTGTATGAGAAGGATACCGAGTAATAAGGAACAATTTTCCCTCTAACAAAAAGGTGGGAATGCAGCCAGCTGGAGCACTTGGAATCAGACAGCAGCCCAGATTCTCCTCTGCCCATTTCACTTGCTGGTAAAGGTAAAAGGGATGGATGGATGGATGGATGGATGGATGGATGGATGGATGGATGGATGGATGATTTAGCACCTAACGAGCTGCTTTCCCTTGAGAAGTGAACATACAATAGACCTTTGAACAGCAAACTAATAGTCTGTGTCATTAAACTGATGTCATTATTAGCCAATCATTGCGTGGTTGGTTTTGGCAAAGAACCTTTGGATGTTTGTTCTGGATGAATAATTGCAGATATTTGGAAGGCTCTTAGGCCAGGACAAGCTCATGGCAAAAGTTTTGTTTTGCAACAACCTGCTCAAGATCAGTCCTGTAATTTGTATTTGCCCTCACCAGGAGGGCAGGTTCTAACTGGTGCTCCAGTACACCAAGGCTACCAATACCAATTTTTTTCCCCCCCTATTTCTGTAAATGTTAAACTTGAAATGGTCCAATTGTCTGTATTTCTTCAATTGAATGAAACTGTTCCTAACAGAGCAAACCCAGATGTATTGGAAAACAAGAGGAGCCTGTGTAGCCTGTTTTGCTTTTTATTCCCCAAAACCATGAGGGACCTGACTTGTTGGCCAGTAACAACAGTTAATTGGAATGAGTGGGCAGCCCAGTTCTCTCTCACATTAGAAAGTAAAGAAACATGCACCTGACAAATTGGTCAGTGTTAGATCACACCCCAAGCACAACCTGCTCATCTGTTTCTTTAAATAGATTGCACTTTTGTAGAAGTTTTTGTGTAGAAGTTTTTTGCTGGTAGGATGAGAAGATGCAGCGAATGTCCCAGTTGATAAATAATAATGTGGTGCTTTGGCCCCTGCACCGGTGAGCACCAAACATAATTCACCTGCTGGATCTTCAGCTGGGGCAGGGCTGGTGAGGTGGATCTTGGGCTCTGCCAAGGTGTGACTGAGGCAAACAGAGGAGTCTGTGGGTTTCAGGGGCCCACTGAGATTTTTAATCTCTCTTTGCAGAGTGGAAACAGCAGCAAAGGGTTGTCAGTGTGGGTGGGGAACAACAGCAACAAGCCCAGACACTATTTATTAGATCTGGGCCTGAGAGGAGGGCAGCTCTCTGCAAGGCATGGTGAGCTTCTATTTTTGTCTTTTGTTCCCCTTGTGAGTGCTTAGGTGGGCACTAAAGGGCCCTGAATGTTTTGGGTACGTGAGGGCTCTGATTTTTACTGTGCTGTAGCTCTGAGTGATTTCGTATGAAAATAAATCAAGTGATGAGGTGAGCCCAGGTCCTCTGGAGTCCAGGGAAAAGTGTTGCTAAAGCCTGGCTTTTACTGGACTTGGGAAGGCTGAGGAGTTTTCACCTGGAAGTTAGGAGACAGCAGGTTGGGGTGCAGGTGGATGGTGATAATGGTGATAAAAGTTGCTCAGTGCCATGTTTCTAGGTCTTTGAAGCTATTTCAAACAGAAAATAAGCAATCAATTATCCACTTACTTACACTGAAACTAAATAGCATGGGGGATTCTGGAATTATATAAAATTATTATATCTTTATTTGCAGCCTTTATACTTGTGCAAGTGCAGAATATAGAAGATTGTCAAGAATAAAACCATTCTCAACCTTTTTTTGTTTTGCCAGTATTTGCCAAGTGCCAGTGTATGAGTTAGTTTGGATGATGAATACTGACAGTATATGACTTAAAATCTCAGGCTGAGTAATGCTGGATGATAGGTACAGTCATTCCTTGATTGTTTTTTTTCCTCTTTAAATGAGATTTTTTAGAAAGGCAGTTTATATGTTCTATAATAGAAGCAAGTATCCTGATTATTAAAAGAGATACTGTGTATCTTTAATTTCCTGAGCACCAACATTGCTATCTCATCTTCCCAGCAGGCTCATCTCTCATTTCAGGATATGAAAGTGTAAGCAGCGAGGCTGTTGTAAAGCTGATGAAATTACACAGCGGAAGATAAAGCCACTGGGTGGGTTGTTGGGCTGTGTCACTCACTGCAGGATGGGCAGATGATTATCAGTTGGTTTCTGCTGGGTGTTTTTATTGCAGCCCGGTGCACACACTCCCCCTGCTGTTGGCACAAGGCTCCCTGTGCTGTCCCCTTGGCTGTGTTAACCTCACCTCCCTCGCTCGGGCTCTGCAGGGCTCGTGTCTGAGTCACGGCACAACTGGGAGCTCTCACTTCGGGCTCTGATGGCTCTAACCTGTCACACCCGGTGGAAGCTGCAGAAAATGAATTTTCATTCCTCCATTCCGTCTTCACAGGGGTTTGCTCTTTCTCTCACCATCTGGCAGAGCAGTAAAGGAGAGGGTTCCTTCTAGAAAATAAAATTTGCTGCAGACCTTCAGAAAGTTTCCAGTCTTGATGTTATAGTTACATATTATATTGTTGGCTTTTCACAAATGCTAAAATGAATGTTATGTGTATAAGAATGGGAAATTTTGTTGTATTAATATAGTTTCCTTTATTTCTGTTAGAAATAGTAGTATAATACATGTATGTTAAGCTATGACATAGCATTAAAATAAAAACTGCTTTTGTCTGTATAACCCAAAGACTGAAAAAGATAGCTACAGCCCCTTTTTTTCTTTTGTAAACTCTCTTATCCAGATGAAGACAGCAGTGACCAGAGCTCTGGGGGGAGGAATTTATTGCATTTCTGGTATCAGAGAATGTAAATCTCGATGGTGCCAAGAAGATTGATCTGTGGGGATGGGGGCAAGAGAAAACTAAACAGAAGAACACCAAAGATCCTAAGAAGAATGTATGAATATGTATGAGAATTTATGGATATGTAGGAGGGTTCTGTTTTTAAGGGACAATCCTTTGTCAGTAAGGTGAGCTCTCTTGGCTGAATGCAGACACACCCAGTCACATCTGTATACTTTATTTTTTTCTCCTAATTGTCTTCTCTTTATTAAACTTTTAAATTCTATAAAAATGATGTGAACCTCGTTTTTCACACTTGACATGTGTTGTGGTTCTCAACATTTTCAATAAAACAATTTACTTGCTGCTTTGTCAGAAGTGCTTCTCTTGGCAGCAAGGGCAGAGCTTTTCTGAGGAGATGCAGTTTGACTCCGGCCATCACTCCTTCCACAGACTACGTTTACTTTGTTCAGACTGTCAGAGCTACCCCTTTGCCAGCTGAGAGCTTCCATGGAGCCCTCAGATTTTTGCTGGGTGAAGGACTGTGAGCTCCTCCTCTTCCTCACAGCCTTTGTGTGATTGATATCCGTGAATACATGAAGAACGAGCAGGAATGGCCAGAGGGGTAAGGGGCTATTGCAGCTCTTTGGGTCTGGGTGCCTTTGGTGCCTTCTGCTGCTCGAGGCCCTCGCTTCCGAGGGATCTGAGCCTTCCCCAGGATCCCCACCTCCAGCCTTGGCCTGTCTGTGCCAATGCACTTGCATGTTTCTGTTAGAAACAAACACCCAAGCCTGAAATCCCCGGGAACCTCACTAGGGAGCACTTGGAAGCGTTCTTTTTGCTGCCAGCTTAAATAACTTTTGTTTGTTCCCCTCGTTCTTTATTGTTCTTCTTTCCCTGCCTCTATTTCTTGATTAAATGAAGTTGCACTAGCAAAATATGCTAGAAGAAATGGGTTTGCATATGTTTGTGTTGGGATTTCTCTTGTCTTTAAAGGAGAGAGGAGTGAAAAGTGGTTGTTGCTGCTCTGGCCTATTTTGACCCCTGTGGAAATAGCGTTTTTCGTATTTCCAGCTTTTTGTTTCTTGACTTTGCAAATTTTTCAGCCCTTCACTAGTGCTGAGGCCATCTGAGCCGTGAGAGCTCAGTTTAAGCCAATTAGAGACAGTCGGGGAACGTGCCTTCTTTTGTTTTGCATGGTTATTAATGGCATAATGACTTCCGTGGGGTTTTTCCATATTGTGTGTGTGTATGTGCATCCTCGTGCCCAGCAACGGGACCACCGGGACAAGAGGCAATGGCCGGAAAGTTCTGCGCAGGAACTCCCCTCTGAACTCGGGGAAGAGCGGTGACCGAGCACCGGAGCAGCCTGCCCAGAGAGGCTGTGGAGACTCTCCCATGGGCCAAATTCCGGAGGCGTCCGGCCGCGATCCTGCCGTGTGCTCTGGGCTCAGCCTGCGTTCCGACCTGCCCCGTCCCAGAAAATCGCTCTGGCTGCCGCAGAGGCCTTCGGCCGACAGAGACGGGAGCGGTAAAACTTGCACACGCCAAGGAATAGGAAAGGGCCGGCAAGGAACAAAAAAAAGCCCAAGCCCATCCGGGCCGCAGCGAGCAGGGTTCGAACCTGCGCGGGGAGACCCCATTGGATTTCAAGTCCAACGCCTTAACCACTCGGCCATCGCTGCTGATGCTGTTTTTCTACCCGGGCCGCAGCCTTATAGGGCGTTCCGCCCGCCGCAGGCCCCGCCCCCGACCCGCGCTGCCAATGGGCGCCGCCGATGGGCGCCGGCGGCCCCGCCCCACAGCAATGGCGGCTCCGCCCCACAGCAATGGCGGCCGCGGCTCCTCAGGAGTCAGTCCCGAGGCAGAGGAGACAGCGGCCATTTGGGGTTACATTTCAGTAAACATTTCTCCTGGTTTTACTGTTTCTTTCAATCATTACGAGCTGTCTCTGTCATATGACCTTTATATGTAATTTAATTCGCGGCAGATCATTTCTTTACGCTCGCAACAGTCAATGGCGCCGGCAGCAGCACCGCGGGAATTAAATTTCATTTGGCTTTCTACCTGTGTTGCAGTGGGTAAAAATAATAATTCTACCTGATTTTTCATTCCTGTGGTCAGAGTTTTTGTTTCATTATTACTTTAAGTAGCTGGAGTGATATTGGCGACTGTGTTTCCCACCCTCTTTTTTTTTTCGGTATAAATTATTGCTCAAAAAGCACTCTTTATAATTGTGTTAATTTCCTAGCAGAACTAAGAAAAAGCGTGTCAGCTTTTGCAATGCTTGTTCCTTCCCTTCTCCACCACTGGATCTGTGGCCTTTTATTTAATCGATACTGATCAGCTTTACAAATTCAATGGTTTTAACATTTCTTCCTGTTGGAAATCTATGATTTGCAACAGAAGAAATAGATTAGATTCTGCCTAAGTTAACAGGTACTTTAAGCAGCGTTGGCTTATGTGTAACTTCAAATATTCAAGAGTAAATTTTACATCTCCCTTGAAGAAAGTGAATGAAAACCAGTAACAGTAGGAAAACTCATGCTGCACACTGGAGAATATTTCTTCTGTATTCCTCCTGTTCCTGTCTGTTAGCTTTGTTGATCATTTAGCAAAGCTGAAACCATACAGACAACAAAAAATAAGAATTTACTACAGAAAATTCAATATATGGCTAAAGTTTCACATTCTGTGAATGCCTAAGGATGGATCTGGGGGGCGAGTTTCAGGTAGAGAATCCAAAGTGGCTTCATTCCTTTGGTCAGGACACGTAGAACAACTTTTCCTTGTTTGTTTGTCACGGATGACAACGTTTGCTGTGATATGATGGCTGCTGGGCAGCTTCCATGGAGTTAATTGGCATCCCATGGTGGTTTTTTTTATAAACATCACCTGGAAGAGCAATAAAAAAATTTCTGCTGGCTAGGTAAAGCCAAGTGTTCTAGTGCTGGTCCTTTCTGCACAAGGATTTGAAGCTGCTGGGTTGAGGAAGTGCTGCTGCTCCTGCCTGATGTGTTCAGTGAAGGCAGGATGCAATGTGGATGTGCAATTTTTGCATGTGCAAAAAGAGCTGTACAATTCCATCCTAAAGCTTTCACTTTGCTGTTGAAAATGTGGCTCTTAAAGTTGGCAGACTGTGGAATCTGCTTTTGCCTCTAGTCACATGTTCTGTAATAGAGATTTTTGGAAAAATGCTATTTTAATTTTAATGAAATTGCAGGCTCAGTGGTACGAGATTATCAAATTGTATCACTGGATGTTGTTGTAGGCATCAATGCAGCCGAATGTTTTGTTGCATTCTTGTTTTTAACAAATATTCTTAACAAATTTGGGCATGTGTGTGCTAGTGGATTGGAACCTTTTTCCCTTGATACATCTTTACCAGACTTACTGGATTTTTAACAAGAAGCCCGTTCCTATTTGGTTTATCCACACCTTTCCTACCTTTTTATGAAAACAGAAGGCGAATGGATACGCTTTCAAACTCCGACTGTGCTGAGTATGGTAGGGAAACTCTGGGCCAAAAACACCCTCATGGTGGGTTTATTAATGAGACTTGGCTTTCGTGATGTGTGTGTAACACTGTAGAGTAACATTGTTCCCAGCTGAACAGTGAGAGTGAAACAGGCTTCTGGCTCCCCTTCCCTACTGCTTTTGTCCCCACTCTTTGTCGGAGAACCTTGGGATCTTCGTGAATAACCCTGTTTAATCTTTGGTTATTCTCACCTGAATAGCCTGCATTTCCTAGGCAAGAAAAATATTCCGGGTGAAAATTCCAAAAGATAGCTTGAAGAAACAAAACTTGAATGATGGGAGGTCTGGAGATCTGTGTAAGTCTCCAGAACCAAGTTTAGGAATTTCAGTCATTGTTATTTCACTCCTGACATGGTGATATTATTAATTTTGCAATTTAAACTCCCAGCTACTAACTTCACACTGCATGGTTTCTCAGTAGGAATGGGAATTAGTGCCTTGTGAGCAGGCTGTTTTTCAAGACTCATCTCTTTAGGTAATACTGTTTATTGTTTGTATAAAATTATGTCTTAGGGATTCAGTATCATTTTGACAAGGTTGATTAAATAGTAACGTACAAATATGAAATATGTTAACTCAGTGCTTCCATTAGAAGTAAATAGATGTGTAAACAGCTGAAAATAGAAATAAATTACTAATTACTGGATTTACTTACTGATAATAGCCGAAGGCAAATGGAGAGTCAGAATATTGGAATGTGCTCTCTCTAAAAAACTAGATTTATTTCTGAACTGCTTCAAGTGACAACTAACATCAAAAGTTATTGCAGGAGCGTAACATTTTGTTAAAGAATCTGATTATAAAATTTTCTTTGGCCTAGCTGAATCAAAATAATTTTAGGAAATGTGATGGCATCTATACTGGTGGGCACAGGGTTGTGTCTGAGGTGCTGTGTCTGGACAGACAGTCATGCCCTGCTGACATTCTGGGGGTACATTTAGTTAATGTTAGGAATTCCTACAGTTAGGAATTTTTCATTTGCCTTCTGTGGGAATGAAATCCAAGTACCTGAGAATGTGGAAATGTGAATTGGCCAGGTTCCTTACCTGGATGATCACTGGCCAAGACTGGGAATGTCTTCACCCAAAGTAGATAAGAATACTATATCTGATTTAAAATTTGCTTTTTTTTATGGGTACTTTAATTGATTGATTAAGTTTTCAGCGTGTTTGCCATAAGTGCAGTGTCTCAATAGGTCTAGCTCTCATTCACAGCTGTGAAATCCTACCCAGAGTCTTACAGCAGAAGATAGAAAAGCAGAACTTCGTTTGCTGAATCAAACTGGAGGGGGATTCACGGGAGGCTGGAACAACCTAGTACCTGAAAAAACAGTGTACGACAGAAGGGATGATACGTGAACACTGACACTAAATGATTTCAAATCAAACCCGACAAAGAGGTTTAGTGCACGGCTTCCCTCTGGGACCAACCTGTCGCAGGGCGAAGGAAGAGCGGCGGGACCGTGCCCGGGGGGCAGGAGCAAGGGCCGGCCCCTGCTCAGGACCGAGCACTCCAGTCGAGTCAGATCCCCTCGGGTCCCGCAGGCCAGACCCCGCTCAGCCTCAGGTCAGGACCCCTCCCTTCAGGTCAGTGCCTCCCGCCGGCTCCCCTCAGGTCAGGACCCTCCCCTCAGCTCCGCGCCCTTTTCCCCTCAGGTCAGACCACCCATTCCCCTCAGGTCTGCCCCCACCACTCCCCTCAGCTCCGCGCCCTTTTCCCCTCAGGTCTGACCCCCCACTCCCCTCAGGTTCGCGCCCTTTTCCCCTCAGGTGAGGCCCTGGCCTCTGTTGCCGCGCCCGCCCCAAGGAACGAGGGACGAGGACCTCTGTGTCCTGTGGGAGAAGAAACCAAGGGAAGTGGAAACGGGGAGCTGGACATCTTGGAAAGCAGGTGCACGTGTCTTCAGGAGGCTGATGAGGCCGACGGCCCTTAAGAAAAAAAAAACGATAATGGGGAGGATTTCAGGCCAAAGACGCATATGGAAGTCCCTCCTAACTGAGAGAATGTGGCTCAGGGAGGTGTTCCTGGATGCTCTGGTACATCCTGGACCTGATTGCCTTTTGCTCAGAGCTTTCAGCATTTCAGACTGACTTCTGTGGCATGAATGGTAGGAGCATGTAAGTAGGCAAAAATATATTTTATCCAGGGGTTTTGGGGGGGGTCTCCTTTGGTATAGCAACTTCTGCTTTCATTCCTCTTGCCAGTGAAATGAATAGTTGCCCGTGCTGCCTCTTTTTGGCATATTAGTTCAAACACTCCTCTCAGTCTTACCAGCAGATGCCTCACCAATATTTGAAAATGCTTTCAGGGTCTTTTGTAAGAAGGTGCTTATTTTTATTGGTCTAGGATGGCAAGAACCTTGTCCAAAGCCTGCCAATTCTGACTGCTGCCCTGGAGTTACCACAGCTTTTGAGGTAATCCCTCTTAATAAACACCAGGAACTCGAAACTGTTGCCTCTCCAGTTGTGAGAGGTGTCTGAATATAGCTGTTTAGCACCATTTTAGACACTTTTGGCCACATCCAGCCCTTGCATATGTGGTTGAAGTCTGTGGGAGGCTTGGGGTGTCCGAGAGGCTTTTCTGATGGATCCTACAGTATGTAAAATGGTTTTAGGTGTTTAGCTTAAGCAGCTGAATCCCATTCCTCGTTTGATGACTCAAAACGATGGGTCAAAAAGCTTTAAATAAAATGAGCATTTTCCACACCTCCCACTAGTGAGTCCATCAAAACAAAGAGCTTTGCTGTTCACCTCTTGAGTAATTTGCTTCATAAATAAAACACTGATGCACTTACAAAGATGCAGTGATTAAAAAAGTGTAATGGGGATAATTTACATAAATACACTTGTCTGTATTGAATTTTGCAGTGAAGTGAATTGTGTTTTTGTTCTTAACTTCTAAATAATAATATTCATGAGGTGAAGAGAGCTAAGAAATGCTGAGGAATACTCAGGTGCTGAGATTTATACTTGCATTGCATGATATAGTTTCAATACAGTACTCATAAAATTAATTCTTACTCCAGCAGCTTTCTTATCTGTCTGTTGTTGTTCATGCCTTCTAAATTCATGAGTTGCAGGTGAGAAAAGAACGATTTTTTTTTCAGGGTTTACGTTTCAATTATGAACCTGAGAGGAATGAATTATGAATAAAATTGTAAGCTTAATCTGGCAATACGAAGTACAATTCCCCATAATAAATTATTATATAATCTAGGAAAGTCTGCTTAGTTTATATGAATAATATTTGACGCTTTTGCATCCATAATCCCTTTTGTTGCATTCCTTCTATGCATCTCTAAGTGCAGAAGAGCTGATTTTTTAATTAGTTGGCCATTACGTGGCAGGGCTTAAATGTGATTGGTTTTTTCCCCAGTTCCTTGCAACTGTTTCAATACTGTCTCTTATGTGTCCGAGTAATTTTTTTTTCCCCTGCCTCTCTTCTGTGTAGTCACAATATGTGCTCCTTCCTGAAGTTTGGGGGTTTTTTTCCCCTCTCATTCCTTGTTGAGTCTCCCCAGAGCTGTTAGGTAGTGTCTGGTTACTCAACCTCGAGGCTGTCTGTGCTCTTTTTACCTCTAAATCAACTAAAAATAGCCAAACTGCTTGGGTTGAAATTTTCCAAAATGAAAATTCAGCCCGACACACGGACCTCGTACAAGTTTTCAGAGGGAATGATTTAAGACCTCCAGTCTCTAGCAGAATAGATGCAAATATTGGGCAGCTTCTGCCTTTTGGGAGTTTTAGGAGGGTCCTCTTTGTGTATTGTAAACTGCACTTCAGGGTGCTCTAATTTGCTGTGTTAGCAGATTAGCAAAACTTCACTCATATCCAATTTTTTAAATGGCTGCCTCGGTGGAAAACCTTACAGATGGAGGGATTATCCGTCTGGAGTTGTGTTTTCAGTATTTTGTGAAGGTGAATGAAGGAGATGTACATTGCATTTGAGTGTGGATTTACAGTGGTGGCCTTTGTTTTCCCTCTTCCCCATGTTCAGCCTAAACCTCACGGATTTTTGCGGGGGCTTTGCCATTGCCTTCCCTGGTGTCCGGTGGAGTTCCTAAAAGCCCCGTGTCAAACGCGGTTTGCAAGGCTAGGAATGAGCTGGGGTGTCCCGAATTGTTGCTCTCAGTAGCTGTCAGTGAATTGGGGCAGTACCGTTTTGGGAGGAGTTCCTGCTGAGTGCTGCCCTCCCGTTTTGTTCCCAACCAACTGGGACTGACAGGCGGCCGTCGGTGCCCGAGGAGTCCAGCTGCCACAAGCGGAGCTCTTCCCTGAGCTGTTTCCTTTCTCCTTGGAGTCCTCATTCAAAAGGTAAGATTGAAGGAGGATGTAGGAAGGATGTAAGAAGTTTTCCTCTTGGTTGGAAGTACATGAAGCTTTAAGTGGAACTATTTTTGCTTAATAAAAGAATCACTTCAAAAGTTTAGAAAGTTAAAAGGCTGGTTTTCTCAGCCAGCCTTCTAAGAAATTAACTCCTAGACACAATTTTAAAATACCCCTCTGAATATTCTAAATATTTTAGTCTTATCACTTCAAGCCAGTAGCTGAGGTTGTGCAGTGTGTTTGCATATTTTCCAAATAAGAGAAGCCATTTTGGAATATTGGGAAAGGAAGAATAAAATGTTGTATGGATGCTATTATTTTAAAAAATTAAGCTTACCTTTTGGTACTCTGCTGGATGTTGCACCTAATTGAAGGAAGGTTTGTGTAGAAGTGTGTTTATCACACCTCAGTGTGAAAATAATGAGTTACTGCACTATTTTATAACATTTAAAAAAAATTCAAAACATAAAAAAATATTTATTGCAATAGAGGGGTGAAGGAAAGCTTTTATATTCAGTGTAACATTGTGCATATTTCAAAACCCTTACGAGCACACTTCTCTGTTAGGTAAAATTGAAGACAAGAGCTGTGTTCAGACCTAGTGAAGCCCCAGAGACATCCAACAGCAAAGAATTAGGCATTTAGGAAGAAACCATAATGAATTCGTTCTGTTTTTCTCCTAGTTCAAATCCATTGATCAATGTTGGGAAATTAATTCACCTTGGAACAGAGTCTGGTTGTTTTTTGGTTGTTCTTTTCACGTCTGCTCTTCAGCCAGACGTCTTTGAGTTGCACTGGGAGGTCAGGATGGGCTGGAATGTCCCTGGGCTCTATTCCTGAAGCTGTTCCACCAGGAGAGCTCTGTCAGCTTTGTTGGGGTTTTCTGCTGAGCCCTGGTGTGAACTGAAACGGGTTGAGGAGTTGCTGGAGGAAGCAGGGTGCTGTGCAGAAGTGGGAACCCCGCTGGAAGAGTTAACCTGGGTGTTGAGGGCTGTCCATGTTTGCAGGCATGGCCTGGAGGGGTTGTGGCTCTGCTTAAATGCTGTTTTCTGTCCCTTTTCATGAGATTGTGATTTTGTATCTGCTTGGGAGCTGCTTGCCAGCATCAAAACTGAGGCAGTTTCTGATTTCTCATTTTCATGCATATCTGAGTCAATATGTTATGTGTATATATATAAAGTATCAGCCACATTTGCTACCCTTAATTTTGGGGTTGTTTTGGGCATGTCTGTAAGCAGTGGAAAAGGATACTCTTCTAGAATACTAAACCAGTACTTGGCTCACTGGACAAAGCAAATAATGCAAACCTTTATATCAGTTAGAGAACAGTTATATAAAACAGTTATATAAAACAGTATGTGATGGTGAAGCATCCCGGGGTAGGGCAGGGGTAGGAAGCAACCAAATCTGTTGGCAAAATCAGTAGCAGCCCCACAAAGAGAAGAAACCCAGTTTTTTTTACCTCTTTGCAGTTGAGACACATTCTTTAAGCAAAAAAAGAGAGTGCAATGTTGTAATAGATAACTGCCAGCAAACAGCAATAAGGGGAAATGGGGAATTGTATTTAAAGGAAATAAAATTTGAAACCTTTCAGTAGCAGCTCATGGAATTTCTGTTGTCTAATATTCTAATGAGTGGAACAATATCCTATTTTTAGGGGAAGGTCAACTTGAGCTTTATTTGAACAGGGTCTCTGGTTCTGAACACAGATAGGAACACTTTAGATGTGATAACCAAAGGGAGGGCTTGGAGCCAGACCTCCTTAACCTATCATTAGGAGCTCAGATAGCCATCCATGGCAGAACCGTGTGCCACTCAAACAGAGAGGAATCCTTGTCCTGGGCTCAAACTGCACGCAGTGAAAATAGCACTGATTCTCATGGGGAAGAGTTTTGGGGTTTTATTTCAGAATTTAATGAAAAATATTAATGATTTTTTTTTCATTAAATGCTGCCATCTGATATCACACCACCTTCTTTTGTGTGTTGGTTTGTTTGTTTGTTTTTTTAAGGTAAATGCTTTTCCTTAAATATTAGAACTCTTAGTTTTCAGACCAAAAACTCTAGTACCTGCAAAAATGTGCATGGAAGAAATGTTACAAACATTAGATTATTAAAGTATTTCTAGCTTAAGCACTATTATTTTAATTCTGCTGTCACCCACAATGGTGCATAGCCAGTGAAACTCCACTGATGAGTGGGAATTATTTAGTTTACTGGTAGTGAGATACTGTCAGGATATAAGAAAGTTTGCATGAGACAAGTTCGTTGAGGTGTGACTCTTTATCCCACCTCAAAAGTTTGTTGTTTTTTTTTTCATAAACCATAATTAAACCTTTTGATGCCACTAGGTCAATCATGACCCATTGCTTCCCATGGGGATTCTCCAATATCCATACAGAACTAGGCTTAGGCTGTTTTCTTTTCCTTGGTAGACTGATCGTAGGGTATGATGTATCACATTATTTATGCTGAGATCTATGTTGAAGAACTTGGTGGAAATTTTATGTTCTTCAAATTTGGATTGAAAAAGTGCTCTAGGGAGAAAGTAAACACAGGCAGAATTGAAAGGAAATGCAAAAAGAAGTGCTGTGGTTTTTTTTGGTTTTAATTTTTGGGGCTAAGATTAAAAAAATCTTCCAGTTACTTCATTGCCAGCCTGCACTGATATGCAAAGCCTGTTTAAATAAAGTAGCTTTCAGTGAATAAATGTTACTAATGGATCTGAATCTCACCTTCTTCAGGTCTGCTTTGTAGATTAATAATGTATATAGATAATAATTAATGCTCTGTGCATTAATAGACATGTTTCTTGTTACTAGTGGTAAGTAATGATGAAATCTGAGATGATTAGAGAGCTGACAGCTTTGTCTGGAAATTTAAATGATTTAGCAGGTGTTTTATAGGTTTTACCTGGTGTTAAATGGGCCAGGTCCTTTCCAGGTGCTGGAGGTGCTGCTCCATTCCAGAGCATGGTCTGGCCCACAGAGTACAAGAGGTCTTCTCTTTGCAGTACAACAGCTTGGACTTGTCTTAGCCTGAACTAGAAGATTTTAGTATCCTGAATATCTTATTTCATGTGTCAGCTAGAGGATTAAAGGAAAATGCAGTAGTTGCTTTTGTGGCTTCTGTGAAGTCCGATTTGCACTTGCTTTACTGACTGTAGCAAAAAGGCTAACAAATTTTACTCCCTCAGTGCTTTTGTTGACAATTAATGAAGCTGTATAGGAAGTACTGAAATTAAGAACAAATAGTAAAACCACTCTATTATATATTCCCAGCAATGTTTAATATATTGGAAATCCTCAGGTTCCCTGTCCATATGTATCTTGGTAAGAAATACAAACCCTGACTACTTTAACTTTTCTTTGTTTTTTAGAAGGCAATGGGCCTTTGCATTTTCTGAAATTGCTAGGATAATATATTGTAGAGTGCCATACAATAGGAAAGAAAAACACCAGAGAAAACAAATTTGGTGCCAGGTTCCTGGGTGGGAGCTTTATGAATCCCTTTGCTGTCCAGTTCAGGGGTCTGGAAGTGAGTCATCGCCTCCAGACTGAAGTAGGCACACAGTCAGAACGCGTGCCAAAACAGTTGCTGTGCTGAAAATTCCAGGAATAACCAATGGAAGTGTAAGTAATTTCATGCTCCGTGTCATCTAATTGTTCAAAACCTTTCCAGCTCTAAACTTTGATGCCACGCTGACTGTGCTCTACCATGTAGCTTTAAGGGTGCCCATCCCCCTGCCACCCGTCCAGCAGCCACTGTGTCCCGTCAGTCATCCTGAAATACACTGGGAGCTGGTCGGGCAGTCCCCTGCAGATGCCTCAGGAGCCCAGTAGTGAGCCAAGGCAGTGGCACTGAAGTCCCCCACACAAGGGAATTGCATAGACAGTTGCTTTAGTGCTGAATATGGACCATGTGTTTTCTAGGATAGGTGAGTGATACACTGTTGGCTTTCTAACAATCTAGCAGGAAATGGGTTCTGAAGTAAAGGTTTTCTAATTTATGCAGAATGTCTTTGGCTCTGCTTTCTGACACTTATTAGTTTATGTCTGTATACAGTGTACTTACAGATTCTAAAAAAAAGCTGCAGGTGCTGTGCTCACTTTGCATTGCAGATGGATGTAGACTTTGGCTGTTTTTCCAGTGTCTTTTTCTTCTTACACCAAAAAGACTCAGTAGTTTTGACATCTGATGAAAAGACAAAGTTTTCATTATCTCGAGGCTGGTAGGAGTGTGCAGGTGGTTCCTTTTCTGGCTGTTCTGGGACACAGCTGTGTCTTGTAACACATGCTTAACATCCTAAGTGTTGTAAGAGTACAGGGCTGAGATTACCTCCTGCAAAGGTTAATCTAACGGAGTGGGAGCTCAGACAGCCTTTTACCAAAATATCTCGCACTGAAGGCCCTGCTGAGGTCAGGGTGATGTTATATTGGAGTAGACAAATGCATTAAAAAAAAAGGGAAGGTGGGATGTTGATTTTGATTTTCTGAGGCAAACATACATGAGATTTTGTCATCTTAATGGCTATAATATGGAAGGACAGAGGTTCACTTAATAAGTGGAAATGCCAGAGAAAATCACAGGATGATCTTTACTGGCTGTGTACTTTTCTTTCTATCATCTCTTATCCTTACCTTAATTAAAAAAAAATAAAAAATTAAAGAATCCAATTTAAATATTGTTTGCCCAATATGGTATATAACAGTAAGGAGAGCCTGGTAAGCTAAAAATATCTAGTCAGATTATCAAAATAGTTTAAGATCTTGTAGTTTTCGCTGCATTGCCTTGCAAAGCTGTTTTTATCTTCCTGCTTTAAGGAAGTTTCAGGAAGCATTAGAATTCTACTTAAAAATTATTGCTGGAATCAGCAAGTGAGCCCTTAAGTGAGTTATTTATATCTTAGAATATAACTGAAATTTTCAGAGACAATAGTTTTTGCAATTGACTTTCAGTTGATGATTCATTATGGGCCTGACTCAAGGCTAAAAGCTATTATTGGCTTAACTGGCTTTTGAACTTAGGGCTCAAGCAAAGAATAAAAGTGCTGATGTTAGACAATATGCTGAGGGTAAGAAACAAACAAACAAGCAAAAAACACAGAGCGACCCAGAAAAGGGAAGTCATGACACATGGATTCACATTTCTTCTGACCTGCAAAAATGGGGTTAGATTTCTAATACTTCCCGAGTTTGAGAGTGCTCTGTGGTGGGAATCTGGAGCACAGTGATCCTGTAGTAACAGGAACTGACTTTAATTACAGTTACGTATTTATCTTCCAAAATTGAGAAAAGACCTGATTCTTGCAGGTTGTGCTGTGAGGATGGAGAGAAAGCAGCAAAAAGGTTTAACTTCTGTATTTTGAGTAAAGCAGGTGCTGACACCCTTCTGTCAAGGAACTGTGGGGAAGCCACTGCAGGGTTAAAGCATGAGTGTATCTGCAGAAAAATAACCCGAGTCAGGAGGTGGTTTCCTTAGGTCTCAGTAGAAGCACAAGGTGCTGTCTCCTTCCATCTTACCTGTGCCCTTGTAACTGATGGATGTTTGACCAGAGAAAAATCCACAGCACAGTCGATACCATCTGTTTGCAACTGTTGTGATGGATTTCAAGAAGTGCCCATATTTTGGGAGATTTGTGAAAATATCGAAGATGAGGGCTGGTAACCAGCACCATCATGAAGATTTTTTATTTTTTTTTCCTAATGTGAATAGAAAGCAATTCATTAAATATTGGCCAAAGATTTAGAAAACCAGTGAATTGCAGATGGCTAAAAAGGATCTGTCTTTACCAGAGCGCACAATGCTGTGGTTTGATGCAATCCCAGTGAAGCTGGAGGACGGCATCCCGTTGACTTAAAAGGCCTTTTGAATAAGGGGGGGTGGACACAACAAAAGCGGCTCGGGAGCTTCTGTGCCGTGTGCTCGGAGCCTGCAGCACCAGGCACAGCCGGAGCCGGCGCTGGCAGCGCTGCAGGGCAGCCAGGGGCGCTCCAGCAGCAGCACTGCGGGCTGCGGCTCACCCAGCACACCCAGCGTGGCACCGACAGACATCAGCGGCCTCCAGAGCCACTTGTTAGCACTGGGCACAGAGACAACCGCTGGCAGTTCCAGTTTTGACACGCCCGAATTTTATGGTGCTTGTTAAATGTGTGAAATATGGGCAGATAGTTTGCTTTGACGTTTCTAGGGTTCCCTTTCCATTCATATCCGTGGAAGGAATAGTGGGGTTTTTTTTGTTTGTTTGTTTGGGGTTTTTTTTGGTTTTGTTTTGGTTTTTTTTCTGGTCAGTCTGATCTCGGGTTTCTTTTTCCTTTGTCTTTTGGTTCAGAACTAAAACTGAAAAATCAGTTCATTCCACATGCTATCACCTGGCTGGATGCAGCTGAATTTGTGGGAACTTGGGTCTGCCGCTAGTGTAGTTTGTAATAAAAGAAAAACTTGGCACTTGTTTAACCTTTAGTAAGAATGGCAAAACCCTAAATTGCTTTATACCTTAATTCTTTAATTATTGCTCGTATTATCTTTGATTGTAAGTGAAATGTGGATAACTCTCCAGATCCATTCCTACACCACTCGCTACAGAAACCCTAAACCTGCAGTGCTGTATGAAATCAGTGCTAGGTTCACTGGAAGGTGACAATCCATCTCTTCAGCCTGCAACAATTGCAGTACCTTATTACTGTCTTTATACAGCAGCAATGGTTGTAATAAGTCTTGCTTAAAAAGGACAGATATCCACTATTTGTGTATTTGAAGTCTTTATTGGCTAAAAAGGCTTTGCCCTGCTGTGTTTTATGGGAAGTTAAGTTACTGCAAAATTTAAAATGTCTTTTATTTTGGGACTATAATCGGTTGCAATCCAACTAAAGCAGTTGTAATTCTTTGTTGACACACATACATTTCAGGCTAATGGCCTGAGCCATGGCCCAGTGAACTTGGTGAAAACTATTAATTCACATCAGTAGATTCTGCATCAAGTTCCTAATGAGTGACTTATTCACCTTAAAGACCTTACTTAGCTTTACTTCCATCTTATTGACTTCAGTAATAGGCTTTCTCACCTTAATCTGTCTTGACACTTAAAAAATATTTGTTATTGCAGGGTATAATATAACAAAATGTTTCACTTTTTTCCTGCTGTTAATTTCCAGAAGTTTAAAGGGTGGTTGTATATGCTTCTTGTTCTTAAGGTGCTTATTATTACCCCTGTAATTTGGCACATGGAATAAGATTATTGTTATGGAATAAGTTATTGTGCACATAGCATTAATGTTTTTGTTTTGTGAAAAATACAGTAACAGAATTTAATATTTTTGCTTTAAAGCTGCTTCTCAGACTAGTAGAGGACTTTTATTCAATGGTATTCTAATTCAGTTATCCTTGCATGTTTTTTTAACATGTCATCAATATAGAAATCTGTGAGTGAATACAAGGAGTTATATGTACTTTATGATTCTACAGTTTATGTAAGTATCAGCATAATTTTTTTTCACAACTTAGAAATGGGGAGTGGGAAAAGTTAAAATGTATTTCTTGAAGTCCTAAGCCTGTTATGGAGCAAGTTCATACTCACACGGGCAGTCTCTGGGCTCTGTCAGAAGGCAGTGAGGCTCGTAGTCATGGTTAATATTGGCTTATTGCCCTTCTCTTGTTTTGTACCCAGGTGAAATGTCAACAAAAGTGCCAAATATTAAACTGAAAATTGACCCTCGGGATCTGCAGATCCAGACATTTACGGTGGAGAAATTACTGGAGCCGCTGATAATT
Source organism: Cyanistes caeruleus (assembly GCF_971803275.1). Classification (NCBI taxonomy): domain Eukaryota; kingdom Metazoa; phylum Chordata; class Aves; order Passeriformes; family Paridae; genus Cyanistes; species Cyanistes caeruleus. The sequence continues at coordinate 34,293,480 of NC_141708.1, read as the reverse complement.
CAGGTATTTTAGAGCTGCAGAAAGTAAGCTGGGTAACCATGGAGGGAAGGGATTAAGGCTAGAGAACTTTGACTAAGGACACTATTCTGAAAGCCACACTCACAGCTCATTTGCACTTTTCTCAGGCTCAGGAGCTCTCCTGGGGTCTGCCTTCCAGATCTTGTCATTCATTTGGTCACTTCCAACTTTGCCACCCAGTCTGTCACAGTAAATGCTGCATGTCCCCGCTGGTCTCTTGCACAGTGTTCTCTAGGAGAGGCTTAAATGTAGAAGACACTGAAAATGGATTTCCAATGCATGAAATAAGTAATTCTTTAAAAATAAACTTGTATTTTCCCCATTTGATGCTTTCCCTCTCCCTAACTTATCCAATTTATTTTCTTTTATTAATTATTCATTGTCACATTTGAATTTTTTTTTTTTTTTGTCTTTTCCTCCCTTACTCATTTTTCCCTTCTGGAAGGTTACTTTCCTCAGAAAGTAACCTTTCCTATCATGACTTCATTTCCAGCTACTATTAAGTGAACTGCCTCTCTCTGATTTTGTCTGCCTTTGTTTATTTGTTTTTGCCTGGCTGTGATTGATGGTGTAAAAACCCTCAGTTAACAGGTCAGTGGTTTGTGGAAGTTGTCAAGGATATGTGGATGGGTTATAAAATTAGTTTCAGAGTAGTAAGAATAGATGTCTTGATAGACTGAGTTTAAAAACCTCCTGTAGACCAGTAGGTCAGACTGTGCTCAGGCATCTGCAACACTCTGGGTGTTTTTAGAGGAGGTAAAGAAAAGAAAATTTTGATTTGAGTTTTTCAGGATCAAAGAAAACTGACAAAACAAAGGAATTGCAGTTCCAGAATAAAACAAAGAAACCATCTAAGTTTTGTGGGTTTTTTTCCTCCCAGCTCTTCTCAACCATTGAAAAGTTCGAGGCTGTTCTAATTGGAAATGCTTTGGTTCTAGGAGAATAGTTTGACTGTTTCCTCCCTCTCTTAATTTTAATGCTCTGCTTGTTTCAGACCTGTGGAAGGAAAACTTATGTTTTGAGTGTATCCTTTGAAAGAAAATGTTGAAAATATAAAAATAGAGATTAAAGCTCATACTCAATGAAGGGTGATTGAGAGGCTGGAAGGGTAATAAGTGAAAATTAATCTGTGATTAGAAAGAGAATCAGACCAGTCACAGATAAAAATGATCTTCCTGCCAGATTCACTTTAGCAACTGCTGCTTGGAACACAGTTTAACTTTATTTTGAGATTTCTCTTGTAATTCATTTTTTTGATAGTCTTGTATTGCCGTGGCAGGAAAGAAATAATGGAAGTGTTTGAGGTTCTCTGAAGTCTGTTCTAGCCAGTTATGCTAAGTGTTAGGGCATCAATGCAGGAAAAAACCAAGGCAAAACCAGCCTGGGAAGTGACGAGGAAGCAGTTGTGGAAATAGCTGCAGATCACTTGCTGAGTTGACTCTCTTCCCTGCAATGTGCACTTGGCAGTGGTGATTACTATGAAACTCTGAAAATAACATAGCAACTCTTTTGTGTAAAACCCTCTGTGAGTCGGCAACTTCTCTATCCTTGGAATAAAGCAATTTCCCTGAATTGCCCTGGGGGTTTCCCTCTGTCTGTGGCCTTTTATTCCAGGTGTTTTGAGGATGTTAGTTTTGAAAGGAAGGCTTCTCACTCTAGTTCTCAGTCAATGCATCTGGCATGTTAGAAAAGGCAGAGTTAGCATGGTTCAGCTGACATGATGTGTAGACAAATCCCTGCGTTTTGGAATCCCTTGGATCACTGATGAAGAACAGGCAAGTTGAAAGGCTTGTGTTCCCACCTGTTATCCCCAGCACAGAGGTTTGCTCACACACTGTTGGTTGGAGTTCTACAGATGGTGAGTTCACCTTCTCCTCACTGGGTGGGATTAGCCAGTGTTTGTATGGGAAATACTTTGGATTTGAAACAGTGGGCAGGGGTTTTGCTGTTGTCATTAGGCCACTGAGTTAATGTCTTGTTTTTCCTAAATGTCTAGGGACTGACATCTTGCTACGCTGAACTACCTTGTTAACAAAAAAAGAATGTGTTATGATTGATGCTTAAAAATACTTTTTATAGTAAGATAAAGGTGAACTATTAGGATACTCAAGGTATCAAGATGTTGCTTCCTGAGCTACTGCAGTATTAAGAGATTGTCTCTAAGTGCTGCCAGTAACTGAATGTAGCATTGGAAGAACTGCTGCAGAGTTTCCTAGAAACTTGGTATGTGGCATAACCATGACCCCACAAAAAACCCCACCCCTTCAGCCTAATAAGTAATGGAAATAACAGCCACCAGCGGCACGATTCAGCTCTGTGGATGTGGTGGCGCGTGCCTAGAAAATGGCTTGGAAACCCTTTGTGCCTTTAGCACAAGTGTGTTCCTCCTCCCAGAGCTAGGCTGAGGGACCTGCTGTGCATGACAACAAGAAGGTGTTGATAGCTGGGAAATCCTGAGCAGGAATAATGGGGATGTGTTTTTCTTTTCTCTTATAACCATGTCAGTGACTGTGTATTCTGCCACTGCAGTACCAGCTCTGTTGACAATGGCACACTGTATTGGTCTGTGGTTCAGTCCTTACTGGGTAGGATTGCAAAAGGTTGTTACATTCCTCACTGGGGTTCTGTGTTGGAGAATTCAGAGCAGTTTTTCTGTTTTCCATAATCTCCATGAGCAAAGAGCTATCTAACAAATTTTGACTTGTATTTGAGATCAGCTGCTGCCTCCAGTATTTCCTGACAGTGATGCAGAAGATGCAGTCTTACAGTCAAGAGTTTTCACCTGCAGGAATGGTTATTTTTTTAATACTTTTCCATTTGTTTTATTTCCTTTCCTCCTCAACATATCAATGAACAGTGTATAGAATGATATTTTACACTTAAAAAAACTACAGTAAAAACCTGCGAACTAGAATACAATATCTTCTAGTGAAATAGTGATTAAATGCATAAAATTTAAAAAATACCTTTTAGTTGGTAGTTTTTTTGGGACTGATTCTAATTTTTGATGGTGTTTTATGCCTTTCTTATTGGAAGTATCAGCCTGTAATCTCTAACTCACAGTTAAAGATGTCGTCATTGAAACTGCCTTAAATGTTCTGAAACTGACATTAGAGAAGATAAAAGATAAAGATTTTTATTCCCAGTGCATTCTCTACCAGCTGGCTGATTTATGTGCAATAAATAATTCCATTTTCTTCCTTTGAGCCACAGTCAGAAAAATACCCAAGCCTTCTTTAACAATCTGAGCCCGAGTTATTTATGTTGTTCTCTCCCTTGTGACATGCCAGAGCAGTTGATGTCAAGTGGATGGTTCTTCCTCCCCCAAATTGCACATGAATGGTACAGGGGTCAGGGCTTTTATATTTATAGATGTGTTTATAGAAATGTTACCCGCAGGATATTTGTCAGTTACGTTTAGAAGTGATGATTCATGAAGAGCACTCAAGTGCATGAATTCATGGACAAGATCTGAAGGTGAGCTAAGGCACTTGTAGCATTGTACTACCCATGTCTTGGCAGAGAGAACAGGAGGATTAAAAAGCATGGGTGAACTTCATGAAAATAAGGTGTGCTTTAAAGTATCTTTATAACCCTTAAGAAAAATGTTCTGGGAGTCTTTCCTCAGTGTTACAGCTCAAGCAGTGCCTTAGAGAATAGTCTTTCAGAAGCACTCTATTGGAGTGTGGAGGCTGTACTCAGAATATGAGGAATGTGGAGTGGGATGGTCTGTAAAAATAAGTTCTTTATGGATTTTGGAGTGCATTGGTAAAAATACAATTTGGACTAAGCTGCAGTGAATTTAAATCCTGGGCAAATTGATGTACAATTTTAATGTTGAGAGCACCCTGAAGTATTTGGAGGTGTAGAGCTCTGGCCACTGGGATACCTCTTTGTAATGAGAGGAAGCATTTTGAAAGGTGGCTGTACTCATTTTGGGTATTTGTTCTGGGACACCTTGCAAGACTTTTGCTGGAAGTATGGGAAGACCCAGCACTTCTGGGGAGAAGGAACCTGGGGGTGCTTGGCTGACAGCAGCTGAACACAAGCCAGCCTGTGCCCAGGTGGCCAAGAAGGCCAGTGGGAGCCTGGCTTGTATCAGAAATGGTGTGGCCAGCAGGACCTGGGAAGTGATTGTACAATGGTGAGGCCACACCTTGAGCCCTGTCTCCAGTTTTGGGACCCCCCATGACAAGAAGGACATCGAGATGCTGGAGCCTGTCCAGAGAAAGGCAAAGGAGCTGGGGAAGGGGCTGGCACACAAATCTGCTGAAGAGGAGGCTCAGTCTGGAGGAAAGGAGGCTCAGGGGTACCTTGTGGCTCTCTACAACTCCCTGACAAGAGTCTGGGGTCGGTCTCTTCTCCCAGGTAACATGTGCTGGGAGAAGAGGAAGTGGCTGCAAGTTGGACCAAGGGAAACTTAGATTGGATGTTAAAATTCTCTCCCTGAAAGGAGTGCCAGGCATTGGAACAGGCTGCCAAGGGACACAGTGGAGTCACCCTCCTTGGGAGTATTCAAAAAGCACGTGGATGTGGTGTTTTTAGGGACGTGGTTTAGTGGTGCACTTGGCAATGTTAGCTCGACAGCTGGACTTGATGTTTGGAGGCCTTTTTCCTGCCTTAATGGTTCCGTGATTCCTGCCTTGCTGAAACCTCCTCAGATAGCACTGGTATTTTTTTATTTTATTATGAGCACATTTTAAAACAAGCAGTGGCAGGAGCTGGCATCAGGGTTAATAGAACAATGACACTTCTGTTGACTTTGCTTTGATCCTACAGAAGGAAGAACACAAAGATGATGTGTATTCAGTAAAACTGTGTCAAATTGAATTCACTGCTTTTGCCCATTCTTGCTATTAATGCTGAGCTTGCCTATCTGTCTCTAAAACAGAGGGAATCTCTTTGCTTGTTCTTAATTACATTTTTTTTTAATTTTAAAAACAATAAAAGTTCACTTGTAGGACTTAAACCATTATTGTCCCTTTTGTTTCTTTTAAATGTAGGTTACAACATTAGTGAACTGTCCACAGAATCCTTCTAGTAAGAAAAAGGGCCGTTCCAAAAGAGCTCGTGTCTTGCTTGCTTCTGTGGAAGAAGCCACTTGGAATCTGTTGGACAAGGGAGAAAAAATTGCCAAGGAAGCAGTCGTGTTTAAAGAGGAACTTCACGCGGCTCTCGCTGATGTGCGGAAAGAGAGTAAGTAAATTCAGGAACTGGTTTAACCATGCCTGGTGTCAAAGCAAAGCTGGGATATCTGTGGGAAATGTGATGTGCAGATGTCTGAACTCAGAGTTGTGTATTCCCCGAGTTCAGACATTGAACTCTAATTGTGTATTCTGGGGTATCACCTATAAGGACGCAAAGTGCGCAAGCTGGGCTGCATTGGGGAAAAAATACCTGTATCAGTGGAAGTTTTGTGGTTTGGAATGTGGTTTTGTTTTTCTTTTCATGAGGACAGGATGCCTCTTGATCATTTTAGTGGCTGTTAAACATGATTGAAAGTTAATGCATATCTTTACTTCTTGAAAAGAACTGTTGACCTGAATCTCGATTAAGGCCTTCTTGTTAAAAATTTAAAACCTAAAATCTTCCCACTTTTGTGCATTAGTGAGGATTTCATTTGGGAAGGTATAATAAGAGCCCAGTGTGGAGGTATGTTTTGAGAGTAGGAGGAAGATGGATCCTTTAACCTACCACAAGTCATCCCCTCCTGATAGAGCATCTCCTTTGAGGTGACTGGTGTCATATTCTGTGTCCTCCTGACTTAATCTCTCCATTTTGAACCTGATTCCCAGAACTGGACTAGTTTTTGTGATCTGCAGAGAATGGTGTTGCCATTTTCTTTCAGGCTCTTTGTTGTTTTCTTGAGTTTTACTTTTCTCTGTGGAAACCGGGAATATTTGGGTGAGCACGAAGGCTGTGAGTCACATGACCGACATCCTAAATGTGTTCCTGCAGAAATTACAAGTTCATGTATGTTTTAATTATATCATCCTGTCCTTACTAAAGATGCCACTTATTCAGGCTTTTCTTTGAATTTAAATTTATTTTATTTAGTCATCTTGCACATGCAGCTGGGGTGGTTTCTGAGTCTCTGCTGTTGTTCAGGGCAGTGATTACTTGCTCTTGGCTTCCTCTGAATCCAGAGATGATTGTGGTTTAGAGTTTGATCTATGCATATGGTGTCTGAGATACCTTCAGGTCCTTTGTGATTAAAAGCGTTATGACCAGCAAGTATCACTGTTATCTGTCACACTGAGCAGCTGAGGCTCTTGAAAAATCATTCATTTTGGAGTACTCTTAAAATGTTAGCCCATCCATTACAGGCTGATAACACAAGGTAAGAATAAAATATATAGTTTTATATTGATTTTTATACATAGAGAAATTGAAAATGTGAAATATTTTTATATTACTTATTGATTCTCAGCCAAGACCAGGGGTAACTACAAAAATAAATAATACATAAAGTAGATTATATATCCCTCATACATTTTAAAAGAAAGTTAAGTCCATGTTATCACCTATCATTATGCAATGATGAACTGAGTGCTTGCAGCCCATCTCCCTTCAAGGATTTGCTGAACTGCACAGGTTAGTTTTAAGAAATTGTTGAAACAATTGTAAAAAAGGTAGCATTTTCTTAATTTTTCAGATATTTTTAACCTTTGAAGCTGTGTGCTATTTTTAATTTGTGGTATGCCACATCATATGCAGCTTTATTGCCTGTTATTCAGGCCACATCCTGCTGCTGTTGAATGTCTCATGTTATTTACTTCAAGCTCTTCGAAGGGATGTGGGTCATCAGCCCAGCTTGTATGATGTCACCTGCCACGCATGGCACAGGGTAGAGTGTTCAATTTTCTGTGGGACTGGCACTGTGGTGACTTTTATTAAGACAATCTTTAATTAATTAGGAAGTTTTTTAGGTGGCTAGAGCTTGTATTTCCTGGATAATGGAATTTTGAAGAAATGCTTTAGGTAATTTCGTTCACATCAGCCTAACTCAGATTTGCACACTGAGATCTGGAAAGAATAAATCCTGTCTCACCTCCTCTTGTGTTTCACCTCGTGTCACGTGCTGAACTTGTTCAGCTGGGGCTGCAACATGAGCATTAAACACTTATTCCTTTGGAACATCAATTGCCAGTGTGAAAACACTTCTTTGTTACTTTTGGAGCTCATTGATTTGGGGCTCCTTTTAAAGGAGTGATGGAATTTTTTTGATCTGCTTCTGACAATTCAATTCATAATAATGCTTTGGAGAATAAAGGAGGAAACGAATGGAATAAAAATGAAGAGTGGGGGTAATGTTTGCTGTATTTAATTCACCTGTGTGTGATTCATGGTCCTCAGAAATCATGACATGAGTGTAGCTTCACTGACTACAGCTTGCTCTTGGCACTGTCAGTAAATGAGATTTTGGAGTCTCAAATTCAGCTGGATTCTATTAGTGACCTCTGAAAGAAGGTGTTGCTATAATGGATGACAGGCATGTTACCTGGATAAATACAGTGTCTGCTTCCTTTGACATCTGCAAAGTTTTACCAAAGAGTTATAGGCTTGGAACCAAAGAGGTTCTCTGTTTCATCTCAAGAAAGTGCTTTTTAAGGCCTACCCACATCTTGATAACATCTTTTTCTGGAGCTCTGCTAAGTGGGTCAGCAGGAAGGTGTGTGGGTGGTGGATTGTATGCATGTAACTGAAGAACTGCCACCATTTCCTGTTGATCTGAGTTGGTGAAGCTTTGTTGGAGGCTACTTATGGCCACAGTTTTATTCTAAAATAGTGTAATAACCCCCAAAGTAATTGTATTGAAAAACTCTCACTGAGAGGTTTCGTGCGCATGCAGCATTTCAAAGGATTGTCTTCTAATTCAGTGTTCTGTGGAATAGCTGACCCCTGTGAAAAGGGTGTAAGGGGCACTGTTCAACCCTGAATGCTTCTGACACTAAATATCAACCTCAAATTCATGTCCTCATCCTGAGATGTAATCAATTTTAAGGCAAAACTGTGCTGCTGTTCATGTGGTGAAATGTGGCTGTAGAAATCTGAAGTCTAGCATTATCCTTTGGATGATGAGTTTTTATATTTATGTTAAGGTGTGATGGCTTACAGCTCTCAAAGCAGTTGCATGGGCATAACTGAAATGTTTGGTATTTACTGCCATTGCTGACTGACTATATATAGTCAGAAACACAACAGTTGTTGTCTGCCTTGTTTCTATCTATTGCAGTGTCAGTGTCTCTTGTGTTTAGCTGTTATCATGCTCATGTGTGTTCCCAGATAAACCTGTCATCACACAGAGCAGTGAATTGAAAGCAAGTTACTTGCTGGAGTTACATTTTGAGCCTTAAGTTACTCTTGGAAAGGAAATTCTAACAAATACTTTGATGTTTGGAATGGCCATATTTAATATATTTTGATATTAAACAGGGGAGGCAAGAGTTTGATGGCCTGGAAAACACTACCATTCACTGGTAAGAAAGGGAGAGTTTACTTAAAAGGGCATTTACTAAAGGAAGGGTATTAGGGATCTTTTGTATTACGCTGTGTTCTTACTTGTGTTCTTATTTGTCCCTCCCCTCATCTAAAAAAAGTAAACTTAACTTTCTCATCCCACATGAAGAGGTGCATGTGTGTATTCTGCATCTAAGGGACTTTTGTTTTGGGAGGCAGAACTCAAACAGCTTAAAATAACCTGTGCTGTACGCTCCTTTCATCAACCCAAGAGCAGGTCCCCTGCAGTACAGCTTTTGACATCAGCATCACTGGGTCAGGTGCCCCTGAGTGGGAAAGGGAGAATGAAGACGTGGGTGTAAGGCACGATGGGGATGTGTGGTGGCTCTGATTAACGCTTCGGAAGAACTGGGTGAGATGTGGAAATGGAACTTCCTGATATGCAGTGGTGAAATAGTTGCAGTGCAACAGAATCCAGTGGTATCTGTGTGGAATAAGAGACTGTGTGGCAGGAGAGAAATGTCCTGTAACAGCTCCAGAAAGCTATTGTGAGAATCTGAGTTATCACAGTGTTGAATATTAGGAACATGCAGGAAGTATTGATCTGCTGTGTCCTGACACTGATAGTGTCACTTCAGCTGGCTGGCTGAAGAATTCAGCTGGAGCAGAATCCTTTCATTTGCTGTAGCAGATGGAGATGGTATTTGTCGGAACAGAAGAGGTGATTGTACTGGTGACTTGTATTGTTTAATCTCGTGTTTTTAGAAAGGGAAGATTGTTCTGTGCTGTGATGTGACCTTGACTCCCAACCTTCTCTGGAACTTATTCTGCTTAATGTGGTAGTTCATGCCGGCAGAATTTGAGGCTGTACCTGGCAGTGTAAGTAAGAGCTAATAAGTGTTCTGTTAGTGGTGAGACCCCATGTGGAATACTGCTCAGCTCTGGGGCCCTCAGCAGAAGAAGGACGTGGACCTGTTGGAGCCAGTCCAGTGGAGGCCCCAAAGACGATGCACAGAGTTGAGCACCTCTCCTGTTAAAGCAGGCTGAGAGAGCTGGGCTTGTTCAGCCCCCAGAGAAAGCTCTGGGAGACATTACCGGAGCTCCCAGGACCCATGGGGGACCTACAAGAGATCTGGAGAGGGACTTGGTACGACTGGGAAAGGCTTTAAACTGACAGAGGGTGTTTTAGATCAGATACTAGGAAGAAATACTTTACTATGAAAGTGCTGAGGCACTGGCACAGGGTGCCCAGAGGAGCTGTGGCTGCCCCATCCCTGGAATTGTCCAGGTTGGATGGGGCTTGGAGCAACCTGGGCTAGTGCAAAGTGTCTCTGCTCAGGGGAGGAGGATTGGAACTAGATGGTCTTTGATCCTTCCAACACATAGCGTTCTAGGATTCTGTATTATAAACCATTGTGGGTTTTTTCTTGCTTGTTTGTATTTCTGTTCTCTCGAGTTTGAGACTGAAATGTTGGAAATGCTTTCTACTTACTTTGGTATGTCTGTCGCCCCCTTAGTAAATGGGTTCCTATTGTCAACTATTTCTCTGGAACTGTAAGGCCATCAGCCTCTAATAGTGCAGTTCAGGAGTGGGTGACGGGACTTTCTTGGCAGCAGTACCTCCTTGTGGGAGGAGGACACAAGAATGGCATAAACTTCACTGCATTCCATGTGCATTTCACACTGCTGCAGTTAAAATTAAAAAACGAGAGCAGAGAGCCAGTTTTAAATACAACAAGAAGAGAGAAAAATGTAATGCTTGGATGGGATTTCAGAAGGAGAAAGAAAACCTATTCAAAGAAATAAAAGAAGAAAGCATAATTTCACTGATCTTTCCTGAACCAGTGCAGAGGATTTGGCTGCTGTCAGTGTGATGCTGAACGCTGTCTCCGAGGGGCGCTCGCTGCCCGCGGTTGGTGGCAGTGTTGCAGTCTCTGTACATCCACAGACAAGGCACCCGCTGGTTGATTGCCAACAGCCTCACAGTTCACTTGTTTCTAAAGGAATTTTCATCTTGAGTTTTTGGATGTTTTTTGGTGCTGGATGAAGTGTGTGAATCCTCTAACTTTTTAAAAAATTACTTATGGCTGAAGAGTGTTTTTACATTTCCCTGTGCCTGAGCAGATTTTTGTAGGCACGTGGAAGTAGCAGTCATTTGACAGCAGTAGCTGTCAGTCATTGATGAGCTGATGGTAGAGCAACATTTTCTTTGGGAGTCATCTATCTGGGTGTGCTCAACAGTCTTGGAAATATCTGCCTGACAGTGATTGTATAGTTATGATAGATCCTGGCTTTGGTTCTTTGAATTGCTTTTTTGTTTGATTGTCTGAAATAATTGAAATCCTATGAATGCTGCTGTCTGTCTGAATTCCTACTTGTGCCACTAAAAGGGCATTTTTTGTGATTCATGGTTTGTGACAAATGTAATTATGGAAGAATATCCACTTCATGGGAATTAAAAATAGATTAAATTGCATCAGACTGTCATGCTGTCTACTGCAATTTAAGAATGTTTTGATATCATGTGTTGTTGGAGTTGTCATTTTCTGCTGTTTGTACTTGTAGCTCCTATCTTGTCTATCCTGCATCTCATGGCTCTGTTTTAGGATTATGATTTTATGTGTCCATCTGGCCATCCCAGCTTTTGTCACGCTCATTTCTAATGGCTTGGTCAGAGTCTGACCCTTCTGACTTGTGTTTGCTCGCAGAATTGCAGAATGTTGAGGGGTGGAAGGGACCTCTGGGGGTCATCTGCTCCAATGCTGCAGGTCAGGGAGGGCCAGCAGTCTGCCCAGGACTGTGTCCACTCAGGTTTTTAACATCTCCCAGGATAGAGACTCCACAGCCTTCCTGGCTGGTCTGTGCCACTGCTGAGTCACTCTCATAGTGAAAAAACATCTGCTGATGCTTACATGGAATCTCCTGTATGTCAGTTCGTGCCTGTTGCTTCTCCCCAGCAGTGGGAGAAGCTGGTGCTGGGCACCACTGAGAGCCGGTGGGCTCCATCTCCTTTTCACCTCCCTTCAGGTATTCATGATGTTTGTCACTGTTGTCCACATTGTTGAATTTCATTTGCCAAACTTCACACTGGAGAGAGGTGTATCGCTGTCCACTGGCAGTCACTAGCTCCATGACACAGGTTTCACTTTGTCAGTCAGATGTCTGAGTGTACGAGGTTTTCATTCCATTAACTTGTATTTGCAATGAGAAGAGCAATATTTGATTCTCTTCTGTGACCAGGAATTATTTAATAGCAAGGACACCAAAGTACATAGTAATATAGCAAGTAGTGACTAGGAAACTTCAACAAAGGCCCTGGCTTTGTTGTGTACAGTTAAGAGTAATAGTGAAAAGGCCAAGGGAATTATTTCAGAATTAAATGATGCTGTAGAACAGAAAGGGAACATCCTGGAAGATGTGGAACATTAACCTGCACGATCTGTAATAACTGACCTTCATTTCAAGGCATTAGGGCAACAAAGAGATACCAGATTTATGGGCAGTACTGGTGACTTGCCAAATAACAGGCAGAACTTCAGCGACTTCATTTTTCCTGGGTGCTGCCATCCAGCCTAAGGAAATGTGTCTTCCTTTTGCAGGTCAGGCCTTGCAGGTGTCGGCAGAGGCGTTCACCAGCGATCCCTGCTCCCTGCCCAGGAGGCAGGCTGTTGTCCCAGCAGCTCGTGCCCTGCTGGCTGCTGTCACCAGGCTCCTCATCCTGGCCGACATGGTGGACGTGGCCTACCTGCTGCAGCACCTGAGTGCGGTGAGTAGGGCTGTGCTGGCCTCAGGCTCTTGTCAGCCACACATGTGGCTGCTCAAACTCTTCCTGCACTGGAGCCCTGCGGGTCTCGCACATGTAACACCTGGGGCAAGCCTAGCTTCTAGATGGGATTTGTAAATGGACCAGGAAAACTCAGCCACTTGCAGCTCAGCAGACTTGATCTACTTCTGGTTCCATTTTTTCCCACTAATACTTTCAGTAATTTATAAGGGGCTGATCAAACCACAAATTTCTGTTGACTTCCTAATATTTCAGGGCAGAAGTGAATAATCAGTGCCACTTCTCATAATGCCTCACGGCACAAGAGAACACAGTGACTTAGAGGACCATGTTGAAGCAAGTTCAACTTGGTGAGGATGAGAGAATGAAAATTTGGCTCCAAATCAGAGTAGAAGAAGTGTTTCGTAATAAAACAATGTTGTGTGGGTTTCAGTGCTGGGCTTGAGAGATCTTCCACTGACAACTGCTAGAGATGCAGCACAGGCTAAATGAGCACTGACTTGCAGAAGCTTCTGTGTTGTTCTATCTGTTTAAATTTGTCAGCTGTAATAGGAATGGCCTATTTCCTATTAGGCCTATGCCTTTTGTAATGTTTGTGAAAAATTTTCTTAAATTACAGTATTTTCACAGTAATCTATTACATTTTTAATGTTTATTTTCATAATACTAGATGCTCTCTTCTGAGATGTATTGAGTGTGTTTTACCTGAGAGAAGTAAAATTAGATGTTTTCTTTACTAGAGTTTCAGTATTTCTAAACAGCTGTCTAATTTACTTCATTTGTTCTATCTGAAAATGAAAACAAAAAATAACTGAAAATGATGAAAGAATGCAGAGTATCATTCAGTAAGAACCCCAGCACTGCAAATAGTGCCATTAAATTGTCATCTTCTTCCATACTTCCTCTTAATAGGAGGAAGAACTGAATTTGTAAGTGGACGCCTAGAATAAATTATTGTGGTATAACGCTCTCAGTAATGCCTGTGCAAAAAGATTCACCCTAGTTCTTAGAGGAGAGTGTTACATTTTGCATATTTATTTAGTCTCTGCTCTGGCTGTTGAACTTGACAACAGTGGTATTAGCTGTAATGGTGTCTTTTTATGTTGACATCTAATTAGGAAATCGACTTAATGTAATTTCAACATATGCTATTGAACATCCCTCAGTTTCTAACAACTTTTGGTCACAGCTAACTGAGCCAGATTTAAATGCAATTAAAAATTTTAATGAATTTCAACTTGGCTCTATCCTAAGTGTTTAACTGAAATCATTATACTTAAAAACTCCCTTAGGAATTCAATTTTTCTTCAGCATGGACTTGCTCCCACAAGAAGATGTATTCACACAGTGTCAAAGCAGACCTTGTCTTTGCTGTATCAGCTCTAATACTCTTGGGTTTTGCAAGTTCATATGCCTTGAAAATCAGCTCCTTAAAAGTCATTAGCTGTTTTTCCTTGCACTTGCTCTAAAACCTTAATATTTCTACCGTATTATCTTCTTCTTCAGACATGGGTGTTACAGCTGTTATCATTTTAGAGATGGGAAATTTCATTGCTCTTTATTTCCATGTCTTTGAGCACTATCATTTTCACGGGGTAGAATGAAGACATTAGAAAGGACTAAGCCAAAATTAATTTGAAAAATAAAAAAAACCCATAATAGTAGAATAAAAGACATAAAAATTCTAATCAAGGACGTTTTCTTTATTTGGATGCATAAAAAGAAAGAAGTTGGTTCAGCATCATCAAAGAACTCTGTACAGTATTAGTGAGATCTTGCTCAATACGGAAGCATGTAATGGGGAATTACCTTTTTAAGTATCCAATATTTTTCAAACCTATTTATCAAAGAGTGCTGGAAGTTTTTAGCCTTGGTCACTCACTAAAACTAGTTAATTCCAACACTGGTGTTTAAATCCATACCTTTTTCTACTGACAAAATACCCTCTGGATCATTAAACTTTAACTTCCTCGGTAACCTGGGAATAAAAATAGAAAGAAAACAAAGACAGTGTGACTGGCTGTCATGGAAAGCCTCATCTGCTGTTACCTGTCACAGCTGCCTGCTGATGAATATGTAGGAAAAAAGAATGGACCTCAGCTGTCTCCTTCCAGTTTGTGTAGTCTCTAACAACATTGTTTTCTGTGCATTTTGCTTAGGCTTAGGAGTGGTTTTGATTTCTGTGTAATAAAGTCTTCATATTAAGCAGTGGGTAATGCTGAAAACACGGAATATTTTTTGTCACAAACACAATGAAATGTGACTCTTCAAAACTAGAAAAATGGGTGAGTTTCAAATGATTTGATAATCCTGGTGGGAATTTCAACCCAAATGTTCAAAAACCTAGCCTTGTGAACAGGAGATCAGCTTTTTTAGAAGTTTTGTCAATCAAGTGGAGAGAATTTTGGCTGTTTAGTGAATTCTATCAGATCTTCACCAAGCAAAGAGTGAATAAATGTGTGTGTGAATAATGCATTCTAGATGCCAGTACAAGCTCTCAGTGTCTGATCACGTTCTGGCACAGAACACTTCTGGCCACTTGTGGAATTCACCGTCCTGTAAGACTGTGAGGGTGCAGTGTAAACAAGGAAGATCCTTTTATTGAGTTTACTGAAAAAACAAAGTACATCACACCAAAAAGAAAGGTTTTCCTTCTTTAAACAACTTTTTTTTTCTTTTAAAACAGGAAAGAGTTTAAATAAATATCTGTCTCTGATACTCTTCCATGCTTAAAGAGTTTGAAGTCTCTAAAGACTCTAAACAACTGAGTTGTGAAAAACGTGGTCAGACAAAGGGCTGTCTTGTGTATTGCACTCTCTGATTCAGAGCTGTGTTAGCAGCTCATCTATTATGGTTAGTAATGCTCGATATTATTTAATTAAGTGAATTAACAGACTAATGGAATCACTTAAATTTATTGATTGGAAGAGAACAGCAGGAAAGTAACAAGTTTGGAGAATTTCATTCAAAGAGCATTGGCAGTCTGTCTTTCTCTAATCCGTTTCAGACCATGCTGAGCCAACATGTTTTATCTGTCTTCTTCCCCTTCATGTCATGCTTGTAGATTTACTGTCTAAGTCTTCATATTTTTCATGAATGCCTCAGACAGCATGATCTTTACAAAATGCTTGCTTAGACTTATTTAAAACTGCCAGGGGAAAAAAAAAAAGAGAATGGCTAGAGATAAGAAACAACTTGTGAAGTTGGGTCCTGTGAGTGTAGTGCTGTCTGTTCCTTCCTTTCCTGCAGAGTATTTATCAACATTAAAAATGTTCTGAGCAGGAGCTTGGCAGGGTTACGTGGAATGAAAGAGGAAAGTCATCTTGGGCTGCCCTGTGCTTCAGGTTTAAGGGCTTGGTTCAATTCCCAGAACTGTGCTTAATTGATCCAGATCCCTGGATCTGTGGAACCTTCCTACCCTCCAGCAGATCACTTTGGCACATGGACTGGTGTGAATCTTAGATGGTGCAGCCAGTCACTAAACGTTTCATTTTGGATTGGAGAGGGGATTCGTTCTGCTCCCCATCCCTGTGCTCAACTTCAGGGGGTTGGGTACCTGGAAAACAACTGGTCCTGCTACTGAACACCGAGACAGAGAAGTACCTCAGACTTTTCTCTATTTGTTTGTCACTGTGTTTCCCACTGCATCCAACAAAGGATGGAGATTGTCCTTAGCCTCCATTTGTTCCTAACGTGTTTATAGAAACCTTGTTTTTTACAGCAGTAGCCAGATGAAATTCTAACTTCTTGCCTCCTTCCTTTGTTGGGTGTGGGTCACTCCCATGGCAGGGGAACTTCTGGAGCATAAGGAGTGTTGAGAAGGTGACAGGAGTCTTTGAGAGAAGATTTGGCTCCTCCTTTGGTTTATACTCCTATTTATTTTCTCATCAAACAGAGATTCCTGCTGCCAATCAGAGGTTTGTCTGTGGCACGTGGGATGCAGTAGTTTGTAATCAGGGATACAGTGTTTATCGTCACACTCTGCAAATTCTGTGGCACTCTGGCGTGCAGTAAACAGCAGAGGAAAAGCAGCTTCCAAAGAATAGATTTTAGCAGTTGGCTTTTGCAAAGTGAGCATCCTTCTGAGCGCAGCAGGAATCTGGATCCACTTCTGTGCTTGGTAGAGGAGCCTCTTGACTGCTCCTTTGTAACTTGTAAAAATAAATAATTGTCAAGCTATGGAATAATAAATTCCAACTGGAATGTTAAGTTGTAAGAGCTTGGGGAGATGTGTAACCTAAAGGTGGCTTGTAGAAGACCTTAATATAATGCTTGAAGTCATCAGAAGTAGAACTGAGTGTGAGAAATCTGGATTGTGTCTGGTGATGGAGTTGGAAGGTGGGATGTTAGAAAAGCAGAGGCCTGTTTGAAAGGATTGTTTGGACTGGAGCCTGCATGCTCCAGTCAGTGACCAGAGATGCACTGCAGTCGACTCTCTTTGAACCTGTCAGGGAAAGAACACTGCTGAAGGCTTCCCTTCGGAGTGTCTGTTCTGTGTTTGGCCTCTGCAGCAGCACACACCTACCACTGAAGTGCTGTGCTTGAAGTGTGCTTCTTGAAGAGACACTAATGTGGAAGTGATGTTCTGGAATTTCCTTCTCTGGAGCGCTAATATGGCAAGGCAAATTCTGGGCTGGGAAAATAATCTTGGGAAATTATCTTCTCCTGGCACATTATTTATTGGTAGTATAGCAGCAACAAAGTTGGTGTAATGTAGAATGGCTTTTCTGTTCAACAATTCAAGCATGCAGAGATAGTTCTGATCTAGAGAAATTTATTTTATAGCTCATTTGTGCTTTGAGAGGCAGAAATGGGGAAATGCATGCAAAACAAACAGTATCTGCTTTATCATCAGAGTGTACGTCTTCAGACCTTCTTAAAATGACAGCAAAATCATCTGATATTTTCTGAATGGAAAAAGCTGTGAGCTGCTCTCCATAAACCTCTCCAAAGGAGGCACATTGCCCATTCCATTACAGCAAAATATGAGAAGAGCAGCTTTTTTTCTCATAAGCATGTGTGTTCAGTAATTGGAATTTAAGAGAGGTTGTGAATGGTTTTTTTCCAACCATATCTCTGGGTAATTTAAGTAGTACATTTGGTATAATTTAGTCTTTTAAAGAACCAGTACCTTATCAAAACAGGAAGGTATATTTTTTCAATGGACAGCTTCTTTATGTCAAAATGGAAGTTAAATTTGCTTCTTGTCCTTAACTCATATTAATCCATGTGAAAATCAAGAGAAATATTTTACCAATCGAAAAAATAGTTCAATAGTGCTACTGTACTGCCTGGTGCAGTGGAAGATGATAATGTTGATACTCTGAAATACAAATACTCTTTGACTTGTGCAGCTCTAGATGAAAAAGAGCCATTTCTCCTAATTTGTGAATAACAAGAGCGGCTTCTTGCAGCACTGGTCCTGAATCTGAACCAGCCTGTGTAGAAGGAAACTACATAAAGGATGTGCAGCAGGCCCTTTGATTACATCATCTTGATAAAGCTAGACAATAAAGTGACACTGAAGGTGTGTGGTCTGTCCAGTAGCATCATGCACAAACTGGAGAAGCAGGATCTGCTGCCCCCCATCCCTCTCCCTGTTTATATGGACATTGTAAGGTGGTTACCAGGAATATGGCTTTGTATTTGATGGTGTTGCTTCCCATGTTTCTGAATTACAAGCAGAGAAGCACTTTGCACTGCATGTTTATAATCTCATAATTTTCTGTCCTGGACTCCTGTTTAGCTGGTAAGCTGTTAATTTTCATGGCTTGTGTTGAAGATGAAACCTAGTAAATTTTGGCTTAAGCAGTATCAAAATTTTAGTATGATTAGTTAGTTTAATATGATTTCCTTTTGAAATGTGCAGCCACTCTGTCTCAGCCTCTTTTCTTTGATCTCATTGTCTCATTTTCATCACACATGACAGCAGAGCAGAAGTTCCAAGGCTCCTGAATGTAGGCAGTAGTGGAGAAAACCCTCAAAAATGCTACGTCAGGAGCTCATAAAGACAGCAGAGGATTCTCAGCTGTTAATCTGCTTTACTGCATGAGAAACTTCAGTCAGAGCTCACCTCTCATCTTTGACATTGCATTGTATGAGATGTGAGACCACAGGAGTTTCAGTCCTGATGCTTACAGTCATACTTAGTAATTAGATAAGCCAGGGTCAGCATCTGAGAGGAGGCTGCAGGAATACCTTATGCTAATCAGGAACATCACACTGGCAGGGGGGCTGTGTTGGTAACACTCTTCTGGCCTGTCCACATTTGTGATCCCCATCACTTTTAGAGCTCTGATGGTATTTGTTGCTTTGTGATACCTAAAATGGGACAGTGAGAGTTGCTTCTCTCAGTTGAAGCATTCTCTGTGCATTGGTTTCCAGTGAGATGAGCACGGAGCCTTCCTTCAGCTGTGTCTGCTGGTGCCTGCTCAGCACATTGGGGCTGCTTATCCAACCTGGGTTTTAGGGTCGGGGTGCTGGGCTCTGGTTCTGCATTTGGTGGGGCTGGGGTTTCCTGTGAGAGGAGTGCTGTGACATTAGCAAATATAAATCCTGCTCTTCTCTTTAAGAAGTTGTCTATGCGCTGTCTGTGCTATGAAGTTATCTGTGGTAACTTGACAAACAGAAGCAGCTCTGACAAAATCATAGAGAGGTGATTTTATCACAGAGGGAAAATCAGTCCAGGTAGTAGTACCTTAGTAGTGCCACGGAGAGCAAAAGTAATAAAGGGAAGTTTCTCAGCTTCCAGAAAGAGTTCAAAGCACTTTGGAAATGTGACAGGCAGAAAAGAGCTCCTGTGAATCTCTTATGATTATTTTATGTGATTATTGGTAAGAGAAAAAACAGTCAGGAATTCTGATTTTCTTTTCACCTCTGGACAGGAGAGATGAGAGAGGTTTTTTTACCACTTACCTCAAAATTCTGGTTCACACTGATAAAAGTATGATGCAGAAAGATCCAGATGTAGTTTTAAGTCTAACACATGTGCTGATAACCTTTCTATGTCCAAGGTACAGTTTCTGATTTCCTGCTGATGGCAGTGGAAAGAGCTTATCTAGGTTTTCTTAAAATTGCTTGGTTGTTTTTTTTTTATTTACTTCTGAGTTAAATTTTTTTAAAAAATGTTTCTCCCTTGCATCTGAAGACAGATGTGCATGTTCTGGCAGTTATCCATCAATTTTATTGAAGCATATTGCCCTTAGAGTTATACATTTGGTTTGTATTTGCTCATGCTCTTATGCTGCTTCTTACATGTCTTTCCAGAGAGCCAAATGCATTATTAATGTTTTGGTTGCTGCAGGAAAAAAGGAAGCGAGTGACCTTGCTAGCAGAGCTCCTGCTAATGAAGAACTGAAGCTGGAGATTAAGTATATCCTTAAAAGGATGATGATGGTTCTGCAACTGTATTGTAGTCTAACATGTTGATGGTTATCTAAAAAGAAAACCAACAAAAACAACCACCTCAAAAAAAGACTGTACCTTATGTTTATTTAGTGAGTTTGGGATCATTTGAGACCTTGTCCCTGTATTATTCAATCCCACAACAGGGCACAGCCGCTTTGGGCTAAGATCTGGAGAAATATGTCATGGTTTGAAGCAGAAGGTGCATGATGAACTTGCCAGAGACATTATGAGCAGTTTCATACACACTTGAAAAAAAGCAAGGACTGTGGAGTGCTTTTGGTTACCTTAAACTAAACTCAGGTCTTGTTTGCAAATGTTGTAATTAAATTGTTTCCAGCTAAGGGGATAGCCAGGAGTGGGAATTGATGAAAGCAAACATTGCAAATGCAAGGCTTTCACATCAGCTCTGGAGCAGAGATAAAATCTGAAAGCAATGAATCCTACAAAAATTGGAAGATAATGAGGTCAAACAGGAAAGAATAAAGGGTATTGCACTTTTGTCTTCGCATATGTGTTGTGTTCTGTCAGCCATGTCAGCACAGAATTCAGGAACTTTGGGTGAGAGAGTTTTATTTTATTTTTTGGTAGCAAACACTTTAAATGCAACTAGAAAGTGTCCAGTTAACCTCTAGTAGTGCTGAGTGAGGTAGAGTAAGATAAATTACAAGTAGATAAGAACACTGCCTGTTGGTTATGAGAGCAGTGAGACCGAAATAAAGGCTGCAGAGTGGCAAATAGGACGTGCTAGCTTGCCTGAAGTTTCCAGGCAAGCTGTTGTAAGCTGTCAGTGGAAATCCACTGCAGATGATGATGATGATAATGATAATGATTATTATTATTCCAAGGAGAAGTACCTGGGGGCTGTTCAGCATCAGGTGCAGCTTGGGCTTGAGCTCAGTCACGTGCTCAGGAATGAGGGGCTCTGGAGCACTCCATGTGCTCCAGATCATCCATGATCAGCACTGGCTGTCAGTTACGTTGTCAGCTTCTTGAAGAGGGACAGAAGATGAGTGGAGGTTTGGTTCTGTGCTTTTCTCCTTCTACTCCTGTGGTTCATTATTCTGTAGTTTTAGTTTATTATTGCTGTAGTTTAAGCAAAGGGATGGAAAAATGTGGGCTGTAGTTACTCCAGAAGTGCTTGGTTTTCCAGAGCTGACAGGAAAGCAGTCCATTGCCTCATTCCCTGGGCACCAGTACCACAGGTGAGCTTCACCTGGGGCCCTGGAACGGCACTAGGCAAAGTCAATATTTTGGAAGGATTTACAAGTGTGTAGTTCTTCCTGATTATATCAGTGTAAATATGTGTTTATAGACTTGCTTCTGATGGTAATAGCAGTGATAACAAAATATTACTGAGCCACCTGCAGCTCTGCAGCTGTCACATGCTTGGAGATGAAGAAGAGTATTTACAGCTGGAAAAACAGCAAGCCAGAGGAGAAGGCTCATGATTTTCTGAAGGTAGCAAGGAAGGTGGACCACCAATCTAATTCTCCTCTGACACAAATCTTAACTTTCTGCTAACAGTTCCTACAGCTGGGCTGGGGTTGTGTGTCTCTGAAAAATACCAGTCCTATTTTTAATAATAGTGTATGCATAAAAGAAGTTTTAAATTTAAAAGTAAGGTCTATAATGAAGTATAATTGGAGTTGTCACAGTTTTCATGCAGAATGTGAGCACATTGCCCAAGGTGATTATCTGGTCTCAAATTACTCTTAAGTAAATTAACTTCATAAGAAGCACCCTGTGATTTCTAAGTTCTACTGTTAGGTTTGATAGAATGAGTTCATGGCCTGTATAAAGTTGCATACACTTTTCTTAGTTGAAAAGAAAGTATTTAAATCTGTGTGAATATATTACTTCTTGGAACCTGGCACAGGAAAAGACCTCACCTTTAGAGATTGCTTGTGTTTTGTCTGACCTATGAAGTTAAGACTTCATTTAATTGAAGAGGGCATTTGTACAATGCTTTGAGTCCTGTGATTGGTTTCAAAGCAAAACAGAAGGAATATGTGAAAGGTTAGAGGTGACAAAGCTCAATAGCCTTAGCATTTAGTAGAAACTAATTGTAATAAGAGTGAAACACAGCAACTGTATGAATGACAATTTCTCGTTGGTTTCTTTTTTCCCTCACAGTTTCAAAGAACATTTGAATCTTTAAGAAATGTATCCAGTAAATCTGATCTACAGAAAACCTACCAAAAGTTTCAAAAAGATCTGGAAAATCTTGATTACTTGGCATACAAACGTCAGCAGGTAAGACTGTGGAAGCTTGTAAGAAGACAGAATGCTGGGCATAAACAGGAGGAGCGGTGAACCCGCTGTGTTTGATGGAGTTACTGTTCTCTCAGCAGGTTTTTGTGCTTTGGGCAGTGTCAGGTAAGGCAGCAGGAGCAGGGCCAAGCCTGCTTCATGCTTGTGGTGCTGGGCTGCCTGGGTTTTGGTTTCTTAGCAGAGAGGACAAAACAAGTGAGACTTAGCAGACATTAAAAGTCGCACAAACACGTACTTTTCTAAATGGAACTTTATAGAAGTACTATTTGCAGTCTTTTACTTGGAAAATTAACCAAATTCACGTAAGTTAACGGAATCCAATACTTCTTGTACATGCAAACCACTGTTTTCTTCTTTGGAAATGGCATTTATGAGGTTAGTATGCATCAAACTTGGAAGTGCACATGATCTTTGACTCGCATTTGCAAAATCAAGGTTACATCGAATTGTTAACATGTTTAATGTTGAATATTCTGTTAGTTATACATAGCTTGTGCAAAAACATCAGCTCTCATTGTGGGTATTGGCTACTTTTTTCTCTTGATGATAAGACTCACTCTTCCAGAGCATGAGTGTAAAAGCTGTGCCATTTCTATGAGGGGGTGGTTGAGGTTTGTATTTTCATGGGTTCTGTCACTTGGTGTCAGTGTTGTTAAGCAGTTCATGTGCTTGGGGCAGATCACTTGCAGCTATTTATGTCAGGTAATTGATGAGATTACCTGTGTCCTCATTAATTTTGTGTTGTTCATCTGAGCATGGCTCTGGTGAGGAGTGTTTTACCTGCTTGCTGATACTGAGGTGTTCATTTCAGTAGAAACTGCCTGAGAATCTGCAGTGAGGGATTTCAAAAGTGCATGTATGTATATATTTAGTGTAAAAGATACTTTGAATTTTGTCCTGCTTTGAAAATAACGTAATCTTTTTGTGAAAAGGTTGAGAATTGGTTGGATTACCATGCAAATATCACTGATCTGGTTTGGGACTGAAGCTGTTGTGAGTTTGGGACATGTTTGTGGAGTGTGCAGGTTTAATTGATAACAATTGATATGCACTTGTATTAGGTTACAGGTATATTCTATCCTCTGGCAAAATGCTGAGTAACTGCATCTCTTTGGAGATTTGTACATGATCTGAGTGTGAATCCATCAGTGGTAAAATAAGTGGTTTATATGCTGAAAGCAATGAATGTTGCTTTTGAAAGAAATACAGTTACCTGCCTCTGTACCATTTCTTCAGACATGAGCCATGAAGTGCAATATAGCAATGTACTTCTTCAGTGAGAAAGTTTACAGGACACATGGGAAATCAAAGCTGTGCTTTTTAGAGGATGTTCAAAATGTCCCACATTGACTGATTAATAAATATAGACCAAACTTCTATGACTTGTAGCAGTATACAAATGGCAAACTTGTTTGGGGTGATGGTCGGGCTGCATCCACTAGAGAAATTTTTTTGAGTTGAGAATATCTGTTTATAGCCAGGCTATAAAGCCATTTTGAAATGTGCCAGGAGATAACCTGTGCCTGAGAAATGTACATTTTCTTTCTTGTCCAGGAGATAGTCTGGCAATTGCTTTGAATTAAAACAAGCTTTTAATTTCCTTCATACTGCCTCATCTCTGAAATTTGCCTACAAAGAATAGCTACAGGAATACTAAAGCTTCTCTCGCTCTGTGACTTCGTGGAATGTATCAAATAAAAGCTAAGTAAAGCTTGTATCAACCTAAATATTAACACCTTTACAACAGGAATGTTTTCAGGGGAATTGAGAGGACAAAATGGTAAAGCACTTGGGGATAAGACAGGACTTGGTGACAGATGCCAGCTCTGCTCTTGGGATGGTGCAGTAGGTGCATGCTTCCTTTTCTATTCCCTTCTATTGAAGGGAAGTCTTCCAGATATTGTTCAGCTGGAATGGCACTGGTTTAAAGCTGTTTATTATAATTATCTTGCTGTAAGGTCATTTAAGGACTGTTGGGCAATAGCTGCAATAAAAATGGACTTAAAAAGTAGTTCAGTGGTATTTAGCACCTGTCAAACTGAAAAATTGCCACTGTTGCTGCTGTTCTGAGTGCTAACAGTGCCTTTAGGATGCCTGTGGCAGTGCTGGCTGCCATCCAAAGACACTCAGGTCTGGACTAGAAGCCTCCATCAATGTGGCCATCTAATAGTTGACAACAGGACTTTAGTATGTGCACACACACAAAAGCAGTATCCTGTTGTAAAGTATTCTGATTTAAGGTTTGCTTGTTTGATGTTGATTGTATGCCCTCAGGGAAACTGTGTGTTAAAGGACTGAATCTATGGGAAATCATTTCGGTTAACCCATGTTAAAAATCTTTTTAGGATTTCTTTCTGATGTTTGTTATATTTAGAAATGTTTTTAAAAGTTGTGTTGAAAACTGCAGGAGTTAAGGGCTGCATCAAAGATATTTATGGGGCACACAGTAATTTACTTGGCTCATGGGAAATAGTGCTTCCAGAAGATGGAGCAGAGCCATTCCCTGTTCTGTCCCTCGATACCACTACTGCAGCTGTGGCTTCATGAGCATACAGGTCAAATTTGCATTTTGAAAGTTTTAATTTTGAATGAAGACTTGCTACTTCAGTCAAATAGTACTTCTTTTTGTTAAAATGGATTACATGCACTTTTATTGTTCATCTTTGATTGTTCTCTTCTGGGAGAGAATCACAAGAGTGAAAGTGAGAACTTGTGGGTTGATAAAGTCATTTCAACAGGCAGAGCAGATCTGTGCACCCCAGGAAAGCAGAGCAGGAGTTGATTCCCCACTTGCCATGCTTGGGCAGGTGTTCCTCCATCCCCAGGAGAGCAGGGCCCCAGCACGAGTGACGGTGACTCGGGAAGACAAATTCCATCACCCTGGATGTCCTCCTTCCTCCTCCTCCTCCTCCTCCTGCCCCAGCTCTGTGTGCTGGGCACAGCCCCACAGGCTCTGGGACATCCCTTGGGTCACTTGGGCTTAGTGTCCTGGCTGTGTCCCCTCCCAGCCCCTCCCTGCTGGGCTGGGGCCAGGGCCAGAGGAGGCCTTGGCTGTGTGTGAGCTCTGCTCAGCAATGGCCAAAACATCCCTGTGTTACCAGCACTGCTGCCAGCACACAGCCAAAGGCCAGCCCAGAGAAGAAAATTAACTATCCCCCAGCACAGTATGAGATTTGTTCACTGAAGTGCTCCACTCCAGCAGCTGGAGACAAGTTTTCGAAGGAGATTATCGCTTATCAACTGGCAGGTTTATTTTGTGGCAGACCCTTTAAAAGTATGCTGAAAATTGGAGGGAGTTCAGGGTGAATTATTTGTTGTCAAGAAAACAAGCATGATGATAGAAAGCTCATGACTGAGCTCCTTAAGTTGTCTGGAAAGGGTTATGGCTTAAAAATGTCAGGAATAGAGGTACTTAACTAAATCTTTATTCTAGTACACAGAAATATGAGGAGAGCCAATGGATGGAAGTCAGACAAGTTCAAACCAGAAAACAAACGAACATTTTTGACAATTAACTACTGAGAGGGCCTAGTTAAGAGGTGCAGTACATTAATCACCGCTTGTAGCTTTTCTGTCCATTATCCATGTCTTTCAAAAAGATGTGAAGTAACTGAGATGCAAATTAAAGGGTAGGAATTATGGATCTTTTTATGGCTTGTGCTGTTGAATGAATGTGAATGAGAATTCATTTTTTCTTTCCTCCAGACTTAAGAATGGCAGTACATTTGATTATTTGTTGGAGGGTAAAGGCAGAATTACGTCTTTTGAATTGCCATCCTGGATTAATAAATGGGTGAATTTGTTCACTTCTGTATTTACCACTCTACCATTGTCTAATCATTTAGATTTTAGGGCTGGATGTGTTGAGATCTTGTTTAGAAATTTTCAAAGAAGCCTTGTACTTTACTCTAAAGTAATTTTAAGGACATATAGGCATTTGATTCCTATTAGGTTTCTGAAGATGCCTTCTTTTGTTTTCTCCTTTAATATGCAGTCACACAGTATTGATTATAAAATAAGACTATAGGTTGTAGCTACTTATCTCTTAACATCTATCATGTTGTGTAATTAAAATAGTTGATTCATGCATTCATTTTTTAAAAAAGCAAACAACAAATTAGTCTCAGTAGCTAAGAGAGTGAAAAATTATGACAATTCTGTTCTCAGACACCTGACTTGTTTTAGTAATCCCATGATTATAGTTCTGTCATTTGGTCCTTGCTTCTGTCTGTCCTGAGTATCTCTGTGGCTTGCTTAATGGGTGAAGAGATTTTCCTTAAAGTGCTCATATTCCCTGTGCTTATAATTTTTTATATGTATTCAGACTGGTGGAGGGAAGGCTTATCATATCCCCCATCAACATTGCCCCAGCCTGTACCATGGTTTTAACAGCTCCCTTGTTCAGTTGGATTGATGTTTGTCCGTTCCAGGCTTGAATGATTTTAATTTGTATCTCCATGTGTGCGATTCTTCTGTCTTTGCATGGATGCTAAGCCTCTGAGGAAAAGCATCATGCCTCCCCTCATCTTTCCAAAGCTCACACTGTTGCTGTTTCTATGAAGCTGAATTAGTTGTGGCTGTGCCCAGGATGTCTTCAGTCTGAATAAAAGATTCCAGTCTAGTCTTGTCTCTGATAAATGTAGCTGAAATGTCTTGGGAGCCAAGGATGGATAATGCCTTATGTTCAACCAAGAAGTCTCCAGGTAATCGAGCAACAAACAAACAAACAATACAAATCTGAGTGTTGCAGTGGGAAGGAAATGAGATCTTCAGCTAGAAATTAAATTGCAGAGACAACTAAGCAGTGTCAAAAGGACATGACTTAAAAAGCTTAAAAAGTTGAGAATTTTAAGTGCATTCCATGGGGGACTTGGAAACACCACTGATTTTGTACATAAACATTTCCTATGGTACCATATATGTCTCCTATTTGAAATTTGATGTCTTGGGTGGCTTATCTCAGCAGTAAGGAGTAGCTAAGATTAGCACTCTAGTCTTATTTTTTTCCTCCTAATGAAATAGAATCATACTTCCTGTGATATGCTTATGCTAATGTGGGATAAAACCAGAATTTGGGGATTGTAAATGGGGTCAGAGTCTAAGGAGAATGGTTCTTAATGAAGAAGTGATAACTGATTTTATGACAATTGCAGTATTCTGTTAGGCAGCAGTGTCTCAAGGGAAAAAACAAAGCTGTAGTTTTATACTGCAGAGGTGAGGTGAAGCTTTTCACTTTCCTGTGAACTGCTGCCTATTTGGCTGCTTCAAATCATCCATTGTGCAACTGACTGTTCCTTCCTACATGTGATGACGTGTGCTCATCCTTAATGTATCCTATCTGGGAGCAGCACACCTATTTATGAACATTACTGTGAATTCAAATCCTGCCCTACAGTGCACTAATAGTTCCTTGTCCTCTCTTCCCCTCAGGAAATCCCTTTCTCTTCTCTTTTCTTACCCAAGCTATACTCCATAGAGAGGCAACCAAAACAGACCCCTGCAGAAAAACGACTTAACGCTTTTCTGTAGTTGCAGAGGATCACTGGTAACTGTTCTGACAAAATCTCCATTGATTCCAGAGGAATTGAATCAATTTTTTCCCATTTATTTATGTAAAAGTCCAGTCATATGATGAGCTATTTGCTACTAATCCTATGACTACAAATCCAGACTAATTTGGAAGGGCTTGATCTGGACAAACCTGTGGTGGCTATTACTCATTCCTGGATTTATTTCTAGATTAATAAAATAGCATCCTTCATGATTTGCTGTAATTGTTTTTCCCCAGGAATCTAAGTGTAGCTGACTGAACTAATTGCTTGGTTTCTGCCTTTGAAAAAGGGTCAAGTTTGCTTCCTCTCAGTCTCCCGTTGTCACGCAGATCAGCCTGAGTTCTCTGTCATCACCGGGTGAGTTCATTCAGCCCACTCCACAGGAAACACATTGCTGTTTGTTTGGCAGGTTTTTGTCATGCCCTCTCCAAGACAGCCAACATCAAACTGCAGTGGCTTTCAGAATTTCACACAGATCCTCCTCTTTCGTTAAAATCAAATCTTATAAATGTTATAAAGTGTAACACTTTCATAGTTCCGCATGAGAAGCAATATTTATGTTTGGATGAGGTTTAAGTGCTGACATCATATCTCTGGAAATAATAAAGGAATGTTATTTTCAAAGACTGTGCTGAGTTCTTTGTCCCTCTCCTAGATCTACAGCTTTGTATGTTTTTATGGGTCAAAATCATCACCTAGTAAAGTGATATATGATTCTTAGCTATAATTGAAGGAGAAAATACATTCCCTAATTTTCTGGGAAGTAACATATCTGCATATTCTACAGAAAAAGCAAGATTTAGAGAGGATGCTTCCTTTGTTGAACACTACAAAAATGATGTATGTGCTATTTGGATTTGACATTATTTTCTTTCCTTTTTATAAAAGTAAATGGCTTGGGGCAGTAGAGAGTGGTGACTATAAGAAAAAATTCTTTATTGAATTGTAAAGGAAGAAAAGAGAAGTCAGATACTTATATAAACATCTTGTAAACATTTTCAGATTTGCTTTCTCACAGCTGTCTTGTGTGACCTTGAGCAAGCATCTTAGTACCAGATCTACTGCAGGACATTGCTAAATGCCTCCACCCATGAGTTAAAGATTTACAGGTGTGTAAGGACTTGCTGGTAAGGTTCTGTTGATATCTGAAGTTCCTTTTGTCAGGCTATGACAGATTTATGTCAACCTAGGTAAAAAGTTCAGAGGACAACTGACATTTCTGCAGGCTCAGAGGCAGTATGTAGCATGTAGTCTCAGATACTGCTTTTGTTTGTGGTGGGAGGTTTTTTTGTTTGGGGATTGGGTTATTTTTTTGTGCTTTTTTCTCTTAGTATGAGAAAAACTGCTATTTAGATGCTGAAAGGATGCAAGTTAGAAGTGCAATAACAGTTTGGAATGCAGAGCTCTGATTACTAAAGAGTGGCTAATGAATGATGTTATGTCCTGGTGCAAATGACAGTAACAGCAGTTTGTGAAAGTTATCGGAGGGGATTGTTATATTGTATTGATCCCAGCCTGACAGACATGCACCAGCTTCTCACAGAAAAATAAATTCACACATAAAATGTTTCTCTGCTTTGGCCCTCCGTAAAAATCAGATTAGGTGAAATACAAAGCCTTGCAAAATGACTGAGCTGTGAATGGAAAATGGTTGAGAACATAATGCTGGGGAATGATGGACAAATCCTGCAGGAACACTGTTCCTGATGTGTTTGCTCCAGGAACTCATAGCAGGCAGCAGCCAGAGCAGACTCTGCCAGGAGCAGTTGTGTCTTGCTGTCATCATCTGAGCTTGTGTGCAGCTGCTGTGGCCTGGACAAACCTGTGGTAGTTCATAGTCCTTGGCCATTCTTCAGGGCTTTAGTACATACAGCATTAACATAGGAGATAAAAAACTTGAATTTTGTGCTGGGTGTAGGGGTTTTGTTTCTCATGTGTTAGCAGGTTGGGAGGTAGAGTGGCGATCTCTGTGTCTCCTGTGGAACTCAAGTTCTGTAATGAGTTAGGATTATGTGCCAGGGGAGCTTCTTAGCTTTTCCCTGGCTCACAACCTTGTTTGGAGGGAAGAACTTGTTAGCTCTGTTTATGAGAGTTCTGACCCTTGGTAATCATTCAGCCTTTGGATTCCAGTGGTTCTGGCTAAGCTGGAACAATGCTACACTGGGCTGAAATAAAACCTAAAGAGAGAAATCACTGTTACATACCCTGACAAATTATTAGTTTTGTCTCAAGTCCAAGACGATATTCCTACTTTGTAGTCTGTGTGACCTTGTCAAATTGGCCACTTAGGCCTTCTTTTTGTATTGTCTCTCCTGTACACATCTCTGCCCCTTGTCCTGTATGTTCTGCATCAAGCTGCGTTATGTATTTTGCATTTGTATAATCCCATGTGCAGCTTCCTTCTAAAATTCACTCTAGGCATTTACCACTTAAATTTCTTATCCATTCTTCTCTGCATCACTTTTTGCTTACTTTGTCTCCTTCTTCTTCCAAGCCTTTGTCATCTGTCATCCACGCCTCGTTTGTGTTGGTGCATTCTAAAGGTATTGACTCATTCATTTTGCTCACAGAAAGGTGCTTGTCACATTAGATTCAAACAAACACAACAGTCCCACCCCAGAGCTGCTGTCTGCTGTTCTCCTGTCTGTCCAGGCACAGACAGCAGCGTGTTTACCTGGGCTCTGAAGGATCACCAGGAGGTGTTGGAGTGTGCGCTCGTGTGGACAGACAGCTCACAGGGACATTGTGCATGCAGGAAGGAGGGCAGAGCCTGGGTCATGACAGAGGGCACTGCCCCAACCTAATTTGGGCCTTCCCAACCTTGACTTCCTCCTCCCCATGGCTCTAGAATTCCAGGTCGTTGTCACAGCCCAGCCAAAATGCGCCTGATTGTCTGTGATAGATAGGCCTGTCATCTCTGACTCTTTTTCTCATCAGGGGCTTGGGAGAGCAGTCAGACCTTGGCCTTGCTTGATGGGGCTCACCAGCCTCTAATATTTTCCTTTATTTGCTGTCTAGCTTTTTTTAGAACACGAGTCTGTATTGTAAGTTCTTTATGGTTTGAGAGTGCTACAGCTGGTTACTTTTCAGCTATCAGCGGCTATTACCCAGCTGATCTATCCTCAAGTTTGCCTTCACATGATTTAGTGAAGCTGGGCCTTTGTAGATGTCCATCAGGGAACAAAACTTTCTCTGTAGGTAAGATTTTGACACTTGTAACAATGCTTTTAAACTCATAACAATGAATTCTGCTGGCTGTGGAACAGTGAAAGCTTTCCTGTGTCCAATTTAAATTTGTTTATTTCCTTGAGTAAGAGCGTTTGGTTTGTTCTGCATTAATTTAAACATGGATCTAACTTTTTAAGAGAGCATGTAATAAAATCCTACTTCAGTCAATATTTATATATGAAACTACAATTACATTAATTTTAGCTGTAACTTGGTTGGTTAGCACTGGAGGAGAGATGATCCTTTTTTATTTGTGAGAGAGAGAAGTACAAACTGTACCACAGGTCAATTTTATGTAGTTTATCTTAGCTAGATCACAAACAGTTGGAAAAAAAAAAAAAAAAAGCATTTATCAACTTAGGTTATCTGCAGTTGTGAAGTTCAGTGCTGGATTCACTAAGGTGGAAAAGGTTGTGAGACCACATAGCCAAAGAGTACAGTTACCTGTCTTTTCAGGTAAAGAGAACTGGGGGCTCTTAAAGCAGTATTTTGGATGTCAAGGAGCTGAACCTAAATGGAGAGCTAAATTCCCTGTAACTAAAATTTGATTGCAAACCAAAATCTCGGAGATGCTGATGATATTTTATTGCTGAATTAATAGAGAGGATTAGAGAAGATAGGTACAGAGACAATATAAGGAGTAATATTTTCTATTTCATATTTTTTAAACATAAGTAAAATGATAGCCAAGTATCCTTCTGCACTTGAGGTTTTCCCCTGTGAGCTCTTGGGGAGTGTCTGTGGAGGAAGTGAACTGCATTTCATCATGGAGGGGTGGGTGTGCTCCCTCCTGGGGCATGAAGAGATCTGAACCTGGGCGGTCAGGGAAGGGAGTTAGAGAGAGCAATAATTGAAGGCTTGCTAAAGAGCTCTTGATCCTGGCCTTGGCCACCTTCTTGATTTAGTGAAAGTGAAATGGAAGGGTTTTATTTGCTTTGGAAAATGCTTCATTAGAATTGCAAAGAGCTAGCTGAGAAGCTGTGAAGAATCTTGAAAAGGTGAGGACAAATGAAGACAAATTTAAGGAAGTGTGTGTGTGCCTGTGCCTGCATGCTGCATGAATCCTGCCTAATCTTTTTCCATAGGGGGAAGAGCATAGGTTATTCTTTTTTCTCTTTTTCTTTATGGATATTGCAGTATGCATGTGTCCTACGAAACTGAAGGGCTCTGCCAAGATCTCGTTGATTGCAGTCTTTTCTGATACAGATTTGACAGATGTAGGAAATATGTGTGTGAACATGGCTGCGTGCTCTCAAAAGGCTGCCTCAGGGATGGAACTGACCCATGTTCTGCATAGTTAGGTATAAAAACACTTAAGGCATCATTTAATACAACAAAACCAGAATCAAAACAAAACCCACACAACAAAATACCCCTCTTCTGGTGGGTCTAGGTGAATTGAGCTTAGCTTTAAGTAAAACAAGGTTTTGGGTTATTGCAGCACATTTGCTGTTCTGGTAGTTAAATTAGAATGATGGACATAGGGAGCAAAATGAAAAGTGCTCCAAGTCAAAGGATGTAGCTTGACTTAGAGCTGCCTTTGGGATTGATGATGTGAGTTCTGTAGAGGCAGTGCTAGTAGCACTGGTGGGAATTGTTCTGTAAAATTCTCTGTCATATACAAAATTTATTTAGTCAGAGATTCAAAGTTAAAAGCTGAAGCATGTCCATCACTTAAATAATAAAATGCCTAGTTGCCTCTTAGCAAGATGTACTTAATTGTAATACTTAATCCTCTTTTTTGGAAAGAAGTAATGCTAATAAAATGTAACTAGTTAAATCTCATAAAAGTTTTAAATTAGACTTTTTACCATGCACATAAATTTTACTGTGTTTATGCATACTATAAGAATGGTTTATGGACCTTCATATAAAGATTTTATACCCCTGCATAATAATTTTGCTGCAATATTATTTTATACGTCACAAAAATGTCACAATGATTTATTTATGACTACCACTTCCTTCGCTTTCTCTTTGTAATTAGAGAATTACAGAATAATTTCGTTTGGAAGAGACCTCATGAGAGTCCTGGTACAACCTCCTGCTCAGCTTGGATCAGGTTGGGGGTCAGATGAGGTTACTCAGGGCTTTATCCAGGCATGCCTTCAAATTTTCTGATGATCAGACTGTTCAGCCCCTCTGGGCAACCTGCTCCACTGTCGGGGTGTCCTTCCAGGGAAAAAGATTTTGCTTTTATCTAACCTGTAGCTTTCTTTTTAATTTTGTGCCTGTTGTGTGTCGTTCTGCTGCCATGCAGCGCTGTGCAGGCCTTGACTCTGCCTTGCTGCACATCTCTCCTGTGAAAAATGCTTTTAAATGCAGCACAGTGCATAGAGCTTATAAATTCTGTTCTCTAGATGTGTTTATGGTTCAGGGCTTGTTAAAGGCAGTATCATAAAGCTGCTTTTTGTGGGGTTTTTTTGTTTTTTTTTACACCTGTAGAAACTTTCTCCTGCAGCCCTGTACACTGCTTTCATTTTGTAACGTGCAGCAGTGGCAGACCAAATGACTTAAAATTCAGTAGTTTGGTAGAATCAGTTGTCAGTCCAGCATGTGGCTGTTTTGGGTGGAAAAGGCTTTAATCTTATTTAACAATTGTTTTGCAATTGCCTTGGAAGATTAATTATTTTCCAGTATGTCTAATCCATAGGTTTTTTGAATATAGAGTAGACTAGTATAGTTTGAAAGAACTGTGGAACTCATAGCTATGTAGTTGTAGATCTATTCACACTGCACTAATAAATACCTTGTGGAAGTAATGGAGTTGTCGTAAGACAGAATTTCTGCCACCTCCACTATTAAATCTTTCTGTAGATGGTGGGTAGAGACTTGGAGAAGTTTTTAATTGACAGGTTTTACCTGTATGCTGTAATTCATTTAGACATTGATGTGAATTTCTATGTGGCACAGTGGAAAAGTTCTTTTTTTGTAATAGAAAATGAAAAATTGTATTTTCATATCAGGTCCATTCAGTGCAATGCTTTCATGACAGGAACAGACAAATGTGGTTGCTGCACTGTAACAGAACAATGAATGGCAATAATCTCCCTGCTACAGAGAATCATTCACTGTTCTTATTTGAACAGTGAATATTTGAACAGTTTCTAAAGAAGAAACCAGAAGTTTTAGATGTGGTTCATGAACAGGATTTTGGGACAGCTCTAGTAGTCATTGCACCTGTTTTCTGTAAGCTTGGTACTCCATAGAGTGGGCAGTGGCTTAGTGAAATGATGTTGTTGAGTACAATTTTTACAATTTTACAATTCCTTCTTTTTGTGAGAGACAGATGCTGTGTGACATACACAAGCTGTTTAATTCTGAATTTAAAGACAGAGACAATGCAAAGAAATGTGTACCTTTTCTGTTTTGTCTTACATTACCTATTAGGTTTGTTTTTGTGGTATTGAAAAATTTGGAGCCCATAGAAAGGTCTTTTCAAATGCAAACTGTTAACAAAAGGATATAACTACATGACTGGACCAAGTCAAGACTTCCAGTCTAAGGATCCAGTCTAGCCCTGATTTGCTTCTATGAGCAGAATGCTCATGCTTTGAATCAGGCAGCCTGGGGAAGCAATCCCCTATCTTTTATCCTCGTTATGGTGAAATTGTCACTCCTGTGTTTGCTCCTCGTGTCTGATTCTGTTGATCTGATGTTGACAGCGCTGAGGTGGGGGCTGTGTGAGTGAGCCCTGCAGCCTGCTCTGCTGGTGCTTGGTGTGTGTGAGCAGCAAGCTGGGACTCTCCCCTTTTGCCACCAAACAATTCAGCCAACTTCCCTCGCTGCTTCATTTCAGCAGCCTCAGTTTGCTGTTCTAATGTTCCTGAAGTGGAAGGGCTGGAAGTACAGCAGGGAACAGTAAATCTGCATAAATTTCCTGCAGAGCCCGGGCTTTGAAAGCTCATTTGGATATGTTGGGTGTCACTGTTGAAAACCAGCATGCACATCCCCTCCCCAACCCTACAAAAGCATTATATTATGTTAATTTGTCAAATACTGTGCATAGTCATGATGAGGTTTAATGATATTGCATTAATGCTATGCATACACTGTTCCTTTAATTTTTCATCTATTTGCCTTGTGGCACACAATATTTTAACTGTTTGCCTGTTGGGCTTTTTCCTTAAGATTAGGGCCTTCTTCACTGTGAATGGTTAGAAAAAAACTTAATTTTCATAGGAAACCCCTAAGCCAGATGTTAGCTTTAGTGAAGATGGAATACTGTTACAGACACATTTCTAGCTGGAAAAAAACTAATTTTTTTTTGTCTGGAATAATTTGCATAGGATCAGCTTGGTCCAAGTGACCTATTTATGACTAGTATTTTTTTTTGCAATACTGGCAAAACTCAACAGAATTTACTGTGACTATTTAGCACATTACAAATTCTTGTAATCATATTTTAATGGTTTATATGTTCTTGGGAATTTAATTATATGGATGGTGCTGTTGTAAGAAATTCAGAAAGGAATTAGAATATAGTGGCAGAATAAATCTTAGATGGTAAGTGTTCTGTATTTTCAGATTATGTCCTTTCCATCTGGGAAATAAGTTGTTTTGATGACCCCTAGTTGCATAAAAGGTATTAATAAACAAAACCCCAGTGTTTCAAGGGGATGAAGTAGAATGGTTTTCAGGTACTACAAAACCTACCATTAAAAAAAGGCAGTTTGCTGGGCTTACAGTTTTTCATCATTTGACTCCAGAAAGATTTTATTAAGGAGCTGTAGGAGAAATCAAAATGTGAAGAAGCACATTTTGAAGGTAAAATGTGAGCAGATGCTCTGGGCAATAGGGGAGCTGCATAAGGCAGTCTGCAGGTGTACAGAGCAGCAGGGGGTTTACACAAGTCAACATTCATCTTCATTCTGAGGAATTCAGTGATGGAAACTGGGAGAGCTGCACTGCTGTAACAGGGCACTCATATTAGCACTGAGGTACAGTGCACTGGGGAGGGCTGCTGTACTGAACTGTGGGGCTTTTATCAAGCTCGATATTAGTGGGGATATAAATGACTGAGATTTATTTATGACAGATATAAGATCACCAGCTTAGAAATATGACCTGTTACTTCCATTCCTCTCTGTATGTGGAACCTGTGTGCTGTTAATGGTTTGCTAATTAAAGCATTATTCACACAAGCAGCCTTACTGGGTCCCGTGTTAAGCATCGTGGAACAGCTGACCTGTAAACTGGTTCCTTGAAGCAAGAGGTTCTTTTCACATCCCTGTCCAAATTGGTTGGTGTTGAGCTGGAGTTTGATGGTCCTTGTGGGTCCCTTCCAACACAAGACATTGTGTGATTCTGTGCTGAGCACAAACCAAACCCGTGTAAGTACATTACATACTGATATGGTAGATTATTTAACCATTTTTAACAGTTTTTACTGCTGGGCTGAAGTCCAGTGCTTTGCTTCAGGAATGCCTGTGAAGGAACAGGCTTTGTGCCTTTAAAGAGTTGGCTCGTGCTTGTGGGCACAAATAATTCCTTAGGGTCATATTCCATGACTGTGTTAACTCACCCTTAGGAGAGTAAAGAGACAATATTCTTATGATTCTGTAATCCAAGCCAAAAGGCCATATGGCTTCGGTTCTGCAGTTTTTTAGTGGATAAATATCCTATTGAGTCAAATGAGACCCAGAGACTTAAGGCATCAATCTTTGTGGCCATAATCCAGTGAAGCTGTTTAAATGTCTAAGTACATTCACATGCATGGAGTGGTGCAGGAGCTCTCCAGAAGTTTGAGTTGTTTTTACCTTGAAAAAACCTGGAAAATAATTTTGTTTTTAAAAGTATGTTTCCATTGAAAGTAGCTTGCACAACATTATTTTAATTTTGTTAACAGTTTGTCTCTGAGAAACTTTTTAGAAAAGGGGTAAAAAAAAATAAAGGCAGGGGAGGAGAAGGGAAGAGTTTTGACCAGTTAGAATTGCTGTATTTTGATGCTTCTTGTCAAGATAATGTTAATCACCTGCAGCAAGATGAAAAGTTCTGTTCAGCACAGCTCAGTCACTCACTGAACAAGACCACAGTCAGCTGTTCAAAACAAGATTCCTTCCTAAATCCTTCCTGACATTCACAGGGCTGCTGTGATCTTAAATGCTCTTGATGTTTTTTATTTCATATACTGGAAGCAGATACAGACTTTATGTGGACTTAGCGATCCTCTGGGTCACTTCACAATCTGTCTTGATACATCTGCTTTGAAACAAAGGGGAGCAGAAAGAATGGAGACCATGGTACCTAAATACAGGATAAATAATAAAATTACAGTAATAAGAAGTATATGCTAACAACCACGTTAACTGATGAAAAAGATAATTAGTCTGTAAGATGAAAACAAGGCTAACTTACCCTTCCAGTGGTAGCACCAATTTGTGGAAGCCAGGTTCACAACACAGCTTGAGATTCTGTACCTGTTTTATTAGAACACAAAGGGTTTTGGACCTTCATTTTCAACAGTGTTTTTGTTTAAAGCATCCTAATTCTTTATGTAAAGAGTAACAATAGAAGAAAACAAAAAAAATTCAGAATTGCTTCTAGGGGATAGGACATGAAGGAGATATTGGAAATGCATTGCAAAATGATATTTCTTATTCCACGATACTTCTGGCAACAAGGAGTAGTGACACAGACGATATTCTTGCATCTCCTGCCTTGTATGTGCTGTGCTCAAAGCATTTTCCTCCTCTACTAATGTCCAGCAAGTGACAGATAAACAGAATAGTCTGCCTCTGATCCCCATGTACCTGTCACCTGACAGTGGAACCTTGCTGCAAAGTCCTTCCAGTGACCCTGCCACAAAAGAGCTACCAAATTATCCCAGTTGTGTGGTCCTCAAGAGATCCTGTAAGGTGGGTAAGTCTAGTAGGAAATCACTACTAGATCACATGCATGCACAGAGTGACAACTGAGAAAATGATTTTTAACTATTAAAATCTTCCATGAAAGGAACCAGGGAAATATTGTGCACTTCTCTATTTAGTCAGACAGACAAAACCCTGGATTGACATTTGGTTAGATGGAGTAAATAGAGGTTATGACTGCTGTTAGATTTGCCAGGCTCACTTCTAACGAATGAAAGGATGTAAGGTTGCTAGTGATAGAAATGCAGGGATTTTGTTAGCATTTTTTTATTGTTAATGCAAATTATTGTAGCACTAGTTTGCGATGTGTAGTGCTTGTAGGTTTTGTGATTGGTTTTGGTTTGGCTTTCTTTTTTTATAAGTTCATAAACTTGTGACAGGTACATTGTTCTTTAACATGTATGTGAGATTTTATCACAGGATGCCACTTTGATCTGAGCTGTCAAGCTACTCTGGAAAGGAGCTAAATCATACAGTGAGGTTCTCTGAAAAATGATTTATTAACAGTGGAACAGTACAGGTGTACATTTGTCTCTGCCTTCTGCACTGAATATTCTTACTGCAGATGTAGAAAATTCACCAAAATAATCTTCAGTCTTAAAACTGGCATTTGGTTGGGATTTGGTCCTTTAGATGTTCACACAGTAATGAATTGCACCACAGTGCAACAGACCAGTTTTAATCTGCTGGAATTACATATCACTATAAAGCCAGTGAATAATGAGTCAGTAAGCACAAAAACCAAAACTCTCCACACTTGTATCTCAAGAATCAGATTGGTTTTGTTTTGGTACCTGTAACTACAGCATGAATATGAGATAGTAATCCTGAAATCGTGTAAGAAGTTTTTAACTAAATAGATAGATAAAATTATACTTGAGTTTTTTCAGTTTATTTCCTCATACAGAGTGAACTTTCAGGCTATAATCTTTAGAATGGAAAGAATGAGAGAAAGATTTCCTGGTCTTTGCTGGGGTCATTAAAAGAAAGTGCAAAAGAGACTCATTATAATTCTCTATGGGGGAAAAAAAGCTACCTACAGGCTATTAATACTAGTTCTATGAATCAGTAATAACTGTACATATTTTTTCCTAGTTGCATGCAGTTTATCTGAAAGAGGGGAATGAATATGTCCTTGATGCAATTATTTAAACAAAAATATTGTATTTTCCAAAATGAGTGGTTTATCAAGAGAATT
The DNA here is from genome assembly GCF_971803275.1 of Cyanistes caeruleus. Lineage (NCBI taxonomy): Eukaryota > Metazoa > Chordata > Aves > Passeriformes > Paridae > Cyanistes > Cyanistes caeruleus. The sequence goes on along the minus strand of NC_141708.1, from coordinate 34,254,693 downwards.
TCTTTTTAATCACTATTTTTAGCAAGGAAAGAGAAAATTGCAGTAGGAGATGCTTCTCCCTTCGAAGCTTGTTGGTTCAACACACCAGTCCATGGTTTGAGTTGAAACACTATTTCTCTTTTGGCATTCTATTTTATATGCTCAGAGATTTCAAAATATTCATCCTTAAGGCTGAAATTTTTCATGGATGACCTGTTCTCAAAGGTGAACTTATTTTTGAATGCAGAAAAAAACAGTGTCTAGTCCCTTTATTCATAAAGTGATGGGGAAGACAGAAATTCAATCTACTCTGTGAGATTGTTATAAGTTAGCTTTGGGTATGTCCAGCACTCAGTATAAAGTCTTGATATGTGCTTTGGTGCTTTTAGGATTAAAGTTTCTTTTGAAAATGGCACACAGTACATACCTTGCAAGATTGTATTAACCTTTCTGATATGATTTTAACCAATCCCTGAATTCTTAAGGAACCATAACATCCACATTCAGGCATAATTTTAAGGTAACTTTTTTAAAAGAATTGCCTGCTCCAGTTTTCCCTCTTGACTGACTCATGTAATGCTGATGTTTTTATCACAGCAGCTGCTGCAGACAGGCAGATACAGTTTCCATTTTAAATAAACTTGCCCAAAGCTAAAGAAGGGCTCATTATTTATCTTTACAACCCAGAAATGTGGAGACTCTTGTTAATGTTAGTTTGTTTTCTGAGCCTGCTGGAGTCCTGCCTGAGCCTATCATCTGGGTGCCTTTTTAACCACAAACAGACAGGTATTCCAGCTGATTCCTAAATCATGTCCTTCTCAGCATTGCTGCTGTAGACCATGTCTGGGCAAAGCTAAGGACCAGAGGGCAGGAGGTGCAGAAGGAACAAAAAACTCTTTTCCCCCTCCCTTTCCACAGAACTGAAAGACTGGGAAAGGTTGATGAAATAATGAGGAAAAAATTAGTGGTAGACGAACATTTGGTGCAAACGTACTTACAGACCTTAGGGCTGTGCTGCAGAAGGTGGGATATACTTTTTGAACTGGCTTTTAAAAAGCAGCGCTGAGTGACATCTGCATGGAGATAACTGTGATGGAAGGAGCTTTCCACGGTGCTAATTGTAATGCTTTGCTGCACAAGTTTGCAGTAAGATGACATTTGATCCTCGGGGACCTGTTGTGCAGCCCTTTCTTGTGCAGCGCAGCAGTGCTGGCTGCTGACATCGACACGTCGTGTAGCTGCTCCGCCTACTTTTGATGTGCTGGCCTACTTGCAATTACTGAAAAATTACAGCAAGGAATCTGGCTGTTTCAAATAGATGCAAATTTAAAACAGCCTGCAGGCTGTAAAATCAAAAGCTTTGATTTTACATGGTTCTTTAGTTTCTGGCTTGTTAGTGAAATCAGCAGAAACTTTATTATCAATGTTAAAGCTGCAGCAAAATGCAGTTAAGTTTTGACTGGCGGTGAGACTTGTGAACTGAATTTGTATTTTGAATACAAGGGATTGTTTCCTTCTGTAGAATAAAATCCAAGCATTGACTAACCATTTCAGGTTTAGACAAAAGAACACCATTCAAGTTTCAGCTCTAGCACTGTGTGGCACTGGAAAGATATTATTCCATGAGTCCATTGTCATGTAGCTGTGCCATTCTGGGATTTAGCAATGTGGAGAAGCAATCAGTTGAGACATCCCTTACATCCTACTTCTTCCATTACTTATTTCTGGCCATCCTAGACTGCAGTTATTGTAGCAGTTCTCTTTAATTCTCCATCACACACTGTACTCATCACTGCTGCCTGATCCTGACCTGCCCTGTTAATGCTTCTCACACCAGAATCACTGTCACAATGGCCAGGGAGGATAAGGCAGCACTGAGGAGTTCTCAGTTCCCAGGAGTGGTGTGGAGACAAAATGAGTGCTCACATACAAATGAAAGGGAATTAGTGAATAATCTTCCTGCAGAATGTGTGGTGCCTATCTAGAGTCACTTCATGTCTGAAAATAGGTAACAGCACACGTGGGAGAGCAGACAAACTGCTGCAGATTCTGCTTCATCACTCCCAATTAAAGAATAAACAATCAGGCAAAATACTGCAGCTCTATGCTGTCAGTACCTACCTTTTGCATCAACAAAATCAGATCAAAAGATTCCTTCAGGTGTTGCAACCCAAAGCTTCCAGAACATGAAATGTAAGAAGTAATCCAGAGGTTTTATCTACAGGTATGTTTGAAACATATGAATAAATATTTCCTTTACTTGTTCAGTTTTACTCAGGTAAAACTGAATGTGTTTGGTAACTTCTCTAATTATAGTAATTTATGATTCCTTGTCTAAGTGGTCATTGTCCCTTACCACACACATTAAGCTGTTCTTGTTCTCATGGATTTTTTCTTTCCCAAAACAGTAGCCAGAAGAGGCTATATACGAAATTTACTGTGATTTTGGTTAGTAGCCCTCCAGGGCCTTGGTAAATCAGTGCTACTGGAACAAATTTCAGAGCCACTGCTTCTGTGTGACCTTGAGACATCCAGATCTTGTGCTCCCCTGCAGCAAGTGAAGCTTTCTGGGTCTGTGCTTCAGGCAGAGCTATTTCAGCCATCCCAGGAAGTACATGAGGTGTTTGTCTGATCTCTCACTGTTGCAGGAATTGGACAGGGCTTTGCTGCAGCTCCACTGTGTTCTCTGGAGGGGGAACATGCCTCTCCTTGTCTTCTTTTGTTGAGGGCAGAAAGCTTAGTTTTCTCTAGATAAAATAGAGGAGTTTAGATAATGATACTTCCACTTTACTTTTTACCCAGAGTGTTTTATTTAGGGAAGTAGTTTAGATTGAGAATCTGATGTAAGTGTGTTTCTAAATCTGCATAAATTCTCTTCATTGTTTTTGCAGCATTTCTCCAGGGGTGGGTCCTCAGCTAATGATCACAGAATGGTTTGGGTTGGAAGGGATCTTTTGCATTTAAAATAGACGTGACAGCTGAGGTCAGACTGAAATGAGATCCTAGATCTAGGAGCACAGATTCTGTTCAGTGCTAGCACTAATTGTTTTAATGGTTTGAAAGATGTGCTGGCTTGACAACAATTTTGATGAAGAAATTTGACCTGTTCTTGCTTCTGAAAATATTTCAGAGCTTCAGAGAAGTTTACTCAGGAATTGCAGTAGTACCTAGTAAAACTAAACGCGTTTGGATAACAGTGTAGAAGTGTGGAAGAGGGCAGGTATCTGTGATGAAAAAGTTATAACCACATTTAGTCTTCTTAAGAACTCATTCTAATGCTTTTGGTGGTGGTGTGATGATTAAAAATGAAGGGAATGTGGGATGTCCTGGCAAGAATTCCGTAATCAGTGAAGAGGGAGCTCAGTATGATAGGGTGTTTGTTTTGGTTTAGGGCAAATTTTGGGAAGAAATTTTTGAAGTGTTTTTTTTAGAAAGCAAGTTTAAGAGGTCCCTCCCCCAACAAATTCAGGAGGTAATTTGTTTTATGTGAAAAGTGGAAAAAACCTGTTTATGTAACAAGTATTTACAAGCATAAAAAATGAATAATATTAAACAATGGAACTTTTTGTTGTTTTGAAGAGATGGCAAATTTAGAGAGAGAGTTCTCTTTGTGGGGTGTAGTTTAGCTCCTTTAGTTTTGTATCAGCTGGAAAATGCCGTGTCCCGGACCCCGGTGGGGCACAGGAGCAAGCTCCCAGTGTTTTTCTGGGATTTTGGTCTCGAGCAGGCTGATCAGTTCCAGGAAGAAGAAAAGCCACAGTTTGGGAACTTCTCTGCCTCAGCTAGCTAAAAAAGTAACTAAAAGCAGAGGAGAGCTCTGTCCCGCTGTCCGTGCTGCAGACAGCACAGTCTGGGACAGAGGGAGAGCAGAAGCTCTTTGCTCTGGTTTGAATCAGCCACCTCAGACCTTCACCACTTCTCCCCCTTCGTTCTCAGATCTCATTTTGGCAGCACAGAACTCAATATCCAGCATCAGCAGACTGGGGGTACAAACAACGCCAAGTCACTCTAGGAGAGATGCCAAATGATGTAGTTATGTGATTGCCTTCTACAAAAAGAAGAGATTCAAGGGATTTATGAACAGTAGGACCTCTGACCTTCCCTGAAAAACCTGTTCGCTGTTAAATGACTGCACATTAAATCATGAGCTTGAAAAATGCAAAAATAGAGGCAGCTGTGTAAGCATGGGACTAATGCAGAGTTTGATGCTCTTACAGAAGGCTCTGTCTGTTGGGGTTTGGATCAAACTGGGTTTAACAGGAAGCTGCCAGCATTCCTGTTTGTGCTGGCCTAAATCTTCATGGACAGCATTTCAGGAGCTTGTGAAGAGTTGGGACATAAGCCATTCTTTCCAAAGCATTCTCAAAAAGTACATGAGAGCCTTTCAGTCAATACCTGATGTGCAGTGGGTGTAAGTCTTCCAGGACTTGAGGTGAAATCCAGGGTGAAAAGATGTGAGAGTTGAGCCCCGCAGTGTCTGGTTCTATGTGAACAGAAATCTGACTGTTCCTGGGTACCATGGGACGTGGCTGTCTTTCCATTTTGTTAAGGAGAAATTATTTTGGCTTTTGCAGTGTTTAATTTTTAAACGAATAGATTTTATCAAAGTGAAACTGCTTCAGTATTGTCACAGTAATACAGAAGTCAGTAGATTCATTCTAGGGTGTCAGAGAAAATGTAACATTTTTAACATTACCCAGCTCCCTGGTGCATGAGAGGTGTTCGTTTCCCTTCCAGCTCGTGACCTATTTAAAAGTGAGCAGTGTGATGTGCTTTACATATCCCTTCTGGTACAGCCACAATTAATCTTATTTTTTTTTCCAATTTCAACATTTGGTGCAATGATTTTCACATGGTTGATCACAGCAGCCATTAGGGAGGTAAAGTTATAGGATCTGGGAACAAAAAAGCTAGTGAGACAACATTATACCAGGCTGTTTTCAATGACAAACTGAAAATAAAAAGGATGATGAGCAGGGATGTTCTGAGTGTTAACATCTTTGACCTGCAGATTTGGGCAAAGTCTAAACCCCAGAAGAATAGAGCATACTTAAATTTTTTATTCCAAATTTATTGTGTAGTTTAGTATTTGTAGTGTTTAGTTGATCTCTTTCGAGGTCACATATTTTTGCAGCTTCAGAAGCATTTTCAATATCATAGATGATTTTATGAATCAAATGGAAACATGGATTTAAATTCTGGTGAATAAGCTCTCAGGTTTTTCCTTTGTTAAATTAGTGTGACCATAAAAGATGATGCACACTGATGAAATATTCTTCTGTCCTTTTTGTATACATAATTTATTCAGAAATTGTGCCAACTGTGCCTTTCCTAGAGTTTCTTTTCCAGAAACAAATTTGGAATTTATTTATGTAAATACATAAATATTTGAATCTTAAATGCCTAATTATTTCTTCCACTCAGACAGCAGTGGGTGTTTGTACAGGCATCCTCCCTGGGTGGATGTCACCACTGGGACTGCCAGCATTGTTCTTTGGCCCTGAAGTTCATCTCCCCATCTCATACTAAAAAAAACAGCTGCTTCCCTTTTTTTTCTCCCTCAGAGTTGCTGAGACCTTTGTGAGCTTTCTCTGCCAATCACACGAGGCACCACTTAGAACTTTTTAAATTTTTTTCTTCCTCTCTCTTGATTCTGCTCTATTTCTTTTGTACTTCTTTTCACTCCTGGACTTCTCAGCTTCTTTGAGCTGAGCTCCTTCAGAATACTCCCTCACAAGGAGTTCCATTTATCTCAGTTCTCTGGGTCAGGACAAAAACTCCAAAGCTCATTAGGATCTTGTTTCTCCTGTTTATTAGGATGTTATCACAAAACTTGGCAGGTCTCTCCAGACTTTCTGCACAAGTTTAATTCACTACAACCTGGCACATTTTGGCTCTGATGGCAAAAAATGGTCTCGAGCTGTGCAGCCTTTTTATCTTTATACTTATTCTTATCCAATAAATGATAGATACGTAAATTATTTTTCTTAATGACCCAATGACCCATCACCTGTGTGCTGCACTGTGACATTCTCTATCCAATCACCTTCTGTTACCCAAAAACCTCAAGAAGAACATGAAGAAGAAAGAAGGGAGACAACACTCTAAATCTTCCATCTTGCCTTCTGCTTTCTAAACTAGTTTAAATTCTAAACTTTAACTTTTTCACCCAGTGACTTAAGAAAACTCTCTAATCTACACACTCACACTTTTAGCTTTTCTATCTAACTTTAACAGTTGTTTTCATGTATTACCATGAAAACATGTCCATAATTTCATGTTACATGAAATTCCTTGTTCTCCTGGATCTCAGAGCCAGGCATCAGAGACAAGGCACACACTCTGTGGCTCAGACTCCAACGTGGGGCACTGAGGGTAGAGGAGGAGGAGGAAACGGGGCTCCAGGAGAGGAAGATTGCACTTCCACTGCACCATGAGGAAACTGCTCAGTGTGTAGGGATGGCTTTCAGGTCTGTGGGAGCATGCATCTCCTGGGCAGTTCTGGCACATCTGATTTAAGGTGTTTGTAAATTCCAGAGCTGGAGTTTGCATTCCTCCTCAAACCTGACTTGCTAAAGAATGGCTGTACTGTCTGCTGACAGGGTGTGCTTCTGACAGAGTGCTTCAGGAAGAATCCTTGTGCAATGGTTATTATCTATCCCTCTCTGGATTTCATAAGTACTCGCTTGTCTAGATACTCAGTAAGACATATTCTAACCTTAACAGTTTTATAATGTTCAAAAATTGCTTAGCTTTGCAGCTTATCAAACAATGTGTACTTACTAAACAGGCCTTTCTGGTTACCTTACTGAACATAAATTCTTATCATATTCACCAAGTTTTCGAGGAATCTAACATTCAGTAAACTAATTAGTAGGTATATTTTCCATTGTTTACTGAAAGATTTCCAAAGCAATGTAAAAAAAACCTTGTATTTCTTTTTCTAATTCTTGATTTTAGCACTCGTGATGGAATGTGGCATTTATTCTGCTGCTGTAACATTCTGATTTTAGCTTGAGGTGCATTATCGAAGCAAGGCTGTTTGAGAAATTTGAAATTGTATCATAATTGTAGTGGTTGGACTGAAACTGTGTGTGGGTTAACTGGAATCATTACTTTCCAGAGAGTCTTTTGATTTTATAATATTTGTAGGAGTAATTTTTAAAATTGAAATGCCAGCTCAATATTGCTGCAGATATTTCTGCTATTTGTTTACAGGTGTCACAAATGCTGGAATTTCTTTCTTATGGTCTGGCAGAAGAAAGTGATCTTGGCCTTTTCCTTTCCTTCAGAAAGATGTCCTTGTGACCAAGTATTTTCCTTTATAAATGACATTTGAAGTGCATTTTTTGTTTAAGTCAGTGCTGAAGCTCTGATGGGGCCAGGGTGCCAGCACAAGTATTTTAAATGTGTTCCTTTAAAACTGGCCCTTATCTCTGTAGGGACCTGCTAAGGGAATTAAGGAAATAATTTTTTAATAATTTAAAAAAAAAGGAAGTAAGACTGCAAGTGACAGACTGCTGAGCAGTGACTGTTGTTTATGAAATGTGTAGAGAGGTGTGAAGGCTTGTTCTTTCTCAGGTCAAAATCTGTATCTGAATTTTCGCAATTACAACAATAACTTCTTTGAAGCTTTAATTTTAGGATTTTCAGCTGTCAATCTTGAGGTCACTAAGGATAGGGTGTATGTAGGTGGAAATGGTTTTGATCTTGTAGTCAGCCTTGCCTTTTCTGCAAAGTTCTTTCATGCTTTCTGGTAGGCTGTGTGTTGTGTGCCCAAGAAAGGATAACTTCAGGGGCTTTATATGAACTCAGATTTCTGTGTGGCAGGCAGGGCTGGGGTATTGGAGAGTTGGGTGTTCCCCAAGGCTGGATTTGATGTCTGTGTTCACAGCCTGCCTCACCACATTTTGTAAGTGCTGCAGTGAACCAGGACTGAGCCCCTGAGCCCGCTGCAGGTGAGCTCAGTAAACATCTGCTGTCTGCCCTGCAGAGGGGAAAGTGAGAACACAGAACTCACATGGATGGAGAGGGGCTATGCCATGGCAATCTGAGCCTGGGGAGCTGACTCCCAGACTGGGAAAATCAGTTCAGGAATCTGACAGGTTCAAATTAACAGCACAGGTTTTCACATTTAGCAAAGGATTTACAAAATCAATTGTAATACAACTCAACAAGGAGAAAAGGAGTATAACAGCTATTCAGATCTTAGTGCAAAAAGTGTGTCAGTATTTATGTCCATTTAGTAATCTACCCAGAGTTTCCAGGAAATGAAAATGGAAGGTGACTCATTCACTGCAAACATGAAATTGAAAACAAAATATTTTAAATGCTATGTGTCTTAGCCCTCTATCCTTCCCCATGTAATTTTGAAGAAGCAGTCATTTTTATATTCTCTGCTGATTTATTCAGACACAGAGTGAAGAAATGAATGTTAAGTGATTTAAATGTCCTCCCCTTTGTCTTCTTTCAAACTGCTGTGATGGTGGAAAATGGGAGACATATGGATTGACATGGCTTTATGGATGGGTGTGAAATTGGGGAGCAGGAAGATGCCTGAAAAATGTTGTATTTGAAAATTAGAAGGTGTCATGAATTATGACTAGGGGTATGCAAAAACTTGTTTTAAAATAGGGCCAGTATAGACTAAAGTGAGTTGTTCTGTGAAACAAAGCATGATTCTCTGGTTCCCTTGTGTGCTGGGGTGTGAATGGAAGGAGTTGATCAGGGCATTGCTTTTGAGGAGGGATGCTCTTTCTCTCTTCAGCCATGGGCACTGACTGCTGGCCTTGTCTGGGATGTGCCCTCCATGCCCCTGGGTACCCTGGAAGCACAGACCTCCCGAGATCACACGCTCTCTTCCAATGCAGGCCCTGCTCCTGGCTGCTGGGTACCAACAAGCTGAGTTTTGGAGGCTCATGAGTGACAGTAAGGCAGTTCCTGAGCCTAAACCCATGGTGAATGACTCTGTTTGCATGGAAGTAATTGTGCGAGGTCTCACAATCGCTAAATGCAGAGCTGACCTGGCTATGACCTAAACATGCTGTGAGAGGAGACACTTCAGGGTGATTACTGGTTTGGTGTTGTTAAAAAAGACCCAGGGTGGTCTAAAAGGATAATAACAGATGATTGTAAACATTGTGTGTTAGAGGCTTGCCGGGAGAGAGAGGGCTGTGAGACCTGCAGTGCCCTCAGCACAGATTAATGCAATGTCGGTAATTTGCCTGCTCACTCACAAGACCAATAAAGCAAGCAAAGAAAGGGCTCTTAGATGTGGAAATTGGAGAGGAGGGATGATGGCAGATGATGATGGCAGAGGCTCATCAGAGGCACATCATTTTAATCAGTGAGGGAGAAAAGGCACCACTTGATGGGGATGGATGCCTGTTGAATTCTGTGCAACCTTTCACATTAAGCAAAATCATTTCCCTGCTGATGTTTAACCAGGTCTCTCTGCTGCTTTTCAGTTTGTATAGCACTAATTACAGCGCTCTCATGACGTGTAAAGATGCTGTGGATTAGTGGTGTGCAAAGCTATGCCAGGATATGCACTTAAATCATGGAACTGTTGTGTTTTACTAGAGATTTTTCAGTTACAAGTTTTGAGATGTGTTCAGGAATGTTTGAGAAACTCTTAGGTCTGTGAGAGTATTTGGAGCTAAGCTTGAGAATTGTAACATGACAGATTCCAAAATATGACTAACAGCTTTTGAACAGGTTATGTGAAAGGTTGGAAGATACATCACTGAATTATTACTGTTAATGATAAAATTAATATTACTATGAGTCATTATTTATTTTTCACAAGTTCTGTGAAAAAAAAAGTAAATATACCTCTCAGCAAACACTACTGCATATATTTTGGTAACAGTTCTGGAATTCCTATTTCAGGGGCACAGAGTGTATGGATTGGTTTTGACATGTAGGGAGGAAATCAGAGATTTAACTACAGCTAAGCAAAGGAAAGTGGGTTTCCATCATCACCCCCCAAGAGAGTGATGATTCAAACTGTCCTATGTGTGTGCAGCTTTACAGAGATGATCAAGGATCCCAAAGTCGTGCAGCTGCACCAGCACAAGGCTAGTACAGCTGGATTTCCTATCCCTGTCCTGGGTAAGGCAGCCCAAAGTGTGAACCCTGTGTGTGGGCAGGGGTTCCTGGGGGCCAGGCATTGGCACAGCAAGCACTGCTCTGTGCAATAACCTCAGGACTGCTTGGTGAACAGATCTGAGATGTGAACACTGCTGAAATGAGGAGACCTAAAGCCTGGAATCAGGCACTGCAATCTGTGCTAGCTGCTACTGCAGTTCAGGAGCTTGCTCAGGCACAGTGAATGAAAAGAATGTGTATGTTTAGTTAAATAGTTGTTTTTAATGTCTTCTTTTTAGATTATTGTACTTCACCTGCATCTTACTTATTAGATTAGTTAAAATTTCTGTGTTTTGTAGCATTTAATTTAGTGCTATGCAAGTTGCTGCGTTGAACAAAAGTCATTTGCTGGAGTCTGTTGAGCCCCAAAGCTGTCTGTGTGTCTGCAGAACAGATCAGAAGCACAGAACACAGACCCTGTGTGCTTCTGGCTTGTTCTGACAACATGCCTGATATTCTTACACAAGTCTGTGCAAGACAGTTGTTTGGTTGTGACCAAAATAACTGAGATTAGTTTACTGACCCATAATGGAAACACTTTTATGCCTTTGTAACTCTCTTCTGTCAGACACATTTCCTTCTGTACTGGTTGTGAAATCTCTCTTTGCTTAGTCTGGTGGAGAGCTGTGATACTTCTTATGTTTCAGAATGTGTATTCACAGAGTCAGAAAAGCAGGTGTGAAAGGAGCACAGGAAGTCTTACTGAATCCATCCGTCCCAAACCAGAGCTATGTATAAGAGACCAATTCCAACAGTTGGGTTTTTTCCTGTAGAATGTCTACCTATGTGTGCTGCAATCTCTCAGTGTAATCTCTACTGGTATTTCACTATCCTGCTTGTTAAAGTATTTCACCTTTTTTTTGTTTTTCTTCCTTCCATTTAAATATTTGTGTTTTTTCTTTTCTCCTGTCCACGGAGAATGGATGATTCAATTCCTTTTTATATACTTGAAATGACCCACAGTTTTTGTAACTTTTTTCTTTGCAGCCTCAGTTTCCTCATTTCTCTAAATCCAAATGCTCTTTTTTGAGGACTCTTGTGCATGTCCAGTGCTCTCCTCCCCTCTTGTTTTGGAAAGAGTTTTTGAGGGGGGCAGAGAGCAGGGTTTGTAGCGCCCACGACTATTCCACATCACTTCAGCTGTGGATTTATCATTGTTAAAGATGATGAAAGGTAACCAGATGTTCCTACAGGCTACAATCTATTAATTCACTTCTCTTCAATATTGTTTGTTTCAGGCAGAATGGGAGATGGATTTACAACAGGGCAGCATGTTTCCATTGCATTAAGATGTGAATTCCCTGTGGTGATTCTTTTTTTGGTAGGCCTGCAATACAGCTGGAAGTTTGTTTTTTCCAATTTGGACATGCTGAAATGTGTGTTTCTAAATTGCTTTTAGGTGTAGGTCTGCTTATGCTAGTTATTGAGACTATTTCAGTTTTCATCTTGCCCTTTGTAATCTTTGTTTTCTCTTTTGGCTTTCTCTCTTTTACGTGACCTTGGTTGACAATATTTAGGGTTGTTTCCAGCTGCAGAAAGAAAGTTCTGATGAGCCTTAATTTAATACATATTTCTGTTTGATTGTGGTCTTTCATTGTCTATTCCAGCACGTTTTCCCTGATGATGTTTTTGTACAGTCCTTACACTGATTTCATTTGGAGCATGTTCTTTGAACCTGCTTCCTGAACCTCATTTGTCATGGGACATTCCTGCTAGAGGAATGACATTCATTACTGCCACCTCCTTTTAGTCACACCCCCCTGGTCCTGTTAGAGAAAGAAAGGAGATTGCTTGAACCAGCCCAAGTTAGTGTAACCTACCTTCAGTTTTCTTTTTCTGTGATTGCAGTGGGTTTTTCTTTTAAGAGTTATAGTTAGACTTCTATTCCATTGATCTTCTTTGTTTTCCTCTTTTTGTGGAATCCTCACTTTAAGGATAGAATATTTTCCCCTAGTTCTCTAATTATCTCCTTAGTACTCCAGCAGGTCTCAGGTGAATCACTTATGACCCTCAGGCTTGGTCAGGGTAAGTTGGGATGAAACTAAACAGGTTTAGGCAATTTGAAGGATACCAGGTTGTCTTAAGTATTCTTCAATGTGTTTTTTTCCAGTATTAATCTGAAATCTTATATTATTTTTTGTTTTTAAGTTATGATTGCAAGCAATCTTGGAAATAATGTCAGGGGAAAAAAAAATTCAGTGAACTTATCTTTCAGAGAAGAATCTGACTCTAGAGATTTCCCTTCAGTGCTCCAGCATTTACTTCAACTTCCTCCTACTCAGTGTTTCCAGAACTTTTCTTGCAGTGTTTGGTATCCCTGGCTTATTATTTTTTTTTTTTTTTAAAGTTTTGCTAGTGTTGATTTTTGTCCTTTATGTGTTTGACTTATTCTTTTATATTTTATTCTAGTATCTGACAGAGTTTCTGTTTTGAATAGGCTACCTTCATTCTCCTGAGAAGGGAAGGAAATTTTTGATGATTAATCCATTTGGTCCTTTTCTCTCCATTTCCCACAGTGTGACTGTTTGTCATAGGTCACCCTGTGTTTGCCCAAGTCATATTTCTTCTAGGCCATCCTTTTTATTTTGCTGAAGAGAAAACTAACCAAAGCTGTAGGAGGGCAGAGTAAAACGTGTGAGTGCAAATCCCGTGTGCTCTTCATTTTCAGGTGTTTTTGCTTGGCACTGAACCTGCTGCAACAAATTAAATATTTTTTTCTGACTGTTCTTAGCAAATATTTTTGATAATGAAACTGAGAAAATTGAACTGTTCAGAAATTCTCTGACTTAAAATAGAGACAGAATGAGTTACTGAATCTGTTTTCAGCTTGTTACCCTTTGGAGTATTTCTGAGTATAGTAAAGCTTTTTTTTTTTCTTTAGTGATTTCAATATTGTGAGTAATTCATTACACCGTGACTGTGCATAAAACTTCTTAATGAAGCAGTAGCATAATGTAATTTAGTCAACTGTAGCTTCTCCATTTGACCTTTACTGTGATAGTAAACTGCAAATGCAAAAGTATAATATTCTTCAAAGCACGCATCCATGTGATTTAGAGAACTGCAGGTGACATAAATAGAGAAGTAGTTTTGTATAGCTATTATTCTAACACTCTTATCCTCCTTTAACACTCTTATCCTCCTTTAACTGGGTGTTTCACCATGGAGCTCCAAGCAAAGATGTTTCAAAAAGGTTTACAGAGTTGGAGTATTGAGTCCTACAGAAATTAATATATTGGTGTGAGGATATAAAACTGTAATCCTGACAAAAAAAGTACCTCTGTCTGGAAGAACTGGAGATCCAGAGCACTCATGTGGAAAGTGGAAAATAAGGGAGTTTAATTTTGGCTATTTTTTGATTGTGTTTTTATATACCAGACAGGCTGCTTTGATTTGTTGGCTGTGTTGACTGCACCATATTGTGATCATTTGGTTCTTGGCTTTCTCATAACTGGTATCATGAAAAGCAAAGGCCTTCTATTCATTTCAGTTAAATGTCTGTTTTTCTTTATTGACTGGACAACAGAAAGGTGATAAACTTGTTACCTGTGGTTTTTCTAATGAGCTCTTTGCTTTGTGGTTTGTGCAAACTATCAATCTGAAGCCTTGTATTCCTTTAAAGAAACAAAATCTTTAACCTTTTCTAGAATAGAAGAATCTGGAAAAATCCAAGAAATCCATCTAAGTGATAGAATGATTTTTCTTTTAGGATTCCTTACTGACTAGGAAGACTTTATTGGAATATTTGATTTTTGCCATATGGTATTTGATGAATTGTAAGTCCAAGGATTTGATACCGGTGTGTGAGCACTTTGAAGTCCAGAGGTTCAAATGTTTTTTCTGATGATTAGAGATGACACACAGCAGCAGTTCTGTCTGTCCATTTATTAGTCTACCAACTCCCACATCATACTTACTTTGAGTTAAACAGCAGCTGTATCTCCAGTCCCATGGAGTCACTCCTGTTTTCAGAGATGCTCCTGTGGGCCTTTGCTGAATCAGAGCCTGACTAAGAGAATCATCTTAGTACTGAGTAGGCTCAAAGTACCTCATGAGTCAAATCCCTTTGTTATCCTAAGTTGTTTCTAAAAAATGCTCCTTGCAGAAGAAATAATGAGTTTTAATGGCTTTGGAAGAGTTTTCCTCAGTCTTAATGGATAGATAGTCTGTGGGAAAATTCTGTTCCTTTCCCTGGAGAGGAACTGCTGAATAAATTATTACTTAACCTAATGCTAAAGTTTGGGTCAGTTCTTTGAAGATAAATTAATCCTCATTTGAAGGTCATGCTGTGGCTGGTATTGTTTCCAGCTCAATGATTAAAAGCTTAGTCATCCTCTCCAGTTTCTCCTGGATCTGTGCCCTGTGTGTGGGAGCCGAGTCTGAGCACGAAAGGGACCAATAGGCCAGGACATTGGTCTGTGTATTGGTAAGGAGCTCTCACAAAGAGCAGTCACACTGAACTTTTGGGTTTGTTCTCTTTAAAAAGTCAATTACTGCATTTTGGCAGCAGGTTGTTTTTGTTTCACATCAAAAGTAGCTAAAACTTGTTTTACTGATGTATCCTCTGAAGTTCTCATTTTCTCCTTCTTTATACCAGTGAAGATCATTGAGAAGTGAAAGCCTGGGGAAACACAGAGCTGGACAGGCATTGTTTCTGTCTGGCTTTCCACCTGGCAGAAGAGTCCTGGCTGTTTCCTTCACTCTAGGCCCTCTTCTTGAAACTTGTTTTTCTGTTTTTGATTTTGCTGTTCTTCTCAAACCTCTGAATTTCTTGGTCTCTTCTGAGCTCCTTCGAAATACTCCCTCACAGGGAGTTCTGTTTATCTCAGTTCTCTGGGTCAGGAAGAAGACTCCAAAGCTCGTTAGGATCTTGTTTCTCCTGTTTATTAGGATGTTATCACAAAACCTGGCAGATTTTCCAGACTTTCTGCATAAGTTTAATTCACTGGCACATTTTGGCTCTGATGGCAAAAAAATGGCCCTGAACTGTGCAGCCTTTTTATCTTTATACTCATTCTTATCCAATTAACAATAGACACATAAATTATTTTTCTTAATGACCCAATGACCCAACACCTGTGCCATACTGTGATATTTTCTATCCAATCACCTACTGTTACCCAAAAACCTCTAGAAGAAGAATATGAAGAAAGAAGAAGAGACAACACTCTAAATCTTCCATCTTGTCTTCTGCTTTTCTAAACTAGTTTAAATTCTAAACTTTAACTTTTTCACCCAGTGACTTAAGAAAACTCTCTAATCTACACACTCACACTTTTAGCTTTTCTATCTAACTTTAACAGTTGTTTTCATGTATCACCATGAAAACATGTCCATAAATTTCATGTTCTATGAAATTCAGTGTTCTGGATCTCAGAGCCAGGCATCAGAGACAAGGCACACACTCTGTGGCTCAGACTCCAACACTTCTAACCAGAAGAGAAATGACTTCAGGTGTTGGAGGTCAGAGCTCTCACTGGTTCTCCAGCATTAACCTCATCCATGTCCCACTTGGAGAAATGCTGGAGTTCAGGGAACTTTCACCAGCTGATTTTTCACCGGGGTGTGAGGAGGGGGAACAACAGGAGTATTTTAGGCAGAATACTGGGCTGTTTGGAGCTGCACCTCTGCAAAGCTTTCTAGAAGCTTCTAATTAGTCCGTGTAGGTTTCACTGAAGTGCTGAGTAAGAATGTTATTAGCAAGGTTTTGCTCGCTGTGGCGCTCTCAGGTACCAACTCTCAGGGGAAGGAGCAGGAAATGCGCAATCTGTGTTGGGGAAATGAAGCAGCCTCACTGGGGACTAATGATAATTGTCCCATTATTTCCAGAGGGCAGTAGGGAGTGTCGCAGTTCTTCCAAGCTGACAGCAAGACAAAAGTCTCTTGCACAACCCGTGTGCCCCAGGATTTTCTCCTGGGGGGTGTCTGGGCAGGCAGTCTGCAGAGCACCATGCTCGTGCAGCAGCCAGTGAGGAAGAAGTGCCTAGACACTGGACAGATAATGAACTTTGTTCCCCTTATCATATAATATGTTGCTAGTTTGCTATGTGGTTTTCTCGTGCTGATTGCCTTTTCTCTGCTATGGAGATCTACTTATGCCGCTATTTTTGTAGCTTACTGAAACTGCCAGTTTAGCCAGGTCAGATGAAATGTGTATTTTTGTTTTGCTGCTTATTGTGTAATTACTGTAAATGGTCATGAATGATCAGGAAGTTTCCTTGCAATGTAGCACCCATTGAATGCAACATCCAAGTGCTATATGGAAATAATTTTGTTATGTTAGAAAAAACCCATCTTATAGAGACAGTAAATTGCTTTTTACTTGATTATTTGAGAAGACTGTAATTACCAAAATTGTTTTCCAGGGCAACTGTTATTATGTGGTTGGCTTTTTGGCAGTTTTCTATTACTGTGCCATTAACAGGCTGAATCAGCAGCAGATGTGAAAACACTTTACTGACTTTCACAAACCTGAGTTTTCAGGGCTAGCTGTTTAATACACTGCTCAATAGAATTTCAAATGTTTTGAATTTGGGGCATTTTTCTGTGCTGAAGTGATTGATGAGACTAATTTTAAATCTAGAAGTTGTCATTCTGTGACTGCTTAACAAGGACAAATTATTTTTGTCTAAGTTGGAAGAAGAGTGTCTAAAAAGCAGGAAAAACAGTTAATAACAGACATGCCACAGCTGCTGTGTGGGTGTTTGTAAGATGAGTAAGTATACAGAATGCAGGTGTACGCACTTGTTAAATTGCTTTTTTGGGTGGGTTTTTTTAACTTGTTGATGTTAGTATATGACTACCAGTTTAACAGGAGAATGCTACACTTAAAAAGTTTCCAGTTTGGTCATAATCCCATAGAGAGAATGTGTGATGAAGAACATTAAAATTATGTTGAAGACCTGGGCAATTTTGAAACAAATTTCTTTGGTTTCAGGGAATGGTTCCCAAGCAACCCAACATAAAATGACATAAAAGCCTCAATTAGAACACAAAACTCTCTAAAAAAACCCAAAACAATGCAGAAAGAACCCCCAAATACACGTGGCTTAGAATGAGAAAGGAGTAGTTTGTATTGATGTGTGCTTAGTGTGAGAGGCACTTGGAGGGAAGGCTTGTTGTGTTTGCAGGAGTGTGGCTGCCAGGGTGTTGTGAGTCCCTTCCCCAGTCCGTGTCCCAGGCTGGGGAGAGCCCCGGGGCTGGGGCAGCCTCCAGCAGGGCTGGGGAGAGCTCTGGTACCATGGCAGCCTCCAGCAGGGCTGGGGAGAGCTCTGGGGCTGGGGCAGCCTCCAGCAGAGCTGGGGAGAGCTCTGGGGCCATGGCAGCCTCCAGCAGGGCTGGGGAGAGCCCCGGGGCTGGGGCAGCCTCCAGCAGAGCTGAGGAGAGCTCTGGCACCATGGCAGCCTCCAGCAGAGCTGGGGAGAGCTCTGGGGCCATGGCAGCCTCCAGCAGGGCTGGGGAGAGCCCTGGTACCGGGGCAGCCTCCAGCAGGGCTGGGGAGAGCCCTGGGGCCATGGCAGCCTCCAGCAGGGCTGGGGAGAGCCCTGGTACCAGGGCAGCCTCCAGCAGGGCTGGGGCTTGCAGGAGCCCAGCTGGCCGCTGTTCTCCTGGGGACACTGGTCTTTCCTTCTCCATCAAGTGGCCTTGTGCCAGGCGCTCTTCTCCCCATTTCTGTCATCGTTAAAAGGAGCCTCTTTTCTTTTTGCTGTTACCATTATGGGCGTCCTGAGAATGTCACATGTGTTTAGCAAGCCCTCCAAACATTGCTGCAGTCCCGGGCACTTCCTGCTTCCTCCATTCTGTTCCTTCTCCCTTGGCCTGATGGTGAGCACAAAATCTGAGTGTGTGGCTGGAGTGATGGTTCCCTCTGCTCCCATGTTCCCGTGTTTCCCTCACCTGGGAAGGACATGAGCTGCTGCTGCTGCTGTCCCTCCTGCTGGGTTCCCAGTGCTTGTGTGCTGGGGCTCTGCTCCTGGCTGCTGCTCTCAACCCCACTGCCAGCTGGAGCAGGGACATCCTCTCCCTCTGCTCTTACTCTGATTCTGCAACCTTAGCTCCCAGTGGGCCACAGACTTCAAATCCACTGTGGGAAGACATCCAGGAAACTTACTTTTGAAATACACAGATGCACAAGTCATCTCACATTCCTAACGAAAGAAATTTATATTAGAAATGTTGGAACTTTTTCCCTGAGCAAGAATAATGTCTTCAATATTGTGCAAAAATTGACTATTATAATGAAATACAAAAGATTTGTTCCCTTTCAGGTGGCAGTTATGCTTCTTAGTTTTGAAGATCAGGTCTCTGAAGGATTACACTTTTTAAAAATTCTGTTCACTTTTCAGAAACGATGTTCTAATAATAATCTAAAAGGTAAATTGATTAGATAGTCATTGAGTGTGATTTATCATTTTAACAGTGAAGTATTGTCTTATGAAAAAAGTTTTAATGCTGCATTAATATGTCACAAGAATGATCTAGAAGAAAGGAAACATTTCAGAAAGGTTATTTTTATGTTAAATAAACTTTCCAAGACAAAAGAACTCTACTGCAGTTTTTATATAAATGGAATTCAGAGTCCTGAAACTATAAGATGATATGTCTCAGCAAGCCGGGAAATTACAACACTCATCCAGAATTGTAAGTGAAAAGCCCTGTAGATACTTGTAAGCCTTGGAATTTGTGAGTGTGCTGCAAACAAAAGACTTGAGACTGTAATGAGAGGAAAGTAATTACATTTAAACTAATTGGGCAATACTTAGCTAGTCAATGAAAGAAATGTCTAAGTCAACTCTTAAATGAGTAGATCCAGAGATATAAAAGAAGATGCTGTTGATGTTTATGTTGTGGTCATTTACTCACATTGTTTGCAAAGGCTTAAGGAGCACTTACCACTTGGCTTGAGAAGATTTTTGATCAAATCTGTGTTTAATCAAATTGTAAGTGACACTGGAAAACTGTGGGATCATTGGTAACATGGGATTCATCTCACAGGAGTGGCTGCTCTTGAGAAGCTCACAGTAGCACGAAGTCCTGATGCTTTGCTGGACATATGAAGCTAAGTTTCTGTATAATATGTGAAAAAAATCAGTATTTAAGTCCTGCATGTGAGAAATTATTTGGTCTTGGGAAATCTGGTACTGCACAGACTGATTCTCTTAGCCTCATCTTGCTAATAGGGCCTTCCTAGATGAAATCTAAGGAGTCTGATCTATGATTATTCTCTGGGAGTAGTTCCAGTGCTGGGTGCTGACCTCTGCTCCCATCTACCAAATGTTATTTTCTTCTTTGACACACAGCTAGAGAGACAAAAGGAGTCTTGTGCAGAGGGAGATGGGACAGAGAAACAGAGCTTTCCGTGTTCTGTGACTTGGGGATATTGGAATGCCTTTCTCCTCCTGGTCAGGAGGGGCTGCTGTGCTCACCTGTCAAATCCCACACCCTGAGAAGATCTCAGGCTGCCCAAGGCATGATGGCCACGTGTCCTGCTGTGCCATACCTGCTGTTCCTTCTGCTTGGTGCCTTTGAGGAATCCCCAGCCTCTCCTTCCTTTAGCATTCCCGCTCTGTAACTTTTCCATCCCTGTTTTCCTCCTCCTCAGTCTCTTCTCTACAAGTATTTTCCCCCTCAATTGTTGGTTCATCTAACGTGATGGGATGCCAGGTGTGACAGTCAGTCTCTTCTTCTCAAGAGTGTGTGGAGAAGGTGTGAGGGCTGGAGGAAATGCCTTTTTCAGGCAGTGTGTGGTGAGAGTGAAGAAGCTGGTGCTGTGTGATGTGCCCGGGTCAGTGTGGAGCCTTTTCTCACCCAAGCCCAGCAGGGAAGGTGCTGTGCCCAGAGCTGCAGGTGAGGGCTGAGAAATGTCCCTGCTTTGGTGGGATGCAGCCAGAAAAACTAAAAGATCCTACAGACAGCAAGCCATCAGGCCTTCAAAGACTTCAACATGGCAATTACAGAGAATTGCTTTAATTCTGTGCAGTTTTGCTTTATTTCTGTGCGAAATAGCCGAGCTTTGCACCGAGTGACTAATTGGAAGAATAGTACGTGATTGCTTCAATACTGTGGTTTATAATTAGTAGGGAGGAATAACTTGCTTTCTTAAAGAAGAGTTTTTAAAACCAATTTAGAGAAAATTGCTTTCTCACATTGAATTTGTGACAGTGTTCAAGTTAAGAAGTATTCTCAGTTGGACAAAACAAATAGGGAAGAGCTGGGGAGGCTGTTTCTGCTCCACCTTGTGCACCCTGTCGGAGCAGGACCTGGAGCTGGAGTTTCCTTCTCTCTGACCATCACTGTAGTGTTTTGTGCTTTATATTTATTGTTGCTATTTCAACTTTATGTAATATTCAAGGAAGCAAATCTTAAAGCAGTTGTTCCAAAAAAAACCCCACAAAAAGGGTATTTTCTCCAGAAATACTGCTCAGGCTTTATTCACATGGGGAGAATGCTTTCCTTAGCCTTTGACCTGAAAGTGCTTGAACCCATATTTTCTCTGAACAAAAAACCCCCCATCAAATAAAGAAAATTCAACAGCCTTCATCAAAGATCTGATGTGAGAAGTTTCATCCTAACCTATTAACTTGTCAAAATTAGGATCAGGTGAAAGCAGGGGTTTTGTAATGGAAAATGTTACACAAGCCAGTGCGAAGTAAGCCAAGTTTCTTTTTCAGACTTAATTTCTCACCTGCAATTTTTTCTTTAGTAAGTAAGTTTCACCAAACTTAACTGGAATTTGAAGTTCTATGTGGAGAGGGGATGGAGGAGAGATCTATGAAAATAATGGCATGTGGAATAATACTTACAAACAGGTTTCCTGGATTGTTTTTAGTGTTGTGTGTCTGACACAGGGGTAAGGCTGAGTTCTGACCTGTTTGAGGGGCTTTCATGTGACTGAACCCCTGACAGGGCATTCAGTTTAGGAAAATGGAAATTATGTATTGAAACTTCTGACTTTCTGCAACAAAAATTGCAAACAAAAACTGGTATTTCAGACCAGTTTAAGTCAGCTGGATTTTCTTCATGGGACTTGAACACCTTATTTTTTATATTGAACACTGTTTAGAGATCAAGAAAACAGCATTTACCAACCTTACTGCTACATAAAAAAATGCACTTTGGGGAGACCTGGAAGTCACTGAGTCAATTAAACTGTAAAAGCTGGGTCAGTTGAACTATAAAAGTTTGAAGCTGACTTACAATTTAAATTGGAGGTTTAACAGATAGTAGTCTCTTAAGGTAAAATAAATGTACCAGGCAATGCAGTCCCATACTGATTGCAGTCCTGGAGCTGTTTGTAATGTCTTCAGCAAAACAGAATCCCTGTGCCTCCATGGATTTTGAAATTACTTTAATAAGGATATTAATAGAGGTTGTGGTGCGTGTTTATTTTAATAAAAACAACTGTTACAGTGTCTATTGTCTGGAAAAATTCGCAAGTTTTTCCCCTTTGCTGGTTTGTGTCTGCAAGCTGATGGGAGGTACTTAGTGAAAAATTCAGCTCTGGTTCATCCCTTAGCAATCCCTTGTTTGGTGCCCAACAATTTGCAACCATTTATAGCTCTTGAGTGAATTTGGGATCCAAAACTTTGAAATGTTTCCATAAAATGAATGGCATTGTGCAGTTTTTAGATTCTGGTTACAGTTTATCCCACTTTCATAGCTACCATTATGTATTTATAGTATATTTACGTATGTAGTTTATATCTATCTATATATAACATATTTAATATAGTATGTTGGGTCAAACTCTGGGGCTGCTCACACTGTGCCATGAAAGGGGGATGCAAAATCCTCTGAGTTTGTGTGGTTTATGCCTGCTGTGTGGAATAACCAATCTCATCAGAGTACTGCCCTTTTCTCATCTCCTCAAAGCATTTGCTAAATGTAAAACACAAGCTAGTCCTTAACTTGTTACATGTTTATTTTATCAAACTCTTTTGGTGTTTATGCTTTTTGAATTTAGTTTAACAGTGGTAAGAATTAAATGGTCTTCTGCATTGATGTGCCACCAGGGAAGATGAATAAAATTCCTAATCTAAATGGAATCTAGGTAAGGATAATTTCTAATTTTAATAGGAACATTAAAAGGAAGAAATCAAGTTCTGTATTTGCAGCATTTCTTGACAGATACTGATGCTATAAATTATACAGTTGTTCTTCCTCTGTATGGATTTTGTAGTACCCACAGCAATTTATAGGTCTAGAGTGCAGCTGCTGGAAGTCATTTATTCTCAGTTCTGTATTAAATCTATCACATATAATGCATTAACATTCAGTTCAGAGCTCAAGGGCTTATGGCTGCTTCTTTCTCGCTCTGAGTTTCTGTCCTGGAAGTGTTTGCAAGGTATGCAGAAAACAAAATTTAAAAACCTAAATTGATATACAGGAAAAAAAAAGGGGGATTGTCCATGATAAATACTTGAAACCAGCTCATTTTGCAGTTTCAGCTGAGCAGTGAAAACAAACCCTGCTGTTAACATTGCTGAAATTGGTAATGCTAATAAGCTTGTTTTGATGGATTAGCACTTCAGTCCTGTTTGCTTGAGTGACGCTCTTTACACGCATCAGTCGGACGTGTCTGCAAGTTAGAGAAGCTTAATCTTCCCTGCAGTTGGGTTTGGGTGCATCTGAGGCTGTAGGAGGCTCTCACCCATTCACTGGAGTCAGCTGGTTTTAGCTCTGGGGTTATTTTAATTAGAAAAAATGGAAGTACATGGTGTTAAAATCTGGAATTATAATTAATGTTAAAAATTAATATTAAAAAGAGTTAAACTGTACCTGGAGTTTGACAGTAGAATAGGGGAAAAGGGAAAAAGATTTGTGGAGTATATAACCTGTGAGGAAAGAGCAGGTGGAACTGCCTGATATGAGTCCTGTACCTGTTTATTGTAAATGATTTCATAATAAGATAATAAATGTAGGAAAAACAGAACCATGTGCTGCTTGAAATGAGGAGGAGCTTGTACCTGGGGGAACTTGAGCTGATTTGTTGGAGGAGAGATCCTGAACTCCTGTGGCAGATGTGGTATGTTCTGGCATGATCACCTCTGTGAAAAGAGAACAGGCTAAATGTGGAAGTGGTGTTTGTTGTCTGTTGAAATGTATCAGTGAAAGTGCTTGAGGACCCTGTATGAAGTGATCTGCCAGCAGTAATAATTTACTTAGGCTGTTTGTAAGTAGCCTAATACCACTAAGGCAGAGAATGAAATGAGTTTTCAATCCAATAAACATCCCCAAATCCCTTCTAATTTTAAAACCTCAGAAAAGAAGCAAGTAAAATAATCACGTATGGTATTGTAAAAGTTTAATAAAACTGGGAAAAAACAATTGTGGATGAATGCCATTCTGCTGCATTTTTCAGTGAGTCATCTTCCATTGAAAAAAGTCCAAGCCAGAACATTTCCTGAAAGCTTTAACAGCTTAGTTAAAGCTTCCAGATGTGATAAGACCTTCTGGAGGTTCCTACCTCCTGAGCCCTCTCCTTGATGAATGGTTCCTGCTCTAGTTCTAGGCAAGCTCATTGGTGACAAATGTGACTGTAGCTGTACTAGGTGAAAACCTGTGTGAGCTAATAGATTAATTCTTATAGAGAAGAAATTGCTTTGCCACCTTTCCAAATCAGCTACTTCATCTAGGCAGAGTGCAAGTTAACAGCAGGGTATTGGAGTGCAGGGACCAGATCCTGAAACAGCAGACAGAGGAGTGACAGCAAGCATTGCTCCAGCATCAATAACTGGGCTAGAAGTTGCCAGAGCATGGGGGAGACAGAATACTGTGCAGTAGTTGCAATCTGATGCAACCAAATCATCAAAAGAAACTGCATCTTTCCCTGTCTGAACAACAAATTCCTGGAAAACATTAATAAATTGCAGGAGCAGGGGTGTTAAGCAGTCATGGCTTTGTATAAGATAACTTTGCTGCTCTCTGGTGTTATATATCACACCTGTCAGAGGAGTAATGAATAGGTGTTGTCAGGAAAATTAATCCACGAACACCAGAGGTTTATGTCCAAAAAGGAGACAGAGGAGTCCTTTTTCTTTATTCGAATAAAGGGAGAGGCCATGGGGCATTCCCCTGGGGTCTCTCTAATTTTTGGAGGGCGCAGCCTCCTTTTTATCCTAATTCCCGGCCGCTTGTCCCTTCTCTCTTTCTCCATAGGCTGAGGTACTTGAGAGGTACAGGCTTCCCGGAACGCCTGATACCTGGGGTACCTTCCCCCCCTCACCCCCAATGCATAATCCCTTCTTAACTTTTATGGAATTCATAGTGTTCTTTCAGTGCCTCTTTGATCTTCTACTGGAATCCATCCCATTGTTTCTGTCGTCTCTCACTGATAGCTGCATCTTATCAACTGACCCACAGCTTGATTGTAAAGACAAACTCATCATTCCTCTCAGTGTGGATACAGAGAGCAAGTTCTGCTGGGAACCTCGGTCCTGTGAATCCCTTCCCTGCTTGCTCTCAGTAATCATCTCAAATAATCTGGTTTTATAAAGACTTCTGAGAGAGACTGAGGGGGTTACTGAAGGGCCTGGGTTTGTGGTAATATGGATACACACTTGGTATTTTGTGTATTCATGCCTGTGACGCAAACAAGCTCTGCCTGCAGTTTTGTCCATACCGAGTCTGTATTTTGTGTGTGTGTGTGGTGTTTCTGTGCTCTGTACATGCTGCAGTGTAGTGACACCATGAGACACTGAGAGCTGCCAATCATTTCTCAGGTCAGAAAAAATGAGTTTAAAGTAGCCAGGTAAGACTTTTTTATTAGAAGTTAGCTTGGTATTCCTCACAGTCAGGCATGTACTATGATCGTGCTTGGTAAGGATCGGCTGAGTGGTGTTGAACTAACTGTGAATGCACGCAAGGGAGCCTTTGGTGCTCAGTGCAGTACAGCTCTAATATCCAGTGGTGTTTCATTTGTGCTAACAAAGCCTTTATCCTGCCAGCTGTTTTCTTCAATGTTTGTTTGTGTCTCTTTTTTGTGTGGTTATGATCACTTGTCTATGCCATTGGCTCAGATGTAGTTAAAAGCCTCACGTGGAGGAAAGGGGCCACCAGGTCATGCTGTTTGCAGCTTTGCAAATGGAGCGTTTTGTAGAGCAGGCAGGGCCAGGTTTATGATGGAGCTGACTCCAGGTGATCCCTGCTGATGATAAACGCTTACCTGGAGAGGGTTCTGTGGGGTGCAGCCATGCCCAGCTGCTCCCCAAGGCAGGGCATCCCTGGGCGGACATGGGCAGGAGCCGGGCAGTGCCGGCTGTGGCAGCCAGGCTCAGTGCTGGCCAACTCCACAGGAAGCTCGGTGCCCATGGAGCAGCCCCGAGGCAGGCTCTGAGGTCAGGCTGTGACCAGGTGAGAGCCCCGTGCTGACTCCCAGTGCCGTGGTCACAGCTCAGACTGGCAGGGCTGTGCTGAGCTGCAGCCTGGCACCCCTGTGGCTCGGAATGGGACTGAAGGTGCCAGGCCTGTGGAACTGGGGCTGCAGGGCCCGGGCTGAGTGTGGCTGCAGCTCCCAGCTGAGGCTGGGCAGAGCCCTGAGTGGTGTGAGTTCCGGCACCGGTGTTGGCTCCAGCAGTGGGGTCAGCTCCAGCGCCGGGGTGAGCTCGGGCATCTGTGTGAGCTCCAGCATCTGTGTGTCCTCCAGCATCTGTGTGAGCTCCAGCGCCGGGGTGAGCTCCAGCATCTGTGTGTGCTCCAGCACCGGGGTGAGCTCCAGCATCTGTGTGCGCTCCAGCGCCAGGGTGAGCTCCAGCGCCAGTGTGTGCTCCAGCGCCGGGGTGAGCTCCAGCATCTGTGTGTGCTCCAGCACCGGGGTGAGCTCCAGCACCGGGGTGAGCTCCAGCATCTGTGTGTGCTCCAGCGCCAGGGTGAGCTCCAGCGCCAGGGTGAGCTCCAGCACCGGGGTGAGCTCCAGCACCGGTGTGAGCAGCGCTCCTCGGCAGAACTGACACAGCGCGGGGACAGATCCCGTCAGTGTCGCTCCCCGATCTTCTTCACTTGCTTCTGTTGGTGAGATGCTTTCTTCCACTGAAAAGGACAACACAATACTTAGGAAATATGTCATCTGGAGCCTTGCCCAGATGAGCAGTGCATGAATGCACTTGGAAGTTTGAGCTTTGTTATGGTCTTTGAATCAGCAACTACGCACGATTTGGCAGTCACTTCTGATTGAAAGCTGAATGCTAAAGCTCAGGTTTAAGCTGTGATAAAAACTACTGCTTTTGTCTCCTATTTCTGTAGTAGTAGTATGAGACTGTGGGGGTTAGTATGCCTGTGTTTTCCCTGGATACAGAGCTCGGGTTGGTAACACCTGGCTCTGCAGAGAGCAGCCTGGCTACTGCAGTGCGCTTTGAAACTACAGCTGGTGCAAAGCACAGCAGCGTGATTTGGACCCATGGTGATGCCAGCCCCTGTGAGCTGTGCTGATGGGAATGCTCAGTGAACAGGAGCTGGATTGGGCTGTCAAACCTTAGATGTATTATATGGGATAAAGAACGGATTTCTTTTTTCCTCCTTTTTTTTTTCTCCTTATTGAAATAGTGTAATCAAAGCTTAACAATGAAGGTAGTTTTCAAGTTCTTGAAAGTCTTCTTGTCCATTCACTGGGTTTAGCTGGAACAATCAACAGCTGGGAATCTCTGATTATCCATTTGTTTTCCATTCTTGTCATGGACAACCAGATATAAGGAAGACACAGAGGTATGTCCTGGAAGGACTGGGACAGCAGCCTGGGGAAATGTTACTATAGTGGGTCTCTTGGATTGGCAGGGGTTGGAGATGGGATTATCTTTAATCTCTGCTGGTCTCACATGATTTAACTGATTTAGTGTGGAAAAACACATGGTAGAAGAAAAAAAAGAAGTTGGAATAAGAAGAAAGTGCTAAACCATGAAGAAAAAAAAAAATAGCCTGAAGTGCAGTAAAGTAGCTGCAGAACATTTGTGAGAAAATATTTGTCTACAAATACCTGTGAACTGCAGGTATTTGTAGAGACTAACTTCCTCCTTCAAAGAACTAGTTCATTGTTCTGATAATCCACATATGCATAGCTTTGATAGCAAATTCACTCAATCTCAGGGGTTTTTTGGTCCATTTATGCAAAAGATCAGACTAAGATTATCAGATGTTTCTTCTTTTTCACACAAAAAATCTCAGGGAATAAATTATTCCTCAATATGGAATGGAGCAATGGTTCTACAGCTTCTTTGCGGGTTCTCCAAGCTCACAGCTAAACAACAAAGTAGAGATGAATTTCATTGGTCTGATCTTTTTTTTTTTTATTTTAACATGTTACTGAAGAAAACTGGGCCTCTTTGTAGGATAATTTATCTTTGCCATGACTCTGAATCTCTCCACAGTACTGTGTGAAACAAAAACATTAACTTACTGAACCTTTGCAGACTTTGTTACTGACTGCTGGTACTGGCTTTGTGCTACTGGCTTCTTAGCAGTTTCGGTTTTCTTGTGAACCCCTCAGCCCTGGTTAGACAGTACTGTATTACAGGGAAAAATGATTTTTAAAGGCTTTTGGGTTTGGTTGTTTGCCTGTGACGCGGCAAAGTAAGAAATGGTTAATAATAGAAGCCAGTTAGGCTGAAGTGTTAGAGCATTGACTTCCCATTGCATCTCTGGGTCTGTGGCCTCCTTGTAGCACAGGAGAAAAGAGGGCAGTCTGCTGTCTTGTAATAATTGCAGGAAAGATAGATTCACTAATTAGAGCCAGAGTCGGTGTTTAAATAGCATTTCTTTTCTGAACAAGGCCCCAGTGCACTGGACAAATCACAGCTGCTTCACTGAGGTTGGAGATGCAGTACTATTTGGCTTTGAACACACTGGGCAATAAAATCATTCATGCACAGTGGTGATTCATTTATATATTTGTTTATTAAAAATTTAAAGACACGTTACATGTTAATACACTCAAGAAAACAGTTTTCTGATTCACATGATCAGTTGGTTAAACTGTTGTCTACTCCTGCTTAAGACTACATCTCTTTCATTTGCTTTGCTTTTGGTTTTTTGTTACTGTATCCCTGAGATTTCCAAGTTAGCCTGAGGAAGTAAGATGCAATCCTATGTCCAAAGCACATCTTGGAGTAAATGAGATTTTAAAAATACAGGACTGGTTCATTTACTATCAAATGCTCTTCAGCCATAAACTTAAAAACTTGATACAGTGAGAAGTGGTTACTGTGATGCTTTTGTAAATAATGCATATAGAGCCTGATGCAATGCAAAGGAAAATAATTAGACTTCAGATTGCCTGTGGGCAGGCTGTGAGAAGTTTTGTATGCATTTACTTGTTCATCCTTCATTGTGCCTCTTCTCATCATTTGAATCTGGTGCCACAGGCTCAGATGTGCTATTTTCCCTTTTTATATTTTTCCCACGAATTTAACTGTCTCCTTCACCCAAGCCATTTCACAAATATCTATCAGTTTTCTTTTCAGAGGGACACGATGCAGGAGAAGCAGGGTAAAATGTCAATAATAAAATAGGATAAGGTAAGATCCCTGAATGCTTTAAGTGTGTACACAGCAGGGACAGAGGGAAGCAGGCAGTGGCACCTCAAGGTGGCTTCCGTGCTTCCCCTTCCCCTGGAGTGCAGGATTGCTATCCCTGACCTGCTGTTCCTTTCTGCAGTGTGCTGGAGACAGAGGCTGCTGGGGCAGGGAAAGCAGCACAGAAATGTGTTCAGATGCAGCCCTTGCAGAGTGCCCTGACTCCTCAGGCACCTCTGTCCTTCTCTGTTGCTGCTGCAGAAAGACGTGGCCAGGAGGAAAGGCTGCTAATTTCCAGGGCAGCTTCTCAGAGGAAAACTGCTTAAACACAAACAAAACACAGACAGTTCATGGTGCTGGTTGTAAGACACACTAAAAATTGTGGTTCTTTTACACATACTTTGTTCCTTCCTCATGGGGTAATGATGATTCAATTGTAACTATCCTTACAGTCCATTTTCACAAACTTTGATGAATTTAACTTGATGTTTCCTTAAGCAGAGTAGAGATAGAAATGAAAAAATGTTTATACATGTCAGTTTTGGAGTGCTTTTGGAAATAAACAGCATGTTCTTTTGCTGACAGGATTTGAAATCTAGCAATCAGCGAGATGAAATTGCTGCAGCACGTGCATCCCTGAAGGAAAATTCTGCTTTCCTACATTCAATATGTTCAGCTTGTTTGGAACATTCAGATGTTGCATCCCTTACAGCCAGCAAGGATTCAATTTGCAATGAAATACAGAATGCTCTCAATGTAATTTCTAATGCTTCCCAAGGAGTTGGAAATAAAATGGAGCAACCTGCATCTCGCACAGCTACCCTTGGAAGTGCACTTGATGAGCTTGAGGTATGTAAATATGTGAGATTACAATATTTTTGAAAAAAAAAAGCTTTATTTATTTTTTAAAAAATAACTATTGATATCATAAATGATGAGCCTAAAGGCATTAAGGATTGTTTTTCTGCTTAGTCCTAGTCTAAATAGCATCACTTGGAATGATTTCATTGAGAGGAATCTCTTTCCTCAGAGGAGTTTGGAGCTGAGGCTTCATGTGTGTTCAGGGTTTGGCTCCCTTTGGGCCCAGGGCAGAGTTAGCTGCAGTTGTGTCACATCCTGCAGTCAGGGCAGAGCCCAGCAGTTCAGTTCAGTTTGCTCTGAAGTGATTCTCAGCTGGCAGTGCCCACTGGAGCTGCTCCATGCAGGCTGAAGTCCTTGTCTGCAGAATGTGGCACTGGGATCATCCTGTAATTCGTGTCATCGAGCAATTCACAAACCTCATTACATTTGCTGCTTATCATTAAATGAAGTGACACAGCCAATATGCTTTCACCACCTCTGCATCCCTGCTTCCATTATTGAAGCAAATACCTGGGGGAAGGCAGCACTTTTTCTATTCATCATCCAAAGTTTGTCTGTGGAATTTCTCCTTTTTCTCATGCTCTGGCTCCCACCAGTGTCATTTTCCATTGTCCTGCCCCTGTAGGTGAGACCATGATCCTCATGGGGTGTAACTGATGTAGGCCCAGATCAACAAAAGGAATGAATGTTTCTAAAGACAATTGCAAATATGGGTGGTTTTGACTGTGAATTCTTGGACTTAGCAGATCTCTGCATCCCAGTGCCAAGACTGTGATACATTTTGAGGAAAATTGATGTTAGGACTGGTGGTAGTAGATTTTTATCTAAAATTTTCAATGGAAAATTAAAGAAATACATTGAAATATGACACAAATTCTGTAGTGGCAGTTTATTGATCCTCTCAGTCATGCTCAAAGTCAGGTTTTTCCTCCCAAAGGAACAGGCTACAATTGCACGTTACGTGCCATCCGTTCTTGCTTCTCACGACAGGTTTTAAATTTACAATTCCTAATAAATGGAAGGGAAAATAAAGATGTGAGACTAATACATAACTTGTTACAGTGTAACTGTGAATGACAAATGAGATGCCTTATAAGAGACCCACTATTTACCTGGATTACTTAAAAATTAAAAAAAAAAAGAAATGTCAGAAGGATTGTATTTTTATTATTTATATATTTTTATTTTAATCTTGACTCTATGTAAGCAGCACTGTTTAAAAATGCAATAACATTTATTACTGTTCTAAAATTTGAAATTTGTGATAATCACAAAATGGGAAAAAATCGCATTTTGAATTGAATTTGTTTTTACTTGGAGATGTAAGAACATAGAAGTCTGACGGTTGTAAAAAGCCATTTGTTTATCAAGTTGTAAATACATTTTTACCTAGGTTACACAAACGGGAATTGAAGCTGTGTGAGTTAGATAAAGCACAATTTATAGAGCGTTTAACTTCTGAAATGATTTTATGAATTAGATGATGACAGTTTTCTCGCTTTACAGAAAGTTCCATTGGTTAAGGACCTGAAATAACCTTTGTTCTATCTTCTTGTTGCGAATACAGTGCCATGAAATAGATTGATGCAGTAAATAGTCTGGTGGGAACAAATCTCATTAAATGTTTATATTGTGGAAATGTATCTTGGAGCTTACCCAACAATCTAGTATCTAGATGTTTTGCAATATCATTCTTCCTTTGCCAGTGCTGGCACCGTGAAAGTTATTAAAGATTTATAGGTGAGGAAACCACCAGTAAAATTAGAGCAGCTGACTCTTAAATCACTAGATTCTCAACAATTCCTCTTAAAGGCTCCCTATAACTACCTTGTCATTTGTAAATAAACACAAATTTATAACTTTAAAATTTAATTGCATATTAAGATCCTCTAAAAGAGTGTGTTTGGTGCAGGTTATCTAACGCCTTTCCTTGGGCTTTCATCTTGTGAATGCAAAGAGATTCTCACAAAATGAGCAGGTCCTGCCCTGCCTGAGTCTCTGTCAGCATGTTCAGCTGCTCTGTGGTCCTTGGCTGAACGTGGCCATCCAGCTGAGCAGCTTCATGTGAGACACCAACAGGCTGGAAGTCCCTCCAGACTTCACCAAATCCAGTAGAGTTTCTGCGTACCCAGGGGCCCTCCTTTTCTTTCCTGGATCAGACCAGTGAGGGAGAACACAGGGATCAAATCTCTCCTCTGAAGTGCTCCCTTATGCTTGAGTCTTTAAGCTACTTAAGAATAACTGACCACTGTTTAGCCTGTTAAATCAAACCCACCAAGAGACTGCTTCTTGTGTGTCTGGTGTTTTCTCATCGAGTCTTTCCTGTGTAGATGTACTGATGATGAATAAGTGATGAAATTATTTGAAGAGTTTTATCTGTAGGGCAGAGTCTGAACTCATATTTTCCTGGCTGTTATTGCCTAGATTTTTTTAATTCAGAGATGGACCATAGTAGCTTTTTGGCCAGTGCTATTTGTCCTTCTTGCTTTAAACTTTCTCCAAACTGGTTCCCAAAGGAGGACATTTCTGTTTCAGGTCAGCTGAGGTTTGAAGGCAGTCATTTTTCCAGCTGATTGGATAATTTGCTGTGGCCACCAGGTGTGTCTTAGTCTTCCCCAGTCAATGAAGGTGTTTTTTCTGCAGCAGCATTGAGTACCGTGCCTGCCAGGTGTGTTTTGCATTAGGATGGGCACCATATGTGCAGCTTGGCATTGAGGGGGCTGCTTGAGATACAGGAGCTTGAAGAGAACCTGCTGCTGCCCTGAAGAGTGGCTATGTGGCACAGCTTGAGCAGATGTGAGTACCCCACAACACCTTGGTGTTCAGGGCTCTAACAGGAATGAGGGAGGCAGAGTTTCAGATCTCCAGCACACACTTGACACTCACGTCTCTGTGCCTCACCGTTTAAGCTTTTGTCTTACGTTCTAATACAACACTTTTGTTTCTAGCTTAAGCTAGAGAGGCCCTGAAATTGTCCTATTAAATCTAAATTGAAAAAAATTAATTAAAATCCTCCAGTTTACAGTTTGTCTGGCACATACTGGATAAGCGCAGATCAGTTCTGATTACCTAAATTCCACATCAGGGTATCGTTTTCTTGTTTAATATTTGTTCTGAAAGCTTGAAATCACCCATGGATGTGATGTAAGAGGTGAACAGGTGTATGTGGAGTGTAGATTTGGGGATCAGGACCATAATGACACAATTTCAGATGTTCAGTTACATCAATGATTATGTTTTGAGCTTCTTCAAATGTTGAAGCTCAAATATACTTACTTTGACATTTCATGAAAACCTCATGTTTCCTTTTCTTTCTCTTTAGAATATTTGTTTGCCACGCAAACATAATTAATTTTATCAAGGCAAAAGAGTTGTCTGCTTTTGTTTACCCTACCTACTGAAAAGCAAAAGGACACTTCCATCTATGTCCTTTGGACACTTTATTTATGTTCTTAAACAAAAGCTGCAGTTTTTATCTTTGTCTATATTCAGCCTGTTAAAAGTGGCAGAGGTGAATTTCTGCCAGTGTGGGATTGATTAGACTAAAAATCAGCAGAATTAGACTGCTCATGCAATCTGACTTAACTTTCTCAGCTGTGAGCTGAGCACTGCTGGCTCTGAGTTAAATCCAGTGGTTCTCCTGATCTCTAAAAGACTGAAGTTTATAGGCACTGAACCCCTGTTTCAAACAAAGCTCGAGCTCTGGTCTGAGACTCTGAATGGCAGAGAGACCAAAACACTGGGTTTGGGTGCAAATGACCTCTGTCTGTAGCCCCATTAGGGAAAAGGGAACCTGCCATGGTCAAAAGTAGTTTGGATGCTTCCAGTGGAAAGGGCTAGCGGCACATCTGGGAACCGTTATGTCACTGATCTCCTGCAGGTAAAAAACACAGCAGCAGCTTCACTGAACTGACTTTCTTAGTTGTATGTTGGAGTCTGAGATACAGAGTGTGTGCCCTTGTTTCTAATACTGAGTTCTAGGGTTCAAAGAAACACTGAATTTCATATGACATGAAATTCATGAGCGTGATTTCATGGTGATACATGAGAACAAATGTTAAAGTTAGATAGAAAAAGTGTAAGTGTGTAGATTAGAAAGTTTCTTAAATCACTGGGTGAAAAAGTAGTTTAGAGAACAGGAGACAAGATGGAAGATTTAGGGTGTTGTCTCTTGTCCTTCTTTCTTCTTCATGTTCTTCTCCTGGGGGTTTTTGGATGGTAGTAAGTGATTGGGTAAAAAATGCTGCAGTGCATTACACAGGTGTTGGGTCATTGGGTCACCAAGAAAAATGATTTAGTTGGCATCTGTTAATTGGGTAAATGGACATATGAAAGACCTTGAAGAGGATCTTTGTTAGCCATTTTACCCTTTTTTAACATAGTGCACATAGCTCCTTGTACCCTGTAATGTTGATAAGAAAAGAATAAACAACTGAGACCAAACAAGAGAAAACAGCCTCCCTCTCATCAATCTTCAGTTCAAAGGGAAAAAGAACCTAACCCAAAAGTCCTTAATGAGACAGCTGTACTCCTCGTTTTGTGCAGAATTTGATAGCCCTGGATCCTCTGGTGGTGAAGGATGAGAAGGTGAGGCCGTCCCTGGAGCAGCGGCTGGAGGCGATCATCAGCGGCGCAGCGCTGCTGGCCGACTCCTCGTGCACGCGGGACTCGCACCGCGAGCGCATCATCGCCGAGTGCAGCGCCATCCGCCAGGCCCTGCAGCACCTGCTGGCCCAGTACCTCTGCTCCGTGAGTAACCAGCACAGGAACCTGCTGGGGGCTGCCTCAGCGCCTCCTGCTTGGGGAGATAAGTGTTCAAACAACAATTAAAGCACTCTTTAGCGTTTCGCAACGTGCTCTTTAAAAGGTTGGAAGGGACTCAGTTTGCTGAGAACTTTCTGGAGAAAGTTTTTCCTCCAGAAATCTAAGCAAAAGCTAAATACACGTCCCCAGGATGAGTTGTGTTTTATGGTGTATATGAAGTCTGTGGAAAATGCCATACCACAAATAAACTGTACGTGTTTGGGTTATTTTATGCTTGTTGTGAGCTGTCACTGGTTCACAACAGACAATCCTTTATGTGCCAGAAACAAGAATTTCTTCATAATGCCACTTCTAGACTAGAGTTTGAAAATGTAATCTCTGTTCCTGCAGAATGCAACGATTTAAATAATAGTTTTTTAAAAGGTAAGCAATCTGTTAGTGTTGTTTTCAAGAAGGGTGTTGACACCAGAAGAGGAGAAGAGCACCGATTTACAAGTGTTAGAATGACTAAATTGCTATATTGGGAAGACAGGAGTGTTGTGTAAATCCAGAAATCTGGTTGTCTGACATGCTTGTAGCTGTGAGTTGTTGGAAAAGGAACGTAGTTTGCGTTTGGAAAGTGATTTTTCTTTTAGATTCAAAGAATGGATTTGACACTTGTTACGTCTGGCAGGTAAATGTTGAAACAGTGGAGACTCAATACTGTTAATATGGGTACACAATGCTAATCTCATGCTTTTCATCTGTAAACATTTTCTGTAGGCATAATGTTCTTTTCTAAAGATACCTCAGGATGATTCATCAAGCACATTGAGAGAACAATTGTGTGATACAGATATTTGTTCCCTTTTTGGGAAGCTGAAATTCCTTTCTGTTCTGTAAGTCATAGCAATTAATACAGTCTAAAGCTGTTCTAATGAGGCTGTTTGTTTGCTTTGTTTTACTTAATTGTCTTTAGGATAATGTAGTGTAGGGACTAAAATAATCTATGCATATCCTATTTTTTTTTTCATCTCACAGGTATTGTACTTTTTGATATCTCTCTTTATTTTTTGGGGGTTTACAGATGCTTTATTAAAGTCAAGTTGTGCTTTCAGGCCTTATAACACAGAAAGGTGTTACACAATTTTTACTCAAAATGCAGTTGAATGCAGCCTTAATGGAACTTCTCTGGAAGTGCTTTACACTGGGTTAGAGAGTGAGATTTCATCAGCTCTGGTTAGCTGGGAATGTAAGCCTTTGGTACTTTGTTGTAGCAGATTTCTCTTGTAATGTCTGTTCTAGGGTGGGTCTGGGCTTGCTGTTAAGTGGCTGAGAGTTTTATATGGGAAGGCCTCCTCCTCTAATGGTTGGACTTCTTAATGACCTTGAAGGGCTTTTCTGACATTAATGGTTCTTTGATTCTACCCAGAGCACCTGGCAGGATGCAGATGTGGTCAACAGTGTTCCATATTAGTCCAAAGGATTGCTCTGGGTTTGTCCCAGGAACGCTTTCCTGTCTGGTGTGAAACTACAAGATTTAAAGTCAAATGGTCTTAAATTCTTAGACTATTGAAACAAACTTGTGATGATCTTCTCTACTTCAGAAATAACCACGGTTTTAGGGGTACGTAATGTGCAATAGGTGGAAAAGAATAATATATAACCCACCCCACTGACTTGAGAAAATCAGAAAGCAGCTATTGAAATATGACAGTAAGGGAAAATGTCGTATCATTTGCTGCAGAACACAGTGACTTGCACAAGGTGGCAAAGACAATGAAGCAGAAAGGAAAAATACAAAAGATTTAAAGATACGAGGTTACATAACAGGAGGGAATGAAAAGTTTTTAGTTTCTTTTAGAGCCCTTGATCTTATACAATTATTACCGAAAGGAAACACTCTCACTGAGAATAGTTTATGGCTGTTACTGAGACTGTGTTAAATAAGTTTTTCAATGAGAAGATTATCAGATGTCAATTACTTTATTTCACGGCTCTAACTTGCTGAAGAAGAGACGATAGAACCAGGAAACAGTGCTGATTTATCAGTGTCTTTTTGGCTTTTCTATTAGTAGCTGCAATAAGCCAGGCCTGGGAATTGAATGAGCTGTAAAGATGATGACAGCCATTTGTTACCGTAGCACAATTTAAGGGTTGTGATTTCCTTGCTCTCCTTGGCGACGCTGCTGTACTCCACGGGCAAGTGGTGCTCTGTGCAAAACTGCAGGGTGTTTGTGAGTGCCCTCCTGGCTTGTGGCCTGTGCTGAGTGAGCTCCAGAGCCTCTGTGCCACAGCTTGTAGGTGAGAGTGAAGCTTTTCCCTGCCCACCATCCACACAGGGCGAGCTCTGCTCCATCGGTGCTCCTGGTGTGTGACTCCCAAGCGTAGCCTCCCTGCTGCCATTGCATCCCTCAGTGCTCCCTCTCAGCAGCTCTGCTGGTCAGCTGCTCCAAAGGCCTTGTTTTGCTGGAGATGGCTCTCTCATTGGCTTCATCACTTGCCTTAAAGCTTCTTCCTGCCTGAGTGCTGCCAGCAGGAGCTCCATTGCCTCTGGGACACCTCACCCGGGAAGTGCCACCTCCCCAGGTCCTCCTCAGGAAGCTGTGCTGGTGATGTCCAGGGTCCCCTGGTGCTGGTGGTGGGTGTGCCCTGCCTGGTAAATGCTGAGCTTAAACATTGCCAAGGACTTGGCTGCCCAAATTTTCTGTAGGTTCTGCATTGTCTGTTGTTCTGGAGCTGTGCTTTAACTTGGAAAGAGTGAGGTACTTGTCTTTACAAACAAACTGTGGGTCTGCTGATAAATTAAATTGGATACTGAGAGAGGATACAAACAGTGGGAAGAACCATAAATTCCATAGGAATTCCACTGATGAACTCAAAAAGTGGGGGGGTTATACGTTAGAAAGGGGTCTTGAGGATTAGATGTTTTGGGAAGTCTGTACCTCTCAGTGTCCCTGAGAAAGGGATGTGTGTCCGGAAAATTGGGATACAAAGGAGGCTGTGTGCTCCAAGGCTTTGAGAGACCCCAGGGGAAATGCCCCATGGCCTCTCTCTTTATTCAAATAAAGTTACAGGACTTCCCTGTCTCCTTTTTGGACATAAACCTCTGGTGTTTGTGGGTTAATTTTCCTGACAAATTGTACAGGGATTTGGGATTTATTAGCCCTAACATTTGAAACAGCATAAGGAATATAGTTTTTGTTATTTTCCTCATTTATTTAGAGTGTCTAATAAGCCTCAAGGGCATGGAAGATTAAGAGCTTGTTGGTGTGGAGTTTTTAATGCAAGCTGGGAGAAACATCTTTTCAGAAGATACTTGCTTTTATGTGAGTGTTTGTTTTTTCACAGAGGTTTTATCACAGTGAATGGTACAATGGAAAGTGAAGCAAAATGCTCTCCACAAGAACCTGTGAGTTCTTCTGTTCACAGAGTAATCCAGAATAAATTACAAATACAGTTACAATTCTTCTGAAAGGCAACCATTTTTCTTCTGAATTGTTTCAAAAACTCTGAAATTATTTGTGTAGTGCTGTTATCTTTTCTGAGTTTTACTCATAGACATACTCATGGTTGTTACGGGATATATTTGCATTTTAGGGCATCAAGTAGCAGGAATTACTACTGTGGGTCTGATGGCTTATCAATGGCACAATCATACTGTAGTGTGAATAATAGTGGAATAATGAATCCACTGGAGCAGCCAGTTATAGTTATAAGCACGTACTTTTTGCTAATGACAGGCTCTTGTCTCTTCATCCTTTACAATGAGAAGTTACTGAGCTCAGAGGAGTGCAGCAACATGAACTCCATGTTTCCTGCACCGTGTTTTACTCAGTCCCAGTGAGGACATCCCTTCTTCCCTAGGGGCAGGAGGGGTCATGGAGCTGTGACTGAGTGGGAGTGCAGTTTGTGAGCAGCACTAAGTGGCTGCAGGTGCTGCTGTCTCTGCCATCATCAGACAGGGAGGTGTGCCTCAACAATTTCTCTGCATCCTCAGTAAAGATCACTCTGAGATTGTCAGGGCTGGCAAAGAAAGGTCAGATACACTGATGATATGAGAGCTGCCTTCTTGAACTGAAATCCCCTTACTGTTTGAATGCTGTCTCATGATGTTTGAGCCTCATTGGTTTTAACTCATAGTTTCTCAGTTTATTATGGCCAGAGGTTGGAGATACAGATGTGTGTGTGTGTGTATATATATGTGGGTCAGGGTATTTTTCTGATCAGTTCTGATTTCACTTCCTTCTTGTGTCCTCCAAAAATGTTTGTTTCTTACTGGGTTTTTATGTTTGGGTCAGATATGGGTAATTTAGCCTGGATGTGCCTGTGGCTCTTGTGAAGGCCACAGGTGGTGACAGCTGCTGTGTCCTGCTGTCCCACAGCTGTGCCGTGTGTGTGGCAGGGAGCAGAGCCAAACCAGCCCTTCTCACACCAGCCGTGCTCCCAGATAGAAAATGGGAGGAGAATAAGGATACATTTTACCTTGAGGCAGATCAGGAAGTGAACTGAAGCTGCCCACCTTGTACATATTTAATTATTAGCATTACTGTTAATCAAGCCTGGCCATCCATGGAGCCTAAGGCAGCTGAGGCTGAGCAGGAATGTCGTGTGCTCTGTGGCACAGCTCAGGAATGGTCAGCTTTGCTCTGTACTGTGTTTAGGGCATACCAGAACCTTGCTGGAAATGCAGCTCCTGGAGATTTACAGAACAGGCTTCCCTCAAGGCTCTGAAGCTTGTCCTTCACCAGCAGATCATGGCCACAGCTGCTGGCTGTGAGACCTGTTTGGGCCTGAGCACATGAGCTGAAGTGCTGTGAGGGTGAGAGGAGGGTCCCTGAAAGCAGAGGGGTACCTGGGACAGGGGCTGAGCCCTTAAGGAGAAGGTGGGCAGTGCAGAGCCTGCTGTAGCCATGGGGAAGGGCCAGCTGTGGGACACTGTGGATAGCTGGGACTTGGGCTGTTGTGTCTCTCTAGATTTCAGATTTGACTGTTCACAAACTGGAACCTGAGCATTGCCAATCCAAAACCAGAAAGGGGATGAAAAAACAGGAGGTTTTATTTATTGGTGGTGGGGTTCTGGGCCTCACTCTTTGTCTCAACTCTCAAATTTGCTTGCTGTGGGGTGCTAATGCTTTGTTTTGTCTCTGTATTGAGCACTCTTCAACAAAACTCAAGGTCTGACCCACTGTCTGGGTGTGGAGACTGTGACTAATAATGTTTTTTGTGGTATTTTATTGCCATTCTTTCTCTTGGAGAGAGTACAAGCATGGACAGATGCCTCAAGCATCCTGATTCCTCAATTTAACGTTACTTGTACTTCGGTTTCCTCATGAAGACTTTTAACGCTTTCCTAGGTTGCCAGTGACACCTGAGGAGGGAAAAATGGGAATCATGGCCCTGTCCTTTGTGGTTACTTCCACTATCTTTTACAAATCTGTAACTTGCGAAGTTCTGTGGAGCTGCTCTCTGAAGAATGGGCCCAGACCTGGTGGACTGAACTGACAGGGAGTTTGAAGAAATTGATTGTTATAACCTTCAAGAGCAGAATGGCTGTTGGATATTCATGGAAGGGTTTGAAATAACTGACTTGTTGAAATCCTTGTTTTAAAATCCTTTATTTCATTTC
This sequence comes from Cyanistes caeruleus, assembly GCF_971803275.1. Lineage (NCBI taxonomy): Eukaryota > Metazoa > Chordata > Aves > Passeriformes > Paridae > Cyanistes > Cyanistes caeruleus. The sequence continues at coordinate 34,214,832 of NC_141708.1, read as the reverse complement.
TGAACAAATAAAACCCACTTGTATTCCTGCCTTTTTACCAAAAGAGTGGATTTGAATGCTCCTACTTTACTGTCCTCTTCATACTCAAATGTCTTAAGAAAACTGGTGTTCCAGAGAAGTTTGAAATTGAGGTTTGTCAAAATGTGAGCTAGAAGAATTTCTGTGTGTGGGTGGGAAGTGTCACTCAGTTCTTTTCTTATTCGTGGCTTTTTTTTTAATGACTTTATTGAGTATTATGTTTTTCAGAAAAGGATGTAGTCCAGTAAAATTGCTATGCCCATATTGTATATTATGCTGACATTTATGCAAGAAAATATGTTGTTTTCATGATTCTGGTGTTCACATTGTCTGAGTGGATGATTGAGTTGACTTTGAACACTCCTACAGAGGATTTTCTTCCTTTTGGTATGCTGTATGTGTAATTGAAAATTATTTTTCTAAATGCTAACTTTCAGTGAACATTTTGTTTTATGGGGAAATTAGATATGAATTGTTAAGGAGGAGGATCTTAAGTGTACTTAAAAGACAGAAGTAGTCTGGTGAATTCCCCAAATAGATTTACAGCTGAAAAATAATCTGCAGTTAAATGTACCTGATTATAGATGCTCTTGCAGCCTCTGCAGTAATCTGGGATCTCTGCACGGGAGCTGGAGAAGGATAATGAAAGATTTTCTCTCCTTTAGCCCTGATCCTGTTGAACCATTCTGAGCTGAGCTATTTCAGGATTAATCAGATCTGAACTTGAGCCTTGCACTGGGGTAACGTAGCATGAGGAGCACCAGTGGCTCTGTGGAGGGTGATTCACTACCAGAGTCAGTAATTTGTGTTTAGTATACCTGGCAGCACTGAAAATATACTGGGCTGCTAAAGGCTAATTTTTTTTTTTCAAGAAGCCTTCAATAAAGCAGCATTTGCTCTCCCCAAGATAAAATAAATTCTTCATTATGGTAGTGAACAAGCATTAAAAATAATCAAGTATTTGTTAACTCAGCATCTAACATCAGCTGTTCAGTTTACAAGAATTCTCCTATTTTTAGGGTTTATTGAAAATGGTTGTTACTACATAAGACTTTTCTGGGAATGCTTCTGAAGTCTGCTGTTTCAGATGCATTTATTTTGGTTTTTATCCTCTGGGGTAATACAGCTGATTCCTGTTGTCCAAATACATTTCTAAATTCCATTCTGTTTCAGGTTGAAAGTTACTTTTTGTTTCTGTAGCAGTTCTAATTAAAAAGACCAATCATAATTGGATAGTTCAGGGAACTCTTCATAGAATGTTGGTGTCGTAGGCCCATCCAAAACCCAAACCCAGCTGGCTGGAGCTGACTCTGCTTTAAGCAGTGGATAATGTCCAGACTTTGCTGCTGTTTTCAATCTGTGGAGTCTGATGCTAAACATTTGAATAAATTCCAGTGTTTGTGCAATGTCCTGGGTGACCCTGCCAGCTCCTTTTAATGTACAGTTAATCCCATTATTTACTAATGCAAGATTGAAAGATATTCAGGTAATGAAGCCAGGACAAGAGATGACATGAAATAGTAAAAGGGAAAGTTTATTTAGTTTTAATAATCTCTGGTAATTTTCAGATGATGAAAGGAGGAGTAGTTGGTGTGTTAAATTCTGTTGTAATGAATCCTCTCTATAAAAAAATACCTTGTAGAAGCCATTTGGGAAGTGGTTGATTAAAAGCTCTCCCTAAGTTGATGTCTACTGCATGGCTAAAGCCAAATGCTTTTCCTGTAGTTACTTGGATTTAGGATATTGTGTGCCAGCACCCTGTCAGATGCTGCACTTGTTAATTTATAGTTAATTTATACTACCAGAAGTGACTGCTCTTCGATAGAAATGGAGATACCTGCAGAGCTGTCAGCTGACTTTTGGACTTCATTTCTCTCCCAGCTTCTTTTGATCTTTTTTTATGAAGAATGAACAATGGGGTTTTATGTCAAATAGTTCATGGTCACTTTTCATGAAATCAGTACTGTATCATATTGCAGAAAAATTGTAATTGTTGCTCTTAATTCTTCAGCCAGATCTTAAAAGATTGACTTAAAGGAGATCAGGAATTTGAAGATCTAAACCCCAATTCCACATTTCCATCTTCTTTCTGAAAAGAAAACCAAAACAAATATTTTATTTATTTTTTTTTTTTAAAAAAAACCAACCCATATCTTTGTCTTTGGTCACAAACAGCATTTATTGGCACTTCCCTTTTATTTTAACTTCCTTTTTAGTGAATTCATTTCCAGTTGTTGTTTGTCGTTCCTGACATGCTACTCTTCTTTTGTTAATTAAGTAAAATAAAAAGAATATAATTTTGTATAATTCCATTTGTGACCAATGTGTATGATCAGAAGGCTGGCAAAGTAAACAATTGAACCATCTCCCCATGATATTAATAAAAAAGATATGCTTTAGTCCTTTCAAGATCACCTCTTCTCAAGAACTTCTTCTCGTGGTTGTTTTCTAAGCCAATTGGCACATTTTCCTTGAGTATGCAGAGAAAATAAATGATTTAAATCAGACAGCTGTGGTGCTTAGTAGAATACATTAAATAAATGATCCTAATTGCTATATTTACTGGAAAATCCTTGCTATCTTAGGTCATTGTAATTGTCTTTAACCATTGTTCCATTATCAGGATTAAAAACAATGAAAATTGACACAAAGATGAAAAGAAATGATAAGTCAGCTACTTGACTAGGAGCTGTACTCAGGAATAATCTAGGATTATCTTTTCTATCAAGTAATGATGTTCCTAATTTTTTCTAAACCCTGATATTTTAAGGGAGGAATTATCAGTCTGTAAAAGAAGATAAGTGGTAAAGGAATCCCTCTTTTCATTTTCTTGAATATATTCAGCTCATTGCAGGAGAAATGAAGAATAATAATAATTTTTTATTCCATGTAAATAAAAGAACTGTAATAATTACATATACTCTGGCAGCAGTTAATGGAAAACAAAACAAGGAAAATCTCTTGATTTACTTGAATTTAATTGTTTTTTTTTTCATTTAAAAATGCATTATTAATGTGTATTATTTACTGACAGTACATGGGCATTTGTGGACTGTGCCCACAGGAGAGAGCAGGTGCACAGAACCCTTTTGGTTCTACACTGCTGTTTCCAGTCTGTTGTTGGCAGGAATAAGGAAGTGAAACAGGGGAAAAAATCGCAAAGTTCCTGTAGAAAGTGAATGAAAGGGGTGTGAACAGGTAAAGGAAACGTGGAATGCCGTGTCATCATTTAAATGTTTCACATTTCACATGTGTCCTACAGCTGGCAGGGAAATGGAACCTTTATTTATCAGCTTTGGAGTAATCAGAAAAACTTGTTTCTAATTTGAAAAACAGGAGGCTCCAAATAATCTTTTGGAGTCTGTCAGCCACCTCCTGTGTGCAACCGTGCAACTGTTCATTGCAACAAGGCTGGGAAATGAAATGCAGGAGGTGATGCTGACAGCCACTGCCAGGGCTCTGAGCAGCTTCTTACCTGTCCTCTCCTCAAGAGCTGGGGAGCAGCTGCCCAGATCCTCGGGATGGAGAATCAGCCTGGATCCCAAGGGGAAAGCAGAGTGCTGCTGCATGAGAGTGAGCATGGAAAATCCCAACACAGCCCAGGTAAGGATGCCAGGGCCCGAGGCCGTTTGGCTCCTCGGTTATTGTGATCCTTGGAGCACCTGCCTCTCTCAGCTCTAAGAGTGGAGTTTTTGTAGAGCAAGAGTGCTCAAGGACTGGTACCTCCCAGTTCTCCCCAGAAAGCCTGGGAACAGCAGACCTGAAGCTTTCAGAGTTTGCTCCCAAGGCTGTCTTTCAGAGCTGGCAGAGCATATGCCCGTGTTTTGTCAGAAGATCTGTTGTGCTTTCTCTGTTTCCATGGAAGATTCTGCTTTTGATAAATTGGCAGGATTTACTATAAGAAAGATTCCTCTGGAGAATCTCCAGCTGTAATCCTGATTTCTGATGTTGTGCTTCAGTTCTTGCTGTTTTCTGGTTAGTCTGTAGCATTGTCAATGCCATTTTAAATGATTGATAGAATTATAAGCAAACAGTAAGCCCTCTTTTTCTCATTCCACGTCTGGATGAAATGCAATTGGCAAAGGTCAGATATTACAATTATTTGTGTGGCATTTATTCAGATGCAGATCTGGTCAAGTACTGTTACAGACCTAAACAGCTATTACAGCTGAAGTAAAATAGGGAGGCTGAAAAAATGACCAGGAGGAATTAGATTTTTGTTTTGTCCATTAATCAAGGAAGGAAGTTTTATTTTTTTTTTTCCCTCTAGCTTATTCTTGTAGTGAAGAGTCTGTGTATAACTGGAAGTAACTGAGAAGGAAATAAGAGGAGGGAAAGTAAAGACCTTTCTAAATGTGGGACAGGAACTCAGAAATACTCTGTCCTACCTGCTTCAGGCTTCCTGTAAATAGGTGGGAAAAATTAATGCAGTCAATAAAGCAAGGTGAGTACGTGCCAGAGAGACTGCAGGAATATTTAAGAAAGGAGTTTGTGAACCATTGGCCTTGATTGTAAAAATCTGTGAGGAATGAGTATTTCCAGGTAACAAAAGAGCCAAATTTATCTTCACAGATAAATTCCCTTTATCTAGGGAATAATAGATAAAGATAAATTCCCTAGATAAATTCCTTTATCTAGGGAATTTATAGGTCAGTCCCTGTAACTTGGATAACAGTGAAGAGCAGCAGGAAATCCTTATATATTCATTTCCTAAAAAATGCTCAGGATAAGAAGGTGGTGCTGGGCACAGTTACTGGATAATGAGGGAAAATAGAGGTCACTTAAAACAATTCCTTGGGAATTGGTATTTAATCCATGGCAGGTCAGTTTGGGATAGCTTAATGAACTGTGATTCTGCAAGGACTGGCCTGGGACCCACATGTATGGTGTATTTTCATTAGTAATAAATGAAATAGAAGTAAATAAATGGCTTAGGGAATGAAGAGTGGAAGTAATGGAGAATTTGAATCATGCTACTCTGGTGCAACTTCAAAGGATTTTATAGGTCAATAAAAACTTTATTTTTTAATTTTTAAATTTTTTTATTTTTTCTTTTTATTTTTCTTTTTATTTTTTCTTTTATTCTTTAGTCTTTATTTTTATTTTTTATTTATTTTATTTATTTATTCTTTATTTTTGAAGTTTTTTAGTTTTTATTTTATTTTTATTTTATTGTATATTTATTATATATTTTATATTTTATATATATGTATATTTTATTATATTGTATAATTTAATTTTTATTATTTTGTTAATTTTTATTTCTAATTTTTTCTTTTTTAATTTTCATTTTTTAATTTTTTACTTTTTAATTTTTAACATTTTTAACATTCTACATTTCTATTTTAATTTTATTTTTATTTTTTAATTTTATTTATTTTTATTTTTCTATTTTATTTTATTTTTAATTTTATTTTTCATTTTCCATTTTTTTATTTTTTATTATATTTTATTTTGCTTTGTTTTGTTTTTGTTTGGAGAAATGGTCTGAAATCTGCAATTGAAATAAGTGCAAACAATGACCCTTGGGGAGAAGTTCAGTATAAAAATGCATCATTTGTGGCTTAACTGGTGCTGCTCTCCAGCTCCCAATGCCATATGAAAATCAGAAATGAAGTCAACTCCCAGCAGGGCTCAGCTCAGTGGGGAATTCTGGCTATCACAGCTTAAGAATAACAAGGCTTGATTAGAGGAACAAAACCAAGCAAGGATTCCAGAACTTATAAAGAGTAGGAAACATCTGATTTAACTGAATCTGTGTAACTTGGGAAGTTTTATAACTACAAATTGCTTTTTTCCACAGATTAGTGTGGGTTTGTGACAGTGAATGCTTTTTCATTGCACTGATCAAAGCCAGAGTGAAATTTGGTGGGGCTTTTAAATTTCCAGGCCATCTACAGATAATAATCTGGCCTTTCTACAATTTTGTGTTCAAGCAGCTGGGGAAAGCTGGTTAATAAAAGAAGCTATTAATAGTTGTAGGCATGCTAGGAGTTTATTTTCTCATGATCTATTTGCATGAAAATAGTACATTTAACAATGATTCAGCTTATCGTATCAGCAGGAGTTTTTGTATCCTGACAAATTTATAACCACATTAGAGAGATTTATCTAAATTTAATATTTCAGGATCTGCCTAACCATTTTGCATCCTATAATCCGTTCATAAACTGGAATTTAAGTACAAGAAATAGAAAATAGGAATTTTGCTCTACAAGATTAAAACTTTAGCAAGCAAAGTGCATTTGTGTAACATAATATGTGAGCCGTTCTCTCATACTGACATGTTTTTCACTTTTCTGTACTTGGTGCTTTAGGTACAAAATGATGGATTTCTATACCTTTTTTAATTTGTTTTTTCTCTCTGATTCTTCTGCACTTCTCTTCACTCCTGGATTTCTCAGTCCCTTTTGAGCTGAGCTCTTTGGGATCCTCCTCCATGGGAGCTCCGTTTATCTCAGTTCTCTGGGCCTGAAGAAAACTCCAGAGCTCGTCAGGATCTTGTTTCTCCTGTTTATTAGGATGTTATCACAGAACTTGGCAGGTCTCTCCAGACTTTCTGCACAAGTTCAGTTCACCATAACCTGCCTCACTTTGGCTCTGAAGGCACAAAATGGCCCTGAACCAGGCGGCTGTTTCATCTTTACATCCATTTTTACCCAATTAACAATAGACAGGTGAATTGTTTCTATAAATTAACAAATGAGTTTTCTATATCTACTTACACAATTAAAACTGTCACTGTCTTTCAACCAATCAGTCTTTGTGCTCTTAAAAACTGCAGAATCATGGAGAAGAAGGAAGAAGGAGAGCTAAGAACTTACACCCTTTTCCCTCCATCTTTACTCCATCTATTAAACCCTCTAAAATCTCTATTTTTCACTTCAGTGACATCCTAAACATTCTACTACTTTCTACTTAATTTTTTATCAATCCTGGTTTACCCAGGGATATTTGGAAGTTTTTCTGTCAATGACAAATAGGATTAATACCTTTTTGGAGAATAGGACAAAGAAATGTTTCTCCATTTCTGGATTTCTACAGATTTATTCTGGAATAGGTTGTAGTTTGTTTGTCTGGTCTAGATGAAGCAGCTTTTTTTCCTCCTTAGAATTGGGTTTGGTGGTTATAAAGGAAGAATGACTTCATTATGTGTTGAACTGACTTTTTCACAATAACTTGAGACTCTAAAAGCATGCTATCAAATGTCACTGTTCTATGTGATGTATTTCACAGTTTAAAACACAACTTTTTTCCCGAGTTGAAATTAGAATTGTTGACATTAAGGAAATGAAAATGATTGATGGAGTGGTTTTACTTGACCAGCTGCTAATGATTTCTCACTCAATATCTCGTTAGCTTGTGCTGAAGTCAGACATACGGCAACCTAGAAAATAGCCTGAAGTTCTTGAAACTACAAAGAAGAGAAATATAAGTTATTCTGGTGCTTTTGATCTATGAACTGTGATATGAAATGTGACTTTTGATGTTCTGGGATGGTGTGATCGATAGCATAATTTTTGTTATTAAATTGTTTACTCTTTACTGAATGTTACAGTGCATTATATTTTGGTTTAGAGGCAGGGAGAAAGGTCACTTAATTTCCTTGTTGGCTGCTCTGACCCTTGCTCAGGTGGAGCTTTCTGGGAGGAAGGCAGAAGGCATTTTCATTGGGAACAGCTGAAAATGCTCATCTGAGAGAAACTTCTGGAGCTTCCTAAGCTGGGGACTGCTCTCTCTTGGAGGAGACTGTGGGGAAAGAGGGGAATATTCATTGATTCCAGGGAATACCTGGAAAAGCCTCAGGTGAGCGTGTAATTCTGAGAGCAGCCAGTGTGTTGGGCTGTGTCCAGCTGTGCTGCATAAAGCTCTCATGCTTATCTCTGGTGCTGACTCTCAACTACCTCCTGTAAAAAAAATCCCTTTTTACAAGGGCAAAATTCCTAATACTTGAGAATATCAAATCCTCTAAAGCCAGTGGTCAAACACAACTGCCTTTAATGGAGCCAGAGCATCACCTCGTTTTCAAGGAGTTCAGCTCAGCTCTTGGGGCTCTTAATACTTTTTTAAAGAGTGTGGTCTATATTGAATATTTCATGCTGTTCTTTTTTGGTTTTGCCTATATTGCCTGAAACTCTGGTTTATTGTAGCACCTTACAAACTTAATTTGAAAAATACTCTCATATTTTTGCTAAAATACTGTTTCAACAAAAATAGTTTGTTAAATTCCTGCTTATATCTCCCCTTTTTGTCTTTCTTTGAACGGTGCTGTGATTTTGGCGTTTCTGCTGACGTTTATGATGCAAAATGGAAAAATTTCTGCAAAGCAGAAAGGAGAAATGATGGTTTGACCCTAGCGTTGAAGCTGAGCAAATCAGCAAAAGAAAAACTGTTGATAACCAGTGAGAATTCATCCTATTTTCCTCACCCATTTTTTACAAGTATTTTCTGGCAGCTGAATTCCTGACCAGGACTAGACTCTGTCCCTTTTGGCCTCAGACTGTATGTAATTATTCAGAGAGTGCCATTTCTCCTTACAGGAAGCCTTATTACCCACAGGCAGATGTGATCTATCATCTTTTCCTTCAACAATTCCCCTTTTCCCTCTACCCTGAAAGAAATCAGAAAAAGATTTATAATATTCTGCAGCCCATAAAACCTGCTTCATTATCCTTAAATCACATCTATCTGATTGCAAAGCTCTTATTTTTATAAAAATTTTGGGAGCAGAATATTTTATGGAGTTTGGTGCGCTTTTACTGGAGGCAGAAAATGCACTTTTTTAAACCTTATTTTTTTGCAAGTTTTTGCTGCGAATTCTAAGCTTTTTTAGAAGGAAGGAAAATACTGGATCTTCCTTGAGGTGTCCAGACAGAAGGAGGTATTCAAGCTGAAGTGATGGCAGCAGCAGAATGGTGCTGGCTGTCCCTCTGCTGTCCTGGTGGAACAAACACCCGCTTTTACAGCCCTGGCAGGTGAAGTGCAGCCCCTTGGGTGCAGATGTTGTGTGTTCCCTCCCCTGCCCCAGGGCATTCTAACAATTGTAAGGAGTAACTGGGTTTGTGCTCTCTCATTTTCATTCCTTCCTGTTCCCTTCCTTACCTTAATCCATTACCACCATGAGTAGTTATGGTTTTGTCAAGTCTTTCTTCACTGAATCATTGGGATCTCCCTGTTCCATCTGCATCTCTGTGGTTTCCCTCCTTTCTTTCCATTTTACACATCCATCCCTTCTGCTGTTTAGCTAGAATGAGTTCTCCTTCTTGGGTGTTTTTGCTGCAGGTGTTTTCCAGTGAGATGCTGATTTCTGTTTGGACAGCTCCATTGGGCATGCTGGCTTTGGGGGAGCAGTGAGGGTGAGGTTCCCAAGGGTTCCCCTCTTGCTTCACTGCTGACCCTTCCCTATGGAACCCCTTCAGTCAGACACAGCTCCTGCTCTTTCAGCTTAGTTAACCACTGATGCTGCAATAGTTGTGGTAAAGATTTTCTCTTTATGATGCTTTCTTATTTTTTAAATCTTTTCCCAAGGTTAACTTTATTAACTGAGAGTCCAGCAAACTGTGATGCTGATGGCAAAACACACCACTGAAGCAGACCAGTTATCAGCTCTTGATGGGCAGCATTGTATGTCTTTACTGCCCCATCTAATTGAATTAATATTCATATGAACAATACTTTGGTGCCTTTACATGTATTATTATTTATTAATAATTCTGCCTTTGATTTGCTTTTCCACCTCCCTTGGTTTCTCTGAAGTCCTCTTAGGTGAAAGAGGCCATTAGCAATGTTATTTTTAACATAAAAGCACTCAACTGAGGGTCTAATACAGATCTATTAGAGCCTCATTATATTTATTTGCCTCCCTGAGCAGTTTTGTAGATGTCTGTCTGCTTTTTTTTTCTGGAATCTTTTAGTTCTGGGTTCTTTTAGTTCATGTAAGGCCAATTTTTTATCCCTGACAGTGGGTTACATTCAGATGCTGTCCTACTGACCACTGCCACGTGCAGGAGACACTTGGTGCTAAAGAAAATAGAAATACTTTTCACTTTGGGAAAGGTGGATCCCATTCTCAGCTTTGTCTGTGTATATCCAGTCCAGACTTCAATTTAATCCTTCTCATCCTCTGCTTTATGTTATGCCTTATTAGCCTGTACCTCCTTTTAAAAGCCAGCCTTAAATATCTTCTCTTTGAGGTCCATACAAATTTTGAAAACACTTTTTTTTTTGTTCCTGCAGCATAACTTAGTTGCATGTGTGGTATTTATAGCCCTTTTCTTTACATCCTCTCTCAGGAGTAATAGTGAATTATTTCTGCGTTTAAATCTTCAAGTTTTAGCTTGCAATGTGAGGTTTTTTTGGAACTTTTGTATTTCTGTGGCATTAACACTGCACCTGCATAAATTCCCCTTCTCCCTCCTTATTGCGTAAGAGAAAAACTTAGACACAAACTCTCAAAGTGGGTCATTAATGCTTATTTCTGGCAAGCAAAAAAAATTTTTTTCAAAGAATATTTTTGGTCTGTAGTAAGATACTTGCATATTACAGGAAGGAATCTTAGAATGTCATTCAAGAGTATAAATTATCTGAAATCGATTCTTGTATTTTAATTTAAATTTAATTTAAATTTTGAAATTGAATTTATTTAATTTAAATTTAATTTATTTCTTGGCTAAAGTAAAGGCAGAGCCTCAAGATTGCTGAGGCAAAATGCACACAGGTAGGGAAGAAAGGAGTGAAGGAGTGCTGAGGTGGGAGGGGAGGCTGGCAGCTCCTCATGTTTGAACCACAAGATGGATTCTGCAGTGCAGGACAAGGCAGATCTTCCTGCCCCTTTGGGATCCAGGGATCTTCAGTGAGACTCTGTAGATTCAGGGAGCTCTTTGGAGAAACAAAGAAGTGGAAGAAGGTTTCAGGAAGAAGGCAGCGTTGGAGTGATGAAGCCAGGTGGGACACAGGATTACAAAGCAAATTTTCTCAGTGTTTGTTCCCGCTCAGGCTCACAAATTGCACTCCACTGATGTAGATACTGTGCTCCCCAGAGACTGAAGGGGTTTGAAGAAGTTAGGGAAACACCTTGAGAAGGACCAATCCAGTTTTTATTTATTCCTCAACATGTTACACGTGAGGTGCAAGATTGCTGTTGTTACAGATCCATGGTATAATACTGGCTTTTGGCAAGTATTAATATGGATGCTGTGTGTATAATGTTAAATTTGCTTTGCTGTAAATAGTCTGTATAGGATGTTTGAGCTGTCTGCTCAGTTAGGATAACTGCAGTGAACAGATGATGGGGACCCTACTGCTATCAACACTCACTGTGTGTGGAAAGGAGCCAAGGCCCAGATTAGAAGGTGATAAGAAGAGGATTAAACCCACAGGTCAAGAAACACACATGCTCCAAAAAGGTGGATCCAAGGAGTGGCCATGTTAAACAGTTTCTGGAAAATATAAGTCAATAGAAAAGTTTGAATATTCATAAAGGTCTATGAATAGGCATCAAGAAATGGTATATAATGGGTGTTTCCAAAGCACCAGGTGTGCTCTTACCAGAGAGCCAGGCACCCAGCAGTTTTAACCCTTGGCTTTATTGTCTTTGTCTCATATTGTCTTTTTTATTAAGCCTTTTAAAACTGACCAGGAAAGTGAATGTCGTTTTTCACACTGTAAAGACGGTGCTGGCATCCCTGTCCCTGGAGAGGCTTCCCCTGGCAGCCACTCAGGGCACAGAACATCCCTGGGTGCCAGGAATTCCTGGAGGGCTGTGCCAGGAGCCTTGGCACACGAGGGCAGCTCCCTGGGCACAGCAGGACCCTTTTGCTCAGATATCTCACAGGGAGCGAGGCTCAGTCCCCTCCCCCCCCCTCACCTTCCTTCCCTGCCCGCTCCTGCTCATGCCCAGCAGGACACACCTGTACAGCTGGATTTGCCTTGAGATGGGCAGGGCATCCTGGTCATCCTTCCCAGAAACTTCTAGAGTTTCTGTTCTAATCACTCAATAAAGGTGGGATTAGGACTGCTCATGCTGACAGTTGTTAGTCGTATCTCTTCATGGCTTTAGCCGTGTTTTTAGTTTTTAGAGATTTTTATAATCTCTGCAAAGAGATTATAAAAACCGCAAAACTTTACCTCACCTTGTGTAGTGCTAGAATGAAAAAAAACCCAAAAGGTTGATTTTTATTAGCAGATTCTAGCATTGTTGTATTTATGAATCTGTATTTGCAAGAGCTAGCGATGAAGGGAAGGAGTCAGACAAGCTTCAGCATGTGCTTGGCTGGCAGCAAAGCTGCTGAGCTCTGGAGGTGGATACCTGAGAGGCATTTCCCTCCAGGATCTGAACAGTTCTCTTTTACTGCTGGCAGCCTCCGTTGTCACAGCCGGACTTTGGAGAAAGAGCAAGGCTGCAGAAGGCAAAGACAAGTATGAACTGTCTAGGTAGTGCTGAAGCAGAAGACAAAAATAAATCTTGTTCACAAATGCTATTTACATATTCAGATACACCATTATTAGCTGTATTTTTTCCTTTCTTGACAATAAGAATAAGGCTTTTGGGCAGTGGAGGCTGGACTAATTGTGCAAGTTTACAGGTTCTTTAATAATGAAGTTACCAACAGCCAGACATAAAAGGGAGGTGCATCATCGTTACTAGAAAAATAAATCACTTTCATGATTTCTTTTGAAAGCATAAATTACAACAAACGATTCAATATGAATTGTTCAGTTAATGACTTTCCATGCCTCATTTATGACACACTCTTGTATAAAACTACTGAAATTATTGAAGTGCACAGTGCTGCGGAGACACATCATTTTCTTTTAATGAGTATTCTCAGCAGAAGTTGATGAGGTTTTGTTCTCTAAGAAACACAGAATTAGTGTATAACAATGTTTAAATTATTGGGCTTTGAAATACGTTTCATTTTATGATTAGACTGTAGATAGAACTGTTGCTGAAATGCATCCACCTTAAAAGTCTGTTTCTTAGGGAATGCAAAGTGGGAAATACTGTCTCTGAAAGCTGGAAGGAAGTACTCCTGTGTGAGTGCGCACTGAATTCTGGTGTTTATTAGGTGTTTATTAGGAGATCATCCATCCTGTTTGTGTCAGCTGACCTAGAGCAATTAATAAGGCAGTCATCACTCGTTACTGTTAATCCAAAGCTACACTAATTACCGCTCATTTGTACATTATTAGTGTTACATCTGTTGTGGTGGCACTCAGAATTGTCCCCTGTCAGGATGTATGGGAGCTTTACTGTCACAGGGCTGGGGGTGCTGAGCTGTGTGTCACCGGCTCATTTGTGGTTGCCACCTAAGGAGGCAGCTCTCAGAGCGGGTCATTTACATACCAAATTGATGGTGATGGAGTAGAACAGAAGCTCCGTGCCATGTGGGATTTTCACACTTGCACATGCTGCACTTTAGCTTACATAAAAATTCTTGGCAAAGTTGTAGTGCTAAAATGTTAATTTCTTGGGAGCTCGTTAGAATAACATTAATCATGATCTCTGATTATGTTCACCTTATTCTGAAACTTTATAACTGAAATTAATCAGGTTCTGTAATTAGGTAGAACAATAAAATGGAACCTGACCTTGTTATTTTTTAATAGAGCTATTAATTCCCTCAAATGCTAGAATTTTTTTGAGGAATTTAAGAAACATCTGCTTTTAAGTATGGATCATTATGGTCAAACTTGTACCTATTAGAGCTTCATAAGGATCCTTCTGTGTTGAAAAATGTTTGCTGCAGTTCTATTGTTTGTTTGCTATCGTGATGGATTTGAGAAAGCTGGGAAAAAGCATTTCTCTTTTCTGGTTAGCTGAATCTGGATTGTAAGATAGACACTCCCCCACCCTCCCTAAGAGAAATCTCAGGGTTTTGGATGAAGTCTGCCCTCCAGGTGACCGAGTGGATGTTAATCATGCTCTCTGGAAGTTGGCAGTGTGTCATTATTAATTGCACCATACTCCCAGTTCTGTGTTGAAAATGGAAATCATTCCTTGCTGCCAGAACAGGAATAGGCAGCTTTTCTTGTCAAAGTAGACGTCCTTGCTGCAGCAGCTGTAAATGTTAGCATGGGCTGTGGCTTCGAGGAAGCTGTGTGCACTTCAGAGAGGGACTGGGGTTTGGCTCAGCAGGTCCCTGGCCTGCAGAGACCTGGGATCTGTGGGGGCTTTCCAGGAAAAGCCAGCTCTGTGCTCTGGTCTGTATTCTTTGGGTTCAATGTCTCAGCTGCTGTGCCAGGCAGGCTATCGAGGCTGGGTGTTTGTTGGAGTCAGAGGCACAGAGAGTGTGCCTTTATCTCTGATACCTGGCTCTGACATCCAAGAAAACACTGAATTTCATATCACACCCTGAAAACAACTGGTAAAATTAAATAGAAAAGCTAAAAGTGTGTGTAGATTAGAGAGTTTTCTTAAGTCACTGGGTGAAAAAGTTAAAGTTTGGAGTTTAAACTAGTTTAGAAAGCAGAAGACAAGATGGAGGATTCAGCGTGTTGTCTCTTGTCCTTCTTCCTTCATCTACTTCTTCTAGAGGTTTTTGGGTGGTAGGTAGGTTTTAGGTGATTGGACAAAGAATGTTGCAGTGCTGCACACAGGTGTTGTGTCATTGGGTCACTAAGAAAAATGATTTAGTTGGCATCTGTTAATTGGGTAAATGGACATATAAGAAACCTTGAAGACGATCTTTGTTGGCCATTTTGCACCTTAGTGCACGTAACTCCTTGTACCTTGTATATATGTAATGTAGATAAAAGAAGAATAAACAACCGAGTCTGAACAAGAGAAAACTGCCTCTCTCTCATCAGTCCAAGGGAAAAAAGAACCCAGCCACCAATATCCTGTCAAGACAGGTGTTCCTGTGATGTGCCTGAGTGAAGCCATTATTATACTCAGCCTTTATGGTTAGATTTGCCTCTAGGAAGCCCCAGCCCCCGGGACCTGTGCAAAACTGGAGCAGAACAATCTTTCCGTCAAGAGAGGAGGATCAGGCTGTAGGACATGAGTAAAGCTGTGCCTTTTCACCTTTTCTGCTACCTCAGCTGGGAACCAAATCCAGCTGCTGGTGTGTGACACTGTAGATGATCATGTCATTAATTACATTCCCCATCTTTGCAGACAATATCCAGAATTTACTACAGGTTAGTGACAGTCAGAATCCTGGCTTATCACTCAGGTCATGGTGTTGCCCTTGCACTTCTGTTTTGGCTTTTTTAGCCTTCATGTTATGGTTTTTGCACAACTTCTGTTCTCGTGTCCGGCCTGAGGATTGGAAATAACAAGAGATCAAACATGCCTTGAGAAAGAGAGAAATGGAGGGACTCTGAGCAGAGCAAGCCTGGTACACAGATTCTGAGGCTGGCATTTTCCATGTGTTGTGTGCTGCCAAAAGAAGTGTGATATTTACGATATGTGCCTGAAAACTGGATATATTTTGGGGGGTTTTATGTTAGTGGTAGCTCTCAGATCCCTTGAGAATAGTTTGTACTGCAAATTTTCATAACTTTTTAATTGAAGCACTCATTTGCTTTCTTGTATAGATGAATGTATTTTTTTTTTTTTAATTTACTGTCTTGAGATACACGCAGAAATTTGTCAAATGAGTCATTAATCTTTCTCTACACCCCCTTCCCTAGACAGGACCTCCAGTCAGATGCTTGGGCTTGCTTTGCTAATGGGTGCTTGAGCCATGTACAAGCGTGATCCACTGATGGATGATGGTGGGAATTGCCTGGACCTAGGCTTACTGTAAAAATTGTCTGGGGTTTTTTATTGCTAGAGGTTATATTGTCTCTCAGCCTGTATTTTTCAAGCTTGATGACTTCCCCCAGCCTTTTTTTGGTAAAGGGAGCTACCAGGGTATGGCCACTCAGCTGAGACAGAGCTGGGTGCTGCTGGCTCCCTCCGTTCCTGGTGTGTGGCTCTTAATGCAAAGGGAAAGGCTACACCAATGTGACCCCCTCTTAATAAGCACTGGAATCCACAGACTCCTTTCTTCTTGCCAGCTTGGCTGCAAGGCTGGGGCTTTATTAACTCCACTTCTTCGCTTTTTCCATTGAATGAGAGCATTTTCTGGTCCTGTGCAGCCAGAATCTGAGCACAGCTGGGCACGGCCTGTCAGCAAGCAGGGGTACACAGGTCAGAGTTCAGGAGTCACTCTGGTTCCGGGGTAGCCAAACCTTTTAGGATTTTTCATGGTGAGGATCTTTTAGAGAAGGTACTTACCTGCCATCTGGCTTTCTTGAAGACATCCATCTTGCTGAGAATAACATGTTTCAGGCTGGAAAAAAAAGGGTGTACACTGAATTCTTAGAGAAAGTCGTGTTTTAACAGTCTGGGAGTGGGGTGAGCACACACCCCCTGCTGCTCTGGGCCCTGGGATGCTGGATCCATCCTGCAGAGCTGGAGTGGCCTCCTGGGCTTGCAGAGAGCCTGGAGCTTCAGATGCCTGGGAAGTGACTGTGAGCATGAGGAATCTGTGAGGGTCCAGTTGTGTGACTCTGCTTCTACCCTTTCCCCTGTGACACATGGGTCTGGAACTGGGAGTCTTTGATGTATGACTGAGGAAAAGGGAAATGTTGGTGTGTATGGGAATATCCACCCAGCTGTGCCTCTTTCAGCAGCTACATCAAAAACGTATTGTGTCTCTGCATAAGAAAATACTTTCCCTGTCTAAAGTCACTGGTGTCCAGCGCTGGGAATGCTCATGGTGAACAGTTCTCCATAAAATACATGGAACCTTGGAGTTAGTGCCAGGTCCTTGTTCACACACCACAAATACCTGAGGGCAGGGGGTGGAAGTACAGGATGGGAAGGACAGAGGAAGAGCAGCTGAAATGACCTTTTGGGAGGGGGTGGCATTTGCTCCTTCCAGCTCAGACCTGCTCCAAAACATTAAACCTCAAGAGCTGCTGTGGAGTGGTTCAGGTAATTTTGTCCTGCAGCCCCAAAGCCACCGGGCTCCAGAGTGACTCCCTCGTGTTTGTTGGCAGTGGGCAATTAACAAAACTATTTCCAAACTATGGGTAGGTAAATTCCAGCTCCATGGAAGGTGACCACACATTCAAAAACCAGCGAAGTGAAGAAATACAGAACTGGAGTGTGAAGGTTTAAGAAGTGTCTTAAAAAGACAATTAATGTTTCGGAGAGGAAGTAATTTATGCAAAATATGTTACAAAATCTAAGTGCTAATAAATAAGCAGTACAATGTGTTCTCTTTTGACACTTTGTTTCCACTTTAACAGGCACTGAATGCAGATTGATTAGTTACCAATTTTTGAAGCTAATTTTCATTCTGTTCACCTTGTTTTGCACAAACAGTTGCCCTGTAATTTTAAAATTCAGTCTTCCGCTTTGAAGCTACATGAAAGTATGGTGGGATAAAGATCCAGAAAAATAGATTTGTGGTTATATAATTTCTCTTTATTATAAAAAAGTTGCTTCACCATATGAAACTTTTTTTTCCCTATATTTTGGAAGGCTCGTGTTCCCATTTTGTTTTTCACAGAGTCAGCATGATAGAATGTCTTCCTAATTTCTGTAATCTTTTATGATTACAGGGTAGTGGGTAGTGGTATAAAAAGTTACTCTCATACAGTATCGAGAAGTTTGGAAGATTTAAAACCAAAGAATGGGATATAAGAATGCTTCAATCCAGATATTAAATGAGAGACAAATAAGCAATGTAGTAATTGTTAAAGACTTAATACTACATTAATTATTTTTTTTTTCTTTAAAGGTTTTGGTTTTTTTTTTCTCTGTTTGCTTTATCATAATGTTAAAGGATTTAAACTTTGACCATTTGTTCCAAATCACTGCATTTGTCAGCAAGTGGGTGTTTCTTTTGAGTAGCATTTTGCATTCTAGGAGTGGCTCAAGGGCTTGTTTCTGTTGCCTGTTAATAACAGAAATAACTGTTCTGTCAGCAGCTGCCTGTGACAGAAGTAGGTTTGGACCCCTTTGTGTTTGAGCAGAAATACAAATGCCTGATTTGGCAGACTCTCACAGCAGATCTCGTAGCTGCCTGGTGAAGTCTCCTGCCCTGTATTGTCTTGCAGAACAGTGAGACTTAATAAAATATCATCAGCCTTGACTAACAGTTGCATAACCAAGCTTTGTGGTTAAAAATCAGGCTGTATTTCAAGGCAACAGGTTAGTTGGAGGAGAATAATAATTTTTTTCTTTTTTAAAATTTTGATTTCTAGGAAAACTTGGCTCTATATTTTTCAAGAATTTCCTAGAAGTTTGAATAGTTAAACCCTCCCTCTGGAAGCAGTAGATAAAATTCTACACATTAAACACAGTAAAAATGGTGCATATTCTGCAAAGGACAGAATTTTAGATTAAAGTTGTCTGGGCACAAAAGCAGTAACAAAATGATCCCTACAAAACAGAGTAACTTAATAACACAAGAAATAACTTTTGTTAATTTGAAGCTCGTAAAGGAAGATGTAATTAAATTATGGTACTGTACATACCAGTCGTTCTCGGTAATTGAAACTTTACAATATGAAAAATACATTACATCTGTACAGTTTATACAGGTAGGTAGGATGAGTTTTGAAAAAGACTCACTTCAAGGGTCATACTCTGAAGTCAAAAAAATACTGCACAACGGAACTAATTACAAACTGTAGACCGGAAGCAATTAATCTTTGTGATTCGCTTTTAATTAGCACAGGGCTCCCAGAGCACAGGGAGCCGGTGTCACCTGTGTTCCCGGGCTGGGGACACTGGTGTCCCTAGGGCAGCGGCTGGCCGTGCTCCTTGCTGCGCGCCGCCGTGGTGATTGTGCTCAGGTCCAGCTCGGGCTCCAGCCCCGCGGCCGCAGCCTCATCCCTCCCGCTCTCGTAGCCTTGGTGGGCCAGCAGCTCGTGGTGCACCCCGCAGTAGCTCAGCGTGGGCTGGTCGTAGGCCAGGAACGTCGACACGTTCATGGACAGCGGGATCTGCGGCAGGAGCAAAGCGGAGAATCGGGCAGTTACCGAGTGAGCGAGTGGTGTTGGAGCTGCTCTCTGTACCCCTCTGCTATGATTTCTAATGTCCCCTCTCACTCTGCCACCAGTGTCCGACCCACAGCAGCCAGGGAGACAGGGGAGATAGATTAGCTTCCCAAAGAAGAACCTAAAAACGAGCTCTTTCCCTCTGCTGAGATGGCAGTCACAGCTTGATTTCTTGGGATCCTTCGGGGTGAGGTGGCAGGAGGGAAAGAGGAAGAGGTATGGATAGGCACTCCTTTTTGAAGACAGGGGGGAATTTACACAACCAATAAGGGGAACTGGGGAGAAACTTACAATTCTACATTTTTGGGGGTACATTTTTGGGTCATACCATTTTTCCTAACTGCATTACAACACCCAAACCCTGCCCACCCCAGCATGGGCTAACCCTGACTCCAGCACTGCCAATCTCAGGGCCAGGGCTGTGTGTGCACTTGGATGCGTTTGAGAAGATTCAGATGGGATTCAAGTTCAATTATCTTTAGAATGTAATTAACCTCAGCTATAATCACTCATGTGAGTGCCTTTTCAAGTGAGTGGCTCGAATTTGTCACTGACTGTGGAACCTTTGTTCTGCTTGGAAATACAGGTGAGATACTCCTGCTTGGGGAAGGAGACGTCAACCCTCCTGGCATTGCAATTAAACAGGGAACATCCCTATTTGTATCTTCCTGTGCATCTTTCCTTCCTGCTTTCATTCCTCAGGGGATGTGCTTCAATGAAATTTCTAGTCATGAAGAACCTCCTGTTCTTTGAAATGAATAAATAACCTAATAAAATCCCAGCCATTGGAATGCTTAGTTCTCATCTCTGACAGCAGTTCTGGAGTAAAACCCACTGCAGTGTTTAATCACCAGTGACACGGGAGCTTCATATTGTTTGGAGTTCAGCTTCAGATGAGCATCAGAATGCCCCAGCTTATCTTAGATTTACGCTTCAGAAGCCTTAAAATTGCAGTTTCTATTCAAGCATCTCTTCTGCAAGCTGAATTTCATTCATAGTATTGAATTTCTGTGCAGTGGGGGGGAAGTTCCCACAACCCTCTGTCTTTTCAGTCGGGGAGTGTAAAGCTCTAGACTTACTTTACATGGAAAGTGCAGCTAAAAGTTTCTACTTACAAAACTGTATGGCATATCAGAATTTTTTAAAAAATGATTCCGTTCAGTCCTGAAAAGAATGTAGTCTGGTGTTTGGAATATTGATTTTTATTTTTAATTTCTCTTTTCATCATTGGTGGCAGTTGAAAAGTTACCACAGACTAAAAAAAAAAGTCCTTTTTTTTTATTTCTTAAAAAAAAAAAAGAGATAATTTGTGTCTGGTCTCTCTGTAGCAATTACAGGGATCTGCAGGAAATGGGTTATTTTCTCCAGCCTGCAGAAGTGTGTTTGCTTCCAAACAGATGTGAACTGGCTGGGGAGGGGAACGCTCATAGCTCCAGATGAATATCTCAGCAAAGATAGGAAAGGTTCTTGCAAAGGCCTTACAGCATTTATTAAGCTTCTGCTACTGTGCCTGTGTTCTGATCTGATTGCCTGACCTTGGCTGTGCTTTCATAAGACACAAAATTGTGTTTTTTTCTGATTGCATTGTGTTTAGAATTAGAGGCAATGTTTTCAGCCTAAGAACTTTGGCATTTTGTTAAATTTGATGGACATGGGGTGTTCAGACCTCTTGGGACGATTTCAAGACTCAGCCACAGAATCCTGAGAATGAAAACTTGGAAAATAAAGGCACAAGGGGACAGCACAGATCTGGAGTGGCTTGAGAATGTTATGATGGCAAATTACGATAGGGCAATGGAATATTTTCCACAAAGATGACAGAAATAGAGCTGAAAAAGGAAAAGGAGGGATGGAAATAAGAAAAAACACACTGAAACAGGAGAATAAAATGAGCTGAAGGATGGAAGCAATAGAAGTGATTTAGGCAGGTCTTGCATGTAACAAGTCCCTTAATTTCTCTCTGGAATGCCCTGGAGCTGTCTGATAGCCAGTTATGAAAAGAAAATACCTGTCTGATTATCATCTCATCCCTTTTCTTTCACTGTCTGCCTCTTCAAGCACTACTTACTTTAAACCACTGCACTGTGAAACAAGGGAGATCCTTAAACTTCTGTTAAAGGGGCAGATAAATCTGTTAGAGCCAATTTGTGACAGTCTTGGATTTAGAGTTCAGAGCCTTCTGGCTCCCATACCAAGGAGTAATTCAGCTGTGGGGGTAGAGCTAGCAGAAGTTACTTTTTGTGGTAATTTGTATACGCTGTGAGGGGGCCATACTGGAAGGCAGTGAGTGCCTGTGGTTGAATTGTTGTCCCTTGAAAGTGCTGAAAAAAAGCTGCAGGAATCTCCAGCCACTCAGTTTTCCTTCAAACTGCTCGGTTCTTGAGTGGTTCTTTTGTGTATTTCAGCCTTTCCAAGGCTGAATTTGGAAAGCCTGGTAAAGGACAGGGTATTGTTGGATCAGCTGGTGGGAACTTGAGTATGAGACGTCCTGGGGACCGGTGGCAGCTCAGCCAGTTTTCCTTATCAGTGGCACAGAGGAGTTGAATGCAAAGGAAAAGATTTTTCAGGCTTTTTCTTGCTTCTCTGAAACTCATCTTCTACTCAGTTCAGGCTTAATTAAAATAATTTTATTTTAAATTATTTAAATTATTAAAATAATGAAAATTAATTAAAAACCCACCAAAAGTATGGGCAGCAAGAATAGCTTTCACTGACCAGCAAAATGGTTCTTCACACAAATGTTAATGCCCTCTTGGTGAGGGAGAATTGTGTTTTCTTTTCAAAGGGCACACCTGTCCAGATGTTGCACGAATTTTCAGTACTGAGGAACTCCTGTTTTTTTTCTGGTACACATTTGTGGAATGTTTCACGGGTCCTGCTTGGCTTTGGCAGGTTTTCTATTCTAACATGTTCATCTGTGGTTAACTTGGGGTCCCACATTGTGAGGCACAGCTGAACCCAACCTGGTGTTTTGTGCCCTCCCTTCACTGCTGTGTCTGGCTAAATGGCACATCCCTGGCAGGGAAAGACCTGAGTGAGGCAGCAAAGGGCAGGTGAGGAACCTGGAAACCTCTTCAGACTCATAAACCATCACTGAGTCACTCTAAGGGGAGGACCCAGTGTCTCTCAGGCAGTAGAAACAAAATAAAACCTCTTACTGAAGCAGCTGCTGTGTCTGAACTTCAGTTGTTTCAGTGGCTGAATGCCCATGGCTTGTGTTGATACTAAAAAATATCTTTACTGAGTGCATGATTAGAATTACAGTCCATCTGAATAGGAATCTTTCCTGTTCAGTGTTCAACATGATTTTTTAGAAATTTGTGGTGCAGCACATACCCTAGGAAATGTGCTAGGATCGCCCTAGGATGGCATTAGAAAGTAAAAATCACCTTGACAAACAAAGACCAGAATTTCTGAAGCTTTGCTTTGAATATTGGACACTTGAACAGTAAACTGGTGTTTTCTGAGAGCTGGAAGAGAGTGCAGAGAGCATTTAACCACTGATAGGTTCCATGGGACAGCCAGGCTATTTCTATTTATTTTTTTGTTTTTGTAATGTCAATGTAAATTTGATATCTTAGAGTAAAAGGAATTAAAAAAAAAAAAAAATCAGCAATTTGCACATACTAATTTTGCCACCTTCACCAGTTTTTGAAATGCCAGAGCAAACAGCTGCTAACAGCTGCTAAGCCCTCTCTTCTTCATTTTAAGATGATAAGGAAGAGGAGAAAGCAGAAGGAAAAAGTTTTGTATTTCACTGATTCAGTCCACTGGGGTTCAGGCTAAGACATAATGAACCATGGTTTCCTAGTTGCTGGACATTTTGTCTTGCATGTTGTTAATTTTCCTAAAAGTTGAACAGGGTGATATTTACTTAAGATCATTCCTTCCTGCAAAGAATGTGACATTTGTAAGATGAGAACAACTTGTGTCTTGATTAGCTCTAATTGCATGCTTGGCTCTGAAAAAGGAGCGAGTATTACATTTTTCCCCATTTTTTCAGTTAGACACTTGTGCTTGCTAGTAATGTTAGAAAAATGACCAAATTATAAGAACTCTTCTCCCTGACAAATACCTCCTTGCTTTTTTTTTTCAATTTGTCTGTGTGGATTTCTTTGGTTGATTTTATTTGTTGGTTGGTTTGGTTTTGTTTTTAATTTGAACAACCCGCAGTTTTTGATTTTTGTTTCTTTTTAGTAGCAATCCTTCAAGTTCTCATGTAGTAAAGTGAATTAAGGAAGTAGGTATGAGAGTGTGTGACTAAATAAAAATTAATTAATTCAGTTGCTTGAAATATGGCTCATAATATTTAATAGAGGTGTGCATTATCCTAAAGTAACTTTACAATGTTATTACAATTAGATCCATATCTAACTGAGCACTAACCTTTTTAGGCTTCTCATTTGTTTTTAATTTGTATGCAAAACTCGGTGTTTATTAAGGCATAATTACTGAGGTATCATTTAAAAACAGCAGCGCTGACCTTTGTGGGACTACAAGTGAATCAACACAGATAAAGCTTTTACTTTAGATGCTGGATAAATGATGGACTCCAATCCAAGTGGTGCCTGGAAAAAACACACAACAAGCTGCCTTTTGTCTTTGTAAGGTTTGCTGCAGCTTGGAGAACCTGAGCATCATTCTATATCCTAGTTATAATTCTCTGCTGAGCAATCAGTAGGTCAGCTTAAAATATGAGGGAATTGTAAGAATAAAAGCAGATGAAGAAAGACACCTTTGCAAAGTGAATTTGTAGAGATGCCTCAGAGAAGGGGTGTTTAAGCCACACGTGTAGGTAATGTGTGTTTGTACGTTTGGTAACTCGTGTGGACAAACCCTGGAAGAGGTCCTTGCACCCCCTCCCTTCTCCTCTGAAAGTTCTAGAATGCTAAGAGGAAAACCAATGAAATTAATTGGATTTACATTGCAGGTTTGGGGAGGTCTGTCTCCCTTAAATCAAAACCTCTTGGATAACAAAGTAGAAGAAGCAGTGAATAAAAGTTGTTCTAAACTTGTCCACGCCAGGCTAGTTGAACATCAGGGTGCCTTGTTCAGTTAAAGAGCCTGAGGCTTGGTCCTGCAGCAAATCTTCCCCAAACCCAAGGGCACATTTAGTGTTTTGGAGAGCAAGGTCTGTGCATGGTAATCAGGTATTTCTCATAACCAGCAAAACCCACTGAACCCTACTGCCAGGTGTACTATCCAGTCATTTACAGCACCAGCTGCAGTAATCTGCACAGATTTTTACTAATTGTTCCTGATTGGATGATGGTTGAACTTTTTGGGCCATGGGTGGGCTCTAAGTAGAATTTTTTGTATTCCTCAGAGGATGGGTTTGCATACCTTGGGTAGGCTTCTGTAGAGTGCGATTAATATGATCTTATTTTCTTCTCTAATTATTTTAATGTAATAGGCAATTTTCATATCCCCTAAGTACTGTAACAGGCAATCTCATTACTTTTCATCAGGCTTGTTTACAGAGAAATAAACCAGCAGCAGAATAAACAACACTGAATGAACCAGCAGTTGAAGTATTAGCTACTCTGAATATTCAGAACTGCAACCCAGACTCCACAGATCATGAGTTTACCTTGAGAAAAGGAAGGTGTTTTTATTGATACAATCTTTAGCTGGTTCTTTACTTTTCATTTTGTATAGTTTGTGTATCTAACTAGGAAGGCTAAGTTTGAAATTTAGTGAGAGCTGAAGTTATTAAAACCCCAGTAAGAGAGGGTTTAGAAAATACCAAGGAACTTGACAAAGTGATGATGTCAACATCTTCCTTTTTACACTTTGCCCTTTCTCTCTCTTACTTTCCAAACCTTAATCTTTCTTACTTGCTCAGTTTTATAGCTTTCACTCTATTTCTGTCTCAGGGAGGAAGAATCCTTCTTATTACTGACCATACTAATAATTTGTGTGAGCTCTCCATCTTCCAGTTATACTGATGTTGGCTGCCATTATCTCATTCACCTTTGCTTTTCCTTGCAGTCCACGCTGTCTCTTTGGCTGCTTTCACTGAAGTGCCCTGATGCTCTCTTAAGTGCTGTATCCCAAAATACAGCAGATATTTCAGCTACAGGAGAGTCTGGTGGTGCTGAGACAAACAGTGCAACCACACAGCGTGGTTCTAATTTTGAGTATTAGTTGTCAGCCCTTGATACTGAGCCAGTTCTGCTGTGATTGTGGTTTGGGGTTGTGCAAAGGCTGGAGCCAGCTGTGGCTCACCTAACGAGATGAGTGTTCGGATCACGTGCATTTCCCTGCCATATCATAAGTCAGGGCCACAAGATTGGTAGATCTGGAAGGAAGAGGGACTTGTATTGTGTCTGAGAGCAAGAGGAGGCCTTATTTACTCTGCTAGCTTGATTTCCCCAAAATTTAGCGTGTAGAAACGGAGTTGAAAACAAACTATGTATTTCATTTGTATTCTGTATTACAGATACCTTGAGATTAACATGGGGTACCAATTAAAAAACCCACAAAAAAACAATGAAAAGCTGATCTTGTCAATGCTCCTGATACATCTGGAGGAGAGATTTTCCTGTCCCACCTGCAGCTCACAGAATCCTGTCACACTGTTCTGGCAGAGGTGTGCTGGCAAAGCCCTTCCTGCAGATGCAGCCCCGCTGAATTTCATTAGCTTGGTGTGTGTCAGGCAGGATGTTCCTCAGCTGCTGCAGGGGACTGCAGTCCCACTGCTCTACTGCTATCACAGCACTCCCAGCTGGCTGCCAGGGAATTTGGGACATCCGATGGTCAGTGATACAGCATCAGGGATATTCCCATGTAAATCTCAAACCCTGGGGCCTTAGGAAGTGTGTGAGAAGGGTTTAGAAACACAAACAATGCCCCTCCATCCCTCAGTCCCCCTTCACCTCTGTGTCCTGCTGCGTTTCGTGGTGCTGTGCTGAGCCAAAGCACGCCTGGAGCTGTCTGGTGTGTGCAATCATTTAAAGGCATAACTTCAAAGTGCTTCTTTGGGCACAGGAAACAATGAGGGTGTTAATCCTGGGGTTTGGATTCCAGTCCCAGGCGTGTTGCAATAGAAATTCCTCTCTACATTTCAAACAGTTTGTTTCTATGGAGTGGTGTTGCTTTGTGCACAGTGTTCTCCAAATTATTTAAATATCTAACACTGACAGCCTGAATCAGCTTAAAATATGAGTAATATTCTTCCAGTGACTAATCCAGGCGTACCTGTCAGAGATGGAAAGCCTATACTGAGACTGCTTTAATCCATTTGCTGATTTTTATGGTCTCAAAGTCCCTTGAAGTACCTGACTCAAATCCAGATGTGCCCCACATGCCCAGTTTTGCATGTAAATCTCTGAATTAGTTGAAGGATACAGAGAGATTCCCTTGGGATTTAATAATTTGCTGAAACTAAAATGGTTTGTTTATTGCAGGCAGTGTTTTGTATTTGAAGTCTATTTTGCACTGTGTAGTGCAGCTGTTCTCATTGCAAATGTAATGTATGCTGCACAGAATTCCAGGTTTTCCTCTCACATCCTTCCTCCCTTTTTTCTGTGAGGTGGGTTTGTGTTGCTTGAAGAGGACTGGATGATAATCTATTCAAAGAATAATAAAAATAGCCAAAAGACCAATTTTCCATATAGCTACCATTGCACTTTAGTAGAATCACCAGCATATTGATATTTTCTAATTTTTGGAACAAGAGCATTTTCATATATCTTAAAAAACCCCTTTGAATGGTGCCAAAATGCTTCTGCAGTTTTGGCAGAGGCGGTCCTTGGAATCAAGTGCTCGTTCTTTGTTAGTGGTAGGAGAAATGGTATGTTCACCCAGAGAGAAGAGACTTCCTAATGGCTGTTGGGAGAAACACTCAACACATGGAAGAGTTTAAACCAAAAATTTCTAACTGAAAAGTAAGCAAATTCATAGAAAAGAATATATCTAAGAGAAAAATGAAATTTACATTTAATGTTTAAATAGAATACTGCTTTATCAGACTCGGTTCTTGGGCTTTACCATGAAATGATAATTTGTTTTGATTTTTGTTTACTTCTGCAGAATAATATAATTTTATAAAACTCTTCTGAGTGAAGTATTTCCGATTACATTAGTGAATAGGCTCTGTTTAATTATTTAAGTAAATTAAAGAAAGATGTTGGTTAAAAATTGAATGATACTACAATAGAAGACTAATACCAGACACAGCTTGAAAAACAAGAGCAGGGCTTAATATAATTTATAAATTTCATGGATGGGGAGCATGGGATGTACTGATCAACCAGTTCTCAGTAAAGGTTCTTAATAAGGTTACTGTATATACCTGACTGATAAAAAATTGTTATTTTCTGATGTGACAGAAGTAATAATAGATTGTTTCTTTTCCTTAACCATCGCATCCTGTACATACATTGTTTGATATTGATGCTAATGAAAAAATTTCCTTTTTTAAATTTATTTCCCTCTTTGACAGGCCTTCATATTACATTTTATCACTGTGTAATTCTTGAGGGAAAAAAGCAGTATTACATTCCCAAGCAGTATATCAGTACATGCTAGATTTTTTTATTTCCAAGATGTATTACTATCTGCACTTGTTAAAATATTTCTGCCATGCATATCGACTGCTCTGCTGCTCTGACATTTGTGTGGCACTCAGGCTGGCTGTTTGTGTATTAAATTGTCCAAAATGAAACAATTCTTCAGTTTAGGATGTTGTATTACTTGTTGCCTCTTCTACTACTTGTATTGCTTATTGCTGTGGGATTTTGGTTTTTCCAGGGCTGACCCCCTTGGGATACTCCCTCACAAGGAGTCTCCCTTATCTCAGTTCTGTTTCAGGAAAGATTCTCCAAAGGCTCATTTGCTTCTTGTTTCTTGTGTTTATTCATATATAATTAAAAGACTTGGCAAGTCTTCCCTGCCCTGGACTTTTTGCAGAAATTCAACCCCCCAAGCCTGGCTCAAGTTGGCTTTAATAGCACAAAATGGCCCTGAAATATGCAGTTCTTTTATCTTTATACTCATTCTTACCCAATTAACAATAGACACGTAAATTATTTTTCTTACTGACCCAATGACCCATCACCTGTGTGCTGCACTGTGGTGTTCTCTATCCAATCACCTACTGTTACCCAAAAACCTCTAGAAGAGCATGAAGAAGAAAGAAGGAAAAGAGACAACACTCTAAATCCTCCATCTTGTCTTCTGCTTTCTAAACTAGTTTAAACTCTAAACTCCAACTTTTTCACCCAGTGACTTAAGAAAACTCTAATCCACACACACTTTTAGTTTTTCTATTTAACAGTTACTTTCAGGGTGTTATATGAAATTCAGTGTTTTCTTGGATGTCAGAGACGAGGGCACAATCTGTGCCTCAGACTCCAACATAGGACTGCAAATTTTTCAGGGCAGGGAAGCATCACTTGGCCAGTTTAATATTAACTCCAGAATCCAGGCCAGGCATTGGGAATCTGAAGTGATGGTTTGTTGGTAGCCAGGCTGTCCTTTGCACTCCCCAGTGCTGCTCTAATGAGCTGCCCTGGCAGGGTTTCAAGGGGCAGTCACCGTGTCAGAGGTGTGCAGGCAGCCCCCAGAGTGAGCAGAGCAGTTTGCAGAGCCACATCCTGCTGGGGATAAAGCCCTGGTGTTGTTGGAGGTGCCCTGAACGCTGCTCTCCTGCCCTGGGGAGGGGTTTCACAGGTTCAGGTGTTCGGGCTGATGCCTTAAGTTTTAACTTTTGTGTTTTCCAGATTCTGTACTGCATTAGTAACTCTGAACTTCATACAGAGTGTCAGCAGGTTCTGTTCACAGCTCAGGCACACACAACAATCCTTCTGCAGCCACAGAACCAAGGACACCGCTGCAGCTTCAGCCACAAAAAACCACAACCAGCAGTGAATTGAGGAGAGCAGTCTGGGAGGATGGGACTGGAGCTGAAAATGGACAATTAACCCCAGTATGGAAATGGACCAGAACTTACACAAGTGGGAAAACTCCTGACAGGGTGCCCATCTTGGCTGGAGCCACGGCCTGGCTCTTGCACTGCCCAGGGTGTATCCTTGGAAGGTCTTTAATAAATACCCACTTTATTTTATTTATGTATTTATTTACCTCTGTCTAGCTCTGTTCCAGGCAGCCTCTGCAGGCAACAGGAGCTCAGCCCAGCGTGTGGTGCCGAGCCCTGGGCACAGCTCTCTTCTGCACCACTCTCATGGCACCGCTGCTGTGACAGGAGCAGCCTCTCTGGGCTGCCCTTCATGGCCTAAAAAAGGGGATCTTAAAGCCCCATCCTGCTTACCACTTGGTGCCGGTGTATTCCTTTCAGATTTGTGCAGGTAAAGTGCATTTCCTCTTCAAAGAAACCCTGAGCAGTGAGGGAAAGGCAGACTGGTTGGGATATTTCTTTAGAGCCAGCCAGTTACACCCAGTCCCTTTGATCTTTGCTAGAACCCATACAAATATGTTTCTTTTCTTACTTCAGCAGTGGACAGCCCTTGCTGCACGGTTGTTTTGGGTCAGTGTGTTTCCTTGGGGTCAAAATGAGCTTGTGTTGCTGTGTGATGAAGGAAGCTGCTTGCAGTATTTTGGTGCTGTGGGTAGGGAGGATGGTTCTCTTCATGCAGCCTGAGATGTTAAACAGTATTAACCCCCCCATGCCCAGCAAGAGCCCACAGGACTTTAGGGAGCACACAGAATGGGTGTGGAACAGCACTGGCAGTGCTTCCAGCAGCTCTGGTTTGGAGAAGAATGGAGTTTGAATCCTTCTGGGACAAATGATAGTAGCACAAACAATGTAGCTAAACACGTGAATTCTGTAGGGAAACTTGCACAGAATTTACAAGACAGGATGTGTTTCTGTTCAGAGGGCTCTTGGAACAAGGGAGGGGATTCTGTGGAGAACTGGACAAGCCTGGAGGGCTCAGGGGCCAGGCCCAGCTATGTGAGAGAGAAAAGGGAGTGTGGGTGTGCAGGGCCTGTGCTGGGATTTCCTGCTGCAGGTGCAAGGTGGGGAAAACTGTGCTGGCAATCATCACCCTCTGTGCCTGGGGAGGGTAAGATTGTGTGTGAGCCACCTGTGCTAATGGGTCTGTGCATGTTAAAGATAATGAAATAGAGCTGCTTTGCAAAATGCGGAGAAATTTACACTCTGAGGCCTCACATTCCACCTTCACTAGCTCTAGGGAGATTCTGGTGATAGAACATGAACTTCCACTTGGATGGAGATTCAAGAAGCTGAGAGATGCTGGTGTGAATTAGAATGAAAAAAACAATTAAGGACTTGTGACATTTTGGACATATTTTCATTTTGAATTAGAATATTTTGTTCTAACTGGTTTTTGTCACATGCTGTCTTAGTAATTAAACCTTCAACAATATGGATTATCAAAATTGATTTTTGAAATTTTGATTAAAGCTGTAAAATGGCAGTAGTGTATTAAAATTGTAATGAGAACATTGTAGTCTAATCCAAATGTTCTCTAGAACATGTTTTAGTGAGATATGGTGTATATATTTTTCTTTTTTTTTAAATTAATTTCATTAATTGTTATTTTCTATTGAAAAAAAAATCCATCTCTGTGTTTTGACCAGTTCTGAGAGCCTTGAGAATAATTTCAAGGATTGGTTCCTCTGCTCAGGCCATCGTGCCTTTAGCAGGATGGTGGTCACAAAGCACCATCTCATCTCAGACATTAAACACAGACAAAAAGGTAATCTGGCACCAATAGATGGAGTTACTAACAGTGCCAGTGCAGTGCTTGGTGGCTGCTACTAATGAAATGGCTTAATGAAGTTGTCAGGACAGAATGCAGCTAATCCCTGTGTCAGTTGTTTGTTATCACCTGGCTGCTTGGGCAGATCAGTGTCTGGTGTGTGTCATGCATCAGGATGTGGCCTGGACCCCTTTTTTTTCCTTTCCACATCCTTAGGCATTTCTGCACTGTCTCAGAATAGAGCACTCAGGTGCAGACCCTGACTTGTCCCAGATGTTGAGCTCTGGTGGCACTCTGATGCAGTGTCAGGGCTTCCAAGGCAGAAGTGGTTCTGGGTAGTGTGACTATGCAGCCATAAATTCTGTTCTAAAGCACCAAGAGGTCAGGAGTGTCCCTGCTGAGGAGCGCTGCTCTCTGCCAGGATTGCTGCCAGAGGAGCAGTGACAGCTTGCTCACAGGTTGCTGTGGCATTCCCAGCTCCAGTGGCCTCTGTGGTGAGGGAAGAGCTGGAATTCTCCATGTGGTGGGTCACCATGGAGTGCTCTTGTGGTTCTACAGTCCTGGGCCACAGGAGGTCCCTTCTGAGCAGCTGCTCTCCTGTGCAGGCAGGCGCTGCAGGCATGCCTTGGGCTGTTCCCTGGGCAGTGCTGCATGCTGCAGCTCTGCTTGCAGCCTGGAGCCGTGCAGGAATGCAGCTTGGCTGCTTCTGAGTGTTGCACAGGGGCCTGGGGAGACACCCCTGTCATTCCACAGAGAATTGTCTCAGCTAACTTTACCTCTCACAAACCCCTCTCTAAAGCCATTTGCTTTGAAAGCCTTCGTGTAAAACCTCGACTACAAGAGCTTGCATGGGAATGATTAAAGCTCAGTTAGTTTCTAGTACTGCTTTTTCAAAATCTGCTTTTGTGTGGTTTAGTATGCACAGCAGGCAAGCTGAAATTCTGACCAAATTTCACAATCAGATTTCAAACAGAGGTCACATCTAATTTACAAACCTCTTTTTAAAATACTTGGTCAGAAGTTCTTTAGGGGGATTTTGGAATAAGAGAGAAATGTTTGATAGAAT
This sequence comes from Cyanistes caeruleus, assembly GCF_971803275.1. Taxonomy (NCBI): domain Eukaryota; kingdom Metazoa; phylum Chordata; class Aves; order Passeriformes; family Paridae; genus Cyanistes; species Cyanistes caeruleus. The sequence continues at coordinate 34,183,059 of NC_141708.1, read as the reverse complement.
TGTACGTGACAGAGATGTCTTCTGCCTTTTTAAAGAATAGTTTGCTATTTATCATTTTGTTCCTTTTGCTAATGTGCTTTGCACATTAAAAATAGATGAACAGAGAACTATTCAGCTGAGCTACCCAAAGATGCAGGTGGCTGGTGCAGAAATCTGCCAGTCTCAAATTTATATTGGAAAATTCCCTATGAAAGACTTTTTACCCCAAAGCTGGTGAAGTTAACTGGAATGGGTCACATTTGTTTTCTAGCAATGGATTTTACAGTTGTACAGAAAAAAAATTCTCCAATTCTCCTCATGAACACCAGCAACACACTTTGTAACTCCTATTTGATTTTACAAGCACGGGTTTATAAAAGGGAAGCTGAGGAAGCTTTTTCCCAGGATTACTGGTGGAATGGGGGGATTTGGCAGCGTGTTGGAAGAGAAAGGTGATCAAATAATTGAGTATCATGAATGAGGAAAGATAGAGCCAAGTTACTGATTGTTGAAGCACTTCACTTCTATGAATTCCCGTATGAGAACTTTCTCTCTCATTGTTTTTCCCTTCCCTGAGGTGTGAGGCAGGTCCCAGCTGAGGATGGTGTTCCTGGCAGGGCAGTGGAAGGCACAGGCTGGGCTCTGGCTGCCTGAGAGCTCTGTGCAGAGCACTCAGTGCCAGGAATCACTCTCCTGTCTGCTGGGGCTCCCCGAGGTTCCTGCCCTGCAGCCAGGGCTGTGCAGCTGTGCAGCTCAGACCCCACTGCTCACACCAGGGCTGGTGCAGCCTGGGCTGCACCGACTCTCTCTGCTCCTACAGACCAGACTGTCTTCCACATCTCACAACAGCCATAAAGCTGCCCTATATAGAAATAATAACTGATGCTTTAAAAGGAAGTAAAATTATGAAGAATGCTGTATTTACACGTAACCCTTGTCTTGATGTTACTGAGGAAAGGGATGAAAAGAATAATCTTGTGAACTACTCCAGAGGGTAAGTGGCAGCTTGAGAAGAGTGCAGCAAGGAAAGGAGGAATAATTAATTTTAATCTTGGGTTGTATCTGTAAGATAAACCACTCAGCATCCTACATAGCCAGCTTTTTCAGTAGATGCCATCATTCACTTTCTGGAGTAAATGTAAAAATTGCAGTAGAGCTTTCAAAACACTCTAATAAATTCATTTTCTGAAAAGCAGTTATGTGCTTTGAATAAATAACACACTTTGTCTTTTCTTTGTTGTTGTTTAAAAAGAAAAGCTTCAAAGAGCAAAAATGAGGAGAGTAAAAGTTGTTTGCCATTTAGAGAAGCTAATGCAATTGCTTGGGCTGATGATTTGCATTGAATTGTTGGTATGTTCATTTCTTATTCATTAACAAATTGCCTTTTATTCTTTATGAGCAATACACACAGCCTAATAGATTTTCAGTTTCTGAGATTCTTTATTTTCTGCTCTTTAATCAATGTGGTGTTTCCACATATGTTGTTTGACTGAAAGTGAGGACAGACAAACAAATCCTGAGAGCATTCTAGGCTCAACCCTTAATCTACCTGTCCCTTCTTTTTCCTTTCCACTCCTGGAGAGGTTTGAGCAGCATGTGCTGCTGTTTCATGTTGCTTTGGTTTCCCTGCAGCAAGCAGAACCTCTGCACTACTGGATTTTGAGTGCACCTGAGCCCCCAGCTTGTTACTCGTGCTGCAGGTGCACGACAGAGCCGTGCTGCCCCGGCCCTGAGGGGCACTCCTGGTGCCCAGAGCCCGGGAGAGCTGTCCAGAGGGCAGGGGAATCCTGAGCTCCTGCAGCTTGCTTGGAGAAACTAAAGGAGGTAAGGAAATCAGCAGCCAACAATCAGCCAAAGGATGAGAGGAGTGGTGATAGTGCTGGGGCAGGACCTGCACTGAGAAGCAGTACAGGTGCAGGTGTTGTAAGAAGGTTTTAAGAAGCTAAACTTGTCTGGGTGTCCAGGTAGGGAAAACTCGTGCAGTGGGAACAGGAGTGTTTGGGAGCCCCAGTGCTCAGTGTCAGAGTTGTGGGAATCTTTGCCATGGTATAATAATTTATTGCTGGATCTCTCCAGTGGTGTTGCCCTGGGCCAGGGCTCTTTTTTAATCTGCCTGTTGTGCTGGGATTGTAAACCCACCAAGTTGTGCTTTCATTCCTGGTCCCTTTCCCTGGGCCAGCTGAGCCCTGCTGCTGACAGAGCCGTGTGAGCTGGTGGCTGGCTGGGTGTCCCTCTGTACCTCAGCTCAGCACTTCTGAGAGCTCTGTCTTATGGGTGTGCTAGAATGAGCATTGGCAGAGTCTTTACTGCTTTCATTTTATTCTGTAATCAGGAATGTGCTTGCTCAGTGGATTTTCTGACATTTAAAATGCGTTCGACAAATGTGTTTTATACTGATTTTATGGAATCTTCTGCTTTGATGGATAGAACTGTATGTCCTTTCAAATTTTTGATGTTTCTTCAGCGTTGGAGAATTATGAATACTTCTCAGCTTCGTCTCTAAATGTTTTTCCTCAGTCAGAGCCAACTCTAACTTGATGGAACAGGTGGTTGCTTAAACAGCAAATCGTTTAACACAAAGGCCTGGCCAGGACATAGTTTCTTTTAATTAAACAACTCACAGTGCCCCTGCCAGCCATCTTTTCCCTTGCTCAGCACTGCACCACCGCTTTGGACACTCAGATAAAGCACATCTCCAATGTTAACCCTGTTTCATCCACATCACCCAAAATTTCTGGTATGTTTTGTGATATTAAGGTGCCATAAGTCTGGATGGGACACACTTATCCTCTTTTTCCTACATTTCTTTTGATGATCCCAATCTCTTCTTGTTTCAGGGGAGAAAGTCCCAACTCAAGCATGTGGTTCCACCTTTCCTTTGCAGAACACTGTCACTCAGGAGGGACTCGAAAACCAGGGCATGAGGGATTGCTTGGCTTGCATGGTACTGGAGCACCAAGTGAAGAGGGGCACAGAGAGAGAGAGGCTCTTTGTGCTGTGCCCCTTACCTTGTGTCCTGACTCCTCACACATTACCCTTCTTTTTATACATGTTTATAATGTATGTTTTATAATGTTTATGTAGATGTGACAAATATAAAAGGAGGCTGATACATTTCTACTATCAAATACCATCTCTGTTTTTCTGGGCAAAATACCCTTCTCAAGTGCCAGGTCATAGGGTATGCAAAGAGGTCTTTTACCAGATGTCTGAAAAGGGACCCCAAACTGCTTCGTTCACAGCAGATCTAATGTTGATTTGCCACCAAGGGGGAATTGGGTCCTCCAATAGAGTTCAGCCTTTGCAGCCTCAACAAAGGAAGTGGCAGATTGTTGACAGATAAATCTGGACTGAATAACAGAAATTCCATTTAATTTACATTTTTTGGTTGTTTTTTTTTAAGTGAAAATCTTTTCACAGGAAGATTTTAGCATAGTGGTTTTCCTGCTGCACTTTTTTTTTTTTGTTTTTTTGGCTGAAGCTTGAGCAGTTGCTTGTGTTGTCTGTATTATACAGAAGTAGATTTTGGATCAAAAAGACTGCTTACACTAGAGAACTATATACATATTTATTCCTAATGTTACTGGCTGCTTATTGCCAAGTTATCTTGCTGAAAGTATAGGAGGGGGATCTTTAAACTAGTCACTGTAAAACATTCTTTTATTCTTTTAATTGCTAATATCTTACCAGTTTCACAGACATTTCCCATTTTTATGGCACCTACTTAAATGTGACACATTACTACATCTCTGTTCAAATACATGGTAAGAATTGATGATGTCTCATCTGACCTGGCCTTTAAAGCATTGTGGATAATAATGTTTTCAACTCCTGAATTAACAGTGAGAGTGGTAGATATGTTCACTCTCATTGACAAATATATTGTTAGTCCTTGGATAATCCCACAAATCCAGGCTTTGGATCATCACTCACTTACTATAAATCAGGGTGAGAGGATTTACTAAATCAAGATTTGAGAGTATTGGAACAGTTTGTGATTTGGTGTCCTTTCAGAGATCCCCACCTGAGTGTGACACCAGGGCTCAGTACACGACAGTGGGGTATCGAGTACAAAACCTCACTCTGATAGGTGGCTCTGGGCATCTCCTCACTGCCAGGGAATTTTTCAAGGCCACAGTCAGGTTTGTACCCTGGCTGCCACTTCTCCCATCCCCTGGCTCCCCTGCACATCTGCATTTGCCTCTCCCAAGCTCCAGCCCTGCAGAGGGAGCAGGGTGAGATTGGCAGTGCCTGGGAACTCACTGTTCGTCGGCGGTGATTGCAGAAACATCTGCTCCTGCCAGAAGTGATGCCACTTCCCACCAAGAGCAGCACATAAAGCTGAATCAGACATGAATTAATATGGGAATTGGTCCAGTTGGGAAGAACGTTTTCTCTGGAAAAGTCCATTTGGCTGGGAGAGCAGTACTAATGGAGATTTCAAACCTGTCTAGGTGACAAGTCCTTATGCTTTTTCTGATTTTCAAGGAAATCCTTTGCATTTCTGGACCTGTGTCTCAGTTCTTTTGGTGTCTGCTGTTTTCCCAGGTGGGGGGCAAACCAGAAATCTCTTTAATCCTGCCCCTGAAGAAGTACTGTGCTGTTAACTCTTCCACGGCAGCTCTTTAAGTCCCTCCATTGTGCATATGTGCATTTTAATTTTTCACTTCAATACACACGTACAATATGACAGACATCTAGTTGCTTTGGGAACTTTAATTTCCAATTTTCTTATTTACTTCTAAAATCAAAGTGCTTCGTTAATGCCTATTTCTTCTGATGAGCTTTGAAAAGAGTGTATTTCATTCTCAGCCCACAGCTAGGACTGGTTAAAGCAATTTCCACAGCAGCAGTAGACAAATGCATGGTGAGTAAATTAGCTTTTATTATAATCACAGCAGCCCTTCTTTTCTATTTGATTTCTGCACATTCTCGTGTGAATTCTCAAACTCGAGTATATTAAAATGGCAGAGAGAGGATTTGGAGGGTGCCTGTGTGCTCCTGAGCTGCAGTGCAGGGGCCCTGCTCCACAGCCCCACGAGGGGCTGGGCACAGCTGTGGGACATACCTGGCTTGGGACCTGTCCCAGGAATGTGCCACAACAGCAGAATATCCTGCTGGATTACCAGAAACTCCTGGTGGAATACCAGAAACTCCTGGTGGAGTACCAGAAACACCTGGTGGAATACCAGAAACTCCTGGTGGAATACCAGAAACTCCTGGTGGAATACCAGAAACTCCTGGTGGAGTACCAGAAACACCTGGTGGAATACCAGAAACTCCTGGTGGAGTACCAGAATATCCTGGTGGAATACCAGAAACTCCTGGTGGAATACCAGAATATCCTGGTGGAGTACCAGAATATCCTGGTGGAGTACCAGAAACACCTGGTGGAATTCCAGAAACTCCTGGTGGAATTCCAGGAACACCTGGTGTTTCAGGCTGCTTGTGGTACACAGTGTCAGCATCAGAGTTTTCTTCCTGGGAGCCAGAGAAGCTACAAACACAGCAGGGGAAATGTGAAAGCCTGCTTTGTGTATTTTATAGCATGTTTAGAAAGCAGAGGTTTGGTGTGTTTGTAACGTTGGCTGTCTGTCTAGCCACTGTGCAGACCTAAATTGGAAAACCAGTGCTAGAGTGGGTACTGTACATAGGGCTGTTCATGTGTGCTGTAGGATAACCCTGCAGTGAAAGACAGCGTGGTAGGGAACGTGAAATTAAATCCTGCTGAGGTGTGGGTGAGGGCCTGGGGGGAGCTGAGCTGTGTGGTTTCACTCTCAGGGCAGGAGAACAGTGAGGGAAGGCCTGCAGAAACCTCTCCTCCATGTGTGGAGCTGAGGATGGAAACTGCAGGAGGAGACTGTGGGCATGATGTAGGACAGAGCAAGGCTTCAGATTGGCAGCTGGGAGAGGTGATCTGCAAAGCTGGGCTGTGCCTGGTTCTGTCCCACGTGGGACTGCTCAGCTGGGTCCCTGTGCTGGGGGAAACAGCTGCCTGAGGGGCAATTCAGCACAAAGTCTGTGTGGGCACCATCAGCATGTTGGTATAAAAAAATGTGTCACATGAGGTACTTCAGTCTTCAACTGTTTTACACTGCTGAGACCTTGGCTGGAGAGGAACAATGTCAACCATTGAGCTGTGTCAGTAAAGCTACAGAAAAATCAGAGATTTCCTGAAGGACAGCACTGGGAGAAATTGGAATCTAGAAATGATGACTTAGAAGAATGTTTTGGAGTCTCCAATCAAGAGAGCGTGAAGTAACCTGTGATAAACCCCTTCAGATATTCACAGTTCTGCTGCAAAGGAGGGAAGATCTGTTCTCCACCATAGTGGTGGGTAAAACAAGAAGCAGGTCTTAAATAGGATTAAATTGGATTAAACTTCTCCTGTTAGGGATAATTAAGAACTGTAATAGCTGCCAGAGGAAATAGAGAAGTGTATTCACAGGAAGCAAGCCAGAAGCAGATTAGCCAGACTTCTGTCAAGAATGCATTGTGGCCATTGCTGCTGGGGCAAGTGATGGAAAATGTGATCTCCCCAGCTCCTCTCAGCCCCTCCAAAAACACCAGTTTGCAAAGACACTTGGAATTGGCACCAAACTACTTCTCTTATGTGTTTGTCAAGTCTGATTTGGATTAAACATTTGGACTAAACATTTCTGTAAGCTTCCAGACAGAAGGCTTTTGTTGTTGGAATTTAGCATTGGCATTCCATGCCCTCCACTCCCCAGCCCTCCAAAAAGAAAAACAACCACTTTTTACTCTTGAGAAGTTCCTAGCTTAGTAAGTGATATTGATTGTTCCCAGAATTAGAAGGTGTAGATCAAAGAAATACACTTTGGAGTGAGGATAGTCCTCGTAAGAGAAACAGGGCAATGAGTAGGTTGAAAGAGAATTTGGAGATAGCTGTGTTTCATGTGGGATCAGAGACATTCCTGCCAAAGTCCCATCTGTTCACTTTTTCTTCAGCTCTGTTTTCTTCTCACCTCTCTGTTGTGCTTGCACTCCAAATGGAGACATGACTGTGACTGAAGTGCTGGAGTCATGCTGGTTGTCTCTCCAAATGCAGGGATCACAAGAGTTTGCACTTTCAGAAACTGAGAGGTTCCACTGGTGGTAAAATCACCAGGAATAGTCTGATTCAGGGAAGCCTAAGAAACTGTCTTCAGCAAATGGGGAGCAGGTAAAGGAACAATTGTGCTGTTCTGGAGAGAGATAACAGCCCCACTGCCCAGGGTTTCTGCAGCTGGCTGTGAAACTGTGCATTCAGGGCTCTTGGCAAGGTCTGTTTGTTAGTGTGTGTTTTAATCACACCTCTGCTGTTCCTCCTTGAGTTAAACTGGGAAAAGTGAGAGCTTAGGGCAACAGGTGAGCCTGCAAACAGGGCAGAATCCTCTGTTGCCAGCTTACAGTGCAGGGCACAGCCGTGTCAGAAGGAAAGCCTGGAGCCTGGGAATGTCTTCAGAGGCTGAGTGACTGAGAGGTGGCACCTGGAGCAAGCTTGTAACACTGGAAATTCTGCATTTGCACATGACCCCAGCTCCCTTGTACGAGGCCCTGAGGATCATTTCTGTGTGTTGGTTGGTGGTGGCTCCCTGGAGCAGTGGGAGAATATTGCCTCTCACAAGAGACACTCACTCCTAGTGGAAGAAGTTATTTCTCTTTTATCTTGAACTGGTTTGGATGAGCTCAGAATAGATGTCTGCCATTTCTGTGTGCTCTCTGCAGCAGCTTTAATAGAATTCCTCTCTTCCCCTGTCCTGAAGAAAGAGGATGAAAGTGGTAGCAATAATTGGGAGAGACAGTCACGTAGGATGAACAGCACAGGGGCTTTCATGTTTGAATTACAAAAGATTTGGGCTAGATGGAATCTTTTCCTCCTCATCAAGCCACTTAGAATGCTGTATATCACAGCTTATTTCTGGGAGAGTGGCTTAATGGATTTAATTATTCTCCTGCTTTTGGTATCATAAATCAAAACTGATCTATCTGGGTTTATGCCAATAGCACAGTGGATGTAAAAGGAAATCAGGGGGTTAATCTGTTGATATATTATTGGGGCTCAATACATTCACCACAACTGTCAAAATAACTTTTGGGTAATTTGCAAAACTGTATGTGTACCTCTAGGGCCCTGAGCTGTCCCTTGGAAGCTGGGCATCTCCTGGCTGGTGCATCTTTCAGAAACCTCGGTTCCTGGGCTGTGCTCTCTTCTGTTTTCTTCTGCAAGTGGCAGAAGTGGGCTCAGAGTGCTGCAGTACTGGGGCACAGTGAGTGTGCAAGCAGCGTAGAGCTGGCACAGGCTGCTTGCTTAAGGACAAATGCAGAAAGGATTAAAAAGTTCTCACTGTCAAATTTATTTGTAAAGAAAATTATTCAGTTGCTGGAGGATATCTGTAATTGCTTCTAAAGCAGTGGGGAGTGTCTGTAATTGCTGTCTGTTTCGTGTACTTTCTCCTGAGAGCTCAGGTCCATACAATTGCGAAAATTCCGCTTGAAATTCAGGAGCTGTTAATTGGCCTCAAGATTTATCTTCATCTCTCTGTAACAGTTTCACCCAGGCTTTTAGAGAGCCAAGTTATTGGCAAAGACAGTGGAGTTTTATTGGGTAAGATTGATTGGTTTTTCATAATCCAGCTAATGAAATGAAGCAGATTCCCAGTTTTGGCCTCCTTGCTGTGGCTGGAAGGCAGAGCACAGTGGGTGAGGATCAGTGTGGAGGCACAGCCCACGTGCAGCACAGGTACCACGAGTTTCCTCTCCAAGCACAAGGTGTAGGAAGGTCCCATCTCTGTTTCTCTTACCAGCAGCACTCCGAACTGGAAGGGCAGGAATCTGATAGCAGTGCTGGGGATACCACACTGCGGGTTTAGAAGCTGCTTTCCCTGGGCTCACATAGCAAGGGCGAGCAGCAGCTTCATTTGGTTTTATACTAACAGTGCCACAGTGTTGGAGCAGTTTGTGTAGGGCAGGTGAGGATTTTCTGTCAAGGGGACACCTAGATTTGCCAGAGGGATTAGGAGCAGTCCTGAGGGTGTGCCAGTGCTTGACAGCAGCGCTGTGTGCTGCAGTACGAGGAGGGGCTTTGCCATCCTGGCAAAAGGGGCTTTGCAGCGGGGCTGCAGATGTGCAGCAGCACATCTGTCCGTGTCCTGCCTGTCCCTCCTCCTGTGCTGGCCCTTATCCTGGGGCTGGCTGTGCCCTGCTGGGCTGAGCCCTGCGCTCCAGCTGCTCTCCCAAGGGCTTTCCTCCCACCGCTGCCTGCCCACATCTCTCTGCCAGCTGGAACAGGCATTTCATTGCTGAAGCAGGTGATTTCCCTACAACATCTCAGGGAGAGCTAAACTGATGGTACCAAACTTGGGAGGTAACATTTTCCGTTTTTCCTGTGTGACAAGAATGGGGTTATTTGAAATGTTGAAATCGTCTTTCCTGGAGCAAAGACTACCAAAAGCTTTGTGAATAAATACGTTGCTAACTCCAGTCTATAACTTTCCCAGAGAAGCTGATCGTACTTGACAAGGAAATAGGATTCCACAGGAGGTTATATGAAATTATGAGATACTGCAAATGGAAATATACTTTCTTAGGCAGAGGAGAGAGAACAACTTCTCCGTAATTGAGTTGCAGATAAAATTGAATTTAAAGGGTCCAGCAAGCTTGTTTGAAGTTCAAAGAAGCTGGTGCATAAATTTGGCCTGCCTGGAGTTACTGCATCTTTACACATATAGCTTGATCAAAAGAAAAGCAGAAATGGAGTAGTTCCAGAAATCCAGATTGATTAAGTCAATCTTTCTTGCCCAGTGATGGAATTCAGAAAAATATCATTTGGTCTTCTCTATAGTATTATCCTCCTGGATCAAAGGATTTCTCTGCCAGCCTTTCTATACTAATAGTACAGTGAAAAAAAATTAACTTGTACAGCAAAAAGGTTCTTCCCTTTATGATCTATTCAAGTTAGCAGCTCGTGGGGGCTGCTGTCCTGCAGAGTAAGCTACAGGAATGCTAACTCAGTAGAAATATTACCTAACAGCTTCCATTTACCTTTGTGACCGACTTGGGGAATGAAATAGTGAAATGTAGCCTGATCTGTACAGGTCTCCCTATTTTCATATTATGATTGATTATTTTTTTCCTGTGAAATGCAGGGCTGTTATTTGTGGAGCCTCTGGAGGATCTGCCTTCAGCAGGGCTCTGCAGCAGGAAGAGCTCAGGAGCAGCACAGTGTTTGTGGGGTACCCAAAAGGGCACAGACTGTGAGTTCTTGGGGAGATACACAATACAGCTGGCAGGAATGGAGGCTTTTAATCAGCTACTCTGAAAAATCTGGGTAGAGGCAAATGCCCTGGTAGAATTCTTAGAATATATTGTTTCTGGAAGCCTTAATTCAAGGAATCAAGGAGTGGCAGTATAATTTAGGTTGGGTGAGGATTGATGAGGACAGAAAAAAATCTCTGGGACTCTGACCTTTAATGTAGCAAATCCTGTTCTGTGAGCGGGATAATTTCACAGTCTTTTAAAATCTAACAGAAGCCAATTTTGGGGAAATGGGTACAAAAGTTTCCCACGTACCTGTTTCCATCTATGGCACTTGTACTGGGAGCTCAGAGGGGAAATTAGAAAATGTCCTGTCTAATGAGTCTGTGAGGCACATTTTGGAGCTGGACTGCCTGAGAGAGCTCTCTGCAGGCCTGCTAATGCAGCAGTGGGGAGCTGATTGCCCTGGTTATGCACGTGGAGCTCGCCTTTCCACCCTGCTGGGGCTCCGAAACAGCCTCTGACAGCACTTCAAATAAGCAGCAGGAAATACATTTAGGTGAGGTAGTTTTAGTGCAATGAGTCATTTCTCCTCCTTTTCCAGCAAGGTTTTGGGCAGTTCCAGAGGCCTGGAAGAGCCTCGGAGGAAGAGGAATTTTATGGAATGTGGGAAGTGTCGTAATTCATTTTAAGTGTGCATCTAATATTCCTACGTGCCTCGTACCTTAAAATCTGGCCTCTCTTCGAGGTGGCACAACTCTTTAATACTGGGAGGCTGTTAAAAATAATACCAATCTGTTCAGTCACTGACAGCAGGTTTTTTATTGTGTGGTGATTTGGGATTATGAGAGTTACGGGGGAAGGTGACCTTGATGCGGGTTTAAGTGCAGCACTTCTTGACACAGTGCAGAAGAGAACAGCACTGGTGTTCACTTAATTATCTTGTTAAATGCACTAGGGCTGAATTACTTGAAAGAAATTAAACAAGTGACGTTCTTATTTCATAAACTGCATTAATCTCATGCATGGCTGTGTTTATGATGGAGTCACAGCAATACAGTAAATGAAATGTGAATAGAAGTCACACCAATATCTTCATAAGCAGATGTTTAGTGTTTGAGCTGAAGTAGAAATAAGATAAATCAAAAGTCATTCGGGACGAGAAGACTGAAGTCTCATGCTTTTACTAAAAATGATAAAAAAATGATAAAAAATGATAAATTTGTCTTTTTGAATTTGTTCTCTTCCTCAGTCTGAGGAAGAGACTTTATGTCATGGACTAAAACTACTCTAACCAGCATTTGCAATGGAGTTTTGTAAGGAAATGAGCAGAGGTATAATCAACATCAGGGCTGCTGCTACAAACTTTTTGTGGTGAATAAACTGTTGGGAAGGAAAAATCGTTTAGCTCTGCTCCTTAATAACCCTGGTGCAGAAATATACTCTTATAAAATTGTAAAACTTTTATGTACTCATTCACATGTGGGTGGAATTTGTAATTCAATAGTTTATCTAATGATTGCGTTCCATTTTCTAGTGACAGTTTTCATTAAGACTCCATTTATTCTGAGAAAAGCTAATCTAATAAGTGTAGCCTTGAGTTAAGGGATTTATCACTGTCTTTTAAAATATTTTCCATATTCTGAAATATGGATCATTTAGGCATAACAGAAAGGTTTGTGCTTCTTTAAATTGTGCCACATTTTTTCCAGTTGTTTAATGTGTATTACTTGGAGAATGTGCAGTAGGTATTTGAAAAGTCACTTTTTTCAGATAGTGAAGTAGGACTGAAATGACTGTGAAAAAGGGGAAGAGATAGTCACAAATTTAATTGGAAATTCATATGGACTTCCATAAGTTTACCTCCTACGTGACATTTTTTTATTTATTTGGTTTTTGTTTCAGTGTTTAAAGGAAGGTTTACATGAGGGGAGAATGGGGCTTTTCTTAGTTATTGGCTTCAACACACCAATTTTTAGCATAACTTTTTATTGTATGTCCCATCTAACACAGTAACTGTTCAAGAAATTTGGAGGTAAAATCTAATCAACCCATATAAAAGAAATTGTGAGACAGGAACCATCCGAACACAGGAGTGACAGGCCCAGCAAATCCTAATTTCACTGCAATTTGTCCTGCAGTATTTATGTCCTGAGTATGTGCACATATAAGCACTGAGTGTAAGGATTTTGCATTTCTGGGTTTTAAAGGGTGCAAGAACCAGCCCTGTGAAGTCTAACACAAAAACAAAGCAGTCAGAAAATCTAGAGACAACACCTTCAAAGAATTCCCAGATGAGCTTTCAGGAGTGAACCAGGACGTGCCTTTTGGGGAGTTTGATACTCCAGCAATATGAGTTATCACACATCCCTGGATAATACATCACACCCAAATCCTGTTTGTCTGGCTCTTGCTGCTGGCAGCTGAGAAAGGTGAAATGGCAAAGCAGAAGGGCTGTCCATACCTGCTCTCAGACCTGGAACAGCCTCAGGCACAGATCCAGAGATTTCTCCTCTGCCCACTGTCTCTGATTATGAAATCCTGTTTGGCACGGTTTTTCTTAAGTTACAAAGAATTTTTCTTAATTTCACAAAGACATAAAAACTTACTTCGCATCACTATCACCAGAAGGGTTGGGAATCAACATTTGTGCATTGTGTAAGAACAAGGTAAATCCTGACTTGGAGAGTTTTGTATTAGTTAAGAGTATTTTAGAAGGTAAATACGGCTACCTGATTATCTCCTCTTTTTTTCTTTCTTTTCTCTTGTTCCCCTGCCCCCCCATTAAATGGGTACCTGCATATTGTGGTTTCAGGAAATTAAAAGATTTATTTAATATTAGTAGAAATGGACTTGATTTGAAAAATTTGCATCCAGATCCTAATGTATGCAAACCCTAATTATTTGTATTGTAGTGCTTGGGATCTGCATATGAGTTTATAATTCAAATGCCACCAAAATAAACATATTTTTGGGTTGTGCCTGTTTGTAGCTGTGATGAATGCAGCATCTGTTGGTCAGGGAGGTCTCTCCCAGCAGTTGTGTACAAAGCAATTTGCTCATTACCTTTCCCCTCTTCTCACACCTCATCTTCTTTGAAAGTCACTATTTATCACTTTATGGCACCGGTGAGTAAGTGCTGCTGAGTCAATGCTTGATTAGTTTCCAGCTGGGCCTGTGTGAGTAATTGACTGAGATGCCAAGCAATCCAATTAAATTTTCCCAGTATTATGACTTCACTGTGACTGCAGAGCCGTGCTGTCGTCACGCTGCCATCCCCAAAGGCTGCGGTGGCCATGAGTGCTCCGAGGTCACCTCCTCATGCTGGCCCTGCTCTCACCTGGCTCCCTCTGGATTGCCTTCCTCAATAGCCCAGCCTGAAACTAACTCAACAAGTAATATTGCAGAGGAGCTCTTATCTCAAGAGTGTATGAGAAGTTTTGTTTTGCCGCAGATGTTTTACAAAGAAGATGACCGGTGAAGTAATTTCTTTTTGGAAATTTCTACAGTAGTGGTGGATAGTCTGTGCATCTCCATATTGATGTATATTTAATTTTTGTTATGAAAAAAGGTCTGAAATCGATGTGATGTGAAGGACAAAGCATTCTTTACTCTGTCAAAGGAACTTTTTGGCAATTGCAATTAGGTGTTATTTATGCACCTTTGTTGACGTTATGACTCAAATTGTTTAATGAGGTTGATTCAAATGTCAAATTTTACTGAAAGAATAATGTGGCCTGATTTTTTTAGCCTCTCATACTGTGTAGTCATCACAGCTGCTGTGGAACAGGTTGAAGAATTGAAAATAGCAATTGTAAAATGGCCTGTTGTGCACAGGGAAGTTTGAAAGCTTAGAGCTGTTGGTGGGAACAGTGGCTCTGGGTTTCAGGATGGTGCCTCTGAGAGAAAATTAAGACTTTCCTTCTACTCTTTAACCTTGTTCTAGGGTCTCCTTGTGATAGAGTACCAGATGAAATTATTCTAATTCTGTCTTTCATTAGGCAGAAAGAGTTGTGGCTAATCACTGACTTCCCTCAACTCCCAGCGTTCTGAGATGGGCCAGAGCTGCTGGGCAGAGCTCGTGGTCAGGAGCTCTGCAGGCACCACAGGCACAGCTGGCTTAGCCAGCACCACCACCAAGGGCTGGAGAACTGCTGAGGAGCACCAGGGGCTGCACTGCCTGTGCCAGACTCCTCTGATCCTGTGCAGGGAGCACCCCAAGCAGCTGCAGCGTTCCTGGGGGACATCCTCTGATTCAGCTGGCTGCAGGAGTGTGTAGTGTGTTGTGTGGTTTGCTTTGAGAGCCCTGCACAAAGCCAGCCCCAAAGTGAAAAGCTGCTGGAGTGCTCAGCTGAGTGCTCTGGGACACGTGGATGTTCCCAACCATTTAAACCAGGGGTTTTGCCAAACACACTAAAATCATTTTTCCTCATCCAGTTTAGTAATCCACAGGCACAGTTAATGGACAACAGCTCTCAGCAGGTCAGAACAGATCAGAGTGGTAGGGACTGTGTTGTTGGTAATGAATAAACTCCATGGTTCCTGTGGCTCCTGGATTGCCATTGGGGTTTTCAAATGCAAGTACTTGAAGTGCCTGGAGCATTTACTGTGATCTGTCTGAAAGCTACAACATACTCAGTCAACAACAGAGTTTAAAAGTCAGTGAATTCAGGAAAGTCATCAGTTCCCCTGCTTTCAGGTTTCTATTATAATCCTGATGTTCTCTGGAGAAGCATCAAAGCATTACAGAGTGGGATATTTTGCATCCACGTTGCTTCAGGAATACTTAAGTGCTAAGGCTTGTCATTCATCACCTCAAATCCCTGAGAATCACACCAGATTTTATACTAGTGTAAGTTCTGGAATAACACAGTCAAGAAAGCACCTGGGGAAAATTTCACCTTTAAGGAGTTTGGTAAATGAATGAAATAGTGCCATAGAAACCTATTCCTACTCTTCTCATAATTGAGGATTCACTGCAGAAACCCCAATGGTGACCCTCAGCATGCCGTGAGCAAAAGGGAATGTGGAACACGTGTGTCTGAAGGTCCTGCCTCATTGTGGGGCTGCAACAAGTGTTCCAGGCTCTGTTCCCTGCTCCTTTCCATAGTCATCTTCATTTGTGTTTGAATGGGATCTCTTAGGGACTAGAGAAAGGTCTGTGCATCTCCCAAAGATTGGATTCAATCTTGTGATGGCCTAGGAACTCAGGTTTGGAAATCTTAGTTAAAAATAGCTCAGTAAGCATTTCTTGTGTGTGTGGTGCTCAGTTTGGCACTGAACCTGTCAGAGCTCGGAGGTTTCCTGGAGGGCAGAGCTGTTTAGGATGAACACCAAGTCAGGCAGGAGAACCTCAGGAAGGGGGTTAGCCTAAAATCCTGTGTGCTTAATGTGGGTGTGATATAATGATTTATAATCTCTTGAGGTTCCTGCAGCCTAGCAGTGTGTTGGGATGGATAGAACATCAATCTGGAGGTTCCTCTTTTTTTGCTGCTTTAGTTCATTCTTGAAACTCTTGTTTCTTCCCTTCCCCGTTCTCCCGCTAATTTTGTTGTAGGACCTCATCTTCCTGCTTTAGAAATCCTTCAGTTTCTGATTACATTATAATATAAATACAATGTCAATATAAAGACATTTCACTGGCTTCCAGTTTAAACTGGCCTGCCTTTTCTCTGAGGTTTATTTACTGAGATATACTGAATTTTCTCCTTTGTCCTTAACTTTTGTATAATAAAAATCCAAGCTGTTAATTTCCTTTCATCCATCCTAGTGATTGTCATAAAGGTTGTTCTCTCCATCAGAGATTCATTTGGAATCCCTTTCTCAAATACAGCTGAACAGCCTGATGTATTATCCAGGAGAAATTACTTGTACCTCTCATAATAATGTTAACATCTCGTTTTCTTTACTGAAAATTACTCAATTGATGTGTTTAGAATCAGGTTCACCTTTTTCCAAGCCATATTGCATTACTCCCCCATATTAAGGTTGGAATTGATGAATACATTCCTATTTTTTCCCCCTGCTGTTATCTCTGGTGAATAAGCCCATTGTTTATGGGGAAAAAAATTGTCTCTAAATGCATGACTGTATTACTTCCTGTCAATTTTAATATTTTCCTTTTTTACTGCACTGTTCTGTGACATCTCCCTCTTTCAACATAATAACTGTGTCCCTGTGTTGATGATACCACATAACTTGGTGTATCATCAAATTGCATTAGTATAAATTCACTTGTTTTTGTTAAATTACTTTGCTCATTAATGATCTTACAATCTCTCACCAGATTTTTATCAAACACTGATAAAAATCTTTTTTATTCAAACACTGAATTTTTACTTATTTTTAAACTTTATCCCTAAAGTTTATCCACCAGAGAATTCCCATTGCTAACTGTCATCTCCACCAGAACCAGCAGGGTTTTTAGTCTCTTGCTTTATCAAGGTGGCACATCTTTGTTAGCACTGGTGAGCAGCAGTTCTTCCCAGGGGTGAGGCTCAGAAATTAGATGTTAATTGTGGCACATGACAAGGCAGCAGTGCCAGTAACATGGCTTGATGGACTCAGGGAAGGTTTTAGAAGGAATTCCAGATGCATGTGCTGAGAGTTTGGGGCAGTAACACCCTCCCCTGAAAAGGGAATCAGCTGATCCTCAGGGAATGCACTTCTCATACAAAACTGATTTCTATTTCCTTTCATTCAGGAGCCAGCACTGCATCTGTAGACTGACTGAGGAAATTGGGTGAATACTGCTTTGGCAATCGTACTTTGCTGAATCCTTCACTCTCAGCTGATACCTCCTGTAGGACATCAAACTGGAAATTCATTATTTGTCCTAAAGTGGCAGAATTCAGGAATCAGAGCTGCTTCTTTGCTTGAAAAATGCAATGAATTTGTTGCTGCTGACTTAGACCTCTCTTGTGTCTTTGATGCTGCATCATTAAACCAGGTCTAAGTGCTGTAACTGTATTCAATGTGAAAATGATGACTCTCTTAGACTCTGAGTATTGAAGTAATGAGAAGCAGTTGGATTATAACAATTAACATAGCATCAAGAAGTGGTGCTTCTTTTTGTTCCTGCAGCTGCCTCAGTCTGGAGCTCGTGCTGTCCTCAGTCAGATCAAGAGGCCATGAGCTGAACCTGCTGCTTTTGTTTCCTGCTCCTCCTATCTTACACAGGTGGTGAGAGACTTCATATTGGGAATCTGAGCTTATTCCATGGCATTTGTTACAAAAAATGAGTGGATGAAACTGTAAATCTGATTACATTTATTAAATAGAGCCAGTGCAGTTTAGATGTGAATAGGATATTAAGAGTCTGAAAGAAAATTACAAATACTGTAATCTATCCTTTTAGAAGTTCACTTTAAATGAACTAAAGTGGGAACACAGACAAGCTGTATAACATTTTGACATATCAAACCTATCCTTCCTCTACAACTATTGAGACATTGGTGAGAAATATGTAATAAGGCTGAGCTTTTAGCACATTTTCATGTGCTAAATGATTCCTGGCTGGCTTAGCCATTCCCTTGTTGCCCAGTTTTGTGTGCTCCCCACCTGGAGCTGCTGGAGGAGAAGGCAATGCACTAAGAATGCACGGAGGGGATGAGGAAAGTTAATTTTCAAATACTGCTGATGAGTTTCTTGGCTGTCAGCTGCTTCCATTAGGCAGAAACCTAGTGAGTTCCAATTTGTACCTCCAAAAAATGCTGAAAAGTATCTGCTGATGCATTATTAAATCTGTAGGGCCAAATTTTCTGCCAGTGTAAAAATTCCACTGATGACATTTAGAGCATCCAAAGATTTGGCCCATTATTAGAGAGTTCATTAGGATTAATTCCTTGTATTGGCACTATAATTTATATGGGAGACTGAGACACCCAATTATTTTGAGAAAATGCTGGTAGATACCTATTCAATCACAGAGTTATTTTAAAATCACTGAAAACTAGTGATTGCTGTATGAGAGAAGCACTGGGTGAAAGGACAGAGGAGTGAGTGGTAAAATACAGTCAGGAACATGAAGTAAATTTTACTCACCAGTGCTTTCAGTGCCTGCTGGTGTTCTCAGGCCATAAACACCAGTGGGAATGTAAAGTCCTAGTGGGCCACTGCCCTGATCCTGACAGCTTCCTAAACACCTGAAACAGGGCAGTGCTGAAAGCTGAGGCACGCTGGATCAAATGGATGAATTTCAAATTGATGCTGATTCTCCTTACAGCGTAGCAGGTAAAGTGTTTTACCTACTATTTTCTTGAAGCAGCAAAGGTTTTCTGTCTTTTGAGCTTCCAGCATTTCTGCCTCACATTGTTTTTTGGCATTCAGGAGGGTTACACTGCACTTGTTTTGCTGTGGTCAAGGAAAGAATCATTCTAAATGATTTTTGGAAGGAAAAAAAGTCATTACAGAAGCTGTATTTTATTTTATCACCACTTAATCTTAGTGTTTGCTGCAAGGACTTGCTTGGCCCTAGTCATAGGTTATTTACTGGAGAGATGGGTTATGGAATTATCTGGTAAAGAGAGACAGCAGCACCTTTTTATCTGTCTCTTGCTGCATCCATAAATCTAACACCTTTTAAACCTGTGATGGTCAGCAAGGCACTGATTGCCTTAACTGCAAGCAGACTGGGCTGAGACCAGTGGAATCTTCCCTGAAACATCCTCAATTTCAGGTGCTCTTTGAGAAAATCAGTGTTAGATGGTACTTCCTGGGCTAAATGAACAGAGAGGTTTAATGGGAGTTAATGCCCCTGACCTGCACATCCTCCTGCTGGCCCTGCTATTTACTGCCCCTGAAAGGTGCTAACAAAAGCCTGGCAGCTCTACTGGGGCTGAAATAGTTCCCTGTCATTTTCTTCCATTTTAACTTTTTAACTTCCATTTAACATTTTAACTTCCATTTTAACATTTTCCCTAGGTTGGCAGCAGGCTTAAGAAACATCATGAACAGTAAGAACTGATCCAGGAATGGTGAAATGTTTGAGATACACTGGAGAAGCACTCTTGGAAGGCACATACCACAACATCAGAGGTTGGGTGGGACTCCTGAGGGTTCCTGAGCTTTGTGGGGATGTATGAACGAGACCTGCCTGCCTTCTTCATTAGCACCAGTGCTGGAGTTTCATAAAGAACATGGTTTATATCCACATTTGCTCTGCACCAAAGCTGTGCTTCTACTGGAGGTGGGTTTCCAGTACAGAGTCTTTTAAACTCTCACTTCAGAGGTGGCATTATTGCCAATAAGCTGGTTTTGTGTTTAATGACTGATATGCTGTACCTACATAACCCTGGAGAAAATCTCAGCTAACCAAAGAAAGCAGTACAGGTGACTATTTTTAGGTGATTATCCTCAACAGTGAACGATTTACTTGAGTTGGCACATTTCCTTTTTAGCACCATTGCCTGGGTTTCCAAAGGCTCAGTAAAGCTGAGCTGTTTGAAGTTTTGTCCAGTGCTGAGGGTGAGCTGCAGGGAGCCTGGCTCCTGTCACCTGCCAATGGCTTGGCCACATCTGGGACTCCCCTTTCTGGAGCTCAGCTCGCTCATCTCTGGGTTACAGATGTTAGCACTGAACTTTGGGCAGTGCTGTTTGATTTAGTGATGAGCTGGGGCTCGTTAGCAGTGTTTAATTATTCATGCCCACCCACACCTTTCTAAAACCAGAACTTAGCAGTGACAGGGGATTTTGGGCTGATGCATTCTCACACACCGAGACCCCAAAGCTGCTGCGTACAGCACGAGGGGAAAGGCCAGGAACAGAGCAGGAAGGAGGCACAGCAGAAGTGCAGGAGGAAGAGCAGGAGGCACAGGAGGTGCTGCTCCAGTACCACAAAGGGCCAGCTGGAGGGAGAAGAGATGGAGAACCAGCGCTAGAGCAGGTATGTGTGAGGTGAGATGCGGGAGAGGTGCTGAGGTGCGTGCCCGGAGCACTGGGGCTCTGCACAGAGAGCAGGGCAGGGTGCCTGCACCTCCAGCACCAGCTCTGCTGCTCATACAAACACAAATTCTCTGCTGTGGCTGAACAAGCTGCGTGGGAAGGAGTGCCTGACACCTCCAGGGTGCTTTGAGGGCTCCACTGCCTACACTGCTGAATATGAAAGGTGAACGGGTACCTTGCCATTCCTCCGGCAACATTTTGCTTTATTTTGTTCCTGATAGAAATAAAACTTCTGCTTGTCTGTGACAGCTTAAGAATTAAGTGGTTCCTCACCTTTTCTACAGTCTTTTTGTGCTGTGTTGCTGGTTGGTTTAAAATATATTTGATTTTTCTCGCCTGTGGAAACAAGCACAACTGAAGAAAAAAGCTTGCTAGGAATAAATTGGCACCTCTTTCTATGCAGTGCTAAATAAGATTAATAGAAAGGTTTCCTTAACCTTGTGCTCTTGAGAAGTGCTTTGAGCCCTTAACTTCTACTGGCACGATTCCATGTGTCTCTGCTTTCTTACATTACTTTTCTCGTGTCACTCCTAAAATTGTCAAGTCAAAATCAACATTAAATTTGAAGAATTGCATCTCCTGAAGACAGAGCTTCACATGTCTTTTGTGCACAGTGAAAATACTTGTGGAAATTGCTTTCTCTGGCCTTAAACCATTTTTCATTTTTAGAGATCATGTGAAAGAACTTAATCCAAATGAGATTTTCAGCTTCAGTTTTTCCAGAGTATTCTTCCCAACATCAATCATGATGTGTAAAGCGGCCTAGCACACTTCTTAATGAGCCATGCGTGACAGGACTCGTTTTTCTTTGGGAACAGGAAATGCAAAGTGACGTTAAGAATCAAGTTATAAAATTCATAGTAGGGATTGAGTTACTTATGATTCCATTACTCCAGTGCTGGGAGAACACCAGACATCTTGTTATTCTAAATGCAGCAGAAAAAAGGAATTTTCAGGGATGCCTTTTGCTTTGATTCTTATATGAAGCTCTGGGAATTTTTCAGAAATGGTCGAAAGCCATGAACAGTACTGTCCAAAATCAGAGTATAAGGCTTGGAAAACAGAGATGAGGAATTTTAAAGCAATTAAATGTACTTAAAAGTTATTTTTATTTTTTCACCTCAGTTTTGGAGCCTTCAGTGTTTGCTCATTTCAATTTTTCACTCTTTTCCTCACAGCCAAGAGAGCAAGGTTTGGATTATTTTTCATGTAGTAACATAAAATTCACTTTTCTCACCACTGCGCGCTGGGAAAACACGCACACACCAAAATCTCAGGAGATGGGAGGCTCACAGCTATTTTTACAAAGGTAACAGATATTGCTGAAAAATTTATAATACTCCTGCTTAGGGGAAGGGCAGTTTGGATTCTCCTTAGTTTGGGAAATACATTGTGCTGGGTTTGGGCATCACTGTCAGGATATAAACATGCTGGAGAATAAAAGGCCTAGGTGGTGATACATATGAGGAAGGGTGGAAAGAGCTGGACTCGCTGAGTAAGATGAAAAGTGAAGAAAACAGTTTTTCAGTCCATAAAATACTGTTGAACTTGCTCAGTGCCTTCATGATGTATCCTAGAAATTTAAATTTAACCCCTCAAGTCAAATGGCCAGACTTCAAGTCTAAACCCAAAATCTGAGACACTTTGCAACCTTATGAGGTAAGAAAAAACATTCTGGCTTTTGTTGTTCCTTTTTTACTGTTCTGCTCCTGAGATTCTGAGCTTGTGAATGAGAAATATTTTTAACTTAAGTTCCTTGGTCTTTGGGCAAACCCTTGATTGTCTCGTGGTGGATTCCAGAATAACAAATGAGAGTTTGGGCACACAGGGTGGGTGTCAGGATGGCTCAAGGATGCTGATGCAGTTTCCTAAACTTCAATGAACCTGCTGGCACTGCTCCATAGAATGTCACTCAATATTATTTCACTTGCACAGGATCAAACCCAAAGGGCTCAAGCATTATACTGAAACTGTGACAGAATTAACAGAGGGGAGCTGCTTCCTGCAAAGACTAGCAGATCCAGACCATCAAAAGATGGAGCTATGAAAGAAATTTCAGCAGAGTTTCATCTACCAGGATATCTCAGGCGTTGCTTTAATTGTTTCTTAGAGTTTAAATCACTGATCTTCATCCCCCATCCAGCAGCAGAGCTCCCTTAGCATCAAGGAAACAGTCCTAATTCAGACTTGCTGAGAATATTTGAACTTGCTGTGAATTGTAGGAGAGAGTCAGAGATAGTTCTTATTCTAAAGTCTCTTTGTATCTTTTCTGTGGGCAGTTCCCTACCTGATGGTGGTATGGTAGCTTCAGTGTTTCTTGACTGGTTTTTCCACCAGGGAGTGAAGAGGTAATGATGTCCATGGGGAAAAAGGAATGGAGAGCTGCGGCAGCTCAGTGGAACAGGTCTGGATTTGGGTCTGGCTCTGCTGCTGCTGCTGCAGGTGGTGTAATGCACCAGCACAGCTGCTCTCTGGTGTGATCTCAAGTACTTGTTTTGGGATGGGGATCCCGAAGCACAGCCAGCAGCTCCTCCAGCGCTGGGAGGTTTGCCCCAGGTGCTTTATGTACAGACCATCTTCAGGAACAATTCCTCCCTCACAAACATCTCCGGAATCAGTTCCTGACAATATACACTCGAGCCAGTACAGCCCCACTGAGGGAAGAACTGCAATACATTCAAGTGACTCATGCACAGTAATTTAGAGGGTGGCTGCCTACAATTTCCAGGTGCCATCAATCTCCTTGGTAAGATAATTTCCTGCCTTCATATCTACGGAGGAGGAAAGGATACACCATGAATTTCTGATGATGGGAATGATACTTAGCCTTTAGATAGTGTTTTTAGCCTTCAAGCAGTTTACAGCTGAGCCTTAATGTTCATCATACCCTTCAAAGTCGTTAAATGTTAATATTCCCTTTTTATAGAGGGGGAAGTTGAAGGGAAGGAGTTAGCTAACTTTCTCAGAACTTTGGGAAGAGTCATGGGAGTACATTTCAAGCCTTGTGTCTAGGTTATGTATCCCTTCTTTCTCTCCAAGGAAAAATCCCTTCTGTATTGGTGCCAGAGTTTCCTGGGTAAGGCCTTCAGCAGCCCTGGGCAGGACACAGTGTCTGCCACAGGGGTGCTGACTTACAGTGACTGCTCTGCCACATCATTGAGACATTTGGAAGCCAGGAATGTGAAAACTTCTGAAAAAGGTTCCTAAATGCTGCTTGATTCAATAAACATGAGCTACTGAAATGGTTCTAAGAGATGTCAAGTGGTTCTCTGAGAGACACCAAGACTTCAAAAAGCTTCCAGCCACCAGCAACGTGAGCACGTGGGTGGAATCCTACTTGATTCACTCCTGTTGGTTTTTAGCATTAACTTCAGTGAACTTCAGTGAAAATCTTGGAGGTAGCACTTGTACCCTTCTTATTTCAAGATACATATTTATTTTATTTCTGTCTTCTGTAGCTTCTGACTTTCATATATCCTGAAACAGAAATACAGCTGAAGGCTGCAAATGCAGGAGGTTTCTTTTGAAGCAGTGGGGAGTCTGCCAGGGAGGCAGAAGTGGAAAGCATTGATATTTGTTTAGAGAACCCTGGTGTCTATCAGAAATATGTTTTATTCATAGAAGACAACTCATAAAAGGTCAGAAAAATAGAAGAAAGCTCATTTACTCCATTCAGTTAAACAGAAAATTGGCACTGTGGAATAGAAGTGCTGTCCAATTGAACGACCCTTTTTTAATGTGTTGATTTAAAAGTTATATTTTAGCATATTTTCTTTTAAAAAATATTTTCATTGACACCTTTGTTCAACACACAAAAAGAATTATAAGCATGTTTTAAAAATTGAGAAATATTGAATTATATTTTAATTTTTTCCAATTTGAGCCTACTTCTAGTCAGCTAGAAGAGCGAAATTATTTTTGCAGCTCAGCTTTTGGATCAATTTAGTTTAATTTAATTTCTAAGTGCTTTAAAGGTTTCATTTAATTTCTAAGTGCTTTAAAGGCAAGCACTGTAAAAATTCAAAGTTTTTAAGTTTCATGTTCACTTGCCTATCCTGTAGAAGTTAACAGTTTTAAATGACACAAACTGTGCCACCTTTTATCTTTCCAAAATAAAAATCAGCTAAATGCTAGAGGTCAAACCGGGCCAGAACAGGGTTAAAAGTGACAGGAAAGGGGGAAAATGGGCACAGAAGTATCTCTGCTGAAGTGTGTGTGGTGAAAGCATTCCCAGATTTGGTGTTTCTGGGAATATTCATACAGCCACTCTCCCATATTCTGTTCACAGAATTTGTAAGATTTTTTTTTTAAGAAGAGCTTTTCCTTCTGCTGAATTAGGCCACAACAGGCGAGTTGGCTAAAAAGCAGTGAGAAAGGAGACAGATGGACATTTGCACACAGCCACACTTGGAATAACAAGATTTTCAGTGGAAGTTAGGCTTAGGAGATGGGCTCCTAAGGGTAGCAGTAGCCTTCAGAGCCCAAACACAGCTCTGCCCCTCTAAACCATCTCCCCTTCCCCCTCCTCCTTGGAAGCATTACAGGAGATGTGATAAGTAAATATGAGCTTAATATAGCTGTTTACTAAAGCTCTTGGGGAAAGTCTAGCAAAATATGCTTTCATAAATAAACCAGAGCTAATTAAGAACCACTTGAAAAGCTAGCACAGGGGAAGGATGGGAGAAAATTACCATGGAACGTGTGTGTGGTTAGCAGAAGCGTAATTCCAGCTGGGACGAGACAGAAACCTGACTGGGAGCTGGATTTATCCATTCTTTCTTGTCTTGGGTAGACTGCTATTAAACAAATCATGCCATTAAATTTGATTGAACTACTTGACAATGATAATGGCAACAGAACAAGGCCTTTCCTGAGTAACCTGCAGCTAAAAATCTGATAAATGTCTGATGAAGCTAGACACAGGGCTACTGTGTAATTACAAGGAAGATCAATCTCAATGCATGTGTTTATTTTTCAAGCCCAAAGCAGTGAATTGTTTGTGAAATAGAAGGGATTGGTTCCCTGTAATGAAGTGGGAAATGCTGCACTTTTCCTGACCTGGGATTCCTGTGGCACAGTTAAAAGGAAAGCAAACCTGTCTGCAGAGGTTTGCTGTGCGGATTTCAGTGCTTGAAGGTACAAGGGTATGGCAAATACAGGGGAAGGGTTCCCAGGACTGTGTCCTGTGATGTTCTCTGGCTGTGCACATGGAGCACATCTGACTGCCAGTGCTTGCTCTTCTGCCTTGTCAAATCTGCACCATCATTCTTTGGTTTGAATCTGCCCACAGATCGGTTTAATGTGGCCTCAGTGCTGCAGTACACATCATCATAGCTGTCATATCTGTCTCATCTCTTGGGAGAATACCTGGGAACATCTGGAATCAAAAGTGAAGAGCTGCAGATACTTTGTGTCTCACAGGAAACCTTTGTGCCTGTGTGCTGTGGAAACAGCTCGTTTGTTCTTGTCCTTATTCCCTGGCACACAGCACTGACACGATCCCTCCTGATGAGGGTCAGTGCATTGCTCTTCCCAGCCTGATCCTAGCAGGATTCTGAGCACAGGGAGACCCCAAAGCCTGCAGTGTATTCCTTAGGAGGACTGTCCAGCACTGAGACATTCCAAAGCTGCAGCTGCTGCTCAGGTCTAGGGTTTTGATCCAAGAGCTGCTCTGCTCTGCACTGAGGTTTGCTGCTGCTTCAATCTGCAGTGTTCTGTTCAGGCACAGCCCTGCCGGTGCTCTGCGTGGGAAACCTGCACAGACACAATTCCCTTCTGGGGGACCTGAGCTTCCCTGCCAGCTTCTCCTGGCAGCAGCTAAGCTGGGGTTAGCCAGGCCTACCCTTTTCTCCTGGTTTAGGTTCTGCAGGACTGATAAAGGTCAGTTCTCTACTCCTCTCTTTTCTCTATTACATGGAGATTGGTTGTAGCAAGACCTATGGCTGTTGGCTTGTGAGGTGAGAATTTAGGTAAGAACCAAGAAGCAGAACTATTCATTCATTGTAAATAAGACATTTATAGCAGTTTTAGTGCCTCGTGGTATGGGCAAGTGGAGAACTGGAGTTTTGTCTTGATATGGCAAAACCCCCAAATCATTTGTCCTATTGTCCAGGCAAGGAACAGCTCTTGGACATTGCAGGCTCTACAACCATGTACCACAAGGTCTGTTCTTCTCAGAGCGAATTTCTTACACCTTTGGGCTGTGGAAGAGGAACATGGAATGCTGCTGGAATGACCTAAGAAGTGCCAAAGTCGTGTGGATGAGATGGGCTGTCCTGCCCATGTGCTGCAGGGCCTTGTTTGAGTCAAATACTGTCTGCTCACATTTCCTTTGCTCAGGCAGACTTGTGTAAGTCTCCTGTTCTGGAAATCCATCTGTATTTGCTTTCACAGTTTGGATATTTCCAATAGTATTTCATATTCATGTTCTGCAGCTTTGGAATTCCAAAGTGCTGTTGAGCTCCATGATTTCACCAGGACTGCCGAGGCATTTCCAACCAGCTGCAGGCAGAAACACTGCATGGCACAAGGGAGGAAAACTGAACTCAGATAATCTGTTGCCTTTACACAATCTGCTTGCTGAATTAATTTCACTGACTGGAAACAGGTGGAAGGAAGGTGAGAACATCAGAAAGCTTTTGTTAAATGGAATCCTTAACTCCATTTTCATTGTGAGGATCAGGTTTTGGGTGTGCCCATTGTGTCTGGAGCCTGTGCTGTGCACTGGGGACATGAGAGGCAAGTCTGATTCCATTTGCTTTTGGGATTTGAGGGGTGGGCATGTTAAAAAATGTGATAAATGGACATGATTTGTGCTAACTGAATTGGAACTATTTGGAAAGTTATTATTATTAGCAGCAATCAAAGGAATCAGTGTTACAAGGCAGATGTACCCTTTACAGATGTTACATGTTAAAACGAAAGTACAGGATGTAGTTTTGAGATCAGTGATGTCCCAAGATGAAATCGACATTGAGATGGACGAAGTTGGAACGACTTTAAGCATAGGGCCTGAAAATTCATTAAATGTAAGACTGATTAGTGGACTTACATAACACAACACTTAGTACACACATGCAAACCTGTGAGGTTATCCAGAGGACAACGAGGATGAGTGTGAGCCTTCATCCAAAGACCCCCAAAAGAGAACTGGAGACCCCCTAACAACAAGTGAGGCCATGAGGAACAGTGACATAAAGTCAAAAAAATCGGCAATAGGGGGGGACTTATGGGAAACATTAATGAATGTGTATAAGCACAGAATATATAAATTTAGCTTGAATTGTTTTGTTTTATTTTGTATGTGAGGCAGGGTGAGAAGCCCTCTCCATACCCCAGTCAGTTTTTCTTATGCTATAATCATACTTAATTACTGGCAAATTACATACATAAATTGTATTTTTTACTAAATTGTATGGTTTTACTAAATTGTGTTATTTTATACCAAATTACTATTCAATTCACTAAACTGTATTCATTTTTAGTTAAACTGCTGTTAATTCAATAAACCTAGCTGTCTAATTTCAATTTCATTCATAACAAAGGCAAGGTTATTGTAAGATTTAGTCCCTTCATGGGACTTCATAGGTTGTTTTGTACCTCAGAACTCCCTGATGAGTTAAGCAGTTTTTTGATTTGTTTTTTTTCCCCTTTAACACATGAGCTATCAAACTGAACTCCACATTTAGTGCCATACACCTCACTTGTGCTCAGTGTTACCCTTTTGTACCTCCAGAAGCTAAATACCTTCCAGCTGTATTTTCTATCTGTATCTATCATTTATTTACACTTGATAAAGGGTCACAGTCACCTCTGACCACCTCTGCATGATGCCACAGGCACTCCTGAGCTGCCTTGAAATGCACCACTGCCATTTCTGGAGAGAAAGGTGTGCCCTGAAAAGCTGAACTCATTCCCAGTTTCAGGGACATGTAAGGAATCAGGGATCTGTGTTATCCCTTTGTGTTTGATAAGATTATCCCATGTTTCTTCACCCTGCAGTGAGCACAGACTTGATTTATCCTGCAAGGTGCTCGAGCCTGGCCTGCTGTAATTAGCCTTAGGTAGGTTTGAAATGAGCCCCATGACATCATAGCTGGCTACTTCTGCTTTTCCTGTATTTCTGAGGCATCTTTATTGCTCATTGTGCTGAATCTGTGATTTGTAGTTTCTATATTTAGCGGTTTCAGAATCTCTCTTTACTGGAATAAATGTTGATTTCACTGCTTGATCCAGGGGAGAGAAACTTCTAGGACATATTGTCATTCCTTGGTGCTGGAAGCTCACTGTTCACCTCATCTGCTGATCTGTTGGTGCAGCAAAACTCTTTGTGTCAGATGTAGATCTGTGCTGGGGTTTTTTTTAAGCCTGGTTTTCTACTTACTCCATCAAATTTGTAATCCATTGAATTGCTTTCACCTAAGACCACTTCATATTTTTGATAGCCTAATGTAGGAAGTAATAAAGTTGCCTAGAAGCTGGGATAAATTGTGGAGTTTATTTGTAAGAAGCTTATGTATCCTTTGCCAACATCTGGCTCAACTGGAGCAGGGTGAGAGCTGCCCTGAGGTGCAGGATGTGCTGCAAACACCAACCTGTCCCCCCTGGGAAAGGGAACCTCAAGAGAAATCTGCAGCTGGAGGTTGAAGAAGCTCTTTTGGTCACCCAGCCTAATCTTGATTGCAAATAACTGGATTTTTTCTCTCGTTTCCCTCCCCACCCCCTCATTTGTTATTGATAAGATTTTTGTCAAGTGGAGGATTGTTGTGTGGTTTCTGTTAATCTTTTCTGAGTGCAACTGGTTCAACATATCGTAGGTAATTTAAAAAAATATATATTCTGATTTTCTTTTCTCTAGATTATTTTACCTTTTTCTTTCTTTTCTGTGAAATGCAAAATGAGGGCAGTGTATCAGCTCACAACAGCTGAGTGAAATAATTCTGCTGGACCTCCTGTGCTTTATATAAAATACCCTGGAGCCAATATTAATTGGCTTATCCAATTGGAAGGTAACTCTGCTCTCTGTTCTTTTCTCCCCCAATTCAATTTTTAATATAATCATTCCCATCTGCATTTTTTTCAGGTTTTCTTGATTATTTTTTTTTTCTCCTAAATGTAAGTGTGTCAGGCTAATTGGAATGGTGGGGAAGAATTTTAAGGATGCTCCCATCCATCCACAATTCTACTGAAATGTAATTAAGTAACAAAGATTACGATGTCTCATGCATGAAAATTTTGATGACCCATATTCGTAATAGCCATACACTGTGGATTAGGTAGCTTTGATATCTCTTAACCCTCATTCTGACCTGTTCTCAGATATTTTTTTAAGTTCCTCAGGGTGAATTATTGGTGGGGACCATGGAATTGCAGAGATATTAGTTATGGGAATTGGTTTCCCAGCTGTTTTCTCTGGTTAATCAGAATTATTCCCCCTTGCCTGCTGCTTTCCCCAATGTGCTACAGACACAGGGAGAGGGGAGCAGACACAGCTCAGGCACCTCACAACTCCCTGGGCAAGGCTTTTATTAACTCATGGAGGGTATTTCAGAGTTTCAGCTTCTCAATTAAATAGCACAAGACAATTTCTTCGGGCTTACAGCTTGAGCTGTATCCTGTGCTAGATTTTATCCAGCATTCCCACTG
Source organism: Cyanistes caeruleus (assembly GCF_971803275.1). Classification (NCBI taxonomy): domain Eukaryota; kingdom Metazoa; phylum Chordata; class Aves; order Passeriformes; family Paridae; genus Cyanistes; species Cyanistes caeruleus. The sequence goes on along the minus strand of NC_141708.1, from coordinate 34,153,236 downwards.
AAGTCAGCTGTATTTGTTGTTACAAGCTCAGGGATTTTTTTCTGGATGACAAGTTTTTCTGGTTGATGGCTAATCAGCATATCATCAATAAACACCTCTTTATGCTGCCTTGCACTGCTTAAAATTAGTAACATTTTAAAATTCAGAAGTCTTATTTCTTTTTGTATGAAAAAAGCCACAAGAGAGAGGCGAGCAAGGCCTGCTTGCATGATGAACCCAAAGCACTTTTCAGACGTGTTGATTTTGCTCAGGTTCCTTTTTCTTGCCTTTCTCTTGTGCTGGTGTGAGAGCTTTGGGCTGCACTGAGCCTGTGCCTGCCCTCCATAGAATAAATGCTGCTGCTCTGCTCTCTGCACGGGGAGATGACACCATGGGCTCATTTGTGTCCTAACTGGGTCAATCTGACTTTTGCAGAGTGTGTCCATGCCTGCTCCTGTGTTTATCCATCCCCAGCAGCAGCAGCAGCACAGCAATTCCAGCCTCCCCAGGGGACATTGCCACTGCTCCAGGCTCCCTGGGGAACGAGCTGTTTATCAGCACTCCTGGCCTTCTCATCCAGCCTCCTCAGAAGCTCTGCCTCTCTGTGAGGCTGAAGATTTGTAAGAATCCTACCTAAGCTGCTTTTTGGCTGAGGTTAATGGAATTAACTGGAGCGCTTTATTTTTGTAAATCAGACCTCTGTACATCCTCGTTTGCAAAACTGTTTCCCTGCTTTCCTCTTCATTTCCCACTGAGGATGCCTTTGTCCTCAGGGAGAGGGAACAAATGAATTTTTCACTCATCTTATTCCAATTCTCTCTTTCCACTCAGCAGCATTTAAAAAGCTCTGTTTTCTATGAACGTACTGCTAGGGCATTCCATGCTGCATGTTAACCTGGGTAATGGAATGGTGCAGCAAATATGTGTTAACTGTGCTTACATTACATAAAGAAACAGAAGGAAATTATCTTTTCATTTTTCATCGAGTGTAAAAGACTCTGGGATAAATGGAGTTTCACGCTGAAAAGGCAGAGAGTTCTGATTTTAATTCATGGCTAAGTAATCGTGTTAAATGAAGATCAGTCAGCTCAGTGCAAGCTACTTTTGAGCAGAACTTGTTTGTTGAAAATCACTTCTGTCTGTACTGTCAGGCAGATATTTAAGACTTCACAAGGTGCACACACCACTAGAAAATTCTACAGTAGCGTAGAAAACTTTTCCACTTACTTCTTCCAACCATGTTTCAAGGATTCAGTGGTACCAGCCATCATTTCAGACCTATGGAGGTCAATAATTTACAGCATTAGTTTTCTTTGAGTCACTAACTTCACCTCTATTTTAATAGGAAAGGAAAAGGGGAAGGATATTTCCTGGTGGTTAAAAAATAAGGGAAAACACTACTTTTTCTTCTCTTAAGAGTAATCTGATCTCACTTTTCAGTAAAGCAGCTATGTTGGGGACTGTGTGTTGTCAATCTCACAAACTATTTTGGTAAATGATCTTCTGTAACTTTTTGATTTGTTCTCTGTGAAGCCCAAGAAGCTGGTTTAGATGAGCTTAAGACATGTGCTATAATTACATTATAATTACATAAAACTTGTATTATTCATCATCCTACAGCAAATTGTACTGGGACTCACAAAGTGAAGCATCATCTTTCAGACAAGCCTTGTTTCTAAGTGTTCTATGCCTACAGGACAGAGAATTTACACTTTCTCTTGCTATCTAATGAATTGTGAGAGTGCTGAGGAGCCCAGGCTAGGTTTGAGTGCACCTGAATAGTGTCTTAAATATTCATGGCAACAGTGATCCAAGAAAATGCTGAAATACTTTCAGTTATTTCAGTGTAATAAGGCAGCAGAATTACAGGTCAGGAAATCACTAGGTAAATTCTGGAAAACTGGATTTGGGTTCCTAAACCTTTCTCTGCAGGGATGAGCTCTCAGCATGGGGTGGCACATCCACGGGCACTCCCACTGCTCCCAGCCCCAATGTCCAGCCTGGGCACTGCCAGGGATCCAGGGGCCGTGTGCCAGTGTGCCACCCTCCAGGGAGGGATTCCTTCCCAAAAAATGGCTTTTGAGCAGCTGAGCAAGGACAAGGGCTTAGGGAATTAGCAAAAGGAAATTTTTGGAGCTATTTAGTGTCATTGAGAAACACCAAGGAGAAGCTTCAAATATGGCTTGTGTGACCAGGTGCTGGTAATAAGTAAATTGCTTATTTGCAGACAAGTGAAGATAGCAATTCTGCTTATAAAGATATTCTTACTTCATTTTCTGAATGATTACTAATTGATTTGCAGAACTGGAGCTGTTGCCAATTGTTTCCTCTTTTCATTTATCACACAGATTAATTTCTGACCATTGGTAACTGTGAAGAATGCTGTCTTCTAGCCCAAAACCACAAAAACATCCATTTTAGATCTTACAAGTATGAAGTCTGCTCTGAATATTCATATGAAACAATGAGATAAAGAAGTGAAAATAGATAAGCGACAGATTTCTAGAACTTGAAAAGGTTTTTTCAAGCTGGCTCTTTATGGAACCCTGATAGCCAAATGTTCTTTGCTGACATCTTGCTAAGCTGTGTCACGTTCCTGGAAGGCTGAGATGTGTCACCACTCCCCACTGCTGCCCTGGAGCTGTTATTTCCAGCCTGGGGGGCACACAGGTCCTTTCTGTGTGAGCCTCCTGCTGTGGGACAGGCCTGAGCAGGATGGAAGTGCTTGGGAAAAGGTGCAGAACTCAGGTGCCCAGAGCTCAGGCTGTTTGTGTCTCTCCAGGTGGAGCTGAATTCCTCTCCTCATGGGGTTTCTACCTCGTTTTCTCTAATGCTCCCTTGAGGTGCTTGGGCTGAGCCAAAGGAAGGAACTGATCCAGCCCAGCAGTAACTTGTTAAGAACTTTAAAAAGCAGGAAAATTACTTTTTGAGCGAATGATGGCGCTGTGTGAAACCCCAAATCCTGCTCAGTGTGCTCAGTACCAGCTCTAGCAAGGGACAGAGAGAAAATCCAGAGTCAACTTCAGCAGTCTGTAATTAGGTCAGCCTAAAGTAACTGTGAAGCTGCAGCCTGGAGTGGGAAAGATCAGTAAATTCTCCCCCTTGATAAGAGTTTCTCTCTCATTATCTACTCTGCTAATTGTCCTGAAGGCCTTGGAGAGAGCAGATGGACTTTAGATTTCCTTGTGTCAGCAGCAGGGGCTGGCTGAAGGCTCAGTCCTCTGTCCCTGGAGCTTTGCTGGGTGCTCTGAGCCTGCTGGCACTGCTCCTTCCCACCCTGCTCCTCCCTGCTGGCCCCTGGCCCTGCCCTGCTGCTCCTGGAGCTTTGTATCTGCTCTGGCTGCTCTGGGCTCTGCTTCACAAACAGCTTTGCCCTGAGGATGCTTCTGAGCCAGCATAGTTAAAACAAGGAAACCAAAAGCACAGAGAAATGTGGTTACTTTGGGTTGTGCTGAAAATGGAACTTTTCATCAGCTGGATGAAAGGAACCGAGTTATTTCAAAAAGAGAGTGGGTAACTGGGTAGTTAAGATGCTGTGTTGGAACAGCGGTGATGAACTTTAAATCACAGCTCTACCTGCTTTGAAAAGAACAGATTTCATAAAAAACACCACAGCAAAGCCTCCCAGCAGTCTGTCTCTCTCCAGCTGCCCATCTCAGGCACAGCCCAGGGCTTAAGAGCTGATTTTCTAAAACCTGTTTCTAGAACAGTGTCCCAGGCACAGGGAAAACAGCTAAATGATCTGTCTTCATCTTTTCCTAGAACAAAGAGGGCATCAAAGCCTCACTGGTGCTTTGTCAGGCTAAGCAGAGGTTTCCTCTGGAGGAGGGGATCATTAGCAGTGCTCGCAGGTACATCAGAGACCTCAGAGTGGTACCTGAGAGCCCTTTTAAAGCCCCAGGTCTCTGTGTGTCTCCTGGGGGTCTGTGCTGTCCCAGCACGGCTGCTGCTGCTTCCCCTCCCTGCAGTGCTCTTCCCTAGACTCTGTTCTCTGGCAGGACGAGAGACTTGAACGTGCAGGAGCTTGGATTGTCCTAAAAGGACAATCTATTTTTCTATTCCAAATTTTCTGTGTTTTCAGACTCAGTGGTGTGTCCTTAGCCCCTGTGGACACAGGTGCTCAGAGGAGTTCCAGGAAACACCTCTGGTTATCATTACCAAAAGAAGTGAGGGCATCACGGGCTGGCACTGAAGCGTTTTCTTCTTTATACCAACCTAGAACACATCTGAAGGAGACATGAACCCTGACTAACTCTAGATGTGGGAAAATTCTTCCCAACAAATAATTTGCTTTGTACTGTAATTGCTGATCTTGCACTGTTGGGAGGGTGGATTCTAATGCTAAATAAATAAAATTTTCATTTGTCTTATTGTTTTCAGTATTGGTGATCAATAAAATAATTACTCTGTCTTGATGTTTAATTTCAAATTATATATTTTAAAAAAAGGGATGATATTATATTAGTGTTGTCTGGGTGAGTCATGTGGGAGGACTCAAGTTTCATGACTGCTCAAGAAGATAGCCAGTTTGGCTTTCATATAGATGTGAAATGTTTTAAAAGAATAAGTTTGTGACTCAGGCCAGGAAAGCATTATCACTCATAAAAGTATGGGGAGCTGAGAGAAGAGGGGTTGGTAATAAGGTATCAATTTTAAGAGGCTGTTCTGGAAGATCTGCATGATTTGGGCAATCCCAATTGCAGCCAGAAAATGCAGATTGTGTCTGTGCAGAGCTGCTGCACAGAGGGTTTGTTCCTGCATCTCTGCAAGGATGGATTTCTATTGCACTCTTGACAGGGAACACATTCTTTGAGCTAATCTTCATATTATGCATCCTGGAATTTACATTTGTATAACGAGGCAATATAGATCTCGTAAGCATCTCCCTGAGCAAAACTCTCCCTCAGATTGTTTTAACTTCACGGTTTGGCTTTCTCAGAGACTCTGGACATGGGGCCCTTTGTGTAGCTGACTAATAGAATTGTCATTATTCCTTTCTGCTTTAAAGGGTACACTACATCATTTCTTTTTTACATTCCAAATAATTTTTAAGGCATAAAAAATAGATGGGTTACAGTCATCCCTGTATTTTGAGAGGCTCTTGTTTCCACATAGAAATTGCTTCACATTCTACTCTGGACAGTATTGTTGGGTCACTGAGTGTGTGTTTGATAGATCATCTCCTTCTGATTAGGAACAAGCATTCCAGCTCTCCTGGAATTTGGAGCTGCTTGTGTTTCATTTCCCTGAAGCTGACTGGAGAATCCAACCTCACCAAGGGAAGGTTTTCCCACTGATCCAGCAGCTGTATGAGGAAATGGCAGCACTGCTGCCTCATGGGCTGTGCATTAATGCAGATATATTAAAAGCATTCTGAAGACATTGAATTGGCAGAATCCTCATATTGCTAAGTTAAACACAAATGAAGGTTTAATTGCTAAATCCAGACCTCTCCCGCATTTTAAAGCTTTTTCTTTGCTCTTAGTGTTGTGAGAGAAGTACTAGCACAGCGTATTAAATTAATGTTTCTTCTGGAAGGCACAGTGGTAGTCTGGAAGTCTAAAACTGTCTTGCAGAAGTGAATAGAAAAACATTCAAAAGCTTTGCAGTTTAATTACGAGCTGCCCAAGGTTCCTGGGCAGGGAATGGATGTTCTCACTGCCTGCTGTGCCTTCAGTGTCCTGAGCAGGGGAGGGATTCCTTGTCCCCCAAGGGTCTGTTTAAGGAAATAGTGGAGAAGTGGAGATGGCTGTGAAGGGCTGGAAACAGTGAGTGCATGACTGGTTTTCTACACTCTTGCTTTTTAGCACAGATTTAAAGATCCATTTGTAATTTCTTTTTCCTTTTAAGTGTATGCAGGACCCACCATGCACTTTGGTTTAGATTTACAAAACTGCAGGGATTTGGTGAGTCTCTAAGGCTTTTTTTGGTGCCTGATCCTCAGAGGGAGCAGGGCAGGAGCAGGGCAGGAGCAGGCAGCAGCCCCCATGCCTCTGTTTAGTGCAGGGTTTAGATGGGGAAGGGTTAAGGGAGGAGGAGAAGAGCTGTCCCTGCACAGGGCACAGGCACTGGTGTGGAGGGAGAGGAATAAAAGCAGAGCTTGCAAGGGGGATTCTGAACACTGTGTCCCCCACCCATCTCCCTCCTCCTTTGCTGAGCTCCTGCCCCAGCCTTCCTTGGGGGCACAGCTCACACACAGGCTTCCCCGGGCTTGGGAGAAGGGAGAGCTCACAGACCTTCCCTGCCTGCAGACTTTATTTTGTGCTGTAAACTCCAGAGTGTTTGTGTGAGGTGTCTGTCACCGTGTCACTGTGTCACCCGTGGGGCTGGAGGGCTTTTGGAGGCAGGGAAGCAGCGATGGCAAAAGAAAAACAAAGTGTCTGTTTTAAACCTGAATAGCAACTTGGATTTGTATAATTACAGTGTTCAAGCAGAAAAGTAGCACCGCTGCAGGAATCAATTTTATACCTTGAAATAGCAAAGTGATTGCAGGAAGTTGTTAGAGGAATGGCTGGAGCTAGCTTTGTCACAGAACCACGTCAGAAAATGTTCAATTCCAGTATTTAAACAATTACCCACTGGTGCCCAGTCCTGTTAACCTTTGAAAATCCCAGGTGAGGCAGGTGGGATTGAGAGTCCAGAAAGCTGGATTTTATTCTCTGTGTGTGCCACTGTTGATTTTACATTTTGCAAGTCAGTCTCTCCAGGGATATCATTTTAATAGGTTTCTAGATCTTTTAATTAAGAGCTAGCTGTAAAGCTCTGCCAGCTGTTATTGGAGTCCTACATAAAGTTTCAATAGCTTCATGAGGTATGAATTTTCCTTTAAAAACTCTCCCCAACCTTTTGTCCAGTATAATTGACACAGTTCCTGTCCATTTTCCTGTTGCTTTGGTCCTTTATTTATTGCTCCTACCTACCAGTCCACACTGGATGGATTTTATCTGTACTGGTCCTCGTGGTAAAGGTTTCTTAATAAGAAGCTGTCCTTTGTGCTGGCTTTTGTTCTTCTGATGCTGGTGAGGTTTCACAGTGTTGGAACGTATATTATAGTGATTAGGTTATTATTTTATCTGTGAATTGTTTCTGAATTGCTGGGTGAATTATGGCTGGTCCTAGCGAGTTCTTATCGTTTACTATTTCAATTTATTCTGCAATAAAATGCCAGTTCATTTTTTGGTCACATTTTCAGCTGCATCACCCTTTCATTGATGGAAACCTCCCAGCGATTTTCTGTACTAAATGTGCAAAAAGACCCATCTGGTTTCTGTACAGTCACTGCTTTTTCTGTGGATGGTCCAGCTTGATCCCCCAGATTTGGCAGCTGTCCTGCTCCTGATGGAATGATCAAGGTGTGTGAAATATTATTGTGATGCTGCAGTTTTGTCCTTAAAGTCTTTTGTGGCCTGTCATACTGTGTTTTTTACAGCTAGCCCACCAAGGTTTATATTCCTTTCTGTTCCATGTGTGTTTTATGATCATTTTTGGTGCTGTTCTTGCTAATGCCCTCCCTGACCTGCCTTTCCAAAAGCTGTTTTGCTGTTGGCCTTTCAGCAGGTGAGTGCATATTCACCTTCCAGCACGCTGTGCTCACATAACCTTCACACACCTGCCAGTACTTCACATTAGAAATTCTGTTTATTTTAACAAGCTTGCAGTTGCATCACCTTTTTAAAATCAAGTGGGATTTTTTCAAAAAACTTTTGTCTACTTTAGAGATACTGAATCTTCCTGTATCAGGCTTCCTTACAGAGTGCCATTTTTTGGCAGTAATATTCTTGATGGGGACCCTGACACTGCTGTGGCTGTGTCACAAGGTGGATTTTTTTGGTGGGTCCCCTATCTAGTCACTGCCTGAAGTACAAGCTGCAGATGAGATTTGTCACCCAGCATGTCTGAAATAACTAAACCCTGACATTACTGCTGTTTTCCTGTGCTAGCAATCATTCCAGTTTTTCTGGGCACAACAGGGTTGCTCTTCTCAAATGGAAATTATTAGATTGTCCTTAACAATGGATTTTTCTTGTATTTGAGCATGGACTTAGAGTGCCACAGAGATTCTGTTTTACTTGTTGGTACATCTCACCAAGCTCTGATACAATTCTGAGATATTTGTGATGTGATTTCCTGACACGATTCCTGTACTGACATGGGCTGTTGCATTTTTTTAAAATCCTTTCTCTAAAGTACCAATAATTAACTCTTTCCCCCAAGTGTTTGATATTATTTAAAACATACTTACAGGTATCTGCCCATCTCTTTTTTAACCTTCTCAGCATCTGTATAGAAACACATACATATTTGGTTAGGGTTCTTTTGCCTACTTGGAAGACACACCTTTGACTTTGGCCAGTGCATTTTTTACCCTTGGGCCTGGAGACAGATGAGGAAGAGGAGATAAAGTCTCCCCACATGTGGCTCCTTCTCTGGGGGTTCTCAGCTCCTTTTGCAAGTGTTAATATATTCTCAGATGAATTTTGCAGGCAGACTGATGAGTGTCTGTGCTTTATTATGGATTTATGTTAAGGGGGTGGGTGACTCAAATTAATGATTAAAATTAACAGCTTAGCTCTGTTCTTGAGTCAGTATTAGTTAATATTTTTTAGTGATGGATTTTGAGCTTAGCTGAGGCTGAAGACTTGCCCTGAAACTGGTAAAAATCCATGGCCCTTGTGAGGAATGCTGTTTGTTGGCAGCATCTGATACATTTTTTGTTTCACTTTAGACATACAAGGTAGGTGCTACAAGGACAAGTGCGAGCTGCAGTGGTTTTTGCTATGAAAGAGAGTGCTTCACTGGCTGGTGAAGGATAAACCCCAAACAATTAGGGTAAAATGTTTTTTCCACGCTGCTTTGCTCTGGAAGCTTGTCCAAATCACTTCCCAAAATAATGGGAGCTGTTACTGTCAATAGTGTATCATGGAGAGAAGGATGCAGGCAAGTCTTCAGTCTTGGTTTTGCAGGGGATGCCTAAAGCTGTATCATAAAATGGGATTTTGATCCAAACCAGCAGATTTTGGACTCCTGTGTCAATCACATCCCCTCCTTTCTCTCTCCAGCAGATGCTGTTTTACAAGTATGTAACATTTTACGTGCAAGGAGAAAACAGCTGATTTATTACAGGAATGAAAGCATATTAAACCTTCCACAGGGCTGTAAGGACAGCCTTAGCCCAAATACACCTAATCCTGATCTGATAATAGCTGGCAATGAACTCACAATATTCCATATTACGTTAAAATTTCTCTAACCTAGTTGCAAACGGTTTTTCATTTCAATTTTATTTGCTTAAGTTTATTACAGAAAGTAAAAATAACCCCTGCTCTGATAGCACCTGCAAGGTAGATATTGCTCTATTTCTTTGTAAATAAAGGCCTGCATTTTATTACTGTGAAAATTGCTGTATTTCTGCCTTTGCACATCAGGCAATTTTCTGAAGCTTCTCTCAACAGGTATGTTATAATGGCTCTGGATGCTGGAAGGGTATGCCTTTCCTAAATGTACATCTACAGATAATGAAGTATTTAAAAATGAACACTACATGGAACTGTGAGGGGAAAACATCTATGGGCTATGTTCAAACTGTTTCATCTTTATATCCATTTTTACCCAATTAACAATAAACAGGTGAATTGTTTCTATAAATTAACAAATGAGTTTTCTATATCTACTTACACAATTAAAACTGTCACTGACTTTCAACCAATCACTCTTTGTGCTTCTAAAAACTGCAGAATCCTGGAGAAGAAGGAAGAAGGAGAGCTAAGAACTTACACCCTTTTCCCTCCATCTTTACTCCACCTATTAAACCCTCTAAAATCTCTATTTTTCACTTCAGTGACATCCTAAACATTCTACTACTTTCTACTTAATTTTTTATCAATCCTGGTTTACCCAGGGATATTTGGAAGCCTTTCTGTCAGTGATAGACAAGATTAATGTATTTTTGGAGAATAGGACAGACAGAGAAATGTCTCTCCATTTCTGGATTCCTACATCTGGAATGGCAGTGGCTGCTCAGCACAGACACTTTTTCCACACAGGCCTGGCTTTCTGTGTGGAGCAGCATTCCAAAGAGGTTCTGTTTGGATTGTAGTGCCAGGAGGATATCTGGGCATACCATTTAGTGGTATTTAATTATTGTGCTTAATAAGCAGCAGCTCCTGGGTTTATATGTGCAGGGTGTAAATGTTAGCTTAGTGTATGTTAATCTGTGCTGTATGTATTTGTGGGATAAAGAGGGCATTTGTCTTTTCAGGGGAAAATAGATAAGACAGTATTAGTTTTCATAAGATGGTGTTTTAATAAGATAAACAAAAAAATGTGACAGATTTTACACGTGTTTTATAACCAAATATTTACATAATGCTATTTTTCTTCTCTTTTTGGTGTACTCTGGAGGAAGTCATGCATGGATTGTTAGAATAACAGAAATTGAAGTAGCTCTGCCTTGAACATTTGCTCTGCTCATGAACCTGCCTGCTGTTTGTGTCTGGTGTTACACGAGCTTCCATTTGCCAGCCGCAAACAAATAGATTTTCATTTTTGCAACTTACACACTTTGGCATTGCACATCAATAAGACCCTAATCAATTTGAATTCCACACCCATCACTCAATGATGGTTTTAGCCTGGTAAGTCTCGATTTTCATATTCCTGTCCCAGGTGGAAGAGCCCGGGGAGTGATGGCAGGGCAAACCTGAGCAGCGCGTGTGGCTGAAGGGGGCAGCTCTTTAAAAACATCCTTACACCCTGCAGAGCCTTAGTGCTTGGTAGTACATCTAGGCTAATAGAAACACAGCCTGCTGTAAACCAGCACTACTCATAGTTAAATCAGAAAACAACTCAAACAATTCAATTAATGATAACACTACAGGAACCACCTGGCCTCGCCATAGGGAGGAATCCAGAAGCGCTGCTGGGAAGTCCAGAAAAGGAATCTCCACCTCTGGGAGATGGTACAGTAGTTTATCAGTCTCCTAAATGGCATTTCATGGGGCTGTGGTAAATGCGGGCTGCTAACTACTCCTGTCTTCAAGTAGCAGCAACCCAGAAAATATTTTCTTTCTTCTCTTGTTTTTAGCACAACAGCTAATCAGTACTGTCTGCCAGGGTAAAGGAGAGCACATTGACAGAATTTATTGCACTCAGCCTTTGCTAGAGTTCCTCAGAAGAGGCTATTTGGGGAGCTAAACATTGCTGAAGTGAGAGGGGAGCTACTCCTCTGTGGTCAGAACCGTCTGGAGATGGAAAACAGAGGGGTCAATTTTCCACACAGCAAAAGGTTAACAGCAGGGAACCCTCAGGTATTCAGGTTAGATTCGTGTGCTACAAGTTGCAGTGTCTGTGAAAGGGAAAATGGCAAAATGTACAGGTAATAGGAATTGTTTGGGTCAGTCAAATCGAGGAATGCAAGCAGGACCTCCCAGAAGTCAGCAAAGCTGAGTGAAGGAGCATGAGTGTACTGAGCAGAATCAATTCACAAATGGGAAGTGTTGCCTGGTGGCAATGGTAGCAATGAGTTTAACTATAGACATCTGCTGTTAGTATTTAACAAAGCATTAGCAGTGAAAAAAGAGTATTGTGTCCTTCTGTACACAGTTCAAAAGGCTTGTGAAGAGTACATTAATAATGCCTTTGTGTAAATATTTTGCCTTTTATTCTTGAGTCTGAGGTCAGTTCTAACTACCTATTACCAGGGAAAATGAGTTTGAAACAGAAATGGTTTGGAGTTTGCTGAGGAAAATGTTTAGGAGCATTTGATTCAAGGGACAGGGAATTGATTTTAAAATGGCTTATTATAATATTTTTATTCACAATCCAAAATTCATCTGCAGAACTTGCTGCCAGAGCTCAGTGATGATAAGGTTTTAGTGGAAATTCTGTACAAAAAGATTTCATTTCTAAGTGTGTAATGAGAACACTTACAGGTATGTTATTTGAAGTATAATACGTGATCCACATTCCTGCAGGGGTATGTTAAGGGCTAAGACTTCATTTTCTGACTGTTGTAAGCTGTCTTTTTTTCTTCTGGGTTTTATTTTGTTTGTTTTGGTTTTGTTTTTTGAGGTTTTTTTGGGTTTTTTTGGGGTTTTTTTAAGTATTTGTTTCTGCTTGTTATACACAGGTTGCTCCCAGTTAGAAAGCCTGCTAGGCATGTCTGATCTGACATTTCCTACTGTGATTGTGATACCTTTGGTTCAGGAGAAAGCACAAACAGCTCAGTGCCCTGTGTATGAATTCTTTCCTTTGTGAGGTGCTGCAATTGTCTGTGCTTATGCAAATTCATCCTTGCAGTCAAGGTAGGTTATTGTGTCATGTATCATCGTAATCTGAGCTTTTTAAACAGAGGCACAATGGAATGAAAACAATTTTCCTGTTGGCTTCTGTTCTGGTTTGATTCTGAGTTTCTCCAGGGCCACCTCTCATTAATATTCCAGCTCCTTTGTGGGGTTACCAGAAGTTGGATGAGAATTTTCAGCCTGTAGAACACAGTTTATACCCCCTCCTCACATGGGGAAAAGCAGCCTTTGGCAGTTTGACCCCTCTGGGAATGCAGGCTGTGAGCTGAGGGTGCACATTCCTTGGTGTACTGCAGTTTTGGACACACCTGTCATTGCCACACGTGTCAGCAGCTAATTTCCATTTCAGCCTGTCTCAGGCAGGCTCAGTGCTGCTGCTGGTGCTGATGTGAGCACCCCCATAGAGTGGCTTGTGTTTAAGGCTGGGGATTTTGGATGATTACCACAGCACCAAGGTGCTTTTGCTAAGTCACCTTGGGAAGGACATGTACAATTTTGTCTGGCACTTTGAATACGAAGTTATTATTTACACTGGCATCAATGAAAAAGCTCATTAATAATAGATTGTTAAATGAGAAGTATCAATGAGAAGTCCCTATCTCAATTTTCAGAAAGTTCTCATCTGAATAGACATTCCCAATAATAATTTCTCAACCTTGTGACTGTACATAAATCTCTGAGCAATCAGATTAGGAGCCACTTTAGAAAAAAACAGCCATAATTCACCAAGTGGAATAAGTCTTTTAAAGCTAGTAAAATGAGACCCTCTATTTATTACAGTGGTGATGACTGTGCTGCTATGAATCCTGTGAGAGTCCTGGCTTGTTTATTTTGGTGGAGGTGAATGCTTTTGCATGCAGTGTTGCTCTGCTGTCAGGCATTATGTTTCCCCAAAGTTCTGTAGGCCACCATCATCTGTTTTATATTTGCCACTGGAGGAGGAGAGCCTGCCAAACCACAACAGGCTACGTGGCCATTGTAAGCTCTGAGTAATTGTATTTTATGGCTTGGCAGGCTGTGGCTTTCAAGCAGCATTTGTACAAGTGTGTTGTTATGGGATTAAGGTCCTATTTTAGTTTAGAAAATTCTGTACCTTTCTAAATTTGGGTGGAGGTGTCTGAAGGTGCTCCCTTGCTGCTGCATCGTGCTGTGTTCTCACTTCACCTGAGCCACATCTCCCAGGCAGCTTCTGCTTCCTTTGTAAGGAAACAATCAGTAAAATCACAGCAGTGGGAGGCTGAGCATCTGCTCCCAGCGCTGCCACAGCCTGAGAAGGACCCCACACCAGGGGTCTGCTCACCAGAAATGGCATCAGGGGTGTCTCACAAAGTGTCTCCAGACTACCTCATCAAAGGTGCTGCAACATTTTTGATGGAAAGATACTTAAAGGAGTGACATTTCTTTCTAATTAGAGATGATTAATTCTATTGTTGAAGCAGTTGAGGGGAAATGTTATAATCTTTAATTTATTAATTGATAGATAACTGGCTTGATGAGCTGTTTATTTTCAGTTTGGAATTACTGGAAAATTATTTTTTTTCCATATTTGATACTAAAACTCCAAATAAGGAAAATATTTTCCCTGGTAGCTATGATCTCTGCATTCACTGAGCAAAGTAATGAAAGAGGAGAGATGTAGAATTCCTATAGAAGATATAATTTGGAAGAAATCTTGATGTCCTTGTGTACTAAGTTCCTAAGCAGGAGGCACGGGAATGACAGAATTTGTTCCTGGAAGCCATCAGCCTGCAAAACTCAGAAAAACCCAACCTTTGGACACAAGGCTCTTTTCTCTGAGGAGAATCTGGGACAAGACACCGAGTGTATTATTATCTGTTTATCACCTCCAGGTCAAGATGGCCTGAGCTGCCTGACCCTGGTTTGTAGGAGATGTGAGGAATCAGTGGTGCCTCTTTCTTTCCCTCTGCAGAGAGGTTCAGGCCTTTGTAAAACAGCATGCAGCAAGAGCTGTTTGTGATGAAACCATCCTTCTCTGCACTGCTGCCTTGCCTTGCACCTTGTGCAGCCTTGAAATGGTGTAAAAGTTAAATTAAACTGCTCTGTCCTTGAATGAGGGACCCCAGTTTGGGCAGGGATAAGGCTGCAGTTCTCTGGGAGGCTGGGAGTGAAGGGCACTCGTGGGGTTCCTGCCTGTGGGAACTGCTCAAATTCGAGATTTGTAGGCTGCAGGCATTGCCTTGAACCTGAGGGAAAGTCAAATACACAACTTCTTCACTCTGGCCTGGGAAATCATAAGGAGGAATCCAAGCAGTCCTTGGAGAAGGAAAACAACCTTTGCAGGTGGTGTTTGTTCCTTGTTTACTTGCAAGAAACAGTCAGGGGGTGTAGCCCTGAAAATTAAACCTTCTGATAATGTTTTCATAGTTTTAGTTATGTTCCCATGGAAGTTCTATACACAGAAGTTGTTTATCACATTCCTTCTAAGAAAGGTCTTTTGATGGACATTTCTCATGACCAGTGTGCTTGGGAAGGTGGTAACTTAATTATCCAATCCCTGGTCATTGTCAAGGATCTGTAAATACTGGAGTCAGAGAATGAAAATACCTTTTTTTCTGTTCTAATACTGAGAAGTGTTCCTGTGAATCATTTTGTATCCTCTAATGACAAAGGGGTGCTGTTCCCAGTGATGGTGATGTGTTTACGAGAGGTTTAAATGAGAGGTTTACCTTTTCAGGTCCTCTGGGAACTATAAAGGAAGATCTGGAAGAACAAAAAGCAGCTCCCTGCTCTCTTTTGCAGCTGAAGCTGGAGAGTTGGCACTTGGCAGTTCCTGACACAGTGTGACACTGGCCAGCCCCTCAGTGGAGCAGCACAATCCCAGCTCCTGGAGCCCTCCAGAGCACGCTGGCTGCTGTGGGAAGGGCTCACTCAGCCCCTATCTGCCGGGAAGGGAAGGCTCTGCTGGAAAGATGATGCTGGGGGGACTGGATTTGTTACAGTCACCACAAGTCAAGCTCATTTGTGAGCAAATCATTAAATGCTAAGGCCTCGTGTGAGCATGACAGCACTGCCGCAGTTCCAGGGCAGTGATTCACTGACTGCAGCACGTGGGAGTCTGGAATTATCTGCTGTATGAAGGATGTATGAAGGGTAAACTTCCCAAAACACCCTCGGCACTTTATGGTAACCATAGCCCCAAAGTCCTCAGGCCAGTGGGTTCTCACTAACCTTTGTCTTGGGGTTTTGTGGCACACTTTGGAAAAACTCATCTTTTGTCTTGAGTTTCAGTGGATCAGTCTGGGCCAAAGAAAAGGGGAGCATGATGGTACAAGTGGGATTCCCTGCTTTTTAATAGCAATAGGGTTTTCTGCTGGACTCTTACAAAGAAACAAAGGTTTGAATGTGCTGTCCTAGCCATCCCTCCAGCTTTGATTCATCTTGTCCACTGCCAAGAAATTCAGGCTTTGAAAGACAGTCAAGGTGTTGCCTACTCAGTGGGACTTCTTGGGAACTTACTGAACTGGCCACTATCAGTCCAGGAGGTATTTCTTTGTTTTACAAAAGCAGAAAGCATCTCTGGTGCATTTATTTCAACTTGAGAAAAAAATTATCAAATCCCTTGAAATGAATTTTGCATTAGGGCCAGGAGAAATGACACGGGGACTCAGGAAAAGCTCTTTTAACTTATGCTAAACATTTGCTGCTTTGCTGGATTTTACTCCAGTCTCATCTCTGCAGCCCTGAAGGCTGCAAGCCTGAAACTAAACTCCTAAAATTATAAAAGCATAAAATAAAGTGAAGGTTAATGGTCACTGGCTTCTTTCCCACAGGCTCTGCAAGCTTGGATATGTGGAACACTAACAGAATAGGAAGGCATAAGGCAGTTATAGATTGTTGTTCTTGCAGTTAGTGTTAGTACTGTCAAGCAAAACAACACCTCCTAAAAAATAACACACCTGCCCTGACAGTTTTCCTGGGAAAGCTGCTCTTGGAGACCCTGGGACAAGCTGGCTTTGTCCATTCCACACTCCTGAACAGAATGAAGGCAGCAGAAGGGACAGGTGTTGTGGTTCTTCCCTGACCTGTGTTGCTTTGGGGGCACACAAAGAGTGTAAAAGTGTTTGTTGGGGTTGTCAGGATGCCCTCAACAACCCTCAACCCTTTCAGGGGGGTTCTGCCTGTACCCTTCTGCAAGCTGCAAGAGGAGCTCTAATGAATTTGCCCATTGGAAAGATAAGTATATCTTTAGCCAACAGTTTCTTTTCAGGCACTTTGGGAGGAGGCTCCTTGGCCAGGAAAGCAGATGAGAGCTAAGGTGGAACCTTTTTCAGCACTGCTGGAATGATGCACAGGCCAGCCTAGTGAAGGTGTTTGACTAGAGCTCTTGAGTTAGGGGTATGAATCAGGGAATCATAGAATGGGCTGGGTTGGAAAGGCCTTGAAGATCATCTCCTTCCACTCCCTTCTACTGAACCAGGCTGCTCACAGCCCTACCCAACCTGGCCTTGAAACAGAGCATCATTTCAGAGCACTGCCAGAAATTATCTGGGCTCCAAAATGGGAAGGAACTGACTCAGACACAGTCAGGGCTGAAATGAACTGAAGGTGATTAAGTTTCAGGTGTCTGTCCACACGTTTTGCCATTACTGGCTAAATGAGCTTTGTAATTATCCCAGTGATTTTTATAATGCATAACAGAAATAGGGAGGGGCCTATTTTATAAAGTGATTTTGACTGAGGCATGTCTTTCTCGCAGACTGTTTTCCAAACAGTTTAATGGCAGTACATCTTCAGAGATGTGCAAACCCCCTCCTTCTCTCACTGACATTAGCATGCAGCAGCACTGCAGTGTGTCAGCAAATGCTCCAGAGCAGGTGGATTTCCACAGAATCCTGCTCCATCTCATCTCCTGGCACAGCTTTCCATCAGCTCCTGCACCTCACTGCTTAATCTTTCCCTTCAAAGCTGTTAATTCATTCAGTAAAATCGGACTCACAGACTTATGCTGGAAAGAACACGTGACAGTCTCTGTGTTTCCTTTGTACTGGGGATGCAGAGAAGTGGAAGAGGAAGCATTAAATTGTATGAAATGGGCATTAAATTGAAAGAAGGTGCAGGTAAGGGGCACAGGCTACAGATATTCAGAAAGAATTTCTAAAAAAACAAGAGAGTGTTTTATTTGAAACCTTTTAAAAAGGGGAAAACTCCTTGTTCCAGGGTGTAGATTGTAAATCTTTGATTAAATCCTGAAACAGCCCTATTAAATAGACACCAAGTGCTCTGTGGTACTGAGGAGAAGGGATCATGGCTTATCCAGCTGCAGTTCTAAGAGTCTGTTATAAGCATGCATTTTAATGAAGCCATCAGCCTGAGGAATGCTGGCTATACACTGCAGCACCCCTGCCTGCAAAAGCCTCCTGTCCATACACCCAGCACTTCTGTTTGCACAGGTCTTCTGAAGTGCATTTCCAAATATCCCTTTGGGAGAGATTAGTTAATAATTAAGCTAGTCTGGAATTAATTTTAGGCAAATCTGTTTCCTTTTTTGCAGTGGAAGGAAGTGTCTTGTCTGTCATATCCATACAGTGACTCAATAAAGCACTGATACCAAAAATTCAATTCTCTGTTAGCTGAGCAGCATCCTGTTACAGCATCTCATCTGAGATAGCTTTTGTTTCCTCATGCATAATAATTTCTGAACATTTTGTTAATTTTCAGTAAAAGTTGATGGGACAGGGTTCCTGCAGAGGGTACAAATACTCCACACTGCTTTATTTTCTTTTTCTGTTGTAGTGTTTGAGCATGAATCACTTCCCTGTACCTCATTTTATTTACTTGATCAACGAGTTTTCTCTACTGGGGGAAGCAATTTAAAACTATTGTGAAAATGTCTCTAACATTTCTTTGTTCCTGGAAGCTCACTTGCTGCTGGAGCTGAAGTTGTAAACAAGGCTTTACAGGGGCACAACTCGGTAGAAATTCAAGGGCATCTGGTACATTTAAGTGTAGCTCTTGGATTTTCTTCTCCTTTCTGTGAAATAGCTCATCAGGAGAGGAGAGGAGCTCTGACTGAAGGAAAGAAAGGGACCAGGCTGGGAGAGAGAAATCTAAGAAAGAAATCAAATAATGGCATTTTTCCTTTCAGTGAGAACTAAGCCTGATCTAGGGGTTTTCTGCAATTGGGAAGTTCCCTTAATAACCCTCCTTAAGGTTATAGGCAGAGACAGAAAATCCTGTCGTCTGTGAAAAGGATGAAAATTCATAAATCCTTATGTCACTAAATGGAAATTAAATTTGCACGTTTTGGATAACAGGGATATATTCCTTTAGCTCCCTTGTCCTCCCCATTCTTGCTGTAGTTCATCCTTAGCTCTGTAAATCTCTTTCCAGTTCTATTCTGAGCTAATTCTAATAGGGGATCTATCAAAATTCCACATAAAAACACAGAAGCCCGGGCGTGCTGTGCCATCAGCCATTAGTGTTCATACTGTTTGATGGATTAAAATGGTAGAAATTGAAGATGAAATAGCATTCTGGCAGTGTCCCCTACTCCAGGCCTTTTCCCCAGCTCTTCTGGGAGCCTCTGGGTGAGGGAGGAAGGACATCCACCTCCCTTGGAAATGCCTGTCAAGCCCCACTTCCGCACACGAGCACATTTACAGGCAAACAAGATTATTGTGGTATCTTTCTCTGTTGACACTGGGGTGTTGACATAAATGTGGGACACTTTCAGAGTATGCACTGGGTGGAAGTAATGAGTACTTGTAATAAATTCTCAGTACAGAGTCTGCAGGAGCATTTTCTTTTCATCATCTCATTAACGACTTACAGCCATTAACAGCCTAAAGTGCTGAGTAAGGATTTACATTTAATTTAAGTCTTCTGTTCTCAGCTGACAAAATGTATTTTACACACTTGATGGATGTAATTAGTGTGATGAGGCTTTAAAAGAAACTGGCTCTGTTAAATTTAGAATTTGCCATGTCGGTTTGTACACGAAGCCAAAGCATACATATCAGTAGTTCTGGAAAAATACATTTTATTCATATTACCAATATATGGATGTTTTTAATTTATGATACTGATAGAGTCCAAATCCAGCATGCTTTCAGATTTGACAGAGCACTCCATCCCATTAGGAGTTCAGGTTCTTTCATACATCAGAACTCACCATGATGTGCTATGGCTACAGAGCAGCTATCCTTGGGTAACAAGGAATCGTGCACAGCTGCCTAAATTCCCGTGCTTTACCCCACTCCAGCAACAGCAGAACTCCATGGAAACTGCTGGACCTGAGCTCCTGCAAGCTGAGGGCAGCTGCACTGCACTCACACTCCCTTTTCCCTGCCAGGTTTCTGCTCTCAGCTTCTCCCGTACTATTCTCTCCCATTTCCTGCACTCTCTGGAAAAGGGAAGCACTGGGTGCTGCTCCAGCTCCAGCAGGGATGCTACAGGGTGGTGACAGCTTGGGGTTAAGCTGGTCCTGAATGAAGGACCACTTCCTGTCTGGGAGCTGGAGCTACCAGACTTATGTAATAATCTTGCTGGGTTCTGCTGCATTTGGCATCAGTAGCGTGACCTGGGAACTGCTGCTGGAGAGAAATGAAAGCAGGGACAAGTAAACATCAGTCCCCAAAGCAGAGAGCTGTTTGTGCCAGGGAGGAGGGCTCAGAGATGGGTTCCCATCCCATCTGGAGGGATCCCCTGGTGGAAGGAGCACAGTAAGGGTGTCCCAGCCTGAGAGGGATGAATTTCCCCAGTGGGAATTACTGGGATGTGTGCTGGGGATGTGGCTGGGCAGCTCAGGGTGTTCAGGAGAGGCTGGATGCTCTGGAGCAGGGTAGGATGAAGCTGCACTGCTCTGAGGATATGACTCATATCACAGATGGCTGCAAGGCTAATGCTGGCATCTGAAAGTGTCAGATCACAGATAGTGCTAACTAAACTCTGGAATGCTTATTTGATGTTACTCTTCTTTGAAGAGGAAAAAATGATCTTCTCACATTTTAACTAAGTGTTTTTGTGTAAGATTACTATGAGTGGTGTTAGTGAGGAACGTGGGGAATAAAATTTTCTGACTAAAAAACAAACCAGACTTGAGAATCTGTAGTTGGTTTTTAAAGTGAATTGTAGCTGATTATTTTCTGAGGCGAGTTCAGTGTAACTGCATGCCAGGAATCAGTGTGAGTCCTTTTTGCAGTGAGACCCTTTCTCAACTCGCACTGTCCCTGCCCCATCTGCGCCTCACCGAGCTACAGCTGCTCCCTCTCCCAAAAGGGAATTTGCCAAAATCTCTGGGGAGGTCATTTCTTAGAGTGGCTTCATGGAGCTGGCCAGAGCACTTTGCAGCCCCTTGAGTCTTGTTCAAATGCCCAGTTCTGGGCAGAAATGGAGAGGAGATAATATTCTGTAACACAGGTTAAGTGCTTGGCTGGTGCAACAAATGGGAGAAATCTGGGTGTTTAAATTCCCATCTGCAGGTTTGCAATCCTTTGCTACAATCTGTTTTAAATTAAACAGGATAGTCTATAGGAGCCTGCAAAAAGAGTCACAGCACACTAATTAGGATGAAATCAGAAGTGTTTTTCTCTTTGACTCCAGTCTGCTTTTTGTAAACTGTGGTCCCTTTCTCTACTTGTATCACCTGCAGCTTTTGTACAACTCAGCCAAGGAGCTGCTTCTGCAATCCCAAAAATGCATTTTAACAAAGAAAAGCAGACAAGAGACGGTGTGCATGTTAGAATATACATGATGTATTTCTGGTTTTCAGTGGATTTCTATCCCTGATGTATTACTGTTGCTGATTATCTACACTGGAGTGTTCAGGCTGCACAGCTCCTTCACCTCCAGCTGGATACAATCCTAAAGGGAGCAGCTTTCACTGGAGAGCCTGGCCTGTACCTGGAGCTTTCTGCTCCTTCCCTGCCCTGCCTCAGCTCATCCATGGAGGGGATGAAAATCTCACAGTGTGGAGCCTGCTGGGGAGTTCTGCAGGAACTGGAAAATCCAAGTGGCCAAAGAATCTGAGCTGTGAGTTCTCCAGTGCTAACTGCTGTGGACACTAGGGAGAGAACTGGCACTCAAACATTCACTAAGTTGTTCCTGAAACTTTTTCTCTCTTTTGATTCTTCTCTTCACTCCTGGATTTCTCAGCTTCTCTGAGCTGAGCTCTTTGGGGATACCCCCTCACAGGGAGCTCCGTTTATCTCAGTTCTCTGGGCCTGAAGAAAACTCCAGAGCTCGTCAGGATCTTGTTTCTCCTGTTTATTAGGATGTTATCACAGAACTTGGCAGGTCTCTCCAGACTTTCTGCACAAGTTCAGTTCACCATAACCTGCCTCACTTTGGCTCTGAAGGCACAAAATGGCCCTGAACCAGGCGGCTGTTTCATCTTTACATCCATTTTTACCCAATTAACAATAGACAGGTGAATTGTTTCTATAAATTAACAAATGAGTTTTCTATATCTACTTACACAATTAAAACTGTCACTGACTTTCAACCAATCACTCTTTGTGCTTCTAAAAACTGCAGAATCCTGGAGAAGGAAGAAGGAGAGCTAAGAACTTACACCCTTTTCCCTCCATCTTTACTCCATCTATTAAACCCTCTAAAATCTCTATTTTTCACTTCAGTGACATCCTAAACATTCTACTACTTTCTACTTAATTTTTTATCAATCCTGGTTTACCCAGGGATATTTGGAAGCCTTTCTGTCAGTGACAGACAAGATTAATGTCTTTTTGGAGAATAGGACAGACAGAGAAATGTCTCTCCATTTCTGGATTACTAAGGGCACGTGTGAAAGCCAACAGCACAACCTAGGACTTGCCATGAAGCACAAAATAAATGCCAGGAGGATGTGTTCAGCTAGAATAATGTACATTTTACCTGCCAGAAGTATCTTACCATTCCTACAGCTGCTGGAAATTATCACCTAAGAAACAACCACAATAAGATGGAATATGTTTCGATTTTTTCCAATGACATTTCAGCCACACAGCTTTGGAAAGAATGTCTTACATTCTAGGAAAGCATTTTCTTCCTTTCTTTAGTAAGGTAGGAAAGAAAAGAGAAGGATTTTTGCTTGATGTCTAAAGATGCCCAGAACCTGACAGTAGCAACTTAAAAAAAAATATATATATATTAAAATGCTTCCAAGAGACGCAGAAATGCCACTACCACTGCAGTTGGGTTTGCTTTCTTTTGGCACTGAGGAATGAGGGTCCTGAGAGACTGACCTAGCTTGCTAGTGGGATTCTTAGCTTGGGGAGGAAAGGGATTTGCACACAGAACTCAGCAGCTCGTTTCCTCTCTGTGCTGTGGTGAAGCACTAAACCTTGTAATGCATTTCCTGCTTGGGTGGGTAATGAAGATATTTCATGTCCTTCCATGTATTAGTAGACTTTGGCTGTCCCAAAACACTGGGGAAAATTAGCAAGGTGAAAGTGTAATTGTGAAGTGACACATGGTCTCAGACAAGCAGAAATTCAGGCAGGAGTGTGAACTGTGGTGCACAGGCAGTGTGGGGGTGATGAACATGGGAAGGGAATGGATTTAGTGGTGAAGGTGACACGTGAGGGGGTTTGGAGGAGTTTTTTTCAAGGGTACACCTGCAGTCAAGAGTCTGTGGGAGACATTAACAAACAGCAAAAAAAGAATGAAATATTTAGGTTTTTTAAAGAAATTGGTTGATTTTAGTGATGAAGAATCTTAAACTTGTGATTTTTCACAGGAATATCTAATATTTCCTGCAATAACATCAGTAGGTCATTAGGCTCTTTAGGAAGAAGCTAATAAACAGGAATTAACTAGCCCTTTGTCCCTTCTCAGTATACAATGCTAATTCTTACATTAGAATGCCAGTGCTGTGGTCACTGTAGTATCACAGCATGAGCAGGACAAGACTTGCAGACAGATATGATTTCTGAGATGGATTGGTTGAATAAAAAGATACTGCCTACTCACAAATCTTTTTTCATTCTTGCTTTTATGGTGTTTGTGCTCATTCCAGATGAGATTTGCAGATTCTCTGGTAGGTAAAATGTCGGCCAGCAGCTCACAGCTAATTGTCCCAAAGGATAAAATTGGATAAAATCCTTTTTATTGTGTTGTGTTCTCCTCAGGTCACAGCTGTGGAGCTCAGTCACATTTTACTGCTGGTGTGCCCCACTGCGTTCTGGTGGTGCTGGCAGGGAAGGGTTGGGCTGCAGGAGACAATCACACCACAATCCCATTCTGCCCCACTCTCAAAAGCCTCCCTAGCAATGGATGTGACCTCCCAATGCACCTGGAGGCATCAGAAGTCACAATTACAGCTGTATTTCCTGCAGGGTGGATTGAAATGAGTTCCTGTGCTCCTTCTTAGGGGCACTGAAATCTGAGTCTTATCGACAGAGCTGTAATTCTGACTTCATTGTCTTCTCTCCTTCACTGTGCTTTAGGATCACAGCAGTAACATTGGCCCAGAGTTAGTGAGACCTGGAGCAGCTCCAGCAAAACGTTTTGCCCAAGCAAATCTGCTGCACATTTATGTCATGTTTGCCACTGTATGACTTCGCTGTTGCTTGGGAATTTGGTCTTGCATCGTTTTGTTCTCGTCTCTTTGGACATCGTGTGGTTTGGAGAGGAAGTTCTAACTTGGACTTGTTCCCAGGTGTTGAGTTGCCCTTCCTTTCATGTCTAATAATATCTGTCTCTCATTATGATAAAAATAAACTAAAAAGAAATACTTTCTTTAGTTTTCTGTTGTTAGGAAGTTGAATGAGTTGTTTGTGGCCTGAATTGATTTTCTAGTCTAGTAAAGGGGTGTTTTATAAATAATAAACTCTAAACCAGTGGCCACAAACCTGTTAGAGCTCCTGCCCTTGTACACTTTTGCTGGCAGTAGTGACTGACACACTGGCCAGAGCATTTCCTGGCAGATTTCATCTGCTCCTGTTTTCTCCCTGTCCTCACTGCATGTGGGTTATGGCTCCTGTGCACAGACCCACTTGAGAAATCACTGTGCTGCAAGAGTTTGATGCCTCTCCCGTGTGGTTCAGAAGGATGCCAAGGGAAAAGGCAAACACATCTCTGTGTGAATTGATTTATGCAGGAAATACCTGTGATTAAGCTCCCTACCCACTGGATGTCACTATTGTTCCACAGAAATTCATCCACAGACTATTTATCTAGCACTGAGGTCTGACAGCAAAGACCATTTGCTTGCAGCAAACTGAAAATTTCTAATTGTATTTGCAGGAATATTGTACATTTATGTTCATCTTGCAATTGGATTTTATATCAAGGTTCACCATTTGATAGCAATAAGAAAAGAGAGCATTGCCAAGCCTTCAGCTGTGATGACTCTGGAAGTGCAGATAGTGAGTCATGAAAAGCAGCCAGCAGAGAAGCTTGCAGTCATTATACTCAAGCCACTTGTTCTCATTATTATTCTCTTACTCTGCAGTTGCTGGAGGTGATCTCAACACAGTGAATGAACATTACCAGTCTCCTCAAATTTGCTTAGCACATTAGTTATTTCCTTTTCCCAGAGATGTGTGTTCTGTGTGCTTATTGCTCTGAAATAGCACTTGAATATTCCAGGAGCCGAGTGGCTGAGAGGCCAAGCGAGGAGGAGGAAGAGGAGGAGGTCTTGGTGCAGGGGACTGGATTGCACTGCTGGTGAGACCCAACAAATGACCTCACATCTCTCAGATCTCTTTGCCATCATCTCTGTGTCTCA
Organism: Cyanistes caeruleus; assembly: GCF_971803275.1. NCBI lineage: Eukaryota > Metazoa > Chordata > Aves > Passeriformes > Paridae > Cyanistes > Cyanistes caeruleus. The sequence goes on along the minus strand of NC_141708.1, from coordinate 34,128,267 downwards.
CAGAGAAAGTCAGACTGCCCTTAACGTTTTTGGGGTGCTACAATAAAATGGAGCAGTCTGGTGATTCCATCTGACATTTGTCTCGAGAATGCAGGTGGATGCAAACCCAGTGAAAATGACAGTGGGCATGGAAGAATCCTGCACGTGTGTGTAGCTTGAAAAGCCCTGGTGTTCAGTGGTAGCCCCAGAACACCACACACTTCCCAGGAAAAGGAATAGTAAATTACTAAAAATCCCAAAAACGTACAGAAAAACAAAAATAAAATTGCAAATATCCTCAAAACCTGTTGCTGCTCTCCTGAAATTTCAATATTTAGGTGGTGTCAGCTCCATTAAGGAGGAGCCAGGTCACTGGAGGCACTCGGTCACATCTCCTTCCTCAGGGTGGTGCCTGCAGTGCTTGTGAAGGCTCCCAGCTTTGTGGGAGGTGTCACAGCTGCTGCTGTGGCTCTTACTTTGACATCCTCTGAGCATTGCTTGGCATCACCCCAAGCTTTTAACAGTTTTGGGAGATACTGGCACCAAACCATCCAAAAAACCAAGACAAAGCTTGGGATCAAGATTTTAGTTCCAGGAGAGAAGCAAAGGAGGAATTTCTTTGCTGGAGCCTTTGAGGGTTTATTTGCAGTCAGGAGAAGGGCAGCCTTGCACAGGGACTCCAAGTTGCTCAGCTAAGACCAAAGTCATTCCCACAAGATGATTTAGTGGATTTAAATTAGAATTGGTGACTCTGGGGACCTTGCCACCCAAAACCAGTGACTCCTGGAGTGACGAGTGGCAAGGTTCAGTTTAGCTGGGTTCACGTGGGTTTTGCCCATGTGAAAACATGGAGTTCACAACGAGTTTTAAGGTGGTTGAAGAGGATTCCTAAGGCACAGGCACTAGACTGGGATCCCAAAGCTTGGCTCACAGGCCTTGGGCTGTGCAGTTACACACTGACCCCGTACTGCCAGTGTGGGGCAATACCTGCAGCTGGCCTCTCCAGGCAATGCAGGAATTAGCTGACAATGTGCATGAATGGAGATGCTGGAGTTTTACTCTATTTCTATCCTATTTTATCCATCCATGATAAATGGCAGACTGGCCTTATTTGCTTTTTCATGCCTATAATTGAGTATTTTTCAAAGGGAACTGGTGATGATTTTACAGGTATCACTTTCTGAAGGAGATTGTGGATTGGTTCCTTCTGAGCAGTTATGTTTAGAAAATGCCATTAAAGAAACACAAAAGAAAGCATATAAAGTCCAACCCAATTACAGACCACTCTCACAATCACAGTCCAGTAAGAAGTTTTAGAAGATGTATTGAATATTTTTGCATAACAAAAATTCTAAAGGAATGGTATGAAATTATTTTCTGATTGCAGTTAGAACTCCTAAAACTAAATATAAAATCTTAATTTTATATGTATTTATATTTGTACACACATGTGTGTTTGTCTATATGAACATCCACACATTTTGGGGCAAATCTCTGGTGTTTTGGCTGTGCCTAATGTTAGTCACACTGCAGAGATGAAAGCCTCTGAAGTACAGGGATGGTTCTGAACGTGAAGTTTATAGCAAACTCTAATCCTTCAGCACAGAGATCACCAAGATGTGCTGGTGGAAAAGGGAATCCTGTGGTAGCTGAGATAATTAAATGTATATTGACTTTTTAAAAGCAGCTTCCAAGGTCCAGCTCAGGCACAGCTCTGCTGCTCAAGTGTCTCAAGCACTTCACTGTTAATGGTGTGGGGGCCTTGTACCCAGGGAAATGGGAAATCTCTTGTAGGGCTCAGCTTCCACCCTCAGCTATTCCCTCACTGCATTCCTTGAAAATGACAATGGTTTCATTCCATGAAAAAAACAAAAAAAAACCCAGCCCAAACCCCTTCAGGTGTGTCTTTTCTAGCTTTGTTTTCATTGTATCAAGCATGTTTCAAGGTGATCAGCTGTGATTGGGTTTTTTCCAGCAACAATTCAGGAGAACCTTCTGCTAAGGTTTTGCTTTTTCTAATCTGCTGCAGTGAAACAGCCTCATAGAAATATTCCCTCCCAGGTGGGATTTACAAAGCCAAACCCAGTTGCAAAATAGAGATAATTAAATTACTGGCTTCTATATTCTATAAAGGTGCTGCTGTATTATTTCATCCCCTTCCTTCCTGATAATCCTGATAATCAAAATATGATTTATTTGAAAATATGGGGGGGATTATATTCTTCTGCAGCCACAAAATACATTATTTGGGGAGAAGGAAGGCAGGGAACAGCTGGGTTATAAATCTGTATTTTGCCCAGATCCACTGGGGTATGACAAGACATTAAAACTGAGTATCTGTGAATTCTGAAATGTCATTAGGGTTTTGGTAAGAGAGAAAAATGATTTGTCACTGATTTATGTAAAAGGAATTTTGGGTGTACTCCTCTCACACCAGTGAGTAACCGGTTTTCTCTGAAAGCTCTTTGCAGCTGTAGTATGTCTAAAATGCAGAGTGTTTGGCATTTTAAGTGATGAAGCTTTATTTAGTTATTGGAGGGACCCTGTGCAAAACATAACACAGAACCTCAGCAAGCCTAGCCCAGCAAATAAACAGAAATAGAGGAAAATGACGGATTTTAATGGTTTCCTCAGCTACATTAATGCCTTTGACAGGCTTGAAAAGAGAATTCCTAATGAGAGCTGAAACAAATGTGTGCAGGAAGTGGTCTTGCTTTTGCTGCTGCACATTTGAGTTCCTCTAATTGCATCAGTAAGGAATTTCTGCTCCTCATCTAATGAATGCCTTTTGACTATTTTCTGAAAGGCAACTGGATGTAGGGATAAACACTGGCACCTTTTGTATGAAGTCACACAAACAGGTTCCAATTGCTAGCTATCAGCCCTAGAAACACTGTGTTATAATGCACTACAGGAAAACCCCACTGTACCTTTTCATTTTTAATTTTTTATTAAGCCTAGGTTTCCCTCTGCTTTGCCTCTGGTGTGATACCTAAGGGTGCTTTATAGTCTTTCTTGTGCTGGGCAGCAATCAGGCATTTTTTTCAGAGCTGCTCCTGCACCATCTCTATCCTCAGACAACTCAGAATTCATATGATGCTAGAGTACCTGGGTCTTTACTTCATTCTGGGCTCAAAAAGTGAGTTTTAGAGCAAGGACTGGGGTTGGGGAGGCAGAGGGGGACGCCCTGACTTTGTTTTTATAATTTTTTTTTCACTGTTGTCATTTTTCTCCCTAAACAGAGGCACAGTTGGTGCAGGTGCAGTGGATTACTTAGGAAAGAAGTTTTCTATTTAAAAACAGGAGAGAGTTTAATGAAATCAGTAGAGGGTTTGTACAATAGGTATTGTATTAAACCAGAGCTCAGGCTTCACATTGATTGCGGTATTTAAATTTCAATGAGTTGATTATGTATGAGAGCAAAATGACCAGTATTATGAATGTACAAAAAAAGGGACGTGGAAGAGCTGTGCCAGAAAAGTGAGAGAAACGTTCCCTTTATAGTCCCTAGAGTTCAATAAAGCACCACTATTTCCCAGCTTTTAAAAGCTCTTTTATCACAATGGTTCATACCTCGCATTCCCTGGAGCCTGATTTGTTATACGTGCAGGGTCCCGTTCCATTCAGCAGCATCTCACTGGTTTCAGTGTTGGTAGGTTTGTAATCTACATAAAATTCCTGTGTGCTCGGAGTCATTTGCTTCAGCGACTGTCTTTTCTTTTTCCTGTGCCTCCTCATGAGAGAGCGCTGCTGCAGCTGCTTCATGCTGGCAGGGTAACGCTTCCACGACACATAGATCACCAGCAGGATCACCAGCACGGACAGGAACAGAGCCACGCTGCCCGCTATGATTTTATGGAACGAGATGTGCTCCGTGTCATGCTCGGGCTCTGAGCTCGACTCCGTGGCCCCCATGGTCGGGGGCAGAGGGGGTTTGCTGTCGTGTTTAGGCCTGGTGAGTTTTGGTTTAAACGTTGGCTTTGGGAGAGCTCGTGCTAGCTCAAACCTTTCCGTGGTGCTCTTGCCACAGATGCTGTAGTTTTTCACCGCATCGATAACGTTCACCCCTTGCAGCTCTTTGGGGCTGGCACAGATAATTGTATTTTCCCTCAGCCCTTTGAAACTTTTAAGCCAGTTTACCAGAGAGCAAATGTTTCTGCTGCATTCCCATATATTCCCGGCAAGGCTGATGTCATTGAGAGATATCCAAGAATCCAAAATTTCTTGACCAATAAATGTGAGCTTGTTTGAATCCAGGTTGAGGCGCTGTAAATTGGGCACACACTGAAAAACGCTGGGTCCGCTGAAAGCTTCTATTTCATTGCCAGATAAATCAAGTCTTTGTAACGAGCTCCAGGTCCAGGACATAGTTTGTCCTATCACACTGATTTTATTCCACTGTAAATAAAGGTTCTGAAGGCTGACCAGCCTTGGAAAAAGTGCCAGGTTGAGCTTAGAAAATTGATTGTGCTCCAGATGAAGCTCTTTCAGTCTGATCATACCTGCAAAGACATTCCTCGCTAAACTTCGGATGCGATTATAACCCAGGTCCAGCAGTTCAAGGTTCCTGCAATCTTGAAATATTCGAACAGGGATGGTTCTTAGGGAATTGGAGCGCAAATGTAAACTCAGCAGCTTCCTTAAGCCCCTGAACTGCTCAGATCCCAGAGACTGCAGCTGATTGTATGACAGATCCAAATTCCGGAGGTTTGTCACAGGTCTGAAGGTATTATTAAGAAAATAGGAGATTCTGTTGGAACTCAAGATCAACTCTTTTAGTCTGCGTATTCCACTGAAAGCATTTTCGTCAATATTGCTGATGTGGTTATGGTCTAAATAGAGCCAGGTGAGTTGATTAAGACCTTTAAATTGATTGTATTTTAGTTTTTGGAGGCTGTTATATCGAAGGGACAAACCTAAACAACCAGCAGATATACTTGAGGGAATCTCCTGCAATTTCTGAGATTCACAATATACCATTTTGCCTTCACACCTACAGCCCTTAGGGCATCCTCGTTCAGCAGAAGCAAGCATTGTCAGTAATACAGTAGGGGCTATTACCAGAGCTACAGCTGATCCGCTCAGTAGCCTAATTACATTGAAACCTGGAAATAAAAACAACTTAGAAAAGTTATCCCCCCACACATCAGTCATTTCTTTCAAACATGCTAAAATCTTCTACTTAACAATCATTTACAAAGCCCTAGCTCGACTTGACTGCTTTTCACAGTGGCTTTTTTTTTTTTTCTTCTGTTTCTCTTTTTTACTCAGCTTTTTTTATTTTATTCTTTTTTTTTGTCTTTTAAGAATACCTTGCTACAAGTACTGAAAAACAGTCGGGTAAAAGGTGCAATCCCTAAGCCATTTAAGCATAATAAGAAATCACATCAAGGTAAGTCTATGGAGTAATTAAAGCACAGGCTATGCAGTAACTATGAACTATAAATTAAAAAGATAACGTGAAAAACATACCCATCCTTTGTGCTGTTCAAAGGTCGTCCTTAGGTCTTTTGTTTTTTGCTTAGTGTGCCACAAGCATGGCAGCCCCTGTCAGCTGCACCGTAGTGAGTCAGGGCTCGCTGACACCCAGGAAGAAAAATTGGACCCCTTGGGAGACGGACCGATTTTGGAACATTATTCTTTGCCAGCCGTGCAGAACACTCCAAGGATAAATCAATCCCAACACAGCCTTCGCAGCAAAAACGTCAAAAATCTTCCTAGGTAATGGGATCTTCACGGATATTACGGTTTGGCATGTTTCTAGTTAGGAAGGCGGCATTTCTACTGCTGTTTTCCGGGCTCGCATGCTGGCAGCCCCGGGCTCGCTGCCGGCCGGGCGCGGCAGGTGCGGGGAGCCCGGCCCGGGACGCGGCTCCGGCGCTGCCGCGCTCGCATGCCGAGAGCTCCGGCCGACTGGGGCGGGCCGACAGCGGGCTCAGCCTTATGTAAAGCTGCCCCCAGCGGCAGCGGCACCGCGGGCATGTGCAGTGCCTGCCTCGCCTTGCAAATGAGCCAGAGAGCTCTCCGGGGAGAGAGAGCCGGCCGCGCGGTGGGGCAGCTCCGTGTGCGCTCCCGTGTGCGCTGCCCCGTGTAAAGCTGCCCCCTGTGCTCTGCCCGGTGTGTCCTGCCTCGTGTGCCCTGTCCCGTCTGCCCTGCTCCGTGTGCCCTGTCCCCTGTGCCCTGCCCGGTGTGTCCTGCCCCCTGTGCCCTGCCCCGTGTGTCCTGTCCCCTGTGCCCTGCCCCTTGTGCGCTGTCCCGTGTGTCCTGCCCCGTGTGCCCTGTCCCCTGTGCCCTGCCCGGTGTGTCCTGCCCCCTGTGCGCTCCCCCCTATGCGCTCCCCCCTGTGCCCTGTCCCCTGTGCCCTTTCCCCTGTGCGCTCCCCCACACCCCTGAGCTGAAGAGTTTGAGACTTGGGTCTCAAAGGCTGATGTGGCATTTGTAGGACATGGATGGAAATTTTGGGTCGGGAGGATTTTTTTTTCTTGCTGTCTCACGTAACCTTTTTCAGTCCCGCGCTATTTTTCGGTGAAGTATCAGCCCTCTCGGTGTGTCTTTTATCGAGTGCTTTAGTGTGGACACTGTTTTTCACAACGTGAAAAATGTTTTTGGGGCTGACATTTTGCCTTTTTGCTTTCTTCTCTGTTAAAAGGCTCAGTGCCAGGAGGTTAGAAGAGAGTACTGTGCTCATTTATTTCCCAACTTGCTGTCACTTTGTTCCACAACACTAACACCCCAAACACAGGCTTCCAGAAGCTTTACAACAGAGACTAAACAGCCTGGTGTTGTACCTTAATGAGGTGAATTGTTTTCATTGTCGCTCAGGAAGTGGACAGGATTTTATGTGAATAAATAATGTTGAGCTTTTCCTCTGTGTGATGCTCTACAGTCCTCAAATATCATCAAAAGAGCCACTTTGGCTTTCCTTACTTTTCCCTTCTTCCCTGGGTGCTGGAGGGAAAGAGCACATCCTCTCATCTGGGCAGAGCAAGGGTAAGATGGTGTTATAATGGCAAATAATGGTTACAGATAATGGCAAATACACCAGGCTGGCAGTCTGCCTCCAGCAAGCAGGATGTGATCACAGATGATGGTGGGCAAGTGGAAAATCCTGGCTCTTTGTCGTGCACAAACGGGCAGGAGGCTGAGGAGAAGTGTTGTGCTCCTTAGGAGTGCAGAGTGCAGTCCTCAAATGCGACCAGTGCTGAGAACTGCTCTGCCTTTCTGGGGGAGAATCCTTACCCTTGGAATAATGTGCTCTGGCTTTTCTCTAATTTTTCACCGCTGTGAGAATAGAAAAACTTAAAGCAAAAGGTAAAATTTCCCAGGCATTCAGGTTAGTCCTTAGGCTGTGAATGACCTCAGGTTTGCAGTAATCCCACTGGTATTAATGCACCAAACCAGAGTCCCCAAATGAGGAGAGTCATTTCTGCCTTTCTTTCATGTCACGATTACATTTTTGTGTCACAGCACATTGTGTGAGAATTCTTCTCTTTGGGACCGGCTGCTGGGGAGGGAAGGGGTTATCTGCTCCATCGGTCCCTGTCAGCATCACCATCTCCCATTGTCTGCTGCAGCTTTTTGGGGTGCTGCAGTGTGGTCCTGGGGTCAGGGAGCTGCAGAGCTGCTCTGCTGCCAGCAGCATCGTATGCCAGTCTGCTGTCCTGGCGCAGGCTTTCCATCCCTGCCTCGGGCTGTCTCTGCTCCTGATGGAGCAGCAAGAGCACACTTCACACCTTTGGGAAGTCAGTTTGGCTTTTGGAACTGCTGCTCTTCTCTTGACAGTACATGCCTTTGAGAGGTAAATTCTTCATTGAAGTGACTCTTTTATTCACTTCTTTTAAATGGCCTGAAATTAGGTCTGGCTCTTCACCTGGTTCAAACACAGCACCTAAAACTTCCAGTAACATCCAGATCTCTTCTCCTGAAGAACTGGTGCAACTCAGCATACAGCTGGCACTCTGCCTTCTTCCCAAACTTTACCTTACTCTGGCTTTTCCTTTTTTTTTGTTTCTCTCACTCCTCCACCTTGGTTATGGAGTTAAAGAGTAGTTCTTGGCCACCATGAGTCAGCAGATCTTCAGCTGCTTTCCCAGGGTTTAAATAATTGCCAAAATACTGGACTAATAAGAAGGAACAGCCACTCTTTACCAAGAGTTATTTTCATTTTTCTGAAAGGGGTGAGACATCAAGACATGAACAGAGAGAGCATCAAATCTATGTTAATGGATTGCCAAATTGAATTTTCTTTACTGAGATCCTTTTTGAATTACACAAGCAGGAAAAGTGCCAGAGTCTGATAAAGAGTTTTTCAAAATTACTTTTCCGTATCTTCATACAGCACAATAAGTTCTTCTCCAGTTGTGGAAATAAAGCTCCCAGTATGAAACAAATCCCAGTACGAAACATTCCTTATAAAATTTCAGACTGATCTGGCCATGTAAACTGTGACAAACAGAGAATTAAGTTAAAGCTGTGCTTTACATGAGAAGATACCTTTGCCTTGTATCAGCTACACCTTGCCTGTCAGTGCACCCCCAGTTTGTCATAGTTTATATGGCCAGATTCTATTTGTGTAGTCTTGAACACAAAGTTCGAGTTTGTGTTTTGGGGTTTCAACCTTCAACACAATCTGAGATATCACAGAACCTGAGTTGCTTGTAAGTTTTGAGTTTTACAACTCCATAATCACTCTAATTTTTTTCCTGGCCTTTTCTTGAGGGGAAGATGGCATAGATCAGGAAATACAGTGGCAAATGTGTTACTACATATGCCTTAACATCCATCCGGATGAAAAGAGATGTGTTGGACAGAGCCTGTGATGAACACATAGTTTTCTTTGTCTACACCACAGAGAAATTCAAATTTCATGTTTGGAAATGATGCACTATGCCAAGGTAGTGATAGTCCAGATTTTTCTCTTGGTGTTAAACTTTCAGTGGGTTTTCCATCTGGATATTGTTCTGGATTGATTTCACTGCTATCTGATTTTGCACTAATTTACTTTAATTTCATTTCATGTTTGGTTTTGGGTTTTCTTAACGTGGTTAGGTTACAGCATGTTTCCTTTTTCCATTCATTCTAGCTGAATTCTCTGTACCTAGATGCAACTTCCCTGTGGAAAGCTTAGTATGAACTGCAGCCAAAATAATAAATGGTGAAACAAGAGGTGGCATTCACTGTGAAAACCTCTTCCTCTACAAAGCTGGCTTGGAATTGAAACTTTTCACATAGGAAAGGGGAATCAGCAAATTGTGCATTTTTTAGGACTGTGAGAAGGCAGCTGTAATTGCCAGGTACACCTGTTTGCTATGTACACTTGGAAAGGGGGGTGACAGAACTACCAGTGTCAGTAGGACGGGGGTGAGGGGGCAGGGAAGGGATGCAAACTTCCCAGAGTGTAAGAAACCAGCTGCTAGAGGGAGCCATGCAAATCCATCAAAAGCCTTCCCCTGTTCTGTCACATGGTTCACTTTAGCCTTCCTCAGGACATTCTGTGCTTACTCTTTAAAATCCATTTAATGATGATGTTACAGAGAAGAAAAAGGAAAAAGAATTAAAAGGTTTCTGTTCCTCCCATGAGAGGTACATTCAGGAATGCAGTCTGAGCTTTTCTACAGGGCATTCGTAGTGCACAAAGTTTGGAATTCAGACTAGACCAGAACACGGCATTTCTCTGCTCACAGACAGAGCTCTGGGGCTGGGGAGTGCATTTATGTATGGATCACACATCCCTTTGGGGACCTGCAGTTAGCAAGTGCCGCGCTGTGTTCTCTTTGGCTTTATGAAGTGACACCGGGTGTCGTTCCCTTGACTTTATTCCCCCATAAAGAAGCCAGGAGTCAGCTGGGTGAGCAGTAGTAGCTTGCTCTGAATGGTACTGTAGTGTGCTATCACTGTATTGTTAAGAGAGATAAGTCTAATAAAATGTGTCTGCAATTTTTGAGCCGGTGATTAAATGAACCTGCTGTTCCATGAGGATCAGATTAGAGCTGGGGGTGTATAACTCCCAGTGTAAATATCAGAGCGTGGGATGGCAGAGGGAAGCTCAGGATGCAGCGTTTGCTGAAGGCAGACAGAAGGAGAGGGAAAGCCAGGTCCAGAGAACATGCAGGCAAGGGAAATCGAGGCAAATTCAGAAAATGTTCTGAAGCAATAGGGAAAGAGGATTGAGACTAGAGAGGATCTTATTCCAGGAGTTCATCTGTACTGCCCTAAAGGACCGTGGTGGTCAGTTGTAGCTGAGGGAGGTGGATAAATTAAAATACTCTCTTGCTCTTCTGCTATGAACTGTTCTTTTGCAAGGCTCCCACAGGCTCTGTGAGGGTGGAAGGATCCCATGTGAGACGCACCAAGAAGTGAGTCCGTGTGCCCTGTGCTGTGGGATGGCTCACAGAGGACACCAGCACACACGTGCCACTGTCACAGCCTGTTGGTGAGGAGGCTTTTCCAGCTGGGCTCTCCTGGTGAAGTCTCAGCACTGTGGACAGGTCCCAGGGGCCTCTACACCGCCCAGGGAGAGGTGAGGCTGTGCACAAACCGTGGCTCACAGCAGCCACTGCCTGCATCCTTCGGGATGGATCCTAATGGGGCATTGGACAAATAACTGCTCCCCAACTGGCTTTTTGAAGCTGCTGAAGGGAGAAAGGAATGAGGGACTTGTCTTTACAAACAAACTCTAGGTCTGCTGATAAATTAAATTGGATACTGAGAGAGGATACAAACAATGGGAAGAACCATAAATTCCATAGGAATAACTGATGAACTCAAGAAAAAGTGGGGGGTTATACATTAGAAAGGGATCCTAGGTATATTCCCTAGATGTTTTGGGAAGTCTGTACCTCTCACTGTCCCCGAGAGAGGGATGTGTGGCTGGGAAATAGGGATACAAAGGAGGCTCTGTGCTCCTAAACTTTGAGAGACCCCAGGGGAAATGCCCCATGGCCTCTCCCTTTATTCAAATAAAGTTACCCTGTCTCCTTTTTGGACATAAACCTCTGGTGTTTGTGGGTTAATTTTCTGACAAGGGCGTGCAGCCTGTGCTTCATTCTCGTCCTCCAGAGACACACCATGAGATGCAAAGCTATCATTTTACCTTCCCTCTGAAATTGATATGACCATTTCTATTTCAGTGAATTTAGTGTTGATCTATTCAGTCTTATCCTCCAGCATCTTCCCAAAAAGTTAATATGAGTAAGAAGCAACAGAAGGTGCTGGAGGATGAAAGATCATCACAGAAGTAAAAATTAGTTACTGTTCCACGCAGTGCTTCAGCCTGCAGAGCATGAATGATCCACACCATAAGTGCCCTGGAGGTGTGATGGGGTGACAGGCAGGGATGTGTTGGTGGCCTCTGCCTGTGACTGTGCCTGCAGTCTCTGTGAAAGGAGCCAGAGATGTTAGGTTAGAATTAAACCAGGCTTGTCATAAATGCTTCCCACTGTTCCATGGGCCAGGATGCCATTGTGGGAAGAGTGCCTGCTGTCTTGGTTGTCCACACAGGGTTTGTGTGGCCTCAGGTATCGCCATGAGGTGTGCTGGTCTGAGGAGAACCATTTGTCTCTGTCTTGGTTTAAAAGACAAATACCTGCCAAGGAAGGTGGAAGCCTCGCTGGAATGGAAAGATGACCGCTCGCTTTGAAAACCACGGTGCTTCCTGGCAAAGTATGGGAAAAAGGAATAACAGCTCTTTACTAGAAAATATATATACACATATATGTAACAAGACAGAGCAGCAACAACAACAAAAGCTATTTTAAAAGATAATAAACCTCCTTTTCCCGGCCGCTCAGCGCTTTCCCCTCAGCCCGGCCGCCAGGGGGCGCTGTTGGCGGCGGGGCCTCCCTCACGGCCTCGGGGGACCCGCGCCCGGCCCCGCGCCTGCCGAGCGATGGCGGCCCCGGCAGCGGACAGGGGGCTCCCGCTTCGCCTTCCCCATCGTGTGTGCCGTGCGGTACTCCTGTGTATCACGATACATCGTGTGTATCCTGGCCATACTCCGCCGGGATTCCAGTCAGCAGCCGCGAGGTGCTCTCTGCGGAGACACGGGGGTGTGAGGGGCGCCGAAAGGGCCCGGCTGTCCCGGGCAGCAAGGGGAGCTCCGCAGCAGCACCGAGCCCCTCGGCAGCACGGCTCCAGCGGCAGAAACAGCCCGAGCTGCCCCGCTCGGCCAGCCTGAGCTAGCCCCACTCAGCTAAGCGAGTGCGCAACCCCGCCTTTCCAGGATTGCAGTGAGTCCTAGAAGCATTGGCCAGTTCTTTTTTATCGGAATTGCCGACTATTCACCCCCCGGGCGGCAACCTCCTCTCCCCACAGCGTCTTTATTTCAGGTAACAAACGGGAGAAGATGAAAAACCCGAAGCCACAGCAGCCTCCCGAGGTATCTGACTTGAGCCTGGCTAGGACAGTTCTGCATATATATGTGAGGGACGGCAAAGGGAATGAACTTCCCGAGCAGCCAGATTTACGGACACAGCTCACAGAACTGTCCATGGAGGAGTCCACAGGGGCTGGCACATCGGTGTGGAGGCACTGCATAACTGAATCCAAGCAGAGCTGCAGCCTGGGCCCAGGGAAAAGCAATAATGCTGACAGTGTCCAGATGTGGGCACAGGGAAAGGAGTGAGCCCTGAGCATGTCGTGGTGGTGAGAAGAGGAACAGTAACGCTTGACCAAAGACAGGGCAGTGCCAGCCGTGTCACCATTTGCACAGGTTTGTTGTTCGCCAAACTTTAGACCTTTTCAGTGTTCCATGTGAATGTGTAGTTAAAACCCTCAGGGCTGGCCTTGCCTCCTCAGCCGTTCCCTCTGCTCTCGTGCTTTTGCCTGTAGCTGCTCCTTTATACTCCTGCCCTTTCCGTACATCTCTGAGGGATTAATATTTGTCATTTGCACAGCATGGAGCTGTGCACATAGATGATGCATGTTCACACATTTCTTAGGAGTTTCAGACCTGTGCCCTGCCATGCATTTAACTCTGTGGGGCTCCAGATGAAGCTGCCTTGATATCTTGCTATGTGCTGAAGCTGTAGAATTAATTATTCTGTCAGGTCAGCCCTGGAACATCTCTTGGTTGCAGTGGCTTCTTGGCTGCTGTAGGAAAGCAGCTGAGAAAAACTTTCATTATAGGAAACCCATGACATCCACATCGTATCAGAAACCACTATAACTTGTTTTCTAAACCGGAGCTTTTATGCTAATTTTGTGGGGTCTTAGTCTCTCATATTTCACTTATGAGAGAAGAATAGTGGCATGTGATTGTTCTGTAAGGTTATCCTTATAATCTTAAGGATAACTTATAATAAGCATAATAGATGATTTGCATGACTTTTTGTCCAGCATCAGTTATATCCAAACATATACCCTTTCATCAGCTGAGCTGTCTGTTCCTTTTTTGGAGTTCCAGCACAGGTTATTCTGTATCTACTGTAATTTTTATTGCTTGTTATGGGAGTAATTTTTTTGGATGCCTTTTTTTTGAGCTGGAGTGGCCAAGTAGCAGAATTCCATGTGATGACAGTGTAGTCGTCAAATACAGAAACACAGACTTGTATTTAAAGTGCAGAATTATCTTATATCCATGGTTAGCAAGTTTGCCAATGTCTGTTCACTTACAGAGCCTTTCTAATGTTACAAGAGTACCATTTTGAAAATTACTTCAGTATTCACTGAATATTACCTTTACTTTTCCATACAAAAATTGCAACTGATGCGTTTTTAGTGTCTTGAAACAAAAGATAAATGTAGCATTTCTTAGGATCAGACCCAAATTAGTGGAAGATGTTTATAAGTGTACTTCCTAGTCTTACTGCTCTTCAGCATAAACAGGCATACAGGGGCCAGGAGGGCAGAGTAGAATGATTTAATTTGACACATTGAAATATTCTAAAATACTTTCCAGTCTCTCCTTTGACTTGCTTATGCATGAAAACCTCCACAGAGAAAAAAGGGATTCCAGCTTTCCTCTGTTAGGACTCCTGCTTGGACTTCAGTGTGGTGTTCTGAGGCTGTGATTTCCAGTCTGAGACAGTCAGAGTGATGTGTTATTAGACAGCATTAGTAACATTTTGAAGAGAAAACTAAACATGACAGTTGAGCAGATTTGCAACTGAAAGAGGAAAACATGAACAAAGTTAAGAAGCATATAATTGTGCTCATTCCCACCGTGACTGGCATAGGAATGATTTATTCCAAGTGGCTGCAGTCGCATGCTTAGTCACTTCCTTCCCTGGCTTCAGCCTGATGCTGTTTTCTGCCATTTTCCTGCAATAAAAGTTTGTGCTCTTTTTCATCAAAAGTTTCAGATTTTTTAGCTTTTAGTAATTCAGTCAAGTCTTTTTCAATTAAGTGAGCTGTGACAGCTTGTAGATATTCCAGCTCTGGTAGCCTGGTGTTCCTGAGAAGGCTCGGGACGTTAATTATGCTGACAGTCTTAGTTAACCAGCCTGTAATCAGCTGTTGCTTAGGCAGGGGTCACTCATCCATGCCAGCAATGGTGGACTAGAACTTTATGGTTTAAAAGAAAATAGAATACAGGCAGGTATGTTTTGACTGTTCCTTTCTGTATTTTCCCATTTTCTTTTCCCATTGGGGAGTCTGGCAGACAGAGCTCTGAAGAATCACCATATGTGATTTAAATGACCTACTAGCTCATCTTCTCCTGTCACCCAAGATAATTGTCTTAAATTAAATGTAATTAAATGAAAAAATAACCATACAACCAAACCCCAACATGTTTGGGTGATTTTAAAAACATGCAACAGACTCCTATGTAATTAATTAATTAAAAAACAAAGTAAAAATCTGGGTTCCAGCATATTTATTTTGAATTCTGTGACAAGGTGCTCTACTGTTCGTTAAAACTAAATACCTTTCACCCAGTGGATAGGACAGCAAAGAAATGTCAAACCAACTCAAAGTGACTCGATAAGTGCATAAAACAGTAAATATCTGCAAACTGTTAATTGCTGATGGACACAGTGCTGAGGGGTAGAGGAGAGGAAGCTGACATGAAGAGAATGAGTTTTCACTCTTTCTTCTCTTCCTTTCAAGAATATTAGTAGAGGCATGTTGTATTTTTGTATTTTTTAAATCCTTCTATCCAGCATTCTGTATCTCCTAAGTAGGTAAGAGGCTTAAAAGCACCTTTTCCTCTTGCAGCTTAGTTGTGCAGGAATTTCTTGGTCAGAAAGCAAGAAATGCTGCAGTTGCTAACCAGGTGGGGACTGTGGCCAGCCCATGTGGTGGAGACACAGGAGAGCTGAGCCTGAGTGAGTCGACAGCTTGATTTTGTGTCCCTGAATGGTGACAGGAACAGGCAGAAAACAGAAACACTGGCAAACACGGGCTAGGTGGTTTTAAAACCATTTTTCCTCCAGGCAGATTGAAAGCAGGGGCACCTCCATCCACTTGCTCTTACAGGGAGCCTCTTCTGTCACAGACTCGTGACATGAGGATCTTCTGTGTGTCACAGGGAAATTGCTTTGGTCTTCCAGCATATGGTTGTGTCATCATTTATTTGTGGTTTAGACAGATTGACCAGGTTGAAATCCAGAGCAGGAGTAGACTTGTGCCAATATCATTAACACAACAAAAATGATTCCTGTGGCCATTTAAATCTGCTGCTCTGGGATGAGCAGTTTCCTGTGTTTCTTTGTAAGTCTGAAAGCTTCTGGGAAATGAATGTGATTTATTCTATCAATGCAGGACTAAAAACAACTCAAATCTTAAGATAACTGTGTACAAATCTAATATACGGAGCAGCTATAAATAGAGTGGTGCTACAGTGTTACTTAGTTTGAAATTCATAAGAAAAGTATGAAAGAAGAAAAAAAATAACTTCTCAGGGAAAGCCAAATAAATATAACTTTGTGTTTTTAATTTGCATCACCAGTATGTCTCATTTCAGCTGAATAGTTTAGTATATACTATGATAATTTTACCCCACAATACGGTTCCTGAGGGACTTCTAAGGTGATGTGCCCTGGTGCCTTTCAAGTGCATAAAGAGTTCACATGGGGTACTTAGCAGAAGCTAAAAGACATAAAAGTCTCATGTTTCAGTGTAAAAACCAGCAAGTAACTCACATCTTGCAGGGAAAGGAAAAGCCAAGGTACCCTATGGCCACGTTACTGAATTAGAGCTGTCTCCTACGAAGATCTTTGCAGTTTGCTTTAAGATACCCAGGACTTGCTGCTCCGAGACTGAAAGCTGGAAGAGATCCAGTGCTCTTATCTGACATAGCAATTTCAATGTTCTTCTCAGTGCGATTTAAAGTCAAGTAGAAATACGCTGTTGGAATTGAGATATTTGTAAACGGATAAAACTCTTGGAATTGTATCAGAACACCACTGCCTCAGAGCATTTCCAAAGAGAAAACTATAAATGTCCTTGAATGCATTTGCACCTTACATAAATACCATGGTATTTGGAATTCTGCAGCAGATACTTGGTGATCAAAAGATTAACATTTTAAAGAAGACGGTAATTCATATGTTCATGTAAAGACCAGGATTTAATATTTCACCCTTCCATAAACACAGAAACATGAGGGAAACAGTGAGTGCCAGCCTCTGTAACAGCTGAGCTGCAGACTTCTTAATTTTGATAAAACCAAGTTTTACCTGAATCCAGCTTTAAAAAAGGTTTCCAATAGCTGTTACTACTGGGGTTATTCACAAAGTCCAAATCTGCTTGCGATGGCTATTGTAACTTTGGGGAGAACTGTTGCAGCCTCCTTCTGTCACTGCCCATTCCTTATGTGGTGGGAATTGCCTTAGGACTGATCAAGTTCCAGCGTGGATCTTCTGCTTGGAAAAGGTTGTTGTAAATTACATCAGGGATGCAGAGAATGGGAGAATTCCTACTCTCTGTGGGGTTTTTTTCCAGTGAAATGACTCAACTGCTGACAGGATTAATTATCATGTGGTTAAGTTGCAGAATTTCAGAATGGGAGGGGATTCTCCATGGGTATATTTTTCTCTCTTTTTGAATATTAAATCTCAGATTATATAATGAACTAATACAATATGTTATATGCAAAGATCAAGGGCTGGAGAGTCGCTGATCCTCTTAAGTATGTCAAAATTAGCCTTTTAAATGTTCAGCATGTAATTTGATAGGTATGGCAGTGACCTTTCTTCTGTTGCTGTTCTTTTGCTCAGCCCCTGGGAGTACTTTACGAGTCTTTTATTTATGGCTTATTTTCAAGTGCTTCTCTGGGACATTTGTATTCCTTGCTTAGGTTGCCACTTAGCTGGTATTTTCTACTTTAGGCCACTTGCAGCAAAAATGTATGAGATGCCTTACGTCCCACTGTGCCTAGAATGTATTTGAAAAAGAGTAAATGTTTTTAGTGCTTTACAGGTTTGCAGTCTCTGCCAGGTTTTGCTGCTGTTTGTCTTTTGCTTTCTGCACAATTTGCTTGGCGCCGTGCGCCGCTGCCTTGTCAGAGGCTGGCTCCAAGTGTCGCGTGTGTCCGTGCTGCCTTATTTTACTTGCCACAGTTTAATGCAAAAGCAGCCAGCAGCAGCAGCAGCAAAGGAATCTGCTTTGTTTCAGCTCCCTTTCTTTCCATTGTTGCCATTCAGGAGAGGCAGAAACCGCAAAGGGAAGCATTCATGAATTCATTAGAGAGTTTCTCAAACACAAACAAATTAAAAAATTCTGGAGAGCTCTACACATGATGATATGGAGTGAAGCACTATTTCAGGGCTTTCCAGGAGTGCTGATGAGCAGGAATAGCAGTGCCTGGGTAGGGATGTGTATGGCACAGCAGCAGTGTCCTCCCACACCTGTGTGCCTGTGTCTGTCAGAGGAACTTACTGACCGAGTTTTATGGCTTAACATAACACTTACTGGGCGTATGTTGTGCTGGTTTTTATTCCTTATGGAATTAATTATTGTCTCTGCTTGTCTCTTAATTTGTACTTTACATTATTAGAACAGAGGTCAGAGGTAAATCTTCCATTAGTCACTGTTTGGGTTTACTCCTGATATTCAGGGTGATTCATCTATCATATTTTATACTGATTCCATTCATGCATTTTGCATTTGCGCATAATAATTCCCTAAGAGCTTGTGAGGATGCATTAAACATGCTTGTGTGTGCTGTAGGTAGTGTCTTTAGAAGACTGATAAAATCTGAAATGCAAATATTCTGTTTTCCTGGGGTCTAAGACTATAGGAGTTCTTGTTGGCTTTGAAACAAAATGAATAAATGGGAAATCACTATAAAGTGCTGCTGCCTCTCCTGAGCTTTGCCATTACCTATATTTAATGAAATAGGTTTTGACATCCATCAGGCAGCCGCACTGGCTTCTCATTCTCTTTACTTCCCCACGAAAGGGAATTATTTTATGTGATGAAAAAGCAGTATGACTCTTCTGTTAAATGCAGTCTGCCCGCTGAAGTCAGGAGCCATGAAAACACCATAGAGCTGAAATGTTCTTAGCTCTGCTGCCACGAGGGGTGTGCACTGCTTAGTCCAAACATACTGACATCAGAGATGTTCTTCTCTTGTAGGTAGCTGTCCCTCACGCTGTGGGATGGCTTTGTGTAGGGTTTGGGAGACTGGCTCTAACACGGTGTCTCCAGTTTGCATCTCAATTAACCTGGAACTGGAGCAGGTAACTTCTGAGACATTCTGGAGGGGAGCTTTTGTGTCCCGCTGCTCGGGATGAGCGCTCCGTGGGGAAAGAGGCTGAGATAGCCAGATGAGCACCACCTTGTGAAAGGTGACAGCTCTTGTTTGCAAGGTTCATTTGTGCAGAGCAGAAGAGAGTATAAGATGGCAATATTTCACCTTTCTCAGCCCCTCTTGGTTGCAGTTAAAGGTTGGTTGAAGTTGCTGGTGTTCACCCACATGGCACCGTGTGTGAGTAGCCCCTGTGTGTGTGTTCTCCTGCCCGTACCAGTTGTCAGACACCAGCCCTCAGGTTCCTCACAGCCTCATGTCAGTGCTGTTCTGGGACTTGAGGTGTTTTCTTTCTCCCTGCCATGTCTGTTAATCAATATCTAAATCAAACTTGAATCATTTTCTAATGCAAAAGAAGTCATTAAACATCTACATGATCTTTAGTACAGGAGTTTTACTATAGCAGGCAAGGGAGATATTCTCCTTTTTGGAAGACTGTCACAAACTGATGTTGCTCTGGCAGAAGATTCCAAGGGAAATGCACTAATCCTTTTATCTAGGTCCTTGACATTCCCATTTAGATGCAGCTGAAACAATAATGGATGTTTCTGACACAGGTGCAAGGGGACAGATGGGTCCCCAGGGGTCCTGCGGGAGCCAGCAGAGGCACTGCCCCAGCCCCATTCCGTCAGTTCCCAGCAGCTCTGGCTGACTGGGGAGGTCACAGGGGACTGGAGCTGGGCCACTGGACACCTGTGCAGGAGCAGGGCTGGAAGGAGCACCCAGGGAGCTGCAGGCCTGCCAGGTTCCACAGGAGCCACGTCCTGGCCCTGCGTTACAACAACGCCCGGCTTTCAATGCTGGCATCTCCCAGAATTTATAATTAGGCAAACGTGTTTGGAATGAACTAAGGAAATAAAAGATAAGAGCTTTGATTTAAGGCATTGAATGGTTAACCTTCCTTCTCTTCTTTCTTCTCTGCCAGATAAAACTCCCACCACTTCAGTGTTGCCATGCAATAAATTTGTTTTGTTGGGTTTTTTCCCTCCTTTGACTGGATGATTCATTGAGATCAAACATTTGTTAAACTGCACTTTTAAAATTTCTGTTTATTATTTTTCTATGCTTGGTATTTTGAGGGCTGCTTGAAAAAATGACCCTTTTTTTTCACCAGGCTAATCCTAACTCATATTTTCTACAATCAATTTTATTGAAAGAAATTCAAGTTTCAAAAATGTTGAGTTTTTTGGTGTGATGGTTTGGGGTTTTTTTGTGGTTTTGGATTTTTTTGGGTTTGTTTTTTTGGTAGAAAACAGGCAAAGGAGGCAGCAGGAAGGTGGCTGGCATAAAGGAGTTCCAGATTGTAGGCATTGTGGAATTAGGCTAGAAGAACATAATTGTAGATGCTACAAAGGCAAAAGCATAAGAGGAAGGAAAGAGAAAGGAGACTGCTGGATCTGCAAGAGTATTTTTGGAAGAAAGCGAAAGCAGGACCTCTGATAGTAAAAACATAAATCCACTTCTTTAGCACCAAGAAGTTATGATTGCTTTAATTGTAATCAGCTTTAATGAAAAAGCCTGGTTCTTGTAAATGAGAAACTGAGGCAGTTTAGGGCAGAAGATTAGGAGGGAACTCTGTCAGACAGGGTTTTCTGTATGTGGGGAAAATTCTTGCATGGATTAGAATTGTAACAACTCTGGAGTAGACACCTCCAGGAAGGGATGAGAGCTGTGGAGAAGGTTGTGGTATTGGATTGAAGCAGAGAGTTTGTACAAAACAAATGGGTTTGGGACAAGGGAGAGATCTCAGAAAATACTGTCTGGTCAGCTTACACTGAGAGCCTGTTTTCAGGTAATGACACCAACAAAAGGCAGTTTGCATACTGCAGGAAAGCCATTCCTTATTCTCCTTTCATTTTACACGTGTCCACAGGTGTGGATCTCTGATATTTGATTAGGAGGACTCTCCATTTATTAGGCCAATGCCAGGATCCAGTAGTACAAAAGTGTCAGTGCCAGGCACTGTCCTTGGGCCCCAGTGGCCCCATGCACCTGGCCAGGCTGGGGCAGAGCGGCTGGAGAGCTGCCCCATGGGAAGGGACCTGGGGCTAATCCTTTGGACCTCACCACCGCTTAGGACTAAAGCATTTACAAGCTGAAGGGGACAAATTGTCACAGTAATGTGCTCATCTCATTTACTGGAGGTTAAAAGTGCACTTGGGGGAAGTTGTCACTTCCCAGGGAGTTGGTGTGTGGGAATCCTTGGATACATTTGACTCAGGACGTGGTCTCACATTGTTACTACAATGAACTGGCAGGGGTTGTTGTTGCACTTCTGTGCGGCCCAAATCCAGCTGAGTTATGCTGCCAGACATTTAACCATGTCTAAAAATTTGATTGTTTAATATTCCAGTCATAATTTCCTCTGGACACCACTGCTGGTATGGCTGCTGTATAATAATTGAGGTGGATGTGTTAGTTATTCTCAGATACTCACTGATTGTTGATTAGGGCTTTTATATAACACAGACTAGAGAATAGTTTCTGGTGGCCTCTCCCTGTTGGGAGGTCATGTATCTTTCAGTTTAATGAAACCACTTGGGTATACTGAATAAGATAAAATCAATTTTTGAGGTATTGATTGGAACAAAATTCAAAAGGTCAAGTATAATGCTTGATCTTAGAGTCTCTGGCTTAATACTCTGTTCAGGTTGGTATTAAGTATTAGGCTTGGCTGCTCATCATGGATCGGGATCATGAAACATAGAATGAAATGCTGTTTAAGGCAAGAGTAATATCTTCAACACTTGCAAGCACACCTTCAAATAATAGCACAAGTTCTGTTTAGGTCTTTAATGTATAAATTATTGGCTGGAGCAGAGTGAAGAGTATATGGAAAGGGTTAATCGCAGCCCTACGAGCTCATGGTATGACTGAAAAAAGACATGACAGATGTTATCAAAAGATAACTCACAAAAAGTGACAGATATGGCTGTTCTTTTCAGAACTGCTCATAGACCGACCTGTACAGCTTGATGCTTTGACATCATGGATCCATATTGATTCCAATGGGAAGTTCAGAACAGTTACTGCCATTATTTAATTAGTGCTTTGAAGCTATTGCAGCAGACAGAAAGCACATACAGCAGCTTCAGTGCTGTTAGAATTGTAATGCTTCACTTTCACAGCATTTTACACACTGATAAATCAGGGGATCCTGCCAGCTCTGCCTGAACGTTGGCCTTAGCACAGATAGGAGAAGAATATTTGACAGCAGACAGACAATTAGAGGAAAAGGAAAACCCAACTGTACTTTGGGTTTCAGTTCTTGGTGCGTTTACATCTTTGATTCAAAATATTGTCCTGCATTCTGTGGTGATAGATTTTCGAGAGATTTCTTTGGAATCACTGAATATTTAGTAGTGTCTTATTACTGCTTCTCTTTTCAGAGCTATAACTATTTATGGAATGAAACGAGCATTTCTCTGTCCATCCTCACCGTTTCACTTCATGGTAGTACGTAAGGCTGTGAGCCTGTTTCTCATATTGGCAGGGAATGCTCATCTCCAGGAGTGCACATCTCCCTGGGTCCTACCCCAGGCCACAGTGGTTTTCTTATCCCCTAGTTGGGGTTATAGCAGTGGGCAACTTGGGAGACAGAAAGGTGTGCTGAGCAGGCTCCAGCTAGAGAAACTGGCTGGCTGCAGGGTAACCTTGGATCCCGCATGGAATGAGTTAAACTTCTGTCCTAAATCTTTAAAATTGTGTTTATCCTGCAGCGAGAAAAGGTTCTTCTCTTTAAGGGAAGTTAAAATTGTTCAATGGGAATAAAACTTTTATGGCAGAAATTGTTCCCTGAGGAAGAATGGAATTATAAGAACACAGACTTGCCTACCAGTCTGGTCTCTGTGGGAATGACACCTTGTATAAACAGCATTTGTTCCTTTCTGAGTGTGTATTAAAGTGATATCCTCGGACACTTGTGGTGATAGAGCTCTCAGACCACAGCCAAATTGCCTCCCACAGCAGAAGGTATTTGAATTGAAATAATTAGAAAAGTTCTGTCAGAAGCATTTTAGTCACTGGGTTTTGCTGTTGCAGCAAAATGCAATTCATTCCTCGGGACTGTAGAAAGGTATTTACTTTAAAGTCAGTTGGAAAACTGGATTTAACTAACACCTAGTAAATACAGAATTAATAAAAACTAATGCACATACAAAACAGTCTTAATTGATTACACACATTGCATTAGCACTTTCAGATGATGTTGAATTTTAAAATGTTTGATGTTTGAATACATAAATCCCCTGAGACAGCAAGCAGCTCAATATTACTGCAAAATAAGACATGCTGGTAACAATAAAAGAAACCAGTGATTTTATTGTTTTGTTTAGATTCCAAAAATCAGAGGTGAGGAACAAGATAACTGTGTTCCTAGATTTTATTGGTAAATTCCTCATCTGCCTTAGTGTGACTGAGTTAATAACAGTAAATGATTTGATGCTGCAGTGAGGGAGGATGCTTTGGAAGAGGTTCAGTACTGAGAGGTTTATTTTTCTTTCAAGGAAGATGGTATTAATATAAATCATATTAACTTACCGATGTTAAAAAATACAGCTTTAAATGCCACCAGTGCTAGCATAATTTTTCAGGTTGGTTGATCTGAATATTCTGGCAGCAATCACCCCGGCACACTCGTGTCTGCTGCTGAGGCCCAGTTTTTAATCCAGTGTGCCTGGGGGGGCTGGACAAACTCTCTTTCCCTGAAGGTACGCTGCATTTTTGGGATACTTCAAAAGTTAATTAGAGGAAGGAGGTAGGCTGAGCTTCACGCTTCTTCCACTGCTCTGAAATCCTCCTGCAGCTGGTAAATACCAGTGCAGCTCAGAGCTGTGAACAGACTTCTCTGTTCAACTAATACAGGGCTTATGCTCTTGTCTTTAGGTAGGCTCTGAAGGAAATTAAATAATTGATGGGTTTTTTCTACTGTAATAGAAATGCATTTTTGTTTAGTGGTTTGACAAGCTAACATTGACTGAATAACTAACCCATCTGATTTCCTCTAATAGCCAGAGAAAGGAAACCTTGTATTTTGGATCTTCCACATAAGCCAAGCTGCTGTGAGCAATCTGTGTCACATCAGCGAGCTGCATTCCTTAAATCCTCGGGGGCCAGAGGGCATTGGCTGTGGTCCTTTGGCTGGCCAGTGCTGATTCCCCACTCAGCGCCAGAGTCAGATTTTAGGAGAAATAGTTGCAGTTCTCTCTAGTGTAGAAGAGCTTAATGAGGTTTAGGATACCAGATTTGAAGTCTCCGTTCCTCGGTCACTTCCATAGATGTTATAAATGTATCCAGCTCCATCATTGTGTAGAATGGAGACTTTGTTCTATGGTAGCCAGAGTTTTTTTGAATGTGTGATTCTTACCACAGGGGCTGGAAGCTAAATGATAGGGAAAACCCCCAGTCATTTAATAGAAATAAGCTTGTAATTGTGTTTTGTAAATTATTTGAAATATTTGAAAATACTAGCTTTGGTGTTTAGCATTAACTTTGATGGGCAAAAAAACCCCACCCAAAACACCCCAAATATTGCAAATCTTTCAAATTGCCATCCCAGGGTCAAAAGCTGAAATCTAAGTTGCAGGAATGTTGCTAATAGTTTGATCTGAGATGTGGAACTTCAGAAATAGGCTGTAAGAGTACAAAGTGTTGTTTTCCAGGAGGCTTAGATTTCTGCATTCAGAAATATTTAGCAATTCTTTGATTTTTCCCAGTCAGATACAGGTTTGAGACACTATATGTGTATGATAACTAAAATTACCTTTGCAGACGTGCATGTTTTCAAGTGAAGTCAGATCTTTGGAATAGCTGTTGTGAGAGGTAGAAACAAAAGCAAAAGTATCAATACTTGGGGATGCCCTTGGAGACCTGTGATGCTGAGTGAAAATGGAGTGTTTTGGGATGCAAGGTCAGTACCTGGGCTTGTGGATTTGTGAGCTGGGAACCACAGAGGGGGAAGACACGAGCATCAGGGATCAGGCTCTGAGGGAGGAGATCTGAGGAGTGGATCTGTAAGGTGGGATGGGAGACAGTGGGGACATACAAGTGTTCCTTGGAGAGGACATTTGTGTGGCACTCGAGGATGAGTGCCCAGCACACCCAGGACAGCTGGGGGTGTCCCTCCTCTGCCCTGTGCAGCACAGGGCTGCTGCTACGGTCCTCCCTCACTGCTCAGGGCCCTCCCAGGGCTGTTCTCTACTCCCTCACTGTTCCCACATCTCCATTTGCTTATAGAGCACTAGCTGTTAGGGCAAATTTAGCATTATTGAGGACTTCTCTTTGTCAGGAAATGCATTAAGCAGGCACAGCAAACTGCACGTGCATCTGTTCATAGGCACATCCCCTGCTTGGGTTACAAAAACATTTAGATTCACAGACAGGTATTTCAGTTATTAATGAAAAAAACCTCCATTTCTAAGGGGCTGGTTTCATACACATTCTATAGTTGCACTTGGAAGGCCAAGGAAAATATATTTTTCAAAGTGCCTGGCAGAATGTGGTTGGTGTGATGGCAAGATCTTTAGCACTGGTAGATTTTGTTCATCGCTGTTCAGAACAGTGAGGAGTTCTGATGTGTGAGAATATTTATTAAACTAAGACATAAGTGGCATCTAGAAGCACGTGCTTTCTGCTGACACTCATGAATTCCCATGGCAAAGATTGAAAATAGTAGTGGTGTGTACAGTGAGTTCTTCTACAGTGGCATATGCATTTTATGAACTGTGAAGTGGATAATCTACTAAGTTTATTTTGGTGGAAAAGATCCAGAAGAATGAAAATATCTGTATAATTTTTTTAGTAATTGGCATAGCTGTTGGAAATACTCTGTTTCTCTGGCTTCATTTACTGTGCATTATTTTTAGTTCAATATATGTTTTAGTTAGTGTGTTATGTTATTGTTTAGTTTAGAAGAGGAGGAGACTTTTGTAGGAATCTTCAGTATTTCAATATGAAATTTTCAAAGCTGTGCAAGTGATTTAGAAACCTAATTTATGGACTGTGATGAGAAATCCAGTAGCTAAGGCTTGTTATGGTCACAGAGGTTCTTTGGTTAACTGGAATAGTATTGGGTCAATCCCTCTTCCTCTTGTATTTTAATAATCTAACAGTGTATGTGACACCTCCAACAAACAAAAGAAACCAAAGGGAATTTGTAGCTTTGTTTTGAGATGAAGCACTGCCCTACCTGACCTATTCTGTCTGGATGTGAGACCTGGAAGCAAGAGGCACAGCCTGAAACCATGTCAGGCTGAGTGGTGTGATATCCTGAGACAGGTGTCTGATTTCTGACTGAGGAGGGGAATTGGATGCACTGTTCCTTCCTACTAACAACCTCTTGGTAGCTGTTCTTTGTGTGTATCGTTTTCTGAACTGCCCTCTGGGGGCTGGCTGTCTTCTCCCTATTGATTGATTATAGAGGGAATGTAGAGTGCTATCTCTAGATGGCCTCCGGTTTTATGCATTGGAGAAATTCATGTGGGTGCCTGGATCCAGCCTGAAATTTCCAGTGCAAGAGCAGGTTCTGCATTCCAGGATTAATTCAGTTGTGCCTCCACTCAGTCCAAAGTCTGAGTTTAAACCGTCTAGCTGTTTTGAAATGTAGTTTGAAAGTGCTGCAAATTGACGGGGATTAAGAAGATGTACATGGAATTTGGGACAAACATTCACAAGAGGCTTCTACTGTTGCTATGTAATCAGCATCAGTGAGAGCTGTAGGTAATAGTTTCTGGTAGTCTGCTTTTCTTTCAGATTGTATCACTGAGGTGTGAGTAGGAATTCCAGGAGACACACATCACTGACGTGTGTTTTTGTTTCTTGTGTTAGGTAGCATCTTGAATTGGAGGGAGGGGAAAGAGGGAGAAGAGGAGTGTCTTTGAGCTAGTTCATGGAAAGCAGTGGGGCTGAGGTCCTGGCTGATTTCTGTTTGCCTGTTTTGCTGCACAAAGTAAAGGAGTCAGAAGAGATGGAGCTTCCTCGCAGTCCCCGTCCCTTCATTCCTGATGAGACCTGGAGGGGTGAAGAAAAGGGGAGAACACTGAAAATTAGCAGCTCTCCAAGCACAGAATTTGGCCAAACATTTTATCACAAGGAAAGGCTAAAGCAGCATTTGTTTGTGAATCGTTCATGAGCAAGCATTCCTCTTCACTTATATATTATTAACATTGACATAGTTTGTGAACAAATGCTAGCCCTTGGGCATAAACTGTTTGCTTGAATTATTTGCAATTTATTGTTGATGGCGTGCAGTTGCTCACCTGGGTCAGAGAATATTGTTTCTGCTTTGAGGTTCAGTGGCTGAAGAGTAATGAATTCTGTGGAGTTGTGCTGAGAGGTGCATGCCAGTCCTGCCTCACCAAGGTCAGCGAGCTGTGGGGCACATTGCCAATACGAGGGAGCTCATCATTTGGAAATTACCAGTGTGTGTTTTTTCTGTGCTACATACCTTTCCTAACATTTCTGGCTGATTCCTGTCAGAGACAGGATCCTGGGGCCTGCTTTCTTACACTCCTTCTTGTATTTGTATGAAATCCCAAACACTTGTGGATCTTTTTTGGATGTGGTTGGGTATAACATTGCATTAAATTAACTGGGGCTGATCTTTTGGAGAACTGAAAAAGAATTGTGTGTGAGCACAAACATCACACATGAGGTCATTTTATGGTTTGCTTTTGTGCCAGGTGGATTGTTCTGCTGAAATATGGCAAAGATTATTTTTGTTCATTTTACCACTGTAAACTAAGTGAATGGTTCTTTATGGACCTCTGTGGTAGCTGAGAGAAAGTCATATCAAAATTCAATGACATGGAAGTTTGGAAAATAGGGACATAATAGTAGTAGTAGTAGTAGTAGTAATAATAATAATAATAATAATAATAATAATAATAATAATAATAATAACAATAACAATAATAATAATTATTATTATTAGTAGTAGTAGTATTAGTATTTGTATTTGTATTTGTATTTTTTAGTATCATTTGGAGTAGCTGAATAGAAAGACAGAACTTAGGAACAACAACATACTAAAGATATGGCACTTACTCATTTTAATTTTTCATACTTATTCATGAAGACATTCTTCCCTCTTGTTAAGGGCTTCCTCACACCAGTCTGTTTCTAGTCTATTATAAATTCAGGTTGTATGTTTACAATGCAGTTCTGTATACAAATGGTAAATGTCTCTGCATGACAGTACATTTTCCATTATTGTCTAAAGCTGTGAGGAAAAAGAGGGAAAAATATGGTAAAAAAATACAACATCATTTTAATGGCACATTGAATTTGTTTATGTATTCATATGTGTTATAAGTAATTGGTATTTTTTATATGCTACTGTTTGCACTTTATTGTGTATTCTTGCAGGCAATACCACTAACACAACTCTAGCTACTATTATTAGCAATGTAAAGCCATATTTTAGTGGTTATATCATCAATAAAAAAAAACTCTCTCAAAACCAGTTTTTCCACATCTTGAGATTTTGTTTGAGCTTCAGATGAAAATGATATGTATATAGATTAGAATGAATGCTACAACAACACAGTATACATTGTTTTGGTTACAAAAATATCTGTATTTGAAACCATATCCAAGGGAAACCTTTAAAGACAAGGAGATGAGTACAAAACCAGCAAAGGAGCTGATGTGAGCTGATTAGTTCTGTCCTGCTGGTTTCCAGGGCTGGCTTCACTTGCTGCTGGGAGAAGGTGAGGCCAGTGTGAGGAATCTCTTCTTGTTGGTGTGCAAAGTTTTACTGCACTCAAACCCCATCTGCTATGCTATTTGATTGGACTTCTTCACACTTAAAATTGGAAACTTATTTGATGTGTTTTCTTGGCTTGAGGCTTTTACAAAATAATTGCTGTTTAGCTTGGGTTCTTAGGAAAATGAGGCTTAAATGATTACATTGCTGACTGTGGGGCCCCCTTGCTACACATCCCCAGCAAGTCCTGCTGTGGGCAGGCTCTGCTCAGTTCTCAGAGGCCTCTTCAGTCTTACACATCGTTCTAAGAATAGTCAGGATGGTGTGTGCCAACTCAGCTGATTTTACTCTTGACAGGTTTTGAATTTCACGTTGTGTTACCTTGTCTCCTGGGGCTTTGTTCATATCTTACTCTGTAAAATGCTATAATAAGAGGAAAACCTCTGAAAATAATGTGAGGAACGTTCTTGTGATTCTCTAGCTACTAATGGGTGTTCATGGAGGGTGAGTAGATGAGCCTTGAGGACATCCCAGAGACTTCCCATGTGTTCTTCCAGGAATTCAGCACTGCTGTGCTGGTAAATGGGTTTGTCTGCAGTAAACAGGGGATCCTTGCCCATGAACTGTGCAATGTCAGTGCTGTTAGAGCACCAGTCAGTTGTAATCCCAAAGGAAAGGGAATGGATTTGAGAGCACACTGCACCGGAGGAGCGTGCTGCTCTCCTTTCATGTACCCTGAGTCTCCTCTTGTGGCCTTAAACCCAGTCAGTGGGTAAGCAGCAAACAGCCTGTGCCCTCCCCTCAGCCACATGGCAGGACTGCTCTGAGGCTTGGCCATGTTCCTTCTCTAATAATTAATAATTAATATTCTGTAATAAATGGAATTGATTCATGCTAACTAAATTTGAACTATTTGGAAAGGTTATTATTAGAAACAATCAAAGGAATCAGTGTTACAAGGCAGATGTACCCTTTACAGATGTTACATGTTAAAACGAAAGTACAGGATGTAGTTTTGAGATCAGTGATGTCCCAAGATGAAATCGACCTTGAGATGGACGAAGTTGGAATGACTTTAAGCATAGGGCCTGAAAATTCATTAAATGTAAGACTGATTAGTGGACTTACATAACACAACACTTAGTACACGCATGCAAACCTGTGAGGTTATCCAGAGGACAGCGAGGATGAGTGTGAGCCTTCATCCAAAGACCCCCAAAAGAGAACTGGAGACCCCCTAACAACAAGTGAGGCCATGAGGAACAGTGACATAAAGTCAAAAAAATCGGAAATAGGGGGGGACTTATGGGAAACATTAATGAATGTGTATAAGCACAGAGTATATAAATTTAGCTTGAATTGTTTTGTTTTATTTTGTATGTGAGGCAGGGTGAGAAGCCCCCTCTGTACCCTGGTCAGTTTTGTATGTGAGGTGGGGTGAGAAGACCTCCCTGTACCCTGGTTGGTTTTGCTTATGCTTTAATCATACTTAATTACTGGCAAATGACACATATAAATTGTATTTTTTTGCTAAATTGTATGTTTTTACTAAACTGTATTCTTTTATACCAAATTACTATACAATTCATTAAATTGTATTCATTTTTAATCAACCCGCTGTTAACTCAATAGACCTAGTTGTCTCAAATTCTAATTTAATTTGTAACACTTCCACTGCAGGGCTACAGCTTTTGGCTTCAAGGGAGGGGAAGTGGGGCAAGGGAGGGTGAGTGTTTTCAGGGTGCTCTTGTAGTGTTACTTAGCTTTGGTGGCTTCGGTGGATACAGAACTAATAAAACCGGATACCTATTTAACTGTCACCCTTATGGCATGTCAGAGGTGTGTCTGAGACCCTTTGCAGTACACAGCAATGACAGTGATGCTTCTAGAATGGCTTTGCAGGAGCAGTTTGTCACATACCCCGAAGAGACATTTTGGGTGACAGGAAACTACTGCTGGGTTCTCCCTGAAGTCAGCAACAGCATCAGGACCCCCAGATTTTCAGCCCTCCTTCAGCTTCTTCCCAGAGGAGATGCAGAGACTGCTGCAGTTGCAAACCTTCCAGAACGAGGGATGGAGGCAGAACAGAAAACTTCTGTTGTCTTTTTTCACAAGCTACAATCTTAAGGCAGTGGAATGGCCCCAAACTGTGTGCTCTGAGATCTTTTGCAGTTCCTGGGATGAAGGGCTGCAGGTCCACATTTAGAGGGGGAAAAGCTTACATGAAATACCTCCAGGGTAGGCTCTGGCTCTTAAAAGATACGAAATCTGTGAACAGGGGACTAGTAATCAGAGGAATTCAGGGACAAAGGAAGCTAGGGGAAGAAATGAAAAGAGAGAATTGTGATTTCATAGCAGATGTAATGAAGGTAGCAAAAGAGAGGCTGTGCTAAATGTAATCAGGCATTGATTCCCTTTGGGGAATGGCAGAATGGCAGCGCTGCCGGGGCTCTGTGCCAGTTCCATCCATCGCCAAAGTACCCGTACAGCTGTTGTTTGGAGATAGCATTTCTCTGCAGTGTGCCATTTTCTTTTATTCCTGGGAGGGGGAAGTGATAGCTAGTTTATTTGAAATCCATCAATGTAAAATGTACTGTAAACAAAGGCTGCACATGCTATCATGGTACACTTTCTCCCATTTTATTATCCCTGCATAAGTATGTACACCCACCTCCAGACTGCTCAGTGGAGGGGCTGTACATGAGTGACTTGTGGCATACACCAGCCTCTTGCTCTGAATAATAAGCAAAATTACTTAATTGTGCAGAAGAACATGTTATTTCTGCTGCTTAGAACAAACCAGCTCAGGCCTTAAGGGACATGTCCTGTTGTATCTTGGCTGTGAACAGCCGTGTGTGTGCTGGTGATTGCTTGGTGATTGTGTTTCTGCCATTATCTGTCTGTCATTGATTGTCTGTCTGTCCAGCTCTGTTGAAACGCCTTTCACTCCCCAGGATCCTCACACCTATTGCTGGGGATGCAAGTGGAGCTTCCTCTGTGATGTGAGGAGGGTACTTGGGCAGTCAGGCCCTTCTTCTGTCTCTCAGACATTGTATCTGGAGCTGCCAAAGAGCCAAATCTAGGACAGACAAAAAAGAAGTTTTAGACCAAGAGTTTAATCCTCAAAAATCAGAATATAGAACCAGGCAGCAGATAATAATAATAATTTTGAACAGCAGATAATTTGTCATAATATTAAGATATATTTTAATTCCATGTTTTTAATTGTAGTGAAAATCCAAGCTCTTTAGCATGTTTTCTTGGGGCAAAACAAAACAAAAAAAAAAAGCAGGAGATGAAAATTTGCCTGTATTTGCAGACACAGAGACTCAGTTTCTGTCATTCAGCAGATCAGTTTACTCTAATCATCTAGGCCAGCTGCTCTAAACGAAGCTACATCTTCCTGTATGCCTTGGACTGCTGGAAAAGAGTATGTTGTTGTGACTTTTAGAATGGGAAAATGCAATTGAATTTTATGCTTTATAAATTCTTTGGAGTTTTTGAAATGAAAAACATCTCAGCAAAATGTAGTTAATTTGAGTGTATAATTCCGAAAAATATGTATTTTTTGAAAAGAGATGTTTTAATTTCCAGTAGTTCAAAGCTTTCTTGTGAAAAAAATCTTCAGTTCTGCTTCCATTTGGACAGGTGGTAGTGTTCCTGCTGCCTTCAGTGGACACAGCATTGTCTTCTATTGTTTTCTGTCAGATTTCTGAAATATTTTTTGTATGTTCTGCATGTTTTCATCCAGCTCTCCCAGTAGCCAATTTCAGGTTTTTTAATATAGTGGCTAAAGAAATAGTAAAACTTTTGCCTGACTCAGGGGACATGCCTTTTATGTTCGGTGGGTTTTTTTGGGTTTTTTTGTTGTTGTTGTTGTTTGTTTTTGCTTTTGTTTCTTGGGGTTGCTTTTTTTTCCCCCAAAAAAACCTCAAAACACCAAAACAGAAAATACCCAGGCATTTAATTTACATTTATGCAGTGAAAAAAACTTCCCTAGTGACATCATCAAACCCTTTCCTAATGACATCATCAAACCCTTTCCAAAAATAAAGGGACCTGTGGTTTTTTTTTTGCAGGCTTTGATTTTAACTCACCTCCTTCCCAATAAATCAATCTTCTTGGCTCCACCAAGTTTTACATTCCCTGATAACAGAAATGCAATAAATTCCTCCCCTGGAGCTCTGGTCACTGCTGTCCTCACCTGGACAAGATAATCTAAGAATGGAGGGAGGGTCTCTGACTATCTTCTTCAGTCTTTGGGTTATACAAACAAAATATTTGTTTTAATACTATGCCATAGCTCAATGTACATGTATATTATACCACTATTTCTAAGTTTTATCAATAACAGAAATAGAAGGAACCATATTAATATAACAAAGTTTTCTAACCTTATACATAAAACATTCATTTTAATATTTGTGAAAAGCCAATAATACAATATGTATCTATAACAGTGAGAAGGGGGATTTTGCTGCACTCAATAGTGATTTTCCTCATTGTTGTGTTGCCAAGCATTGACAAATCAATGGACCCAGATCATAAAAACAGAGACTTGAAATTTAAAGTAGCAAACATTTGATACACTAGGGCCTTTCAGATATTGACTAATGGGAAGTCTAAACAGGTCAGTACCTTCATTCTGTTAGTTTTGTACTGTTAGAGATTAATGGGCTTCATCAAAATACAAGAGGCTGGAACAGAATTCAGAGGATAACTAACCATTAAGATCAGAAGTATAAATTCCTATATATTCCTCCCTCCAAACTTGTCAACATAATGCAAACAGGAAATTCTGAGATCTCATGAACTAGCTGGGGAGTAGGTGTGAGTTGTTTGAGACTATCCTAAACAATATAAGTTGTTTTAGAAAGCTGAATTTGCACTTCTGAATGTGATGCTAGATGTCCAGCATGTATTCCCCTTCTGTTTTACATTCAGTGCAGCTTTTAAGCAGTTTCAGAGGGAATTGATATTTCCAAGATCTGTGACTGTATCAGTGAGCCAGGCCCATTTGGGTGTAAATCTCAAACACTCCACAAATCATTTGAAAGTAAATGGAAAACAAATTTTTGTGGTGGTCAAGTGCGGAATTGGGAAGCCTTGGGGTTTTCTCCTTCATCCAAATGGAAATGACTCTGAGGTAGAAAATGAATACCAAGTTAGGAACAGAAGAAATAAAAGAAATAAATAACCACAATGCAGCTCTATAAGATTGGTGTCTTAAAGGCTGAGAAAATTAAAGGGAATTTGGCTATAATAAAGGTACTGTATCATAGTGAAGTGTAATGCAATTGTAATGTTGAGCCCATTTTGTAGGAGCAATAAAAAAGACCCTAAAAAGGATATTTTTTAAAAACTTTATTCCATGTGATATTGCAAGTAAACTATACAAATATTTCTCATTCTTAATAATTTCTTACTTTAAGCAAATCTACTTGACATGCACACCAGTAAATTCCCACTAGCCTTATATCAGAACTGAACTGTTCCTGTACCTCCTGTCATTCTGTACAGTTTGATAGTAGTTATTTTTATATTCTCATAGCTTCTGCTTTCTGAAGAAATATAAAGCTTCTGAAGCTTCTGCTTTCAGAATCAATTCTGAAATTGATTCCAGGTGTCTGAGAATCTTTTTTTTTTCCTGTGCTGAAGGCCACTCAAAATCTTCTCCAAAGTTATTTGTCCCAATGTAGCAAATAATTGTGTTCCTGTAATGGTGGTGGACAGTATTTCATGTGCATGTCTCACATAAAGAATGCAGAAGCAAAATGTGAACAGCACTGAGACTGTGCCTTTCCCGTTATATGAGGAGCTACATTACAGGATCATCCTGCTGAGTTATTAACAAAGGCTTGGCTGGTCGTAAACATTTCATAACTGCAAAGTACACTTTGCAAACTGGATAATACTAACAGCCTTTTAGCCCAGAGGATTTATCATGGCTAAATGCAGTAAAAGTTGGCTTATTAGCTCTGTGATGGGAGTCCTGTGTGGCAAAGGCACTCTGTGGAACAGTGGAGAGCCGTGCAGGCAGCATGGCATCCCTCTTGTCATGCCTGTAAAGCAGCTCTGGCTGCTTCTTCTTGTGAAAAACAAGGTTCACATCATTTTTATAGAATTTAAAAGTTTAATAAAAAAAAGACAACTAGGAGATTAGAATAAAGTAAAGTATACAGATGTGGCTGGGTGTCTCTGCATTCAGCCAAGAGAGCACACCTTACTGACCAAGGATTGTCCCTTAAAAACAGAACCCTCCTACATATCCATAAATTCTCATACATATTCATACATTCTTCTTAGGATCTTTGGTGTTCTTCTGTTTAGTTTTCTCTTGCCCCCATCCCCACAGATCAATCTTCTTGGCGCCATTGAGATTTATATTCCCTGATACCAGGAATGCAATAAATTCCTCCCCCCAGAGCTCTGGTCATTGCTGTCTTCATCTGGATAAGAGAGTTTACAAAAGAAAAAAAGGGTCTGTAGCTATCTTTTTCAGTCTTTGGGTTATACAGACAAGAGCAGTTTTTGTTTTAATGCTATGCCATAGCCTAACATATATGTATTATACCACTATTTCTAAGTTTCATCAATAACAGAAATAAAGAAAACTATATTAATACAACAAAATTTCCCATTCTTACACACATAACATTCATTTTAATATTTGTGAAAAGCCAACAATACAATATGTATCTATAACATTCTGCAGTCTTGAGGTGGCAGCAGGCAATACAGCCTGCATGCTCCCAGGAAAGTGGGGACAGCACAGGCTTTTGGCTCCACATCTGGATCCCCGTGGGCCCCGTGTCTGCAGACTTTCCCTAAGCCACTGTACCCAAGCTGAAAAGCCCAGTTTTGATCCCATCGTAAAGGATTTGTGCTTTCTTTTGTGCCAGGTGATCTGTAGCAGGAGAGGAGGTGTCACTGTACTGAATATTCCACCTGATGAAATGATTTCAGTTAGGGAAGGGATTGACAGAACAGTTCTTAGGGATTTTTACCACTTTCTTGTAGGTGTAGCTTGAATATCAAGTTATTAGTGACCCAAAAATACCTGCTGTCTGAAGGTTGTGCAGCAATGATCATAGTCTGGAGTTCATAAAACAGTGATTCATAATCTGTCCAAACTGGCTGTTGGGGTAGGTTAAAGATGTGCACAAGTGGCTGCTGTCAGCCTGGGCTGGCTGTTCCTGACTCTGCCATCCTTCACCTTTTGACTTGATACGGTTTTATACTTGATGTGTCCTGCGTTAACTTGTCATCAGTCACTCTAAGGTGCACAGTGCCCATCAGACAGCTGCTGTATTGATTCCTAAACCCTCTGAGAGTGCAGAGTTTTAAAGCAGCACTGCTCTCTTTTCCCCAGGAGACTGCAGAGAGACCTCTGCCCCTACCCTCCAAGCACAGGTTTGGTACCTGTGACTGCTGAGAGCTCAGTCCTGCCTGTTCCCTGCCTGTTCCCTGCAGGATGGAAGTGCTGGGGGAGCCTCTGGGGCCACCATGGCTGATAAACCTCTGAGCCACTGTGGCAGGGACAGAGCCAGTCTGTCCTGGTATCCTTTGTCCTTTTGGAGAGACAGACCTCAGCATACACGTGATTTTCACATTCAGCAGGGCTCTGAACACACCACAACAGCAACACCTGAGAATGGGAGGGGTAAGGAAAAGGGCTGCTGGGCTTGTGTTCTCTGCCTTTAAAAACTTCAAAACATGTGTTTTGTTCTGTTTGTTCTGCTGAAAAAGGGTCTGTCAACTACAGTCAGAAGGGCAGTGCTTACTTTTATTTACTGGCATCTTTGTTTATTATCTTAACCCCAAAAGGAAGCACCGTGTGGACGGGTAAAATGAATTAATTTCATTCTGAGAGTTACTTCCTAATGTGAGAGAAGAAGAAATTATGAATGATAGCTTGCTGTGCTCTGACCTGCCTTTTGACTGTAGTTTCATAGCTAAACAAAGAACTGTTCATCCAAAACACTCTCAACTGTCACTTTAGAGAGCTTAAATAAGATTGATCCATCCCTAAATCCATGGAACAAAACAATAAAAGAAAGTGCTTTTCACTGCTGCTTGTTTAATGGTGACCAAGACAGAGGGATGACAGTGCCTGTAAGGTTATATGATGTACACTGAAACCACTTGCAGGGACTCCTTTATCTTGGAAGTGATTGATTTAAGCTTTTGCTGTAATATTTAATTTGTGTCTTTGTAATGTGCATCAGTAGTCTGGCCAACTCAGGTTCCTTCTGTAGCCACAACTCTGTAACATTTGCAGAATACATTTCTGGAATTTGTATGGATTAATTCAGGAAAATACATCTAATTTCTGTGTCCTTCCTTGGATGAGTGCTGCACAGAGTATGATCCAGGTTAAGCAGAATAAATGGGTTCTAGAATAAATGGATTCTAATTGTTCTAGTTTGCATCACCTGCAGATGATTTTGTTCTTCAACAAAATGTTCATTCTTACCAAAGTTTTCCTGCTATTGCCTTTTTTCTTTGAAACTTTTTATTGCTGCTAGGAAATATAATAGAATTTGTACTGATAATTGTTCTAGATTGATTTTTGCCTGCAAAAACCCAGGGAAGCTGACATTCCCATTCCTCTTAACCTTGTTGTGGGTTGATGGCTAACTTTTCCATTACTCAGCAAGTCAAAGTAGAAGATAGACCCATCTGCTGTTTGAAGGGGGGAAAAATGTTTAGAAGATGAAGACATGGTTTTATGAACACAAAAGCAGGGAGATTGAAAGGTGAAATGATTCAGCTGCTGGTGACTGGAGGCTGTGTATCCAGTTTTCCATGCCTGCCTTGTTGGGATTGTTAGGTGGATAATGGCAGATGTTCATGTGATACTGCATTTCCTCACTGCAGTGAGTTAAAGTGACCACTGGTGGATACTGAGTCTGTGGTGTGAAATGCTGACTTCACTGGGAGTCTTGTCTCAGGAAACCCAGATTTGTGCTCTAGTTCATTGCTGCACTGTTATTTACCCCGTGTGAGTGTTCAGTTGCGTTTTCAGGTGTGACCCCTTTGAGATAAATTGCTTTTCTTAGTTTAATTTTCTATCTCTGGCTTTTATTGGCCTGAAGGTGGCAATGGCCACATAACATCACCATTCTGAGCCTCTGTTTCCTCATGGGGAGTTCAGGGAGGAGTTCTTGCTTTCCTTTAGCAGCCCTGTGAGAAAGGCTTAGTGGAAGAGCTGCCTCTGGCTGCTGGATTTGCCAGTTCTGCAGTGGTTCCCATTGCCCTGTGCATGAGAGGTGACACCAGACTGATCCTATTGACAGAATAACCAAGTGCACATACCCATGGGTCCCTGAGTGCCACTCAAGTCACAGAAGAACCTCTGGCTCTAGACCTGATCCTTCTGCAGGAAGAGTAAATGAAACAATAAAGTAATGGATGGGTGGCTGAGCTCCGAGTGTCTCTCAGGAGTGTCTCTGCTCTTTGTAAATCCTGAGCTGTGGGCTCTCTGTGCTGGGTTCAGGGACTGTTCATTCTGTCTGTAAAAAGGCAAGAGCTTAAAAGTGTCTCAACTCTGGACTTAAAGGATCAGAAGATACAGTTGGAGAAAAGCTACTGTGGATCTCATACTACTGAACACCTATTTGGTGTCATCAGACTCAAGCTGATTATTTGCTTTGGAGAAGCAGGAGCAAGGCAGATAATAAGATTTTATTCTTTTCTGTGTTTACAGAGGTTTTAATGAATGGGTTTTAACAGCAGCATTAAAGTTTTCTGTGTGTCTCCGTGCCATAATTCTGAGGGGGTATGCAGTACATCTGAGCTTACCCTTTTGATTATATACTTCATATCTAGAGTGCTCTGTTATGTGAGACTAAGCTGCTTTAAATTTCACTTTGCTGCCTTGTTACAGCTGGGCACCTCCTTAGCAAGTGGTACCTGCATGTTTTGTCATCTCTGAACCTATGTTCACTGCTTGTTGTGCGATTTGTATCCATCTCAGAGAGGTTTGTCTTTGAGCAATAACATACTTACACCTTAAATTTGTGTTCTCCTTATAAAGTATGGCCTAGCCAAAAACAGGATGTTCATAGAATTGTCTCTGAATCACAGAGTACCCAGGATTTTTGCTTTTTGCCTTCAAAAATATTTTTCCTTTAAATTAATGTTACTAAATTGTCTATAACAAATGTACTTGAACAAGCCATTGATATCTTTAAAATGGACTTAGCAGCTGCTAATTGTAACACCTTTCTATGTGTGTGTACATTTTTTTTGTTAATTAAATGTTCAGTGGCAAGAAATCAGCACATTAGAAAACTTCTAAATTAGACACTTAGTGGCAATTTGAACAAGCAAGCCACATGACAAAAGGCTATAAGCAGAAGTTGAATTACTCCTTCATGAGCAACTTCCATTGGCTTCCTTTAACACAGAAAGGTTTTTAGTGAACGGTGAACATTTGGCAGGTGATTAATGTAGAAGTGCTACAATATGAATGTGTCCTGGGAACACTTATTTTGGGGAAAAAAAAATTAAAAAGGAAAAGAAAATGGAAGAGAACAGCAAACTTCAGCTTCAACATGCACAGTACACACATTTTCCACAACAACTGCAAAAATGAAGTGTCAGAGTGGACAGGTAGAGATGTAACATGTGAGTTTAGCAGCTTTTCAGAAACAGCAAAAGTAAAAACATCTGGGGTGCTTGATTTGGAACAGAGGAATTAAAATAAACAAGAGAAAGAAACTTTAAAAAGTCCATCACGAGTGAACTCTTAAAGGTGTGGAGAAGGTTTGAGGCCCAGAGCACATTCATAGCCCCTGTTAGAGAAGACTTTGAAATAGCCTCAGAAAGTTTAAATCACTAAACAACAGTGTGAATGTGAATACAAAACAAAAAAGTTAAATCACAGTCACTTTAAACTAAGACATGCATAAGGGCTTGAAATGATTGCATATAAGGTGATCCAGAAATGACTGCAATATTTTCAATAGTGGCCACAGAGTGCAAATTCACCTGTGTTCATTAGTTGGTAGGATTCTTGCTCCCACTTTTACAGTGGCCATCAGAGGTCATCCTCATGAAGCACAGACAAGGAAATCAAAATAAAACTAGAATGAAAACCAATAAATCTTCAAAGCCCTGTAATCTTCTTGTGCTAAAGGTGATTGCCAGATGCAGCTAAGCTGTGCCCCTGTGTCTGTTCCTCCAGCTGCCGTGTGAACCTCTAGTGCTAGGTGATGCACAGCACTGAGGCAGCAGAGGTGTTTATCTGGAGAGTTTGAGTGACAATCCTGTTCACTGCTAAACAGGGATGTGGGGCACAAAGCAGGCAAGCTCAATCCACTGCACTGTGCTTTATATAATTAGACAGTCAGGCTTTTTCATGTCATGTGCTTCAAATCCTGTTTGCCCTTTTGCCCTCAGGGAGTCCTGTATTATCAAAATTGTTGAGACCAAATCTATGAATGCATTTCTAGTTGTATCACAGCCTTACCTGCTGTCACAGGAAGCTGTTGCTGTTGTTGTTGTTATTGCTGGTGTTGTGATTGTCACATTGTGTTCCTGTGTTCAACAATCTGGCCCACTGAGTTTTGGCAGCCTGTCTGCTCAGTCCAGAATTACCCAGTCAAGTTTTCAAGGATGTCAAAGAGCTTGCTAAATACAGTTTGAATATGTAAATGTTCTTTTCTACCAGTTAACATGCAGCCACTCATAGTGTAGCCTGTGAAACCATTTCAGTGTACAGTTCTGAATAAACACCTGACTGTGATGTTGAAGTGTAAATATTTCAAAGTAAGCCCAGTACTTAGGGTGCAGTCTTACTCCTGTTATTACAGCATATTTGGTATGTCAGGAAAAAACTGCTTTTTGAAGGTATTACAGAGTGTTCTGTTTTCTTTTCTAGTCTTCTCTGTTTTTAAGTATTATAATTCTTATTTTACAATAGACTAAAGATGTACATGTGAGAATCTCGGAGCATCCACTGTGACAAGGGCTGATAAGAAGGTTGATAGCAGTGCTCCATTACTGTAATGAGTATTATCTCCAGTGCACTTGTTCCCAACAGGGATCTCGTGCTAGGGCATTGTGTGTAGGGAGATAAAAAGGCTTTGCAGTTTCTAATGCACACAGGTGAGCATGAGAGACACAGTGTTATGGCATGATTAATGATCATGCCATAACACTGATCCTGTCTTACCAAAACAGCTCCGGCTCTTTGCTGCATCGCCTGTGACTCCGCTTTCTCATCAGGCTTCGTAATACTCTGCAGCAAAATTCACTTGCCACAGTAGCACAGAAGCTTCAGAAAGGACGTGGTCCTGCAGATCAAAGCAGGCTGGTAATTGCACTTGTCTGTTCTGTGTTTGCCTGTGTCAGCTCCAAATTACTTCCAGTCTTACATCTGAATGGCATTTTTTTTATGGCTGTATCTGTGGCTTGACCTTGCTTTTATTTCCTGGCAGACAGACACATCTCCCTGGCCCTAGAAGTAATATTCCTTGGTATCAACTGTTTTCCACCCAAGGTGAATTTGTAAGAGTCTGTCTCCATATATTGTGTTTTTCATGTTAAACTATGCCCAGTTAATACCTGCTGGTGAATAATGGACAGGGAATCACACTTTAAAGTTATTTCTTATTTTCCTTTGAGCAATAGAGATGAAAATATGCTTCCCTGTTTTCTAAGTGGCCAGCACACTTTGTCCAATTTCCCTTTCAAAAGAGAAATAGTGTTTTCATGTAATAGAAAACAATTTGCTAAAATACTTACTTTAAAAAGATCAGATATTTCATATTTTTTTCAGTGATATGACACTAAGGTCAGTGGGAGACTTTTTCTACTGGGGCTCTGAAACATCTTTCTCCTTTATTTCAGGTAAATGGAGAGTATATGTTTGATTTCTTCCTCACTTTTATCTCTTTTTGCTGTTGCAGCTTGTGTGCTTTAAATTTCCTGCCACATTCTTTATGCTAATTTTTTTCTTAACTTCTTTGTAAAAATTGTTTTCCTAGTCCCATACCCCTCTTTTGATGGATATAAAGAGTGTA
Source organism: Cyanistes caeruleus (assembly GCF_971803275.1). Classification (NCBI taxonomy): domain Eukaryota; kingdom Metazoa; phylum Chordata; class Aves; order Passeriformes; family Paridae; genus Cyanistes; species Cyanistes caeruleus. Next base: position 34,086,863 of record NC_141708.1, on the reverse strand, counting down.
TTATGCATATTTGAAAGTAACTGTGGGGCTTAAGTATTAGAAGCCATATAGTGGTCAGAAAGCTCCAGGTGAAAACATCTCCAGTCTGTGTTGCTGGTACTAAATTATCCATCAGGAATGCCTTCTCATGGACAGTGTTTAGCTGGCTTGACTGCATGCTGTGTGTTCACTCAGGGTAGACAAATCACCAAGATTGCTGCTTGCCCTAGACATTCCTAATTTTCTGGTGAAGAGCATTCTTGCACTACAGAACAGTCATGTTAATTTTTCCCATCTCTATGAAAAGAGGACGACCAGAGGATCAGCCCAGCCTGTGTTTATGAAAGGCTGCTGCTGCTTGAACAGCCTGAGCTCCTTCTATGCCCAGGTGCCCACCCCAGAGCACAAGGAAGAGGAATTGTGTGCCTGGAGCTTGCTGGGGAGGGATTCCCAGAGCTCTGCTCAGGGCTCAGCCAGCTGCTGTTTGCCAGGCTGTGGCACAGGGAGTGCTGTGCATGGAGCTGCAGCCTGCTGGGGCTGGCACCAGGGCTGCTCTTTGTGCTTTATTGCACAAGGGCATCGAGGCCACCCCTGTACCCTACACCGAGCTGGGGGACAGTGGTGACCTTCAGAAGCTCAGGAAGGCTCTGCAGGGGGATCTGCACAGGCTGCATCACCAGGCCCAGGCCAAGGGCGTGAGGTTCAAGCCAAATGTCAGGTCCTGCCCCTGGGTCACAAGAACCCCCTCAGCTGCAGGCTGGGCACAGGGGCTGGAGGCAAGGAAAGGCCCTGGGGTGCTGGTGCCAGAGGCTGAATGTGAGCCCAGGTGTGCCTGGGGGGCAGCAAGGCTGAGCCTGCCACTGTCCCCAGCACAGCAACTGGGCACTCACTGGCCCTGCAGGTGTGTGAGACATGTCTGTGTGCACTTGGGACATGGCTTAGTGGTAGGCTTGGTAGTGCTGATTCAGTGTTTGGACCCGATGATCTCAAAGGTGTTTTCTGAGCTAAACGTTTCAATGATTCCACATTTCTCTGGTGCCAGGCTCTAGATCTGCTTGATGTTATCTGGAGCTCTACCAGCCGCAGTCTGAGCACACTAATGTCCTCTCTCTTGCACTGTGTGCCTTGGAGGATTCCTGGTATCGCACACACACCCTGGGAAGGATCTGTTTGTGGCAGGAGGCACAGCAGAGCGATTTAAATTGGGCTTTAACTCTTTAGATGACGGTTTATTAGGTTTATTAGTATTTGGAGCTGGAGTTCTGACCTGCTTGTAACAATGTGACACAAACCTATGCACAAAGCTCTTCCCGGTGAAATTATTTACAATGCAAATACGTGTTTGGATACTGAGTGCTGTCTTCGCTCAGTGTGTGTTCTGTGTCTGGAGACAAGCTCGTTGAGGAAAATGAGAAATGGCTGTAAACAACGGAGGACTTTGAAGTTCATCTCCGGCCTCTGTGATCACTAGGGGTAGCTGTTCTTCGGCATTCCATTACCGAGAGCTGCCTTCATCTCTGGGAGAACGTGGCAAAGCATCATTACAGCATCGCTGTGCTCTAGGGCCATGTGAGATATGTGTTAATGACACACTCAGGAACTGGTGACAATGGGTAGCGTTGGACTTAGCCGGGTTTTATTGAAGGTATAAAGAATAAAAGGGACAGAAACATCATCCTGAGCAGAATCTGCAAATGTTTATAGGTATTGTCAAACTAAAGTGGGACTTAGGTATTCTTTAGCACAGAGTTCTGTGGTCTCCAGATAGGAAATGTATTTTACAAAACTCGCTGATCTTGGTTTGTAATTGAATCAAGTAGTCTTCATTGAGCCTTAGGTGAATGAGACTTTTGTTAGCAAAACAAAGTAAGAAAGGTTTGAATTTTGTTCTGCCATGTGTGCAGAAACTGAAGAGCTTTTTAGAGTGTGTCAGAAATGTGGTGGATAGTCTCAAAACTTGTGGAGGTGAATTCTTCATGAGGTCACAGATGGTACTTAGCATCCTTTGTAGGAACCAGCAGCTTTTAGAGTTTCACTCTGAGTCTTCTGTGCTGGCTCCTGTAACTTTACAGTTCTCAGTGCTCAGGAGGGGAGTTAAATTAGAAGCATTTTTCTGTTTAGCAACATTTCCTATTAATTCAAATACAAATTCCAGGAGCGGTACCAGTGTTGTTTGTGCTCTAAATAAGTGCATGTTGTGCACATATTTAATTTAGGGTATTTTCTGTCTTATTAATCAGTGCATTGAATCAGGAATTTGTCTCATTTAAGTATGAATTAAAAATTGGATCAGTCTTTTCTTGCATTTTACCTGTTTCAACACTGCATGACCCATATTTTGTGGGAGCTGTGGTATAGTGGGTGGGAGTCACAGGACACTAATTGCTAATGAGAGAGGATTAATTATTGCGAACTATAATGGATGCTCACCGCTTCTGTAACAACAGAAGCATATATTTAACAATGATTTTGTTTCTTGAACTTCAGTTTTTCTTCCAAAACATTGGAGAAACACTGCTTGATAAAGCCCTGCTTTGCAAGGTCACATTGCTATCTAATAAGTCAACAAGTAAACAACCTCCAAAATTTCAAGTTAGCGAGAACTGTGGCAGTTCCTGTCATTCTCTGCCCCACATTGAATGTTCATTGATGCTGGAATTGAGTTGCTTGATTTTTGTTTCATCACTGATTTCCATCATGTATAATTTAGAGCCCCTGAGTATGCTTCTCTTTGATATTTCAGTTATATATGAAAATGAAAGCAAAGTGTTGTTTGTGCTACTTAGAAGCTTGTTCTTTTTTTTAGCTTTATCAGCAAAATTGTGTACAGTGTATTGAGGTTTACCAGCTCTTTTAACTAATGCATTGAACCTTTCAGTTTTGTTGTTTTGGTTTTATCTAGGCTCAGGTTACAGGTAAGATTTGAGTGTATTTATCTTTCAAAATGATATTGGATGGCATTAGGTTGGATCATTTTTTAGTGGATGAAATTTGTTAAAAGCATAGCACTTACTTGTATATTGCACATTTCCAACCTTGTGATTGCTACCAAACTACTTTTAAAACTGTTCAGAATGCAAAATTAGAAGTGCAACATTTTCAGTAAATGCCATAAATGTAGAGTTTTATAAGTAGTTAAAGACATTTTGTATAACATGGGGTCTTTAGCTTTTTATTGCACAAGGACTAAGTGGATATTACAGTGTATTTCCCTCAGCCTATGTGATCTCCCCCATGCACATAATTTCTACTGGCACTCAGGTTGGTGTTCGCTGCTTGCTGCAAAAACATCCACAAAGTGAACAGAGCTAGAAGCATCTTTTTTTGAGCTTCTGCAGAGTGTGTATGCACTCACGTGTTCTAAACAAAACCTGCACTTGAAGTTTGTGCAGGCACTACAGCATCCTTCTTCCCTCTCAAAATTCCTTGAAACAGGATAAGAGCACCCAGAGGCTCCCAGTGCATGTTTTCCACACGTTGTCAGGGATGTCCCAGAGCACTGCTGTTGTTCTGCTTGTGGTGGGTTTCACTGACACCTTTTAAAAGCTGCTCAGCCTCTGTCGACCAGTATCGCTTCAAACTGGACTCATTTAAGAGAGACAACGCTTATTTTTTTACATGCCTGCATGATTGCTTAATGACAGCCCATCCTGTTGGACATCTGTCAGCTTTTGGGTTTGGACTTGCCCACTGTGGGGTATATGAAGTGATCCTGTTTGACTGTGTCATTTACAACACAAGGTTCCTTTCTCCTTTTGCTCAGGCTGGTGTAAATCAGACACAGCTCCAGTGCCCTGCAGCTCTGCTGTTCTCCTCTCTGCATCACTCAGGGCACAGGTGATTCTCTGCTGAGAGATTTGATGGCATTTCCCCAAAGGCAGAGAATCCTTTAGTTGGCACCTGCTCTGCTAACACAGGCGTAATGTCTTCAGCTAAGGAGAAGTTCTGGCCAGTATGGATCACAGCATGTCTTCCAGCTTCGGTGCTGTGCTTCTCTCTGGCTTTGTCTAGCTTCCAGAGTTCCACTGTTTGGTGTGTGAGGAGCCAGCTGTTTCTGAGCCTGGATGAGCAGAGAGACCACCAGGAAGTTCTGAGGCTCTTCTCAGCCAAGTGGCCATGCTCAGCATGGCTGAATGCTGAACCAAGGTGCACCAGCCTTTGTGGCTGTCAGGCCTGTTACAGATACATATTGTATTACTGGCTTTTCACAAATATTAAAATGAATGTTACATGTATAAGGTTAGAAGACTTTCTTGTATTAATATAGTTCCTTCTATTTCTGTTATTGGTGAAACTTAGAAATAGTGGTATAATACACATATATGTTGAGCTATGGCATAGTATTAAAACAAAAACTGCTTTTGTTTGTATAACCCAAAGACTGAAAAAATTAGAGACCCTCCTGCATTCTTAGATTATCTTGTCCAGGTGAGGACAGCAGTGACCAGAGCTCCGGGGGAGGAATTTATTGCATTTCTGTTATCAGGGAATGTGAAACTCAGTAGAACAAAGAAGATGGATTTATTGAGAAGGGGGCGAGTTAAAAACTGAACAAAGGAACATCCAAAACTTAAGAGGAATGTATGAATATGTATGAGAATTTATGGATATGTAGTAGGGTTCTGTTTTTAAGGGACAATCCTTTGTCAGTAAGGTGTGCTCTCTTGGCTGAATGCAGAGACACCCGGCCGGATCTGTATACTTTATTTTTATCTCCTAATTGTCTTTCTATTAAACTTTTAAATTCTATTAAAAAATATGTGAACCTCGTTTTTCACAGGCCCGAGCTTTGGGTGTGGCTTCTTCAGCTCAGCACTTTGTGTTTAGGTGATGTCTCTGCCTGCCTGCAGCGGCTCTTACATCTTAGTGCCCACCTGAGGTTTCCTGAGGGTAGCAAAAACCTCTGTTACATTCAATTTGCTCTTGTTATGGATGAGTGTAGAAGTGTATCAGTAACCTTAAAAAAATTATGAGCTGGAGTTTGATAGTCTTAAGCAAGCAAAACTAAGCCCTGGTTCTGCAAACTCATTTCAGTTTCGAGTATCCCTCTCTCTCATGCCTTCTGAGTAGGAAACAACTCTTCCATAATTCATAATTTAATTTATTTTTTGTAATTACAGAAGAAACCTTGCCCAGAATATTCGCTTTGCCTTTTCTGCTTAGTGTTCCCATTCTCATTCTCTTATGATTTTGATTTTGCTCTTATTAACATTCTTTGCAGACACAGTGTCACATCAGCTTCATGCTTTAAGTAATACAGTTTACTACAGGATCCATTTTCTCTTAAGTTATAAGCACAATCTGATATAAAGCCTTTTCATGTAAAATTGCTCCTGTGTTTTCTTGGATCCCATTAATGTGGTTTTGTTCAATGATTATTTTTGCTCGTTTTTAATATATAATGTTGTCATGTGATTGAAGAGGTATTTTGTCTACTTTGGAAGACATACTCTAATTAAAAATGAACATATGGCACCCTTGAATATCCCTGAAAAAGAAGTGTTTAAATGTACACTTTCCATGTGAAAATTCTAGTGAGTTAATAAAGGAGCTTTCCAGCCTTTGTTTTCAGGCAATGCTTGTTGTGGCAGTAGGGAAGCATGGCACCCTGAAGTCTGTTCCACACAACAAGTGCATTTGAAAGTGTATTTATTTACACACTAAAGATGGTGCCAAACTGGAGTTACACTTTCAGCACTGGGCCTTTTAATGTGTTTCATACTTTTGCAAATGATTGATATTTGACGTGATTCCACCTTTTTCTCCCCCACAAACAGACATACAATTCTTGTGATTTTAGAATAGGGAGCTCAGGGTATCTTTTGGTGGAACAGGAGTGGAGGGGAGGGGTTACAGAAGAGTGTTTCCATTCTGCCACACTGTTCCCGGTATGATAGCAAGGATTTCATTCATGGAAGTCTGACGTAAATATATCTAATAAGTATTACATTGTCTTCATTCTCAGAATCATGCTCCCAATTTTACTACATGCTATATGCTAAAGTCTCTTTTCATGGAACTTACTAGCAGTATTTATGTACCAAATGAATGTAAAATTGGCTTTTCTTTGATTTGGAATGCTTAAACATGGCTCACAAATATGGTAAATAACAAGGTTTGTACACTTGCTGTTTTGAGCCTCTCATCAGATCAGCCTGAGGTTTTGGCAGCTCTTTCAGTCCAAAGTGGGTTTATAATGTAAGCTAAATGCAGTCTGACATACTCACCTCTATTTATTTTTGTATATGCGTGCATGAGGATTGCGATGTGTTTGAAGAGTGTATCTGTGTGATGAGATGCTCACATGCATGTAGAGCACTAGAGCAGATTTGGAACAGCAGGAGCACGGTGAGATAGGAGGGTTCCTGACCGCTGCCGTGCCCCAGCAGGACACGCAGGGTGTGCTGCAACGCTGCCTGCACCCCGGGAATGGCACTGCATGGCACCGGGCAGTGATGTCCCGAGCTCCCCGGGAATGGCACTGCATGGCACCGGGCAGTGATGTCCCGAGCTCCCCGGGAATGGCACTGCATGGCACCGGGCAGTGATGTCCCGAGCTTCCCGGGAATGGCACTGCATGGCACCGGGCAGTGATGTCCCGAGCAGTGATGTCCCGAGCTCCCGGGGCAGTGGTGCCACTCCTGGGAGCACTCTGAGCATGGCAAGCTGAGCCTGCTGAGCAGAGCTGTGCTGCAGCAGCCAGAGCGTGCTCCAGAGTCCTCCCTGCCATCGGGGTCTGGCTGGCTGCATGGCTGCTGGCTGCATGGCTGCTGGCTGCATGGCTGCTGGCTGCCACCTGCAGCTCCGCTGGCCCTGCCGTAAAATGCTGCTGCCCCTGCGAACAGCCAGGAGGGGCCTGGCTGCTGGCACGGTGGCGCCTCATCAGTAATTACACGAGAAACTTCAAAACTACCTGCCGGCTAATAAATGGAAAGTGCTAAGTGGCTGCCCCTGCAGCAACAAACACAAGCACTTGCCGAGAAAGAAGGAGACTTCTTTAGCAGTGAGCTGTTGCTGGAGCTGGCAGTGTGGCTGGCCTTTGACTCCTGCTCAAGCCCCCATGGGTGCTGAGCTCCTGCTGAGGAACAGGGAGGGACATCCCAGGGCGGGCACTCGCTGGTTTTCTCAGGAAACCTTTCACACCATACACACCGGGATGTGGGATGTGCCCACTTCTTGATCACAGGTCCACACAACCTGAATATTTCTTTAATATAAGTAGATCTTATATGCATTTATATAGAAATGCAAACTGTGTTTGAATTGTCATGTACAACTGGGGAACCGTATTTATGAAGATTCTATTTAACCTTTTGCTTTTAATCTTCTGACTGTATTTTTAATGTTTCTTAAACTTCACTTGAAATTCAGTAGCACACATTTACAGCAAGAACAGGTTACTCAGATTTAAGCCAGGTATTTAATTTATTTCATTGGAAGTTGAAGGACTTAGTATAAATCTTAAAGGAAAAAAGTCATTGAGCTCTATAATATTTTTGCTCTAACCAACATAATTCCTAATGATTTTTCTACTGATTCTGTTCTAGTTAAGTCTCGGAGTCTATGTTTCTCCTTTCCTTTTTTTGCTATATTCTTCCATGGAGCTGATGACAATTATATGAAAATTTAGATTAATTTATAAAAAAATAATTCCTTGGCTAATTGGGATGTGAATAGTTAAAAAAAATAAACATGAAACTTTGCTTTTTTAATTTAGATGAAAATTCTCTACAACATTTAAGGTAAAAGTACTGCAGAAAATGAACTTCCAGCATGAAGTATGATTGTAGTGTCGGAATGTCAGAAATGCTGCGTGCTGAGTTTGAATGTTTCCACTGGTACATTTGGATGTTTTTCCCGTGTATAAATAACTAGGGAAAATGCCCAGGGTATTTCTGGATAGGACTGCAGAGGAGTATGCCCTGAATAGCAGACTCTCCTGCTCCTATGCAGGGTTCTGCAGATCCCAGCCCTGCAGGAGGCTGTCATTTTCAGTTGTCTTCCCTGCATGCCATCCCATACAGCCTCCCTTGTTCCATTTGGTAGCTGCTACTTTTAACAAACTGGGGCTTTTCTCTCTTGTAGAACCCAGGACCTTCAAACTCGTGCTGCGAGTCTAATCCAAGGGCCCAAGTAATGCACTGATTTCTCACTCTCCAAATCCATCTGCTGAGTAAATGGCTCTGCAAGGCCCCTTTCTGGCAGGCCTCAGTGGAAAAGCATCATTCAAGTGCTCTTCTACCAATCTTCTCTGTGTTCATTCCCCACAAGTGCTAGCAACAGAAACTTTCTGAGCTAGAGGAGATCTCCTCTAGCTAACAATAGTGGATTTTTAAATATCACTTGAGTATTTGAAACGTTCAGTCATGAGTGTCTCTAAATAACCACCCTGGAGCCGTTTCATTGTGTCGCTGCAAACCGGGGTGTGTTTTGTTCAGGAGCCACTGAATTCACCCAGTGAGGTGATAGCATCAGCTACCACTGTTCCCCCAAACCTCCTGTGTTCCTCTCTTACCTTGCAGTGCTCTGTGCAGGCTGGACGAGTGTCACAGGAATTCACACATTCGGGACTCACTGCACACACAGGATGCTGGCTACTCTTCAGCTCAAGTGTTTGTAAATTTGACAGCTTAACTTAGTCCTGTCCCTAAAAGCTGGACTTCACTGCACGTGCTGCAGTGCCTCCCAGCCTCCTACATTCCCAAATTGCATCACAGCATGGTGTTACATGAAATTAATTACTCTAGATTAGAAAGGGATTAACTAATACAATTAATACATAATTAAATGGAATTACATTTTTTGGTCTGTTTGGGGTTTCAGCATTTAACTGCTATTTAGAAGTACAGTTTTGAACAGAGCCACATCCATAACACGTGTGTTATTTGAAATTACCAAGCTGTGCCTGGTTCAGAGCTGAAGTCTTGGATAAGTAGCTGTTTCCTAAGGTTTCTGTCTGTAGGCCAAGTTCTGTCACGGCTCCACCCATATTTATCTCAAGCTGCTTCCTTGTGGGGAGCTCCACAGAAATGCTAAAGTTATGTGGGAGGGAAAATCAGGGAGCTCAATCTTCATTAGCCACCCAATGTGATATCAAAGTGTGCTTGGTTTTCTGTTAAAGAAGTATCACAGCATGTCTGTTCTGTGAGTGATCATGAACAATATCATAGAGATTTTCCCAGACTAATGAGTGTGTCAACACAGCAAACTTCTACATTTTCCTCTTCTACCTTCCTTATCTCTCCATGGTACTCTTTGATACAGTGGAAATACAAGGAGAAAGCGTGAGGGTACTGGATGGAGTGGCTATGAGGACTTGGAAGATTTTTTTGAGAAAAAAATACAATTTTTTAGTCACCCTATATATTTTTAAATATATATTATATGTATTTATAATGCTGTTTGATTTGAGTGCTGATCCACTCCTCTTAAGACTACAGGAATCTATTTGTGTAGCACATTGTACATTAAAATACCACCTCAAAAGCCACAGTAAGCTTGTGTTTGATTCCTTGAAAAATGCAGTCTGTGCCTTTGCTGTGCCACTTTGGAACCTGCACTAACTCAGCCTGTCTCTAGGTAAGGCAGAATGAGAGTGCCTTGCTGCTGGACATTTTTCCCTATTTATAGCTGCTGTTTAAGACCATAACTTTCAGATTTAGAGTACAGCTAAGACTTTTAAACAATCTGTATGAGAAGGACTGTCTCAGCACTCCACTATATTTTATTTTGAATTCTCTTCTCCCTCCATCCCCTTCCTCTTTCTCATAGCAGCATATAATCTCCAAGCAATTTATATGATAGTTCATCATAGGAAAGTCTTATGCTGCTGCTGTAGAACGAGATTTTTTCCAACTAATTTTCTATTTTGCTGCTGTAAAACTGCCAGAACACTTTGGTGAAAGGTAGATGGATATTCAATTAAAAACTTCCATACTAGAAACTTAGAAAATTGCTTCTTAGTAAAAGGCAGATTAACCTCAAGTATACTTCTTGCTGTCAGTTCGATAGTATTGCTCTATTTCTACTTAGGTTTGCCTTTCCTTCCTGCATCATCTGTGAATGACACTAACATCTGATTAAAAGAAATTAAATGTCCTTTTTACTCCCTGCTGATTCCTCTGATGGGCCTGGAGTTGAATACAAACCAAAATAAAGTACTACTGGCCTTTAAGGTTTCTCTATCAAGTTCTAAGATGGTCGTATTTCAAATATGAAGTGCCTGTGGCGTTTGGTTTTTGCTTTAGAAGTAGTCAGTGATGGTTGTTAATAAGAGATTGTTGTATTTGCTCTGCAACACACGGGTTGTGACACATGTGACACTTCCTGGGACACCTGTCCCTAAATAAGTACTGGAAAAGTCTGGGTGTTTCTTCAGGATCACCTTGGAGTCATGCTGAACTTTTCTAACATTCCCAATGTGAAAAAGTAGGAGAAAAACTGATAAAAGGAGATATTTGTCTTAAGTATTAGAAAGAAACAATAAAAATTTAGAATGGTGGAGGTTCCTTGTCTTCTCTTATGACTGGATCCCAGTCACTTCCAAGAGAATTTATTATCCCAGGGACAAAGATCCCAGCTCTGTCCTTTGAGACAACCTGGCCACCCTCCACACCTTCAGCTGACTGACACCAGTGTTTTGGAGAGTGGATTAAAATGTGCACTATTATGCATATTCCAGCAACATAGTTCTTTCTGAGATTTCAGGATTAATTTGGATCTGCAGATTTCAGTGTTTCAATGTGTTTTCTAATAATTAAAGTGTTATGCATTCTAAATTCTGGGGTTTTTAGGCTGTTTGATGTGTGCTTATCTAGAATGAAATTCGAAATTTGTTTTGGAGTCTTACAAACTATGTGTAACTGAATGCCAAAAAACAGTTGTGCTGAGAGGCTTTAAATTCTAGGCTGTTCCTGCACATTGATTGGAAAAGGGTAATTGACACAGGAAGGAGAGCCCTTAGTACTCCAGTTGTAGCAGTGGAGTTGAGGTAATTAATTTCTTATGAGGTACTTCACGTCTCACAGCATTACATCCATAGGGAGTATTCCACGAGGGCTTGGAGAGGAGGAAAATGACAATCTCATATTGAAGCTGTTGAGGAAAAAACCCTGTCTGTAATGAGAAACAGTTCCACATGAAGGAGTCCTTATTTGCTCACTTGCATATGATTTTCCATACCCCTTCAAAAAAAATATGCTTACCTGTTTATCACAGAAATAGGTTTTCTTGAGTCACGTGTCCTGAAAAAGTCACACCAGGGTGGGTGTGTTTAGAGTAGGGAATCTGTAGCACTGATGGAGGTGGTGATTTTCATCTTAAAGTACTTGTGGGTTATTCCTTTGTGTTTCCTGTATTAAAAAATAAAGGTAATAAATGTACTTCTAAATTAATTTTCCTTCCCAAGCTTTTGATGTGCAGTGAAAATGGGCTTTGAAATGCTGCATGAAAAGGCCTGGGAGCTTTTACCTTTTCAAAGGAAAAATGTCAGAAATGTCAGGTTCTGCCTTAACTGCCTTGTCAGAGGATTCCTTGAATAACTTCTGAAATGTTCACGCGAGAGATTTCTGAGGCAGTGAATAGTTCCATGTGAGTGGAAATAGTTCCATGTTTCACTGGGGTTGCTTGTGCTCGAGGAGTTAATTCCAGATGGGGGGGAACCAAGAGGTCTGGAAAACATTTGGTTTGAAAGCATGAGACATACCTGAAAAGAAGAACTGTAAACAACTGGTGCATTTATTTCTGAGTTCCAGCCCGACACAGACCTGTCCACTGAGTTCTGCAGGTTTGGAGGAGCTTGTTGTTTGGTTCTGCTGTGTTTAACCAGACCTGGCACCTCCAACCAGCAGTCTTGGCTTTCACTTGGACACTGCACTTTGAACAACAAGCTGAAAAATCAAAGGGTAAAATAATATTTCAATGAATTCTGCATTTAAGGGACAAATCCCCAAATCCCAGGGCCCAGTGGTATCCAGACTGGTACAAAGGAATACAAGGAGGTTCTGCTCCACATTTGGCATTTCTCACACAGGCAAACAGTTATCTGGGATTTCCTTCTCTCTGTGTGACCTTCAAGGTGGCAAACCCTTTGTCTCTTCCTAGCAAAGAGTGTAGCAAGTGGCATTAGTTTTATTTAGTTACTGATAACTGAAGCACGGTGTTAACTTATTCTGGCAGCTGTGAACCAGCTGGGGTAAATGAACACTGCAACAGGATTGAATTTATAAAGGTTCATGGGCTTCTTTGGGGCTTTTTTGAGACAGATGTTGTAGATGTCTTTACTTAGTTGAGTTCCACCACAGGATTTGAAAGATCAGGGTTTTTATAAGCTGTATATGCAAAAAAAAAGTGTGGAAATGTCCCAAGTAATGACAAAATTGCTTCATACTGCAAAATAAATTGTAAAATTGCTTTTTATACAATTTTCTTATAATCTTATGATTTTGATTAGAATTCACAGTGACTTTCTAAATCAAAAAAAGAACCATTTATAAATTCCATATGCAAAAAACCCCAAACATTATATGTTACACGCTAAATTTTAACAACAAACATAAAAAGGTTGTTGTCTCTATAGTGGCTGTGACTTGGTTGTAATGTCCTACCTAAGACAGTTTGTTTTTTGGGTTTTTTGAAATTAAGGTGCAATGTATGGGACTCTCTAATTGATGAGTGTGGGGTTATTTTCAATCAACATGCAGGCTGAAACAGTCAGTCATTTAATTAGAGCTCTGACATTTTTAAAGTTATTGTAGTATTGATTGGTGTTTACCTTTTAGCTTGGCTTCTTTTTTTTAATACTTCCATAGAGAACTGATTTTGATAAATGTGCTAGTCTTTTTTTAACTAAACCTGGTTTTGGATACATGGAACTCTATCAAAAGCTGTTTATCACAGAGTCATGGTGCAGCTGCTGGAGACGATTGACAGAGGGCAGGGGAAAGAAATTCTCCCTGGCAGGGTGGGCAGGGGCTGTCCCAGGTGCCCAGAGCAGCTGGGGCTGTCCCTGGATCCCTGGCAGTGCCCAAGGCCAGGCTGGACATTGGGGCTGGGAGCACCTGGGACAGTGGGAGGTGTCCCTGCCATGGCAGGGGCTTGGAGTGAGATGGGCTTTAAAATCCCTTCCAACTCATACCCTTCTGTCATTCTGGGATAAACAAAGAAAATCATGATAGTAGATTGGACTTTTTTCCTATTTATTCCTCCCAAGATTGTGCAATGACCATTTAGGAACAGACATATCCCATTAAACAGAACACGTGCTTAATTTCTGGCACGGAACATTAAATATGGGAACATTAGCCTAAGTACTAGAAGAGATGAGATGATCACTCAAGTAGTTCTGCCCATATCTTCCTTATAATCTCCTGATCAGTGCAACTATCAGGCAAACATTTGTGGGCCTTCAGGAGTATCAATAAAGTGAAATTAAAGCCCTTCTCAGAGTATCCTATAGTCCTTTGTTTGAGATCAGCTCTACAAAGTGTGCAATTCCTGCAGCCCTTGTTGCCGCTGGTGGCTGTTGGCATCTGCAGGGGTTTGGCTGGACACCTTTTGAGTCCTGCCAGGCTGTGCAGACATCAGGGGTTGTACCTGTGTACCTGGGGCTGCAGGAGGCTCTGCAGTGCCTGGCAAGGTCACAGAACCCCGCTGCTGGAAATTCCATCAAACCAGAGGGGACATGGCCATGCGTTCCTGCTGAGAATCTGCCCCAAGTGTGTCCTGCTCTCAATGGAAATCCAGCAGGAACCATTTTCTGCACATGTGGGTTTTGTGACATTCAACTAATGTTGTTTGCCAGTGTGGAAAATAGATGGGCCTGTATTATTTGCAGTACCCAGCATTTATCTTCAGGCTAGCCAGTGTTAATTAAAAATACTTATTTTCACTCTGTGGAATATTAATAACACTGTGACTTAGTGCGTGTAAAATGTTTCAAATGTTAAAAATGCATTGAAATAGGAACTGGATATTGCTTTTAGGACCTTCACAAGGGAGCCACATAGCTGTTATTTTTTTATATTTTGTAATATAATGGAATAGAATAGAATACAATATAATATAATATAATGTTATATGATATGATATGATATGATATGATGTGATGTGATATTATATTATATTATATTATATTATATTATATTATATTATTATATTATATTATATTATATTATATTATATTATATTATATTATATTATATTATATTATATTATATTATATTATATTATATTATATTATATTATATTATATTATATTATATTATATTATATTATATTATATTATATTATATTATATTATATTATATTTTACAGGAAAAAAACAGTAGGTAAGTGCAGAATAACTGAAAGGCTCACCTGCCTGATTTTTAAACTCCAGACCCAGAATAATGTGCATAATTCACATTTCCCTAAATCAGTCACTCTCTACAGGAAGGAACTATTTCAGGATAGGCTTGTATGAAGTCCAGCAGTCACCAGAAGGATTCCATTGCCAAGCAGATGCAGAGTATTTCACCCCCAGGCATGTGGGTTCCATGGCTGGGGATGAGCCAGCCGCACTCTGCTGGGTGTGGAGGTGTTGGGGTCAATCCCAGGTGGAGATCTCACGTGTCCCCCAACTGGAAAAGACTGCACAGGGTTTAGAAGTTCCTGAGGATTTACCCAGACTGGAGTGTGGGGCTGTTGATGTTTACATTTCTTCAGGGAAGAATTAGAGTCTGCAGTTATGAGGTTACCTGCAGTCTGGGCTTGTCCATATTCTCCAGCCTGAAGCTGCATTTACAGTGCATTTGTAGTGGATTTATTTCTTAGGGAAAACATGAGATGAAGAAGAATTTAATTTCTAGTTAGTTTTGCTTTCTAGACATTGACCATTATGTTAAGAATTTGAGAATAACGTGTCTTTAACTTGTTCACTGTTCAATATTTTATGCCACTTACTGCCTGAGGTTATTTAATATTAGCTGCTTCAAAGGTTTAGGTTAGCTTAGAGCCAGTTGTATCATTAGTGGCCACCTTTGAAGTTACAGATTACCAGAGAATTTGAAAAATATCCCAATATTTTACAATGATTTTATTTTTGTAGAAAAATAGGCTCTAAATATAAAGCTTTCAGAAGATATGCCAGTGCATTTTTGTAGTCTGAAAATGCATAGCCATAATCTGAGTCGTACCCACAGGGTTTTTCCTGGCCCTGTTTACCTAGCAGTTCAGAAGGGATCATTTTGTTGTCAAGGCTGACAAGAGCTTGCAAAGCATAATAGAGAAGTCATTATTTATACTTCAGTTCCTGTGTAAGCCTTGCTACAAGAAATGATGGCATTGCTGTGGAACAAAAGCGAGTATCCACTTCCAGGGATTCCCTGAAGGTTTTAAGGTGAGGTTCAGACCTTTCTCCAAGACCTGGTTTTGATCATCTGTTCCCTGCAAAGACTGTAGGCAGTTTCAGAGATAAGTCATAGGAGATTTTCTAAATCTCCCTGAAAATACAAGCTCAATTTTTAAAGCAGTTTTTCCTTTCAGTTGATAGGTATGTGATAATAATTTCAAGGCGTTTATGACATTGCACATTTTAATATAAGAGTTCTTTGCTTGCCATCTCTAATCTTTGTTTGAATATTAAGCTTATTGTCCTGTTCACAGGTTTCTTTAGTAAGGAAATAACTCTGATTGAAGTATGATACATAGATAACGAGCTTATACTCCTGGGTGCCTAATGAGATATTACGATTTTCCTATTAATTTTAATGTTATTTATAAAATGGGACAGTCATGCTCATAATAGAGACTTCCCAGTGTTTGGTAAGTGAAGTCCAAATAGCATGGTCAGTGTACATAGCTTTTGCTTGGCATTTATGAGAGTCTGGTTCTTTGTGCTGTAAATGTCATGTGTGCTGACTTTGTGTAAAGCTATTTGTGGTTCTTTCCTTTGGACCAGGGCACTCCAAGGTAGGGAGCGATGATTGCTTGCTTTAGACAAACAGAGTTCACCAGGCATTTTGGATTCTCATGTAGTGTCTGTACTAACAGGAAGAAAAACGAGTTCAAACCAGCTAGTAGGCACAGGAGTATTATGGTAAAATTGTAGGGAACAAAGACTGGGCAGTCCAGTGGAGTGTCAAGTACACCTTTCAAATAGGTAACGATGGTAGAAGCACTTTCCTTATAGATAGAAATAAAAAAATAAAATTGTTCAGAAAGTAAAGCGGATTCTCTTCAGACCTCTCAAGTATCTCAAGAACTCAGTCTACTAGATGCTGAGGATGAATGTGCTGTGGGATGAAGAGATTGCCATTTCATGGGCAGTGTTTGCATTGCAACATCTTGGACATTTTGAAACTCACCCATTCTGTTTTACAGAAGGAAAATAAGGAACACTGCAGACAAAAGCATAACCCAACTGCATTGTGGGCACCTGAATTTATACACTGTTTATAGAGAGAGAACATTATTTTTCACATGAATAGGGTATTAATGGATTGCCATAAATATTGTTGTTGTTGTTGTTACTACTATTATTAATCATCATCATCACCATCATCACTATCATCATAATTCTGTTCATGTTGTTGATTACCCTGGGAGTATTACAGAAATTCAGAAGTTAAGAAGTGTTTATTTTGTTCCTGTATACTGCTTCTAAAGCATATGTTTTGATTCAGCAAATTATGCTTAACATCACAAATTGGCATTCTGTGAATAGTGTGCTACTGGCTCTTGAAATGTATGAAAAATACTATGAATGTTGGAAAAATCCTTCGGCATGTCCCATTTCCCAAACGCTCTGATGCACTGGGGACACACAGAATGTGCTTGCTGGGGGATCAGTGCAGGCAGGCAGTGAGTGTTTTCTGTTCTGTTGGTTGCAGGCTGACAAGGCAGAGAGAAGCGATGCCTTGAACGAGGCCATAGAAGGGATGTGCAAGAGGACCAGAGACCTCCGCAGGCAGGTGAGCACCTGGGCCAGTGAAAGGTGGGAAAAGGCCTTCAGGGATTCTTCTCCAATTTGCTATTTTCAGTTTATGCATTTTGAAAATATGATTTTTTTTTTCCCCATAATAAAATGTATTGAAGACAACTACACCATTCCACAGAATATTTATATATATTACATACCAGTTTTCAAAACTCTGTGAGAAAACCCTGCCAAATGATACTGAATATATATCTGTATGTATACATGTCTAGATACATTTGCTGTAGATATCTATCAGTGATGTATTCTGGCCATCAAGATATATTTAATTTTCAATAATCTTGACAGGCACCTTGAAGGAACTACTGAGTCACTATGGTGGGTCTTTATGGTTGTGAGACCTCTCACCACACAAGAGGGTCCTTGGAACACCCAGTCCACAGTCTGCCCCCCATTTTACATCCCAGTGTCCTAAAACTAATGTGAAACATGGAGCAGGATCCACACCTTCAGTGAAGGGAAGAAGGTTAGCAGTAGGCATCAGCTGTGTTCACACCCTTTCTCTGCAATAAATATCTTGGAGAAAAACTGCAAATTATGCTGGAAAGTGTATAATGTGCCTTTTCAGAAAGAAAATCCCCTGGAAAGTCAGTAGTGCTCTCAGCCAGGCTGCCCCAACCAAGTGCATGAAAATTTACAGCTGCACAGAACAAGAGCACACCTCTTTCATCCTGTCTCTAGCTCAAACTGTTTATCGACTCCCTGGTGGAAGACTATCCCTCCCAACTTCACATTCAGTCTTGCAAGCCAGCTTGTGCTTCAAGACGAGGAATAAATTCCTTCCTGCTCCCATAATCAGTCAGGGGAAGCCTTGAAAAATGAGAATATCATATAAATACAGTATTTTCAACTAAGTAGCTATTTGGTTTCTGCTTAGATTCTGTCCAAAATGTGTTCAGTGCAGAGACCTGCATCACCAGCTCAGTGTATCTAGGAACCCTTCCATTCATTTCCTTCCAAGAGTTAATTAAACTCTAGCTTAAAACACTTTATTGACTCTGTTACAGTGGTTAAAAGCTGTTCACTAATTCAATTTGTGTCTTTCTGTAAACCTTTGGAAAACGTTCAGGCTGGATGTAATCATGCCCAATTTATAGTCAATCTAGAACCAGTAATTTTCTCTTACCAGAACAGCTCTGCTCTTCTTGACATTTTTTCCACTGGAAAGCATTTATGAGAAATATTTTACCTATTTCCTCCAATTCTATGTTCATACATATGAATTGCATAAGAATTGTTTTAGGAGGAGTGCTTACTGCATGCCTAATTCCTGATCTGGGAGACAAGAAATAGTGAATTTGTGCATGCAGATACTGCAGCAGAGTCTTACTTGCTTTCACTTACAAACATTTGTTATTCTGTCTCCTAGAAATTTTACAAGAAACACGAAAATTGTTGTTTGCTCTACTCTTACAGCTTTTATGATACTTTATTTTTTTAGTACACTCTGAACCTGTGCTGGTGTTGCATCAGGTGCTCTCAGTGGATTCAGGGCTGTGGTGTGCAGTGTGCTCTGCTTTCAGGCATGACTGGGACTCTGCAAAACTAGCCTTAAAGATGAAACCTTATAAAGCTGTATTTTTAAAATCTCTTCAGTGGCAGCCAGCAAAGCAAACCATCAGAGAGGTGCTGTCCCAGTCAGCTGCTGCCCTGGGCCCCTCTGGAACACCTCTGCACCCCACAGCGAGGGGACTGAAGAAGGGCTTGTGTCTGGCAAGACTGAAGGCAGCAGTAGCTGTCCCCACAACAGGCAGCTGTCAAAACTCTCAGGCTTTTCAAGGGAAGTTGTTTGCATTCATTTCAGGAGCTTGGCCAGCACTTCCAGGGATTTTAAACTGATCTTTGTTTTGATTTGAACTTGTATTGTGCTGGAGATGTGCATGTCATTTCTGTGTGTGCAGTTTTACCTGGATCACTGCTTCCCTGCCAAGGAGAGCTGCACAAACAGCCAGGAAGGAATTGCATATTCGTTCTAATTTGTAATTATGTGAAATTACCATCCTCAGTTCTTGCCTCCCAGTTCTTTCCCAGTGTAGCATGAATGGACTGCACAGATGTTTCTCCTGTGGTTGTTCTGCTGGTTTGTTGTTTTCATAAATGTTATTCCTGGTGATATTCTTACGTTTTTATGTAACTTCTTCATCATGGGTAGCTGTTTCTGGACACAGAAGAGATGGCCTTGCTGGCTCTGCTTCAAAATTGGAAAGGGAGATCCCTCAGGAAAAACTGCTCTGAGGTTTGTGCAGGACTTTTGCCAGGGTCATCTAGTAAGGCAAGAGGCAAGTGGAGGCAAACAGTTTTCTGTGCTCATCACTGCTGGTGTTGAATAGTGTTGCAAACAGCTGCTGGCATTTTTTTCTCTACCCTCCACTGTTTTTGACAACCTTATGCCCCATGTTTTATAAACAACATGTTCCGGTGGTTTTCTTTTAATGCATTTTGATATCAAAACAAAAATTCTCCATGCTTCTGTAACAGTGTGCTCAAAGGGTAAGACCTTGCATCTTAAGAAGAAAACAATTTGTCAGACATCCTCCTCCCCCTCCTCTCCCTCTTCTGTTGGTGTCTCTTTCACTTAAAAATACGAGAAAAAGTTTAATTATAGCACAATAACTTTCCTAGGACTGTGTGCTGGCACTACTGGTGCTGTCCTTTGCTCCTATGCCTCCCTCCTGGCTACTCAGCTTTTAGCATTTGGCCCTACAGGTGGCCAGAGTCAGAAACAGACTTACCAAGTCATGGGAGAAATGCTTGTTAGGATTAGCATGAGAAGAAATAGATATTGCCTCAGATACTCCTTTTTTCTTTTGTCTTTTCCTTCTTTTTCTGTGTTGTATTTCTTTGTTGCAACTCTCAGCTTCACGTATTCCTTTGCAGAGCTGCAAGAGGAACATAATTTCAGACTTGTTTGTGTTCAGCAAAGACACAGCATTATCTCTGTTTTTTTGAAGAAGTGATTTTGCTGCATAATTGCAGGATAGAGCATTTCTTAGAACGAAATAGTAATGATAATTTCTGTTTGAGAGGTTAATTAAGCCGAGAAAACCAGTGACAAGCTATAGCAAAGAATTATGTAATGAGAGATAAAATGAGGCTGCTGGTTTGAAATTGGGTACCTGAAGCTCACCACAAATGTGCCTGAGGTTACTGTAGTGACACTGTGCTAAGGCTGTGGAAGTCCTGCACTCGGGGCGGTACAGAACTCCAGAATATTTCTGGTGGAGATAACCAATCATTTGCCACAGGTATGACGGTTACACAACTTTTTGTTGTTGTTTTTTTGTAAATGGCAATCTTAATTTTTAAACTGTGACTCTTCAAGGTCACATTCATGTACCTAATTTTAAACAGGCAAGAATATCTGTTTTCTTTAGTGGAGCCTTTACAACAGAGAAATCTTAGGAGGTAACTTGGCAGGACTGGAGGTTCAATGTATTTTATTTCTGGAAGTAAAACTTTCTAATAACTTTTTTTTATTATTATTTTTTAAATTCCAGCCTGAATAAAGCTGAGAATGTAAGAAATCCAATTTTGTATTGGAATCCAACAGCCTCTGTCTTTGTAAATGACTTTGCAAACATGCAGTGTGTCCAGACAGTATATCCTAATGTGGTAGGCTGCAGTAGGTTAGGAGACAAAGAAGCCATTCCAAACATAAATTGCTTGTGTTTGTCTGTCCCTCTGGTAAGTCAAGGAAAGCTGACTTGAGGTGCTGAGGCTATCTGAAAGCCAGTGGTGGAATTCATATCCAGATCTTGTCTGAGAATCAGCAGATTTCCCCACTGCCCTTTCTGCTGTGCATGGTCACTGCCCTATCTGCAGACACAGCAGCATCAAAAAGATTGTGGGGTTTTTTCTATTTTTCTCCTGGTAGGAGCCTTTACTGCTACTGATTTTTCACACAGATACCTTGGAATAAAACACCAAGTGGAAACAGTGCTCTGGCAACAGTGTGATGAGCTTAGAAACATTTACATCCTTCCCTGTTCCAATCAATATCTTCTCTATATACTGCAAAAATTCTGGACTGGGAGTAGGAAATTCAGTGCATTTAATAATAAATTGCATTTCATCTATTGTTCCAGTTGGTATGTTTGTTGTAGTGCTGCATGATCTAAATGAGCAGCTGTCATGTGTAGGGAACATGCAAAATAACCTTTTAAGTGAAGTAATGTCCCAGTGATCGGTTACAAGCTTCTCTGAAGCCGAATTTCAGACAGGTAATTTATAGCAGAATGTTATACTTCTTTAATAATTTAAGTTAGAAGTTCAAGAACAGTTAATTTAAGCAGAGAAAATTGAACTCCAGTCTCATTTATAGATCTTCTTGCTCTATTAATACATTATCAGGTGGCACAATCAGTAATCTCATTGACATAATTACCACGAAGGCTGCCATTCTTCAAACCAGACCGTGTCACTGGGTTTCCCAGAAAGAAACACTTGGGTAGTTTTGCAATTATGAAGTCATGGGATGTAGCTATTTTGTGAGTACAAACATGATTGAATTAATATTTTCTTTGTAAGATTAAATGACCTTCTCCCTTGGCATCTGAATTACAAGGGAGAATACCCAGGAGATACGAGGTCTGGGCTAACTAATTTTTCACATGTAACATCTCTTAAGTAGCCTGTTCATCAAGGAGGAGGAATATTTGTTTGGCTCCCTGGATTTCAAGAGAACCAGTACATGTTGTAGTGTTTTATCTGTACAAACACTTACAAACAGGCATATTTACCTAGTGGCATATTAAAGTTGTCCTTCAAATGAAATATATTTCTCTGTGTAACACAGAACTTGTAGCTGCCACAGGTCTCAGACCTACGTTGCCAATAATGCAGGAGTACAGTCTGTAGGTGTTGATGTTAGAAACAGGGATGGACAATAATTACAGCAGACTTTAATGAGTAATCCAGTTAGCAGGTACTGATGTACTGCTTTCTTCTGCAGCTCCGGAAAGCTATCATAGATCACATCTCAGACTCCTTCCTAGACACCACCGTTCCACTGCTCGTTCTCATTGAAGCTGCTAAAAATGGAAGAGAGAAAGAAATAAAGGAATATGCTGCTATATTTCGAGAACATACCAGCAGGCTTGTGGAGGTATGTTTGATGGAATTGCACTTTTTCTGGAATATGTGGTGTGAGTGGCTTGCCACTGAACACTCCCTTTGCTGGCAGCTATCAAAAAATGTTCAGGGCTGGCATTTCAGGAAGGAATAAATAAGTGGCCTTGGGTAATAGTGAATGTACTTCATTTTCCTGTAATGGTATGTAGTAGAACACAGGGTTTTGTGCTTGTGTAGCATTTCATTGCATAGAAATTAGATGGTGTGCAATTAGAATTTGAGAAATAGGTGTAAGCCTTTCCACTAAGGTGTTCTGTGGGAGCTTCACTAAATGTGTGTTTCTGGGAGTATTGGCTCACAGCACTCAGGACCTGCTGCCCAGAGTTCAGGAGACACTGTGTTAGTGCTGTTTGCCAGCTGGGAAAGTCTGTGAGCTGTGCAGGGATGTGCTGGAGGGGAAGTGGGGCTCTGACCCAGCTCAGAGCCAGGAGCCCGCTGCCAGGGTCACTGCATATTCCCAGGTGGAAATGTGGATCCAGGTGACCCACATGGATCACCGAGCCCAGCTCCTGCCTGCGTGCTAAACGAATCCCTGCTTACACTGGAGACTCAGTGCTCATTTCTAAAGGCTCTACTTCCTCATTGCTTATAAATGACTCTTCTTCAGCACTAAGAGATCTGCAAACACGGCTGGGGGAGATGTTGGGTTGTTGGACAATCAGTCCTGCAAATGTGACTAAATATGCACTGACCCAAACTCATTTCAGCTGCAGCTTGCAACACTGCTGGCATACTAAAGTCAAAAATTCACAGCAATATTATCTCAAGTGCCTGGAAGGAATGCATAAGTAATTTTTGTGGGGTTTTTAGCTTCTGGTGCTTTTGTGTGCAGTAATGCAAAAATGGGGGGAAAAAAAAATCAATGAATTCACTCTGCAGCTGAAAATTCACTTAGGAAAACTATTTGGGTCAGAATTAGTAATTCACCTTGAATGATCCAGAGAAAATGAAAGAAAAATAGGTAAAGAGCTAAAGTAAAAGTAGGGTATTGCATTTATATTTCTCTTTGTGGTCACATGATTACACAATAAGAATAGTTGTTATTCTTTGATTTACAAGAGTATCTGATTTTGACCATGCTGCAAAATCAAGCTGAAACTCCAAGTTCCAAGCTTTTCTGATTTTTAATACTGAAGCTAAACCATCCTGAAGTGACTTAAGAGCAGGTAGTCACTGAAGATCAAGTAACCTGACTGAATTTCTGAGTCGAGCTGAAATACCCAAATCATTACTCATTTTAGAAGACATAACCCTAAAATCCAACATTGGTTTTCTTTCATGGGTTTGAATTTGTGTCCCAAATGCAAGGAGTAGCTGGCCAGGAGTGTGGGTGTGTGATTAGAGACTGATGGCTGCACAGATTCACTGCCTGCAAAGTCCAGACTGATCTTGCTGTATGTGTGAATACACAGTGAGTGTGTGTACATATTTATATTTATGCTGTGACTCAGAGTGCTGCCTACAGTGCAGAAAACTTACTTCTAAGGAGAGACTGCACACAGTCTCCTTTTGTTGAATTACACAGCTCCTATTGTTGTATTAGCTGTTCCAAATGTCCCTTTACTGGGGATTATATCGTGGGCGGCTACTGAAAATTAACTTCAATTTTACTTTATGTTATCTTTGGGATATCTAGTAGAACTAAGTATCTCATTTAAAAGTTGTTTACATTGGTTTAATGCCCTTACCAGTATCTCTAAGCAAGAGTTTGATTGATGGCTTCTTGATAAACTGTATTTATCAACTGCTAAACTCTCCAGCAAATTAATTAGGTGATAGTTGTACTGCATCCATCAACTGTGAGCCTATCTGAGGTAAAACAGAACAAAAATGAAAAAAGCATTAACAGCTAAGCAAGTGGCCACAAAGGGGCTTTGTGGAGATAAACAGATTTATCTAATTTTTAAGAAAAATCCAGTCATTTCCAACAGCACCATGTAAGAGAGAGAAGCACAGCAGCTGTTTTGGGGAATGTTTAATACCAGTTAAATTTATGTAAATGTAATAGCTTTTAAATAGATTAGAGCAGTTACTACAGCAGTTCCAACTGGAAACATATTTGGGTTTTAGTGGCCTAAACCATGTTAAGATGAGAATATATGTATTTTTCAACTGATGTAGTGGAGCACTGCACTCTTGCTTTTATTTCTCAAGGAAAATAGTATAGATAGACTTGGATCTGACTAGCTGTGGTTTTCAGAAACGTTTGTACTTAAACATACACGTGCTTCAGAACTGAGACATGGTACATATGCTTGGAGCTTCGTTTCCAGCTGAACACGGGGCCATGGATAGTGCCTGTGCTGCAGGAATCAGGTCTGGCTAAAAGTGCTACCCAAAGCAGGGAACCTGATTCTGCCAGAAGGGTAGGACAGATCAAAAGGAAAAGAGCTGCCTTTGGATCCTTGCTATTTCTATTATCCCTTTATTTATCCCAGAATTTATGTTTCCTGCTGAAAATTCTGATGTATAAGCACCACTTGTCCCCTTTGGGACAGGAGCCCAGCCTTTATCCAGGGAAGTGTTCCACAGTGTGGTGTTGGCTGCTCTCTGTAAGATCTAGAGTAGGATGGCAGGTTAATTGGAGATCCAATCCAGTATGAAATTCCCATAACTTAGGAGCAAGTTGCCAGGCATTACTGTATTTTATTAGGGGGTTCTTAAATGGGAGGTACAGTCTGCGTGTTTGCAGGGGAGGCCTCACATTCCTTCCTTTGGTGTTGATTTCCTGCACTGATACAAGAGCCAACAAATTCCCTTACAGCACAGAGGTCATGGAATACAACTCCAAAGGCCAGTCACATGTGCCATTGCAGAAATGGGCTTCATCTCTGCTCCTGAAAATAATCTAACTATTGAAGTGCTGGAACATGGGTGCCATGTACCTGCCTATGGAATACTAAGAGACAGTAGGTGTACTTAAAATATTTTAAAAGCTAAACGGCTGAGAAAAACGTTGCAAAGAAAGGTACAGAACAGCAAGTGTAGCAGGGAAGGCTGATGGTGAGGGAGATGAGACATCAGGCTTTTGAAATACAACTGTGAAAACAGTTTTACCATCTAGGTGTGGTTGTGACATCCAGGGAGTTGGGTGGTTTGTGGGCACCAGGTAATAGAGTAAAGGCCAGTGATGCAAGCCAGACTGCCCATATTGTTAAATACACAATTTAAAAAGCGTGGCTTTTCTTTTTTCATCTGCAAGCAGCCTTTGTGGGGCATTCAACACAGAGGAGCTGTTGCAAGCTTTGAGAGGTGAGAACCACCTCAGATGCTGGCAATCCCTAGATTTTGTCTAGGGGAACAAAAGCTAAGGAAAAAACTCATTTGCATTCTGAGTGTGCTTTGTTTCTGACTGTAAAGCACTCCAGGTGTGAGTCTGAGCCCAGTGTCAACCTTTGATATCTCAGCATCCTGTGGTAAAGACTTCCACACCCTGACTGTGCGTTGTGTAGAGGAGTGTCTGTGATACATGATCTTTTCTTTCGCTGTCTCTGAATTCTGGTATCAGAAGAGAAAATGAGCACCAGTCCCTATTTTCCTTCTCCATGCCGCTTACTCTTTCATTTCTTTTTATTGTTTTCAAAGCATTTCTGGTCTTTGAAAAATTTCCTTCTTTGGAAGCCACAAAAGGATCAGCTTGCTCCCTTCCCTGTACCTTTTTCAGCAGCTTGCAGCCCATGAGGTGGGAGGGCAGAACTGTATGTGCTAATCCACACAGTCCAGATATTTCATAGAATCACAGAAACTTGGTTCTTTCCTCACAAAATGACTCTTAATCCCTCTAGACTGCATTTCATCCCTGTTACCGTTTATTCATCTAGTACCATGACATCCTTTTGCAAATCTTCATTAGTTACTTTATTTACTGCTCCAAATAACTTGTTAAAATATGTGTAAACAAAATTTATAACAAGTTAATGCAGACACCACGACCACAAGGAAATTCCTGGCTCACAGCTTTTTCCCAGTTTCCTGTTGATTTGTTCCTGAGGCTGAAACAAGTGAAGCTAATCTGTCTGAATCACCTGGGAATTTACTGGTTACTCAGGCACCCTAATTCCTGGAGGAGTCTGGCATCCACACGCCTGGATCTCATACACAGTACAATCAGTAGCCCAGATCTTTAATTCCTCCACTGCCTTCATGTATGAAAACTGGGGTGTCCATTCCTGCTTATTTTAACATTGCTCTTCTAAAAGATATTTATGGCATAAGGAAGATTTATGACTATTTCCTTTTCATTTTATAAAGGTAACTAGTTGCACTTGAAGATACATGCTGTGAAATCACCTGTGTAATGAATGCTGAAGTTTAATTCTCTCCAAATTAAGGAAAAAGTAGGGGTTTTTTTTAAAAAAAGTAGGTTTTCCTGAATCCAATCATGAGTCCAAGTTCAGTGATTCTGCTGTTCTAAAAAGCAGTGTCTCAGCTCTGTCCTGTCAGTGTTCCAGCAGAACACATTCCACACACTTGTCAGGCTTCAGGTTGAGCTGGGCTGATGATGATAGTGTTGCACCAAAGTTGAATTTGATAATAGTAATTTGAAAGTGAAGGCAGAACAACATGTCAAAAGAGATGATACTGCATTCCCAATATAGTGAGCAATAATTTGAGTCAGCACAGTGCTATTACCTACTCTCATAGATCCTTTGTTAATGTTGTTCTATGGCTCAGTTGTAAATATGCTGTTGTTGCCATATTGATTAAACCATCAGTGTTTAATTTTCCTGTCACAGTATTTCATTTGACTGCAGAAATGTAAATGCAGAAATAAGTTTCTGAATCTGGACCACAAAGACCAGTGTATTTGTGTAGCCAGATCTCCAACCACATAAGAATGGATTTTATTATTGCAGCCAGCAAGTTCAGTGGTGATAGTAATAAAATGGTTTTGATGTTACAGGACTAGGCTGTAAGTCCATTTTTAAGTAAAACAAGCCACTGATATTTGTGTTATTTCCAGTTTAAGCATTTCCTTATATGCTCAGTCTAAAACCTGTACTAATCCAGGCCTGTACCCACCCACCAGTATCACTCCTCTTGGTGTTCTGCTTGGTCTTCTTTCAAAGTTAACAATTCAAGCAGCTATTCTGAGATTTTATTGTGTTGGTCTTTTTTCAGTTTGAAACCTTATTTACCCCATTGACTCTTAACCCAAGATAAAGATTTTCCAAAGATTTCTCTTGATTAATGAAGCACATTTTTCTTCTTTGACTAAATGATTAGTTTAGTGTTTGGATGCCTAATTTTTAGATGCCAGAAATCAGGTGTGTTGATTTATACCTTGAGAGCTGACTGTTGGCCTGTATTGAGACATGCATTATGTTGCATTTTCTTATGCTTTGTGTAGCAGCTTAAATCAGGCCTATCATGTATTTGAGGGCTGTTTCTGAATCAGTTTTTGAAAGATTGAGGATACTTGAAGAGTAGATTATGAAGTGTTTTGTATATAAACACAATAGACTGAATTGGGTATTATAAAAACAAAAGTTCATCTTCTCACAAAGGTTAATCCAACGGTGCATTTGGCATGGGAATTAGAAGTACTGCTTAAAATATCAAGAGAGATTTTCTGTGGTTTCTGTTTTAATCTTAAAATGAAGAATTGTCTAATAGAAACAACAAGTCTTGAGAAAGCAGATACTTTTTGCCCTCTTTGAATAGGAAATGTTAATTGAGCTAAGCTAAATTGCTGCTACACTGACTCACTGCTCACACTGTAATTTAAGAAACAAACAGTATCCTCATAGGCCAGAGACCTCTGTAAATCGCCTTGAGCAGTGAGATCTCTTTTCTCCCTTCTGAATTGGCATTTGGAAGTTACAGGCCTTCCTTCAAGAATGGATTTAAGACATACCAAAGGAATACAATTCAGAAGCATGTATATAAATCCAGTGAGGTACAAAACATCAGTGAGATGGAAAGACAGCACCACACCAGCTCTGGGACAATACTATTTCCAGAGGTTGTAGCAAGTAAGCAAGTATTGTCTTTCTTGTGTTCTGAGGTTTCCTCTGTGCTGAGATTATGAAGTGCTCTGTGCTCTCAGCCCGGAGGTTCAAAGGTGCACAGGCTGGAGTGTCAGCCACGCTTCCCAGGAACATCAGCTAGGCCTCTGAGGGCAGCACTAGCACTGGAAAAGCTCCGAGTGTGCAAAGGACTGGAGCTGCAGTGTTTGACACCTTCACTCTGCTGTAGCTGCAGTAAGTACACACACCAGGGCTGTTCTCAGGGCAAGGGCTGTATTCAGGTCTGTGGAGGAAGAGGAATAGTCCTGGTTACACAGCAAAAAGCCCCAGGAGCACATTCAGCTGCCCACTTGGGCTACAACATTGGACACTTCCCACATATGCAATAAACGCTCAGCTGCTAAAGCGTTTTGATGAGCACCAAGGGTCACGGTAAACATTCTTCTGATGGAGGTTGTTTTGGGCTGCAGTGCCTGATATTCCTCATATACTGCATCAAATACTTCTAAGTCTGAATATTGATTATGTAACATTGACAAAACCCCTAGAATATACTGCAGGATGAAAAAAGATTTGGGTTAAGATTCTCTCTGTAGTCTAAGTCTTTGTGAGCCTTGGCTAAAAAAATACTTCACAGATCTGGTTTTTTTTTAGAAAATGCTTGTTATTAATGGGAATTCCATATTAAAATGCAGCAATTTTGAAAAAAAATTCAAAATATTATATAATTATATATATATATATAATATAAAAGAATAAGTACTTTCAGATTTGACATTTAATTTTTGCTTGGAAATTTGCTTTTCATTTTAAATGTTGCAATTAAATTGCAAATCTAGTTGAAATATTTGATTGTATGGAAACATTTTCAAAGAGTCTTCTAGGACATTTCAAAATAATCTCAGAATATAAACATTATTTTAAATTATGAAAATTAAGGCAAAATAATAATAATGAAAAACTTTCTGGGACCCAGGTGTACTTTCCAGCCCCCTGTGAGACATGCCTGGTTTTGGTGACTGGAGCATTCTGGCCTCTGGTTCACTTCCACCAAAGACAAAAGCAAATCCTGCTGTTGAGATAACAAGTATGTACCAGTGAACAAAAAATAGGTAAGAAGAAGAGTGAAATGTCACATCTACACGAGGAGAAAAGCAGGCCCGGTGCAACTGGCAATTTCTGGTTTGGGGAAGCTGACAGCCTGTTCTCCTGAGCTGATCCATCACGGAGATGTAATGCTTTCTGAGAGGAGGAGTGATAGGCTGGCTGAACTTGAGATTAAAAAAGGAATTTGATGGGAGCAGGGAAGAATGCTCTGATTATCTTTTCTTTCGGCACAGGTGCAAATCTCCCACTGCGGTGTTTAAAGGTCAGCTATACCAGGCAGAGGCAGAGAGATTTAATAGAAGTGGAGGCGATGATGAAGTGAACTTTGTGTTCTTCATCCCTTCCCTTGGTACGCGAATATACCTTTCCTCTGTCGTTTGATCTAATAATACTGACTTCAGATCTGCCAATACATAAATTTGACACTTCAGCCCGTGGCTTAATTCTTGCCATGTGTTTTTCAGTTTTGCCTGTATTTCAATATACAAACGAGGGTCAGTAAAAACAGCACGTATATTTAAGTGCATCAGTGTTGTGAGCTGTTGATATAGAGCAACAGAGGCGTGCAGGACACAGAGTGTTGCTCAAAAAACAAATTTGCAAGTTAGTACAAAGATTCCTATTGAAGGTGAATTGTCCTTAAGAGAGCATTTAAGAGAAACTAAACTAAAAGCTGTAAAGGAAAAAAGCCCATGAGTTATTAAAATGCATATTGTTTCTATTTCTATAAGAATATTGAGGTTCTAGATATAAATAGATTAAAAATGATGTTTCATTTAATGCTGTTAGAATTACAATGCCATTTTGGCAAACAATATCGAAGAACTTACATATGGTAAAATTAAATGTTTTCAGCATTTGCAGTTCATTTTCCAAATGTTTGCAAAAATGAGGACAGTGGAAACAATAGCAAGTATCTGGTAACCAAAAATAATATTGACAATAAATGAATAAGCATGCTGAAGAAAGCCCTTCCTTTCTCCCAAAAGGTAAAACACAGCCACTGGCTCTTGAACTAAAGCTGTCTACATCTGCCTCTTGTGGAAAACAGCTCTGCCAAAAGTCAGTTTTAACATGGAATCTGCCAAATCTAACAGGTTGCTGATTATTTTCTATACAAACAGTAATTATTTCTCTTTAAGTACAATGGGAAAAGTCTTACACTTGAGTCTGTTTTATTGCCATGCATGTAAAAGATGATAGCTCTTATTCGCCACCTTGTCTGATTTTGGATGTAATTTGCTACATCTTTCTATGTCCAATTTTAAATGTAGTGACCCAGAAAACTGGGTTGAGAGCAACTTTCCATAGGCCTGGAAGATGCAACAAAAACATCCCAAACAAATCATCTCGCTCTTGTACTTTCCTGAGTGTACAACAGCCAACTTTCAAGCAGCCTGTGACAGCTGCTACTTTTGCCTCTGAACACCCAGTTCTTCAGGACTGCATTCTTTCACCTCCATGGAAAGTTAAGGTCCATGGAAATAAAACTCCTTGAACTCTGAAAAACAACAACCCCCCTGATTTGATACCAAATATATGCTTGTATAGTTTCCTGACAGATAGCAGCTTAATCTAAAATGGATTTAACAATCCTTTAATTTTGCCTTGTATATCAAAGAACTGCATGTATAAAGTCATGTCAATTGGAAGACTGATTTCTTTCTGCCACCTTCAAAGACAATTGGGAATTGAGTATTCTCAGCACTACTCCTATTTCTATCAGTTTTAATCCCAGACTGGTAAACACAAAGTAAAAATAACATTTTAATCCTTCATTGCCTCTTTTTTAATATTGATTTTACTGTGCTATTGAAAAACAAAACTACTTCTGACAATGGCAGAACTTCAAAACCGTGTGTGTAGAGGTCAAACTGACAGATTACTGGAACATCTTCATTAACTATCAGAATATCAGAAGAGAACGGAATCTTTTATCATTCTCCTTTGGAGTATAATCAGAGGACAAGAAGCATGAATCCTGTTATGTGGAAGTTTTTAGTTTCAGGCTGTTCAATGCTAAGGGTTTTCATCCCCAGATCTAAGATCCAAGTCAAGGGCTTGTCATTTTTTTGCTGTTGCCTTTGCACTTACTGTTCTTCTTTAACCCATTATTATTACTTTCAGTGTATGATCATATATGTCAAAATAGCAGTTGAAGACTGCAAGCTGTAAAATATATCCTCATATCTAGTTTTGTGGTTTAGTTGTGTACAGAAGCGTGCACAGCAGCTGTCCTGAGGATACAGGGTCCCTTTGCACAATGGGGTCTGCAGGCACTGAGCTCCAGCGTGGCTTTCTGCTCAGAGAGCATCCAACTGTGGAGCAGTTAGCATATGGAGATGGGGATGCAGAACAGTGGTCAGCATTTTGGGAATAAAATGTGTCTGTCAGCAGATTAAGATGTCATTTTTGTAAATAAGATAAGCTCTTTTAAGCACGATCAACATTTATGAATGGGAAGTGGATTTTCATTACATTACCATGCTAATTAACCCTCCTCTCTTATCACCACATTCTTTAATTTATTTTTTTTCTCTCAGTTAGTGAGCTAATGCTTTGTTCTTGAGAGGAAAAGCACCCAATTTTCGTTTGGTAATTTCTGTACATCCTCAGTTGGTGTGATTGGGAGTTGCCATTTGGTCTCCCCTTGTTGCTGTCTGACTTTCTGCCCCTCAGGAGAGGCGTGTGTGCCGCCTCCCCATGCAGGCAGGGCTGGGTAATGCCCCACGAGGGATGTGAGGGCACTGGGGGCTCCTTTCTCATTCAGTTAAATCCAAACTCCTCAGTGGACCCATTGGAGTAACCTGACTGCTGACTTCACTAATTTTAGCAAGCCTGTGATTAGCAATACTAATCTAACTACAAAATAAAATTAAAAAAAAAAATCAACCCCAAAAAGCACTACTTCATTTTACTTAGGGACACTTTTTTTTTTTTTTTTTTTCCTGCAGATGTTTAAAAACCAGTTTTGGTGTCTGAAACACAAAGGCAGTGGTGGTAAGCCCAGGAGTTGGGTGTAAAGCCCAGCTTTCCCATTGCAGTGAGTTTGCCAAGTCGCTGGGGGCAGCCTACAAACCCACTGCTGCCAGCTGTTGCTCCAGCTGGGGGTGTTTGCAGGGAGCCTGCAACAGGTAAAGGTGCCTCACCTAAAGATGGTAATGGTATTTGAGGGGAAGGGTTGTGTGGAATTACTTCTAAAATTAAAGGCAGCACGGGAATGATGCACAAATTCTTTTTAAATGTAAAAAAAAGTACCCTGTTCTAATAGAAGCAGTCTGGCAACGGTAATTGAGAGGTGGCAAGCAGATGGAAGGAGGCCTTTAAAGACAGGTAACTTGTTTCTGGATGTTTTGGAGCTGGTGGACAGATGCTCGATGGAGAGCTAATGTGGTCAAGACAGCGAATTAAGAAAATGAATTCAATAAAATTCAGTTAAAGTCAGGCATGTACTTCTAAGTGTATGTAAGCTTTAAGACTTTGAACCTTGCTGTTTAGGGGCTCACAGAGTTCTAGCATTTTGCAGCAAGTCCTGAATTAATAATGCAAGGATTTTTGTACCTCTGTATAATTAATCAAATAAGGTCCAACTTTCCTATTACTGACTGAACTACAGGTGATAAATGGTGACATTTTCATTAATCCTCTTAATCACAGCCTTTATTGTGTAAGTGAAGCAAGGGAAAAACAGATAAACAACCCAAAGACTTTCTGTGTCTGAGGGGTGCATTTCAGCAGCTGGAAGTGTCAAGCACCTCATGCAGCGTGCTGGGGTTCCAGGAGCTCCCAAGGGAAGTGGCCTCCCCAGCAGGATACACTGCTTAACATCTGTGATACTGTACAGAGAGCTGACACAAGTGTGTTGGCACTGACTTCTTGCCTTTTATTACTGCAGAAACCAGATTACAAGTTCCTCAGCATATTAGAAATTGTGATAATTGTGATTCCATTATATCCCCAGAAGTCTCATAATTTTGATACATTGATCTGTAATGAGCCAGTCAGCTGTAACAGAATAATTCCAAAGGTGCCAAAAAAGGCACTCATCATCAAAATACTAACATCATTTTACTAAAGCTTGTGCTTCACAAATACCAAACAAGTCTCTCTGTTCATTTGTTAGGGTTAGCTGGCTTGTTTTTATTTTTTTCCCTTGGAATATGAATGCTGTGATAATTGTTAAAGGAAGAGGTTTACTCTTCATCATTTTAAACTGAAAGAGGGTAGGTTTAGATGGAGTAGGAGTGTCGTTCCGATTGGGAACGGCGATAAAGAACGACACGGACCCTCAAGGGGGTCACAACACGAGAATTCCCTAGTTTAATTGCTTCAGGCCTGTCTTATAGACAGATACGTGGAAAGTACAGAAAAGAAACTCTTATTGGCTAGCAAAGTGCTACATTACCATCATTGGTCAGTGGCACACTACCCCCCTGACTCTCTCCAGCAAGGGAAAACAAGAGGACAGACAAACAGCACCTGGCAGTTGTTTTCTGTCTCTGAGGATTGTTTTGAAATCCTCCTTTGAATTCCCAGGCTAGCTTCTCAGGCAGGACTGAGAGGCTATGGGCCTGCAGTTTCTGCAGCTCCCTGCAGCCTGTTCCAAAGCTAGCATCCATAACTCACCCTTTCTGTTAGAAAAAATAAAAAGAGCAGTGTTTGTTACATCCTGCTGGGCCCTTGCAGGAGAGAGAACAAACACAGCACAAGAGGTTTCTTTGCTAGAACTTTGAATGGATGCTGATCTAGAATTAATTTAGAATTTTGGCTTATGTTTTGGTATTTAAGATTTGTTTTCCTTGCAAGGACTTGATGGTTGAGTCTAATATTTCTAATTCAGTGAATTAATACACACACTATATACAACACTGTTAGTCTGTTCGAATTGACAGTCTAACATGTCAACAGAGTAGTTTGAAAGAACACCAAAGTGATAAAAACAATGCACAATGCAATTTATGCTGCTTTGATCCCCTCTTCTTATCCCGTTTTTTTGGGGTTTTTTTCCACTGGATTTTCTCTTCAAATATAATTGAGGGGTTTTTGAGGGATTTATAAAGTTTACATGGTTGCTGTTGTTGTTTGTCGGGTCTGAACAGTAGTTTATGAATTTCAGGAAGGTTCAGGGAATTCGAAGTTACCATCTCCTCGCGGCTGGTTGTCAGCTCTGTAAACACAAGACTTAAAAGGTACAAAGTGAGTAAGTTTGGGTCCCACAGGGACTGCAGGACTGTGGCGTGGCTCAGGCCGCTGGAGCTGACGGACTCGTCGAGGTATTTTTTCGGGTTGGTGCGGAAGGTCCCGGCGGAGGGGCCTGCCGCTGTCTTTCTCTCCCCCTGCCACCTTTATGGGTGCGGGGGGGGCCCTGCTAGAACTCAGATCAGGAGCGCAGCACGGCAAGCGCGGGGGGAGCGAGGCTCACCCCCCTCCTCTCTCCGCTGGAGCGTGTTTCGCGCACGCGCGGGGCGAGCGAAGCCGCCGGCCCCCCCCCCCTCGCCGCTCTTTCGCCAGCACTTCGGACGCGGGGGAGGGCGATGCCCGCCACAGGCCTGGCCTCAGCCTCAGATCTGTGCTTGGGCTCGGGTTTTTCGGGGTTCTCGCGGCCGGCCGGCAGCCACTCGGTCCGCGGCCGGTGGTGGCGGGCAGGTGCAGGGGGAATGCAAGGTTGCTGTTTCTCCTCCGCCCGCCGCTCCTCTGCCGGGGGCAGCCACGCGCCCTGCCGCGTTGGTACACGGGGGGTTTTCTTGCCTGGGCCCCCCGGCGGCGGCGGCCCGCATCATTCCTGAGCCGCGCTCGGACACCTCGGCGGTGGCGGCCCAGGGTGTTCTGGACCCGCGCTCGGACTCCTCGGCGGCGGCGGCCCAGGGTGTTCTGGACCCGTGCTTGGACCCCTCGGCGGCGGCGCCCTGCGCGCCGGGCACGGGGGGGGCTGAAGAGAGGCCCCTCTGCTGGCAAAGCCCGCGCGCCGAGCTCCGCGGATGGCGAGCGCTCAAACCCCCCTGGAGAGGGAGATCTTCGGTCCGCGGGTTGCTCCCGCTCACCGCCAAAGTCCTCTGAGAGTCCGGGCAGAGCTGAAAGAGTACTACATAGCTCACTCATGGTTTCATCTCTCAGTTTCCCATCTTGTACAACGGAGGAACTTTCGGCATCAAAGTTTCTCATCCCGGTTTCACTGTCCTCAGACTGGCTCTGTTTCAGCGCTTTAAAAAGCACTCCCCAGGTGGCTGCCAGGCTACACACGCTGATATCTCCGTTAATGAATTCCGACCATAAATGGTTCTCTATCGACAGCCAAAGTTCGAGATCAAAGGCATTGTCCATAGTTATATCAAAACCTTGCTCTTTT
This sequence comes from Cyanistes caeruleus, assembly GCF_971803275.1. Lineage (NCBI taxonomy): Eukaryota > Metazoa > Chordata > Aves > Passeriformes > Paridae > Cyanistes > Cyanistes caeruleus. The sequence goes on along the minus strand of NC_141708.1, from coordinate 34,051,357 downwards.
ACCCACTGAAATAAAGCACGCATGGCATCTTCAGAAACACTGAGTCCCATGCGGGGCAGGGCATCCTGCCATGCAAGGTAGGCAAGCTGTTCATGAGCTGAAGTACAGTTCCCCATTATGAGGACTTGATCTTGGCGGCTCCGCGAATGCAATTATGCACACGCTATCGGCTCAGACCCGGGATTTTGAGCTCTGCTTCACCAAGATGGCCGTTCCAAACCCACTCACAGGCAGGTTCCACTATCCCGTTGGTTTCCAGAACCAGCTTCCTCTAGGAAAGCCCGGGAGAATTCCACTTACCCCTCCAGGGGGAAGGGCTGGCTTTTTCCCCGCTCACTGCTTACCCTCAGGGGATTAGCAGAAGTCATGTCGGTTGCTTTCTGACCTCGGGGGTCGGCTGCACTTCACGTCGGGTTACCGGACCTCGAGGGTCGGTTCAACATCACGTCGGGGTCACCAGATGTCGTTCCGATTGGGAACGGCGATAAAGAACGACACGGACCCTCAAGGGGGTCACAACACGAGAATTCCCTAGTTTATTGCTTCAGCCCTGTCTTATAGACAGATACGTGGAAAGTACAGAAAAGAAACTCTTATTGGCTAGCAAAGTGCTACATTACCATCATTGGTCAGTGGCACACTGCCCCCCTGACTCTCTCCTGCAAGGTAAAAAAAAGGACAGACAAACAGCACCTGGCAGTTGTTTTCTGTCTCTGAGGATTGTTTTGAAATCCTCCTTTGAATTCCCAGGCTAGCTTCTCAGGCAGGACTGAGAGGCTATGGGCCTGCAGTTTCTGCAGCTCCCTGCAGCCTGTTCCAAAGCTAGCATCCATATAGGAGGAAGGAATTGTTCCCTGTGAGGATGGTGAGGCACTGGCACAGGCTGCCCAGAGAAGTTGCCCTGTCCCTGGCAGTGTCCAAGGCCAGGCTGGACAGAGCTTGGAGCAGCCTGGACTGGTGGGATGTATCCCTGCCCACAGCACTGGATTATCCCTTTCAACCCAAAGCATTCTATGCTTTAAAGGGTATTTTCCTGATGACTGGGCAACGATTTGGCTTGCTCAATTTAACCACCTCTCTGGGAATCTTCCTGGTTATTTTACCAATGGCAAATGGCTTTTGAACCAGTGTTTTTCCTGCCACTGCCTGGGTGATGCTTTTTACAAGAGTGTATTTTGTGACATGAATTTATAGATACACTGAAATAACTCATAAACATTTTTGTTCTGAAATGCAGTTTGTACACAATACCTAGAGGAACTATGTCATATCTTGCTTGTGTTTGAGACAAGAGAGCAAAAAGTAGGGCAAATTATTTTATAATACAGGCATAGCAGCATAAATGAAATTAAAAAAGAAGAGTGGATGGGGGAAAAAAAAAAAGTAAGGAAAATATCAGAAAACATTGTGGGAAGCCATGGAGTAGAATTCTGTTTAGAAAGAAGGTGAATGATCATTGTTTATCAGGAAGTTGGACATGTTTTTGTTTATGACAGCTTGGCTGAGACAAAAGGAACACCCTACTAGGTACTTCCCTTTGGTTTTATTCAACTTCTGCAGAAGTTTTCTAAAAGAATCTGAACATCAAAACTGAGTGATGTGCAGTAATGTCAGTGTAGTTACTGCCAAGGAATTCACATGGTTTACATTTTAACATCATTGTACTTAATGGCTTTTTAATAACTGTTAGGCTAGCATTCAAAATACTGAGTTAATGACAAATTTCTAAAACCTTCTGAAAAACACAGGCTGGTCCAGCTAGGTGTAAGGAAGGTCCTTGCTAGGCTCAGCAGACAGAACTAACCTGTGCAGACATGCTGTCTCCATATGAACTCAGTCACACTATCACCGTCACTTACCCAGCTGGGGCACCGAGGGGACAGAGGACAGCAGTAGCCATATCCTAGGACCTTTTGTGATGGGAAGTTCAGATCAGCATGTTCTGAGATTTAGCTTAATTAACCAGGAGTCATTTGTAGATTTAAATTCTAGACTTCCCTGCACAGAGATTTGTTTCCTTTGAAATGTGACTCCTGCATGTCTTTTGGTTGCTGTTGGACAGGTGTCTGCTGTGCATGAGGATCATTTCTTGTCAGGGCATCGCTCTACAGTGAAAAACAGTCAACTCATTTGCCTCTTTTCAAGACCAGTGTACTGTAAAGAAGATAGAATCCCCCAGGAGTTTTTCAGTGAACTTAGTGTGATCACATTTCTGCAGTTTGAATTCTATGCACATGCTTTTGGGTGAGCCCACACTGACGCTTCAGACAGCACTGCAATCTGCAGTTTGCAATCTGGACAATTTTATATGTGAGTTTTGGTTGGAAGGTTTATGAACAGTTTTAAATGTTTTCTTTGTGATCAGTTTCACATTTCCTAGATCAGAAATCACACACCAAAAATTGGTCAAGGGTTTCTTATAAAATGTTTTATGAACCTTTAAACTCCATTAACAGAAACAGAGACTTCCACTGCCACAGAAACATGGCTTTCATGAGTAGAAAAAGAGGAGAATAAAAACTAATAAACCTAAGAAAATTACTGATTCATTTAAGGGATAAAGGAAGGGTGAAAATTAAAGAGAGGACTAATTACATTTTTACAAGATATTTGAAATGTAAGCTATATTGAATGCATAAGGACGTACCGTAATGCAGTGATGATGGAACACGTAAGAATTTACCGTGTGTGCCTGTGGATGGCGGCTCTTGCGGTGTGGGGGAGAGAGCTGTGTCTGTCCTGTGGGACCCTCACAAACACACACACACAGAGCTGTGTCTGTCCTGTGGGACCCTCACAAACACACACACACAGAGCTGTGTCTGTCCTGTGGGACCCTCACAAACACACTCAGAGCTGTGTCTGTCCTGTGGGACCCTCACAAACACACACACACAGAGCTGTGTCTGTCCTGTGGGACCCTCACAAACACACACAGAGCTGTGTCTGTCCTGTGGGACCCTCACAAACACACACAGAGCTGTGTCTGTCCTGTGGGACCCTCACAAACACACACAGAGCTGTGTCTGTCCTGTGGGACCCACACAAACACACACACAAACAGAGCTGTGAGTGACGGGGCCCTGACACAGACACAGAGCGCTGTGAGCGACGGGAGCCTCAGGCACTCGAAGCTCGGACCGACAGCTCCCTCACAAGCCCGCGCACCGCTGTGTGCAATAAGGCGCCGTTTGCAGCTGCTCAGGGCGCGCCCGCCCCACCCGCTTCTAGAAGGTTCGGAGCGGGGGCCGCACTGCCGCGGGCGGCTTTGGCTGCACGTTCCCGCATGGCCCTTTCAACGCGGGTTTCTGTCATCTGCCGCTGGAATCCCGCTGTCCCTGCCTTTGGAATTAAGCTGTTTTGTTCATCGGAATTCCACCTTTTTGGCCGCCGGTGCTGAAGGGAAGCGTTGCGGGCAGGGCGGGCCTGTGAAACCAGCTACAGCCGTGAGTTTTCTGCTTTGTCCTCTACTTGGAGATGTTTTTACTGGTTTGAAAACTCCACCAGGGAGCCTTGGTGGCCTTGCTGCTTTAAGGGGTAACTTCGTGCAGCATAAGTTCTAAGACAGCAATCTGTGAGGCAACAAGAGAAAACAATACGTTAGGAGTTTTTTTTCCCCTTGAGTTATAAAATTTTCAGTCTCCGTTGCTGGAGACAAAATGGCGCCCGTTGCGTGAAGGGGTGCGGCTCGGCAATGGTGAGAGATAGGCAACATGCTCTGGGGTGGTTTTGGGTCGCTATTGGGGTTTAGTTTTTACCCTTTGTCATTTAGTTCAAAGCTGTCTGGGGATGGAGTATTACCTGCGCTTACCACTTTTTCGAGTCCTCTTTAGGGGAAGCAGGACAACAAAAGACTAAAGGTCTATTCCAAAGGCTGGAGGGAGCCACTTGGGTTGGAGAGAGATTCCAGGAGTGCTGCAAGAGGGAATTGACTCCTGATAAGCTTTGGAAATGGGATTGGTTTTCTTTCTGAAAAGCCACCGCTTGAAAAGAATTATTTAAATGCACACGATGTGTACTTGTGTGAAGTGGGAGAGCTTGGTGGTTCTGTATTACATAAGCTGCCTTAGGCTCTGGCTTGCTTTCTTCAGTAAATTTCTTCTTTTAAACTGGGAGATGGACTTGTACTTGCTCTGGGAAGGGTTTCAGAGTGCTGGGTTTCAGATATTGCCACTGGCAGAATATGGAAAGCTGGATGACCTTTATTTTTTTCCTCCTTTTGTGGCATATTTGACTAGCGAGTAATAAGAAAACATGTAAGGATGTATTCATGCATATGTTTGAGTCTTCACTGTGCTTTATAGATTAAAAAGGCCTGCAGGTTTAAGTATTCTGTTGACAAATTATTGTATGTGTTGTATTTTACTCTTTATTACTGAAGTGCAGGAGATGGAGGGTTTCATGTAGTTTTGAGAGCTGTTTGACCCATCCTGATCCTTACTGAGTTCCACTGGTGATAGATTGTGAGAAACGATGCTCACCATTGAAAAAGGTTTATTAAACTTAACAAAATACAACAGAAGGACTGAATAAGGGAAGGGACACAGCACCGGGAGCATTTGTCCATCTGCCACGTGCTCCTCTACAAAAATGGACGCTTTGCTTTTTACACTCCCAGCCTCTCCCCAAGTCATGTCCGTGCACTCCTCCTTTGCCATCTCTCGGTGGAGATCGCTGTCTTACATCTCGATCGGAGTCTGCTGTTGCCGGCCCTCCCCAAATTCCCCGATACCGAGCCCATCCCATCACAACGATAGGAGGAGGAGGGGAAAGAGATCTATGGGAAGATACATCACAATAACATAACTATCTATCACTAAAGCTTTTCTTAACGTGCACATAATATTCATCCCTTAATTGTGTGAGCCAGCCATCGCTTTGCTCATCCATAACATAGATGTTGATCACATTTTGCTACTGCCAGACAGTTAGGGGCAGTTAATTAATCTGGTTTTCAGCACTTGTGCGTGCCTTGTTCCTCTAAGAGCTGTGTATTCTGGCAGGGAATTGTGATTACTCCTCCCCACGGTTGTTTTAAGGAATTGGCTAAATCTGTGCATGACTGGTGTCCTCTTGCTCCGTGGTTAACTGCTGTCTTATTTGTCGTGTTTTTTGGCTGAGATAAAGAAAAGGAGGAGGTTATGTGATTACAGAATTAGGACAGCCACTTCATCCTTTTGAAAACCCTGCTTGCTTCTGGTTTAATATACAGCACAGTTCTGGAAAGCCCCCTGTTGCTAACACTCCAGTAAATGGTGCTGAGGGGGAGGTTTCACCAAGTAGTTTACCTTTAGAGCTTTCATTTGCTGCTACATTCAGCCTGTGGAATTCTTCAGGGATCAGAGGCCACTTCAGTTACTGCAGTGGATCAAGTCTGGTGCTGGTGCAGATGGGACATGTTCTGGAGAGACCATTAGTGAGACACAGGTCACAACTACAGGCAGTTTCTGTTTTACTGGAATCTTCAGCTAGCTTACCAGAGCATGAGTATATAATACAAATATAGACTTTGTTCTTGGTTGTAAACAGAGCTCAGAGTCTAGAGAGGGAATCCTTACCTGAATTCCTCAAACGTAACTGTGACTTAAAGCACTGAGAGAAAGCTTAATGGGGCTCTGCATCAGGCCTGACACCTTTATTGAAAAGGAAATTGTTTCTGGAATTTTACTGGGCAGTATTTTCCCTTACATGTGTGCTGTGTTTGTCTCTAAGTGCGTGTGTTACCATTTTCCTTTTGGTTGAGGCACAGTTCATCAAGACAGTCTCCTAGATGAACTTTTATAAGAATTGTCTGAGCATATGGAACTTGAAATAAACCACTTGCAGTTGTGCTGTTAGGAAGAAAAGAAACACAGCAAAACTCAACAAACCCATCCATGGGTATTTATATATGCTTTATTAACTTCACAAGCAGAATCTTGGACATGCTTGGTAGGAAAGAGTTGAAGTTGCATAATACTCTGAGGAGTTTGAGCCATTTAAGCAGGTGATTGGTAACACTTGGAGGGGCAGGGATAAGCCTCAGGTGTAGCAGGTTGAGCTCATCTGGTCAAGTCCAGCGGTGGGTTAGTACAGTCACCTAGTGCTGGGTACTTTATTCAGCTCTGCAGAAAGTGGAAGGAGATGGAGACAGGCAAAATTGGGAAAAGTGCGAAAGAAACCAAAAGGTGAGTGAAGAAGCTTGCAGGTGTGTAGCCCCTTAGTGTAATTAAATTAGCAGATTCAAGAGTCTTTCTGAAAGAGTGAAAGGTGAAAATGTAATAGAGGCAGGGAAAGCAGCATAATACAGGTTAAATGCATATTTGAGTAGAGTTTGTAACTTTTTCTCCACAAAAGTAAAAGCCAATAAAAGGTAAGAGTGTAACTTTTGACCTGAGGTATAACTACTTGACTTGATCTGGAAAGAAATTTAGTTTTATGGTAGAAAATGGGTTGGAAAATAAGCAAAGTTGTGATATTACTTTATTGCCCACTAGAGGTTAGTTTTTAGTCCACAGGAATGTTTTTTTTCATTATAAACAAATACTGTAGTCTAAGTTTTATTAAGCCCATAAAAATGCACAAAGTAATCATAAATGCATAGAAAAATGCAGCAGTGACTGGAAGACATACATATATCAGTGTAGCTTTTCTTGAAAAAGTATAGTCGTTATTTCATGTTGACCTTTGAAGGTTTTTTTTTTTTTTGGCTCTTTTTTGTGAGCAGTCATTTTCCTCCAAAGACTTCTTAAGGCTTCATGAATAAAGCTAGTGGTAGAAACTGAGAACATATAAAAAAACCTGTAGAAGATATTTCTCTGTACCACAAAATTAGTAGCAGGAAATACATGAGTACATTTTTTCATTTATGGTTTGAAGAGAGCAGGCTAACAGTAATGAGTTTACACAGAGTATATCATTTTTATTGAAAGCTGTATTGACTGCTCTAATGCTGGAATTCAAATGGTATTTCTTAGCTCAGTATTCAGTTGCTCTCCTACAGATCAAATATCGTCTGAATTGTGATTATTCAGAATTAACCTCTAACTCAATGGATTACTGGGCTGTTTTTGTGTCTATTTCTGCACTGTCCTCCTTAGGCCTTTTTAGCTCCGTCCCAGTGCCAGGGAGAATTCATATATATGTTGAAGTGACACTATAACTGGTTAGTGTTCCTTTAGAGGTGTGTATAAGAAATATTTTTCTTGGTTTTGTGGAAAACCAGAAAGTTTTTCTGATACTTACTATGTGTTTAAAAAAATAAAAGAGAAAAAATTATAGGATCAGTACTTTAAGCTTCCTAAAGACTATGTTTGAAATCTTGTGACGCACAGGTTCATTTTTTGTGAAATTTGAAGCATGCCGGTTTTTATTTTAGTAACATTTTCCCAGCCAGTATGGTACTAAGAATTTCTGTAGGGTTATCAGTGGGTTCTTTACACTAGGATAAAAAAATCTCCAAACTACAGACTTTGGGCTTAGTAGTGAAGGACTTGGGTAACTTCGGGCTAGGCAGAGCTTTGGAAGGTCTTTCCTCAGTGAAAGAGTTTTTTGAGCAGGAGATATTTAATACAAAGGACAGGAGATCTTCAGCAAGAAGAGGAAACAGAAACTTTAATGGAATTAACGACTTGGTTATCCTTAGTGATTTACAGTATGGTATGAGTGAGCTGGGACTTTGGGTAAAATAATGAAAGGAAACTGAACTTTTATTGGTGGAGCAAAAGAGATCACACCTAGAGAACATGCTGCCTCATTTTGTACAATTTATAGAAGAAGAATTTAGCTAGTTAGCAGACAATCTGTTCCTGAGCAAATACTTATTTTTGGGAGTTAATGGAGTGAATTTGACTGAAAAAAATCCTCGGGGGTACATTTAATTCTTGCTGTGCAGCGTGGACAGTAGATTAGCAAAGCTGTTCTCAGCTGTGAATGAAACAGGTGGTGAGGCAGTGCTGTGATTATTTGATTATTTGCTCCTCGACTAGTTAAAAATCTCACTTTTGTATTTGACTTTGCATTTTGTTTTTGCCCTGGAGTTAACAGTGAACTACGATTGATTCCTGAACCACTGTATCACATTCTTAAGTCATGGCTGGAATGTCTCTCCCAAGGATTTCTCTTCCTTTCCAGCAGAATCAACATAAGACTCCTCACCGGGGGAAGAGGCAGTCTTGCTTTGCATGTGAACTTCCACTTCCCCCGAGGCTCTTAAGGCATTTGGAACACATCCCTTTTGTCTCCAGAAAGGATACCGGGTTATCTCTATTACTTCCATCTATAAATAGCTTCAGGGAGTTGGCTGTTGGCAATTACCACACCTCCCTGGAAATCCACTGCAAGTAATTAGTGGCTCTCCAAGGTGTTCTGCCTACAGGTGTTTTCTGTTTTGCCTTGATACCAGGTGGAAGGCATTGGGAAATCTGAAATGGAATGAAGCTTGAGGATGAGTTAAAGCTTTCATCCTCGGCTTGAGGAGACAATATTAGGGGATTCACAGTGTGCATGCAGTTGTGTGAGCACAGGCAAGGGAAAAAAAGCCTTCCACCCCAAGGAAGTTTGGACAGCAGAGGGAGCTTGTTCATGTACACTATATCTCTCCCGGCCTCTAAGTGCATCTTTCTTTGCCTTTCACTTGTTTGGTAAAGGAACTGAAAAAATCTGGGCACACATTTGCAGTTGTGCTCTCTCCTAGATACACAAGTCCCACCTAATGTGTAAATCAAGGAGGGGGTATGATCTGTTGAATTGCTTTTTTAACCAAGTGTATCTGCTATACGCAAATCTTACTCTTCAGCAATTTCTACCTTGAAAAACTGTTGGGTCACCATATGCTAAAGAGAGGAACCCCCATCCCCAGTACAGAAAGATAAAACCTCACCCAGTAAAAACACCAGTTGAAGTGCCTGTAAGAAGCTTGTTTAATAACTGCTGGAATAAAAGCAATCTGCATTGGCATATCTTCTGTGTACAGGTAATGGGCATCAAAAAATACATTCTTAGGTGCCTTCACAATCTAAAAATCCATCAGGTTAATGAAATACTTAATCTACTGCCAGTGCTGCACTTACATGCTCAAAGCCTTCCTTTCCCACTGCGCCTTAATTAGTGTATTAATTGATGTTGCTAAACCTCATCAAGGATGGTTTGTTCTCTGTTCATTGATTTCAAGGATAAGCTGTGTAACTGCTTTTTTAGTATCTTAAAAATGTTTGGAGAAAATGATGATGATTTTTTTTTGGTAGAGTTCTGATTTCAATCAGAGCAGCCTACAAGTAAGCTTTTTCTTTGTCCTGACAAACTTTGCTCTTCAGAAGGACATTTATTTTCTGTCTGAGAGGAAGCTTGGGTTTTCATTTTGCAATTTTATTTGTTTTTGAAGTTGCAGTGTACTTGAGTATGAAGTTTCTCTAATGGGACTTCAGTGAACTTGAGTTTAAAGTTCCTCTAAGAAAAGCTAGTTTCTCCTAGAGAATACAAAAGAAATGTAACGTATTTGTGTAGTTTATAATGCTTAGGGGAGAGACTGTGGTGTAATGATTTCTCAGATGGTAAAAAATTGTATGGTATTGATGAAGAGGAAGGTCTTACCCATGCTGGGGCTTGTTTTTTTTCTTATGGACTGTAGACATCTACTATTGCTGAAACAGCTTGTGCTCCTTATTAGCAACTTTATATCCTCAAAAGAGACCTCAGGTTTTCCCATGCCTTTCCACCTGCTTGGAAGAATTACACACGGGTGTTTGCCTCTTTCCATGGGATTTATTCAAATTACTGTGTTTTGGATTTGTGTTAAGGACTTCTCTTCAGGTGCTGGTGAGGGAAGTACCAACAGGGAGTGTACTGATGGCCGAGACCATGTTAATGACTTCCAGGGATCTGGATTGTCTTTGGGTGGAATAGCTGTGAGCCTTATCGCCTACTACTGAGACTGACTGTGAGCCCTTTTACTTGGACAGAAGGTACATGTGGACAAGTGCTGCTTCAATGCCAGGAGAAGAAAATTCTACTTATTTTCTCATGGAAACAGAAGTCTTATTAACATTGATTAAAATGCAAGGCAAAGGTCTAAATTCGCTGCTGGTGTAGCACTGTAGTATGAACTCCAAATACACATCCAAAATACAACGTTTGTTTATTCCAAAGCAGTCAGTACTACTTTGTTTAACGTAATAGATTTTTTAAGACACCTAATATAAATAATGCAAACCTCTGTTTGCTGTTGAAAAATGGCCTAATGTAAATTCCTAGTCTTACACCCTTGGTTTGCTGCTTGTGCTTTGGGAATACTATTCTGAATTGGGCAATCACCCAGCAATGCTTAGAGCTGAGGAATCAGGAGGGGAAACGTAAGATCAGAAAGTTGTTCCTCTTTATATTAGAAAAAAATCCTTATTGCTCTTGACTTCAAATAAAAAGGAATACTTGTGGGTTAAGAGTTCCTTCCCAACCTGAGCATGCTTGGTCAGAGAAGAGCCACTCTTTTTTTTACCCTTCCAATATCCTGTGTGGTCTGGTAACAACACAGAATTTGTTCCCAGATGCTGCTCTGTTACACTGAGCCTCTGGCACCAACTGGATTTGAGTTCATTCTCATATTTTGAACAGGGGGTTGGAGTACATGATCTCTGGAAACCTCTTTCATCCTAGTTTATTATTCTGTGGCTGTGACACAATTTACATCAAGGACTGCATTTGTACTGAAATGCTGGAGCCAGGGTAACTAGGAAACAGGATAAAAAGTTGCTGTAAACTGTGTCTGCCTTGCTCATCAAGACAAGGACAAAACTGCTTAGAGCAGTACCTCACTGATAAACAGGAGCTCTGTATTGCACACGTTTGTAGTGGAGTCCAAGAAATGAAAGTAAAGTGTTTCTGGAAGTTGCCAAATGAATTTGAAAAACCTGAGGAACCTTATGGTAAAGAGAAAAAAGCAAGCTGCTGATAGTTTTTGTCCTGGTGGAATGGCTGGCATTGCCTTTTTATCTTGCCTTTGCAATGTTACTGCTTTAGGCATAGAAGAGTTCTTTAAATTAATGATGTTGGCAGTGAGTCTTGTAGAGGGCTTCATTTTGCCTAGGTGGGGTATGAACAAAATGTGAGCGAACACAGATTTACATTAGGGATACACAAGCACCTCAGTGGCTGGGGCAAAGGAATTTCAAATACTGAAGCCAGTATGAATTAATTGTTGAGACCAGTAGTGAAAACTCCTGACCTTCAATCCAAAGAAAAATGATTTATTATTTTTTTACTATTTTTTTTTAAATTTTTTTTTGAGGGGAGGGAGTAGTGTAGCATCTTTTAGGGTCATATTGTGATGATGTAAAGTCATGTGTGGGTAGTTTAAACTGAAGAGTCATGGAGGAAAGCATAGAAGCAAACCCATTATTTTAAGATACTGCAGAAAAAAAAAAAAACAACCCATGGCAGTTCACTTCAAATAAAAGAAAATACAGTGTCAGTGCATTGATGAAAACTGGATTTCTTCAGTCTTAGCCATTGGTTTTTATGTGGAAAGATAATCCTTCACATGGGTAGGGAATCAGTGAATAGTATTGGGAAACCAGGGAAAGCTGTGTGATGTATTTTTGTGTAGGTGCAGGTGTATGTGGAAGGCCCTGCATTCTAAATGTCATCCCCTTCATAAAGCATTTCTTAATCTCTTCTGAATTTTCAATAGGACAAGTAATTAATTTGTCTATGCACTGACTAATGCCTAGTAATTACTTCTATCAATGAAATAAGAATAATAAAAGCCTTTGGTAGTAGATCATTATTGAACTAGTAGTGGTGTCCTAAAATGTTGATAAAGGTAGATTTGCTTTATTTCACAGCAGCTGAACTGTAGAAGTCATTGTGTGAGTTTTGGGTAACTCCAAAGTCACTATGGCGGTGTGTGTTTGTATTTGCAGTGCTGCACAGGTCTGGTTCTCAGGCTGGCTTTGGTCTGCATTAACATTAGAGTGGCTGTAGGCAGTACAGCCACTTCAGGGAAGGCTGTGATGGTTAACAGGCATGGAGTAATTTACAGAAGGACTTGATACTACTACAGTGGGATAAAAAGATCTGCTGGATCCCAGTACCCTCACTTCGAGTGAGATGCTTTTTGTTCACCCATTTAAACTTGTGGAGCTTGGTGCAAGAGATTTTTCCTTTAAAGGAAGCTGAATCCCTATGATGTGTGTTACAACAGAAGACAGATTTGTTCTTTCATGGATTTCAGGTTTCCATATATGTTGTCACTGTTGGTTGCACTTTATATGCTGTATGATGAGATCGTTTCAGTTGAAAACCATACTACTAATTAAAAGAATGATCTGTGGATAGCTTGGGGCAGAAATTACTTTGTGTTTAATTACAAGTCAAAGTAAGTGCTATTTGAGCTTTAAGGTCTTTAAAGTAAATTTTAAAGAACAGTGTAAAAGGTGGTTATGGTTTGAAGTGCTCTGAAAAATTAAGGGGCAAGATCACAGGCAATCTGCTGAAACCTTAGGCTCTTGCTTTAAAATTTCTTTCTATCTTCTAAACACCACTCGGCAGCTGTTACCTGCTGAGCCTAAATTGGGGTGAGGTCATAAGATTTTTCATCACTGTCACTTCTTTCCAGAGCTCTGTTTGCCTCCTGCACTATTTCCCTGCTTTTACCAAGCTTGAAGTCTGAGCGGGAGTACTTGCTTACCAGGCTGTTGGCTTATTTAAGTTTGTTTATTTATTTTATTTAAGGTTGCCAATCTTGCTTGTTCATTGTCAACAAATGAAGATGGAACGAAAATTGTCCAAATGGCAGCTAATCAGATTGAGACTTTGTGCCCACAGGTAGGCCTTGTTCTCTTCATTCCCACAGTGGTGCACTCACCATACACTGTTGTATTGTCACACAATGCAGATGTTTAGTTGTTTTCCTTTAGTCTGAGTTCCCATTCCATTTACACAGCTCTGCCTAGAAAATGGAGACCAAATGATAAATGCAGATACTTGGGTAATCTGTTCATTTGTTCTGTTAACATAGAAATGGTTAATTGTCTGCATTGGTTGGGAGTTCTGAAAAGCTATAAAAACTGCAATTGCGAAAACATGCTGCTCTGTTTCTGAGATCACACCTGATTAAATAAACATTGTAATGTGAGAAATCTGGAATAATTTACTCTTAAAAAGCAGCACCTATTTTGGCCTTTAACTTGAAAGACTCACCACTTGATTTGGTTTTTGTGTAAGTGAATGTTTAAGTATGAATTCTTATCACCCATTTAAAAGCTTGAACTTTTGTCTGAAGGAAATGAATGGAAAAAAAAGCACAGCTACAGATAAACTTTTTCTAAGATATTAAGTACCAAAAATGTGTTCACTTTTTCATGCTCAAATTTACAGAGATATAAAAACTTCTGCAGTTAGATCTTTTAGAGCAAAGATTTTACTGATTCCTGTGAATCTGATCTGTGTTGCAGCCTTGAGGCTGCATAATTTCAAGATCATTAGTTCTTTGAAGAACACTCTAGTTTACATAGTGTCATAAGTATTCTTACCCTTTTGTGGTAATGTAGTTGAAATAAAAGATGAAGAGCAAATATTAATATGTTCAACAACAAGCTTGAGAAGTCTTACGCCTCTTGAATAAAGGCAAGTCTTGGAGAAAGAAATTTCTTTCGAGGAAGTGTGATGTTCTGAAAATGTTACAAATCAATGTTTTCTCTTGAATAATTCAGTTTCAATGTCTGTTTTTAAAACTTGAAGAGTTCTGTGTTTCACATCACAATCCTATGTGATTTAATGTGTTGTTGGATTTGTAAGAAGGCTTCTTTGTTTCTCCAGGGGTCAGGTGCACTTCTATAATGGGTTATCATGCATTCAGATGCAGCTTTTTAATTGAAATTGAAGCCCCCATATCTGATACCAGAAACTCCTAAAATCTCACTTTGACTAAAATATTGATTTTTTTTTCTTCACAGCCATTTAAGTTTCTAGGCTTTTAATTTCCTATAGTAAAATGAAAGTTTCTTGAGTTTATTTCTTTGCGTTTTGTTTAACCTCAAGGTAAAACTGGGGTGAATTAGTTGATGGTTATAGATCTGACTAAAAAGAGAATGTGGAATGTACATGATAAGATTATATTGCTACTAATGGTGTGCTCATTGTGCAGGATTTGCTGCCTTCTTAGATAAGGACCATGCCCTATGAAAGCAATTCACATTCTACCTAAGTAAGAAATAGCAGATTAAGGCCTGTGCATTTTTTCAGTACATCAGATTATTCCATATCATTTGAAAAAATTCCGTAGGGAAAATAATTATCTCTTAGATTCCCTTTGAGGCATATCAGTTAGAATTCAGGATGCGGAAATTCACATGTAGAACTCTGCAATGCTCTTAAATCTTCAGAGTGAAAAGAAAGATATTTTATGTGCTTTGCAAAATATTTCTTGAAGGGAAGCATGGCGTATGGATCGATATCTGATATAGCAGAAATAAAGTAAAACCTCTCCACTGCAAATGCCCCAAAAAAACACTTATAGAAAACACCTTGGAGGAAAAGGCAGCTACAGAATTGGCAAACACTGGAGGGGAAAGCCTTTTGGCATTTGTTACATTAATCATGCTCTACTGTAGATAAAATGTAGAGGGTTGATTCTGAACCCTCTTTTTTTGTTTTCTCAAATGAAATGATTGTCAAATAGTTTGATTGTTCAACAAATGAAATAAGCTGGGCACTTATATTAGAGCCAATGCAAAACACATAATGACCCTGCAATGTTACAAAGGTTTCATGACATTCATAAATGTTTAATCAGTAATAATAGAATAAAATTGCATATGATTTGATGAAGGAAGAATTATTTCTCTTCATGTAACTCCATTTTGGTTGGGAGAATTGGGTGTTGTCAGGTAAGTAAGATGGCCAGTGTCAGTTGTAGTGGGAATTCATGTTACTGTCCCGGTGTGCCAGCAAAATCTCGACTTCAAATGAGTGCATGGGAAAGAACCAACAGAAACAAACAAGGTTTTATTTTTTAAAAACAAGGCTATCCATCTGTAGAGCTGTTTTTTGGGTTTGTTATCCTTGTGCTTCAGTTCAGTGGTGTGTTTGGGGAAGATTGTGGTTGTTCTGATGGTAAACCTGTCAACATAGAGAGGGAGAATTATCCTGTGGGAAACCAGAGATTAGCAGATGAGAATCTGATTCCTCTGTCTAAACTCTATGAAGAGTTTTACATTTTTGTTGTGTAATCAGCTTTCAAATCCTGAGCTGCTGCTTTTGAGAAGAATGACCTTGAGCCTAAAGCTGGAACAGTTGTGTCAACACAACTGGAGGTCAGAGTTGAGTGGTCCTAAGGCAACAGCTGAGATGATCTCCAGTTTGTCAGGGGGCTCTGCCTAGAGCCTTTTTAATAGCATAAAGATTCCTGGAGAGTTGTATGGAGCAGAGGTTTTGGCATATTTTAGAAGAACTATATCTGAAATAGTGAATTTTAGGCTCACTTAGTTTGAAAGGGAGCTCTCACTGGAGCTTGCTGCTAGTTACTGGAGTGGTACAGGGTGATTCCTGGAACATCATGAAAGGAAGGAAAATGCAAGAAAACCACACAGTGTTTTATGGTTTAGCTTAATCAAGATGTTGATAAAAAAATTTAGAAAGTCATTTGATCCCAAGTTATTATAGATATTTTAAAGAAGAGATGTAAGCATTGATACAAGTAGGACCTTGGATCTTAGTATTTTGGTGTGCTCTGTTTTTCTCTGAAGTATTGAGAGATAGATAGAAACCATCTGGTTATAAACTGAGATGAGAAGCAATTCTATGTAACTAATGAAAAGTGTGTAACACTTGGCACATTTGTGAAGGATTCAGCTGTAATTTTGAATGCCATCTTTTTTATATCCCCTAGCATAATATACTGACACTAATATTTGCAGGACATTATCTTGCTCAGTTTATGGCAATTTAGGTTTGTCATTTTCAAAACCTCGGAGCAAGCTTATTGGGATACTGTGAATCCTAAAGCTGTGGAGCACAAATGTTTTGGAAGGCACAGTACTTTGTGCTTCTGTACAAATAGACTTAGATGTTTGCTTTGGCTTGAGCTTCTCTAATAAACAGTTGGAAGGAGGAAGCCTCCCCCCCCACCGTTACTCTTAGGTGCTGTTCAAATTCTCATGCTGGCTGTGACTGCTTGGCTCTTTAATGATAGGACTTGGAGAGAGAATAATTAACTACAGAATGCCTTGAGGTTTTCAGTCTTAACTTTCATCTTCCAGCATCTGTTGTGTTAGAATAGAATTCTCAACAAATTCTCACTTTGTAATATTAAACAAAAATACAAACCCTGGGTAGCCTCAGCTTCTGTAGCAGTACAGAAGCTGTCCTGTGTTATCCTCTTCTTGCTCACCTGCAGTCAGTGAACATAAAATATGAGGCTGATTGAGATTTTTTAGAGTTGCTGGAGGGCATTTGCTATAGATTCATATTGCACCAAAGTGCTGTGAATGTTTTATAAACAATTTGTTTTTCCCTTTGCCTTTAAAACTTGAAAGTATTTTTCCTAGAAAGGAGTTTCTTTTTTATCTCTTCAACTTCATCCTTTTTGTCTGAATTTATAAGTTTGTTTGAGATGCTACATTTCGTTGATATTCCTACAGCAAAATGCCAGGGAGGGAAGGAATGGCAATAAAGTACCATTATTAGAGACTGCTTGTGGTAAAAAACCTACTGAGTCTGGGGAGGAGGGTAGGAAAGCCTAGAGTAGTACAAGACAGCAAAATAATTCCACTGTTAAGAGATGGACTTCTACATGGTTTTTGGAAGAGAGGGATGGACAGCAATAAAGAACTGAAAATGTAAATAGCTGTAGCATGCAGTAATCGGTGTAAATAGCATAGGCTGTCAAAGGAATTCATTGCTCTTGTTGAAGCAGGGAGCTAAAATCACTGATTGTGAATCCATCTGACATGGCTTAGTTCTGGGGAGCTGTGCATCTCTCTTACCAGCTTTGCACCTAACCTGGAGATGTTTTCCAGCTGGAATACTGGCAGTGTGATGGGGATTCTTGTGAGTGCTCAGCACCCTGCAGTCACCTGGGATGTAGATGAGGAACAGATGGAAGCACTTAGTCCGGCAAGCACTTAGGGAAGTGGATGAGGTACACAAGCTGGTGTAGCTGCAGTGATGATAGGATGGGCTGCATGTGCCTTGTGCTTGTGTGTGCCTCTGTCCCATCAGCTGTGGAACAAGCTTTCTAGAGATTTCTACTGCCTTCTGCATGAGCTTGAAAAGCAAAGGCACAGCAATTTCTATTTATTCCCTGCACGCTGTTCCCTTGTCCTGTGTGCAGGGTCAGACTGGGGAAATTCTGGCAGAGCTGTGAGGGAGGATTTCAAAGGAATCGTGTGGGTGTAGTCCTGAACAGCTGGCTCTGGGTGGCCCTGGCCAGCCAGGGAGTTGGACCAGATGCACCTCCAGCAGTCCCTTCCAGCCCCTACCATTCCATCAGTCTGTGGAGTATCTGACCTGGAGAGGGGTGAAAGGGCACATCTTACAAATGTTGCTTGATTTGTGTATCTGAGCTGCCAGGATTTTGAAAAGAGCTTTTAAATGGTTTTATAGCAGCAGAATCAAATTCAAGGCAATGGATGGCTACCCTTCTTGTGTTTTCATAATTTCTGAGTGCAAACTACAATGCTTTAATGTCATTAAATGTGGCAAAGAGAGGTAACGAGATCTGCAAGGGGATTTTCTGTGTCCCATTTTGCGTTTGCAAAAATATTTAGCAATTTGACTGCCCGCTTTACTAAATTCCTAATGAAAATTAATTAGGAGATGTCACAGTAGCGTTGAAAGTAATAGTAGAAGTAGCAAGTACAGCAGCAGTTTGTTTGCTTCCTGTGTCTCTTAGATGATTGTGCATTATTGTTGACATGGAGGCAGTCTTAATTTGCTCTTCTGAGCTAGAAAAGCTTTGTTTTACGTCATAGAGCTTTTGCTACTGTTGCAGAGTAATTTCTGGTGTTGTTTACCAAGCTTATTTCCCCCCAGTATATCTTTATGTGATGAATTGGTGGGAATTAAATTCCAGTTTTCAGATAAGGTTATGCCATTGTATGTATCATGGGATTGTAGCACTTTCAAAACTATTCTTAGAATTTTGTAGGCTATGGAGGCAACTTGATGTGTACTTGCAGATAATTTTGGACTTAGGAGCTCTGTGAAAACCTTTGGTGGTGTTGGTTTTCACGTTTTATTTCCCACATGTGCTGATATTGGCATCCTAGCAGGAAAATAATGTGGACAATATGTTTGGCTAGGATGCAGTAGCCTTACTCTGGGTTTTAACTGTCCCTTTCAGTAATTTCCTCGAATATTGAACTGTTACCCTGTGTAGCTTCTGGTGCCCAGGAGATGGAATGAGACCTGGCTAACAGGATGGTGGTTTCTGTCCTGCACAGCAGTTGGCTCTAATGGACCTCTGACAGTAAGAGGATGTACGGTAGAGAGTGTTCTGACCACATGGCTGTTAGAACATCAGAACGTGCACACGCGGCTTTGTGTGTAAAACCACTGATGGAGCCCTGTTGTCCTGGGCTTGGCTGGATGTGTGCCAGAAGATGGGAATTCCTTGTTCTCCTTTGCTTGCATGCATGGCTTCAAGTGTGGTGCTGAATTGCTCGCTGGGGTTAAACTACAAGTACTGAATGTTCTTAATGCAAGCAGGCTCTTTCCATTGCTGGTCCTGCTGTAAGTGAAAACAAGCGCGTCACCTGAGTGATGTTCTGGCACTAATCCTGCTAGAGGAACAATCTGGTCTGCATGGGCTGTTGGCTTTTTTGTCTGTTCACAGCTGTGTTGTGTTGAAATGGGAGAGAGGAGCAGCCCAGGAAGATCCCAGAGTTTGTAGGCTGCAGCAAGGAAAGGTCCTTGAAGCGTGCAGTGGGGGCTAGAGGCATGTAGTGAGGCTGCGGGAGGACAGCAAAAACCTCCAGGACCAGAAAGGGCATGATAGTGTTTGCTGCTGCTTAGGTCTTTGACTGTGGCAGAAACAGGTGAAAAATTGGAATTTGTCTGACTGTGTGAATGATGTGGAATATACTTGAGGATGTCTGTGAGTCCCACTTTTTCACCAGACTATTTCTACCCGTTCTTTCCAGAGGCACATGATGGATTTTCAGCCTCCTTGTCCCTGTCTCTGTGTAACTCTCCTAAAGCTTTCTGCTGTCATTTCAGTAACTTGTTTTTGTGTGAGGTTGAAAGGTTGCTGTTGGCTTCAGCCCTTTGTTTCTTCACCTCAGACCATACCATAGCTTATAGATACCACAGGAAATGAAGGGCATGGGCATTCAGATAATTATTAAAGAGGAGTTTTGTTTGTAATGGTGATGGTTTTGTTAGAAATCCCAAGAGGGAGTGAGGAACTAATTTATACTAATTTAGTAGGTTGGTTGTATTTTCTTGTTGGTGTTTTGGTTGGGATTTTGTATTAGATAATTAAAAATGTACATGAAGCGGTAGTTGTCATATATGTTGGGCTTTACTGATGTCCCTCTCTCCCAGTTTATAAGTGTAATCCATGTGTGTGTTCATCATACAAAATATTTAACAACTGTAACCGTAGAGCAGTTATACTGCAATTGTTCAGGTTCTATTGCAGTTTCATTTCATCTCTCCAAAGTTTGGTACATGAATGAATAGTCCACAAGGACTTTTCTGTTTTATATGCATTATATTATAAATTGGACTAAAGATTTACTTGGATATAAAATTCAATAAACAGAAGGTTAATTACATAAGCTTTAGTTTTAGATTGTAATTTTAGTATGCAGCTAATTTGATTGATAATTGTTGTTGTATTTAGGCACGGGGGCTTTTTATGTTGAACACCTTTTGAGATCAAGTCCTTAGACTGAATAATTCCTGGAGAGTTTTTGTCATGCTGGCATGTGCTGGGAAGCTGTACCATGGCTGTGGGAGTGTGATGTGTGCTGGTGCCTTGTTTCAGTGCAGTTCGGTCAGCAAACCCAGCTATCCCCTGTGGGAAGAAGATTTATCCCAATGTAGAGGCACTGATGATGTGCTGTGATAGGGCATTTACACAGCTTAAGAAAATGTAGAAAAGGCTGACATTTCTAGAAAGCTTTGCTGCATGAGGACGCTTGGAACACAAAGGTAAGTGTATTTATAGTGATCTACAGGTAGCTGAGCTCCAGATCTGGAAGACACTGTTGAAGGTATGTCTTCCATTATGTTTTGTTTTGTTTTTTTATATTCAAAACTGTTACAAGCAGAACTGAGAATGTTTGGTTTTTTTTATTTCCTCTTCCATGTATCAGTAAGTCTTGAGGATTATTTTAACCTTCCATTTAAAAAATATGCTTATCTTGAGATCAGAATTTTGAGAATTAATTATCAAGTCTTGATAAGCTTGGCTGAAATGTTCTGTGGCTTTCTGAGCAGAGTCTAATTGTCCCCCATGTTTACAAACTATGGCCACAAGAAAGTAATTGTTTAGTTAGAACACTCAAATTATAGCTAAAATTATTTAAAGTAACTGTTCAGTGATTTGCTGGATCCTAGGTGAGATCCTAGATAATGAGTGTATAACTAATTCAAAAAATACAGTTAGAGGAACAGTGATTTTTTTGGTTGAGTCAAAAAATGCACTTTCAGTTCTTGAAAAAAACTAGGGGATTTGTGCAATCCATCCTGATACCTTTGGAAAATCCTATCCAAAACATTCCCTGGGTCACTTACAGACACTGTATTCTAAAAGGCAGAAACAGAAATGTTTTTTCTCTTAACCTGAGTCTCAGTAGTGCAAAATAAAGAAAGCAAAAGTAACTGAAATTATGGTTCCAGGCAAATCAGAAACCAGAAATCTGCCCTGCAAAAAAAATCCCAACTTTATTTTGGATCTGTTGTCTGCTTCACTTGTCAGTTCAAGTGAGAAGGAAAGTGCTGTTGGATGCATTTAAGAGTCAGTCTGTAAGTGTTGAGCCTATTCTGTTGTCTGTCTCCAAAAAAGAGTGGCTATCCACCCAAATGTAAATACTGAATACTTTGTCAGTTCTTTTGTGGCATTTTAAACTAAAATAATGGAAATGTTTGTTTGTTAAAGATAACTTTGTGTACCTTTTCTGTGGAAGGGTTCCAAATGAACTCAGAAATGTGTATATGGTCCCTATGTAAAGGCCAAACAGGAGTGTACAGGGGTAGGAGGAGCTTCAGAGGATTGCTTGCTGTCTGTGGGTTTGGTTTTGTCCCTGAGGGGTGCATCGTGCCTCTCAGCAGGCCTTATACTGTGTTGCAAGGTTTGTTTTTGAGTGAAAATGTACAATTTGCTTTAATAAAATACAAAAAAAACTTTGCCTGGTTTAATGATAATGTATTTCTGTGTATCACTAGCAGCCACTGCCCAGGCACCAGGAGACAAAGCCATGCAGAATTGTGTCTAATTTCTTGCCTAGGCTATCAGACCAGTAATGTTTGTAGAATTGCTGGGTTACCCCCTTGCCCACAGTTTTGTTTGTTCTTGAGGGACTGCTTTATCTGTACACTCTTAATTCAGCCACAAGTTCTTTGGCCAGTAGCTTTTAATAATCATGTAGAAGTTTAATCTTCCTTTAATTGTTGGTATCAAGAAAGCTTTTGCTAGATTTTTAAGTGGGATAATGTAACTCTTTGTTCACTACTGTTTTTTGCAGCGCTTCAAGTTGCCTCATATTCTCAGAACAAGTAAACTTATAATTAACTTATTGAATTTATTAGCAAACATAGTCAAGTATGTTCACTGATAAACCATGTGCCTTGAGTGAGATCCATCCTTCCTGCTTTTTAAATTGTGGGAAAGGAGAAAGTCTTAGTAAGTTCTTTAAATACTAGCTCTGCCAAAGTAGTGATTGCAAATAGGCTTGGAAATTTTATCTTGGATCATAATTTGTCTTAATTGTTTTCACCACTGCATTTAGTGTTTTAAGGATTGCTGAGTTCTTACTGTGTCATTGTTTCTTGTTGGATTTTTGAGTGCCTCTGTAGCAGTAGATGTCTTAATCTTGAAGATAATGTGAAGCTTTATGGTGATGTAGACTTAGCTCCTCATAACTGACAGGACTAGATAATGCTGCTGAGGTAGCATTTGCTGGGATGTTATGAGGAAAGGAGTGGGCTGTGGATGGAAATTCTCCTGTGTTCAGAAATGGATGACAGTTTTTTGTGGAAGTACAGTCTTGCTTTGTCTTGATATGTCACTTTTGATACAATGATTAAACAATCTCCCTTTACTCTGCATCTACTTTCAGCTGCTTCCAGTGGGGTTTAGAGTTTACCTTCTGAATTTACAAAACAATTCAAGTCAGTTTTATTAACAAATATAGCCAGTAATTTATTTACTCTTGGAATGCACTTAGCCCTTGGGTAAAATGTGTCTGTATTGTTTAGAGCTGTTATCAATATGACCTCGATTTTATTTGCTTATATTGACTGAAATGCATTTTATGGTTAAGTATGTTGTATACAAGATATTCAGCTTTCAAAGCTCTTAAATTGTTATGGGTTTTTCATATCTGTGTTACTGCAGCTTTATAGGCCAGATGCCAAAGCAAGTGTCACATATCCTTGCACCTTTTTACCATTATAGTGGATTTTTTTGCTTTCAAGTTTGTTTTTTTTTACTTAGTGGTAAATAGATACTCTTTTTTTACAAAGCTTGGGTATATCTGGGTATTTAGGCTCCCCCACTGTGTTAAGAGAAATACAAGGCACAGCTTGACAGGAATAAGTTCCCCATGATTTTGTGTTAAAAGAACAAAAATAGCAGTGCCAGCATGTTTCTGTGGTTTCTTGAGCAGAACCATTGTGTCCTAGTGGTGACCTAGGAAATCCTGTTATGGTGTTGTTGCACTGTTTACATTTCTATTACATTTCCTAGATTTTTGGAGGTAAATTTCTTGAGCCTATTTGAGAAATATTTTACTGAACTTGGCTCTGCTGTTACTGTGTCAAGTTGATGTATTTGCCCACCTAATTTTGTTGGAAATCAATCTGCTGGATGTGCAAGTGAATGTAAAGCTGGGTGGCCAGCTCCTGTTCATCCGAAAAGAAAGATAATCACCAAACAAAACCCGAGGCATTAATTTAGGTATTTTTCTTGTTTTGCTTAGAGGGACTAACAGTTTTTGGTGTTCAGAATATCCTTATATTCAGGTTCTCAGAAATTTCTAGTTTTCTTCTGCTCTAGTCACTGCCATAACAGACATTAGCCATAGTTTCTTTCTGTGTTTTTTATAATCTAAAGACTGTAGAGGTATTCTTTTGTAATGTCAATCCAACCTTGCATATGCACTTTTTACCCTTGAGTTGTCTCCTGCCTGACCTTGGCTGGATGATTGATCCTTCCCTAAAGGCACCATCTCACTGAGCCCTGCTTCTCTGCCTGTGTGGCAGGATGGATGTGTGCTGTCCCCAAGTAGTGACTTCTGCAATAAAGGAGTAACTGTGCCAGTTTTAAGCTGGCAGTGTGAGCAGTGTCCAGGTGTGGGCTTGTGGGCCTGTCATGGTCACGGTGTTTTGTTTCTCTGTCCCACACACCCTGTTTTAGGCCAGTGTGCACAGGAGAACATCCCTGAAAGCTGCACGTCTGTGCACGCCTCAGATTTCATTTTAACTTGCCTGCATTTTGGTGTAGCAACCAGCTGTTCAGCAGTTAGTAACAGGTAGGATTATCTTACTGCTGTCATCATTTTGCTGTGTCCTCAAGCTTCTCTCAACTTGTGTAATCACTGCTCTGTTAAACCTCAGAGGCTGCTTTTCATTAGATGGAATGTATAGAGTATGATGTATCCTGGACATATGGGTATTACTGCTGTGCAGCTTGTATTTGCTGGGTTCTGCTCACAAGTCCAAGGGCTCATTAGAAAACTGGTAATTTAGCTCCTAGTGAAATGCCCCAGCAGTGGGCAGGAGTAGTAGCAGCTTTCTGGTCACCTGGACTGTGAGATTTGTGCACAGAAATACAAACGGGGAAGAAGTAATAATGAAATTTGAACAGCCTAATATGCTGTAATAAGGTAGAATAAGGCTATATTTAATTGGCCAGTAACAAATGTTAGCCTTATTTTAGATCAGGAAATAGTGGGGAAACTGGGACTTCGGATAAGTTTTGCTCTCATTGTGTCTTGAGGCCAATTCAGATGAAAAATCTACCTCATGGATGATAGTTGGGGTAAAGTAGAAAAGCTAATAAACTTCATGAAGCCTAAGAAAGTGGCATTTTCCACTTGGACTTTTGTTGGTGAGTTTGAGTATGCCCCACTGTGAAGTTTTCTTTTCCTGTTTTAATTTTTTTTTTTCTTCTTTTTACAGGAGAAGAAGTTTTAAAGCCTTCATTTTACTTATTTGTTAATGTATGTCTTCAGGTTTGTTAGACCAGATGGAGAATACACAGTCTGAACCATGCATGTGGATCACGGCTTTGGGACAGTTCCAGATAGAGCAAAGCTGACAGTAGATCTGTGCTTGGGCAAACTTCAGCAGCCTTGCTTGGCTCACAAGGCTCGTACCTTGATGTGGTTCCCAGGCAGCTGTAGTGTGCTCTGCAGTTTACATATGACAGCATTTTGATTTCATTGCTGTCAGTCTGAATTGTTCTGTGCTGTTTTCCTAGGAGTTGTTTCCACACTTGCGGAAGCCATGTTTATCCCAAGTGCAATTAAGTATTTTATTAATAAGATTTTAAGAGTTAGAGCAATTTACCAGGGAAGCCATAAGGGACAGTGTCTCCTTTATTGTTTAATTCAGTATTAGCTGCCTTTGTGTGGGATGGACCTGCTTTCAGTTGCAGCTGTGAATTTGCTGAGGGAAGCCTTAGGTAAATGCTCTGGTTTGTGCTGTTGAGGTGGTCGGAGGTGATGGTTTGCAGCCCATCAAATGTGCCAGTGCAGTCTCTGCTGATAGAGCAGGTGCCCACCTGTCTGGGCTATAGTTACTGCAGGCTCTGGGACTTCATTTCCAGAGATCCTTGGGGTCATCAGCATTTCTAAATGTACC
This sequence comes from Cyanistes caeruleus, assembly GCF_971803275.1. Taxonomy (NCBI): domain Eukaryota; kingdom Metazoa; phylum Chordata; class Aves; order Passeriformes; family Paridae; genus Cyanistes; species Cyanistes caeruleus. The sequence goes on along the minus strand of NC_141708.1, from coordinate 34,026,352 downwards.
CAGCTGTAAAGCTGGCTACATTCTATAACATCGTTGATGATCTTCACAAGAGTTCACCTCTTTATTGTGTGTGGCGAGACAAAGGTTGGTTCTTCCTGTCTTTGGCAAGATTAAATGTGCTGGTTCTAATACTGAAACAGCTTTTTTCAGTCTCATTGTTACTTCCGGCAGAGACAACCTGGTAAATCTGCTAAAACAAAGAAGAAAATGCAGTAAGAAAAAGACTTTATTGTATTTGACCAGAAATAGAGTTTGACTTTCAGTTAATATCTAATTACAGGCTTAAACAGAAAAGTTAGAAATTACCTGCTCAGTATTTCAGTCTTGATGGATGCATTTTAAAATCTAAACTAGTTAGTGTGGTAAATCAAAACAGGACCAATGTGACCTAAGAATTATTGAGGTGAAATTTTGAGCTCCTGGCTTAGAAAATTGATCCTGTGAAATTGGATCAAGCGTGATAGGAACGAAAACCTAAAAAAAGTTAAAGCCTCAACTCCTACAAATTTCTTACTTAAAAAAGTGTTGGGGAAGCTGCTGTAGAGCCAAACAGAAATCAGCTTTTATATACTGCACTGCACGTGGAAAGTTACGTATCTTGGGTATTGCTATTGAAACAGAGAAACTGGAGGTGATACCTTGTGTGCAACTGTGCAGGGATAGGCACTGTATGGAGTTTTGTGAGTCCTAACAAAATATATGATTTGGACAGAAATACATGTGCTGACTGCTTGAAACCTGCTTTCCAACATTTTCAGGTGTTTAGGGTTAGAATTGGAAAAACTATTAATTACAACTTGAATGCTCACTTTTATATAAGTGTATCCCAGTACATAGGTGGTGCCTGTTTGATGCCAGCCTTGATGCCTTTTGCACCTGGCAGTATCAGAGCTTCTGCTCTTCTTTGCTGTAACAAATGTTTGTTACCAAGTCAAGAACCCAGCTGACCAAAATGAGGAAGGCAGAATTCTCTTTGTAAATGCAACACCATATTCTGGTCTATTAAAGTATCTTGCAAAGTCTTTTTATGACTCTTTCCCGGGGCCAGTGTGCAGTTTGGACGGTTGCCTCCTTTTTCAGAAAGCAGAAGATAACTTATGTTTTATTTGAGGTGTTGGTTTTTTCCTGCTTTTCCTGCTGCTCTTCCTGTGCTTTTTAATTTTCTCCCATGCTCAGCAGCAAGGGTGTGTTGTTTTTGTTCTCCCTGTGTTTTGTGTGGTGTTTGGTTGTCTTAAAATCATTCCTCCCTTGATAAATAAGCAGTTTTCAGAAGGGAAAAAAGGGCAGTGCAAGGTTAATGTTCAGCCTCAACCCAGTGTATGTGTGAGTTTAATTTAAAAATGTTGGTGTATATAACATCAAAAGACTTCCATATTAGGAAAAAAACCTCTCTAGCTAATTGGCTGAAGGAGTATCTGTAGAAATAATCACTTTGGGATCCAGTGTTTGCATCTTCAGTTAGTCTTTTCTGAAAGAGATGAAATCTACCCTCATCATGTGGATATAATTTCTGGTTTTAGTCTGAGCTGATTTAGCACAGCCAGTCTGCTGCTTTTATCTAGGTGTAGTATGAGTTCCATCCCGTGCCTCTCATCCTAAAAGCCACACCTGTTCTGGCAAAGCCTCCCACTTTGACATGGCAGAGCCTGATTCTCTCTCTCTGTGGAGGCACTCTACAACAAGCTCTTGATGTTCAAGAGCTTAAACTCAGAAGTGCAGTGATACTGGCTGTTTGGGTAAGTGTGTGCCTGAAGGGTGTATGAGTGAGTAAAAACCTCCTTTATTTGATATCTTGCAGACTGGAACAGTGTGATTTTCCAGCTAAAACCACAATGTTGGGATTTTGCTACCTTCTTCCATCAGCTTCTTAATTTTTTTTTTTTTTTTTTGGAGTTGAGATGCAAAGTGGCCTAAGCAACATCTGACTGGTATTTTTCTGCTTGAGAACAGAACCAAAAACTGGGCAAAGCTGTTGTTTGGAGAACAGGAATGCTGCTTTGTTAAATAGAATGTAAGATTTGATTTCTGAAGAAATAATTATTTAGTTGGTTTTGTCTGTTTTTGGTACAGGTTATTAATGCTGCTTTAGCTCTCGCTGCCAGACCAAAAAGTCAAGTTGTGAAAAACAACATGGAGATCTATAGGCGTACGTGGGAGAATCACATCCGTGTTCTTACTGAAGCTGTGGATGATATAACAAGTATTGATGATTTCCTTGCTGTATCAGGTATGATAATTTTCAAAATCTAGCTGTTCTTTTATATGCTTTGAAAACTTTTCATCACTTTCCAATAGGAAACCAGTGAAGATGAGGCTTTATAATGATTTGTGAAACCATTGCTGCTCTCTCACATGTCCCCAGCCAGTGCATATTCCTGCTGTGCATGGTGTAGAGCTGGGCAGAAGTCCCTGGGGCTGACCAGGTGGGTGTGACAGGGGTACATTTATCCATCCCCACAGCTTCATCTACCTCTGCAGTTTCAGATCCTCCCTGCAGCTGTGAGAAGTCTCTGAGGAAAGGAAGTGCATATCCCTGGGCATATATCTCCAACAAGAGGTTCTTGTGATACCCTCTGTTCCAGTTGCTGTGGAATGCACAGTACAATTTCTGGAACTTTTGGTGCCACAGATATTTGTCACCCAAAATGTACTTTTACAGATCTCTTCAGTGAGGAAGCTCTGGGTAGTAAACTGGATTTACTGAAGCAGTGAATGTCTTCAGCATTTAAAAAAAAGACAGAGAGAAAGAAACATTTGTTTCTCTTTTTGCAGTTTAAAGATCCCAGTTCTGAGGAACTGGGAACTTTTCCTCACTGAGGAAAAATATTTAACAAAAGCATTTCAGTTGCCCAATTCCTGTTTGTTGTGTTGCTCCGGCTAAAATCTTTATATTGTGAAGCACATGTAAATTTTGTATAATTCTCCTTTTTTGATTTCTCTTAAAGTAGCTTGGAAGGGAAAGAAAAGTTAATATTATCTGCCTTAAATGTGGTTTAATTTCTGTGTGTCTGTATGGTCAGTGGGCCCTGTGCTTGCCCATTCTCTTTGGACTTAGTTCCATTAGTTAGTAGTATTTGTTTTATGTGACATCACCAGGGTGTGGTTATTGAAGTGCAACCACCATGAGCACAGATAGCTGTGCAGGCCGTTGGTGGGTGTGCTGGTGTGGGATACAGACTTTTCCTGGGGCAGGGAGATTCTCCTTGCTTTGCAAGGTCAGCTGGTGTGACTTTGGGCTGAATGTAGAAGAACTTAGTGCAAATAGTGTGGCTGAGATATTCATAGCTGCTCTCCTGTGTGTATCTCAGCATCTTAGTACAGCAAAGCATAACCTGAGAGTTATTTTCTGCCAGTGTTAGTTAGCATTTGATGGAAGTGCTTTATGAACCTGCCTCTTGCTTACAGTGCAAGTGTTCAGTTTCTGAGATTTCCTGAAATTTATGCAGGTATTGCTGAAGCTGTTAATAAAGAGATGAAACAAGTCAATTGCTAATGAATAAAATACATGAAGCTCTTTAGAACTCAGGAGATTTTGTAGTAGTAAGTCTTCTATCAAATTCATTGAGCTAAATGATTCTTTTTATCCATACAGCTATGATTAATTGAAATGGCACATTTCATGTTTATTTTTTTTTTTATTTTTTTTTTTAAGTCTTGAAGAATAAAATTAAGCATTCTAGTAATTGTGTGAAAGAAAAATCTGTCATTGGACAGCTGCTCATTTCAGAGAAGACTCCTGGCTTTTTAGTATATTTCTATTCTTTAGTTGAAAACAGTTGAATGATTGACAGTATTTCACAGTAAGTAAAAACAGATACAAATTCAGGTAGCACTGATGTGTAGGCCTACATGCCATGAGGTCCAAGAAAGGTAAACACTGCTATATTTGCTTTAAACTGTGTGTAGAACATCTTCTGTAAGCTTTGGTAGAACCCTTTGGCACATGTTAATTTAATATGTTTAAACTTCCAAGTGTCATCCTTGTTCTTAAGTGCTGTGTTGAGAAGGTGTTTCTCTATGGTAATGCCACCATTTTGCTTTGGGAAGGTTTTTTTACTCATTCATGAACAAAGAAGTAATTATTAGGAGTAATTGTAAGGAACAGTGCAATCCACTTTTGGTTTACTCCACTGGGTATTAGCTCCATTACTGTGTTCTGAGGGATTAAAACATTCATATACTGCTCTGGCTAAATAGAAAGGTTAGAAAGGTAATAGAAGATGGTATCTGCCCTTTTTTGGAAATTACTTGGTAATTAGGAAAGATAAAGTGCATTGAGGATTTTGCATTGTGTTTGAAAGGAAACACATTCCAGAACCTGTATTTAAAGGCCCTATTTTTTCTACAGATATTAGCATTGTACATCTCATGCCAACGTGGGCATTGTGGGTGGGAAATGCCTTTTGAAATAACAGATTCCTTTGGAAACAGGTTCTGTGCTTTGCCAATGCATCAGCTCCTCATGTGTGAGCTGGAGTTGCTGAGCATGCAGGTGCTGAGGAATCCAGGAGGGTCAGAATTGCATTCAGAGTTACAGGACACTTTTTAGGGAATACAGTAAACACATCTTCCCTAGTGGTTCTGATGACCCAGAACTCTGCATCATACAAGAGAATTGCCTACTTTCAAGTTCATTTTAAATTTCTTCTCTGACTCATTGAGGGGTGAGATATTTCTGACATTCCTACCTGTCCCACTGGCACTCAGGGAAAGAGAATTGTGAGCATTTGGAAGGTTGGCTGTCTTTTGTCTGCTTGGGTTTTTTATGGTTGTGGTTTTTTGTTGTTGTTTGTTGTTTCGTTTTTTTGGGGTTTTTTGTCTTTGCTTCTCAGATTCTTGCATCTTCTTGAAATTGGATTTTTTTTGTTGTTTCAGTTGTGTTTTATTCTTGCTATTTATATATGGTACTTTATTCAAAGGACAGTGGCACTACAGAACCAGAAAAAAGATGAAATCAGGTCTCTACAAGTGAAAAAGAGGTCTGATTGCAAATAGTTGGAGGTCTGTTCCTTATGAAGGAAAGGAAGAGTTAATGACTTGTGTAAAAAAAGAAAGTAATTGTAATTATGAAACATTATAAATGATGATACTGTTGTTCATAGATTTGTTACACCTTGTAGGAACAGAGAATCAGTCTCAGCCTGTTGGTTTTGGATAGTTAATTTATGCAGGGAAGAATGTGGGTGTTAATCTTTACAACCCACTGACATTAAGTTTAAAAATTACTGTCATCCATTTATCATGATGGTGTGAAGTCTACAGATTCATAAATTAAAATGTGCTGTTGCATTTGATGCATGAATTTCCAGGAAACCGGTTTTGTTATGCTTGTAATTGCATTCATGTTGGTAAATCTGAAGTTTTATCCTCAACTCTCTGCTCTTGTAAACTGACTCTTTAGTGTGTTCTCCCTCATACAATTAGCCTGAAATGGAGTTTGAGGCTTGTTTCCTAATGTTGATTCTTCTGTGTTAATACTCTTTTATTCAAAATTGCCTTAAGAAACCTAGTGGATGTAGGTAGAAAATCTGAAATGTCTGTATTTCCTTCCTTTGTATGTCTGGCCTCTTCTTATGATGGTGTGAAATTGTAATGACAGGCTAATTGTAATTAGTAAGTATTTCAATTTTATCATGTGTTAGAAAAAGAGTAAGAAAAGGCTTGGATCTTTTAGTCCCAGAATGAACTTTTTCAAGGACCATATAGATAAGATCTGGAGTGGGTTTATATACACAAAATTCTCAGGACCTGTGTTTTTGTCCCTTTTTTTTTCCCTTTTCTGTTGTCTTCTGGAAGAGCTTGCAATGACAGACCTGTGTGCTACTTCTGTGTCCTTCTCTTCATGTCCTTGCCCAAACTAAGATTATTTCATCAACTGGGCTTTCTCTTCAGCCTCCTCTCTGCTGTCTTGGGTTTTGCTCTGTCATATTTATAATATCATAATGCTTACATTCCTTTAATAGTAGCTCCTCTTTTGCCAAAATGGAAGTGCCAGGTTTTCATAAAAACATTTCCTTGTTCATCTCTTTTCTCATTCCTACTCATGTTTGAGTAAATTTGTCTTCAAGTTCAGTCTGCAAGTGACACAGAGCCTTTTTCTGTTGTGTAAAATGAAGTCTGTCCTCTCTGCCCTTCTATATACCTTCTTAAAATACAATTTGTCTGAAGTGCCTTTTGTTCCTTGTGATTGCATCAGCACTTTTAATTGAACTACTTTTAAGGTAAATACATTCCAAACAATAGGTAATAAGTCATTAGGCATTGTGAGGGTTTTGTCTGATGTCCAGTTTGTTGTTTCCCCACCAGCAGTTTTGTTTGCTGCTCTTTACTTGATGAAGTCATAGTGAATGCACTGACTTACATTTCTGCCTCAGGTGAGGATTTGTGTAATTCCCCCCTGCAGTTTCCGCTGCTAAATTGATATTGGCAGATGTGGACATGGGCCAAAAATCCATCTGCACCGGAATCTGGGGAGTCTGCCACTCTTAGGGCTGTGAACAGAACAGGATTTTATAATGTATCCACAGGTGCTCCCACACATTAGCTCCTTACAGGAACTGGCCTGAGGGGTCTTAAACAGGAAAAGACTTCAGAGACTGCTGAGGATGTTCTGTGATGGGATTAAGGATCATTCAAGATAACTTGAGTAAGCAAAATGGAGTAATATTTTTATTGAAGAATTGGGAGCAATCAGTGTCTCCTGATAAGAAGAGCCATAGTTCACTTTGCTATGGTAGTCTTGTTCTGGGATGATGGGCAGACTTTCAGAGCAGATCCAGGGAAACCTTGCACATTTCTCCCACCAAATGGATTAGCCAGATATGTTTCCAGTCTTGTAAATCTGTCCCTTGGAATCTAAACATTTAGTTTTTCCAAGTATGGTGGGAAACAGTATGATGCCACTGTGTCAGAACAAAAGTTGCCTTTTAATGTAAGCCTGTGCCATCATAAACTTAATTCTAATTCAAGGAAAGCAGCAAAAGACTGGATGTTCAGTAAAGCCATTGGAGAAAATCCTTTTTGTGGGGGCAGTTTTGTGGCCATCAACAAGAGCTAAGGCACCATATTTTTGACTGCTTTTGTTTGATTTAAGTGAAGATTTCTCAGTTAAACACGAGCAAAAATAATCAGGAAAAAGGAACCTACCTTATGTATTTTATCCACAGGCCTATTTCTAAAGATGTAATTTACCAATGTCACAGAGGGAGCAAATAGCCAGCTTTGCTTCTTTCCCCAGCATTTACAGCTCCAGATCTGGAGCCCCAGCTGCTGCTGCAGTTCCTACTGCTGGGAGAGATCTTCAGTAGTTGATTAAGAAAGAGTGGGTCAGGTGGACTTTGACCATGTGGTGTGTATGAAATGGCAGAATTAAAGACTAACAGGGATTAGAAGAGAGCTCTGGAGATTCTCTACTAAAGCATCTTGTGCAGAGCAGGGCAAGCTTCCAACATCCTACAGAAATTTAGTGTGAAACTTCTTCAGTTATATGTGGTCCAAATCTTGGTTGTAGCTTGTTCTTAGCTATTATTGTACAAGAAAGCTTAAGCAATCCAACACTGAACTAGTATTAATCCACTGCAAGAAAATGTAAAAAAATCTACTTGGCAAATCCCTTCTCCTGGTTGCATCACTGAGAGAAGAATGAAGTACATCTGAATCACATCAATTAAGAGTAGATTCGTGTAAGTGTATTTCTGTAAGAGGGTTTTTTGGAGAATGGGGACCTAGTGCTTCGTTATTTCTGTGTAGTATTAAACCAGTTGAACCCTTTTAGGAAAGATCCTGACAGAACCCTCTTGGTTTATTGAACTAATTCTTGGCTGGATTGCACAGAAGTCAGTATCTGTTTAGTAAAGTTCTTCTCCAAGCTGTTCCAGGCTTTTTAATTCTTGGTTTTTGTTGCATTCTTTGGAGGAGCTACATGAGATGGACTTTTGTGTCTCAACTCTGTTCCTGTGTGTATTGTTGGTGCTCTTTGTAGGCTTTATGGCATCAATCACAAACAGACATTAATATAAAACAGCTGAGTGAAGTTTGGGCAGTTCTTGGCTCACACTGCCCTGCACTCAGGCACCGTTGACTGCACTGAGCAGTTCTCACTCCTGCCACACTTGATCCCTAAGAGACCTTAAGTTAGACAGTTGCAGGCTTTTCATCATCTCTGCATTAGTATCAACCCAGTGTTTGTTATGAATCATAACTTTTTTAGGAAAAGTAGTTCTTAAATAGGTGATTTTATTTTTTTTACCAAGTCTGCTGAGCATTTCTTCCTCCATCTCCAGCTGAATACATTTCCAAAGCTTAGTCTTCCTTGTTTTTGTTTGGTACTCAGTGGGCAGAGAGGCTCATTTTGGGAGAGTGTCACAGCTTGTTCTGGATGATACAGTCATTCTCTCCTACATAAGAAAATGCTTACTGAGATTAGACTAATATAAAATGTTATTAATTCTTCCCTTGATCTTCCAGTCCGATGTATTTCCTCTTGGTAGCTAGGTTTTTTCAAATATGTAGCAGATCTGTAGCATTATCCAATTTTGTACAATGGAGGCAGACCTTTCCCCTATGTCTTCAAAATTACTTTGCATCAGTCATTTTTTAAAAAAAAAAACAACTAATGTCCGTTTAGTTTGTCTGCCTTTTCATATCCCTAAATGCAATTACATGCAAGTACTTTTCCAGGTTTTGTTATATTCTCTGAATATCACCCAGCCTTCCTTATCCTCTGCCCTGTGGTAGTTACTCTGCTGTTGAACTGTTCGTCATTCCCCAGTGTCACATTCTGTATAAAGGTGTTCCTAAGAAATAACTTCTTTGATGCTGGCATCATATTCATTTATCCATAATTGTGTCACATTCTACCCAGTGCTGGGTTTTTTCTCCCCCAGAACCTCAGATAATCTGAAAGAATAATTTATAGTTGCCATAGGAGGCAGGCAGGCAGGATGGAAACAGGCCAAGAAATGAAGGGGGTGTTAATATCTTTTTGTTACAAGTGAAAGGAGGAGAAAGCTCTGGGGTTTTAGTGTAAAACCCCCTTTTCTTGTTTGCAACAAAACCAGCAAACTTCAAGCTAAAAATAGCTTAATTTAACTTAATCTCTGATGTTCTGAGAGAGGAGGGTGCAGAGCAGCAGAGGAGGTTAACAATCTCCTCTGTTCACTGTGTCTGCTAAGCAGTGGTCCTGCTTCTTTTAGGATCTGTGATCCTAAAGGTTACACATCAGCAAACTGCATCCAAGCTAAAGTGGTAGTTACTCTGGAAGAGCCTGTCCATCACTACAAATTCTTCTCACATGCCATTGGAAATTCTAGATGTGCTCAGAAATTTTTTTAATGGCAAGTGCTGAAATTCAGGTTAAAAGTTCTGAGAGGTTGTATCCAGTGTTGTAGCATTTTGAAGTTTAGAAACCATTTTACAAGTGATTTCTCCTGATTTTATTCCTAAATTTGCTTGGTTCTTTCATAGTGTGCATTTCCATTAAAATTTCTCATTTCTTTCCTCTTCCACACCAAAATCTAATTTCTTTCCTTTGAAGTTTATATTGTAGAATTTCTAGTGTCCTTCCTTCTTTCCTCCTTTTCTCATTAAAACTAAATGAAAGCCTTCTGCAAGATGCCAGTACGTGTGGATAGGGTAGGGTGGTAAAATTTTAATGCTTTGTCTGCTAATTTAAGGGAGCCACTTGCAAACAGCACATGACATCTTTTTTTTGTTTGTTTTCTTTTTTTTGGATGTACTTTATTGTGTTGTGGTTTTATTCAGTGATTCAGGAATGCTTGTTAGTGTTCATCATGCTGAGCAGCTACACTAAGGCTGCATTATGGAGGGTGGTAGTCTGAGGTTGGTGCAGTTCTGTGCTTCTATAGGCACAGCTTTATGTGCCTCACTGGTCACTTGTTTTTTGTCAGAATGCACAGGTCTGCTCAAGTCAGATACAAAGTGTTGGGTGTCATCTGGGCTAATCAAAATAGATAAGGTAATAATACAGTAATTTTCATCTTTGTGGGTACTGAAATACTCTGTCTGGACTCTGAGATGGAGAGGTCTAAGGGGCTCCCTAGGGCTTGTTTGTAGAGCCAAGATAACCCTTCTTTTGGGACATTGTCACATCTTTTATTGTGTTAAAAAACCAGCACTTGTGTGTATGGTGAGGCCAGGTCTCAGCATGGAGGTATTAATAGCATTAAGTTTTAGATTTTGACCAGGCTGTTTCACATCACTTTGAACAGTTGTAGTCATTCTGATGGCAATCTGGACATTTGAGGTCACTCAAACTGCAAAATACACTGTAAATACTTGGGCAGGGAGTAAGGGAATGATTCAGATTTCTGTCTTGCTTACCTCTTGTGATATAATTTGTTTTCCACCAGTGGTTTAAAGTTCTGCTTCAGTTTATTACCACTTTTCCAGTCCATGTAGCATGTTTACAGATAAATACATCACAAAAATTGCCAATTACAGATTCACCCTTAGCATAGCAATGGAGATTCTGGGGAAAAAACCCAAACCAGCAAGATGCTATTCAGAGACTTAAGATTAAATTCAGTGTTTTCATGCTGGCCTTCTGGCACCTGCAATAGCAAAATGCCATGCCTTGCTTTTTTTGTAGGAGAATAAGCATAAGAATCTAAGTAGAGATGTATGCACTTAATTACAGTTCCAACAGGAAGGTAAATTACATGGTGGATTTCAGTAAGTTTTAAATCAGGTTTGCTCAGCCTGACTGTAATGTGCTTCAGGAGAAATATGAATTTGCTAAACTTAAAATGGTCAAGCTCCCTCTTCATTGTTCTCACCTGGCCTGTAAGAAAATGGCCTGGAATTTTTCCCTTTTTTTATCAAGACAAGGAGCTGGATCTTTGTGTCGGTGATGCAGCTCTTAGCTGTTAATGACCTGCCTGGAAATTCTGTCAAAACCATCATACTGCTTTGCCCTCTCTGGGAATGCCCTCCACTTCTCCATACTCTTTCTTTTAAAACTCTTTCTTCCACAACATTATAATAGCTGTCATTTTGACAACGTGGGGATGGATCTTGTGGAGGTGGAGGAGGTTTAGTTGTGCTGCTTGCTAAAATGGGTATTTCTAAGTGGAAGTAAGGACAAGAACTATTTGCAGAATCTTAGAATACCTGATGGTAAAGATGTATCTTTGGGAAATCACAACATTATTTGCCTTTAAGTACTTCTGAGCTGGTGTGTTTCTAGTTTTATTAATTTGCTTCAGAAATTTCTGTGCTCAACTGCAGTAGCCAATTTATAGGTCAGTATTTTATGTAGGCTTTGGGGTTTTTTTCACTCCACATTTGAGTTCATTGGCATTGTGCTGGTTTGCTTAATTCACTGATCACTTGGTGCTGTGATACCGTGTTCAGTTCTTTGTTGTCAATTTTGACTGCCTGGAATGAGACAAGACAAGAAAAATTCCCTCCGTTATTACTTCAGTACTCTCCTTTTATATTACTTTTGAAGGCTTTGAATTACACTATTTCAGAGCCAATCCCTGTGGAAATGCTGGCTTCCAGAGTTGGGAAGACTGTCTGCTTGTTTCTGCCCCTTGTTTTGTCTCTTGAAAGGAGTAACACCAGTAAATCTGTCATTTATCCTCTGCCATCTCAGCTCTCGGGGAGTAGCAGTTGAGAGCCTTTTGGAAATCCAGCATGCAGTTACCAGCTGCAGTGCTTATCTCACTCCTCCCTGGTGCCTCCAGTTTGTGATACACAGCTTTCTGCTCTACAGAGCTACTTGGACTCTTCTTCATTTTGTACTATTCCCATCTCTCTGTTCTCTTTCATACAGTGGTTTATACCAGCTTGCCAGCAGAAACACCTTTCTGATTGCCTTGATTCCTCCCAACCACCTCAAAAGTCAGCACCACAGTAATCTATCTTTCTTACTCTCTTATTACAATAAATAGAGCTTGTGATGCTCCATGTCAAAACAGATAGTTCATTGAGTCATTTTCAGTTTTCTTTAAAGGAATGTCTTCTTCCTGCAGATTTGTTGATGTCACGGTATCCATTGTGTTTTAATTGAAAATCTTACATTGTCTCCTGCCTCCCTTCGATATCCATGTCCCGTGTCCTTAGCTCAGAAGTAGCTTGCAGTCCTGATACAGTGATTTAAATGTGAATTGCTCTAGCAGCACTCCTGGCTTAGACTCAAGGGTAAACGTTACAATGTGTTACGCTTGTTCTGTCTGTGTTCTTAGGGACTGCTTGGTTATGCCATGTCCTAGCCAGCAGATCTGACCATGTGCCACAGGCTGATTTTGGGAACCGTTCTGGCAAGTGTTGTCCCATGAAAACCTGCTATTTGAAATGAGTATTTTCTAAATTGACATTTTCTGTGCTTGTTAGCGTGGTTATGATGGGAGTATTTTAGTGCTGAACTTCTGGAGAGCTGTAGAGGGTAAGAGTGAATGGGATGCACAAAGTCACCGAGCAAATACGCAGGACTAAGGAGCTGGGTAGTGCAGTACAGCAGTGGACTTGGCATTTCAGTGACTTGAGGTTTCCATCTAGTAACTGAAATTTCATATTGAATTCCTGCTCTGTTCTTACTGAATTTCAGTAAGTTGCTGCTGAGACCTTGTTAGCTGAGAGATTAGTTTCTCATCCCAAGCTTTGCAAGCTACTGGCATCTTCCTCAAAAGTTTTGAAGGCTGATGCATTTGGAATTCACTTTGTATGGGATTTGGCTGAGCTGAGATTTGGCAGCCTTTGAAGCATGGTGTAGGATGCATGGGTTTGATGGAGATTTGGAGTAATTTTTTGTGTGTTTATTTGCTTGCTAATGGCTTTCCAGCTGCAGCTGTGGCAGTAGCCTTTAATGGTTTTGTGCAGCTTTGCAGGAATTGATTTGCTTGCTTTTTGTAATGAGGCCTACTGGAAACATACAAGTGTTCCCAAGAACTGGCATGAAAATAAACACAACCAAATGGTAAGGGAAGATTTTGGTCAATGGCATTAAGAGTTTAAGGTGACAGTGCTACCGTGGCGCAGAATGCGGGACTGTGTTTTGAGGATAAGATAGAAAATCTTTATCTGGGAGAGCAGGTTCCAGTCGTGTTGTAGTTCTGAAACTGGAGTGTGCTTTTATTCCTGGAAGCAGCATGTCAGATCTGTCTGTTGTTTCAAGGTGAAACATGAGAAAACAGACTTGCAGATGTGCACAAGGTGAGCAGAAGCTGACTGTGTTCCCTGAAGGTCCCCTCTTGTGAAGCTGTTATCAAGCACAAGCATAGCAGGGAGTTTTCTTGGTCATCCAAAGGCAGCCTACCTTTGGAACCTCCAGCAGCTGGACAGGACATGTGCTTGTTTGCTACAAAGCTGGGAACCCTTAGCACTTGGGGGGGAAAAAAAAACAGGTATGAAATCAGAGTGCTAATGGAGTACGTGGGGTGTGCAAAGGCTGACTTAGGCCCTGACTTCTGTAGCCCCTAAGTTCAGCAGATACATCAGATTTGTTCCCAGAAATTTGGTGGATGTAGTGCAATAAAACCAAGCTCACCTCCCAAACTTAGGTCCTCCAAAACCCCAACAAGTTGAAAACATACCAGCAGCACCTGTCCTCCAGCAAGAGCAAAAATGGTGCCAGCCTAGACTTCTATGGGAAAACTGATCTAATGAGGAGGCAGCTTTTCTCTCTGCAAGTGAGAGGTAACTCCTCAATCACAAACAATGCAATTTGCAGAGGAGTGTCCACCAGGAGAACAGACACAAAGTTTGTCACAGCTTAAAAGTTACCATTTCTGTCGGGAGACTTGGGAATTTCCTACCCCAGTTGTCTCATCAATGAATTTTTTTCTGTTAACACTTACCCCTCGGTGCATTGGTTGTTGTGTGTTGAAAAGTATTATTAGGTGTTGATCACATGCTTACTATAGCAGGTACAAAACTGTAACAAGAGAATATTACCGTAATTACCATGAAGTCTGTGTTTTCACCCGAGCAATTATCTAACAGTGGCAGATGGCTGTTATCTTTTAACAATATTTTATAAACCAATGAAATAGCCGCCATTTAACATAATAGTCTGCTTTGTTGCACATGCTGTGAAACAGGAGACACAAAGCTCTCCAATTTTACACCCCTGATCTAGCAGAAGGAAATGGATAATAGATTACCACGTTTGTTAATTCTCCCCTCTGCCCACCTGAGGAAATGAAATCTTTTGAAGGTGACAAACTGTCCAGCCTTCCAGCTGATACAAAGACAGACATTGAATATTCCCTAGTAATTGCAAATTTCTTCTCATGCTGTTTGGTCCGGAGTGGGAAGATTGCCAGCTCTTCATTCTATAGCATCTGCCCTGAAATTATGAACTAGGTTATATGAGCTGTGCATTGATTTGTAAGGTAGGTGCTATTTCCCTGTAATCTGGCTAGTTAGTTCCGTGTTCCAAAGACTTTTCATTTCCAATGACATAAGTCTCAGTCTAATTTCTGGCATAAACTAATTCCTTCAGATAATCCCTTACTCAGAAAACATGCTTTTGCCATTTTAGACTTCAAGACTCATGATTTATTGAGGCCTTTCTGAGTTTTTAAGAAATATTTTCATGAAGTTAGACAATATTTTAGTTAGATTTGGATTCTGAATGCAGAATTTAGAAAGCAACAATAAATTTTCTATTTCCCAGCCATAGAAGGGCAGAAAACAAATTTATTTATGTCCTGTTTAGGGCCAGCTCGTATTTCACCTGGGGCAATAAAAGTGCAGACTTCAGTTCTTCTCTTTTGGCAGAGCAAATGATATGGAAAATTGAATCTTGACTTCCACAGCACTGAGAATACAACTTTTTTTTTTATTTATTTATTGCAATTTTTATATTATTTTTCCCTTTGTAGCTTTTATCTGCTTTAATTAATTGGGTGTTTAAGCAACTCTGCATTGAAACCAGGCAGGAGGGTGAGGCACAAAAGACCAAGCAAAGGCTTTTGGAGCATTTTTATAACACAGTCCTCTGCTTACATGCTGAAGGAAAATGCTCTCCTGTAGTTCAGCATTCTCCCACAGACAGTTCCAGCAGGCTGCTGCAAAACTAATGGTAATGAAAAAACAAAGGAGAAAATTGCCAGGAAAAGTGTCTTCCCTTCTGTAGGTCAGGGTCTCCTGAAAAAAGAAGCCTCACGGGATTTTTACCTGAGGTTTATAAAAGTGACAGAAAGGGAAACTGTCTCCTGTAATTTTTGAGAGGGAATGTTCTGAGGAGAATAATGAATGCTCTGGCTGTGCAGTGTGATGGAATGAAGGGAACAGGCCCAGGCCAAGTATAAAGAAAATGGTTATGCTGCGTATTTTTTGAGCTGGCTGCCACATACTGAGGGAAAATGTGACAGGATTTTATAAGGCAAATAATTCTCCATTATCCCTTAGCTAAAATGAAGAGAGAAAAGTAATTATTACATCTAAGGTAACAAGCTCAAAAGAAAAGTCTAAATGAAGGCTGCTGGTCGGTGGCAAATGTTCAGAGCAATTGTATGTCACAGTCTGTAAAAGGCCTTGCTGCTGGGGAAGGGTGTGCTCCAGTCCTTCGGGAGCCTGCTGTGCCCGTGCTCTTCCCTCTCCATCACACAATCCTGAAACATGGGACATGAAGGTCTAGTCTGTCCTGCTGCTCACAGCTGGCTCTGTATTGTATTCAGAGCAAGAACAACCTCCTTGAGCTCTTTATGAATGGTGAATCCCATGGTACTTGCAGGGATTCCCCATCTGTCCCACCCCAGTCCTCAGCAGCTTCATTTTGACTGTTATGGCTCATTTGCCAGCCTCCCACTGAAGAGGTGAAAAACCAGGGCCAGTTAACCTGTTAATGCAGAATTAGGGTTATGTGGCAATGTTCTTCTAGAATTCACTAAAATTTAAATACCTAAAAAGCATTGTCAGAGGAGAAGGATGTATGCAGATTACCTCATGGCTGCTTGGATCTGTCTGGAAGCACTTCAAATAAAATATTTACACCTAATACAGTATTAGCTACTCTTCGGAGCAATTTAGCAAAGCTGGGTGAATAAAGCAGGTTAGTTGAAGTAGGACTTGCTATAGGACTATTTATCAGTCCCCACATTTGTGAGCAGATTTTGGAGATCATAGAGTGGTCTGGGCTTGAAGCGGCCTTGAAACTCATCTAGTCCCAGCCCCTAGCATGAGAATTGTAATGTAAATAACTACACATGGAAGTATCAGTCTCCCTGCTGTAGTTGAGACAGAAAAAGGTTTCCTAGAAAAAGGTTTGCTGCCTCATGTTGGCCAGATGGCATTCTGGCCATTGTTATCAGGGGTTAATGTGGTCAAATTAAGGTCAAAAAAGTTTATTCCATTATACTTCATGAATTTGAAGTTGATGAATTTGTTAAGAAGGTAAATTACCCTCTTGGAAGAAATTCTGTGGTTTTGGTTATAGCTACTTAGGTGAGGAGAATGCTCTTCTAGAAGATAATTATTAATAACATGATTACATGGGTTATCAACATAAAATTATCTAGGTTCATAGCTGAAGCATGCCTAGTCTGAGTAAAATTTGCATGTTCATTCTGGAATTTAGTAGCAGTTGAAAAGGAGTTTGTGGTTACAGTGATTTCTAAGGATTAAACAAGGATGCTCTGTTTTATTTACTCTCCATTGTCTCCTCTTTCCTGTCTTGCTGCCATTCCCAATTCCTTGTTTTTCCTTTCTGGTCCTACAGAATCACCAGTGTTTTAGAGACTACTAATACATTAAAAATTCTATGTTGCCTTTGTACACAGTTGAGGGTAAGTATGAACCATCTCCTGTGAGTTTAGAATAAAAATAGAGCTAAGTGTTCTTAGGTGATTGTAGGCAGAGAAGAGAAATGGGCACCTGGGTCCTTGCAGACCTTTCCATGTGTGTGTGGAGGGTGAGGTGGATTGTCCTAAAAGCAGTGATTCCTTTGGCCCACACAAGAAGGGTGTGTTGAGGAGGGCTGGGTTTGGGCTGAGCTCCTTGAGTGTCTGGAGGGAAGGGTTTCCTTGGGCTCACAGCCCAGGGGACAGCTCAAGTCTGCAGATGGACAAGTGTCCCCTGCCCAGCTGTTGTGTGGACATTCCTGCTTTTTCTGCCTTCCCTTTATCTTTGTCCTATCCCAGTGTTGTGCTTCCAGGTCCGCTTCTTGTCTGCCTGTGCTCTCTCCAGATCCTTCCCTAGATCCAAATTGGCCTGTGTGCTTTCCCTGTTTTCAGGGCTCTCTGAGCTTGGCCTGTGTAAAGCTTTAGGAGAGGAGAGACACTGAAACGTGCTGAGAGTGTGAGCTGGTGCTTCCTTCATTTCACCAAGGTTCTGGAATACATCTGGATGCTGAACAGGGAAGCTGACAGTCCACAAACCTGGCTGAATTTTGTGCCCAGGAAATGGAGGGCAAGGATTGAAGCAGTTAGCATCTCAAACCAACCAAATCTTATTGTAATCATGTTAAAAGGAATGAGGGAAAGAGATTAAGCTCTGGAAAGGATTAATATTACTGTAACATTCTCACTCATGCAGGGAGAGAAATTTTTCTGTAATCTGAAACCTTTATCAGCCAGTTAAACTGATAATTTTGGGCTGCCAACTCTGTAATTAGCAGATACTTATTTAAGACTTATTTTTATACTTTCTATTTTGGCGGTGATGTGGCAGAGAATTTTGGGTGAGTTTGGTTTTACTGTGTGGATTAGGTTGTTTTTGTTGATGGGTTTTTTCTGTGAGTTTTTTGTGGGTGTTTTTTAGCTTTCATGAGTTTAGATACTGACATTCAAGATTCATTCATGCATACGCGAATGAAAATGAACCTTAAGGAGAAGCTGCCAACTCAGTCAATGCTTTGTTCACCCTAAGGTAAAATTTGGAAGAAATACACGCTTCAGTTAGTATTTTCTGGGAACAGAACTGAAGCCAGTTTTTCAGACTACAGGTTGAAGTTTCTAAAAGCATGAAGTAGTGTGTCTGTTTACCCTGAAAAATAATCTGTAGGGACCTGCTTAGATAATGGTAGATCCTGAAGAACATTGCCTAGGGGGGTACCTTTATGCTATTCCCTCTTTTCATTCCTCACAGTCAGCTCCATTCTTTTTCTTCTGTTGTCTTCTAGCTTTTGGCTTGCAGCCTCCAGCTCACTGTTAGAGATAGACACCATATTTCTGTCTTATGTCCTGTGGTACTGGATACTCTGAGATTTTTCCTTTTTTCCAAGTTAGCCTGCTGTTTCCTGGACCACTCTGGCAAATTTTGTAGGCATGTTCCTTCAGGAAAATCTGTCCCATTAACATGAGGCATACATGTTAGTTTAGGGTGCTTCTCATGTGTATGCTTGATCCTTCTTGGAGTCACAATTCCCCTTTCAGAGGGAGGTTATAGTTAAACAGTGCTGAAAAAGTCTGCCACAAAGGGAATAATAAATTAAATTAATTTTCTGTAGCACCTAGAAACAGCAGCATTTGCACCCACTTGTCTGCATCAGTTAATTTCTGGTCTTCACGGGCAATTTGAAGGAATATTTCCTCATGCTCCTAATGGAGAAACTATTTTCTTCCCTTATATCAAGTCCCAAGTTTCCTTTGATTTCCTGCTGAGCCTGTTGTTGCATTGGTCCAGGTTGTCAGGGTTGCACTGGGTGTCAGCCCTGTCCTCTGGGGTACAGACCAGCCAGGCTGCCCGGTCGATGTCACCTGCAGAGCTGCACAGGGTGGCTTCTGTGTGGCCTTTGAACGGTGTTGGCCTCCTCCAGGCCTTCCTGAGGAACAGCTGTCCTCATGCAGCTTTGTCCTGCTCCTCAGTGAGCCTGCAGGCCTGACTCCTGTTCTGCCCATCATTTTCCTGTGGGGAGCCTGGGGACTCTGGCACAAGTGTCCTTGGGGTCAGGGATGACCAGGGCACAGCCCCATCCCCAGGCAGGGGCAGTCCTTCGTCGCTGAAAGCAAGCAGCTTGGCCATGCTTGATTTGCCCCCAGTAGTAAGTCAGTACTGCTTATTCCTAATAATCTTCTTGCCCTTCTGGTGCCTGGAAATGTTTTCCTCAAGGTCTTGCTCCATAATTTTTACAGGAACTGAGGTGAAGCTTTAACCTGTGGCTTTCTGGGTGCTCCTTGCCTTTTAAGCCGTACAGCAGACACTTGTACGCTTCTACGGCTTTGTGTGTCTAAAACTGCTGGAGCATTTTGGAAGCGTGAATGCATTTGGCTAAATACCAGATAATTAGGAACCCTGCCTGTTATAGTACCACCTTTCTGAGACAGAATGGCAATGTTGTCAGATGGATTAGCAACAAACTATATTAGGAATTATCATTTAAGTTTCTTAGATTTGGCAGATGAAGAACATTAATACAATTAGAGAAGAAAGGATATGTATTTTCCTTGTTCAAAGTAATTATTTTTCTACACTTTTCTATTAATTTAAAGATTTTTCTCTTGAAATTGCCAGGAGCTTTGGACATTAAGTGATTACCAGTGATTTTGTTTCTGAGTAGTGACTAAGACACTGTCTTGCTTGTAGAATATTGATATTTTATTAAAAGAGCTGCAAGTGCCAAGAAAATCTGTTTCATAAGATTGCTGATGGAGATTTAGCCTTGAGCATTGTCTGAACTTAAGTATGTAGCAAAAAGGTGGGAATTAGATTAACTTGGGTTTTGTTGGGTTGTTTTTTTTCCTCTCTGAATACAAGAAAGGTAATAATGGGGAGTTACATACCGGTACTTACACTTTCTTTCCACTTTAGTTGTTTGGTTCTCTTGGCTTTGGCACTAAACTTGCTAAATCTAAGTATGGATGTTCTTACCATTTTCTTGGTGTCAGATATCTTTCTGGAGTTCATCAAAGCATCACAAGTCTGTTGGGAGCATGTCTTTTGCCATACTTGATAGTGGCATTGTTGGAAAACATGGGGTCCTTTTCTGATGAGCGCTCCAAGGTACCATGGCCAGGGAATAGGAGTCATCTGAAGGGAAGTAGACTGCTTGTACAAAGTTGCTGTGCTTCCCGTTTTATCATCCCAACAGATGGGAAAAGATAGAAATCATTTTTTGACCAGACTGTCACTACTTACATTCCTAATTTTATGATTTAGGGCTTGCAGAAATGAATGTTTTATTTTCTGTCTTGTCTTCAGGGGACCAAATTGATTTTTATAATGCTTCTTCAGGTACTAAATTTTTTTAATTTCTAGTAATTATTTGTCTTTTCTTTTTTCATAATGTCTCCATTTAGTTCACAATTTTATTTTTTTGTTAAGCTGAGCAGAGAAAGTTTAATTAAAGTGCTTCAACTGAGGCCTTATCAGTGCCAAGTGGAGTGGAAGGGCGTCACCTGTCTTTTTCTTAGATGACGTGCAGAGGAAGAGCTATTGATTTTGTCTCAGAGACAGTCTGGGTCATGGCCTTGTCAGACAGCTTTATTAGCCATTGGTTAGCTCAGCTGAGATATGATTTTTGGCCATTTTTGACTAACACCAAAATCCCAGAGGGCAATCAGAAGGTACAGTGCACTGTTTGTGATAACTGGCATGGCAACCATGGCAATATGACAATTTCCTTAAACATCTATCAATCTGCTGCTGCAATTAACTCTTCTGCTAGACATTGACTTGTGACAAAGAGATGGTCCATCATCCTAATCTTCCTTTTCTGCTTTGGAAAGTAAGATACTTGGCTG
This sequence comes from Cyanistes caeruleus, assembly GCF_971803275.1. Lineage (NCBI taxonomy): Eukaryota > Metazoa > Chordata > Aves > Passeriformes > Paridae > Cyanistes > Cyanistes caeruleus. The sequence goes on along the minus strand of NC_141708.1, from coordinate 34,005,704 downwards.
GAAATCAGAAGTTGACCTAATGCATTTGGTATAGGAGGAGAAGTATCTGTAAGAAAGATGGAGGCAGAGGCAATCTCAGCTGGACATCAGTGCTGTTTCTTTTCTATTAGATCTCCTGAGGCATATGTATAAGCTTACTTTTGCCTTGGGAAAACGAAATTAAGCCAAGTTTTACTGATTGTGGAGTAGCTCCTCTGGAAAGAGCTTCAGAACACTGTGAGAGGCTGGCTGTGGCTGTGCTGGGGACAGGCTCCCTTGTGATTTCTGAGTGTGCAGGGTGCACGTGGTGCTGTGCTGCCAAGGGCTTGGGAGTGTGTGTTGCACACATGGTTTTGGGCACCTTCCCATTATCTGGGGGTGGGTGGATGAAGCAAGAAAAGCTCTTGTGCTACTTTTCTCCTACAAGGTGGATGGACAGTACAAAATTAATAAAATCGGTATGCCCCTCTGTCATCTTTGGAACAGATACCTGAGATATCTGTTCCTGAGAGCAGACTTCACAGTCTAGTTTATATCCAGCTCTAAAATGGTTTAAAAGTAGTCTTGTCAGTTCGGAAGGAAGCTGCTGATGGGAATCTCAGGCTTACAACACCCAGGTCTAATTGCATTTCTGTTGAGCATCCACTCTCAGGTTTGCTGTTCTAGAAAAGCGTTGTTTGTAAACATCCCTTAGAAAGGTGGGGAACTGGGAGCTTTCCACCACGTGTTCCATTCATACAGTATGTCCCTGAGGCCACATTTTATTTTGTTTTTTTAATGCTCCTGAGAGTCATATCATACGAAATAACCAGGTAACTGTGTTTTTCCATTATGAGGTTTTGCTTGGTAGGACCTGGAAGAGCCCTGCCTTTCTGTTTACACAGGGTTAAGCTCTTTAATTGCTGTCTTTGCTGGACCATAAAAAGTAGTGTATCCTTCACAGCAAGGCCCTTGAAATGGTGGTTGTACTGTCCAGTCTGTCACATGGACAGTATTAAAGCTAATGCAATTGTGGCCCGTACTGCTTCATTTTGGATGTAACTGTGGCAGCAGAAGTGGGGTTGTTTAGTCTTTTCTCCTGTGTTCTGTGCATGTCAGACCTCTCTCTCCATCGTTGTGCATGTTAACAAAGCAGTTTGTTTGCAAACCTCCTCCTGTGGGAGCCCACAGGAAGAGCTGGCTGGCAAAGGAAAGCTGGGTATGACCTGTAGAGCACAGGTTAGAGCCTGGAACACCTTTGTGTGCCTGCTCCTTTGGCCCCTTGTTTCCAGCTGGCCATGTTGTTTGACACTAGAGGAGCTGAGGCAGCTGGCAGGGCTCTGAGTGCCCTGTTTGTGTGGAGCTGGCTCTCCTTGGGTGCAACTACTGCTGTGCACTCAGTGCTGACATGGGCAGCATTGCTCAACTCCTCTTCCTCTGCACACCGGGGAGGTGGTGGAGCTGAAAAGGATAAGGATATTTTATGTTTCCTGAGGCATTCAGTGTTGGAGCCATTTCAGAAGCTGAACCAGAGCTCATAGGTTTTTGCGTAGGCAGAATCCCAAGATAGTCGTGCCAGACCCAGGTAGTAGTTCAGGATTACCTAATGGTGTGTTTTATCTGTCCAAGTTACTGTGATTGTCTAATTTATTGGATAACATAAAACATAATTTAGTACTCATGTACAGAATGGCAGTCATGTGAATTAACAGGAAAACTATAAGTTCTGAATTAATTCCTGGCTTAGTGCAAGGGAAGTTTCAGTGGTACTTCTGAAGACAGAGCAGATCTATTGCCTTCACAAAGTGCACTTCTGATCTTCTTGTAGTACGCTCTCTTGAGAGACAAAGCAGATTGCAAATCTGTGTAGGAAAGGAAATGCAATACTAGCTCTAGTAGGGAAGTTTTTAGGACGTGTTTAAACTTTAAAGCAGGAAACATATTATCATTTAAAAGTGTATTTTATGATACTACCTTCGTACCATAAGTTTAATTTCATATTTGCATTACCTTGCCTGAAAAAAAAGAGTATGTCCTTCAATATTGGTTGTATAGATGGAAATATGAACATACTGTGTAGCTGTACTCTCTGTAGTTCTTGACACTGCTGTCTTCTAGCTTGATTTGAATCCTTACTTGTGCATCTTATGCTTTGGTTTAGGTCTTAGTCTTTAGTACCAGTATTTTCTCCTTTGTCCTTCCTGCTGCTGTTTCCCCATTTCTACATACTTGATTATCAAAGGTTGGTTTGGTAAGCACAAACACAGCTTCACTATTGCCAGTTGAAAAATGTGTATCTAGGAAAGACAGAGGGGTGATAGTTTACTTTAGAGTTTGATTTAGCACGAGCATCCTAAGGCATCGATTTAAAAGAAGTTAATTTAATTGTTGGGCAGTTGTTTGTCATTGGAGACACATCTCATTATGGAAGATGTTGTCACAGTGGCCTAAGAAGCTTTCAACAATGAAGTAGCAGCTTTAATTAATTTTTATTTATTTTGCAAATACTTAGTTTGGAAGTAAGGTTTTGTGGTTTTTGTATTTTTTAACAGTTTCTGCCCCAATATTTTATTGTTGCTCTTGCTGGGAGGAGAGCATTGCAGTGCCTCTGAATTCTAGGCAGCAGTAAATTGCTTGGAGAGCCTGAAGCGCAGGTTTGGGGCTGTAAGCTGTGCAGCCCAGCTGTGTAAGCAGTGTGTGGGTGCCCGAGGAGGTGTTAAAGCTGTGCCCTTGTGCTTGCAGAGAGCCACATCCTGGAGGACGTGAACCGCTGCATCGTGGCGCTGCGGGAGCAGGATGCCGAGGGCCTGGAGCGCGCAGCGGGCGCCATCCGTGGCCGTGCCGCCAGGGTCGCTCACATTGTGGCCGGCGAGATGGACAGCTACGAGCCAGGGGCCTACACCGAGGGAGTCATGGTACATGTGCAGCATCTCAGCAGGGCTGGTAAGGCTGGGGGCTGGAGCTCCAGAGCGTGTCACCTTCCCTTCAGCTGCCACCTCCCAAGGGAATCCTCTGGGCACGGCTGCGGCACCGCTCGTTCCCTCCGAGGGTTCCGCTCTCCTCGTAGTGAGCTCTCGAGTTAGGACGAGACCATGCGGAGCGAAAATGGAAAATTTGTAAAATTTTATTTGAATTACATGGTCTCTGTGAGGTTTCTTGAGTTACAGAAGAGTGTTACTGGGGTCATTAATGCGTGGAACATTATTTGGAGACTTGTAAATAATGAGGTGGCAGCTTCCCACTTCCCTGCGCTGGCCTGACCATGCCTGCTCAAGCAGATGAAAGGCAAACTCAGAATCAGGTTTGTGTCTACTTCCACTTAAAACAGTGTTAAGGAGTAATCAGATGTCCCAGAAAGTCTTCAGTTTTGCAAAACAAAATTGAAACACTCTAAAATGTTTAGTAGTCTCCTTTCCATTTCCATGATATTAAAAAAGCAGGCATCCTATAGTGGAAAATGCCTTTACTGGCCACAGGGGGTGTAACTGCACTATTCTGTAAATGGTTCCTGTGTTTTCCATCAATTAATCTCTGGCTTTTCATAATGTATATTTAATTTAAAAAAAAATTAAAAAAAAAAAATCTGTTTAGTTCCCAGTGCTTCCATATTTTAAATGGTTGCAAGTCTAATAGTTGGGCAGTTAAACTGTTCCTAAGAGATCTGGCAAGTCTCTAGAATATAGAATTTGGCTTCCTGAACTCAGAAGTCTAATTCCTAGCTCAGTCAGTCTAAACAAATGTCTAGTACCTTACATTTAACTGACATTTGCTTTATTTTACCACAAAAAAAGATGGGAATTTTGTTTGAGCTCTTTCTTAGTAAGTTCAAATATGTCCAGGGCAGAATTGTCTTCATGTGAACAAGAGTAAACTGACATTGCAGTCAAGTGGCAAAAGAGACAGAAACAGTGGGAAGAGTTTTCAGTAGGCTTGCCTGGTTTTATCTTGTTTTCTGGTATTTTGATGAGAAAATTGAAAAAATTTTTGCCACTGCACTCCTTTCTTGATGATATTTGGAGATCCTGTGACAAATACCGAGAGGGAAACAGCATCGAAAAGCATAGTTTTGATTCTCATGTAAAAGCTGAGCCCGTTGTTCTTGAAACTGATAGTGTTTAAAGACATTAGGAGTTGACACTGATTTCTGTTCTGTTGCCTTGCTTTGGCAGTAATATATATAATATACCTAAACCTGCCTGTCTGCAGAAGACAGGGAGATATAAAACTGGTTGTGGTTGGCATGTTTGCTTGTTTCAGAGAACATCAAGCATGGTCACATCTCAAATGACTTCACAGTACTTCAAAGAATTTGCTGGTTTTATGTTGTTCAATAGGAGTGAAAAAAGACACGTGTACTTGTCACTTTCAGCTGTATTTATATGACCTGCAGTGAACAGATACAGAGCTGTGGGAGTGCTGCTTGCTTTTGTTTTATTGAACTTTTTCAGCTCACAGGTAAAATGCAGGTAGGTTGCAGCCCACAGGTGTAACCTAAACCATTCTATCCCAGCTGGGTCTTTCAGGTCCAGCTGATTGCAAGGGGACACTTCACCAGGAGAGAACTCTGTGTTTATGCTTCCATAACGTCCTCAGTTAACTTTCACAGATAACCTCAGGCAGTGAAGGACATCCTTTATCCCTTTGCCTCATCCCTTTGCCTCATCCTTTAGGAAGAGGCAAAGTGTTACTGATGAGAAATTATTGTAGGCAGAGTCTAGAATTAGTGAAAAAAATACAGACAAGGAGCATTTGTGGAAATAGCAGAGAACGAAAAACAAAAATGGAAGAGTGAATGGGGGAAGAAATAGGAAGGATGCAAATTGGAGGTAACAGAAGGGAGAAAATGTGCTTAAAGAGGAGCAGATGTATTTATGGTTTGTTAAAACAAAGATAAAGGTTAAATTGTAGAATATATGATGAGGTAATTTGTAAGAAAAGAAAGATGTTTAATTCTTTGCATTGTAGTCTATGAGGAAAGAGCAAAAGATCAGTGAACTTGTCTCTTCAGCTGGAGGACATCAGACATATTTAAGACGAAGTGAGCTATTCAACAGTGGTACCTTAATACTGCCACCAAGTGAGTATTAAAAACTGGGGCGTCATTTCTGAGCTCAGGTGTAGTCTGATGTACATATGAGCTGTTGGTAGGGTTCGTGTACTGCTCTAGCAAAGCAAAACAAAACCTTTTGGAACTCTGTTTATAAAATCCTAAGGTATTTCTTCACAACTGGAAGGGTGATCTTGTTCTGTATTTTTAAATACCAGTGTCCTCTGTTTTTTTATTGCCTGCCAGAGTGTGCCAGAGTTAAATTTAAGCCAACAATTTATATTATGGCATATATCTGCTGATAGAGTAAAAAGTCTGTGTTGTAAATTTGTTCTGCAGTCCTGCTTTAATGCCGAAGTATAATGATATACATATATGTGTAAATACATATATAAGTTCTTTAGTTACTTAGATGTCTACAGATCTTGTAAAAAAATCAAGGAAAAGGTTGGAGACAAAAGATGAGAATTATTTTAACTGTCTGAAATCTGCAGTGGGCCAAAGCCATCAGGCTTTTAGACATCCTGGAGTGCTTGGGTTTGTGTTCAGTGATTCTCTTTAAAACCTTCAAAGGCTTCAGTTACTTTCTTGGCAGCATATTTTATCATCTTATTATGTGCCAGTATGAATGAATTTATATATTTACATTAATGCATGTATTTATTTCCTGGTCCCAAGATTGCTATTTTGGTCACCTTCCAGTCTCCCCTTTCCCTTCATAGACCTTTCAGTGTGGGCACTTGTACAGCCCTATTGAACACCTGAAACAGAGCTTTCCTGGACAGTAATTTATTAATTGATTCTCCAGGGTGGATTAAATCTACTGCATTGCTTTTCTCTGGGAAAAGGTAATTTATCTTAACCATAAAAAGACAGTGGTGTTTTGTGATACAAGCCTCCTTCCATCTCAGGCTTTTTATTCAGCTTTCCCGTTTCTTGCAAGCTTATGTGCACAGGCTAATGGCTTGTATTTTCTGGCTGCTTCACTTGACTTTTTCAATTCCAGTTTACAGGTTTGTCACAGCAGCTTATGTGAAATGACTGTCAGTTTCCTTTGTCCCCTGCCTCGAGTGTTCTGCAGTAGGGATTGTTCTTCTTCAGGAATGCCACTCTCTTTTACCCAAAGGACACCCTTCAGAGAGGAAATGTGAGAGGGGCTCATCTGTTTTCTCCTGCCCGCTCTGACACTTTGTACTTACTTTGTCATCTTTTGGCAAAGCCACCTGAGCCAGCATGGGGGGAGAGGAGCACCTCCAGAGACTTCACTGGCTTTTCCTAAGAAGTAGCTTCAGGTTGGATCCTCAGATGGAATGAATGGGCTGTTGAAGGTCCTTACCTCCTGTTGTAGAACAAAAGATACCATAAAAATATGACCACATTTATTCTAAATTGTTCATTTGGCAGTGGCTAAAACGAGGTGAATGAACCTTACTCATTCTGTGGGGCACACAAAACAGTCCTAAGTTTTTCTTGATTTAGAAAGGCAAGTTTTTAATGAGAAACAATTTTTCACCAGCTGTTCATGTGTGTCAGGATGAGATCTAAAGAGAATACTTGCTGTTCAAGTCTGTTTAGTATTCAGTGATTTTTGCCCTTGCTTATGAAGCCCAAAGACTGCTGAAGAAAGATTGATTCCTGTCACTTCAAAGTATATAAAAATGAAAATCCCTAAAACATTTGAAGGTGAGAGGCCTGAGCACACAAGCTTATGGAATCGGTGACCTTGTGAAATTGGTGCACAACCCAGACAAGGAACAGCTTACAAGAAACTATTTGGCAGAATTATTTTAAGAGCTAAAAGAACAAAAAAAAAAAAGGGCCAAGAAAACCACTGAGGGTATTTACATGACTTAGCCCAAAATATGCTTTTTTTATGAGTTACATGATGATTGTAAGACTGACTTAAGCAATAACCCTTCGTTCTTGTGGCTGTTGCTCTATTACAGAGTCAGTAACCTCCATTTGGTGGTGTCTGCAGTGAGGCTTTTTTTTTGTAGGGCTCTGTTCTGACCTTTCTGTGAAATTCTGTTAAAAATGATGGCTTTAAAAACTTGATTTTGCTTCTGATTTAAGAATGTTCTGAAAAATAGGGGGAAATAGCAACGTTTTTGGAGTTCCAGGTAATCAAAAAATGACCCTGAACATTGTAATTTTTTTTTGCCAATCTTTTCCTCCTTTCCTGTAGCTCAAAAAATATCTTTGCTTCACTGTTAATAACAGCGTAATGCCCATGTTGATTATGGGCACTGTGTGGGCATTAAGGTGCTTCTAACGTCACATCTGCTTCTTTAAAATGCTGCTGCACTTAGTGATCATTTAAAGTGTTGAGAGGAAACTGCTCTTGAGTGCTCTGCTCCCCCAGGCCTTGCTCAGTGACTCTTCAGAGTGCCCAAAGCTGATGGCCCTGCTCAGAGCATTCCTTGGACACACCGAGCCTCCAAGAGCTTTCCTCGTTCTCAAGGGGAACCTTAGTGAGAGCAGCGTTTAAGATGCAGCGCTGTTACAAAATAAATCCGTGTTTCTGAAGGTAGTAACTGTGTTTTTGTGCTGTTCAATTGAGTTTTGATTTGTTTTTGGTTGTTAGGTCGTTTTCCTGGGTTAGGATTGTAAATACCTTTCTGTTACCTGCCATGGATTTGGCACCTGTGGTCCTGCTCCATTTGAGTTACATGGGGAGAGGGAGGGAGGTGGGGGAAGGGTCTCTTGATTTGAGCAACAATGGTGGAAAAACTGCAAAAGTGAGGATGTTGGATGAATTCTAAATCTTGTTCCATGGTAATGAATTTGCTAAGTTGGTGAAGCGTGGTTTACCTGCAGTCTGATTTTGGAGCAGAGAACACTTGGGGAAGCCTTCCTTAAAGTCAGGGCGCCACTGAACACCAGTGTTGTCTTGGCTTCTGCAATTCCACAGGCCCCACAGGGAAAGTGAGGATGACATTATACTAATGGGCAGTAATGGCTTTTTGTTTCCCTCTCTCCAGTGTTTTGTGGGCTGGGGTTTTGGTTTGTTTGGGTTTTTAAGTAGAATTGCCCTTCTGTAGTCGTTGTATGGGGATGTTTTGTGATAAATCTTCTCTCACTTTGAGCTACATTAAGAGGTGATTTGTGACTTTGCAGTGTCTGTATGACTTGAGTATGTGCCTTTTAATATAGCTCTCTTTTAGATCTCAAGGACCTCTAAACCAGTCTGGTTCACTAGAGTCCCTTCATTAATGACAGCCATCCCCATAGGTGATCAGGGAACTCCTGCTGTCCCTTTCACTGTATTTAGCTGCAATAAACTCTCAAACTTGCCAAGGTTCTCTCTATGCCCCTATCAAAACCATACCTTCATTTCAGCTGGGACTTGCTTGCATTAAGCTCTTAAGTGCCTTGACCTCTGTAATGTTAAGGGCATTTCATTCATTTCCAGCTCTGTAACCTTTGCAGTTACTTGGAATGTGTTTTCCAGCTCTATCTCATGACTCTTGTCATGATGATCACCTTGCACTCTTGCACCTACAACCCCGATGCTGTTGTTTCTGTGTTTTTGGGGAGTTACAAGCGTGCTGTGTCTGTTGCACTTGTCCTTGGTTCACTTGCTGTGTCTCAGGCACCAGCTGATCATCTGCTTCCTTTGCCATTCCACATCTAAAGAATCCTTTCATCCTGTTGTCTTTTAGAGCAGTGTAGTATGTTGGAGATGGCATCTTTCTTACAGAAGCTGAAATTTTTGTCTGTTTTACAAGCTTTTCGCAATAGGAACGTTTTAGGAACATTCTTAATGAGCAGTTTTGCCTTCATCGGATGTGTCCTGGAGCCAGCTGGTCAGATCTACCTGCTGGTTTTTCCCAGTGTGGACTAAAGGCTTTGAAATACTTTGGGATTTACCACTCTTCTGACCATTTGCTTTTCTAACATTTACATGTCAGAGCATGATTTGCTGCCTCCTAAGCAGGATTGTGAATTGGGTAACTTAATTTCATAAATTATCACTGCTTAAGGGTTCATTTTCTGTTTCATAGTGTCTGTGAGGACTGTTTTGGTTTAAATTGTGAATATGAATCCAGTCTTGGTAAGGATTTCCTAAGACTTGAAAAATTGAAGTATCTTTTTGCTCTTCAACTGTAGCTCACTCTTAAGTTCTTCATAGAGATAATTTCCAAATGGGAATTCATAAAAAGCATCTTTCACAGTTTTCATTTTTGCATAGAATACATTTTTATGTTTTAAAGTAAAATTCATAATTTTACATGCCTTATAATCATAAAATTATATGATCACCCTGCCTCCCTCCAATAATATTTCCAACTACATGCATCTGACTCCACTCTGTTTAAGATTTTTTTAGTGATTCATTTCTGGCAGTATGCCCTCAGCTCTTGTTGCTTCCTTCCTTAGAAACCATGAACTTTTAGATCTGGAAATGATGCAGTAGCTCCTGATGTGGGGAGCATATGCCTAATTCAGTAGGATTTATATATGCCTGTGTATGTATGTTTGGATTATAAATCTGTTAATGTAGTAAAATTGATTCTTGCTGAAATCATAAATGATGAACTTGTCTTCATTTTGCTCACCTTGTCTCAGTAAGTCTGTCACCACCACTCATGGCAGTATTTGGAGAAGTGGCATTGAATGCATTATATGCCAAATAAATTTCTGTAAGTAGGGCTTCTCCTCGCTTTCTGGGGACTGTATTGTTTTCTGCCAGAATCCCACTGCTGGGCAAGGTCATCTCCGAAGCTGCTTTTGTTTGCTGCAGGCTTTGTTTTGTGTCACATGGGAACAGCAGACCACCTCCTGAGTTTAGCCAGTGCTGTTAAACAGCTGCAGTCATTTGGAATAATTTAGTAGGTAGTGGATGAAGTGTAGGGAATGCATCCATCAGAGTTGAAGCATTTGGCACAGAGTCTCATGCAGGAATGTAGAACTGTCACTCACACTCCTTTTAGATTGTGGTCAGGCACTAAAAATTCAAAGGTAGACAGCTTCAGTCAGCAGATGGGAAGGTCTGTATTTTGGCTATTGTGCAAAAAATTTTTGTGGAATTCCTTACCCTTCCCAAGTACTATAAAGTAGCAGCCATGCTTTGCTCATGGAATAGCAGCCAGGTTAGGCAGTAAACTGATGATGACCCTCCTAATCAACAGGAATGTTTGGGGAAAACCCATACATGTTTCAACAGCTTGTTTAGTTGGAGGTTTTGGGGTTTTTTTTTCCCCTTATGGTTCAATTTTACAGTTTCTTTCCTGACCTGAAGCTTCAAGTAACATTCCTTATACCTTGTGAGCATTAGTGTTTTCCCAGGAACCTTATTTTTGATGTTGAGGAAGGCTTAAAATAATTAAGGAAGGCCTGGAACTGATTCCTTGATTTGAAGTCAGAAGTGTTTGGTGAGCAATTCTAGATGATATCTGCACACTGCTGGATTTGGTATGATTATTTTTTTAGGGAAGGGGTGGGGGGGGGCGGGGGCTAGATTTCAGGAAATACCATGAAACAGATCTCTGAGGAAGCATTCATGGTAAAATAATATCTCATGATTGTATGCCGAACATCAAAGTTGATACATGGATCATAAGAGGAGTGCCAAAATAAGATGGGAAAGATCGAAGGATGTGACCCTTGGAAAGAGGATGATAATCACTGTACACTTTGCCAAGTAGGCCTTGCCAAACTCAGACTGTTGGGGAAAAGCTTTCTGGAGAACTGAGGATGCTGAGGATGGGCTGGGTCTTAGTGCAGGAGATTGGTGAGAGCAGGGAGAGACTGAGAGTTGGGAGGTGGCAGTGCAGGGACAAGGGATAGAAACCTGCAGCTTCCCAAGAGACTTGCAGGGACTCTGGTGGCAGAGACAGGTGGCACAACTGAGGGCAGTGGCCACAAGGTGCAGCAGAGAAAACCAGGGAGAGAGAGGGCAGAGCAGGGGATGTGTTCTGTACAGTGCAGCACTGCAACAGAGATGCAGTGGTATTTCTGCCTTTGAAGGTTTTCAAGACTTAGCTGGACAAAGCTGTGACTGATGTGATGTTGTGTTGGCCTTCTGTCTAAGGAGCTGATATGCAGAGTCCTTATCAAATTGTGCATATAGGATTTTTATCTGGTTTTTCCTGTTAGACACCAGCAGCATTCACCTAAGAGCCATGTTTTCTGGGTAATTAAATGTTTTAATGTGAGCATTCATACTCTGCTGTAGTAATCTCAAGATTCTTAGAAAAGAGTTCTTTCTCTGCTTAGTGACTTGCTTGTTATTAGAGGTACATACTGTTACTGTTGAGAAGGACTTGGAGTATACAAATGCTTGCATAGACTTGGTTCAAAATCTGCAAGTTTCTCCAGAATGCTAATGCAAACCTCTTGTATGAGGTGTTATGTATTAAATACTGGTCAAGCATAGAAACATTGCAAATGGATACAGTCCATCAGTGTGCTTCAGTCTGATGTGTTTCCAAGTAGGCAAAGAAGCATTTAAAACCTGTAGGTGCTCTGTTTTTAGGTGTTTGTTTACTCTTCAGCATGCTCATTTCAAACCATGCTAATTACTTTCTTCTCCTGAGAGCAAATAGTAAAATTTTCATCAGTGCTCCAGATTTCTTTCAAATAACAACATAGTCCTCTTGTGTTTATTTCATTTGTTCGCTTGTCTTCCTTATATTTTATTGTGTGAGGTAAGTAAGGCAAGTAAGAACCTGTCCCTAAAAACACCCTTAGAGTTTGTATCATAATGGTGCTAGAAGCCATACTAGTTTGACTCCATTTCTAATAATGCTCGTTTTATTGAGTAGTTTATTCAGTTTCTAACCACTGTTTGTGAGCTGATACCTGACTTTCTTAAATCTTTAATAGTCTGATGTTCTGTATCTTGGAGGAAAATTACGATGGCTGCATTGCAGGTTGGGAGGGAGCTTTCTTGTAGTCAGTCTTTGTAAGCTCTAAAACCCAAGTAAAGAAGAAAAAGTCTTGGGAACCTTTTCAGCCTTTCCATAGCCTCTGCACAGAATTGGATGTAGCAGGAAATGTAATTGGCAGTCCCTCTGTCATCGGTCAGCAGTCCAGTGCAGTTGGAGTTTGCCGAGGTGGCCGTGCAGAGCAGTCAGTTCCTGTTACAGCTGATCCTCCAGCCCTTCTGTTCTTGTGCAGGGCAGTCTTCAGCTGAGGAGCCTCTCCCTGCTGATAACAGCGTTAGTGCTGATAGCCCCAAATGTTGCTGATTTATTTATGCACCAGCTGATGGAAAGATTGCAGGTAAATACTGAAGAAGGTTCTTTTTTATGCTCTGGGGCAGTTGGGTAAGACAGGGTTTCTTTGTAGGGAAGAAGGTGTAATGCAGGATGCAGTTATGGTCGGCATGCTGAGTGCCAGCAGCCCTTTCAGGTTCCTGCTTTGAGCCCTTAGAGCCACTGGAGTTTGTCACCCAAACAAGCTGCCCACTGGTATTTCACCTTCTGCAGCTAGCACGTTTATTGCTCTTGAGCCATTGTGTGCTGCAGTTGAACACTGATACTGAATGTACCAGCAACCCTTCCTGACTCTTGATTTTAATCCACTTCAGTATACCTTATTCTAATAATGAAAGCTGACCTGGTGGGCTTCAGCAGTTAGAGCCATTCCAAATCCACTGCACCCATTGCCACTGGCTGGGACTGTCGTGCAGCCCTTGGGTCCCTGCTCCTTGGGCTGCTGCCAGTGTTTGTGATGCCACCAAACAGAGTCCTGCTGCTCCCAGGGGCTGCAGCAAAGGCAGGAGCACACACAGTCAGTCTGTCACAATCACTGCTTTCTGAATCATTCTGAGGCTAGCCCTGAATAATACATTTAGAGACAGTCTTTTTCTGGCATCATTCAGAAAAATATCTTTTCTGCAGTTGACAGCATTTATTGGTATTTCATTGTAATTAAGTATTTGAGGATTTTGGCTACCAAGCTGTATTTTTCTTGTGCTTTTTAAATGTCAGCAGTCTTCCATGAAAAATAATTCTTCTTGATTAAATTATTTCAGTTATTCCAAGTTACTGTAGTAACCATAGAACTAAAATGTAGTGACCCTTTTCCCAAATACATTTTGTCCAAGGACATTTTGTCTTGTATGTTTTTGTTGTTTGCTAACATATGTCAAAGACACGGTATCTGACTCTGCCTAAAAAGCTGTATTAATTTTCTGATGTTTCCCAGTTGGATGCAATTTTTTTTTGTCGTTGGGCCAAGAAAAACTTGGAATCTTGTGCAGTTTTATTCTTTATGGTTAATTCAATTACTTTCAGGTTTTCTAGGTTGATGCTACACCCACTGGGAACCACATTTCTAAAAAGACAATATTTCTAGTAATCTACCAAAATAGCTGGCTGCATTTCAAAATGAAATGTTTAAATTTTTGTCTGCTGTTACTGTTTTGAAGACCAACTCATCATCAGCATAGTTATATTTGGGAAAATAAGGTTCAGTTGCCTGTTCTGAGCTTGTGAAACGACACTGGTGTTGTGTCCTGAGCTAAAGTTCCTGTAGTGCACGGAATCCTGAGTGCTGGCTGGGGACCACACACAAGTAACTGCAAATCTGCAAATAAAGGTTTCTTCCCACCTTCTCCCTTAGAGGTGGCTGGAAGGGTTTTGTAATTTAACATTCTCTAGCTTGGGTGCTTTATAGCACAAAGCTTCTACAATGAAGCCAAACAAGGTTCACAGAGAGGGGTTTGGGGCGGTTGCAATTTTATTTTTATTAAAATCTCAGCACTTCACTTTCCCACTTAAATTACTAAAAAACTACTGTATGTTCAGATAGTCTCTCTTATGTAGAATGAAGTCACTCCCACCCCTGCTAAGGACCTTAATTTCCTTTTTATGGTATTTTCTGTGTCCTGCTCAGTCCATTTGGAAAACCCCAATTTGGGAGTATTTGGTCAGCAGCCTGTAGAAATTGCCTGATATGTTAATTGTCTCTTTGCTCTTGCTGCCTGAGCTCTGGCTGTGTTTGGGGTTTTTTTGGTACAGACTTTGGGTATGTGCTAGTCATAGCTTCTTTGTATCTGTGTGCCATGGCACATAGTGCAGATGGCTCTAAATGAAATCCAGGGACTGCACTTGAAGGAAGGGAGGGCATGTTCTGGGCTGGGAGCTGAACTGAGGAGTGCTGCTTGTTTTCACAGCTCATGGGTGCCCTGCTTGTAGCATGGGACTGATGAGACAAGACAGGCCCACATGGTCCACTCCGTCTGCTAAGGAATGAGAAAGAAATTCTGAAATTGCTCTCATCTGTCTTAGGGGGAAATGCCATTCTCTTCTGGGATCTCATGGTCAGTCTGTCCTTGAGCATGGCAACAAAATGTATTAGGTAGAAGGCTTCAAAAGGAGGATTATGTAAATGATTTAAATGATCTTTCTGCTCTTTTGGGTGCTGTGACCTGTCTCTAATGAGTTCCTTACACAGGGAAACTCATCTACTCCCTCAAATGCATGCCCACAGAGAACCCTGTTGAATATCCCTGTGAGGAATCCCACTGAAGCCTTCAAGTGTGATGGCCAGATGCAGGGCACTGCTTTCATTCCCAGGTGCAGTGCTCCAAGCCTTTGCCAGGCTGTGGGGAGGGCACCTGTGCAGGGGAGAGTCCAGGAATTCCAGAGTCACAATCAATCAATGAATCAATCAATCAATCAGTCAGTCCCCTGTGCCCGTGCTTTACGGAGAGCAGGGACTGGTGTGTACATCTAAACTCTCTCAGTGCAGAGCAGAATGACTGTGTGTTCCAGGTAGGAAGCTGAATCACTACATTGGGTGTGTTTAGGGGAGGAATAAATTAGAGCCATTTCAAAATGAAAAGCAGCAATTTACTGGATTGTCACTCATTAATTACACACACTGCCCGTAATTAGGTCTCACTCGCTATCAATATTTTCTCATATTCAGGACAGTTAACTCCTAAAAATCTTCCCCTTGTTAGCTGTGAAGATGTAGTACCACAGAACTGCTGTCATGTTCAGCGTAGTTTATGTGTAAATGTCTGTAAACATATGCAACAGAAATACTCCTGATGTCCATTTGTATAGAGCTAGGTAATTCTCTGTGTACTTACATATCTCCACGCTCAGCTGTGTGCTCGTGGGGCTGCCAGCAGTCTGCCAGCTTTGCAAACTGCAAAATGCCTCTGCACAGCTGCAGCTGGCACAGCCTGCCTTCCAGGAGCAGATACTGATTACAGCTTGCTTTATTAGGAGATGTTTTACGTGCATCAGGCCTCTGCCTGGGCTACTTCATGGTGTATTACACTGTCATTATGCAGCAACTTTAGCATGAACTGCTGAATTCCATGAGGATAATTTATAGATCTTTATGCTCCACATTGTCAAGGAGGGGCGTGGGTACAATGGGGGATTCTGAGATTGTGCCTCTCATACACTGGCCTGGGATTGAGACTGCCAGAGGAGTATGAGATGTTTCAGCTTAATTTGTGGTTATACAAATAGTTAATCTCTTTTCCTGTATGAAACCTCTAAGCTTGTTACCAAATCAGGTGATTGAATGTGAATGCTGATATAAGGGGTATATCAAATCTTGTGCTTCTCTCATATATATATGTGTGTATGAGTGTTTACGTATGTAAATGTATCTCTTGGAAAGTCATAGGATACAGTTACATGGTAAAAAGTTACCAATTTAACATTGTATCACAGAAAGAGAGGCTTGAGTTAGAGGTCTGTACAGTAGTGCAATCAGCTTCAGAAGCAGCTTGATCTTGCTATTAGGATTGCATTATGTGAATTTGTGACTGTTACAAGTTGGAGTTTCCAAACCTGTTTGTGTTACTCAGCTCAACCTTTTGCAGTGAGTGCCCAGCATTCTTTTTTTCAGTAATTCCATTATTATTTCAATGTATTTTGGAGCATTTTTAACGAAACCATCTCCATCAGTCACTGAAACAATCTGTTCCATTCTGAATTGCACATTGGGTGCTGTGACTCAGGCTCCTGCCAGCAGATCTCTTTTATTTCACATGGTGTCCCTTAGCCAGCACAGTTGCCTCAGCTTAGATGGGTTTTATTTTTTAATTCTTAATATACTATTCTGGATTGAAGTGACATTAAGAGTAGTTACAATACTTAGCAGTAAAATTGGCTTACTGGAATATGCAGTGTTCCTGTTATCTGAAATTCTTAGATACCTCTCCAGAAGAAATTTACAAATGCTTATTTTTTAATCACAAGAAATGTAAACTATTATTTGGTCTCAGAGTTTAATTAAATAAAGAAGTACTGAATAAAGGCTGTGTGGCTGTTAACTACATTTCTTTCTTTAGTATTACCTTGCATTTAAGAGGTGGCTGTGTTTTTAATCTTTACAATCATACACTTCTAGTGAATTCTTGCAACTGGAAGACTGCTTAAATCCTCTGGAAGCAGCCTGTGTATCCACCCATCCCACTGACTGATGCTAGGTGGTGAGGTTCTGGGGGAATAATAAAACACTTGAGGTACACACCTCCTGTGTCAAGTCACTTCTCATGCTGCCACCACCTGTGCCTTGGTGTAGGTCTGGGCTGCACACACCTCTTTTAACTTGCCTGCCTGCACAGCTGCTTTATTTCAGTGCTCTGCTGGCATGCTAGTATCAAATGAAACTCATCCAGGAGCTTTTTAGGCCTTACTTGAGCATACTTCTGTCTTCAGCTGGCTTTTCAGAATTCGTGACTAGTTAACTTACCTCGATTTTGTCTTTAGAAGGAAAACCATTTTTTCACTCCAACTTGCCCAAATTAATTTTTTTTAAATCATCTTTTTTAATGATTTTTGTTTGGGCACAGAAGATGTCTACAGGTGGCTGAATGCCCAGGAGAGTCACCTCCTGTGTTGAAAGGGCAGTGGGGTTAAGGCAGAGCTGGGTTGCAGTTTGTGTAGCTGGGCTCTGAAGCTGTGCCACAGAGAGCTTCAGTCACTTCCTGTGCTCTCACTTGAATTTCAAAGCTGCCTTTGAAGGAGTAGTTCTTCACTCTTTGTTCTAGTGGGAGCTCTCCAGCCTTTTCTCAGTCTGCCAGCACCACTGGCTATTTTTGGGGGGAGCTTCCAAAGGGTTCCCTCTAGAAAGTGGATTCAAGTGCCCCTTCCCCAACTGGTTGGGGAAGAAATTTCCTTGGAGAAAAGTGAAAAAAACTGTTCCTTTAACAAGCAAAATATTCACAAGCATAGAAAATGAGTAATACTAAACAGTGCAAACTCTCATGTTGTGAAGAGATGGCAGATTCAGCAAGTCCTTTGCTGGAGTCAGAGGCACAGAGAGTGTGCCCTTATCCAGATACCTGTCTCTGACATCTCTGAATTTCACATCACACCCTGAAAACAACTGGTAAAGTTAAATAGAAAAGCTAGGAGTGTAAATGTGTAAATTAGAAATTTTTCTTATGTCACTAGGTGAAAAAGTTAGTTTGGAGTTTAAACTAGTTGAGAGAGCAGAAGACAAGATGGAGGATTCAGGGTGTTGTCTCTTGTCCTTCTTTCTTCTTCATCTACTTCTTCTAGAGGTTTTTGGGTGGTAGGTAGGTTTTAGGTGATTGGACAAAGAATGTTGCAGTGCAGCACACAGGTGTTGGGTCATTGGGTCATTAAGAAAAATAATTTAGTTGGCATCTGTTAATTGGGTAAATGGACATATAAGAAACCTTGAAGATGATCTTTGCTGGCCATTTTGCACCTTTCTATCTTAGTGCACGTAGCTCCTTGTACCTTGTATCCATGTAATGTTGATAAGAATAAATAACCGAGTGTGAACAAAAGAAAAAACTGCCTCCCTCTCATCAACTTTGGTTGAAGGGGAAAAAGAAGCCAGCCACGAGAGTCATATAGAGACAGTCCTTGTCGTGGGGTGTAGCTCTGCTCTCTGTCTCTCATGGGTCCCTCTGGTGCTGAGGCACAGGCCTGAGCTCCCAGGGCATTCCTGGGGTTCCACTCCAGAGCAGGGCCAGAAGAGCCCCAGGCTGGGGAACTTCTCTGCCTCAGCTAGCTAAAAAAAAATAATTAAAAAGCAGAGGTGAGCTCTGTCCTGCTGTCTGTCCATGCTGCAGCCAGCACAGGCTGGGAGAAGGAGTGCAGGGGAGCAAGGGCAATTTCTGTAAACAAATTGCAATTTCTTCCCCCCTTCCCTCTCAAACCAGTCTTGAAAGTGCAGAACTCAATATCCAGCCTAAACAGAACAGAGCACTGGGCATAAAGCATCATGAAGTCACCCTAGGCCAGGCTTTGTACATGTGAATAAACTCTGAAGGGAAACTTTGGTTATTTGCCACAGATTCTTCTTTTTGAGATAAATTGTGCGTTTACCAGTTTCTTCCCTTTTTTCCCTGATAAATACCATAAATATAAAATATAATCCATAAAATACCATATATATAAAAATAAGTATAAGACCATATAAACCATAAAACCCATAAATATAAACCATAAATATTTTGAATGAAAAGAAAGAAGTAATATTTTTCCTGGTCAGTTCTAGGAGGTGTTGCCTGTTCACATGTGGTCAGGTGTGTTTGTTAAGATGTTCTTTAGGTGAGTGTTGGATACATGAACAGTTTAACTTTGGACACTGCTGCTTTTTCACTCTCAGGCTGCTTTGATGGTGCCTCAAGTGGTAGTAATCACTTAACAGAGCTGAATTAAAAGGTACAAGCACATGGCTCCTGCTCTCACCTGTTGTCAGTGGCCTTCTGTTTTCCTGACCACTTTATTGTTAAAAATAACAGGCACAGAGTTGCAAATTGGAATAAAGGGGTGAGTGAAGTTTTGATTTCTGTATGAAGAGCTGGGCCCTGACAGCTGTTAAACTACACACTGGGTTCATTAGTTGGTTTGGATTGAAGATGACAAAAATCAAGCAAAAATTTTAGAGAACTAAAAAACATTCCTAAGGAAATATGAATAGTACTATTTAAAAGAATAGAGGAATTAGGGAACACTTGATGAATTTGAAAACAAATTAGGTTAATTTCAATAATGTATTTTTGATAGTGTGAAAGCTTTAGTTACTTTAGGGACTTTGGACATTATGCTTATGAGCATTATTGGTATTTTGCAAAGATCCTCCTTTCTGCACCTTCTCCCTCAGGGAAAGCAGAATTACAGATGCTCATATGGAAATTTGCTTTTAATTTTTGTTGCAGGAGAAACAAATGTACAAATAAAATAAACAAATCCCCATTAAAATATAGTACTTCCCAGTTGTCTAACACGTGATATTTGAAATTTTACTTATTTAATTTTGTTTTTGAAACACTGAAAAAATGAATAATTTCCACCTGTTTTCAGTTGCATCCATTTGTCCCCTGCTGCCTAGGAAAATAAATCCACTAGAGGAAAGATGGACAATTACTGGTGTTATTCAGGTCCACTTAATGCAGTATTTCAGAGGGTTGCCTGACCATTTGAGGTCTATGAAGTATATTTTGGATGGCAGTTATCCATGGGTAAGAGTTCATATATGCACCACCATGTCCTTTTTTTTGTTTTTTTTTTTTTTTTAATCATTGGTAGGGAGCTCAGAACTGAACTAAATCCCAGTAGTCTTGGATTTGAGGGAATTATCCTATGGCTCCCAGGGGAAATGACCAGGAAATCAGGCCTGTTTGACACCCAGGTGTATTTGCACACTTCATTCCCAGATTGGTGCGTAGGTATTTTAGAATTACAGCATTGTCTTGTGTTTTAATGGTCTGTGTAAAAGCACTGTTGCTGCAAAGCCCCATCTGAAATGCTGCTGGCTTTGTACCCAAGTGCAGCCTGGGTTGCTCACTTGAATTGCTTTGATAACCTAGGGGCTAAAATCTTTGTTTACCTGGGTAAAAAAAAAAGTTATGAAATGATGGAAGGTTCTCATTTAGTGGTGGCTCTTTGAATTTTGTTTTTTTTTGAACAATAAATATGCACTTGTTCTCCTTAATTTTTTTATTTATTTTATTTTTTTATTTGGTTGTAAATGAAAAATGTGCCTTGTCTTTTTTCTGTCTTGTTATAAATCTTTCCGCAGACCTTTTTGAAGGTGAGACTATTCAGTGATAATCTGAAGAGGGTGGCACTGATTTTTAATACCCTGTTTTTCAAATCAAGTGGCAACTGCTTAAGTGAAGTTAATCTGAGAATGAATTTAAGTGTCTCCAAGGGTTATGTGAGTCTCCTCATTAAAGTTAGGGGGAAAACATTGAAGCACCTTTCCTACTACTTAAAGTATTAAATTGCCAGGCTTCCTAATTCAGAAATCTGGCTGTCTTCAGCTGAGGCTTTGTCTGCCTACAGATTCATTACATAATTCAAAGTTTGCCTGGAACATTCCACGTTTACTGTATTGGTAGTGTTGCTTTCGTGTGTTATGAGTTTGTGAATTGTGGAACACAAACAGTGTGTTAGTGTTTGAAATCAGCCCATTGCCAGAGACAGAGCTTTAGTACCATGAGGTTTGTTGTTCAGCCTGAATATTACACAAGTTGAGTTTTATCCTTTTGCATTTATTTCTTCTCTGTGTTCAGGCTCCAGGTGACAGGAAATGAGTTTGGTCTGGGCTTGTTTGAGGTCCTTCTGTATGTGATGGGTTTTCCATCTGCATTCCCTTCATATTCTGTGCTGGAATCCAAGTTTCAGATTGCTGTGGAGGGTCGAGGGTGATGTGGTGCTACCAGGCCACTGTGCAGAGTAAGGCCCTGCAGCATCAGAGGAAAATGCCCAGGACATTCTGGGTAAAGCACGGGTTCATGTCCAGCTGACTCAAAATGCATGGTTTGTTTGATTCACTCAAACAGGATAAATTGCCCTGGTAAATTCAGGTTACACTTGGGGGACTTCCTCAGGTGAAGAATAAGCATCAGTTTTCTGCTAGTTACATTTCCATTCAGACTGAAAGCAGATTCTGAAATAGTGGAAGTCTGTTCGGCAGTGCTTCCAACTTCAAGCCAGGTTATTCATCCTGATTCTTTGGGTAAAAGTGCTATTGAAATCACCAACAAATTTTTACAGCTGCTTCCACAGCTCCACTTTTAACCTTTCTTCTTTGTAATACTCTGCAACCACCCACAGCTTTCATGCTCACCATGGGCATTTTTATAACTGTGATAAAAACTACAAATGTGTTCTCACTTAAAAGTAATTGCACCATTACTGTAATGCTTTGTAGAAAATAAAGTTTTTATCAATGTCAGGTGTTTTGCCAAAAAGAAAAAAAATATTACATGTTCTATCCTTTTTATGCTCACTGAATTTTGTGTTGTTTTTTTTTAACAGCGATTCCAGAGTTTATTAGTCAAGTAAATATTGCATTGGAGAGCTTAAGCAAGAACACAGCACATCTGTTTGATGACAACCAGTTTGTGGACATTTCCAAGAAGGTGTATGATACAATTCATAACATCAGGTGCTCAGTCATGATGATCCGGGTAAGTTCTTGTCATACTCCTCTCTGGATGGCTCAGGATGTCAGGGCATTTTGGGAGCATCCAGAACTGTGTGTGTGTGATAAGTGTCCCCAGGCTCATAATCCAGGTCTAGCTGCCCTGGGAAATTCAGGTTACAGTGAAACATGTGTGACTGTAACTCCAGATGTCTAGAATTGCACGGAGTACCACATCAGAATGCTGCATGAAGATGTCTTTACTTCTCTAAAAATATGTAGTTATGTTTGGTTTGTAAAGATCTTCCTTCGCTTCGTTAATTACTAACTTACAGCTACAAAACCAAATCATCTTGTAGTTCTTCAGCTTTAACCTGTGCAATGTAGGAGAGAGTATTTCCAGGTGATTCTGATAATCCCATATCAAGTTCTTTCAGCTTACACCAGAAGACTTAACCTGATTTCTTTGTCTTACACAATTACAATCACTGCACTTACTCTTGTGTTTTTCCTGAAGTTCAGACACTGAATCAGAACAGCTTATTTTTAAAATTCAAACCAAAAAAGGCTGGAGAAGGCTGTGTGGAGGCTGTGCTGCAGCCCTTGGGTGCTTACAGAGGGCTTATAAATGAGATGAGAACAGATTTTGCAGCAGGGCCTGGTGTGGTAGGGCAAGGGGTAATGGTTCTAAACTGAAAGAGGAGAGATTTAGGATTAAAGGAAGAAATTTATTCCAGTGTGAGGGGTGAAACACTGGCACAGGTTGCCCAGAGAGGTGGTTGACGCCCCATCCCTGGAAACATTCAAGGGGGTGGGCTGCAGGGAGCTCTGAGCAAACTGGGGGTTGGACTGGGTGGCCTTTTAAGGTCCCTTCCAACCAAAACCATTGCAATATGAACAATACTAGTCTCAACATACTGCAGTGTGGAAGTTAAAGTAGGAATTAATATGTGGAAAATGGCTAAAATGTCTCATCCTTATTGCAGTTGTCAGGAAACAGTTTGTGTACTGCAGAGAGACCCTGAAACATCCAACAGGTACCCCAGAGCAGTAAGAGTTTGGGAGCTGGATGTAGCTCCAAACCAAACAAACCAGCCTGTGGGTGATGCTGTTAGGTCTTCCACTCAGTTCTTGTGTCAGTGAACACAGAAGTTTTCACTAGGACATCTCCTTTTTTTCTACATAAGTTTCATTAATGCCTGTGTTGCTCATCCCTCCCTTCCCTTAGTGACTGAGGGGCTCTTGGGTCTTTTAAGATTACAGAGTTGCTTCTGTTTCTCAGTGAGAAGTGAATCTTCTCTGTGTCCAGTCCTCCTGGCCTTGAATTCCATGGTCATGAGTGAGCATTTCTTTCAGGAGTTTTGCATTTCTGGTGAATTGGGAATGCACTGAGAAGTGTAACATGGCTTCAGTCAGTTTCTGTGAGGAGGCAGACACAGCTCTGAGGAAGCTGTATTTCCTCAGAGTGCTCTGTGGTGGATGTATGTATGTGGACAGTCACTCAGAAAGGGGTTATGAGAGGAAAATCCCAGGAATTGCCCGGTGTGCAGTGCCTGTGCTGTGCAGCCACAGAACGTGAGTTACTGCACATCACCAGAGTGCACAGGAGTGATAGAGTGGCTCTGCAGGGCCATCTTCCACTGCTGCTTTCAGGTCCTCATGAGAGCTCAGGAGACTTTACAAAAATTGTCAGAAAGGACAGGAGCTTTGTACTTAATGAATACCATTGTTCAGCCATAGCCATGGGGAGGTTTTTCTGAGCTTTGGTGCAGTGTTAGTCAGCTACTCCAGCCTCCCTGAGAGACAGTGCCAGCACAGGGAGTGCTGAGGAAACCCTGGCATCCATTTTCTGAGTCAGGTTTATTTGCATTCCTGGTTAGATACATTGCAGACAATGCCAGTTTCCTGGAAGAAGCTTTAGTCAATGTGGTGGTTCCTCAGGTGTGCAGTTCATAGCAGCCAAGGTGAGGGAATGAAATGTTCTGTGGCCAGAGTGCTGACTCTGGCACCTCACTGATTATGGGGGTTGAGTGCAAGGCTGAATCAGGGGAAGAACTCAATCAAAAAATAATTGAGAAATGTAAATGATCAAGGCCACTCATTCACAGGGGGAAATTTTTCAACATGGCAGTAAAAGCAGAAATTCTCCAGATCAGTTTCTCAGGAAGCATTTCAAACACATAATTACACAGAGAAAACGTTTTTAAAAATAGAGTTCCTAACTGTAAAATGCTGCCCAATACTGTTGTTAATGCAAATGATCAGCTGTGCATTTCAATGTCCAGGTTGAACCAAAGACACATAAAACATACATTGCAATCCTGCATGCTGTAATGCAACACTGGAGAGCAGCTACAGAGTGGCAGATGTGTTGTGCTGCTGAGCAGGAATAGAAATTCCTCTGGAGCACCAGGATGCTGTTCCCCATAAGATGCTTTTATTGTTCACATGCTTAATGCAGTGGTAGCTGTTCATTTCCAATAGCTAGATAGTTGATCCAGGGTGTAGCCACATTTCTCTGACATTTTTTGACTCTAAGCATCTCATTTTTGCTGTGTTTTAGAGATTTTGTGGGCTTGATCTTGCGCAGGAGCATTTGTACATTATCTGGATAACATTTTAATCAGGGTATTGATGTTACAGAAATAGCTTAAATTAGGTAGTACAATTAAAAGCAATTCTGCCATGTAAACATGCAGAAAAGTCAAAGGAAGCAGGTTGATGGTTTTTGGTACAGTGCATACTAAATGCTGCAGAACGTTAAGATTAATGGTTGGACTTTTTCAAAAACTTCTGTATGAAGGTGTTTTTATTTGAAAAATATGAGACAGCAGGATTGAAGTAACAGCTAGCAGGATCCCATTAGGCTATAAACTCAGTGGAAAGGAATGACTTCAAAAGAATAGTGACTGCTGGTAGCTGGAGCACTAATAGTCATCCTGACAGTTACACCAAGAACAGTGGAAACAGTCACCAAGTCAGAAGTTTCACAGAATTCTTTGTTCTTTTTAGAGTATAAACAAGTGAGCAGCTGTTCATGCTTTACAGAGACAAAAAGAGGGCAAAGGGTTCATATACTCTATGCAAAAAAATGCTTTTACTATTCTTATCTTCCTGGAAGCAGTGAGTGAGGAACCCATGTTCCCTAATTGTGTGAGAGGTGGAGAATGTGTATTTAAATAGTTGTTCTTAACATTGTAAAGCATTTATTAAAAATCCTTTCTGCTGACTAGGTATTCTCTGTGCTGTTTCTCTCAGGATTCTGGCATGGAGACCATAGGTTCCCTCAAGAGTTCATGGTGTTAGGCTTTTTGAGTTTGTTTTGCACGTTGTTCCTAGATTTCCCTGCACCATGGTGTATGGGATACCCATCCCCAGGCCCCCCAAAACTGAAAAATGCATTCATTCTTCTTTTCTGTCTAACCTAGATACTTTCATTTCAATTAGATCCTCCCTGCATCTCAAATCCCTAATATTCCTGTATCTATATCTAACAGTCTTTTACTGTTGTTTTTACTGGTGGTTTAATTTCCTTTGGAAAGTCAAACTCAGGTTAGCTGCACATTCAAGAGTCTACAGCATAAATGATTTTTCATATGTTTTTGGCTTTCTCAGAATACCCTTGGGATGGGTTCCCTTTTCTTTTTTCTTTTGTTGGTTGCAAATCTGGCGTGGTTTTTCATCCTGTTTTAAAGAAATGTAGGAATTCATCCTTAACAGAACTTGTGAGTTCTTCAATACACTTGATTTCTCTCAGTAAGAGACTTGACAGCAGAATTCATTACCTTACACCCAGCAGAGGTACAGGAATTTTTAGAACATGGATCTCTAGGACAGGAGGGTAGCAAGTGGGGAAAACCTTCCAGCCTGTTAATGAGTGTCTAGTTTAAATTCTGCCGTGGCTTTTACTAATGACAGAATGATCTGCACATGCAGGGTTTTCTGCCTGTTTTTACTTCTGTAGTCCAAGTGAGTTAGATCCTGTCCAGTGCAGGCAATGACAGGCATGAATTGAACCTCTGTCTCAAAGCAAAACATGGAAACATATGAGAAAGGCAGACATTTACTGCAGTCCTGCTGTTTGTTCTTGAGACCTCACGGAGCAGATAGCCAAGGAACACCTCATGCAGCCTTGTTCAACTTCATTGTTGGTCTGAAATACAGGAGTGATGCTAATCCAGTACAAACTCATATTGAGAAGTTTGATAAAAACCTTTCTCTTTTTCTATCCTACACCAGCTGCACAAGAGGCAGAACCTTTGCAGTAGTAGTTAGCCTCTTGGTCCTGCAGCTCTCAGCACTTTCTGGTTGTTGCTGAGCTGAGTAGGTCAGGACCTTTCCTTCCCCAGCTCCTTGTCAGCTTCAGTCCTGCCACACACTGATATCTCTGCATGCAGTGTGCCTGCAAAAGAATGAGCTCATCTGAGGTCTTCAAAAAAGAGTGCAGAAGAAATACCTGATGTCTGTTGGGGTAGTTGGACACCTCTTCTTTTTTCAGATTTTTATGCAGAGTCACATAAAAGGAGAATGTCAGTTAGTGCTGTAGAACCCAGTTAAGAGGTGAGTTCAAATCATTCGGTGCCATGGTCACACCTGCAGGTAAAAGCTGCTGGCAGCTGCTTGTCCCTGCCACATTCCTTGGCTTTTAACATCTCCAGTCACCATCACCAACCTTGAAGTACCATTTTGGTAAAGCTTAGAGCACTGTTCCACATTGGTTACTCTTCTTATCTTAATTCATCTACGTACTTTCTAAAAATGTGTTCTTACAGGATACCCGGGAAGCCTTCTCATAATGTACAAATCCATGTTATAATTGATATCACTATTAGAATCATTGAGTCAGTCATTATTTTATGACTCTACCTTGCAGAGAGCTTATCAAAATGCTCTGAACTAAACAGTTTTGGGACACAATCAGCATACATTTCAATTTAGCGTGCAGACATTTTTAAAAATGCTAATCTCTATTTAGTACCAGGGGAGTTGGTCTTCCCAGATAAAGAAAGCAAATCCCTCTTTTCTGGCAAACAGCTGTACATATCAGTTTGTTTCCATTTCATTTTCATGTACCATGTAACAAATTCTCAAAGGTCTCAGTTTTCTTAGTTTAGGACCTTTAATATCTTCAGCAAATCAGATGACTCCTGATTCTTGGTGGGATAGTGTTACTGACTTCCTTGCTTTACAGAGCAAGAAGCTACTCAGTAGTGTCATAATAATAATAAAATTATTAATAATTAAACATAATATAGATATATATAAATATATAATAAATAATGAAATTAATAATAATTAAGAAATAATACCCACTTCTTGTTTTTTCTGTGAAAGTGGCACCCATTTGTCTTAACATGTGGGCAGGATGTTACCCTAAGAAGTAGCTTTAGTTTGGAGTTTCCCCAATTGCCATAACAAGCACCTGGTCTTAAAAGCTGAGGTGCTTCCACAAGGGGGAAAAAAAAATATGGTGAATAGAAATACTCAGAAGATAGTTTATTGATTTTAAAAACAGATAGTATATTTACATCTCAGGGAGAGACATAGAAGAGGAAAAAAGCACGTGCTTACCCTTCCCATCATGAGCACAGGAGTGGAAGCCAGAGCACAGATAAAACACTGTTTCACTCAAGGATGGGTGCTCCCCCTTCTTCAGGTCCCCTTTGCTTAAACATTGAAGTAGAGTCCATCCACAGGGTAGTTGGGAATGGTGGATTTTTATTTTGTTCTTGTTAACAAAAGACAAGAGAAATTGCCGGCTTTTGTGTGCTTCTGCATTTCTACACTTTGAGATGAACAGGTTTTAACTTTTTAGTTAACTTCTGGTTCTTTGTCCATCCTTCTGACTGCTGCCTCATTCCCATTCTCCAGGCATTTGCTCAGGCTTTATGGGGATATTTTAGATTCTGGGATCTTTTTTACATACAGAATGAGCAGTAGAGAAACAAGTACCCCTTTATCCTCCTGTGTGCAATTCCAAACTGGTCCTTTCATGTCCGTATGTTCTGTTATTTCTGTACAGAGAAATCTTGCAGTGGAAGAGGGATGTCCAAAGCAGCTGCCCCCTTCTGAGAAGCAGTTTGTAGAGCTCCCGTGGTGTTCTGTGTGTGTGCTGGAGGAGCAGACTATAATTGCAGCTCTAGTAAGCTGGTGAGGAAGCACTTGGTATTGTTAGGCCAGCTGTGTGTACAGGTCTGATGGGGAAGATTTCTTGTCTCAGAAGCAGCAGCTTGTGTGCAGCACCCTGGTGACTGCAGACAGGAATGGAGGTGGGAATTCAGAGTAGTACCAGGAGCTCAGCGCTGGGGCAGCGCCCTGCTCAAACCTGGAGTTTCTCTGTCATAACACCTGTTAGCTTTTTCACCATTGCTTGAAACTCTTTTAATACTAGTCAGTTGGGCTTCATTTTAACCAAGATATTATGGGTAATGGAGCCTTCTTTTTAAGGCAGAAGTACTGTAGTATCTGTTGCAGCCCATCTTACTTTTCACTATCACACATTTCACGGGTGTCACCCTCTTCTCAGTGCGGGGGAGGAGGAGAGAGTGTGCACAGAGGCTCACGGAGGGAAAGGACCTCAGGAGATCAGCTGGTCCAACCTGCTGCTGAAAGCAATGTTATCCAGGGCCCCACTGACTTCAGTGTTTGCTTTTTCATTTTATCTGTTAGAGCTGGAACAGCCATGGGGAGCTGATGGGTCAAACGAGGCAACAGTGTGTGCTAAGCTTACTTACGTAAGGAAGCTGTTTGCTACAGTGCATGCTGCTGCTATTCTATACTTTGGCTGTTGTTGGCTGTGTTGATGCCTCATTGTTTACATTCAGCACAGGAATGTATGACCCATCTTTTCCAGTTAAAAATGGAATTTTCTTCAGCCTGCCTTCCAGTTTGTCAGCTAATGGAAAGGATGTTGTGTTTTGTTTAAGAAGAGAAAGAGAAAAGGAAAACCTTTATGGGTACGTACACCCAAAAATAAGAAATTATTTCAGAGATGCTGAATACAGAGGTAAATAGTGGTGGTGGTGTCACCTGCATACTGCCTCCATTGTAAGATCATGTGCAGTTATCCATCCTGGCAAATCTGGGTTGTCTTCTGCCCAAACTACGCAGCTGTAGGCTCATGCAGGGCTGTGAAATAAGAGCTCCTCAGCAGCAAATTGCTACATGCCTTTCCATGGAAATCCCAGTGCTGGGATTACTGGGTCACATACAGGAGTCAGTGTGCTTACAGCTGCCATAAACACTTTGGACTTACATACTCCTCTAAATGTCAGTTCTTCCCAGTCTAGGGATTAAATTACATTGCAAGTGTCACACGTGATTATGCTTTTAATTGTTCACGAAATTACCCTTCTCTTTCAGAAAGACAGAACCTTCCAGAATTATTTGATAGCTCTAGTTTAGTGGCTCATTGGAAACTTAAGCACATAACAGTAGTTTTTTCTGGAACATTTAAAATCTTTGCTGAGGTTTTTTTTTTTTTCTTAGGGCAAGAAAAAATGATGTGTATTCCTTCCTTGCCATTTGGTGCTTACTGTCCAATATAAATTATATTCCCAGAGAAATGGAATGAATATTATGCTGTTAAAAGGGAAGGACTGAATTACTGGAACCAAAACTGGGGGAAGCACAGTAAAAGCGTTACAAATCATAGATACTCCATTAAAATATGCCTCCTGCCACATGGCTCACTGGAGTATGAGCAAGGCAAGGAATGGAGAGTGCAGCTCTCAGCAGCACTGAGAGCTCAGGCTGGAGCTGTGGTGCTGCAGGCAGCCCTGTCAGTGCTGGTGCAGTTCTGCCTCAGAGATCTCCATTGCTCAGGCTGGGTCTGGCTGTATTTCCCTTCACCCCTGATCACAGTGCTCTGGAAAGCTTATGGCTTAATTGAAATCTCTCTGTTGGCATTATCACTGTGGAGCCTTTCATGTGGCAGGATGGGTATTCCTGGTGTGGTGCAGAAAAGCAATGAGGTACATCACAAATGTGTTCAGAACATCCCTGGACTTCAGTGATACGTGTTAGATTGTGCTCTGAGCTCTGCAGGCACAGGGGTAGGGCAGCAGTGCTGGGGTCTGTGCCATTCTGAGCCTTGGGGACTCCAGTGATACATTTTAGATTGTGCTCTGAGCTCCACTGGCTCAGGGGTAGGGCAGCAGTGCTGGGGTCTGTGCCATTCTGAGCCTTGACACTGGTGTAACAGTGTCAGACCTGCTCCTCTTGTCATGCATGTCCTCACTGATAAAGCACAGTGACAGGGTTCAACTGGTTCTTGATTGCCTCCCTGAGTTCTTTTGGTTTCTGTTTTTAGAATTCCTTAGTGTTCCATGGGTATATTTGAGTTGAGGTTCTGCTTTTAATGACAGCTTCCTTCCTTTTGGTTTGGGGTTTTTTAGGTTAGCATTGCTTGCCAACTTGAATCACACCAGGTTGTTTCCTTGAAAGTGTGCTCAGGGTTGCAGTGCAGTGATGAAGGGAGGTGGACATAAGGAGATGTAGTGATAGCAGGGAAAATGACTCACAAAAAAGAAACCTTGGAAAAATTTCTTCAGAGAATTGGGGAAAAAATAGCCTCCACTGGGTCTGACAAGTGGATGATGGTATTTGTGAGTCCTTTTTACCTGAAAAAAATTGGTAG
Organism: Cyanistes caeruleus; assembly: GCF_971803275.1. NCBI lineage: Eukaryota > Metazoa > Chordata > Aves > Passeriformes > Paridae > Cyanistes > Cyanistes caeruleus. Next base: position 33,975,729 of record NC_141708.1, on the reverse strand, counting down.
AGGTTGACAAAACTGATGCTACCTAATTTCCTGAGAAACCCTGGGATTTCCAGCCTATTCTTGAAATAGAGACAAAGCACTCCTTTCATTATATTATCAACAAAATCAGTGTATATGAGTACTGAAGGGAAGTGTGTTGCAGCAGGGGAGTGCTGTGTATCCTCTAGCACATGGATTGGGTTGAAATTGTGGTTTTACTGCACCATTGCTCCAGTGTAGCCTAGCAAACAGCAACAGGGTGGCCTCCAAGGTAGTCGCTGTACCAGATCCTTCAATTATTAGAAACAGGGGCAGTAATATTAATTTAAAATGAGTTAGTTGCTCCAAGTGGCTTGTGATCCTGGCCTTCATGAGGTAGTCTGAATAGAATTACAGAAAAGAGAAGAAAACCTGATTATTTAGCAGGTTGAACATAATTCTTTTGCAAAGTAGAAGCCTTCCTTTTTGCTGAACGTGGTCCAGCATGAAACAGCACATGAGAAATGATCATGTGGGCCAGTGTGATTAGCCCATGAAATCTCCTGGGATCTGCTGCAGTGTTAAATGCACCCACAGGAGTCCCAGTTCCATGTCAGGATACAGCAGAGCATGTCCACGTGAGGGACAGGGAGCCGCTGGAAGGATCCGGAGCGAGGCTGCGGCACCTGGGGCCGCACACAGGTACAGCTCTGTCTCCTGGGCCCTGCCTCTGTCACCCTGCAGCCAGAGCAGCTGGGGGACCCCACCCCAGCAATCTCATCCCTTCCCAGGAGGATCCTCGTTCCTGTGTGCACAGGGGCTCTCTGCTGGGGCAGCACAGCTTCGTGTCAGAGCCCCTGAGGGGGCTGGCAGCGCATTCCTTCCGTGGTGTGTGTTGTGTTTGTCACACCCCTGCCTGCCTCTTGCCTGCTTTCTGAGCAGCCTGTGCTTTGTGCATGGAGGAAATCAGCAGGTGTCAGCTGTATGCTTGTTGCTGATGTGTGCTCAGAGTGGGGATTGGACCCTTCTGCCCCAGGGAGAAGCCAGGCTGGCATCCCATCCCACATCCCACCTGAGCAGGGTGTGCTGTGGCTGGGAGCTCAGCTGGCCCCACAGGGACCTGTGTCAGATACACTCAGAAATGCTGGTGGGTTTGGGAAAGCTGCATTCCAAATGTGTAAAGAAACAAGCATCAGACTTAATTAACATCCAGCAAATGAAGAACAGACATGAATAATCATTTGCTGTTTTAGTGAGGGAATGCAAAACACAGCAAAGGAAGGTAAGGCCATCATGGTACTGGCTGTGTGCTCAAGGTGATGCGAGGTCACACCAGTGCCCTGGATGTGTAGGAGTGTGAGGCTCAGTCTGGCTGCTCAGAGGGCAGCCAATAAAACATCTGTGTGTCACCTTGGTAAGTGGAGCCAGAAGCAGAACTTACCCAGATTTTAAGCACAGTGGAACATGAGTGGAAGTTGTGAATTAATTTACCAATGCTGGGGTTTGCAGTTAATCACTTATTGCTGAAATGGAGCCAGTCCCCAAGAGAGATGAAGCCTGAAATTGTGTCTGCCTAAACTTAGGCTTTTCTTTCCACTTGGTGGTTCCATTCCATTAATACAGCCTTAAACCTTGCATCTTCCAACTTCCTCCATCTCGAACTGGGCTGCTTGATTTGCTCGTGCAGTTAGAGGAAACTCACAGGTCAGAAAGCAGGTGACTCACCCTGGTTGTCCTTTAACTGCAGAAAGGGACTTATTTTTTCCTGAAGGAAAAGATCATCCAGCATGATAGTGTTGGTCTTGTTTCCATGTTGGGGTTATTAAATGGCATATTAAATTGCACTGTGCATTTGTAGAACATACTGAATTTATAACTCACAGGACTGTTTTCTCCCTCCAAAATTCTCATGTTTCTCACCTGGTAGAGGACAATTGAGATGAAATTTTAGTTTGTATTTAGTTGATCAGAAAAAGCTGCTTTTTCTCCTGGTATTTCTCTTCCAGAAAGCTCAGCAGCAAGTAGTACCTGCAGCCCAGCTTTTTAGAGGTGGAATGGTTCAGTCCTACTCAGCCTGTGGGATTGCCTGGTAGCTCAGGGCTTTGGCAGGCAGCTTTTACCAGGCAGAGTTCAGCTTTGGGCTGTGATACATTTCTGCTCCTTTTTGTTTATTCTTGGGTATGTTGATAAGCTCTGAGATTTATCTACTGCCTGGGGAAGAAAAAAGGTTGAGCAGTATTAATTGCCAAAAAATACCATCCTCCACAAAGAGAAGGTGAGAGGAGCAATTGAAATTCCTGTCAGGGACCATTCAGCAGCCCACACAAATAGCTTACCACAAAGATGTAGTATAGTATTCTTTGAGTACTCATGGTGCTGCATCACAGGCATAGCTATGCATTGTCCTGCCTGACACAGCAGTGGTTTTTTGTGTCCTCTCAATTTCTTTTCCTTCCCCTCCTTTTTTCATTTCTTTTCTATTTTCTCTCCTCGTACCGTACAGTTTGTCTTGTGTTGTTTATATGCAGATTCCCTTCTCATGCCTCATGCTAAGGTAGTGTAGGAATTGTCTTTTTTAAAGCGTGAAAACTGGCCTCCCCACAGGGTGCCAGTCTCTTTGGAAAAGGGTAACTTATACATGAATTCTGAGTTTTAGCTGACCTAAGATAAATGCAGCAATCAAATATATACTCTAAAGATACCGAGCTAACTCTTACCAATACTGTCTCCTGTGCAGATCAGGATTAACTTAAATAATTCCCAGTGTCCATTTGTCTGACCTGTTCTTAGAAACATCCACAGCTGGCAGCTGGAAGGTGCCTTCAGTCAGCCCCACTCCATTGCCTTTAGAAAGTTCTTCCTTCAGTCCAGTCCACACATCTCCTCCTGGCATCCTAAAGCACTTCATGTCCATCAAGGATGGATTATATCCTTCTGCTTGTTTCCTGTACACTCAAAGTTTGGGTTTGTTTGGAGGTTTTTTCACGTTGTGCTGTTGCTTGTTGGATCCTGTTCTCCAGCTGTGTCCTTCCTTTGGGAAGTGCAGTGCCCAGCCCTTGATACAGCACTTGCAGTGGAGGCTCAGCTCTCAGCTGAAGGGAGGGCATATTTCATAAGGTTTGCTGTCTTTGTGCCAGCAAGTACTTACAACAGTCTGCTTGCCTTTATTTTCAGGAATGTGATGCTGCTGCATCCTCTTTAGCCTGTGCTGCCCTGTAATTCCTAGTGCTTTTCTAGCAAGTATTCATCATGTGTGTTTTTCTCTTTGCATTAAAGAAAAGGTCCCTGTATTCTGTTCTGTCGTTGTAAGAAAGACTTTTTAAAATCTACTGCCATGGGATAAAAAACATTTCTATCAGTGCCAGTTACTGATTCAATTTAGGCTGCTTATGATTAATTTGTGTACAGATTCATTAGTTCTTGCTGTTCACTCATTGTTCAAGTCAGGTAGTACTGGAGATGTCTGAAAGACCAATTTCAGTCCATGCAACTGAGCAAGGTTTTACTCAGGATTGGTTGCAGTTATTCAGCTCCATAGGTACCTGTCGTGGTTTTAAACCACTAACTAAGAAAATTACTTACTTCTTGCTGTGAGATATGGATTAGAATAAGAGCAAAACAGGCATACAACTTGAAAGGGAAAAAAAAAAAGAAAGTTTATTGACAAACCACAATAATAAGAACACCAGAATAAACTTCCAGAAAAACCTTTCCATCCCCTATCCACTTACTATTCTCTTGTTCACATGACAACAGAGACAAAAACTCTGGAACTCTGATGGTTAAAACAGTCCTAATTCTTGCTAGTATGTTCACCAGTCTTTATAGAGAAACAGAAGTTTCTTCTTGTTAATTTATGGAGATTCTCACAAGAAAACTATTTTTGTTATAGTTTTCTATTGCCCTAATGTTAGCTGTCCAGAGCTGCTATTATTAGAGTTCACTCCTCCCATTCTCACATCACTCTGAAGTGTGTATGGGCCATGCGTCTAGAGATAGCATTTTTAAGGATAAGTTATTCAAAGGCAAAAAAAAGTCTTCTTCATCTGTTTCTGTGAGCTTCACCAGAAAACAGTTTTCTCATGGCCTCTCAGGGCTTCAAATCTCTCAACAGTTTTCTCATGGCCTCTCAAGGCTTTTAATCTCCCAGTACTTCACTATACTATAATTACTCTTTACTCAAATTTACACTTTGAACACTATTCCTCTCTAGATCCCATATCATGAATTAAAGGAGTTCTTTTCAGGACTTCATTGTCCATCTCCATAGTTTTAACAGGGAGATATTTCAGCTTAATTAAAGCATCTTCTTAATTCTCTACCTTTCTTGAAGCTTCTTTTCTTTCCTGTCACTGGTAGTTTATAAAGTCTCTTTTCATGTTGATCTCTCTCTCTCTCTCTCTCTGGATAAAAAGATTAATCCGCAAGTCTCATCTGGGTAATGAAAGAGTTAACATCTTGCCCAGGCTTTTGTAGATGGTTTGGGGATCTCTGCCGAACAGGAGCTGGAGCCGTCTGCGATGGAAAGTTCCTCATGGCTGCTCTGGAGCGTGTGGTCGCTGTTCCAACCTGCCGCAAGTCCAGGGCTTCCCTCTTTCTTCACTGGGCAGTTTTTAGTGAATGTAGTTACAGCAAAACCTGCAGCCGAGCCAGAGATTGGCTTGGCCCGGGCCCGAGGAAAACCTTCCCCAGGCCCCCCCATCTCCCGGCCGCGAGACGGGGCAGGCCCGGCCCCATCCCCGCCCGGCCGCATGGCCTGGGCAGGGAACGGGAGGCCTGGAGCTCCGCCACCCTCCACAGCCAGAAAACAAAGAGAACCCAGAGAGCTCTGCTTTTACATTTTAAGGTAGGGTTCACAAGTTGATCCCACTTTTCAATGGCCTAAACTGCTGTCAATTCCCAGCAATGACCGATAATTGGTCAGGAGAAAAGACTCCAAGCACTTCCCAGCAACTCCAACTCCCTTAAAGGTAAAGTAACTTCATGACAGTACCTTAGTTAAAAATAAAAGAAATGAGAGGTTTATGTGCCAAAATGAGCAGTGAGAACCTCCAAAATTCCCTAGTTGTTTAAGCAAGTGCACTCTGATTTACTGCAGCACAATAATCAGATCATTAGAAAATGTGACCTATGAGAAAAACACCAAATGTGTTAGTCCTAATTAGCCCAGGGAACAGAGAACCAAAGGGAAGAGAAGGGAAGATGGGATAGTTGTTTTCATTGATGTAAAATCTTGGTGTACGAGACTGGAGAAAATCTGTGTTACATATTCATAATGGATACAAGGAAAATAAACTTGACTGCAGGGGGAAGATTCAGTTTGGACATGAAGAAAATCAAATTTCACATCTAAGATTTTTGGTCATTTTTCATACATATTAAGGCTCTCATGTCTGACTTTGTGCCAATTTTCTCTCTGTTAGTCTGTTAGCAGATGACAGAGTTGTGTTGAGTCTCTCCTGTTTCACTGGGCCGAAGAGGCTGTCAAAGCTGCCTGTCATGAAAAAATGTGCAAAGTACTGGTCTGAATAACTTCCTCATCTGATGTCTTAGAGGGGAATATTCTGTACTGCCTTTCACAGAACTCGCTCAGAAAACTTCCCAGATGGAAGAATTCATTCCATATACAAACAGGAATTTTAGTATCTACAAGAATTCTTAGGAAATCATGCAATAAATAATTTGTTCAGAAGCTAGACCCAAGCTAGTGTTCTTTGAGGGGCAGTTGGGTGGGTGGGTGTGTGTTTAATAATTCCACTTTGTTTGGAGAGCCTGCTTGGTGTGGAAGGCTCTCTGCCTCCCAAATCCATTAGTGATTTGGGACATGAGGGCTGGTTTTCACAGGGATGGCCTTAATGGCTCCCTTAGTTCCACGTCAGCTGGCACTGATCATTCACTTGAGCACCATTGGCTGCTGAATGACTGAGGGTGGGCGGGTGCCTGGGCCAGGCATCTGAAGCCTCTTGATAATTAAAGTGATGGATACAGGATTCACGGCTAGGGTGGTTTCATTTCCATTGCCTGAGTGTCTGGGAGGAGTAGCTGCTAAAGCAGAATTGTCAGGTTCCTGGGTGGGAAGCATGACAGCAGTGGTACCTGTGCTCTGAGGAGCAGGCTGTGCTTACTGTGTGCATTTTGCAGTGAGGCAGAGGTTTGGGATGGACACGCTTGTTCTGTGGATCTTTTCCAAAGATGATCTGTTTTCCTTGCAGCTCACAGAGTGCAGAGGCTCGGATGAGACTGGAGAGGCTTGAGCAGATGTTGAGGTTGTAGTTAATAATTTCATCTACTCCAGTTTGAGAAATGCACTTTTCACTGGCAACCTTTTGCTGAGGAATATATTAATGTATCCAAGGGAAATTCTTTAGTGTGATCATTTAGCATAATTCATGTGACAGAAACAGATTGATCTGGCATGTTAGAAATCTTTGTTGAGGGGGCTACCATTGCTCAGGCTTTATTCATCTGACAAACCTACATTTCTTCTGGAATTCTGAATTGTCTCTTTTTGTCTCTTGTTTCTTGTCCTTTCTGATCCCTGAAATGTTTTTAACATCATCAAACTGAGATACTCGCTGCACCTTTTTTACCATTAATATATTGATGTATTCCAAAAGCAGTTTCTTTCCTGCATTTCATCTGTCTGGAAACAGTGGTTTTGTTTTGGCTTTGGGATATACTCTCCTCCACAAAAAATGGAGGCTTCTGCAGAGGAAAGGGAGATTCTGCAGGAAGACAGAATCTATCATGTGGTTTTAAAGTAAAATTTCAACTCTCTGGTTCTTGAAGTGGATTTATCTTGCCACACCTCACTCCATCCCAGGACATTGTGTGCTGCTGCCAAGGAAGGCCGCTGGCTCCTGCCAGATGTTCTTTGTGCTGAGAGCCCAAGGCCTTTGCAGCTGGTCTGCTCCAAAGTCAGGCAGCCCCAGTTCGTCCTGTTTGAAGCTTCTGCCTGCTTTGGGCCAATATTTGTGTTTTCCCTGGGTGAGTTCTAGAAGATTCCTGTCAGCCCATTGCCACAGACTGTGTCAATGCACCCGGCTGCAGCCCTGCCACCAAGCCCTGCCCTCCCCTGCCTGCTGTCCCTGGGGCTGCAGAGCGCTCCAGCCACCCCTCTGCTCTGCTCCAGCCCTGCCACCGAGCCCTGCCCTACCCTGCCTGCTGTCCCTGGGGCTGCAGAGCACTCCAGCCACCCCTCTGCCCTGCCACAGCCCTGTCCTTCCCTGCCTGCTGTCCCTGGGGCTGCAGAGCGCTCCAGCCACCCCTCTGCCCTGCCACAGCCCTGCCCTCCCCTGCCTGCTGTCCCTGGGGCTGCAGAGCGCTCCAGCCACCCCTCTGCTCTGCTCCAGCCCTGCCACCGAGCCCTGCTGTGGTACTCCTGTGGTTCCCAGGCCAGCCCAGCCAGGCAGTGCTGCCCTCTGAGCTGGCACCACGGGCCAGGCTGGCTCCAGCACGTGTGACACACTGACGGGAGCCCCTCTCAGTGGCACTCAGGCCAGGCTGGCTCCAGCACCTGTGACACACTGACAGGAGCCCCTCTCAGTGGCACCATGGGCCAGGCTGGCTCCAGGGTCTGGCAGTGTGAGCAGCCTGTGCTCGGCCACTTGGTTCCTCCGGCCTTCATTAAAAATGAGATCCACTGTGAATCCTCACAGAGGCAAAATGCAGAGCGCCTCTCTGGCTGCCTTTGAGGTTAGCCAGGCCAACAGTAAAGATGTTTATCTTTAATACATGTAGTTGAGAGGGAAAACAAGGTCTAATCTCTTCTCATTTTCAAATGTTGAGGTGATGTTTAGAAATCTATTTCAAACACAGCTATAAACTGCTCATATATAAGGCCATATATAATTTGCTTTATGAAGATTACTAGGAAAAGAACAATGGCTTAATTAGTTTTTCATGATCCATTTTTAAACAGCTTAACAAGCATTTCCATTAACATGAATGTCTTAATTAGCTTCCCACTAGATGGAGCAAATGTGTGTCAACCCAGCAGAGGAAACAGGGAATACATTTTAGATCGCTGAAGAGCAAATCACTTGTATTAAACCTCCGGTTCTATTCTTGTTAAGTATTGGTTTTCTGAGTTGAAAATGGAAGCTTCTAAGCCATATGGTGATTTTTTCTTAATTAATAAACATAAGTAGAGGCTGTGCTTTGCATGAAGCTGTGTAGCAGTTGTCATGGTTCTTGTGGAATCAAGGCAGGGGCTTGGCTTAGAGCAGAGCTGTGTGATTGTAATAACCTGTGTTTGATCATATTTTGCTCCTAGGGATTTGAAATTCTTTTGTAAAAGCTACACCTGGAAAAGGGTTTCCTTGGAATGAAATACCTGGAAAAGAGAATCTTCCAGGTTCCTAAGTGAGTCCTCAGATAACCTGGTGAAGGATTTGTACCCCTGAAATCTTAGCTTCTTTTCTGGTCATGCTGCTGGTTTTATATAAAACTGTGTCCTTATTCATAAATCTCACCCTGCTGGTATCTTTCCACCCTTTTGGCTGCAATACTGTTACTAGATGGGATTTGCAGGCAGCTCTCAAGTTTCCTCCAACTTTCTGGAGTTAAAGATATGTTCAGAGCTTTTGTGCAGCATAACTAGGTCAGTATTTCCAGGAGTAAATCTCTGTTTGAATTGCTGTAGGCCTTACGTGAGAGGGGCATACATAAAAAGTACTGTTGGGGAAAGGAAGGAGGAAGCAATGAAAACAAGGCTGAAATGCATGTTCCCAGCACAAAAAAAGGTAGTTTAGGGTAGAAAACAGGTGCTAAAACTCTCTGTGCCAATTTACTTAGCCATGCCAACTTCACAGTTTTTATTTAAAAGGATTTTCGGAGGGTAATACTCAGAATTTTCATTTGAAACTTCTCAGTTATGCTCCTCAGCTCAGGTCTGCCCTGTCTCCTGGCTGGTTGTTGAGAAAAATGTTATTCTAATGTATGCCCAGTGGGACCTGGAACAACAGGAATTGTTGTTGATTTCTCTAATGGTGATTAATTTTAACTTTTAATTTTAATCTCCTGGAGCAGAATTTTGTGACTTGTGAAATGAGCAAACCAAACCTCCAAACATCCAGTAACAACAAGGCAACTTTTGCCCCATACACCGTGGGTTCACAGCATTTTTTACTTTTATAACCTCTACTCTTCATCCTACAACATCTTTTATTATTGAAAATAATTTAGTATTTCAGTGTCAAAGATCACCACTTATTCTTGTAATTAAATTCCTTGTACTTCACCAAAGTTTATATTTTCACTGAGCTTAACTGGAATTACAACTTTAATGTATAAAAAAGTATTCTGCAGAATTTTCTCTGTTAGTACCAAGAAATGTTCAGTACCTACATTTGAAAATGAAAATGTGTACAGGCTATGGCAGGATAATGATTTTACTGTAGTTTGATGACAAATGCCTTGCCAGTGCTTGGTGACAATATTGCTGTCAGAGACAGAATTCTGCTCTCTGCCTTAATTAATCATTTGTTGGTTTTTGTTAACAAGATCCCCAGTAGTGTGGTATGCTAAAGATACCATTTTAAGGGAACTGCCAAGAAGAGATTTCAAGAACAGGGATGGTATTTACTATGGCATTGAGATGTCACAATATTGACAGATTAAGAATTTTAATTTGACCTTTATGATGTGGGGTTTCTTGTTCTCAACACTCAGCTGCTTTTAGCAAAAACACGTACAAAGTACTTTAAATGACTAGATAGCAACAATTATGTGAAGCTCTTACTCAGCTAGTCAGAAGAGATAAACAATGCTTGCAGTTTCTTGTTCTCTTTCTAGTGCATCAAAACTCTTGCTCTGGCAGCGTGTCATCTGGCAGAATTAAGTGTGGGATAATGGTGGTGTTGTGACTAATACACAAAAATATCACTGGGTAGCTAAATATTTGCAGAGCATGATATTTTTGTGATACATGTACTGTGGTTTGTTACACTGAGTGACGTGCAGCCTGACAGGATGAAACATTCAAAATGAAAATTCAGAATCTGGGTGTTAGGCAGATGTCCACAGTAGAGTAGATAATCTCTGTAAAGCCATAGTGTGCTCACTGAAGGACATAATAGACTAACTCTGATCCTCCTGGAGTGCATGCAAGCATTGCTGCTGTTGCTGTGGGATTTACCTAGCACAAATAGCTGCATTTGCAGTAGTAAAATGAAGACATCACTCATCAGCTTAGCTCCTGTTAAGGTGTTAGTCTGCTCTGCGTTTTAGTATTGATCTGTGAAAAAGAATGACTGATGGGGCTGTTAACACCAAGATAAGATAGAACATAAGAGCATATAATGACAGTGTGAAGGTCAGCATTTAACTGAGTGTTAGATAAGAGGAGATGGCTTCCTTTCATAGCATGGTGCCTGTTTGTCCATTTATGTTGTGTATGTGCATTATCTTCTAGCAGCTGAGAGCCTTTATTGGCAGGATTGATGGTTCCAGGCTTGTATGTGATGTTTACAAGCAAATGATACAGATAAAGTTCTTTGGATAATCACTTTTGAGGAGGATTTGCATAAAAAACTTTGTGTTGGACAAGATGCTGTGAGACTTAGTCAAACAAATTGTTCTACAAAGCTTGGATTAAAAACCAGACACACCAAAAAGCACATTTGCAAACAGTTAAGAAGAATTGGCAGAGATCTAAAGACTAGGGCCAGACCTTGGTTTTATTAACTGTTCTCTTTAAAACCCTTGTAGAAAAGCAAATTAAAAGGTTTGTCATCAGAGAGTGGTTTTCATTTCATAGATGGAAAGGTAATTCATATCCTGAAATCACCTGGGTGCAGTAGTAATGACTTGCTGTTGTGGCTTGGAGTTGAGCACCAGCAAGGTGTCAAATTCATCAATATTAGACTTGGTTATAAATACGACTTGGAGTCCTCAGCCTGAGTTTTCAGTAGCAAACCCACTGAGAATGCAGATTTATTACAATCATTGGAATGTGAACAGGAGTACATACTACTTGTGTAGCTTGTCAGGCACAGTAATGGAATTACAGCCTGGAATGGATGGGTAGGAATAGAAGGTGTTTTTGTCAGGATCAGCAAAGGCTTTTCAGCAAGGACTGGAATCTCCTCTCTGGCTGGGGCAGGTGTCCTGTGTGCCCTCGTGCCTCACTCTCACTGCCAGCTGCTCCAGCACCTTGTTTGGAGTGTGGGCTGCTCGAGCTCTATCTTGGAATGAACTCACTCTCCTCCTCCAGCACCTCCAGGGGAGACTACTCAAGAGTTCTGCTCCTGTGGCTGCTGGAAACTTCATTTTTCTCTGTTCAAATTTGTTTCTAAACTCCATTCACCACTGTGTTACACATGAGGCTGTTGTTGCTGGAGTCTTATGCTTCATTTTACCCTTCAGCACTCTTCCATCCATTTACTGGAAATCCCATTCCTAGTGTGTCTCACTGTGAATTTGCCATTTCTGTCTCGTGTTCATTGTGTCACTGACTACAGTACTCAGGTCTCCCTCTCCTGTCACATGCAGTTGTGAGTCTGAACCAACACTCTCAGCTTCCTTCTGTGCTTCTCCCTCCTCTCCTCCAGCCGTGCTGCAGTTTCTGTTGATGTGAGCACACTGTTCTGTGTTCATACCAGCTCAGCCATGCAGTCATCAGGCATTCCTTTTGAATAGCCATGTGTTGGCACACATGGAATATTCATATAAACAGATCCAGGTGTGTCTCAGGTATGTAATAAATAGTGGATCACAAGAGCAACATGAAAACAAATCACAGATTTTGCTTTGGATTACATAAAAGAGCTTACAAGGAGAGAAAACAATTGAGTGACTACTTCTGTTGTTCTCATTATTGCAGTAGGGAGTATTTTCAGTTTTTGATGTGTCTGAAAATGACAACAGTTTTTTGTGATTTAAGCTTTGATAAATCAACAGCTTCCCTCTGCTTGTAAGTGTCCCTTGTCTTTAATAACTGGAGAGGTTTGTTTTGTTTTCCTGAGTTCTGTGGTGCTAACAACTCAGACCATGGCAGATATGGGCTTTGGGAGAGCATGACTTGGGCAGAGCTCGATGGGAGTGCAGTCCTGTGGCTGGGAGAGGGCTTTCTGCAGGGAACTTCTCACCCCAGCCACAAACAGGTTTCACTAACATGGAAAGGACGTAGGCAATTTCAAACCAAAAAGGTTTCTGACAGCGTTCAGGCCACGAGGGGTTTTTGGGAGAGCAGCACTTAGAGCCTGAGCCAATGTTCTGCATATGAATAAGAGCTGGAGAGGGAATCCAGTGCAGCTCAAGGAGATCTCTGCTCTACCATTTGCACTTTGTAAAGTGCCACATTGGGTTAAGGCAGTGATGATTACATCTTTGGAAGGCACTGAGAGCTGGCTTATCCTGCTGTCCTTTTGCTGACCTCTTGGCTAAGGCTTCCATGTTGAGGCTGGTAAAATTTACATATCTTGACTTCACAGGAAAAAAGGATCAGTGGAATTCTACAAAATTCTCTTGATGGCTCTAAAATAACCATTTCTGTAAATATCTTCAATTTGCTGTGGGGTAAAAATGGTATAAAGCTCTTAAATACATTACCTAAATTTCAGTTATGTATAATGTGACTGACTTAAAGTTATTAACCATTCTGCCCTGCCACAACGTTTTGAATTCCATGTTTTATAGAAGAAAGAATCCCTATATTGGAAATGTGGGATTCTTCTGTTCACCCAGGAAGAAATGGTGCTCTGCTGCCATGAATTTACCTTTGGGATCACTGAGGGGGAAAATGCCAAACTAATTTTATCAAATTGCCACGTGGTTTTTAAAATTGTATTAATAACCCAAGTATTGTTTAACTTTAAAAGGAAAATTATTTCTTTTTTCTGTAAACTTCATCAAGGCTCCTACCTGCCTGAGGGAGTCAGTGTAATCCTGAGAAGCTGAAGTTACTCTGTTTTAATATCCTTTATGTTATTGGTCCTCTATTAAGTGTCAATTAAAGTGAGTTTGCAATATTTTTTCTTATTGCAGGATTCTCCACCACCACCAAAATTTCATTTTGCTTTCCTACAGCAGCTTTTTCCAACATTTTTGTATGGTAACAGCTAATCTGTTAACAGATCTAATTCCATTATTGAAACTGAGACTTCATCACAGTGTTACTCTTTGCCTGAAAATAAGATGTTCCTTTCCCCCAATTTGGCAGCGTAGCTTTATGCTTATCTTTGTCCCAAGAATTGATTGCCTGTTTTCTTGAGGAAGTTTAGGTGTATTTATCACCCCCAGCATTCTATTTCTGCCAGCTTGTGCGCCAGCATCGAGTTATTTCTCGCAGTGTTACAGAAATGGTGATTTTCTTCAGTGAGTGAAATTGTGCTGCTGCAGCATGGAGTGTGATTGGAGCCTCATTTCAAGGCTGCAGTTGAGCTCTGGGGTTTAGGTACCGCCCTGGGGCCACAGAGGAGCTTTCTCAAAGGATGCAGATGCAGCAGGTGCATTTATTCAGGGTGATGCAGTGCCAGCACCGTGCTGTGGACCCAGAAATAAACTGACAGAACCACGCAGTACCCTCTCAACAGATCAGCTTTGTGTATGCCTTGCCAGTAAAAACAAAGTGAAGGTGGGAATATACAGCAGTTCTGGATTAAAAACATTCTATTTGACTTGGTTGGAAATGGGGTAAAAGTAATGGCTGGGTTTCTTTCTGCCTCTATTTTACTAAGGTTATCTAAGAGTCCTGGTGTTGTCATGTTTCTCTTGGAATGTCAGGCTTTTGGGGGACTCAGAACATCAGGATTTCCCTCTAATTGGAACTCTAGATGTCAAGGTGGTGGTGGATCTGTCACAAGCTTTGTGGAGCTTGGCTCTATATACTTTTTCTTCTTAAAAATGTGAATTTACTTGATAAAGGAAAATTTCACGAGTGCCCTATTGCATTGGCAGAATCAATATTATTTTTTAAGTTGTTCATAATCCCAAAACCCTTGTATGCTTCATTGTGCAGTGTTCTGCTGATAGAAGAAGCTTGTTTTTAATGTTTTATTTAGTGTCCTTTATAAAGTCACGTTCATTGTGGGTTTTTGCTGCTATTTATGATAAAATTCAGAACCTCTGCATGAAACCCTTTTTCTTTTAAGAATACTTTGGTAAAAGAGAAGCAGTAAATAAATCTGAAGACCTAGATTGTATAGAAAATTTTTTGTAGTAAATGAAACAGAATCACAGAATCAACTGGCAGTTGATGTGACTAGGAGGAGTAGACAGTGGCATATGAAATAATGCCATGTATAAAAATAGCAAATTAAGGAGAGTTATTTTTTCTGGTGGTGCAGGAACTCGTAGTGCTTAATGGAGCTGGTAAGTGATGCATTCACAGTCCATTCTTGTCATGTAAAGGTTTCTCCTTAGACACCTGTGGTAGCAGCAGTTTAAACAGAGTTTAGTGAGGGCTGTGTTGGTCACACCTTACCTTGGAGCAAAAGGGTGTGTTTGACACGGGCAGCCAGGTTCCTTTCCCGGTGTGCCAGGCAATAACCCTGTGCTGCCTCTTCCACAGACTGCCGAGGAGCTGGAGGATGTGTCTGACCTGGAGGACGAGCAGGATGCGCGCAGCCGTACCAGCGTGCAGACGGAGGGGAAGACAGATCGGGTGAGTGGGACCCGGGGCAGGGCCTGTTTGTGGCCAGATGCTGCCAGAGGCACGAGTGCTCCTGAGTTTGTAGATACTTGATACCAAAATGGAGTAAGAAATGATCCACTAAAGCTTTCAAAGGTCACGGTTTCATGTGTGATCTACTTGTCTAATAAGTGTCAATTAAAGTGAGTTTGCAATATTTTTTTTTATTGCAAGGATCACCACCACCACCAAAATTTCATTTTGCTTTCCTACAGCAGCTTTTTCCAACAGTTTTATATGGTAACAGGCTTTGACTGCTGTGGAATTCTTGCTAGCTCTAATTCCATTATTGAAACTGAGACTTCATCACAGTGTTAGTCTAAAGCAGATGTTAGCTAAACCAGAGTACTTCCTTAAAGGGAATGCTTTTCTTTGAAAAGAAAGCTGTGAGTAATGCGTACTTGGGGGGGGCCCAAAGCAAGCAGATGCTGAAGACAGTGGCAGGTAGGGAGCTAGCTGCTGTCAGCGGTCAGAGGCACAGGTTGGTGCTGTGGGGAGGTGTCTCTGGGTGTGCTTCTCCTCGTGAGGTGGGACTGTTACATACAGACTGTGGTTAATACAGCCACAGCCATACAGTATGGACATTTCTAGTTTTTTTCCATTTCTGCCTAAAATAATACACTTACTGTAAATGTTCCTTTTTCTGGCATCTAGATAGAGGTCATGGCTTAAAGCCTAATACTATAGTTCAAGGAACAATTTTCCTAGATTTCAGCTCCTGTTATTGGGGCCATAAATGGCACATTACCCCCCAGAAACAACAGAAAATTACAGCTTTGACTAAATTACACATGTATGCACTCAGCCTAAAGTATCATATTGACAGACACCTGCACACACTTTTTTAAAAAAGATGTCTTCAACATCTTAAGGCATCTTATGAGGTCCTAAAATCCATTTGCTGCTGCAGCAGCAAACAAGAGCAGTTTGTTTGTTCCTTGTTTGGAACTCTATTTGATATTGGTGGTTGAAGATGTCTACCCAGAAGCTGTTTGGCAGTCTGAGGGATCTGTGTAGGGAAGATGGAGGTTAAGGTTTAGGCAGTGTGTGGTTTTGTGTGGTGCAGTTTGGGTCCTGTTGGGAGGCTGCTGTGTGCAGTGTTGACAGAAGTGCTTTGGCAAGATTGCAGAGCAGCCTTCTCTCCTCCTTGAGCTCTTTCTCTTGGGCATTTCAGCTGTAATAATTCAGTTTTATTTATACGTATCTGGCTCCATATTCATTCTGCATAGGAGCACTCTAGATTCCTCTTGCTTTGTCAAGAGTGTTGTAATTTCTTCGATGTCACAGCTCTCACTGCTCCAACGGGGAGCTGGTGCCTTTTTTCTTTCTGTTTTTTATCACAGCTTATAAAACCAGATGTGATGTGAGTATGCCACTTGTAACAAAGGCTACATCTTAACTAGCAAATCCTGTTCCCCTTATGTATGAAGAAGTTATGTATTATTAATCATACCTTCAGACTCTATCTCCATAAAGAGA
This sequence comes from Cyanistes caeruleus, assembly GCF_971803275.1. Classification (NCBI taxonomy): domain Eukaryota; kingdom Metazoa; phylum Chordata; class Aves; order Passeriformes; family Paridae; genus Cyanistes; species Cyanistes caeruleus. The sequence goes on along the minus strand of NC_141708.1, from coordinate 33,959,660 downwards.
GAGAGTAGAGGTTAGTGGTGGTGAGATAGCAGGACTGAGACTTGACCCCATGTTTATCTTCCTGACTCAACTTGAAAATGTTTCTTCCTTGATCTTTTCCCTCAGATAATTTCCTATTTCTGAGATGAATACGATAGTGCCTGTGGCACCATCCACAGGCTGGGGGATCCAGGTCAGCTTGGGCAATGTGCTGTGAGATCTCTGGGTATTTAAACTGCATAAAAATACTGATGCTTATTTGTAGGGTGATTTTACATCCTTGAAGAAGAGGTTCCTTAGGATCAAACCCTTAGCTGCTAGAAAACAGGCACTGCTCGTGGATCCAAGGGCTATTGCAGTTTTCCCCAGCTGAAGGTTAGCTCTCCTCTGGTGCAGGTGTGCAGTTTGTGGAAGTTTATCACAGACTAATTGATGCCATCATGATCAGAGTAATTCCCTGAGGGAGGTGGTGGCTTCATGTTGTGGGGTTCTGTCTTGGAGAGAAGTGTGAGGAAGATTTTACCCAGTTCATTTTCAGCCTAGAAGACAATGTGCCTGTTAATGATCAGGAAAAATTATTACAAGTGTTTGAAGTTGGTAAATTAGTGATGAGAACAGCTTGCTTAATTTCTAAGTTGCTGCTGCAGGTTAAGGGGAACATATTGAGGAAAAGGCAAAATGTTTTACCTCACAACTTAATCCATGTAGAGATGGCAAGAGCAGAACTCTCTCAGGCAGCAACACACACATTTTTTTCTCAGAGTTCTGCAGACAGTTTTGTGAATGCATGGACAAAAATGTCTGAGCTTATGATCATTTTTTACACAGTTTTGTTGCACACTGTGTTTGTGCAATAACTTGGGCAGATAAAAAGTTGATTCAGTGTGTTCTGTGAATGAGAAAGTCCAGGCTAAGTTATGTCATTGTTTTATTTGTATCTCATTTTTAAATACAGCAGTTAGTTATGTAGCTCTACAAATCTACTAAACTCTTGAGAGCCTGGATAAAATAGCAAAGAGCAAGGAAAACTGTTGATACTTGCATAAAAAGTAGTTAGAAGGGAAGTTAGGGTTGCCATCAGATTAATTACCAATTTTTATTCAAGTAGCAAATACTGTACATCTGAGTTCCTACACTAAATGAAATGCTGACGTTCATTAACAGGAAGCACGTGCTGTTTTGTTAATAAAAAAGCCAATTTCAGAATATTTTTTAGTTTAATTTTTATCAAAGCTCTACACAAACATGAAATACTGATAAGAATTCAAGCTTAGTGAAAATAGCTACTGTAATTTTGAGTAGGTTCTATGAATAGTAATTTTGACACTTGATACATAGCAAAAAATTCCCTGTCAGGAGTCATGATAGACTGAAAATATTTTTTGATAGACAAAAGCATTTCATTTTCTTGCCAATTTCAAACCAAATTTCCATAAAGGGGAGAGATTCAGATACTGAAATACTCAAGGTAGCAGTATATTGTGTACTTCTACAAAGTAGAGCTGGAAAGAACCTCAAGAACTTGACTTATCCAGCCATTTGGCCAGGACAGAATCAGTTTTCTTCTTCTTCTTGACACCCACACATGAACAATTGCATCGCCCTGTCTGCTTAGCTCATTACTGGAATGGATGGATTGTTGGAAGGTTTTGTCCTTATGCCTCAAGTGTTGCAATTAACACGTTAGCACTCATCTGCAGTGGGCACAGAGAGTGTGAGGTTCCTTTCTGTATCCTTGGGGTTTTTTAATGTACTTGTACATCCTTTTTCTATGGCCTGTCTCTTCTGGAGACTCCACGTTGAGTAACTCCAGTAACCTTTATTTACTCTTCAAGGTAGCATTTCCTTTATGTCCTTTTAGTCTCTCTCTCCTTTGGGTGCTCTGCAGCTGCTTAATGAATTCCTGAATGTTGTGTCCAGATACTTTATATTGCAAAATGTGTGAGGCCACCTGCGCTCTCAACGGCTCAGGGGTGAGGTTTGCACTGTTTCCTGCTGTGTGCATAGTGGAGAAGGAGCTTTGTATGAGGTCTGCCTTTCTTATCAGCCCCAGATGGGCACGCACACAGCTCCCTGTGGCTGGTTCTGTGCCAGCTCTGTGTGCTGGTGACTTTTCTCAGGGGTGAGTCCTGTCTCAGCTGCAGTGTCACACCCTGTGACGGCTCCACATCAGTTCCCAAGGTCACTTGGAGTTGTAAACCAGCCCCTTCCCCTGTGAGTGTGTGCTGTGTGCTCTGGGCAGACACTGACAGTGAACGCCACAGCTTCTCCTGATGGCTCCCCTGCCTTGCTCTGTGCTCCTGGTAAGTGCTCTACAAGCAGTTTGCTAACCAGTATCACATCACCACTGCACATCACACCCAGCCCTTACCTCTCCAGGTTGTTTTTAAAGATGACATGATGGTAAAGCTCTGCTGAAGCCCAGACCTAGGGCATGATGCTGTTTTATCTATGTCCCCAGGACAGAGAAAAATTACCTTAATATGCCATAGTTGCATCATCTAAGCCAACCTTCTTAGTGAAGACTGATCAAAAATGGCATTAAACACTTTGTTTACTATCTCCCAATAGTTTTACCTCTTAATCTGCTTTATCCAATTATATTGTATCTAAAAATGCAGCAGAGCTGTCATGGCAGAACACATGAGGCACTCTGAGCTTGTTTAAGGAATGCAGCACTTCAGCAGGCTTGCTGCAGTTCTCAAAACTGGGAGCAGGCAGCTGGTGACAGCAGGTAGTAAAGAAACACAGCCTCTCCCCACTGTCAGCATCCCACACCCTCCCAGTTCATCTCTGGGGGTGTGGATTCACCTGGCTGTGAATGCTCAACATCCAGCATCATCCCTGTCACCTCTTTATCCAAACTCACAGAGCTATTCCCTCGGTTGGAGAAGTTGTAACCAAAGGTAGTGGGCATGTCTTACTCATTTTAACAGAATCCCTTTTGACTCAGAGGTGTTTCTGTGATTTCACATATGAACATACCGGCACTCAAACAGAATCGGGCTCAGGGAATGATTTGGCTTGGGAGGGACCTCAAAAATCACTTTTAATTCCATGGCAGGGATGCCCCTCACCAGCTCAGGCTGCTCAGGGCCCAGCTCACATGTGTGTATTACAACAGTGGTGTGCAAAGTTTGTTGAAGAAAAAGCCAGGTAAGGGTCACAACTGGAGCTGTTGTGAAACAGCGTGATTGAAATAGATTGGAGTGATCTGCAGGGGTCCTGTTCTTTTCCACCAAATGTTCAGCTGACTGCAGCAGGAGAGCAGGAACACACCAGAGGGCTTCTTGTGGCTGCTGAGGCTCTGGTGGAATGAAAACCTCAGCTCTCAAGACAAAGCAGGGATGTGAATCCGTTCTTCTGGGATCCCTGCCATTACCTTATAACTGCAGTATGTGACGAGCAGGTTATTTTGTGTTCTTGCTTGTAAAAGCTCTGAGAAGTTTTTCATGTGCTCATCTGGGAAATGGGGGACTGTTTCCTCATAACCTACCAAACTGCAGAAAAACAGTGTTTTCCTCTTTTCTTCTCTGGAGTTACATGACATTCCAGCCTACAAAGCTGGCAGTGTTAAATAATTTTCAAGGGAGATTCTTTGATGTTGCTTGAATGTATTGTGCTGCTTTCTGTTGCCTTTCCTTCCTTCCTGGTCCCTGTAGGTGGTAAGAACGATGCTGGTGTGGATCTGGCCAGGTGTTTGGTTTTAGGGGTCAGGAAAGAAAAAACGTATGTCAGTCTGAGGTTTCAAGAGCATAATCAAAGTTTATGTGAAGGTCAAATCCTTGGAGAGCAGCTGGAGATGGAGGCAAAAGGCCGGTTCTTAGGGTTGGGATGTCATTGGCCAGCAATGTACCAGGGAGAGAAGAGTCAAAATCTTCACCACTTCCCCCCCATGTGTCTTTACATGGCCTTAAAAGTTCCGTTTCTTTGATGGAGAGCTGACTGAAACATGGAAGGTAATGAAAGGAAACAGCAGTCTCAGGTTGCAAATGGGACAGTTCAAATAACACAAACTCCAATGTTGGAGCTACCAGGGACAAACAGCCTTCAGAAAAGTTAAGTCAGGGACATTTAAAAAAAAAATCTATTTTTTTTTTTTTTTAATAGGAGGAAGGAAATACCACAGCTATAACTTCTCCTCTCACCTAGTCCTGTTACCTGCTACTGCAATGATAACATTTTGTCTTAGAAGTAGTGAAGAAATATTTTTCTCCTGCTGGACAAAATAAACCTGCACTGATGTAATAGTCATTCAGTTAAGATCTTTATTTCACAATTAGTGTTATATTACCTATTTCAATACAAAATTAAATCTGTACATAAAAGGCTCTGCATACAATTGCTTTATTTTGTCAGACATAGTTTTAAAGCAGTATGAGGGAAAGGAGAGAAAAGAGGTCAGAATTACAATTTCCTTTTGCCCTTTGTTCCAGTGGATGTCTCATTCCACCTGAAGCTCATTATTGTTGGCAGGTAGCAGGATGCTCTGTGTCACAGTTCCCTCATTAAAATGTCATCTTTCTTGGGTTTCAAGATTCAGGCCTGTGATCTTGAACTCCAAGCACTGTTGAAGCTGGGGGCTAGGAAATACCACAGACATCCACCCATCAGCAAACATGTACGAGATCATAAAAGTTCTCTTCCCTCTGTGGCTCATTTTGGGGTTTTTTGACAGCATGGGACAAGTAGCCTTCAGATAGCTGGTCTTTGTAATTCTGGGACTGTAGGGTAATTCTGACCACTGTAAGACAGCTCCTTCCACCATTAACCATTCTGTATTGTGTGATTCTGTGAGTGCAGTTACAGGTACGTGCTGGGAGACCTGTCATTTTCAGTAATTGGTGTAAGTGAGAAAGCTAACCCTGTGACAGTGATTCCAGTGTAAATAAAATCTCTGAAAGGCACGGCTTGACAAACATCCACATTATGGATAGAACTGATTACCCATTTTATTTACTGTAAACTATTCAGCCATGGCCTTAACTTAGCATTTTATTGGTGATAGGTAATGTTTTCTAAACAAGAATAAGTGACAAAACATTTGTTGTGTAATTACAGAGTAATGGGAGTGTGTTAATAATTGCTGTGTGTAGCTGTGAGTCCCTGGTGGCAAGAGAGCCATGAGGAGCAGCCCCTGTGTCCCGGGGTAGGAGCTGTGATGAAGGGCCAGGGGCTCCACGTGGACATGCAGGGTCCCAGCCCTGGCTGTTCTGACACCACAGGGGTGTCTGAGCCATGACTGCAGCAGGCTGGGGCTCAGGAATAGCATGAAGCAAAAACATTGCTCTCACCATGCTACATTTTCAGGAGCTTCTGGTAATCTTACATCCTGATTTCTGACACATTCATCTGTTCGTCTTCTGCAAACACAGAAGATGCACATGTGAACAATTAAATCTTTCCCAGCTCCTAAAATGAGAATGTAGAACCTTCTCAGAAGAGACAGTGAGCATACCTGTGTGTTTCAGGACAATTAACCCTTTTCATTGATTATTCCATACCTGAATCAATAGTGCATTCTGTAACTTTTACATGTATCATACTTAAATCTTTGTAGGCTCCTTAGCCCTAAGAAACAGGAAAATGTATCAGTCATATTTCATAAAGGCTCTTTGGAAGAATTTCATCTTCTTTCTCTCACTGTGTTAAAATTAATGGTTTCAGGAGCAGCACTATCCCCATTGCACTGAGATTATTTATTTGGCCCAAACCAGTGACAACAAACTTCTAAATTTCAAAATTTAGAAGTGCTCAAATTGAAACAGTTGGCTCAAGCCATAGTGTGTTTAAACAATGTATTTATTAATGTGCAGTGGTGGTTTTGTTTAAAAAAAAAAAGAAAAGAACTCTGACATAGGTATTTTGCAAATCAAATTATTCTGTTTTAGGCCAAGATGACTCAGCTGCCTGAAGCTGAAAAGGAAAAGATAGCTGAACAAGTGGCTGACTTCAAGAAAGTCAAGAGTAAGCTTGATGCTGAGATTGAAATCTGGGATGATACCAGCAATGACATAATCGTTCTGGCCAAGAGGATGTGTGTGATTATGATGGAGATGACTGACTTCACAAGGTAAGTACATAAAAAAGGCTTCTTGGACACTTAGAAATGCTGGAGGCCATTGTCACACTGCTCCAGCAGCAAATAGAGAGGTTTTAATGTCAGCTCACAGCATCTCTGCAAAATTGAGTGGCTCAGCTAATGCAACACATCAGGTAGGAGCACTGAAGTGTTGGGGGATTTCATGTTTTGAACTATACTTATCCCCAGTTTTGTGCCCTTGTCCTCTCTTATTAATTTCTTGGTAAGGTTTTTGCACATGTTTTAGCACTCTATTTCTGCTCTCAGTGAAAGGGAAAAAGTAACAAAATAATCTCGATTTTAAGCTGTAGATTTGTCTCATCTGTTGTTCTTTCTACTTGTATCAGAGCACGCTGTCAAGCATAAAACACGCTGTACAGAGCCCATGTGTGACAGTACACATCCAGACTCATACATATTTCATACCCCATTATTGCTGCTGCTTCCATCACAGCTCTGGTGCTGCTGGATGTGGTTTAAAGAATGCAGAGTACCACAGCAGATAGCTCTCAAAGCTGGTATTTCTTTCTGCAGCCAGTATGTGCTTGGTGATGTTCTTAAAACAGGAAACAAGTTTAAGTGCAGGAGTTTTTTTCTGCCATGCTCTGAATTAAATGTTGTGTAAATCTCATCAAATTGATGATAACAAAGGAAGTTATTGGTGGTGCTGTCTGTCCTTCCTTCCCCGGGTTAGTTAGCAGTAAAATAGTTGCTGATGAGTGAAGCCTTAGCACACAGCCACTCTTGCAGGACATTTAGTGCCTCATAAGGTCAGTCCTTTGGTGCAGGGTACAAAGAACAACCTCTGTATCTCTGTGGGTGTCAGTGAGGTGGGACAGAGCTGGGCTCTGCTGCAGGCTCTTCCTGCTGCATTTTATCACACTGGCACTTTGCAAACCCACCTGCAGGTGAGAGGGGATAATGACCTGCATGGAGAAGTTTGTGATCCATTATGAAGTTGGTTTTAAATATCTCCTTAAGTTTTGTTTCTTCTTTAATGATGCCAGATGAATTCTGTATTTGTCTGAGTAATGGGTGAACTCTTGTGGCTTTTCCTCTGGTTACTTGTCCAAGGTGCAGTTGTATGTGCTGAGAAGCACAGCTGGCTCTTCACCTCCTGTTCTGTGGAACAGAGCAAGGAATTGCTTAGGTTGGAAAACATCCTTAAGGTCACTGAGTCCATCCATTAACCCAGCAGCACCATGTTCATTGCTAAACCGTGTCCTAGAGTGCCACATCCACGTGTTTTTGAATGCTTCCAGGGATGGTGATTCCATCAGTTCTCTGGGCAGCCTGTTCCAGTGCTGGACTACCCTTTCAGTGGAGAAATTTCCCTTAATACCTAACACAAACCTCCCTTTGGTGCAAGTGGAAGCCATTCCCTCATCCTGGCACTTGTCCCCTGGGAGCAGAGTCTAAGAGGCTCAACCCCCTGGCTGTCCCCTCGTGTCAGGGAGTTGTGCAGAGCCAGAAGGGCCACCTGAGCCTCCTTTGCTCTAGGCTGAGCCCCTTCCCCAGCTCCCTCAGCCCCTCCAGACCCTTGCCCAGCTCTTTTGCCCTTCTCTGGACACCCAGGGCATGAATATTGCAGAACCCACAGCAAGCACCAACTCACCTTAGGGTCTGAGCTCACCACTGTAACTCCCAAGTTCTTGAGCATGGAAGAAATAAAAGATCCTGACATTTTGTGTTTGTTACATCAGAAGCTACTCAGACAAACAGTAAATTTCTGTATTTGAGTGGCTCGTTACATAAGCCGATTGCTGTTGTTCTTCATATGGTATTACCTTGCATTCATTGGTATTTAATCTCAGTGAGTGATTTTCAAAGTTCGGGGTTTTTTGCTCTGTCTTCTGTAGAAGTAAATAGCAAGAAATGGCCTGACCTGCTGTAACAGTTTTAATAATGTTTTAGTGGAAATATTCTCATTTTGCTCCCGACTGGCTAAAAATGTACAAGAAAAATCCCAGGGTTGCATTTGGTTTGTTCTGTTCTTCCCTAAGCTTTTTGTGTAGTAAGTGGAGCAGGATTTTTGTTTTCCATTGCCAAAGCAGACCTACAATTAAAAAGGTGTTTGCCAATAAACATACCTAAGTGCATTTTGCTCATAAAAGGGAATGTGTATCTAATTCAAACAGTGCTTTGTATCACAGCAGTGGAACTTAGAATTCCTGTTGAGAAAGGAGCAGCCCAGGGGTTCAACTCAGTGACCAGCTGGAATTCTGGTGGTGCTGCAGTTTGTGCCTGTTCAAGTCTCTGGGACAATCCCCTTCACTTTTCTGTGGTGTAAACAGTAAATGAGAATTGCTGGGCTTTTACCTCTTAACCACTCTGTAGGTTGTTAGATTCCAAATGGGGCCATATGGACTCTTTCTTTAAACAAGAGTGTAGCTCTCAGCAAACTGTTGAAAGCATCTCATATTTGTTCTTGCTTCTTGACATTTGTTTCTAAAATGGCATCAATATTGGAGTTAATATGAGAAATATAGTGAAAATATCAAAACAAATTAACAAGACTAGGAAAAAATAAATCTAGCAAAGTCATCCTCCAAAAGCTGTCCCCCTGTATTGTGTAGTAGAACTAAATGTAATTCTCTAGTACTTGAAGGATTGCAGCTTGGCTGAACTTTTCTGTCTGTAGTACTGCTGGTTAGCACCAAGTGCAGCTGCCTTGTCGAGCAGGGCTCCTCACTTGGCACTAGCCACAGTCCTGAGCCTTAATTCATCTGGGCTTCTGCTCTTTGCTTTGGAGAGCAAACCAGGGTGGCAGTTCTGCAGCTACTGCACTGGAAGTGAGCGTGAGACACACGGATGACAGAGAGGACAGATGAGGGCTCTACGCCCAGTTGAGTTCATCCATCAAACTCCTCACCAAAACTCACTGTTGGATTTGCTTTTCCTTTTGTGCCCCTTCCCACTTCAGAGTTACCTGTGATTCTCCTGTCTCTCATCCAGCAGCCAGATGCTTTTGAAATTCTCTGGAGATTTTTCACTGCACCCTGAAATCTGCTGCCTTCCTTGCCTTTTTCTGGCCCTTCCAGCCCTCAGATTTGTATCAGCTCCTCTCAGCCCTGTGGAAATCCCATGTCCCAGCTCTCCTGCTCACCCTGGTCCCCGTCACCTGGTTTGCCAGTGCCACTAAAGGTCATGGTAGTTGGATTCCTAAGTCCCTGAAGTGTCACTGCAGTCACAGTTCAGCTTGAGATACTTGCAGGAATTTCCCCTGTCCCTCCCTCCCTGCTGTCCCAGGGCACTGGTTGCTCAGCCCTGTTCCATTAAACAGTCTGGGATGCTTTTGAGAGCCCACAGATACTCAGTGTCTGCATCATAAGCTGTGTATGAGAAGAAACAACTTCTGCTTTAAATGATTTCATCAAAAATGAATTGAAAATTGGAGGTTATGAAAGTTTTGAGTTACCAGAAAGGACAGTTATGTTGGAGACAATGATTTTGGGCAAAGAAGGTGAACATCTCCTGTGGGTTCTGTTTTAAGAGCAGCTTCTACTTGTGTTCCTTAGGTGAAGACATTCTTTAAGGTAGATTGTTTCCTGAGCGGTTCAGTTCAGCTGTGTGCATACCTGCACGTTTCTATCATCCCTGTCTCATGGAACAGAGGCAGCAGGGTTTCCTGTTCCAGCAGGGTGGGTGAAGCAGGTTTTGCATCAGCTGCAGTTCTGGCAGTGCTGCTCAGGGGTTTGCAGATGCCCCTGTCCTGCCAGCGCTGCTCTCAGGTGAACACGGGCTGTGTGATAGATCCTGGAGGGGTGGAAAGATAAAACACAGAGCACAGTCAGCTGATACTGCTCCTTCTGCCTGAGCATTCCAGAGCTTCTAATGTGTGCACTGATAAATCAGGATTTTGGAGGCAGAAATCCAGTATCTGTGTCCTCCTGCCTGTCTCAAAAACTTGTGACCGAGCCTGAATTTCCCTTACACTACTGCTGTGTCTTCATTAATGGTACTTGCACTGAATGGGATATTTCATATGATACTTCTGTAGATACTTCTGCCATTTTTATAGTAGAAATAATTTTAGCTGATTCTTAAATACATACACCAGCAAGTATTTAATCTGATTTAGCAGTTGCTACTCAATATAGTTCTAATAATTAAGTGCTAAATATTCATCTCTTCAACAGTAAAGTCTCTAAAAAAAAATACTTATTTTATACAACCCTTATTCCAAAGGGAAAATCACCTGATGGACTGAAGTCTTAGAACCAAAAGCGAAACATTTAAAGAAACAAAAATAATTTAACAGTTTGGCTCTGTGACAGTGTTACTCCAAGTATTTATATATCCAGTTTGCAAGCTAAGTGGATTTACTGTCCCGTAGTAGGCACAATTACCATCCATAGCAGTATTATTAAACAAACACAGTAGATCATGAGTGCTCAGTGTGATTTAGATCCTTCTGATGGGGAATAAGTGGTCAGAATTCCCGCGGTGCACAGGCTGTGGTGCAACTGCAGAGGGTGTGGGGATCAGGGCACACCCCTGCCATGGCTGCTCTCTGCAGCTCAGCAAAGCACGGGCAGCTCTTGGCAGCCAGGCCAGCAAACACTGCTGGCCAAAATAACGAGCACAGCCTTTCTTCCTCCCCCTGCAGCAGCTGTGTGCGAAGCTGCGCTCAGGAAACAGCTTCTGCTGTGACTCACAACTCGACTACTGAAGGGAGAGGATGAACTGGAGCTGCCTGTCAGCATCACAGTAGGAGGAGGACAGGTACATACACAGGCCTGTGTGCAGCAGCTTTGTTTTTGCACTCTTCTGTTCTTTGCTGTCACTTGTTGTTCCCTAACCACGACCGTTTTAGGCGCTTCTGTTCTCTGCCGTCGCTGTCAGAGCCAAAGCACGCATTTTCTCTCAGCTCTGAGTGTGCTGCTGACTACAGGCTGCACGTGACATTCCGAGCTCTGGTACAGGCAGGAGAGACTTCTCACTCCCTGAAATTGTTCTGGAGTTTCTGGGAAAATAAAAGCTCTTCAGCGAATGTCAGGACAGAAAGATGTTCTGTTATTATTTCTTCCTTCTCTCAGTGATGTAATTGCATTGTGGATATCTGTGTGATAGGCATGTATAATTATTTCAGTTTATCGCCTCTTTCCTTGCAAGGGTGAGGCATTCACAGTTCGTTCTTTCATTTAAAAACTGTTTTAAAAAAGGTACTTTATTTGTGCAACTTCCATTTCTTTGGAAAGGAAGTGAAAGTGAACATAATACTGTCCTTTTATTGAGCTTAATCGCTACAGTCAGATTTTTGATAGAGGAGTGACAAAAATTATTTTAGCTTGACATTTGACTTTCCTAGTTTCAACTTCTTATATTGCCAATGCTTGCAAACCATTTTTCGTAATTCTTATTTTCTTGCAAGAAAACCAGACATTGGTACAGGTAGCAGGGCTCAGGAAATGAACTTTTTTAATGAATGGAGTCTTTTTCATGTGGACATGAAAGTTAAGATAATGTTTTAACTGATTTTAAACAAACAGGCATTTGCAGCTGGAATGGGAAATGTCTCCTAAATTTCATATCTACAGGTATAAACCCAGACACATTCTCACAAAAAGAATTCTCCCAGTCATCTGGTTAAAAGTCTTGTGTAAAAGTTCTCAGCTTAAAAATTCTGGTGGTGGTTTACTTGTGTGATGTGTTTAGTTGACTTACTGCTGGACTGTGTGAAGCCACTTCTGAATCATTTCTTGCTTGCTGTAAGATGCCTTGTAGTCATGGAAGCTGTGAAGATTAATCCCTCTGATTAGAGCAATTACATGCTCCACATCCTAAAAGAATTTTATAAATTGAAGTCCAAGAAAATGTGTTGCATTTTAAACAGCAAGGCTGTTAATGGTGCTGTTTGTGTAGAAATCCTTGGTTTGTGCTGGTGTGTTAGTCACACACAGGGCAAAGCAGTACTGACACAGGCTCCCTGTCTCCAGGCAGGACTGCTACTTACCTGAGGCAGGGGATCTTCAAAACAATCACAGGGAACACTGTTGCTTGCTTTTGATTTTTCCTGTAGTCCTGTGTAAGATTTCAGTGCATTCTTAGCATGTTACAGTGAGTGGAACAGTGGTTTGTATCTAGTACTACAACCCTTAGCATGAAAGTTGAGGAAGAAAGTGAAGAGATTGAGATGTCTGTTGGTTGGGCAAAGATGATCATGAGGACTTGTGGTCCATGCTTCATATGTGTAGTCAAAAACAATGAATAGAATGGAGACATAGTCAAGTGCAGCAGAATGACAGATAAGGCAGACAAACAGATCAGTGTAGCCTCTGTCCAGCCATGACCAGAAGCAAACCAGCTGCAGCTCACAGTGTACATTGCAGCAAATTCAACCTATGTTAGTGACAGGCTGTATGCCTTGTGCCACAGAGAGCCATCTTCTTCTGCCTTTCGTCTTTAGGGTCTGCTGTAGTCAGAGGACAAAGGGATTTCAGAGCTCTCAGGCATCAGGAGCGTGGAGAGGACTTCAGGCAGGGATTTGACATCTTCCAAGCCAGATTTCCTGGGCAGGGCTGTGGTGGCACATCTCTGGGCACAGAGAGCAAGTGGCAGCAGTGCCTGTGGGAGTGGCAGCGGGCCCAGCCGGGAGCCAGGGTGCCTTGCAGCAGGTCAGGGTGTGCTCGGCTGGGTGTCCCAGGGCTGGGCAGAGCTGGCCTCAGAGCTCTGGGCTGCTCCTCTGCCATGCCCCTGTTGCCCCAGGAGAGGCTGGCCAGGCCCGGGGGTAATCCCAGCACAGCTCCGGCTCCCGAGCCTCGCTGTGCTGGGCACCTCCACACACGGGGTGGGTGAGCTCCGGCAGCGCCTGCCCGGGGACCTGCAGGGACACGGAGCCTGTGCCAGGGCTGGGCTGGGCTGGGGGCCAGGCTGGGGCAGCTGTCCCTGGGAGCCAGGGCTAGGCTGGGCTGTGCTGCAGGGCACAGCCTGACTGGGGCTGGGGGCTGTGCCAGGAGCCCACTGGAGCCTGGGCAGCACCACTGAGGCTCACTGAGCCCCGGACACAGCAGAGCTGGCTCTCGGCCCTGCCCCTGCCTTCAGAACTGGAGCTGAGACCGTGCGGGCAGTGGATAGAGGTGATGGGTGCTGAGATGGAATTCTGCAATTCCATCCTCGTGGCACTGTTCAGGGAAGTCATAACAATGGCTGTTCTGTGCCTTCTCCAAAGGCCCTGCATGGAACCTGCCTTTTGAGCTTCAGTGTCGACGCAAGTCTTGTTTTTATGTTTGTTTTGCTCAAGCTGTTGTTGGGTGAGAGCACCCGGCAGTGTCTCCTAGGAAAATAAAGAAGCAGTCATTAAAAAGGCAAAGCACCTCTCCCAGCTTTTTACCCTTTAAAATATAGGCCTATTTTTATGGGATTTATTTGCTATATTTTGTATATGCTATATATTTTTGGCTATAACACCATATGTTCAGGTTCCTCCTGAATTAATTAGCAGAAGTTAGAAGCTTAAACCTTTGGAGGGCTTCCAAGAAATAAGACTGGAAACTTTTGCAGTTATCAGCCCCTTCATTGGAAGGGTAGGCACAGCAGTGAATTAATTAGGACCAGAAATTTGACATAAAATATTAGTTACCTTTTTTCCCCTGTGAATTTAATACCGATTCAGATGGAAGTTTTGCTTACAAGAGATCAGTCATATTCAGAGTATGATGTACACCCCCATTTCCCTGGACAATTTATTGTGGAAGAATGGATATATGACAGTTACTGCACTGTTGACCTGGCTGGTGAAACAGAAATCTGGAGCTGTCACTGCAGAGTTTGTGAACTTGGTAATACAAATAGCCCCTAATGGGGGTACATAAAAATGACTAGTGAAATAGAGATAGTGAAACAAAAAGGAAGCAGATCGGTGGGAATTGCTTTGGAGGCTGAATAGGCTTTGCAGAGCTGGTGACAAGGATTTGCTGATATCCTCAGGGGGTGCCTGTGCCTGCTGGCATGGGATGGCTGCAGTAAAGGGGTGCTGGTGTCTCCACTGCCACTCTGATCTCGGTGGGGAGGCAAGTGGGCGCTCCAGAGAGGGGAATGAGGGACAGGGACCTCCCTGCCATCTTCCCCCTGCTTCTTTTCCCTTAGCAATGCTGTCAACTTTGTGTATCAAGGTTTCTCTATCAGAATATAAAACAGGGAAAAATTGAGGCATTAAGTAACGTTTTGCAAAGCAAAGAGATTTTATGACACAGAGATTTTCTTCTACATTCACGTGTACAATAAGTTCATAACCATCGGAGAAAAACCAGGTTTTGTCTCTTTGTGTTTGGGACATGTCTGCTGTCGTCGTGTAGGGGAAGTGAAGGCACAGCATACCCCGAAACCCAGGTAGGTGTGGTGCCCAGCTGTATCCAGATCAGCTACAGGCTCCCCAGATAGTGTGTCTGGCTTTGGTTGTCTGGGATGCCAGAAGTACATTCTAGGCTGGGAAGAAGTAGTACAGGTGGAATTTCCTCTGCTGAAGTATGTTATTTCAGTTGTTCCTAAATGGTGATTTTATTATTGCTTTCCCCTCCTCCCTAGCCTGATAACTGCTGCACTTGCTGTAGTCACCCTGTGCAGATGAAAGCATGGTTATTTCAGAGAGCTAAGGCTTTGGTTTTTCCAGGATCGCTTTTCCTGTATTATTTCTCATCCCTCTCTTCACTCTACCAAATGTCTGACTTGCTTCTCTCTGAGTGCTCAACCCACAGGAAATAATTTCCACAGGAAAGAACCTTTGGTTTCTTTATGGCCAAGAGTCAGGCTAGGATGGAGTTGCCATCTAATAAAACATAACTGTTCCCAGAAGCTGCAGGGTTGCAAGCACTCTTACTGTATTTCCTATGCAATTAATTTTATTTAGTAATGTTTTAGTTTAGTTTTCTTCCTGGAGTTTGCATGCTTCTGAGAAAAACCTTGTGCAAATGCTCACCTTGGGAGCACAGTGAACAACAGAAACAGTGCTGAGCTGCTGTTTCCTGCTGAAATTACAACTGGAGTCTGTTCCAACCTTTTTTAATTTAAACCAGGACCTTTCACGGTTTGCATAGCCTGCCAATGCTTTTCACACTTCCTTCTTCCAAAACTATATGGCATTTTTTAACCCACATTTTTCAGTTCAGTACCTTTGGCAGCTGCTGTTTTGATACTTTTGGGAATCAAAACTCTGTCCTTCTTCTTTTGGGAATCAGAACTCTCCTTTTCCTTATTGCTGCTGGCAGCAGCATTTGGCATCTCTCAGTGCACCTGAGCCTTAGCCGGAGTACTGGTGTCCATAAAGGCTAGCAGCAGTTTTACCTCTCCACCCTCCTGCCTTGTTGGCAGGCTGAGGCACAGGACTGCTGGGCAGAGAGAGGCTGCCCTGAGCTGGTAAGAGGATGGCTGAAGGCAGAAGTGTCGAGAGATCTGCGTGGCAGGTTTAAACATGAGATGTTGTTTGACAGGATTTTCTCAGAGCTGTCTCAGTCCTGCTCTGTTCAGGTCACACGAGAGCCCCTCCTGCTGCTGGGAGGTCGTGGGGGTTATGGGATCCCGTAACGCCGCTGCCTGCAGAGCTCTGGGCTGGCACAGGGAAGGAGAGATGCTGCTGTGTGGCCAGAGCTAATGGAGGGAGCTGGAGAGGTCACTAGGGCCACTTCATCTCGTGGTGTAAACCCAGTGAAAAGCTAGTTTTAAGATCCCTGCTGCAGTCACATTTCTGCCACAGAGCATTGGCATCATCCCTGCACAGGCACCTCTATTGCTCCCTTAAAAGAAGTGGCTGACACTGTCACTGATGTCTTCTCTAGGCCGATGGAAAGGCCACAGGTCCCCATATACCAAGAGGGAAAATAAGTAAAACACAAGCAGGGCTGGAAGGAGGAGGGGAGAGGTGTTGTGAGCACACTTCTTCCTGCAGGCCTGCCCCAGGAATGAGTGCTCTTGTGGAGAAACTGCTTCCGATCAGTGCACTGGCACAGGAGGAGGAAACTGTGAAATGTAGCTCCTGCTTTTCAGCATTCAGATCAGCTTCCCACTCCCACCTGCATGCTTTGATCACTAGCTCTGTTGCTGTCCTGACGGGAGCCTGTCTCTCCCTAGAGCTGAAGGCAAACTGTGAAAGCTAGGTGTAAAATTAGGAGACTTGGCCATTTACATTAACAGCTTTGACCTACTTCTAGCGTTAAGCAGTGGTTTATTTTCAGTTTTCTTCATTGGTTTAAACATCTTTTTCCTGTTGGCCGAATCATCTATGCAGAGCAGCATATTCAGTGAGTAATGGCTGAGAAGCCTCTTTGGTACCTATGGGCCTGTGGTAATTGCTAGACATATGGTAATGCTCTGCACTTAAGCAACTTTTTTTGCTAAATAGTTATAAACAGATCATAGATCCCAGTTAATTCAGTGCTTCAAGGTTTCTGTACTGGAATATGCATGATTCTGTTTCTCTCTCTGGAATGTCTTCATTATTGCTGCCTGCTCTGTGTTGATACTGCTTTTCAAGTGGGCCAGTCAGAGGTAGCAGATGAGGATAACATGAATATTCTACAAGTGATTTCCTTAAAGGGTTCTCAGTGCTTGTGCAGGAAGGCAGGAGCTGCAGACAGCAGATGCTGGACATCTGTTAGCAGGAACTGGGAGAGCTCAGTGCTGTGTTACACCGAGGGTTTGGCATGGTGTGGGAAGCACAGGATGTGGCAGGAAGGAGCTGCTGCCAAGGGAGCTGCTGCTGCTAGAAGGGGCTTCCAGTCAGTATTGCCTTGAATTTTGCATTTGTGCCTGCAACATGTTTGCATGTCCAAGTGTTCAGGGCTGTAGACAGGCAGGTTCTGTCCAGATCAGTCACTGCAGTTTGTCCATGTCAGGGATGTTCTGTTTTCCTCACGGGGCTGCAGCTTTCCTCTGCACAGGCCATAACTTTGCTTTTGGAACCAGCAGTTCAGTCTGGAATAGTTAGAGAGTCAATGAGTTACTTCTCTTTCATTTCCTCTATCTTTTTAAACTAGCTGTGGGGTTTTTTTTTTTAGTTGTTTTCCTCAGAGGGCACTTCAGACCTGTCCATCAGATTCTCATCAGAGCAGCTGCTGTCCAGGACGTGGCAGGCCAAAGGCACCAGGATGGCAAAGCTCTCCGGTGCTGGCTGCCTGCTGTTGGAGCATCAGCCCCTTGTGGGTGTTGGGAATGCACATCCCACATTCCCAAGGGAGAACCACTCAGATAAGCACTCCCCTGGCTGCTGACAGTAGGCAGACCAGCAGGAGGAGGGTGGGAGGAGGAGTGATGATTGTAAGGGAAGTCCTCACTAACTTACTCAGGGCCATTCTTCGCATCTTTGCTGTCTCAGCAGCAGAAACCCTCAAGATTTTGTCAGGATTTCTGTGAACAAGCAGCTGTTGTATTGCATTCCTTGCCAAGGCAGTAACTTAAGAAGTTACTTAGAAGTTCTCTTCAATTTTAAATCTTGTAGGCTTGCAGAAACAAGCTGCTGCTATAATTTTGGGGCTTAGGAAAAAAAAAAAAAAAGTGGTTTAATACTGATGGAAAAATCAGAAGAAATGATGTTTTTGTTCAGAACTACCACATTATTTTTTGGGTATGTTTTATTCAACTTAACAGCTCCCTTCCCCTTTTCCATCCTAGGAAATTTTACCTGCTGTGATACAAGAAAAAAAAATAATTCACTGGATAGCCTGTGCCAAACATATTTTCAAATGCTTTATCTTGACACAACACTTGACAAGCAAAGTGTCAGTGACACTGATGCTGATGCCAGGTGCCTTGCCTGGCTGAATTGTATCAGCTCTGTTAATACAATCATCTGCAGAAACTGTGTGTCCCTTCAGAAAAGTCTCCTGCCTTCTGTGTTGGTAAGAAAACCTCCAAGTAATTAATTAATCCTAATTAATGTAATCAGGAATGGCCTGTCTCGCTGAGCTTGCACCAGGCAGTCCAGGACAGTAAGGAATGATCTCTGTAAGCCCCAAATTCTGGCTGCAGTTTGCAGTCTCTCAGCCAGGCCTTTCAGCAGGTGAGTTCTTGCATCACTGTGGGCAAGGAGGCCCCTTTCTCACCCCAGTGTTCTGTAGCAAATTCCTTATTCTTAAAATGGTGGAGAGGAAAGCAAAGTGAGGTAAGTTTTGAACAGGACTGCCTGCCAAAGGCTGTTCTAGCAAACAGCCCCCATGTTAACCATTTATCTCAGGTCTTTGCCCTGGGTTCTTTTTGTTTTGGGGTTTTTTTAGTGCCAGTATTCTCCTGCCACATTCCCATTTACCTCTCAGCACTGTGTGGCTGTAAGAGAGCTTTCCTCGCTGCTGTTTGATGAGCAGACAGAAATGAAGACCTGACATGTTTTAACTGCTCTTTTTTTGAGACTCATATAATACATCATGGCTTCTAACTCAGAACGTTACTAAGAATCTCTGTGTGTGTATTATTTCGTGTCTTGGCACTGGGGACGTGTTACTGTAGGAGAAACTCACCTACCCCCAGCATTTTTTAATTAAGTTTCACGGTTGCTGAGCAAATCCTGAAAATGGGACCCCTGAAGGTTTGGGAAAGAGAAAGTAAATACAAAGAACTGCAGATGTATCATTTCAGTTCTCCTGGTGTTTATGCCAGTTCAGTGGTGGTTTGGAGCCTGACTCATGATATTTGAGTGCTTGGGGCTGACAAGAGAAATTCCATTTGCAGGGTCTCTGTGTTACACCGTGTTTATGTAAGGGTAGCAATGAGGAGAGCCCACAGTGAAAAATGGGGCAGATGTGGCAGGATGGGAACAGCCCTTTCCCTGTGGGACTGCAGGGCTGGTGGTAGCTCTGAGTCAACCATATCAATGAGAATTTGTTTACTTACTGCTTTTCCCAAAGTGCGAGCAAGGCACATATCAAATTGATGAAGTACAAAGAAAATGCATTTCACTCTAACACTGTTCTTTGTCATTATGCAAAGTAGAGATTTTTATTCTGAAACTACTTCCCTCTTTGCATTTTACAGCCAGGTACTTTTTCCTCTTTAGTGAACTTGCAATGAAGTGAACTTCATCTGTACCTTCATGAGAGCTTAGAAATTCAGAGAAGAGTTGGTGAGAGAATACGTCCACAGTGAGGGTGAGGACAAACATGTAGTGGGCATCAGTAGTTAAGTGCTGGCATATAGAAAAGGCTATTATGGTCTTTATTTTAATAAACCATTATTTATACACTTTGAGAAAACTTAAAGCAGTGATGCTCAGCTGGTGCTCAGCATTTCCATAATTAACTGAACTAATTGTCTAACAAAACTCTCACTACAAGGCCAAGGGCATGATCTGTAGTACTGTGGCAAGAAGAGGGGAGATTTTCTAATCCTGAGAGTTTGAAGTTTTGTTTGAGTTGCCTTATTAGAGGGAATGTCTCTAAGTCTTTCACACAACATACTTGTTATAAACAGAACGTGCTGTAACTATTGTGCCCTGTTGTTGGAAGCAAACTGCAAATTAATGGTGCTTTTCATGGGCCATAGCAGTAAAGCAGGACTTTTTTGGAAATATTTTGATAATTGGTTCTGCACTTTATCAGAAAGTGGTGTGGTATTTAGAAGATGGATTACTGAGCCATTAGCAGTCTAGCAATATGATCAGATATCCATATTAATAAACATCTGTCCCAGTGGCATAGCAGATGTGCTAGGTGCATATATAATATAAAATATACATTTTTTTATGAGTACTTTGTTCTTTCTTTACTACAAAATGTTTTAATTACATTATAGATCATGCCACTAGTTTCAGTTTGCAACACTGAAAGTTCATTTTTTTAAAAAAAAAAAACAGGCAGGGTGAGGACAGTTTTTTGAGAAATTCTAAAAAACAACTCTGTTAGTGGAATGAACTAATTTTGAAAGGTGAATTTTACTGTCTTCCACTACCAGATTTGAGCCTGTCATTACAGGATTGGGGCTGCATTTTGGTTCTGGTGCTCCTGGTTTGGTTCCTCTCTAGGTTCAGTAGCCCCCTTAATTCCAGTTACTGCTGAGTTTATAATGAATGTGCAGAGGGCTCAGCGTCATGGTTCCCCTTAGGAAATGTGGCAGTCTGGCAAAAATTGCCATTGTTTTCTGAAGACAAAACTTGAGCACTGGGTAAATGCAGATACAATAGTGGTATAAGATACAGTGCTTTAACTACCACAGAGTTGATTGCCCAGCCCCAAAATTTCTCCTGCTCCCATGTTATGCATCCTAAACATCATCCAATTTAAAAAGCATTTATCATACTTACAGAATCTTTCATAATGGTGTTTTTTTCTTTGCAAAACACAAGGTGGGCACCTTGAAATTTTGCTATAATGTAATATCCCTTTAGCCACATACATCTTTTGGAGCAAAATTGTTGGCAGTTCACTGGTAGCCCAGGTGAGTTTTGAAATCAGACTTTGGTATTACCTTGTATTTTTCTGGGGGTTTTCTTGAAGATTGATCCCTTTGTTGTACCCTTCTGGGTAGTTAAATACACTAGCACTATTAAATACTATTAAT
Organism: Cyanistes caeruleus; assembly: GCF_971803275.1. NCBI lineage: Eukaryota > Metazoa > Chordata > Aves > Passeriformes > Paridae > Cyanistes > Cyanistes caeruleus. The sequence continues at coordinate 33,939,118 of NC_141708.1, read as the reverse complement.
TTAATTTAATTAATTAATTTAACTACTAATAATATTAAATATTATTAAATACAATAGCACTGGGAGGGTTGTGAAGCTGTTAGAGCAGCTGGGGGGTGCCTGTAGGGAGGGTGGGGTGGGGTCACTGCAGGGCTGAGCCAAACCCTGTGGGGCAGGGAACCAATGGGACAGGGAACCAATGGGGCAGGGACAGGAGCAATCTAAGAGCCAGCTCCCAGAACCCAGGGGGTCAGGGCCAGTGCAGGGGGCTGTGCTGAGGCTCCCTGGCAGAGCCTGAGAGCTCTGGCTGCAGTGTGGCCTCCCTGCTCCTGCTGCTGTCCAGCACTTTGGCCACTTCCCTGCCTCATTGAGGGGTTCAAGTGTCTCCTTCCCCACCTCTGCTTCTGGAGACCCGTGGGCAGAGGAGTCTGTCAGAGCTCTGATACATTCAGGAAGGTACTTTTTGTTGTCAGTTCTTGCTGAGGTGTCCCCATTGGCTGCAGTCTGGCAGTTCAGCAGCCTTGACTGAAGGGAAAATGGTTTGGGCTTTCATGATTAGAGGTTAAACGCCTAGAGACACGACCAGTGTGCAGTCTTGAGCCTCAAAAATACTCTCCTTTCCCTTGGTAATCCAAACAGCACAACTTTCTTGGACAGTTTTGTGGTTTTTGAGATCTGGATGAGTTTTTTTTTAATTCCTGTGGTTGAAGAGCTATTGAAGGGGAATGAGAAAATTTGAGATAAGATTGCGTTGTTGACACAGCTCTTAGCTTAGCTGTGTTAAAAGCTGTGTTCACACCCCCAGCACTGTGCCTGTGTCAGCTTTCCCAGAGCTCCCAGTTTGCTTGGCTGGTGCTGAAGTCTCAGTGCAGGATCTTTGATTGCAGGTGCTCTCTCCGTGTAGGGAGTTGCTCCACAAGGTGTGTTGCTCTCTTACCACAAAACAGATGTGGTGGTTGATGGTGAGAACTGTGGCAAACAAAATAATTAATCTACTTTGATTTGCAGTTTCTCCTGTCAGATGATCAGTGGGACTGTGGTCAGTTGGATTAGGGGAAAAAGCAGATTAAAGGTGTTAAGTGCAACAAGACAGCTTGATCATAGAGCACATCTGAGTGCACAGTTGCAGCTTTTTGGGTGTATCCTACAGCTGGCATCGTGACCTGGAGTCACTGAACCAGAGCTCTCCTGCTGTGTCTGGTTCATGGCAGTCTTTTTGTCTCTCTGCAGCTCGTGAAAAAGAGCTCTCTGAACTCCGAGTTTGGGGTTTCCAATGTTTGTTTTTGGATAATCAGTTTGCTTTGTTAGCTGTTGAAAAATCTAAAAATTCTTTTGAAGCCAGTTCTTCAGTGGCTACATTTTCTTTTGCTTACGTTTTTTTCCATGGGTAAGTAAAGTGCACCATTGTATTTTCATCTGGGTTTGTGATGATGTAATTAAGATTCTTTACAGCTCCTTGTCCAGAGTGGGTAGTCAGCACCTTCAACCTCTAGCTTGGACTTTCTGAATTCAGAAATGATGTTTGTACATCTACCAGAGTACCTAATGGTCCTCAAGTAGTTAGTGTTTTTAAATTGCAGGGATATATTTGGTGTTAGTTTATTTTCTGCATGTAGAAATGTTCTTGCCTGCTTGAGGCTGGGGGAAAGTGCTCTCTGCTCGTTCCTACACACTGTTCAACAGGTGAGAGCAGATCCTGCTGCGTGCTCCAGCCCAGGCTCCTGCCACTCCAGCCTTGCTCACTTCAGGAGTGTCTGTGCTCTGATGGTGTTGTGGTTTTAAACCAATAACTAAGAAAATTACTTACTTCTTGCTGTGAGATATGGATTAGAACAAGAGCAAAACAGGCATACAACTTAAAAGGGAAAAAAAAAAAAAGTTTATTGACAAACCACAATAATAAGAACACCAGAATAAACTTCCAGAAAAACCTTTCCATCCCCTATCTACCCACTATTCCCTTGTTCACATGACAACAGAGACAAAAACTCTGGAACTCTGATGGTTAAAACAGTCCCAATTCTTGCTAGTCTTTTTACCAGTCTTTATAGAGAAACAGAAGTTTCTTCCTGTTAATTTATGGAGTTTCTCACAAGAAAACTATTTTTGTTATAGTTTTCTATTGCCCTAATGTTAGCTGCTCAGAGCTGCTATTATTAGAGTTCACTCCTCCCATTTTCACATCACTCTGAAGTATGTATGGGTCATGAGTCTAGAGATAGCATTTTTAAGGATAAGTTATTCAAAGGCAAAAAAAGTCTTCTTCATCTGTTTCTGTGAGCTTCACCAGAAAACAGTTTTCTCATTGCCTCTCAAGGCTTTTAATCTCCCAACAGTTTTCTCATGGCCTCTCAAGGCTTTTAATCTCTTAGTACTTCACTATACTATAATTACTCTTTACTCAAATTTACACTTTGAACACTATTCCTCTCTAGATCCCATATCATGAATTAAAGGAGTTCTTTTCAGGACTTCATTGTCCATCTCCATAGTTTTAACAGGGAGATATTTCAGCTTAATTAAAGCATCTTCTTAATTCTCTACCTTTCCTGAAGCTTCTTTTCTTTCCTGTCACTGGTAGTTTATAAAGTCTCTTTTCATGTTGATCTCTCTCTCTCTCTCTCTCTGGATAAAAAGATTAATCCGCAAGTCTCATCTGGGTAATGAAAGAGTTAACATCTTGCCCAGGCTTTTGTAGATGGTTTGGGGATCTCTGCCGAACAGGAGCTGGAGCCGTCTGCGATGGGAAGTTCCTCATGGCTGCTCTGGAGCGTGTAGTCGCTGTTCCAACCCGCTGCAAGTCCAGGGCCTCTCTCTTTCTTCACTGGGCAGTTTCTAGTGAATGTAGTTACAGCAAAACCTGCAGCCGAGCCAGAGATTGGCTTGGCCCGGGCCCGAGGAAAACCTTCCCCAGGCCCCCCCATCTCCCGGCCGGGAGACGGGGCAGGCCCGGCCCCATCCCCGCCCGGCCGCATGGCCTGGGCAGGGAACGGGAGGCCTGGAGCTCTGCCACCCTTCACAGCCAGGAAACAAAGAGAACTCAGAGAGCTCTGCTTTTACATTTTAAGGTAGGGTTCACAAGTTGATCCCACTTTTCAATGGCCTAAACTGCTGTCAATTCCCAGCAATGACCGATAATTGGTCAGGAGAAAAGACTCCAAGCACTTCCCAGCAACTCCAACTCCCTTAAAAGTAAAGTAACTCCATGACAGATGGGAAATTCCAAAAGGAAACTTCTGCCCTTAATTGAATTGTTTTTAATGACATAATTAAGTGAGGAAGAAATACCCTAAAAAATGATAGTACAGCAGTCATAAAGCTGTAAACTTTACCTTTGGGATTCACTGAGTTTATGCTGCTGAGCAGGCCTTGCTGCAGGGCACACTCTGAAGGGATAAGGAAGTAGTCTGGGTGTAGATGAGGCTGTAGGTGATTTCCTTCCTTGTAAAGAAAAGACATTAGTAGTGATTTTCAGGACAATCTATTTGCTTGTTGTTAAAAGCAAAGAGAATGTTTCAGGTTACAGCATAGCCAGAGGATTTTAGAAGACAGTATTGACTCAAGAGGCATTTCTCTGTTTTAGCCCTGCACTGCTCAACACCCCTATTTTGTTTCATTAGTCCCTGTGGCATTTTTTTCTCCTTCCAGGTGTTTAAGACTTGCTTTTCTAGAGCATGCTATGCATTCAGAGCTCAAAGTTTAATGATACTTGGTCAGAGCCCAATGGCTGCTGCTCACTGACAGCATTCAGAAATTCCTGAAACCCAATCTGTGAGGCTCTTGGGTGGTGTCCTGTATTAGAGAGGTTCAAACCTCCAGATAATTTCTGTTCATGACACAAAAAAATGGGAGAAAGTGGATTGATGAGGCAGAGAGCAGAGACTTTTCTGCAGTCACTGAAACAATAACCGTGGGTGTGTAACATAGTGATTACAATGACAGGCATCCAAATTAAAGCCCATGACTGGTAAGGTCTGCTGGCCTTAGCCAGGGAAATGAAAGTGGCCTTTGAAGAGCTGGATCTGGAAGCAGGAGATGGAGAAACGTCTGGGAGATAATGAGAGCAAGAAGAGGCGAGAGGCAGGCACAGGTGATGCCTGGCTGAGACAGCAGAACACCTGAGATGTTGTTTGTGTAGGAATGGTGTTTGTGTAGGGCTGGGGGAAACACATCACAGGGAATCTGGGAGATGTTTCTGGTGCCACAGCAAAAAGTGACTGGCAGATTGCAAACTGGGGAAACCAGTTCCTACAGCTGTAAATAATTTCCTCTGGAATTACTGAGCTTCATGGCTGCCATCTGCCTACAAAAGGCATAATCAGATCTCTGCAGGTGCACTATCTTGTACAAACCACTGCTTTGATTATAACTTAATCACTTTTGGGCAAACTAGTACCAAACATAAAGTGTTTGTATGTTTATATGCGCTTACAGAGATGAAAATCCAAGACATGCCATACTTGGACTTGTGCACACAGATGAACACCTTTGGATATTGGGAATTCTCTTGCAGTCTTTGCTAGGATGCATTGTCAGAGTCCAGTTTATACCCAGCTGAGACCTGCTGCAGGACAGCAACTTCTTCTCTTTCCACTTTTCTTTTTTCATCACTACAGGCTTTTGACTTGATTTTTTTTTAATCAGTTTAATCTGATTTAATCACTGATTAAATAATTTAGCAACAACAAAGAGCTTTGTAAAGTGCTTTTCATCTTTAGATCACAATGAGATATTGATACTGTTATTTTTTTATATGTAGGTAAAAGTATTTAAGTAGATGGTGTTCTGTTTGTTTATTTAATATATGTACCTCCTGCAGCTGGTCTCAACTGGAAAGAAATTACACATTTTCATTAACACATTTCATCAGGGTTGCAAGAGAACTGCAGATGTCTTAGAGAAGATTTGGACTGTGGGATCTAGAAGTGAAGGGAAAGGTTATCTGTGTGTGTGCACAAGTGTAAGTGTGGGAATATCCCACAATTCTTTGGTTTTCATCTCTGTCAAATAGTGCATGTAAACATCCAGACCCTGCTGTGTTTGGTTGCTGCACACTTAAATATTCAGAGTCAGACCAGTACAGACATAGCCCTTTGATGCTTCACTTCCCATGTTCTGTTGTTGCTGTGATGAATTTTGTCAGAATTGTGATTTAACAAATCATAGTCAGAGTTTCAGCTGCTTTTCTGCCTTGCAGGCTGCAGGTACAGCTTCTCTCCTGACATGCCTTCCTCTGTTCCCACCTGACTGACTGCTGCTGTGTGTTCTCTTCCATGCTATTTTAACAGGCAGTTGCAAATTGTGGAGCATCCCTGACAGCTAATACTATTATCAGCAGCTGCTCAAGTAATATCAGCATTTTTCCCTCTGAATGATATCAGGATTTCTCAGTTCCACAAGTGATGTTATCAGGATGATAAAGCAGTGCTCTGCTATGTGGGACTGCATTCTGGAGCAGGAATTCCTTTCTGGTTTTATGCTGTTTAAAACTGAGGACCAGAAATACTTGTGGTTGCAGTTGTCTGGCAGTGCTCAGCTTTGACCGTGCAGCCAAGTTCTCAGCACCTGGATTGCTCTAACAAGCTTTATTCAGCAGACAAAACAGAGTGTGGGAGCTTACACATACACCTGTTTGTCCTTGTCATGTTCCAGCTGCTGGACTGACTTCATTTATCGCAGCAGAGAGGAAGAAGACTCGGGGGCGGTTATGGAAGGGTCCCTGCTGTGTTTCTGTGTGCTCAGATCAGCGCTGCAGATGAAGGGTGCTGTGCTTGTCGTGGTGCAGTCCTGCTGGCTGTCACAGGCTGGAGATGGCTCTGGGAGAGGCCTGGGAGCTCAGGAACAGAACTGAGGATGGACCCCAGGGAGCAGAGAGCCAGGGACCGTGTCCTGGGAAGCGGCAGGTGGGTGGGGAAGCCCTGCTGCACTCCTGTGCTGCTGGAGGTGAGCTACACACGTACCACAGGCTCTTCCAGGTGCTTTGGGAAATTACCACAGCACTCAGCTTTTCCTCAGAGACCACAACTGACCGTGGTTTTACTGAGCTTCAGGGAGTCTTGGACATGGCCATCAGAATTGAAATTGGTAGTCACTGAGGGGCTTGGAAAAATCTGCTTCTGTGCTGTATGAAGGGCTGAGAAAATGTTTGGTAGCTGTATTTTGGTCTTGGATTGCACAAGACAGCAAGAGTTGAGCAACAGAAATAAATGACTGGGTCTCTCACAGAGCAAAGCCTTCTAAATCATGGCTTGGCTTTATTTAGGAGAGTTGGTGAGAGCACAGGGGACTTGGGGAGAGAAGGATGACCCAGATAAGAAAACTACCAATGTGAGATCAACAATGAGTATCTAGATAGTAGAGCAGAAAAAGAAAGAATCATAGGACTGATGGAAAGTTGTATTGATCTAAAAAAATTGCTGTAAATAACAGTAATTTTCAATTCCCATTTCACCGGGGCAGAGGTCTAAAGCCTTTAACTAATCCCATGGATTTTTGCACTGGCCATCATTTTCACAGTTTCTTTAGGCAGAGTTGTGTTCCTGTTGTTCCTTGGAGAAGGGGAGGGTGTGGAAGTGCAGCTCCCAGGAGTGGTGCCTGTGGCCAGGAGCTGCCAGGGGGTCACTGGTGCTGCACAGCTCCCCCTGCAGCAGCTGTGGTGCCTGTTCCCCTGCCACACTGAGCCTTGGAAGCAGTGCCTCTTCTTCTGCAGCTGGTGCTGATCCTGCTGGATTTGTGATCCACTGAAACTCAGGGCCTCTCACTGAACTGTTGTGTGTCTTGACATTTGTGGTTGGGTTCTTTTTTCCCTTGGACTGATGAGAGAGAGGCAGTTATCTCTTGTTCAGACTCGGTTGTTTATTCTTCTTTTATCTACATTACATATATACAAGGTACAAGGAGTTACGTGCACTAAGATAGAAAGGTGCAAAATGGCCAACAAAGATCATCTTCAAGGTTTCTTTTATGTCCATTTACCCAATTAACAGATGGCAACTAAATTATTTTTCTTAGTGACCCAATGACCCAACACCTGTGTGCTGCACTGCAACATTCTTTATCCAATCACCTAAAACCTACCTACCACCCAAAAACCTCTAGAAGAAGATGAAGGACAAGAGACAAAGCCCTAATTCCCCTATCTTGCCTCTTATTTCTTAAACTAGTTTAAAGTCCAGACTTTAACTTTTTCACCCAGTGACTTAAGAAAACTCTCTAATTTACACACTCACACTTTTAGCTTTTCTCTTTAACTTTAACAGTTGTTTTCAGGGTGTGATGTGAAATTCAGTGATGTCAGAGCCAGGTATCAGAGATAAAGGCACACTCTGTGCCTCACACTCCAGCATGTAGGGACTGACTCTCCATGTGTATCTGTGTGTTGGATTTTCCTACCTGAGGGCACGGATCTTTCTTTACATTTCATCTACTTTTTCTTCCTGCTTCTGGAGGCCAGATTTGGAATTAAGAATTACCTACTTCTTTTTTCTTCCACATCAGTATCAAATGTAAGTTCATTAAGCATTCTCTTTATTCCCTTCATTCAAACCAAGAATGAAGAACTGAGCAGCTCCAAGCCCAGGGCAGAAATCAAGTTGCTTTTCTTCTGCCCTCTGCTGTTGCAGCCAGTCCCTCTTGGAGTGTGCTCCCCAAGTCTGGCATCTCCTTAGCAATGACTTCATCTGTTTTCTGTGTATTGTTCAGGCAACAGGAGAAGGTTTCAGACCCTGCCTGAAGATACATGGTATTTACAGCTTCTAATCTTTCCAGGAGCCATAAAAGCTTATTTTCCATTAGTGGGACAATATTTATGTTTGAAAAATGATGTGGGCTGTTACTCGTCTCTGTTACATCCTCCCTGTTAGTTGTTTGTTTGATTACAAGCTGCTGGGATTTATTTGCCCTCAGCAGCCACCATTTGGAGCTGACAGATACCTGGGGCAGCTGCTCTGCTGGCATTGCTGCCAAGAGGTTTGGGAGGGCACCAGGTCAGGGGCTGGTTTCTGCACAGTCCCAGCGGTACCAGCCCAGAACAGCATTACCAACACTCCTCTGCAAGGCACTCCTGTTGGATTGTGTGCATCACCCTGCTCTTGCTGTACAAAGCCGCTGCTTCTGGACTCCTCTCCCTGACTCTTCTTGGAGGGAGACACATTCTGCACCTATTACCAGTGCAGGAGGGCAGCAAGGAAAGAAACTCCTGAATTAAACCCATTTTCACTTCCAGAACTGCACAATAGACAGACACATGAATATGCTGTGTTCACATTGCCCAGAGCTCCACGTTCCTGGGTCCATAGAATCCAGATATTTTTGTAATCCTAAACTCCTTTACTCACAAGAGGTATTTCTATCTACAAAATACTATTTATTATGAATTTATGGTTGTTTACTTTGTTATAAATGCAACGGCAGATTAAAGATTAACAAAGATTAATTTATTATAAATTAATAAAGCAACAAACAGCGAGGAAAAAACCACAATAAATGGACAGCGCAGCGCTGGGTGGACAGGGTCTATACGCAAGGTATAGGTGTTCCCAAATCCACGTCTGAGGGTTCTCTGGCCTGGGTTTTTATAGGGATTTTATGTCCCCAGGCTAGAATTCCAACCAGTTTCCATTCACCAAATGTCCCTGATTGTCTGGTGAATGGATTTCCTGGCCTAGAACATTGAGTCAGTAAGTATCCGGGCAGAGTCTCCTCAAATGCAAAGTGAGTCTGTATGTATTTTAACATATTTCATCACAGCAGGATCGAGAGATCCGGGCTAGCGCCGATGGATATCTCAGAGGAGTAGTCTCTTCTTTATCTTTCTTGATTGAGTTTCTGTAGTATGGGTTTGGCGGGTGTGGTGTTCGATTCTGGCAACGACCATTTTCCTGAGGCTCGTCCCTTTTGTCTTGCTTGATGGTCTCCGGCCGAAATCGGCCGGGCGTTGCCTTTCTCTGGAGGTAGACTTTTAGGCTGGTTCTTTTGTTTCTATGATGGCCTGTGTCCTGTCCTTTCCTCTGAGTTGATGAGTCTGCTGAAACCTGTTATCTGGGGGGGGTTCTTTTGCAATTCGTGATTTTTGGAAAAGGAATTCTACCTCGACCGGGAGGAGAATTCCTTATTCCATACTTTCATTTAGTTATAATTATACATACTTTATTTAAACTTCTTATTCCGAATTTTTATTTACCCAATTCTTTATTACAACTTCATTCCTTTTAATGGGTTTTTCACTGCCCTTTTCTCATCTGGCCACGCTTTCATTTGTATTACATTAATTTTGTTAAGGAATAGATCTGATTCAGCCACTGCACCTGCAAATGTCGAGTGGGGGTTTGGCCTTTATTCAGTTACTTAGTTTTGCCAGCATTAAGAGTTCTTCTAATTTCCAAACCTGTCCACCCAGACAGTGAGAGAAAATGCATGAAACAAAAATCTTTCTTGCTCTTGTGTCTACAGCTGTAACAAAGTGGCAGAGGTCAGCTCTGGGATCCACCTGTGCAATCTCCTTTTCCCCATGTGGATTTCCTGAGGAGCTCTGCTGCCTCCTGTTTGTGTAGGAGTAACTGATAGAGATGTGCAGCCAGGTGTAATAAAAGGGATCTTTGTTTATAGCCATGGTTCTAAAAAGCCTAGTTTTCCCTCCTTGAACAGCAAGCAGAGATTTCATCTGAAGCTGTGCATGTTCAGCTGGGAGGGGCAGGCAGAGTGACCTGCAGGAACAAACCACTCAGTAAGTTCAGAGCACTTGTAATGAGCGAGGTGTGAATCCTCATTCCTGCTCCCAGGACTGCACACAATCACTGGGTTAATAAAACAAAAAGCAAACTGCAGAAACAGCTCATGGCATAGAGATCAGAATGTGTGACTGGAATCCAGATTTCCTACCATGCCTGTACTAAAGAGCCTTGCAGAGCAGCAGTGGGAGGCAGAAGAGAGGAGAAGCACTCGGTGTGTTTGGGGAAGGACTGCAGGAGGTACAAATGGTAACGTGGAATGTGGTGACAACCGAGTTAACGAACCACAGCAGTGTCTGTAAAAGGTAATTCTTATTTGTAGGAGTATCTTTGGGTAAGGCAGTGGCTGTACCTTACACACTTGCACAGCAGTGTAAGTAATGTGCTTTCCTCAGGACAAACGTGTACCTGAAGTGACACTTTGGTCACCTGGATGGCAGCTCCTCACCTTCCTGACCTCAGGAAATGTCCCAGTCCACTCCCACCTCCAAGGAGCCCTGGCAGGTGGAGCAGACTGGGGCTGCTCAGGTGGGGGCTGGCCTGGCTTTAGCCAGCACTGCCAGACCCGCTGCTGTGCTGAGCTCAGGTTTGAAGAGCCTGAGATGCGCTGCTGGCTCAGCAGTGGGCTGCAGCTGTGCCTCCTGTGCAGTGCCCCAAGCAAGGGTGCAGTCAGTGGGAGCTGCAGGGCAGGCCTGATGGCAGCTGCTCACAGCCTGGAGCTCGGGGCAGTGCATTGGAGCTGACAGAGGAGCTTTCAGCTCACACCAGGGAGCTGTGAAACGTGTCCATGCCTTGGGGTGGGAGCTGGGAGCTCCTCAGCCTCTGCTCACTGCAGCTCCAGCTTCTGCTGCAGTGCGAGGATGGGGCGTTTGCCACCAGCCTTGCTTGCAGACAGGAGAGCTTCTCTTCCTGGAAAAGGTAATGGCAAAGATGGTTTGGAGTTGAAGTTTCCATTAGCCTAAGAATTAAGAGTGTCACTGCTTTTCAGAGTGAGATTCCAGTGTGAAGGAAAACAGAAAATAATGCCCCATACCCATGTCTGCTAATGGCTGTGGAAAAGTTCAGGCAGATGGGGATGGAGTTGCTCTTGGTTTGTCCTGGCTTGGAGCAAGAACGATGAGATTTGAGAGGCTTCAGGCTCTCTTTCACAATTACCCAAACCCTTGGTGTTGCACTGATTAACACAGTCCAGCTCCTTTCCTCCTGTGATTGTATCTTTCAAGAAACATTGAGGTGAAGTTTTGGGGTTTTTTCCTCCTGTACCTCTGTTGAGATCCTCCAAACTACTTTCTTTGTACATAATCCATTTTCTTTCTTGTTAGACTTAGCTGGATGTCTCTCTCTATATTATTTATGGCCTATTCCCAGCTTTGTTGTTGGATAGAGCAGTTGATTTGAGCTCTGGTATCAATCCATCACTACCTTGGAGAGATATAATTGCTTATAAATATCATACTTTGTGTTGTCTTTGTTTTTCATCACCTTGAATGTGTTATCAGCTTGCTCAACCTGTAAGGCCTTATGCCTGGGAATAGTGAGCTGTGAGGAAAATAGATGTATTGGATCCTCCCTGCAGTGAATGCAGGCTACTGTTGTAGGTTATGAATTCAGTGAAATCACTTGGGGACAAACTTCAGTAACTGAGTGTGAGGTGAAGTGTGGCCTTAAACATTAGAGACTGGAAGCAGGGGAAAACCAGTAAGATTAAAGCTCACTTGAATTTTATTTTTTTTTTTTAAATATTACACAGTTTCCATAGCAAACAAATTAGAATTTATTTAGGGGAAGAGGTGGAAAACTCCACAATGGAGAAATTTTGTGATGTTGGCCAGCAGATGGTACTTGGTTTTTTTTTATATTTGTTTCTTGTAGGTGCTTGAGCTATTTCTCACAAGTCTGCTCTAGCCACCACAATTTGGGATGCTCCAGCATGTGGTGGAGGAGGATCAGGGTCTGTAGGAGGAAAGGGAGGATGTTACAGTGATACAGAGAAAGACCTAAATATCTGCAAAAGCATTCCTGAGAGTGAGATGGATAGCTCAGGGAAACACTACCTTTCAGGCAAAGTGTTTTCTCATACTTCAGACTTGCCAGAAAAACAGTGCAAAAGCATATAAAACTGGTGGGAAGCTGTGCAGTGGCTGGGGAAAACAACCTAGATGATTTAATAGACTTTGTGTCTCTAACATCTGCATTCAGGGAGTTAATGTGAGTTAGTGGCATTCTGAACGTGCTGGGTTTGTGCTAACTCAGGGGAAGTGGCAATTCACAAAGTGCACAGCTGCACTGGTACCATTACATGCATTGAACCTGGCAGTTACTCACCAAAAGCCAGGAAACTCGCTTGTTGAATTACAGCTGGTAAGGGCAGAGATGGAACTCTGCCACCCTCCTTGGGCAGCGGTGCCAGCGCCCCAGGGCTGCTCCCTGTACCCCTCACTGAGCTGAACCTGCTCCCAGCAGTGCCCCAGAACTGCTCCCTGTGCCCCTCACTGAGCTGAACCTGCTCCCAGCAGTGCCCCAGAACTGCTCCCTGTGCCCCTCACTGAGCTGAACCTGCTCCCAGCAGTGCCCCAGGGCTGTGCCCCTCACTGAGCTGAACCTGCTCCCAGCAGTGCCCCAGAACTGCTCCCTGTGCCCCTCACTGAGCTGAACCTGCTCCCAGCGCAGCCCTGGAGCCCCCTTGAAGGCTCTCCCTGTGCCCCACTCCAGACCTGCACGTTGCTGTGGGAACAAAGCCTCCATCCCTCCTTATGTTTGTGACATTGTCCTTTCTGCACAGCTTCTCGTTGTGTCCCAGCTTCCTTCATGGAATCCCTGGCAGAGCTGCAGCCTTGGCAGACAGGGAAAGCAGCAGGAAAGCTTTGTGTGGGGTATCAACTGTGTGTACCTTGGGGACTGTTCACACTGGAGCAGCCCCTCTGGCTCCGTACAGATGTGCTGGAGGGACTCTCTTTTTAACCAGTAGATCGCTTATGGCCAAATTCAGTGTTTGCAGTTGAACCAGCATCCTGCCATGGGCTTTTTGGTTTTTCTCTGTTTTCCATTTGGCCAGGGACCCAGCAGATCTGGTGTGCTTTCCCAAGTACTCAGAATTTCCCAACGTCATAAACTGGGACTAAGGGCTTATTATTATTATTATTATTAGCCATTCCCCAAGGCAGCTAAGGCTGTGCTCTGTGTCAGAGGCTCTGGATTTTACAGGAAGGTAAGAAAGGAGCACAGATAGTTCTTGGCTGTGTAGCAAAGGAGCTTTCTTTGTGCCTTACTGTGCTGGGGTTTCAGTGCTTTGTAACACAAGGCTGAGGCATTCCTAAATACTGCTCTGACAGCTCAGAGGCAGCACACCCCACATTTCCTTGGGGCTGTAGGGAAGAACCAGAAGCACTGGTGGAGTCGGTGCCACCTGGGACAGTCTCCACAGCAGTCACTGCTGAGTGCTCCTCTGGTGGCTCCAAGGGTGGCCACACTTGTGCTCATTTGCCTTTGTCTGAAGTCATTCCTTTGGGTGGAATTGTTTCATTCTCATTGCATCTCTGAGGGCACAAGAAAATTGCTGCTTTAATGGGACAACTTTACCCTCAAAATACTGAGCCAGCTTCAAATGCCAGCACAGCTGCTGCGGATGCAGGAATTACCTAGGCAGAATGGATTGAGCCGTGTGTGCCATCTCTCCTTTGCCGTTCTCATCCTGCCTTGTGTTCACCTTTGGTGCTCCTGCTGGGCTGGACCTTGCCCGGAGGGAGGGCACTGGGAGTTTGTGGAGCAGCTGAAGGATGTGCTGGGGGTGCCTGACAAACCTCTGCCCTTGGGACCTGTTGTAGTGCCAAGAACGAGGAGCCAGTGGCACACAAAAGAGCTGGGTTGTAAAATAAAGGATCCAAAAGGAAAACCCCAGGAAAGGAAGTGAAGGATATGGGTGGGGTTCAAGGACTTCATCCTAGATGCAGAGATTACATCTGCAGATTCATTCCCCGCATGTAATTCTTTATGAACTGATCAATCTGACCATAGCTTGCCAGGACAAGAAGGTGCCTTTCTGTAGAACAGTGATGTGTAAAACACTGGATTCTCGGTTGTTCCAAATAAATGTGGGCTTCCAAAGCTGAGGGTAAGGAGCTGTAATTAGTAAAGCATGCTTTCCCCCAAGGACCAGCAGTTCTTTGCTGAGCAGTGTGATTAATCAAGAAGAGGTTGAACATTATCTGCCATGTTGTCATTTCCTGACTACAGGGTTTGTACAGGTCCATACTGGAATGTTTTTAGGCTAAATGAGTTTTCTGCTGGAATGCTCTTTACATGTGAAACCATCCTGACCTTGAGGGAAGGGGTTTTCTCATTTGAACAAAGAGTTACATTAATTTTTTTCATATTGTCTAATTCCTTTGTCCAGTGCGCAACTTGTAAGTTGATTTTGGCTTTTGGAAATTAAATGCATAGTAAAACTAGAAATATTCCTGTCAAAGATGTTGGAAGGCAAAGCTGAGCTCAGCAGCACTGCTCACTTTATACATGCATGAAGTAAATTAAGTGTTTAGTTTAGGTGAAGTGTTCAGCATTGGAGGCTGAGGCTCAAGCTAATGTCAAGAGAAGGGTGGTCATACTTCTTACATTAAATATTGACATTTTACTTCTTAATTCTTAGAAACATTCCCCTGGAATTAAAGCAGATTTTTGGGCTTGAGAGAGGGGCACACAGAGAAAGAGTCTGACTTGTTGGCAAACTGTTCACAAGAATTTGGCTGTTTTCCTAGACTGAAATTCTGAAGAAATTCTGTAATTGTTTGGGAAGTGTTTTTTCGATATGGCCTAGCTGTGTTGTGAGTGGCATGTGTAAGCTGATTTGCAGCTCTGTTCATGCAGCTCTCTTTGTGCTTGGGTGCACCAATGACATTTAAAAAGCCCAACCAAACCAACCCCACTCTTTTTCTGACTGGATACTCGGAATGACCCTCAGAATAGTCTGAGCTGAACTTGGAACATACTGCTAGAAAATTCGTGGATGGGAAAGGAGCTTGGGAACCCTCGGAACAGCAAACTGCCCAGCAAACTTCTTACAGTCAGGATTTGGCATGGGTTGTACCTTGAATGTGAAGAGACTGTGACATCTTCCTGGTACTTCTGCATCCCGTTGATGCCAAACAACAAAGTTGTGGGGGGATTTAGTTGCTGTCACTTGTGCATGGATTAGTTGTAGAATTGAGTTGTTCTGCAGCTAGTTTGCATGGCTGTGATTTATTCTGAGTGTCTGTGTTTCCTCTGAAGGGGGAGAGGCCCACTGAAGCACACGTCCGACGTCATCAACGCCGCCAAGATGATCTCGGAGTCGGGCTCGCGCATGGACGTCCTGGCGCGGCTCATCGCTGAGCAGGTGAGGCACCCTGCCCCAGCCCTGCTGCCCCCAGCCCTGCTGCCCCCAGCCCTGCTGCCCCCAGCCCTGCTGCCCCCAGCCCTGCTGCCCCCAGCCCTGCTGCCCCCAGCCCTGCCACCTCCTCCAGGAGTGCCTGGGACACCTCTGGAGCACTTCTGAGGCACTGGACACACAGATCCTGTCTGAACCTCCGAGTGGAGCTGCTGTCAATGGTGTGTTCACGTTCACCCTGCGTGGATGTGTGCATACATCACACATGTCTGGGCACACACACTGAGTGCATTTCTGCATGTGTGAACATCTGTGAGCTCCCAGGAGCTGTCAGTGCAACACTTGAGACACACAGTGTGTATATACACATCTAAAATATATATATATTCATGGCTGCTTTAATAGATACATCATTATTATTAACATATTAAGGTGTATTGTATATAAATAGCTGTGTAAAAAGCTGTTGTCCTGGTTTAACCCCAGCTGACAACTGAGTACAATGCAGCTGCTTGGTCACCTACTCCTGGAACTGGAAGAAAAGGAAACCTCCTGGGCTGTTCTAAGAAGTTTAATCATTTATAATATAATAGTAGTAGTAGTAATATTGATGCTGGAAGGGAGTGGGAGAGAGGACTGAGAGCAGAGAGAAAGATGTGAGGCCCAGCACGTGCTGACCGGTGCCCAGCCTGTCCCTGAACAGCAGTTGGCCCCTTCCAGGTGAGTTCCCCATGCTGGACATGAACACTCCATGGAGCTGCTGTGGAATAGCCTTTGGGGAGTTGGGATCTCCTGTCCTGGCTGTGCCCCATGCGGGTGGCTGGGACACTGCAGGGTCCCTGTGCTGCAGCAGCTTCCCCACAGCTGGATTGCGCAGGATTGCTGTGGCCAGGCTGGCTGTGCTGGCTCCTGACTGAGCTGCCTGAAGCAGGGGGGCAGCACTGGGAGCTGCTCCAGGTGAGCTGTGGGAACACAGCTGCTGGCACTGGCACACAGCTCTGCTGCTCTGGGCAGCTGCTTGGTCTCAGCTTGGTAAGGACAGACTTGTCTGGCTCCAGAATGCTTTCCTGTCCCCCTCTGCAGAGTTAGAGTCCATGCTTTCACTGTACCTTCCTTCTCTGCTCCCTACCCACAACACTGGCTGTTTTGGCCTCTGCAGATCTGCAGCTTGAAGGTGAATTTTGGTTTTGCATTTAATTTTTATTTATAGCTATTTTAAATAAGTCAGATTTTGAGTTACTTATCATGGTGAAATGCAGAGTGTTGGAGCTGGAAGGTGTGCTTTCAGCTGGTGGATTTTTAGGTCAGCAGATGGCTCAGTGTCCCCCCAGACAAGCCCAGCAGCAGCAGGGTGACTGAGCAGCCTCGGGGAGCTGCAGTGACACGTGAGCACACCTGCAGCCTCCCCTGCAGCCTGGCTGCGTCACTCTAGGGCCTTGCAACACCTGCACAGGTGTGCAGGAAATGGCAGAGGGCACACCCGAGGCTTTTCTTCCTTTGTGGCTGCCGTTCAGGGGCAGGGCAGCACAGGACAGTCACTGTTTCCACACCCTCACGTGCTCTCTCTCTTCCCTTCACTCATCATTGCTATGCTCAGTGCTTTTCTGCTGTACTGGCAAGGAAACAACACAGTCTGTGTCTCCCTCAATTCCACATAACAGAGAATTTCTATTTTGCATCTATACAGTTATGATTGAATTTGTGGGAAAAACAGGTAAAGTGTCTGGATTCCCTATTCCTGATCTTGACACACATTCTTCCAGCACTGGACAGCAGCTCCTTTCAAGATTTTATCTATTACAGACTAAAATTCAAACCTGTCACTGATACGTTCCAGAAAACTATGAGATAGCAAAAGCCAAAGATGAGTAAGGATCATAAATTCTTGCTGGTTTTAGGACAGGGAATCCACTTCCACTGAGATATTTCTTTTAGGAAAAAAAAATATTTCAGCTGTATTACTACAGCAGTTCCAAACTAGAAACATGCACAAATGAGTGTGAGGAAGAAGTATTCCTGAACCATTAGCGGTGATAATTTGTGTCCCCTCAGAGTTGCTGGGAAATGTGACATCATTGAGGCTATTGAAGCTTTTAGTGAATTCACTGCAGCTCCTTGCCTTTGTCCTGGCTCAGAGCTTGCACACAGCTGACACCCAGAGCCACTGACCCTGGGATTTGTTCTGTGCATCTCAAGGACCCTGCTCACTTACAGGTGCTGCTGGGATTGTAGCTGCAGCTTCACATGACATTGTAAGTATTAAAACCAGGAAAACCCACACACAAATGAAAAGATGGAGCAAGCAGCCCTTGCAGTTGTGGTGAACACCATGGCAAGTATTGCTACATAGGTGTCACACTTAGAAAAAAGAGGATCTTGCTTTTTTCCTCCTATTACAGATATTCTTACTGTGATCCTCTCATGCCTTGCATGGCTAGAGGGTTTTTAACTTCTGGAACCTTTTTTGGCTGTGCAGAGTTATCCTTTGAAAGCTCTTCTCTCATCACTGTGGTTCTTTTTATCTCAAAGGTATTTTCAAATTCCTTTTCTCAGCTGTGATTTTGCCAGGTTTCCTATGCCCTGTGCTCCTGGGGTCTTAAAATGAAGTTTACATCGCTCTGGGCTACCAAATAACTGTTCTCTGAATTTGGGCCAAACTGGGTAAGCCTTCCAGGAATGTGGTGCCCAGAGCAGAACGTGTTTGCCAGCAGCGCCTTCCTGAGCAGCATTCAGACTTTTTAGTGGAGTGTCTCACATGTTGCCTTTTGCTAACAGCTAAATTATGTAGAATTTCTGTTCTGTGGAAGAAAGGATCTGTATGTTTTTTACAGCTCCCTGTTGCTGTGTTTGAAGGGAAGGGAGAGTGGGGTACCACGAGCAGAACTCAGCTGTATTTCAGTCCAGTCACAGGCACTTCTGGGATGGCTCAGAGTAACAACGGTGAAAACCCTCACAGTTACAGCATCAACAGTCACCTGTGCATCTGAATCTCCAGTGCATTATAAATTCATTATCAGGGAACATTTCCTTCTGTCACAAGATTTTTGGGTTTTGTTCCTTCTGACAGAAGAATTTGCTGCTTAATGTGACCTGGAAGCCCTAAGACAAGAAAGGCAGGGAGTACATCAGCCTGGTTTGAAATGTTACAGTTGTTTTGCACCCAGGAGGATCCCAGGCAGGTAGGCAGGTGCTGAGTGGCGTCACTCAGAGCCCTGTTTGTCACAGCTAATTACAGAGATCAGGAAAGCACCGTGTCAATGATCCCTTTGGGACCGAGCTGCTTATTCCTGTCTGTGCACAGCACACTTTCCTGGTGTGGGTGGGGGTGATATCCCCAACACTGATCCCTGTAAAGACACATGTGCATTCTGTAGAGAAATGCTCTGGCCTTTGCTGGCAAATGGATGAAGTGAGAGCAAGCCAAACCCAGAGTGGTCTGTGGCCAGGAGCTCCTGTGCAACTGCTGTGGCTTTTTCACTTGCATGCTGAGTGCTGATTTCAGCCTGCTTTGAAACACCCCATCACTGTAACTGCTCAAGATATTTGGGTGTTGTGGTGGACACTGTTGGGTGAAATACCACTGCATCTTTGGGGTGCAGGTCAGTTCTGCTGCTGCTCTTACAGAACACCCCTGCCCATAGGATGTGATGGGCTCTGCAGTCAGGGTGTGCAGCAATGAACTGGTAACCAGCAGCTGCCTGTGGGCTGGGGAAACTCAGAACTTACTGACTGTCCTGCTGCTGCAGCCCAGTTCTCGCTTTCACTGGTGAGCAAGAGCTGCTTGTAGCAGCTGCTTCTGAGCAACTGTGGAATATTCATTGTCTGAACTTCTGTAACTGGGTGAGGCACTAGGTAGGTACGCATGTCACCTTTCTCTTGACATTTTCTGGCCACAGGGATAAAATCAAAGTGTAACTAAGGGAAGAAAAAAATGGAGGAGGACAAATCTCATTCCAGGAATGCACACCCGCTTGGTGTTATGAATTCTGATGCTCTAAGGGATTGCATTCTATTGGGCATGAAGTATAATTTATTAATTAAATTAAATAAACAGTCAGTATTCCAGCTTTCTAAACACTGAGCTACCATTGTATAAATAGTTATTTTTATTATATTAAAGCAGTGCTTATTAAGGAAGAAACAAAGACATATTTTAGAGCAGTTTTCCAGAATTCTAGCATTTTGAAAACATCACACGTAGCATGTCAAGGAAGTGCTCTGCTTTTGTTGTAATCTGTGTTCAAATACAGGAAACAATAATGGGTGTAGCAGAACATGAGGTAAGGACTGGTGTTAAGTCATTATAATTAATTTGAAATTGAACACTCTGAGTTTCCTCATTCACTGTCACCTTTCACTAAGTCTAAAGCGTGAACTTAATTAACCAAACATTTTTGCATGGCCATGAAGAACAGCAGCCACACCCTTTGAACAGGTGCTGATGCTTCAGCAAAGCCAGGAGCTGAAATATTTTTGGAGTTGAGTTGGTGCTTTTTCTGGCTCCTGGTAAGTTTTGGATTTAAATCCACTGAGCACAATACAGTGAAACCACAGGTGATTGTTGGCAGTGTGCAGTTGCTGGGGATGTATTATGCTTTTTCAGTCTGCAAAGCTTAGCAGTTTCCTGTGGAAAGGAAGGGGTGTATTTATCATGGAAGTACCACACCTGGGCCAAACCCAGGGCTGCAAACCTGCAGGGATCTCCTGCTTCTTTACCACTCTTATTCTGTGCAGCTGGGGGAGCACAGCAGGGGCTCCCATCCCCCTTAGGATCCTTTTATTCTGCCAGAGCAATGGAAAATCAGCCTTGGGAGAAATTCATACCCAGCCTTTTGTGGCGGGCCTGGTACCCACAGAGCAACACTGCACTCCAAGTATTTGGGGGGGAAAACAGGTTTGAAAGATCCTTTATTTATTTCTGTAATATAAATCTGTATTGTTAAAAATACTGAAATGAGTGAGTTTTGCATAATCCATTCTAATTCTGCTGCTCCCACTGCTAGAGAAGATCTGTAGATTGAGTTCAATACGCTTTGGATGGAACATGAAAACCCCCGTAGGTCGTATGACAAGATAAAACCTGAGATAGGGATGTTAACATGCCTGTGCAGGTATGGTTACAGTGCCCACAAAATCTGTTTGGATTGCCCTCGTCACTGTTAATGGAGGTATTTTCTTAGAGATCATCTGAAGAATTGAAGTAATGACTTCATCCACTAAAGGATGTGTTTAGAAATGCTGCTCAGGCAAGCACAACCATGTTAAATACAGAGTGCACATGGGGAATTTAGGCTTAATCTGAGCTTCCAACTCCAGCATTAAAAACCCTCCCAAGAGGAATGACCTTTGCAGCCTGATACAGCTGCACTGAAAAGCAAAGCTCCCGCAGTCTGCAACTGGAATACTCCTCAGTGAAGTTTTAATGTGATTCCTGAGAGATCATTTTGAGTCAGCAGTTACTGAAATGCTTTATTTATTGTTCTTCTCAGTGCCCAGACCAGTCGTGCAAACAGGATTTACTGGCTTACCTAGAACAGATCAAGCTGTACTCACATCAGCTCAAAATCTGCAGCCAGGTTAAAGCAGAAATCCAGAACCTTGGTGGAGAGCTCATCATGTCTGCAGTAAGTAGAAAAATGGCATCAAGCACTCTCTTAGACTGTGTGTTACATTTGAGTTGGGTGTGCCTGTGCTTGCTGTGTTCCAGTCACTCCAAATCCTGTCTCCCTCTTCAACACCCGCTCAACAGCGAGACTCTGCCAAAGTGGAGCGCAAGACTTCTGGCTTTAAAGGAAAAACACTCCCTTTTTCTTTCTAACACTCCCCTTTTCTTTCTAAGTTCTCAAAGCATACTGTGGTACTGCTGTTACTCAAGGAGCTGGGTTTGAAGAACTGGAATCCACTTGAAAATGTGCTGCATTGGCTTATGCAGCTGGATTATGCTTCAGTGTGTCTGAACACAATGAAAAGATGGCAGGGGTGGAGTTCCAGGCCAGGATAAAAATGCTGTGGGGCACCCAACAGGTCTGCAGCAATAAAAAAGGAACAGCAAGGTGGTGCTTCCCAAGAGGGGTATGTGGGTGACGGACCCCCTGAGGTATGTGCTGTAACCTTCATGTGTTAGAAACGGGCTCAGACTTTGTTTTTCCACCCATAAAGTTGAGCCCTTTATTAAACCAAAAAGAAGAAAACACCAACAGAAGCAACAGAAGTGTGGGGATCAGGCTGGACCCTGTGACAGCAATGCCGGACACTCTCCCACAGGAGGACCCCAAGTGAAGCCCCACCACCCCTTTTATAGACCCTCCCCCTCATCCATGACTGGTCCATTAGCATGGTGCACTCCAGACCAGTCATTGTCCCAGGGCATCGAGTGATTGGTTGTCTTCTCCACCAGTGGATGTTTCTGGTGCAGACATCACCCCAGAGAGGTCACGTTCTGGAATGTTCTTTTAACTTGCTGAACCTTTCTTACCACCATGCAGTACCTGACCAGCCCTGGATCATCCCCATCTCCACCTGACCACCTCCCACATCAATCACAGACCTCACCCACTTCCCTTAGAAACCCATGGGAACCCTAACTCACTAACAACAAACATTAACTATGGGCTAGAAACACTTGATAGTAAATAACTATTAACTTGTAACCCAACATTAACAGTAAATCCAACATGTTACATCAATAAGTTCACATCTAACCCGAGGGTGAGGGACCCCGCAAGGCACACGCAATAACTTCAGCAGGGGATGGATCCTGCAGTCCAAATACAGCAATGTGTGAGGCACTGCTGTGTGTGAGGTAACAGCTTTATCTCTACCCATCACCAGCCAGCTGTGCACATCTGTCTCCGGGCATCCTGCTCCAGAGCTGTCCCTATGGATCTGTACCGAGCTCCACCCATCTCTATCAATTATCCACTTACACCTACCTCAGGTTATCCGTCTCTCTTTCCTTGTGTCGTCCTGTCTGTATGTACCTGTACCTCTCTCTGTACGTGGCTCTGGCTCTACAGCTCTCTGTATTTACCTGTACCTGTACTTCTCCCCATGTGTGTCTATCCAACTGTAGCTCTGTCTGCCTGTCTTTTCCTCCCAGCACTTAGCTGTACCTGTCCATAACTATCTACCCCAGCAGGATGTAGCTCTACCTGTCTAAACCTGTCTCTACATTTAGCTGTATTTAGCTACACCTGTCTGCACACACCTGTACCTGTGTATCTATAGCTGTCATTAGTTACCTGTACATGTCTCTGTCCAGCTACACTTACTGCACCTGTCCTCATGTGTATCACCTTCTCTGTACAGTGTCAGTATCTGACACAAACCCTGTCAAAGATCTGGCTCCATCACTGCCACTATCTCTGTCAGAATCTGCTAAAATGGTGCAGAATCTGTCAGGATCTATCTGTACCTGGCACTGTGTATACCTGCCACTGCCTCTCCCTGTCCAAGGAGTCTGTCCTTACCTGTCAGTACCTGGCACTGCCCATCTCTACCTGTCCAAATGTGTCACCTCTCTCCATCCATCCAGAGCTGTCAGTCTCTCTACCTGGCCCTGTCTGTCCCTCCCTGCATCTGTCTCTACCCACACCTTGCTCTAGGGCTGTCTCCTCTACCCATCAGTATCTCCATCTATTTCTGCCTCCTAATTCTCACTAAAATATTATTAAATGTTATATGGTTTATAAACTGACCAGAAATTAAACCTTTGTTGCTGAGGTGAGATTGGAAACATTTCTATAAGGATACTAGTGCTGGCTATTCAAATGGTAATTTAGACACCACCTCTGGAACACACAGTTAATTTTAATTTAATGTCTGATTTCTGAAGCAAATGCTTGTTGTCATTGGGGCTGCACATTAGCAAAGTTTCTCTTCCTTACCCATTTGTTTTCCTAAGCAGTTCTGTGACTGGTGTGGGTTTTTGCCCTTTCTGTCTCCTGCTGTAGAGTACTCACATTCTTTACCTTTTCTGTTGTGTCACTCCTGTCAACAGCCCATAAACCACCTAGTGCAAAAATTTGAAGTTCTAAAAATGAACCCCCAAATTTACCTTCACTGATAGTTCCAAAAAGATGACTGCAGGTCCTAACCCTGCTTCAAGGGAGGAGGGTGAGAATTTGTCACATGTGAATCTAGAAACTTGGAAAAAGACAACTGCACGTTCAGGTAAATGCTCAACTCACTCCTGGTTCAATACACACAGTTAGGTGGGGCTTAGTTTGGGAGTCAGTGAAAATGAAGAATGTACTCAGAGACCTGAAAGGACTTGGCATGTTCTGTGAAATCAAGGTGAGACTCTGCAAGGTTGCTACTCTCTTAACTGATTTTGAACACAGTCATTGTTGGAGCATTTTCTTTTTATTTTTTTTAATAATATGGGTGCTACATAGCAAAAAAAATCAAAAGAGACTCACCTCTCTAACTCACCTTTTAAAGACAGTAGAGACAAGTTGGTGTCAGTGGTTATGAAAAATTTCTAGAAACTTGAAAAAAAAGTCTCCCTGGTCACTGTCTTGGGAAGGGGAGGCTGTGACTGACTGTGCTCCGCTGCTCCCTGCAATTAAAACTGTCCTCATGCGAGACTGCAGCCCAACCAAGCAGTGATGGCTTTTTGTATTAATTAACTAAGTTTGAATTGCTTCCATTTTAGAATAGCAGAATTTACATTGTACAGATAAATTTCTCTCTCTAGAGGGAGAGAAATGCACTAGTGGTATAAAATGGCTGGTTATTGGATTGCTTTCCTTAAAAGCTGGAGCAAGTTCCAGCTTTGAGAGTGCATGTGGGGGCTTTGGGAATTCATCTCATGTCTAGGTTAGCTGGCCTTGGAAAAAAGTGACAAACCCAAGTTTTCTGTGGGAAAGCAGAGGGGTTCTTCTCCCTCCCCAGAAGACAGTATTAGAACTCCATCACAAAATACAGAACTGTAGCTGGAATAGGATTATATTTTATTTTCTCCCAGTCCTGATTGTCTCTGAATGAGAATCAGAAAAGGAGTCAGCAAGGATGATTAAGGAGAAAAAAAAAAGAGGCCCAGCCCTGGCAGATAGAAAAGGTTTTATTGTGCATTAAGAGAAAAACTGGTGACTCTCCAAAGAACTGAAACTAAACTGATCCTCTGGTTAGCAAAAACCTGCTACAGGAGAAGAAATCTACCAGCAGGAGCATTAGGAAATAATAATCATATACTCACAGGTTCCTCCATGGTTTGCTCCCTCCTGCACTTGTGTGTGTGCCAGGAATGCCCTCCCTGGGCATCCACCCCATCCACTGCTCCTCACAGTCCCTCCCTCATCTCCCTCCTCCTGCAGGAGCTGGGACAGGCTCTGCAGCAGAAGAGCTGAGGGGAGAGCTCCTCTCCTGTGAAGAATTACACATCTCCACATTCCCATAGATCACCATCAACTTCCACAGGACAAATCCACTTGCAGAAGCAAAAGGAGAACGAGCACTGCCTGCTGGAATCCACACATCAAAGCACTGTTCTGAGATGGCTCTTACATCCACCCCTCACCTCTCTTCTCCAAGCCCTAGGACTGTGCACAAGGATCTTGGATTTAACTCACCTTCAAGGAAAACTCCTTCCCACAAGGTTCATAAAAAATAACCCAGCCAGCCTCTCTTGAAGCTGAAATGGAGAGGAAGGGAGGGAGGGATGAAGAGCAGAGGATGTAGTGTCACATATTTGCAGTTGTGTAAAAGGAAGAGCTGTCTCCTTGAAGCAGAGCAGTTGTGGATGATGCTGTGCTGGAGCAGCTGCAGGAGCCTGAGCTGGTGGTGCAGCTGAGCCCTGGATGGTGCCATGGCACAAGGGCAGCACTGTGGGTTCCTGCCTGCACTGGGGCAGGCGCTGCTGGCTGCCAGCACGCTCCACCTGGCACTGCAAGGCAACAAAGAGTGTATGGACATGAGAAATGGTGCTGAAATCCATGAGCACAGCCCAGTCCTCCTCAGCTGTTTCAGATCTGTGTGCCCTGTGCCGTGTCTGCCCTGCCTGCAAGGTTCCTTACCTGCTGTTCACACCCAGCTCTGTCATTAGTGGAGGTTAATTAGGACCCGGGGCAGCTGGGATGCTTTGTGCACTTCCCAGATGACAGATCTTCCCTCTGCTCTCCTCTCCTGCAGTGGCTTTTGGACTTCAGCCCCCATGCTCTGGTAGTTTGCCTTCTCACTGTCCAGCCCCCATTATGGAGGTTGGAAGGGGTCCTGTACAGAGAGAGGAAGAGATGTCAATCATCACCTTCTCCATTCACTGCACTTCTGTTATTTTCACTCATTAAAAATTCTTTCTCACTATTTAACAGGCCCATGGCATACAGTGAGTACTGCTGCTTGTAATCTGCAGAAGTCCAAATGGGGAGAATTCACTGAGTCTTCACTAGGAGTGATTAAATAGGAAATGGACATTTACTTCTGTGAATTAAACTGGTGCCTCTTCAGGCACAAAATAACGGGGTGAATTTGCAGTATGCAGATTGCCAGTAATTACATTCACTTAGCGGATTAGCTGTGCCCTCACAAGCACTGCACCTTACCTTGCCACCTTGTTCTTTGTCCAGCAGTGGCTTTAGCTAGAGAGAACTGTATCACAGCAAAGGAAATGGACATATCTTACCTACTAATACTGCACTCCATGAGTTTTGCCAGGCAATTCTGGTTTGTGCTATGCAGAGTTACCATCTTTTCTTCTATATTGTACTTGGCACGTGAGACAACGCTTTTTGGCCTTGTAAGGGAAGGGTTTGGAAGAGGAAGCTCTCAGGAGTCCCAGAAT
Organism: Cyanistes caeruleus; assembly: GCF_971803275.1. Classification (NCBI taxonomy): domain Eukaryota; kingdom Metazoa; phylum Chordata; class Aves; order Passeriformes; family Paridae; genus Cyanistes; species Cyanistes caeruleus. Next base: position 33,913,269 of record NC_141708.1, on the reverse strand, counting down.
TTGCTAAGTGGCACAAAGTGCCCCCCAGCAGTTACCCCAGCCTCACCTGTGCACTGAGGGCTGTTTTCATCTGCTGCACCTGCAGATGTCTGTTTATCTTCAGCTCTTGCTATCTCAAGAGCCAGACTTTACCTTAAACACCGACATCAGGCCGCTTCTGTGGCAAACGGAGGTGTTTTAATGTGTCCATTCTTCAGGGATGGACTGAAGTATCTGTTTCCTTGCCTGAGTTCCCAGGCCTGATACATCACAGGTTCCAGCAGGACACTGCAATGAATGAGTTCCAGCTTTGAAGGCTGAAGCCCAGGTGAACACAGAGGCAAGGCTGTAAAAACACAAGGGAGGGTCTGTGTTCCCAGGCCTTTGGCTGTCACTGTCCCAGTCCCTGGATATTATGCACACCCCAGGGAACGGCCCCACACCTTCCCCACACTGCAAGGGCTTCAGCTGCTGCTGAGGAGCTGCCCCTTTGGCAGGGCAGGAGATGGGAGCATTTCAGCTCCTTTCAGCTTTTCCTGGCTGTGCTTTCCCCCTGCAAGAGGAGTGAGATGGGCTCAGCAGCCTTGCTGTGGCCCCAGCAGGACTGGATGGAGGGAACAAAGGGCTAAAAGCAGCAAGTTGGGAATCACACGGGAACAGGGGCTGCCCTGAGAGCCCACTCGAGTCACCACAGGTACCTGCTCTGTTCCTCTGCCTCCAGTGCTGCTGTCCTGCTCTCACTGCTGGGTGGGCTTTGGTGGAACAGCATCCCACATTCCTTCAGATCCACAGTGGCTGCTCTGCCAGAGCCCCTGAGCACAGCTCCTGCTCTACATCCCCTCTCCTGGTCTGTCTGTCCTTGGCACTTCCTGAGAGCTCTTGGTTCAGCCTGTTTGAATGGATGGGGAGGTTCATCACAGGGCCTCACAGCATGCATGAAATGCCTTACCCTAGTATTGTGCTAAACTGCCTGATTTCTAAAAGCTGACATTAACCCCAAGAGCTGACACAAGATTTTGTCTGCTGAGAGTTGACAGAAGTGCTTCACTCTGGGTTTTTTATTATATCAAGTACCACTGCACCTTTCTTCCTTTTGCCTAGCACACAGTGGTAGGTGTGTGGATACAGAAACCCAGGCCTTTGGAAGCAAAGCCAGGGACAGATTTTCCTGTCAGTCACTTACAGAGAGCTCGGTTACTATTGCTTTCTAAACTGCATCTACTGAGAAAAACTAATTGAAAGGAGCAGGAAGTGTTTCTGGTAATGTACGCTAAAGGACACCTAACTTTTCCTAGTAATAACTGCTCCTGTAATTAGCAAAACCAGGATGTGTCTCCCAGCTCTTAGCCTCAGTGTATGTACAAGATTATTGCAACAAACACTCAATTTCTTCCTCAACAGCAAGGAAAGGATTTATATTAAGCCACTGTTCTCATTTCTCAAGGGCCTGTTTTTTAAAAAAAAATTCCTTTTTTTAAAATCCTCCCTGGAAGTGGAAGCAGCAGTAGTGGGGAGGGACTGAGGCACCCGCCTGGCTGAGCATCTGCTCCATCATGGTGCTGCACAGGAACAGTTTCACAGCCCTTAATGTAACTTGTTTATCATTTAACTTGGACACCGGCCTGGGCTAATTATAGAACTCAGTTTCAGTTCTCTGAATCCTGCTTAGCCTGAAGCACACTCTGGTAATGGTTGGTTTTTAGTCCATTAGATTCAATTTCCCTGCCTCCAAATGGGACAAACATAGAACGAACCCCAGACCCCTCTGAGGTCTGGAATGCAGTCACTGAAGGACACACAGACACAGGAAACCAATGGAATGGCCACATTTGTAGGAAATCTCAGCTCCTTGAAAAGCCACTCAAGCAGTGAAGCAGATTTCTTGCGGCCACGTCCCTGGGGATGAGATCTATGCAGTATCCCTGAGGGAGAGCAGAGCTGAGCAGACACTGAGGGAACAGTTTCCAGAGCAAAGAACCACGATGGCAAAGCTGCCTTTGGCTCATTTCCCATCCCAGCTGGCGTGGGCTTGGACCTGGGCCAGTTCTGTGTTCCCTGGCAGCTGCAGGGGCACCCACGGCTCGTGACCGAGTCACCATCTTCTGGTGCCACTGTCCTGCTGATCACAGGAGCTCCCTCCCCACTGGAAAGGAATTAACACTACTCTGACTGGGGGAAAAAGGGAAAAAACAGGCAAGTAACTGGTGGTAAAATCCTGGCCAAGGCCCAGCAAGAACTCCAATGCCTTCAACAGGTGAGATTTCACTCCTAGCACCTGTTTGGATTGTTCTGCTACCTTTAATCTTAAGGGATTAAATGACTATTTTATATAGCAACCTTAGTGAGAGAACCATAAAATGATTTAAAACAGCTATGCCTAGTAAAAAAGCACGATTCAAATCAAAAGCACAATGTAGCAAGGACTCCTTACCTGAAATGCAGCACTACTCACATACTCACTGCTCTCCCCAAAAATGTAGAACTTAAGTTACTTTCAGATGTAGCTGTCTAAGAAATACAGAAATAAAATTCAGTCTTTGTCTCTGGGTATACAGTACCAAAGGAAATCTGCTTCTAGGAATGTATTTAATGAACCCCATGTTTTAATTAAAACCAATTTTTAATAACTGACCTTGTTTCAAGAAGAATTTTAAGTTTAGACCTCAAACATTGCTAAAAGACTCCGTATCTGACATTCAGTTCTCAGTTTCCACCTGTATGAAAAACCTAAATCTGGCTGAACTGTCAATATGACTCAGGGTATTGTGAACTAATTGAATTAATTCACTAATTGTGAATTAATTATTTAATTCTTTATTATTATTGTTTAATATTATTATTAATTATTTATTATCTTAATTATTTAATTATTATTAGAATTAGCTTAGACAGGAAATTCCTTCACAAAAGTGAGAGAAATACAACAGGTGTAAACAAACTGAAAGTTTCAAGATTTGTTTCTTACCTATTTCCTTCAGCTTCAGTATTCAGTGAAGAGTTTGCTGCTTGCTCTCAGGACTTACTGCAGAGGAGGAATAAAAGCACTTGAGATGGGAGAGTGGATTTCAGCATGAGAGCTGCCAGCCTGATTTGGGGTGGGGTTGTTTCTTCTTAAATAATATTCTCACCTGCTCTGTATCTTGTGTGTTCCACCCCAGTGTGGAATCACAGTGGCCAGAATAATTCTCAGTTCCTTTTGCAACAGCAGCCAAGTCCTAATGCTCACAGGACAGGTGACAAAATGGCAAAGGGATGTCTTTCCTAAAGCCCTTAATGAATTACTCTCCTAACTCCCCCAGTCAGACCTGTAAAATCTGGAGGCTGGGATGTTTAATCTCCATGGAAGATGCTGAAAGAGCAGAAGTGGAGTTAGCCAAAAATGAAACAGCTTTTAGTTTGGGGTTGGTTGGTTTGTTTGTTTTGCTAGTGAATCTTTATGTACCGCTTGCTGTGCACTGCAGAGTTTGCAGCTACATCTCTGTAAGTGAAATGAACTTAAACGCTCAATGAATATTTTATCAGTCTTTCATTTATGCCAAGTTTCATTTCTTCGGTTTTCCTGGATACGAGACCTTGAAGAGCCTGCTGAATATCTGAGATAGAAGCATCCAAGTGAAGACAGTTCTTGAGTACAGCAGTTTTACAGAAGAGCAGATTTCCACCAAACTGTGCAGTGTCACTGGCACTGAGGTGGGAAAACAGCTGCTCTAAAGCCCAAAAAAAGACTGAATGTATGGCCTGATTGTCACCATCTTTAGTACACAGCTAAAAACCTCTAAAAGCTTCTCCAAAATTCTGAATGCACTTAATACCCCAACACAACAGAAGGCAGATGTGAGGTGCATCAGAAAGCTGAGGGGACACAAGGACACAGGCAGTGCTAAAGGGCAGCGTTAGCTGAGTGTCCCTGCACCTCCCAGCCTGTCCCAGCCCAGGTGACACACCTCAGTCACACTCCAAGTCACTGCCTTTCTGCAGGGACACACAGAGCTGTTCTCACAGCTTGGGGCCAGCTACCTGCACCGCTCTCTGGCTCAGGGCATCTTTTGTACAGCTGGAGTGCTGGGGCACAGCTCCTCTGACAAGGGCAGGAATTCTGCCTCTTGGAGCAGCTCTGCCCTTGGGTTGGAGTCAGCCTTTGGCTCTTGAGCATTTAAAACACTGGAGCTGACAGGGGTCCCCTCACAGAGCCTCTGTCAGCACGAGGCTGACATGGCTGCATGCTGATTTGGATGAGGCTGTAACTGAAAACTAGGCACCCCTCAAGCTCTGCTGCTTGTGGTAGATACCTGTAATTATAGTTTAAGAAACCATGGAATCGGTTTTCTTGATCCTGGTGGTGGGGTGAAGGAGCCCTGGGCTGTTCCACAGCGGATCTGTGAAGCTGCAGGGGGCAGGAGGAGGAGGGAAGTGTTCAGTTTGCACAGGAGAGGAAAGGCCAGCTAAGTTCTAGTGCTCACCTCAACACTCTCCATGTTCCACAGGAAGAAGTCATCCTGCCTGGATGCTTCCACGTTCTTCTAGAAGCCTTTTTCCTGCCATGCAAACAGGAATTTATCTGCTGCCCAGCCTGCCACCCCTCCTCACATGCCTCTATCACCCAGCAGCTTCAAAAAGGCACAGCGATTGCACACACTGGAGTCACTGGGAAACTTCTGGAGCCCATTCACCATCTGCCACAGAACCAAAACCAGCTTTTCCTTTGTCCCAGCAGCTTCATAGTGGTGTTACTGCTCTGCCAGTGCTTCAGTTTGCCATCACATACCTCCTGGGTTTTTATTTTTTGCATTCCCAGAGAGCAGCATGTGTGTTGTAGTAACTGCAAGAGTTTTCTGCCAGTTCAGAGGCGTTTCCAAATTGCAACTAAATCCAACCTCCTGGCTGCATTTTTATTCTGCTTTATTTGCATTTGTGTTACACAACTGCAATGAAGCCAGACAATAATAACACACCTCCCTCACCTGATCCATTTGTTTGGCCTGGCAAAGGGAGAAGTCCTCACACCTTTCCTAATAACCCACTTTGTAAATGTGTACCTTGCCCAAGGCTCTGGGGTTGGGCTGGATGGCAATGGATGGGATCTCTCTAAAGCCAGGGGTAGCCCTTCAGAGAAGTGGCCTGAATGCTTTTACACAAACGTTTCAGCAGAGGGGATGTTTCACAGCTGGAGTGCCAAGGCTCTCCTGTTTTGGAGAGTAATGCTGCTGTTTCTCCAGCCCAGCCATGGAGAGCTTCCCCAGCTCCTGTGTGCTGTCCATGGCAGTGAGGATGACACCCTGCAGTGCCAGTGCTGGGGAAGGTGCCCACAGCCCATGGGCTTTGTTCTGCCCTCGGCTGGCACTGCCCAAGCAGCTGGAGAAGCCACACAGGCACTGCCATTTCCATAGAATGGGGTTGTCCCACTTCTAATGTCCCGTACAAATCTTGGCTGCTGAGAATGGGTTCAGCAGCTCTGCCAGAGCCAGACAGCTCAGAGGATCCCAGCACTGCTCCTGAGCGAGCCTGGAATGGGACAGGAGCAGCTGAGGCCTTACCTAGTGCTGGAACAAAGGAAGCAAGGGCTCACATTTTCACAGTTCTTCCTCAATTCAGTCTCATTACCCATCAGCAGTAACTGCAACAGGGGCCTGCAGACTAGCAGTGTGAATTCCTGTTACAGAAAAAACCAAAACAATTGGCATTATCTCCTAAACATTCCACCAGCACCAATTTCTGTACATCACAAAGATCTGAGCAGCAGAGCATGAGTACAGTGATCAAACACACCAGGGAAAATACACAAGTTATGGTTTAGTCTCTGGTAGTTTTCCTTATTAATTGTTTATTCCCGTGCCTGCTGTGATTAAAAGCACACTGACTTCTCAGCTGCTGTTTGTTTGCTGTTACAGCTGGACAGCGTCACTTCACTAATTCAGGCCGCCAAAAATCTCATGAATTCTGTGGTGCAGACAGTGAAGATGTCCTACATCGCATCCACAAAAATCATCAAGATTCAGAGTCCTACCGGCCCACGACATCCAGTTGTCATGTGGAGAATGAAGGCTCCAGAGAAGAAGCCCCTGATTAAAAGAGAGAAGCCAGAAGAAATCTATGCTGCTGTCAGGAAAGGTTCTGCAAAGAAGAGAATCCATCCTGTGCAAGTCATGAGTGAATTCAGGGGCAGAGAAATAGTCTAATAGTTTGCCATTATGTCTTCCTATTTTAAATTTCCAATGATTTTTCATCTTTTCCCCCACTTATTTAATAATTATATATGTCAATGTTTTGCTCTAAATCTGTAAGGTAACACTTGCTGAAAGGATTTGAAATGCTGTTGGGTTGATTAGAAGCACAGAGGTGAAAAGGATTCTCCTGCAGGGCCAAGCTGCAGTGTCTGTGTGCTTTCCTTCAGCAGTGTCAGAGGTGCTCCCACTGCAGCACAGCTGCTTTGTGGCAAAGCATCTCAAACTGCTGCTCAGCCCAGCCCAGCCCCTCAACCTGGCTCCAGCATCCAAGGGCTGTGCCTTGGAAATGGGAGCCTGAAGATGTTTGGTGAACCACACGAAGTGGATGGAATGATGCACTACAAAAAGCACTGCCTGCGAGCCAGCAGGGATTGCAGCTCTTCAGGAGGCCTTTGGAAGCACGAACAGGGATCTGTGTTCTGCTCCCTGCTCTCTTCTGTGAGCCCCAGTAAATCTGCTGAGTGCCAGATAAATCAGACATTAACAATAAAAAACTTTCCTAATTGCTGCAAGAAAGAACAACTTTGAAATAAATCATTATTCTGATACCAGTGTGTGAAATACTCAAATATTGACTCTTAGCAATGGGGAGACTTTTCTAAAGCAAGTGTAGGGAATTAAGTTCCTTCTGACAGATGAGTCCTAAATGCAGGTGGAGTGCTGGTGAGTGCTGAAGGGCTGCACTCAAAGTGTGTAATGAGGGTAAATCCTGCTAGGCCAGACCTGTGCAGTGTACTTACAAAAACCTAATTTTTCTAAATACTTTGGAATCTGAAATCCACTTGTATTTATTTTTTTAGACAGACCTAACTTGCCTTTTTGCCACGTCATGCCTTTTTCCCAGACTGCAGTTGTTACTCAAGATGTCTTTGCTTGGCCATTCATGGAATCCTTTGGCCTCCTACATTTGCTGAGGTGAAGGCAGAGCCAGAGCTCGCTGTGTGTCAGTGCCTGCCATTGTGGGATGGCTCCACACTCTGGGCTGCTGCCCCCGGTCATTTCTGACCATGTTTGCACAGCAGTGCCTGACCCAGCCCAGTGTGGGCAGCAAGAACAACCCTGAGCTGTGCCCTTCCCTTGGGCTGCTCTGTGTGTAAGCCCAGGACTCTGTGGGCTGTCAAACTGCAGTGAATTAAAATTTCTACAGATGGTTCTTCCACCTTCCCTGACAGTGCAACTAGTTAATGGAATGAAAGGGGAAGTGTGGAAGAAATTCACCTTTTCCAGCTGCAGTTCCCTCCAGGCTGTTTGCATCAAGGTCTCAGCACTGTCTCCTGCCTTTGGGGGCTCCTCTGGGGCTCCAGAGGCAGCAGGGGAGCTGGCACAGCCCTGGGGTGAGTGCCCTGAAACCCTCCTGGCTCCAGTGACACCAGGGACCCTGGCACCAGTGACACCGGTGCCACCAGTGACCCTGGCTCCAGTGATACCAGTGACCCCAGTAACACCAGTGACCCCAGCACTAGTGACACCAGTGGCACTAGTGACCCCAGAGACCCTGGCTCCAGTAATACAAGTGACACCAGAGACCCTGGCTCCAGTGACCCCAGCTCCAGTAACACCAGTGACCCCAGCACGAGTGATACCAGTGACCCCAGTGGCCACGGGCAGCGTTCGGAGCCGATGCCCTGGATCCCGTTACTGATTTAGCCCCGAGGAGCTGCTGTCAGTGCTGTGGGAATGGTTCAGTGGCTGCAGCTCAGGGCCTGCCAGGTGTGCTCACAGCATCAGTATCCCCACAGCACACTCCATGCTTCATTCCATCTCCTGCCTGCACTGCCAGGCTCTGCTCCTACCCTGGCCATGCTCAGTAGCCAGTTTGAGCTCAACACACCAATTTATTACACACAGACCACCCTCTAAATGAACAAGGAATTTAAAAGCCACTGCAGGTTGTTGAGAAGAGCCCAAAGAATGGCGTTTCAATCTAGACTAAATTTATCTTGGGTCCCACTCAGTGCCAAGTGAAAAGGTTTATTCCTGGCTGAGAAGTCCTGGAGCTGTAAGGAGCCCAGCTCATTACCCCTCACAGGCAGTTTGGAAAGCAGGGAACCACCACTACCCTGCCACCAGGGAGAACTGGGAAGGAGGATGAACTGCTCAGTAAGTTCTGGTCCAAGCTCCTCATTCCCTACTAGCCCAGTTTCTGTCTGTCCCTCACCAGCACATCCCCCCACGGTGCCCTCACAGCTCAGATTATTTCATCATTATTTCATGCCCTGGCCTCTCCCCATTGCCACATTACAGAGCAAAGTAAAGGAAATTTTCCCTAGAGCACTGAAAGGTGAGAGCCCCATTGCTGAAGCTCGTTAGTTTGAGAGGACAGGGCTGTGTCATTTCCATGAATCCCAAAGATTTGATTTTTTTTTTTTTCCAAACAGCTGATTTACTTTTTCTCCCTCCATAGCCTGGTACCACTAGGGAAACTCCAGAGCTGCATCTCTCCTAAAGAGCACCAGTGAGCAGCCTGCCATCAGGCCTGGAGTGGTGTTTTACAGGTCCTGCAGCGCTTTTTGAAAGGTTTGTGTCTTTCATTTCCTAAGTCCACAACTGAAGCTTTTGAGAAATGTTTATACAGCAAGTTCTTTCATGAACCTTTCGAAGTTTTCTTTTTCACAAAAAATAAAAAAATGTCGTTATCAGCAGCAGATAATAAAATTCTATGTAAAACCTGTGTTTGCTTCCAGATGTTGCTTATCCCTTGTGTGCTGCTCCTGGTTGAAGTCTGGTGCCTTAGCAGTGCGTGAGGCTCAGGGAATGAGCTGAATGAGCCCTTGTTGCCTCTGGCTGCATTCAAAAGCAGAAGGGAGCAAGCAGGCAGTGCTGGCAGAGGCAGAGGGGTCCCAGGACAGCGCTGGGCTCTCGCAGAGTGCCCAAGCTGTGCTGTTCCTGCCGCAGCCCTGCATGCCAACATTGGGGCTGGAGAAGCAGCTCTGGCACAGCCAGGGCCCAGGGAGCCCCCCCGGCCCCCTGCAGGATCCTGTGCAGCATCCAGAGCCCTGCCTGGGTACACACAACAGGGAATGACCCCACTGCCCCTGGGGCTGGGGACACAGCACAGCTAGAGCACTCATTTCATCTGCAATTCAACAGATGAGTGATTAAATAATAATTAACCACCAAGCAGACGATACTACACACTTGTGTTTAGTTAAAGAGCAGGAAATGCAGCGGCAGTGTTAATTATAAAGCCACAGGTTTAGTGTCGTGCACTGCAAGTGGTGGTGCTGCACTGAAAAATACCACCTTCCAAATAATAAATATAATAAACCACAACTCACTGGGAGCTTTCTTGGCATAAAGGAAAACTAAATACATCCAAAGCAGAAATGGCAAACAAACCATGAAAATACTTTAAAGCCCCCGATGTCTCATCAACAGGAGGAATGTGCTGTTGTGGTCCAAGGATCTGGAAGCTGAGGAACTCATTTCCTAGAAGCAGGAGTTGGGATGAAAACTCGCAGTGCAGGAGGTGGATGCAGCAGAGATGCCCTGTGCAGGATGCTGCACCTCTCAGTTCCCTGCACTCGGGGCTGTGGGACAGGCCCTGCTCGTGCAGGGTTCATGGAGCTGCTGCTCCCTGCTCCAGCAATCCCCTGTGCCTCGGTTGCTGCATTCCCTGAGCTCCAGCACTGGATGGGAACCAGTGCATGGGACAGGAAACTGCTCCCACACTGCACCACACCGAACCAGCCAGCATGGCTGAGAGAATGGCAGAAAACAGCAAAAGGTCTTTTGTGCCTTCCACTCCCCTCTACAAACCCAGTCTCATCCTCTCAGCCATCACTGGGGCCGGGGGCTTTGCAGCTTGCTAGGGATGTGCTCCTTAGAACCTCAAATGAAAACAAGTCAATAAAACAGCCAGAGCAACTTGCTGTCGGGAAGGTTTCCATCAGTTTATCCAATTGAATTTTGGGGTGCATATTGCAAGATTTTGATTTAACTCACCTGCACTAAGGAGTGAGCTGAGGACAGAAAAGAGAGGACTAGAGCTCTGCTACTTTACATCTTGGGTACAAACTGAAAGGGAGAGCTGTAGATGAGATGTGGGGAAGGAATTATTCACTGTGAGGGTGCTGGTGATGCCTGGCACAGGTTGCCCAGGGAGGCTGGGGTGCCCCAGATCCCTGGAAGTGTCCAAGGCTGGATAATGCCCTGAGTAACCTGGGATAGCAGCAAGTTTTGGACAAGATGGTCTTCAAGGTTCACTCCAAGCCCTCAGCATCTGTGATTCCATATGGATTATACAGGTGCCACAGACTTTGTGCAGAAATATTCACCACAGAGAGGGGCAGAGCCCAGGCACACACTGCAAACCACCTGCCCCAGCTGCCAGCAAAATAACCCTCTCTTATGTACCTGTTTATATTTTATACCTATTACAACACACATTAGTAATGACTATTGAACACATTCATAAAATACAAGTAACAAATTCAGGTAACTATTCCAATTAAATAGATATTTGTAGTTAGATATATTTATGTAATTACATATTACTTAGTTATCGATAAACTGAATTTGTTAGAATTCTTAGCAAGTACACAGAAGTACCTGAATGTTTCACTTTATAAAGGTGCAGCTTCTCATACTCAGCCTCAATTTTCTGATTTTCTAAATTATCTGATAGGGAAAAACGTGTCAGCAACCTATGGCACAAGTACAGCAACTGCATCTCATCAGAAAGCAGACTGGAACTTAAGCCCCCAGCAATTAAAAATAAGCACAGAATAATTATGTCTGCAAACCTTTGAAGAGTTTGAATAGGATATTCATACTTATTTGCTATAAAAAGAAAGGGAAATGAGACAAATTTTTGGCTTAGGGTGAGCTCTATTATCACTGAAATAATTTCTGTCTAGCTGCAAGCATTACACAAGCCAATATAATTTCAAGACAAGTAGTTGTTATGTTAACAAGAATGACTAAGATGCTTCACTTCCCCCAGCATCCTGTCCTTCAGCTGCTCTTCCCTGTTCCCCCCAAAGAACCTCTTGTTCTCAGGGCTGTGCAATGAATGCAGCACCTACAAACGTGCTAACGTTTCAGTCACTGGATCCATCCCAGGGATTCCATCTGCAGCACTCACTGGGAACTAAACCCATCATCTCCCCTAAAAATAAAAAGTGTAGACAACCTTGTCACTGGAGTGCAATTCAAGACTCAAACCTGCCAAGCTGTTCTGTGTTCACTCCTCTTGTCCCAGCCCTTCTCTATTCTATTCTGCTTTTTTAGCTTGTGTGTAAGCCACTGCCTGCACTCGATACTCCCAGGTGTAAATCTCACAGTAAAATGGGTTCAGCCTGTGACCAAAACGGGAGTTTAGGTGTTCAGAAATCCAGCCACAAGCCAAAGTGTTCTAGTTCCCTGGAGCTGGATACTTCATGGAGGCAAAGCTTTAGGGTGCCAGTTCCAGTACCTCAGCCAGGTCCAGCTGCTGTGCCACCTGGGCACGGCCCCCGTCCCAGTGCCTTCTCCCAGCCATCTCCTGGCGTTTCCCAGCTGTCCCCACTCCCTGTTTGGCACCTTCACCCCAGCTGTGGAGCTGTGGGCTGCCAGAACTGCAGCTGTGGGTGCCATCAGCCAGCCCAGCTCTCCTCTGCGCTGCTACTGCTGCTGGCAATCTGCTGCAGGGGACAATGGGCACCCCTCGCTGAGCCCAGGGCAGAAGGGGAGAGCAGTGACATTCACAGAACGTGACCAATCCCAGGGTTGGAATTTCCTTGTTAGGGCAGCATTTCCCAAGGGGACAGAGGGAAGTGCTGCTTTCCTGCAGAAATGCCTCTGGCAGCTTTCTGTGCATGGAATTCCTCCTCCATGTGCCCACCCCGTACCCAGCACTGTCAGCACGTGGTCGGGATTGTGAAAGGCACCAAGCACCTTCCTAAGGAAGCTCACTCCTCATTTTCCCCAGACAGTTCTCTAAGGATGGGATTCAAGGGATACATTGCTTGGCAGAGGGGAAAGGCAGTGCTAGGACTGACATCCCCAAGTGCTGCTTTAACACCCTCATGGAGCAGCCTGCTGGAAGCACACGAGATGAACAGCACTCGGATCACTTGCAATGCTTTCAATATTATTTTTACCTGTCCAACATTGACTTGAATTCCATCCTTGCTTCTGGAGTGGAAGGTTTCTCTTTGTCCTGTGAAATCAGTATAATCCCAACCTGCTCCTGCTTGCCTAACATGAGGGATGCAGAGAGAGAGAAGCTCCCCATATTTCTTCAACATATTTCTTTTTCCCTTGTAAACAGATTTTCCATTGTAGTTAGCTCTACTTAATTGAGTAAAAGATCCACTGGCCAGCTTCAGCCTAATTGTCATCATTCCCACACTGCCTCCCTGGCAATAAGACTCCAACCTCTTTACTCGAGTGCCAAGCTGTTCTGGCAAGCTGTGTTAATTGCCCACTGTAATGCCTAAAGATTCTGATACCTAAAGAGAGGATAAAACTGGGATTAATAGCAAAACACTGAAGAATTAAAGCAGCACCTACAGAGGAGCTTACAAAGCACTCAAATCCTCAGACTGCACACAGAGCAGGCTCCACCTACAAAGTCAACAACCCCAACTGCAGTGGCCAAGGCTTCTCCCCGAGATCTGTGCTTTGGCAACAGCCAGACTATTTCCTTGTTTAGAAAATGGTCATTTTTTCAAAATTCCCATCCTTAAACTTGTGTGCTCTGAGAACAGATGGCAAACCATGTGTCATAAACGAAAACAAGACATTTAGACAGATTAGAAACCAAGATTTCTCCTTTACAATGAGGAACCATTCAGTGGTCTCCTGAAGCCCTGCACTGCAATCTCTTGTTACATGAGCCCCAAGGAAACCAGCTCTCCTGAGAACTACAGTAACAAAGGGGATGAGCAGAAGTGTTTGAAAGACCTCAGCCACTTCTGTCACTGCTTGTTAATTCTGTCCTGGCTCCCAGTTCTGGAGACACTGCTTTCCATCCTGTGCTCTGAGAGGCTGAGCTCTCCCCAAAGCATCACATTTGTACTTGTCTTTTAATTCTGCATCTCCGGAGGAGCCCTTTACTTTCCCTCAGCCACGTAGCTAAGGACATAACAGATCTGCAACACTGCAAGGAAGTTCAAGAAGCAGTGCCTACTGCTCCCCATCAAAACATGCACAGGGGCTGCAGGCAATGCACAGGGGCTGCAGGCAGTGCTCTGCTCCTGGCTCCCCTGCTATCCCCTCCCAGCAGGAGCACTGCATGCATGGCACTGCAGGGGAGCAGGACAGCAGACAGGGCAGGATTGCTGCTAAATGCACGGCACACCAAGAAGGCAGTGCATCCCCAAGTGCATTCCCAGTCCAGCCCCAGTGGTTCCCCGGCCCATCCCCGGTGCATGCAGCAGGAGCAGCCCCCACACCTCGCTGGCCATGCCATGCCCCAGGTGCAGCACTGCAGCAGGAGCTGAGCAGGAACAGCCTGGCAGCCTTTTCCACTCCCAGCAGCTCCTGCTGACCATGCAAACTGCTGTGCTTTGGGGGGATGAGTTCAGCAGGAATTTGTGACAAGTACAGACCGGAATTACCTATCTGGATAAAACTTTTGTGCACGAGACCAATAACATGAGCTTCTGTAATTTTGTTATATCTGATTGAAAAAAAACCCAGAAACATTTGAAGACTCAGATAAATTAATTATCTAATCCAGTTGAACTTTCTTCTTCCTATTATTTCCTATATTGATAGAGTGGATTTTCATAATAGAATTGGATGTAATGAAGTTTGTAAAATGAGAAATTGAAATGAATTAAAAACATTGATTCTTCCTCTACAGATGGATTTCCTCTTGACATCCCTTTCACTTTTTCTACTATCTTTGCAGGATCACTAATTACCACATTCAGAAGGCACCTGGCATCTCCAAATCAGAAGAAATTGATTTTTGTACTAACACTGCAGTACAGCAGCAAAACCACCATTTTTATTCACCCAGTGGTGAATTTTGGAGGAGGGAGCCTGGACATGAATGGAACAAATGAGTGTCCACACGTTCTGGCCACATCCACTTATCATGTTAATTAGACTTTACAAAGGAAAAACACATCTGCAGTACATTTTATAGTTCAAATATGGTATGACTTTATGGTTTTTAACATGCACACATTTTAACTATATTTTATTCTGTACCAAAAGTTTTGAGCTGAAACTTATTTGTTGTCCAGAGTATGAGGTACAATTTAAGACTCTCAGCTTTTTCATGTATGATATCTTGGTAAAGTCACTTGGCCTGAGACTTATTATAAAGCAACACAAGTGATGTAATTTTAAAATGTACATAATTAACTTTAATACAAATTACTTTTAATTATAATTATATAATAATTATATAATAACTTAATTATAATTAAAGCCATTCAAAATTGATGTAAAGGCAAAACCTGATTTTGCCACTGCTACAAGTTTTTATTGTACTCCATATGTCAGCACCTTCTAAGGCAAGTTTCATTTTTCCTGCCTTTAGGAAGTTTTGCTGTCCACAGTTCCTGGGGGAACTTTGCACTCATCCAGCACTGCTGGGATGACTGAACTGCTCCCTCCTGTAACTGAGCACCAGGAGATGTTCTCATCACCCTGCTCACTTCTGACTCTCCCCACCATGAACTCTATCCCGTGTCACACACAGCAGAAGAGAGGACAGCCACAGAGAACTTGTTTTAGCTGAAGAACTTTTTAGTTTTCATCTGAACCAAAAGCCTTGGATGAAACCCCCCTAAGATGACACAAAGAATGACTGACAAGCTCAATGAGATGTGTCAGGGCTGCACACTGCTGATGCACTGATGGCTGGAGAACAAGGGAAATGTTCTCACACCTAACAGTAAGTTCTGAGCAAGACAGGAGAATAAACTGCAACAAAAAAATAAACTCTGGCCTGTTTGGGATGAAGTCAAGGGACTTTGTGTTTAGAAAGAGATTAAAATTCCTTCAGTATTTAAGAAGTAAATGTTGTATTTGTTAAAGATTCCATAAGACCAACACTCCAGTTAGTCACTTTTATTTCCTTTAGCTAAGTAAGACACAGGAAAGGCCGTGGGCTGTGCCACTCCTTGAAAAGAAAGCCAGGACACAACGCACTGGAGTAAATTTTACAGGAAAGCTGTGTCATTTGTGAGACACATGCTACACCTGGCAGTCCATATTCCAGCTCCAAGGCACCACCTGTTATTCCAGCCTGAATTACAGAAGTTGAGGAACATTCAGCAGGAGAAATAAATGACATTATTTAAATTAAATGTTAACCAATAATCTAAGCAAGTATAGGAATCAGCATTACAAATTCTGTTCATGCTAATCTTAAAAAACCCCAAACAGTACCAGAAACAAACCCCAAAAACACCCAAACTTTGCTGTCTTTATCTCAGTGTGAGCTATAAAAGGTGGGTATGAAGCACACCAGCCTGATTTTACCCCTTGTCCATGACCTGCCCATGGGCACCACTGGGTACGTGGGGCTCTCACAGCCTCCCCAGCACCGAGGCTGCTCCAGAACACAGCACAGCTCTCAGCTCTGCTTCATTTGCACCAACATCACAAAAAACCTCTTCTGTCTCACCCTGCCCCATGGCCAGTGCAAACCAACAATCAAACACCGTGCCAAGGGCACGGGTTCTCACCTCTGGGTCTAGGGATGCACCCTTATTTCAATTCTTTTCCTCTGTGAGCCTGTAAATAAAAACATTTCACTGTGCAAAGCAGAGCAGCTTCCACAGATAAGCAAAGCTGGAAGGGCCAGACAAGGAAAGCACAGGTTGCGTGGATTGCCAAACACTGACTTTTGCAAGGCTTGGAAATGGACACTTGGGAGATTTGCATAAGGAAAAACAAATCCTATTCCACACCTACTAACTACAGACAGCCTGCACTACCCTCTACTAAAACCTGTGTCCTATGCCAAATAGTCATGTTATTTACTGAATAGAGACAGAGTCTAGAAATAAAGAGAGTCTAGAAATAGTGGCACAAGCAGAGTTTGGCAAAATCGAAGCTGACCAGATTTCAGAAGGTGACTCCAGACAGCAGAAGGAAAAGGCCTTGCATGTTCCTCGTGGTTGAGTGTTTGAGTTGTCTCATTGAGGTGACTCCTCACTCATCAGCATCTCTTCAGAAACACCCTACAGAAAATGGGATTTTTTTTCCTATCTTCCTGATCAATTACCCTTTAAATTTGATTTGAAGAAACTCAGCAGGTCAAATAACAAGTTTCAACCTCACCTCTTTTACTGAGATCTTATTTAAGGAAGGCAGTGCAATTAATTTGCTTCTGGTTACATACTTCCATGACTACAGCTCCTTGTATATACACTGCTCATTTCCTTAATAAAGCAAGTCCTAGCAGAGGCATTTTCTCCCCCAGTACTCACACTGGAATACTTCAGCACTACTGATGTTCTACCCTGACCTCATGTAATTACAAATTGGAATGGCTACATCAAACTGAGAAAGATTTCTGTGTTCTTTAGAAATTAAAGCAGATATTCAGGATGTTGCTGAATTTTTACTGCAGTTAAGAACAAAAATTTATAACCATAAGTGTAATTGAAGTTTCTTCTAAGCTGGTAAAGCAGCACAGAAATCAGAGCCTCTTACTATGTATTCAGATCAGCTCAATTGGGAAAACTTCCTTTTTAAATGTTTAAACCTAAAGAAATCTAAAAGCCAAATTACCTTGGAAAGCTTGTAGTGCTTGTAGAACAGATTAATGTATCTCAGAATGCATACATTAGCAATGAAGTCACAGAATGCTTGCATCAGGTCTTCCTGCAACATTTCCCAGTATATGAAATAATTGGTAGCACAGAGCAAAGCAGAAATGTATTTGCAGAAAGCCAGAAATAATGCACATAATTACATGTGTATTTTACAAGTTCAAGGGATTGTGGAAGCACCACCCACTAAACACAGCACACCCCATGCACCTCAAATGCAAGAAATAAAACCAGAAATCAAAGGCATGAGGTGAAAAGCATGACTCAAACCCTTAGAGCAGCCTGTATGTTGTGAGTCCTCACTAAAGTTCGAGTTAGAAAAGGGAAACATTTGGAAGAAAACAAACAAAACAAACACAACCCCTCAGCCAAAGCACAAGAACTCAAGGGCTGGGCTGCCCATCGTAAGGGAGGGAGCTCTGCAGGGAATGGCTGGGCAGGAACACACACAGCAAGTCCTCGAGCTGCTGGGACAAGAGTGAAGGAACTGCAGGGAAAAACCATCAGGCATTGGGAAGAAGACTGACAAACAGACAGACTGACTTCTGGGCCACTGATTGAAGACCTACATAGGAACGTAAGTAGAAGAGGGTGAACATCAGGGATGTGGTTCAGGGAAAGGATTCTCCTGCCTTTAGGGAAAGCAGCACTTCCAAAGCAAGAAGGAATTGCAAGGTAGAGCAGAACAGTGCCCTGGGCCAAGAAGGAACAGTCAGTGAGCAGATTTGCCATCTCCAGGTTCAGCCTGTGGGCTCCTGGCCCAGGTAGGACCCCCCTGCAGGGGAGCAGCAGCTCCTGCAGCAGCTGAGCCCCGTGCTGTGCTGCAGCGAGGAGCGAGCCCAGTGCAAACCCCACACCCCAAAGCCCACACCCCAAACCCCAGCATGGGGCACGCACCCAGCACCTGGGGCTCCTGCTCCTCCTGCAGGCCTGGGAGCTCTCTCCTCCCCTCTGCAGCCCCACATGAGGTGAGGCTCTCTGCATGTCCCAGCACAAGGCAGCATCCCAAGCAATGAGGGGTGATGGAATTCTGGAACGTTCCCTGTGCCACGCTGATCTTTGATCTCACCTGTGCCCACCCTGCTCCCAACGTTTCTATGGCTCTGCCATTCCGTGTCCAGCCTGGACATCTGGCACAAGCACAGAATTTCAGCTGGATTTTAAACCCCCACACACAGTGTTAGCTGTTACTCTGCCTTCCCAACAAAGGGTCCTAATTACTCATTTAACAGCATGAAACTCGTTGTGTAATCGCTCAGAAATCAAGTTTCATTAACACTGCCATTAACTATTGAAAATTGGCAAAACACCATTAGAAGATGAAGCATCATTTAAATTAAATGTTTCATTTCTATTTTTTCCCACCAAAATTACTGCATAGGAAATGGGCACACCAAACTTCAGCAATAATATTTTTGTTGGTGAGGAAAGGAGTGAAAATGAATTTTCCACTTAGTAAAACTCAGATTAGATTAATTTTGTTACAAGTAACTTTAGAATCAGAAATAAACACTTTACCAACTAGTTTCCAACATATAAATGTAGGCACTTCTGAAAGAAATTTCAGTTGTTTTCAAGATTAAATTAGATATCAAACTTTGGTTATCTCTGTTTGAAAAGCTCTGCTTGCATTTATTTATTACAGCATGATACAATATTTAAAAGGGAATGGTATCCCCTGAGCTGGAGTGGTGACTCTTGGGCTCTGGATGGAGTGCAGCCGCTTGCCCTGTGTGTCCTGTATGCCCCAGTGTCCCCCCCGTGTGCCCCAGTGTCCCCCCCGTGTGCCCCAGTGTCTCCCCCGTGTGCCCCAGTGTCCCCCCCGTGTGCCCCAGTGTCCCCCCCGTGTGCCCCAGTGTCCCCCCCGTGTGCCCCAGTGTCCCCAGTGACACGGCTCCCCAGGCAGCTGTGGTGACCTTTCCCTACAGCAGCAGAGAGGGAGGCAGAGCCTGCAGGAGACCACCCCCACCAGCCCTGGGTGATGGGAGTGAACACAAGCACGTGCAGTGTCACTAAGTGCTAATTATACTGCAGCTTCTTAAAATCTTAATCAAATATTCACTAGCCAAATCAAATAATGGTTACATTAGTACACCAGTAAGTTAGCCCATGCTGTTTGAATTAAATGAAATTAATTAGATCAAAGGATTAATACCATGACTAATCAAGCTTTTAAACACAAATGCTAAGGATAAGCTAACTTTATTGGCTGCTTATATATTCAACTAAAGAGTTTCATCTGTCTTGGTCATAACTCGTCTTAGGGGCTTATTAAACACCCTAAACCTGAAGGCAAAGTCTAAGTCACAATATCAAAAGCAGCTCCTCTCACATAACTTGGATTTTCCTCTCTCACACAACATTCTTTCTCCCCCAGAAGAAGCCAAAAGGTATTAAAGGTAATCCCTAAAAAGCAAAACTGTTATAACCTTTGTGACTCTAATGGCAGGACACACCTTAATGGGAATTTTAAGATCCATTCCCAAGGGGCACTTCTCCCTATTTTCCCTCTTCAGCCTGAGGCCAGCTTTGGACCTGTTACAGATACATATTACATTGCTGGCTTTTTGCAAATATACATATACCATTCATTCCAATAAGGTTAGAAAACTTTCTTGTATTAGTGTGGTTCCTTCTATTTGTGTTATTGATGAAGCTTAGAAATGCCAGTATAATATACACATGTTGACTTATGGCATGGTATTGGAGTGGGGAATACTTTTGTTTGTATAACCCAGGGACTCCAGGAGATGGTTGGAGATCTCCTGCATTCTTAGATTATCTTGTCCAGATGAAGACAGCAGTGACCAGAGCTCTGGGGGAGGAATTTATTGCATTTCTGGTATCAGGGAATGTGAAACTCAGTAGAACAAAGAAGATGGATTTATTGAGAAGGGGGCAAGGTAAAAACTAAACAAAGAAACATCCAAAACTCAAGAGGAATGTATGAATATGTATGAGAATTTATGGATATGTAGTAGGGTTCTGTTTTTAAGGGACAATCCTTTGTCAGTAAGGTGTGCTCTCTTGGCTGAATGCAGAGACACCCGGCCACATCTGTGTATTTTATTTTTATCCCCTAATTGTCTTTCTATAAAACCTTTAAATTCTATAAAAGATATGTGAACCTCGTTTTTCCCAGAACCCTGTGACTCCTGCATTCCCCACCCTCCAGTGCTGCTGCTCACAGACACAACCAGGGATTCCTCCTGTAAAGCTGAGCACCAAAACAGGGCTGGACTCACTTCCACTGTTCAGATTCCTAAAGTTCAACAAAATAACTGAAATAGAAACAGCACAAAAGCTCCTCCTGAACCACTGACCTGTCACAGACACAACCCAGGCCTGTAACATATCCTCCCTGACCCAAGGGGTTTTCACACAGGGGACACAACTCAAATAGGCAGGAAGAAAATGCCTGAACATCACCACACTTCCCACCTGAGGCTGCTGAGCTTTCCAAGAGAAAGAACCACTGTCCCCTAAGATTCTGCACCACTACAGGGGAATTGTTCTGTCCAAGTCAGCTCAGTGATATCAAGGGCTCTAAGGAAATCTGCGAAAACGTTATTCTGGAGCCACAGGACTCGGTAGCAGGCAGTGGCCAGGCTGGCTGCTGTATTTCTTAGCTGTCTCCAAAGCACATTCACCAGTCCCTTCCTTACAGGTCATTTTTGGCCATTGCACAGAGGAAAGTGGATAGCTCATGCTGTTCAACTATTTGTTGAAAAAGCTATCAAAATGAAAATAACATGGAAAACACAACCAGCAGGTCAGATTATGGAAACTCATGTTCAACTTCTACCTTAGAATCTCTAGCCATTAGCAGAGACATCCATAAAAATTACTCCTGTCAGTGCCATTTTAAAGCAAAATCCAAAATAATAAACTATTTTCAACAGGTTTCCCAAAAGGTCTGACTTGGTATGGTACAAAATGAGCACTTGAAAAATCCTCTAACCACGTATTTATGCCATGGGAGCTATTCTGCTCTATGTCAGATGGAATAAAGAAGGAAATACCAAATAATTAAAGCAGTTTCCTCTAGTGACATGTACTTGGCAGTTGTGTGAACAGAAAAGAACACCACTGGTCTCCTGTCTGTAACACCAAAATACTGTTTTTGCAGTGTGTCTTGTAGGCTTCATATCAACAAAACCACTAACAATGGACTAATATGTGAATAATTACCTCCCTTCTGCCTACTCAGAGAAAGGGGGAGCTTCAACACCAACATCAGCTTCACAGAAAGGCAAACTGACCACTGAGGCTCAGCCAAGCCAAAAGCACAGCCCCGTGCCTTTGTCTGCTTTTATAAAAATGCACCATCAGTGAGAATGGAGAGAAAATAGAAAAAGGAAAGACAATTTGGGAACTAGCAGCCAGTATTAAATCCAAGGCATGGAAGCTGGGTTTCATCTGGTAGCTGTGACTGAACTGAGAACACAGCGTGTAACACTGTAACTCAGTCATTTCTTGGTGGCTTTCAGGAGATCCCTTCAAAGCTCCCAGACAGAGTGACTGGTCAAGCACATCTAGGGGCTGCAATTCTGCAGGGTCTAAGTCTGTTTAAAAATATAAGGACACAAAAATAACAATTATAAACACAAGTCCCCTTCTTTCTAGCAGTTCTGAACAGAAAGGTGCCCTGGACCATATTTCATATTTGAATATATATTATATATGAATATATATATTCATATATACCATCCATATTTCACCATATCATATACAGTATATCATATTGCTCTAGCCAAGCAATGATAGGCACTCCAAGCAGGAAAGCATTTACTTGAAATTTGTGTTTGACAATGTGATCTGGATCTGAACTTGCTATGAAACACGCCAAAGGACATTGGAACCATATGGTAACAAGCTGGCTTTGTACATCTGCTGGCTTCTGCATGTCAAGGATTCAAAATAATTGTCTTTGTGTCTCTTCATCACACACAAAATTAATGTAAAGCAACAATTCCACTGGTGTACCACCACCTGTCACAGATCCAAAGCTGCCCAATGGAGAGTGGCTACATTGCTTCTAGTTTTCATTAAGTGCATCTCCACTGCAAGGACTCACATATTACTTTATAAATACACATGCAGTGCTTAATTTCATAGCATGGTCTTGCAGTCAGTTTTAAATTGACACTGGTCAGGGTGGGATAATAAACCCAGATTTTCAGATTCATATGCAACCAGAGGCAAAGGCCTTGCTGGGACAGTAAAGGTCCCAGGCCAAACCAATCAGTTTGTTGAAAAATAAATACTAAAACAAGCCAAGATGGAATCACCAAACACATTTTTCATATATGTGGCTTAGCATCCAAAATGGAACAAAAATCTGTATTTCACAATAGAATTTCCCCTTCTTAGAAGGCAGCACACAGTCAGCACCTGTAAGTCACTGCTGTCACTGATTGTCCAAATGCAACACTGGCTGTACTCAGCACGGGAATAAGGAGTTCAGACTTACAGGAATTCTTACTTCACAGAGCTGCTCATCTGCATCAGGGAAAGCCTTCATGCCCTGTCACCTTAAGAACTGAAGCTTGTTGAAGCAATAAGCTGACAAAAAGGCAGGACCCTGAGTCAGTAAGATTCTTTTTTTTTTTTGATATAAAGAGATTTAAACCATGCAGTTGTAAACATCCTGCAGCCTGTGAGAGACAAACCAATCTCCTTTTTGAACACAGGGATCTTGGACCAAAGCTGCTATCCCAAACATCAGTTTTTTCACATAAATATGTCTCCAATGTTTTCCCATTTTCTGTTCTTGCTAGAATGCAGAAAAGCTCTAAAAAGTTCCTTTTGTTTTAGGACTGGTTTTAGTGCTGAGCCTCCTGTGGGAGACTCTCACAAAAGCATTCCCTAAAACAGGAGCAGGCAAAGACTCAGAGGCAACAGAAGAAAGGGCTGGGAGCAGTGTATTTTTAACAATAAGAAGGTTAGAGAGTTAGGGGACAATTGTGCAAAATCCAGCATGTTTATTTAAACTGTAGGCTGCCAAGTGTGATTTAAAAACCTCAGCATCCCATGTGTGACCATGCTCGTGTCCATAAAGCACCGTGCAATTCCCAGGAGGCGCTGAACCAGGGCTGCAAGGGGCAGAGACCCCTGTTCCAGGGATAATGCAATGATGCTCCTGCTGCTCTGTCCCAGCACTGGAAGGGGCAGAGATCCATGATCCAGTGATCCATGGCTCAGCTGCAGGGCTGCCAGGGATAATGCAATGATGCTCTGCTGCTCTGTCCCAGGGCTGCGAGGGGCAGAGATCCCCAATCCAGGGATCCAGGGATAATGCAATGATGCTCTGCTGCTCTGTCCCAGGGCTGCAAGGGGCACAGATCCCCGATCCAGGGATAATGAAATGATGCTGTCACAAGAAACGAGTCCAGCGAGCCGAAGGCGTGCGCCGTTTTCTGCCCATCCGAGGATCAAACCCTGCTCACAGGCAGTGCTGAGCATCCAGGTAAAGTGAGAATTTCTGGGATGGACAGTTCTGGCATGGATGTTCCTGGAATGTGACACACATACAAACAGGAACTTGAAAGAACATTTCTGAGGACAGTGAGAGTGATGGTGGGATGCCTCCAGGTTTAGCCCCAGGCTGACTGAAGGCAAATGCATGCTTCTCCCTCCAGACTGCACTGCTGCCTCAGAGCTGCCACCACCATCCTTCTACTGCTAAAATTAAATTGATTTGGACTTCAAAAGCTGGTGCAAACCCTGTCCCAGCTTGACTTCTGCTGCAAAACAGAACCATGGGGTAGATAAAAAGCATCACTTAGTGATACAAAATTATTTAAGCCCCCCTTTTTCAACTTTCTAACTGAATACGGGTTGTGTTTTTTTCTGTTGTAGGCAGAGCACATTCTGATGTATAATCAATTCTGCATAATGCACTCAGCTTCCTCCTCAGCCAGAACAAATTATTTTTTGCTGAGTAATACCAATTTCAGTTCTTAGATCCTGGTTACGTTAATTATTATACTGACACAGTTGTAAATACTCTCTAAAATTAAAGCACACTGTTAAAGTAGTGGTTTAGTAACAACAGTTTTCAGCTCTGTGGAAAGACCGCTGTGTTAAAAAAAAGCACTCAAAAGCCTTTACCCAAACACTTTGCACATATAGTAAAAAGGCATAAACATTTTTGTCGTATTTGACATTTCAAGGATATTCCCAAGATTTGTAATAACAGTAAACCAGGTGGAACAAATCTCTGCAGAGTATAAAACAGAATATCCAATCTTTTCTAATTACTTTCAAAAATCTTTATGTCTACTTCACATCTGCCTCCTCCCTGCAAGCAGAATTTCCCCCCAAGTAAACCCTGAGACAGTTGTTGCATTCTGTGCCTGCTGAGGAATGTGACATCTGGATCCCGAGGCAGGCAGATGGCAGCTCCTCACTGAGGACACACATTTATTTCCTTTCTCCCCTGACCTGCTGCACTCCGTGGTGCCAGCACCAGGGAGAAGGGATCTTCTGCTCTTCCAGCCCCTTCAGTTCTCATTTCTGTTCTCACTCCTGAGAAAAAGCCAAATCCTGCCCTGCTCCTCACACAGAACTACTGCTCACAACACTGGAGAAATTCTAATGCACAGCACTGCTGATTCAGAAATAGGAAACCCAGGAAAGTAACACCAGTACCTGAAATCTTTCACTCCTTGCATTCATGTGAGAAATAAGTTTTTCAAGAGAAAATAATGATACTCATTAAAGGATATTTTCTTTTAGAGAAGCAGCACTACCCACGACTGTAAGGCTGCAGGATGAAGTCTAGATTGTGAAATCAATGTATATTCACCTGTTTGTACACACACACTAACTCCAACAAAGCCATCGATATGGCTTTACAGTATCTTCCATCATCTCCTCTGTGTCAAGTTGGTCTCAAAATAATTTCTCTTAAACTCAATCTTTCATATCCACAGCCCCAAATCAAAATATTTCTTCTCAGAATGCCTGAGATTTAATTCAGCTGTTTTAAAGAGACCTGAGACTTCTAGAATGTATTTTCCATTTTCATACACTAAGGGCATCGCTTTATTGCCACTGTTGCTATTAGAAAAGCTCCTGCTTAAAACTTCAGTTTGTGTAACCTCCATGTAGAGTACTGTGGGGTTAAACTGAGAAAAGGAGCCAGAAAATAATCCAAAATGAGAACAGAACATGCTGAACACGTGCAGGAAGTTTTGGTGAGACCATCAGCACAATCACTCCTGACATCATGGAGAAAACTGCATTCCTTCAAGTATTTACACAACATACTTTATTTCTAAAATCTGAAAAAACCCCAAAATCTCCATCCTGTTCTAGAGCACAACAGTGCTGGGTGCATCCTCTTAAAGGAGGAGAAATCCTGTAAACCAAGCAGACCTTTGAATAGGAAAAGCAATTTCTGATTGCTCAACAGAAACAGAGAAAGCTCTTCACCTTTTCCAGTGTGAGGGTAATTAATTTCCTGTTAGGCCAGGCTGAATTTACCTGACACACCCAACCAAGTGCAGAAATCACTGAGATGCCCCTCAATCCCCTCCTGCTCTCATCAAAGTGGGAAATCAGTAGGTTTAGGATGGAAGAGAAGGGTTAGACTTTGAGAAATGATTTTTATGATGCAGGAACTTGGCCAAATTCAGCTACAGTGGCTACTGAGTGCAAAAATCAAAATCAATACAATTTAAGAAAAGACATTTGTGGTTGTAATTTCTATGCATCTTGCACTGCAATGACTGCATTAACTGCAAATGAATTACAATTAAAACCAGCAGATATGTTGGGAATTTTGGCCATGAGTCACATCAAAGTAATTTAAACACTTCGGCAAATATCACAGTGGTCTTTCATACCACAGCAGGGAATCACAGCCTACACAGCTACTCCTGCACTGGGAATGAATGAACGAATGAGAGTTAAAAGAGTTGTATTTTCAAAGGGAGAGGCTCTTAATATTTTACCTTGGTGAATACCAAAGTTGGGAAAGATGAAGGAAAAAAGTCAAGAATAAAAGCAAACTAAAATGAAAGGCTGGTAACTAGTGGAATTCTGTACTGGAAGTCTGTCCAAGCAAAACACGTAAATCTCAACACTGAAACCGGTGCAGGTTGTGACTGCTGTGCTCCAGAGGCACAAAGCAGCAGGAAAAGAAGTTCTGAATATGCTGAGTTTCAGCTTTGTGTATGTTAACACAAACTGCAGACACTGACACCTCCTTTCCAGCACTGATAAAGCTGAAAGCAAGATCCAAACAGAAAGTAGAAGAACCAATTTTAGGAAGATATACGACTAAATTTTCTTGAAAAACATAACGCTGGAGCATTACTGAGAAACAGGGCTGCCTCCTACATAAGCTACCAAGTGTTATTTAGTGTATATATATATATATAATTAGAGAACAATTTACACTAATTCAGCAAAAATTTGCAAGAAACTGCAGTGAGGAGGAGCTCAAGCAGTGTACCACTAATGAGAATTAAAATGCCATTTGACTCAAGGTGCTCTTGCCAGGGTCACTGCAGTGCTGCTGGAAGCTCCTGTCCCACACAGCCAGTGGAAGGTGACAGTGTGGGGAGGAGGGAAGCGAGCAGCAGCAGGCAGCAATAACACTGGTACGGGACACAGAAGGGTGAGGAGGAGGAGATGAACACACCCTGAGCAGGGAACACAGAACCACCACTGCTCTGTGCACAGCAGCACACACTGCTGTGAGAACAAAGAGCAGCTCAAAGGGGGGACCATGCACCAATGCAGCTTCCTGAGCAGCAACAGTGTAAAGCTGATTTCTATGGGCAGGGAGCTGTGAGAAACGGGAGGGCAGCCAGGTCCCTGGAAAAGATCAATGTACATTCCAGGACCTGCAAGAGAGTACTAAAAGAAACATATAACTACAAATCAATGCATTGATACTGCATGAAAGCAAGATTGTTATTCTGAAAAGGATGCAAAGATCAAAAAATAACTCAGAATATCGATGTGGATTGGTATGACATACTCCTGGACAAGGCACAAACCTCAAGAGCTCAATCAGTCATGTTCAAACATTTCAGTAATCATCTCTTGTTTGCTGGCTTCACTAAAGCCTTTGACTTGTGTTTGGCTGTGGCTGACAATGCCTGAAATGGCTTTTCTATCACTCAGACCAGCCATGGTGCAGGACTTAACCAAAGCTGTGACTCCAGAAATGAGAATAACCTGAGAGTGGCTCTCCAACAAGAGAGGTGTCCAGGAAATGGGGGATGGCACAGCACAGGGTCCCAGAGGAGGCCTGAGACGCATCCACAGTGGGGAACACCCCTGGCCAGCCAGCCTGAGAGCCCATGGACACACCAACATGGAAAGGGCACTGCCCACCCATGCCAGAACTGCATCAGCTGTTTATTTACAACAAGCACAGGCCCAGCTGTGCTATGGGCACAATTCCTGCTAATGGACAGCCTTCTGTTAGTGCACTAACCCTGCTTTGTCTCAGCCATCCTTAGCGTGGCTTCCCATTTACTACACTGCACAAAGAAGTTCTATTGCCATCAGGGTCTGGCCCAGCCCCAATAAAGCCAAATTAAACACCCTGTAACAGTGGAGGACATCACATACAACCACAGTCCCAAGTGAAGCTATGAAGTAATTAATAACATGCTGTCACAATCACAGGTCTCAAGCTGAGGAGAAAAAACAGTGAGTTAATTGCTTCTTAATGATCTATTAACAGAGTCCTTTATTTGGTTAGGTATGCATCCAGAAATGTATTTAAGCAATTACCTACATGGAAGTTGCTTAACAGCCTCATTAAATTCTGTGGGCCTCACATTTAGGGTCACTGAAACCGACTCTGGCTTTGGGGCAGAGGGGGAGAAGGCAGCAGGGAGGAGGTTATGGAACTGCAGCACTTGGAGAATGCTTTTATTGTGTGGAACACGAAACACAGCACTGTGAGCATGTCAGGGATGCTGAGTGAAGCCCTGGGGAGTCCCAGTGACATTCTAGGGAGCACAGCTGTATCCAAGCCATAACACAAAATATCTAACACAGGAGTGAGCAGCAAAGATATCTCTGCACTACAGAAAGTTGTGTGATATAAACATGCATAACTTCCTTTCTCCCTCAACCACAAATTGATGCAATCTGCCAACTACTGCAGATTAAAGTCTCATTCCATAAGTATCCTGCAGCAGCAATCTGAGAAATTGATCTGATAAGAAGGCAGACAATAAAAAGAATATCTTGAAATCCCTAAAATTAAACTGAGCAAGTGTGCCAAGGCAAGTGTGAGACAAAAGAGCAAACATTAAGAGAATGAAAAACTTTTATAAATAAAAAGCAACAAAGCTGAACAAAGAGAAGAAGGATGATTTAATTAAATTTTTAGAATAAATGAGGGGATAAATGTGTGATAGTAACCCACTGCATGAATTGTTTGTATTTTTTACCTATTTTTCTAAAATAAATTCACCTTCCTCTCTCATACTGGAACAATCCCATGCAGAAGTGTTATGTATTATTCTGCAGGAAATGCTTCATCTGGTCCTGCAGCAGCCTCTGACCCTGATCAGCTGGGTGTCCTTTCTGCCCTGGAAACAAAGAGGTCGAGCCTCTCCCAAAATGGCTTTGTCCTGCAGCTGGGAATGGAAAGCACCACCAAACACACCGGGATTCTATGACTTTCTGAAACTCAAATGGCATGTGCTTTAGGGACACAGTAAAACAAAGAGGGTTTTTTCAGTTCCATTGAGTGAGAGCTCAAGAAATGATCCAAGAGAAAAAGAACAGGCAAAGATGATGCCTGGTTAAGATGTCTACCAACAGTGTTTGGGGAGAGTAAACTAGAGGGGATGGAAAGCATCTCTGCCTTCTCCTTCACAGGATTACTTTGAAAACAGAAACAGGCACACAACAAATTTTTGTTCACTCTAGGTATGAAGAAACCTTGTCCCTATTGACCCATGTGGGGTATTTAACTGGGAAATCTCCTGTTTTTAATCAGAACAGTTTCAGGTAAGCATGAAGTGCATTCTGTGATGTTTGTGTGCCAGACACACACACTGAAGGTAGACTGGAGTTTCCCTGGGAGCCACGAGCTGCTGGAGCTGCCCCAGAAGTGCAGAGGGACAAGGTGACCATGTCCTCTGGCTCAGAGCTGCCAGCCAGGGCTCCTGAGCAGGAGCTGTGAGCCCTGCAGGGAAGCACTGCAGTGCCCCAGGGAGGGACAGGGATGCTCCTCACTGTCCCCAAGTGCCAGTGGGACAGGGCCAGGCTCCTGACCTGAACACTCGCCCTGCAAACCAAATCTGCCCAGACCACCAAAGCCACCTGCTTGTGAGACACAAACCACACTACACCTGCTGAGTATCAGAGCACCCACCAGACACTTGCTGCTCTCATAAATTCATTATTTTACTCTCCTAAACAAAGGGACTGAGGGGACAGAAATAAAGCAGTGAAAGCAATGCCCAAGAAAAATTACAGATTCTAAAGCAGATTCTTGTGAAGAATGTTCAGGTCGTGAACGCAGCTTGACCTTTGCAGAAAAGGCTTAATACAGTCCTGCAATTCAGAGAAATTTTTTCAGTGTAAAACTAGATTTCTAATTTCCACTTATCTGTGTAAAAATTCTGTGAGTTCTGTAAAGATATTATATATTCCTACAGTTCAACAGGAATTCAGTGTGCATTTTAACAGGTCAGTTGAGTGGGTAAGGCTGCAAGATGCCAACAAATCATGGTTAGAAAATAAGCAAGATCACAGCATGTCTGTTTAAAAAAAAAAATACTGTAGTGAGTTCTCTCCTTTTTGGACTGGTATTTCAAGCCCTGGGGCCCCTAAGTGAATTACTCTGTAATAAATCTTACATGATCTGGGCTACAGAAGTGACTCCAACTCCTCTGCCAGTACAAGCTGCAAAATGAGACTAGAACTTTACCATCACAAAAGCAGCACTCTGTCAGACAAAGGTCATCCTGCCTCCAAGAGTGGCAATAAGCACTTCTAAGGTAAACCCTACAGTCAACTATTTTTGGCCTAGGGATGTCATGACTTGGATGGTATTTCTACAAATTCAACATCTCTTCACAGCCACATCTTCCATGAACTTAGTTCCTTGAATTTCTCCAAACTGCAGCATCCACAACCTCTTTGCTGGGGTCCTCCTGCTCACTGATGGCTGCACAGGAGACCCTGGCCACGTCTTTGTGCTGAAACCAGCCCCAGATCCTCCTGATTTTGGTTTTCAGAGTGCTTTCTGACCGATGAAATATGAGTAAAACTGAGCTGCTCATCACAGAAGTTAACCGTTTTTCTAATTATAAGTCAGCTGTTGATAGTTTATTTGATCAAGCTGCATGTTGGCATTCCTTTGTGTATTTGGGAGCTTTGATTTAGAGGCATTTAGACCAAACCAAGTATGCAAGTCCTTCAGTGTTTTATCAATCACTGGGGAAACGCTGAACCCCCTCCATGCAAAACAACAAAATGCACTAAATTTTTGTAACATAAATGAGGTAAGAGCATAGCAGCCAGCTCCTCAAGTAGTGATCAAAACCTGCTTTTGAGGCTGCTGAAGGCACAGCTCCCATCTGTGTCAGGCACTGTCCATAAGAGCATCACAGAGCCTGAGCTGATGATGCAGAAAAAGCCTTCCTGTAAGGGCAAATTCCTGCAATTCCCAACGTCAGAGTTCCACCTATGCATTATGTGGTTTTTCACCAATACACATCAGGCAATGATACTGTTCCTAGCCAAGGTAAAAATATCTGGTCTGATTCCAGTAAATTCTCCCATTCCAGAGGGTAACACATCCCAGAACTGAAAACAGAGATTTAAAATAAAAAATATCTGACCAAGATTGGCATTGTATTTCCATTTGAAATGCTCTCCTATATAATTCCCCAATAAATAGCTGATACATTCAGAACAAGCTGATGCAAAAATAAGTTTTACATGCCTGCCAGTGGCCTTGTAAATACACATAAGAGCAGTTTCTTTTTATTCATGTGTACCATTCAAATGGTTACAAATCATTTAACTGCTTACTCAGGAAAACAAGCCCAGCCCACCCACAGCACAATACATTTCATTATACAAGAATGTCATTTTAACCATTTGTCTCTGCTCATCACTGCAGCACCTACAACCCAACTTTCTCATGACTTCTTGGCAGGAACCACAGCCAGTACCAAAAATTTCCTTGATTTCAGGACCCACGAGGAAATCTCAGGTTCCTACAGGCCAAAAATAACTGAAAGAACACTGAAAACATTTGCTCACTCAAACCATCATCTGCTTGTCTCCAGCACTGTAAGTGGAAATGAAAATTGCCATGTGCCTAAAGCTGTGGAATAACCCAAATGCACCACGAATAACCCAAATGCACCATGAATACTTTCAAGCTTTCCAAGTTCAGACCACCAGATTTTAGGAATGCCTAAGAAAATGGTAAGAGCATTCTAGGGTAGGACAGGAAAGACAAGGAATAAAACTGCAATGCCAGAGTGGAAGGTACAGTAAAGGCTGTTTCCATACACCGGCTATTTTCTCTGTTAGATGGAATTTAGAAGGCACTAACAGAATCCTTCTGATTCCAGCCGGCAACTTGAGAAGGCACTAACAGAATCCTTCTGATTCCAGCCTGCAACTTTATATTAATTATGGGGGGAGGAGGATTTAATTAGCAATTTGGTCCAAGTGTGCCAGGTGGTAGTTACTGAGCAGCTGAGTACTTTGGCCTGCTAGGGAAGAAGCTTCTGTTGCAGTCTCTCATCAGGAGGCTGGGCAGGGAAGGGGAGACACGCTCCAGAGAAATGCTTGGCATGGCCTGCCAAGTGCCAAAGGAAGAACTGTGAAATGGCACACTGGGACAACTGCTATCCTGCTGCTATTAGTATTAATGTGTCTGACCACAACTACTGAAGTAGCTGAAGGCAACTTATGTTACACTGAAGAATAAAATCCATCTGAAAATCTAGAATGTTCTAGTAATGGTCAGTGTTTTAGAAATTCTGACCTAAACCAGAACTTTTCCAACACCTTTCTAAGAGAGCAGGATGGATATGATGTCTGTGAAGGCACACTGCTAATGAAACAAATGTTTCTTTAAAAAAAACCAACAAACCCAATGATCTTTCACTCTACAATAAAAGACACCCAGCATGCATTATTAACAAGTTATAAATGATGATGTCCTGCTGTCTCTGAGATTTACACAAACCAGTAAATCCTTTAATATATCTCTTAGAGATGATGTAAAAGAGGCTGAGGGTTTCTCCAAAATAAAATTACACATTTATCTGTTGCAAGAAGTCTTGATTTAATCCCACAACAGCAACTGAGGCAATGAAAACACTTTGTATAAAACATTAACTTACTGATTCTAAGCTGTTAGGACTTTTAAACCTATTTCCCTCTTTCCTTTTTTCCCCCTCATTCCTAGTTATTCCTAGGCCAAGACATTTTCTTGACTCTAATGTTTCAATTCTCAGCTGTCATCCTCAGATTTTATTTTTATTGAGAAAAATATGAAAGCATTTCCATGCTGGCAGGTTTTTTTAATGACTCTTCCTGAAGTAGCCTTTCTCCTCACCACCCTTACTTGGTTTCAGTGCAGGAAAATATTACCTCTCCTGATGACTTCTTTCCCTCTTTCTCAGTGCCAGCATTACTAGCTGTGAGCCTTGAAATTTTAGCAGTTGTCATACGCCACAAGGCCACGTAAACTATGATAAATCTGTGTCTCCAAAAGCACTTGGTCTGCCCTACCTGGCTGATACACCTCAATACTGACAGTAATAAGGAGCTATTGCAGAACATGCATTTATTTTTAAAGTGCAAGAGGTACTTTTATTGAGGTAACCTATATGGAAATTACTTTGACCTGTATTGTGCCCATAATTAAGATAATTTCAGGTAGCATTTGAGCTCTACATTAACTGGCAGTTCTAGAAAGATAAAAATTTCAAACTACCTACACTCAGTACATCAAAATGACAAAGAAAGCATTAGAAAATGCAAAGTTTGGAAATATATGGGGAGTGGGTACATAAACACAGGGAGCAGCAGCCCTTATAGCAGAAATAGCTGCTTCAAAGTCGAGACACACTTCTGATTGTAGAGTGACTCCAATACTCTGACCTATATTCCAACACAAACATTCTCAGAGTGTAATCACTAATCCAGGGATCTGCTTTCACAGTTTCACCCGTTCTCTCCCCAGATTTCAGCCCAGTCCCCCGTTCTCCAGGAGGCCGTGGCTTCCAGGGAGCAGGAGCAGGCAGCTCCAGGGGCCTGTTCTGCAGCCAGAGCTCACTCACTGCTGCAGCACCAACACTGCCAACACTCGGGGACAGAGCCTGCCCAGAGGCAAACAGGCCGAGCAGCCACAGCTGGAGAGGACAGCATATCACCTGAACACAGCCCAGCCACACTGCCACGACCCGTGTCCTGAGCACAGCCTGGGGGACAGCAGCCTTTGTCACCCTGTGCCACACACCAGGGTCACTGGAGCCAGCAGCTGGGGCTGCTCCTGCCAGAGGCCAGCAAGGCACGCCAGGGACCTGCCACAGCAGCATCAGCTGCAATCCTCCCCATAAACAGTCACAAAACAAAAACTGGCTCCACTGCTCTGGGTTTGTTCTGATCCTGGATAATCCTACACCTGTAAAGAAGTGCTAGAACTTTCCAACATGTCTTCACCAAAAGTCAAGGAAGTGCTGTGCTACTCCATGCCCCCATGCCCATCTGTTTGTGTGATTTTATTTCTGGTTCTCTTACCTTGTTTTCCCAAGGCTGGCAGCTGCTCTTCCAGGTCCCAGTCCAGAACACCTGTATTTACAGCAGGGGTTGCTCCTTCCTCTTCCTCACTGGGAGTGACTGCTAGAGGCAGCCCAAGCAGCGCTGTGAAATGGTGCTCTCACAACTCCTCTCCTCCATTCAAAGACAGCAGCTAAAGCAGAGCTTCACCTTCTCCTCTCCCTTGTGCTTTGTCTCCTCAGGAATGGGGCTGCCTGGGGCTGGCTGGGCTGTGCCCACTGTCCTGCAGGTGCTGCTCCTTTGCTGCTCAGGCACAGCTGAGAGGGATGATGAGCCCAGCAGGGTCATTGCTCAGGTGTTTCACATCAGCTGCTCCCCAGAGTGGCACCTCAGGAGCTGCAGTTTTTGCAACATGCAGACAAACATCTGATAGCTCAAACAATGCTGTGGAGCCATTTGCCTTCAACAAGTCAGTGCTTACATTAACGTTGGCATGGTTTTGTCTCAGTGTTCATGTGTAACCTTCAGAAGCTGCACAGGAAACAACAGAGAAGCGCTTTGTGTCTGTAGATAAAGTCAGAACTTCTGGTTACTGAAAAGGAGCAAGCAGCAGGTGTGGGAAGGGCAAGTTCCCTCCTCTTAGAGGCTGGGGGAGCCGAGGCACGGGCCGACCCCGGGCCACGGGCCGATCCCGAGGCACGGGAGGACCCCGAGGCACGGGCGGACCCCGAGGCACGGGCGGACCCTGAGGCAGCAGAGCAGCAAAGCTAGCCGTGCTCACAGGCAGAGGAAGGATAGGACTGCTGGGTGCTCTGAAGAAGCCTTTGCCTGTTCACAGTTTGTTCATCCATGGCTCTTTGAGGGACACACTTTTATGTACGATGAGCTCCTGGATTGTTATGGAATACTGAAAAATTTCAATCCAGTAACTTTTCCTAGAAAACGAGAAAGAAAAATACATCAGCTAGTGTTGTTCCGATTGGGAACGGCTAGAAAGAACGACACAAACTCTCAAGGGAGTTTCAACACGAGAATCCTCTAGTTTATTCCTTCAGACTTGTCTTATAGACAGATACGTGGAAAGTACAGAAAGGAAACTCTTATTGGCTAGCAAAGTGCTACATTACCATCATTGGTCAGTGGCACACTGCCCCCCTGACTCTCTCCTGCAAGGGAAAACAAGAGGACAGACAAACAGCACCTGGCAGTTGTTTTCTGTCTCTGAGGATTGTTTTGAAATCCTCCTTTGAATTCCCAGGCTAGCTTCTCGGGCAGGACTGAGAGGCTATGGGCCTGCAGTCTCTGCAGCTCCCTGCAGCCTGTTCCAAAGCTAGCATCCATAAGCTAGGATCTAAAGAACTCTACATGATGTGCTCTTTCTCTGAGCTGTTTGGGTATTTTTACAGCCTATACTGTCATGTGCCACAGTCCTCACTGAGGAGAGCATGGCAAAATCCTGGGTGAAGCACTCTGCAAAGCACCACAACGTGGTTTAATCCAACTTTAGCACAGCACTAATAACCATCTCCATTTCAGAGCCATTTACATGATGTGTATCGGGTACAACAGCCTGGCTTTACACTGCTGTTCCTATACACTGTGAACAACAAGGAGTGCGGTGACCAAGCTCCCCAGGCACACCTCACCACAATGCCTTCCACAAGTTTGTAACCATCCTCTCCTTGGCTACTGAAATGCCCCTGTGGTGAGGAAGTAATCTGGGGGGGCTGAAAGGACTGCTTGAGAAAGCTGTCCTCATCACCAAAAACTACAGCTTCTTACTATTTCCTGTCCTGCACATGCATTTCTAACCTTTGAAATTTCATCTGCTTGTACTGCTGGTATTTCCCTCAAACTGCTACACTCAGCACTTTTCCTGCCAAACTTACACAGGTCAGGCTTTTACATTATTAACAACTTTAAGTATTATTTAGACAAATTTCTAACATAAGGAATGCTTATGATCTCTCTGGTTGCAGTTCCCCTAGTTCTGCACACCTGTACAGAGCATTTGAGATGTGAAATCTTTCCGTGCCATGTCTTGACACAGGACCTGGACAGGGGTGTTGAATCACCTCTCTCCCATGTAACCTTGCCTCAGAGTCAGGATTTCCTGAGCTGGGGCAGGGAAGAGTGTGAGCAATCCTCCCCCTGAGGAGGAAGGAGCAGCAGGAACATTTGAAGAACAGACCGTGCCTCCGTTCCTGTCCCCTTGTGCCTCTGTTGGGAGGCAGGCAGAGAGCTCAGAGGTGAAGCTGAGCCTGGGAAGAAGGGCAGGATTAATGAAAGGTGTTTTACTTCTCAGTCCTACTGCGATTGAAACAAACTGCCCCAAGCTGAGTCTGTTTTGCACTGGATGGTAGCAGGAGCCTGTGACTGCATTTCCTTCTCCTCTCCAGCTGAGGAGGGCAGGGCCAGAGGAGGAGTTCTGGAGGGCACCTGCTGTCCAGTCTGGGCCAGCCCCCCACAGGTGGATACACTGAGTTACTGCATCCTAGATGAGGGAAAGGTAAATGGATTGCTGCAGTCAGTTAACATCATATAGGAAGCTTACCAGAAGTCAAAACCTTATTTATGTAATCCCTCCCTTCAATTGTAAGTCAGATTCAAGAAAAAATGGAAAATCTATTTAAGGCCACCAGCTAGATGATGAAACACATCCTTCCACAGAAGCCATTAAAGAGAGATTAACATCAGAAAAATGAAGAAGTTACTGTTTTATATGGCCAGAAAATGATTTTCAGTCGGTTTCGAATCAAATACTATTATGCTTACTGATAACATACTGCAAACAAGGAGCAAGAAACACATCCTAGTTATCAAATTAATTACCAATAATCACCTTCAATATGGAGCCTTGACAGTGATTTACTGCATCTTCCTAATCAAAGTGTAATTCTGTATCGGTAATTAACAGCAGAGGCAAGCTCCATTTTTGCCTATGTCCTATGTGTTCATTTTCTAGTCACAGTTTCCCCCAGTGCTGCAAGCCTTCTGGATTCTGGATTCTTCCCAGCCTGGAGAAGGCATATGCAGGAGCCACAGGGACATCCAAGAGCTCCTGACTGTGTGTGCAACAAGCCACACACAGTGATTCCTCTCAGGACAAACAAACTACTGAAACTGCAAGGAAAGAAGCTGGAATTGCTAGTTTTGGGTTGAAAAGCATGTTCAGCATATGGCTACTAAAATTTTTCCAGGATAATCTCAATGTAAAGGATGAGAAGAGTAATTATCACCAGGAAACAAGTTACATAGCCGTAAAAATATGGGACAATTCTTAGCAGCTGAGACACTCTCAAATCTCAAAGTTTGCTGATTAAGTATATACTTTCTGTAAAAGCAGTGAATTCAAGCAAAACCGGATACTTTGCATTAGCACAGCGCTGTATCTGTAATCCCAAATCACAACAGCTGCTTGAATATTCAGCCACCAAACTGGAAGCCAGGTAGCAGGTCTGTGATAAACAGAGAAGTCCTGGCACCAATATAATTAACAGCACAAAGCAGAACAAAGCTGTCCTAGCACAGGAGAAAGGCTGGATGAGGCAGTTCCCACAGCACACACAACAATTCCATTTATCACACTGCCTCCCAAGTCTACTGACATTTAAACATCACGCCTTTGAATCTCGTTTTTCCATTTATAGATGCACCTGCAGCAAAATCAGAAGTACTAAACAGTAGTTTCTAAGAGCACATTTTAACTGTTTATTTATTTCCCTCTGTAGTTTGATTTGAAGAGGTAAATTAGACTTCTCTAAGTGAAAATGAATCCAAAGAAACTCTTTCTGAAACTCTTAAATAGAAATCCTTAATGATTGCTCTTAGCCAGCTAACTCCTACTGCTGTGCTTTTAATCAGCCAGGAAAGGAACAGAGTTAGGTTTTGCAGTTCTTTTTTTACACCTCCAAGGTTCTGCATATAAAAAAATGTATTTCTAGATGCTGTTGTAAGGTAGGAGAGATATTAAACTCCACAGAGTGGAGCTACGGAATAAATACATTTGTGTAAAAAATATGAGAGACATTCGGATGGAGAAAGAAGAAAGGGCAAGAACTGTCAGCTGAATGCTCCATGAAAACATGAAGTGTTTTTGTACTGGTGTCAGCTGTGAGAGAGGGACTGGCAGAGCTGCTCCAGATCAGTCCTGAGCCATTGCTGAACTCACAGCAGGTTCTGCTTTTGCTCCTCCAGAACTTGAGATTTCCAGCAGCCCCCCCTGTGACACAGCCCAAGCTGCACTTCCTGAATTCCACATCTGTGTGACGTTCATGGAATGTCTCTTAGCACAAAACTTTGCTCTGTAAGGGCAGCACAGCAAGCTGTGCACAGCCACAGCTGACACGGTGACATGGGGCAGCAGCAGAGTGAAAAGTTCATCCAAAAATTAGAACTTGGCTAAAAAGGTAGAAGCAGCTTATCTGCCAGCGGGGGTAAAACTGACAGCGCCACAGATTTCAGTCTCAAGTTAGAATGTGGCCTCCAAACTCCAATGTTTACCATGTGCAAGTGTTGCTGTGTACTGATGGGCAGGCATTGCAGTGCTACCCCTATGCTATATACATATATACTGCATGAACTCATTATTTTCTTCATCACTGCCTCCTTGCTACCATACCTCAAAAACAAATTGTTTTCTTAACTCTAAATTGTAATAAATTTTGTAATTTACTGCTACGGTGAACACGCAGGGAGCATTAATGTAATTCTGAATTTTAAAAGCAAAGTGTTTTACTTTAAGTAGCAACTTCCTGAACAAAACAAAAAAATCACTTTTGTTGAGGCTGCTTTTCTTCAACAATTCACCCCGAGCCTGCTTCCTGTATTTCTACATAATTGTAGGTCATTTCCTAAAATTATTAATCCTATTTCATGTAATAGTGTATAAAACCCCCCTGCATTTCTCATGACACCTCATTAAATTCTTGTTTCTTACTGAAATTCTGTATGTAATGTACTAAACAGCTTTCTCTTTTGGACAGAAGTCAAAGAATATTTCAGTGGAACAGATCAGCCAGTAACTAAGCAAAGTCCTTCCTAATGAACTTAGTGGGTCAGCTTAACACTGCTCAAGTACATCATCATCATCATCATCATCATCATCATCATCATCATCATCATCATCTTTCAATAGTAATAATAATAATAATAATGTTGTTCCATTGAAAACCATACAAGGTATACATAGGTGTATATATATATATATATATACACACACATATGTATATATTTTGAGGATTTTTAAAAATTATTTGAGAGGTCTGGTAATTTAAATTCCCACTGACTTTTTAATAGGGTTCAACATTCTTAAATGTGAAGATGTATTGAGAAAGCATCTACTATAAACTCTGCTGTTTTTCCTAGTTCAGGAGAAATAATTTATTCATATTTTAGTACATTGTTGTTTAAAATGTCCTTTTTTTCTCAAGTGCTAACAAGAATGACATGGAAAACAGGGGTACATGCAGTTAATGAAAACAGAGTACAAGCATGGTCCTGGTCTGAAGACTAACAAACCTGGGGCTAAAGTCAGTGTTACACAGGGGAGGCTGAGACTAAACTGGTCTAGGTTCTTGTCTATGGCCTCAGCAGCCAATTCTGTTAACACAGACCCAATTCTTACTGGAACTGTTAGAAAATGAAAGGAGTAATTTCATAAATGTGGTGAAACTCACATCTAGTGAAAAAGTATTGAATAGATTTATTAACCAGCATTAATTTGCCTAATACATTCCAAAATTATCTTCACAAACAGATTCTTTACCATCACTTGTGAAATTAAATGGTATTCTGTTCCTCACTGAATAGTTTAGATAACAAGAGCAGTGGGAATTTTGATACACATATTTTGTAGTTCACAGTCAGATCCTGCTCAGGCTACTTGTGAGAATTCACAGGAGAGAAAATGAACAGTAAACACAGAATTATTTCAAAGCACTCCATATAAATTAGTTTAAAAGTCCAAGTGAATATTCACAGAAATAAAGAGAGTGATTAGCTCAGTGCTTTATTCCCAAAGACTTTGCACACGGATAACTCTGACTGGAATCTCTGAGTCCTGGCCAGGAGCAAGTCAGTGTTTATCTCAAAGGCTGAGGGGAGCTGGACAGGCTGTGCCACGATTCCATCACACACAGTGCCTGCAGCTGGATCCTAGGGAGCTTCCACTGCTGTTTGGGGGCAGAATGACCTGGAGAACTTGGGGAGACCTGGGAATGACACTGGCAAAGGAATCCTGCTCTAGGTTACGGATCCACTATCATTTTAGTGTTACACCAAGGCCTGAGGATCCGACACCACCCTGAGCTCGCTGCAGAGGCAGAAGCGATGCTCTGTTTGTGCACCTGAGCAGGTAAAGCTGGCCCTGGCTCACCCAGATCCAGGTGTCTGCTGGAACAGCACATCTTTAAAGGTGAGCTACAGGAAACTCCAGCAGCAGGCCCTGGGACTCCCTGAGACTGGTCCTTACCTGCTGAGAATGGCTGCAGTGATGTGATGTGATGTGATGTGATGTGGTGTGGGTGTCTGCACCCTACAGCCTGAGAACGGACAATTGCTGCCCAGAGGGGCACCACGCCAAATAAAAAGTTTTGCATCAAAAAATTCAAAACCTTTTCTAGCCTTTGTTCTTTTAAATGGGGAGAAGTTTCTGAAAAACTCATTTGCATCAAAGTGTATAGGAGATTCATTTTATAGCAACTGGA
Source organism: Cyanistes caeruleus (assembly GCF_971803275.1). NCBI lineage: Eukaryota > Metazoa > Chordata > Aves > Passeriformes > Paridae > Cyanistes > Cyanistes caeruleus. The sequence continues at coordinate 33,872,898 of NC_141708.1, read as the reverse complement.
TAAAATAATGATAGGATTTCAAGATCCTGTGATGGCTTCTTAGAAAGGGGATGAGGAAGGAGGAATAGATTGAATATTCTCAAGAATTACAAAGTATAGCCGTAGACTAGGATATTAAAAGCCTGTCTTGCAGAATTTATAGACTGCCATTAGGATTTAAATCTGTCAGTCTATCCTTGAAAAGACATTTGACTGAAATTATGGGTGGTGGATCTGTGTGTAGGATTAAAAGCTTTCAGCTCCCTGGCAGCTCTGTCTCAGTGCTGAGGTATTTGATGCTGAGGACTGATGACAGCAGACCATTATTTACTCAGTGACAATTCCTGGAGCACATGCTAAGAAGGTGCTAGGCCAGAGGAACAGAACAGTTTGCAAGAGAGCAGAACTGCAGAGAGGCTTCTCCCCTGGCAATCTCTGGGAATGCTGCTAATGGTCTCCACACGGGTAGAGAATGTTCCACAGAGCCTCAAGCACTTGGGAATGAAATAGGGGCTCCCTCCCAAGGGGGCACAGCTCCACCTGAAATGGGGACAGAAATTCAAAGGCAAAAGCACTCTCTGGAAGCAGGAGCTGTGGATCTCACTGTGATTTCAGAGCCATACCCAGTCTGCAGAGTAGCCCTCAATGTGTATGTTAAGTTGTCTTTCTTAGTCTCTGGAGACCGTTTATTCCTGCTGGAATTAGTTTGGATTGGGTCTTTAGTACCAGAAACAACGGTGGCCAGCATGAATTTAGTGACGGAGTGGGAAGCAGGAGACAGTAAAGGCTTTCACCAGGAGGTGACAACAGAAGCTCCAAGCTGCTCACTCTGCTTGGCTTCTTTCTGTAACAGAAGCTGACACCACTAAAGAAGTCAGGATAGCTGAAGAAAACCTCAGAGGCAGTAATTCCTAACTAAACTTTAACAGAACGAGCCTCAAGGTGCCATGTTTAATCAGAACAGGCAAGCAGGCACAGGCTGGTAATACACAGCCATTGGAAATGAAAATTTTTCAGAGGACATCCTCTGAGGTTGCTAAATTTTCTGGTAATCATAGGAAGAAAGTTCTGACAACATCCTCCTGCAGTCAGGGCAGCACACACTGTCAGTGTTAAACAGCACAGTCTGAAGGAGTGCCCTTTTAACAAGGAGCCGTTGGGGATTTATGAGGAGACAGAAGATGTAGGGTAAGGTGAGAATGGCTCGAGACCACCAGTAAACACAGATTTGTCTCCTGCACCGATTTGGAACCTGCACATGGAAGAATGGACTGAACTGTTATTTTCAGCAAGCAGATCTGAGCAGACTCACCATGGACTTGGTGACTAACATTTCCTGCTGCATGTTTCTCCTGAGTAACTCACACTAGCTCCTGGGCCTTCTTTCCTGGAGCACTGCTTTCAGCTGGAATACAGCTGATTTTCCTCTGAGCAGCTTGGCTAGCACTGTGCTCTGGCTGTGTGCAGGCAGCAGTACTGGTAACACAGGGATGTCTTGTTCCTCTGGCCCTGGCCCCAGCCCAGCAGCGAGGGGCTGGGAGGGGACACAGCCAGGACACTGAGCCCAAGTGACCCAAGGGATGTCCCAGAGCCTGTGGGGCCATGCCCAGCACACAGAGCTGGGGCAGGAGGAGGAGGAGGAGGAGGAAGGAGGACATCCAGGGTGATGGAGTTTGTCTTCCCGAGTCACCGTCACACGTGCTGGGGCCCTGCTCTCCTGGGGATGGAGGAACACCTGCCCAAGCATGGCAAGTGGGGAATCAACTCCTGCTCTGCTTTCCTGGGGTGCACAGATCTGCTCTGCCTGTTGAAATGACTTTAACAACCCACTGGGTTTCTCCCTTCTGCCCTTCCAATTCTCCCCCTGCCCCACTGGGGTGAGGGAGTGAGCTGCTGGATTTTACCCATCACACTTTGAAAGCTTCTGTCTTTGAGCTGTAAACCTCCTGTCCAAGGAGCTTCACACTGCCTTTTGTCCACAATGCATTTGTGCATCTTACATGACTGAATGGAAGCTCTTGTGCTGCTATCAGTGTTTAAATGTTTAGATCTTCAAAGGTGTGACTGGCCCAGGAGCTCAGAAACACACTCCTTGTCACTGCTCATGGCACAGACACGGTACACAGGCTGGTTTGCCCCTCACATTCCAGATTCCTTGTCAGCTCTCTGGTGACCTGAAAGCAGCTCCAGGGACCATGACTGAACCTACCACAGCTAATCACAAGAAGATGATATGGCTGATTTCAAGGAAATACATTACAATGTAAATGAGCAGAAATCCAGGAAAAAACACCCAGCTAATTTCCAGGATCCAAGCAGATAGCTCAAACAGAAGACAGATGTTTTACTTTTCAGACAGGCAACTGACAATCCCTCTTGCTCCTTCTTTTCACGGACCCCTGTCCCTGCTGTCCCAATTCCTACAAAAATGACCTGGTTTTCAGAAATAATCAGTATGTCAGGATGACTTTGGAGATCCCCTATGTGTCACTGATAGCTGCTCACACCCAACTTGTGCAAGCACACTTCCAGCAGACAGACTCCACATTTTGATATCCAACAGGTCACAATTCCCAGTTTCATACAAGCTAGGCCTTACATGAAGATTCCCAAGTATCTGAGTGTCTCACTATACACATAAAATACAGAGCAAAGGCAGGTTCAAACAAAAGCAGCCTGATGAAAGGCTCACCCAAAGTAAACCTGAACAAGCCTTGTCCTTGCCCAAGACACCACTGATGTGTACATCCTGATATAGCTGAAACCTCACAGTAATGAATGAAGCACTGGCAGAAGCTGTAACAGCACCAGTGACAGGAAGCACAGGAAAGGCATGAGCCACAAATCCTGAGCTAGATGGTTCTCTTTGAGTTCAACACACTAGCGTTCCTTCTCTTTCCTCTTTCACCTCAGACACTTCAGGAGCCAGCAGATACATCCAGGCTAAGGTCACTGCAGGAGCAGCTGAAAGGGAAATTGAAATGTAACTGCTCAGCAGTGCTAATGGGTGACCAAAGAAATGACTCTGCTCTGTGTACAGCCACTAATGGTGGTAGGACCCTGACCAATGCACTTAAAAAATAGATTCTAACACAAGTTCTCATTGAATTTGCCTTAAGGAGTACACTAAAAGTTCTCTATCATATTACTGAAATTAGGTCCCCACTGTGAGAGATTATTTTCAGATTATGAATCTATTTGAATTTAGCTCGTTCTAACAAGAGATCTTAAATTACCTAAAACATTTTTTAAAACTCAAATTACTGTTCCCTTCTCCACCCCACAAACTCACTGTCACCCGAGGCTGAACTTCTGCATATACAAACTGACAGCAAAATGGGAGCCAGATCTCTGTGATACTAAGCATTTATCCTCCATTAAGCTCTGGAATAAATGATGATGGGCAGTTTTTAGTTATTAATAACTCCTTTTAAATTAGGCTGTAATAGCATGTGCCATATTTCCTGGACATGGAACAAATGTTTCTGGGTGATTTGTTTACACCACTGAAAGCCTGGCATCAATAAGCTCCATTCCCCCAGGAACAGTTCAAGCTGAAACATGAGTGCTGTGTAGGGAGCACAGCAAAGCACTGCACTGACTTTGCAAACCTGCAGGAAAATGAAATCACTGTAAAATGAGCACTGTATCTGTATTATCCTCCTAAACCATCACCTTTGCATCTATTAAAACCACTCCTGTTCATGCTGCCCTAAAGGAACGTGCAGAGCCAGAAGCTGGATGAACACATTCACTCTGCCTGTTCCTCAAGGACTGGGAGCTGTGGGAGCTGCCATCACCTACCATCCTCTTCCCCAACCTCATTCATATTGACACTCCTTCTCCCCCACAATGTCAGGGATTTGTTTCTGAACAATCCTTTCTTTTCCCTGAAGTTCTAGCTCTCCTATGTTTTACTGCAATGAGAGTCTCACTGGTTAAAGTCTTGTCAGAATGCTCTACGGAGTTTTTCTACCTTTATTTTATTATGACTAATAAATTAGAGATTCTGATCTTGAGGAGAATAAACAAAGAGTAAGTCCCTTAATTTCCTTCTCCCTCACACACCACTTCTAAAGACTGTCATTCCTCCTTGGATTATCCTGAATTTCAGTGCTCCCCAAAGAGAGATCCAGACCGAAGCCGAGGGGTTTTTTAACGACTTGTTGGCAACAGCTTTATTTCAAGTCAGCACAGGTGACACACCTTGCACAACAGCTTTGACATCACACCTGTAACCTGCTAGCTAAGCCCCAGCAGATGTGACCAGATGTTCAGCCTGGAGTCAAGCCCTGCAGCCAGGGCAGGATTCTCCTCTTTCCTGGCTCCCAACAGTGACTGTGTTTGGTGCTGAGACAGGAGAGCAGGCAATGGCTCAGCAACTGTCCTTCCCCATGGACAAACTTCCCAAGTTTGGGGATGTTATTTAATTCATTTTGTAAGCAGAAATGATAACTCACATACAGAAAGAGAGTGTGGCAGTGTAAGTCTCCTCCAAATGGGAAGTGTTTGCTAGCAGCCCTATGGAATTCTCATTAAGAATGGTAACGTGGCCAGTGAAAGAGTATACAAAGTGATTTTCTAGAAGCCAAACTTTCTAATTAATCCTGTGTAATATAATACATATAATCCTGTAATGATTGTGTCTGCTGATGTAATTTTATCAATGTCAGTGCTGATTTTAGGTCTGCTGACGGTCACTTAGCAAACACTGTGTTCTGCAAAGGTGCAAGGCCACCAGCAGACAAACTGCTTGCATTTAAAAACTAAAAGAAAAATAAAGCTATTCCTGATAATAACTAAATTTTGGAAGTCTTATTTGATGAATAAGAAGTGGGAGAGCAGTTTCCTTCCTGGAATAGTACAGTGTGAAATAAAAAAGAATGCATATGGACCAAATGGTGAGTCTAGGGAATTTCACGTTATTTCAGCCATGGAAACACACAGTACAGAATCCATCTGCCCATCTATCATATAAAGGCCCCATATACCATAGAGCCAGCAGGGCATTTCTGCAGCTCCAGCTGTGTTTACTTTCAGGAGGTGTGGGGAGCTCCAGAAGAATGGTGCTGTGTTTGCTGCTGAGCTCCTCAGTACCACACCCTGCTGAACACACCTGCTGCTCTCTGCGTGGAGCTCTGGTCTCCTGCAGCCACAGGAACGTAAATTACTCCTCTTCAACCAAAACTGCCTCGCACTGCATAGGATACTGGATGAGCCAGAACTTGTTTTCCAAGGATCCACGGTACAGGAATTATTTGCCATATTATCTGTCATAACAAACCTTCAGAGCAGCATACATTTTTTAAAGCCTTCAGCAGGTATTTGAATAATTTACTTTGACAGTCAGACTTTCTGCTTCTATCATGAGACTTTGGTCAGAACCAGACACTGTAACTCACCATCCCCTGGGTTTTCCAGCTTTTTTCAACACGGAGTGAGCACAAATCTAACAACCTGCTCCCCAATTTCCCAGGCCAGGGGGAACTGGAATGCTGTTTAGCCAGAGCAAAGCCCTGCTCTGTAAGCACAGGTGTTTGTTTTGGGCCAAAGAGAGCTGTGCCAACTTATTCTTAAACAGCCATAACCAAACAGCAAATTGTTATTTCAATTGGTTTCTAAATACTATCTGCAGTATTTTCCTCCTCTGGAATTTCTTTGTAGCAATAAAGGATATACAAAACCAAGGCAAGCCCACAATCCTTTCCTCACCTACATCCTCACCTTTGAAATGAATCACTCAGGTAAGGATGAACGATACAAATCAAAATGCACTTGGAATAAATTCACCTCGGTTACACATTTGGAAGAGCCTGGAAAGTACTATTATATGGATTAAATTGTTGGAGGCAATGACACAGAAATTCTCTAGGCACCCATGGCACTAGCAAAATCTTTAGAAAATGTATTTCAGTTCTTAATAAAACTTCACAGCCCAAGACAAAAAGAGACTGAGAAAGAAAAAGAGGAGGAGAAATATTTGCATTAATAACAGCACAAGGCTATTAACATTCTTGAGGGATTTCCTCCCCATAAGAAGCACCTTCATAGACACAAAGACATTCAGAAAGCACTTGTGCCTTGCAAACTTCACAGCTCATTTTCTGGGTTATTTGGAAGCTCTCTATTAATTACTTTTAACAGTGGAATCAGCCAGAGGAGTGCATCCTGCCATTCTCCCCTCTCACCAAAAGCATTTGGGATGTAGGAAATGGTAACAAGTCAGCAGTTTGTGTGACCACAGGCACTTAAATGCCAAGCAGGAGAAGATGCTGCAAGAGGCCCTGGTGTCTCACAGTAGGTGAGCACAGGTGACACTGAGGAAAACCCACTTTCACCCCAACAGCAGCTCTAAGCTGGGTGTTTCACCTCCACAGCTCAGCTCAGCAGGCAGCTGGGGACTTTTACGTTATCCAAACCCACTTTCACCCCAACAGCAGCTCTAAGCTGGGTGTTTCACCTCCACAGCTCAGCTCAGCAGGCAGCTGGGGACTTTTAAATTGTTCTCAGAAGGTTTCCTGGGCTGACTCCTTAGCACTTTACAGAGATCCCTCAAATCCCCTGTACTGACACACACAACCCCTGGGATGTGCCTGATGTGTGACACTACACCGTAATCAATGTACAAATATCATGCCATTAATTCCAATAAATACCCCTCCATCACTTCTAGGGGCTTTATTAGGTTTTGTTCTTTTTTCCTTGGTTCACTTTTTATTAAAGTTGCCTTTAACATCCCAACCCATCCTGCTCAGCAATGCTACTGCTTAGCAGAGGTTTATTGTTAAGTATTTTTAGCAAGTACCTATCATCAAACAGGTGTTAAGACAGACTTGAACTTGTTGCAGTTAACTGCTGGATAAATACTGAGACAACATAACTAAATCTGTAAGAAACCGCCCTTCAGTACCTTACATGAACAACATCAATAAATCACAAGCACCTTCTGTTATATCAGAAGTTACATACACAATCCTGAGTTATCTGCATTTCATCAGTTCATGGCCACACTAAACGCAAAAAACTCAGGAAAGCATAAAAATGCAATGCAGCACGAAAAACCTGAACTCCTAAGAAAGCAGGCTGAGCAATCACTTGATGTATCCCACAAACCAACACAGAAGGCTTGGGTGGGAATCAGAGGTGAGGGAACATTATTGAGCTATTGCAGGCAAACAGCTTGAGCTGTGCAAGCTGGGATCCCAACAGCAGCATCCCCCTGCCTGCAAGGACCCAGGGAGCTCTAGAGGCCACTGCATAAAGGACAGGAATCCACCCAGCACTCTGCCTTTGCAAAATTTCACTGTGTATTTCTAACAGTCAGCTTCCTTTAACAAAAGAATGATATCCAGGACAGCCTGAGAAAATTCATCCATCCCCTGGTTTCTAACGCCCTTTCCACAACCAGTCCTTACAACTCTTCCTGTACAGGTAACAAAACACATGAGATCTTTCCTGGTTTTATATCCTTAACCTAATAAAACCAACTGAAAACAGAAACAAAAAGGGAAAATGTCTTCTAAACACTTGACTCAATCCCCTTACAGCCTTGTCCCTGAACTCACAGCAGTTGTGATTGCTGGGTCTGAGAAGGTCGAGGTGTAGATATCCCAGCAAGCACCAGCTGAGCTGACAACACTGATTCAGGCACGTCTGCTTCTGACAGGAAGCTCCAACAAACCACCCAGGGTCCTGTCAACACTTAGAGACTTCCTGGATTACACCCCACCAAAATGTGGTGTTTGGAAGAGGTGTGATGGGCCTAGGTACTTAATGACTTTTATGGGACTGACTCATCACTTATTTAAAGCTAAACTAATGGGAAAATATCTCGTAAGTTAGCTCAGGCTTGATCTTCAGCTATTTGCACAAGGAAATCTTTAAGGAGTACCATCAACTACTGTGAGACTTGTGTCTTGTGCTGAACATCAGTCTGATGCAGCATGCTTTGAACTCAGTAAAAAACCCTGTCTTTGAAGGATCTGCAATTTTGCTTACTCGTGGCTGCCTGAGTTTCAACTTGTTTTTTCATCTCTTTCCTCTACTGTGAGCAACACAGAAAAACATTAAAGTTGCCTCATAGGTTCGGTTTTTCAGACCTGTGATTTAATGGGAGATGATGGATGGGAACCAAAAAGCAAACACAGAATGAAGCAAACATCCAGAATGCATATGCTATGAGAAGAGGAGAGCTCTTCCCTTGCTGGATGCTGCCATTTAATGCAGCTTTAAATTAACAGCCTGTTATTTAAGTAATTTAAACCTATAAGTCAATCCCTTCTATTATTTTCCCCCAAGGATTTAAAATATTGGAAGAAAGCTATTCCAGAGTTTCTGAAGTTACAGAGAAAAGATGTACCAGCAGGTACAGAGCAAAGGAGACTGGGTGGTTTCGTACCCAGGCTGTGCCAGTACAACAGCAGGTAATGTCACCTGAAACACCTTTCTCACCTTTCTGTTTCCACAGTACTCCTACCCTCAAAACTGGAGCAGTGAATGAAATGCAGAGCTCCTCCTGCTCTGGCAGCACACTCCAGCTGCCCTCCAAGCATGAACACTGAGCAGCAGAACACCAGAACACGCCGGAGAAGAGGCTGGCACATGAACCAAGGAGAAAGCCAAGATAGCTGCCAACACAGTAAAGAAAAGCCCTTCAGAGTGTCAGGCAGGCTGAAGTGAGCACTCCCTGCAGCCCACAGCACGGGCACAGGCAGCTCTGCAGAGCCCTTGGCACGGCCAGGAGCACCCATCCCATCGGGGAAAGAGGTGACTGCAGCATCCCAGCACCTCCCAGCACCCCTCCAGTTCAGAGCCAAGGGGAAACACCTGCAGCAACAGCAGGAGGAAGGCACATGAAAACGTGGTGGGCTGAACCCGAGCCTGGGGAGAGGGGAGGGAAAGCATTTCTCTAGAGGAGAAATTGCTTGGCTTTTTTTCTCAATATTTGGATCACTAATTAAGTCTGTGTTAGTTGCCAATAAATTAAGGAAAATTCCCTAAGTCAAGCCAGCTTTGCCCTTGACAAATATGCTATTTGATGAACTACATGCTTATCCTTGTATTAAATTCAGATTAATTTTACAAGAACTACTCCTGCATGAAAATAATTTCTCTCAATGCCAAGGTGCATTTCCTCCCTAGCCAAGAAAAAAAGGGTACAATACAAACCACAGCTGAGAGGCCTGAAGGTAGTAACAAATTCCCCCATGCCAGTAAAATGACAAAAACCGATTCTTACAAACTATTAGCAAGCTCGCACTTAGAAGAGATGAAACAATGCTCTACTCAGCACTGTCAGACACAAGGTGACAGCCAGAAGAAAGGGTTTCAGTGACTCAGCCCTACTGTCTCCATTTCAGACAGCAACCCAGACGAGTCTCGTGCTTCATCTTATTCAGCTGGCTTTGGAGAATTCCAGCTTCTGGCTTTTAGTAACAGAATCTGGGTTTCATGGAAGTACTGACTGAGCCCAGCTGCCTGGTGTGGTGTTTGTGATCACCTGTGCCAGGGCCCGGAGGCTGGGCAGCCCTGTGACTTCTGTGACACGATGAGAACAGGCTCTGGCTCACACACACTCCCTGGAGCTGCACCTCTGTCCCTGCCAAGGGATTTCACTGCAACCTGTCCATGTTTAGCTGTCCTTGCATGAGAGGCCTGACCTGGGCAGCCATGGCAGAACTTTTGTCTTCTCAGCACCATTCCTGTTGTTATAAATGCATATCGTATTATTGGCTTTTCATAAATATTATCATGAATATTATATGTATGAGATTAGAAAATTTAGCTGTAATAATATAGTCTTCTTTATTTCTGTTATTAATGAAACTTAGAAATAGTAGTATAATACATGTATGTTAAGCTATGACATAGCATTAAAACAAAAACTGCTTTTGTCTGTATAACCCAAAGACTGAAAAAGATGGCTACAGACCCTTTTTTTCTTTTGTAAACTCTCTTATCCAGATGAAGACAGCAGTGACCAGAACTCTGGGGGAGGAACTTATTGCATTTCTGGTATCAGAGAATGTAAATCTCGATGGGAAGGGGGCAAGAGAAAACTAAACAGAAGAACACCAAAGATCCTAAGAGGAATGTATGAACATGTATGAGAATTTATGGATATGTAGGAGGGTTCTGTTTTTAAGGGACAATCCTTTGTTAGTAAGGTGAGCTCTCTTGGCTGAATGCAGAGACACCCGGCCACATCTGTATACTTTATTTTTTTCTCCTAATTGTCTTTTTTATTAAACTTTTAAATTCTATAAAAAATATGTGAACCTCATTTTTCACACTGTTCAGGGCAGTCGATAATGCAGATCTCAGATCTCCCACCCGAGCCACTTCTGAAAATGGGACCTCGTTCAGGATGAGCCACAAAAACCAGCCAAAGCAATCCTCCTGCAAATTCTGCTGGGTGTCACATTTAGACACACGCTGCATATTCCACCAAATGTCAGCTCAGTGCCATCTGACTGCAAAACAACGAGCTCTGCAGTTTACAGCAGGTCAGTGTGGCTGCTGGGCTGCACAATCTTGCAGCTGGGGGCAGGATGCATCCAGAGGCAAAGCTCTGCCACTCTGCAATCAAGAATTCATTAAAAGTATCCATGCATGTTTACTAGCTGCTCTCCAGTTTATGGTTATTGACACTCTCTCCTTCAATAAGTAAACTGCCACTCTTAGAGCTTCTCAGTTCAATTAAAAAGGAAGAAGAAAGAAGAAATATTTTCTGAGAACTATCAGACACATTGTTTAACCAACACTCTTTAATCATTGCCTTTGTTTAAAAATAGTGCTATAAAATCATTATTAACACAAGCACTGGTGATCTACATTCCATTAGTCCATAAAACTTGATAAACTATCAATAGTTCAACTGCCATCAGCATTTTTGACTGCTTTATGATACAGATAAATTGAGTAGGCTGAGCTTTAATTCCAGTTTTATAATAATGCCCCTGGTAAACTTGATCTGGCTTTCAAATCACTGCAGCAATGCAGCTGAGAAAAAATTAAAACATATTTTACTGTGAAAGAGCATAAACAAATCATTTTCATTTCAAGCTACTAGCATTCATTTTATTTTTTTATGCAGGTACTCTTTCTGTATCTTTAAATATTTCACTGATGATCTGCCTGCTAGGAAGCAGGAGCAGAAATATGGTCAGAAATCACTGCCTATGAACTTGCATCACTGACAGTCTAAGGACTGCCTGCATGCTAAGGACAAATCCATCTTTGTGTACTTTTTATTGGGGGAGCTCTAAGCATCTGTCCTTTCTCTGCTTCTGAAAATTAACACCATTAAATATTCCCCTGAGAAAGTGCCATCCATTTCCCAGGGCACAAATGCTGGGGAAGGGGAAAGAGGTGGAGTAATTGGTTGATTTTCATACAAAATCCCTAAATCTCATCAGCTAATATAAGCTGCAACTCAAATAAAAGCCCAGTGTAGCAGCTGTGGGAAAAGGATCCTCACAAGGAGCTGAAGAGTTGTGAAAAAATGTCAACAGGGGTTTATTAAAACACACTGAAGATAATCACCCTCCGAACAATGAGCAGCAAAGGCAAGCGCTGAGGAAGTGAGAATCTGTTTATTATTATTATTATTATTATTATTATTATTATTATTATTATTATTATTATTATTATTATTATTATTATTATTATTGTGTAATTACAGTCAGTGTAAGAGCAGCACTGAAGGATTCCACCCTGTTCAACAGGCACACCCAGGGGACAGACTCAGAGCCCCAGATGTGGGCTTTACACAACGGGCAAACTGAAAGGAGTCATTCCCCTGATTTTAATGCTGGAGAACTGAGGAGTGGAGCAGCAGAGCAGAGCAGGGGTAACGCTGTCCCAGCACCATGAGCTGTTAGAGATTAATACCTGAACACATTCTAGTGAGTAACTCCACACATCAGGACAAATGAACTCATCCTTTGCCTTCTCACACCATCTCAGCTGCACCTATATTGAGGTAATACTGTGCCCAATGATTCCTATCTGTGAAGCTAGATCTTTTATTAAAACACATAAAAAATAACCAAAACAATAAACCCAAGAAGTGTGTTCTTCTTTCTTTGATTTTAATTAGGAAACTACAGAGAACATCTCCCTTCAAAAATACCACTCTAACTGGTAAGTGGGTGGTAACAGAAGGCTAATTTAAGTAAAAAACAATAATGTGAGACAACTATGTAAATGCAATGCCCATAAAATGCCTCTTCTTTATCATTTAAGAACTGAGTCTTACCAAAAAACCCCCATATTTTCTCTGCAGAAAAAATGGTTTATGAGAAGATTGGAAGCATATGCTTTATTTCCCTTTCATCACTGCTTTCTAGCACAGTATTATTAAAGACCTCATAAATTCAGATTAGAAATTGAGCAGCTCATTGCAGGTACTTAAGGTCAATTATTAATAACAACCTAAACCACTCAAATATTACTGACATTAAAACTTAGGCAGTAATTTCAAAGTACACCACCAAGTTGCATTGAAGGAAATCATGCTATTACAAGTTTCTTCCCTTTTTTGAACTTCTGTTGTTTGGCAGAGCAGACTAGAAACAGAAATGATCATTCCAGTCCTCCAGGAAGTCTTTTATTCTAAGGATTTAATGCATTAATAGATGACTAAATGAGGTGCATAAAAAGCCTGTGTCTTGAATCCTCCTGGAGGGGAAAAGGCAGGAGGTAATTCAGATGCGTGTCAGTGTTTGTTCCAAAGCAGAAGCTCCGGGGAAGCCAAGAGCAGGGCCAGGCAGCTCCTGAGGCCAGCAGCAGCACCATGGCCCAGGCTCAGGATTCCTGTCACTCAGCTGGGAGCAGTGCCCAGCTCCTGGGGCTCAGGGATCTCCTCCTGCCTCACACTGGGGCCAGGGCTCCATGGCACACCCAGCAAACTGGGAATGTACAAGCACACCTTCCTTCCACTGAATGTACAGACACACCTTCCTTCCACTGAATGTACAGACACACCTTCCTTCCACTGAATGTACAGACACACCTGCCCTCCACAGTGCCTGGTCCTTGGTTTGTAAAACCCCGCCCAGCCTGGGCACCAAACGCTCAGAGCAAACGCTCCTGCAGCAGGCTGTGCACCCCCCATTACACAGCACGTCTCTGCCAGCCTGCCTCGGGCTCTGCTCCCCTGCACGGCCCTGCTGCCTCTGCCCTTAGCTCTCAGGGTTTCACAAAGGCAATTGTTTTGTAGGTGGTTGTGAGTCAGCAAAACCACTTTTAATAAACAGCCTAGATGAATATTTGCTAACAGAACCAAGCATCCCATCAGTGACACATTCTGGACTTTTTCCTTGACCAACATCCAACTCCTTACATCAACTGTCTTTTCCTCTGGAAATCTTAAGGTGTCCAGTTCCTTTCTTATCTGCCTTTCTTTGCAAACACTGTGAAAATACAATTTCCATCACAAAGTCTTATGAAAGTATTGACTGAAACTCATTAATACACAGAAAACCCATTTTCTTCAGGTGAGTTCTCATACCTTGTTTTTCAAAAGGAACTTTTAAAACATCCCTAACTTTTTATATAGGGACAGCCACACAGCTGGCTCCTCTAAGGAAGTACTAAAAATAAAACTTACTAAAACCTGTTTTCTGAGACAGCAGTATCACATCAGTGCTACAAAACTACTTCCACCATGCTATTATTCCTAGGACAAAAGGAGATTACAACACACTGCTGGACTCTTCTTCTACTACATAATTGCAGACTCTAGCTTCCACCTCTTTCTATTACAATTTTCCACATCCAACAACCTACTGTCTGTGGGTGCAAATACTCCTAATGCCCTGAAAATCTGGAAAATAAATTTGAATAAGCTGTTATTGACTTTTGGGGTAAAGAATGATGTGTGTTTAACCAGTGTTTCTCCCTCCTCCTCCTCCTCCCTCCCACTCTCCTGGCAACTTTTCATGTTCAGGGTGCTAAAATGGAACATAGATTAGTTGCAAGTAATTTGTTTTCCCTTTTCTTCCCAGAATTATCTGACTGCAATGGCTACTCTTAATAAGCAATTAAAACTTAAATTGTGTACCCTACGGACAGTCACATTAAAATGGAACAGAAAATAATGCCTGGTTGCAAATCCTTTGTTTACAGTGCAGCTAATCATCCTGCAGAGCTGGGATAAGAAGGGTCTGCATATTCTGCAATGAGAAAATAAGTTCAAGAACAAAGTGGGCTGAGTACTCCAGAGTTCTTGCTGACACCAAAGAAGTCTCATTCCAGCAGAATATTGGTCTGAGAGCATGAGAATCATCTCTGAAGAATACTGCCTGACCCTGTGCCACCCTGTCAAACTGCAGACGAACGGGAGCCGAGCTGCAAATCCCTCACACCAGAGGAGGCCTGACTGTGGCACAGTAAAAGACTTTGGGGGATGGATTTTTGCTGCTCTCTGAGCAAGAGATCCATTTCTGGATGACCACAATGCTGAGAGGACGGTGCCTCAAGGGATTTGTCGAAGCTCTCACTGCAATCCTACAAGTCAAATTCCTTTTCGTGTGCATTCTGTGGGCCTGGATGCATAAATGACTGGCAGATGCTCCATGTAAAAATTATCTCTCACGTGGGAGGAAGAATTCCACAAGTGTAGATTAAAAATATTTCATAAGAATATAAGAAAGTCATTGTACAAGAACAGGGGGGATATTTATTCTAATTTACTTTCTCACAGGACCAGATGCTACAGGTGCAAAAAATAATCTTAGTTCTGGCATTTGGTATCTCTGCAAACGTAATCCATATTCCCTTGTGCCTGAGCTATAATCATCTTTCATTACATAATCACAAGTCTTTTTCCCAAAGAGCTCCAGCCTCAGTTCCGGCTCAAAGTGAATGCTGGTCAATTAAGCACCAGCAGGTATTATTTTGTTTAATTCTTATTGCTCCTTATAGACCACACTATCGTGTGAAAGTATTTATCACATGCTGTTCAACCCTTAGTTTAAAAAGAGATTAATGATGGATAAACTCTTCCACATCTCTCATCCTGAGTCCCTGGTTATGTCAACAAAATGAAGTAAAAAATAAGCTATCCACGTGAGATGTTTTCCCTGGAACTCTGGAAGATCTCCTTTTATTCTTTTGGCTAAGCAAACTGCAGTTTGCTCCTTGGCAGCTGGAGGAGGCAAGACCAGATGTGTGGTGCCAGAGCTCCTGCTCCTCCTGCAGGGCCCCGCTGTTCCCTTTGCACTGCGGGGCTCCAGGCCGAGGCTGCTCTGAAGCTGTGTGTCTGTGTGTGCGTGTGTGTGTGCCTGTGTGTGTGTGTGTGTGTGTGTCTGTCTGTGTCTGTGTGTGTGCAGACACACCTGTCCCCCGTGTGGAGAGCACATGGCCATCAGCACCACATAAGGAGGATTGCTCTACCACAAGCACGGATCCACGCAAATACCTTCTGTGTCAGCACACAGACAAAATATCACCTCAACCCCCTCCTCCTCCTCCCAAGCATTTCACTGCAGCTCATCCTCCCTCAGCTCAAGCACCACAAGTTGAGCTCTAAACAAACAAAACCTGCTGCTGGTGAGCACCAGGAACTGGAGAATGAAATAGAGCTTTAGAGTCAGTACCTTCCCAACAAAGATCCAGTATCAGCACATCTGCAGGCTCTGAAATAAATGCAGTGTTCCCATCAAACACAGCTGACACCTTCACAGGTGTAGCTCTGGGCCCCTGCAAAGGTGCACTTGGGTGTGGGAAAGGGATGTTTAAAAGACAATCCCACACAAGTGTGTCACAGAGCTGCTTGCTCCCCTGGCAATCTCCATTATCCCATCAAGTGCAGGCCATTCCTACAGCACCTCTGCGCTTTGTGGGAAAGCTGCTCCTTCTAGGAAGGCACAACCATGTTCTATAAGCAAACACCTGGATGAATTAAAACACAGAAACCCCTACTCCTTTCATTTGCACTGCCCTTATGCCTTTCAAAAGACTCCTCCCTGATGTGGTCTCTGTAAGCTCAAGGTAAGAAAACTCCCAACTGTTCCTGAATCTAAGCAGTAATAAATGGTTCATGATATTTAAGGTAATACCTTTTATAAAAAAAATACAAATTGTGTAATATTGGTAACTACAGGAGACTTCACCTTACGAAGTTACAGTATTTTGCTAGTCACCCATGGCATGTAAAGCACAGAAACAGCCAATTGCTACTCCTGTGCATTTGTCTTGGAAAGACGTTCCTCTGTAAGAACTGTCTTTCATTTACTGGCCTTATGTCCTGTAACTCTGTTTTGCTTTCTTCCTCTTTTAAAAAAGAGCAGATGAATTAAGAAACATCTGCTGTTCACATGTTCACAGCCCCTGCCTAAATCTGGTGTTTGGTTCATGACTCTGAGATAACAGATCTTTATTTTCCAAGTCTTATGCCTTGAGATACTTTGTTCAAACTTAAAAGAAGCAAAGAAACAGGAAAATTCAGAGGGATTTATTTCTGCAGGGCAAGTGAGACCAGTTCACTGTTTCAGGGTACAAATCACAATCATGTTCATAGTTCAGACGAGTCCGTGAGACAAGAAAGAGAATGTACCTGTCTCCAAATCCTGCTGCTGTCATTCCACCTTTCCTCACAGCTGCTGCTGCACACACCTTGGCTAAGGGACACACCTGGGCTAAGGGACACTCCTGGGCTAAGGGACACACATGGATTAAGGGACACTCCTGGGCTAAGGGACACTCCTGGGCTAAGGGACACTCCTGGGCTAAGGGACACACATGGATTAAGGGACACTCCTGGGCTAAGGGACACTCCTGGGCTAAGGGACACACCTGGGCAAAGGGACACAGCTGGGCAAAGGGACACTCCTGGGCTAAGGGACACACAGCTGGGCTAAGGGACTGCTGGATTCCCTCTCCAGCCAGCATCCATAGACCCCTGCAAGGAGAGTTTCAAACCTCCTGCTCCAGCTCCCTGAGTGCTTTGGAAGATGTGCTGAATTATCCAGCAGAAATGCCCATTTTCCCTGCTAAGAGGAAGGGAATTCTAATTAACAAGCTGAAACCTGCACTGTAGCTTTCCCAGGGCTCATGTTATTATGTCCCAGCTAAGTGCACAGTGAGGCCAAAAAAGTAAAAGGGCTTTGGGATTTGCTGTGCTTCCCGTGACTGGTCTAGAAACAGAGAAATATCGTGGCACATAAGGAGCAAGGGGGAAGAGCTGAGAAAGCAGCCTTCCAGATGGGCTGGGACCATGCTGTTTTCAAGAATACCATAACACACAATTTCACTTCTAACACATTAAACCTGTGGCACAGAAGAAAGTTAACTGGCAAGAAAGCTAACAGGGCAATACCTGTAAATAAACAAAAAAGGAAGGAGTGTCAAGGCCAGTAAATGTGTTGTGCAGACCAAGAAGATAAAACTGACTTTAGGACAGATAAATTTAAACTGAAGAGAATAAAAACAAAGCCAGAAGAGATGAAAGGGAAAGAATGAAGTTTAGTGAGATAAAACACAAAGACCTAGAAGAGAAAAGGTACAGCAGAGTCAGGCAGCCATTAGGTGAGATCTTCCACTTCCTGTGGTTCAAAGGGTGGGCTGCAGAGAGAGCTTCTAAGGCAGATTGCAAAGCAGAACAGCACAAGTGCCAGGGAATGGAGAACACAGTCACACAGGGCAGAGTGAAAAGGAACACCTCAAAAGGAGGGCTCAAACAAGCACAGCGAATTCTGGATGCAGCAGGACAGTGCAAAGAGCTGCAAAACTCTTACTAGATGTGTGTCGGTTTGATCTTGGCATGGGACAGTCAGGAGCTCTAGGTAACACTTCATTTGCTTGTTCTCTTTAAGAAGCAAAACATTTCCTGCTCTCAGATCTCACTCTACTCATCAAAATGCAAACTGGGGTGGCAATGTCTCTGTCCTGGGTTGCAGTATATTCTATCACCATCCTCATGTACTGTTGAAACCAGGTGAGGCAGTGCTCCCTGCCTCCCCCCCCCCCCCCCGGGCTACCTTCTGTTAATGGGCCCATCAATGCCCTGCCCCATGACTCATAGATAACTTCCCCCTGTATTGTCCCCTGTTAATGGGCCCACCACTGCCTTGCTGCATGACTCAGAGATAACTTCCTCCTGGACTGTTTTCTGTTAATGGCTCATCAAGGCCTTATCTCATGACTCACCATCCCATTGTGAGATGCTCCTCCCCGAGGGAGGAGCCAAGCATTCCATACTGGATATAAGCTGAGAATTCGAACACCACAGCAGCCCTTACCTACGGGACTTCCAGAGGACAGGAGCTACTGCTGGACTTTCAGCTGAAGACCAGACCCCCTTTCTTCCAGAGGATCACGCTTCAACAAGACCACCTCATCTGGACGACTACCATCACCCTAACAGGGTTCCAGGCTGTATTCTGACTCTGTCAGTGTTTTTGATATTATTGCATTTATTCTTTTTATCATTTTCCTATTAAATTATAATTCTGACTTGCGATCTCTCACTGGTTTGATTTCAAACTAGTACAGTCTCAAATATAAACACAGAGGTTCTCCCCTTGTGCTCCCGAGTGCCTCATTTTTCTCAGCTATATTTGTCGCTTTAATACAACTTGTTATCTCCACAGCCAAATTTCAATTTTAAGAATAACTTGCAAATTTAAAACTTCAAGAAATGCAAATCCATACTACAAAATGCATTTTCAGCTAGAATAGTCAGTCATCAAAGGGCAAGCAGATAAATTCCATTTCTAAGGTCCCTTTCTACCAGAGCTGCTATTTGTTGCTAAGAACTGGGCCAAGGCAGTACAGCGGTAACTTGAAAAGTCACATTCCACATCTAATCCCTCATTACCTCTTGCCATGTCTTAATTTTCACATTATAGTTGAAACAGTGACTTTTCCATAGTTCTAATTTGTAGTCCAAATCCTACATTGTTTCTACCAGCTCATGTTGAAATACAGCAGTATTCCATACCAGCCCTCTTCAAACTGGCTTTTCTCACTTTTCAGAGTGATTAGTTATTATGAGATTATTTATTATCATGGAGTATTCTTTAGAGTAACATTACACCAACTACCACTGTTATTAGTCCTTTACAGCAGTGATTAGGCAAGCACCAACACCTTCTTCATCAGCATTCAGTTTTAATGAAGGCTTCCAACTAATCATTTCAAAATAACATGGTATAGCAATTTCAAAGATTACAGAAGAGAATACTATACATTTTTCTTCTCTTTAAGAATATATATATATATATATTTCTGCACTATTATTGAGTGAATGATTTGGAAATACAATCCAGTAGAAGCACACTATAGGTGTAATTTAGGCTGGAAATAACTTAAAATTGCCAGCATGATCTTCTTACACTGATTTTTCTGGACAAACTGTGCTTTGCTGGGATGTGCAAGTATAGGAAAGTGTGTTTAGACAATAATGAGCAGAGAAGGAAAACTGCAGATCACTAAAGCAAGGTAATTTGGGAATTTCTGTCCAATGTCCTTGGAAGCACGGATCCCTCTGTTGCTGAGCTGCAGAGAGCAAGAGGCACTGGGATCTGCTGTGGGAGGGCTGTCGGTGCCTCCAGGATGAGCAGAGCACCCCTGGGAAGAGCCTGCAGGTAGCCAGAGGAGCAGCCAGCCCTGGCCAAGCCCTTCAGAGCCCGAGTGGGGAACAAACAAGGTACCTGAAGTGAACTGTGCAGCGTCACATGCCAGGTCTCTCCCAAAGCCAAGCACAAACAAGGGCCTTTCTGCTATTCTGTTCCCACTCCTGTGACTCTGAGTCAGTGCTTCACTGAAGAAGTGTGGATCTGACTTCTCCTGAAGTCACTGACAAGTCCACCAATACACAGCACTTTCTTCACGCCTCAGTGTCTTCAGCATTCTGTCATGTGTCAGCTCCCTGGTTCCACACCTTCCCCTGCTGAATCACCATTGAAGGAAAAGATCTAAATGTCCGTGCTGATAGAAACCAAGCAAACTGATCTACTGGAAATGTGATTTCTCTTTTTTTCTCCCAAATCATGTATTTCCTGATCTCTTATTATTTCTTGGTGATTCCATTTAAAACTACATGAATTACAGTTTAATGGAAGAAGCTGTTCTATCCATAAATGATCCAGCCAAGGCCATGAGGATGGAGTTGCTTTGTCCATCACAGCCTATTTACAGGTACATTTCCAGAGGGCAAAACTCGCTATTTAGCATTAACTGTTCTTGTTTCACACCCCAGCCACACTGAATGGCAAAGACCAGTGAAGTAAGATCCTTACAGCTTTGTTACAGAATGTAAGAAACCAAATTGTTTCCTGAGTTTCTTGTCCCCCCACTTGGGCAAAGTTATTGCAGTCCCTTGTCCACTTTCCTTTGCTCATGAAGAACAGGATGTCCCCCAGCAGGAAATGCACAATTCCTGACAACACATTTGCTCTGGACTGTGCTCTGGCACAAGTGCTGCTGTCTTTGTCAGCTGTTCCAGAACAATCTGTCACCTCTGAGAGACTCCTTCATCCTCCTGTCTCTGATTCCAACATTTTGAAAAATCTTTCTTAATTTTCGTGACCACAGCTGTTATCAGTAAGGGCACTGATTTTTGATACTTCTGATTTATCAGTCCTTTTTTTCTCAGCAGTTCTATCTACCATCAGCGGTTACCACAGAAGCTTACCATGTGTCTGAGGGATTTGCAGAGAAAATACAACCCCACCTATTTTTCATCACTTCAGAACTAAGAACTTCTAAATTCCTTTGAAGGTAACTAAACTAATCTCACCGTTCAACAGCCTAGATAATGTTCAAGTAGAAGTGAATATGGTACTGCACACAGCCATCATTTCAGAAGTAACTACAAGAATAGCTCTGTTTCCTTTGAACAGTAACATCACCAGCCTGGCACAGAACTGCTGTGCCACCTGCACGAGGAGCTGCTAATAAGAGAGCTCAGTGGAAGACATGTGTCTCAGCCAGGACAACGCACACCATCCATCAGCTTCACAGAACAGCCTCTGCTTCAAACACAGCAATTGTTTATGTGGGGAAGAGTTTTATGGGTCTAGTTCATAACTCTGAAGCTAAAATTGCACATGGCTTTGCATTATTAGACCAAAAGGGAATAATATCAAAGTGCAATCCAGAATATACAACAGCAGAGCAAATGTACAGTGTGAAACTAACAGCCATAGTTTGCAGCACGTTAAAACCAGAAGCATCTGTCAAAAGCCATATAAAGTAGGATTCAGATGGCAACAGAGGAAATAAATCAACAGAATGCTAAAAAGAAAATTAAGCAAAGAAGTCTCTGAAAGATCTCTGCAAGACACCATTTACAAAGCATGAGTCAGATGAAAGTTGCTGGAAGTGGAAATAACTATAATAGAAAGATCCAGCTTCTAATACAAAAACATCCAGCTTTTTCCTCCTTTGGATCCAAATTTATACAGCCCTCCATCCCTGGCTTTATTTTAGTTTAGTGGCAATAGAAAAGCTGATGATTAACCTAAGGAGAGCACAAAACCCTTTGTCTTAAAAAAAGTTCTTCTCTATTCCTTGTAGCATAATTAGTTTTCAGCTGCTAAGACTATGCACAAAAGGTCAGCTGAACATGGCAGAAGCACAGGGAAGGGGTGGAAAAACAGCTGCTGGAGAACTTCTAGGATGCTGCTTAGGTGGAGGCTGAAAACTCAATGGGGAGACGCAACAATAAGCAGGTTACACAGAACAAAGCAGCAATTTGAATTGTTCTCTGCAGAAGAGGAGCAGTGCTCTGCAAGCAGGACAGACAGGAAGGCTGTAAGGGACAATTTCTCTAATGGCATGAGGGAATGGATGATCACAGTTCCATCTGCAAAGGCTTTGAACAGCCAGTTCTGAAGAGAGGAAGATTTCATGGAGCGGGTCAGTGTCGCTTTGAAGCAGTGACCCCACAGAACATTCTCCCTAACAATTCTGATGATACTGCTTCAGCCAGAGAATTGTCTTTGAGAAAACTCACTCTTCTTAGTAGAAAGAAAGAGAAGTCTCCCTTCATTTGTATCCCCATATGTGCATTTCTGCAGCAGCCCCATACTGCATGCTTATGTTCAATTCAGCACTGCCATGATCATGTTTCTCTAATGCTGGTTCTTAGTCAGCATTCCCATGGTTTATGTTTTTCACTGGTGGCTTTTACAGAGTGAGAACCTCTTTGTATTCATCCTGATTGCATTTCACTCTGTTAACATCTGCCTCTCTGTTAACTGCTGTACTTCCTACAGTCTTTTATGTCCAACTTCACAAATGTTAGCAAGCCCTCCTAGATTTGTTTTTGTCAACAAATATGATTGCTGCAGTCTTCATCCCTCCCTCCTTTTGCTTTCTTTTCTCCACACCATTTTCTTGCTGAATTTTTTAATGCACACATTGCTTCCAAACGCTGTGAAAGGATTGTAACCCACTGAATTTTAATCTAATAAACATCCTGTTTTCACTAATTCACTCATTCAGATAAGCAGGGGTGCACAAAAGCAGATTTTATCAAGTGAGCTCTATCACAATCAGAGTATATTCCAACACTGAGGCAGGTAAATGCTACACAGCATGTCCTGAAACATATTATTACATCTATTTTATCAGGAATTTGAGGTCTCCTTTTTTACCCCTCCTTGAAAACTGGAGAGCTTCTTTACTACCTATTTCACAGGCTGTACACAGTTGTGACTGCAGAGTATCAAACTGGTCTGTTAGGTACATCCTCTTCCATTCTCCTACACTTCCTGATGCTCTTTCTCAACACAGAACTTGACTGCCAACAGTCCTGAATTCCTTTTGCTGGTTCTTTATGAGTTTTGCTCTCTCTGCTGCTTTTACACATTAAAACTACAAAAGGCAGTGAAGCCTTAGGAACAAAGTCCTACCTGCCTAAAGCAAGTCACTGAGAGGCCAGGCTCACTCCTGGAGGCTTAGCCAACACTCTGGAAAAGGGACTTACCCAAGGGAATTCACTTCTGCAGACTCTCTGCAAACATGGCCTTCAGGTAAGCAACTGAGAGAAAATGAAAAGGCAAAAGTACTCCAGAGATTGTCACATCAGTCTGTGGGCTTCTGGAGGAAAGTAAAGTTGCAACTTGATGGAGGAAAGTGAATGCTCAGAATGAAGGAAAGAAAAGAATAATATTTTCCTTTTATTCTATGACCCCTTGGTATCTAAACTATAATCACGGACAAGAGAAACAAAAGGTTTAGGAAAAGGAGGCTATTAAAGACTGAGGCTGGTGTGACACAGGGTCCCCAGGCAGTGCCAAGGAGAACAGCCTTGCTGCAAAAGGCAGGCCTTTGTGAGCAGCCAGGCCTTCAGCAGCTACACAGCAGTGAAATCACAACAGTGTCACTCAGCCAAGCACCACCCCTGGGAACAGCCAGTGCTTAGGGGACTTGCTTTCCTACCCCTGCTTCAGCTGAGTCTCTTCCCACAGTCTGTTCCTACTGTCCAAAGTAACAGGCCTGAGCTGGGATTTTACACAGCCTTCCTTTTGTAAGGATTTACTCCTCTAATGTTCTATCCCCTTAATGGATTGTGTTCTCCTCTTTTATCTAAGTGCAGCACACAAGTGCCCAAGTTGGCTGGCTGGAGCAGAATCCATCCACGTGCAGCCTGGGCTGATGGAGACTCTGGGCTGGGAACACCGTGACCCACTGCAGTCCTGAGCACTGTAACCCTCCTCAGCACCCCTGTGGGCTGGGAAATGAATAAACACCCAGCTCCACAGTGCAGATCCACTGCAGTCCTGAGCACTGCAACCCTCCTCAGCACCTCCTGTGTGCCTGGAAATGAATAAACACCCAGCTCCACAGTGCAGATCCACTGCAGTCCTGAGCACTGCAACCCTCCTTATTTTCCCTGTGGGCTGGGAAATGAATAAACACCCAGCTCCACAGTGCAGATCCGCTGCAGTGCCAGCACTGCAACCCTCCTCAGCACCTCCTGTGGGCTGGGAAATTAATAAATACCCAGCTCCAAAGTGCCCTCCTCATTTTCCCTGTGGGCTGGGAAATGAATAAACACCCAGCTCCAAAGCACAGAGCCTGCTCTTCACTCCTGCTGCCCAGGACAATTCATTCCTGCTATAGCAGCCATGTCAAGCAGCCTCCCCAACCAACCACACCAAAAATACTGGCTACAACATGCACATTCATTATCTTCACTTCCACTGCCTGGACGAGTGTATATTTAACACAATTTGCACCATTTCTTCACAATGAATCATACCTAGTGTTCTTTTCACAAATCAATTCTTTCAAATGTTAGGAAAACTTTAAAAGTGCAAATTTAGACGCCCTACTTCCAGAAGCTTTTCTTTTGTTTTCTCAGGTTCTTTTCATTTGTCTAGTAGTTAGAGTTCCAAAGACATGAATCTGACTAGGATACTGAATTCTATTTTAAAAGCAATTTAAAATTTAAAAATCCCAATGCCTTTTGTATCAAACAAAAGCCTTACACCCCCTAACAAAGGGGTTTAACGTTAGACATGTGAAGCCCAAGAGTTGATGTTCACATATGGCTCAAAAATTAAATGCGTACCACACATTTTCAAAGTTGAGTTTGGGGAAAAACTCAAGAAAACAGAGCTCATTGTAAAAAACTGCCAAAATTGTTTTGCTCAGATTAAATTATATGCAACCTAGGGCAATTTGACAGCATTTCTAGCATTTTAAGAGTTGGTAATCTTCAGTTTTTCTGGCGTTAGTCTACCTAGATCAGTAGAGAACTCTCTTCACTTGCACTTCCATGACCAAAGGAGGGTGGGCAGGCCCTGTCCCAGGTGCCCAGAGAGAATGGCTGTCCCTGGATCCCTGGCAGTGCCCACGGCCAGGCTGGAGCAGCCAGGGGCAGGGGGAGGTGTCCCTGCTCCGGGCAGGAGCTGGCACAAGATGATCTCTAACATCCTTCCAAGCCAAGCCACCCCAGGATTCCGTGCTAATGGGGTCGCTGCAGGCTCAGGAGCCTCTGTGGAGTGAGGGGGCAGGGGATGGGGCTGGGCTGGGCTGGGCTGGCAGAGAGGCAGGACACGGGATGAGGAGCCCCTTCAGCCAAGGCAGTGGCTGCTGCTTTTCCCAGGCTCCAGCCAGCTGAGCACAGCCAAAGGGAGCAGCTTGCCTCAGCCCTGCAGCCGTGTCTCACACTGATGTGGCCACACTCCCAGCCTGGAGCTCCTCTTCCTCTTGGGACTTCTGGCAGAACTCTTCACACAACTGCATCCCAACAGCACAGCAGAAACTCCAACAGCTGAGCCTGACAGGCTCCTGAGACTCCTCTCAAGAGCAGCGGTCCTTGTGTGAGAACCATCACGTCTGAACCTCCTGGAGTGCACAAAGCTCAGCAGAAATGTTACAACACACTTCTGCTTTTTGGCTACTGTGCTACTCACGTCTGCCACAGATAAGAACACCAGAAAGCAGCGGCTCAGTCAAAATCAGAGAGAGGATCTTGACTTTCTCTTACTGTTTTGAGTTCTCATCATTCCCCCCCCCCTTTTTTTTTCTTTTCAAACAAGAATGCAAAATGAAGAAAAATAACTAGAATCATGGAGATCGTGGGATTACTTATTAAGAAACACAACAGAAATATATCCTTGAAAGCACACACTTTCATGGTTGGGTACAGTGATTACCAAACTGAAAAGTATCTAAAAATGATACTTGAATGAAATTTCAGGACAGTATTTAGAGGTATACAGCTTCTACAGATTCTCTGACTTAACTTCTATTTAATTTGCCACATGATTTTCCCAGGGATATATTCTAACACAAAAAACAAGACTCATTTATATTGCTTTGACTACACCTTTTATCCATTAACTGATAAACTGAATTTCACACAGGTTTACACAAAAGCCACAAAACAGTATCAAGTGAAACAAGTATTTGGATTTTCTCAAACTGTTACAACAACTTGAAGTGTAACTGCCCTACAAAGAAACATTTACTCCAACAGTTAATGGAAGACTGAAATCAATATTTAGGGTAATTTTTCCTTTATAAATCAGTGAAAGCCTGCAACATCAATTACTTCTCACTGGCACAAGCTTGCAGTGGGAGCTGTAGCAGGTCTCAGCAGGGCTGGTTTCAGTCCTGCTCAGGTGTGCACGTTTAGAGCAGAGAAGCAGCAGCACAGAACCTGTGCTCACACATGGCACATGACAGTCAAGCAGTACCAGCAGGCAATCTGAAATAAAGCTGATGCCAACAGTCTGCTTCAGTGGAGTTACCCTAACACCCTGTGCAGATTTGGATCCAAATCCTTACTTACACAGAATTAAGCTGGATATGCCTAATCCCATGCATCCTCTTCCTTAAAATGCTATGAAAGCATATGCCTCCACGCTGGAATCGCTCCCTCCTTTGCCTGAAACCCCCTCCCTCTCTCTCTGCTCCTGTGCAATTCAATGACAAAAAGACAGCACAGCTACCTTTTTCCAAATGTCGAATGAAGCAATGGCTACATTAAATGAGAAAGATGTGAAAGTTATCTCAGCATTCCATTGTTTGCAGTTCCTTAAAACAGCTTTTTGAGCTTTGAACACCGCTAAGGAGCATTTGAACATCGATGCCGTGTGGCTGAGAGCGAGTGGCTATCGTAGATATAATTGTGTTTATTTCTATAAGGCATAAGACAACAGTGA
Organism: Cyanistes caeruleus; assembly: GCF_971803275.1. Classification (NCBI taxonomy): domain Eukaryota; kingdom Metazoa; phylum Chordata; class Aves; order Passeriformes; family Paridae; genus Cyanistes; species Cyanistes caeruleus. Next base: position 33,846,289 of record NC_141708.1, on the reverse strand, counting down.
TAAACCAGCCTGTGACCATGCAGAGCAGCATCTGGTGAGGCCATGGAGTGCCTAAATGAGTATTTATTTGCACTGTAAGACTGCCTCAGCTGTACTGAATACCAACGCCCATCCACTGCTGCCATGAAGTGTTCTCAGACCTTTAAGCTCATTGATCCCAATTTCAAAGCACCCAACACAAAGCCATATAGAATATACTATTTCTTTGACTCCCCTGAGACATGTGATGTGTACAGGTCTCACACACAGCTTTCAGGACAATGGGAATGACACACAAAGCAAGTGGAGCAGGAATTTCCCAGGGCAGAAAGGACACCTGGCCTGAAGCAGCTGAAAAGCATTAGAGACAGCACAGGAGGAAGGATAGGAAGAGCCCATCCTGTGCCTTCCATCTTCTGCTTTTCTGGAACTCTTTCTCTTCTGCCTGTGAAAATTACATCATACAATTCGTACTACATTTTAATGTCATCCTTATACTTGGCTCTTGAGAACAGGGGGAGAAATGCTAGCTGATAAGAAATAACACATAACAACTCCATAATCGTATCATTTATTGGCAGAACAGGGATTTGAATTTGGAACTCCCACGATGTTAATAAATGCCACCACACAACCAGCCTATGAATTAGTCTGAGATAGGCTTATCCCAGTTTTTCCTGCTGGAGCTGTCCCACTGTGTAATTAGAATAATAATTAGAGCAGAATTTGAACAATGGTTTGCCATCAGGGGAGCCCCAAAATCACAATTTCTGAGTCCACCTCTATCCTTACCAGCAGAGAAAGATTTCCTGTCTAACAGCTGCAGTCGAACACAATGCCTAATGTTTAATGAATCACAATTCCTGATAAAGCCAGTTAAACCAGAATTCATGACCAGATCTAACACAAAACCTTTATTTCTCTAGGGAATATACTGGAATATCCAGTACAACCTTTCTCCTGATCCTTAATACAATTTCCGAGAGCTTGATTAAATGAGGCAGAAACTGGACACATGACTGATTTAAAGTGTACAGACTACATTTCAGCAAGACCTCATACAATTCTGTTTTAACTAACTAATTAATTTCCACTAAATAAATTATTATAAAAATACAGGATTCTGAGGAGGAACAGTAAGAGAGTTTATTTTCAACAGGCAAATGCATGGATTGTTGAGCCAAGGAATCAACTTATTGTAACACAGGGAACCCATCATCAGGTAAGGGGAAGCTAGAAGTGGCTTAAAACCTGTTCTCTGCTGAAAAAAAAAAGTACCTTTTAGTAGAAATTGCTGTATGAAAGTAGAGAACACAGACTGAAAACCACAGTTGCTAGGGCCAATGCAAATGCACTTTGTTTTCCCTTCCAACACACACATTCCAACTTCCAGTTATTATCTCTCTGGATGTTTGGAGATGCTTATCAGATCTAAACACTGTAATTATATGATATTATAATAATACCTTATTTGTGTGCAATATACTGTTGGTAATTAATATATAATACATATAAATGTATGAAATCTAAACATCCCTGTATGTTTACAGGTGTTAATTAGAGCTAACTAAATATACCAGGCAATGCTCTTTAGTAGCCACAGAACAGAACAATTCCTGCTTGATGCAAGAGCAGTTGTGATAAAATGCTAAATCTGTCTCTTTTCCTAAAGCCCAAATATGGAAAGGAAAAAGGGTGAAATTCAAGCACAGCCATAAAAGCCTCTAGAGAACACAAGGCTGAAACACCCTCACAGTGATTCAGTCTCTGCTTTCAAGGCATCTGCCTAGGAGCCCCCTGATATTACTGAATTATTATGATCTAACGTGGTGCTTTAGGAACACTGGAGCCGCCTTCCCCTCGTCACCTGCACACAGAGTCACTGCTGTGTTGCTGCTGGGCTGGGCTGGGCTGCTGGGCTGGGCTGCTGGGCTGATGCTGGGCTGTGCTGGGCTGTGCTGGGCTGATGCTGGGCTGGCTTTCCTGCCTGGGAGAGGAGCTGCAGCCTCTCACACAGCCCCTGGGGCTGGGCAGTGTCACTGCAGTGGTGCCAGCCAGAGGTGCCAGCACTGCAGGGCACGGGCACAGCCAGAGGTGCCAGCCCTGCAGGGCACAGCCAGAGGCACAGCCACAGGTGCCAGCCCTGCAGGACACAGCCGGAGGTGCCAGCCCTGCAGGACACAGACAGAGGTGCCAGCCCTGCAGGGCACAGCCAGAGGCACAGCCACAGGTGCCAGCCCTGCAGGGCACAGCCAGAGGTGCCAGCCCTGCAGGACACAGCCGGAGGTGCCAGCCCTGCAGGACACAGCCGGAGGTGCCAGCCCTGCAGGGCACAGCCAGAGGTGCCAGCCCTGCAGGGCACAGCCAGAGGCACAGCCAGAGGTGCCAGCCCTGCAGGACACAGCCGGAGGTGCCAGCCCTGCAGGACACAGACAGAGGTGCCAGCCCTGCAGGGCACAGCCAGAGGCACAGGCAGGCCACCAAGCCATCTGCTGCCAGCAGCAGCGGGAACACGGGCTGAGGCCGTGCTCGTGTGTGAGGGTCTCGGAGCACACAGATGCTGCTCGTGCCTGGGCACCCGACACCCAGCTGGCCTCAGGCACAGCCACCACACGTGCCCCGTGCTGCCCTGCCACCCTCTCTGCAGCCCAGGAACACAGTCTGTGCCTCCCGTACAGCCTGGCAGCACTCTGCTGGGACAGCCTTCAACAGCCCATCTGCTCTCCCCACAATTCCCTTCCCCTGCTCATCCTGCCGACTCTCCTCTGTCTTTTGTTTGTTTCTTTGAAGCGCTCTCTGGCATTTTTCTCTGATGGAAAAAAATTAATTACCACATCTACCACAGTTTTTATGAGCAATTCTGCTTATTTAATCTTAGCAGAGCTGTGGGGCTTCATAAAGTCTATCAGCTGTGGTCAAGTTCTTCAAAGGCAAAAAAGCCTTTAGAAATTAAAACATCATTTGAATATATGCCCTACCTTGTAATTAAAGACTTTCTGAATGTAGAAGAATAGCTGGAGTCTGTGATCACAGCTGTCTCAGAACACTGCTGGGAGAGCTCTGGGATCCTGCATCTCTGAATGCTTTCTTGTCACACTGCACATCAAAACTGCTCAGATGAGTCCACGTGTCCATGAACCCATCCAACTCTTCTTCTGAACTTCTCCATCTACTTCAGTGCTCAGATCACATTCTTCAGTTCATCCAAGATAGTAAAAATGAACTACTCCAAAAACTCTAGAAATTTGAACATCCCTTTCTGGATGGGCTCACAAAATTATCTTTCTAGTTCAGTGAAATGAAAGACAACATTGTCTGATAAGAGTTGGCAGGGGTGTAGATTTTTCAGAAAAAAGATACTGCCAAAGCGAAAATGAGATACTGAATTTGAAGACCACATTTGTTTTACAAAACTATCCATCCTATATGGACTAAGAATAAAGCTGAGCTGTAAGCATACCCTAATCATGTTATTTATTTTTGAGAACCCAATCTGAATATTTGGACTGTTCCCCCCAAAAATTCCACCTTTTTTCCAGTTTGATGTTTGTGTGCAGGAACAATGAAGGAAAATTAATACATTTTGGGAAGCTAAATGACATGCAGTTATATTCCATGAAATGACTTATTTTAATCTTCAGTTTTCAGGAAAAAAAGCCTTCAGAAACTGCTCCTTGACATGATTTTAAGATCTGAACCTGACCTATGGCTTAGCACCAGACACACAAGAAACGTATCGGTAATACCAGCACAATCATAGCATAGATACTAGGGGAAATATTTTATCTCAGGGTGATTGCACTGGAAGCATCTTCTGGAATTTTAACTTTTATATATACATATATATATACTTTTCTCCCCCTGAAAGCTGGTCTACAATGGCAATTGTAGTGACTGTCTTTATTCCATATTCACACAGCTGTCTGTTACATCTGTTGATCTGCTTCTTTGTGTATTCGTTGGAGTTTTTTCCCTTCATGGTTATCACCCAATATTTTCTTACATATATTTAATATAAATTTTAATAAATTGTTCTTTATGCAGCTCATTCATTAAAGTCTTTTTTTATTCTTACATAATGTCTTAGAAGATAAATATCATTATTATTTTTCATCTGATAGTTGGCATTTTGTCATCCAGTGTTACATGAAGCCTGTAAGCGCATTGCTCTGCTTCCACACCTGTGCCACTGTTAGACTGGATTGTGAAGGGCAGGGACAGAATAACTCAGTGACATCCTCTGCTCACTGCTCCAAGGCAAAGGGTGGCAGCTGAAAGCTCCTCTCTCCGTGGCCTGCCACGGCCCGTTTTTCCTCAGCAGTATCAAGCTGTGTCAGCTGAGGCACAAGAGAGCTGCCACTGAAGATAAATCCCTCAGTCTGTGCTGTATGGCAGGGACCTTGCTTGCTTTCCCTGCTCGCTCATCTGAACTGCAGCCACAGCAATCGGCTTTCTTGGCACGGCCATCCCTCAATGGGGGTAGAATTCTGAGCAGAATTCTGCATTTGGGAAAGCGCTGCAAGAAGTGGGTCTCACTTTGGGTATCCTCCCTTCCTGTGTTCATTATCCTTCCCTTTTTCTGTCATTTGGCTGCAGTGTAACTGTGTGACCCATAAAGAGAGCAAACCTCTGCTGCCATCAGGGTAAGCTCACCTTTGCACATTTAGGTTCTCTTACCACCTGATGCTCTACTGCAGCTGTTTGTGCATCCTCCATGGGTTTACATCTCTGGTCTGCTTAGTTTGCCTTTATTTGTTGCAATTTTAAGGTACATTGTCTTAATGTCTCTTTTTTCACACAGTAATTTCTCATATTTGGTAGCTCTTGATCTAACATTTGAAAAATTATGAACGAACTCTAGACAAATTTTGTTTTCGGTTTTTACCAGCTGTAAATCTGTTGCTTTACTACCTTGCCACATTTTCCATAAAAATCACCTTCATTGTAAGCACTTCCAACCAGCACATCACCACCTGTCTGGACAGCGGAAGGCAGACGGGAATGAATGTCTGGTGCAGCTGTGCACAGAGCACAACACTGGCCTTGCTCTTTTATCTTACAAGGGCTATGAGTGTGATTAACAGACTAATCTTATGACTTCCATCAAAGTTTCACTAAGCAAATGGCTGCTAGTATTGTCTGGCTTAGTCCCTTCAAGATCCAAAAACACCCAGTGTTTTGAACAGGAAATGGATTACTGTCAGGTCAGTTTTCAAGAAGCAATTTCTTTCATTGGCTCTGTCTGTGTGGGTCTTTTGAATTGTTTATCAATCCCAGCAAAGGTACCTCAGGCAATGAGGAGGATGCCTGCTACTTCCTCACTGCCAGGAGATGCAGTGCTTGCAGAGCCAATGGCTCAATTCCTCACTAACACAGGGCTCTGAGTATGGGCTGGCCTAAAGCACACACAAGCTGAACACAATTGATCTGACCCACTGCTTGAGACCTGAAGGACAATGCAATTCACTCAACTCGGGAGCCTATTTACAGAAAATGTGATAACAGCTTCTCTTGCTGAACCCATAAAAACTCCTGTAACTTAGGCCAGTGACCAAATGACAACAGGACTGTGTCTTTTGGCACTCTGGTGCCAAAGTAATGTCCCTGTAATCCTGATATCATCAGCAATGTAGTTCAGAGATCGTTAAACAAATAACTAAAGGAACAAATGTGTAAGGGAAATGAAGAAGCAGTGACAAGCAGCTAAGCTTTGCAGCTGTGAAGACAAGCCAAAGACATGGGAACTACATTCCCCCACAGGTCTCTGTGTAACCCCATAACATGGGGGCTGACCCTGCTGCCAGAGAGCTCCCCTGGCTGCCACTGAAGGATGCACAGTCAGTCTCTGGCTGCCTTAGGGAAGCTCTGCTGAGTTCTGCTGCCTTGCACAGACCAAATTCAGGCAGAGAGAGCCAGACCACACAGGTTTAGAAGAGCACTACAGCCTTAAGGGATGCACATGTACAATTTTAAAGGGACCTTTTAAGACAGACGCCCCCTGGAACACCCTTTGCCACAAAGGATTTATATTCCTATGGAAGAGAATGGATCCTTGTGAGTGACTTCATTTGGGCAAGAACAGCTCATATGTTATTCACAGACTGGCAGACTCATGTCCTGTTCTGCTATTTCTCTTCCTCTTTTTCCCCAATTAGAAAGAAATAAACACAGAGTGGGAGTTGGATGATGTTTGTCATGTTGTGCTTTGAAACCAATAAGCATTACACTTTGAACCGCTTCACACTGCTTAGGCACATCCTCTAGGATGGTTCCATAAAGAAATTGTGAATTTCATCCGTGCAGAAACTGTAATCCTTCCAAAACCCTTAATAGACTTAAACTCCCATTTCATTTCAATGACAGGCAGAATTCTAGCTTTTCCCTGCCTCCTACAAGATACTGTAGGCATATTCAAAACCAAAACACAAGCAAAAATCATATTAAGCAACGTGCTGCCCACTTGAAATGCTGACTCAATCTAACTGTCCACCCATCTCCAGTTACTCTTCCAAAAGCCAGAAGTGACTGGAGATGAGATTTGCTAGTTTGTGAGGTGATTCAGTATATTAAAAAACAACTCAACACTGAGTGCTTGACAAAGGCTCCCACTGAAACCTGGCAATCCAAGGCCTGCTCTGTGAATCCTGGAAGAAGGGTGGCAAAAAGCTGAGCGGGCCTCAGGAACATCAATCAGTAGGGAAGTGGAAATGCAAGGCTGGGTATGAAAAAAGGCAAGAGATCTGAACTGAGGAGGTAAAAGGGCAAAGATTATCCATGTATAACCTGAAGATTCTTAAGTCTGTTCCAAACCATAGCATCAAACACTGCCTGCTGTGTGGCCACAGCTGTTGGCTTTCATTCCTTAAAAACAAATGTTTGTGTCTGACATAGAATAAACCCCAATACAGACGAAAGCTGCTAACAGGACTGGGTTTAGTATCAGTAGGTTTCAAAGTCATTAGCAGCAAAACCCCATATTCTTCAGAATATGCATGACACCAGGTCCTGCAGAATGTTTAGCATGCAAGGTCTCAAAGACTCCATCTGACAGAAAGTAAAGATTTTAGTGCTTCCATATTCTTTTCCAGCACTATGCTACATATAATCATCTCCGGAAAAAACAGTCCTTAAGCATGTGATGAAAGTGATGAAATCCCTCAACAGAAAAGCTAATCATATAAACATATGGAAAACACAATTAGTAAACAATCCACGAGATGAAGATTTTCCTCATTAAGCATTTGCAAAATAACTCAGGAGAACAAAACTGTAAAATTTGAAATCTGTAGAAAAACAGTTTGTAAACAAAATAAAAAGATAAACCAGTGCAGCAAATGGTTTGCAAGGACTGTTTGTTTCCAGAATATCTGCAAAATCAACACTGGGAAAAAAGAGTAAGAGTCTGAAAGGAGAGGACAGGGACAGGAAAAGCATGGAAGTAAATAAAAAGTGTAAGAAGCGCAGCAGCTGCAAGGGTAGCTGACAAAGTAACTTGAAGGAGTTACGCTTCAAAGGAGAGAGGTAAGGACAGCGTAAGAAATTAAATAAGAAAAGGTGGTGCAGGGTTATGAAAGAAGGAATGGGAAGGGGATAGTAAAAGGAAAAGTTTTATCATCAGCAAACCCTGAAACATTAAATAAGGGCCACAAAAGTAATTGAAAGTATCTTTGTTGTCTATTACTGTGGAAGAAGTGATGAGCCTGTGCAAACTGAGTGCCCCCTGTCTGCTGTGATTTTGTAAACAAAACTCCAAAGTTAAGACTCTGCCAGTTAAAGGCTGACACCTGCCTGGCCTCTGGCAGGCAGAGGGAAATAAAGCTGCTGTTCCCTGCCAGCAGTGAGAGCAGTGCACCATTTCTCCATGGGTCCAAGCACGTGTGCATCCATCCACAGCCAGCTGTGACCCACGCCCTGTAGCACTGGTGAGGAGGAACACGAGCATCACCGTGCACTGATGTAGTACAGCCACTAAAGCACTTTAAAACTGATGACAGCGAGCTCTTTCACAGTGAGAACCTCAATCAAGCCATTACAAAAACAGCTTACCACAGCATAACTCAGTGCAAGTCCTCTCTTCTCTCCTTCCTCACTTCCCATGGATATACAGACCACCAGAACAGAAGAACAAAAGGCAGTGACAAAAAAATTGGAAGTGTATTTCATAGCAAAACACTTAATTATTACATGAAGAATCACCCTCCAGACAAGGACAATTCTGAGCCTTCCAGAAGATGAAATGCTGTCTCAACAACATATAGCATTGCTTTCCTTTAAAGCTGTATTTAAAACAAGGAAATTAGATTTTTACAGGAGGGGTTCTCACTTCAATTGGAAGAGATTCTTTGAGATATGTGTAACCAGACCAGCTCACCCACTTTCTAAACCCACAACTTCTCATACCTGACAAAACATCCAAGCTCCAGATCACTCAAATCTAAGATTTGAGACTTTATCTCCAACCTCTTGGGAACGCCGACCGTGGCACAACAACAGATGTGGAAGAACAGAAGATCTACAAGATGGAATTCTCAGCAAGAACATTCCTGAATCAAATTTTTCACACAAGCAAGCCAAGTCAAAAAGCTGAAAACACAAACACAGGATACTCCAGCAACACCCTTCATGACTTGGCTGAGTGTAACAGGACTGTGCTGGCTCCCTGCCCATACTCCAGCAGCAGCAGGGCATTGCTACAGGGCACTGATGAGTGAACACTTTGTCTCCAGGTGCTTCACAGACAATAGGTGGCTGCCAGCTCTGCCAGCTGAAGGTCTGCAGATACCTCAATATATACCCAGGTGCCTCACAAGGATTTCTACTGCACTTGGTTACAACTTCAGGTGAGTAACTACCCTTAAAAACTCTGATCATTTACTACAAGGGACAGTGTTTTGTGCCTTGATGTATTCCTGTCACAAGCTCAGTTCTGCTAACAGGAACCTGCCCTCTGGTTGCTCAAAGGCAGATGCTGTATTTAGACAGAGGCAATTAAAAAAAGGAAATAGGAATTTTTAGAGTGCTTTTTTTATCTAGAGAGCATCACAGAAGAGAAATTCTGAATATTGCTCAGGCACGTGCATTAATTAAGAGCACGCCTGATGGTTTCTGTTGGCTCCTCTGTGTTTTCTCTCCTAAAAAGAAGAAAGGGAGAGACAGAGGGGTGGTTCAGTGTGACCTTCAGTACAAAGCCCTAACACAGCTACCACAAAGCAGCTCTTTGTCCTTAGTTTTAATATCAGCAAGTGCTATGAGAATCACCACATGTCCAGTGCTTCTCAGAACAAACTGCACAAGCTGTGCACGCAGCCATGCTTTCAATCTCAGCTAGCAGGTATTTGTTTGACATGTGTGAGTTCTGGTTTCTCCAGTAAGGTTTGTATCCAGCAGCATTTGTATTTCACTACAGGTTTATGGTGTTCACCAGTGACACTGTGCAAGGAGACCTCTCTTGAAAACAGTGACATCTAAATTAAGGCAGAAAGTAGTAATTACTAAGGTTAAAAATGAAGGAAATACATTGAAAAAAATCCTAATGCTCATATTGTTTTTGCCACTTTACAGAAAGGGCTAAAGCAATAGAACTGCCTTGTGAAGTCATCTGGCTGGAAGTACTGAGCCCATGTGTTTGAGATCTGGAATACAGCAGAGCTGTGAAATGCTGGAGCAGCAACCTGGGAGTCTGACATTCACCTGCTTCTTCATGAATCACTGAACTGAACTTCTGAAATGTCCTCAATTAGAAATGCCTGCTCCTTGGAGCCATTTATGGATGTGGAGAAAATGAGTTATGACCATGAGCAGCACAGGGAAGAAAGAGGGGAAGAACACAGTAAGCTGAAACAAAGGAATGAGTCAACACTGAGGAAAGAAATATTAGTATTTGAATTAACAAGTTTAAGAAATGTGAAAAAACTTGTAAGCACCTCAAGAACAGAAGAAAGTAATGCTGGTGTAAATTAACAGAGCAATGATTAACACTGAGTCCATGGAAAGACTGTCTGAGAATGAGGAATATCCTCCAGGATACTGAACTATCAAAAGACAAAATCAAATGCATTGTGTTAGACTCAGCCATGCTACACTTAGATCTTTAACTCAATGACTGATGTTAACACAGCTTTGAAATATAAAATCTGCCCTAACCAAACCCGATATCAAGCTAATGTAGGTAGCACTGCCTCACTCTTTGAGAACTCTTTTAACTACAATTACCTCTTAGCTGCTGTTGTTAGGAGAAGCCTTTTCCATTTCAGCTGTATTTTCTTACCAATCTCTTTCTAGTAGTACAAGTCCCTTACAGCACAGAAAAACGTTAGAGAACTGTAGAAAGATTGCTTTGGCAAGTTCTTTTCTCTTACAAACACCACACTGTTGTGTGGTTTAATCTTTTGTTAGCATTCTTTCTGTAAGATTTTTTAACATGCTGCATTTGAGTAGAGGCTTGTCAAATTAAGAACATTTGATCAGATCAAAGGAATCCCCTCCCTTCTGCTAAAAATTACACTGCTAAATATAAATTATGCTGTAGCAAGAATGAGATATCTTAGAACTGAAATTCCGAAGTGACTAACCACTGACTCTCTGCTTTATTCACTTGTTGTGGCACACTGTTGTCTAACCAAATTCAGCTAAGAGAAAAATGAGAAATATCACAAAAACTTACACCAGAAAGAAGCCCCTGACTACACTGGATCTAAACCTTTTTTGTGCCTGTTGTTGTACCTAGCACAGGTTCTACTAAGTATGGATACACCACTGTCCTTACAGTTTGTAGTTTTGGGTTATATCTAGACTTTAAAACAGAAAACCCCTAAAACCACTAAAATAGGAGCCCAAAATAAGTACTTTTAGGACTTTGAAGCAAAGTTTTATTGTCTATCATTATATTCATTCTAATTTTTGTTTCTCTCTGCCAACAACCATTCCCTGGATACTCCTCTTCCTTGTCCCTTCTCTGTGTTTATCAGCCTGTGTTTATCCCCTGCTGTGTGTATAATTTCTGCACTGTGCATTATGTGATTCTTCAAGGATTTGTAAGGTTTTTCATCCCTACTCCATCCTCCTGTCCCTTCACTTTTCTAGGCCTCTAGCTACTATCCATTGTACTTACTCTTTGCAGATTACAGAACAATGCAATTCTAAATAAACCTACCTTACAGTACTTTTAAGATTCACTTTGCTCAATGTAAGTTTTAATAATTTTAATAAAACTGCTACTTTTTGGTAATGACCTTTTAAGGTTTCCAAACTCACTTTCTATTCATGTGGTGGATCTTACACAGCAATCGTGAACTCACAAACTACCAAATACTCATTTCATTTTCTACAGCCAGATGGAGTTGCTTCCCATGTGTTTATTTAATGAATTCCACTCTTAATTAGAATAGTTTGCCAGTGGTGATCAATAAACATTTTGGATATTTACAGAGTAAGTATCATGAAGAACAGCCCCAGACTAAATGGACAGAGCGAGAGAAAAATCTATAAGATTTTATTTGTTTAATTAGCAATGGTGTCATAATCTTAAGAGAACATAAATATTTCTAGTACCTAGTAATTTACTCCCCTTCACCCTCCCAGTAGCTCACTTTCATAAGCAAAGGTCACTTCAGGTAAAATCACAGTTAAAGAAAGTTCTAAAAAAATGGTTTTGCCCAGAGATGTGTATGGACCTGTGGTCTGGGAGGAGCTGAGAAACCAAACCGAAGCTAAAAACAAGTGTAAACCCTATGTTTGTGACAAGAAACCTCTAAATACAAAAGGCTCCAGATGTAGCATGAGATCAAAAATCTGCCTGGGATACAGGTTTCACACACTGCAGTATTTCCTTTTTATGGAACAATCAAAACACAGGAGGAACAGTGAGGCAGGGAGTGTAACAGGTGCCTGGACAAACAGGATGGAAAGCACAAGAACATGCTCAGGGAGGAACTTGCTGAGCACATGGGGATAGAGTGCACTGCACCAGCTGAGGGCACTGGGGCAGCACACACACATCCTGTCCCTCAGCCTGTGCCCACTCACACCCCTGGCACTGTGGCACTGTGGCACTGCCCCTGCTCACACTCCTGGCACTGTCCCCACTGGCACTGTCCCCGCTGTCCCCCCAGGCACTGTGGCACTGTCCCTGCTGTCCTCACTGACACCCCTGGCACTGTGGCACTGTCCCCGCTGTACCCCCAGGCACTGTGGCACTGTCCCCGCTGTACCCCCAGGCACTGTGGCACTGTCCCTGCTCACACCCCTGGCACTGTGGCACTGTCCCTGCTGTCCCCCTGTCCCCCTGGCACTGTCCCTGCTGTCCCCCTGTCCCCCTGACCACAGATCCTGCCGCAGCCCAAGCACAGGTGTCGCTGTTCTGGCCAGCACAGCAAACACGGGTCAGCTCCTCCAAGGGACTGGGGCAAGAGTTTACTGTGCCTGTCTAAGAACTTTGGGTCATTTAAAACTACTGTTGTCAGCAGCAACCTGATTCCTGTTTGCTTCAGAGCATTATATAAATGATCAATCGTTTTATTACTATTTTTTATCTAATGACTGAAACCCCTGGACAAATGTCATGTCTCCGACTGCAACAAAGAACTGCAGGATTTGACACCACAATTAAATAGAACACCTACAAACATTCTGAAGTGAGAATTTTCTGCACAGGCAGTGCTCAAAGCACAGGACACATAGTGAATAGGTCTGGCTTTGTCCTTGCAAGAAAAACACCAAAATTTCAGAGGATTTACACAACAGGAAATTTTTTATTTTAATAAACAATAGGCTAATTCATAGAGGAAACATGATTTCTCCAGCTACTCAAAATAGTACATGTGAAGGTTTCCTCTCATGAGCAGCTCAGGGAGACAAAGCCATTAACAACATGGACACTCAATACCCTTAAAGCTTCACCCACAGTTCAGAATCGTGTCCTTATGCTCAACTAGAAACCTGCAATTCCTAAATAAAAATAAGCAATTTAATCCTACACGACATTCCTGGATTTTCATATCCATTCTGATTGATACTTCTTTTAAATGCTTCATCCACAATTTTCCACAATTTCTCCACTACATCCCCTTTAACCTGGCTGGTTATGTGGTGTTTTGTATGAAAATAATTCATCACCATAATTAGCTATCTAATATCACAATGGCATTAAAATCAACAAAAAAATGAGGGACTCTGGGAAAGCAGGGGATGAAAAGAAAAAACCACTTCCACACTTTCTCCCTCGACATTAACACAAAACTGCACTTTGAAAATGAGCTGCCACAGACTGACATGAAACTTGTGAGTTTACTGTGGCATAATTGTTCATTCCCTCAATGCAGCTGGTTGCCTGAAGCCTATTTCTTTGCAAAAAACCCAAGTAAAGAAACACATTAATTCCAAGAAATCAGCAGAGATTTAGACACAGTTGTATTTTTGCACTTGAATTTCAGAGTCATGTCCAAAAAGATGAAAGAAACAGATATTTTAAGGGAAAAGGGATTAAAGGGGTAACTTATAAATAATGAATAATGTAATTAAGTCCCCATTTGCTGAGTGCAAACTACTCAGAAGAAAATGATTTGGTAGCTAAAGCTCTTCCAAGCTTTCCTGTGGTTGTGTGTGGCTCACAGCAGGCACGGAGAGCAGAGCAGCACTGCAGGGACCTGCAGTGCCACAGCTGGGCCCTTGCACAGCAGCTGTGTGGGACAAAGAGGGGCAAAACAAACCTGAATCCAGCCTGAGCTCAAGGAACACACGTGATTTTCAAAGCACTGCTCCTATTGAGGGATTTCCTACTTCACAGCACAGAAACCTTCAGCTTCTCTTTTTTCTTCTAGTAAAACTCAGTGTACTGAAATTCAATCCATATGGACTACAATGTAAGTAGTTTTCAATCACTATTTTGCTTGTTGTAAATAATAAAATTTACTGGTTATTTCAATACACATTTTTAATACAAATAATTCTAATCATCGCTGTAATAACCTACAACCGAAACAATGACATCAGCAGCTCAATCATACCACTCTTCTGAGAGATAAACCTTGGTGTCTGTGGCAACTGAAAGCTGGAAATGTGAGCTGCCACACCACAGCTGCTGAACACCTGTAATATTCAGTGGCACTTGCTGTGCATTTTCCCTTCACAGCTGCAGGTGAGGGAAAGGACAGCACTCCTGACTCCAATCCCTAACTACATCTGTTACTTCAGCTAGCTCATTTAGCACACAATCACCTTTCATTTCAGAAAAGCAACTTGATTAACTTGTGGAAATTAGAACATGAAGTCAAATAACAACTTTTTGAAAATGCCATGGCCCCTCAGAAATCAGGAAATGTTAACACAGGGCATTAACAAATCAAAGCAGATTTAAAGGAGACTGTTCTTGGTCAATGAACAGACATGAACAGTAAATACCACTGTAGTTATCTGGGGATACTCCAACCTTTCAGCTAATCTGAAGAGGCAGCTATGAAGATCTGAGAGTGCCACACTCATTGAAAACCAACCTAAATCTAATAGGAATTATTAGGGGTAAGTAATGACAAATGTAATACCAAAGTAATACCTGTTTCAATATGCAAGTATCATTTTGCAAACAAGTGGAAAAAAAAAAAGCCATCCCCTTCCTTTTACAGGCATTTGAATATCATTATTTAGCCCTTCTAAAGTTCCTTCTACAGTCACTTAAATTTCTCCAACTCCGTTATCTTTAATGTCAGAAACTCAAATGTAATTTGTCATTAACAGTATTTTCAAGTTAACATAATTCCTTTCCAACCCTAAGTAATCAGACACAGCTATTTCCTCCTAAGTCATGTGCAATGGTGTCTGAAGTGCTCCTCATACCTTTCTTCCCTACCAGCATTAAAGGGGACCCTGGCATCTCTGCTCCTCAGCACTGCAATATCTCAAAACCCTATTTACAAGCAAAATTCTTAAAACTGGGATTTTGCCTTGCCAACCCCCAAATGGAGCCTGTGATACCAAACAAGCATTGTTAATTTTCAGGATAATATCATAACATAACACAGAAGAACAACAATGTCTTTCCCACTTTCCACATAAAATTCACTATCTGCAATCCATCATTATTAAATAAAGAATTGTTTAATGGTCTATGACTGTTTTGTTTTATCCCAATACACCCCAAGAGTCACACTCTACATGTCTCTGGGTTTCCCAAGACCTTTTTTGGCAGTACCCCATCCTCAGAACAACTTTCCCTTCTTCCAGTAACGAATCCAAAAAACCTCATCAAATCCAGATTACCACTCCCAAACTATCAGACAGTTTGAAAACCACGGTCTTGTTTTGCTTTCCTTTCTGAAGTATTTTTCTCTGAGACACCTTCTACCTCTAAGGTTACCAAAGTAACCTGTTTGATTCCCCCCTTACCAAGAAGAATGTTAGCTTCCCAAGCAGTAAGTAACATTATATATCATTCTTGTGGAATTCACTGCAGAAACAGAAGCTGCAAGCTTTGCTGGGTATGATTAGGGTGTTTTCTGGACTGCACAAACGTTGAGTAGTCCCAATTTGAGTGATGCTTCCCAGGAGCTCAATGTCTAAGCACAGCATGCACTCCATAAGCAGGTAAGATCACACAGATCTGAGGCTCCCTTTGAAAAGCACAGGTCAGAGTAGCTTTCATGAGATTATCACGATTTTCATGATTATCGTTTCACAATCTATGTGAATGCTTCCAAATCTTTCCTCTAGAAAGATCTGACAGTGGATCATGCAAACCCTCACTGACTTGCTGGGTTTTGTTTGGCTGCTTGTTTTTGCTGTTATTTTTGTGGGGGTTTGTTTGTTTATTGTTGTGCTGGTGGGCTGGCTTTATTTTAGAGTTTTACGCCTTTCCCTGGAATTATTTTAAACACACTGACTCACTCACAGAGTGTTTAGATTTCTGAACCAGCTCCCAGAGTCTGCCCTTTGCAGAGTTCACACATCCTGTGAGCACAGCAGGTCCTCATTTCACATTTGTTCACGTTTGCACCAGTTTTGCAATAAGGCTCTGACAAATTAATTTCACATCATTATTTTACCTACTGCCTAGGAAGTGATGATAGCGTTTTAGAACACAATTCAGTCTATTTTCATCAAGAGACAATGCTCTCTATTCAAAAATCCAGTCAAGAGAATCCAGTTGAGAACTCCACAATAACAGTGCAAAAGGCAAAATAATGTATTTCTAACTCCAACACAGGAAAAAGCGTAAAAAATAAATAGGCTATGATCCATCAAAATTATCTCTAGTGATTACCAGGAAATTAAACAGATACTAAGTAATAGGAGCTGGATTCGATGATCCTTGTGGGCCCCTTCCAACTCAGCACATTCTGAGATTCTGTAAACTAAAACCTGCAGTTTCCTCCTTCACAACACACAGTATCTTACATATTAAAAAAAAAAAAAAGGCAATATTGTAAATTTAAAAGTCTTATCTATTTAAACTGACAGATGAAGACAAGAAATTAATCCTTACAGGAGGAAATGTCCTTAAAACTCACTGGGAAACCTTAAAAAGTATTTTTAAAATGACACGTGGGCCAAAGGGGAAAGAAAAGCAGCAAAGCTCACTCTGAAGGTGAAGGCATGAAGAAGAAACTCTTAATTAGGTGTCTAAGCTCCTTGTGCAGCTCTGGTTTTGTGCAGCACGGCTGCAAGGAGGAGAAAGCGTGTCTGCCAGAGCTGTGTGAGGCTCCAGGTTTCTGAGATTGCAGTCCTGGGGAGAAGTGGGGCTGGATCAGAGCTCCCAGCTCACAGACACTCCTCTGAAGGCCTCTCCCCAGCTTCAGAAGCTTTGTGTGGAGGCCAAGAGCCCTTCAGAACAGCCCATGTTGGGCTGCTTTTATTCCTGTCACCTTGAAGAGCATTAATGTTTAGCTCAAGAGCATCAGCCAAGAGGCCAAGCACTTGCAAGGCCCAGCTTTACAGGGTGCTTTTGGCACGCTTCTGAAAGCACAGCTTCTGTTGGCCACGCACCTTCAGAGAAAAAACACTCCAGTTTACACTTCATGGTGGTACACTGCTAGAGAGCAGTATCCAGAACTGTCTTCAGCACAGCAGCAGTCTACTTATACTCTGATAATTCCTCATCAAAGATTTCCTTTTACAAAGCATGTCACATAAACATAGCCAGTACTCATTTCTCAAGCTGAGTAAGTGCGAGCTGAGGTAAATCCCCCAGCAGAATGTCATTACAAGTTATTATGTTGTAGGTGCTTTATTTGCTGAGAGCGGTGCTTGACTGAAACTGAGCTGAAAGCAATCACGGATCCATAAATTCCAGAGCAGCCTGAAAGCCTCTTTGGGCCACGTGACAACTGGAAACAACCTTTGGCTGCTCTGACCTACATTCTGATCCAAGGGGCTCCAGGCAGTAACCAGAGAATTTGGGGGGTACAGCATGCCCAAAACAGTCCTTCCTTCAGCACTGCACTACTGAGCAGGCATTCACACTTTGCACACAGCCAAGAGTACTTGTGTACGTCATAAATAATTCCCAGTTGAAGGGCTACCTGTGCCAAGCACTCTTGGAACTGTGACGGTATTGCTTCCTTGGATCTACCCTGTAAATACTTGGTTTGCTACTTCCCTTTCTTCTTTTAAAAGGATTTTTCAAGTTAGAGTATAACAGCTGGTCTTTATGCTCACACATTTATTCTGGCATAATACCATCTTTCTTTTGTATTTTACTGAAACTAATAAAATTATGGGAAATAAACCAAACTCTGCCAGACAGACCCAACAATGTTTTGTCCATTTGAAATCCCCATTCCCCGAGGATGCAGAAATAGAGCGCCAGGCTGCAAAGGAACGCACTAGTGTCTGTTTGTACAGTCCTCCACTCTCAGAAGTGGAAGCAGACTTACCTAGACTTTGATATTTATCTAAGAGATTTTTTGCACATAATGACTGCATGAGGTCCACGAGATTTAACGTGAAGTTCCTCTGAAACAGGAGATTTCCTAACCCCATTATTCCAGTTCCTATCAATATTCCTAACCCTGTGTATGAGTGCTGTGATGTCCCCCTGGCTGCTGGCACTGCTGGGCTGCTCTGAAGAGCACACTGCTCACCTTGACAGCTGAGTCTTTGTTTGCTCACTGTTATCCTCTGGCTGTTGTGCAGCTCCTGCTCATCAGCTGGGTCACACAGTAGGATTTGTCTGCCTTTGTGCTGCAGCCCCTAATGATCACACCTCAGTGACTGCTCTGCACGTTTCCACCTGCCTCCATTTCCTCTGACATGAAGAGCCCTGGTTACCACAGGATTATCAAATCATGAGCCCTTTTTCAGTCCTAAAGAAAGTGGTTAGGGTGCTGTACAACAAACCCAGTATGACCACATCTCCATCTGGGTTTGCACACTCATTCTAAAACTAAGTGTCTACGATATTTGGGCTGCAAAACGCAGTAAATGCTCCCACACCTCAGTAATAAAATATACAGTATGCCTATAAAGACAATTCTATTAATCAATAATCACGTATTGGAATGAAAAACAAAGCTCAATTTGCATTTCCCAGCTTGTAACATCTGAAAAATCTCAGCACAGCAAGCAAACCAAATTCCTTTCTCTTGCTGAAGAGATTTGCGTATACATTGTTTCCTGGAAGTCCACCTTTCTGTAATTAAATTTCCAGCATAAACTGGGTAACTGGTATAATGTTCATAGAGCACAGACATATATTCTGCTGTAGGGCTCCTAATCACTGTGTTTTCTTGATGCACTCAAGCCAGTCAGAAAGGTGGCTGTCAAATGAGCACAGTTCTATCACAATGCTGATGGATTGATATGCATCACATATAATGCCTCCTTAATTTTTACCACCTCCATTAAATGTTCCAGACTCCTGTGTTCATTTGAGGACCATTATCCAAAATGATTTATACCTCATCTTCTGCATGGAAGGTTTATTTCATTCATTCATTAACAAAGGTGGCAATTGCATCATGTTTTCACCATTAATGAAACTGTTTTCTTTACTTCCAGCTCAGTACCTCTATACCAGTACTTGTTTCCAAATTGAAGTTGTCTCAAAAACGTACTTTCTAGTAATCTGTTAATTCCAGGCTTATTTGGAGAGGTTTGAACACTAGAAAAGGAGTAGTCACAAGTACCTAAGCAGAGTGCACATCACTGGCTTTGAACTAACTTTGGGCAGTGCTATGTAGGTCTGGTCTTTACACCTGCACTCAACAGAACAAGAAACAGAAATCCTTGCAGCTCTCCCAAAGCTCACACACTCCACATGCAGCAGATTTTTGAAGATGACCAGACTGTTCACACTCACTTCCATGTTCATAGGCACACATTTTTCTCTACTAGAGCTCCCTTTTTGGCACTGCTGCTATTTCTGTGAAATGCATTTTGAGCCAGCTCAACAATCTATATCCTTTTGCTCCCAAAGGAAATACTCCATTATCATTCCCCTGGCTAAGTTATGACAAGTAAGAAACCTGGTGAAGTGCAGCCACAACACACGGTTTTGTTATTAAGAGTCTGATTAGCTGCCCTGCTCCTTTGGGTCACAGGCCATCATCTGACATGGGAGAAAGGTCAGAATTCACTACTAAAATAGTACTTTTTTTGCAGAGCAGTGGAGCCAGCTCTCCTGTGGTACTCAGGGATGTTATAAAAATGAACACACACATACCAAGAAAGTCATTCTGGCTTCAAGGCACATCAGATCCTGCAGCCCTCATGCAGTGCTCAGGTTTTAATTCCTAGCAGTGACTACAGTGTAGCTACAGCACCAGGCCCCTGTGCCAGAGACAGCACACATGGAAGGGCTGTTCTGGGAGAGCTGCCAGGGGGACAGAAATCCCCAGCTGCCAGAGCCTGAGCCACCAAAGGCACTTGGCACCACAGCTGTGTCTAAACCAGGAGCCTGCTGCTGGCATGCAGTTTGTTCCCAGTTCCTCAGGGATGTTACTATGGGAACTTTTGTAGTGGGAGTTCCTTATATCTGATGCATATTTCAGAAAGACAAAGTAGGAACAAAGCAAAGAAACTGAGGAGAACGATAGGAAACCATATCAGCACGTTGTGTCCCATTTTAGAATCCCAGTAGAGATGAGGCACTTCTTATAGGCAGCAACCACGCAAGATTAGCAGCACATCACTGATTTACAATGTGCTTCATGTTCTTAACTATTTAACTATTGAACAATTTTTCTACATATTAAATAAAATATACTAGAGCTTTACCCAACTGCAGTGATGTAAGACAAAAGTCTGCTAGTCAAAACATTTGCAAATACTTCTGAAATACAACTTAAATATACATCTTGATACAGCTCTAAATCCCCCAGTTGAAAGTTAAGCAACAAAAATGTGCATGTTTGGCCCAAAAGCCTGCTGCCTTACCCCAAATACACAAGAGCTGCTGGCTTGCTACCAGAGAGAACACAGCAGCAGTAGTGACACAGATCTGATTACCCTGCAAAGACAGAGAGATAACTAAATGGAGACGTTTGTGTCAAGCTTAATATGTACACTGACTGCTTCTGCTTTCACATACACCACAAAACATGGGTAGGCTGTAGCACACTCTCCCAGTTCTCACAAAAACATTTTAGTATAAGGGTAGCTAGGAAAACGGACCCAATTATGGAGTAATCCTTGTCTGGAACGCAGCAGGGTTACCGGAATCACCATTTGTCTCAGGGAAATGAAATGGTAGGAACCGACAGAAAACCCTTAGCATATGAGAAGTTGTAGTCAATATTAATTATTTTGCTGCTATTAATGGTGGCAGAGTAGTGCTCAGCTTCTCATCCTCTCCAGCATATTTCTGTTCCAATATACATATCAATATTAATTTCCCCTGCAGAGTTACTGTCATATCTAATGAGCAAACACATGCTATGTGACAATGTCTTTTTATGCCCTTGATTTTTACATTAGCTCTAATTGATTCAGATCACTAATACTATATTTTAAAGTCGTCACAATTAAAAAGATGTGCTGGAAGACCACACAGAGTTAAAATAATGCACAAACTCACATACTGGGTATATGTTCCTGTTCCCTCCCACAAAAGAGTTTTCCAATTTTTCCTTCCAAATTTTCCTTTAAAAAACCAATCAAAGACTAAACATTGACACTTCACAAGGCACTATTACAGTACTAGAAAGAATGCAAATACTGCCCAGCTATTTCACTCTGAACACAGTATTTAATTCACGATGATAAGTTGGTTCTGCAGATATGCATCCTAAGAGTGTCATCTTCTTCAAGACATGTATGCTTTAGATCAGTCAAGCACATTGACAGTACCTTTGTAACAACAATTTTGTACAAGAAAACCCATTTTTAAATGCAGAGGATGAATCATAGCTTCAAATTCATTTCAAATATCTCTTTTCTTCTCATATTTTTGATTTCAAATTGCATCTCAACTGAAACACTCCTCATTTCTGTAAGCCATCACATCAGTCAACACATTCAAAGGAAGCTATTACCACTCCAAGAAGTACAGTGCCTTTTAAACAAAGACCACCCAGAGCAATGCTGGGTTCACTGCTCATGTTGTTGCCTTCAGGTTTAGCTTTCATACTTTTCATATTCTGCGCTGCCTAGGTGTGTAGTTTTGAGTTCCATGTTAAGTGTTAGTGAGCTCTCTTCACAGAGTAGACAGACAGAACGATTCCTTTTCTAGCTCCATACCAAGGACAATGGTTACAAGTTTCAGGCACAAAAGCACTGACAGCAGTGGGCTGAAGAGAGAAAACAAGGATGGGACTTCATAGCCTGGAATAGTGATTGGACAATTAACCCCAACGTGCAGATGGACCCAAACTTATAAAAATGTGATTCCTCACGACCAGTGGACCATTTTTGGTGACCATTTTTAGGTCCATCTTGGGCCCTTGCACTGCCCCAGATGTGTCCTTTAAGGCCTTTCAATAAATCCCTGCTTTACTCTGAACTCTGTCCAGCCTCTGTTCTAGGTCAGTTTTCTCAAGGCATCAGTTCTGGTGACCATGGCAGGACAGACAGCATCACTCTCTGTATTTGCCAATCCTGTGGCCAAGCAGCAGCAGCCTCACAAAATGAAACAGCAACACCCACAACTTAATGTCCAACATTACATCCATTAGAGAGCACCTTCACTTAGGTTAGCCCTACTCTCCTCCCACGGGCTGCCAGCTCCTTTGAGTTCGTGAGGTACTTCTGGAGTGCAGCCTCGAGGCTCAGTCTAATTCAAAGGAACTCAGTTTGTCTCCACAAACACTTCAGGATGTGAGCCAAAGCACAGTAAGTGCCGATGATGTGCTTCAAAAGCACACTTCTCAATCAAAGGAAAGCACAAAAGGAGATGCAGCCATTGAAGTCAATGGGACCTCTGCCATTCCTTTCAGTGAGATAAAACTTGATCCTTCCCTCTCTTTGTGTTTTTTATCTCTGATCTTTCAATTTAGGTTTAGTAAGAGGTGAAGAGTAAAACAGGATTGATAAATACAGTGGAAGCATAGTGTGTTAAATAAAGGGAAGTTTTGCTGGTGTGGTTATTCAGATTGCTTTCATTTACTCTGATTTTCTCACTCTCACAGTCATGCATGTAGAAGCAAAGCAAAGGGATAAAGCTGGTGATATTCCCATGGCTGTGCCCAGAAATTCACTGTAGGGTCCAACTGCTGTGCCCAAGCTGCTTACCCTGGAGTCACCGGGGTTCTCCAGAGGCTGAACAGCCAGCTCACATTCAGCTAATTCCGGGCAATAAAGAAAATGTCTGTGATGGCAAAGGTAACATCTGTCCGCTCTTTAAGATCCTTTGGTCCCAAGTACTTTCCTCAAAAACGCCTCCCCTCACTGTTGCTGATACAGAGGGGAAATGAAAGTGTGTGTAGATGAGGTTCCATCAGACCCTGAATCAGTCTGAAAATCCAGTCATCACAGAAGGGGCTGTTTAACCACATCGCACTCAGAAATAAGAAGAGTTTTCATTCTGTATTATGCCTCTCCATAATCACTTGTAGAAGGAGAACTGTCTTTATAAGTTACATACTCCTTTTTCTTTAAACTATTGATGCTATTTATCTTGTGATTAATCATTTACATAGATATGATGGGGTGGTTATGCATACTTATTGTCCACCCCAGAGATACTGCTCCAAATCCAAACATCTATTAGGAGGATGGTGTGTATGACATCAAACTAAGACACTTAATAAACCCTTAATACAGCCGTACAGCAAGTGACAAAATGCTGAGCAGAACACAAACCTCCCCATCTCTGAGCCCAGGAGTTCCTCACACATCTTTTCCATGAGTCAGATACCACCTCCCCCGTATGAAGCCCTAGAACTGCTACCACTTCTTTACAAGAGGAGGATGAATCCTGCATGCCTACCCTTCCCAAAAGCACACTCAGTACAAACTGCATGCCAAGCCACTGCCAGGTGTGGTAGAAAAAAGTGATGTGAGCTGCTTTTCTTTTGCCCTGGTCTTTAATAAAAGCGCCATGACTTTACAATGTCTACATAGGTTTGTTGTCAGTTTTGTTCCCGGGGATAAGGCATCTGCAGCCTCAAAAATTAGGGAGATTTTGTTCTGAAGAAGTAAAAGATTTGTTTTCCAAGAAAGAGGAACCTCTAACAGTGTAAAGACCACGGCCAACAAAGCTGAAAGTGACCCAGCCAAGACTGATCGCTGAGAATGGGTTACTGATGTTTACCAGAACTTCTGAACAACTCTAAACCAGATTACATACCAGCTCTCAGCCAGCGTGTGTTTCTGGCAGCTTTTTCTAGACTGCCTGCAGCAGCTGGAGTTTTTACATTTTCAACAAGTGGGGAAGAGTTAGCAGCACTCCTAAGACTATCAAGGACTCTCACATCTCAAGACTTTTTAAGACACATTTTCAAGAGCCCTTAGGAAGCAAGCAGTGTTTAGCAGTCACAAGGTCTTTGGTTTCTCTGCCATTTCCAGCAGTGCAGATGTAGAAATGCTAACAGGACCTGGCACTTGCAGAAGATCCCTGCTTGGGCAGGGGCTCCAGGCTTCCTGCAGAAGGTGTGACGTGGGCCAGCTGGCACAGTACCACCCAACACTGCCATTTGAATCCACTGTCACCGCCCTGGAGCACACAGCTGATGTACGGGACACCTGGAGCCACGTCTGCCTCTTGGTTCTCCTTTATCCAGCAGCCCCAGAGAGCCTTCCTTCTGCTCTCCTGCACGCCTTGCAGGGGCACAGCAGAGCAGTCCTGAGGGCAGAGTGCTCAACACCAGCAGAACAGAGGTACAAACATGTGTAAAGCCTCATGTGCAGTCCTACTCAGTTGTGCTGGAAATGGCAGTGGATGGCAGGAGTATTAAAGCTGTACAGAGCTGCAAAAATGCAGCGTATCATTGACAAACTGACCCTCTGAAAAGCAAGGACAGTATACAGAAAACAACAGATTTCTGTTTTGAGACAAAGGAAATGTCATCCTACCATGAACAGCCTTCAAAACAAAACAAAATACGGCACTACCTATGAACTTGTGACACATGAAAATTTTCAGCTGAAAACACAACACTCCTAAACTGTTTTGTATTCATTTCAGAACTTATTTAGATCTTCCTCTTTTTCAGAAAACTGAGAAAACCACAACCAACATTTTGCAGATAGCAACACATACATTCAGCAGAATCTGAGTCCAAACCATTTTAAACATGGCAATGGAGGGCACATGGGCAGGACTGGGGCAGTCACAGGGCAGTCACACATAACTGTGGAACAGCCAGGTTTTTCATTTCCGTGGCAAAACCTGGATGCCAAGGCCAGCAGAGAAACCACAGTCTCTGTTCAGGTTTTTAATACATGAAAGGAATGACACAACTTTCAGCTACTGGCTTGTGCTTGTCATAGTGCCTAACAGAGCCCTGCTTATACACTTTGTGTGAAATGTAACTAAGAGCCACTCTAACATTAATATGCTGTAATATCATTTTTTTAAGATCACTGTATGGTCTTACAAATACACTAACTGACCTTCCAGATTCCAAATATGTGGTGCTAGCAACACCTAGAATATGATTGTAAAGAATTCACAATTACCTGTACCTATTTATGCTCTTTAAGGGTTGGTATAAAACGGACTAGTTATTCCAATGTTGTCTGTGGTAGCTGCAGGCTTTTTCTATCATAGCTCTTTTCTGTTTGAATCTAACCTATCCCATTTGAAATTTTAACCCCAAAAATTCCCAAAGTATTTAGGATTTAAACAGCTTATGATCTCTTTAGGTGCCTCTCGCCCTTTCTGTATCTGCCACACCCTCAGGCTCCTGCCAGAGCTACAGGGCATTCCATGTTGCTATAGATAATGTACTGAACACACGAGCAGCTGAGCTACAGAGCTCACAACAAGGGCTCCTTCTGCACCTTAGGAGAACCAAGCAGAAAAATTCCACCATCCATCTCACTGTGTAGAGCATCTAATTACACTGAAATGGTTAAGTAAGATAATGTTTGAACAAAAATAGATGATACAATCAAAAAGGTATGTGTACCCATCTCACTCCTGCCATGCTCAGCATGGAGCACAGGTAATTACAGCAGCAACCACACTCGTAAGGAAGATGGTAATGCTACATATGGACCCTTCATTGTATCATCACATCCAATCTCCTTCCAATATTTCACAGCCATCAAGCACATAATAAAACTACAGGAGAATGGGCCAGATCCCCATAAGGATTTTGAAAGGATTTAAGGGTTTCTCTGATCAAAACTGTCTCTTCCCCTTCTCTCAAATCCAAAGAAGCAGCCTCATGCCTTTGGGGTGTCTAAGTTCAAATGCTGCCACCCCCTTTAAAGGCTTTGCAGGTGCATTAAAATCTCCCTGGACAGGTCTGCTCTCACCCAAGCTCAGGAGTCTCAACACCCTGAGCACTGAGCAGTTCCCACTCATTTTACAGCTGACAGAGGTCTGGGGGTTTATGCAACAGTGGCCCATGGAGCAAGGCACTGACCACCCCATTGGTTTTTTCCTAACAAGCTGAGAGGAATCCAGCATCATCTCAGGCTTTGACCCCAGCCAAACACAACTTATATAGATATTTTCTTTCGCTTCCATCAAAGTATGAAGGGACCTTTCCCTATTCCAAACTAGTTTTCAGCTTAATGGTTCAAGCTTCCCATAGCAGGTACCTTGACATAATTTTCCCCCAGAGAAAGGAACTGCAAATGTCAGTTTTCAGCCCTGCTATGACTCACAAAGATATATAAAAGGGAGTTCCATGCTAACTAATTCTACATCATCTGCATTGTTCTATTCTTTTAGAAGTGTGAGGAAGGCAATTTTGTTTACCCATCTCTGTGCTCGGAGATTCTCAGCCCCGTTTCCCTTTGTGGCCTGAACTACAGCACTTCCTAAGGAGGGTTAAAGCCATCCCTGAGTCCCAGGTGCTCCCTGAACCCCGCTCCTGCCACTCACTCTGGGGTGCCCAAGCAGCTCCACACTGATCCTGCTCACCCTGCACAGCTTCTGGGCAGCTCCTGAGACCTTGGAGGTTGTAGCCCTGCCCTGGGAATGGAGAGGTGTGCTGCAGACCCTGCCCTTTACACCCCAAGGACTAGGAGCCTCAAATGTGGACACCACATTTTTCAGAGACTCTCTCATTTAATGAAAAAGTGCTATGTACCCCACACATCACAGGATTTCCATGCAAACCACAGGACAAAACCATAGTTTTCAATCCAAAACAGAAGTAAATCTTATTTCGGTTGTAATTTCTTGCTAACTGTTTACATTACAGAGCCACTGTAATATGTCTTCAAATTTTATATCACATGAACTGTTAGATATTATTAAAAAAAAATATTAAATAGCCAAGTGCTGATGATCACTTCAGAATGCTTTAGCATGTGCCAAATACTGCTCTTTCTCTCATAAGAGAAACCACCTCTGCTGTCCACAAAGTTTAGATGTTCACATGGATTACAGGGAGAAGGAAGAGGGTATCATTTCCAGGTATCCTCTATATAATGACAAATAATTTTGTGATATTAAGTGAACAACCAAGCCACACATTAATAATGTGCTGAAGTGCCAGAAACTGTCAGTGTGCAAACAGTACAGTAGAACTGAGCAATGACAGCTTTGTGAATTCCTGAGATACTTCCTAATGATTGTGAGAATGAATATTTTAAAAGCGCTCACTGAATCATCACCTCTGATTACATGAGATGAATCACAAGACACATCTAAACAGACTGCATTACGATTTACAACTCGGGCAGACTTTTTGTGATTGAAATTTTCAACACATTGAAAAGAAAACCTTTAGAACAAAGCAGTTCTACAAAATCCCCAAATGCAGGGAGTCTCTTTTGCTGCTGTGCCAAGTAGCTTGTTTTTCCTTCAGTACCAAAACCAGGAGCAGCACAGAGAGCAGAGACAGGGAAGGCAGGGTTTTTATCTAGTTCTGACTGCATGCTCATATGGCCTTCTTCTGGTTAACAATGGCAGCAGGCAGAAACAGAACCTACAACAGACTGAAGCACTTGCACAAGTGTAACTTGTACAAACACAACTTAGAAACCCCTTGATATCTATGAATTATTATTATTATTAGACATTTCTTACTCATCCTTTGCTATTGCTTTATAGCTCTGCATCTCTCCTAGAAATCTAAACCAGAAATGAAGTCCTTAAAATGAAACAGCTACTGAGATCAGGAAACAGCTCCAGAGCCAGGGTCAGATCCTGAGCTGGAATAAAAAAACTAACATCTCTTATGAGATCTTAGATCTTGCTGAGATGCTATTGTAGAATTCTCCCCTCATCCTTCCCTGCTGCGAAAATGCACAGTGCCTTCCTTGTGGCCAGACTGGCAACTCACACCTCCTCCTCTGCAGCCAGACACCAGACCCTCATTAGTATTCTCAAAACCAGCTCTTTTGGTTTGATCCAGGCTCCTGGCAGCAGAAATAGAGCTGGACTGACCAATGGGGCAAGCTGGCAGCAGAGGGTGTGAGCCTCAGGTCTCCCAGAAAGGGTAAGGTGAATACAGGTTGAAATGGGACGCACCAACGTTCTGACACTCACTCGACAGGAACCCTTAGCCATGTTCTTTCCTTTTCTGTTCTGGACTTGGCATGAAGACATGTAAATGTTGGCTATGACCATGAAGTAAGTGTAATAACCACCGGGCTGAACACTCAATTGCTGTGCCTTAGCAATTGGCTGTGAGTTACCCTCCAGCCTGAAGAGTCTACTATAGTTTATTTTAATCAATTTCTTCCTATTACTATTACTTACACCTCCTCAAATCACTTCCTGTAATTTCTTCTATCAATTTAATGATGATGTTTTTAACAGACACTGCACTGGTGTGCCATATAACAGACCTCCAGAACACAGGTATGGATGTTTGCCAAGCTTCATCGCTTCTGCCTACATGCTGAACTGCTGCTGCTCAGGCACACTTTCCTCTGAAGCCTCACAGGAGCTTCTCCCATGTAAGACATTCTTAAACAAGCCATTTGTGAATTAAAATGGCCAGCAGTAAACCTTTTCAGTTCCCACTCATTATAATTGCTTCTTGCTACTAGCCCAGTTGAAATCAATACGATAATAACTAATTTAATTTGTATTGAAGTAGAAGCTGCCTTTCATTCACCTGCAATGAAAATATGGGGGGAGGGCAGACACAGGGGAAAGAGGTCTTTGAATAGATCACATTTCTTTCCATGAAGATATTCCAGATCCGTGCTGACCACCATCTCCACGGTCATGTAATGAAAGCCACCGTGTACTGCAGGCTCATTTGGCAGTCATTACTGCAGCCTTTGCACAGAGAAAATGCTGTCCTAAAGTTAACAAGTTACAAAACTGCCCCAAACCCACACTCTGAAGTAGGAGACAACGCCTCTCAAGGTCCCTCAAGGACATGCTGTGAAAGGGAGCTCCAGACAGGAAAGTTCCCTTCCAGGTAACAAAGGTCCCTCAAGTTCTCATGAGCACAATGGTCCTGACATACATTTTCATAAGAAAACACCACTTTCATTAGTGTCATAAAGGCCTTGCCAAACTTAAGCTGTATAATCAAACAATTTGCATTCAAAGAACTGAAATGCTGATGATAATCTCAGCAGAACATCAACACAGCAACCCCTGAGGTTGCTGCAGCCACTGGAAACGTAATTAGCAGTCTCCAAACACCATACAGTCTGTGCAGCAGCTCCTTTACCACTTTGCTCAGTATGGAAAATGTTCCAGTTCTGGGAGGAGAAAAATTAACCACCTTCTCTGAAAGATCACTTTCAGCTTGTTCTCAAGAAACCCATACCAGAGCCCCCAGAATTAATCACTTTGAGGCATGCACATCAATAACTGGTAATATTTCTACTGCAAATAATATGTAATAGATAATCTACTTTTCTTAGGTTGGCACCAGGAGCCCTTTGTCTTTCAGATTGAAATAACAGAGTTATTTAAAGCACACATTTTGGGGACAACCACAAACAGTTGCTGGGGAAACAGCAAGGTAAGAAAATGGATTGCCATCATGAGGCTAATAAGCCACATCCACATTTATTTCCTTTCCTTTCTACCCCCAAAGGAAAACTGTGTTCCCATGTAGAGTTATGAACATGTGCTTTTAATAAAGTTAAGTCTCTCAGAACTGCTGGGAAGCATCATTAGGTTTAAGGCATTCTGAGGCGTCAGAGAGAAGGTGCTGAGGAGGTTTGACTGAGGGCAGGCTGTGAATCTGAACTGTGCTGTGACCCTGCACAGCAAAGAAATTACAGCTTAACTTGCTTATGGCGTACTTAAACTCACACCAACTGCACGAGAATGTTATGGAACAGAGCCAGAATTGAAATTTTCAGTGGAGCAGGGCACTTAAGTGAGTAAAAAGTGGGTTTTGGTCTTTGAAAAAGCCCACATTTCATTACCATTTTTTCCATTTATCTCTATTCTTATTCACTACTGAGCACCCCAAATTAATCCTTAATTAAAACTTGTAGTATTACTGAGGAATAGAATCAGCTCAGTAAAAATCTTGGAGCTGCACAGAAATGCCCAATCACCTGTTGTGTTAATATCTGTCTGTATTTCTGTACATGACACTACAAATATTACATATTATTTATATTATTTCTCCAGTGCCTTCGTAGTTTTCAGTAACAAAGAGCAGGAGTTATGTAGCCTATGCCCTCACCAGCTGTCTCAATCTGCTTAAGCCATTCTGACACATCTGTCTAATGTGTCTAATATTTCCAACACAATGGACAGCTTTTCCAGGCACCTATCTTCATGACTTCTGCTACAAATAATTAATAGTAAATCACTTTTTTTTTTCCCCCAGTGAAGTTCAAGATTACTTCTACTTACCAGTTAATCATGAACAAAGAAAACAGACTAAATTATATGAAATTATGCCACAGATTATTTATCCCAGACCTTCTCTGGCACATATCTCTTTGTAGTAACTTTCTGGCCTGTAATGTCAACACTAAGCTCTTTTTTTCTTTACACTGTTGATTTTAACATGACAATGGACAGCATCAGATTCAAAAATTCTCCTAAGCACTAAGTGAAAAAAATATCTTTTTGCTCTGTGTAAGGACAGATGTTTTAAAGTAAAAGAGCCTTAGACTAAAGCTGAAAGTAATTAGTAAATGAAAGTGTGTATGTAAGAGGCAGAAACATGTCTGAAGCAGTTTCTAAGACATTCCTTCAGAGGAGCTGTGCTCTCACGGCATGCTATCCCTTCAGGGATCATGTGCCCCTACGTCACTGCCACCCCCCAGCACAGACAGACCACGAGTGTCCCTCCCTGGGGTGAGCCTGTCCCCAGGGAACGCAGCACTGGGCATGCTGCACACAGAACTGCACATGGCAGCACACAAACACATCTTCCACTGACACTGTGCCATCCTTGCTGCTCTTCTCAGCATTAACTAAAATTGTACTTTAGACTGTTTGGAATCCATTTAGAACTATTCAACGTTTCTCACAAATGTAAGGACTCTGCACAAAACCCAAGTCATGAATCTGTCCCAGACTGCCCTTTTTGAAACTCAGGCAATACTACTCTGGCATCTCTTAAGATCGCTGAGGAAAGTAATTACTGCCTCCACACATGCATTTCAAATACAAAAAAAGTTGCTGACTGCATATGAAATTCCCTCTTATTCTTACCTTGTTGAAGACAGATCTGAAAGCAGCTCGCTCTTTCTGTCACAGACATCTTTTTCCCATCTTCTTCAATAGGACAGTGTCAACAACTCTCTGTTAGGACAGAAAAAGAGCAAATATACAGCCTGGACAAAAACCTCAGAAAGCTATCAGTAGGCTAGAGTTTAAAGGGCAGGAAGAGCAGAAGTGCCACTAAAAATCACCAGTGGGGCTGGCACAGTCCTCAGGAGGGAAAAGGGAACAATATGAGGACTCTGCCAAAAAGGCTTCACTGTGGCAGGATGGAAGGGGACAGCGCAGAAGAAATCCAAAGCTTAAAAGACACAGTATTTTTTAGTCAGTGTACATATTCTCCTCTCAGTTTCTCAGTAATTTAAACCAAGTTCCACCAGCAATTATCTGTGAAACCTGAGAGTCAAGTGTCCTCTGTAGTCCTGGAATTGCTGCAGGTAAAGACTAATCCCCAACACCACCATCTCAGCATGCAGAGAACACAGGCCTGCAAGACTTTGCTCTTTGGGCACTGCTGGGACCCCAGGGTATGAAAAAGTCAGCCCTGGTGTGCTGGGGCTTTTTCAGCTTTTTCTTGAAAAGTTGTAGGAAACCCAAAGAATATTTTAATAAAAGTTATTACTGTTACAACACTGAATGCTAGATCAGTAGGAACTGTTAAAATCAAGGCTGCCTGTAGAATTTGCATCTCATCTATCCAATGTGAGACTGCACATTTATTGAGGGTTGGGTATCTCAGTCTCTGTCCCAGGTTCTGTCCCACACAGCCACCAGCAGCACTGATCTCCTGAGCAACGGAGGAGGCACCTGCCCGCTGCAGAAATAATGTGCTGCCATGGGGCTGAGTGAGGCATCAGACTGCAAATGGAGAAGGGCAGAAATCGTTACCCTAATTGTGCAAGTTTCTAGCTTCTGAGTATTTGGAGAGACAGGAAAGGTATCTGCAAGTAATCTGCAAGTCAGCAAAGCCCTAGATGTTCTGAGAACCTCTTCTATGGCTGGCAGTTCTGGGATCAGTCACCAAGCAGCTGCCACAGAGGGTTGATTTCTTTCTTCAGTGTTTACCTCAGTAGGGTGTTGCTTTAGTTATGTATTTCACACCAACATGTTTTACATTCGCTTCTGTCAAGATTCCAATAAACTGATTTAAAGGATTCTCAGTGGTATCTTCATGCTAAGCTTCTCTCTTTTAATTCTTAGAATATTCATTAGCAGCTGCATACACTGGTAAAACTGAAAACAAGTTTGGAACTACTAGACAGAAGCAGCAACTGTTTGGAATTATTTGCTTGGGCTTTACTGATCAGTTTTTATCCACTGCAATCAAATGTCCACTCACTGTGATCCATGTCCACTGTACAATATGAAGTGTTTTTATTGCAATTCACTGTATTGCTCCTATGCTCAAATCTTATGGGAGGCTCAGCAGGATGATTTGGAAGAAGAGTATTCTGCAGTCAAAACACAGTGCTCTAAATACTAGTGATCCTTTAAAGCATACATGACCAATTCTGCAAATCCCTTAATCCCCTCCCCTGTACTAGGTTAGTACATGCTGTGTGACACTGTCCTGTTGTTTGCAAAAATGACTATGGATGAATGTGAACACTAACTCTATCCATTATAACTTCTGGGTTAGAAAGATTTATACACAAGCAACACCAGTGAGAAATTCTATTATTCCACTAAGTTGAAATGGAAATAAATCATAAGCCTCAACACAAGGAAGCAGACGTAATTCAGACCACTAGCCATGATATGGGAACAAGATCTTGGAGTAAGATTCTGTTATTCCACAAAATATCTGTTCTACCTGATTCCCAGAACAATGCTATACAATGATGATATTTATGATCTATTTTAAGAGATTTGGATCAAGCCAGTAAGCCTCTGTTGTGTCTTGGTGTGTTTAACATCACCAAAAATAAAGGCTTTAAAAATCAGACTTCAGCGCATAGTATGTTTTCAAAACAACATTTTTAAAATTTTTTTTTTTTGGGGGGGTGGGGGGTCAGTCAATAGGTGTTCTTTTGCATTTTTGGGTTTTTTTTAAAGAAATGAAAGCCTAAATCTAAACCATTTCAAGAAACACTTGCCCAACAGTTGCACCTCCATAGGTGGCCATTACTTTTCTGATCAGCATAAACCAGAGGCTACTGAGAAACTGATACTCAGGTGCTTTACAGAATACACAAGCACTTGAAACACAAAGAAAAGAAAGCAGAACTACATACAACTCAAGTCTTGCAAGTCCGAGAGCAATTTCCAAGCGTGGAGAAGTTGCCCTAAGAAAATCAGGAACTGCCTTTTGAAGAGAAAGCAGAAAAGCAGCTCTGTGGAAAAGGAGAGCAAAAGGAGTTTTACTGGGAAGGAGCAGAAAAGGAGGTAGGAGAAGGAAGAGTGGCAAGCATGCAGTGGATCCCCTGGAGATACCTGAGGCTTGTTTAGGGAGTGCTGGGCGACAAGGCTCACCTGCAAACCAGGGCCATTTCATTCTGGGCTGCTGCAGCCTCTGCCTCTGGCCTGGGGCAGCTCCTGCCTTCCCCTGCTGAGTGGCTTTCTATTCCCACGCTCTTATTCGTGCACTAAATGCAGCTTCCAGAATGCTTGGAGTGGTATTTTAGAGCAACAGACACCGGTATTTAAGTCCACTGATGTAACATCAATTTTATGTTTGCTCTGCTGTCATTTTCCTAAGGTATTCCTATTTCCTAAGTTATTAATATTTTTATACCAGACCTCGGGATGTCTCTGGGTCTTGCTACATCAGGCTGCAGACCACCATAGTGGAAATTTAGTCTTTCCAGATACTATGAAGTAGCACATAAATACTCAACATACATTGAAATCTGGTGTTTAAAAGAAAGAAAAACAAGAACACACAGAAAAACTCCACAACAAAACACAAAAAAATCCTCCAAAAATCCAACACCACCCCAAACCTAATAATAACTGGAGTTAAAAATAAAAAGTGAAAAACGAAACAGTGGCGAAAACATTTCAAAGGAAATTAATTC
The DNA here is from genome assembly GCF_971803275.1 of Cyanistes caeruleus. Classification (NCBI taxonomy): domain Eukaryota; kingdom Metazoa; phylum Chordata; class Aves; order Passeriformes; family Paridae; genus Cyanistes; species Cyanistes caeruleus. The sequence goes on along the minus strand of NC_141708.1, from coordinate 33,812,146 downwards.
ACACATAGGAAGTTTTGTCACCTATTTTAAGAATTAAAAAGACACAAGTTTCTCTGCTTACAAACGACAACATGAAAAACAAAATATTGTTTATATCTCACAGAAAAGGTATTTCTGATCTTATTAGATAAAAGAAATATCCTTTTGGAGATCATAATTTATTTACAAGTACAGCAGAGCGGAAACAGTAAAGATGCATACATGCAAAAATAGGGTTTTTTTCCCAGAACAGGCAGGAAACACCCCCACTAGAGAGCCTGCTTTGTGTCTTCTTCTTGCAGCTAGAAATGTAAGAATTTATCTGTAATGCATATAGAAGAAAAACTTAGCAAACGGAAATCCCAATACAGCAATATGATGCTTAAAAAAAGGAATGTAATCTATGAATCTTTCACACATCAAACATGGGAAATAAATTGTTATTGATTTGCCTCTACTTTAAGCCTCGTTAGGATTTTTGACAATGTTGTGACGCTTCTGTTGAAGAACTGCCAGTGTCCCAGTGCCCACTGCAGTGGCCTGAGGAGGGCCCAGAACAAGGTTTCCACGGTACTCATGGAAGAAGGCTTCATTCACCTGCAGCCACTTTCACATCCTGATCCACAGCCCTTTCATCATCGCTGGGAACCCCAAACCCAGCTGGGAAACACCAAGCAAGAGGAAAAGGAGAATTCCCATTCCCCAAACAGCAGTGAAGGGGCTGTGGATGGCTCGGTGCTCCCGAGCTCACTGTTCTACATCAAATAACAGCAGCAGGCTTCAAGCAGCCTCTTAAATTATCTCCCACTCAGTTAAGAGCCCGGGAATTTTGGTGATGTTTTAAAGACCACTGCAGGTTCCTCGTTTCTCTCTTCAGTGCCCCAGTTCTACAGATACAGAGTGTGTTGAGACTATTTAAGCATTTAGCACTATCTTAGGGCTTTCAAGAAAGAAATACTAATTAAAATACAGCTAGCAAAGCTATTTCAGGTTTGGCTTTTAGGCAGGTCCACTTCTCAAAGTATGATAAATCTGGCCTAAAAGCATGTTGGACACACAAAGCTTTGATTGCTCACGCTTTAATCAGAGAATGGACTTCTTATGAAGATACTGCTAAGTGCATCTGACATTTTAATTTCCAATTTTTCCTTCCTTCATTACCTTTAGACTGTTTTTTTTATTTGAAAAGCCCTTGCATAGCTTAAAAGAGTAAGAACAAATATGTAAAATTTCAAGACAACTAGTCAAGGGTCCTCAAAATGTTAATTAACAATTCTTTCCATTTTGAAATGTTTAGTCTGAAATGGACTTGTCTATCTTTACTGCAGAAAAGCTTTGATTCAGCGGTGGGCTTGAACTGGGGCAAACAGGAGGAACTTCACCACAACAAGAAACCGCAGAGGGACCCAAATCAAGCATGTGAACACATGTGCATGACACCCTAATTTCAGCTGATTACCTGCCATGAAAGGCTTCTGCACGGGAAGCAACGTGAGAAGGGATTTTTTAACTCTGCTGTACGTGCCCTTTTCCATGCGTACCAGGATAGGCACAAAATATGGATGGGCTGGGAAAACTTCTACTGTTTATTTTCTTTCCTTGTCCAAAACACCATGAAAAATACAAAGTTTCCCCTCTTCTTGTATGTATAGTTATGGGACACCAATTTAATAGACTGTTAGCACACAAAGCTGGGAACTGTTGGAAATATTAAAGCAGCACTACCATTGTGGACCTCTGCATGTTATTCACACAGAAGGGTGAAAATAGGATAATTAAGAATAGAATGAAACACCACATAAAAATGTATAGCTCAATAAAAAGTGCGTGGGATTGCTTTCACGGATTAGCACTTACTAAAAGCAAAAAAACAAGTGGAACCTAAAACTGGATGCATGTATACAGAAGAAAACTTTTCCAGTGCAAGCATTTTTTAAACATACGTATTTTCAACTGGATTTAATATCTAGACATAAGAAATAACAATGTTCTGTTTTTTAAATTTATATCTAAATTTAAATGCATCTTGCTGCTTAGTGATAGGAAACAGGACAATACTCCTGCCTGTCTACCATAGAAACCAACTTCTTAGGTGCAAATGCTTTTCCAGAAAACCAAATTACTACAGAATGCTGTGTTTTGTAAATTATCACGTATCATCTATTTATTTTCTTATCATTTTACACGTTACTAATACTAATTTTAAAAAACAACTTTTGTTTCTTAGCTTATAATAATAATTTATTCTGATGCATTTTCATTTCAACAGAAAGATTTGAAAACTGAGATGGATATTGAGTTTTCCTACTTAAAACATTGTCTAGCTAGTCTTGAAAGAAAAAATTACCTGCTCTACTTATGTCTATAACACCATTTAAAAATATATTCCCCCCAGAAGGTAACAAGTGCAAGAGAAACATTTTGTTATAAATAATTTTATTTCAAAGTGAAAATAGTCTGCTGCTTCCGCTTACGATTCTTCTCTTGTAATTTCACCTAATACACCTCCTCATTACTATGTCATTCACTTGTACTACTGAAGTAATTTCTCCCGGTAATTCTATGACTATAATTATGTTTTATCCCAAGATAATGCTAGCATAAGGAATGGTACCTCCTTTAATAACCATTTCCAGTAATTACACCGTGTGCTTTAAGAATACGGCAGCACACCCCTGACTCTCAGCGAAAGGGACGGGACTGAAAGCTCGTGAGAAGGGCTGCTGTGATCAGCCCATAGAAGACCCTGAGCCTGCTGCACTGGGCAGGCAGGGAGAGCAGGCAGGAGCACAGCTCCATGGCAGCCTGCAGCTCAGCACCAGCACTCCCACATCCCTGGGGACACCTGAGCTCCCTGCCTCAGCCCAGCCCAGCACTGCTAAACCTGCCATGGCCATCCTCACCTCCTGGGGAACCCCTGAGCTCCCTGCCTCAGCCCAACACTACTAAACCTGCCATGGCCATCCTCACCTCCTGGGGAACCCCTGAGCTCCCTGCCTCAGCCCAACACTGACTGCTAAACCTGCCACTGCCATCCTCACCTCCTGGGAACACCTGAGCTCCCTGCCTCAGCCCAACACTGACTGCTACACCTGCCATGGCCATCCTCACCTCCTGGGGAACCCCTGAGCTCCCTGCCTCAGCCCAGCCCAGCACTGCTAAACCTGCCATGGCCATCCTCACCTCCTGGGGACAAACTGGAGAGGAACACTTAAACATGCACTACAACAGCCCCAAGCAGCTGCTTCTTGCTCCTTTCTCATAGAGATAATAAAAAGGCAGATTTCTGAAGGACTTGGTATTTTACCTAAGAGGTCAATCATTTCAATCCCATGTCAAGTATTAACACCCAAGCACAGAGCACAGGCTTACCAAGCACTCCCACAGAGAGCACAGGTCTTCAAAACAGTAATAGTTTCTGAACCTTCCACTCCAGCAACAAGAATAAAAAGAAGCTACACCATCTGCTCCCATAACATGCTTTTTCTCTTTTAACAGAGCCAACATTAAACCTTTTTAGAGGAAATCTGTATTTAGTAGAATTGCCATCACCCCAAATATGTTCACCATGAAATGTGAGCTGTTATGATCATAAATATATCACTCCTACGACTGCAGAAGAACATTTTCACTTAAAGCAACAAAGAGCACTGGGGATCATGCTCTGAATATTCCTGTGGTCCCTTTTTCATTCCTGCAGTAAAAGGAGGGTGAAACCACACTGAAAACTGGTGCAGCACCGTGATTTTCTCCACTGCTTTGATTCCTCTGCAGGGCACATACCTGGATGCATGTTCAAATGATGAAAAATACTGATTGTTTTGGTGAACTGTCAAAATTCAGGAGAAACTCCTGTAAGATGCACAAAGAACCTCTGCTCTTTTAATCCTTAACTGATACAATAATGACTCAGTTTATGGGGTTGTGGCCTGTCACCTACCCCAAAACCACAGCTCCATTAATGTATTAATGTACATTAATGCTCGTTAAAGGTACAGAGGTGTTAAATGGAAAGAAAAAAACCTTGGACCATATGAAAATGAGTACAGGTAGTCTAAGTAGGGAAGAGCTGGCATCTGCCATGAGATGCTGTCTCATTTGGTTACTGAATAGAGCACAGGAGATGGCTATTTACCAGCATCTCCCCTCTCAGGGCAGCACCAACCAGTCTCATTCTTAGGGGTCAGTAAGGAAGTGAAAAGTCTCTAGTCATGCCTACAGACTCTCTTGGTGGTTCCTGAGTTAATTTGTTCTCAGTCCTCTGCTGCTTCTTGTCTGGCAGCTCTCCTAAAGTTTCCCAGATTTCTCTGTCAAGACAAGCCTTCGTAATTGTGTCCCCTGCTGCTGCCAGTCCCCAAGGACACTCAGGTTTGGCTCCTCTGGTATGTGCTCCCATTGCAGGCAGCTCCTCCTGCAGCACCCTGCCTGCTCAGGGAGAATGTCCCATCTCTGCCTCTTGCCACCAACACGGACTCAACTACACAGTTCAGAATCCCAGAACAGCCTGGGCTGGAGGGAGCTGTGACAAATCATCTGGCAAAGGGCAGCCTGGGTGAGCTTGTCTAGCACCCAAACACCCTCGCTGTGTTCTGTCCATCCAGCAGCACATGCAGGACTGCCCCTACGTGAATGCATCATTCCCGTGTTTAGGGTCAAACTCCACACAAGCTGTCTCTGCCCAGTACTGAAAGCTCCTGTCCCCAGAATACCCCTTAATGTCCTTTAGAACTACTGGGTCTGTTCTGATTCAGTCAGCATTTTTGAAGTTCTTTAGTCAATGAACATGTTCCCTGGACATTTCATCAGGCCACAAATCAAGCACTCCTTTGCTGCATGATGACAGCTGCTACATCTGCTCTGTTACCACTGAATTCCTTTGGTACAGCACTTTGGCTTTACTTCAGGCCCACACTCGCTGGCTCTCATCAGTTTCTGGATCAGGACACCTCCAGCTGACTGCCCCACCACCCCTGCTCCTTACATCTCCTGTTTCCTTCCCGAGACAGCTGCTGCTCCAGTCTTCTTGCTAGCGGCAGCTTTCTATCTTGGGGCTGTTATAAATTTGTATTGTGATATTGGCTTTCGCAAATGAATATTATATATTAAATACTTTTTAGCTATGCTAACAAGTCTTAAGTTTAAAAGAATTTCCTAGGTACAAGGCAAGGAAACTCCAGAGGGCAAGGACAGTGGGGCCCAAGTTGTTATCAGGAGAACAATAGAGCCCAAACTGTTATCAGTGGAAGATATGAAGACCAGCTGCCCTCAGGGGAAGGATGAGGGGCCCAGGCTGTTATCAACAAGTGACCATCTGCAGCAAAAAAGAAACCAAACTCCAAAATAATGCTGACCAGCAGAAAATAACATGATCCAAGAAGGTGGAACCAGGGAGGGGACATGCTTGAATATGCATTAACCTCTCACAGCAAAGATGGGATAAAAAGGACACTCCTGAGATACCAGGTGTGTTCCTGGTAACCCACCAGGGCACCCGGCCGTTTTAACCCTTTGCTTTATTTCTTTTGTCTCCTAATTGTCTTTTGTTTATATTAAATTATTTTTATAATTTATTAAGTGAAACTCGTTTTTAAGAGGGCTTTACATTCTTTCACCTCTTCTTCAGCTCCTCATAGAGGAGTCATAAAGCATCTTCTCCATCCTCAGCAGCTCACTGGATGTTTTTTAAACCCTCCAGACACCTTGCAGTTTGAGTGTGTGAGGCGAGGAGTTCCGGAATGATGGTATCTCAGACTGGGATGCGCTTCCCCTCCTCTCTTTGCCATCTTGTTTTCCTTTGTACGGAGTGCTCGGTGCGCACTGTTTCCAGAGCCTCTCAATGCAGGCTAAGATCACTTACCCTTGAAGGCAATGGGAACCGCATGGAGGATGTCTGAGTGTCACAGTGACACACACACAGGGGCTGACTGCCTGCCTGCAAGTGAAGGTCAAAAGGCCTCACCAATAACAGAGAGTTTGTCTTTTCTTGCAAAATGGCTGAAGACTTACAGTTGTGACATCCCACTCCATTGCTGGTAGTCTCCCATCCCTGCAGGCTCCTATTAAATCATAAATCAATAATAAGGCTTCTCCAATTGCCCTTTCTGGAGCTGCAGTTTTATTAGGCTGAAAACAGATCCTCCTATATAGGGTCCCTGAGAAGTCACATTCCCTATTATTATTCTTCAACCTGGCCCTGAAATATTTAGGCAGCCTTTGTACAGATGACTACTCCATCTCTGACACTCTTTTGTTATATACATGAATTGATATAAATGATGGCATTTCTATCTGGATGCTGAGATTTCTGGGACAACGGGCACATAGTAATTCACAGACGTGAACCCACTGCAAATCATATCTTTTTTTTTTACCAGTTGAGAAAACGGCCTTCTGTATTTGCAACTTGTTCAGTTTATAAACTATGACGTGTGTACTCACAAAGGTAAAATTATTTCATTATTAGGTTATCAAATTGACTTTCACGTAGGAAAATGTTTGTCTACACTTCAATGCTAAGTAAAAGGAATACATACTCTATTGAATACGTACAGAATTTTGTTTTGGCTCAGATCTTGAAATGACTAGGCAGTGAATGGATAATCCTTCTGTAATATGCGATAGCTACAGGAAATAAACTACATTAAATTACTGGAGTGCTTTAATTTGATACCTTGTCATATCATGGCTGCAAAACCCATTTTAAGAAGCCGTTGATTGCACTCTGAAACATTACCACCTGCACATCAGGAAACATCACTTATGTCCCACTGACATCTTCCCACACCAGTCTGCTAATTACAAGAAAAACAGCAAAATTGAAGCATTTCTCTACTATCTGCAAAAAACCCCCACTGTAATCAACATGAGAACAAGACAGTGAAAAGCATCTGACAACTTTTAATACACCTCCCAGGCCACTGACAGGCTTTCACACTAATAACCACTTAAACACTTGGAAACTGCTTCTGAAGACTCCCACCACTTTTCATCCATCAGTTACCACTAAGCAGTGATCACTCTAACTCTATGTAGCTAATTATGTTCTATTTGCATCTAAGACTAAACTTTTAAAAAGGTACTTTATTAGACCGATTATATGATAGTGACCTTATTAGTACTGCCCAAAGGAACAGCTGTCCCCATTAATTCCACCACAGAAAACAAATAAGCAAGCGAAGGCCAGGACTCTTGCAAGCAGACAGACAGGCTCGTTAGCTCTCATTATTACTGTGACTGCAGCAGTTTCCTGCAGTGCAGAGCAGCAGAAGCAGCCCCAACCTGGCCAGGCAGGCAGCAGGTCCTGCTTTGACACTGTCAGCCAAAGGCAGCAGTTTCCACATGGAATGTAAATGAGTGTAAAATGCTGCTAATGGCAGGAACGAGCCATCACAGCCTTTCGGTCTGGATGGAAGGCAGATTCTCCTGACTTTGTTCAAAGTGAAACATAAATTTGGATCCCCAAAGCACAAAAGATAAATGGCACAGTTATTTACAAAGGGAAAAATAATCTACTGCCTGGAGAACAGATCCAGAACAGCTGTATAAATGCCAAGCCCAAAACTTCTATATAAGGACATACTGGAAATAATGAGTAAAAAGCTCTGAGAAAATGAAGGCCTGAATCAAAGGTCTGGGTTTCAGGTATTGGAAAAAGGAAGCATAAGACCATGCTACCTGTGAGAGGATCCTTTCAAGGATTTGTAACCATTAGTGCTGTGGTCAGTGATGACAGCAATGGTTCTAGACAAATGCTGAAATCAAGCAGCTGTAAACAAACGTACAAACTGTGACCAACAGAACTATACTGCAGGATGAGGTCTGCAAAACACAAAGAAGAGATTTCTAACAGCAGTCTTCTGGGCTTTTTTTCCCACAGTAAGGCCTGAGTTCCGGTTTGGTTTTTTATTTACTATATTAAAAAAAGGCTTTTAAGATGTTACCAGGGGTATGGGGTTGAGAGAAAAAGGATCCCATAACATAACACGGAGAGTTTAATTTTAAATGCCTGTAAGAAAATGAGGTACCTGTAACAAATTTCAGTTCTCAGGTCATTGACACTGACAGGATACCCCAATGAACAAGAGATCATGAAGATCACACTGATTTTTCTAGGCATGCTACAGCAACAACAACTGCCATGGCACCTGTGGAGCCCAGAGAGCAGAGCACAGGCTGCTTGCAAGAATGGCTGGCTTTATATGTAGGAACACATAGTTCCCATCATTTCTCATCTACCAGTTAAGACTGAAACACAAAAGAACAGTGATTCTTAGTCCGTAATAGCTGTAAGAAAGCAAAAATGCCATGTAATCTTGAGATGCTATATGCAGAGCTCAAAGGTACAAAGTCAGTATTGATGTGATCTGTGGCTGAAGGAATTACGGATTCGCAGCAGCACAATGGATAGAGAATGGCAAAGGAGAAAGCAATAGGATTTTCAAGAGGTGCCTGAGTCTGTGAACATGACCCATGGTTCCAAACAGTAACTTCCTCCAGATTTCCCCTAGACATGGGGACTCTCCTCCACATTTAAACCACATTTCTTCTGCTTCCAGAGGGAGGGAGGATTTTGCCCAGAATGGAAACAGACTGAGCAAGTGGACTTGTACTATACAACTGCAGTTTACAAGGTAGATTTACAAGTTTGATTTAGAAGTCAGGCTGTCTTTACAAGGCACCCAAAACCAAATGAGTGTTGCTGGAAAGCTACTCAGTAGATCAACTACATGTACTTGGAACGGTGTTAGAACAATTTGTGAATAAAAATTATTGTTCAGAATGGACTGGAACAGAACAGTGCTAAGTGCATTGCATCTCTGTTTTTACAACTTGACAGCCTAAGGCTTTGTGCTGCTGAACAGGTGTCACTTTGGCACCACCCTTACTACAAACTAAAATTCTGTTTCAAGGAGCAGACATTTTTGGTGTTGTCTTCACAGGCTACAGTGAAAATCCACGAACACCCACCCTGTGCCAGAGCCACAGACCTTCCTCTGAACCCTGGTTCAGAACAAGCACAGCCTTGTAAAGCAACACCGAGGGACAGCGAAGCAACTGCTCCAAGTGATCTAAATGCTGTGTACTGAGGTAAGAACTGCATCAATTCAGCCCACTTAAAACCACCAAATATTTAAGGATCCTCCTATTAAACTTATTTCATCTGACTTCTCCTGTGTTTTATTGCTGGTTTCCAAGGAAGTGTGGCATTACTGTTCCATCATTCAGACCTACAGGTCCAAGGAAATACCCCAGTGACCTTTATGATTTGGTACTAGTACCACAGCAGTTTCATTTCCAGAAATTCTAGACTGAGATTGTCCTTCTTTTCATGATGAATCTTCTCATTTTTGAAATTTTGTTTTTCTTTTCTAGAATATTTAAGGATATGCTGACAGTGCCTATACATTTCCCTAAAGGTTTGGCTTGAAACATTTTGCATTCCATCTCTATTGAAATGATTTACTGTCAAAATCAAAACAACCACAGCCCCAGTGTGGTGCTGCAGCCTAATAATTCTTTCACACAGAAAATGTAATGACTCTTTGCTTATATCCAATGTGACACTCAGAATACTTTCAAGATGATTTATGCATATAATATACATCAATATGTGGAACGTCTCTTTAATTTCTTGTGACTTGATATTCTGTTCTAAATATTTTAATTTGGGGAACATTTTAGTTGGTTCAATAGAAGTTAAGACACAATTTAACACTGGTCTGCGTGTTTATCACGCAAACACTACTGCACTGAGACGCCCTGAAATGCTGAATGCCTGGTTTAACCTGGGGGATTGCAATGCCTTTTCCAGGGCACTTGGTATCCAGCAGTTGTTGATGGACTACATTTTGACAGCTCTCACTGGATTATTTTAAGATGATTCAACTGTCAATTTTTAGACTGTCAGAGAGTTAAGCTTTTATTGCATATTGTTAAAGAGAGTCTCTTCTAGCAGGGTTTGGGGTTTTTTAACTGTCTTGCCATTTTACACAGTTTTACATTTATTTCCTAGTGGAATAATAATCCATGCTATTTTTCATGTTGTTGTGATTAAAAATACTTTAAAGTAATGTTGACTTAAAGCACTGTCAAATTACCAAGTCCATAGCCAGTCAGAATATAGATTGGCTTTTCTAATGTGCTGTAGCTGATACTCCATTACTTGATGAAATGCAAATAGGACCAGGAAAAGAGGCAGCCAAGGCTTATTATTCCATGCTGAAATTTTTCTCAGCTCTGCAAAAATCAACAGAGATGCTGATATTGATATTGATTTCACTGGGACCAATATTTTTCTCCTAGGAAGCAACTGTGATGAATACTTGGGTATCTTGTACTGGTATTTTTCTCACTGTATTTCACACTCCATAGCAGCTCATTTAGGAGCTCCATCCTTGCAGCAGTGAATGATGCTGGCTGGAGAGCACTGCTGCTATCAGGGGCTCTGTGGCCACGCTGTGACCCAGGCTGGAGCACAGGAGGAGCCCCTGAGCCCCACCACGAGCACCCTGGGCTCTGGGCACACAAAGGGCACAGACAGGGTGTGCAGCAGCACAAGGATAAAGCTCCTGGCCCTCTGAGGGACAATCACCTTCCCGGGCAGTCACAGAACTACGCAGAAGCGAGATGCTGCCGTGGGTAACGCCAGCAAAAGGCGAGGTTGTTTGGCATAAAGGAACCACGGCAGAAGGATTTTGGCTTCAACAGGAAGCACGGTAAGAACAAAGCTTTTACCCAGCACCAACACATTCCTGACTGTGGGAAGGAAAACTCTGTAGCAGTGCCATTGGTTTAGATCAGAGAGCAGCAGAAGCCTGCGGGTTTCTGTGGCTTGCACTCTGCTCTGAGAGTCCCTTTGCTGGCCAAGGTTCGCACAGGCACACAAGGGAGACCTTCTTTAGAATTCAGAATGCTGCACTGCATTAAGGACATGACAGATCTTGTCAAATCCTCTGGAATGCTGGCAAGGTCTGGGCAAGTAATGCCTCTTTATTAAATATCTCCTAATATAAGGACAATCGCAGTGCATGGAAAAAAAGTCATTGTTCAAAGTCAATTCTAAGTGATGAAACTGTATTATTTTAAAATAAAAAATTATATTTGAGATCGGCCTCAGAGTCTGTCAGAACATGATGCTGGTCAAAACACTACAATGCAGACCTTTAAAGACACAAATAATTTTGTTTTCTTCTTCTCCCATGTAATTTTTCTGGAAATCTCTCTCTCTAACTGGAGCATTTGTAACTAATACATGATTCTCTAGGTCAAATATTTTCAAAATTAATGCATTACATACTTAAATCTATATTACTAAATCAAAACAAAAATGCCTTGGCTTCAAAAGGAGCTGAAAATGCAAACTTGCAGTTCCCTTTATTTCCAGAAATGGGTCTGTTTCTCTGTCTTACCTGGGATTTAGAATCTCAGATTCAGGTACTTACAAGGCATAATTTGACACACCAGAGATTTCTTCTGTGAATATGAAGCCTGAAGTCCCAAATAAAACTGCTGCCTTGATTCACAATAAAACAGGCTAATTTGCCAAGAGATACGCTCCAGCTATTCTTCTGATGAAATCAGAAGTATGTAACTTTTAGCAAAGTTGGAAAATACACTGGCACGAAAACAGTTCTTGCTACAGGCAAAAATAATTTTACTTTTGGCAGGTTTACAGCAGAGCAAGTCAGTTACATTTTCACCTCAGGTGGTTTGTGGTATCAAAAAGGCAGTTCTTGCAGATGGAAAACTGTCATTACATGAGGACAAGCTGTTTGCTGGGGGAAACGGAAATATTTTGCTCTCTGTCAAACCTGTGAATATTGGAGAGAAAATCTGTTTTCATGTAGGAATACTGAAACCAGAAGCTGATAGCTTAATGGAGTTCTACTTGACTGACAAGAGTGGCTCACCAGACTGGAGACTGGCCAGCTCGTGCTTCAGTTATTACACCAAGTTACCCTAAAATTTCAGCAAGGAGCTGCACATACACGAGAACAGTCGTGTGGGCTGAGATTGTTCCACATGGGCTCACACCGATGTGGTGAGCCCAGCATTCCAGGTGCCTCTGGAAACGATGAGTCACCAAGTCAAAGACCTCACACCGCATCTCCTGCGAGAAATGCACCGGCGTCCGCTCGGGATGCGCGGGGGGACTTTGCTCCTGCCGCAAACTGCCCATCATTACCTCCCACTGATGCCAAAAGAACTTCGAGAGGCCATATGGACAGGGGGAGAGCTGCTGGAGAAGTGATGCAGCTCCTGAGCTTTCCCCAGGCTTTCCGTGTGGCTGCAAGCACTGCCTGCTGCCACTGCACCATACCTATGTGTTCATTCAGTTGGAATTCAGCTGTGGGTGGAAAGCACCAAGAGCAGAAAGTCTTCAGAGGTGGATCTGGGAGCATTTCTGAAAGGGTACGCTAATACTACCTCTAAGAGGGCACAGTCATCAGATCCAAGATTTACACAGACAAAGGTTGCAAAGACAGTTGTAGCACTGGTCTATAAATCAGACAATTTGTCATGGGAAATTGATCCAACAAGGAAATCTTTATCTTCTTAGCAGAAATTCAGACTTGAAGCTAAATAAAATGCAAGATATGTAGCCTGGGAGTATATTCAAAGTAAAAGGGATATATTTACATTCAGCTGGTATCTGTGATGTTTTCAAAACTGGAGTGTGCCTACCCTATTTACTTAACTCTTCGCTCCCAGGCTCTGGTCTTACCATCCACACTCCCCACAGTCCCTCGTGTGCCAAAACTCACACTGCAGGGAGTTTATACAGTGGTGCTAGGTATAAGCCTCAGTGCCTGCCATGCTGAACAACTCCCCAGCACTATCCAAATAATTCCTACATTTCTCTGGGTCCACACACATCTTCCTGCACCAGCAAGTGAAGCATATTGACAAAGCTATCAGAGTGCTTCTGCAAATGCACAGCAGCGTACATTACTGCACATGATGGGCAAGAGCATCAAAAAGCAAGTTAAACTGACCTTCCCACAAACTGCACAGGCCCACAGGATCTCACAGGAAGCCCAGACAAGACCAGTCTAGTCCCATCTCCACCTGTCTGCAGCAAGGCCAGCAGCACTGTGGCCTCCCTGGGCCAGCACAGGCTACATGGCTATTCCAGTGGAGATCTATGAATCTCCAAGAGAGTTCCTTCAAGCACCCACTGCACACAGAAATGTGCTTCCACAATGCCCTGCTCACGTGACAGGTTTAGCACCCTTTAGGGGAGAGGCAGGTAAAGGAGTCTGGCATTCACCACAGCTTCTTTGTCTGCTTCTGCCTAGGATGGGAGGAGGCAAATACAGAAAGGAGACGGTTGCTTCTGATGCGGTCTCTCCAGGAAACACTCACTAAGGGAAACAAGATGGAATCCCAGCCTTCTGGTCAGGTTTTGGCCATCCTGGCTGCAAAGGAAGTGCTATGAAAGCAGATCTGTGCCATTCAGAGCACTGCAGTGACTGGGGGCCTCCCACAGCCCAGGGCAGCGAGTCCATCTCACAGAAGCAGTGGTAGATTAAAACCAGCTCCCAGCTCCCCGCTGCCTGCCCAGCACACGCTGCCCAGCGAGCTGGCCCTTTGTTTCTGCCTCTCCAGCGGCACGGAAATACTCCAAGCATGAGAAAAATCACAAAGATGATGAACTGGAAGGTCTAGCCCTTACTGCTAAGTACCAAAGTATTTCACAGGAAGAAATTTGATTACAGAAATTTGATTTCAGCAATTTGATAATCAAGGAGACAAGGTAATAACAAATTAAAAATGAAAGGAAAGACTGAACGGACTGTGATGGTTAAGAGAGCTTAGAATTAAAATCAAATATCCTAGTGCATGACGAATATAAACCCCATATAAAGCCACATGCCTCATTCAGAACACTTTCAGCTTGGGTTTATTTTACTCACAGGCCATGCTGGGCGGGGTGATGGATGGGAAGATGACAATGTTGAGCTGCCAGCAAATACTGCCTAAAAAAGCCCCAGTTTTGAAGGGAGCTCTGAAGAGATTTGGTCTCAAGGAGTATGCAGGAGATGAGTGAGAGTCACACAGTAAACAGCACACTCAGCAGTGTGGGTACTCTAAAGGACAAGGGACCTACAGACCAGCTTGGCAGTGGAAGGCAAAGCTGTCACCTATAAGAAAACACTTAAGAAATTGCTGTACATTCCTCTTACTTCCTGAAAAAGAGACAGAGCTGGCTCAAATAAGCAAGTAGTCAATAAGCACTGCATCTCTGTTTACCTCTCTTCTCTGAGCCAAGGAATCTCCTATAACTTAGAAAGTCTGGCAGCACATTCATTTCCTGGCCTTATGACACTGAAAAGCGTTTTTTCATCACAATTAAAATCCATTTGTACAATCCCTTCCCCAAGAATTCTCTCCATAAAGGTCAATTCCCATCACACCTAACTCACTGGTCTCTGTCTAAAGGTTCAGACTTGTAAAGCTTCAGAGGAGTTGGACTCCAGTGTGGGATTTTGCTTTGGGTTCCGTCTCTCACACCTGAGTACCGAAGGAATGAAGTGCATGCCCAACATTTTATAGTTCAACAGACTCCAGTGTAGTGACTGCTTTCCTCCAAATTTTAAAAGGTCTTTTTACTCATATTTTTAAACTTTATGAACTATAAATTGTTCTTATTCTAAATTTTCTCTGAAAGCTAACGCTGTAGTACATTTAAAAACAAGTTTCCCACCACAACAAATACCTGTGTCTTCATAAAACACATCTTCCTCTTCGTAATTGCTCTACTGTGATTTTCATTCTGCTATGGAGGGGTTCCCAGTAGACTTTCAGAGGCACTTTGCATGATCTGCTGGCAGTGCTCTAATGCTCTTTAGCACAGAATCACTGTAGTTTTTATCATCTTTTTGGCAATTTATGCAATTCTACAAGCCTACTGTGTGACAATTTAAAATACTGTTCTACAAGATTAATCTACAAAAGTGTGAAAAGTACAGTATGTGCTTGGAAAAGGTCACAGAGAAGCGTTCCATAAGAAGGAATCGATACGATCACAAACAGATTCTGAATGGTAATTCATATTACCATTTTAATTGGCTGGCACAGTCTTTTCACAATTCCACCTCAGTGGTAACATTAATTCCAAGTGTGACAGTACAAGGCTGTGCTAACACAAACAGGAAAATAATTATTATGCACTGACTGGCTACCCTTTGCTACTACCCAAATGTCCGAATTAATACGTATCTACCATTGTTTTTTACTCAATATAGTCATCTCTTTCTTGGAGTGATTTTGACAGTTCTTCAGAATAAAATATTAAAAACGTCAAACTCAAGCACTCCAAGCTGAAGTTAAGAAAAATTTTAAAAAATTTAAAGGAAAACACCCAATTAAGTAAGCTTCAAAGCCACAGTTCCCAGCAGTGTTAGGAGGGGCTGAAGGCAATGAACTGCTCTTCCAGGGGAAGAAGAACTGCCAGGCAGCTGCCATCCTGTCCTGGTAGGCTCCAGAGGCTGCTCAGGGTGGAGGCTCAGGAAAGCTGCCTGACCCCACTCGCCTTTCCTGATTCCTGTAAAAAGCCAAGCAGATCCCTTCTATTCTGGCTCCTTTTCACAATTATTTTTTTTAACTCCTTGTCACAGTCCTTGTCCCAGGCTCCTGTCTGCAATGACCTGTGCTCTCCTCTCTAGCCCTTACACATCACTGACCAAGCGAAAGCTGCCTCTCACTGTCCTGCTCAACGTCTGTGCTCCCACCAACCATCACTGGCCCCCAGCTCTGTCCTTCCTCCTTGCTTACCACATCTCTTCACACACACAAAAAGTTCCACTTCCTTGCCTGCCACTCCTGCATCCTCAGCTCCAAGTATGTAAACATGCATACCATGCACACTGCCTTGTCTGTATCTTAATTTGAAATAATAATCTCCTGTATATTCTTGGGATTTGCTTCAACAAAGAAAAGGTTTAGTGATATCTAGTGATTATGTAAAATATATTTTTAAGCCCATGTACAGTTTCTTAACATTAACTGACACTATGAATATAAACACAAACAGATTAAAGGTAGGATTTGGATAGTATCTTGTATCTGGAGGCTCTGTGCTGGAGATAGTCAAGTATAAATAGGAGAAGGAACTGTGATACATTAAAATTCATTTTAGAAATGAATCTGATGATCTGTAGCTGACATTTGAGGTAGCAAAGCAGCTTCATAAAGGAGAAATCTTTTAAGGAATAACTCCAGCATGTGAAAAAAATGTCAGCATGTTCTGTGAATAACCAGGAATAAAGAGACAAAGGCCATGTTTTAACCCAGGGATGCTGAGTGACTTTCATCCCTGATGAGACCTCTGGACATTATGGACACAGCTCGAGGTTCTGCTGTAGCAAGGTACCTCTGACACCTGCAAATGCAGTTTGATCAGTTAGCAAGAGAGCTTTGTTGTGGATTGATAACTCAGTAAATATTTAGAAGAGAAGCTTACTTTTCCAAGAGGAACTGAGTTTTTCTCCCGCATTAAGACATTTCAGTACATGTTTTACTTCAAGGCTATTAATAACCTTTCTAGGAGGAATCTGGGCCCACCCAAGGCTCCACGCCAACCTGCCGCCACCAGCTGGGATTTGTTTTGGTGTAGGCAGATAAACAAATAAAAGACTGCCTGGTGATACTTGGGAATTGCACTGCATTTTCCCTGTTGTCAGAGAAGGGCTGACAAACCAGAAAACTTATCTGCTTTGCAAACAAGGCCAAGCACAGGCACAATCAGGACATTTTAGGAAAAAAAAAAAAAAAAAAAGAAAAAAGATCAGGTATTTCTGTAGTTAAGGTGAACAAAATGTAGACAGCTGTAGCGCCTCTTCCCAAGACACTCAACTCTATCTATCCAAGGCAGGAACCCAGGAGAACAGGAGCCAAATTGTCCCAATGACACGACTTCTCATGGTTAACCTAGCTCTGATTTGGGCTGTTTCTGGGAATACTCTCTCATTAACATGACTGCTGTTCTACCAATGGTCTGCACTGGTGAAAGAGGTTTTTGTTTAACCATTACTCTCTTATTTTGAAATAAAACCCAATCAAGCAAATACACTGACTCATGCAGTTGACATTTTTAATGCAGACTAGCCAAAATTCATTTAACTTCACCAACACCTATTTCAATTTGAAAGGCCATTTTCTAAAAACTGGATTTTAGAGGCTAAACAAAAATCTTCTTAGTGAATTAGTCACCAGAGATGGTTACCTAGCTCAGAGCACATAGAAAAATACTGACATTGGCAGAAAAGCTAACCAGCTAATTAAAATTTACAGGGTGTTCAGAAAACCTCTCAAATGCTGCATGCATTGCTGAACATACCTAATATATCAAGACGTTAAAAAAAAATACCCAAAAGAAAGGAAAAGTAACAGGAACAAAAATAACTAGAATAAAACAAAACTGCATTTGCCAATCTTAAACTCAGCATGCAAGCCACCCTTCTTTTGTTGGTTTTGGTTGGTTAGTTGGATTTTTTTAAATCTTGCAACATTCTTACACTATCAAACAAAATTCTGCAGTTTAAGGCTGTCAGAGCTAAAAATATCAGCACAATATTACATGGAGGAGAAAAACTGCAAGGGAACATAGTGAGTAAAAATACCACAACTTTTGTAGAGCTGGAACTTTCATCCACTCAGATACATTCTTTCAGTGGTAGCCAACTAATAGAGAAGTTTTTAATTAACTATTGGCAGAGGAGAGCAGAATTGAAATCCCAGTAAATGAACCAAACTGAAGAGCATCCTAGTGCCTATATGGGACTTACACAAGTCTTTGTAACCAGAATTTAAAGAGCATTATATAATATACTATAAATAAATTATTGTAGAAGCATTAACAACTTTTCTTTTTACAAAGGTATGCATTCCAGTAGTTTGCCTTTACATAACGTGTGTATCATTTTCAGGGTGCCCTTACCAATTTATTCATATCCTCAGAAGCCCCTCAAAAGTGTCTTTTTCCCTGTACCTGGTTTACATATATATTTCAGCATAAACTGGTTGCATAAGCATAGTTAAATTCAGTTTCATGCAGAAAAATTCAAGCTAATCTTGGAAGACTTCTATCTGGTACAGGAAGCAGTATCCAGGGCTGGGCTGATACTTCAGCAGCCGGGGTTTCCAGAGTTTTGCTCTGCAGAAACTCGGCAAAGTTTTTTTACTGAAATTCTGTTTGTAAAGATCAGGTCATGCCCACGACCCAGAGGAAAACTCACTTTAAAACAGAAGGTGCCATTCAGATTTCTCCTATTCAGTAGAGAGGAAGTGAGGCTGGAACAGATGAAGTGAATGATCACCAGGACGATGTGGGAAGTGCAAGCCTGTCTCATGAGACGGTGCAGTGTGCGCAGAATCATAAATCACATGCAGAAGCACAGTGGGGCAGTGCTCCAAGGAGAGAGAACGGCCATTTCCCTGAAAGGACCATCCGCTGCTTATTCCAGGGAACATTCTGTGCTTCATTCCTCCATCTCATGAGTACATGAAATGCTCAATCAATCAAACCTGTGCAGAGCTACATTATTGATTAAACCTTGCTCCTACTCGGCCTGAAGAAACCCGACCTCTTAATGAAGTTTAGCTATAGCCTGAAACGCAACACCCTCCGTTTCCTTGTTTTAAAGCAGCGCTGAACCAACCGCGCACACAAAGAGCCCAGACACGCTGCAGCTCAGCCTGTCGGGCTGCACTACTGCAGGTGTCCTGCTGCAATCCCAGCCAGGGGAAGGCTGCACAGCACCCATCATCATCCATCAGTGGCTGTGCAGTCCCTGGGGGCCAGCGCCCTAGGGCAGCAAGCAGGGTGTACCCAGGGCTGCTCGGAGACACTGGGGAACACAGACCCTCCTCAAAGGCCTGGCCACTTCCCAGCACTGCAGGAACTCCTGAGAATGCCTGTACTGATCCGGCACCCTGGAAGAACAGGAAGATTTTGCCTGCAATGCTGCTTCAGCACACAGGCACAATTTGCTCTGAGCCAGAGAAGACACTGCAGGCTGAGGCTCAGCGAAGCTGGGGAAAGCCTCTGCTGCGAGAGCTTGCTGCAGCAGGCTGGAGATGGAAGAACCTGCCCAGAGGGAGGCAGACACCACTAAATGCCAGAAAGAAAAATGGGATGACTTCTTATCCAGGAATTTTGATCACTTGCTCTTCTCCAACCAGCTTGCTCCTTGGAATTGTGTCAATGCCAGAGAAACTCCATTTTACATTGAGAAAAATAGAAAGAATTGGCTGAAAACACTGACTTTCCCTCTGTGCCCTAAACAAATACCAAAATGTTTCTGACAGCTGCCCATTGCTGTTCACGTAAAGAGGAATGATCATCACCTTCATTATGACTTGCAAGGTACAAATGAAGCTGCATAGAGAACCTCTGAAAATACATTAAAACCACAAATATTTTTAAAAATACGCATTAAACTAATACAGTTTGAATTCTGATACGTCTACTTCTGAGTAATGCTACCATCAGTACAGAAGATTCCTTTCTGCCACAAATCAAGTAGAAAAGAAAACAGGTCTCTGCTTTCACCTAGTTATACAGGTAATATACTGCTAAAGAAACCTACAGCTGAGTTTTCATTTCATCTTCTTTAAAAACTTCTAGATAAGTTTTCCTATTCTCCCAACAGTGTTTCAACATTACAGAGATATTTTAAATGCTTTTCAAAGTCAATTACATGGAAATGTTAAGCAACGTCCCCAAAAAATAGTTATCTCTATATTCTTCAGCTGTAAATAAAAAATATTTTCTATGAAAATAGAATAGACTAGGCTATGAAAAATCAATCTTTTCCTCAATTGAGGACAGCCCAGTGGCTGTTTTAAAGTTCAGTGGGGGTTGGAAGGGAACAAGGATGACGTAAAAATGCTTTCAGTGGCTGAATACTGAATGTATTTCTATCAGATATCAAAAATTAAAAGAAAACAGTCTCGCATATATTGAATTATAAGACACAAGCATCTGCTTTTGTGTTACTTGAGACCGATAATTGGTATTTTAATTCTTTACTGATAAATGTAATTCCTATAAATACACAACTCGGCAAAGCAAAAAATGCAATCAGATTTAATTTGGTCACCACATTAGCTCTCCAACACCTGACATAACTTTCTTTTTCCCTTCAAGGAAAGTATCGCTTTAATCTAGATCAATTACTTTTCCTTTGAAAAGAAGAGAAATTTTAAAGAATACCTAATCATTAAGTAATTTGACAAGTGCTTAGTTACAGGTTACTAATGTGAGAGACCATTTTCTCAGAGGCTCAACAAAGTATAGTTGTTCATGCATCTGGAAACAATCTGATACTCTATCATTAAATTCTTTTTCTCATAATGCTATGAAGTTTCTGCAAATGATTATCTGGAATGCAGTAACAGACAGGTTTCCTGTGTGACAGCAGATCTGCATAATCCAGAGACATTTACCAGGCCCTGATTCAGTAAAGCTTATCCCCAAAAGAACGTTGATTTTATTAAGGCTGCATGTCTGAAGCATTTTAAGAATGTTTTAAAAGAGGTGCATTTCTCAGCTTGTGGAAGGCATCTCACTTGTCTGTCTCTCACAAGGAAATGGTCTTGGGTATTTGTTCCTTTTAGTCTGATATTTCTATGAATTTCAGCAACAGGTCCTACACAGTGATTTCCTACAATTATTTAATAAGAAGCTGATACTAATCCAATTGAAGTCAAAGGAATTATTTCCGAAGACTCCCACTGACATTCATCCATGCCCTAAATTCTTAATAACCAATGGAGGAATCTTTGTATAGCACTGTAGGAATAGATCCAAAGAGTAAAATAATCTGCTTTCAGTATTTATTATATTAACCATTTGGCTCTGGTTTTCCTCAGTGGATTAGTTTAAACACTAAAACTACTGGCACACAAAACTGCCTTGAAACATGAGGGTATCATTTCATGAAGAATCTAAAAGAGATTACAGTTTAGGAGGCTTCCTTTCCTCAGATCATTTTCTTGAGACTTGTTCCTAAATGCCACTGCCTATCAATTAGGTCCATATAGTAAACATGCAGTCTAACCTAGATAAACAAACTCAAGTTGTGTTTTGCTCACAAAGGGATCACTGCAGCAGCTGGGCTGAGATTTTCTGCACTCTGTGTGAACCACTACTACTACAGCAGCAACGCTGCAACACCAACAGTCTGTGTCTTGGAGATGCAAAGCAAGTCAAAGAGATGATCACAGAGAGCATAACCCAGAAACATGTTCAGAAAGAATAAAAAATTCACAAGATACACAAAGACTTGGTGAGTGAGCAAGGCAATGTTTTAATAACAACACTGTTTTTTTAGGATACTTGCCAACCTACTCATGATGCCTTTGTATTAAGATGATCACTTTCTTGCAGGCACTCTGGCTAGAATAAGCAACCTACTCATGATGCCTTTGTATTAAGATGATCACTTTCTTGCAGGCACTCTGGCTAGAATAAGCAACCTTTCAGATGGGAATTATATGTTAGCCAGCTAAGAGGAATGCACACGCCACATGAAACACCAGTCCAGGAAAAAACCCCTCCCTCTTCTGTGGTAGATTAAAACCCTCAGCAGCTGAGGAGGGCAAAGGAGCAGGACAGGTGCAGCTGGAAATAGTTGAACTCTTAGGGCAGAACTGGACAGGCTCACACATGGAAGTGGCCAAGGAAGAATCAAATGCAGAAAAAGCAGGGAAAGAGGGTATCCTGCCTTGAGCACAGCTGGTACAGGTAGGAGGTGTGGATGGGGGAAAGAAAGGTTATCCTGAGGGGGTAAAAAGGGAAGGAAGGAAGTTTATCCCCTCTCTCAGCTCTGGTTCAAAAGGGGAAGTGCTAAAGTCTCAGCTGGTCCCACCTCAGTATGTGCTGCCATCCCCTATAAACAACAAGTTGATGAATGAAACACAAGTCATCATCAAATCCACGGAGCCTGGAGCTGTCAGGGACTGTGTCCTATCAGAGGTCATTCAGTCCCTCCCTGAGCAGAAAGGCAGAACAGCTGCTCCTGAGAGGGGCTCCTCTCGCCTGTTCTTTCCAGGCTCCCACAGGACCCAGCCAGCTCGGGGCAGATCACTCCAGTGCTCATTCATCCCTGCTCAACAGCCAGACCTCACACTTGATGGAGAGCAGAACTGGATTTTACTCCATGGAAACCAATCCAATTTGCACATTATATGTTTGCATGAATTACTGGCTGGAGACTACTGTAGCAAAATTAGTAAACTAGTGGTTGTGAATCAAGCAGCAGTTCCCACACTTTGCTGAAGGGAAAGGATACGGTCAAAACATGGAAATAAATGAGTGCATGAGCAATTTAGAACAGGGCTATGGAAACTGGGAAGAGGCCTAGTCTCAAACAGCCGATGAGAAAGCCTGACTTTTCACATCCCAGGAACTGGTGTCTAGTACACAGAAATAGCTACAAGGAAAAGTGGCGATCAACTACCATGATGGAGATGACCTAGACAAAATTAATATAATCTCCTTTCCAGACTTTCAGAGCTCAGTGCTGTATCAACTTTACCAATGGAAGTTACTTAAAATGCAAACACATTTGTCCCAGCTTTCCCAGCTCAGCAGACCTGAATAGAAATTCACCCAGTCCCAGAGCTAAAAAGTGAGCAAAGACTTTAATGGGCCCTTCAAATGAAACAGCTGCATATGCATCCTCATATAAAGAATCACCTTGAAGAAAAGATCAAACATTTGTATCACTACACAGTGATTCCACACAAAAGGTTGGGTTGTTTCTGATTAAAGTGTAAAGCGATAGCAATGCAGGGTGAAAAAAAAATGTTCTCCTAGAAGAGAGCATTATTGTCTTAAGTTAATTACAAAAGATACAAAATACTGGCACAGATTTCGCAAGATACCCTTCATCTGTGCACTATCTGCACAGCAGCTTCTGCCAAGGTGGAGAAAGAAGAGACAGAAAACAAGAGAAAACTGAGTTCTCAGGATGGAGGAGACATCCTTGGACTTCCAAATCACTCTGCTGGAACCTAGAGAGACAGTGGCACAGAGAGATAATGTCACATCCCCATAAACAGTCCCAAAGCAGGGGGCTTTTGTCACCAGTCTCTGAAAAAAAATACGTAGATAAGAAAGATAAAGCCAAAACACCCCTCTGCCTAGGAAAAAATATTTAGACTGTCTAGATTTTTCAAATAATCTGGCTTGCAAATTTTCTAGAAAAAATTCAAGCTGCAGCTTCAATTCCTAAATTAAATCCCACAGAATTGGTGTCTGGGATTGGGGTGATTTTTCTCATGTGCATTCAGTTCTTCTGCCACAATGAAGGAGAGTGAATAAAACAACGAAGTCAAGAACAAAACCTGGTTTCTGAAGCAATTCTGCTGAGGATTTTCTTTTCTATTCCCTCCTGAAATAACATAATGTATGTGACATATGTAGAATTCTTGTAGAGGCATTTTGGTCTGAATAAATTCAGTTTTAAGAAGAGCAGCATTAAAATCAGTAAAAAATAGCAGACTCGACTAAGACAAAGCAAGAAGCTACCACCTCCATGGACAAATGCTATACTCCAAAAATACATATTCACAGTTAGGGAGAAAATACGTTATCTTTTAGAAGGTTAGGTATTATTTTGCTTTGTGTTGTTGAGAGTGGGACAGTACAAGTAAACAAACACCCTGACAAGTAAATTTGTTCCACGCAGGATGGGTGGATCTTTCTCTGTCTGTGGCCTGCATATGATCAGTTCATTATGAGGAAGAATTTGGGGTTTAAACCACTTCTGTATTAACCAGTGAAACCATGAACTGCATGTTTTGCTAGGAAGAATTTCATCAGATTTTCTGTATGAACGGTCATAAATTTAAAACCTGTTTCCAGGAGCCTGTTCCAACATTTACTCAGCTAGGTCTGTTTCCATGGACAGACATCCCTGGTTACCAACAGGCCTGAACCAGAACACTTAGGAAGAGCTAAAGCAGAAATGAGTTAGTGCAGCCAGTGCATGGTCTAATCCAAGTGAATATTCTTTGAAAACATGCTCAGCAGGACTAACCACGTCATAAAAGGCCCTGATCCTGCATGAGTAAAGGTAATGGGATCTCTGTCACTGACTTTCAACAAGCATTGGAATAAGTCCCAAGGTAGCAGCTATCAGAAGGGGCAGCTGTTTAAAATTTTTATTGCTCTTTTACTTGAGAGCTATCAGAATAAAACATACAGTATATAGGCATACAGAAATGCAGAAGTGCCCATACACACAAGTGTTAATTTTTCTGAAGCTTTTGTAGCTGCAAACATCAACAGATTCAACAGATTGTCTGGGAAGCACTGCCAGAATTTTACATTACCAGCTAGCTGGCTTCAAGGACAGCGGTTTCACTGCCAGCAACGTGAAAGGCTGGCAATTTCACAGACTTGGATTAAGCCCCTGATATTTGCTTCACTCTGCATTCTCTCAGCATCCCTGGAAGCTGCCTGACTCTCCTTTTAGTTCAGCACACTTGTGGATTTGCCTCTTGTTAACAGCAAGAAACCCAAACCTAAGAGATGGGCACCAAACGAGTCTTTCAGCTGATTACTTTTGTCAGCAACTACTTTAATCCAGGCCACGCATCCAGGCTGAGAGCTGGGCTCCCAAGTGTGCAACTGTAAAAAGGAGCCATCCAACACCTCAAAGTTCTGGCTCCTTCAGGAGACCTCTGCTTACAAAGCAAAGAAGAACAGCTGGGCTCCCAGCTCTGCACCACAGAGCAAAGGTGAAGGATTTGAGCCTGTCTGCGAGAGAAGCCAGAAACAGCACGTTAGGATTTACTGGAGGAAACTTTTGTTAATGGAATGTTTGGTGATGCCCAACAGACACAGTATTTTAAGTAGATGAGGAAAGAAATGAAGGGACAAGTGACAGGCTTTTTCTAACCACTTTCTTCAAGTGCTTAGAACATGTTTGACCATCCTGCTCAGTACCCAGCCCTAGCTACCTCTCAAGGATCAGACCAACAGCTCAGCTTTCTCCTCCTATCCCATCAGTCACTCCCATTCCACCTGAGCTTTTCTGTTTGGTTAGCTTCTAGCCTCAGGCTTTCCGGTTCATTTCTTTTGTCCTCGAAAAAGTGAAATAAACAAGGATAGAGATACTTTTCTCCATGCTGATCGATGAAGTATTTCCAGCAGTAAGCCCCCAATTCTCATCCAGAAACTGGAAAATGATGAAAACAGTATTCACACTTTAATGGCAGACATTGGATGACTTGAACCAAATTTGAAATCCTCGACTGTATTCAACAGTCAGCCTTGTTGTCCCTTTGATATACCCTATAGCGATATATTGCTACATTAATAATATGGTATACAGTAATACAGACGATTTAAATATGGTCTTACTGTAAAACTCCTTTTGTTTTGATGCCTCTTGTATTCCACTATATTAATGGAACATTAGTTCCAGATTCCTTGCCAGAAAATCAGCAAAACCAGCCTGTTTCACTACAAAAAGACTTATCACTAACATTACAGGTACTATGGTTTTAAATTGGGTGTTATGGTTTTTTATGCAGTTCTCCGTTTAAAGCTCCTCACTTTTACAGCACTCTTTTCCAGTTTTGTCTACATTTCAAGGGATGAGGATATGCAGTTTTCCCAAGCACTTCAGTTTATTATTCCTTCCTTTCCCCCTCTCTTTCATTCTTCCATGAGATACCTGTTTGTAGTATTTGTATTTACAATCATAACAACATCTTATTCATTAGAACACTTTCCTGCAATTCTGCTGCCTTTGCTGTGCCCTCCAATTTGCTGTTTTGGGATGGAAAGCAGTCCCTGTCTTTTTTCACCACCTCAAACACTAGGAATCAATACACGTGGAGGAACTCCGGAAGGGTGCTGACAGCTGCTGGAACCCACACCCAGAAAATACATCCCCCATCACTAGCCAAGGGAAGCCAGAGAGACACAGACTGCTGAGGATCCCGCTCATGCAGGGTGATGATGAACACAAACTGCCTAGAATTCATGCTTTGCTGATGGAATCTGACCAGAGAGAGACCATACTATTTCTGAAATGTATTTTCAATGGGGTTTTTTATTTCTGAGTGACTAGGGGGCTGTCAACAATTTATGATACAGATTTTTCTTATGAAGAGCAGGAATGTATTACCCAAAGGTTATTACTTCAAAATATGAAACAGAGCTCTGTAATCATCTCCAGTCTCTCTCCTTCATCCGTGGCAATTTGCATTAACTGTGCATTTTTATTTTGATTTTTAGATACACAATTGTTTACCATTTGTATTACATTTTATTTCTAATATCGGTTGATGGGGTGTTGATTGTAGTGTTGCATGAAATTTTGATTTGCAAGCAATTTAGTATACATTTTCATGGTAGCAATTACAATATGTTTCTGAGGCTGACATGTTTTTACCACTGAAGAAATCTCTCCTCCAAGTTATCTTCAAAGCAAACCCCTGGTTCAGTGAAAACCAAAACGAGTGGATTTCAGTGCAGACTTTCAGAGATAAGCTAATATACGTTTTATAACTGCTCTTAGTGAATTTTTCATATGTTAACTTACCCATGTAGTCTCTTTAATCCATATGTAATTTTGGCACCTGCAAGTATGTAGTCTTATTGGCCTTGACCTTTCAAAAGCTTCTATCTGTATGCATGTTTTAAGGCAACAATTCTAAAATCCCAGTGCTCAACACTACATGGTCCATGTTATGTGTGCTGCTCCTTCCCTCCAGGTATTGGAGACTGTCATCTGCTGAGAGTGACAGCATCATTTCTCAGAACAAAGGGAGAGGGCAGAAATTAGATGCTTGGCAAACACTATACAAACCATACTGGAATGGCTCAAGACTACATTTTGTCAAAATCTCAATCTCCTATGTATTTTATGTATCTAGTGAACATTCATGTGGAAAACTCAGCATTTCTTGCTTTTCCTGTAGTCACCTGGTTGGCCTGGTTGGATTTTATGCAAACTGTGCATCACAGATCACCTTGCCAAAACTACCTATCAGATCCTATTAACAAATTATTATGCAGCCTTGTGTTACAGAACCAGCAAAAAAGATGTATAAAGAACCCAACATCCATCATTTTTACACTTTCATAAAATCCCAATTCAAGGGATTTAACTCCTTATTTTATTTCTCAGGTTCATAACATCCTCAATAATTTCTGATGGATTTGTCCTCACTGCACCACTGTTTATGCTGGAGTCAGATTGGTAAGCAGAAGAGCTGTGGTTTTGCCAGAACTTAAGTTTGTGTACAAAATCCAAACCCAAATCTGTGCCTGTAAATAAAACTGTAAACAAAACCCTGCAAAACAAACTCCCACAGCATGAGCAGAGATGGCATACAGTAAGCAGAATATTCTGCCCCATTTCAAGAGCCACGAGCACTGCTGGTCACACCCTTCTGAATGATCAGTGCTGACTCCAAAGAGGCCTCTGCCCTTGTCCCTGTGCCAAAGCTGTGCATACTCACTGCACACACACCCCAGGTGGCTCTGCAAGCACTGCAGCTTCAGTAAGGGGCACATGATGCTTAACAAGAGCTCAGGGTGTTTCTTTAGAAAGTAAAAAACTCATCCATTTTCACTATTCTGTGAACATAGAGAAGACAGGAAACAGGTAGTTAGGTAGTTAGACCTGAGGCTGGCTCAGGTCTAACGTATCCGTATGGTGCAGGGCAAGGCCTGGGCTGGTGTCCCTGAGAGGCAGTGACAGAAGAGGAATGCTCCTTCAAGAAGACACAGCAGAAAGACAAACTATCGAAATTGCAACAATGAGGATGAATTGCAGGGAACTCAGATATCTGAGGGAATGAGAACCAACTGACTTGGCTACAGAGAGATTACAGAAAGTGCAGTGTGTTCTGTGCAGCTGCTCAAGAACAAATGAACTCCTTGTGTTTGACCAGCACCTCTCCAGCGCTGCCAATGCTTGAGTGTCCCTGCACAGCCTGCACCAACATCCACCTACAGGAGAAGCTGTGGTGGAATGCCGCTGTCAGCTCTGGAGCACAGATACATTTAATCCAAATTTTGTCCTAAACCTGCAGTCATTCTTTGAATAATGACATCAATACAAAGAGCTTTTGCAGTAGGTGAACTATAATATAGACAATGAGTTGCAAAGTCTGGTGTGCCAATTGCCAACTTCACTATTATTCTCTCCTCTCTGGAATTCTGTAACTGAAAACCTGGTTCAGAATATTAAACTATGTTTTCACATTTGCTGTCAATGAAAGAGTACAGAAGAGTGTCATCTTTCAGGATGTTGTTTTTTTTAAATGAGATGTTCAGTGGTAAAGTTAATGGTCATCTTTACAATTTTTTATAGCAATTGAGACATTAGTCATCGAGGAAGATTTGCTCAGGGAGGAAAAACAGAGTATCCCTCCGTGGGTTTTATTTCCCCAGGGAAAATAGATTCTGCTTAATGAAGGGAGGACCATATGGAAGGGTCCTGAGTGTAAAGACAAGGAGCAAACAAATTTTTTAAAAACTGTATTCAGTGCAAAGTCAAAATTAATAAATTGCTTCCTCTCAGATATTTTGCTTTACAAAACTTCAAAGATTCTCCCAATGCCCTGGTAGCTGACATTCAAAACAAAAACAGACATCAATTTCTTGGCCCCTAGAGATGTCTAACAGCTCTGTGACCCCCCCACACCCCTTTCCTGCCCTCAGGGAAGAGTTTGTAAGCTATCAGCTTACCCCCTGAAAAGAGCACACTAGGACTCTACTGTAAGACTGCCCCTTTGTAGGGGTCCCTCAGTATTCTGGCTCCATACGTTAATGGGGTTAACAACCTTGTTTTCTGTAAAAAAACATCTTCCAGCTACAATACATTTTGCTGGGATTTGTTCGGAGCACTCATCCTCTTTTTCCTTATCTTCAGTTTCATTTGCTGCAGCAAAGACTGTGCTGATGCCTCACTCTCTTTCACTGAAGAACTTCAAGGCTTTTATCCTAACCTACCATGACCCTGCATTTTGGCATTTCTAAAATGCCCAGCTCCTCCACAGAGCATCTTTCTGTAGCTGGCTTCACTGTGTTACCCATGCTCTAAGGATGCGATCCCTGAAAGCAAATAACTCATGAATTGCCTTCAGGCTGCAGAGTTAGGTGGAGCTGAAAGGCACAGAGTGAGGCTGTGACCAGCAGGAACTAGGGACCATCCTGCCATCCCAGCTGTACACCAGTCCTCTGAAGCCATTACAGATTACTGGGCACTACCCTGCCTGACTTCGGCTTTACAACAGCAAGAGCTCTTCTGACGACACCAGAGCTGGGGAGTGACCTTTGAAGCCTGCACAGAACTGCACTTTACCTATTGGGGCTGTGCTCACATCAGTCTTACGTGTAAGTGATAAACTTACTGCTAAATTTTGTATTTTCTTGGTAAGTGTACAGAAAAGGCTTTAGTATGTTTTGAAACACTGGCAGCTTCTTAAGGGAGTTCAGCATCTCCTTTAAGAAATTACATTATGATTTTCTTAAGAGGCTCTAGAAATACTGTGACAGTTGTCACCATCCACTACTGTGCTGAGAGGCAAAAAATCATGCAGAAGCTTTTAACTCTTAACTAACTGATATGTAACAAATCATGTTAAACTGTTCCAGAGACTGATGTATAACCTCACAGTTAATAAATATATTTTCATTGATTTCAGCAAGTTGTACTTTGGGGCATTACTTACTGGAAAAGAATATCAGCAGTAAATACTGAACAAGTTAACTCGTTATTCCACTTGGACTTTTGGTAGAAAGTAACCAGGTAAGTAAGTTTCAATACTTTCTGCTTTGCATCTGACAATAGTATTGAAAGATGAGTATTTGCAGTAGAGTTTATTACGTTTTCAAGTCCTTACTCTCTTATTTCTATCCATTTCCAACTTTTTTAGTTCCAGTCTACACGTCTTCCACAGCCTGTCTGAACTAAACAAGAACACAGAATGGAGCGAAATCAGTTCACTGTGGGCTACCTGGAAATGTGATACGTACACATTATGCTCCTTGGTTTAATTACACTCTTTACCATTTAACTTCAGTGTCTACATGACTGTTGGTCAAGAACTTCCCTTGTGCTGGCTCTGCCCTAAAATTCCTGTTTCATGATGTCCTCACAAAGAAAGGCTCACAGGCAACAACTGAAGGAGATAAGTACATTCTGCAGAATATCTGCTACCCACAAATCAGCTGGGAGCTCCTCAGTACTGGGGAATCTTCTGAGTGACACAAGTACAGGAAACAACTCTGCATCGAGTCTACAAAGTCATGGCTTTGGGCAAGGCTGCAAAGTAGGTTTGAGGCTAGTGAAAATGAAATGGGACAGGTTTAAACAAAGTGGGTGAGCCCACACCCACGTACACCAACCGAGAGAGACAGGAGCAGAGTTTCCCATCCTAAGAAACCAGTGACAAGACCTCTGGAGAAGGGAACCATGGATGCTCAGAACAGAAACTGGTTTGGAAATTACATCACTTGTACTCTACGTGCTGACTGACCAATACCTTAAGATAAAAGCTCTTGGAATTTTTTACAGTATTTTCTTGTTACTAATCTCATCACTTCCTATGTGCAAAAGTACTTCCAAGTGTTACAGTATATAAAGAAATAAAAGATTTCAACTTGTCTAATTTTTTTTGTACAATTCTCCAGTAATGATAAAAAGCAAGTCTAAAAAGAAATTTTGATACCTATAATTAGTTGAAAATGTAATTGCACTTTCAAAACCACTGTGGAAACTACCAGTGCAATATTCAAGACATAAAGCTCTATGACTAAAAAAAAATTAAAGCAAAAACAAAATGAAAGATCCCAAAACAAACCAGAGAGGTCAGGAATCCTTACTGTAACTCATTAGCTAAGCATCCTCTCCTTGAAAGGTAAGTCTTTTTTAAAAAGAGTGTACAAGCACAATGGCTGTGATGTACTAATTTAAAATGCTTTCTTTTCTGAAAAAGATAGATATGTTTGATGATCATTATATTCACTGTGTAAATAAGGCTTTATTTCACTGTGAATCCACATAAATCGCTGTAACACTATATTGATCTTACCTTTTAACTTCCACTCTGAATTGTCTGACCAGAGAGGGAACTGGAAAAGAACCTCTCTGCCAGCACAGTCAATCACTGCCTCCACTGCCAATCCAGTGGAAACTCCATGTCATTAAAAAGCCAATACCCCATGGATTTTAGGACATTTCTTTAAAATATCACCTCAGACTAACTAGTGCAAAAACTAAAGAGGGAGATACTAAAAAGTAACTCATCTAGAAATAAAAACCCTAATAATATTAATCAAAATTAGAAACAGTAATGGAAAGGAAAAAAAACTGTCATATTTCAAACTGCTTTACAGCTGTTTGATATTTATTTTACCAGTTCTTGTTCTATAATGTATTTTGAAGTTCTATATAATGAATTTTTAACCAAGAAACACATTTTCTGTCATCTAGGCCACAGACATTTGAATCACCAACTTGCACTGGCACATTTGCATAAAAGCAGTTCACCTCTAAAATTCATGTGCTTCAATGACTGCTTTCTCACCTGAAGTCCTGCGGCTCCATACGGGGTGGAGGCACCATTCTGCTGCTCGGGCCACGTTTGAGGGCTTACAGGAACACATTCTGTCTCTGTGGGACAGACTCAGCTGATGGAGTGCTACGGAACATGGTGCAGAAAAACTCTAAGAGAAAAACAAGAGTTAGCACCATTAAGTGAAAAATTGTTGTCTGAAAAACAGTGCCTATATGGGTCAGGGAGAGACAAAAATAGGTAATGAAACACAGGAATCTTGCATACTGCATATTTATTTCATATTACAACAAAATACTGCCTTTCCCAATTCTCCTCAACACAGTGGGAGAGATCTTCATACTTTAACCTCTTTTAAAAAAACAACTCACCAGTTTGTTTAATGTCTTTTACTATATCAGCACAGGACTATCATCAACTGGGGTATATTGAGAATTTAGAAATTTTTAAAATAATAGAAATAATAGTAACATATAATATCACCTGGTTGATGTTTTTTAAAACCCATCTTTAAAAAATAATAGTATTTTGGCCTGCAAAAGACCAAAAGACAAAATACAGGGCACTTTTTTGTGATTTCTACTGATCCTATTATTATTATTTACCCAATACTTAAAAAAAAAGTTGTATTTTAAACTGTGACTTGCTTCATTGCTTTCAGAAGTCTCTTTCAGCGCAAAGAACTGTTTTTCAGAACTTTGCCTATAATGAGACTATTAGTCATAAATGAAGACAATATAAACTTGACAAGTTTGCTTGTATGGATTACTTCATCCTTACTAATAATTTCATGAAAAGACTCAGTTCAGCTTCCATTCCAGTCAATGAAATAATGAGTGATGTGACTATGGAAATTTAGGATTAGAAAAGTGACTAAATCTGGAAGCCAGCTGGGGGCGTTGTGACAGCATTTGGGTCACACCCACCACCCCATGCATCTGAGGGGTACAGGAGCTCATGCACAAACCCATTGGGGTCACACCACCCCACTGCAGAGGAGTTCAGGCACAAACCCATTGGGGTCACACCACCCCACTGCAGAGGAGCTCATACACAAACCCCAGCACACCGAGGTGCCTGTGCAAAGCCATCTGAACACAGACAAGTGCCAGGCTGTACAGGGTACACAGACAATTATAACTATGCTATGAACCCACAAGTGCTCTTCCAGAACTGCAAGAGCAGGAGCAGCAGGAGTCTAAGAGGAATACAATGAGCATTGTTAGGGAAACAGAGAGTCTTGTGTGAACAAATATTAAACGATGCCGTTCACCTCAGTGATTCATTAATTTGGGATCTGCCAGAAGAACCCAAAGCAATGGAGTGTACAGGCAGAGTAAATCAAGTGCTCTCTCACAATACAGACAAGAGGCAGTTAATGAAATCACAAGGCTGCATTTAAATACATTAAAAACTGATTAAGTGGATGCTTTAACACGACATAAAATTAACCAGGACAATTCACTGGAGGAGAAGAGGAAGAAATTAGAAAATGGATACATTTCAGTGACTGACACACAAAGTCTGTGTGATCTCAGGTTTGAGGAAGCAGTCAGCCACTGCTGATCACAAATGGGGATTTTCCTGCTTTCTCTGAGCTGTTCATTGACCTGTGAGCAGTAGGACCTAGAACAGTCCTACTGGCAGGGGAAACGCTGAAAAACAGCCAGCACACTTTGCTGCAAATAGGAGTTACCCTGTGTGAAGTGAGCTGTAATGTGTCTGGTCTTAGACACAGCACTCCCAAAGCACTTAGGCTGAGCTTACTGCTCTTTCAGGAGGAAGGGCAATGACGATCATTAAAGAACGACTAAAGGGAACAGTTAAAACTGATACTTATTTGAACAGCCAAAATGCACAGACAAAAAAAAAATTAAACCTGGCTCCCTACACACATTAACATGACGGTACCATCATGCTCAGAGACAAGTTAAGAAGTTACTTAGGCTGCAGGACCAGCTTTGTACGATAGTGAGAAGCACATATGGAAAGCCGTCCAGCTGGATCCTGAGTTAGGTCTCAGACAGACAAATGCCAGGGATTTCCCAGCTCCAGGCTGTCAGAGAAGGGCTGACTTCTACCCTCTGTGAATATATGAACAAATCCTAACACAAAGCCAGCCTCAACTGCACAGGTCCCGCTCCTGGGTGACTGCTCAAACCTCATAGGCATTTTAATTTCCTGTTTCAGCAAATACTCGATACTGCACAAGCTTTCAGCAGCTCCCAGAGACCTCAGGAGGCATCTACATTCAATCACTGAAGGCTGGGCCTAGTTTATTCCATTTGCAAAGTTACCGGGAGCTTTAGTACCTGGAGTATGCAAGCATCCAGGCCCCTGCCTTGACCCCGCCTATCGCTCCCTGGAAACAGGAGCAGGGAGCTTTTACTGCTGCTGTCGCTCCGGGACCTGATCTTTACTGGCTTGCAAGACAAAGCTGACATGCCGTGAGAGGCAGCTAATGCCACAGGGTAAATCAATTTTGAGGCACTAGGTCAAGAAACTCCAGAGAACAGTCCTACACACCTGAGCATGGAGGCCCCTGCCCAAGAATAACACCGTGTCAGCCCCAGGCAGCTAACACACGGGAAAACTGTGCTATCAATCATGAAATAAATATACTCCCCCTGGCAAAACCAGGAGATACCTATGTCTAGACAGACAATCAAAATTACTGTGTTCCCACTGGATTTTTGAAAGAAAGAAATGTACAGTGCCACTGCCCCTCTCAGATGGAGCTCTACACAAAAATTAGAAGAAGCTGCTTTTATAAATCAAACCCAGATTTCTCTAAAAATTCTAAACCATTTCGCTCAGAGCTCAGCTGAAACACATCCAAGTGTAAGCATCTGGTTTTATCTTCCTAATCTGACAGGTAAAGAGCAGCTAACATCAGGATCCAGGAACCTTACTCCCACCAACCAGACTCATGCCTGATATCCAGACCAAGAGAAAGACAGGACAGATTGTTGACTCAACTCACACTTGCCAGACAAGTCTTAGCCAACTAACAGTGGAGAAGAAGAGGGGAGAAGAGGGGAGAGAACAATAAAAAAACAAACGAAAAAAACCCCCACAAAACCACACACACACAGAAAAACCAACCCAAACCCACAAACAAGATCCTTGT
Organism: Cyanistes caeruleus; assembly: GCF_971803275.1. Lineage (NCBI taxonomy): Eukaryota > Metazoa > Chordata > Aves > Passeriformes > Paridae > Cyanistes > Cyanistes caeruleus. The sequence goes on along the minus strand of NC_141708.1, from coordinate 33,777,483 downwards.
TATAAATCTGTATTGTGATATTGGCTTTCGCAGATGAATATTATATATTAAATACTTTTTAGCTATGCTAACAAGTCTTAAGTTTAAAAGAATTTCCTAGGTACAAGGCAAGGAAACCCCAGAGGGAAGGACACTGGGGCCCAAGCTGTTATCAGGAGAACAATAGAACCCAAACTGTTATCAGCGGAAGATATGAAGCCCAGCTGCCCTCAGGGGAAGGATGAGGGACCTGGACTCTTATCAACAAGTGACCATCTGCAGCAAAAAGGAAACCAAAACTCCAGAAATAATGCTGACCACCTAGAATAATGATGACCAGCAAAAATTATGCTGACCAGCAGAAAATAACATGATCCAAGAAGGTGGAACCAGGGAGGGGACATGCTTGAATATGCATTAACCCCTCACAGCAAGCATGGTATAAAAAGGGTGTTCCCAAGATACCAGGTGTGTTCCTGGCAACCCGCCAGGGCACCCGGCCGTTTTAACCCTTTGCTTTATTTCTTTTGTCTCCTAATTGTCTTTTGTTTATATTAAATTCTTTTTATAATTTATTAAGTGAATTTCGTTTTTAAGATCCTCAAGCAAAAACAAACAACCCCCAACCAAACCCTCATTTTGAAAAGGTTACAGTTGGGGATCTTCTTCTACACTCTCTTTTTCCCCCACAAGACTGTGAATAGAAATGTTAAGAGGAGCATTAAGAAGTTTCCCTTCAAGTTGTGATTGTCATAAGCAATGAGAAATCTTCAGTCTATGGTGATTTCTCTTAGTTTAAATGAAAGAAAATAAAGGGGAGCTCACTAGGATGCAGCACGAAACATTGATGTTTTACCAGCCCCTCAGGAAACAAAATGGCTGCAGCGGAAAACAAAATGGCCGCTGTACCACACGGCCCTAACGAGAGGCCTTTCCCAGAACATTGTCACGTAACACATTTCATCATCATATATGCCACAGAAAACCTAAGCTCTCTTTACATCCTTCTCTCTTAGAAACAACCTTTTGTCAACAGATTTCTCTTTTCTCTCTACCTGGAACTATTTGCTATCACTGCTCTTCAACGAGGACTCTGCATCGTCAGGGTTTTAACACTGAGACCTGATTTTACCAGAGATTTTCCCCAAGATTATGTCACAATGCTGGATCACTGGGGCCCAAAATCGGAGAAGTATTATTTACTCCCCCAAAAGATACAGAACAGATAGAAGAAGGATTGAAGAAAGAAAAAAATTACCTCAGATAAATCTTTTCTCGCCGCTGCTGGAAGGGTCTTCAGGCCACCCAGCTACAGCCCCTCTGACAGAAACCCCTCAGCTATAGCCAGCAACTACCATTACTTTGGCATTTCTTTTCCCTTGTTTTTTGCGGCGTTGAGTCCGAGCTGTTAAGAATTACCTGCGAATGTGTGTTTTCCAGCTGAGAACACAAGTCCTGCCCTCAGCCAAGGTGGCGCTGCCCCGGCCCGCGGGAGCCTTCCCCTCACAGCTCCGCAGGAGCGGCCCGGACCTGCGGCCTAACGAGTGGCACCTGCGGTACTGCACCAACGCACGGCTTCTTCCCCTCAAAACCTTCTTCTGCCTGCTAGAGCCAATGGTAAATTAAAAACCCCCACCTAATGCTACAGGGCTCTGAGATATGTATAAGGTTAGAAAACTTTGTTGTACTAATACAGTTTTTTATTTCTGTTATTGATGAAACTTAAAAATACTGGTGTAATACACATATATGTAAAGCTATACCATGATGTTAAAGCACAAAATACTTTGTGTTTATATAACCCAGAGACTGAAAAGATAGTCAGAGACATCCCCCCTGCATTATTAAAATTATCTTGTCCAGATGAAGACAGCAGTCCTCCAAGTCCCACAAGAGAAGGATTTATTGCATCCGAATCAGAGGATATAAAACCCAGTGGTGCCAAGAAGATTGATCTACTGGGAAGGGAGCAAGGTAAAAACTAAACAAAGGAACATCCAAAACTTAAGAGGAATGTTTGAATATGTATGAGAATTTATGGATATGTAGTAGGGTTCTGTTTTTAAGGGACAATCCTTTGTCAGTAAGGTGTGCTCTCTTGGCTGAATGCAGAGACACCCAGCCACATCTGTGTATTTTACTTTATTTTTATCTCCTAATTGTCTTTCTATTAAAATTTTAAATTCTATATAAACAAATATGTGAACCTAATTTTTCACAGACTGCCACTCTTCGAACAAATATCTAAGTGTCTTAAGGGTATCTAAAACTGTGGCAATATAAAATATGCAACATACCAAAGAAAGACTTGCTTCTAATTCATTTTAATTAAAACATTTATTCACTACACTCAGATGTTAAGGATTTACCTTATTGCACTGATTAATACAGATCTTCCTTGTTTTGTACATTGTAATGGAATGCATCCAGTGATCAATATAAAACAGGGACCAATCTTAACAATTTTCCAAATAATTTCAATAGTGCAGGTGTTGTTTTAATATAGCTATAATATATTTTAACGTTCATATAGATTTGCCCTATTTTATACAGAGATTGGAACTTGCATTTCCAATGAATGTGTGACACTCATGTGACCATTTAGAGCCTTCTTTGTATTTGCCATTCTTGGAATAAATGGAGCTCTATGAATTTGGAATCAACAAACCTGGTCCCCATGGCTATTAAAATGTTTCTGAGAGTTAATGTTAACAGAAGAGACCAAAGAACTTGTAATTAGGCCAATAGTCTCCTGTTTCTGAACTGCAGTAAATTACCTGGAATTGTCCTTCAAGTTAGCATGTTTCCTTCTATTTCAAATTATTGAGAGATAAAGCTAGAGAGCTTCTAGAGCACTATGATAAGGAGAAAGTAACAGTGAGACATGAACTGATACAGCAGACATGCACTAAAGAAAGGTAAGAGTGGTAAGAGTTGTCAGAACAAGGTGCATAAACTCTTCAGTCTCGTGTTCTCAGATATGGTATTTCCTTATCTGTCTTCTTCCATCTACAAAGTGAAACTCTGAACCACAGTTCCTTGGCTTTGTTTTGACATAAATTAAGTATGAAGCTTGCTATTTTTGAAATAGTTGAAGGAGACCCTAAGTTAAATTTGTGCTAAAGATGGCAGGCCACTTTGCATTTTCCTGCTCTTTGCCTCCTTTCTATTTTGGGGATGTAAAACCATGAACAGTTTGATGGATTTCAACAGTCCAAGGCTATAGTGTAGTTTTGACCTTGCTATTGCTAAAAAGGAAGGCAACATCTGCTTCATGTTTCCCCTGTGCAAGCTTTATAGCATCAGCACTGAAAACTGCAGAAGTTCTGTTATTAACTACTGTACTTTATTTACCCACTGGTTTCTGACACACTGGTGGGCCCACCTTCTGCTGGGCCAAAAAGAGTGGACTGAGGAAAAAAGAATTGCTGCAAAGTATTTTAAAAAATCAAATCAGCACCATTTATAAAACACACTCTGAATTATTTCAGCAATTGGCACACTGAGAAAATGGTAAACTTCCATTTCTTCAGTTTTACCCATGAGCTGAACAAAAGATGCCTGTTAAGTGCATCACAGGCAGCTAAGCAACACCTTGTCCCCTTCACTGAATGGAACAAGGAATAAAACAAGCCCATTATTGAGGAAGAAGTGGGATAAAAGTGTGTAAACCTGAATAGTACACTCTATAGGCATAACAAACATTTTCAAATTAACTACTCTGTGCACTCTGCCCCTGAGAAACAAGCTCAGAACTTCTGAAGCTCCTGGAAACTCTGCTGATGGTTCTTCCTGCCTGGACTATCACAGCACTCTGTGGTCTTTCCACCAGAGATGAAGATCTTTATGCCTGTTTACAAGATCAGCTCCAAACAGATAGTCCAGTCTAACTCCCTACCTGCCTTTGATCACACTTCCCTACAGTGTTATCGAGTCACCAAATATATTCTTGGTATTAAAGAAACAAAGCAGAACTTCTCAACACGGGGGAAGCCTATTCAAGGTACAAATTCCCTTCAGACTCTAGCACAGAAAGCCTGCCTTCCCCACTTACCTAGCAGCACAGCATTTCCATTTCTGTGTTGCCTCTTGCTTTCTGAAACTTGGCAATGTAAATCCGCAGTGTAACTCATCCTCTCTGTGTCAATGAACCCAGAAGACCAGGTGAGAATTTTGGGTTGAATTTGGGTCAAACAGGGGTTGCTGCTAACAAAACACGAACAGTTTTATCAGTGATACAGAAGAGATTTAAGCAACTGCAGTTCCCTGAATAAACATATGCAGTACCTCTGCCCAGGACATTACACGGCTTTATCAAACTCATGTATTTCATTAAAGCTGCTAAAATATTTTCTGCAGCTTGCATAGATCTCCTCCTGCACATCTTCTCCAGCCGTTTCACAGCTCAGTCTGCACACGGACTACTGTACACACAGGCTGTAAGAGCACGCCCTGGCTTTGGAGGGGTATTTTCCTGCCTTAAAAAATGTGAGAATTCTGCTATTAAAGACTTTTCCTGAGAAATTTAAATTCAAAATAAATACTGACAAGCAGAAAGCTGATAAAATTGCCATCTCATTATAAAAGCACAACTGAAATACAGTAAACATAAAAACCCACGATGAACAAAAATCTGCAATGTCCTTTATTCCCTGCCTCTTTCAAGCCTCCCAAGTATTTTTCATCCTTCCAAGATACATTATCAGATTTCAAACTGGGATAACAGCCCTCTGAAAGGGTTTCATTTGCTGAATAATAATTCTTCCAAACATATTCAGCTGAGTTCTCTCACCAGGTATCTACTAAACAAACAGGATGTTGAAAATACTCTTCTCTGGCAAGCGCTCTCATTTTCTTTCAAAAAAAGGCTCATGCCCTCTCTCAAACAATTTTTTTTAAGATAATTCTCAACATGTGGGATTAATCATGGCCCAAAGCTTGCTTCTGCCACATGATTAACTATTTCTACCTGACTCAAAGGATGCAGGCCAAAACATTCCAGCCTTGATGCTCTTCCCTCATACCCTGTACCTAAAGCTGAGCAGGATGGGAAAAGGAGAGGGACTGCATTATTCACACTTTATAAGCCAAAAGCCAAAAAGTAATATGAGGAGCAATTTTTATACAGTTTGGTGATCTATTTTGTTTAAGAACTGTCCCAGAATTAAATTTCTCTGCATTTATCATGTCCCAAGGATGCAATGATTTATGCAGTGCATCAGATGCTATCACAAGGTTTCTCACATCGTAAACACAGTTTATAATGCATCTCAAGCATGATATGCACCACTAACAATTTCACTTGATGAAAGCTATCTTTATGCCTTTTATCATTCAGGCACGCTAGTGAGTTCCCCCAAAAGATTACTGAGAAGTCTAATAGACTAAAAACCTATTTCAACAGTTCTTTTCAATGAAGCAGTGTGAAATTCTGTATCTAAATGATCCTTCCCTTAATAACTCAGGAATAATCACACCCTCTTGCACTTGTGCCAGGCCACTAGGGTATTTTAACAAATTAATGAATTTATAATTTCATGAGAAGCTGTACCAGGAGAGAAATTATCCTTTGGAAAAAACACATCTACCTTGTATGAAAGATGTTTGCACTGAAGGGCTTGGGCCCTCTTCTTCCAACACAGAAGTGTAAATGAGGGGATTAACAAAAATAATCAGTGCTGTTAGCAAGAAACACCACAAACCATTGCAATCAACTTCTCTTTGATTGTAAGGTCATTTTCTAACAGAGTTCAACATCAGTGGAAACATCCAGTTACTCAGAGGATTTTCTTCCAGTTATTGATTTGGATATGACTCTACACCTCTTAAGTTCCAGGGAACGAGAGGGTTTTACTCTACTACTTAATGGAAAATGCTTGATATCCCACCAGAATTCCTTTCCTCAAGAGGCAGGGAGACAGAAGCCTCCCACAGACATTGTGGACCTACAGGAGGGTGTGGAAAGCAGCTCCCCTGTAACAGGCATAGAACATGATCAATAGAACAGCATATCAGAAACTGCTCACCCTCCTTCATCAGGCCTCACAGCCACCAGGACAGGCTACAGCACTCCCTGAGCTCTTCTGCTCACATCTGGAGGCTACACGTGGATGGAAGGAGGCCTGCAGGGAATGCCTGTGGCACACCCGAGGTGCCTGCAGAGCATAGTGCATCCCTGCAGAGCTTCCCAAGCACAGCCCCTGCCTGGGCTGGAGGCTGCTCTGCCCGTGTGTCACAGCCTGTGTCCCCAGGCTGGGCACCTCTGCCCATGTGTCACAGCCTGTGTCCCAGGCTGGGCACCTCTGCCCGTGTGTCACACCCTGTGTCCCCAGGCTGGGCACCACTGCCCGTGTATCACACCCTGTGTCCCCAGGCTGGGCACCTCTGCCCGTGTGTCACAGCCTGCGTCCCCAGGCTGGGCACCTCTGCCCGTGTGTCACAGCCTGTGTCCCCAGGCTGGGCACCTCTGCCCGTGTGTCACAGCCTGTGTCCCCAGGCTGGGCACCTCTGCCCGTGTGTCACAGCCTGTGTCCCCAGGCTGGGCACCTCTGCCTGTGTGTCACAGCCTGTGTCCCCAGGCTGGGCACCTCTGCCCGTGTGTCACAGCCTGTGTCCCTGCCTGGGCACCTCTGCCCGTGTGTCACAGCCTGTGTCCCCAGGCTGGGCACCTCTGCCCGTGTGTCACAGCCTGTGTCCCCAGGCTGGGCACCTCTGCCCGTGTGTCACAGCCTGTGTCCCCAGGCTGGGCACCTCTGCCAGCTCAGTGTGTCTTTGCCCTGACCCAGCCAGGTCTCCTTTCCCTACCCCAGGCCGTGCCCAGGCTGCAGTGGAATCAGGAATTTATCACAGGCGGCTGTTTTCTGGGCACACCTTTCAGGCCCATGAAGTCACACACATTACTTTGCTCTCCTTCCCAGCCTGAGCACACTGAGCCTGGAAAACTCTTCAATAAGGAGCTGTACTTTCTAAGCTGTAGGAATTTCTGCCCTTCCACTAGTTCAGTGACTCCTCTCTTGCCTGAATGTATTAAGGAAGATTTAAGTGAAGATAAAAATGACAATAAATTACATTAAATTCTTAAACCTGGACTTTGTATTCTTAAACTATTTCTTTTTCTCTCTTCCATGATTTCCATCAACTTCTTATTTTGAATAACCAAATTATTTTGCTAAGAATGTTTAGCAATGCCCAGCAAGAGTTCCTTTGCCCTTGTCTAGGTTTCCATCAGACTATTTTCTTTGTCTTCACACTTCCTTTATTCTGTAACAGACCTTGCATTTCAAGTACTTCAGTACTCCTTTTGTGTTCTGCTTTAAAGATCAAACTACAAATTTGTTTTATCATAGAAAACGAGTTCTTGCTACAAACCCAATATTATGTTTCCTTTTCCCAGTTACATTTCTAATTCTTTACTTGTGTAATTTGCTCAAATCATTATCTTGTATTGACATAGTTGGCAAGCTGCACAATGCAAAAAACATTCTATTACTGCACAATATTCAATAAGCAAGCTTTGCTACATTGAATTTTACATAGTCTGCTTGAACAAGGTCAAACCTGCATTTGCAGTTATTTCCTACATCAGTTGGTGTGATTAAATTGAAAATACAAATCACTGAGTTGTTCAGTCTTGAAAAATAAATAGACACTAATAAGGCCATTTTCTGTTAATTTTCCTCCAGTATAGTGGGACTGCTTGCCCAGGAACAGAATTGAAAAATCCTGTAAAGATTTTTAGATGATGTAGAGGATTTTTCTCTGACTCACTAATATTTTATTTCTAGATTACAACAATCTAGAAAGACCTCATATCCACTGTGTTCTTTGTGCTCATCTCTTTGAAACTACCTGGTGAAAAAGGTCCTTGCCAGCCCCCTGCAGTCTGCCTCTTCTGGATGTGCCCATCAGAGGTCTCAAGAGTCTCAGGAGAGAGGAGAACTGCAACAGCCTCTCATTATCCCTAATCCACTTCTCAGGTATTGCATGTGGGATTACTGCCATTGCTATTGGAGATCTGAGAAGGGAAACTTTCCAGCTCAATCACTAATGCAATGTAAAATCAAATGAACATCATTATTCATACCTTTACCTGAAGAGACAGGACAAAAAGCCACAGCTATTGGATGCTAAGCTGTGATCTAGAACCCGGGAAATCCAAAGCAAGGATACACTGTATTTCCTCAGCTTCACAAGTCTCTGTTTGTTTGTAAATGTATTTCCTTTTGGGAAACTCTGTGAGGTTTCTGCTGAGCTTTTCACCAGCACAGTGTGATCCCTGCATGGCAGCACAGCCCTACACCTTTCTGCACCCTTGCCATGGGGACATTGTTTATTATTAGTGTGTCACTAATGAGGGCCCTCGACAGTGCTGGCCCCAGAACCTGGGGTGTACACTCCATCTGATCGTTCTCTGTGTGCTGCTTCCCAAAAGTGCCCCGAGTTTCAATGCTGAGAAATCAGTAGCAGGCCATGAAGAAAATGACAGCTCAGACCACTTCCCTGGATTTGACAGGAACTCTGTGGCATGGGCTGAGATGATACATACCCAGACTCCATTTCTCTGGAGCAGCTTTCGACTGCCTTAACCATGAAACTATGTTTTTTATCTTCCTGAAACTCTCACCCTGCAGATCCAGCTGCAGTCTGGGCAGGAGGTGTGATAACATCAGTCTTTCTTATCACATGACATTGATTCATCCCCGGTGCTTCACAGGACACACAAACCGAATGTAAAACATCATGAGAAATCATGCAACTTAAAAGAATTTTATCACAATGAAAACATTTCAGAGGGGTATTTGTATCTCATTAAACAACAAACTGCTGGGGAAGATAAGCTCCTTTCAGCTGCAGGAAGTAAGCCACGGAAGAAATGTGGCTACACACCTAGTGAAAGATTACTAAAAGCAGCCTTTCTTCTAAAGCAGAGCATTGTTTCACCTGGGGGTATTTAAACAGCCTACAAATCAGCTGTACAAGCTTTCTCCCAGCTCCAGTGATTAGATGGATTTTCTCAGATTATCTGTTACAAGTTGAGGTAAGGAATCTCCCGGAGTACTTCTCTTTCTCAAAGGCACTCCTAAAGCAGATTGAAGGATGACAGATCCACTTTATGGTAATGTTAAGATTCTTCCACCCTGCCTAGAGAGAGGTTTTAAAAAGCTTCCTCTGAAATGGTAACAAAACCCCATCTAGGAGACCTCCATTTCTCTTTTAAAAGGTAGCCTCTGTGTATTTTTCCTCATGGTGGAAGTGTTATCTTGGCATAAAAGCACTGTTAAGAGCCCAAGTCTTTGCACTAGAATATAGGAATTCTCCTTGCCTTTTCGCCTTCTTCCTTTGCTGCAGTGTTCACAGAAAAAGAGAATAAAACCTGACCAAATCCAATGTCAGTATTGTAAAAAAGCTTCTTTCTGAAATACTTTGATCTGTAATTACCCAGCAATTGATAATTTCCTTTATTTTGTTTTTGAAGTGTTTGCACTCTTTGGTCATCTAGTCTATGAGCTCCAGAATCGTTTACTGTGTCCTCTAAAAGGAAAACACAACTAAGTCTGTCCCAAATCATTCCCTTTCCAAGTACACAGCCCTGCTATAAAATACCTTCCAAGTACCTAAACTACCCTCAGCCAACAGGACTATTGACATTTTTGGTTACTTTGAGACAGTTGCATGATGACACGTGACACAATGAGATGATGAAGGTCACTGGAGGGGAAAACAGCATCTCCTAGGAAAGATGAGGTCCAGAAAGGATTTATTACCCAGGTGTTCCTGCAAGAAAGCCCAGCACACTCAGTAATGAGTTAAGCACTGATTTGTCTCGTGCTTGAGCTACTCCTTTCAAATGAAGCAAGGCAGGAACACCTGTTGGATTAAGGTATGAAAAGAGGTGCAGGTATTTTTCAACTGTCTGAAACTGGCAACTTCCCCTGTAACTAATGTACAGACACCTGGAGACCTGCGAGTCACAGAGCCACAAACATCCTGAGCTCTACTGCCATCTAAACATAAAAAACAACAAATTATCTCAGCAAATTCCTCAGGATTAATTTTGTCCATCTCTGGAGATTACTCTGCACAGAACAAGACAGAAATGCAGCTCCTTCCAAAGCAAGGAAGTGAGAAGAGAACATGTTCATGTCGCTGAGCAATGTAAATGATGATGCCCTGGAATTAAACCCGGGCTGAACTTCCCCAGTCTAAATTGATTCTTGTATGATCTGACATTCCATTGCTTTTGAGAAGCCAAATATAATATATTTATGAAACAGACAGATGTCTTCAATATTACAGTGCTGTCAGCAATCCTGCCTGATGTTTAATATTTCATACCATAACAGGGAGTATTTTCAGGGAGCAACTGTGTGCTGAGAAACCTCAGAGCAGAAATGTGGGGCCACTGATGTCAATGAGCGCTCCTGCTGGGCTCTAAAGGAACACTGGAGTGGCCACTTGGTGTAATGCTGGCTGCAGAGTGCAAACTGCATTAAACAGAATTGGAGACACATTGACTTTTGATGGAGCTGGATCAAATCTCATTGCAAGAGCACTGAATCTTTTCTCTTGCAAATGGAAAAATCCTTCCCAGTTCAGGCCAAAGGGAGTCTGGCACCTACTTTGAAGGGATGAGGCTGTCAGCATTAATAGGTGTCAGGTCAACCACACTTCTCTTTATGCAGCATTGCTAAATAAAAGTTTGAACATCTGTGTTTCATTTCACATTCCCCATAGATTAGCTGTTAATACATCGAAAAGGATTAGGCTGTGAATCAATAGTTAGATCTCAACCACCCTAATGCTTTTCCCTCAAAACAGACCCAAAAACCCAAATCAACACCCGCTCAACCAAGTGAAGCAGAAATCAATGATTGTGTTTACCTGTGATGAGCTCTAAGGCAGATTCCTCCTCTCACAGCCTATGGATTCCCACAAAGCACAGGAATTAAGCTCTTGCTTTTCCTGTTGATCAAACATCAACAATTAGAACTTTTTTTGCTCAACTTACACCATCACAATATTAAGCTACAGAATGAAAAGGGAGAAACGTGCTGAGCTGCAGATTTTCCTGACATAAACTGGTGTTGATCCAGTTATTGAAGTTTAATGTAGTTCTAGGCTAAAGTAAAGATATTGCAAGAAGAACTTCCTTTTGTGTAAATAAATCCTGACACAGCTGTAAATCTGATAGACAGACCTGCCAAATGAGTTTTCCAATACCTTTAGAGGAGAAAGTTCAAAGATTCCTTATGAGCTTCTATCAGGTTAGGAATGCAGCTGGTGAAATGAGGGAAGGCATTGAAGTAATTGTAATTCCTATCCTGGAATTCAGGAAAATTGGTAAGCATACCTTCAGCCTTCAAAGACAGTAGAAACATCATTTCATCAGCTCTGTATCGCAAATTAAGTTTCGTTCAGAGAATTTCCTTCAATGTTATGGCAACATGAAAGCTGTTTTGGTACAGTTCCTTTTGGCACAAAGCATTAATTATGCATTTATGCTGGCCAGCCATTCATTGTTTGATTTGTTCCTATGGACACACAACATAACTTCCATAATTTAAATATCCCATCTGAGACCAATTCTAATTTTGGAAACTTGTCACCATTAATATCCATTTTCTGTTCATGAGACAGTATTTATCAAATTTCTATGGTTATTAATGCCCTACATTATGTTGAACTACATATACTATATACTGAATATATTTTATATGTACATATACCCACACACACACTATACTATGCTCTTTTTTTTCCTCTTCCCTACAAAAATATCACTTACAGATCAGTTTATTTTCACATCTATATTTCTTTACTACTCTGTTAAATCCTTGAAAGCTGCAGGCTTGTTAATAGGTGCTACATGGATATTCATAGCAACTGATATCAAAGCCACCAGGTCAAATGAATGCTTACTTAAGATAGCACTGTTTGTCACCAAGATAAAATGCCTTGTTAACGTTATGCATAAAATCAATTGATTTTAATTTTCTGGCATCTGTTTCAGCTCTCCTCACTTATTAGTGACTAGCATTCCCAGCTCTAAGGGAAAATTACTGAAACAACATGTGCTTCATCTCCAGCTAGAGCTAAGCAGCTGGTAAAATTTTCAGGGATGCAATGGTTGCTAAAAGATTTGAGAGTTACACAAATTCAGGTACAGCACTGGAAATCCCTGTGCCACATGAATGGTAGCTTTTGCAGGATCCCAGGAGCTCCACATACACAGGACAAAGTTCCAGCCCCAAACAACCCCCAAATCCTCTGTCACATCCACAAACACACCACAGATGGCCAGTTTAACTTTCTGGAACTGCAGCACTGTGGTGGCAGAGCCTCCACAGAGCACATGGCTCAACCTACACAAATGTGGCCCCTGCAATGGCCAGGCTTCCTCTGGGCAGCTCTGCTGGAGTCTCTGGGAGGCACAGCCAGAGCTCCTGCTCTGGAACAGCCCGAGGCAGAACAAGGGTGACACAGAGGTGAGCATGAGCTCCTGAAATGGAAATCACCTGAGCTTTACAGGAATGCTATTTCAGGGAGTGACAGGCAGCAGGAGACTGACTCTGCTGGTCAGTGCAAAGCAGAGGTCAGAGCGAGGAGGACATTTTCAGGCACTCACATGCACACAGACCAGCAGCTCTGGAGGAGATGACTAAAAACTCCTGCAGCAAATTCCTGTGAGTCTCCAAACTGAGGAACACATTCAGATTCCACGGGGAGAGCAGTGGAAGGACCACCTCAGATGCTGCACTTAAAGAAGAACATATCTTTTAATTAGAGAAAAGACTCTTGTGGAAGGAACAGTGAATAAATATGGCAAAGATTGGAACCAAAAGCCAGAGATGTGATGCAAACCTGGAAAACTACAACCTAGCTTGGAAGGGGTATCAGGCACGGTGAAGCTGCAGTGGAAAGGGCAGATGCCTTTGCTAGGTATTGAGGAAAATGAGGATGGAAATTCATGGTGTGTCGGCAGGGCCCAGCTAATGGTGAGCACATTAATAAAGGCATGGCTGAGGCAGTGAATATCTATAAACATCCTCAGGAAATAAGGAAGTTGATGCCTAAAAGTGATAATATCCCACAAGATGTTACAAGGGTTTCAGAAATATCTTGCCCGTGCCAAAACTTTGCTTTTCTTGGGAAGATTTAGAAAGTAGCAGAAGAACGTTTCTATTCTGCTTTTTGAAGAGAGAGAGATGCTGTAATAAATCCTGTGCCTGAGCCTAACCACAGACAAGTGTGAGGCTGACAGGAAGGTTCTGTGATGGCTGCTGGTGACTGAGGACAGGCCTGATTTCAGGGAACAATCGGGCTGGGGTGCGCTCTGGGCTTTCCATACGACTAGCTGTGCCAAGGAGCGATTGCAAAGAGGTGCAATGGCAGGCAGTGGGGTATGGACGCTAGCTTTGGAGCAGGCTGCAGGGAGCTGCAGAAACTGCAGGCCCATGGCCTCTCAGTCCTGCCTGAAAAGCTAGCCTGGGAATTCAAAGGAGGATTTCAAAACAATCCTCAGAGACAGAAAACAACTGCCAGGGGCTGTTTATCTGTCCTCTTGTTCTCCTTGCAGGAGAGAGTCAGGGGGGTTGTGTGCCCCTGACCAATGATGGTGATGTAGCACTTTGCTAACCAATAAGAATTTCTTTTCTGTACTTTCCACGTATCTGTCTATAAGACAGGGCTGAAGCAATAAACTAGGGAATTCTCGTGTTGTGACCCCCTTGAGGGTCCGTGTCATTCTTTATCGCCGTTCCCAATCGGAACGACATCTGGTGACCCCGACGTGATGTTGAACCGACCCCCGAGGTCCGGTAACCCGACGTAAAGTGCAGCTGACCCCCGAGGTCAGAAAGCAACTGACGTGACTTCTGCTAATCCCCTGAGGGTAAGCAGCGAGCGGGAAAAAGCCAGCCCTTCCCCCTGGAGGGGTAAGTGGAATTCTCCCAGGCTTTCCTAGAGGAAGCTGGTTCTGGAAACCAACGGGATAGTGGAACCTGCCTGTGAGTGGGTTTGGAATGGCCTATCTTGGTGAAGCAGAGCTCAAAATCCCGGGTCTGAGCCGATAGCGTGTGCATAATTGCATTCACGGAGCCGCCAAGATCAAGTCCTCATAATGGAGAACTGTACTTTAGCTGATAAACAGCTTGCCTACTTTGCATGGCAGGAAGCCCTGCCCCGCATGGGACTCAGTGTTTCTGAAGATGCCATGCGTGCTTTATTTCAGTGGGTAAAAGAGCAAGGTTTTGATATAACTATGGACAATGCCTTTGATCTCGAACTTTGGTTGTCGATAGAGGACCATTTATGGTCAGAATTCATTAACGGAGATATCAGCGTGTGTAGCCTGGCAGCCACCTGGGGAGTGCTTTTTAAAGCGCTGAAACAGAGCCAGTCTGAGGACAGTGAAACCGGGATGAGAAACTTTGATGCCGAAAGTTCCTCCGTTGTACAAGATGGGAAACTGAGAGATGAAACCATGAGTGAGCTACGTAGTACTCTTTCAGCTCTGCCCGGACTCTCGGAAGACTCTGGCGGTGAGCGGGAGCAATCTGCAGCCCGAAAATCTCCCTCTCCAGGGATGTCTGAGGGGCCGCCATCCGCAGAGCTCGGCGCGCGGGCTTTGCCAGCAGAAGGGCCTCCCTTCAGCCCCCACCACGCCCGGCGTGCGGGCCGCCGCCGCCGAAGAGTCCGAGCGTGACTCCGGAATGATGCGGGGCGCTGCCGCCGAGGGGTCCGAGCGCAGCTCCGGAACACCCTGGGCCGCCGCCACTGAGAGGTCCGAGCGCGGCTCCGGAATGACGCGGGGCGCCGCCGCCGGGGGGCCCAGGCAAACCAATCCCCCCTTTACCAACGCGGCAGGGTGCGCGGCTGCCCCCGGCAGAGGAGCGGCGGGCGGAGGAGAAACAGCAACCTGGCGTTCCCCCTGCACCTGACCGCCGTCACCGGCCGCGGACCAAGCGGCTGCCGGCCGGCCGCGAGAACCCTGAAAAACCCGAGCTCAAGCCCAGATCTGGGGCCGGGGCCAGGCCCGTGGCGGGCATCGCCCCACCCTGCGTCCGAAGTGCTGGCGAAAGAGCGGCGAGGGGGGGGGCCGGCGGCTTCGCTCGCCCCGCGCGTGCGCGAAACACGCTCCAGCGGAGAGAGGAGGGGGGCGAGCCTCGCTTCCCCCGCGCTTGCCGTGCTGCGATCCCGATCTGAGTTCTAGCAGCGGCCCCCCCGCACCCATAAATGTGGCGGGGGGAAAGAAAGACAGCGGCAGGCCCCTCCGCCGGGACCTTCCGCACCAGCCCGAAGAAATACCTCAACGAGTTCGTCAGCTCCAGCGGCCTGAGCCGCGCCAGAGTCCTGCAGTCCCTGTGGGACCCAAATTTACTCACTTTGTACCTTTTACGTCTTGTGTTTACAGAGCTGACAACCAGCCGCGAGGAGATGGTAACTTCAAATTCCCTGAACCTTCCTGAAATTCATGAACTACTGTTCAAACCCGATGAACAACAACAGCAACCATACAAACTTTATAAATCCCTCAAAAACCTCTCAATTATATTTGAAGAAAAAATCCAGTAAAAAAAACAAACAAACAAAAAAAACCAACAAAAAAACAAAAAAACAAAAAAAACGGGATAAGAAGAGGGGATCAAAGCAGCATAAATTGCATTGTGCATTGTTTTTATCACTTTGGTGTTCTTTCAAACTACTCTGTTGACATGTTAGACTGTCAATTCGAACAGACTAACAGTGTTGTATATAGTGTGTGTATTAATTCACTGAATTAGAAATATTAGACTCAACCATCAAGTCCTCGCAAGGAGAACAAATCTTAAATACCAAAACATAAGCCAAAATTCTAGATGAATTCTAGATCAGCATCCATTCAAAGTTCTAGCAAAGAAACCTCTTGTGCTGTGTTTGTTCTCTCTCCTACAAGGGCCCAGTAGGATATAACAAACACTGCCTCTTTTATTTTTTCTAACAGAAAGGGTGAGTTATGGATGCTAGCTTTGGAACGGGCTGCAGGGAGCTGCAGAAACTGCAGGCCCATGGCCTCTCAGTCCTGCCTGAGAAGCTAGCTTGGGAAATTCAAAGGAGGATTTCAAAACAATCCTCAGAGACAGAAAACAACTGCCAGGTGCTGTTTGTCTGTCCTCTTGTTTTCCCTTGCAGGAGAGAGTCAGGGGGGTAGTGTGCCCCTGACCAATGATGGTGATGTAGCACTTTGCTAACCAATAAGAGTTTCCTTTCTGTGCTTTCCACGTATCTGTCTATAAGACAGGCCTGAAGCAATAAACTAGAGGAATTCTCGTGTTGAAACTCCCTTGAGAGTTTGTGTCGTTCTTTATAGCCGTTCCCAATCGGAACGACAAGCGAGTGCCACAAAAAAAGGGGAAGCACCAAGCAGCTAATGTTATAAACACTAATTGGATTTTTCAGGAATAAATTACTTTTGCATGCCAAGTTTAGGTTTCGATTTAGATATACAGAGACGATAAAAGGTAAAGTGATATATAGAACACATAGGCAGAATGTAGAGAAATGAGATGATGAGTTCTGCAGGTGTGCCTTGGAAAGAACACCATAAAGCTGTGCTTTCACACCAGGAGGGTGCTGTACAATGCAGTTCAAACCTGCTATTTCATACAAACTGGAATGGAGTCCTTGTTAAAGCAGGGCTGAAGAGGGAGGGATGGCTTGCTGAAGGCAGCTCCAGCTGCGAGCAGCACTCAGCAGCCACAAGCACCGCTGAGAAAAAGGAAGAGCAGGGTCGGTGATCACCAAGCTCTCTCCAGGAACTGCGTGGTCAGGGAGAGCCAGCAAGAGGAAACACAGAGTTAACTGGGCCTTGGAAGGGATTCTGGTGTTTGATTTGTCGCTCAATGGACAGCACTACTGGGAGGACGGAATACCATTTTTATTTATACACAAGTCATCAATTTTTTAAGTGTTGCTGTATCTACCTGGTAGGTTCTTTCATCTTCCAGTAAAACCATTACTATAATTGTTTACTACTTTTCATAAGGTGGGTTTTTATGCAGGACATCACGATTCATTTTAGAGCCACACAGAGTTAAACATTTCAGTTTCATCCAGAAAAATAAATATCTGATAATTATCAAGATCAGCTTGATTTTAATTACCTTATTCAAATGACTTTCTCTTCAATCACCACTAGAATATACTGTCTGCAAGGGTCAAAGCTTCCCTGGCATCCACTTCAGAAGTTTGGTGTCCCCTGTGGGACTTTGGTCACAGCTACTGAAAAAGCCGTGGGACACATTTAAAATAAAATTTCATATCCAGGCAGAGGCAAAATGGATCCTCTGATGGAACAATCCCCTTCCACATAGGTGCAGGAAAGCACAATTACAGGGATTTGATTTCAGAGCATATCATACCCTCCCAGTACATTTGTTTAGAGGTTCCTCAGTTACTGACAGCTCAGTCTTACTCAGCTAAGCTTTTCTAAAGCTGCATTTAAAATGAGCCCTGTCCTCTGAGCAGCTCAGAGAGCCCTGAGTACAGCTGTGCAACAGATGTGTGACACACCAGTGTTTCCTAAGCCTAACCCCAATGGTAAGAGGGCTGTTTCACACTCCATTTAAAAAAAAATAACTACTTTTTCAAGTAGATATTTCATTTTATAAAAACATGAGCCATTTTCTATATGACAGATCTTTTTACATATGGAAGTTTATAAATATTCTTCTCAGGTTTGTTGTTTTCTCTGTAAGTTTTACCCCATGGAGTAAGAAAGATACCAGTTAAAAATTGTCCACTGCAATCCCCCTTCTTAGCTTAGAAAAAACTAACACCAAAAATTAATTTACCTGAATTAGGGAAAGATTCCCTTAATTAGGACACTATCTGCACGGTAGGACAATTAGTTAGTGCCAGCTCCCCTCCAATTCTGTTATTTTGTGTGAACATGGCAGTCAAGTGCAGGTTACGTGAGTTGCTCCATTTTCTGCTTTTGCTGCATCCAAAGTTTGGATGATGAACACCGTTTAATAAATACTTTGGAATGATAGTAGCAGACAAGAGGAGATGACTGCAGAGCTGTTAGGAAGGAAGTTTCAGATCATTCATTTGCTATACAGAAGAGCCAAGCTGCCCAGAAGCTGCAGCAGCAATGGAGATCCACTCACACTTTTTGGATGCATGGTGCAGATCCTCTCCAGGGCTTCTGCGGCTGTTCTGCACCCGTTTATAGCTTTAGTTCCAGATTTCCTGCTTTGGCTAACTTGGAGGCAAGAGGACACCTCCCTAGAGTAAGAAAAGCCAGAGGTACAGCAGAAATAGCCTCTAGATGATGGGCTCAGAACCAAGGTGTGCAGGACACAGCATGTGACAAACGCTGTCACGGCCATGCTCTACATTTTAACATCAAGCTCTGATGGAGGGGCCCCAAGTCACTCCTAAGATACCCAAAACTGCTCCAAAGTTATTGGCAGTCATGAGATGATGGCAGAGACCTTCATATAAAAGCAGAGGATGATACCAGAGGCCCCAGGGATATAATGAGTAGCAGTTAATTACTGTCCCAGAAGGAACATGACCATGAAACTGGTTTAAGAGACAGAAACATGAACAAAAAGCACAAAGAACTGTGCATGGGGTGAGCCTGTGAAGGCACAAGGAAAGAAAAATAAAGTGATCCTCATCATTCATGAATATTACAGAGTAGGAGCACTACTCTGTTCCTTCTTTTCTTGCCCCCCTGAGAAAAGGAGGGGAAAAGAGTTAACTATGCATGTTCATACATAACTTGAATTATTTCAATACTGTCTCTGGCACACTTCCAGTAAAATGTCTGCTAGGTTTTCTTACACCCTCTCAGGTATTTTATTTCTCAGATTGACTGAACCCAAGACACATTAAATTTAAACATGACTTTTTTGGAATTCAGAATTAAGTGAACAAACTAATGCCATTCAATAGAACTCAACAAACCAGCTGCCTAGACAGTAATGAAAGTTACAGCAGTGATTTACAATGGCTACCAGAGGAGACTGAACACAGATCTCTGTAATCCATGTCCAGAGCAGTGGCCTGTGCTGGCAGTACCCCCTCAAAGGCCACAGGAGGTTTTTATTTCCGGCTGTCCATACCCACTGGCCTGTTCCCTCCCTGGCAGTGTCTCCACGGTGTGTGGCTCCCTCCAGCCACACCAGCCCTGGGAGCTGCCAGCTGTGCACAGCCTCACACCACCTCAGAGCATACGAGAAATACTTGGAGATGAGGAAATGCAATAAAACATCTACAGCAGTGACAAAGGTTTGTTCCTGAGGAGCTCTCACTTGTACGAGGACATCACTTTCCCAGGTCCCGTTCGGTTCCCGCTCACCTACGCTGGATTTGGGAACTTTTAGTTTTCTGCACACTCAGTATTCTTTGCTTGACAAACCTTCACAGTTCATCTGTGTAGGAAAATACATCGCTGCAGCTGGTACTGTCTCATCCCTGAATGAACGGCTATTTCTCCTCATAAGAACTGTCCTTTTTCCGGAGCCAGAGCCAATGCCATTTTTTTATCAGTTACATTGCTGCTGATCCCAGTCAAAGAACAGAAAGAAGAAAATCTGTCTCAATTCCTACACAATTAAGACAGATCAGGGAGAACAAGTATAATCCCTAAAAATGACATTTCCATTCCACTCTTCTACTCCAAATGGAGCCAAAAGCAAAGAGAAACAAAGCTTTTGAAAAGTGAGGAGCTTCAGATACTCATGAACTCTGAACTCTTTTCTAAGTGCTGAAGTTAATTCATGATGTGGGGGGAAACAATTTCTCCACAGGAATGTTGCTTTCCTTTTTCCCTAGAGCTGTTGGAGACATGAAAACAGGAGGCTGTTTTCAGACATGGAAGTAAGCAAGAATTCCAAATAACCCCTAAGTATAACTTTCACAGTAATCAATCTCCACACAAATAGCAGCATGATTTTCCAAAGCTGCTGGATTTGGCATCCTAAGAAAAAGCAGTTATCTCATATTCACATATTCTCATAGGTCATAGCTGACCAGACCTAATCTTCATTTAAGCAAAGAGAGTGTTCCAGTATGGAACCAACTGTGCAGACTCAAATAATGTCTAATGCTTTTTTAGAAAATTCTGCAACCACCTTCATTGGTTGGTTTCTCTCCAGTTCTTAGCCAAGAGTAATTAATTCCATTCCCAGGAAACTGCATTTAATAATCTCCCAGGACACGTTAATTTTACAGAAACAGTGCACATGTGAGTTGGAAAAATCTAAGGCACACAGGAAACCAAGGAGGATCGCTACTAACTGTAGGGCTGTGCTCATGTTCTTGTCACGAAGAGCCACAATGCCCCCAGTGACCTGGTTGAACACAGTCTCTCTAGAGCTCTATTACTTCCAGCCTGTGGAATCTGGACAGTTTTCCAGAGCAAGGAACAATTTTTGCACTATTTTTATTCTATAGGCTCAGCTTTTTTTCCATCATAAAAGATTAAAGTTGCCCATGACATGTCCAAGTGCCAAGTGCCTTTTGACTGCTCCCAACGTGCCCGAGGATCTCAAAGGAGAATTCCATGTGGGTAACAGTTAGGACATACAGACACACTGCTGGAATACACACAGAGAAGATTTACATTTATTAAAAAGCACATGTAAAAAAGGCTGAATTGATAACTACAAGATTAGACATGGTGGGGAATCTGGTTAAAGTATCTGTCAAGTTGTGTCACAAACTATAGAATGGATGCAGATTTCATGAACAGCTGCACAGCTTATGGTATCAGATAATGATGTATATGAATGAACATTAATTTAATATTAAGCTGATATAACTTGACTTCCTGATGTTCAACACAGTATTTTTAGTCTAAGAAATACCTCTTCTTAGTTACTGAAGCAGCAGAATTTCAATTCAGAGTGAAGCATGTACATTTTAGCAGCATTAGGCTCTGCAACTCCTAGCTTTGGTCTTAAGTTTTAACTGTGAGAAGCCCCTAGCAGTGCAATATTTAACTTACCAGTTCTCAAGTATTTTCAAATGTTCATCAAGGCTACCTATGTTTAGTGGCAGCAGCACGCCTCCATAAAACATCCAGACACTTTGTTTGCATCAAAACCCCCCGTTTATGTAAGAGAACAAAACTCCCCCATCCCCAGCTTGTAAAGATAATCCTGTGACACTGCCAGCAAAGCACAGACCCAGCCCTTCAGAGGCAGAAGGGAGAGCTGTGATGTTCCTGCCAGAGGCCCCAAAAGAAGAACCGAGGTGCTCTCCTAAAGCAGAAGGGCCGTGCTTGGGCAGCCGGCGCTGCGCTCAGTGCGTACCGAAGCAGGGATGGGAAGGGTTAACCAGCCTTAGCTCCCCTGAAACAGCAAGTACAGCAATTCGGGAGGAAGGCAGCACTTGGCCAACAGACATTATTAGGATGGGCCAGGCTCCCTGAATGAGGCATTCAGTGTCACTTATCTCAGCTGGGCCACTGCTTGCCAAGGGCAGCTGCTGTCCTGCCCTGCCTGCTGCCCAGCCCTGCCCTGCCCAGTGACTGCCCAGTGAGTGCCCAGTGAGTGCCCAGTAACTGTCCAGTGAGTGCCCAGTGAGTGCCCAGTGACTGCCCTGTCCTGCCCAGTGACTGCCCAGCCCTGCCTGCTGCTCTGCCCTGCCCTGCCCACTGTCCAGCCCTGCCTCTCTCCTCCAGCCCTCCCTGGCTGGGTCTTGCTCTCACAAGTGCCCTCAGTGCAAATCACAGGGATGTGGAGAAGAGTTAAAACAAGACATGAAAGTATCAATGACACACTTCAGTAACACATCCACTTCAGTGTTCTCTTCCTACAGTGGACTCCCTTTAGCCAAGATTTATGCAGAATACATTCTCATTTCTTTTTAACTCCTGCAGACTGTTATTTTTCCCTACCTGAATTTGCCAGTGAACTATCTACCATCTTAAAAATTATAACTTGCTCCTCCTCCAAGAATTACACTCATATACAGGTATAACATTATTCTAGGGGTTGCACCTCTTGCAAGCTGTTGCTCACATCCCAAGGTGTGCAGCTCTCCTGCTACCAGATCCTGAAGTGCCTTCCTTCCCTGGAGACTTTGTTCAAGAGCTGTTGAGAACCAGCTAGCTACCTGAATAACATCAAACTATTTCTATCCCTGATCATCCACTCAGGATCTGTTCCTGTTACAAATCTTACTCTCCCTGAAAGGCAAACTTGGCTGTTTCCAAAAGCCCTTCTCCATCTCACAGCTCTGCCAGGCAACCCCTGAGCCCTCATTTCCCCCAGCACAGAAGCAGCTGCAGCAGACAGGGGTGAGTCTGAGCAGCCAATTCATTTCCCTGCAGTTCCATGCAGCTGCAGGAATAAAGGAACCCGACAGTTCTCAGTAATACCCAAGGGGGTAATGCGTGCCCTAAGAGTGACAGGAACTGAAATACTGTATCTGCAAGGCCTGGGAGGAGAGCATTCCTCCTGTGTCCCTAGCCATTAATTACAGTGCTAACTAGTGCTTTTAGCAGCTCCTGCCACACTGCTCCTCCGTTCTGGGGAGACCTGTGGCAGTCAGCAAGGCACAGCTGGAAGGGGATACTGGGGCACTCGCTCCTTGCACTCGCTCACATGAACTGCACAGAAGAAACAAAATCAATGCAGTCTGACACTTTCTGCAGGTTTCCACTTTCCCACGGCACGGATTTATGTGCCTGTCACGGGGGGATGTTCTGGAGAAGGAGTCCTAGCACTGTGCTCCCAGTGCCACTGACAGTGTCCAAGACATGAAGTAATACACCAATCACAGGGCATTCTTCATGCTTGGATGTGGCTTTCTGAAAACCTGATACTATCAACAAAGAATAAAGCAAACTCCTGGCTCCACCACACCCCAAGCTCCACTTCCAAAAGCAGTAACTTTCAGAAAAGCAATGCAATGAAGTTCCCTCGTCCCAGAAGAGCCTTGTACCAAGCAGACAGCATCAGTTCAAACACTTGTGGTTGTACAGCTGACCCTGCTCATGCAGCACCGATGTAACGCCTCTTTTACTGACCACCCTTCACCCAGCTGACAGAAGGATAATTTAGAATAACAATTTTCAATCAACGAAAGTACTGAAGAAAGTGAAGATTCTCATTGTGCTGAAAAAGAGCTATTAAGTACAAATTTTCTTACAGGTGACTGGACCTAAAGTAATATTTCACTGTGACTAACCTTTTTCTTTTAAGGGAAGCAGGCTAAAATCTATTCATGCCTAGAGAAAGAGAACAAAACCCCACAACTGAGCATCTACACATGGGAAGTTTTTGAAATTATATCCCTGACAGAGCTGTGGATGGAACAAGTAGAAATGTAGCCAATCTTGTGTTTCTCTTCAACAGTGGTTGAACACACCTCTGTGCTTACTGGCAACAACACTTTGCTCATTTTAGGGATTTGATATATACCTCCTCAATATTAAGCTGGTATTACTCTTAAAAGCAGTAGTGTGACAAAGAATAATTTTCATCAGTCTGGGTTTCATTTCTCAAGTCCAAAGTATCTTGTGAACCTGTAACATTGGAGAGGTAACTGAGTCCATTCAGCATACTGACACGCTGCAGAGAAGGAATCTGGATAAACTCCTCTGCTGACACAGGTGCAGTGAAGCACACGAAGCTTCATGGATTTACCACAAAGGAGAGTTTGATCAGAGACAGTTACCTGATGTGCCACAGAAATAATTTCACTCAGCAGTGGACATGACACAGATCTCAGTCTTTACGGTCCCTTCCAACCCAAAGCACTCCGTGACTGAGAATATGCAGAGGGCTGATCCTCACATTTAGGGCCACACCACTGGGGATGGTTTTAGCTCCTCCATCCTTACATTCCTGGGACACCTTTCTAGAGACATGGTGGAACATGAAATTTACTTTTATTTACAGTTGTGTACATTAAGTTAATAAAACAACCCCACGATGGCATCCTGATGAAGCAGGGGATCATAATTAACCACACCGTATCTCCCAATACCCTGTTCTTATTTTCTTTCATGATACGGCTGCAGAGAACACAAGGATGAGAGAACTCATGAAAAAAGCTATGAATATATGGGGATCCTCATATCCAAAGTGCATTTATGATGTCCAAAACATCATACAAACAATATCCTCATTGCAATCCTGCCTCAGCAGCAGCACCATGGTGATGCAGAGCGCTCAAGTTTCATTTGATGCTGTAGCCTATATAATTTAAATTGTTTGATGATGCTGCCCCTTAAAATTTTACAGCTGCAGTTATTTATTCAGCTAATTTCCATGGTATTTCTGATACAAACTACTATAGTTTTAAAGAAAAAAGTATTTTGAAATTTATGCTGTTATGTAAAGATGAGCAGATATGTAATTTTTATACTCAAAACTTTCCATGAAAAGGAATACTTTGATATATACACCTAAAAAAATCAACTTGTTCAGAAGCATCTGGCTAGCACTTAGACAGATGTATGATGAATGATGTTTTGAGGATATCTGAAGATAGATGACTAGCTAAAACAACATTCGAAAAGCAAATATTTAAAATATAGTAATTATGTGGGCTTTCAGGTGTATACTGAATATTCATAGTCAGTCTTAACGAGTATTTCCTGCTGAAGTTCTCTGCCCCTTCACAGTGGCAGATTTATCACATTTTTCCAAAGACAGAAACATTTTGCCATTAGTGTCTGGTTACTTCACCTGCAAGTTCTAAAGATTGATAGCGTCTCTCAGGTGGTCTGAGAGCATCACTAGCTCAGAGGTGCTGCTCTCAGGGACAACTGAGAAACATTTCCATTTCTTAGATTGAGATTTGCAGGGCCCACTTTTGGTTTTAGCCAAAAATCAAAGCCCTGGATCTGCCATTGCAGTTGGTGTGCACAGGTAGCCCTCGCTTGGGAAGAATCCTGAAGGAAAAATTGTTCAGCTTGGATACAGCAACGCTGCTGGGCATTAATGATCCCACAAAACACCTCGGAGGGTTTGCTCCCTCCCTTGCAGGGAGGCTCAGAGCAGGGACCTGATTTTCAGACCCAGCTGCTGCAGTGATTTCCATGGGAATCATTGGGAACACTGCACTCAGAGCATCAGCCAGCCCTGTGCACCGTGAGGAGCATCCCAAGAAAGCTCCCTTATCCCAAACCCAGGGACTGCTGCTGCAGCTGCCACTCAGGACTGAAGAGGTTTGAGTCAGGAGGGTGTTTCTAACTGGAGTGTTGCCAGAGCTGCTCCCCTCCAGTTAGGAAATCCAGTATTCCCAGTCCTAGCGGAGCTTCTCAGCTGGCCAGTGCTGGCCTTCCCTGGAGGTGAGTGCACAACAGCCACACTTCTGTTCCTAAACCTGGGTCCCTGAGCGCTGAAGATGAGACAAGGAGCATCAAGGTAGTGTTCAAAAAGGAGAGAAACCCTGGAGGAAGGCTGCCTTTGCCTTCCTAGCCTCCTGTCGCTGTCAAGCTGCTGCAGGGCAACATTTTGCATATAAATCAATGCCGCAGGGTGATTTTCCCAGAATAATTATGGCTTGGATCCAAATCTCATTTACCTCTCCCCAAAGAGACGAGAGAAAAAAGACAGTATCTGGATGTGGGGGGAAAATAAAGATCCCAGATGTGGGGATTTAAACAAACGAAGATAACTGATAATAGGATTTGCAGAGTAAATTAAGCTGCACACCAGCAGAACCTTACTGTGCCTGCTGACAGCACCTCAGGGCAATCCCCTGGGAATGCAGCCACCGCTCTGCTTCAGGGGATGCTTCCCGGAGCCCAAATTCGCCAGTTGCTCTGAGCAACTGCGTGTAAAGAGATCACTTCTCTGTCCTAATTTGATGATGTGAATTTCTTAAGGGGGAAAACTAGTTTTTGTCATTATTTTATTGCCAATTTTCCTAATGAATTACAAAGACCAAGAACTATGCTGAAAGCCAATTCTCACATAGTAAGGGTGAAGAAAAAAGAAAGCTCAGTAAAATCTGATTTTCCTCATCACTGGCTGTTTCACATCCCAATAATCCATTTTTGGAACACATTCTAATCTCAGGCACAGTGTGGGCATCCCAGCATACCTAGGAAAAATCTGTTACGGCGCATCATGCGTGATATTAGAATCTGGCCCTTCCACTGGAGATGGAACATTTGCATGAAGTTTTTACAACTTTTTATAATAGCCATATTTTCTAATATTTGCAACGGTGCACACTGCAGCCTGGACTGCCTTTCATTCCACAGATGGCAATTATGAAAAGCCCTCACATATGGCAACTACACAAATAAATTTGTGTTAGACTGAAGTGTAGAACTCCCCCCAGAGCCCAGCCCCTGAACACGGTCCCTTTCCTGAGAACTCGGGCCCTTCTCCCGCAGTGAAGTCAAGCAGCAACGTCAGGAAGTCACTCAGAACCAAGAGACACCAATTGCTGTCATCTTACCCTGATTTATTCCCACGGCTTGAGGGTGAATGAAGTTTGTGAATGTATTCAGGAAAGCCTCTAGGCATGGATGTAACTTCACAGACAGAACTAGCCCCGGGGAGATCAGTCACCTCTCTACTTGGACAGATTATCAACGTTTGCTTCTGGTTTCTTTTCTCCCCCAACCAAGTGTGTACTTGACTTGAGGCACAACCCAGGCTGTTCCCCAAGGCCTTTCTAAGCAGCTTTCACTGCTCTCCAGGAATGCTGAGGAGGGGCCAAGGCCCTGGCAGGAAGGGGCTGGAAGGCAAACACACACTGGGGGATCACTGGATGCTGGATGCTCTTCACCAGTGCAGCTCCTTAAATGTCTTTAAAGCAGTTTTCAATAGCATTTGTTAAATTTTCCTTCAGAAAGACATAATCTGTTGTTTGCCAGTTTATTCTCTTAAAACACTCCAGTCAACTCCACTGCAGTCTTAAACACCAATTACTTTATTTTCCAAGGGCTTCACTTCTAAGCACGTGTTAGTTTTTATTAAACCTAGATAGAAAACACTCATTCTCTTACTACTTTTTGAAATTACCTGTAATTCTAAGTCACGGCCCTCCACTCTAACGTCAGCTTGTTCAATAGCTACAGAGGCTGCAGAAAGATGGCATGGCCTTTCTTTCCCTGCATCTGAGATCAGTGTAGCTTGCTGCATGATTTAATGGCCATACAATCTGGAAATGTTAAGTGCTAGATAAATGTATATTATTTTGCCTTACTGAGATATTCACAGCGCTTTCACTTTGATTTTTCACCTGTCATTGACTAAACTGTCACCCAATACTGGCCTCAAGATTTATACTTATGTTTGTGTAATAATTTTCAGAGTTTCAGATCAAGCTCCACAATATCTCTGATTTTTGGTAGCAATCCAGCTCCAGGTTTTGTGGAGCCTGCTGTTTTTTTAATAATACAGTAATAACTTCATTTTTTTCATTTGCTGCATTTTCCTCCCAAATCTCTGAGAAGCAAAACACAAATCATTCTTACAAGGGCATTAATATCCTGGTGTGTTTTCCTGACTTATCTTTCCAAGCCTGTTTTCTAACTACATACTATTTATTTGGCAAAAATATGGAGAGAAAAGGCTGAGTTGCAGACCCTCCCTGTAAATCTGCAGCATCTCCTTGGAAGCAGTGCCACTCTGCTCATCTCCATTGCATCTCCTGCAGCTGATGGTTTGCCCTGAGCGTGTTAACCCTTGTGCCTGCCTTCAGTGCAAATCTACATAAAAACAATAAAAGCTGAAGTCTTCTCTAGTTTATCAGTAGATAACCTGAACCCCTCAAAGAACCATGTGAAAAATGAGGTTCATAATTTTTTATAAAGAATTTAAAAGTTTAATATACAATTAGGAGATAAAAATAAAATATACAGATGTGACTGGGTGTCTCTGCATTCAGCCAAGAGAGCACACCTTACTGACAAAGGATTGTCCCTTAAAAACAGAACCCTACTACATATCCATAAATTCTCATACATATTCATACATTCCTCTTAAGTTTTGGATGTTCCTTTGTTTAGTTTTTACCTTGCTCCCTTCCCAGTAGATCAATCTTCTTGGCACCACTGGGTTTTATATCCTCTGATTCGGATGCAATAAATCCTTCTCTTGTGGGACTTGGAGGACTGCTGTCTTCATCTGGACAAGATAATTTTAATAATGCAGGGGGGATGTCTCTGACTATCTTTTCAGTCTCTGGGTTATACAAACAAAAAGTTTGTGCTTTAATATCATGTTATAGCTTAATATATATGTGTATTACTCCACTATTTCTAAGTTTCATCAATAACAGAAATAAAAGAAACTGTATTAGTACAACAAAGTTTTCTAACCTTATACATATAGTATTCATTTTAATATTTGCAAAAAGCCAATAATGTAATATTCACTTATAACAACCATCAGCTAACTGCAGCCATCTCTGCTGTTTGTGGCCTGAGTAACTCCTGAGCTGAGGAGAGCCTCAATGTCTGCTTTGATGCAGCCACAGCAGCAGGTTCTCAGCTCTGAGCTTCTGTCCT
Source organism: Cyanistes caeruleus (assembly GCF_971803275.1). Lineage (NCBI taxonomy): Eukaryota > Metazoa > Chordata > Aves > Passeriformes > Paridae > Cyanistes > Cyanistes caeruleus. The sequence goes on along the minus strand of NC_141708.1, from coordinate 33,749,027 downwards.
GTGAGCTCCACATCCCTCTGCACCTCCAAAGCACCCCTAGTCCTGCTCCAGCCTGTCAGCCCCTTTGCAGCTGCTGCTCCCATCAAGGACAGCAAAAGCCTTCAAACCTCCAACAAAACTGACCTGTGGCAGTAAGATGAGGACATCGTATCTGGTTGGATTTCCACCTGCTGAAATCCCAGTGATGTGCACAGGATGCACAGCAGCCCACAGTGTACCCCACTACCATCCACTGCCAACAAAACTGGCTTTTCCCCTAACTCTGCAGCTCTTTCCTTCTCACAGAACTCAGTTTTCCTTTAAGAAAAGCCTTCAGATGTTCAGTTCCTCTAGCTCCCCAGCAATTTTCCTCTGGAAATAAAGCTTTGTTCGTGACAGTGATACTGCAAGTCAGTGTTTCCCAGCATCCTTCTCCACTTCTTTCCCCTTATCTTTCCAGTAATTCCCACGCTACTGAAAGCCAACAGCTTTGTTTGCAATCCTGCCTTCTTGTGCACCAGAGCCTTCACAACAGCTGCTTTGATACACTGCACATTTAAGCCACTTTGCTCATTAAAGAAAAAATAATTAAGAGCAGTTTGTTCATTTTCAAGTAAACAAAAAATTCAGCACTAAAAATTCAACGGAGAGACTCCTCTGCCTATATCCATTCATCTCACCTGGCTTCCTTGAAACAAAATAATCCATACACAGCAGCTGCTCCAAAAGGCCTCTCTATAAACCAGCCCCAAATGCACGCTTGCAGTGGCTGTGCTGGAAGCACTGCAGGAGTTAACCAGGAGATCAGATGGGTTAGGGGCTGTCACAATGGCATTCCCTGTCTCCCCAGGGTTCCCACACATGCAGGCAGCAGCTCCCAGCTACACTGGGGAGAACTGGAATCAGGAGCCTTTGCAGACAGGTGTGTGCACGGTGGCAGCAGCATTTTCCAGCTCTGCTCTGTACTGAGGTTAAATCATTGTGAGCTCTCACAGGGAGGGACCAGATTTTACTCTGGTCCTAAGTGACAGCTAAGGAACAGAGTTTTGGTTCTACCTAGACTGGGTGTGTAGCACAAATAACATTGATATATGTTGTTCTAACCTCTCCTTTAAAAACCTGTCTTCTGGAAGAGTAAAGATCTCCTGTCTAGACGGAAACTCTCATTTTTCTGTCTGGGCAGGAAACCAAATCATATAGCAGTAAAAATTACAAAACAGAAATGAGGGGGAAAGGAAAAAGGCAGAGAGGAGCAGAAAACTTACTAATTTACTTTTTCCCAAGACTGAGAAAAGATAAAGATCTTTCTAAACACATTTAGAGCATCAAGCACAGAGAAAGCAGATCCTTGTAACCACAAGGCAGCATCCATGTTTGTGTTCATCACTATCTGTATGTGTGAACCAAAATCCCACTGTACCTCTCCTCTCATGGCCCCAGGAAGAGAAACTTGCAGGACAAGGTCACTGTGCTCCTGCAAGCTGCAAGTCCATGAGCCCACTTCCCTGCAACCCTTCATTCATCTGTGTGTAATTAACAGTTCCTGACATTGATATTAGAGGAATTTAGTGACTGATGAGTGACAAGAACACGTTTCTTGTCAAGTGACCTACTGCAGCTGTGTCCAGCAATGCTGGCAGTGCTGTGTGTGCACAGTTCCTCTGCGGCTGACACCAGGCTGGGGCTGTCCCACGCTTGTCCTGCTTGGACTCCTCAGCACGCTCTTCTGGCTGCAATTCCTTTTGGGCCTGGATAAAACAGACATTGCTGAAATGGTCCTGTCATTGTGCAGTTCCCAGCTGAAGCTGCCAGGGCACATCTCTTCCCTAAAGGATGTGCTGTGTGTGTGCAGCGTGCTGCTCATGCCGTCTCCCAGAGCGGTGCAGTGAAACACGGTCAGGAGGTCAGCTTTCTCCAGTATGCTGCAGTGAAATGGACTGTAGAACACTCCTGCTGTGTGTGAGAGCAGGAGGAAAGGATATTGTAACAGCCATGCTCAACACAAGGTAGAACCAGAATTTTAAACACAGGATGATGATTGCATTTCTCTGTTGGAATTCAGTAGAACTGCAACTTACAACTCCTGGAGGATTTTTCCTGTCCTATAAAGGGTGAATAGGTCACAGGGGAGCCTCCCTCCAGAAGCCACGAAGATGAAGGTATGCATATAAATGCAGCACCCTCAGAAGGGTGAAGGGCTGAGTAGTTCCCAGGGTGAAGGTGGCAGCAGCTCAAGCCCAGCATCTCCATGTCTCCATTTTGCAGTTGTGTGATGCCCTCCCGGTGCAATTTCATCCCAGAGCAGGACAGGCTGCTAGTGCAGCCCTACAGTGCACTGGCACTTCTGTGGGAACAGGGAACTGCCCTCTCTTGGACACACAACTGCATCACCCATCTCAGTGTCTGTGCCAAGGCCACAGCAGCAAAGAGCAAGCAGTGCCTGGGGCAGCTGGGACGTGGGAGACGAGGACTAAGGACATCTTTCTGACTAATTAAGATGACAGAATTCAGGCCTTGGCTTCTCTTTTTGAGGATGCTCTCATGCCAGCTAGCTCTCTATCCTTAAGAGCACAGGGAAAGACCATCCACATCCAAATCCAGTATTACCCTTTAATTCCATGACAGAGCCTTTGTCTCCTGCAAACTCCTGAAGAAATACCTGACCCTAAACAAAAAATTCCACAGACTGGTTGGTATTTTTTGAGCTAAAAATAGATTTGGAAGAATTCCCAAACAAGGCCCCTTGCCTATGAACTAAGCTCCTGTTTTATTTGAGTGAAGGTATTTTTGTACACAGTGTAACAGAATTCTTCACAGTCCTTCCAAGACAGATCAGTGTCTAATAGTTCCGGTCTGATAAGCACCGATACGTGGCCAATAGATTAATCATTTGTCCTTTAGAAGTTCTGCTGCAGAATTGGAATATTTGTTTCCTCTTTGGGTGGGAGGGGCAGATAGCAGACTTCCAGACAAACAGGGAACATTTGCTCAAACCTTAGGTCTTTGCTCTCTCCTGGCTTTTCCAAGACTCCTCTGGCTGGCAGCGCAGGCAAGAGCCCAGCTACAGCAGCACAACATTGAGAAGACAGAAATGATGGTATTTAAACAGGGAGGAGTGCTTCAAAAGCACTTCCATGACATCTCCATCTGTGTAGGAAACCTGCAAGATGATTAGGATGAGTTCTGGACTCCAGCTGGACTCTTTGAAGCTATTGGATGTCCCAACAGGAAGATCTGCACAAACACAAGGCCCACTCATGGCTCAGCAGCCTCACTTGCCTGCAGCACCTGGCCATGGAAACGGTGTCTCTGTGAGCTGCAGCTCCAAGGTGATGGATTCACAGCCAGGAATGAAGGCCCAGCTGACTGCAGCAGCAGCCCATGTGCTCACTAGCAGGGCCATGGAAACACATCCCTTTGCACACTCGCTGCTCCCAGGGGAATCGACAGCTCCGTCCTGAGCGTCACGGCACCGCAGCCTGCTGGAGCGCTAGGGAAAGGGAAGGGCACACCCGTGGCACCAAGCTCATCCCAGCACTGCCACACAACTCACAGGTGCTCCATGGAGAAGCAGCATTTTGCATTTGCATTCCTGGCAGAGGGTCTCTGCTAGGGCAGCACGGCTGCTGCAGAGGCAGAGGAGCTGCAGTGAGGAGCTGCAGTGCCAAGGCCCTGCCATGCAGCTTCCCAGAGCTCAGCACAGAAGGGAGCACACTGCTCTGTACCGAGGGCCCTGCAGGTCTCCAGGGCAGCCTGAACTGTAACTGAGCTCACAGGCCAGGGGGCTTCAGAGAAAGGCAGTGTGATAATCCTGCACCTACAAGTGAGAAAGAGACAGCTCAAACGAGCCAGGCAGTTCGGACCAGCGCCGCTGCTCTCACCAGCCAGACACTCCAGTGATGGAAAAGGCTACAGCACAAAAATCATTCTGATTTTCATCTGTCACAGGAGGACAGTTTGGTTTTTTCAGCCACTGCTGTCATGTGTCACTGACAACATAACTCTGCTGTCTTGGTCAGCCCAAAGGTCCTGCAGCTCAGCACACGATTTCTGACAATGATGGCTTTAGGAGAAGAATATAAAAGCACGGCAAGAGCGTTTCATCTTTCCTTCAGCAAACCCTTCAACCTACCTGAGGAGCCAGATGTGAGATCTCCATATTATACAGCCTCTTACAGCACTTCCTTTCCTGAACCTGCCTTTATAATACTGTATTTAATCCAGCTATATTTTTGGTATCCACAACACTTTTGAGCAGCAAGTCACAATTTAATAATGGGTCTGGGGAAAAAAGACTGTTTCTGTTTTAAAACCCAATTCCCAGTATTATCCCCACTACAAGAAACATTTACTAGTCCTTCCCTTCTCACTATTTTCTATTTACTATTTTACAGGCTCTCTACTTCATACTACTTCAGTTTTCTCTCCTCCAAGATGGACACTTGTCTACTTTGTCATTCATTGTGTGGAACAGCTTCAAAAATGCAAAACCTTGCTGGGCTCCTCATCTACCTTTCTGAGAGGGGAGAGGTGGCAGAACTGTGTCTGAGATGTGGACACCGAGCACCAGAGTGATGCCATCACACAGTTTTCCAAAAGTGCCTGGAAGTAATAATAACCACTCCAGTTTTACACCTACAGATCAGGACTGGCTGCTTCAACGTACAGTAATTCCCATTTTCACCACTCAGCTTCATTTATCATTTGATCCCTTAATCACTTGTTATTTTGAGATCCCACTATACCTCTTCACAGCCACTTTAACTTTTATTACCACAAATAATGCCATGAATTAAGCAAATACCTCCTCGTTCCTGATACACTTGCCTGACACTATGAGTAGGTGGTGAGATCTCTCTGGGACATCTCCATCCTCTGTGAAAATTAACTATTTAGTCCTTCTTTCTTGTTGTTTTCTATCTTTTATAGAGCTCAAGTCACGGTTTCTTTGTATCCTTTGACTTTTTAGTTCTTGTAAAAGCACTCAGCGACAAGACTTCATTTGAACTCTGTGGAAATCCAAACACAGTTCCATACCTTAAGGCATTTTCCAACGTTTTGTGCATTTGGGCTCCAGGTTTTCTCTTAGATAATCACACAGTTAGATTTATGTATCAGCTACAGGTTGAAAACACTGACTGTGGACATCCTTTAAGGAAGGAACAAGTACTAAGCCTAATTTTCAATTACAACACTGTGAAATATGATACATCTTCACAAGGTAGACAAAAATCAGCTACTTGAGAGAAAATACAGCTATTTTTATTGAAAAATTATCTGTAGTGCGCCTTATTAATGCCAGGGGTAGCAACTTTTTTTTCAGAGGAGCATGACTAGGCTTCCTTAGTGTGACGTGTATCTACCTATAATGTCGATTAAGACCTGATGAGATTCCTGACAGAAAATAATTTACTTCCTTGAATGCTCACAGCAAAACCCTCCCTCCCTCAAGTAAGATCAGTTTTCCTCCACCTTTTTTCCCCTCCCTTACAATCCCTTATTGAATACCCTTACAAACCTCCCACAACAGGAAAGACAATGCAGAAATTAAATGGCAGCCACAGCTTCTGGGAGCTCTTGAGGCCGCACCTTCTCTCACAAAAACAGGAAAATTACACAGTAACACAGAAAAATACGGGAAAGAAACATCCTCAAACTCTCTGGAAAAACCAAGTATTTTCCACTTAAAAAGCAAGGGAGATGAAACAGGCACAGCCTCAAGAGAAAGCAAAAAACCTTTGCAGGAGCAAAATCAGCAACACCTGCCAAGGAATCACGAGTGGACAGCAGGACAAGATGGAAATACTGTCTAAAACACTGCCACAGCCAGGGCGAGCTGGTTTCTAGACAGATGAGAGAGCTGGAGTATAACTCTGGCAACACTTCCCTGCTTTGTCATGCCACCAGTAGAATGGAAAAGGAGGCACTGCTGGGTGGAAGTGCCCATGAGTGGCCATGAGATAGGATCGGTATCACAGCAGCCCTGCTTTGTAACTGGGCTGAGTTTAATTCAGAGCCGCTCAGAGCTGGGCTGTGCAGATGAAGTGGCTCTCAGAGCTCTGCTGTGCTTCACTTTGCTCCTGCTGTGCCGTGGCACAGTGAGGATCCAGGGCAGTGCAAAGCAAGCCCTGACATCCCCGGGCAGCAGCATCCACCTCCACTTCAGCTGTGTAAATGCCACATCCCGCTCTGCACCGCAGCCCCCACAGGCAGGCACGTTCTACTGAGCCAAGTCAGGGCCACTAAAACGTTCCAGGTCCTTATTCAGCATCATGAGTGGTGTCCTGGAGTGTCCCTTGGAATTACAGGATGGCACTTTGCCTAGACAAAAGCTGCAGTCCCTTTGGCACTTGCTGCCAGGGCTGTGAAAGGCAGCAAGCAATGGCCAGCTCCCGGGGAGTGTGCGAGTAACAGCGCTGCTGAGGGGCACTGACTGTGTGCAACTTCCCTGGAATCAGCCAAGGTTACCAAGTGAGCTGGCATATCCCGGCACATTTTTGATATTAAAGTGATGGGAAACTACTTAAATACCGATGCATTCATTACAAAAACATCTTTTGGCATTTACTTCCAATTAACGCTCGTGCCTTAGCACAGCCAATTCTCCCCATTATATTCCACCGTTATGGCTGTGCAAACGACCAAACACCATTATGGAAATGCTGGCTCCCGTTCCCCAAAACGGGTATTTGTAAGGAGGCTGTCAACTGGAAATGGTTGGAAATCTATCAGGAGTTTAAGCACATTTTAAAAGGCCATCTGTGTACAAGAGGCAATGGCAGCGACAGCGTTCTCGTGCTGGGCTCGGCAGCCGAGGTGCAGCTGGTGGCACTGGGCTGCCATCAGAGCCTGTCCTTCAGCTGTGTCCGCAGCACAGCCCCGGGCAGCCAGGGACAGCCACCAACCCAAAGCTAAAGCAGCAGGCTGCATCCCCCTCAGCTGCACACCCAGGAGGGAATCAGTGCCTTTCAGGAGCCAAAAGGCTAAATGTGAGACTTGTTATTGAAGAGTGCTCGCAGGACAAAACCAAAGGCTTTCCTGGCACTGACAGCTGGAATCACAGCCATGTCTATCATCCAAGTGGATTGCTTTAGAAATGAATTCCATACATTTTCAAACAGCTGTACAGGACTTAGCTTCAGAAATCTTTTAAGGTAAATAAAGCACAAACCCCACCGGCCCCCACATCTAGCTGGACTCCATTGTTTGAAGCTGCCTTTTGGATTTATCTGTACTGCTGGATTTGATCTGTGGCAGGAGGGAATTATTGCCATTAAACGTGTGGGGTACGAACACCTCACCCTAAGAGCCAGAAGGGTTCAAGCTCTCTGACAAGTTTTAGTCAGCACTGCTGTGCATTCAGCAGCAGCAGTGTTATCAGTGTTTTAGGATAAATATTTTAATGAGTTAAGTTAATTAATGGTGTGGAGTTGGGAGTTGAATGGTTGTTCATTTGTGATTGGGAGGTTGGGGATCCTAGAGGAGGGATGGAAATGGTTTGAAGTTGATGTCGGGTGGCGAAGGATTCAAGTAAAGCAAAGAACATTCCAGAAGACAGGCTCCCAGAGGATGACATTCACATCAAGGACAACTACTGGTGGAGAGAAGGACCAATCATTCAACACCCTGAGAGAATGATTGCTCCAGGATGCACCATGGTAAAGGCCAATGAGAGCCCGAATATGGACCAAAGGGGGAGCAGACTGAAACATGGTGGGTGGAGAAGACTTATAAAAGAGACTGCAGAACGAGACTGGGGCTTGTCCTCCTTGGGTTGCCACTGCAAAGTTCAGGCTAGCCTGGCTCCCAGTTCTGTTGGTGTATTTCTTTTATCATCAAATAAAGGGTTTGGCTTCTTGTTTTTACCATCTCATGAGTCCAGGCCCCGTTTTTGACAGCAGCGTCCTTCCAGCCGCATGTCCCAGGTGGAGCTGCCTGCATTGTCAGGGGTGCGGGTGCACAGCTCTCCCCTGAGCACACAGCTCCCCTGGGCACACAGCTCCCCTGGGCACACAGCTCTCCCCTGAGCACACAGCTCTCCCCTGGGCACACAGCTCTCCTGGGCACACAGCTCCCCTGGGCACACAGCTCTCCTGGGCACACAGCTCTCCCTGGGCACACAGCTCTCCTGGGCACACAGCTCTCCTGGGCACACAGCTCCCCTGGGCACACAGCTCTCCCCGGGCACACAGCTCTCCTGGGCACACAGCTCTCCCTGGGCACACAGCTCTCCTGGGCACACGGCTCCCCTGGGCACACAGCTCCCCTGGGCACACAGCTCTCCTGGGCACACAGCTCTCCCCGGGCACACAGCTCTCCCTGGGCACACAGCTCTCCTGGGCACACAGCTCCCCTGGGCACACAGCTCTCCTGGGCACACGGCTCCCCTGGGCACACAGCTCCCCTGGGCACACAGCTCTCCCCTGGGCACACAGCTCCCCTGGGCACACAGCTCCCCTGGGCACACAGCTCCCCTGGGCACACAGCTCTCCTGGGCACACAGCTCTCCCCGGGCACACAGCTCTCCCTGGGCACACAGCTCTCCTGGGCACACAGCTCTCCTGGGCACACAGCTCTCCCTGGGCACACAGCTCTCCTGGGCACACGGCTCCCCTGGGCACACAGCTCCCCTGGGCACACAGCTCTCCCCTGCGCACACAGCTCCCCTGGGCACACAGCTCTCCTGGGCACACAGCTCCCCTGGGCACACAGCTCCCCTGGGCACACAGCTCTCCTGGGCACACAGCTCTCCCCGGGCACACAGCTCCCCTGGGCACACAGCTCTCCCCGGGCACACAGCTCTCCCTGGGCACACAGCTCTCCTGGGCACACAGCTCCCCTGGGCACACAGCTCTCCTGGGCACACAGCTCCCCCGGGCACACAGCTCCCCTGGGCACACAGCTCTCCTGGGCACACAGCTCTCCCCGGGCACACAGCTCTCCCTGGGCACACAGCTCTCCTGGGCACACAGCTCCCCTGGGCACACAGCTCTCCTGGGCACACGGCTCCCCTGGGCACACAGCTCCCCTGGGCACACAGCTCTCCTGGGCACACAGCTCTCCCCGGGCACACAGCTCTCCCTGGGCACACAGCTCTCCTGGGCACACAGCTCCCCTGGGCACACAGCTCTCCTGGGCACACGGCTCCCCTGGGCACACAGCTCCCCTGGGCACACAGCTCTCCCCTGGGCACACAGCTCCCCTGGGCACACAGCTCCCCTGGGCACACAGCTCTCCTGGGCACACAGCTCTCCCCGGGCACACAGCTCTCCCTGGGCACACAGCTCTCCTGGGCACACAGCTCTCCTGGGCACACAGCTCTCCCTGGGCACACAGCTCTCCTGGGCACACGGCTCCCCTGGGCACACAGCTCCCCTGGGCACACAGCTCTCCCCTGCGCACACAGCTCCCCTGGGCACACAGCTCTCCTGGGCACACAGCTCCCCTGGGCACACAGCTCCCCTGGGCACACAGCTCTCCTGGGCACACAGCTCTCCCCGGGCACACAGCTCTCCTGGGCACACAGCTCCCCTGGGCACACAGCTCTCCCCGGGCACACAGCCTCTCCCTGGGCACACAGCTCTCCTGGGCACACAGCTCCCCTGGGCACACAGCTCTCCTGGGCACACAGCTCCCCCGGGCACACAGCTCCCCTGGGCACACAGCTCTCCCCGGGCACACAGCTCCCCTGGGCACACAGCTCCCCTGGGCACACAGCTCTCCTGGGCACACAGCTCTCCTGGGCACACAGCTCCCCTGGGCACACAGCTCTCCTGGGCACACAGCTCTCCCCTGCGCACACAGCTCTCCTGGGCACACAGCTCTCCCTGGGCACACAGCTCCCCTGGGCACACAGCTCTCCTGGGCACACAGCTCCCCTGGGCACACAGCTCTCCTGGGCACACAGCTCTCCTGGGCACACAGCTCTCCCCTGCGCACACAGCTCTCCTGGGCACACAGCTCTCCCTGGGCACACAGCTCCCCTGGGCACACAGCTCCCCTGGGCACACAGCTCTCCCGGGCACACAGCTCCCCTGGGCACACAGCTCTCCCCGGGCACACAGCTCTCCTGGGCACACAGCTCTCCCTGGGCACACAGCTCTCCCCGGGCACACAGCTCCCCTGGGCACACAGCTCCCCTGGGCACACAGCTCTCCTGGGCACACAGCTCTCCCGGGCACACAGCTCCCCTGGGCACACAGCTCTCCTGGGCACACAGCTCTCCCCTGGGCACACAGCTCTCCTGGGCACACAGCTCTCCCTGGGCACACAGCTCCCCTGGGCACACAGCTCCCCTGGGCACACAGCTCCCCTGGGCACACAGCTCCCCTGGGCACACAGCTCTCCATGGCTCATAGCTCTCCCCAGGCACACGGCTCCCCGACCCGCAGCTCTCCTGCCGAGGCTGCCCAGAGCCGGGGACCCGGTTGCCGCTCCGGGCACAGCAAAGGTAGCCTGGAATTCAGCAGCACCGGGTGAGACCTGAGCGTTTGGGTTTTCTCTTGTGGGATTTGTTGTGCGCTCAGCTTGTGACAGGGGTGATGCTGCCTGCAAGGCTGTGCACAACAGCAATGAGAAAAACAGGGAGAAAACAAACCTATTTTAAATCTGTCGAGTGCTGTTTTGGTGGCTTTTTAAACATTATTTGTAACTATCCTCAAAGTCTGCTTATTTACACTACACCAACAGTATTAGCTTGCAAAAATAATACCTGAAATCTCTGAAAATAATACCTGAAATCTGACTCTAAAAGGCTAGAAGATTTGTGACTATCAGACAAAGACAAATCCAACCTCTCAAATTTTAAAGCTATTTTTACGATATTTAAAACTGCACGTATTTTTAACACTCTTTTCAAACAAATCAAGTATTGCCATTTCCAAATGTGCAATTACTGCAGTCAAAACCAAGGCTAAAATCCAAGAAATACTCACTTGGCATGTTATGGGGTCTCGGTGCAGCCAGTTTGGTACACAACGGTTGATTATTTGATTTGATTTTCATTATTTCTCAGTAATTTTACATTCATAATTAGTTTCAAATTTTAATGTCTGCGAGAGCAGAAATTTTTCTGAGATGGCTAAAGAAAGAAAAATTTAAATGAGAATTTTAATGAAAAAAATTTAAATTTGAAAGGACAGAAGTAGGAAACGAGACTGATTTGTATATCCAGACAGACTTGAAGCAGGTGAGGGGAACAGAGGGATTCCTTCCAGGCACTCATTGAGCAGATATTAATTCTCATACACAGCTGTACGCTTAACAAGAACCTGCAAACACAGAACTCCACTGTGGCCTAAGCCAGGTTGGTGGAAACAAGCAGGAAACAACTGGATAAACACAGGGGCCGTGTTTGTAAGAGCTCGCTCGTGCCAAACTCCAGTGAGGAACATGAGAAGGTCTGCACTGGCTCCAGCCAGCAACAAAAGGGAGGCTTTAGCACCAAATGGTATTTTGTGTCATTCCAGCTGCTTTCCTTCCACTCCCAAACTTCCACTGAACCGAGCACCAGGCCGTTCTCAGGGTACCTTTGGCTGACTGAGTGCCAGGAATGATTTTTTAATGGGACAGTGACTGATTACAAGAGGCAGATGTTCAACCTTGCTGTTAAAACAGGTGTCCCTGTAAGCTGTTTGCTGCTGTGCTGGCAGGACCCAGAGCCCACTGGAAGGGAGCAGGAGGGCACACAGGTGGCAAACCTCAGCAGTGACCCCAGGCTGAGCTGCATTCCATTAACCGTGTTCTGCAGGGGTTGTTATTTCTCACCGAGACCAAAGTCACTTCTGAGAGTGCGAGTTGGTGCTCTGTGTCTGTTACTGACAGTGACTGTGGGGCTCTGGGTGAATGGATGGATGGATGGATGGATGGATGGATGGATGGATGGATGAATGAATGAATGAATGAATGAATGCATGCCTGTCCCACGCTCTGCTTGCAGCAGCGTGCCCCTCGATAGAGCTGTACCAAATGTGGGCAGTGAGCTCTCCTCACACACCCCAGGTACATCAGGCAGCCACAGCCAGAATCACAGGCAATGCAATCCCAAGGGATTCACAGAGAAGCTGTTGAACACCACAACATACTTGGGAGAAGACACAGGAGAGGCACCTGCTGAGGTGCCCTGCTGTGTAAAAGGCAACCAGAGACACTGTGAATGTCAAGAACACATGGGTGTGTGTGAAGAGATCTGCCTGGGATTCCTCAGCCCCGATTCTGCCACAGAAATTAGCCTTGTTTTGTAGAAAGTGAATCCAGCAGATACATGCTTTCAGCCTGCAAAGCCACTGCTAGAAATGGGGTGGAAGTTTGCTGTCTCAGTCAGTCAGGGCTCCAAGAAGGAAAGCACTCCAAGAAGCAGCACTGACAGGCTGAATTGGGAAAGGCTGCAGGTCCGCTGGGAAATGCAGAAGTCCTGAGTGTGAAGAATATCCTGCCCTGCTCAAGAGATACAGCACAGCAGCTCCTGGGGTGACACTGGCAGCACAGTGCCCAGCAGCCAGCACTTCCAGGCCTCCTGACCCAGCTGGAAACAGAGCTCATGAGAAACCCTCCTCACACGAGGGAACGACCCCCGGGGCTCAGGGAGGTCAGCTCCAAGCTGCAGCCTACAAGGCTGGGTAAGTCACCTCCCAGCTTTGTGCAAAGCTGCTGGAACAGGAGTGGAAGAATGCTGATGGGTGCAGAAGAGCTCTCTGGGGAAGCCAAAAGAATTTATATAACAGATAGTGTGGAAACTAGAAATAATCCAATAGGAAACAGCAAAGAAAAGCAACAGTTCTACCTAAAAAAAACAGCTCTACAGAGATTAAAAATAACTTCTACATGTTTTTCTGCAGCCATGTAAGCAGTAAGATGCCAAACCTGCCTTCCTTGCTGCCCTACACACTTTGAACTGACAATATGAAATATGTGAATAATAAACATACAGGATGCCTAGTGGAAAAGGAAACAATCAGAGCCCCTGGAACGCAAAAATCAAAGAATATATCAAATGTGGAGTAAGCTGTACACAGCAGTAAGAGGAATCATATGTTAGAGTAGTTTAAAACTAACTGGCCAAGGTCTCTAGTGAGTTTAATAAGCTGTGATCCCACCAATCTGATATTCTGGGCAAGAAGAAGAAAACCACTGTTACTGCCGTATTTCGGCTGTGCAGGACACTGATGGCAGAGCTTCACTTATGCCCAGAGCAGTGGCAAACATCCTGGCACATGTCTGGAACCAGAACTTCATGGACAGCCAGGAAATTCAGAGAGGAGGAAGTAACTAATTCCTGGCTTTGCTGGAAGCAGTGCCTGGACCGGGTTTTCCTTTTTTTTTTTTTTTTGTTTTTAAACATGTAAAATTCTTAGAGGCAGCAAGAAGGGTGTTCAGAGATAACTTTGTTCACAAATAAATCACACCTACTAGAAATTTAGGAGAAGCTTGAAGAACGCAGTGTTCTGAACAGCAAAGTAAGTGGTTCCATGTCCAGATGAATAAACCAGGACCCAAAAGCTCAAGTAGATAGATACAATATAAATGACTTACAAAAATAAAAAATATTTGAGGAACAGCTCTCAAAAGGTGCAAAAAACACAGATGAAAGAATTCTGATGGGAATCTGTAGGGTCATAAAATGATGAAGATATAGAAGAAGAGCTTAGTGACAATGAAGGCATAGATGGGAAAAAAAATCCTGCATGCATTTTCGATAGAGGAGATTGGAAAGACTCCTACTCTGGAATTTCCTTTCTCTACAGCAGTATACAAGAGTCTACCTCAAATCAAATTTAGTGACAGAACACACTCAAAAATAATTGAGTAGAGCAGCTGTGCTCCAGCAGCTCTGCTCCAGCAGCTTTTAGAGAAGTTAAATTGGGGAAAACCATCCCCTTTTGACTCCTCTCATCAACTCTGCACATCCTTCTCCACCCCAGTTAATTCCTTCCTTTCATTACCCAAGCTGTGCTTTGTGCATGTGCAGATACCATCTGTCTGAGCTGCTGGGACAGAGGTGATGGGGCAGAGGTGATGGGACAGAGGTGCAGGGGCAGAGGTGATGGGGCAGAGGTGATGGGGCAGAGGTGATGGGACAGAGGTGCAGGGACAGAGGTGCAGGGGCAGAGGTGATGGGGCAGAAATGATGAGGCAGAGGTGATGGGGCAGAGGTGCTGGGGCAGAGATGATGGGGCAGAGGTGATGGGGCAAAGGTGCTGGGGCAGAGGTGATGGGGAAGAGGTGATGGGACAGAGGCACAGGGGCAGAGGCCCTGGGGCAGAGGTGCTGCATTTCCAGAGGCTGCAGGAGGACACAGGCCAGCCCTGGCTGCTCTCTGGTTCTGCTGTGCTGCCCCAGGCTGTGGCCGCTCCCGGGCTCACTCTCCCTGTGGTATCACCCTGCTCTGCGGCTGGCAGCCCTGGGATCAGCAGCTTGCAGCTAACATCCATTTTCAGCCCTTCAACTGGAGAGCCCCGAGCTGCCCACTGGGGAAATGTGCATGGGGATGGCAGCACGGGCACTGGGCCCTGACAGGAGCGTGGTGCTGCCCGGTGCCACTGCTGGACAAGCAGGAGCAGCCGCTGCTGCCCAGCTCAGCTGGGGCTCAAACTGCTCCCTGCACACAGGAGAGGAGCAGAGCTCTGCTCTCTTCCACTGGAATTTCCTCAAAAATCACCCACAGCAACACGCTGAGTTCCTCACAAAACGCAATATATTTTCTACTATGAAAATAATATGAGAAAACCCCCAAAACATCCAGTTTATATGGAAAATGATAAAAGACTTTAAATACTGAATATAGGATAGCAAAATTAATTAAGTTTGGTTCTCTCTCATGAAGGATTTTTATCCTACATAAAATTAAGAGCCATATTCCCCTCTAACTTTTCCTTGAAACACTCTCTATATGTGGAAACAAAATAAAATGCAATATTTTCCAACATTCTGAGAGCCAGTAGAGTGGGATCTCTCTACTGCTATTTGTAGAGATATGCTAGGTATTCAGATCATTTATTTTTATCCTTGATCCTCAAAGTGTTACTAAATTTTAGATAATATGCTGAGAATTAAAAGCAGAAGTGTCCCAGTCAACATTTCACACACCTTATGGGATGTGCTTACCTGAAGCTCTGCTCATGCAGGTCCAAGGTGGGTCCAACCCAGTCACCAAACACAAAGCTGCAGAAAGAATCTGAAATGCTCAGGAACAGTGAGCAGGAAATTTGCTTTCCAAGACTACTCAGAAGGTACTGATGAACAATGAATAAAATTAAATCTGTTCCAAGGAGCTTTTAATGCAGTTCTCTACCTGTATCAAATGAAAACAGAATTTTAAAAACGTAAAAGAAAAGCAGAATTCAAGGATTCTGTATTGGTAAAGGAAATAAATAAGGAAATACCCAGCTACAAACTAGGACAAGACACTGGATTTGCAGCATGAACTTTTTCCACTCCACACTTCAAGCCCATCAACATTTGTTGCACACTAGCAGATTCTATGAAAATTTAAAATAGCACAAACCCATGTGTCTGCTCCTTCCTCCTATTCATACCACTTATGTTTTTACTGGTTTACAGTAAAAATCAGGTAAATATTATTTTTATTTGTCACTGGCTGAGAAGATGCTTAGTGAACCTATCAACAAGACCAAAAAAATTAAACAAAAAACCAGAAATAACTTTAAGAAATGTAAGTTCTTCGGATTAATATAGGGTTCTATCATTGTAGCATTAATATAGGTATGTTCCATTTAATTTCTTCAAGTCTGAAACACAGCAAGGTTAATTATGAGAACTGTAACAAAGTAATTAGGTTATCATGTAATTATTTTTAGGGGAAATAGATCTTTATAAAAATCCTAGAGGCTAAGAAGGACCTCAGGAGATGGGAGTGGAGCTGTTAGGAGGCCTTAACTATTATGTCAATTTATTTGCCTGCAGTTTGCTCAGTGAGTAATGATTAAAAAGGAGAATTGCCTACAAGACAAGGGTATGGGAATCAATACTCCTGACCACCAGGAAGCTGGCAGCCTGTTAGCCACAAAGCAGCAGATCTGAGGTGTCCTGAACACAGCGGTGATGGGAACAGAGTTTCTGCCTTTAATGGAATGTTCTGGCACCCTGAGCACAGCACCTGTATCAGCACTGGGAACTGCCCAGGGCCAGGGAGGGGAAGTGCTGCAGTCTACAACTGCCAGAAGAAACTAAGAGTGATCCACTTTTAACTAAAAACAATGGAGAAGTGTAAAGACAGCAGACACCACCCTGGAAAGGAGATGAAAGAAAGGTCCTTTCACTTATTTCACTGATTTGAGCGCAGCAGCTGGCACCTGAAAGGGAGGGTGGGTGCCTCAGCGGCTGCCCTGAGGCCAGCACTCCTTAAGAGCTTCACCTCGGCTCCTTTGTGCTCCTCACCAACTTCAGAACCTCTTTGGTTTCCAAATAACCCTTATTTGTGTGACATCCCACCTGGAAAGAGGGGTTTGGAGCACAGTTTGCCCTGCTGTGGAATTCCTGCAGCCTGGCAGATGTCAGCACAGCTTACAGTGCCAGGAAGTCCTGCAGCAGCACTGAGCTACAAAAGACATTTTCTCCAATATATCCCTGTAGCAGCAGCTCAGGAGCCCTGAGCCTGCTGGAATCCCCTCCAGGCTGCTTCAGCCCAGGGAAACCAGCCTCTGCACTCCTTGCACCTTCCAAGAGGGACACAGTGGTAAGGGCAGCCACCCCTCACTGAAATCCTGCACTTCATTTCATCTGAAACATTTTATATGACAATCCAGTCTGACTGAAACAGCTAAGGAATTTAAGCTATTAATGATGTAACTTGAATCTGAGCTCAGATGTAAGACTTTCAAGCTTGTCCACCCATTTCAGGTACCCATGCTTTCAGTGAGTTTGGAGGGGGAAAAAACGCTGTAAAAACTTTGCAGATCAGTGTGATATGTGTGGCTGGTTCACTCAGAGACAGCAATCAAGTTCTTTATGGGAATTCTTAAGCATTAGGCTCCTTTTGGGTTTTTTTCCCCCCCCAATTCTCTTAGGAGGAAGAAGTGCTTTGGAGAAAAGCATTTGAAGATCCTAAGTGCAGTCTTAGTAAAGTTTAATTCAACCCAATACTGTTAACACTATTGGTGTGAACAGAGGAAAGTACACAGCTACAGCTAAATATGCCATTTGGGAGCTGTATGCTGTGAAGGAAAAGTTTCAGCCTGGCAAAACAGAAAGGCTGATCTCAGAAGCCCTAAAAGACATAAGAGACACTCCAGAGAGAGTTATGAGTCCTGACAGTTTTTATGAGATTGCCTGGAATAGCAGAATTTTTGTCTGTTGCCAGCTATATCCTACTGTATGAATTCACTGAAGCTCAAGAATTTCTCTACAGAATTAGCCAGAAATAGTGACAACTATAGGGGATAGCACTGCAGCCTGGGCTTTTCCAAACGGAAGCACTGAACATGAAGAAACACTCTTTGCCTCACAAGGCTATAAAAAGTAGTGGAAAGCCCAAATGTAGAACTGTTTACAAACTGGTAATGGGTGGCCACCTATGCAGAAAACAAGTCAGGATATTAACAGAGCAGCTCCCAGACGAGAGGAGGGGTACATGTACAGGCAGGTGTGTTTTTAGCTGAGAACTCTGCAAACCAAAGCAGCACACAGAAGCAGTAGCATTTATATATTCTGTAGTAACAGTAATAAGAGCTGGATAAATGGCAGATTTTAGTTACTGAAGCTAAACTACCTCTAGCACTCCCAGTTGGGAAAATCCTGAAAGTCTGTTTAAATTGCCTGACCATTAATCCCACCTTCACTGCTGGGTTAAAACATCACAAATAACCACCCTGAGCACAACTTTTCCATCCAAAGTTCTTAGCACTGTCATTTCCATTTTAAAGACAGGAGGAGCAGGAGTTATTTGTCAATTCCTATTTAATGAGCCAGGAATCAGCAGGGTGTGCAGCACAGCACTGCTGGGTGCAAGCCTTGCAGGGTGTTATAGATACATATTGTATTATTGGCTTTTTGTAAATATTAAAATGAATGTTATGTGTATAAGGTTAGAACACTTTGCTGTATAATAGAGTTCCTTCTATTTCTGTTATTGATAAAACTTAGAAATAGCGGTATAAAATATATTAGGCTGTAGAATGTTATTAAAGCAAAACCTACTTTTGTTTATATAACACAAAGAATGAAAAGATAGTCAGAAAACACCCCCTGCATCCTTATATTATCTTGTCCAGATGAAGACACCAAGTCCTCCAAGCCCTCCAAGGGAGGAATTTATTGCACCTCTGTTTTCAGGGAGTGTGAAACCCAGCGACACCAAGATTGATCTATTGGGAAGGGAGCAAGGTAAAAACTAAACAAAGGAACATCCAAAACTTAAGAGGAATGTATGAATATGTATGAGAATTTATGGATATGTAGTAGGGTTCTGTTTTTAAGGGACAAACCTTTGTCAGTGAGGTGTGCTCTCTTGGCTGAATGCAGAGACACCCGGCTGCATTTTGAACATTTTACTTTATTTCTATCTCCTAATTGTCTTTCTATTAAACTTTTTTATTTTATATAAAAATATATATGTTTAAAATATATGTATTTAAAATATAATTATTTATATTTTAATAAAAAATATAAAAATATAAACATATAAGTTATATTAAAATATAATTATTTAAAATCATTTATATAATTTTTTTTAAGTATATGTTTTTCACAAGGGTGGCTTCTCTGAGAGAAGAGATCCAACACAAGCAGCTGAGCACCTCCCACTGTGTGTACCTTGCTTTCTCTTGGGCAGGATTGCTTAGGGATAAAGAAGAAATAACCCTGACTCTGCTGTTTCTTATCATCATAATTCCACTGCTACCCTTACACAACCTCCAAAATCTTCCAAATTTCTATAAAGATGATCCAGTTTATGACTAAATGCTTTATCTTTTTAGCCTAGTAAATTATTATTAGATGGCACTCAAGTTTGGACTGTCTTTTTCTGTAGCTGAGTGTGATTGCTCTCACTCACTGGGATGTTCACACTGTTTTGTTTTTACTGGATAACTGAATCACTAATTACTAATTACTGATTTCTAAGACGTGCAGGATGCACCACAGTCCCTGCCATACCAGAGAGACAGAGAAGGACAGTGTAGAACATGAACACATGCTGTTACTAGAATCAAATGCCATTTGCAGACACTAAATTAGTTCTAAAAGATCCATGAAGTGTTATAGAAAGCAGATTTGGCAGTGTTCAGTGCATCTTACCCTGGTATCACAAGAAGAGTGGCTAATGCTAAGTGCTGTATTTGGCAGCTACAAAGCCTTGAGGTCCTTATGGACTTTCCTGGCACAACTGGATTATTTATGTGATGAAATTTCACTATGACAAGTTTTTCTCCAGAATTCATCATCGTGTCACTCAGGAAGAAATGCTGACATTAAGTTGTGTTTAGATAACATTCAAAAATTCACTGCTTCCGTGACAAATGCATTCCTCGTAGGAACACAAAAAACAACAACATTGTTCAATCTCTGACTTTCCAATATCAGCTGTCTGATTAATATTCTACATGGTAGGAAGCAAACTAAGAAAAAAACAAAGCAATTAGTAGTTAAGCTCTAATTGTATAAATAAGGCTAATTATACAGACGGGAAATCTTTTCAGTTCAGAAAATCAGATGCTAAACATTCCTCCCATTGACAGAAAAAGCCTTCATACAAGCAAACAAGTGCATGAAAACCAGTGAGCTCATCATGCTGATCCTTCTATAAAGAACTGCCTTGCTCTGCTAAGGAAGAAACAAACCTTAATTCTGTTTCTGTACTGGAGACCCACACAGATGCTACTACACTGAGGGCCTGTGCTTCACAGCGAAGGACGTGGCAGAAGCAGAAAAGAGAGTAAATTGCAAATTGCTGTTGTACTCAGCATGTTGCAGGCAGAGGCAGCAAAAACAACCAGATGATGCTTCAGGCCATGCAACTGCACAGAACAGGGTATTTCAGGCAGACTGGTAAGTTACTGCTACTGAAGGCCCCAAGATCACAGATCACTGGAATGGTTTGGCTTCACCTGGAAAGAACCTTGAAGCTCATTTTGTTTCAATCCCCTGCCATGGCCAGGGACACCTTTCACTAGCCCAGGTTGCTCAAGGCCCCATCCAGCCTGGCCCTGAACGCTTCCAGGGATGGGGCAGCCCCAGCTTCTCTGGGGACCCCTGACAGGGAACAATTCCTTCCTGTTAGCTAACCAAAACCTACCCTCTTTCACTCTGAAGTCTCTGCTCCTTGTCCTGTCACCACTTGTCTTTGTAAAAAATCCCTCTCTAGCTTTGTCCTGTAGGCCCCTTTTGGTGCTGCAGGGCTGCTGAAGCACAAATAAATGCAGGTGCCAAGGCACACAGGAACTGGGTCCCAGGCAGGGCTCAGGCCTGAGCTCTCCAGGGGCTGGCTGCTCTCGGAAACAATTCCCCACAGCACGGCCCCAAGGCAGGCAGCACACCCTGAGCACTGCCATGGAACTGCAGCATGGATCCCAGAGAAAAGCCAGCATCCTGCAACAACCAGAGACACAGCACTGGCACAAACACATGGGTTCAGCCTGAGAGACCGAGTCAGGGACCAAAATTAAACAGCATTTCTGCAACATCATATCCAACATGTACTTTTCATTCGCTAACCTGAACTGTGCATGTGTATATAAACTTTAACATTCACTTCATTTCATTGGCTGGGACACCAGAGCTGCATCAGTGCAGAGGAGATGCTGGATAATTAAAGAGTTGAATAATAATACTATTCAACTATATAAAATTTTATTCAATATAAAAATAATATTATTCCAGTAATTCGATTTGATTTCCACAAACGCTACCAAAACATGTAATACTTTAAAAGCTTTTTCATGATACTTGTATTTAAGTGGTGAGTTCAGGATACAGCCAGTATTTCTGTTCTGTTATACATAATAAATTAGAAATGTTGGTAACATTATCATAAGAGCATAGGAAAAAAAACCTGTATGACTTGAATACTACATTTCCAGTATTAGCATTTAGTAAGAGAAGCAGACCACATGACTGAGGGAACCTCTTGAAAATTGCAACTCCAAAATTCCATCAAGTTCTAAGGCTGGGTTCAGCATGTACCTTCACGTTTGGCAGCAAACGTGCAAAAATGACAGCTACTCCTGGATGCTTGTGTGGCAATGTACCATGTACCTAAAAATGACATATGACCTAACATGTACCTAAAATGACATATGACTGGCTACACAAGTGTCTGAGAGCATGAATCTGAGAAACCAGCAACATGCTTTCTCACAGTGCTGGTGGGAGCAGCTGCTCCCAGTGTGTCATCCTGGCAAATTCTCCTTTCCTACTGCACCATGTGCATCAGGAGGAAACCAGACCTATAATCCTCCATCCTTGTTCCCTCTCATGATACATTTCATGTCCTCTTTTCTTCTCTGAGCAATTGCAGGACTTATATATGTAATATATATACTTATATGTTATACTTCATTCAGGTATTGGTAACTCACAACAAAGAAAAAAGTATTGTTTGCAGATATCAAACAACCTATTTTTTTTCCTCAGCCTGAAAGACTGTCCTTCAGAGACCATCATGGTTTACCCCCAGCCAGCAGCTCAGCCCCACACTGCCTCTAACTCATTTGCCCCTCTGGGATGGGGACAGAATCCTAGGAATAACAGTGGGAAAACTCAGGGGCTGAGGTACAGACAGCTCAGTGGGTGAAGCCCCAGCTGCACGTACAAGGAACACAGAGCAGGAAATTCATGCCCTGCTGCGCATGGACTGCCAGGGGTCTCAATGTCCCCTCTTCCTCCTCCTCCTGCCCCAGCTCTGTGTGCTGGGCATGGCCCCACAGGCTCTGGGACATCCCTTGGGTCACTTGGGCTCAGTGTCCTGGCTGTGTCCCCTCCCAGCCCCTCGCTGCTGGACTGGGGCCAGGGCCAGAGGAACAAGAGATCCCTGTGTTACCAGTACTCGTGCCAGCACACAGCCAGAGCACAGCCTGGAATAACCACTGGGGACAAAACCAACCTTAGCCAGGCCACAGCAGCACAGAGACACAGCCTGAGCATCAGCAGCAGAACAGCACAGACATCCCTTTACTGCCTGACCAAAACCAATGAGTAGAGTTCTTCCCTTTGGCTCAAGTCTGGCAGAAATCACTGCCTCACCCTCTTGGGTAGATTGGGATTTCCAGGGAAATCCATGTAGAGCCAAGCCCTGCTCAGTGTGAGCACAAATGCTCTCTCTGTACGGACTCATCCTGCTGTGTATGGAGCTGAAGAGAGTAATGATGAAGGTTTATCTAGCACTCAATAGTTACAACTAATTTAGAAGGCTTTCCACTTGGCATATCAGCACTTTTCCAAACTACTTTACCCAAGTAATGCCTGAAAACTATAAATGAACCAGCTTTAGAGCTTCTAAGTCAGGTGAAGAACATGGTAGACACTTCCTAAGTTAAAATACTGATTCAATATAAATTCACACGGTGATTCAAATGTGATAATCTACTCTTTTCCCTGAAGAGTTACCTTTGTACCACTGTTTCTCTCAGTACCTCATCCAACCTTGCCATTATGCTTGATCCAGCATCAGTTGCTGTTCTACACTTGATGTGCAAACGTAAAACCCCCTGGACTTGTTCCCACAGACAACGAGTGGTTTCCAAGAACTGGATCCCGTGCTGAGTGCCAGATCCCCTTGGAGTCACAAGCTGCATGCACATAGGAAAGCCATGGAAGCAAAGGCTGCTTCCAGCTGCTCCTGCTGCTCCTCTGTGCTGGGTTGGTACTGCAAGACAGGCTTCTGGTTTTAGTTACTGACACACATCTGCTGATGACATCCAGAGCCTTGAACTTGTCTGGATTCTGCACTGCAGCACTGAGAGAAACAGCTTTGCTTAAATGCACTCAGAATTTAGCAGAATTTAGCAGGAATACTGCAGAGGTGACTAATGGATTTCCTGCAACCTGCTGATGCTTCCTTAGCCTCACAATTAGCTCACCCAGCTGCTTTCAGAGCAAATGAGGGGATCCTTACTGGGCACCTGTGAGCTCCTGGCAGAATGTCTGCTCTGTTACACGCTGTCCTTGAGCACCTCAATTTATGGGGCTGGTTTGGCTCAGGGCCACTTAAGAGACACAGGGGAAACTGTCAACAGCTTCTACCTGGGACTTTGCAAGAACCTGCTTTCTCTTAGGATATTTGTTTTCTATTGGTGACAATGACTTCCTCAGCCAAGCCTCCCTCCGCTACTTGCTTATGATGATAAATATTCACAAACCTGGAAACACAAAGAGACTGGGATTTTATTAGAGTGCAACCTGCATACATAAACTATATCCTTATGGATCTTTTTCTATTGGCACCTGTGAGTGCACTCATTTTAACAGGTGTGTAAACTCCTTCTTGATGACCAAGTAATTTCAAGACCACAGGGAGGTATACAATACATTATGCAAAAAAAAAACCCCACGAATAAAACCACCAAACAAAAAAATCCAGACATTTTCAGAGCCTGTTGGATTTCTGCAGATGAGTTTTACTTGAAAGTCTCTAAGAGGTTAACTGCCAGTGTAGGCTGTAAACAAGAGAAGTGAGAGAAGATGTTCATGTAGCCAACATCTGATTTATTTATGGCAAGTAAAGGAACATTTGTCTGAACCATCTTCCTCCTTTGGTAAATTTGGCAAACATTTCCAAGAAGGTTGGGATTTGGGTTTTTGTATTTGTGGGGTTTTTTGGAATGGAAACATTTGAAAACTGTATTGAAACAAAGAGGTACCTGGTAGGAACAGCTGGTAGGGTGACCTGACACGGCACTGAGAGCACATCTGAGACAACAGCCTGGCAGAACCTCGACTGTGCCTCTCCTTTTCCCATGAGAACCCTACAGGCTGTAAGGTGAAGCAGCTGCTGTGGCCTTTCAACTGCACCCAGACTCTGTCCACTCTACTACATCAATAGTGCACGTACAGCTGAGCCAGCTTCTAAAACCTCCATCTCATTATGCCACTGTGCTGGTCCCAGTAGGGGAAGGAAGTCAAGTTCTGATGTTTTCAGCACTCCTTGGTGCCAGGGGTGTGTGTGCACGTGTGTAAATCTCAAGAGTGCACACAGGCCTGCATTCACAACAAGCTGCTGCACTCCAGAACACACACCCAGGGCTGAGCGCTGCACATCAGTGCACAGCACCCCATCAAACACGTCTGTTCTCTTGCACAGCAGGCAGGCAGGGACAAGCTATCCCTGGTAACATGTTCAGCACTTCAACAGGTCCCAGAAATGCTCCTCCTTTATGAGTCTGCTGAAGAAGCACCATTTCCTACCCCTAGAAAAAGCAAGGGGCCTGGGATGCTGGTGGCAATGGTCAAACACTTCTGCATTCAAGACTCCTACAGAAGCTCTGCCATCCCTCAGTGTAAGCAATAGCACATGGCATGGTCCACTGGAATCCCTGAAAGTTACAAATCCAGCACCAAAACAAAAGCAGAGGTATTGCATCTAGTACTTGTGAAGGAGTTTCACTGATCTAAAGTAGTTTCAGCTTTCTGTGAGTCTTCCACTTGTGCTACTGCTGTAGAGCAGCGCTGGGAGCAGAATAAATCATGCTCTGTACAGTATCTGTTCCTCACAGCCAGTTAGTGCATCTGTCCCTAGAATACCTCATAATAAACCACAGGGATTACCTAGCACCAGTCTGGCTTGGAACCTGCCTGATGCACTGGCCATCCTGAATTTTGTTCTGTTTCAAGCTATGTTCTGTAACTTGCCAAGAACTTTTACAGCCTGTGGGGTTGAAGCCTAATTTTTGTTCAGAACATGTACACCATCTACAACAGCAGCCTGAACAGTGAGATACAAATCAGTCTCCTTTTCTGAGAGCAAAGAAGTGAGCATTGCCTACCAGGTGAGTTTCTACAGTGGGTCTCCATTTTCACTTGTAGCTCAAAAGAGAGGAAAGCTGGCTGGATTTTGCGCCCTACCACCATGATCAAAAGGGGAGTGAGAGCTTATTTAAGGTCCTTCTCACTCAGAATGTGCTGACTTCAGAATTGTAATTGTCCAAAAGTTAAACTTCTTTCTTATACATCATCTCCTTAGCAAAAAAATAAGATGCTAAAGGAGGCCAATGAAAGCATTTCTTGAAAATTTTCACTGGAGACAATAATAAAAAAGTCATAGCAAACACTAGCGTTTTTTATTTGCAATGTTGCCTTAGAAAGATTTTTTCTGTCCAGGAGATATGCACTGCAAAAGTTTCTAAAAGAAGTTCCATCCTCCTGCTCCTTTGTAGCAGCTTCTGATCCCACACTTGAGATGTGGATGAGGATGTAAAAAGTGCATTTGATCAGCACTGTAAGTGCTGCTATGGCCCTATCTGATCAGAATCTCGAGGCGTTTAAACTTCCTCCATCCCCACACGGAGATTCCTGAAGCAGTGACACACTCCATATCATAACAAACACAGCAAAAGAATCCGATGGGGGAAAGGGTTACTGAAAAAGAGAGAAAATCACAGTATTGCCAAATTAGCAAAGCACATTTCAAGGCAATTTACTGAAGATGGAGCTATGATACAGATTCCATAGAATCATGGAATACACTGAATGGGAAGGACCCATCAGGATCCTCGACTCCAACCCCCAGCCCTGCAGAAATCCCACCCTGGGCCTGAGAGCGTTGTCTGAACGTCTCTTGAGCTCTGGCAGCCTTGAGCCCTGAGCACAGCCCTGGGGAGCCTGGGCAGTGCCTGGCCACCCTCTCAGGGAGAACATTCTCCTGCCTCACCTTCCCTGACAGCCTCAAGGATGTTCCCCTGGCTCCTGGTGCCTTCTCAGGTGCAGTTTTTCAGGGAAAAGAAGGGCTGCTCCACCTTTCTTTGGAAGGAACAGGGGGCCTTGGCATGTTAAGCATCTTGATGACTTGTTTCTCCTTACATTGTAGAAAGCTTTTTGGATGCAGGGCACTGTTACAGGTCCACTGATACCTCAGGGGTAGGTCCAGACACACACAGGTACATCCACAGCTGAAAATAACGCAGGCCATTAGAGGGGGTTCTGTGGAAAGGCATTTGAAACTAAACCAGATGCTCTGCAGTTTGCAATGCCAAGTACCTCCAAGAAAAGAGTCACTTGAAAGATGTTCCTTTTTGCCTATCATTCTTGCTATTCAGAAATACATCTGTTTGGATGAGTTATTTCAGTAAACCTCTCTTCTAAACTCCGTGTCAAGGACTGACACATGCTCATTGCCAAGTTCTGTGCAGTTTAGCTGGAATTCCAGAGATACCCAGGCCAATCTGACAGCATTACCGCTAACAGGAATATTTTATCCAAAAACTTAGAATACCTCTTTAACAGAGAAATCTTTCAAAGGGCTCTTTCAGAGGGCTTTCAAAATTTCCCTTTTTTCCCCTCTAATCACTATCCTGAGTGGTGTTCAAAAAACATGGATTCATGGGCAACTGAATATGACTTGATAAGCTGGACAGAGCAGGAGGTTTTCCATTTGTCTGTGAAATGTTCCTTGAGCTTAGGAACACATTTCACAGCATGTTCTTAGGGCAGAAATAGAGCCTCTTTAAAATCACTACTTCCCTGAAGTTTGAGATGCTATTTAATACCATATTCATTGTTTTACAGTTCTGGGGTTTTAGTTCCTGAGACTATCTCTGAGCACACATCCCTCCATCAAATACAGGGGCTCGGGCTGGTTTCTTTGCATGTTTGTTGTTTGGGGTGTTTTGTTCATTTGGGGTTTTTTTGTGGGGGTTCTGTTTGGTTTTGGTTGTTTCTTGGTTGGTTTTGTGGGGGTTTTTTATTCTTTGCTATTTTTGCAAAGATTTAGCTTTAAACTGTAATAATGACCTACACCTGGTCAGCTCTACACTATCACAAGGCCCCCTTCAGACATTCTGCTCCTCCTCTTCTATTTCTCACCCTACCTCCACAGGATGCTGAAAATTCAAACATTACATCATTTTTCAGCTTCATCACTGCTTCAAGGTTTTTATATCTTTTATGATCTGTGTCTGCCATTTTATTATCTCATCTTTTTATTTTGGAAGCTTTGTTTGAGGACCAAACTTCTACCTATCAATACTTATTTGATGATTAGTGCTTATATATGATGCATGTCTTAAACATTTCCATTGTCTCTGAAAAGAATTTACAATACTATAAAACCTGTGCATTTTACAAATCATATAGACTATATTTTGTTCTACCTTTGAAATTTTATATTTTTATGTGCTGGATATTTATATATAACACATCCCTGTCAGGAAGGAATAGCTGGTTCTTCTAACATGTACATTTATACCTACTGCAACTCTCAGCCAATGTGCTGTTGTTTTTTAGCTACCACTAGCACAACAACACAGGAAGAAAATCAGTGCTACTGATACTGAAGCTCTGCATTTCTCATATTGGCAAGAGATTTCACTTTATTCTGCTCATTTATCAACAGTTCCCTAATTGTCATTACTTGGAAGGTACATATGTTGATGAGTGGTTATATTTTATGTTTTCTAACTATCCCTTTACATTGTAGATTCTCATAACACTTAAATATGCAGTTAAATGCTGTATAAATTTGATACTGCACTTCTGTAATTAACTGCAATGTTGCTGTTGATTTCAGCCAGCAAGATGTGAGGCTCCAGGGAGAAAGATCCCTGCTCCTGAGCACTTCAAGCACAGGTATCACTCCCAAGTGTTTTCCCTCCAGCATAAAAGCTGATCATGCCCCACATGCATGGTTAAATTTACTGTTGCTGCTGCATATGTTTTTAGAACACACAGAGAAGTCTCCTTAATCCCCATTTTCAACAGCAATTGCAGCTCTTTACTGCCACCTGAGCACACATTCCCATGCACCCAGACTGGGAAACACTGGCTAGTTAAGTGAGCTCAGTCATGACTGGAAATGTGTGCTGGCTTTCTCTTTGGCTGCGGTATGGCTGCCCAGGTCCCCCAAAACATCCTCATAACCACCCAGAAAATGGAACAGAATGCCAGAAATGCAGCAAAATACAAAGTGCCTTTTCTGGTTCTCACCGGTGTACCTCACAAGGCTCTCCAGCAGAGCCTGTGGAACGTTCTGCACAGCCAGGAGAGACTGCAGTGTCTGTTTGCCCAGGAACAGGAACATTCCCACTGCACAGCCAGCAATGATTGCAGTGTCTGTTTGCCCAGGAACAGGAACATTCCCACTGCACAGCCAGCAATGATTGCAGTGTCTGTTTGCCCAGGAACAGGAACATTCCCACTGCACAGCCAGCAATGATTGCAGTGTCTGTGTGCCCAGGAACAGGAACATTCCCACTGCACAGCCAGCAATGATTGCAGTGTCTGTGTGCCCAGGAACAGGAACATTCCCACTGCACAGTCAACAATGATTGCAGTGTCTGTGTGCCCAGGAACAGGAAGGCTCCACCACAGCAGTGCCCATGTCCTGCCAACAAGCCCCGATGGCTCAACCTTTGAATATTCACGACTAAACACAGCTGAACTGAATTTCCCTCTTTCCCTCTCTCAGATCCCATCATGTTCAGAGCCTGGTCTCACTCGTGTCTGAGTCTTTCTGCGGTGCTTTCCTGTGATTTTCCTGAGGTTATAGTCCAGCACAAAGTTCCCACTGATATCATGTTCTTTATCCTCTCCGCTGCATCCTCTCTTCTGAGATGATTACTTACTCTATAGTTTCTGAAAGAACTGCCACGGCAAATGCCAAATTAACTATCCCAGTTAATTTCTGGGATAAACCATCTGTTTTTCTATGAATCAATGCCACGGAATAACCTCAGAACCTTCATTTCAGAGCTGTTCCTTCTGCAGAAAGATTTATCCCAGCGCCTGTAATATTTTTACCATATGCCTGACACACCATGGAGGAAATGAGGATGCAGAAAAAGCAGACAAAAAAACAAACCCAATAAAAACCAACCACCAATCCAAACCCAGTGTGAATTACCTTAAAGCATCTGGGAATCTTCTGTGATAGTATTATTTAACTGCACATCTCTCTGCATTTAAAGAATATTTGTTACTTAGGTAGCATTTAGAAAAGCTACCATTTAGAAAAGGAAGCATTGCCTATGTTAGGCTTTTGGGTAGTTTGACCAGTCCATTTGACCATCAATTAAAATTACACTGCCATGCTGAGTTTTCCTCTGTGGTAAAAAATCCCTTCAAAAGGTACCTCTGGTCCTTCTTGGAATTCTCAAACATGAGCATAAAGAAAAAATCACTGAAGTGTCTGTAAATCAGATCATAGCCTGAAAATCTGAAAAGCAATATATGCTGCTGTCCACAAGGATGGAGAAACAGTAAAACTGATACAAATCCTAAATTAATTTTAATTTCTAGAATTAAATGAATCAAAGAGAACTAATTTATTTTTCATTTATATAAAGATGAAGCTGAAAACAAAGGAAAAATGCTAAAAAGAATTGTGAAGTGGGATAGAGAAGGGACAAATCAAACCCAGAAAATTTTGCATAACAATCAGAGAAAGAATTAGAAAATCAGTAGATTTGTTGGGATTTTCTCACATTCTTTTCTTTTTTTGAGTGGGAGATGAAGAAATCTTTTTTTCACGTGTAATTTTTGTTAATAATATATTGTAAGAGAACAAAGAGAACATCTGATTCAAGTGAGCAAGGAAGCTAGATTTCCAGAGGAGAAGGATGAAATGGAAAACCCTAAGAAGAAAGAGCTGGATGCTCTTTCCCCTGCGAGAGGCTGCAGGCTCCAAGGCGAGTCAGATTGCTGCCAGGTGACACAGCAGCTCCAGGGATGTGCCCTGAGCCCCAGCCTCGGTGCTCCTCGTGTTCCCAGCACAACAGGGACCCTTCCACAGGGCCAGGAAATGAAGCAGGATGTTCAGCTCTCAGCAGGTGGAAGGGCAATAGAAATTGGGCTCAGATTCCTGACTCAAGCAAGAGGCAGACAAGTGATGGATGTTCCTGGATTCCAGCAGGGAGCTCTAGGCATGCAGGGATGATGGACCAGCCCCCATCTGTCCCACGGATGCTCTGTCCCAGGTGCAGCTCAGGCTGGATCACCTGGGGACACTCCCCTGGCTCTGGTGATGGCTTCACGCTGCTGACACTGAGCAAGGACTGTGGGCCTGAGCACTGCTCTGCACTTCCACACAGCCTCAGGAGCCCCGAGGGCTGAGGTACCATCTCCTAGCTGCCAGTCCAGCTACCAAATCTCTCTCTGGCACTGGCCATGCACTTACCAACATCTGCTCCAAAGCTGAAAGCCTGGGAGCAAATGGAAATACATTAAATGCACAAGAGGAAATCCTGGGGCTGCAGCCACATGCACATGCTGCCATATCACAACCAACAGAGGAGAAACTGTGACACGTCATTTTATGGAAACTGCAGAGCTGAACAGTGTCTGTTCTGTTGCACATTTCAAGAACTTTAATTCCTCTTACTACAGCTTAGCTATGACACTCCCACCATTAGTAACTCACAACCAGCTATAGCTAGCAGAGGAGTACAGATCCAAGCCTCCTTTTTCATCACAGAAATATCAAAAGTATTACTTGCAGCTCCAAATATCCCAGGCACTGTAAGCAGCAAGTAAAAGCAATTAGCATTTCATTATGTAACAAACATAAAGCAGCACAACTGTTTTTTCCTGATGCTAACAGAGATAGATCTGCTATGCCAAGGAAAGACGACTGGCAGCATCCTTGGGTTTGGAAAGCAGCCGGGTAACACACACCTCTCCTCCCCACAGTCTCTTTTCTATTCAAAACTAAAACCATGCCTTGTGCTACAGGGCACTGCTCTGCACGCCCAAGGTAGAGTCACCTGTAAAGGGAAAGAAGAGCCTCCATCCCAGCCCAATGGCACAGAAACCTGGCTGCTCTGGCAGTCTCTCCTCCCCTAGAGGCACATTCCAAGCTGCAAGGGGAAGATGTGCTTGCTGTTTGCATTGCTCCTGGAATGGGGATGTCTGCATTATACAGGAAATATGAATAGGCTGTTGGAGCACTTCAGCTTGGAAATAAATTAACAGCTCTGCACCCTTCGTTCTCAGTCTCCAAGGTTACCACTCGTGCTCTCCATGAATGCTACTGTTTACTCCTTCCACTTCATTCTTGTTTACTTGTTTAGAGCACAGAAAAACACAGCCACTGAAACCCCTGCATTACAGACAGTTGCCATTTCCAGATGAGGACAGAAAGTTAGGTGCCAGTGACAAATCTGCTAGGTATGTTCCATCTCAGCACAAGCTGTGAGAAGGGCTCAGAGAAATCTACCTGGCTCAGGGCTGCTGATGCTTGTGGCTCTAACACAGCTCTGGATCACCAACCCCTGCCCACACCAGCTTCTCACACACAACCTGGAGGAAGAACAAGCAGCAGGAGATGTCTGGGGAATGCAGAAAGGGAAACAGAGCTCCCACACTTTGAAACATGTAAGATCCACAATTAAAACTATGCCCCAGATAACATTTAGCTTCAAGTGAGCTATAGGGTAGCCCTCACTTTGGAAGCTCCATGGGGCCAAGCCTGTCTTTGCAATAGGCTTGCAAAATACCTTGTAGAAAGGATCTTGGTCTGGTAGCTGTATGTGCACATCAAAAAGTAGTAAGGGTTGCTGTAAGAACTTAGAGTATTATTAAAAATGCTTGTATTTACCCTGACAGTATTAAATGAGGCTCCCAAAGCTTTCCTACTCCTGGAGAAAAAAACCCCATTTTGGAAATAAAAGTCCATTAATCCTTAAAGTTCTTTTGCAGTAATGGCTTTAATATTTTTGAACCACAGGAATATGGATTTACTCTACCTGTGTTATGGGCCAAACAACCAGCTAATGAGACCTGCAATTCCATGGATTGTAACTGAACTACACTTTTATTAACATACCTGCTGAGCTATTTGGCACCCAAACCACACAGAGGAGGTGTGTTTCAAACCTCAAGATGCACTCAAGCATTCTAGAGAGCTGCTTGTAGGACAGCACAAGCATTTGCAATATTTGAAGGTAGATTCAAAAGAGGGTGCCTCGAAAAGACACTATATAAGTCTCCTGTCTATATTACTAATTTCTCATCTATCACAACTATGAAGTGCAGAAATTGTGGACAAGTGTTTCAATGGGTAAGTAAAACATACTTTATGATAACATATGACTCACAAAAATGGTGTAAATACTCTTGAAAACATTGTGGTTTGAAGTGAAGGCACTTCAAGGAGAAGAAAGGTTGAGGAACAAAATAAGCCTCAGAGGAGGCAGGTGGGGAAGAAACTGGAAGGCAAAGGCAGGGCTACAATCATCTGTTTTGCCAGGTGCACTGAGAAGCAGAGAAGGCTGCTGAAGAGGAACTCCACGCTAAGCACAGTTTGGTTTTCTCTTGGCTAGCACAAGCCCTAGGCTGGCCTTGCTGGGTCCCATCTGTCACCCCCTGGCACGCTCACAGGTGAGCAGGCACAGGCAGAGAGCAGGGGATGAAGGAAGCAGCAGTAAAAAGGTGTCTGCTCCCTGCGGGTCCCTCCTGCTCGGGCAGCACAGCGAGCTCCTGGCCTTTGGCTCATTCTTCACCAAACCCAAGTGCTGTGAGGACTGGCCCAGCATACGTGTCCCAGTGAGCTGGGCACTGGATGGAGGGCAGAACCTGCACAGGAAGAAATGACAGCCAGGAGGGACCCCAGGTGACTCTGAACTGTCACAGTCTGTGGCAGCAGGTCTCCAGAATCCCTCACAGAGCTCCCACGTTTCCAAAGGAAGGAAGGAAGGAAGGAAGGAAGGAAGGGGGTTACCAAGATCAAAGTTCATATTCCTCATAACCCTCATTCTGAAGCTCTTCAGGTGAATGTGGAAACCTCCCTTTACTCACTGGATAGTATTTTTCAGAACTCACTGCCATGAATTTTATATATGCTATCAGTTCCATTGAGCACCAGGAAAAATGCTTTACACAAATGTGAGGGAGGGCAGGAAGTCTGACACAGCTGTTCTTTAAAGAAAAGAAAAACGACTTAGGAAGGTGATGGAAAAATTCCATCTTTCTGAAAGGATAGGGAAAAAAAGGCCCTGGGTGTAGTACCTTTCCCACTCATGTCTGAAAACACATGTAAAAGACACTATATCAACTGTCTATATAAAACACATGTACAATACTGCTAAGGCCTCCTCTTAAAAGTGTCTATCCCAGTAAACTGATGACAATTAAGCTAATTAATTACATTAGTTACCACAGATATTTGTTACCATTGTAATCAGGCTGTAGAAGTAGCACTAAAATGCCATCTGAGAGTACTGGAACTAAACAAACACAAATGAAGTGTTGAGCATTTACTAACTTTTATGTTATGTATTTTTTAAGGACTTTATTCACAAGGATATCTGGGAAAACCAAAGGGTTTTCCAATCAAGGTGCACACCTAAACCAGATATAAATGCATGATCTGTATTTAAATGCCTGGGTCTGTCTTAGGCAAAAAGAACATATGCTGCTCCAAACAGGTCCAAGTGGCTTTTGTTAGCTCAAAAGATGCTTAAGGAATACAACTCCAGCCACACAGTGCACTGCCTGGGAACTGGGGCTCAACTTGATTTCAAAGGCAAAGAAAGGTGTTCAGTGTGTATCATGTGTTCAGTGTGAAGATGTAGCATTCTAAGTTTAGTGTACATTTTTAAATGTTATAATCTGTGCTCCGAACTGGAATATAAAAGTGGTCTGTTTCTCTAGGTGGAGAGAATGCCAGTAAATCTTTCTCCAGCTTTTTCCCAGCAGCAGTGGCATTTTGGCAGGCTGCACTGGTGTTTCCCCTGTCCCTTTCCCAAGTGTCTCACAGCACCATCCGGACTGCAGGTCCACCCAAATCCTCCTCAACAACCAGAGGATACCTGGCAGGGGAGGGGAACAGCAGCCCTGCAGAACACCTCTGTACTCGCTCTGACATCGCTTCCCAAAGCATTCCGTTCTGGAAAATTGAATGAAAAACAAAGGGAAACCAAGCACTTGAGCAGAATCCCTGCGAGTACCTAATGTCTCACACGGATTTTATTATATTGTTTTGGTACTTTCTTTCAGTGCTCTGTCAATCTCAGGTGTTGACAGAAGGGCTCCTTTTCCACAGAGAGTTTACAAAAAAGGACCAGTGTGCTTCACATCACTCTAGGAGGCAAGAATGATCACCAGCATTAATGTTTTCAGAGTGAAAACTGCTGTATTATAGGATATTTGATCTTCATGGGAAAGAAAAATAACCAGAGTTTTGTCTGGCTTGTGTCCTGGTTCAGGAAAAGGACACCCTGAGTTTTTTAGGATTCTCATTAACATGGTGGTGTCTATCTCAGTTACAAGAAATTCTCATAATTGTCTCCTTGTGGATTTTTCCCCTTCCAAAGGCAATCTCAATAACCCATGACAGACTCACTAAGATATAACCCACCATAATTACTGGTATTTCTATGTTTGATGTTACCAAAGGCTGAAAAAATAAGCTCTAATGGAATGATACCAAAGAGCAGAAGCTATATTTTATCTTGTTGGCATGTTTAGAATTTAGCAGGACATAGATCATTTCTTCTGTTTATTCATTTACCCTGAATTCATGTTATGCCAATGTAATTTCTACTTACCCTCAATTGCACTGTTTTATTGAAAATTGCATATTGTTGTAATGAGTTACCTTCAGTCAGTACGGGTGACTTTCTTACACACACACTCTTACAATTCCAGTTATCCAAAGCTAAGCTTTACTCACAAGATTTTTCAGATTTTTCACTCTTAGGAAAGCAAATTTCAAATGTGAATCACAAATACAAAACAATTCCAAAGAGCCAAATGTCCCCTTACACAAAGCAGTGCCTCCCTTCAAACACTAAAGCCTGGGCTTCTGTTTTCCCTCTTTTTTTAATGCCATGGAATTACAGCTGCCAATACTGGTTTTTCATACAGATAATACCTGTAATTATCTAAAGCATGTAAGGAAATAATTGCATGGAATTAAAAAAAGTAATATGAGATGAGAAAAGTGGAAATGCTCTTTTCATTACATATAGGATTAATTTTAAAACATGTAAATAACCTTATTAGAATTTTAACTAGCACAAATAATGTAATTTTTCTTTTACAGTCCTTGGCATAAACCTATTAAATCCCTGAAACTACACCAGAAAACTGTTGATGTTAATAAACTAAAAATTCAGTGTCAGGAAACAGTAAAATTCAAAACCAAACATCAAACTAACTCTGAAAATCACATATCCATGCAAATTATAGATGGCTTAAGTTTTTTATGAAGCTAAAAAGAAAAGAAAAATGAAGTCAAAGTTTTTGTTATCTGTTTCACTGAAAATAACAAATACTATTTGATTCTTTCTAAGCCATACAAAACAACTTGAGCAACAGGAGCTTTATCAGGCACAAACTGTACCACAGCTCAGAGAAACAAACTTGTTACAGTTCATAATTCACTAACACAATTATAGTTCATTATTTTCAAATATTATTTTTCCTATTTGTAAAGCCCTCATGTTCCAGTCTTTGTTTTGATGGCTAAAATTTTAATACCTGTAAAATAAAATAGAACTTCTTCTCCTAAGTCAGGAAACTGTTACAGGTTGATTTGCTGCAATCAACAAATCTGGATTCAACCCAGTGGCTGCTCCATTAGCAGCCAGAGGCTGAAGGAGGCTATTCCAGTCCTGCTGCCTGGTGAGGCAGGTGACAAAGAGCAGACAAACAGAGTCAGCTATTCAACATCACCTCTGCCTTGGCCTCCTCCAAAAATGCCTCTGCACTTGGGTTCCAGAGTTTCTGAGAGCCGCTGAACCAGCAGTAACATACAAGAAACTGTTTGAGATTGATCCTTACAAGTCATAGGAACTCGACAAGTCTCACGTGAGAGTATTGAGGAGACTGGGTGTGTCCCTTAAAGGCCATCCTCTGTCACTTGGAAATTTACAGAGAACAGAAGAAACACAACAACTGGAGAAAGTGTCTTCAAAAATGTAAAAGGTCGGTGTGGGGAACAGGCCAGACAACCCAAGTGAGTCAGGAAATGGCAGGAGCCCTCCTGGGACACATTTTTGGACATACAGTGATAAAGGGATGGGGAACAGTCAGCATGGATTTATTGAGGATAAATCAAACCTAACCAACCTGATGATCTGCTATGGTGAAACAATCACATTTGTGGATGAGGAAAGAGCATCGGATATCACTTCTTCTGACAAGGCTTTCAACAGCATCTCCCACAATTCTTGTTAGACCCTTACAGACTGGACAGATGGATTGAAAAGATCAGGGGGTGATGGTAATTAGGCTGCACTCATTCTCGATGCCTGTGACAAGTAAAGCACCTCACACAGATCTATCCTGAGATTCGTCCTCCTTAACACCTTCACCCATGCCATGGACGAGGGTACAGAACACACCGGGACATAACACACCGGGACAGAACACACACCGGGACAGAACACACACCAGGACAGAAGACACCGGGACAGAACACACACCGGGACAGAACACACTGGGACAGAACACACTTCTCAGTTTTGCAGACACCAAAATGAGGGCAGCTGTCAGTACACGAGGGCTGGGCTGCCAGGGGGAAGAAGCTCTGTAGGCTTGAGGAACAGGAAGATGAGAGGCCTCTCCCTCCCTGAGAAAGCCCAGCAGAGCCCCAGGTTCCCAGAGAGGTGCTGCTGCCTCCCTCCTTGTGGACTCCAAGCTGGGACTGAACAAAGCCTCGTGCAGCCTGCTCTGAGCCCAGAGCCAGCTGCCTCAAGCGGGGCTGGACTCCAGCCCTCCTGAGGTGTGTGCCAACCCCAACCATGCTGGGATCCCGTCCTGTGCCAAGCCCAACCATGCTGGGATCCCGTCCTGCATTCCACCTCCTGTAGCCTCCAATGGTGAGAGTGTTTCAAGAGCTGCCCTCACACACAGGAGAGAAAGCTTGAGACAAGGCTTAAGTAAATGGTGTGGCTTTGGTAGTCAGCTGCACCGGGCACTCGTCTTCTGCCAGCGCTGCCAATATCCACAGGTTTGTGTGCAGCCTGCAAAACTGCAGTCTCTGGAGTCTCTGTCCTGCTTTAGGAAAAAACCACCCAAACCTCAAATCAAAGCCACGTGCCATCAGCAAACAGCAATACTGACAGTTGTAGGTGCAGGAATGCTGCATTTCCCTGCATGGGGGTACAGACCAGTAGCTTTAACAGAGCTTTAGTCTGGGGGAAAGGAAGCCTGAACAAACCCCTAATTAAATGAGAGCTGTATGGAACTGGAAGCTGTCATCTTTTCAAACTCAGATGAGCTAATGACCTTCTTCCCCACACCCCTTTGTCTGCCAGTTAGCACTTTGTGGCTTAAATTTAATAGGCCCCTTACAGGGGATGTAAGTCACACAGCATAAATCAGCATATAAAAAGCATATGCTTTTTTCACCTTTTATTCCATGGTAAAATTCTCTTTTACCTAATCTTCCTCTACTCTAATAGTCTTTTCTCACCACTCTTTATCTCCTGTTTCACTCCCCTTCCTCAAGCCTTTTGTTGTACATATAAGAAACTCATGGGTGCTTTAGCCTCTCTTCCCTTTTTCTGAACAGTGTGATGAGCCAAGAGATTCATGTCACACGGCTTCCATGTGACTGTCATGGTCCAAATCCAGCTCTGCACGCCGACATTTCCTCTAGCAAAATATCATCTGAAACTTTGGTCCAAGCCTCCTTGGATTTATCAGAATTACATAAGACTGATAAGAAAAAAACAAATACCTTCTATGTGGTGGGTTAAAAAAAACCAACCTTTTTTTTAGTGCTGGGAAGAATGGACTCTTGCCTTTTTATCTGACAAGTAAAAAGAGCTCATAACATATCCTTGTGGGAAAGGAGACAGTAAATTGACAGTCACATGTAACAAGTGTCACTGAAAATTTAGGCATAAGGCAATAAACTTAAAATAACTGAAGTACTTCAATAATTTTATGGTAAATTATAAAAATGTGATATAAACTCACAAAAATTTCATAGGAATTAAATCCATTTTCTAGCATTTGTGACCAGGGGGAATGTCACAAAAGGGAAAATAAATATTTTTAGTAAAAGCAGGCCAGCAAAGAAAAACAGTCAATGTTCATTTTTTGGGTTTTGTTCTGGAATTTAAATAATAGTTTGAATAATATCAGAAAACCCACAATAAATTAATTAACCAACTGAAACCATCTACGTGTCATCAGATAACTTTTAAACCATCTAAAATCACGTTCCTTTACATTTGAAAAGAATATTAAAATCAGACAATTTTGAAATGGAGAAAATGAGGACAACATTAAAACTTTGTGTAAGCTGTAGCCAACCAACAATCCCAAATTTCTGTTCCCCTTTTGAGAATAAGCACGGCCCGAGGGGCTGTGGCTCTCAGTGCCAAGGGAGCCTCTTGCAGCAAGAGCTTTGTGGAAATGTCAGCGGTGTCCAGGCCTGATGGAATTTTCCTTCAGGAGCAACTCCTGACTGCAGCCACTTGTTCTTCGTGTACTACACTCAGAGCCTCAGTACCTGGACAGAAACTTCCTATGCCTCACATTTAAGAAATGCCTCAGCACTGTTTTAGCAAGTTCTTAAAATATGGGAATGATTTTTGAATTAGGACCTTGAAATACTATTCATGTATCTGAAATGTAAACTTTTACTGAGCTGTTAATTTGTTTGGACTGTCATTAACAACACAGCCAGCAATACATCAGGGACCTTTATATTTCCTTTATAGGGCAAAGCAGCAAAGCACTTTAGAACATACCTGAGTTCCAAACTCCAGCTATATCATTTGTTACTGAATCTTCTGCAGTAAGTTGCAATGAAACCCAGAAAGTCCTGCAAAGGTGATGTCAGTTTGTGCTGACACCTTCAGCAGCAGCCCCAGCTATGAGCTGCATGTTCCAAGGCCAGGAAATCTGGGCTGGGGGTACAGAGAGGGGGCAGGCAGTGCTGTTATACAGACAAAGTGTTTGCTCTCTTTCACTGGGAATCCCTTACTGGAATTACCACATGCAAGTGAATAAACTGAAGGCCACAGGGAGATACAGGCTGTCTAGAAAAGGACAAATGAAGAGAGATTGGAAGAACTAGAACAATTTAGTTCCAAGAGGGATACGTGAAAGACTTAGATTTATACTGAAATATGACTTTCTTACAAAAATTTCACTTTTGAGCTTTATTGTATTTTACAGTCCTTTATTTAGGCATAAATATTTGAATAAAGAGAAATAAAAGTAGGTATTTTAAAATTTCTAATTATATTATGAACATTTGTCCATAATTTATGTATGATCTGAAATGGAATGTGCTCTAAATATTATAATTCCGATTTACTGTAATTTCTTGAACGCTGAGTGACAGATTTTTATCAGCTCTGTGCATCACCTTTATTCCTTTCCAAAAAAACTGCCTATGTATGGTTTAGAAAGAGAACGAGAAAATTATATTCCTCCTGGACAATTTTGACTATTTTACAGTAGAAGGAATTAATCCTTCTCCCTTCTTGCCATGTAAAACTCCCATTTTGACACTTTATGTTATTGAACCAATTTCAATAAAGAACAAGAATTACATGAAGGAATAATGAAACCTTTCTGAAGCTGAATGCAGCTTATCTGACGGACAGAAAATGGGCAGAGACAAGTGAATGACTGAAATCAGCACTGGCAGGCAAAGAGGGGATTGTCCAAGGACAAGGTCTGTAAAGCTCCTGATTCCATGTGGGGCTGGAGTGTGTGCTGCTCCCTGCTGCAGCTCACTGCAGGAGCAGCACACCTAAAGGAATGCTCGTGCCTAAGGAGCACTGGTTAACACTGTGTTAACACTATTGCTCAGCAGTATTTTACACCTCAGGATTCATCACAGGAGCACACTCCTCTCTGCACAGCCCCACAGCCCAGCTGGCTCAGGGTGCCTGGTGTTTCACCGCTCCAGGCTCAGGCTGCCTCTGCACACAGCCAGTTGATTTTGGCACCCAGCAGGATGTCAGAGGTGGAACAGCACAGAATGCACACTGCACCTGCTCTCAACATCAGC
Organism: Cyanistes caeruleus; assembly: GCF_971803275.1. Classification (NCBI taxonomy): domain Eukaryota; kingdom Metazoa; phylum Chordata; class Aves; order Passeriformes; family Paridae; genus Cyanistes; species Cyanistes caeruleus. The sequence continues at coordinate 33,708,970 of NC_141708.1, read as the reverse complement.
TGAGATCCTAAGTGCCTTGCTGGGCATGGACTATGGAGGCACTGAGAACATCACCAGATACTTGTGAGCATCTGTGTTCACCTCAGGAAAGGGGAAAGACAAACTTACACATGTGCTTCTGACCTATGGATAAGCATTAAAATGAACAGCAATTCTGTGCCTTCCTTTATTATATAGTAATAACAGTATAGTATATTTATATATAATTATATAGTATATAATTTATTATACACGAGGCTGTATGTTTCCTATAAACTTCAGAATACTTGGCATGTACTGCATATTTCTATTTATGGAAATACTCTATGAGTCAATGCCACATACTTTCAAGCACCATCTTTAAATTTTTACCTAACTATTGTTCATAGCAAACCAATAAAAACTACAACTAGTCTTAATACTCAGCACATCTAATTGTCTAGCAGTAAATTCAAAAGTCCAGCTCAAGCAAAACAGTTCCCAATGCTCCTTGCACATCCATAAGGGTTATGGTAAAATAATGCTCTACTCTTTTTCAGGGATTTTTGGGATAGTAAAAACAGTTTGCAAGCAATCAGTCCATATGAGGGCAGGAAAAATCAGAATCAGATTTTAAAACCCAACAGCATGTGGCTATCCTCTGGACAACAAAAAGGAAAAGCTATTCCCTTTTTCCCAAGCTGAACTGTTTCACTGGGTTACAGCCCATGGTGACACAGCAATTGGTGTCTCAAATGAGACTCAGCCATGTGCTGCTTGGCAGTAACCATCTCCACACACACACACACACACACACACAAACACACACACACACACAGACTCTACTACAAAACTATTAAAATTCAGTTGGAATTCATTTCATGCCATTCAGCATTCTGTTTGGTAGTTTATATGTGGGATCTAGTGTAATCAGCAGCCTTTGCAGGCAACTCATGGCTGTCAGCTGGGCACATTGACACAACCCTGAATTCTCTAGCAATGGAACAATAAAGCTTCCAGCTTCTCTGGAAGTGTTTCTGCCATGGGAATCCATCTGATGGTGCAGAAGAGCAAGAGGGATCACATCTATACCCACTCTGTGTGCTACTGTCTGCCCTCCTCCCAATAGTGGTATAACCAGATAGACAGACTGCCAGAACATATCAGAACCTTGTGCCACATTCTGAACATCAACATCTTGGTAAACAGCACAGATCATGCCCAGTCCTCACTGGCATTCTTTGTACTCCTCCAAGTACAGAAGATTTATGGGGTAACAAGGCCAGTTGAACATAAACAGCAGATGAAGGCAAAACCCCACACTGATAGTGGTTCACTATAGTTACTCCAGCAATAACTTGGCATTGAATTCGGTGCTTCCTGGATGGGATGTTCTGAGTAGCCAAATAACACAAGCAGTTTGCCCAGCGGCAGCTGCCTGTTTCATACAAAGGCAGAACACAGCAGAAGACACCAGTTCCTAAAGAAACCTCCTAGTGCAAGGATGTTTCAGTTGCATGTGGTTTCACTTATTCACTAGGACAGGTTTCTCGTGCATTTCCATGTGAGTGTTCACGACAGCTCAGATGTGTGTGCACAGTGAACATCAGACTGACTCAAACATGCCAGCTGCCACGCTGGCTGTGCCCAAACTGGTTTTTAAGGCCCTGACTGGGATGTACCTGCCCAGCAGGTGCTATGCAAGGATGAAAGCCTCCCCTGACAGCCAGTCTCTGCTCTGTGAGTGACAGGAGGTGTGGGCAGCAGGAACACACCAACAGGGCACTGCAGACGGAGCTGCTGCTCAGTGCAGAGTGTCGCTCCATCTCGCTCTTTCCAGGGCTCAGTTCTCTTGGGATACTCTCTCACAGAGAGTTTCTCTTAGCTCAGTTTTGTTTCACGAAGGATACTCCAAAGGCTCGTTAGGCTTTTGTTTTTTGTGTTTATTAATATATTATCAAAAGACTTGGCAGGTCTTCTCTAGACTTTTTTGTTGAAGTTTAACCTACTATCGCCTGGCTCAAATTGGCTTTAATGGCACAAAATGGCCCTGAAATATGCAGCTCTTATCTTTATATTTATTTTCACTCAATTAACAATAGACATCTAAATTATTTCTCTTAATGACCCAATGACCCAACACCTGAGTGCTGCACTGTGGTGTTCTCTATCCAATCACCTACTACCACCCAAAAACCTCTAGAAGAAGATGAAGAAGAAAGAAGGAAAAGAGACACCACCTTAAATTTTCCATCTTGTCTTCTGTTCTCTAAACTAGTTTAAACTAACTTTTTCACCCAGTGACTTAAGAAAACTCTCTAATTTACACACTCACACTGTTAGCTTTTCTATTTAACTTTACCAGTTGTTTTCAGGGTGTGATGTGCAATTCAGTGATGTCAGAGCCAGGTATCAGAGATAAGGGCACACTCTCTGTGCCTCTGACTCCAAGACAGAGACAACACCCCCAGAGCTTCAGCTGCCCCAGCGTGCTCACGTTGTTCCCATGGCTTTCATCAGGCAGAAAAGCTGAAGAGCAGCTCCTCCTGAGAGCAAGGAGTAGCAGGGCAGAATGAACAAAGGTGCATCTTCAAAACACAACACTCAGGCGTGGGCCTGGCATAAAAGGTGTTATCCCACTTAGGAACCATCATTTTGTATGTGAGAGACCGGTGTCATTTAATGAGGCAAAAAATGGAACTGAGACAATAAAACCAGGAGAAGTGGTTTGACCAATGCAGATAGAAAAAATGAGCTACACAACAGTAACGTACATGGGCACTAGACAGACATGTCCAAATTATCTAAAACCTTAGAGACAAAGTCTAAGAAGTCCTTTCCATGACAGCAGCAGGAATTCAGCTGTGAAAACCCTGTGTCTATATTCCCTGCACAGCCAGGATTTCTGCACGCCCGGACTGTGCTTTGGTACCAGGACATAAAAAGAATGACAAACAGGTGACAGCTTCCTCTCCTTCCCACGGTGACAACGTGAACTTGCCAGTTCAGTGTATCTGCAGCCATGTTCTCTTCAAGGAGAAATCAAACTATTACAGGAGGCACTCGCACACCCCAAGCAAGCACAAAAGGTCATTGCTTGCTTTGAATCACAGGGAAGTCGGGCTTACATCTTTGTTAGGAAAAGAAAAAGCTTCGTGCTGAGAAAGGAAAATTCACGTTTTCCCCCTAAACTTCATTTTTAGCTTTAGCAGGCACAGGAAGGCAGAGCACAAAACCATTTTATTCAGCTCTACTGTTGTGCAAAACTGCAGAATCAGAGACTCACCAAGACTCGTGCTCTGAGAGGAAACCTGCCTCTTCCCACGGTGGGACTTCCAAACAAGACTGCACGTAGTCAGGGGACTCTTGGGGAAGCACACGAGGCTTTGCTTGTGCAAATCAAATTTTATATACCTTCAGTGTCCTGCAATAATTCCTAAAATGCCATTTTTTAAAAAAAGAACCGGCCCAGCTGCCCAAGGCTGCCACCTCACACCCCAGAGCAGCTGCCTGGGGCAGTGTGAGGAGAGGGAAGATCCCAAGCACCCAAAGCACACTGATTTCCTCACATATTGCGAGTGCCCCAGGTATTCACATGTATCCTCCTGCTGATCATTTCAAACAACTCAGAGAGTTGTTCATGAAAGTCTGGAGACATTTTCCACTCCTTCAGTCACTCTTAGACCACTGCTGCCTTCTTTCCACTCCTGACACTTCTCTCCGTGCCCTCAGCCCGTAACAGCACGTGGCAAAGCTTCACTCAAAGGTAACACGAACAGGGTGGCCAAGTCTGCTGCTATCCCCCCTCCCTCAGTCCTGAGGTACACTGTCCTCAACAAGCTCAGGAATCACCTGAGGGACAGCTTTTCCCTACTGCATCTCAAACCACTCGTCAGCTACAAAACAGAAGCTCTTCTCCAGGGTGAGGAGTCAATTCAGTAATTTTCCACATGAATGATCCTCCATTTTTGATCACACTTGCTGATTCCAGCTGTACTGCCTCATTTTACTGCATCCTTCTGACCCTAAGTTTCACCAGAACTGTGCATTTTAGGCCATAGAGGTGGATCCTAAGAAAATAAAAGGACACAATGACATCTTTTCTCTCTGTTTTCTATTCCCACCATATTAATCTTTAACACTCCTCTTTATTGAGATCATTATTGAGCAAAAACTCCAGAAATTGTCTGAACTGAGAATTAGGAACTTCCTTGTTAGTGTTTGTGTTCCCATCAGGACCAAGCACTTATAAGGAATTCTTCTCGCTCACGTGTATAATTTTGCATTTTATTTACATTCAGTTTCATTTTAGCATCCGGTCACTCAGTGAGAGATTTCATCTCATATTCACATCCAGGTCCACTTCACTGCCTTCCTCAATAACTGTATCTCACGTGCAAGGTTAGTCATCACACTGGTTTATCTCCTGACCGCTTCTCTGGATGCCTGACTGACTGATCAGCCCTTCAACAAATACAGTGTGCCTAAGTTTTTAAAAATTACTGGAAAGGTATCTTGTCAGATGCCTTTTTTAAAGGCTCTATTTTATATCATCAGGTTTATCTGCCTGCTTAGCTCCTCCCTCAGGGAACTGCCATGGATTTGTCGGTTTGATTTGTCTTCTGAGCTAGGCTGACTTTTCCCCAAAATATCATATTTATCTCTGTATCCATTCATTCTACTTCTTACTATGGTGTCTATCTCTTTTCCCCACCATAGACACTGGTGTTGATTTCTAACACCCTCGCCTACCCTGTCCCTTGGGAATGCTGACCTCCCTGCCATTCTCCTGCCTTGTTTTGACTGCTGACAGACCTTTGCTCCACCCTTACAGAGACTAGAGCTGTACAGGACAGGACATCCACGGTGTGAGCAGATTGTGACAGCCTCACATCGAGGAGTTCATCTGGCTCAAGCCACCATTCCTGGGATTTCCTTGTGGAACACCACGTGTGTCTGAGCTCTCCTCTGTGGACAGGGCACTGCCTTTTGGCAGGGCTGTTATTCTTCATTCCTGGCTGCACTTGGCAGCTCAGCCTTGCAGGGCCATCTAAGGGCACCTGAGTACCGAGTTCCTCAGCCACAGGACAGACAATTCCTGCCACCTCTAGTCTCATGTGCAGCGTTTTGTTTTGTGCAGCGTTTTTACTCCTGCAGAACCTCGGCTGAGTTTCCAGCACTGCAGGCGGCCTGGTTCTCTGTTTTGCACTAAATGAAATACTGTCTGATGAAAGGCTGCATCTCACTACTGCTATCCTGTAATTAAAAAAGCTAAACATAGATCAGATACTTTTTCTCAAGGTTTTTTGTTCATTGGATCCTTCATTATTCTGACCTCGTTTTCCATTAGCATATTGAACAGAATAATGGATACGTATTGCCACCTATTTAAATCCAAACTACCCTGCAATCTGCTTTAACTTAAGTTCATAAGTAAGTAATTGCTTCTGGATTTATAATCAATTCTAAAGTCAATACGTTACTGGAAAAGTAACTCTTTCCTTGGAGGATGGCTGTACTTTCTGGTCAGCATTGCATTTCTTCTGTGTTACAAGCAAGGGTGTCTCCAACAGATAAAGACATAAATCCTTGAAACTAGGACAAGAAAAACTTCTTCTAGTTCAGGATATTGATGTTTAGTTTCTGTGAGAAGCTGCAGCCTCTTAAGTCAGTTTGTATCATACCTTGTGAGGGCAATGCCCTTAATGAAGGGCAGTATAAAAACTTCAGTTCCATGGTAATTTCCTCGGTAGCACAAGGACTTACACCCTGTCAACCCTCCCCTTTTGAAAGCTTTTTTTAAAAAAGGAAAGAATTCCATCCTGTGTTTATATCACAGCTTGTATTAAATGGCTTTGTGATACACCTTTCTGTGTACTAGAGCATTATGAAGAATCTGTACACTTCCTCCTTGTGTAAACTCAGCAGTACAAGCATTTTATAACAGCTCCCAATGGACTCAAAAGAAAAATCCTTAGCAGTTCTAGAGGCAGCCAGATAATAAAGTTGTCCCTGATGCAAGCAATAATGTTCACTTCTAAATGCTTTGAGCTGGTGATTAAATAATGGCTGCAAACAAAACTTTTCATTTCACTACAGTGACCCAGTTTAGCAAACATTTCCCAGTATTACATCATGTCCTTTGTTCCTACTGCCCTCTGCATGTTTCAATACGCTTTGAAATAAGGAAAAGCCAAAGGGAAGCCTTTCCATGTTGCTCTCAAACAGCACCAACATACACACAACTACCTGCTCAGGAAGGTCAGGGGAGTCCTTCTTGAGCCTCCACATGAAGCCCCAAGCATCGTAAGTAGTACAATCAGGCTGGTATAGGCACAAAAATCCGATCTGAATAAAATTAGTTTGACGAAATAGTCTCCCGATCCTACAATGTTCACAGATTCAGGTGGATATTTCAATCCTCCCAGAAAAGAAGGAGGGAAATATGAAATAGTGAACAGAGTTTGATTATTCAAAACCCAAATATTTCTTCCAGAAGCGCTAACTCCTTATGCTGAGAGAAAAGCGAGTTTAAAAATCCCAAATGAGTAGAGGATTGAGATTAACACGTAGGTCTGATGAGTCCAATCTCAAAGCTGAGATCTGGCACTGGGTCAGCATGTCAGGGAAGACAGACACCCGTCCCTGGCTGTGCCCCTCTCCTGCAGCCAGCAGGACCTGTCCTGGGCCAGCCTCCCCCACAAGGCACACCCTGCAGAGCAGCCAGAAACCAGCCAAGAGCCAAGAGAGCCACGCCAAGCTCCTCAGAGAGGGACACAGAGGGATGGCAGCCATCCCCACAGAGACAGGACATGCTGTGATGGGGTCACCAGCCTGCCCGAGGCTCCCAGCCACTCTCACACACACAGACAGACAGACAGACACACACACACACACTCACACAGAGACACAGACACAGACACACACACACACACACACACACTCACACACGGGTGTCACTGTAGGATATGGAATGATTTACATGGACAAGGCTCAATGTATGGCAGGGAAAAGGATGATTTTATTTCTGTGACTCCAGTATTTATAGATTCTCAGCAATCACCAGGGATTGGACAGTTCAGGCTGATCACCTTCCCAACCACACTGGTCCCGAGAAACGTCCATCAAAATATGTTTCTTGGAAAGATTGTATAAACATCTGTGTTTATAGTTACTTTCCTGGGAAAGTGGCTAGCAACTCTGACAACAAGATCAGAAGGTTTCATTTTCAGGGTGACGCACGGGCACACTCGGATATGCCGGGGCTTTTTACAAAGTGCTCTCCTCATTTGAAAGCAGGGACAAGCACCTTCTCCCACCCATAAATACCAGAGGGAGCCCAGGGCCAGTATGACAGAAGGTGTTTCATCAAAGCTACAGGCCTTAGGGGGTTTTACTTCTTTTGCTCTTTTTAGTCTCCCAGCAAGCACTAAAACCCACTGAAAACACCAGTGTAAATGGAAGAAATGTTCTATATGAGCAGAAGCCTAAGGATCTTTGTGACTCCACTCAAGAGCCAGGCCAAGCACGGCTGTGCTGCTCCTCTGTGGGGCTGTCTTAATGACTACTTGTTCCAGTTCAAACTAAGCAAAAGAGCATTTCATCTTCAGTGGAAAAATAGTTCTTTGTCATTTTCTCAGCAAACCATAAGGATTAAGAATGTATTTTCATATAAAATAGATAATTTGCCCTGAAATAAGTTGTTTCACTTTATTTAAAAAGTACTAAGCATTTTAAACAGTTTTTAATAGATTTTCATAATATTCAAAATTAGCTCTCTAAAACTGGAGAAGATTTGAGAAACTCTCAAACAAAGTAAATAGTAAAAATTTATTTTGATGTTCCCAATTATGCATTTAGTCTAATAATTAAATATTTTTTCAAAATCCCCTACACCTCTAATGATAAATTCTCAGACATCTTATGGAGTTATATATCCTGCAATTCTTAGCAGATGAACATGAAAGACACAGGGTTTATTCAGAAGTTAGGAAGAGGAGTGGGCTTTTAAAAACACAGCGTGAGTTGGGAATATGATGTTTTTGTGCAGGGTCTGATCCAGTGTTTACAAAATAAGGAGACAAAATAGGATGTAATTTTTAAATTATGTGTGTTTCAGTGTTATTTATTCCTTCTTCAATTTCTATTTTTGCATATTCTTTAGACTATCCATAACCATGAGTACAGCAGTATAAGAAATACATAAATGCATTGAGGGGGTGTGCTCAAACATATTTTTAACTAATAGGGGTGTGCAATCAAAAGAACATTTAGAAAACACTGATCTAAACGTGAAATCAAACCACTGAGTGTGATCCCATGATGATGACTGCCCTCTGCATGGTGCATGTCCTGCAGAAAGCCCCGGATGAGTGAGGATGTGCAGCGCTGGAATCCCGGGATGGGAGAGGCGGGAGGTGTTTGCTGCGCTCCTGTTCCCACGGCCAGCACATCTGCAGCACCAACACAGCAACACCCAGCACTGCCACCACACCTCAGAAAATACCCTGCACAGAACACAGCCACATCCTTCTGTCCCTCACAGGCACGTTTTCCTGAACAGCAGCCTGTCGTGCTGCAGTTTGACTTGTGCAAATGTCAGGAATGAGAATGGTGTTCCCCCACTAGCTGCCTCAATAAATCGCTCCTGGGGTTACTGGAGGTACCAACGAAGGAGCACAGCTGAAGGGTAACACTCGGTGTGCAAATGGAAACCCACTGGTGACCACCTTGCCCTCTAACTTCATTGATCTGTATTCAACTTTTTACTCAGCTTCTGCTGAAGGCAAAAGAAACTCCATGCTTTATAGTGCTTTGCTTGAACAAGACCTACAATTCTGACTTTCTTTTAATACAGTGAACTTCAATATTCACTGGCCCCTCAACAATTCTTCCAGTAAATCTTGAATGCCAACAGTGAGAACATGGGTTTTTCTTCCTAGGAAGAACAGTGCAGTCAGCAAAGAAAAAAGGTGTCATAGAATTTTGGCATTTCTAGTGGGGTAATAAAAATTTCAGGCTCTTCTCAAACACATCAGTGGTGTCCAGCCACTTCCAGTTATGCTACTGAGTGCAGTAGCTGCTTGGCACAGTATCGTTCCAATTGGGAACAGCTATAAAGAACGACACAAACTCTCAAGGGAGTTTCAACACGAGAATTCCTCTAGTTTATTGCTTCAGGCCTGTCTTTTCAGGCCTGTATTTCCACAGATACGTGGAAAGCACAGAAAGGAAACTCTTATTGGTTAGCAAAGTGCTACATCACCATCATTGGTCAGGGGCACACTACCCCCCTGACCCTCTCTTGCAAGGGAAAACAAGAGGACAGACAAACAGCACCTGGCAGTTGTTTTCTGTCTCTGAGGATTGTTTTGAAATCCTCCTTTGAATTTCCCAAGCTAGCTTCTCAGGCAGGACTGAGAGGCCATGGGCCTGCAGTTTCTGCAGCTCCCTGCAGCCTGCTCCAAAGCTAGCATCCATAGCACAGCACCTAAATGGCAGCTTTTAAATAAGGCAGAACATTCAACTGTAATCCTTGAAAGCACCCATAAACAGGTGCTGGTACCTGCTGCTGTACTAAGATGGTGCTGCAACTCAAGACCATCTTGGAAATCCTTTTTGAACCTTAACCTCCTGGTCTTGTGGAGGATAAGGAGATGATAAAAACAGGTTATAAAGCAAAGCCCTTCTCCTGTTGCCTTCTGTTTGTTTTAAACAGACATATTTTATGTACACTGTCATAATACTCGTTTTCTAAAGACAATTATAAAAATCCTTTTAAAGAAAATCAATTTCTTAGACTCCTGTACGGGTGCTGCTGACATCTGATGTGATTTGACTTTCTGTTTATCACATGGTATAATTCCTCCCACTAGGCCCTTCAATAATTTTTTCTGGAGATGCCATCAAGGTATAATTCATATCTTAGTACCTTGATCATTAGCTCCCATTTCCAGAAAAAGCCTAGTAGGAGGCATTATCAAATGTATTTGCAATCATCCAGTGCCCCATGCAGAAACTCAGGTGAGCAATCTGAATACATTGCTTGAGTGCAAGCCCCCTGATTTATGTTTTCATTATATCAGAAATCAGCCTTTCAATTACTACAAAGGCTCCTATCTATGTATCCCAGGACTGCTAAAATGTGTATAAACCTTCCAAGCAGCATTTCTGTCTGAAGCCACATGAGGTAATGACTGACTTGATGGGACATTCGAGACCTATGGCCTATTAGAACAATCAGTAACTTCAGCAATTATGGAGCCGCTGGATCCACTCCATACATAGGAGGGCTATAAACTCGTGGAAGCACACTTGTGACATGCAATCCTTAACCAGGAGAAACCCACCTGCACCCTGAACCCGTACAGAAGCACTAGGAACTGCCTCTAAATGAGCCAGCTGGCTGCACACACAGAGCTGTGGGAAGCTCTGCTGATCCCTGCAGAGGAAGCAGGTTTTTAGCCAGGTCCCCATCTCCTGTGTGCCCACAACCAACCCAGTGTGGGACATGGCCAGGGCACTGCAGAGCCACCCTGACACCTGCCAGACCCCTCCCAACAAAGGGAAAGCAAAGCAGCCCTCTCCAACTCAAAAAGAATGAAGTCCCTCCTCCTGTGTTTCTCTCCCAGAGCATAACCTACCCTGCACAGCAGGGCAAAGTGCTCAGAGCCTGCACAGCAACCCAGGCATTTATAGGTGACTTGCATTCTGGCAAATTCTACTTCCCAGATGATTTTTAACTTGAATATGGTATTATTAGCAGGTAGAGAAACAGCTTTCTCTTAGCTCTACTGACCTAATAAGGTCCTCACAGACAGGAAAATCACGGCCTCATGTCACATCCAGGTGGCAGTCAAATGCCTGGGTCTGACCTGAAGAACTATCACCCTGAAAAAGCGATTGCTGAAGATCCTCAGGAGCTGCTGTGGAGTAGAAGGAATACTGCAGCACCTCTGAGACACTCTACGGCCAAGTAAATGCTTGATCCTTTGAGATGTCATGTTTTTTGTCAGCTCTTGATCACAAAATATTGTTTTCCTTGCCTGCTCTCCTCTGGTGGTATGTAAATTACACACAAGAATTACAGTCAGCATTAAGCTCCTGTGACCGACTCTTACAAGGCCATTTTGGTTATAAAAAAGGGTGGTCCCCTAAGCCCACACCTTTCTTTGGCAGGAATTTATGAACTAGCTTTAAGCACCATTGACAGCCTGATACATGGGTCACTTGCAAATCAGTTTTTCTTGCTGAATTATTACACTATTAACTCTACAGCTTTCTCAGCTTTACAAAGTGCACTTCTGCAGTGTGTGTGAAGGATGAATAGCCTCAATAAATTCCACTGTAGAAAGGAACAATGAGGAGAGCATATTGCTGACTTTAGGATAATGAAAGCAACGCTGGATTTCAGATTGTTTTGATGTCATTAACATTGTGTTCTCAAAGGTGAATGATTTTTAAGGTTTTCATTTTCTAGAAGCACATCTGAGAGAAGTGGATTCAGGAGATGAGACAGGATTTTGTTATTATTTATCCCAGGATTATTGCTCCAGGAGCATCCCTGAGCCACCTGAGCAGCAGGCTGACAGTGTTTTCTGTTCGGTGTGTGGGGAACGAGCCACAAGCTGTCCCTGTGAGCCAGCTCAGAGCACCCACGGAGCAGGCAGGAGGAGGCTCCCAGCCCCAAGGCACTGGCAAGCGAGGCACAAAGTCCATCCCTGCCCAACATCAGCCACTCGCCTGAGCGGCCAGGAGATGCGGCAATGAACGTCTCTTTAAGCCACATTTCTTGGCAGTAGTCTGCTCCAGAGCGCATGGGCCAATCTCAGAGCAAGATTTCATTAATGATACCCCAAATATTGTCACTGCAGCGATTTCTCAAACAGCCATTCTCTAGATAAAGGTACAGGACTTCCCAATAGTTACCAAATCACTGCTATCACACAGAGCCTGGGTAAGTAAATGCCTCAAAGGAGAGCCTTTCATTCCCCTAAGTACCTACTTCAGATTGCCTCTCATGGCATCAGTCAAACGTGAGGTGTCAACATCTATGGGTTAATAGCAAGCGTTGGGTGGAAAAAAAGCCCACCAAAAATTATTGTTTGATTATGAGCCTCAATAGAAAATGCAGAAAAAACTCCTCTCGGTAACCCATATAGTCTGGCAACCATTTCAAACCAACCTCTTCAGCCTCAGATCTGTTCACAGGGAGCAATGAGCCACAGTCATGGAACAGACATGACCTGCTTTAACAGACATGAGCTGCTCCTACTCTTGGATCAACACAACTGAGGTTCACTGTTTTAACCACCTCTGAAATTGTCTCAGTCACACATGCCCTCAGCAACACAGAGGCAAAACTCAATAAAACCAAGCAAGCTGGTTTTTCTTCTAAGCTGGAATTTGAGAAACCGAGAATACAATACCTGGGAAACCTCAGGGGCTATGTCACAGTGTTCACACTGCAAAGTACCATAAGTGAAGAAAACTTAAGTCCCCAAGGAAAAACACCTTGAAATATAGAAGTCTTTTTCTTTGCAAAGCTCTTCTGTCAAGATCTGTCCTGTGATTAACTGGCCTAATCATCATAGGGGTATCTAAGCTAAACAAGAAAAAGAGGACATAGTGGCTTAGAAGAGACTATGAGGTCTGCTATGAAATAAGATAGTACATAAGCATCTGACAGGAAAATGAAGGCAGCCAGTATCTTTTCACTTATCCCTGCTAACAGCCAAAGGAGCTGCACAGGCAGGGAGAGCAATGCTGGAAGTCAGTTTGTGGGGCTGCAGTTCCAGCTGTCCTGTTCTTTGTCTCGCTGTTGTATTCTCTGTTCAGCACGCACAGTAATTGGATACTAACGAGTGTTAGGGAGAAACAAAAGTCACTTTAAGAGAAGGATAGGTTACTCTCATCTCCACCCTCGGAGATTAATGGCCTCAGAGAGCTTGCAGCATACCCCAATGACAAGCTGTCTTGGCTTGCAAAGCAGAGAATGGATCCACTCACAGCCACATTAAAAACTACCATACATTTCCAGCAGAAACTAAAGAGAACAGGACCTTGAATTTTCAACACTCATTCAAGCAGCCAACACACATGTATTGATTTTACCTAAAATGCCATCTCTAGGAAAGCAAATGGAAATTCACTTACTTTGTTTATCAACTTACTAAAATACCCCTTTGTTACACTGAAAGGCAATAAAAGATTATTCCCAGCAGAAAAAAGCAGATCCTCCCCTTTACCCAGTGAACTTCTCTTACTCAGCTGTACCTTATGTATAGATGCAATGCTGAACTACCAATTACACACTTTGGTTTGTTTGGAAAAAATCATCCTAGATGTTCCATTTCTACCCATTTCATTTCACATGAGAGTCAATCATTTTAGTAAGTCTGCCTGCAATGATTCCCTCGGCATTACCTGGATACAAGTTCTACATCCACATCTCCCAAGCACGCTAGGCTGTGGCATCTGAGGCATCTGAGAATGGCCCTTCTCCCGCTGGGGCTCCCTGGAAGAACATCTCTGGGCCAGGCTCTCGGGCCCAAGGAGCTCCAGCAGCAGGGAGAGGCCAGCTCCATGCTCAGCATCGCTCCTGGGCACGGGGCACACACGCAGGAAGCCTCCCCTGACACGAGCACGTCAGCAGAGAATTTGTTTTACATGGTGCTTTGGACAGCACTTAACACCAAAGGGATCTCAGCAGGGGATTCTAGATGTTGTTCAATATGGATAAAGAATAATAATGATGTTGGTTGAGGCAATGAGGCTTTCAGATGAAATGCACTATGTCAATGCAGGCTATTGAATTAAGACCAAGAATTTAGTCTTTTCTATGGGCAAACTCGCAAGACACCACTTAAAAAATCTGACAAATGATGCAGCTCCTGCAGATGGAGTGTGTCTTGCTTTCCCATGAAAGCATCCTATTATTTGAAAACACTAACAGCCGTATGATAATTAGACTGTAACAACTATTCCTCATAACTAAGCTTCTTAATCCATTTGGTATATGAATAGGAAAAAAAATAGCTTGTGGATTATTTATGATAATCCTTAAACTGGGCATAAATAGCACAGAAATTATTAACTCTTAGGAGCACATCAAATTATGAGAAGGCAGCAGAATGCTTGGTAAAATACACAGCCAGATACTTTAAACTACATTAACACAGCTGCACACGATACAGGACTTCAATACAAATCAATCAAAGCATTAAAGGAGGTCGTGTTGTGTGGCCAGTTTGGATTTTTGTAATGCAGAACAAAGGGCATTCCCCTGCTTCCCTACCCCCACCAAAAGTCCTGCTTGGGCTGATTACATAACCAAGCCTCAAGTAATGTTCCTCTAGTCCTTCCCAAAGTTCAGCAGAAGCACCTGATGGAGAAATCCAGCCCACCTTCCATGTCCGAACCATTTCAAGCTCCATTTGCGGCAGAATGCCGATACCCACCATTACCTGACCTAATTGAGAATCATTACGTGCAGCTGCAACTGAAGGTCCCCTGTGATCTCTAAAGCTCCTCTAACACCTCCAGGAGAAGCACCACCCTGAGAGCCACTCTGTACAGACCCCTTTGCTAAAATGCTGCCCCAGGAGAGGTTTCCGTGAATATTTATAATTGACATTTAAACACTTTACTTTTTGGACTATTTTAGATTGATTACTCATACAGTCATTTGAGCTCTCTTGAATGTCATGCCCAAGAACAAGTCTACTTAGTTGAAACCGACAAAATGCATAAGCCTGAGCTTTGTTGTTATAATTTTAGGCAATTAGATAAAACACCTGCAGGAAAATGTAAAACAATGATCTCTAATTTCAATAAGAATTCCATTAATAAATTTTAAGAGGAATAAATAGTAATACAGTATATTACAGTCTTACTTAAAATACAAACTAAGTTGAGAAAACTATGAGCAAGAAATAATAAGTTTTTCTATCAATACTATCAGCTATTACAGAATGACACAAAACCTAAGAAGCGTTTTGTTTTCAAACAAGATGACAAAAGTGGTCTAGAACAAATAGTGTTTTAACAGCATTTAACAGACAGAAGTTGTCTGGTTTTGATAGGCTTTGGACAGAATTTGGTACTCAAATTCAGATACAGTCAATCAAGGCTGAAAACCCTGGATTTAAGGTACAAAGAGACAGCAGAATTAAGGCCCTTAAAAGACAAAGGTATCTAAATAAATCAGCTGTTTCACAGGCAGCCAGCAATTGGATTTAAGTTGTGCATAACGTGCCCTTTTCAAAACCCGGCAATATCAGCTGAAGGACTCTCCCTGACAAAAGAGGTCAAATCAGCCAGCAATCATGGTACTTCACTCAGCAGCAGCAGCAAGTAACAGAGCAGCCCAGCTGAGATAAAGACATAATAACTAAAAACTCTGTTTTCTACTAAATCAAACATACTGAGGCACTGAAAGAAAAGATCCAGTGTAAAAGCAGCGCTGATATTTGCAGTCTCATTCAACACATCAAAGGCTCCCTTCAGCACAACAAATCCCCTCCCTTCAGTAAGGGAACATGGAGAGGTCTTCCATCAGCCACCCAGACTTTTCATACTCAGGTTAAGGTTTCATTCAGGGCCAGTGGAAATCAACCCAGCTGTCGTTTTTCCTCACAGAGTGGAACTGATGGGGTTGTGAGCAGGCTCCTCCAGCCTGGGGTACAAACCTGCCTTAAATCCTACATCCCCTTTAACCCCAGGGCGCCGAAACAGCAGCACCAGCCCATGACTCACCCAGAAGCGCTGCACAGCCCCGGGGCCACTGGGCTGGTGGCCCTGCTTGGTGGCTCCGAGCTGCCCCAGGCAGTGTCCCCCTGCCAGGCGTGGCACAAGAGAGCCCCACACCCCCAGAACTGCAAGCAGCCCTGCCCTGCAAAGGGATGCTGCCCCCTCAGTAAGGACATCGCACTATGAGCTGCTTTTCCTGCTGTTATTTGGCTTCTGTACGGCATATTAAGAGTTCTACATCTGCATCTCCGTTGTTCATGCCGTAAAAATAAAGTACAAGCAGCACAACAACAGTGAGCCACTGACAACAGCAACACACAAACAGCTGTACTGGAGACAAAATCAAGAGTCCCATGTTGTCAAAGTGAAAAGCACAGAACACCTGAAAAAACATCACAAGTTTATCACAGCATCCACACAAAGAGCCTACCTAGACTCTGTGACTGCTATAAAAATAGAAAAAATAAGTACTCACCTTTGCCCTATCATTGGAAAGAGAAAGATGAGGGAGTAAATTATGGATCATAGTGAAAGCCACTCAACTCATTACACCTGCAAGTAACTTCCCTCAAGCTTTGCCTAAGTGTTATGGGAGAGAGGAGCTCTCTGGAACTCTACTCTAGTCCCACAGCCACTAGCTCTACTGGAAGACACACAAAGATATCTCAAAACACTGCTAAGCAGCAGGACAGAAGATGTCATGATGAGCAGTTAAGCACAAGAGATCACGTCTATACTGGATAAGACTGAAGGTCAATCCTACAAACAAGAAAGGAAAGCACAGAAGGTAAGTTTTGTTTAATGTCATATGGGAAAGAACAGACTCAGGAAGAAGGAACCTAAACAATTGCTCTGAATACAAAAGCAAAGACAGTCTGTTTCAAACAAGAGAAATACTGACTGTCCCGTTCCTGGCCAAATCTCAAATGGAGATATGAATCTGACACCAAGGTTTTAGTCATCCCCCATCTGCACTGAAAAACAAACCAGAGGAGAGGCACTCAGACTCTGTGGGCATTCTTGGGAAGAGCTAAGACATGAGTGGATTTCTGGCTGCCAGTGCCAGGCCGGGCTGTGCTGCAGCCCCCAGCCCCACCAGGCTCTCCGGGGGCCAGGGAAGCACAAACAGTGCCGGACGTGGGGCAGTTTCCCAAGCACCTCCTGAAGGGAGCTGGAGCTCGCTTTCCTCTCCCTGCTAACAAGCAATAGGGCAAGAGGGGAGGATTGGTTAAACATTAGGAAAAAACAATTCCCAGGTGGAAAGGGCTGCCCAGGCAAGTGCTGCATCACCATCCCTGCAGGTCTTTGTAAGACAGGTAGGTGTGGCCCTTTGGGACACAGGTTAGTGGTGCACTTAGCAGTGTTAGATTTATGGTTGCACTCTATCCTAAAGGTCTTTTCCAGCCTAAATTAATCTACAGTTCCAATTCCAAAAATTCTTGCTGAATTTTTTCCTTCCATTAAGCCTCAACGTAGAGGTAAAGAACGAAAAGCTTTGTGCAGCACAACAGAAACTATAATGCTCTTGCACCTGACCCTAGAGCACCTTCAAAGGAGAAGAAAAGGTACAGGAGTTTTCCACCAGTATTATGGACCCTGGATAAAACCCATGCTACATGACTCTGCTTGTAATTTTCATGAGCAGTTATTTGAATGCAGCAAGGCACAAGATTGACTAAGTATGATACTTTTGCTTCTTACTTTTCCATAATTCCATAAAGAAAGAAAAATTTAAAAAACCACCACCATACACCCAGCTAGAGAAATGGTACAGGGAAAAAGTTATTTACTTTTTCTGAAGGGTTTTGACCCCCCCAATTTTCAGTTTGTTTATGACCTGTTCTTCTAGCTTCATGAAAGCGCAGCCATGTGACTCAGCACATTTCACTTCACCTAATCTACTGGGACACAATTTGCAGTTCTATTAGATGAAAGTGGAGTTCAGAAGAAAAAGGATAGAGTTGTTAGCAAAAACTGCTAAGCTAATTTTTGCCTGCAACAACGTTCATAAATCTGCTGCAGGCAAAGTCTTAACTCTTTCACCTGCAAAACTAAGGCAAGAAAATTCTTTTCCAATCTCACTGAAAACAAATGAATCATTTTCACTTTCAGGTTTCTTAGAAATGCAGTTCATGAGAAGTAAGTGAAACAGCAAATGAAATTTAGTGAAGGTCCTACATAAATGCACCTCTCTATACTTTTACCTAACATGACAATGCTTCTGCAAAATGAAAGGACCTGTTAAAATGTACACTAACTTATAATCAAATTACTTGCTTCTCTAGTACAGCGAACATGCTACATTTAATAAAAAGTAAAATGCTAAGTGAAAAGCAATTCACTACAAGTCTTGGTCTTTACTGATAGGCAGACAGCCTGTGGGTTGTTTGATCCAGTTCTTTTCATCCCACATGAAATCATATCAAGGCACAGCCTTTTTTCCAATGCTCATTCATCCCTAAAGTCTGTTGCTTTGTTTCACTGTTCTTTTGGCTAAAAAGGAATTGGCAAGAACCGCCTTAACCACATATTCTGAAATATTTTCAGTGAGGCCTTTCAGTCTCGCTTTTTGAGAACCGCTCCGTTTTGATTCTTAGCTCAAGCAGTTCAGTGGTGATTACACGCCAGTACCTGCTCAGAGCTGTGGTCAGATAAGAAACTGTTGCTCTGATAATGTACAGGTTTGATGGTGTGCACATCCTGAACAAAGGATCCTGTGCCTTTGATAAGCAGTTGATATTCTGGGGATGTGCCAGTTTAAAGGTAATATTCTTATAGTCCATATCCTCAGAAAAATCTGAAATCCTGAGAAGACAACCAGGCTTTGTTAAGATGATGAAGATTTTATTAGAGAGGCACTCTGAAAGGAAACCACTGCACCCCAGCTGTGTCTGTGTGACAGTACTGGAACAGGCAGGTTTCTACACAGTTACTCCTTACTCTTGGAAGAGTCAGGGCTGAGGAGTAAAGCTCTTCAGAAGAACAGGAATTTCACTACAGATTTTTACACTTGGATCCATTTCTAGTTACCTTCATCATCTGAAGGAAAAGGAAAATAAGAGAAACAACAACTTTATCAGAACAGTGACTTCACAGGTGCTTCTGCTGGCCTGGAGGGAAGCAGCCCAGCTCCTCCTCCTCCCTGGGCTCCCAGTGTTGAACAGCAGACGAAACAGCCAGAGGTGGTTGTGTTCTCACAGCTAATACTGACCCAACAAGCTAGCAGGAAACAGCACTGTCTGCTCAGGGTTCTGTGACAAGCTTCATGTACTTCCCTCTGTGTTTCTTGGAACCCCAAATTTCCAAAACAAGACTGTCAAAACCCAGCAAGAAGAGACAAGCATTTCCTTCCTGGGAAGAGCAGCAGAGCTCAACAGGAGGCACTGGAAGCCAGCACACCCTAGCTGAGCTGCAGATAAATTTTGTGTTCCTGTTCCCTAGTTACAGCACCAAATGAATGTGTCTTCTTGTTGCTCAGTGCTGAGACTAAGCCCTTGGCTGACTCTCAGTGCTTGTGGAGCTGCTCTGGGGATTGATGCAGACTGCAGAAAACTGCTACAAGAGAAAACAATGGCAGAAGCAGCACTGATCTGTACATCTCTTCTGCTGGCTTTTACCATCTTAAACTGCAGCTGCCTCTGCAGAAACAGCATGGATCACTCAGCTGTTGCCACCTTGGCTTCAAGGTTGTCACTTCTTTTCTCCCAAGTTTTAAGTACATCTTCCAAGGAACACCACTATCTTTGTGCATAGCCTCTTCAGGTTCTGGCAAAAACAACCCAAACTCAAGCTAAAGCAAATCTCCTTTGATGCAAACACAAAACTGAAAAGGTTGGGGAAAGAAAAACCAGAACAGAGACAGAAGCCATGCAAGCAGCATTGCTGGTGCTCTTTTGCTCCAAATATACAAAAGATTGATTATTCAAGTTACAGAAAACCGAACTGTTAAGACTTTCCCACTAACCTTTCTGCCATGTGTTTCTTGATTCTTCCTGTATTTTAGAGGTCACAAGTGTATTGGCTACTGTCATCCATGGCCGTCTGACTGCCCTCAACTGTCTGACTGTCAAAGGCATCCAAACCAAGCCCTTCCTTGAGCTACCCAGTATATTTTCCTCTAGTTCTCCCCCTCTACAGTACTTCTTTCTGTATTTACCTGTACCACCTCAGTTGCTAACACAGGACTATTACAAATAGGCTACAAAGAGCTCTCAAATTTTCCCTCATACAAATGTAGGAGAAAGATTATCATCTTCACAACAGTATTGGATTTAGTTTATACCTCGACAAAATACAAGCCAATCAAAACAAAGACTGACATTTTGAAGTTAACTTCACAAACTCTTTCTCAGTACACATTATCCTTCTGTGCCAACCTTCCTTCCTATGCTCTCCTCCTTGCCAAGTATGAAAAGCTCTCTGGTCAGACTCTGCCTCTTATCACCAAGCTGTCCTTTACTACCATCTACTCAGGAACGGTCTCAAGAGTTATAAATGGCCTCACACTGTTGTAAGAAGCTCGGATGTAGCTTGGAGTTGGAGTTTTGAATTTTCTTTCGTGTCAAGTTTTAAGCAGAATGACAAACTCATTTTCAGTGACCTGTTAAGACAATGTGGGATGTGAAAACTGACCTTGGTTCCCCTCCTAGGTTCCCCAGCGAGCAGCACGTGTAAAACCTGTGCCAGAGTGGGTGTTGAGAAGGAACTGGGTACTCTGTGCTCCAGGGTGGGTGGGCCAGCAGCCCCAGCTGCCAGGAGCACAGTGGAGCCTCTGCTTGCTGTCCTGGGCACACTCACCCACCAACACAATCCAATTCTGATCCCATGGCAGCCCCAGCTGCCAGGAGCACAGTGGAGCCTCTGCTCGCTGTCCTGGGCATACTCACCCACCAACACAATCCAATCCTGACCCCACGACCGCTGCTCCCGGCCGGTTTCACTGAGCCTCGTGTCATTGAGCTGCCTTTGCTCCAAGGGAAGGAATTCAGCTGCACTGCCTTTCCTGGCACTAAGCTGCTCTGTCAGGGAAGAGGGAATTTACTGCTTGTTCTGGGTGGCAAACACAAAATTCCTGAAAGAATTACACCTATTGTGCGCAGAGCAGGAACAAAATGCATCTTATCGGTCTTTGCAGATTGAGTGGTCTGTAAGATTTTGATCTCTAGCTTAGTTTTAATTAATTTCTTTACCTACCTCAAAGCTACCCAGGTACTACAACTTTCAGGCTGGCTGGATAGAAGAAACTGTAATTACTGAATATATAAAGATTTTTGATCCGTTCTATTTCCAATTGTATTTTCATCCTCTACCTATAAATGAGGAGTATGCAAACAAACTGTTTTGAGTCCACAGCAGGCCTGTAATAAGAAACTGACCTAATTCCACTAATCTCAAAGGAAAGGCCCTTATTAACCTTCATGGGCTTCCATCAGCACTTGAAACAATTCTATTTAGATTAATTGGGCAATGTTTTCCTTTTCATTCCAGTCTGAATAATGCTTTACATAAACTAGAGATATATTTTGTGTTCAAAAGTAAGACAAGGCTGAAGGACAGGACAGCTTTACCAGAAAATCTAGACAAGGCTTACCCAGCTGTATCTTTGAAACCATTATTTTCTCTGATTGCAGGTAACCATTACTCAGTGAAAAACCGTCATTCAAGTCAATTTCTATCTAGGTACCAAGTTCAGGATTCTGCACAAATACCTTGTAGGCATTTCTCCTCTTTCACTGAGATAAATTTGCAGTGATACCTACCATCTGCTGGGAGCAGGTGAATCCTTAATATTCCTTACCTAAGATGAGCAGACATTTAAAGTTCATTTTTCCCTGAACATTCTCAATGTTCCTTTGGTTAACAAGCAAAGCAAAGCTCATGTCACTGAGAAGGTCAAGAGTTGTCTAGGGAATACTCTTAGTATTAGCAGAATAATTGGGCCTACAATATTATAAAAAGTCTGGCACAGACACAAAAAAACCCAAAAACAAACCAACCAAACAAACAAAAACACCACACACAAAAAAACCAAACAACACCCTAAGAAAATTTCACTCTGCTTTTCTTTACCTCCTGTGGTAGTAAGTCTCAAAGGTGTCAGAAATTATACCATTGAATATACCAAAAAGTCAGATTTTCAGCTTCCATTGAAGCTTCCACTGAAGCTTCAGATTCCACTTTCAATTTGAAGCTACCACTTGTGGGCAAACAAACTGATTGACTTGGGTTTTGATCTTCTTAATGGACCCAAACCTACCTAAGAGATTTTTATCTGAAAATCTTTTCCTGTACAAAGCATCTACAGCTCCTGCCTGAGCAATGATGGAGTGGATGTAGTCTCTGTCAGCCTCCACTTCCTTATTCTGCACACCCTCAGCTCCCATCAATAAAGCAGTTCCATCTGCTTTTGGTTGCTCTGCCTTTATTTAGGAAAGTGACATTACTATTGTCTTCCACGAGCTGTGTCGTGAGGAGACGTAATTTGACCTCAAGGAAGGAAGAGTAAAATTCCCAGTGCCAAAGCAGCTGCAGGAGTAGGCTGAGCTGTGGTGCAGAAGGGGCTCGGAGTGGAGCACTGTGAACGCCCTACTGCTCTGCCGTAGCACAGCCGGCGCTCGCCTGGCGGTGAGCAGTGAACCCCAAGGGGAAACACCACCAACAGCACATGGGAGAGCCACAGAAATGTCCTCTCAGTTATGTGTAGGAAACACCAGAACATGGACCCTTTCTTAGGGGCTGCAGGAAGGAACCATATCAGAGTATTATTGTGAAGGCTTCGGTCCCTTCTGCAGCCATTGTTGAAAGCTGAAGTGTAGCGTGCTCTTTCAGAAATCTAGCAACACTCTGGGCTGCTGAGACCAGTTCCCTTAAAAATTAGGGACCCTGGCCAATCTGAAAATGCATGAGGGAAGTCTTCCCATTAGACAACCTGAATCAATCCTGCTGTAGGTAAGATCTTTCCCACATTCTATTGAGGCAGGTAATATATCCTAATTACTCTTGCTGATCTGAATAATTAGGACTTCATTTTTTTCGTGGAAGTTCCCTAACATGTGTGAGCAAAGTGGGCTAATGACAATTAACCTGCCCTTGAAGTGCTCTAATATCAAAGTACATGCTTTCAACACATGTTGAGATGCAGTCCCTGCCTTGGTACAGTTACAGACTTCAATGCCAGCGCAGGGAGGCTCAGACAGCATCAGCTGGCAGCAGGCACTGCCCACTGCTCTGAACTCTCTTTGGCTTTCTTATCCATTACACAGTCTCACCGCTTTGTAACCCTCTCTAGGATTTGTGTTCAACATGCAGCTGCAAAGAACCTCTCCTACTCCTGAATGGCAGTGGCTCCCTGTGGCACAGGTCCCCCCACATTCCAGCACTGCAGCACAATGGGGAAAGAACAGCCTTTATTAGCACATGGCAGCTCACCACACAGCACATCTGTGCTTGCCTGCCAAGTGAGAAGTTGTGCCAGGTCACCAGTTCACACTCAGAAATTCTGGGAGCAGATACTATACAAATCCTGGCCATTCATTTTTCATGAAAATAGTTTTTCATTTTCATTTTCTCATATATCTCTACCCAGAGTGAAAAAACAGGTGACTCTCACAGCCCATCCTGCCCTCCCCACAGCTAAAGGAGCCTGTGACAGAGTTCTGCTGAAGAGAAGGGGTTCACCATTCCAAACAACAAAGCACCAGAAAGGAGAAGTACATGAAAGGAGATATGAAAGGCTATAAAGAAGCCCTATGGATTTCCAGAAGTTTTATTTTTCTGTGATGCTGATGATACTATGCAAGGAGACACACTAAATTTAGTCACACTAACTGCCAGCTTTCCACCTCTCTCAGGCTGCACCTAACTCTGGAAATCTCCAGAAGCACTACAACTTGAGGCCACAACTCCTGTTTGTCACACTTTGACACAAGATGCCCCACATAGATTTCCAGGCTCTGCCCTGCAGCCTGCCCAGGAACAGCCTCCAGAGCCAGAAGAGCCAGCTGTGTCCTTACATAATTTTCTCTTTTAAAACATTACTTCTGCTCAAACTGGCACTCTCAAAATATTTCAAAAGAGACAAGATAAATGTTTATGCCATTCTGAAGTCCCCAGTGCAGGATGCTGGCTGCAGACAACCCTAACCAGGTGCTGAAAATGCTCTGCCAGTTTCTCCAGTTGTTTCTAGACCTGCTCTGGATCATGTGCTGCCTTACGCTGGATCCTCAGTTTTGATTTCCTGCCTAATTGCTCAATTCAGCATTCATTTGCTAGCAGAGTCTGCCCTTTGCCAGGCTACCATGTGTTTTTCCACTATTCTGCCTCACTGGTAGAACTGGTTGAACAGACAACAATCCATAACTCATTCACATTTCCACATCTAAAATGCCCAGTTTGGTCCAGAGAAATACATGAAGATCCTATAATACTAATTCT
This sequence comes from Cyanistes caeruleus, assembly GCF_971803275.1. Taxonomy (NCBI): domain Eukaryota; kingdom Metazoa; phylum Chordata; class Aves; order Passeriformes; family Paridae; genus Cyanistes; species Cyanistes caeruleus. Next base: position 33,684,829 of record NC_141708.1, on the reverse strand, counting down.
TGGAACATATTTGTATTTGATTAAATAGTCTTAAATATCTTCTCTTGTGCACTTTTTTCAGAAGGTGCTTAATTACTGTTGTCTAATGATCTCCAGGGTTTCTATCCAAATATGCAGCAAAGGGCATTAGAAGCTGAGTCTGAAGCTGCTGTGGCCATGAAAGGTCCATTGATTTCAAGTGGAAATACACAGTTTTATTGAGAAAAATGTTCGGTTCATCAAGTTCAAGCCCTTACTCCTGAAATTAGATAACCTGCAAATACCAAGTAAATACAGACAAGGAGCTCTCGTGTGCAGAGCGAGCAGTTCAAAAATGGGTCTCAGGGAAAGCTCTTTCCCTCAGGCTGAACCACGATGCCACAGACAGAAGCAATCTACAGTTCAGATATCAGACTAACCCTTCCTGCCCTAAATTCCACAGCCTTTCCAAAGGACAGTCTGGCTGTGTGCAGATGGAGAAAGCCATGCCAGAAGTGCCTACACACCAAGGCCAACTCTAGGCACCACGACTCCTGAGAGCCATGCTCAGTCCCTCCCAGTCAGATTTCTGGGAGCCTATGAACAACATGTTCCACAGTCCTTTTAATTATGTCAGCCTTGAACCAGGCCTCTTAAATCCATCTTTCCTGGGATGCCTAACTTTAGAGAAACTGCTTTGAATAAAAGTGCATTTGACCACTTACCACTGGTAACCAGAAAATTTAAGAGAGAAAGCATGTGCAAACTGATATATCTCAATTAACCTTGAGAATCATCTCTTCCAGTGAGTTTGCATCTATTCAGCCCTTCTCTTTGGATAATGAAATGAATATGAGCTTTCTCCTATACAGTTTGAGGACAGAAAGAGTTCTTACCTAGATAGCCATTTACCGAGTATCACTATGAACACCTTAATGCATAAAATGCTATTTTTTGTACTAAAAGAACTAACTACAACAATCACAAAACATTAGTTTGCTATCTTGATGTCAGAAAACCCAGTCCATTCATTTTACCACTGTTTCCTCCATTTTCCTTCTTCCATAGTGCCGAGGGCACTGGCTGAGATCACTGCAGGCCAGTCTGCATCACCTCTGAGAAACACGATGGTCACTGGGAGAGGACTGGGAGAAAGACAAACATCACTCCTTTGTGCCAGGGCAAGAAGCAAGAGCCAGGAGCTACAGGCTGACCTGCCTTACCTCACTCACAGGGAAGGAGGTGCAGCAAATAATCCTGAAAACCACTTCCCAGCAGAAAGGATAAGAAGGTGAGTAGTTAGCACAGGTTTGCAGAGGGGGAATAAGGTTTGAACAGAGCATGACCTCCTGTGACAAGAAGGGTGGCTGGTGGCTGAGGGAAGCCAGCAGACCCTGTGAGACACAGGCAAGCCTTTCAGCTCGGTGCCCTGTACCCTCCTCAGGGACAAGGCCAGCAGCTGCACAGGGACAAGCACAGAACGTGCTGCACTCGCTGCAGGCTCAGGTTCAAAGCAGCAGGACATCCAGCTGGACACCAGTCACTAGCAGAGTACCCAGCAGTACTGGGACCAGTACAGATGGGGCAGCACCTCTGCCAGCCTGCAGGTGCTACAGGGGAGGCACGGCCCATGGGCCAGGTGGGCCTTGAGGGGATGGGGAAGCTCCACCCAGTTCCCTGTACCTGCAGAGGAAGAAACCCAAGCCAGCACAGGCCAGGGGTGTGAATGGCTGGAATGCAGCTATGCAGAAACATGGCCACAGCACAAAGAGCCCATTGTGGAAGTGCCACAGTTATTGTTAAGAATCTGGAATGCTGATCATATAGAAAGAGGCAAAGAGAGCTGGGATTGTTCAGTCCTGAGGAGGGAAAGCTTCAGAAGGACTTTATCAACACATGAGGAGAGAGAAAGAAGAGGGATGTAAGATCCTTCTCATGGATGAGGACAAGAGGGAATTTCTGTTGAAATTTCCATTTAAGACATACAGAAAAGCTGCATTATTGTAAGGGTGGCTGAACACCAGAACAGGTTGCCCAGAGCCGGTTGTGGGGGCCTATCCTAAGAGATAATCAGAACCTAGGTGCCCTGATTGAGCAGGGTGGTGGGACATAAATATCCCATGACTCTGGGAAAAATGAGGCACGTGATAAACGGGCCAGGAGACCAGCTCCTTTTAAAAAAGGCCTTTATTAAGCAGCACAGCTCTGGGGTGGGGGCCCGAGGGGTCGCGCACACCGCCACCGCTCCCACTGGACACCGCAGAAGAGGAGGATCCGTGCAGCTCTGTCACTACAGCAGAGCTCGGCCTTCCTTCCTCACGGAAGTCCCTGGGAAGACTCATCCTTTTGGGCTTGTAGTCTAGGCTGTCATCCCAGTCGAGTCTCCTCGAGGTTATGTCGGCCTCTGGAAAGAAGTCAGGGGACTCCTCTGGGTCTTCCTTGTTAGATGGTGCTGGTTCTATTCCTTCCCTTTTGCGTGGCTCGTTGTTTCGGGGTCTTTTCCAGTCTGGGTGCATCCCATAAGTCTCTGGTCTCTCTCGTTTGCATAAAAGTCAGTATGTCATCTTCCTCCTCAGGACCGTACAGCAACTCGGGAAAGGGATACAATGTTGCCATGTGGGAGTCTAGGAGCAGTGGGGGCAGTGCCTGGCTGAACACAGAACAAGAAACACAGGGTACAGCAGCTTGGGAGAGGGGGCAGGGCCTGGCTGAACAAGGAACAAGAAATATGGGGTACAGCAATTTGCAACAGGGGTACAAGGTAAGTAAACCTGGGACAGGGGTACAAGGTAGGTAAGGAGTTTACAAACAGCAACTGGAACGTATTATTCTTAACAATATCCTGGGACTGGGGTACAAGGTAAGTAAGGAGTTTACAAACAGCAACTGTAACATATTATTCTTAACAGGCAATGGACAGCACATTCAGCTTTGTCCACTCCAAGAATGGCTGGTAAAAGAGACACACCTGAACACAGCAACAGGAAGGTGATTTACAGAATAACATTTGCTCTGGCTCACACATCAAGCCTGGCATAGCTGCACTGCAGCCTCACAGCAGAAGCACCAGCCAAACCTCCTTTTCCTTCTGCCTGCTCTGGCAAAAGCAGAGAAGTTTGCAGCTACATGAAGATATATCAGTGAACTGAAGTTCCTCCCTTCCAAACACAGAAGGTTGTTGTACAAAGAGGTGCTAAGAGAATATTTTACCTTTATCAAACATCTACATTAGCTTTCAGTGAAATGAACAACAAATCTTGAAAGAATTATTCTCAGTGTTATCTTAAATCACAAACAATCAGCCTCTGGCATGACATTTTCAGTGTGCCTTCATGGTCAATTCACCAGAATTCAAAGTCTGATACCCCACAAAAACTTCAGTGCTATCCAGCACTGATTGTTCAACTGTTCCTTAATTCTGTGCACACACATGTCCACTATATAAATAAAATTCATTAAATAATAATAATAAACACAGCTGCCCCTCTGCACAGTGCTGCCAAAGGTGAGGAGATTGTTCCTTTCATAAAGCTCCACCAAGAGCACAGTCTGCTGCCTAGGACACGGGTTCTAGGGAAAAGTTCAGAGCAAGATTTTAAAGCTTCCTATCAAATATCAGAACTGCCTAAAATCAAAGGCTTAATTACAGGATATAACATCAAATATTCAAATGACTCTGCACTATTACAAAAAGGGAATAGAAAAGGTTGAAATGTATTTTGTCACTTTAACTTGAGTATGCAGAGGTTGGGATTTTTTTCTCTCTTACACATCAGCTAAAAGCTGCCAGAAGGCCAAGAAAGAACAAGGTAAGGAGCAAATATAAACTGAAGAAACAGTTGAAATACGTCTGAAGAATTTCTTTCCCCCTTATTATTTCAATTAAGGTAACAACTTATTCTGCTGTTTGTTGTTTGGCCTTTTTTTAATTCACTGCTTTTAATCATTAGTCCATTCCTTCATATGGTATCAAAATTATGAAATCTCCAGATTTAGATCTCCACATTTTGCTTACAAATGTATGAAGCAGTAGGTCGCTGCAATTACTGTGTTTTCCAACCCAGAGCAAGGAATTTGTGAATCTGCCTGGTGACAAGTGCCAGGGTTAGAATGACAAAGCAACTGTTTTTCAGAAGAATTCATACATACGTGGCATGCCATTGTATGACTGTTCTGACAGATTTTTCTAAATTGGCTGTCCTGGGGTGACTTTATGATACTGGTATCCCCAGTCATCTGGTTTATGTTATATATTAAGTCCTGCACCTTTAAGACTGGCTTTGAGAGCAAGAGAGGGGGAAGAAGAAGCGCGCAGTGTGTTAAGGAAAAACATCACTCCCACACACCCCGCTCCTGGACTGTGGTGTCTGCAGCATGGACAGACAGCGGGACAGAGCTTCTCTCTGGCTTTTAGTTAGTTTTAGCTAGCTGAGGCAGAGGAGTTCCCTGGACATTTGTTTTTTTTCCAATTTTCTTGGATCTGTGCAAGCCTGCTCTGGACTGAACACCCAGCCAAACCCCGGGAGCTCAGGCCTGTGGCCCACCGGGGCCTGGGCCTCGGCACTTTTCCAGCGCCGGAGGGACTGATAAGAACCTGAGCGAGCCGAGCTGCACCACATGAAAAAAGACTTTTCTTCCTAGACTTACCATCCCATCGAACAGCAAGAGGTTTTATTATTTAATATTACTCAATTTCTGTTAAATAAACAGCTTTTTCCACTTCTCTCCACAGAATTTTTTTTTCCCTTTTCCTGGACCCGTTGGTGGGGAGGGGCATTTCCCTGTGGAGATCCCCATTTGGAGTTTTCCTTCCTGATTTGCCCTAAACTAGGACATTGGCACATCTTTTGGGACCATCCCTCAAGGAGATTTTGTTCCTAAATCCTAACAGACAGAATCTGACATCCCACTTCTTTCCCACAAAAGTAAGCTTGGGTGAAGTGGCAAGCTTTAATGAAACAATGGAGCTAATCTGGTAAATATATTAAACTAAGATAGTTTGGTTCTTTATGTTTCCACCTGGTGGAGTGGACTAATGACACTGCCTGGCTCTGGTGAAAGTGGGTTTAATTCTGGCAGCCTCTTGGAGCAGGCTGCAGTCCATGCACAGGTGAGCTAAAAGCTTTGGGCTGTCAGACAAGCAGAGAGCAGCGTCACTGCATGCATGAGAGCAGCATCACTGCATGCATGAGAGCAGCATCACTGCATGCATGCCAGTGCATGGCAGTCACTGCCTGGCACACCCCTGAGCACGGCTGAACACCTCCCCTGCAGCAGGAGATCTGCAGGGCACACACAGACTGTTCACAGGGACATCAGTGCTGAGTGCCCTGCCTCAAAGCACGGGCACTTCACCACAGGCAGCACACAGAGACCAGAGTGCTGTCCCAGCTGAACCCCGACAAGGGATTTTGCTTTTTCTGTAGCACAGCCTGGAAGCAGTTCTCAAATTCCCAAGTGTAAGGGGTGCTCCCGGTGGAACTTCCTTGTCACTCCTAAATGCTGCAAGGGTGTCCCAAGGCTCTGGCAGCACTGTGCTACAGCTGCAGAAATGCTCCCTGGCAGATCAGATGATCCACACCCTTACAGCCCACGGCATTTTGTGTCTGTTGCTCTCTCTGGCCATCCCCTCACACAGCATCAACAGCAGCACTGAGTGTTCTACACTGCCTGCATCCATCCCACACTGAGCTTCAGCACCTCCCAGCACGGCACTGCTGCTATTCTGAGGGCTCTTGTCTTCCTTCAGGGTTAACTGGGATTTTAGGGCAGGAAAGCTCCCTGCACTTCTCACAAAAGACTTTATTTAGGATTTGCGCTGAAAAGTGTAAACAGACATATTACATGAGCTATTTATTAGGTAATAAATATTACAAGTATTAAAAAAAATAAAACTCTCAAGAAAAATCAGATTTTGACAGTTGCTTAACCTACAAAAACGTTTTGGTAGAGAAGACTCTACCCACTGAAGCATAAATGACTCCTTTTTTGAATATCTCGACAAAAATGGAATATAAAGATCATTATTTACATTAGGAGGCCTGATGCCTTATGCTTCATTGATTCTGAAGACTGAATTACCCACTTGAATCATCTCTAGTACAGAAAGATCACTATAAAACTTTCCAGTAGATTAAGAATGCTAAAGAACTCTGTTAATTTTCCAGTACTATTCAGGAAAAATATATTGGGTTCAAACCAGAAATTGCAAAAGCAAATCCTGACACATGAAGGGGTGAGGGGAAGAAATGTACATCTCCAGAATTCAAACACACCATCACAAGATTCATTTTGCTCCTTTTAACAAAGGTGACATGGACGAAGCAGTTTCAGAAATCCCCTAGCCAAAAACAGGTGCCTTGAAAACCACAAACTATCAATCCTGAAACTTCTGTGAGCTGCTGAAGACATAATCCAGGTAATAATCCTACTCACTGTCGTGCTTCTACAAGGCCATGACAAAAATGAATTTAGTTCTATGCATCTTCAACAAACCACACAATAAAATCCATCTCAAATTTAGTGAAGGATTTCAAACATGTTAAGCTAAAATGTTATCACCCCATAGTACCACCCTAGCAGTTACAAGTCTCACATATTTGGCAGGGCTCATTAAACACAAGGAATTCATCTATAGAACACTGACCTTATATTATGCAAGTAAACCAAAAGATAAAAATACTTTAAATTTAAATAAATTTGAGCCAGGAAATCGAGATTTGAAAAAGAGGTATGATAAGAACTGGTCATATTCTAAAACCATTCCTTTTTATTACTTGTGGGTTCCTACACACACTCATCCTTGTTGTCCTGGATTGATGGTTTAAAAGCAGGTTATGATAGTTTGGGTGAGGTTTTTTATCATAATAACACATACAGGCCTTGGAAAGTTAAATTTATACAGAAAACTATTTTATAGTTTTAAAAAATCCATCTTTGTTGATGCAGCTGTAGATCACTGCTGTTCACAAACTAATGAAAAATCACTAAGAGCCCTGATTATAGATTTCAATGAATTACCCTATTTAGATGATGTACTGAGACCTATCTTTAAAGCCACTTCTAAGGTGCTACTATTTTTAAACATTGATCTAAAAGTTTCAATAAAGAAGCTGAGAGATTGGTATAAACAAGCCAAAGAAAATACACAATAGAACAAATATCAACCAGAATCCTAGAGTATTTTAAAACTTAGAAGAATTCAAAACACACTGTATCCAGAAATGGGTTTTTTATGCTTTGATTCCTTTTTGATGGTTTTTTATAGCCTCTTATTTTTTTTATAGTATTCTCAAGAAATGAAATCAAGTGAAAAACAATAGTTGTACTTAGTAGCTTCACTTTCTACAGGAGCTACAAGTTAAGGACTCAAGTTCATTATGAATTGAATGCTAAGGTGTAATTGCCATCCTTTTACTGCAATATTCCACAGCAACCTGATGTTTCCAAATATGTTTTTGGATGCTGTCTGTAGCACCTGTTCAAATGTCTTAATAAAAGAGCCAAAATCATCAGCAACACACAGATAACTCAGATACAGTATGTTATTAGAATGTCAGCCTTATTCTAAGTGCAAATGCTTGACACAAATCCTTGACACCTGCAAAGAAGTGCAGCCATGAGCTGGGAGGGTTTCTGCATCCCTTACAGCAGGCTGTCAGGTCCTGAGGTAATGTGCTTATGCTTGCCATGTAAACTGGCCTCACAGAGCCTGTAGTCCCTCACACAATCCCAGAACACCTCTGCTCGTGAATGGAATGCTGTTTGGGATTTCACACCCCTTGAAGGTTTCCAGAGAAAATGTGAGCAGGGAGGACATTATAGCTGATGATATGCTAAGGCAGACAGTTGAAATGAAGGTTGTCAAGAGCCACAGTAAGTCACAAAAGCAGCCACAAAACAACATCTCTTTCCAAGAACTAAGTGCTGTGAAATCCTCGTGCCATGACCATGCTCCTGTGATAGCTGTGATACAAGCAATGTCTGTGTTACATTAGCTGCAGCTAATTTTCAAAGCCCACCCATGAGCAAGCTTTCAAATACATGATGCCTAAAGTGCCTAAGGAGGGAAATTGGATCATTCTTAAAATCACAGAATAACCTCAAGTTTTCTCCAAAGAAGCTGTGAGGAAATCAGGAGACAGCATATAAACTGCATGGCTAGTGAAGGCTTTGCAAAGCTAAGTCTGTTGCATCATAAAAAGGTCCATACCCTCTATCAGATCATGCACATGGGGCATGGGGGTGACAAATGTTGGTAGTTTTTTTTTCTGGTTTTTAAGTATACTTGAAAGGCAGAAATAGTGCTTTGATCTTCCTCTAAGCACAATGCAAGCCCATGGACAGAAAGGTACCGCTGTGCAAGACTCCCTGCCTTTCTGAACTCAAGTCCCCATACTCTGAATCATTTAAGCTGGTACTGAAGAGCTCTACTCAATCAAGGGCACAGGTCTGAGAGCCAGGAATTCTCATCTACTAATTTCTGAGCAATTCTCTCACAGAAACCCACTGGGCTAAGTCTGCACGCACGAGGCACTGCACGAGCCTCACAAGCACAGCACTTTAAGCACTCGAGCAGTCTTGTTCTACAGAACAAACCCAATACCTGTGCTGAAAGAGTTTCTAATTACAGCAAATGACACCCAGCTCCAGGAGTCTGCCTTCTCTTTAGAACTGAGTCAAAAACATTCCGAGACACAAAAGAAGCCGTGGCACAGCTTCTGTCCCAAGGCAGAACCCATCCCCAAGGTGCACAATGCATGATCTGGGCTGGTACAGCTCTAGACTCAGGTGCTATGAGCACTGCCTGCAGCCTGCTGTGCTGATGGACCAGGCCTTCTTTAGCATGTAATACTTCATGTACCTACTGTAGCCAGGTACTGAACACATACACACAGAAATCTGCATCAAATACCTGCTTTGATCTGTTCTAAATCTCACAAATGCTTCCTTGTCCACAGATGTAGGGAGGATAAGATGCTACCAAATGTGAACAGTTCAATTACTTGCAATGCTCAGTGATGTGTCTACTTCAAAAATAACAAACAGATGCTTAATTTCTTACCTCTAGCCTCAATGTAAATAAATAATACAACACACAATTTGAAATATATTTTCAAAATGTATTTGGGGATACCAAATGACCCACCTGTTGATGACATGCATTCAATCATCTCAATATAGTGTGGTGGACCACTTCTGTACCAGAAAAGCTCTCACATTTTGATTTGCTAACATATAATGATTTTCCACTATCAAGATTGCTCTTAATCAACAAAGAAGTAACTACTTGAATGATTATTCTACTAATTGCTCAGCTACTCAACAGAAAGGGAAGTAATTGCTAAAATAATTCAACCATCACCAAAGGAATGATGGACATGCAGGGGTTGGAAATACAAAACATTATTTGTAAAATGATATGCTTAATTAAAGAATGAATATTTAAGATATGTTTCAAATTCCATGCCATTTAGTTCCATCTAGAATGACTACTCTCAAAAATACAACACTAACTCCATCAGAAAGGAAAATCCAATATGAACAATTTAGCAGTGGGCACTGGCATTTATTCCCACTGTAGGAAGTAGCAGCAACTAGAAACCAAAATAAATTTTTATGATGGAAATTGAGACAGATAAAGCACACTACTGAGGCCCTCTGCAGATCAGTCTATAACAGTCAATCTAGAAAGATACACACAGGCAAGGAAAAAAGTATTACCAAGGCTAAAAAGAAACAAATAAACAAACCCCCACAAAAATAAAGGAAACCCTGGGTGTCATCAGTTCAACTGATTTTCTCTTGATGAATACAAGGGAGCCTAAAAGAATGAAGAACAGAATACACAATAATTGCCCACAGGGAACTGCTGTAACAACTGATGTGCAGTAGCTAAGGACCGGGTTTGTTTTGGGGGTTTTTTGTCCAGGTTTTTGATGAGAATTTCCCCAGCACTGCAGGTATGGGTTTTGCACGAAGCAGACAGATTTCAGGATGTACCCTTCTCGTCCCACAGCGAGTGTGAAAGGCACGTGCACGGTTTGTGAAGGCAGTGTGGTGCCGATGCCCGGCAGCCCCCACAGCCCTGGCAGCCCCAGCAGCTCCCACAGCCCCAGCAGCTCCCACAGCCCCGGCAGCCCCAGCAGCTCCCACAGCCCCGGCAGACCCAGCAGCTCCCACAGCCCCGGCAGCCCCAGCAGCTCCCACAGCCCCAGCAGCCCTGGCAGCTGAGCTGTTCCATCCATTCCCCAGGGAGCCCTGCCCAGCCGCCCCTCCAGGGCCAGGATCCCAAACCTGCCCATTCCCATGCACACTGCCCAGCCCAAGCTCTCTGCAGAGGCACAGCTGCCACTGCTGCCTCTGCTACGACAGCACCTGAAGGGTCTCACACAGGGAGCCCTGAACTGAAGGGACAGCGGAACAATCAAATGATGCTCTCGGGCTGGAGGAGCTGCCAAAGTCAGCAAAGCAAACTTCTCTGCTCTGCATCAATTCAAGCTGCCAGCAGTCAAAACCAGAGGCTAATGAAGCATTCAAATGCTCTCTAATTACTTCCTGAGCCAAGGATGATCCTTCAAGTCCTCAGTTTTCCCTACAATCACTTAATATCATTAAAATGGAGAATCTTTCCATTTCACATCTTTTTTAATGTCCTTTTATTTTTTTTTATTTTTTTTTTTGGTTACTTACTACATGCTAGATTTCAGCTTGAGTGCAGAGACCTTTTAAAGTAATTTTGGACTCCTCTTTCTAGGACTTCTGCATACACATTAGAAAAAAGGAAAGGATGAGTAACTATGCAAGGACTCCTTCATTTACTTCGGCACAATGTTTACATAAAAAAAAATCTTCCAGGAAGGTAGAGAAAGAAGATTTGGAGAGCTGCTCTGGGACAGTGATTTTAAAGAGTTCCCTTGCTCCTCTTGACTTTTCACTCTCTCTTTAACAAGTTAGGTCAGCTGTAGAGTCTTCAAGTAGGACTTGTACAGCTGCCCCTCATTGTTAGGCCTTTCATGGATTGCTCTGCTGTGGAGCTGCCAGGTTTTGAAGGGGCAGCCTGGTCATCAAGGGAAAGATTTCCCATTAAGAGCTCCTCCAAACACAGAGGCTGATTGATTTCCTCCTCCGTGATGTCCTGAAGGGCATCAGCAGAGAGTACTCACAAGGCATCAGTGCCTGAAGAAAGCATACTGACTAAAGGCCAAGTCCTATTGTGCCATCAGCTGCAAATCCTTGTCCTCTCCCTCACATTTTCTTGAAAAATGGGAAAGCCACTAAATTCAGAGTCCCAGCTAACCATGAGCTGGTGAGATAAATCTTTGCTCACATGGGCAAATCAAGAAATTGAAATTAACTACATAAAACGAGCAACTTAAACCAGTTCTTCATCAATGATTTTTAGCAAGTTCTAACAGAACAAAATAAATAACAGCACTTTTCTACAGCTGACAGAGGCAGTTACAAAACTGTTATGCAGGAGATTTTACTTTCTGGTCTGCATTTTGTAAGTGTAGATTTAAAGTGAGATCTGAGGATTACAGGGCATTCTCTCCATTTTCCGTATTTGGGGAAAGGTACTGTAAAAACCGGGATACTCTTGAGCTTCCCCTTTTTTCCTCTTCAAATTATTCTTTGATAATCATTTCTCATTCCAGCCAGGTGTTGCCCTCCGTCCCTCCCTTCTTCCTCTCTTCAGACCCATCTCTAAAGCCTCATTGAGCCTCAGCACCTGTGGGAGCAATTCATGAACCTCCATCCATTGGCACCTTCCCACCCCTCTGCCCCAACCGAGGTTTCACGGCATCTCCTTGAGAACACCTGGATATCCCCTCCACAAAGAGATAAATCCCCAGCCCCTGCCCCTCCGTGCCAGGCTGTCCCCACCTCCTTCACACGTGTGACAACAGGAGCAGCCTCCCACCAGGGCAGGGCACATGAGCCCCATGGAAATGCAGGAGGAGGGAAGAGGCAGCGGAGTCCCCAGCAAATACAGGTTTGGAATGCAAGCAGGGAGCCGCTTTATGGAAATAAACCACTACTCTGCAAACAGTCAGCTTGTTTCCCAAGATGCCAAATCTGGACATGGCACTCCAGCAATCCTATCACTTCACAGCAGCACATGATTCATTAATGGGCTCATCTCTATCTGTAACATTCTAAGACAATTGGATAGGAATTGGTGTTCCTCCAGAGAGGCTTCTCCAGCTAAAAACAAAATAGAGCTGCGACAGTGACCGGCATTATTTATATCAACAATTCTACTGCAATGATAATACAGCAGCTTTCACATGCAAATATACATACGTACAGATGATTTAGGATGGATTAAAATAAGGAGCTTGATTGTTTTCTTTGCTTATGCCCAATCTTTTCATTTGATTAAGAATCTTACAAAAACTGCCTCTCAAAGCAATTCTTTTGGACTGTGAGATGTCATTATACTACACTGAAAATATTCTTGCCACATATGAAAGAAACAGCAAGTGGTTACAAAGACACATAAATAGCTTGTTCTGAAAAAGTTGACTCAAATCAGCATCCAACAACACACTAAATCTAAAGGAATAACCAAGATGTCATGTAAACATCATGAAGATACTAAAGCTTTCAACAGAGGACACGATCATTTCCACAAGATCTACCCTTCAAAGACTGACCTCATGAATAAATAGGAATCTACAGTAACATGGTTCTTAGCAGATATACAGTAACAAAGCACCACCAAAATGGGCTGGGTCCCACTGCTGTTATCCCGGCACATACAGCAATGGTTCCTGTCCAGCCTTAGACAAATAAAAATAGGGTTGTGTCTGAAACTTCTGTTTGTGTTTTCTGTGTGCCATTCATACATGGGAGAAACACTGCAAAAAAAAAGTTCATTTACACTGAATTTTCACAAGCATATTTTCTCCGCCAATTTTGACAGCTTTCAGTGGCTGTAACACAATGCTACAGAGAAACAGACACTAAATCAGAGTTCAGATACCAACATTTAATTGCTTGAAGAACAATACCTTGTCTCTGCAAATTACTGCAATACAGAGCTTTCCATATCATGATGTATAATTGCAGAAACAGCACACATTTCTCTGAAGAGCCATATACACACACAAGGTTTTCCCTCCTAGTTCATGCTAAATTCTTTACCTTCACTTACCCCAGCACTACCAGTAACTAAACAATTGCACACATCTCAACTTTTAAGATTTCTGATCCTCATATTCCTATGATCAATACTAAATTAGCACAGGCACTGAAGGGAGATTTCCATTCCACAAGACTAGAAAGGAAAACCAGAGTGAACTTTAATATGCCTAGACAGACATTAAAAACAAACAGATGTTAGTTTATACAAGAGAAAAGCCTCATACTTCCATCCAGTAGTAATTTTAACACTTCAGAACAGCAAGTGTAATCCTAAGTATGATTTTTAGTTTTCTCTGGAGAGTTAAGACATTATTAATTAGCATTCTTTGTGAGGTCAAAATTTTGCTGGTTGTTAAACGGTCTCAATATGTTTGGGTGGACTTATTTTCATGAAATTCAACGTTTGCCTTGAGTGTTTGTGTGGGGGACAGCATTTGTGTAATCAAATGCAGAAACATTTTTTCCTTCATGTTAACATCTCAAATTTAATGACTTGCATTTGTAAGTTAGTAAAAGATAAGTTTTAACAAACAGTTATCCAAATAAATAGAATTTAAGTGCCCTGTGAGGTTTCTTAGTTCTATTTTAAAAGGCTTACATAGAAGCAGACTTCTTCACTGAGCAAAAGTGTCTTCAAAACTGTGACTTCTTGCTGACCCATTTATCAGATTCTCCCTTTGCTCTCATGAACAGTGTCTCTCCCTACATTTAACCTCTAGGCAGCATTACAAAAGCACCTGTATGAAATCACTGGTGGTGTTTTCCAGGCTTTCCCAGGAAGAAGGTCAGTAGTTCCAGGTCTGACCCTGCCACTGAACACTGGCTGGCCCCCCAGGTTTCCAGCTCCAGGAGCACAGAGGGGCTGAGGCTTTGCAGCGGAGCCACTGAGGCACCGAAGGCTGACTGGCTCTGCAGAGAGCCCTTGAAGCCAAGGAGTGTTTCTCCAAAACTCACTGCTGGCTGCCACAGCATGCTTCCTTCACTACTGGGAGGCACACATGCCACCAAAAAATACAGGCAATCTTCAGAGCAGCAAGAAAAAGGGGCTCTTCTGATCTCTACAAAAGGAACAAGGGTAACTACTTCATTAGCCAAGATACTCTGCTCCAAACTCCAGCATCTCACATAATGCTGAGCCACTGTCTCCCTGGACTTGTCCCTCACACAGGAGGATAAAGCGTGGGGATAAGAATCAGAACCCACATCTGTTCTTTGGAACAGCTATGGGACTCCATTTGTGTGTTACCACATCATAAAGATAAGCATGATGCATTAAAGATGTGAACCCTCTCCTATTTTCTCAGTCCACTCCCATACACTCTGTATACAGATTAGAATTCCCTTTCTGTGCCCAAATGCACCTGATGCCCACAAACCTAGAAAAAAGTGCTGAACTGCGTGTCAGCACAAACAAGGGGTAAACTGCAAGCAGCATTTCAGAAAGCTCTGCAAATAGTCTATGGCATTTCCCCAATTTACAGACATCTTCCACTCAAACAGAGCACCAGGATTTTGCTTTGCAGGCAATGAAGACGTGACCTGGATTAGCTCTGAAGTGTTTATTGCCACTAATGATGGCAGCCCATCCATATCAGGGTATTATTGTGCCTCTAAACCCAAAGCCACAGACAAACACCTTGCCCTGATCATTCCTGGTGTTTCATTTCAGATCTTTAGTAAAAACCTGCAGAGTCCAATCAGATCTGTTTTACCACTGTCCAAAAATACATACCATATTCTGTATAGGAGACACTGAAAATCTGACACAATTTCATAAATCACTAGCTAAGTGTGGATGTACTTTAACTAATTGATTTCATTTACTTCAAGAGTACCTTATTATGTTTGCTTTACTTTAAGTAATAAACACAGTCTCAAGTGATAAACCAGAAATATTCCAAGGAGACTAGTGTGAGTCTTTCTCATTTTTTCACCTCTATCTAAATTGTTAATGTTGTGCCCTTGGCCAGACAAGCGTGTGATGCTTTGTGGAATTTCATCCCTTGTGGAAAGAAAAGAGTAATGCTGTCAGTACAGAACTATATTTTATTTGCTTTACTTATCCACCTCTACCTGTGTCCCTCCATAGCGAGTGTGAACTTCACCCTATTGCAGATACTTTTACTTACTGAACCATTTCTTGATGTATTATTACATATAATACATATATAATGTATAATATTCTTGTATAATAAGAAGTTAAGCTCAGCTTAGTCATAAAAGCTGAAAAGCAACTTTTGTCCTGAACATGGTACACTACTGTTTCATTTGTGTCAAAATAGATTTTTGACAAAACGAATTGGGTTTTTTCCTTCCAAGTTCTGTATATTTTCTTTCAATATAACTTTTGTTAAAAAAATAAAAAAACAAAAAAAATTTAAAACAGCTCTATAATGAAATAGATCTTCACAGTAGAAAGTGAAAAAATATTTTCAACTTCTCAATTATTTCCCATTTCATACTTGAAATAGCTTAAAAATTGCACTCACACCCCCTCCCCATCTGGCTATAAATATAAATTAAGAAAGCAACAAAACAAACCCATAGTTTGTTTTCCAAAAAAAGAGCAGTTGAGAGCAAGTCTGAAAGCCAGGAGATGTGCTGGGAGCTGGAATAGCAGCCAAGGCAGCTCTATCAGCCACTGTCACTGAGAAAGGAGACAGGAGCTGCACACATGAAGGGCATGAAGGATGGTCTGGATATAAGAATAATGACTCTAGAAATTAGTAAATGTGTATAAGCTGTACACTAGTGTACATTACATAAATGCAGAAAATCTGAGTGGTGAGGCAGACCAGCTGCCATCCATGGGTCCTTCTCAAACTACGTCATTTTTTAATTCTACAGAAGTTTCAGAACAGCCTATTCCTCAGACACTCTCCTCCATACCTTCTAACATTTAGTCCTCTTTCCCATTTCAGAATCTCAGATACTCTCTGGTTTTAAGCACTGGTAAGAAACAAAAACCCACTCCAACAGAAATTCTTTTACTTTAGGTCAAAAATATCCACATTCTTTTTTTTTTTTTCTACAGTTCACCAAACTGATAGGTGCTCATGACAGAACTATTAATAAAACTGCTTTACTGATCAGATTTCAAACTCCTGAATGGGAAGACAAACCAAATTATTCTCATTACCAAAAATAAGATTTCTTTAAGAAAGCAGAGATAGTCAAGGGGCAACATATGCAACAGGATTTGATTTTCGCTTGGGTCAGTGCAGCAACCTTTACAAGCACCTGAAATAAGTGGTATAAAACTTGGTATCTAATACAAATACTTGCTAATAAAATTTTAAGAAGTCAGTGGAAGCCTTTATAGGATTTTTTTTGCTGTTAACAGATTCTGACAGCTTGCAGGTGTATACTTCATTCATTTTCTGCTCAGAGAAAAACCTGTTGGGCTTTCTAGGATGATGGAAGTGTTCATTGCTGTCAACATCTAATTTTAACTATTCCAGCTAACCCTCTTCCCAAACTTACAAGGCTTCCAGCTGACAGTTCTTCCACTGTATGAAGAATTGAAACATCAGCTGTGGGTGACTTTGAATGATGCAGCTGCTCAGTGCCCTCAAGAAATCACATATGCAAGACTCAGGTGGCCAGATTTGCAATATAAATGGAGTCAGGTGTCAAGCTGCTCTTTTCAGTAATGAGGGATTCATTTCTCCTCAAAAGAACTGGAAAAATTGGATAGCTACAAACCCAAATTCAGTGCCAAGATCCAAGACTCCCAGCTGTTTGGATCTTCAAAACCTGTAACAGCGCATCTTGAGTTTACCAGGGAGAGTTCACACTTAAGGCAGGTATTTTAAATGGCAACAGACCACCTCAGCTTACTGAAACAACCCTTAAATACAACCTCACAAAGCTGTTGCAGAGCTTGTTCCCTAACGCGGATTGACACACTTAAACACTCTGTAGAAGGATGGAGTATATAAGGAGTTGTAAATTCTGCAGTACCGGAAAGTAGAGAATTGTACATCACAAACAGTGGGATTCCAGCTCATTTTCTCCATGTACTTAAGGAAAAAGGCAGCTACCTTATAAAAATGCATAGGGGGTAAACAGCTACTCTTCGTTACTGCTCACAAAAAGATAAAAACCCCTGGTTATTTTGGACACTTGGTACAATACACTAAAGGCCAAGAACTAACATGGTCCAAGCTTTCCTTTTCTAGAGCTGGCAATGTGACCACAAACCAACACAAACTTCAGTTTTAAGTAGCTCTTTACTGGAAAAAACCACTCCGACAGCCTCTGAAAGCTCCCATCAGCAAAGAAAGCCCCAAGGCTCAGGGGACAGACAGAGCAGAACAAAGGACCACACTGAATGCAATGTCTGAATCCAGAGTGGCTCTTTCCAGCCTGCTTTCAAAACCCACAACCTGCAGAGCCTGAGGTGAAGTAAACCCCTCCACTGTCCTCTCTCCAGGGGCACCTTCCTGTCACAACAGTTCCCATTCCCAGATAGGAGCCCTTTCACTTCCCAAGGCTTCTATTTTGGTCCAATTAACAGCACACAGGCTCCTTTGCTTTGTCCAGGCATCTGCCAGCCAAATTGCAAGTTTCTTTTCAACACTGCCCTCCCCAGACACACAGAAATGCTTTGAAGCCCAGAACACAGGAGCCAAGGGCCCCTTCTGGGGCCCACGCGGTCAATCTCCACTCATAGCACCCAAAATACAGCTCTCACATACCCAATTAGCGAGCCTGAACCATCTGTTGCACACATACTTTGGGTGAGATGCTGAGCAGGGAAGCCAAGAGCCTAAGGATGCCTCTTCCCCTGATCAGCTCCTCCAGCTGCACCTGCATGCTTGGCAGGGCACTTCTCTGGCCTTACACATCCAAATTATGTTCAACTGGGGTCATCCCACTCCCTGCTGCCATCCCACACAAACCTCACAGGGCTGCAGGGCAACCCCAACTATTCCCATGGTCTGCCAGAAACGTCTGAGCTTTTTGACCCCTGAAATGATCTGACTCTGGCACTGCTGAGTCCCTGCACACTGCTGGGAAGAACAAGCACAAGGTTAGGACTCCATATTTCTTCTACAGCTCTAAGTCAGGCTAAATTTGATATAAAAACATGCAGAGGTCCCCTATGTACTGAAGGGAAATAAGGCTTCCAGAGACCCACTTAAAGATTTCAGAAGCAGGATGACAACCCCTAATAATCTTCTTAGCTATTCAACGTAATCTGACAGGAGGAAAACATCTCTCAGGGCTGTGATTCCTCTCATTTTGGTCAAATACACAGCCCTCAGAAAACGCCTATTTCTATTTACTGCCTAGAAGTAGGAGATGATGAGCTCACCTCCTCACTTCCATATTCTGAATGTCTAAAGATAGGTAGGATGATTTCTCATTGAAGATTTTTAACTGAATTCCAACAGGCTGAAAAAGGATAATGACCTACCTAAAGGGGAAGAAGGGCAGAAGCAGCAGGGCATTTCCAGTTTCCTCTTCACTAAACTGAAATCCTCATTCTCAGCTATCTCCCTCTACTTGTGTACCTGGTTTATCAATCTTTGTACTTCACAGAAAGTCAACCACCATTATTACTGCATGGAAGACAAATACTGCTTAGAGATCTGTAAAGCATTTTTAAAGAACTCTTAGTAAAAGACTTTTATTAAAGGAGCATTCTTAGGTAGGTGGTGCTGTCTGTAAATACTACCAGGCTGCCATGAGCCAGCTATGAGTAAAAGCTTTTAAACTGGCTTCATCTGGAGATAACTATCAACATTATTTTATTCCAGCATTCCATACTGCTGATTCCAATGGCAATAGGCATGAAACCAAATCATTAAGATTTGGAATTTGCAAACTCCATCAGCCCAATTGCAGCCTTTGTTTAATTAGAAGGGTTCCAAATAATGATACCTGTGTGCAGGGTGAAGCCCAAGGCACTACTATAAAGCACATCTGGGAGCGCACGAGGGATCTGGAGGCCATGTGCCACATGAGGAGCTCCAATCGGTTAAAAACAGCAGTCCAGGAAGGAATTCTTAACATTCCACGACACAGCACAAGCACTTCCAGCCCTTCACAGGATGGCCTTGGAAGTGACTTCAAGATGATTGCCTGCTTTCACCCCCACTGCCATAGCCAGGGACACCTTACACTAGCCCAGGCTGCTCAGAGATCCAGCCTGGCCCTGAACGCTTCCAGGGATGGGGCAGCCACGGCTTCTCTGGGCAGCCAGTGCCTCAGCACCCTGACAGGGAACAACTCCTTCCTAATCCAAACCTACTCTGTTTCAGTCCAGATCCATTCCCCCCTCTCCTGTCACCGCATGTGCCTGTAAAATCTCTCTCCATCTCTTTGGAGGGCGTGCTTCAGGTACTGGAAGGCCACAGTTGGACCCTGCCTAAGCCATCCTTCTCCAGGCTGAACAAAGCCAGTTCCCTCAGCCTTTCCTCACTGGAGGGTTGCTCCATCCCTCCCATCATCCTGGAGGCCTCCCCTGCGTTCACTCCAACAGCTCCATGTCCTTGCCATGCCCTGTGCAGTAGAAGCAGAGAGCTGTGAAGAGTTCTGAGCTAATATCCTGAGCAGGGCAGCAGCCCTGGCACCCAGCAGTGACACCTCAGGCCGGAGTTTGCTGCCTTCTGGATTAATTGCTCAGCAGTTTTCTAATAGCATGGCTAGACTACATGGAACCTTCAATGTACAGGAAATAATTGTCTGCAACTGAGAACTAACTCATCAGATAGAACATTGAAATGTAGGCAGCGAGGAACCTTTCCAACCACAAAACTGGGTTAATCAGATAGGGTTTTCTAACTGGAAACAAAAAGCAGTATAACCTTTCTGTTGGGCTGCTAGTTCTTTTCACACACCTGTTTGACTGCTCAAGTCTCCAACAAACTGTTATTTGAAAATTAAATTTCATTTCCATATTTTTAAAAACAGAAATGAATATGCAGCAGAAACTTCAGCAAAGTAAAACAAAAATCACTTTAAAACAGGAATTGTTTTTTAAAATGTAATGAATTAAACCGTATGTGATTTCCACTGCAAATGCCAAACACTAATTTTTGGAAACCTTTTCAAGGAAAGCCAGCAGGCCAAATGTGTCACTTAAAGCCTGAAGGATTCTAAACTAACAGTGCACCAGCAGTGTACCAGCAGTGCAAGGAAGTGAAGACTGCCCAAGCAAGTGACATTTCGCTGTGTCTGTTCACAGCCAGCAGATGTAGTGCCACCAACTAAAACTCAATCTGCAGTGCTCTCCAGCACTTTGACAACTTCTGTGTTAAATCCTTAGTTGTGATCAGGAATCCTAGTTGTTTACACATGAAAACTATTCTCTAGAGGATACCATGTTAAACACTCTTTGAAACACAGACAGGTAGTACTTAATTAACACTCAACAGATCCTGAAACATTTCTTTGCACCAGAGCCTGAAAAATCAATCACATACAGCAACAAATCATCATAGCATCTGAAAACTACACAGAATTCACGTGGGAGAGAAAAATGGGTTATTTCACCAGCTGAATAATAATGAACTGTTCTATCTTGGATATGTAAACTGTAAGCACTGAGTAACCACCTAATTTCTTAACCAACCCAGCAGCAGTTTACAGCAGCTCTCTGATGGCACCAAGGCATGGATTCAAACCACAAGGTTACATATTTAGCTACAAGCTCCTTTGCCCACCCACACTGCAGTTCAGTACAGGACAGTCACAGAAGCAGATCCTGTGAATACTAATTCCTTCACTCCTTCACCAACAGAGCTCTCTTCCACTGAGCCACAGAAGAAACCTTCAAATAATTGCACTAAAAATAAGTGACTTCCTTTTGAAACAACTTCATTGTGAAATGCAACAGCTGTTCTGTTTGCTGCTCCACTCTAAGGCTCAGTGAACTTTGGGTATGTCAGCTCTGGAAACAAAATCCATCAAGAACAACAAAAACTGTAAATACACAATTTCTTCTTAAGCTCCCTTCTGCTGCTGCAGTCTGTCTGACTGAAAGCTCTCACTGCATTCCTCACCAATTTTGTTGTGAGGGTTTGCCTCACCAATTTTGTTGTTCAGTGCCATTAGTATGTGAGTCATGGAGAGAAATGCAGTCTTTCTAGCCATGAAATCTGGATTCTGGAAATCAGTGTAGTTTGACACAGTAAGTACTGCAGACAAAAGAAAAGGAAAGTTTAAAGTGCTGAAAATTAAGACAAGTGAAAAGTAAAAGATGGCAGAAAACACTTTTCCCTGGGGATTATTATAAGTTATTAAATCTTCATAAAGGCTGTCCCATTGCCAGCCCACAGAGCTTTTTTTCTCTCGTCACTTTGATTACAGAAAAATCTCTAGTAAGACAGACTTCAAAATTCAGAATTCCTTCTAATTCTCTATTCTTCAAAGACTATTATCAATTAATTTCAGATCTCTCTGATCAAAGAAACAGAAATTTATTTCCAACATTGTGAGAATATAGGTGACTGTCTATCAACACTAAGATCTGAAGAACAGATGCAATGTACTGAGGAAATTTCACTGCAGTAATCAACAACAAAACCAAAAATTATGGAATCACATCAACAATAAACAAACTTGAAATTCTGATCAACCACAGGGCTTACCATAACTGCAAGCAAGCAATTGTCAGACACCACCAAGTCTGAGTTTAGGAATTAACAGTCTAATAGGGAATGCCAATACGTATTTTTGACAATTATGAACTCAAGGGCAGGTCTTTCTTATGACGATTTGGTATTTCTTACAAGAACTGAAAAGCAGCAAAAACACACCAAACTGCTGCCTGTGGAGCTCTTGGGCTGATGAACTTGTACCAAAGGAGCACTGACAAGCTGGGGAGGTGAAGCAGCTCAAAACGCCAGATTTGTGATTTTACAGCCACAGCCACACCTAAGCCACTCCTGATAACCACAGAAGCGAGTGCCTCACAAATTGAACAAATGCAGCACGTGGTGATCTGGGGAGCAACCTCAAGAAGAGAGATGCAAGCTTGCCTCTCCAAGATCACACTGACACACCCTGTCAGCCTTTGCCCACAGCCAGCCCATAGCCTAGAAAAGGTACAAGATTAGGACACACTCGAGTCTCATCCTCTTGCCTCAAGCCCAGTTGTTTGAGCACTGCAAAACCACGCAAGCACTCTATGTACTTTTAACAAAATTAGATTACGAGTGCTTTGCTGCCTTTGGCAACTCTCATCATACAAGACAAGGCTGTTCCTTTCAAAGGGCTGGTTTGCCCGTGCAGAGGAAAACCCAGCACCTCTGAGGGAGCAAAAACCAGCTGACATTACCAGAGAAATATCCTTACCACTGGTCCTCTGCTGCATCTTGTATGAAGGACACTCAGATCAAATAAATACTAAATAAATACTAAATACTGCTCACAGAAAATTCATCAGCATTTTCAAACTTACGTCCTTATTAGAAAGACTCATAACTACACTGGGAGAAGGTATCAGATCTGCAGCAGCACCCTAGAACTAGTAGCTTGGCTTCACAGAAGAGAGGCTTAAGGGAAGAGCACTAAATCTCTCAAAATCCTCCAAAATTCAACAGCCTTTCATAATGACATGGTTTCTTATTTCTTGATAAGGATTTACACAAATAGGTTTTAGTCTGAAAGCTGATTGACACTTGTGTTTCCAATCAACCTATTCAGGCTGAATACCTAAGTACTTTGGGATCTTCACGCACAGTCTTGTTGTTAAGAGATTATTCAAACATCCTTTCAGGCTGTACTCCCACAATAGTCCTGTTTGCTGACTCTGTGCTAAAGGAAGAAAAATTTTGAAACAAAGAACATGTTAAGAACCTCCAGCACCACACAAGTTGCTCTAAGTATTTTTGTAGTGATGGATCACTTTTCATATACCGATTTTTTTTATATTTGCTGTAAACCTCCTGCCACATTCACAAAATTCTATGTTTAGATTTGAGAAACAACAGGGGAAAGAGAAATTGTGCATGTATATTAAAAAAACCCCTGCATGTATGTATGCATATCTGCATATCCTAGTAGCTCTGAGGAATCCTTTTAGTGTCAAGCATTCCTTGCAGATTCTATCAGAGAAACACTCCCAGAAGAAAAAAAAAACTAATCCAGGTCATTTCATTTCACTTCTTTGGAAACATCCATTTATTCATTAGACAATCAATTTACTGAATGCTTAGGGAGGTGCAAGATTCATGAACAAGCAGCTCCACAGTACATTTGCTGTTTGTCCTTTGTCTTTTCAGTGTGACTCAGTGATAAATTAAAAAAAAAAAAAATCATCCAAAGGAAAAACATAGTCTGTATTTTCATTCAGCTTTTAGTTTTTCTGCTGAAACTGATGACAGCCGGGGAAATCTCTTCTCTTATGTGAATTTTTATCCACTATATGCTGCACAGCTAAGAAATAAATCTACACTGGCTCCTCTGGTCTGTCCAACTCAACCTGAGCTGCTGAGGAAGTTCCCAGACAACCGGAATCAAGACACCTTAATTAACTGTCTCAGCCTTCCAAGAGCTCATAGCTCCTAAAAATCTTGTTATTTGACTCTCGAACTACTTGGGAACTGAAGATATTAGGATTTCATATACATGAAAGATGATGTCTGATACGGAAATCAGCTTCGTTATTAAAAGATGCAAATGAGAAGTCAGCGACAGCTGCTTCCGTCGATACCCCATGTGAATGATTTCTTTGTTTTAGTTTCTGGAAATCGTCTGAGAGCCCTGAGTGGAGGCAAGGAATCTTTTTATGGCAGAAGATTAATACTGAAACATTTAACCATTAAATCATATCATTAGGGGAAATAATTAGCACTTCACAGACACGACAAGCTGAATATCAAAAGGCAGTCTATGAAGTATTTTACAACATTTTGTTTGAATGAACTAAAGTACCAGAATAAAGACAGTAACCACATTTTATTTCCATGCTTAGGAAAAGCTTAAAAGGACCATGAAATAAGGTTTCACTGAGGGTCTAGCACTGGGGGTTTACCTCTGCTTTGTCCAGCACAAACAGTCTAATAAATGTCACTGATAAACAGACTTCTGAAATGGTTTGTGGGTTTGACCAGTGGACAAAATAGACCATTTCACATGTGGTTTATTTTTCAGTGATGCAAACATAGCTCTGAACAGTCAAGGATTGTTACCACATCAAAAGCCCAAGCAGTGACCAGAGGGAGGAGTGCAGAGCTCTGTGCTCCCTTGTCAAAGCCCAGGACAGAAAAGGTAATATTTTTACAGATCATGGCAGCGCTCAGACACAGCAGGAGCCTGAGGCAGATTTTTGTACTCTTGCCTGGCACGCTGCCACACCAGGCCCAATGCAGGCTCCTTTCCCAAGTTTCCACCTTTAAATACATTTGTTACTCAAACCCTGTATGCCACACAGGCGATCAAACCTCCTAAATGGGTCACCAGATGTAGGAAAGCCAGGAAATATACTGCAAAAAAGCCTGACAATGTCCTTCCACATGCACACCAAAAGAGCTGGACAATCCATATTTCAAGTAACATCCAGATTGTGGCTTTTATCCAACTTATCAACTTTTTTTTCCCAACTTTTCCAACTCTGTAGTACCAATTTTAATTCTGCAGCAACATACAAAATGAGTATATGCCTCCCCACAAGTTTAAGCCTTACCTACCTTCAAGTATTGAAGAAACTCCCCCAGAAAATTGTGAGGCTTACAATTGTCAAACTTTTTTTCTCAGTATTTATAAACAATTGAAAAGACATTACCTTCCCCCTCAAACTTACATCTGCTTGCTTTAGTTGCAACACCTTCGTTTATATTTTTGTTACTCTATTTTTACTGTATTTTGTTATTGTGAGGGTTTTTACTAAATTTTTTATGCACTGCCAAATCTTCTCTTGGCTTCTTGCAATGTCTTTGTCAAAATTCTACATTGACACTTTCCCAGCATCATTATACCTACCTCAGCTTTCATGAAAAATCAGGCTTGCTTGTAGGAAGCCATTCATCTTTATCCCTAAAATTGTATTTGGCTGTCATCTCCAAAAATTTCTGTGCAGCATTAAAAATAATGCAGTAGCACAGTAACAGAGAAATTACTTTTTTTTCCTAAATGCCTCATTACTGATATTTCTGGTATTGTGTATCTGCATCTGATACAAAAGGTATCTCAAGGGTAGTTTTAGGAACACAAGTGATAAATAATCTTGTCCTCATTTATCTAACAAGAAACTCATACAGATTTCCATATTCATAAGCCATTATAAGTATTACCAAATGCCATATTCTTTGATTGCCTCGTGTAAGATAGACGTCATCATCAGAGGTGTCCAGAAACTTCCATTATCAGAGGCAGTAAGAATGAATCCCATCCCCACAGCCACCCAAAGCCTGGCAGCAGCAGGTTTACTTCCTGCAAGGCAGAGCCTGTGAAAGGGGAGGGAAATCCCTCCAGTTTCATTAAGTGCACCAAATGTCGCCTTGATTTAATAATCACTGAAATAATATTAAGCCAAACAACAAAGTGCTGGTAACAGTCTGTGTATCAGGAGCAACAATGCTGTAAAGGGAAAGACTGGAAATTCAGTCCTGATTTTCACACCACACTTGCCTGCTTTCAGAACGAGAGCTGATGCTCCCAATCCACCGCTTATCATCTCAGCACTAAAGCTGAGCAGCGGAACGAATTCATGTTCATTCATTCTGCTGTACCACTTTTACAACCCAGTGCCCCAAATGCAGGGGTAGGAAGACAGACACAGCCTGCAGCCTGCGTTTGAACAGCACAGCTGTGACAGGGTGATGACCCTGCACAGGCACGGGCACAGAGATTGCTGTTCCATGACTCTGCTGTGCAGTGCTCTGACCATGGAAGGTGGCAATGCCTGCATCTGTCCCCTGTGGCTCCTGGTGGAACTCGGGCCTCACAGTCCGGTTTAAATTCCCAGAACACACTGAACAGCAGTAAAGAACACTCTCCTCTGGGAAGTTCATTAAGCAATGTTTGAAAGACTGAACTTAGAAATTAGTACCACAAATTCTTTTAAACCAAGCAGTTAAGGAAATCTGGGTACATCTGAAGGTTCTTCCAAGGGAGGCAGTCCTTCATGTAACACAGCCCTTTGCTTACATCAGATGCCCAGGACCACTACTCCTCTCTTAAAATACACCAAAATAGAATAAAATGTCTGCTTTAGACACTTCAAAATGATCTATCCTACTCATGGACTATATATTGCTGATATACTGCAGTGCAGCATAACCTGCTGGAAAGTCCTATGCTTTTTAGTTATTCCGTAGCACACTAAAATTGTGACAAACACAAAAGGTGCATGGGTGTTGTAGTGCATCTAAAAATCTTGGTACCTCCCAAGGGTAGAACTCACCTCTGGTTTGTGTAATGTTAGTTCCTACCTGAAAACCTTCTTTCCCTCCCCCTCCCCTTCCCATTGGCTGTGACCTCCCTGCATCCCCTAATCACCCCTGCCCCCTGGTATAAGAGATAAGATCCAGAGCATTTCGCTCTCTCTTGCCCCGGATGGACGACAGACAATAAACCCGGGATTATTCCAGCAAGTTTGAGCCTCCTGTGTCTAGATACTTTGAGTCCGTGTTGTATCCACTCCAGGACCCCCTCCGCCGCCTGTGCCCCCAGACGAGCAGGCTCCACAGGGGGTGGGACAGAGGGGTCCCATCGGGGAGCTGGATAGCAACAGAGTGGCGCCCAACATGGGGCTGAACAAGCCCACGTTAAAGGCTTATCGGAGCCAGGGTGAGCCGTTCTTTGGAGACTTTGGATGCAGTTAAAAAAATACAGCAAAAAAAGTTTCCGAAAAGGAGTCGAAAATCCTCCAGCACCAGAGGACCGATTCCAGGGCAACAAGTATCTTTCCACCGCCAGAAAACGACAGAAAAAGGTAAGATTGAACTCGGACACCGGGCTGGGAGGGGTGGAGTGAAACAGACCCCGGGGGACTGTGTTCCGTGTAACTCCTTCCCAGCGGCAGCAGACCCGAGCGTGTGGGGTTCCCCCAGCCGTGGGCAGAGACGAAGAGGGGGTGGGAGAGAGAATTCTCCCTGCTGCCTGTACAGTGTGAGTTTAATTGTAATCCTTTTGGTGCAACCTTGTTTTCTGTGGTAGGGAAAATAGACAGATTGTGTGCAGAGCTGCTGTGACCTCCAAAAATGGGATCCCGGCTATGCACACAAGAAAGGAGTCATACACAACAAATACAGAATTTTTTAAAAACCACAAATGTAAAAATTTCAAAACATAAGATAAAACAGTTTGTATCATATTTGACTCAGCAAAGTAAACAGATCGAATTGTTAAAATTAGATTCAGTAACTGCCTGGGATGAAATTGGAAATTTATTAACCTTAAAAATAGAAGGAGGAGACAAATCGGCCCTGAAATTCCTCCCAGTTTTTCTTTTAATTCGAAAAGAATTAGTTAACAGAGAAATAAAAACGGAAGACAAACAAGCACCTAACTTTCCTAACTTTTCCCCCAAAACCTCTGTTTCCCCAATGGAAAAGATACCCGAGACAAACAATACAAGTTCTAATCCGGTGTGTCTCTCTCAGTCACCCAGTCCTGCCTCACAAGCCATCAAGGCTCCCTCCCTATACCCTGTCAGTGTTACAGAAAATGTATCTTTCTATCCCCACATGGCTGAGAGCCAAGATGGCTCCGGCCACGTGTTACCTGGCCACATGGTGAATCCTCCTGTGTATCCCCTTTCTCCTACCCATAATCCATTCCACCCATAACTCTTATCACAACCCCTTTGTTCCCCCTGATGTTCCACCCTGCTCCACCCCCCAGCCCTGCCTGGCCCCACCCTATGACCCTGCCCCCCGAGGCTGTAACCCTATTCCCTGTTCCTCCAGTCCCTGTCCCGTGGGGAGGAAGAGCGGGGAGGGAGAGAGTTACACCCCTTGCTCCTGCAGAGGGGCAGGGAGAGGGGTGTCCCGGCTCTGCCCCCCGATGGGGGGGTGCCAGCCTCCCGGGCCTGGCATGGGGTGGGGGGAGACCCCGAGACCCGACGTGGGGTGGGGGGAGACCCCGAGACCCGACGTGGGGGGGGGTGGAACCCCGAGGCCCGGCGTGGGGGGGAGCGCCCCCCCGCCCGGCTCCTGCGGGGGCGGGGCTGGGGGCGGGGATGGGGTGGAAACCAGGGGCGGGTCTGGGGGCGGAGCCGAGTGGGGGCTGAGGGGCGGGGCCCCGCACAGTTCCCACGGTCTGGGGGGCGGGGCCGAGACCGAGCAGGGAGGTGAGGTTGCCTCACCACATTCCAAAGGCGGGTGTGGTTGTGCTGCTGCAAATTGCCCTGATGGCCCCGGGGGACGCCCCGGGGGATGGAGGGGTGGAACCTCACAGCCTGCTCTCAGTGTGGAGCCACATAGTGCCCCTGGGGGATGGGGGAATACGAGCTACCCCGATGTCCGAGCAGGACAAGCCTCTCCCCCCTCCCAGTTCAATACAACTGGGAATGGTAAAACAAAATAGTTTTGATTCAGCCTTTTTCCCCACTGCTGCTCCTGTCACTTTTACTGGAACGAGACCACAAAACCGTACTTACAAACCGTTTTCATACCAAGACAAAAAAGAAATTTGCAAAGTACAAAGCGAATTTGGCCGTAATAGTGAAATATTTAAAAGCATTGTTAAAACAACATTAACTTCAAATGATTTAGTTCCTACAGATATTAAAGATCTTTTTAAGTGTTTGCTTACACCATCTGAATTTGAATTATGGGAAAACACATGGAAGCGGTTTCTAAAAAACATACTGGTGGAATTATTAAAAACTAATCCCCAATATGTAGATTTATGAAATAATCCTGTTACTTTAGAGCATTTATGTGGTGAAGGAGTATGGGAAAAACCTGAGGACCAAACTAGGGCATTGCCAAAAGCTGCGATAGATAAAATCACTACAGCTGCAGAAAAGGCTTTCACACAGCTACCTACAGCTGACACTAAGGGCAGTTATATTAATGTAAAACAAATGCCCTCAGAAGGATTCCTGCAATTCTTAGACCGATTAAGAGAACAAGTTTCCCGTCAGGTAGAAGACCCCGTGGTACAGACAGAGTTAGTCAAGGAACTTGCTCAGAGAAATGCTAATGAATCTTGCCGTAGAATTATTTTAGGTTTGCCTGTGAATCCCCCTCCGACCCTGGCACAGATGTCAGCAGCCTGTGCAAGGAAAGCAGAGATGTTTTCGCAGGAAAAGAGACCTCCCTGGACCACCCCAAGACCTGTTGCTGCAGTTTCATCTGAGACAAGGAATGAACAGATGACGCCTGACCAGCAACAGCGAATTTGTTTTTATTGCAGAAAACCAGGACACTTTGCTAAAAACTGTCCTTTAAAACAACAGAAACACATGGATACCAGCTTGCCAAAAAACTTACATCACAGCGCTTATCCACTCAGCGTGCAGACATAAATGAAGTGGAAACGAATCTCTGTCCTTTAATAAAAACGGAGAAGGGGGGTGAAAAACTGCAAAACTATAATTGTGAAAAACGTTTGCCTAATAAGGTCTGGCAACCACAAAAGCGATTCAGACTTGTAACTTCTAAAGCTTTTTGTTTCAGATCTGACCGCTGGACTGTCGTGGGAGTAGATTTGCAGGATAATTCACAAGACCTGGCTGGACTGGATAGTAGGTATTTTGTTACTGGAGACACAGCACACACACCAATAGAGATTGAGGTGGCTCCCATGACAATCACGGGAGACCTAACACACCTCACTCTCTTAGCTAGGTGCCCCCAACCCCCTTTCTATATAGACAAAGGGCAGGTAATAGCCCAGGTAATCCCTGTTCCAACAGAAGTCCCAGTAGATGACAAAGCACCGGGAGTTTACTGGGCAGAAGTAGTGGGTGAAAACAAGCCAATTATAGGATGCAATTTAACACATAAATCAGAACATCTCCATGTAGAAGGGTTAATTGACACTGGGGCAGATGTGACCATCATACTGGAAAAGGTGTGGCCCTCACACTGGGAACTGCAACCAGTGGCAGGAAAAATACAGGGTGTTGGAGGGATGAAACTGGCAAAAATTGCTAGAAATATCGTCCAGATCGAAGGTCCGGATGGTAGGATAGCTAGTGTCCGACCTTTTGTAATTGACTACAAGTGCCCCCTGTGGGGGAGAGATACCATGTTGCAGTGGGGGGTAAAACTCACTATTCCTGAGACACCTCAGGATTTTTGATAGAGGCCACTGTAGAGCGTCCTGTCCAAAAATTATCTTGGCTAGATAATGATCCAATTTGGGTGAACCAGTGGCCTCTCAGCAAACAAAAACTTGGGGCGCTAGAAAAATTAGTGGAAGAAGAATTGGCTAAGGGACACATAGTAGAAACAACCAGCCCTTGGAATTCCCCGGTGTTTGTAATAAAAAAGCCAGGGAAAGATAAATGGCGTCTCCTTCAAGATTTAAGAGAAATAAACAAAAAAATACAAAACATGGGATCTCTCCAACCAGGAATGCCCTCCCCAACCATGCTACCACAAGATTGGCTACTAGCAGTACTGGATATTAAAGATTGCTTTTTTCAAATTCCCCTGCATCCAGAGGATGCACCAAGGTTTGCCTTTTCCATTCCTACCATTAACAGGGAAGCTCCAATGAAACGGTACCACTGGACAGTTCTACCTCAGGGGATGAAAGCCAGCCCCTTCATCTGCCAGTGGTATGTGGGGTCATTGCTGTCCTCAGTGCGTGCTGAAAAGAGAGAGGCTATCATTTTGCATTATATGGACGATATTTTAATATGCTGTCCCAATAACAACATACTGAAAGATACCCTTGACCTAGTGGTTAAAGTTTTAACCTCTGCTGGATTCCAATTGCAGGAAGACAAAGTTCAAAGGATGCCACCTTGGAAATATCTGGGCCTGCAAATTACAGCACGGACTGTTGTTCCACAAAAATTGGAAATTATTGGTAATCCTAAAACTCTAGCAGATCTTCATTCTCTATGCGGGTCACTAAACTGGGTCAGACCCTGGCTAGGTCTCACCAATGAAGACTTGGGCCCCCTACTCAGTTTATTAAAAGGGGAGAGAGAGTTACTGTCTCCCAGAGTGCTAACTCCAGAAGCAAAAACTGTAATTGAAAAGGCACAAAAGGCCTTGACAGAAAGACAGGCACACCGCTTCAAACCTGAGCTGCCTTTCAAATTTATTGTCCTGGGAAAATTGCCACACCTACATGGGTTAATATTCCAATGGGCTGAAGGGCAGAGAGACCCACTCTTAATAATAGAATGGGTCTTCCTCTCCCATCAAAGACCCAAGACTATCACCAAGCCACAAGAGCTGATGGCTCAGCTGATTCAAAAGGCCAGGGTAAGGCTGCGGGAACTGGCAGGTTGTGACTTTATGTGTATTCACCTCCCAGTCAGGCTCTCTGGAGAAGGCAAAAACTCCCCTGAGAGACTGACCAAAGAGATGTTTGAGCATCTGCTGCAGAGCAATGCTAACCTCCAGTTAGCTCTGGACAGCTATAGTGGGCAAATTTCAGTTCATGCACCATCACACAAATTGTTTCATGAGGAATTCCATCTCATTCCTCGTGAGAAAAGGAGCCGGAGGCCACTCAAGGCTCTCACAGTGTTCACTGATGCATCTGGGACATCCAACAAGTCGGTGATGACTTGGAGAAATCCACAGACTCAGCTTTGGGAAGCTGATGTTGAGTTTGTAGAGGGGTCACCTCAGATAGCTGAACTAGCTGCGGTCGTGAGAGCCTTTGAAAAATTTTCAGAACCAATTAATTTAGTTACTGACTCAGCCTACGTAGCAGGAGTGGTGTCCAGAGCGGAACAGGCAGTTCTCAAAGACATTGAGAACGAACATCTCTTTAAATTGCTTTCAAAACTGATTTACTTGGTCTCGAACAGAGAACAACCTTTCTATGTGATGCACATAAGATCGCACACCCCATTGCCAGGTGAAATCGCTGAGGGGAACCGGAAGGCTGATTCCCTTGCTGCCCCAGCTGAAAAGGTATGTCTCCCTGATGTGTTTCAGCAGGCAAAAATAAGTCACCAACAATATCATCAAAATGTGCCAGGACTGATTGGTCAGTTCCAGCTGACACGGAATCAGGCCAAAGCCATCGTGGCTACCTGTCCCAATTGTCAGCTCCAGGCAGTGCCATCATTAGGCATCGGGGTTAATCCCAGAGGCCTTAAGAGCTGTGAGGTGTGGCAAACAGATATCACTCACATCCCCAGTTTTGGTCGTCTTAAGTATGTACATGTGAGTATCGATACATACTCAGGAGCGGTGTATGCCTCTGCTCATGCAGGAGAAAAGTCTATGCATGCTAAACAACACTTAGTACAGGCCTTTTCCGTATTGGGAATCCCTAAAGAAATTAAAACAGATAATGGCCCAGCGTATAAATCCAAGGAGTTCCTGGAATTTGTCCAGCAGTGGGGAGTGGAACATAAAACTGGCATCCCCCACTCCCCCACAGGTCAGGCTGACACACCAGACGCTCAAACAAGTCCTAGCCAGGCAATGTAGCGAGACAGTGTGGATGTCTCCCCAACAGAAACTATGTAAAGCTCTCTTTACCATTAATTTCCTAAACTGCTCATTTGAAAACATGAATCCTCCTGTAACTCGGCATTTTAACAGTGGTGATCAGTTTAAATTGTCACAGCATCCACCAGTGTTAATCAGGGACCCTGAAACTTGGCAAACCAAGGGTCCCTATGAACTTGTCACCTGGGGGCGTGGCTACGCATGTGTATCCACCCCTTCAGGCCCCCGATGGATCCCTCAGAAATGGGTAAAACCTTTTATTCCAAAGAATCCAGCACCAGCAAGAAGAGAAGAGAAGCAAGTGGCTGTTGCTTCCAAGAGAAGATGCCGCTGAAGAGAGCAAGAAGAAACCTCTCTAGCCTCTGACCTGCATACTTTGGCTGCGAATATGTTTTAAAAAATTTCTGTTTCCTTTTTTTTGAAATAACCTACCTCTTACTCAAATCCATGTTTCTCATTTTTGTATAACAGAAAAGGGTGAGGTGTTGTAGTGCATCTAAAAATCTTGGTACCTCCCAAGGGTAAAACTCACCTCTGGTTTGTGTAATGTTAGTTCCTACCTGAAAACCTTCTTTCCCTCCCCCTCCCCTTCCCATTGGCTGTGACCTCCCTGCATCCCCTAATCACCCCTGCCCCCTGGTATAAGAGATAAGACCCAGAGCATTTCGCTCTCTCTCTTGCCCCGGATGGACGACAGACAATAAACCCGGGATTATTCCAGCAAGTTTGAGCCTCCTGAGTCCGTGTTGTATCCACTCCAGGACCCCCTCCGCCGCCTGTGCCCAGAGACGAGCAGGCTCCACAGGGGGTGGGACAGAGGGGTCCCATCGGGGAGCTGGATAGCAACACA
The DNA here is from genome assembly GCF_971803275.1 of Cyanistes caeruleus. Lineage (NCBI taxonomy): Eukaryota > Metazoa > Chordata > Aves > Passeriformes > Paridae > Cyanistes > Cyanistes caeruleus. The sequence continues at coordinate 33,651,319 of NC_141708.1, read as the reverse complement.
TGGGTACATAAATATGAATAAGCCTTTAATAGTACATAACCATCATTTAAACACCACAGAGCAATGCATTTCCTTTTAATGAAAAGATCATTTTTTTTTCACCAAAACTTCTTGAGGAGAATTCCGAATACTCCAAGTTAATGTACCCTAGCACTATATTTCTTTCAGGATTTCTATTGCACACTTAATAAACAACACATAAAAATCATCTGTATACAGCAAACAATATATTTCCATTACAAAAAGAAGGAACGGAGAAAGGAAAGACCAAATGGGTGTGCTAAAGCGTGTCACAACTGATTTAAAAACTATCTGGATAATTTAACTACTTATTTCTCAAACTGAAAAAAGAGGCGTGTACTCTCTTACGGGGAATGGACTTTTAACAATATAGTATTGGGAAAAATGCATACTCTGTAATTATTAGCTAAACCTGGTATGTGTTCAGTCAATGGATTCACTGATTTTCAGAGAAATCACCACAACAACAACACTAAGTTAAAACACCTGATGAAACAGAAACCAGAGCACATAATCTGCACCTCAGGCTCAGGAGAGACAGAACCTGTCAAGGACTAAAAACTACTTGAATCGCACAAGGAGACCAATTTTTGAGAGTCCTCATCCAAGGCAACCCAAGAAAGCCATCACCCAAGCCTTGGATTTACGGCAAAGGGCAGAGCAAGGCTAAGGACAGAGCTCAGGACAAGGTCTCAGTATCTCATGGACGGCTGTTTCCTCCACATCACTGCTACTGCTGTTGTTATGGGCCACAACAGAAACATCAAAATAAACTTTTTAACTGCCTATTCATTGCACAGTTGGCAGCTTGCACACAGCCAATAGATGTCCTTAAAATTCTAAATTCAGACAGTAAAGCTCTTTGTTTAACATAAAATGTTAAAGAATAAGTCACAACTAAAATTAGGCTGGTAAATATACATTTAGCTCTCAGAGCATGACATTTCCCAGTTTACTAATTTGGAATGAGAGCCATGGGGTGCTGTCAGTGGCAACTGCCCAATGCTCATCATTTCTCAAAATACCCGTCTGAGGTACCTTGAGAGGCTTTTAGGGATGGGCCTTTCAGGTACATTTCAAATTCTGTGCCTTTCCTTACTTCCACCTTAGTTGCTTTACAATCTAACCACAGGACAGGTTCTGTAAGTTACTTTCTTTACTCCCTCATTTGGTTAATTTTCCCCAACCCCACTCTAAGAAGTTGACCCTGTAAAACTTAATTTCTTCCCTCCTAAATCCTAATGTACTAGTACAAATGGATGCAATTTGTGATTAGAATCCAAGCTCTGAAAACAGCATAAATTTCCAAGTTCAAGTTACAATGCATTCAATTCTGCTTCTTTATTCCATCAGGGAACATATCAGAAGTCATTAGCTATGGTCACAGGAAGGTCCCTAAATATTTTCCAGTGCCAGGTTCCAACTACAAAAAAAACAAAACCCAAAGACAATGTAAGATGATCAGCTTGAATACACCTATGATGAGAAGGCTTTAATAATACAAGGTATTTTATTATTTAACTTGGAACCATTATTCTGCCCTTATTGATAAGAAAAGGCGTAGTATATTTGAAACTCCCTAAAAAGCTGTATTATCCTTTAAAGAAGTATTTCATCATTATTGATTCAGCAGCTCTCAGGAGCTCTATGTCACTGAAATACTGGTGCTTTTCAGACATCCACTCAGTACAGATGACTTTGATTCATGGAAACATTTTGACATTTATGCTTGGGGTGGGGGAGAGAAAGCAGGATGATGGGCAGGCACAGTGACTATGAGCAATACCGCAGGCAAGGGCCAACCCCAGTGCCCACAACCCTTTTCATCCATTTGCCCTTGGTGCAACATCAGCAAGGCCACAGCCTAACTTAGAGATGGTTTTTTGTTAAGCTTTACAGGTAAGGACCACACAGTAACACAAACCACCTTTCCACAGACCTCACAAAGAAATACATTGCAAAAATATTCTAAATAATCTCTCCTACTTTTTTGGATGTATCTTGTCATTTTCTTAGGCACATGGATTCAGAGGAATTCAGCTTTCTAAAGGGAAGGGGGAGGGAAAGGAAAATTTTGATTAGGAAGAGTCTTAACACTGTACATCACAAACAGCATTTCAGGACTCCATGTTCCCACTATGCCCATCTCCCATATGAGTAACATTGCACAGGCTTGCCATGTAACCCTCCAAGCAGCCACTGACTCGTGGCTCAGTCCTTGGGAGCACCCTTTTCCCATGGTCCCTGCAGTAAGACCATTGATTTGGAACCTTTACCGGAGCTCACACTACTCATGCCTGTGACTGCCACTACAACACACCATGAAATCGGAGCACCAGAACCATCCCAGCAGAACTCCTGGCAGAATAAGGGACTTTTGGAGCAGGATTTCAGTTAAGGAAAAAGGTTACTAAACTGTTTTCTCATACACAAAAAGAAGAGGAAAACAGCCTGACGTTTTACTGTCTCTCCAAGAAGAAAGCTGTAAGCACCTTCATGGAACACGTTCCAGGGCAGCGTTTAGCTCTGCAGTAACAATGGCCATTGTGAACAGCCGGCTGCGGGAGGGGCCCGTGCAGAGCTGTAGAGCAGCACTGAAGTGAGTTTTATGCTGGAATATTGATGCACATTATGGAGCCATCTGGCTGTCTGGAGTGTGTGGAAGAAGCAGGTTAAGCTATTGGACACAAACATCAGTGCAGTGCTGGAATGCTCTGCACAGAGAAGCACTTGGGGATGGAAGCACTCGACGTGCAAGAGACGGAGCTCTCAGGGAAGAACAAGTACGAGTCAAGCTGGAAAGCTTTGAATTTGCTCCCCTTAAGGTAGAACAGCACAAAAACTGTAATATAATCAATTACATAATAAATATAAATACTTATCTTGAACTATACTATTCAATATTTCAATCACCTATTTTTAAAGCATTCTGACAACTAAAACACACCAGATTCCTGCAATTCTGGTTTACTTCCAGCAAACATTAGATGATGCAGCCAGCACTATCACAGACATGCACAATCCAGAGGACAAGATCTGAGGATGCCTGGTGCTACTACATTTTCCCAGAGATGATTCATACCTAATATGGCCATAGATTTCACACCATTTAAGCAGATACTCTGGCAGTCATCCTTAGGATACGCACACCTGCAGCAGCACAACCCAGGCTATAAACTTTTCTTTTTGCAAATACTGCACTTGTCTGCTTTTCCACCAGGAGCAATCTGCGCTGTACTTTGGAAAAAAATCATTTACAATAAAAGAAATGGATTAACTTTTTGATTTTGACAGAACAGTAATATTCACAAACACAAAAAAACACCAACCAAAAATTAAAAAAACAAAACAAACAAACAAACAAACTCCCAAATCCACAAAGCCAGGAGACACTCAGCTGTCCTTCAACCCTGTATCTGAGAATATAGCATCATGGATATTTTGTAGCAGATGTATGAATTTGCACAGGAATCTAGTAAGTCTTGAATATTTTATGTAACAGAATATTTTAAACAACACAGCAATATTGTCCCTTTCTACAAGTAACTGCAATATTAATAAGAGATATTTCCACACAGTCAGTGTTAATAAAAATGTACATTTTCAGAAGAAAAACAGTTTTGTCAGAAGAACAATTGTGTGACAAGAAGAAATAGAATTTTTATGAAGGAAGTTGTGCACAGCAAAGCTGGTGGGGCAGTTTGCTTCACTTTGAGAATTATTATGTGCTGAGAGAAGGTAGGAGAGCAAAGAGAGAGGCAAAAAGGCCAGGACCTTGGTATAATATTTTGTGTAATGGCACCCTCATTATATTTCTCAAATGGATGTTAAGCTGGACTCAGTATAAAACCTCCTGTGTATGTATGCAGAAAACCTTCTCTGTGTAGAATTGATGTGGTGTAAGCCAAAGACTGGCCTTTCCTCCACCCCACCTTAATACCCAAAATAATTGGCAGATTGAGAGGGTTTTTATATTTATTTTGGTAGAGCTTTGAATAAAATGTCAGTGCATTTTCACTTGCTCGAAATGTCATGTATTTTACTTTCCAATTTTCCCTTGCTATCTAAGGGCAGTTCCTTGGATGATCTCGTTTCTTTATTAAAATGTATGAAATAGTTGTTTACATTGAGGACTAAGTGTTTCATATTTGATCTAGTCTAGTTTGCAAATGTAAACAGGAACATTGAATCTTGCTTTTTTGTTGTTGTTGTTTCATATTTCATTGTTGTCGTAGCATCTCTTGAGATTCAAATAAAACATCTTTATTACCTAAAATACCTGTGAGTTCCCAGCTAATTTTAACTACTTTTTAAAGCAGCTCAGCCAGGTTTGATCTGGATGGGAACAGCATAAAAACAAAATGATTTAACAAAGATTCGCTGAAGTGCTTTGTTTTGAGTGGCATCTAAACATTTGTATTGTAGCCTTTTCACATATTTGTTAATGTAGCCAAGGGGTTTCAAAGTAGGACTGCATTTAAAAGTAATTGCTGCTGTTGAGACACTTTAATTGCTTGAGATTTTCAGTGTTAAATTCTTAAATTCTTTTCAGTGTTAAATTCTTACTGCTTTGAAGCATTCTCAGCCACTCTGTGACTGACATGGAGATCCCGATTCCTTGTGGCCTAGCTCTTCAGGGAAGATACCTGAGGCTTCTCCTGATGACATCCAAGTAGAACCCAAACCTTGCAGCTTTCAGGAGTGGGAACTGTCACTGGAAATCAAAAGTTTGAGAGTCAAAAGGGTGCTAGACCCCAGATTGCCACATTTCTGTGACTCGGGCATTTTGAAATGGTTTGCTGTATGATGAACTGCTATGGCTATTTTATCAGCTTTATTTTGCATGATGGGAAGCTGCTGATGGATTGTTTCTCACTCACACGATCTCTGCCAGCCCACAGAGCAGTGTCTGAGGGGTGACACAGAAACCCAAATGCTCTCAGCTGATGTGGAGCCATCCCTGGTGCTGTGTGAGGCCTCTGAAGGGTTCCTGCACATCTGCTCCTCCAGCCTTCCTCATGGAGAGGGAATGGTTTCGCTGGACTCAGATGACAAAGGGTCTGCTCAGGCTGTGAGCCCAGACAAACCACTGCAATTTAGACTTCATTGCTCTTGCCCTTCGTCTTTCCTAGAGAGTATTTCGGGTGATTTGATGCCTCTTTAGCTCTTGCCTGCAGGCCCTTTGCTGTCACCAACCCTAAGTTTGTAGAAATAGCATAGTGCTGAAAATAGTTAAAGCTTTGTGAGAGCAAAAAGGCTTCCCTGTATTTCAGTATGGCATAAAGGAAACTGTTCTGTGTAATGGCAAGGACTTCAGAATTGGGTGCAAAACCAAAAGTTGCTTTACCAGGAGAAACCCTGCAGAAATCTGCAGGATGAGTTTCTGACAGAAGAACATGCAGGCTTTATATTATTTTGACAGTGAGAACTGAAGGCTGTGCAACAGGGAGCCATTTTTCATCAGTAAGAGTAAGCTTAATTTAAAATTGTATTAATAAATGTCATAGTTTCAGTCTTAAAGACTGCCTGTCAAAATGCATAGCAAAGTTAATTATAAGGAAATAACTGCACTACAAATTACAGTTTCTGTTATTAAATCTCTCAATCATTTTGGATTGCATACAGGTGAGTGAGAACCAACTAGTTGATTAGAAAAAATAGTTTACAAAGAAAAATACATCAAAGACTGGCTTTGAGGACTTTCAAGTAGAGAGAAGGTAAAATGCCATAGAAGAACACATAGTCAGTGACAGTGTGTATATATTGTGCTGGAAGGCTGTCATTGGTTTTGTCTGAAATTCTTTCTTTCTGTCCCATTTTTCCTTCAATCATGTGCAAGAATGATTTTTTCATTGTCATGACAGTAAGAGTGAGCCTCATTGCACTAATACCATTGTCTGAGCTATAAATACACAACAAACCATAGCAGGAGTCAGTATGAAACTGAGCTTTAAGCAACATTTATGGGTTTATTGGTAATTTCTGGAGCAATATTATTGAAGTATCTATAACAGTAGGACTTCTGCAGTAAATGTCATAAAATATTGAGGGAGGCGGAAGCACATTGTCCTGACCACTGAGATGTGATCCACCTGTCTTGTGGTAAAACTCAGAGGATCTCTGGACCTTCAGACACTGTGTAATGGGGTAGTATTAAATTGCTTCTGGTAATAAAGGATAAAGATCTCTCTGTGGGTTGACCAAAGGTTTTGAAAATTATAATCCAGGGTTTCCATCTGCAAACTGTGTAGAGCTTAAGTGTGGTTGAAGACAATAGGAGCAAGGATTTTAAATGCTTGTTGCTTTTTTGAAACCTTGACCCTAGAATTGCTTGGGTTTTTTTTAATTCTCTCAGCCTTAAAAGGCTTTTGTTCTTATTTCAGAAACATAACACGTCTTTAATTGTAAAATTCTTTGTAGATTATGTTCTTTACTGACTTAGAAAAATAACATCACAACAACACTGAGGGGATCTAAAAGCCTGGGTCTGCAGTGGCACATGTAGGATGGTGTTGTGCCGTTATTTTTCTAAATCACTTTGAGATGATCTGCTATGTCTAAACTGAAAGGATCATGAAGGGAAACAAGGATGGTAAAATGTCATTTGTGACAGGAATGATGTCTGATGTTTCCTAATTTATCATAGTGAACTGTAAAAGAAAAAGAATAAATAGTAAAATATTTGCGATAAAAAATAGTAGTAGTGTTAATACTACTGTTAATAAAAAAAAAAATAGTAGTGTTAAACTCTGAGTTCGAGAAGGCATTTAAATTCAAATTACAGAGCATAAAAAGTGTTCATTGACATTTGCCAATAAAGTAATTGTATTACTGAGTTCTCATACTGTATTTCTGAGCCAGACATAGGCTATGCAAAGCTTTGGGAGACAACAGCCTTCAAGCTGATTTCAGAAGCCTTTAGCATTCCAAAGAATCAGGCCTTGCTGCTCCAACTTTTCCACAAAACCTTTGTTTAATTGGCAGCCTCCTGCAAGAGAACAATGCTGGCAGGAAGAAAATGATGGCATGCCCCAGAGTCATTGAGCAGAACTACCTGGTAGTTTCTGGAGACACTACTGACACAATTCTTCGGTTTCCCTGCTGGCTCCCAGGCTCCAAACAGGACCTGATTAGTACTGCCAAATGCTTTCTGCTGCTGCTCCACAGGTCTGCCAAAGGCAGCAGAAACACAAGCCATTTTGTTGGTATAGGCTGGGTGTTGGGAAGGTAGAATTAGAAAGAAATTATAAATATGATTTTGTAGCCAGAAAGGCTAAGGAAGAAATACAAATGATAGCACGGTTTGAATAATTCAAAGAAACCAACCGGGCTGGTATGCCAGAACACATTCTTTCCTGCAATAAAACCAAGCTGAGACCCCTCATCCCAGCCTTATAAGGAAAGGTCTGAAGGACCCTGAGATAACTAAAAATATGCAAAAATAGTGATTTCTATAGGTTGTACACAAATGTTACTATATTAGTATACTTAGAAAGATTGGTTAGTTAAGGAATAGAATATTCAAAGGTATAGGTTATATAAGTAGTGGTATAGAAGAGCTCGGTCTCTTTTTTTGCTCTCTTGCCCTCTCTCGCTCTCTTGCTTGCTCTTTTTTTTTTCGTCTCTCTTGCTCTTGCCCTCTTTTTCTCTCTCTCTTTTTCTCTCTCTCTCTTGCCTGCTCTCTTGCCCTCTCTCTCTCTCTCTCTCTCTCGCTCTCTCTTGCTCTCTCTCTCTCGCTCTCTCTCTCTCTACCCCACGCCCTGAAATAAACTTCTAACACTTAACTCGATTATAGAGGTCTTTGCCGTGTCTCTGACCGTCCCCAGAAAGCGTCTCCTACAGATTGGCGAGCCAGGCAGGAGCAGATCGTTTTCTTCAGCTGTAAGAGACCCTCATGGACGGTAACTAACACTTATCTGTCGTGCCTGCTTTCCCAGTACCGTGAGCAAGGACCACGCTGCTTAGCAGCGAGTTGGGCCGAAGCTCTTTAAAGTTGCAAGGGGAGTTCCTGAGTCCAGAGACGCTGAGGATCGGTGTCTTTTGGAGCTCTGGGAGACTCAGCCCGGGAGTGGAGCACAGCGAGGTGCCTGGCACCGCTTGGTGCTGTGCTGGAAAGGGGTTCTGAGCTCGCTGCAGTGTTGCAAAGCAACAGCTAGAAGCGGAGCTTGGTGAAGGAACCCGAAAAGCAGCGTCTGGAGCCGCAGCAGGGGAGCCTGGCCAGCCCCCACGAGAAGCTGGGATTGGATACGCTGTTTTCTCCGGTACTGAGGTTAGTGCGCACAAGTTTTAATCATGGGACAATCTTACTCTATTCACGACAGAGACCTCTATAAGCGACTAAAACATTTATTACGCTCTGAGTCCAATAATTTACCGAAACAAGAGCTAAAAGATCTTTTAGAATGGACTCTACTTAACTTCCCCAACGCTGACCGTTCAGCTGTATTTACTAGAGATTTTTGGGACACGGTCGGTATTAAACTCTTTAATAATATCTCACACCGCGATATGACTGCCGCGCAGCTAGTCCCAGCGTAGTACGAGAGCTAGTAGAGCTCTCGTAGAACTCTTTCATAATAAGCAACAACCATCAGTGGCTGTCGCGTCGGATCCGGTCCCTACTACGCGTTTGTCCCTGGCCACGGAGACCCGAAACGTGGCCAGGCCCGTTCTGGCCCCCCGAAACTCAGTGACTCCAGCATCCGCAGTTTCGCGCGTCCCTTCCCCATCCCCCCCAGCCCCCGTGATTTCGCAATCTGTTCCGGTGACCCCATCCCCCTCGGCAGACCCTGCGGCCCCCGCCCCTGCTCCCCCTCCCCCTCCCGATACTGTTCCCACCCCCAGTGTGGCAAGCGGCGAGCTCCCCGCTCCCTCAAGAAACCCCGTCTCCGCTGTCACAACCCCCGCGCTGCCCACCCCCGGCTCTGCCCTCGCGGTGCACCCCGCCCCTCCCGCTCCCGTCACCGGTGCGACCCCGCCCCTTGACTCCGCCCTTGCGCCTCCGCCCAGCGATGTCATCGTGGCTCCTCCCCCCGTCGGTGCTGTCGCCTCAACTCCACCACCCCTCCTCCCCACCGGAGAATCTCCCGCTCCTCCCCCGCTGCACCCTGCGGCCGTCATCGCGGCTACCACTTATATTCTATCTGCGCTACAAAACCACACTGCAGCCTCTTCCTTAACTCTTCCACTACCTCCTGTCACCGCGGAGTCAGCCCCGCCGTCAGCAGCGGGTCACACCCCGGCCCCTGAGACGACACAGACCACTGCTGCCTCGAACATCTCGTTGTTTCATTTTTCTCCGCCTCCCGTTTTGCCGCGGCCCGCAGACGTTCCAGCCTCCGCTGCCCGGTCCACCCCGGCCCCCTCAGCTCCTTCTGCTGTTTCTCTCTGGCCACGCGGTCCCGAGCCGCAGCAGGTCCCGGTTCTGTCTGCCACGAGGGCCGCCACCACCGACCCTGGACCGGAACTTACACAAACGCAGTGTCAGCCACAGGTTTCCACACGGTCACAAAACACCGCGCTACTCCCGCCAGCGTCTGGTCCTGTGTATTCCCCCGATCCTCTACCAGACCCGGCTGTAATATCACCAAGAACTGCCGCTTCGCTGTCAGATGCCCCTGCGTATTATAACTGCGAACAACCGAAACCTGCTTCCCTGCCCCCAGCCGTGCCGCAGCTCCCAGAGGCTTATCCGCAAGTGCAGCATCCCGTTCTGCCCCCTGACCGTCCCCTATCGCAGCTACTGTCAGCCGACACTACAACTACAAGGCCGCCGCTACACCTGGCTACACAAAAGGTACAAAAGGAAAGGGGAATTTCTAACACAGTATCTGCATTAATAAATACAGGAGAGACAGTGAACTATTCTATGCATGCAACAGCTAATCCCCTGACTTTACCACTTCAAAGTGAGATTGTAAAATCCGAAGCTCCACTACACATAAATTCCCAAGAATGTTATGATGATAGCCAACTTACAAACTGGCTGGAAGTCAAAAGACAAATTTGCAAAGAAGAAAACATAAACCCCCTAGCAATGCCGGTGTTATTTAGCCAGCAGGCAGGCGGTCCAAGAACATGGACAGCTATTCCACCCCAGGAGATAAAAGAACTGCGAAAAGCGATAAAGGACAGTGGCATTTGCTCTCCATATTTTAAACAACTGCTGAAAAGTACACTAGAAGAGCATACTCTCACGCCCAATGACTGCAAAAATCTTGCTAGCATCACCCTTACAGATTCGCAATTTATGCTATGGGAATTGAAATGGAAGAGACTACTCAGAAATGTATTGGACAATTATAGACGTAGTAATGATCCAGATTTGCATGCTCTCACCCTGTCAAAGCTCACAGGTGAACCTCCAGATGACCGAAATGAAAATCAGATAAACCTGCCTAGGGTAGCATTAGATGACATCAAAAAAATGGCACGGCGAGCCTTCTTACAAATTCAGCCTGCTGGAACTTTTGAAAAAGCTAATAACCTTATTAGCCAAGAAGCCTCTGAGCCATTCACAACATTTGTGGATCGTGTAATTCAAGCTGCTGAACGCCAGTGTGGTGATGATATAGCCCGTCCAATTATGATACGGGACATTATCGAAAATAATGCTAATGCCGAATGTAAGAAGGTGATCAAAGCCCTGGGAAAAGAAAAGCCAACAGTGCCAGAAATGATAGACGCTTGTAACAAAATAGGAAGTCCACAACATGTCGCAGCAATTCAAGCAACTGAATTGGGGAGAACCTTAGGGGAGAAGCTGGAAAAAGCTCTTTTAGCACAAACATCACAAGCTGCAGTAATCGCAGCTCAAGCAGAGGCACGAGATCAAAAGCTCACTGAAATCCTAACTGCGCTACACCTGAATTCACAGAATACCCCTATGGCTGTGATGCCTGCTGCAGCATTCCCTTCGGGACCTTGCTATTTCTGCAAGAAGCCTGGGCATTTTGCAAAAAACTGCCCAGAGGCCAAAAGAGCTAATCCAACATTTGGCCAAGGTCCCGCCTACAAGAAGGGAAGCCATCATCCTTTGCAACGCCAAGAATATAAAACCCTACTGCACATCGAAGTCTGTTGAAACCTCCACACCAGCCAGTGACCCTGCAAAAAAGAGCCAAGAAGCAGACGCCCAAGCCTGATCTACGCAGAATCTTCAAGAAGAAAGTGATCTACCAGAAGCAGCTCAAGAAAAAAAATGGAGTTCTGTCGTTTACCCAAGTGCATGTTGTTTTTATCTTTTTGTTTTAATCTGTATAGTGAAGCCTTACCTGTGAATCAACCAAAAACTAATGTATGGGTTTCTTTAGCCAGGTCTGCAGGTTCTGACACTATATGTTTATCTGACACAAGCCCTGACAAACCTTTCTCGACTTGTCTAGTTGGGGTACCTTTTCCAGAAGGTTTTGATAATGTTACCTTTGAGAGATATTGGCCATATGATGATCACCCTGAAGCTTTAGATCCTACCCAAAAACACCAAACTTATATTGACAATTCTAAAGTTCATGAATCTGAAATCCAAGAACTTGAAATCCTAGGCTCAGTAACTATGGATATCTGTTACAGCTTTCTTCTCATGGAAGGAGAGGGTCCTCATTTAAATGTCACCCCATACCATCCAGTTTATAGTAATGTGACTTTCTGGTGTCATCAAAATAAGCTCATTTCATATGTTCAACCTTATGGAAAACAATTTAGCAAATTACCTATACGTTTTCCAAAAGGAATTTGGCTCATCTGTGGAGACAGAGCTTGGCAAGGCATACCCTCGAATATAGAGGGTGGCCCTTGTGCCCTGGGACAGCTTACAGTAATCGCTCCCAGTGTTAAAGAAGTAGTCAAAAAGAAAAACAGAAAAATTAGATCCCCCACAGGAAATAAATATGAGAATGATTGTGACAGCAACTTTCAGCCTTGGAATTCTGGAGAATCTATTGCTGCGAGTATCTTTTTACCCCAATTAAGTTCCACAATTGCATTGAAACAGTTGAATAAGTTAGGCTGTTGGCTCAGTAAAGAAGTAAATGCCACGTCAGTCATGATAAGTGATCTACTGACAGATGAAGAAGCAATCAGACATGCCACATTACAAAATAGAGCAGCCATTGATTACCTTTTACTGGCTCATGGACATGGCTGTGAGGATTTTCAAGGCTTATGTTGCATGAATTTATCAGATCATTCTGTCTCCATCCATAGACAGCTGCAAAATCTAAGAGACTTAGCAGACCAAATCACAATCAGTGACCCATCTTGGCTAGATGGTTTGTTTGATAATTGGAACTTTGCACCCTGGCTTAAGGAACTTTGTAAAATAAGCTTGATTATTTTGATAGTGATAATTGTAGTTTTAATAGCTATACCTTGTATACTCCAATGCATGCAGAAACTAATGAGTAGAACCGTATCTAATATCTTAGTTATTCATAGACAAAACGGGGGAGATGTTGGGAAGGTAGAATTAGAAAGAAATTATAAATATGATTTTGTAGCCAGAAAGGCTAAGGAAGAAATACAAATGATAGCACGGTTTGAATAATTCAAAGAAACCAACCGGGCTGGTATGCCAGAACACATTCTTTCCTGCAATAAAACCAAGCTGAGACCCCTCATCCCAGCCTTATAAGGAAAGGTCTGAAGGACCCTGAGATAACTAAAAATATGCAAAAATAGTGATTTCTATAGGTTGTACACAAATGTTACTATATTAGTATACTTAGAAAGATTGGTTAGTTAAGGAATAGAATATTCAAAGGTATAGGTTATATAAGTAGTGGTATAGAAGAGCTCGGTCTCTTTTTTTGCTCTCTTGCCCTCTCTCGCTCTCTTGCTTGCTCTTTTTTTTTTCGTCTCTCTTGCTCTTGCCCTCTTTTTCTCTCTCTCTTTTTCTCTCTCTCTCTTGCCTGCTCTCTTGCCCTCTCTCTCTCTCTCTCTCTCTCTCGCTCTCTCTTGCTCTCTCTCTCTCGCTCTCTCTCTCTCTACCCCACGCCCTGAAATAAACTTCTAACACTTAACTCGATTATAGAGGTCTTTGCCGTGTCTCTGACCGTCCCCAGAAAGCGTCTCCTACAGCTGGGTGCTTGCCTTCCTGAGAGATCCTGTGTTTTGGGGAGATACTAAGATCTCCCCAAAGATCTAAGAACAGCATGAGCTTAGAGAACCCTTGGGATTTGTGCTGCAGAACTTGGTGTGCTACCTTTCCCCTGTGCTGGTGGTGAGCAGGGCAGTGGATTCCCTGTGGCTTGTGTTTGGAAACAAAGATTTAGAGATAAGGAAAACAACTTCATTTAGTTTAATGTTTTCAGGTAAAACAGGTGCTTGCTATTTCTTTGGTGTAATGGGATAACTGAGTCTCCTTAGTGCAGCTGGAAAGATACTGCTTGACTGTTAAGAGTGTTAGAGTTTTGGATAAAGCAGTGCTGGATAGGAGGCATTCTGAAGCATGCAGTCAGATAGGGGGTATTACAGAAATTTATGAAAGACTAAACATTTGTTCCCAGAAAATGGGTCAGAGCAAAACTACAGCAGTGAATATACACAAGTGTTAATTCTCTCAGGAGGAATTTTGCCTCGTTCCTAATCTTTGGTTTATAAAAAGGTATTTGAAACTTCCCTCACACTGGTGAAAAATTGCATTGACCCCAAAATAGTTATTCATTTGTGTAGATTTATTCATGTGGTTGAGTCATTGCAGCCAGGGGATCTTAACAAGTTCTGGTTGCATTGAAATTTATAATGAACTTCAAAAGAATTATAGTGACTATTGATTTTCAGCCATTACATTTACAGAAAACTGTAACTATGGGAATCACTATGCTCGCAAATTGGCAGGCAGAAATGTTTGCTCAAAAAGTAAAAGGCAAATAAAAGGGGTGGTGATGGCCTGTAGTTTCCTAAGGTAAAACATAAAGGAGTCCCAGGAGATGTAATTACTAGGCAAGCACTCAGTTCTGTCTTGTGATCTTCCTGATTTTCACTACTGTTCCATTGAGTGGGATCAGTAGGGGAAGAGGTACACTGTGGCTCTCTGTTAACAGGGGAATTTAAGGCAGGACTTACTCAGGTCCCTTTGTAGTAATAGTATAAATGTAATAAGCCATGCCTTATGTTATATACTCAATTTGTTACACACATTAATAGTCAGCTTCCATGTGCTTCTAGAGATGGAAGATAACAAAGTGATATTTAAAGTCTCAGATAGCATTTGCCAATTCACAGTGGTGAATTGCTGCTCTTTGATTTGCTCCCCTCAATTTTCATAGACCAAACAAATATTTTTGCTTGGCTTCTGAAAAATCTCCTATCTAATTCTATATGGCAGCAACATCGGGGAGAAGTTCTGCTCACAATGATATTTTTAATTGCCAGTAATAGAGTATAGGCATACTGCCAAATGTGTATTGAAGGTTGCTGGCATGGGATTTAACCATTTCAAATAATTAGGGCAAAGAAGTTCACTCAAAAACTTTCTTGTATATTTTTAGGCTGATATTACCAGTAATATACGCCTTAGAGGAAAAAATCTTAAGGGTGAGAAATCTATTTTCAAAGATGCAGCAATTTTGTTACATAATTAAAATTTCTTAAGACAAAAAGTACTTCACGAGAAACAAAACCAACAAACAAAAAAACTGACAGAAAAATACCCTCAAACCCACGTACAGAGACAGAGATAATATACTCCTGGAATATATCAAGTTTTTTACAACCAGCTTCTTCATGTTGATTAGAGCTCAAGGTATCATGAATGGAGTAAAAGCTGTGTTTTGACTCAGTCCAGTAGTCCATACTCCAGTACTGGAAAAGTGATTGGGTAATTTAGACAAGGGGGAAGGCTTAGTTTCCTGAATGTTCTTGTGTGCTGGCCCTGCTGTGTGCAAGGAATGAGGTAAAAATCTGAAGCAGAATGTTTGATTCAGTTTAACTCTAGTGCCGAGTCTCCAGATTGCATTGTTATGCCCCAAGTCTTGTTGACAAAAAGGAAACACACGTAGATACAATAAATTATTGCTAGCGTAATAGAAACCTTCACCGTCTAATCAAAGAATCATTATTAGTCCCCATCCATTTACTGCAGGAAAAAGAGAGGAAATCAATGCTGCATACAGAACTACATCCCACTAATAAATAACACAGGTAAAACGGCTACAAACACACAGCACTAACTAGTTTCAATCCCTTTTCCCAGTGTTTTTCTCACCATTCCTTGCTCCTCTGGATGTTAAAATAAACAGTTTCAGTCAGGTATTTGAGGGTAAGGATGATGTAGCCCTTTGCCCTGGAGTATATTAGGTTGATGGTTTTTTTTTTTCTCTTTTTGCTTTGTTGTCCCTTTTAATTTATGTGGTAAACTACATCTGGGTGCAAAGTAAGTGTTTTTAAAGCAGCTGGTAACTTTTCTAACTACTAGATTTGCTACCTCCTGTTCAAGCAAACATGTTTTATTTTCTCCCTGAGAAATGACAGACTGTGTGTGTCATATTGGGATCTTATTCCATGACAGTCTTGCCTGGAATAGGTTCCCTTTCTGCATCGGGGCAAACTTCTGTGATAAGCAGATCAGAAGTTTCCAGAAGCAGAGAGATTCGTGTGCTGTAACTTTCCTAGATACCTATTCAAGAAAACATAGGAAGAAAGCTTACCATGAGACTGTATTTTAGTTTTTCTACCGACGACCCCTTTTCTTGTGGAACACTCAGTTTTGTTGATGGAAGGAGTATCAGCAGAGTTGTGGGCTTCTCGTGGTGACTGAAGGGTCCCTGTGGATCCTGAAGCGCCGGCTGGGCTCAGGTGTCTGTCTGTCTGTCTGCTGCCGTTAGAATGGGAAGCTCCTGCCACTCTAAGAGAAGAAGTCTGTCAGGGAAGGCAAGAGACGACATGTTTTAATTATTCGAATGGCATCAGCAGAGGAAAGACCCGAAGAAGTGCTGTGAAACAGCAAACATTACCTCGGGGCTGACTCCATAACGCGCTCCTTACTGTGAGGTGAGGCTGTCTCCGGTTCTGCGCATGCGCGCTGCCGCACTGCGGCCGCTCGGGCGCGTGGCACGCGCTTCCCGCCGCCGTGAGAGCGCGAGCGCCGAGCTTCTGGAAGGTTCCGGGGGCGGCGTGAGGGGAGGCGTGGGCCGGGCTGTCCCACCGGGGAGCGCCTCTGGGTGCCCTGCTCTCTGGCCACAGAGAGGGCTTTACTGCTGCTCTTTGATCGTTTGTGGGCTCGGGTACTTCCAGCCATAGTGTCGGCTTGCCTCAAGTGCTGAAGCGGCCTCTCCTGGAATGGGGAGCACGGTGCGGTCCGGACAGCGCTGTGGGAAGGCATCGCGACATGGCCGAAGCAGAGGAAGGAAGAGCGGCACCATCGCGTGCTGAGGCGGCGAGGAGAGCAGTGTTATAAGTATTTATAGTATTATGATTGTAATTGTTAGTCTTTTAGTATGTTCTTGTTCTCCCCTATTAAGTGTATTGGTTTTGACCCCAGTTGTCAATTATGTAAACCCCTCCCCTTATTCCCGAACCTTCCCTGCCCGTCACCCCGGCCTGCCCTAATCCCCCTATCCATCATTGTAAACCCGACCCTTTCTTCCAGAACCTTCCATGCTCCTCACCCCTACTTCGGTTCGCGATTGGTTCCCTAGTTGCCGTCCCGCCCATGACATGTCCCTGTTGGTCACCAGTAGTGTAACCGCCTCCCCTCACTCCTCCTCCCCTGATCCCTCATTGGACCCTGAGTTGTACCCTCCCCTGGGGCTCAAGCGGTATATAACCTTGTGCACAGCTGTGTTGGGGGCTCTCCTTCCTCGTCGGGTTGTGAGTTGCAGGGAGTCAGGCTAGCCTGCCTTCCTACTCCTGTTGGTATTTTTGCCATCGAATAAAGGTTTGGCTACTTCTTTTAACATCCAGAAGAGTCCAGACCCTTGGGGTTTTTTTGACAGCAGGGCTTTTGGCAGCAGTGGCCGGGAGCAGCAAAGGTCGCGCCAGGGAAAAGGTGGGTCTGGGCAGCGAGGAGGAAGGAGGTAGGAGCCCTGCTGCAAGGGTCGGTGTGGGGGAATGGGCGCCTGAGGGGGAATCACCTTCCTTGAGCTCCCCGTCGGCTCAAACTGGACTCTTTTGTCAGCAAAAGTGGTTAAAATTTAAATTCTTAGTTTTCTTTGCCAAACAAGATGGATGCCCCAGGGGAAACATGTGGGATGGGTGGTTTCCGAGTGGCGTGGCTACGCATCGTGCAACAGAAGGGATTTCTTCTTAAGTCGAGCACAGTTTTATTATTCTTCTTGTCCGTATAATAAGCAGGTTTTCCCTAAGAATACACATTAACATGTGGTGTGTTATAAATGCATATTATATCATTGGTTTTTTGCAAATATTATAATGAATGTTGTATGCAATATATGTTATATGTCGAGCCCGGGATCGACGCTGACAGTGATTGTGGTTGTTTCCATAACTCAATTTATCAAAATTCTTATTAAAATTCTTATTGATAAATTTGGCTACATTTCATTTATAGCATCTTTCTATTAAACTTCTAAATTCTACAAAAAAAAAATACGTGAACCTCGTTTTTCACAGCTGGAACCTGTCTCTGAATCCAATAATGTAAAGTATTGAGATGCATTACAAGACTGTGCATAGAATTAACAAAAAAACCAAAAAAACCAAAAAAAACAAGGCAAAAAAAAAAAAAAAAAGTAGATGAACTTAGATAAGCAAGAGCTAAAATCGCTCAGGACTCCATGGCTGTATAGGACGCTTCTGAAACGTTTTACCACCATTGCTGTAGCAGGATCACTGCTGGCTAATAATCCTGGCATGAGGTATTTTTTAAGCTGCTTTTTTATTTACCTAAATAACTTGAAGTTAATCAGATTCATTTTTTTCTTTTAACTGCAAGTTGTCTTCTTTCAGATTGAATATATTTTTACATATCTAAAATACGTAATAGCGTAATAAACCAGCCCTAATATGTGTATAAATTAGCTGATGAAGAAAAACTGTATATAGAATATCTAATTAAGTGAAACAGCATTCATATTTCTAACTCTCTTGTGCTTTAACTGCAGAAGTAGCTGCCAACTCTTTATAAAATCTAGATAGTGTAGTAATGTTTTGGGGGTGGGAAAAAATTGCTGTACTAGAAACCATCAAGTCTGTCTTTGTGCTTAAATTCCAGCAGATGTAAACCAGCAACGATGACTGTAATACAGATGGGGAACTGCATATGCTTTACTGGCTTTTAGTTATGTAGCAATATCAGTCGCATTGGTAAAGGTCACCAAGTGTCAATTCATTTGAAGTGCACCAGGCTCATTCTAACAGGGATGTAAATTCCCCACAAATAAGGCCAAAATATAGCCCAGGTTTTAGAGGGAATGCAGTCCCAAAGTCACTCATTCTTGAAGTGATCTGATAATCCATAAAGTTAATTTGATTTTGTTTCTTGTTACGTATTCTCTTGCCAGTGCAAATGCCGTGTCTTGCGTTTAGACGTGCACAGTATTTTGTGTGTTCTGTGTCTTTGCTAAACTTCACTTATTAATATCAGAAGTGATGTCTGGGTGTCGTGAACCGTTACCTTAGTTGGAAGAGGTTAAAGTGATTGCACCAGTTATTACAGGTGTACAAGAAATACAGCAGGGTGCCAGTGAGGTTTAGAGCTCTAGGAAGATTCTAAGAGACTGCAATTTTCTCCCAGCTGGCCAGGCTCAGGAGAGTAAGTTTCTCACCAGAAAAATGGCACCTTTGTTTAGAGTAATTGTATATATATCTATTCAGTAGATCCCTCAACACCATTAAATGTTGTTTTAATTTGGTGTCTTTACGATGTAAAAATTCTAGAATGGATAAATGGAGAGCGATTGACTCCAGCTGACAGATGCAGCGATTCACTTAGGCAGTGTCTGATTGTTGGGGCTGTTAATATCAGCAGCAAAAGGCATTTAACAGATTGAGGTGGGTTATGGTATTGATGGGATTTTATTCCATAAAGGTCAGATGGTGAAGAGTTGTTCCAATTTCTTGACAATTTCCACTGCTTTCTGTGCGTTTGGCTTTCTGAAAGCTAATTTAGAACAGGTCTGGGCACAGATGTGGGCAGTAGAGCTTCTGAGTGCCCTGCGGGGCTGCTGTCCTGGTGTGCTCCCCTCGCTGCTGGCTGGCAGAGAGCACTTGTTCTGAGGTGTCCCCTGCTGAGTAACTGTGACTCTTGTTCATCTTTGCACTCTACACATACACTCTGCTGTGGCTTTACACCTACTTGAGCAGTTAATTACTTAGTGCATGTGTATTTCGAATGTTTTGCTTCATGGGAGGTGTCGGTGCACTGCAACCATCCCTCAAAACTGTGTAACAGCTACTAGACTAATTTAAAGTTGAAAATTTGAAACTAGGTAGGCAGTTGTGGGTTATTAAAATAGATGTGGGAGATGATGACTGAGTCTCAACAAAGATGGTTTGAAACTTCAGCAGTTAGAATCTGTCTCCTTGCATTGCTAAGGTTGTCTTTTGTCATGGAACTGACGTGCTGGTAGCATAACTTTATAGCAGAAAAGAAAGACAGAAGTCTGCTCAGTGGAGTGGAAGCAAAAATGTCTTGTCAACTTACTTTAAAACAATTATTGGAGTTTTTCTTTATTTTTCTCAAACGTTTTGATTCCAGTAACTGAGGATTTTACACTGAACAGTTGTGTGCAATTACACCATGGCACTATCCAATTAACCACCCAAGGTAGCACTGCTCAAAGAGAGAGCTAGATGATGTGTCTCAGCAGTGGTTCTTGTTTGTTAACCAGGGGGCTGGAGCAATGTTCCTTTGGAGTGCTGAATCCATTTCATGGTGCCTGCATACTGTTTTAAGAATCGCAAATTTCCTTGGTGTCCACGTGTTCACTCTAATGATGTCTATATTTGTGCCTAATGAATTCAGACTAGAAAGTTTTCCATGGTGTCTTTGTTCCTTCTTTCTGCCCAGTGTGTGTACATGGAAGATGTGGATGATGTGATTTCAGTGCCTTTCTCCTGCCCATCTGAAACAGAGAACTCTGCTTCTGAACTTCTTTTCCAGCAGAGCAGCAAATGTTTTGCCCACATTGACCCTACCCACTCTCTTCCCTGCCAGCACAAAGCCTTATTTTTTTTTTTTTATTCTTGCAAGATGAGCAAGCCGATGATAGGGTATTGTGTTGTATACAATCTCACTAATTTCAAGTCTTTAGAATCATCTTCTGCGCATTTTGCCACCCTTTTGGAGGAACTCCAAGCTCATTCTCTCACTTTGTTGGATCTGTAACATGAAGTAGTAAAGCAGCTTCCCTCACACTCCCTTGCCCCCACAAAAAACAACCAGCCAACCAAAAAGCCAGACAAATGAACAGCCTCCCCACCCAAATGACTCAGTAACCTAAACTGAACTTGAGTCAGAACTGAACATGATTCCATATAACATGAATACTCTGTCTTTATTCTGAAGTTCGAAATTCAGCTTAGGGTAGTAAATAGATAAATTCCCTCATGCTAGGTCACTAAGATTTGGGAGGTTGCATGGAAAAAATTATGCAAAGTAAGGCAGAGGGCTTTGGAGACCTTTTGTATGTGTCCACCTCCTTTTTGATTTGGGGGTGAAATGGAATAGTCCCCATCTTGCAGCATTTGTTGTCAACATACTCTGTTGCTGTACAGATGTAGATGACCTTTTTTCCTGGAATATGCTTTTCCTTGTGCTTTTGGAGCTGTTCAGTTAATCCCATTTCTATTGTCTTCTGAATTACTTTTTTTTGTTTTTCTTCTCCTTTTTTTTAAACTGAGCTATCTATGTGGAACACAGATGATATGTTTAGCCTGGGTGGGAATAAAGAAATCAGTAGAAAGCTTCCCATTTACGTCAGTCAGCTTTAGGTTGTAAGCACCAATATTTCTAGTATTAGTGTAGAAAGCAGCTATTCCCTCTTGCCTAATTTAGTTGGCCCCTTAGGAGGTTTGACTGTTCGAAAAGTTGTGTGCCAGTCAAATCTGGATGTTCTGTTCACATAGCTACACTTTAATGAGTTTCATACAGCACTTGTTGACCTTAGAGCTTAGTATGCAGGAGAAGTATTTTTATTATAAAATAAGGCATCTTAGGATGACAAACACAGTAATTTAATCCTTTTTTGCTTTATTTTGACCTGTGGCAGATGTAGTCAAAAACCTAGTAACTGATGTGATGTATGTCACATGCAATAGGGAAAGAAGGCACTGAATAAAATGACATGGTTTATTTATTAAAACTCATGCATCCACAAAGTGCATTTCTTGTGAGTGTAATAATTAGTTTCTCTAATTAGATTGGAAAGTCTGTAGGAGCTGTAACGCTGAGTCAAGCAGTCAGACTTCACAGAAGTCATAACTGGTAAAATATTCCAGTTCTCTTCTGATGCTGTTTTCTTGCAAAAGCAAAATGAGCTAGATTTTAAGCTCACTTCACTGTGCAAGTAAAACACAGACATATTTAAGCTACCTGAGATGACAGACAGTTATAACTGCTTTTGAAAGTGGGTCAGTGTAATGTCAGCTTTACAAAATGAGCCTTCTCTTGACAGTGCTCTTGGATAGCTGGCCGCTCTTACAAGAAGGAAAAGCACGGATCTCTGTGCTATTACTTCTTATAAATGAGCTCATTAACCAAGCACTTTGTGTAGCAAAATACTCCTTCCCAAATTGCATCTGTCTGTATTGGCATGTGCAAACAGTATTGTACTCTTGTTCTTTACTAACACTGTAGTCTAAAGTGCTGCCTTTTGCTTCAAAAACTAGATCCTTGTCTAGGGAAAGGAAATACAGAGTTCTAGCCATGTGTTTAGGGTGATAAACCTCTTGCAAAATTGTTCCAGGGACCGAACAGCCCATCTTGATTGCAAAGTCTTTCTTGTATCACAGTGTATTGCATTCAATTACGTACTGACCAGCACTAAATTCTGATTTTGCCCAGCAATTAAGCTTCATGTTGCTACCAGTTTTTTAACTCTGATGTTGGTGTAATTCCTGAAACTATTGAGTCCTTCTTTTAGAACCACTTTCTGCTGTATTTAATTTTACTTTCCTCGTCATACTGAGATCAGCAACATCTTTACAAATAAAACTGTTTCAGAGGTGCTTCCTGTTGGATCAGTCTGGAGAGATGGAGCACAGTTCCAGCATCAAAGGGTATAGTCAAGCAAATGCTGATTTTTGAAGTGTGCAGTGTACTATATACAAAAATTGATCACTTTTGGTTGTCAATCAGATTAGACTAAGACCAGACTGCCCAATTTTCTTGGCCTTTTGCTGAGTTTTCTTCTGATGTGTCATTGTAAAATTGTTAGAGAAAAGCACAGGTTAATTTCAGCAGAAATGTAGCAACTCCCTCTGGTTATAATAGGAGCCTGGCACAGTCTGTGGGGACAAACTAGGAGATTTTTCTTTAAGCATTCTTGAGACACCTTTTTTATGTACTTCATATCTCTAAATATATAGATATTTTAGTTTTGTGTAGCAATTGCAATTCCCCTTTTGCTTGGACTGTTTCTGCTGTTTGAGTACATTTTACCCAGTCTTCTGTTGCTTAGCTCATTGTTAACCAAAACACACTCTTAACAATTTGAGTGGGCTGCCTTGGAGAGACCACTTGGAACAGAGAGAATTGATTTTTCACTTTTTACAAAAAGGTTACTGTAACCTTTTTGAGGCAGTGGACTCAGTATGTCAGCAGACTTCACTTAGGCTTACCTTTTTTTTTTCTTTTTAATTTCCAAAACTAAAAAACCTTCCTTATGCATGGCTATGTAAGAAGCAGATGCTAGGGTGAGGGAAATTACAGAAGTTGCTAACTAATCTTTTATTTTAGGATTTTTTAATGCTCTTACCTCTTTCTCAATTGCTGGGAGGTTTTTTTTAATGATATTACTAAATATAAATTGTTTTTATAAGCAAATAAGCAATATCTCTTATTTAATAGAATAGTTAAAGTGCTGCTCAGTCTGAAACTATTTTATTTCAGACGAGATTTATGATGGATTTGTTGTATCTAAGGCAGGTGCCCATAGATTCTAGTGACCTTGTGTCAATTCCAGACTGATTTTCTAACTTATTTAAAATTGTATATTAAAAACATATGTTGTCTTTGCTGGCAGATTAAAAAAAACAACATTCTGAAATACACAAAAAACATAGCGAGTCTGAATGGGCTCTACAGCCAGTGAAGACGTCTTTGTAGGAATACATCAATATCAATTTACAGTATTCTACTGAGATTATTCATGTATTGAAATTATACTTTAAAATAATTAGGTATTTATCTGGAAAGCACTAGGGGCTGAGGAGAAGAGCACTTCTATAAGCCTGATGTTTTTATAGCATTTGCAGACCATTAGTTGGAACATGCATTTCTCATTTTTTCAGTAGTGGAAGATTTATATTTTTCAGTTAATTGCTCATACTTATGATTTGAAAGCATATAGAACATTCACTTGAGATTATTTCTTTAGATGTACATGAGAAATACAAATTGTAGAGCTATACAGATAATCCAGTGTGTGTACTATGAGGTACAACTCCCATGCACATTTATTTGGAGTGGGGAGTTCCTGAAAAGCCTCTTCATTGTGTGATGCTGGACTGGCAGCCCTTCCCTGTGTGTACCATTGGCATCTTGGAGAGTGAGCTGCAAGGTGAAAGGAGCTGAGAGGCGACTTGCTTGTTCCTGCTGGAGCAGCTACCAGGAGCTGCAAAGCATGGATCTGTATCTGTGTCATGGTTGTCAGCGTCATAAATCTGCTAGCTAATAAGAAAATAGGAGTTAAAGATGGTCTTCAAACATGAAGGATTTATTTTCAAAATACGAAGGAAGAAAGATGGCAGCCTCTGGCAGTTACTAAATTGAAGAGAATTAAGGAAGGACTTCAGCAAATATAGGTGATGTTTGGCGACAGATACAGTCACTCATCCCTTTTAATGTAAGCACAACCGTGTAATGCTTTTAAAGCTTTAAAATACATAATAATATGAAATCTGATAAAATAGTGCTCTGAGGAGAAATTAGAGCTGAAGTATTTCTTGTTTGTGCTTTTGGAAGTTCAAAGACAAAGTACAAGAATTATGAAGAGTTAGTTACTTTGAAAATAATTGTCAAAATGTGAAGGCATTTCCACTGGTTTGCTTTATTTTCTTTCCCGAGGTAGTTGTAGTATTTTTTTTCCCCCTGGAACTTAGTGTTTCTCCTTTGTGCAACTGCAGAATTCACAAAGCTGTGATGTAGTAATAAGCACTGTGTTTAGAGAGCGGTGACATTTGTGGCTCTTGTGAGTCTCCATCAAGGGCTGAGTGCCACAGGGCTCTCAAGCCTTTCCTCTAGAGTTGACATTTTAGATTTTCCAAGAAGGAAATTTCCAACTCCAAACTACTGTATAGGGGAAAAGAAAAAAAAAAAGGTTTTGTTTTCTATAAGCAACAACCAGTAGTTGAGAGTAAGTTGAGTTACCAGTTAGTGATGGAAGTGACATGTTTGCTGGGGCGAAGGCAGCGCTGTGCAGTGGAAATACAGCCCTGCCTGTTCTGTGTAGTGACCCGAGCAGCTGCTCAGTCCTGCACTGGCTGAAAGCTCCTTGAATTCCTGGTAGTGCTCATTGTGTGGGTCCTTTCCACTCGGGCTCGTGCAGAGTGAAGTAGGAAGGTAAAAGCTGCTTGGAAATTCAGTCCTTCTGCAGGGTGATGATAACTTTCCTCATGCCTTCACCTCTGAAATCATCTGGAAAACATTATTTGGCCAAATAGTGCCTTTGATAGAATTCATCACCACAAGTGTTCTTGTCTGTCATGAACAAACCTAATAGTTTGTAAATTACAGTCTGGGAGAGAAGATTACTTTTGAAACATCTTTTCAAAGGAAAATTGTTCCATTAAAAGATCTTTTTCTTAGAAAGTAAACCTGTCTGCAAAAAAATACTTTTTTAATCCCCATATTTGAAAAAAAGTCAAAATATTTCAAGATGAGAATCAGCTCAGTGCATGACTTCACTGAAAGTAGTTTTCATTTCCTCCTGTCCTTTTGCTGTGTGAGTGGGGGTTTCTTACTTGTTACTGGTGATGTGCTAGAGATGGTCTTTCATGTGTGTTACTGTGGGGACTGGGGGAAATCCATTAGAGCAGATCTTGCACCAAGACAAGCCCATTGGTAGGGATGGAAAATGACAGCAGTCTTTAGCAAAGTATTTCAGCTTTTTGAAATGTATTAATATTTTATTTTCTTAATAAGCATTTTGTTTTTCTAAAAAATTTCCAGTCCAGTTGAAACCTAGCATTTGAAATCCAGGTCTGATACCTTGCTGTTGTTTAATAGCACTTCAGTGCTTTTAAACTCATTTTTGAAGTGTAGAATGTTGTCTTTGAAATCTGCTGTTTTGTGAAATGCTTTGACTGTCATATAAATCAAGAAACCAGCGTACAAAATCCTGTATAACGAAACACCCTCCTTCTTTTAGCAAGTTCCTGAGGATTTCAAAGAGTGTAAAGCCCTGAAAGTGCCTTGAGGACTTGCTTTCCAGGAGCTCATTGTAGTTGTTTAAGGTGCACGAATGGTTTTTGCTTATGAGCTTCTCAGAGAAACTCAGATTGCAATTCTCAATATTTTTCTCATTTCTTTCTGGTACAAGGGCTGGGTAAGTTGTTTAAATGATTCCCTTCTTTCATATTCTACCTTTTAAACGCACAGGCCTGACTCTGTCCCGTGTCAGGAAACTTCACAGTTTGCCTTATCATTTTACAGTACTGGGCTTATAACATGTATCATGCATTCCTGGTGATCCAGGGGAAACGTTTCCATTTCAAATTAAATGGCTTCGAATGTCAGGAATAGAGCCACTGAATGACTGGGCAGCGCTAATAATAATATGGGGCATAAACCTCTGAGATTTTTCCTACTCTGCCAGAATATTGTTACCTCTCTAAGGGGTTGCTGCTGACTCTTGTTGGGCTGATTTTCACTGGTAGCTTTACAATGATCCCCCAGTCCAGCTGCTGGAGCTCCTTGGGGCTGATGAAAAGTTTGAGCATGTTGTACAGGGCACTCTGCATGTGCCTGTAGCTCTGCAGGCTCGGTGTTCTGAGGGCTGGCAGGATGCTGCTTGCAGCAGACAGCCCAGGAGCTGCAGCTGGACACACCTCTGCAAGCTTTACAGAAGTCTTAGGGCTGCCCTGATGGCACCTTCCCCTACAGTAGGCTGCTGCTGATAGTGATGGCAATCCCTGAGTGAACTTGGCAGAACCTGTTTTAAGATGCCATGGGAAAGAACACAAAAACTCTGGATTACATGGCCTTCAGTCATCGCTGCAGTTTGCTGCATTGCTCTTTAGATATTTTAGAGGATTGCTTTGTATGAAGCATGTATTCCAACATGAATTTTCTTATAAATCTTTTCATTGTATATGGAATGGATAGCTCAGTGAGACATCCAGTGTTTGATGGGAGTCTGGTCATGACTGGTATTGCCAATTTGGTATTGCCAGTTGAGCCTGAATTTAGCACAGGAATAAGGAATTGTACATGACAGAGCGATTAATTACATCTGATAAGATTCAATAATGTGTTACTGGTTTCTCTGTATGTCCCCTTTGAAATGATGGATCTACAGTACCCACAGTATTTTTAAGTGGTCATTAGATGATGTGTAGGAATGGAAAGGTGGTCATGTATGTGAATGTTGTGTGAAAAATGGCCTGAAGCAATTGGTTGTATCGTTAACAATTACTTAATCATGCTGGTGAATGTTAATTACATCATTTGTTAGAAAACAAGGACTGTGTTCCCAAAAGACCTTCCTTAAATTTAAGCTCAAAATAGCTGGAAAATAACTGCAGTCATCATCTGTGTTCTTGGGGTTTTTTTGGTGTGTTTTGTTTTTAAAGTACCATGAATAATTAAAAATATAATCAAATTATTTAACTGACAGATAACTGATTAAAACAGAGGAAGGTATATGTAGTGATAATTAATTTCAAATCTTGGCATCTATAATTCACAATTACTGTTGCATCAAATGCAATTGTTCATTATTTTGATGGGATTCTGGGGAGAAAAAGATTCAGTATTTCAGGATTCTAGAAGAAGAAGTAAGTTAATAATTTTAAGTATTGTGCTCTGCATTAAAAAACCCACAAACCACAAGTGGACATTTACACCGTCAGGTCATGCTTTGCTGTGTGAATGATGAATGCTCTGAAAGAAATTGTCTCCGGATATTTTTTTAACTACATCTCTAATTTTCATCTTGTTGCTGTAACTTTGTGTGTCTTATTTTAGCCCTGTATTCCCTGCAGTCCAAATGGAGCATGTTGGAGAGATTTAGCCTCAGAAATGGGGTTCAAATTTATTTGTGCACTTATGGGCAGAACGCAATATAGCAGGGAGTATATGAAAAGTGAGTGGGTTTTTTTTTTAAAGTCTGCCTTCAGACTTGAAAAAAATGCCTGATGGATTTCTTTGGCTCTGCCTGATCTCTTCCACCTCTCTGTGTGAAGCATCATCAGCATGCTAGAAATTAGTTGTTCTGAAAAGAGAGATTGTTCTGAGAAGAGTGAAATTCCTGTAAAGAGCTTTTAAGCATTGCTATACCGGCAGTATTGTCTTTCTCCTACACCACTGTAAGTAGAAAACATTTTTGCATTTAATGGAAAGTTGAATCAAGGCTCCAGTCACGCTTCCTTGCGGTGGAAGCTGGAGGAGATGGTTGGAATCGGTGGAACAGCTTGTGCCAAGGGAGAGATGACAGCTCAGTCCTTGCACAGTTGTGCCCGTGTGTGCCCCTCTGGCCCCGAGGGAGCTGCAGGGAGGTGACACGAGTGGGCGGTGTGAGTGCCACTGGGTGGAAGTCAGCAGTGCAGTGTGGGGGCATGGAGGGAGACAGCGCTGCAGAGCCAGGCACCGAGTGTGTTGGAGAGACGTGAGCAGGGCAGGCAGTGATTCCTCAGGGTCAGCTTCGCTGTCCTCACAAGTGTCTTTAAAGCCTGAGCACCAGGACTGCTGTCTCTGCTGTTAGAACTTCATAGGAACAAAAGACAGCTTTTTGTTAGAGGAGAGGACATTGCTAAGCAACAGGTAGCACAGTAGCAGTTTGAAATACTTATGTGACATAAGCTTTATTTTTTGTGTGAAGAGTTTTGTATTTTTTAGCCAGCCTGTCCTGCCCTCAGATCTGTGTTGTTCTGATTTCCGTAGCTGAAGCTGCCTGCCAATCAGGTCTGTTTGGAAGGTTCTCTGCAAAAGCCTTGTGTGATGTAATCACTTGTTCTTTCCAAGTCTGTAGGGTTAATACATATATTTTGGCATTGGTGGTTCTCATAAGCAGATTAATGCTGTTTTGGGAGAGGCAAATGTCCATACTAATAAAGCCAGTTTTAAGGTAGGGATTGTAACTGTGACTTCACAAGGGTGTTTCTCCTGTTGTTTCTATAATTTTTGTCTTCTAAATGAGTGGTGCATGGGCTAAATGACACTGCTGGTTCCCACCTGTTGACAGACTTAATCTCCTGATACAATCAATCACACAGCTGGCCATAGGTTTTTAGAGTGTAGTATTCAGAATTTGTGGAGACTCTCTCAAGTGTTTAAATGGGAAATAATGTGAAGGGCATTAGAGAGCAACAGCATGGATTCTGAAATTTACCCTTTAAAATTCATCTACATGTTTGCTGCTGAATGTTCTTTCTGCCTAGCAGAGAATGGATATGTGGCTACTGAATGAAGTTCCTTGACTTCAGTGAAGTTGCGCCTGATCTACACTGGTGTATCTTCAGTGCAAATCACATGGTTATTCTGCTCCTGGAGTTAGGTGTCGCCTACTTCTGACACAGCATGTCAGATTCCCACACAGGCAAGAATGTCTGAATAGAGACATTTTAGAAGAGTTACTGGATATTTGTTTCTTACGGCAGACAATTGTGATTTGTATATGTGTTACATAGCTTCCAAGTTTTTTTTGTTCCTCTTCATTTAGAAATGCAGTAATTTAAATGACAGCAATGTCAAAACACTTAAAATATGCATTATTTTTTTACTTCTTTTGACAAAGATTTTTCTGGTTTTTAATGGTTCATGTATTTTAGACTTTTTCCAGTAATCAGTTCTTGGCATTGGCTTCCCTTTTTACTACCTAAAACGATATACTTCAGCTCTCACACTGCAGAGTTTCTACTGTTAACGGACATCTGGTTTTTTATATGTTTCTGTAGTTCCCTAATTCCTAATCATGTTTTGATGGCTAATCAAGCCTAATCATGGCTTGATTCTACAGGACAGAATAATACTAACCATGATTTCCCCCCTGCTGTTAAGTTTTTAATCCTCTGTGGCTTTTAAAGTGTGGGTGTCTCTAAGATGCAGGGAAAAATGCGTAGGCAGATGGATGGTTTAATGACCCCATAGACTTGCAGAAGTCAGATGTGAACTCCCTGGTGCTGGCAGGCTGGTGAGCCTCCATCAGCTGGACTTGAAATGCCAGGCAACAAAAACCAGGGAGAGATGGGTCTTGCTTTGCTTTGTGTGAAGGTAGTAACTTTGAAAAAGCTGTCAACAATATTAGATTTTAGGGGTCTCGCTTTCAAAAGGTTACAGAGTTCTCA
This sequence comes from Cyanistes caeruleus, assembly GCF_971803275.1. NCBI lineage: Eukaryota > Metazoa > Chordata > Aves > Passeriformes > Paridae > Cyanistes > Cyanistes caeruleus. The sequence continues at coordinate 33,621,673 of NC_141708.1, read as the reverse complement.
TGTTATTTCAGAACAGCAGCTTGTGGAAGGTAAGAGTTCCATAGAAAATACAGGCATGGATTGAAGGGGCTGCTTGAAGAAGACAATATGAAACTGGTGTATTTGCACTTCCTTTGGTCTCTTCTTAACTTTCAGAGAGATTCAGCAAAATCTCCAGAAAGAAAATAACAAGGAAAATAATCGTGCTAAGAGGTGGAAGTTGAACACTGAAAAAACTTTAAAAGTTAATTAATTAGGCTATTACTTTATCAAAAATAAAAATACCAGGCAAAGGGAAGCAAAAACTAATTTGGCTTTGGTGCAAATGTGGTGGGTGTCCAAAGGAAAACTGCAGAACTGGAAGTTTGTTATGGAGAGAAATACGATACAGTGGGGGGAAATGAAGCACAGTGAAATAAGGAAGTGAAGTTAAGGTGTTGAAATACCAAGGTATGAAGTATGGAGAAAGTAAGAATTTGGAGAACAGATGGCAAAATAACATCTGGCCAGGTTCTCATACAGCTGTTGAGCTGCAGAATGACTGCAGGTACCTTGTGGCTTCTGTGATGTGTCTTCAGCAGCACGGGAGGGCAACGTGTTAAACTGAAATGAAACTTTAATTATGTTATAGGAGTGGCAGGAGGTCAATAATATTTGTAATATGAACATTTGTGACAAATCAATTGTATAATGAAAGCAATTATAACATCATTAGAAGTCTGATAACCCAATAACTTTGTGATAATTGCTTCTCGGTTACAGGAAATAATTTACCACAGGAGATGCTGAAATACTAGGTATGAACACTAATAGCTGTAGTCACATCAGAGGCATATGTGCCATTTAATAGCAAGTCTGAATCCCATCATTCATTTGAACATTGCAGATTTTCAACAAGCAAGGTCTGCATTTGGAAAGGTAATTTTGCATGTATGTGGGTCTTTGGGTCCCTTAGTACTTGAGAAATAGTAATTTATTGTGTCCTTGAATAGCATGATGATGGGAGTTGTTGTGATTCTTGAGTTTCCTTTTTTGTCAGGTCAGCATGTGCACTAGGGCGGGGGGGGATTGTGAATAGGTGCTTGAGGGGAGGAGGATAAGAGAGTCAGTCTGCTTTTTTGAGAGCAATTAGCAAGGGCACAGGATTATAGCCAACATGAAATCATACCACATTTCACTTCCGAAAAGTGACCTAAAACTGTAACTAATTTTTGAGATGCACCCCTCACTTTCATTTACTTAACCTGTGAAGCTGAACAACCTGGTTACTTAAAACTGTGCCTGTGAAGCAAATGCTGGGTTATGCTCTGAAAGTAATAGAATCATAGAATGGTTTAGGTTGGAAGGTCCTGTAATATCATCCAGTCCCAAGCCTCTGCTGTGGCCAGGGACACCTTCTGCTATCCCAGGTTGTTCCAAGTCCCATACCACCCGGCCTTGGACACTTCCAGGGATGGGGCAGCCCCAGCTTCTCTGGGCAACCTGTGGCAGTGAATTTATTATTTATGAAACTGTCCTGTTTGAATAAAGAACAGTCATTACCTTTCAGAACAGTTTTTATTCCAGACTTTTTTTATTCCAGAAAAATTAATTTTTAGTTCTACAAATTTATTTTCTTGCTAGCAGGTGTTTTCTGTTGCTTTTATTGTGTCATGATGGGAATTAATGAGGACAGGATGCTTCAGAAAAAAGTAAGTGAAGAACAATTTACCAGCATTATTTCTGAACCTGAAGAGGGAAATCAGTGCGAGTGCAAATGGCTTTTTAGTCACTGCAACTACTCTGCTGGCCCTTGGTCTCAAGGTTGCACATAAGGTTGTGGTTTTGCAATTGATTGTTTTGGAGATACTTAAAATGGTGACCACAGCCACCTTCACACTAGAGATTTTAAAGAAAGGTTTTATAGTAGAAGAGAAAAGTAATACTGGAGTTACAGTAATAGCTTGAGAAATAACAGAATTTTTACTTGTGTGAAGTTTTAGTTATCTTCAGCTGAGTGTTTGTTGTATCTTTCAGTAAATAAATTTCCCAATCCTCAGGAGCACGTTGGAGAGGAGGAGTAGCTGGTTGTCACTGATTCTGGCACATTGTTTGGAGTGTAATGACACAGGGATGTTTAATTTCATCCCTCACCTTAGTGAGGAACTTGTATCCATCAGAAAAATGTATCCTGTCTTCATGGCAACCTGTTAATCCTCCTGTGTACACAGCCTTTGTTCCCGTTCTTTGCTGCCCCAGGAGCTGTTCTGTAGCTGTGCCTGTGCGCTGGGAGGAGTGCGTGCATGCACCAGCGTGTACAGAGCAGCTGTTTGAAATCACGAGTGTTAAAGAGCTCAAGTTCCTCCTTAAGGAAGAACCTGCAAGACCCAAACACTTCGGAGCTCCTACTGGTATCCTGTGCCACGGGGATTCACAGAGATTCCTTCTCCCAATGGACCAGAATGTTTGCATGTGTTTGTGATTAGAAGTATTAAAGTGCAAGCTGCTCTGTGTTTGTCCTTGTACATTCATGGTACACCTGCTTCTTGCTTTTTCCTGTCTTTTCTCCAGATTTACTGTTACTTTTTTCCACTGGGTAGCTAATTGTAAAAAGTAAATTACTAAAAGCCTGTAGAGCCTTCGGGAACCCATTAAAAGCCTTGCTTCCCTGATGAGGATTTTCTGCTACAACTTTCAACTGAGATTTGTCACTTAATTGGTTTTAAATTTGATTAGTGCGTGATATGTGTTTTTTTCATTTCAAGTTCTCAGTCAATGTTTCTGGAAGTACCAAGTCTAATTTATCCACATACAATTCTAGCCACATCAAGCAATTTACTTTTTAATATGAACTTTTAATCTCATCAAGTCAGTTAAGATGCTTTTCCCGTAAATGCGTCCTGGTTGGCATTAATTATGTTACCATGCTTTAATTCTTTGTTTATGAAGATTTAACTAGATTGCAGTTTATTCGTGTAAACTGTTTCACAGAGTGAAAAAGTAATAAAGATTTCTGGAAATAATTCCTTTTTCAGTCTGTTTTCAAACTGATGCCAGTTTGGAGTGTGGGTATTTTGTTGGTTTCTTTTTTTTTTTTTTTTTTTTTTTTTAGATATTTTGGTTGGGTGTTTTTGTTTGCTTGTTTTGTTTTTGGTTTTTTCCTTGTGTTTTGTGTTTTCTGTCACTGAATCAAATGTCCTACTGCTTAAGGTGTTAGCACTATCACACTTGGAATACAGTACTTAGTATTATGTGGGATTTGGATTGGCAGAGGGCATGAATGGAATTTTTTTGTTAATAGTAAAAATTTTTGTGTTTTTACAGGTGGTGGAGAATTGTTCTCAGAAGTTGTGGGCTGCTATTGGAACTTCAGGCACTTAGGACTGAGGCAAGAGGCTTGTCTTGCCTTCTTTTTTGGTACTCTAGATGTGAGATTTTTGTTCAAACAAAAATGGATGTGTGATTTCCTTGTGGTAGTACTAAACTCTGAGAGATGTTTACTTTTTTCCCCCAAGTTCTGTGACAGCAGGTTTGAAACAGATAAACTATATTTCCAAATACTTACCCTCAGTTACAGCACTGAATAAACTGAACTAAAAATTTGTGCATAGCTTCTGCTTATCCAAAATTCGTTGTGTCTGTCCCCATGTTCCTGTGAAGCCCCCTTCCCACCCCAAAAATGTTTGAGTTTTTGCTTACCTACTGTAAAACTAGTAAGAAATGGTTTTCTGTATGTCTGTATGTTATGGTTCTGTGTCCCGTGTGTCTGCTTTATGCCCAGACATGAGTCCTGTACCTCTAAGCTCAAAGGTGGCGAGGGCAGTGGAATTCTTTCAGTGGCCTGTGTTCAAAACAAGCTGTGATTGCAGGCTGTGGAATTCAACAGAGGCCCTTTATCTTACAGGAGATACCCTTCTCAGGACGTTGCCTCCTAATTTGTCTCAAAACTGAGATGCTCTGATATGACATAACTTTTTACATTAATCAGTGCCTTAAAACTAGTGAATTTTTGAGTGTAAAGCACTACTTAGGTCAAAATTAGGTAGAGAACCATAGTGAAAAGGGCTGTGTAAAGCAGTAGCCAGATTTTGAAGGCACTTCAGCCGTTGGAAGATCTGAATCTGCTTGGCTGGCATAAATGAAGTCAGTGGAAAGGGAGCCTGGATGCCCCTTAAAATGCTTTCAGGAAAAAGTGTCTCTTGGAGGCTCATGGGTCAGCTTCACATTTGAACCATTTCACGCTGGTTTCCTCCTAACCTTTCTAAGGAAGCTAAAGGTGCAATGCCGCTGTGCTTTTGTGACACCTGAAAGGGAAGGTGAGTCCAGCTTGTTTCTGATATGTGAATAGTACTTGGCCAGAAAGTGAACACAGAGCTTTCAGTCGGAAATTTCACTTTTATTTGAGTATCAGCTCATACTCAGTCTTCCTGTGTGTAATGGTTGATTCTCCTAACTGCTGGGTGTTTCCAAGAAGTTAATTTCCCTGCAGTGTTGGTTGTAACTGTGGCCACTTAAGCTAATGTCCAGCAGTGGAAGGGAACACTGAGATACTGAGATCTCTCCTCCTCCCCCTCCAGCTGGAGGTTGCCTTTGTTAAACTGTACTTAGGGCTGAGGATTAGCTCACAGCAATGGGCTGCTGCGCATCCTCCTGTGCATGCTGTGGTAACAGGTGCTGAAAATGGGGAGGAATACGTTGGCATACACTGTGTGCCAAATGGTTTATCCCGCTGAGAAGATTTCTGTGTCACTTTTGTCTTCCCAGAGGTTTAAAGTCACATTTGGCAGCAGTTCTTTATTTCCTAACTTCTGATAGTTGTGTTTTAATGTTAATGTGGGCACCTGAGAGTCTATAAGCTGAAGCTGGCATTAGCAGTGCAATTATATATAGTATTAGCTCAAACATTAACACAGTGATATGGTTCTGATTTTATTCCTAATCCATCTTTCAGCCTGTCTTTTGAATGACTACAGACTAATTTACTACATGCTTGCACTGCTATTGGATTTCAAAAGACACCACAGCAGGGAAAACTGCTGCAAAAATAAAGCATTTATGTTTTGAATTAAATGAAAATGGTAGTAAATGTGAGGCTTTTAGATTAAGGATACATAATCAAGGCTGCATGGATTTCTTTCTGTCCTTTTTTTAAGTTCTATGTGCAGTATGTGTGAACAGTAACTAAGTTAACCACAAATCCTCTCCTTCCTTGTAGGAGCACCCTCTCTTCAGTGCTTCCAGTTCTGGGGTCTCAGGCATTTACTTGATTGGAATTGAAGCAGCCACTACTACTTCTGAAATTCTTTTCGGAAAAACTAACAGGAGCTTTTTTAGAAATGGTTCTAAAACAGCAATTCTATTCTATTTCTTCATCCTATTTGAAAATTCACTTCATTCAGACATGAAAAAATAGTGAGAGTTTTCTGTCTTCAAAACTCTTTTCCATTCCTTTTTGCTTCAAGAGAAACAGCATGTGGGCCTGAATTAAGGGCAGGACAAGCTTTGAAATGAGAGGCCAAACATGCAGCTTAAATAGAACCACGATGGTGTGTAAGACTCCAAAGCATCTCCAGAAGTCATTGTGTCTAATTCTGCTCACATGCAAGCCAATTTATAACATTGCTCAGTAAAGTCACTGTTGAGCTTGAAGATGGATATTTCTTTGGGCTTGCAGCTTCATTGTTTCTGTGCTTCTCTTCACTTTTTGACATGGGATTTGTTATAAATAAAATTGTTTGGGGACAAGAATTACACTTTAGTCAGGGAAACATGCCCATTTTTTGGAACCAAAGAATTTATCATCCAGCTTTTGTCACAACTCAACGACAGCCTGAGAGAGCTGTGCTATCCCATTTCGTATCCAGACCAAGGGACAGCCAGCCCTTTGCTTGGAGTTTGCCTCTTCTTTAATCACCCATGGAATCTGAAGAGTACTGAGTAATCTTTAGGTTGGTGCATTGTAATTAGACACCAGCATCCCGATTTCTTACCAGGACACCTCATGCATTTTCCTCACTCTCATCTAGTTCACATGGAGTTATTTCATCCAGTTGCTATAGCAACCACCTTACGCTCCATTGAATTTTTATTATATAAAGTGTGCTATTAAATACTTGATATGGTGTATTTCAGGATCTAAAGTTAGGTGACGTAATTTACATAAGTGTTAGAGAATAGTCCTAGATGTTTTTTACACACTCCTGTTGGAACAATACTTTGTGACATTTAGGTAAAGGACTGCCAGTGTCCTGCAGTTTTTTCTGGAAGCTGGTGGCTGGTTAAGAGGGGCCACTGTGGGAAATGTGCACCATCGGTTTGGACAACAGAAAGAAATCTACTCTTACTGTCTCCTGTACACTTCCAATTTCCCTAGTAACCATCACATGGCCTCCTTTCTTTCTCTGGGTGATTTAGAATTACACAGTTGTTTGTATTGTACCCCTCAAAGAAAATGTAACCAGGAAGGTACAGCATGTAGGTGTGGAGTTCAATGAGAAGGACAGAAGATGATGTGGCCAGCATTCTGTTTAAAGGCTTGAGGCACTTTACCTACAACTGCTTCAGTTGCTACGCTGTAATTAATGAAAGGTAGCCAAAGGACACTCCCTTAGACAAGCTGATTTAGGGTAATTGAGCAGTGGACAATCTCAGTTTTAAAAATGCCAGTTTATTGCTGCAGTTAGGGTCAGTAGGAGCTGTATTTAGCACTTCCAGAAATTACATCTGCCAAGTTTATTCAGTGCAATAACTTTGTCTGGCTATGGTCAAGACAACAATTTTGTTTATCTAGAACAAGTTACTTGTTACAGAATTTCTTTTTGGCTTCAAATTATTTGGATGGGTGATCCAGTGTTGTATGTAGAAGTGATGAATTGTTATTAGTAGCAGAACTCAGTTTGCCTTTACACTACTAAGTTTTGTTGCCATATTTGCAGTAAACTCTACAAAATCAAAATACTTATGGGGCAGAGGAAATGTAGCAGCTAATCCAAATGCAGAGTTTCTTTGTGTCTTGAGCTATGAATTGCAGAAATTAAGTCCTTGCCATGGGCAGACAGAGACAGAATTAATAACACCAGTATCAGTAAAGAAGAAACAATTCTAAATGTATATGGATAAATAAACCAGCAGCAAAATTCTTGGCTAAAAAGTTTTGATCTTGCCAGTGCTTTTAATATGGCAGCATAGGACTTCTTGCCTAGTTAACATTATCAAATGTGAACAGAAATCTTGACCTAAGAGCTGGAGAATGAATTATTCAGAGCTGAGGAGAAGCAGCAGAGAAGAAAGTCCAGCCAAAGGTGAGTGAAAATGCGACCTATTAGGAAGGGAAGCCTATAAAGGGGTTGTGCTCATGTCCTGCTCTGTGACCTTGGGCAAGTAACTTTGTTTCTAACTTCCTTCATTATTTCACTTACCATTTGCTAGTCTTGGCTATTTAACCCGTGATCACTCTGAGGCAAGGATTGTGTCTTGCCACAGCTGACGTTAGTTGAGGCTTTGGCATATGACTGCAAAGGAGGGAAGAAGTAGCACGGTTTGGAAGCTGGGAGAAATAAACAGAACAGCTGCAGCAGTAGTTTGCCCTTCATCCTGGCAGTAGTACGTATGCACGCCTGACACTGACAGGAAAATGGAGGCCAGTTGTACTTGAGACATAAATGTACTTCCTAAAATTGTAATAATGTATTTCTTTTAAAGAGTCACTCTGGCAGCCTGACAAAGCACCATTTAGCTTCAGCCATCAGTTTGATGTTCATTCTGAGCAACAGACTTGTTGATTGCTTCAAGAAGACTGAAGTTGCAGTTGTGTTAGACTAGAATAAATTAAGGCATTGAAGTGCAGGGGGCCAGAACAGGGTGCTGAGAGGTCGCTTTTTCTGAGCTTCTTGCAGACTTTGGAGATTTGAACCAATCTCTTTCTGCCATGGAGTTTTTCCATACCTTTTTGCATATCATCTCTTGTCCTATTAAAACTTTGAGCTTCTTATGTACCTTTCTAATTGAATCCTTTGCACAGCACAGCTCTCCTTTACTAATTTCTGTCAGTATTCTCCATATTCCAGTGTCAAGAATGCAGCCCTTAAACACCTGTTGGAAATAAACCGTTTCATATTTACAAATTTAGAGTTTCATTCACAAAACCAACTAAGAATCTTGTGCATGTTACATTCCTACAAAATAGGGATTGGTTCCAGCAAGAGTCCTTCAAAAACAATTAACTAAAGCTTATTAAAACCTGAGTGACCTATGAGACCGTGACCAAACAAAATCCAACAGAGCTAAGCAGATGCAGCTCCTCTGAATATGTCTCCTGTGTGGAAAGCTTCCTTTTAACTGGTGCTTTAACCTTGGCTCTTTGTATGTAAACTGTAAGCAAGTTAGGGAGTAAATCTCTCCTCCCCTCCTTTTAGGAGGGTAACAAAGCACACCAACTGTGCTGTCACCCAAACTCTGCAACTCCTGTGTTTTTGTTGTAGCTTTTGTTTGTGCAAATGTTTGTACACATTAACTCTTTAGAACTGCTTATTTTGAACTTCTCTCAAGGGAAAAGACAGACTAATTAATCATTTTAGAATAGAGAACACTGTGCATGAAAACACTTTCCCAAGAGCTAGACTGAGTAACAAAACCAGCAAGTTGGAAATCTGGTTTGTCACACTGTTGGGCGCACCAAGGCAGTACAAGACAGACTCTTGTGAGTTGAACAGGAGAGCAAAGTTTATTATTCTTAACCTTCTTTTACACACATGTTTGAGAAGGTCCGAGAGGTAAAACTCTCATTGGTCATTAAAGCAACACATCACCATCATTGGTTAAGTGGAACACCACCCCTTGACTAAACAACACATGCAGATTGTTGTCCTTTACCAAGGACTGTTTGGATTCTTTCTCAGGCTTTCTCAGGCCAGACTGAGAAGCCTGTGTGACTTGGTTTCACACAGGCTCGGTTCTCCCTGCCTGCTTTCAGCATCCATACTGGTTCATAAGTTTTTCTGAGGAATACCTGTAACTTTGCGAGAAACCTAAAATCCTATTTTCAGTCAAAGCTTAGCTTAGCTCTTACTAGAGTAGCTGTGTATGTTTCTGTGGAGTTGGGAACACGATGGGGAGAAGGTTGACTACTTTTATCTACAGATCTTATATATAAATATATAACATTCAAGTCAGATACAAGGATAAAATCGTGTCTACAGTACACTAGTCCAATTCTTTCCATATTCCCCACAGATTCTTTTGCAGCAGTTTCCTGTCACTTCTGTAGAACTGTTAGGCTGATATTTCTCCCGAGTAAAGAAAATTTATTGGTGTAATTTTTTTCATATACACTTAATACCAAAATACCAGTTCCTGTTGCAGAATGAAATCTCAGTACATTCTTTTTGCACATTGCTTCTTGCCAGCTGTGCCAGAAGATAAAGTTATCTTAGCTGTCTGTCCATACAGTTAATGTTATTTTAAATGTTTGCAAAATACAGCCAGAGAAGTTAAACAGGTGGAAATAGGGCACTTTATATCCTTATAAGATGCTACTGACTTCAAATTTCATTTGCTTAAGGGTGTTTATTTGAATTAATCTCGGTACTTTAAAAAGATGGATGTATTGTGTGAGGAAAGAACTAGAACCTGTTAAAAATCTAAACCAGAATATATTTGTGTTCAGCTACCTGTTACTATGGAGTGCTGTTTCCAAATTGTTCTTCTCGTCCCTCTCTACTAGTATCCACAGATCTGTTTCTGAAGCTTATTACTTAGAATGGAAAAACTGCCCATAGGACACAAGAATTCTGTAAGGTGTCAGTGCTGGTCCTTCAGGCTTACCAACTTGCATTGTAGTTGCTTGTTTTCAGTTTGTGGCATCCATCCCAGGATCTAAACTGAGCTATTGGAGAATAAAACCACAGAACTCCTCGTGATACTTACTCCCTTTTGGCTTGAGAAACTAATTTTTCAGTATCAATATTCTTTAAATTACTTCTATAAACTTTTTTATACAGTCCAGTTACAGATACATAATTTAGATTTTCACAGGTTGTTGCCTAGGAGGATCTGTTTCCAGTTATTCTCACAGAAGAATCTGTCTGTTTGGCTTGACTAGAGTGTGAAGATTAGGACTTTGCCTCCAAGTGGAAGTAGGAACTTTAAATTGTCCACTCACGTGTGAGGAAAATGTAGGCAGAGTGGAAATCGAGCTCTATTCTGCTTAGCGTGTGCTAATGTAGTCTTCTCAGTGTAATCTTTTACCTTGCCTAAATAAACTTTTAAATGCATATTTCTCTCAAGGTGCTCGTAGAAGTTTATATTAGTCTGCACTGTGTAGCTATTCCCAGAAAAATAATACCAAGAGAAGTCACTGAGAATTGTGTTGTCATAAAAGCTAGAATCACTTATTTCCCTTTACAATTTAAAACTTTGCACAAGACTCTCCAGAGTAGAAATAACATCTCCAGCCAGCCTGATTTGTGTTACTAAAAGTAACAAATCCAAAAAAAACCACTGCCTTCTATAATTTAAAATTGAATGTATACCTTATTACCAGAGTAGGAGGAATGCATTTCACTGTAGTTCTCATGGCAGTGTCCATAAAGAGGAAAAGAAAGAAAACCACCAAGGTCTCACCCAATCATAGAATATCCTGGGTCATAAACCTTTGGTAATGAAAATTAGAATTCAGTGAAAATTCACTTGAAATTGTTCAATTAAAAGCAGTCATTATGAAGGATGAGTGTGTGATGCAGCCTTTCAAAATCTGTCTTCTAAAATTTTGCCTGTTTTGACATTCTGATTTGACTTTGTGGCTTCTTTGTCTCTGTGAACAGCCCTAATTGTCTCTTGCTAAAAGCCATGAAAACACAAGTCAGCCAAAAAGGATGTGAGTGAAGACACCCTACGGTGTGTGGGTGGGTTTGTGTGTGTGCAGAGGCAGCCGTGCTTCACGTGCTGTGTGAGGGCTGTCTGAAGCAGAGCAGGCAGGGCTGGGCCCTCGTGGTGCACACCTGATGAGAAACAAAGGACACACCCTGCAGTGCTCCAGCTTCCGGGCACTAGGGCAGTGCTCCAACCAGTTCCATAGGATCCCAAACGCCCTTACAGCCAAAGGGTACAGCTCCTTCAGCATTCACAGTGTCAGAGCCTCCTGGATGTCAGGGACTTAGCTCAGCTGCTACAGGCTGGTGTCAGGGCTCAGAGAGGAATGGGTGCTGTTACACAGCAGCACTGCTGTGTCACAGAGAACGGAGGGCACGATGTACTCGTTGCTCTGTGACCCTTCTGGAGCTGTGCGCAGGCAGCCCTGGTGGATCCGGTAGTTCCGGTGCCCCAGGCAGCAGCTGTGCTGCTGCACCCTTGTGCACAGGGGGGCTGCTCCCCCTGCAGCTGGGAGCTGCATTCCAGCCTCAGTTCCCTCGGGATCCTCTGAGCTCTCGGGCCCTTCAGCAGTGGCTCAGGCACACACACGTTTTCTTCAACCAGCACTGCTTTGGGGCTCCAGTTTGGGCAGATGGGTGGAGCAACAGCACTTGAAATTTCCACAAAGGTTTGCTTGTGTTGTTGTTCTTGTGCAAGAGTGACAAACCTTCAATTAATTTACCATCCTAATTGGTCTGAATTAATCCACAGTGCAACTCCATTAGCTTCAGCTGACCCTGTGACATCATTAAGATTATAGAAAGGTATTGATATTTCCCTAATGCAGCCAAGAGTTTGTAAACAGAGTTGTATTAATTCTTATGTAATGAAGCTAAAAATCTACATCTATCTTACTTTGTGTTTTGTAAATATATTCTGTTAAATAAATCAGGGACTATTTTACCCTGAAGCACTGGGTTTCTATTGGTATCAAACTCACTCATTTGCAAAGAGATGTTAAATGCAGTTTATGTAGATAAAGCGAAAAGCACAGGCTCTCGAGCAGAGGTTAAAAACCAGTAATGCTTTAATGGCAAACTAAAAAGCATGTGCATTGACCTGTTTGGAGTAGACAAAAACGTAAATTTTGTTTTTCCCAAATTAGAGTGAGTTTTCTGTTTACCCATACCTGCAAAGGTTGTACAAGGGTGAAAAGTTCATGTTGAATTTTGGAAGGGTTTGGGAAATACTGTTCCTCTGAGAAGGAAAATCTGATGTGCTCCCTACCAACAGCACATTCCCCTTTGTCCTGTGCTGAAAAGCAAGATAACCTGGAGTGTGCTTGAATCTGGACTTCCTTATGTTTGTCTGTATTATTTTTCTCTTCAATAAATACTGCTGCAGGAGGGTTGTATTTAAGTTCTCAGTGGTCATAACTTGTATTTGTGCAACGATTGTTTTGTTTTGGTTTTAATTCTCCTTTCTTTACAAAAAGTTTATTCAATTGATAATTGAACTTTGACCAGTGCTGCCTGACTCGTGTTTCTTGGAAACTGCTCCTTTTCTAGGAGTGTTGGTTGGGCTAGTGAAAAGTGCTGCTTCTAGGTAAGACACTTTCCCTGTGTTTATTGTAGCTGTTATAAAATACACTGCAGCAAAACATTTTTGTGCTGTTGCTACTAGAATTAGTTAACAAAACTAGCCACATAATTTGCCATTGTTTTTTTCAGTTAATGTATTTTTTGGAAATCATCCGACATACAATAAACCTGAATCTTATATCAAGATTCTAAATGGTGAATCTGTATCAGTTTCAGTGAGCTTACTGAATGAATACTGAGTCACCTGAGAGGTGTTTTAAGCCATGTTCACTGCACTGAGCATCCTTTTGGTTTGGTGATTAGTTTCCTGACATCATCCTTCAGGTCTGTTTTTCTTTCTGAGTATCTGCCTGAGACTGCTTACAGACCTGGAGCTAAGTAGACTCTTTCAAAGAGACATAAGAAGCAACTTTTGAAGTGTGTGTATTTCCACAATAACAGCAGAGTTGGATATTTTTTTCCTTGACCTTGCAGACCTTGGTGCTAGCGTAGCTGTGTAGGGTTGAATGCAGCAAAAGCAGGAGAAACAGTAAATGGGATTTTGCCTGAGGCAGGCAGTCTTTTTCCAGAGGATCTGAGGGCATGCTCGATCACTTCAGGTGGTGATATCAGGGAAAACAGAGGTTGGTAGATCTCCACTAACTGCTTTATAGAGGGTGTTTCTTTTGAGCTGTCATAGCCTCAGACAGTTCTTGTCCAGAATCTGTGAGATAGCCATAAAACTCTGCTTGACTAATCCAATTCTGAGTTGGGAATAGGGTTTTTTTTTCTATTTTCTCCCCATCCAGAGGTCTGGATGAGTGGGATACCTCACCCTAATGATAGAATTGCAGGAGAAGTATCAGGAAACAGGGCAACGTTCCTACTTTGGGTTTAACTCTAGCCTAGGCGCCATAGGTGAATTCTGTATGCCCTTCAGTGCCAAAAGCAAGTAGGTAAACTCCTGATTTAGGACTCTGGGTGTCAAGGATGTGGCACCTCTGTCTGGAATGCAGATTCTTTCTTGCCCCCTTCCATCCAGAGGCAGCAGAACCAGCTATCTTTGCAGTAGAAGAGGCATACTTCTGATGCAAGACTTACTAATTTTCTTCTTGACATCTGAAGGAGGATGTTGTGTTGTTTACTGCTTGTCACAGCCCCATTCCTGGCTTTGCTGGAAATGTCCTCTGGGTTCTTCTTCAGCACAGCTTGTCCCGTAGTCTGAGGTTTGTCCATGTCCTTTCAGGGAATGTGGAGAGCCTTGTGTTCTGAGTAAGCAATAGTTTCTTGCACAACATGCCCTAAAAATGGCAAGAGCAACATATCAGTGTGGAGAAAGACAAGGGTATTGAGGAGGGAAAATAGAAGTCTGCTGGGGGAATTGTCCTTCATTAATTTTACTTGCACTTGAGACAGAGGAAACATTGAGTAAAGACCTGTCTTCTTCTCTTCCCTCTCTTAACTGCTTCTGTCCAAATAATGAAAAAGCAACTATTCTCTTGCTCTCTTTTTCACTTTTACTGTTGTTTACAGGGAAAAAAAACCAAACAGACTCAGTTCAGTATGAGGCCTGCACATATATATTTCCATCAGATTTATCTAAGATTCTCCCTCCTCCCCCTCAACTGGCTATATAGAAAATACTTGGGTGGAAAATGAAGTCTGCTGCTCTTTCTGCCAGTCTGTAAATGCTCTGTGACAGCTGGGCATAGATATTTAGATTTCAAATATATTTCTCTGAATGCACTGCTAGTGCAGACTGTTTCTTGGTTTCTTCGTGCTTATTGTAGATGACATATTTGTCCCCATAAGCTGTGTTCCAACCTTCTGTGAATTCATTGGTTTTTCTGTGAACGCTTGTTTTATTTATGGTAATAGAATCAAAGCTTCAATGACTGTTGCTGAATAAAGTTTTGTTGTACGTATAAAGAACGGAGAGCAAACTTTTCACAAAATAAAAAAGAAGGAAATTGTTTTGTTGCATCATAAGGTCATTGGATAACTCGTTTTGGAAAGGATTTCCAGAGGGCTCTCGTCCAACCTCCTGCTGAAGGTGGTATAGAGACTGCAGAACCTCTCTGGGTAACCTGTTGCAGTACCTGGCTGGGTGTGTGGGAAGTCTTAACCTCTCTTTTCCATCTCCAGTGTACTGTGTGATATAAGTTACCTCCCTCTTAAAATCGTTGCTTGTTTTTGCAAGTAATCCTGGGGACATACCCTGGAAATACGATGCTGTGTTTGTTCTGACTCCAGGGGTTGAGGGTGCCAGCAGTACAGCTTGGGCTCACTTGGTGGTTGCAGCTGGGTCTGACTGCCATGAAGTAGGTGCTGTTTACACTCATTTTTGGGTGGTGTGGTTAGGAGTTGCTGTCCTGCTTTGCTTCTGAAAAGTTCACATAAATTTGAATGTGTCTTAGAAATGAACTCAAGGTATCAATGAACTGCCCCAGTTTGGAGGTAGGGAAATGTTTCACTGTTGATGATTTTGTTCTGTGGCTACATGAACATGCAGGGGAAAAAGAGCTCCTGTAAATAGATTTTGCTATCAATATGGGGTTGGAAGGAACTCTGACTACAGACTGGAGATGTGTAAAGACTCTGGAAAAAACCAGCCTTTGAGAGGAGTGTAATGTGCAAGATAAAACTGTGGCTGAGTGCAGAGAATAGCTCAGATGGGCAGGCTGGCCAGTTTAAATTGACACGGATTTTAGGCACAAATGCTTCCTTTGAAAGAGGAACTGACTCCAGTGGAGTTTTCATGATTACACTGAGTAGTTTCTCTTCTGAGACTATGGTAGAGACAATACTAACACAAAACTCAGTTTTGTTTGTGGATACCTGTTACTATGGAGCAAATTTAGTTCACAGATGAACTTCCATTTATGGATTCTGATGAGAAAGATGAGCAGGTAAGCTGGAGGTACTTCTGTGAAGCTGAATTAGTTATTTGTGTCTGTCCTTTCTTTGTGTCTGTCTGTATTTCTGTGAGACCCATCAAGGTTTAAATCAATGGGCTCGTATAAATGAGGCCTAAAGCATGAAACATTTCAAATGGGATTCCATTAACGCTGAGCTGAATTCCTGTAGAAATTCCTGCCTTTCTGACTAGAAGTGAATCACTTGTGATAAAATTATCTGTGATACAATCTAACCAGTATGTAAAATGAGCAAGAGCATGTTTCTCTCTCTGATAGGTAAATCTAAGATGGCATGTTGATCCTAGAAAGAATTTGCTTTGAAAGTCTGCACAAAGCAGTGATCGTCATGGTTGGATATGTAACTCATTAAAAAGAATAGGGATTTCTTTCCTCAAAAATGAAAGGTACCCTAAGAAACTGGGAAGGACAGTGGAGATGCTGAACACAAACTCACAGTCCAGCCTGGATAGTGGCCCTCTGAATTCCTGGGAGTACTTAATCTGAGGAAGACAATTGTCCAGGTGTTGGTTTAGTACAGTTATGTACTGCCTCAGGGTTACTCCAGGGGTCTTTGTGTGTTTCTGCAGTAGGAACTCTGTTCACCTGAAAGGGAAGAGGAAGAATGGTATGGAAGTGGTTTTACTGGAATAGAATAACAAATATGTAATCCTAGTATTGTTTTAGGTGAACACTATGGGATCATCTCCCTCTTGCATTTTGCTTTTATTTTGTTTTTCCTCTGTAGGTGTCTGAAACCCAAAGTAGTCATAAACGCTTTCCCATTTAGCTTTGGAGTCAAAATTCTCCTTAGTTACCTTACCAATAGCAGCTGTGCTGTTCACTTGTTAGTTTTGTGCACGAGGGAGCACAGCACAGGAACTGCTTTTCATTACAGTTCTTAAAGACATTGCGGTCTTGTCAAGACTTAAATTAGAATTATCTTCTCAAAAAGCCATGTGCTCTGGCTAGGAAGCCAGTGCAGCATGTGAATTGCCCCATGATGATTTACAATGACCATTTTTAGTTTATACTTAAAACTGCATTAGACAGTGAGAACAATGTCCTAGATGGGTATTTAGAAGGCTGTTGTGTTACTGTTGCTTAATAACGCAAATTTGAAAGATTAAATGTAATGGTCGAAAAGAAGAATCTGTTTTTAGTGCCTCAGGCTGTCAAAATGTGTCAGTATTTGTGCTTTAGCTGGCCATACCTGACAAAGGGACTTGCAAACAGAATCATCAAGTGTACTGTGAACCAAAATGTGACTTCTGCAGGGTTATGCTGCTGGTAACATTCATATACTTCCAGAAATGAGTGTGATGGCCTTGGGAGAGAGTTGAAGCCAGAGGCTGTGACACGAATGAAGGCACACTGCCCACGTGCAGGATGTGATGTGGCACTTGTGTTGGACTCCTGTGGGGCATGCACAGCTCAGTGGTGCTCTGAGGAGGCAGCATGGTTCCCAGCTCCACGCTGTGCTTCTTGATGTGCAGGGCCAACATCTGCATCCCCTACACTGTGCTAGGGATTGAAGGAAAGCTGCCTTTGGCAACATGTGCTAGTGCTGAGGCATAGTGGGGGATGCAGCCCAGTGATCCCCTGTGCCTCCCACGTTCCATGTGCATCTGGTTCTGCCCGGTCACACCCGAGGCACTGGCACTGGCATTCTGTTTTATTCTGTATATTTCTGAGATGCATCTTCCTCAATGCTTTTAAGCCATCAGCCTTCTGAGCCCACTGCAAATCTAGAGCAGCTGTGGGACAGCCATCCCTGGGTGACACAAGCACGGTGGCTTCCTGGAGCAGTCTCTGGAGGTGGGCATGAAGATGCAGCAAAGGAATAATACTGCAAAGAACAGAATGCAGATGTGTGGATATCCTGAATATCATGTGACTGGGTCACACCATGCTGTTACTGAGACCAAACTAAATTGGGATGTTCAAACCCTTTACAGAGAACTTGTGTGTTATAAGGAGCTATAGCCTCACTTTTGACTGCAGAGTAATGTCAATTACACTTATCTGGAACAATATTGTAATATTTACCAGGTTGTAAGAGATTTGCAGCAGGAAATTGAAACGCAGTAAAATTTGAGAGTCTCTTTCCCTTTAAGCTGGGAAGGCAACTGAGCAAAGTCTAAAATTCCATCTGCTGCCCCTGCACCTTGTACCTGAAGTTAATTTGATCTCTTCAGGACAGATCATGGAGGAAGTGTTAGAGAGGCAGGTTGATTTCCTGTGCTTCAGGTTGCAGTATCATAGTGCTGTATTTGCTTGGTTGTCTCCCCAAGTGACTGTAACATGGAATGTGTGTCGGTTTGGTGTCATGTGCATGTTGAGCTGTGACAATCATACTTGCTGAGTAGTGCCAATCAAGGCTCTCCTCATTCACAGCTCATGGAAAGGTGCAAGGCAACACATACATAACATGCTGGTTATGTATTTGCTGGACACAGACCTTGTCCTTTCCTGACACCGTGACATTGTTGGATATCTTCTTCTATAAATTCTGATGTCAGTGGGGGTGAATTGAGCATAGCCTATGTCTGTGTATAATCATCTAAAGAGAACAAAAGTGATTTTTTTCCCTGCTAAATCCCTGGAATGTATTACATTACTGTATTATCTGCCTCATCAGGAGAGCCTGTAAATTGTGACATACATCATCAAAACATTCTTCCTGTGATGATTCATAATGGCACATGGTGTATTAGAGGTAATACATTTTAAAATGGCTGTCAACCACCAGAATAATTTATACTCCATTTTTCTCTAGAAAGAAGAGCAAGCCTGCATACATTCTCTAGTATATAGAACTTACACCAAAGTTCCCAATGATAATGAGTATTTTTATGTTGTAATACCTGTTCATGTGTTAAGTACACATTGTACCAGAGGTGAGCAGTGTAAAGCTGCCTTTGCTCATATTCATTTAGGCAGATACTGCATGGAAACTAAACCACACATTATACCCAGGGTTATCCACTTTGTATGTGACAGAGAGGAAAATAAACACGCCTTGATTGACGCCATTACTAACGTGTGAAAGCATGCCAGTACAGACTGCTTGAAAGAGGAATCAAATAGGTTTCCCTCTGCCCTCTTTTATCTTGTGTGTCACTGTGGTGACATTGTTTGCTGAAAACCCCTGTCCTGTGACCAGTTCATTATCTTGTGAGGAGAAAGCCGGGTGAGTTGTGCTGACTTGCAGAGAGACGTCTCAGTGCCTGCCCGGGTGAACAGCAGCATTGCATCTTCTGCAGCAGCTGTTTAAAGTCGTATTCTGGAGAAGCAGCATGAGAACGTGGACAGCTTCAGTCAGAACTGTGGGCAAAGGTAGATCAAAACAAGTTCCTTTGCAAACACCAACTTGGGTGCAGTTACATGGAAACCTACCTGAGCATTAGGCATGTAGGTTTGAGGATTAAATCTTTGGCTACCATAAAGGAATGTCATATTTGAAAGAAGGTAAAGGAAGGTGACTCTGAAGGAATCTGAGGTTTTAGCAATGAAAATCCATAGTCGAATTGGAAAAATAAGATATCTGTATAGAATCACTTGTAAATTGCGAAGCTGCATAAGGACTAAAAAAGGAAACTAAAGAGTCTTTTTACATATTTACTCTGAGTTTTCTACTTATAAATGAAAACTAGTTATTTAGTCATGTAAATGTTTCCTTCTCCTTTCCAATTATGACAATTTAATTTCTTGTGGCTTCTTTGAAATGTTACATCAGCTGAGCAGACCCTAACTGTATGGCTACTAGAGAATTCCTGTGGATTGGTGCTGTGTGACAGCTTCTACACAATCCATGAAATCCTGACCCTTTCCCAATATATCACACCTATCTGTGAGCTCCCAGATTACCCTCAGAATAGTTTCTGGCAGTTCTCCATCTACAGGTGTCAGATCTGTTGGTGTGTTCTTGTCTCTCTGTCCTGGAGCTGGTTTTCAAACCCTTACATGTAACCCAGACCTTGTATTTGGGCACTTTTAAGCCAGAGGTTTCCCAGTGTAGCTGACAGTGCAGTTCTTTCCCCATGGGTTTGCCCAGAAGGTCACATATGAGTACCACCTGTGCCAATGGCTTGTTAATTTTAATGTTTGGAGTAAAAGGTGTCATCTCTTATTGAAGTGTCTTCCAGCAGCCTTTGATTGGAAGGTGGTGGAAAAGTGCTCATATGCTTGATACTGTAAGGGAATCCTGTAAGGAAATACCTTTAAGCTTCTTATTTTAAAAATCAGTTCAAAATTAACCAAAACCTGTTTTTTTAATGTGATAACATTATGTTCCCGGAGTGCTCCTTTTATGCCTTGAGCAAAAAAGAGTTTTTAGAGAAAAGTTACATGTTGGAGTAATGTTGGAGTCTGAGATACAGAGTGTGTATCTGCAGTCTAGATTCCTAGGCAGGTATTCTGTTCCTTTTGAAGGAGGACGTATAACTAGGTTTTATGAGTTCTTACGAGCTGATCTTAAACCACTTTGTGTTCTTTATCTTTGACCACATTCTGACATCTAGTCTGCCAGTATTTCTGATCCTCTGTATTTCCTTTAGATAAACCTTCAGTTTTGCTAGAAATGACTTCTTGGTATTTTAGCCACATCTGTTTTTTGTGTGATGTTTATAATGTTGGTGTGTTTTTGAAGGCAAGCATTTACCTTGAGTCTCTGAAGCCTGTCTTTATTCATGAAATGATTTGGATTGGAAGGGACTTCAGAGATCATCCAGTTCCACTCCTGCTGCCGTGGACAGAGGCACCTTCCACCAGGATGGGTTGCTCCAAGCCCTGTCCAGCCTGGCCTTTAGCGCTTCCAGGCATGGGGCAACTTCTGTGGGCAACCTGTGTCAGTGCCTCACCATCCTCACAGGGAACAATTTCTCATTAATAACTGATCTAGATCATCCCTCCTTCAGTTTAATGCCCTTCCTTCTGCCCTGTCCTGTCACTACCAGCCCTGGTGAAATAGCCCTCACCAGCTCTCTTTTACTGAAAAGTACTTTGTGGTTTTGTGTCTTTGTGTGTGAGAATTTAATGAAAGTGTCTTAGAACCAAAGCAAAAAGCTTTGATTTTGTGCTAGTAAGACTCTAGTGCAACATGATGTTTGCAGTATAGTAACAGAACAGAGAAGATAAAGAGGATTAAATCCAGACTGGTATTTTCCTCAATAAAGAAAATCTACATTGTTCAAGTCCCACACAATTCATGTACCCACTGCATTCTGTGATAAAAGAAATGAAGAATGAAATTTCTTGATCCACATCCATTCCTGGTCTCCCTAGCAGGCCTGATGAAGAATACAGGACTAATTCTCAACTGAGATAAAATTAATGTTGTATGGAACTATTGGCCTTTTGTATAAAAGCATTGAACATAACAGGGCTAGGATACAGTGCCTGTGGTCATGGTAAGGTAGTTCCTTTTTTTAATGTTTGGTTAGTCCTTTAATACATACTGAAAAAAAAATTTGTTTTTGGGATTTTAGTGAAGGATGGCTGGGAAAAATCCTGGATGTAGCCTGTCAGCAGATCAGCTTGCAGAAAAGTATTGTTGTATACGATAAGGAATTGAAGGATTAAAATCAAAAGTTATGGTATCTTTGGAGAGAACATGAAAGTTTTAAATGACTTGGCAGAAGAGTCATCTACTGTATGTGCTTTATTTGAAGGTAATTTTGAGAAGTGCTTGTATATTTAAGTGAAAAGGGGATTTTCCTCACAATCTGTAATGGGATGAGTTAAAAGTCCAGGCTGAAAATTCATGCAGATGCTCTGTTCCTGTAATTTGAATACATTGCAGCATTTATACTATGAATTTATATTTATATTTATTAATATTTATGTATTCAGTTTATTGTGAATTTCTCTAGTTGACCTATCAAGAAGCAGTTTTTCATTGGTTTCCCGTGTTGGTTAAACTTGCGATGCACTTTGTAGTTCCGTCTTGCTGCGCTGTCTCAGATCCATCCGGGGTAATGTTTGTGTTGCTGGCAGCTCAGATGCACAGTTGAGATTATGGAAAACAAACCCAGTCCTGGCAGTCGTGCTCAGAGCTCACTGCTGTGGAAGAGCCAGCCTCGGGAAGCTGCTTGCCAGAACGCTTTGAGAGGAAAGCCCTCAGTCCTGAGCACTTGAAGCTGATGCATGTCTGGAGACTTGTCCTAGAAGAGGCCATGTACATTTTGTTTCTTTCTCTGTACATTAGGATCCTGCTCATTCTGCTTCTCCTGCATATAAAAGTTTGGCAAAAGAACATTTACAAGCACACACAGTACAGAGCTGACCAAGAACACTACAGAATGGTGTACTGAATGTTTACTCTTGCACTGTAAATTATCTTTTTATGAGTCATGGCTAATGACAGCACAGTTTTGCATCTTCTTTGGAGCGGTTCAGTATCATGATTTGCAAGTGATCACATTTGTCATCATTTATATTTACTGGTAGAAATAGATCTAGTTTGGAACACATCCTCAGATTCTCTGGTGCTCTCTGGCAATATGAAGCGAATGCATCAGTTTGGGAATTCGCTTTTAAAGTACCAGTACTTCTCCCTCACCTGAATTAAGTGTTCCTGCTATCATAAAAGATATTTTTGAATTAGCATTGCTGTTTGCCAAATCTGTTGTCATCTGGCAGATGCATTTTAAACTTTTATTTAAGCTATTACTGAGTATTACAGAATGGTGTGAAAAATCAGTGTAAAACAAATTTGCAACATTATTTTTTACATTTATTAGATTTTATTTTTATGCTCCTTAGCATTAGGTGGCACTGTTTTCCAAGCTTACCTTTCACAAGCAAGTCTGAGATTTTGAAAGCTGAAATTGAAATGCCATCAAGTAATGGAGGTTTTAGTGTATTTACTGTAAGATAATTTAATTAAAATGTGGCATTGTGAATTGGAAAGGTATTGACCACTATCAGTTGGAAAGATAGAGACCTTTTACAATAATGCTGTAACAGTTCTGGATGGACACAGCACCCCTCCATGCACTAGACTTTGTACCACTAATGCAGCTAGGGGTGGGACCTCGGGAACTACCCTGCTGTGCTTGGGGCGGCTGTGACTGACACCGAACCAGGGAATAGTTCACTGCATTTCTACCTGGCTCACTTGGGGGCTTTTTTGTTTGGTCGTGTGTGAGATGCTTTGTTTTGTTTTTCTGGGTACTGGTGGGGTTTTTCTGGTATGTATTTGGAGGGATATTGATTTTCTTCCTTGCAGTCTGTAGGGTTCCTACAGCAGCAGCTTCTTTCAAGTGAAGCTCACCTGTGCTGTCTTTAAAATAATTTGCCTGTCAACCATTGCATGAGTTGAAGTTCGATCAGCATGCTTTTATTAGTTGGCACAGCAACAAGAGGAAGAAAGATGTCCTGGAGCTGTGCTGAGAAAGACGTGTTCCTCTGCAGCTGCCTGTCCCTGCTCTGTCTCCTGTCCTGCTGAGGGCTGTTCTCCTGGGCTGCAGGTGTGCACTGCTGCCAGGCTGCAGTGGGGCTGCGGGAGGGCACGGGTGGAAGGGCTACTGGGCTTAATTCAGGCTGTGCTCAAAGCCTGCCTCGTGCCTCAAGGGGTGAGATTGCCAAAGTGGTTTTCTTCCCACCACTGCTCTGGTCTGGAGGCTTTCTAGATCCAAATTGCATGTGCTGTGTTGAAAGGCACAGCCAGAGCTGCCAACACGAGTGTAAGTTGGAGCAGTGCAGTGCAGTGGCCAGCAGATGGGAGCTGCTGGCATCAGGAATCTGTACTCTGCTGCTCTCAACCAGGACTTGGGACCTCCAGGAATGAATCTTCTTGGCTCACTGGTCCTTTGTAAGATTTGGATACATTCTCATGTATGAACCATGCTATGAGTATCTTAGCAAATAGAACTTAGTGGTGAATGTGCAAAAATAACATTGGGGATAATAATGTCAGTGTGTGGCTTAAGTATTTAGTAGGGACAATTTGATTGCTCATGGAAACTCAAGTATGACCACTCTAAGAACATTAAATAAACATGAAACAGAAAAGCAGTGATATTGTTAAATTTTATTGTCTAAAAAGGTCAAAACCAAAACCAAGAATAATTTGTTGAACAAAACTCTAGCTTTACCATTCTGATTATTATTTTCTATTAATTCTCCTCCTCTTTTGAGATATCTTTTTACTTTCTGATTTAAGTAATGAGAAGGAGAACACTTGCTTTCTATAGTGGTCTATTTTGCAAATACCTAGAAAAGAGTGCAGAATTGCTGTGTTGACACCTGGGTGATTCAAGAGAAGTGATCTTGCTGCAGGAAATGACTCCTTTATTTTTCAGATGTCAGCAATGTTTAGATGAATTGGTGGAGCTCCCCAAGATGTGACTGGTCTCTTAGTGTGGAAGGGGCTGGGTGATGGTGTCACGTTCAGGAGCTGCTGCGGGGGTGAGGGGATTTCCTCCTTCTGGGGCAGTAGCCTTTATCACTCTGCTGTCCCATGGGACTGGCACCTTGGGCCCCCTTTGGTACAGGTGTAGTCAGTATCCTGAATTCTGGGACAGTTTGGGGATAATGACAAAGTTCATTAGTCACCTTTGCCAAGAGGTGCTCGTTACATACAGCAGCCAGCAGTGTGGAGTCAATGTGAGCTCCCCACTGCCTGCACTGCCCTGCCACGTGCACAGGTGGAGGTTGTGCACCACAGACAAACAAGAGCTCCTTCCCCAGCTGCCCTGAGTGGGAACAAGAACAAATGGCCCCAGTGCAGGACTGGGTGAGAGACAGGGGCTGTTTGTCCTCAGGGAGACTCTCACCGTGCCTTGGTCACACTCGGCTTTCTGCTGACTTGGAGCATGGACAAGGTTTGCTTGTAATTGCTTACAAAGCACAAAGGCACGCCTGGATACACCAGTCTGTCAGTTTGTCCTTTTTTTTGACTCAGTAAGCATCTGCATCAGGGCTAGTAGCCATTAATTCAGGCTGTCTTTTGTGTTTAATTGACTTTCTTTGGTTCAGGATATCTCTCCCCTTGCAGGGGAAAGAACTCGACAGTCTTGTCACTTGCTTCTGTAATTTATATTAATTAGCTTCTCCTTTCCCCTCAGACTCCAGTTTGCACAGAGAATTAACTTTGAGCACGAGTACAGATGATTGTAATCCTTGCTATAGTGAATATTAAAAAAATTGATCATTGTCTAGGGTGTCAGAGGCCTCTGAGTGTTTGTCATGTGAATGCTTTTAACACTCTGATTCCTCTAATACCATAGCTAGCCAGAGTAATAATGTGGTGTTAAACTTCTCTTTTTTAATACATGCATGTTCATTCAGGTTTATAAACTGGTTTATATGACACACCATTCTTGTAACCTCCTCTGTGTGTGCCTATGTTCTTTATGCCCTGCTCAGCAGAAAATCTCAAAATACATTCAAGTATCAGGAACTATTCTACAATTCTAGAAAATTTTGTACTGCCCTAGCTTATTTCAGGAGCTGGTTGCTAGTTGGCAGTTAGGTACAAAGTAAGGTGGGAGGAAATAATGTTTAATGTAAGCTGCTGTCTAGCAAGTACTTGAGTATCTTTAATAGATAATGCCAATACAAGAAAATGCCTGGAGAAACACAGCAAACCCAGATGCTTTGGAGAGTTTCTCCTAGCTGCAGTTGACTACAGGTATTTTCTGACATGCCTGTAATATCCTGAGGAAATAAAACATCAGCAGTCAACCCTTCACCTCAGAGAAAAGAGTCTGCAGATATGTGAGAAGTCTTTGCTTCAACTACAGGATCAAAGTTTCGTTGGTTTTGAAAAGGTTTTTCTGTTGCAGAGTGCATAGGGCTGTGGGGAGATATTTAACTGGGCCTGCTGGCCCTGAGTTGTGCAATGTTGTGTGCTTGTGCTAGCAGAGACAGGACTGGAGGCCAAGGTAGCTCCTTGGAGCAAATCAGAGCTGCACTTGTTCCATACATAGCTAAAAGGTTGTAGTCTCTTATCCCAGGTATCCTATGAACCAGGAATTGTGCTGCACGCTCAGGAACCCAGAAAGTAACCAAACTGTGCCCACACTCTGTTCCCTGCAGAGAAGTCCTTTACCTGACAGAGAACACCAGCGAGCACTCAATGACTCAACAGCCTTCCTGCCACTTGTCACTGTCCTTCCATGTCACAAGCACCGCCCATAACAGCAGGGGCTGCACTGTGACAGTGACTGGAGCCTCAGTGAAGTCTGGTCTGTTTGAAAGTCAGGGTTATTTTAACAAGGTTATTGTACCACTTAAAAATAACTGATGGAACCCAATTCTAAAATCCAACTGCACAAGTACAGAATCTTTAACCATTCTTTTCATTTAATGCATTAAAAACGCCTGATTTCATTTTAATATTTTTTTCACTAAAACAGCAAGCCATAAAATCTCCAGCAAACGGAAACAAATTTAAAATTTAAATGAGAACTAAGTCAAAAATTTGGTGATACAATCATGTATTTTCAATTAGATATTCAGAGTCTGCAAGTGATTTTATTAGGCCAATGTATCAGCATCATCAACAAAAAAATTCATCATAATTACCACTTTCATCTGGCACAAATTAGTAGCAGATGTTACGGAACTTTTCCACGTTTATATTCATGGATGCTTGACATTCCCCCATTGAGCTCAAAATACAAAAGCACAGTGAATAACAAACCTATGTTTTGCATCATAATCTGCACTTACACTTTCAAGTCCCCCCACCCTGGCCTGCAGCAGCCACTGCTTGTCAGACTCAGTCTTGGCAGGAGAATTTGCTGCACAGAAAGGGCACCAAACACGAAAGTGGAGCACTGGCTTGCAGGTCAGCTACTGCCCAATCACTGCCACTGTTCCCTGGCCACTGTGATTTACTTCACACCACCAATAACAAGTGTCAGTCCTACTCTGTAGCCCCCTGGAAACCAGAATATTCCATTTTACTTGTTGCACTGGACAGGTCTAAACTGTACATCAAACCCTTCTACATGAGCCCAGCCAGACTCAAAAACACAGACTGAGGAAATATTTATGAGTCAGGGTTGAAAACAAACTCACAGAACAATGCAGGAAAAACAAACACACACCACTACAAAGAAACCCACAATAACAACTCATTGGCTGTCCAAGCAAAATTATCCAGATTGTCCCCGTGCTCCCTGCTGGTCAGGAATCACATAGCTCATAGCAGTGACAAAGTTTGGGAAGGGGAGAAAAGAAGCTTCTTTAAGGTACCTGCATTGCAGACAGGGAAATCTCAGGAAATCATGAATTGGATGATGAAACTCCAATTTCTTAACATACTTACAGACTTTGCCTTCACATGACCACATCATCCAGGAACTAAGTGTACCAAAGGTAGCTTTTTTCTCCTCCCTCAAAGGATTAATTTTTCAGTGAAGTGATTTACTGCATGAACATGAACATTCAGACAAGAGAAGTGGCAGGGACCTGTGGCAAGGAGCACACAGAGAGGAGACAGCAGCCAGGGATTAAAACGCAAAGGACCCACCCTATAAAGATGTACCAGGAAGAGAGGGATTTCTTCCCAGATGTGTTTAAATCCCTTGCTCTCCCAGGTGCCAGGAATTGTCCTGGACTGCCGTGCCATGTTTCTCTGGTGAGCTGTTCTGCACTCTGCTCCATCTGACCCTGGAGCAGCCACTGTGCACCCCCAGCACAGCCACCAAAGAGGCCGGGAATGCTCTCAGGGGAAGGCAGGGAGAGAGGGGGAGGAAAACGTGCCCCAAAATAAAAATCCCAATTTTTATTTTCCTTCTAACCAGGCAGGTACACCTAAAAGATCCCTCAGGGACACAAGCTAGAGCAGGTGGCAGGAAGGACAAGAGGAATTCACAATCAACAGTGGCACTCTAGCAAGAAGTAAAAAGAAAGCTGTGGTGCCTTAGATAAAATACAATTCTAGCCCGTCGCTAGCAAGTACACAAAAAGTCCTGATGTGCCCTTAATTTCTATTTTACAGTACACAGCACAAGCAAAGGAGCAAAAGACTGCATTGTAGAAAAAAAATATACAGACCACATAAACTGGTAATAAACCTGAAATATTCATGCAATGCCACTCTGTCAAAGCATGTGTAGTCTACCAGCTAAAATACTAGCAAGAAAAAACTCACAGCACTGCAGTACTCCCATTTATGACTGAAAAAACCCAGAAATATAACTTTTATCTCACTGAAACCCTGTATTTCTTTGAATCTACAGATTATACTTTAATTAAAATGTAGTGAGTGAAGTATATTTATTTGCATCAGGTTACAATTGCAAATAGTTATAAATCTGTACTTGGCGTTAAATATTCCTGCAAACAGGTGTACAATGTCACATTTTCTGAACTAGATAAAGGGGATATTATTTGATGTTAAATTAAGAGGATATCAAGATAGAAAATGAAAAAAAAATTGCTGTATATATACCTTTAAGTATGTTTGAGCAGTTAAAATGTAGCTACATTTATAATTTTGAATTAATGGTGGATACCAATGTTTTTAATGCAATATAAATTGTTACTGAGAACTGGGAATACATGGAGCTTTGTGTTGTTGATTTATTTGGTGATCTGTTTCTTTTTGTTTAAATACAGTAAGAAAATATAGCCCTCCTTGCAAGCATCAGTAAGCAGAGACACTCTGCTCTCATCCCCAACAACTCCTGCTATTTTCAAGAGACAAATGCAGGAAAGCACTTCAGAGCTGCAGAGCATGGCCATAAGGCTTTTATCAGGATTCTTGGAGGTCTGCTGTTTAATGAAATACCAGTAAGAGTGGAAGGTAATTACAAACAGTAACCTGGAGGGCAGGAGAGTATGAACCAGCTGTGCTGTTTCCAAAGCTGGCTCAGACATCTACGAGAAAGATAAATCTGACAGAGTGTGAGCATTGTAATATTAACTATTAATGTATTTTAATCAATGTTTTCTAGATTGTTCTGGGAAATGTAACGTAGCAGGGGAAGGTAGCAAGCACTCCCATACCCCCGAGCTCAGCTTTGCTTTTCATACAGTACTGAACATTTGTCTATAAACTGTAGTTTTTACAAACACAACAGTAAAAGCACCTCAGGTCTGTGTGCTGCAGTATCCATGGGATTCCTCTGCTCCCTCCACAACTCATTCCTCATTCACAAAGCAACAATCCCCTCCTTCGATAACTATGTGCCATTCAATTTCCCTTTCGTCTTCTTGAGATTTTCAAACCCTTAAGCTACCCACAGATAAACATACCCAGCAGAATGCAGGAAGACCCACAAGTTTTCAAATAATTAATCTCTCCTTTCAATCAGTTTCCTTTTACAAGCAAAGAGTTTCCTCTTCTACCAAGTGAAATTTTGGACAAGCTCTTTGTTAGAAAGCTTGAGACAGAGGAGACAGATTGTCTGGCCTCCCTAAAGACAAGCAGGAATATTACTTCATGACACATATACCCTACAGTGTGTTCGGGGGGGGGGGGGTGTTACATTCCATGGCTGTAGAGATTCCAAGGATTTCATGACTATGAAGAACCAAGTGCCACATAAACAGAAGTTGTCTGTCAAATACAAGGAACGTGGCTGTTGCTCTCAAAATTTGTGTTACAGGGCAATAGACAAACCAATCACACACTGGGATTGTGGACTTCACACTACATAAGCTCAGGGAAAAGCACAAAACAGCCTCTGTGAAAATGAGAAACAGGAGGCAGCTGTATCTTAGGGTCTGTCTTACCTAAAATTCCAGTTCTCATTCTGTGAATTCCCATTAAAAAAGGGGAGGCATGGGGGGTGAAGAAAAAAATTCCAGTTTTAGCTCATCACCAATGTTCACTTTGTTTTCTGACAGCAGTTTCCTCTTGGAAGCAACTGTTTGCATTTCCAACTGGTTTTTGTCTTTGCTGCTGGACAGATCTTCAGGCAGTGTTAATGAGGTTGAGGATTTGCACAGTTCCACTTGTCTGAAGTACAGCTGTGCCAGCTCACACAGGTACCTGCCCAGCAAGCTGAGCAGGCAGATCCCAACAGCAAACATTCCACCCTCCCCAGAGGATCCAGGAGCGAGGATCAAACTACACCTCTCAAAGCACAGTCACACACGTGTCCACCCTCAACTACAATTCCAGGCAAAAAGGGGCAGTGTAAATTCCCTCAGGGAAGGGATACCCAGCACATTGCATGGGAAGGTGACAGAGAGCCAAGGAAATGTGTCTGTGTGAAGGCAGATCCATCAGCCAAGGGCACAGAGCAAAGAAAGGTCCCTGTTCCTGTGGGTGCCACAGTCCCAGGACACCTCACGCTGTGCCACACCACAATCAACCTCAGGGAAAGCCAAACAGAAGCTTCCTGTGTTTGCCCGAGGCACTCGGTGCCAGCAGGGACCCTGCCTTGCCTTCTGGCTCTCCTGACTCTGCACAGCCACTGCTGATGTTCCAGAGAGGGCAGAGATCCCTGGGCCTTCATTTCCCTGCTCAGAGCTCCACATAATCCCTCAAAGAGTTACTCTCTGGGTTGCAGCATTCCATAATAAGTATTTCCGTAGCTGAGTTTTCCCTTCACTGCTTGCAAACTGACATTGTTTAAAGTCACTGAAGCAGAGAATGCAAAAGACTGAAGTAAATATAGCTAGAGCTAGACTGCCTGATTTGGCTTCAGAAAGGGGGGTGGAGAGACAAAGAGAGCTGTGAAAATTACACACATTACAATGCTAATTAAACCTTGTCTCTTCCATCTCACTGGAATATTTCAAGTTTTCTACAAACTGTAGCTCAGTACCAACTTCAGAGCAATCTGTCACTTTCAAACTTCTTAAATACCCAAGTATAGATTTCAAAGCCTAAATTTAGTCCCCTGATATGCAAATCTTTATCCTGGAATGGATTCTGGAGGAAGCTTCTCGATTGTAAAATAGGGTCTGGTTGCATGTTCAGACTGAAGCAAAGGACGTGATTCAGGAGCAGAGCTTGTTTACTTTAGAACATCTGTGTGCTCCAAACCACACATTCTAACACATTTTTCAAGGGATGTAAGATTTGGGACTGATGGGGTAGGAAATGCAGAACTCTGCATTTTGGAGAACTCCCACATGAGAAGAAAGATTGCACTGTTTGGTTTTGAAATACTAGTAAGAAGGCACATCAAACCCCATAGAGAGAAGTTACCCTTAATTAAGCAGTACAAAGCCGTCTGTGACAGCCTGGTTGATAAATCACAGCACGGTGACTGACGACAACTACAGCAGTAGAACAAAAAAAGTCTTAAGTGGCTGGATGTGCTCAGCATTCAGAGACAGAAAAGAGCATCTTGCACATGTAAAAGAATGCCTTGGCTTTGGTGCTCTTCAGGACCAGAGCTGGTCAGGAAGAACCAGCCAGGCTCTCAGTAAACACTAGAAACAATCCATGCAACCTGGGAGTTGCATGTTAAATAATACTGAAAGCTCACATTGGAACTTCAACTATTTGGAGCAAATCACGGAAACTATGCATGGACAGGGGCCAGAAAGGATTGGATTGCAAAAGAAATTATCTGAATCAATGAAACTGTAAATGGAACACACTAAAAGGAGCCCCCAAGTGGTGAAGCAAATTAATTTCCACTGAGAAAACAAACCCCTACTTTTAAAGTTATTTTCTAATTTTTCCCGAGTTTCATAAGATCTTTCATTTTTGGCAGGACACCTTCTGCTAATTCAGCGTTGCTGGTGTAAGTGCTGGGTTTGTGAGAACTCTAAACACGAGCAGAATGCAAGATGCAAGCCCCGAGGAAGAGCCCAGGGCTGGCTGCTAAGGCAGGGCCTGTAGCTGGACACGTGAATTAAAATCCTCCCTCCCATTCTCTGCCTTTGTCACTGAACATCAGCAGTGCTGAGCACTTGCACAGCAGGTGATCCCGAAAACTCGGCTTGTTTATAAAAGCACTTTCACAAACCTTCATTAGACTGAGGATGACTGTTTATATGATTTTAGTAAACAATATTACACTTCTGTTTTATTATTTTAAAACTATAGAAGTTTAGGACACCTTCAAACGTGAAATGCATAGGAGTTTCAAATTTAACATCAGGCATTTGAAACCTTTTGCTCATTTTCCAAGGCAAACAACTGGGTATCTAGGAAACAGTTTTAAGATGCTCTTTAATTTACAGTCATATTTCATACAGTGTGTAAGGCTGTCAATTGCTGACCTCACAGATCAGACAGCCAGACAACTAACTAAGGCTTTTGCCTATAATGAATTGCAAAAGATGGATTTTAAAACAAAATTATTTAGGCATAGCTTTAAAATTACTTGAACTATGGTTTAACTTGCATTATAAAATGTGAATCAAATTATTTTGTAGGCTTCACAGCTTGTTTCAATACTCTTTTCATCACAGTACATTCAGACTGTTTTAATCAACATCATGAGAGCCAGACAATGTTCCCTCTTGCTGCCACATCCCTGCTCATGACCCTGCAATGGGGAACACAGCAGAAGGAGCATTTAGGAGCATTGTGGTAGAGAATAACAAAGCCTGGCTTCCACTTTCCAGGCTGCATAGACCGTGAAGCACCGACAGATACAAAAACCCCAAACAAACCAGCTTTTAGGGCCTGGCCCCTCAGTCTTACCCACCCAAAGTCTCGTGTGCATGTGGGACATGGGTCATTCAAGTTCACATTTTCTTCACATCAATATCACAGGCTCAGTTTTAAATGTCTGGGGGAGTTGCAAGGGGTTGCTACAGCTAGAGGATCACCCATCTGAGAAGGAAAAATGTCCAGATGCAAAGAGCAGACTTCATTTGGTTTGCAGTGGAGCTGAGGCGTGTTCCTCCCACCGCAGTCAGATCCGCATGAACAATGAGTGAGGCACAGACAGGGCAGTGCCCAGCTCTCCCAGTGCCAGAAGGGACAGGACACGCCCTGGCTGTGGATGTGCAGGGACAGACAGACTGCTGTTGCCCCTTCCTCTCCTGAGAAGGGGATGAGGAGCTCACAGCACTCTTTACCCACACCAGAGCGAGATGGATTTGATGGTTAGCAGCTTGTTGGAAGCAGCGGCAGCTGTGGATGTCCAGGCCCCCAGGATGTGTCACTGACCTCGCAGCACAGGCACACACAAGGCGGGGCCCGTGGCGATTATTCCCGAGGCAGGTTGCTAATTCCTGTCATGAATACACAGCCAGGTTCTCCAGGCAGCACCAGAATAACAACGAGGCTCCCGGGCCGTGCCTCTCCCGTGGCGGAAGTGAAATCCATCCTCGTGATTGCAGACATCAGCGCGCTGGCTCAGACCTTCAGCCGGCCTGATAAATGCGATGGTGCTTTTCCAAATCTACTGGGACGAGTCAGGTGACTAATGATTTCCATTAGCTTCAGCAGAATGGAAACAAAACAGATCAATACAAATGATTTGCAGCAAGTTCACATCATAAATTTCCTTTTGCCCAGTTCCATCATTTTAAAATAGAAGCGTTCCCCCCACACAATATGAGAAGAGGCAGTAGTGATCCAGAGACGTGATCATTCCAGTTACAACAAACTGCTCGTGATTGCAGCTCGGAGTGCTTTTTAATCAAGCGGTAATTTTACTCAGTGATACATAATGGTATTATTTTAAATGATATCAAACAATAAAACTTGTAATGACCACATTATTTTTGGAAACTGAATTGGATCCTACTGTTACGTAAAGCTATAGCAATTCTAAATTCTGCTTTTACTTTACTAAAATTACCTCAATTTTATTTTTCTCCTCCTTTTGTCTATAAGCATTTCTAAACCCTGTTTGTGAAGGATATTTTGAGAATCACCAGTTCTTGTATCCTTGAGATCAAACAGCAGATTACGAGCATGCACTGCATAGAACAGCTTGCACATAGCTCCTTGTTCTTCATAGCTGCCTATACTATTTAACAAACTAGAATCCCAAAATACACTCATCTTCTGTATCATAGAGGAGATACACTGATTTATGAATCCCCTCTAATGAGTAAATCATCAGTACTAATGAAAAAGAATTCACAAATGAAGGAAATTGGGTGAGGCAGGAGAACCATTCATTCCTTCAGGGCAGGCTCAGCGCACCCCACTTTCAGAGCTGCATAACACACTTGTACACCAACACCTTGTGGGGAAATTGCCTCGTAAAGAGTTCATGGAGTGACAGACAAACACAGATGTTTCTCATCTGCACTCACATTCTCCTGGTATTTCTGTACAGTCATAAATACTAGTGATGTCTCCTTAACTAGCTCTGACCCTGGGCTCATTGTGATGCCAGAGCTGGTTCCACAGGTTAATTACCAGTCACAAAGGGAAAACAAGCTTCCCATTGAATTAAGCAGTCTCCATGTCAGATTCAGTATATTGTCTTTACCTCTTATTACAAAAAAAAGAAAAAGAGAAAATTGTCTTTTTTTTTTATTAATACTTGAATAGAATCTTTTCAAAACCTTTCTCCTCTTGACACAAGGGAAGGAGGTGGGTGCAGTTTCCTCCTCAGGGCTGCTACACACCACCCTTCATGGGGGCACATCCCCACCTGCCTTGTCACAACACTTGACTCTTACCTCTCTCCACTCACAAGTCACACAAATTGGCACTGGGAGAAAACAAATATTCCCCTGATATAAAGCCATCCTACTTTTTCATTTTTGTACTTGACAATATAAACCAAAGAACTGCTGTAAATCACCAGTGGATTCATTTGAGTGCTGGGATCCTATCTAGAAACAAAGCTTAAGAAATCTGAACTGAATCAAAACAGTACCATGGGTTAGAAGTTACAGATCAAGTACTGTCATCCATTGGTACATATTAATACTTACCTGGAGGAAAAATAGTTCACCAAAATGTGATTTTACAATTTATTTCAATAAATTAGAGCAGTCTTAGCTGAAAGCTGTCTAATTATCTGAAAGCTAATTAGAATCAAATAGCCTCCCCTTTAAAAGGTAGAATAAAAGGCTAAGAAAATATATATTTTACTTAAGCCAGAATTTCAGCAATATCACACAATGCTCTGTGCTGTAAATTACTTCTAGCACAAAGCACTGTTAATTCATGAATAGTAAGAACACCAAATTCACAGATGCAGCACCTGATGAACATCCACCAGCTGTTGCATTTTCAAACAGGATACGAGAGGCATTAGCATGATTTTATTTAATGTGGAAAGCAGAATGGATTTCAGCACAAATTCCTGGTGCCATTATGAGATTTACTGTTGGACTCTGATTCTATCTCCCTCTCCTGCCCCTTGCACCCCAAGGTTCCTCAGCAAAGTGGGATTTTTGGCATGCACAGCTGAGCACAGAAGTGCAGGTTTCAGAAGAGGTTCCACCCAGCCCTGCTGCAGCCTGCTGAGCCCTGGAGCACGACGCTGGCTTGGTGTGACACAGGTACTGCAGTGACAAACCTGTGACAGCTCTGCTCTGCAGGACGCTCTAAGGACATTTGCTGAGGAGTTTCCCTGAAGAGTCACCTGCTGAGCACCTTCCTGTCCAATTCCTGCTAAAGAAATCAAGCACCACAGTGCAGACAGGTGGGTTAAACTTCACTTTTTCCATCTGTCAGGAAGCAGAAACTGCACTGGAGGGTGGGGAGCATTTATGTGCCGTCCATCAGTATTATTGGGATCTCCACACCTGCATTCACCCCCAGAGCCCTTCTTTGTTCAAGTCAATTCAAGTCATTTTACTGTTTGAAGTCAAAAGCTCTGATTTTTTGAATTCCTAAATTGATCTAGATCACAGAAATGGAGTTTTTCCCCCTCAGCAGATATGTAGTACCCAGTTCACAGGGTATTTCATCAGTTGCTTTAACATCCAGGAAGGTTTTTACATCAGTTCTGCAAGTGTCAGCTCACTGTAATGCACCACTTTGGGAAGAGTGAGTCAAATGCAGCCATTTTGAGTGTTTGAGAGGAACTGATCAGGAACACAACAATGAACTGCAATGTGGATTCCACACCTGCACAGAAATAAATGCAGTGCCTACAGCAGCAGTGCTGATCCTTCACAACTGAACTGTATTGTCAGCTGTGTGGGGGGCAGATACAACAACAGCACCAACAGCAAGGGCTGCAAGAGGCTGGTAGCTTTTCTGAAAGCCTCCATGAGGCTTCCAGCTTCTCAGGAGGGAAAGGAGGAAAACAAAGATGTGCCTCTAAAATGGTGAGCAAATGGTCACTTTAGGACTGCAGCTGTTTCTCTCTGCAGGAGGCACAGAGAAGACACCAGAAGAGTATTTGGCAAAGATGTTCAATACATAGAGAAATACATAATGTGTGATCTATGGTGCTCTGCTTTCCCCTTAAACAAATCCCATTCCCAGATGGCCTGCAAGATATTAAACTATTGCTTATGTTTGCAGTTCCAGCTGGAGACTGCATATAAACAAAACGACTTTTCTAAGTCTCTTTGCAATACAGTAGAATGTTTATTTTTCAATAAATCCCTTGAACAACATTAGATATAAATACAAAATATATCAAATTTCAGCACTAGCTTACCACTTCACCACAGTTATTAAAAAAATAAAATAAAGCAAGAAAAACTTCCCTTGGTCCAGCCTACCAAGAAGAAAAATCAGGGTTCTAACTAGGTCCTAACTGCCCTCCAGGCTTTAGAGGACTTC
The DNA here is from genome assembly GCF_971803275.1 of Cyanistes caeruleus. Classification (NCBI taxonomy): domain Eukaryota; kingdom Metazoa; phylum Chordata; class Aves; order Passeriformes; family Paridae; genus Cyanistes; species Cyanistes caeruleus. The sequence goes on along the minus strand of NC_141708.1, from coordinate 33,585,788 downwards.
TCCAAACACCACTCCATGAATGAAAGCAGAAACAAAGATCCAGTGAACCCAGGAAATGTCTCAATTTGAAACAGTTTAATGAAGAACTTTAAAAATATACCACAAAGCGTACAGCCTTTGGTACTCTAATTGGCTGCATAATCTCTAATTAAACAGTTGCACCTAAAACAAAAATGGTGTGGGAGAAAAATCACACTCTGCAAGAATTCACGGGGTACAACACATTTGGAATTGTTTGGCTCCTAATTAAGCTTCCCTTAAGTACACAAGGGGGGAAAAAAGGGATGTCAGAAGACAATACTGAGAGTATCAACTAGATCTAGGGATGGCCAAGTATTTTAAAGGAACTAAAAGACAGAAGAGTGCTAAAGACATCCTTGAGGCAGCAAAACTGGACTCGGAGAGGAGGAGCAGCAATGAGCTCTCCCATCACATCAGCACCCAGTGACAGAGGCAGCTGGCCAAGCACTTGACAGCTCTGCAGGACTGCAGGAGGGGAAAACACTTCAGACCATGCAATTTAAGAAAAATCTTTCTCCATGGCTTTGCTTAGGGGGCAGACCTGAATAAAAAAGGAAGTTCCTTCCTCCCAAGTGGTATGGAATGGCAGCCCTGTTAAGCACAGAGCTTCTTCCCTGTTCTAATCTGTGCCATGAAACTCAGCTGCATCCTCCAGGCCTTCCAGAAAGCAACATGAACATTTAAATTTAACGTTTTAATCAAATGACTACCTTTGAAGGTCTTTTCCTTCCTGTAAACTTCTGTTCCTGCTTTTACTTTCTGCCCTTCTGAATTCTGCTAATCCCTCTGCTTGTTCTCTGCTGCTTTCCTTCATTTCTCCTCAGAGCTCTCCAAATAAAAGACTACATCAAGGCATGGCATTTCACACACAGAGTGCTTCTGTGCTCACCTGTTTGTTGACAGGAGTTCAAAGCCCATTCCAGAATCTGGAATTGTACATGGAAGTCAGTAACACATATGTGCAAATGATGGGCAGGAAAAGCCTCCCAGTTGCTGCAGCAGCTTCTAGAGCCCGTTCTATCAGGCTGGGCTCCGGGGAGCACACCGGGGCACTCCCTGACACAGGAGGGTATCGAGTGTTCTGCTGAGCTGTTCCTCTCTGTTCCCATCCCTTTCTGCTCCATCCCTCTCCTCCCCTCCCCTTTCTGTCTAGCAGCCATTCTTAGAGCTCACAGCTCATGCAACCCAGAGTTACTTTTAGCTTTACAGACAGGCACTTTTTACATTTTTTTTTCCTGATGCTGGTCTCTTCCTGCTCATTTTACTCATGCTCAACAAATCAGTATAACAAATCACTACAGGTATGGTAAACAGATAACAAAACCTATAGAAATAGAGATCATTCTACACGTGTTTTGCTTAAAGCAGTAAATCAAATGAAGGCTTCCATGAAGAGAGAAACCTCAACACTATGAGCAGCATTTAGCAGAACAGATTCCATCCATTCACTTTCTTTACCTTTTTTTGAGCAGAAGGGTGACTTTTAATATACTGTATAGCAAACATTAATATACTGACACAGCCCATGCTTCCATTTGTTTAAATCCAGTTCTACAATATATTTACTGCCTGCTGATGCAAGTTCCACTCCAGGGAACTAATTGTCTCCATTTCCCCTACACCTGTAATATGAAACTCTTTTAGCCTTTGCTGCACTGCTAGGATGATAGGGATCGAATACTCTAGAATCTAAGCCTGATTTGGAAGAGCACTTTTAGTCATTATTGAGAATGTTCTCATAACCTCAGTGCACTCAGCAGTACATTCCAAGCTGACTCTTTTATCCAGACTGCAGCACCTTTGGGTTCTTTGCCTGAATCTGTACACGTCTCCTGACAGACAAGGTCTGAGCTGCAGGCAGCCCAGGCACTTCCAGAATCTGGGAAGAACGTGGAGCTTTGTGCCTTGGCCTTCCTGGGAGCTCAAGTACAAGACACCAAACTTCAGATGGACACTCAGAAAAACAACAGCAAACAAAACCACCAAACCAAGCAGCCATCACCAAGCACAAATTGGGGTTTTTTGGGCTGAAAAACCCAAAGCTCACAATTGGCCACCTTACTTAAACACGAAAGCCTTTGAAAATGCTGTTCATTATGTCTGCTAACATCAACCTCCAAAGTGCAGCTCCCCCATTTCAGCTTCCATGGGCAGACAGAACAAGTCTCAGTGCATGCTTTACTTCTTGTTTCACTGCTGCAGCTTTACATAATCCCTAGCAAGGGGGAGGTGTTACCGAGGGATCCCTCAGTTGCCATGTTCCACAGGTTAGTGCCACAGGTCAGCTGCTATTGTTCCTCGCCTCCTGTACCTGCCAGTCTCTGCTGGCAGAGACCAAAATCCCTGACTCCCTTCTCACCTTCTTTAGGCAAAACCATTGCAGAAGAGCTTTCCAGGTTCAACAGGGCCTTGCTCTGGAGTAAGGAGCTGCAGCAGGCACTTGCCAGCAGATAAAAGGAAACATGACCACAGCCCCATCCCAGCAGAACCCAAAGTAACAGGGAAGAGATTAAATAAAAGATGAAAACCAGAAAGAGCCCACATAGAAGACCATCAGAATAATAAAATACACACAAACAACCTCAAAGCACAAACCCCCATAATTTTACACAAAGCCTCAAGACAATGATGTCCCCACCAGAGCAGGCACCCCTCTTTCACAAGCCCTGGTGGTGAGACTGCCACTGAAGTGAGGGTAGCAGAGCTGCGAGGGATTCAACTCCTGCCCTTCCCCTTGCAGACACAGAGGCCCTCACAACCTTCCCCCAGCTCTGCCTGTGAACCCACGGGTCCTTCTCTACCCCAGACAGCTGAATTTCAGTCAGTATTCAAAACCCAGCCTGCTGGAATTTACTTCTTTAGCTCTCAGTGACCTGAGCATTTCACAGCTGCTGTTCTCCTGCCTTTTCTCCTCTCTAGCTTTAGCGAACACTTCTCAGTTCAGTTCCATTAGCTGCATTGCCACTCTCTCGTTCCTAGGAAGCCACTACCTTTTTGACTATCTATCCTAAACTAAAACGACTCCCTGCAAATCAACCAAAAAAAGCACACCCAGCACAAAAAAGCTTTGTCTTCTCTAAACCAGGGATGTGTAACACTTGGATTAAACAAAAGCCTTTTGTCTTATTAACTATAAAAGCATTTCTGTTTAAGCCATCTCATGCTTCTGGAAGGAACCCACGTTAGTGTAATTCTGCTCCAAACCAGTCCTGTTAGATCGGTTTTAAGGGCTGGGAAACGGCAGAATTAGTGGCTGATCATGTGCTGAAGTCAGTGCATCACAGATAACATCCTACTGATCTCAAATAGAGATGGGAAAGTCAAGCAGCTCTATTGATCTGTGTGAGATCTGCTGCCAGCAGAGTACTGCAATCACCCCACACTGAGTTCTTACACACAGAGCAGGTACCCTTCAGCTGCTGGCAGCTGTGTCACCTGCACCAGCCCAAGTTAGTCCCCACAGCACACACCAACATCCAGAATAACAGCAGTTGTCAGAGTCTGCTTTAATCTCTGCATGGACTTGGGGTTTCTTTGTTAATAGTACTTGCAATTAGGAATAAGTACAAATTCTGCTGTGCCAGCCTATCAAATGATAACCAGCATAAAGAAGATGGGGAAGGGCATGGGTCAAACCGCTGCCACATTAAATTGGCTGGACTGCCAGGCTGCACATGGCCAGCATGAGCCACAGCCTCTAAAGCCAGAGCTGCCAGCATTGTTCCTAGCATAAAAAGCAGTCAGCTCAATCACTGAACATTTCATTTCAACAATGGGAAGCGGCGGAGTTGGGCACTGAAGGATTCCTATCTGCAGAGCAGCATGAACTGAGCACAAATCTGCACTGAAGCCTCTGGCTGGGGCTCAGGCTGCTGGGAAGCCAAGCCAAGGGCACCAAGAGCTCAGCAGTGCACTCCCTTCCCCAGGGAGGATGCACAGGCCTCTCCCTGGCAGGGACCTGTGGCTCAGGGGTACATCCGAGCTGCCTGAGCCCCTGTGGGTGTCACACAGCCTGGAGCTGTGCTAAGCTCTGTCCCAGCAGCTACATCCCAGCTGCCTGAGCCCCTGTGGGTGTCACACAGCCAGGAGCCGAGCTGAGCTCCGTCCCAGCAGGTCCATCCCAGCTGCTAGAACCACTGTGGCACAGCCAGGAGCCGTGCTGAGCACTGGCACCAGGGGACAGAGGTGCTGTGCCACACGCCGTGCTCTGGCCAGGCTGCTGTCCCCTCCTGGCTCCAGAAAGCTGCTCGAGCTGGCTCATTTGCTCCCTGGCTGACTCATTCCCTGCACACACGGTTCCGTGAACACCCAATGCTCCTCACTCAGCTGCCCCAGCAGCAAGTCCAGCTGTGGAAATGGCACTGCTACCCAGAGATGCTAGCAGGATATCATGGCCTTTCAAAGCACAGCTGACAAATGCTGTCTCCTGCTCCATTCTCCTCTCATTGGCATCATGAAGGAGGAACGAATTGGCATGTGCTGGAGGACTGGAAGTAGATTTAAAAACCAAAAAACTCACCATTCCCTGACTCCTAAAAAGCACACAAACAAAATACAAACTAACACATCAGCTACAAATAAGTCAGTAAAAACACACAAAAGCAGGCAATGGAAATAAAAAACCACAATAATTTGAGGTCAAAGTAAAAACTATCATTTCTGGTCACTCTAGAATTCTCCATCTTGCCACAAATATTTTAAATATAAATACTTGCCTGTGGAAGGTTACCAAAATTTAGCTCACATTAATATGCCTTTTGTTTGATGTTTGCCCTCTTGAAAGACTGAAGTCTTTTCAGAATGATAACTGTGATGTTATCTTTTTTTAATGTCCATTGAGAGTAAAGCAGCTAATACATGTAAATAGAACTGAACGTATACTTATTATAAATGGATTTGGAGTTTGAGTGCAAAGGAAAACAAACTATATTCCCTGAACAAATAGATACTTGGTTAATTCCTAGCAAGACCTAATCTCCACACCAATCCCAGAGCTCTGTGCAAGAAACTCTGCAAGGCCAGAGAAATCAGTTAGTTAATGCCTTGTATTTCCTCCCACATCAAATGGGAGAATGAGATTCCTCTACTGCACTGTATTATCTCATCCTCTTTAGAAAGTGAAGATAAAAACACACAGCTCTGCATCCTGGGAGGAGTGGAGGGAATGATATTTGAACAATTGCATTATTTTATCAGGTAAGAAGTGTGAGAGCCTTACTTGGCTTTTTCCACTGCAGATTCTTCAGCACCAGGACTGAAGTTCAGCCCCTGGTCTTGTGTCACTCTCAGCCACAGGCTGCAGCACAGAGACTTCTGACACAGAAGAGAACACCTCAGTCTCCCTACACCCAAGCTAATTTTTCTAAGACAAAACATTGCCAACGTGTTCAAGCACATCCACATTTTCCAGAGCATTCCAAGGTGTCAGATACAACCCCTAGAACTTATGTTTTTAAAAGTAACAGATGTGCCCAACAGATCTCAGTTGCCTTGCTATTTCACATTCGATAAATATCAGCAAATTTTCCAGCACTTGAAACATACCAAATGTTTCCTATGTTTGCACACTGATGTTTGTGCACATTTAGAAAAACACAGCATTTTAAACAAACAATGAAGTAATATTAAAACAGAGCCAAGTGCTTTGAGGAAAAAAAGATTTTCAACTTTCAACAGCATGTACAGATGGGAAATCAGATTTTTTAGATACAACTTCTTAGACAGCATTTTCATGCAATATTCCTAAAGTAGAAGCCAACTCCTCATTTTATTAGCAGTAGAAAAGCCAAAAGCAGAGTATGGTCTACTGAAATGCTCATTTTAGGTTCATATGAACAAACCAAAGCACAACCCCACTGGATCCTGTTGTTTCTTCCTAACGCCACAGAAGTATAATAAAATATTGAATGTGCTCATATTGACATTATTCTCTCATTTCAAGGAAAATGCTTTTCCAAATTCACCCTGAGGAGCAGAAGGCAAGAACTATGGGCAGATCAATGTTCATGTGATGCTGTATTTATTTAAAAGCAGCTTTTCAAGCAGCGTGTAGCAGTGATGCTCTGAGCAGCCCTGCCCTGCTGAGGCAGGCACAGGCTGAAGGAGCAGCCAGGGCCATGGAAAAGTCTTCCTTCTGCACCCTTCCCCAAAAAACCCATCCTGGGGGCAGCAGCTGGACACCCACTCATGAGCTCATGCTCATTCCCACAGCAGCTCCAGCTTCCTCAAGGGCCAAATCCTAGATTCTCTTGAGGAGCTCCGGTTGCTTCACTGATGCTTCACAAGCCAAGCTGGACTACAGGTCAGTTTAAGACTCCACACTACAAAACGTGCTTGTGAACTGCAGCTTCTGTGTAAAAGTCAGTTTGTGAAACAACCAAAATTGTAAAGAAATGTTTAATGACAAGTAAGATGGTCCTTTGTCAGCTACATTCCTGACAGTGTCCCCATACATTATACACAAAGACCCCAAAACCAAACAAAAAACAGAAGGAAAAGAAACAAAGGGAAAAAAAAAAAAAAACCTAAAAGAAGTGCCTGGGATTCCCTCTCCCAGAGCACGAATGTATTTTCAAGACTTGACTTACTCCTATCTTCCCTGAGAATATCTGGTCTCCCTCAAGGTAGCAATCACTAACATTTTCAGAAATAAATAATAAATCCACCATACACAGGGTCATAATTAAAATAGAAAATTCATCATTCCAGTCTATTAATACTCACAGAGCCAGAATCCAGTTCACAACATGCCTTCAAGCCTCGGTCTGCAGAATGCTGAACCTAATCTGTTGGAGGTGCAGTTGTTAAATTCTTGTAGAATTGCTACAGATGCTTGAAGGTTAAACCAACAGAATTATAATTTATGGGATTTAGAACATAACCACTAACTGATGGCTGCAGAATTTGATAAGGCTCTTATCTTTCAAGCAAGCCACACTATGGGATGTGCCAGTCACAAACCACTACCCTTTTAGTTTCCTCTTCCTCCAGGAGAAAGGCCAGAGTACCAGTGTTCAATATGGATGAGGGCAGCTCATGATGTCACCCTATTCCAAATTCCAGCTGCAGCAGATTCAACATGCAGTATGTTAAAAACTGAAGGTGTGGAGGTTTTCTGGTTTGTTTTTTTCCTTAAACTAGGGTCCTGTTGTGGACAAACTGCCCATTTCCTCTGGGGACAGAAAGCAGAGAGCACCTCAGAGCAAACCCACTTCCTCCGTTCCCAACACTCCCCACAAGCTCTCCTCAAGCTCAAAGAAGCAGCATCCTGAGCCAGAATGGCTGGTTCATATCATATCTCAAGTCCCTCCAGTTCCCTTCCTTCCTGCCAAAAAACCTGAGTGCAAGCTGTGTGCTGCCCAGCAGCCCTCCCTCCCTCCCTCCTGATGCCCCCTGGGTTCTCAGGCAGGCACAGCTCAGTGCTCACAGAGCTGCTCTGCACTGCCAGAGGGGCCCTGCTCCAGGACAACCAGTGCCCCTCAAGTGACTCCATCAGTTGGCAACAAAGTACTCAGCGTGTTCTGCTCCAGCCTGAAAGCAGCTCCTCCTGCCTATCGTTAACAATGCTCAGTACATCACTGCTCTGTAACAGCATCATGGACTACAAACCACTTGCACAACTCTCAGGGCTCTCATCTCCATCCCTTGCTACTTGAAGAATAAATCCAACCTTTTGGATATTTCCCATTCTCTGTGCTGAGACAAATGATGGAGCACGCAGAGCAAGGGACACGCAATCCTCACATTCTTAGTGCACTCTTTTCTAGGAGGCTGTGTGCTGTGATACACCTGCAGAAAACAGATCTGTGTTACAGGAAACTGCATTTTATTAGCCACCAAGACAAAGTACTAAACAGAAATGTAAAGATGCTCAAATGGAAATTAATCAATCTGATACTCTAAACTCACTCCAGTGACCTAACAACAGAAAACTATTTCCCTTAGGCTGTCCATGGGAATTTAATTTACCTCAGCAGCCACCTGCACCCACAATGTTAATATTCTCCAATATTTAAATTTTCCTTTCCTTCTGCACCTGTTCATGCAGGCCCTGCACTTTCCCCAGGAAATGCTCCTGTACACCTCAGAGAGCATTAATCATGGCTCCATTCCAGTAATGGATGCACTGTGGCCTTCCCAATTAAACAGCAGCCAGCAACTGTACCACAGTGTCCACAGGCAGCAAGTACAGATATTTACTTCATCGAAAAGCCTTTCTGGGTATCTACAAAATACATACACAGAGCTCCTAAGCAGGCTGTCCTTAAGTGTTCCTTTCATTTGTGCTTTACATGACTCCTAGTTTTTCACCATTAATATAAACCCCAGACATGCAGCAGGAGTGTTGTTACATTGCAGCTCTTGAGATGATTCCATCTGTGATCCAATACAAACCTGCCATAGCACTGGGCCTCTCTTCACATACAAAAGTATCATCCCTTTGTTCTTGGTCTGAATTTCACCTTCCCCAACCTTTTCCCATTTAGCACCTCCTTGGCTCTACCTTTGTTTCAAGGAGATGAATGTGACACACCAGGCCCAAGTCAGAGAGCGAGGGTCAGCTGGCAGGGCGATCAGAGGAGCATAGAGCAGAGGACACAGTGCAGGACACCAGCTCCAGATGAGCCATGACACCATCACAGCCTCGTGGCACCCTCCCGAGCCCCATCCTGCCAGCTGCTCACTAGCAGAGGCACCAGCACAGCACGCTATCGCTCCCCACTCTGCCAGCTCGTACATCTCTGTCCAGTGTTCCCGTGCATAGCAAAGCACACCTACTATTTGCTTCAATTCTACAGCTTATGCTAAACTTTGGCTTGTCAAAGCATCTGGAAGACAAGAAGTAATGTGGCTGACGCACAGAGGAAAAAAATTATTTTATCCTCTTTCTAATACAGATCTACCACTAATGCTGCAGAATATTTCCTCCTGCAACTCAGCACCATCTCTCTTCTCCTCACCACCCTGTCACTGCCCCTATATTTACTCTTATAAAAGTACTTCATCATAGTTTGCTTTAAAGTTTTTTCCCCGTGAAAAATCTCAGTGTAATGGAGCATTCAATCAAGAGGCCCACGGCACACAGCCAGGACTCTGAAAGGGGGTTTGGTGATAGATAAAGGTAATTATAGTGTAACATTTGCCATACCACAATTTAAGGCTATGTCAGCACTTTGCCCCCCTTAAGAGGCTTATAAGTCTGAAAGCCTCTGGCCTGAAACGTGATAAATACATCCAGTGAAAAATAATCTGAATTGTAGAGTCAGTGAGATGCCTTGAATTGAAAAGCAGTCATGCCAAAAGCAGTCTCGAACTCGTAGTGGATGGAAGATTAGATATGAGTTGCAAAGAGATCTAAAAGTAAATCACTTCATGCATATGTTGAAGAACTGCCAGTGGACCAAGTTTTTAGAATATATACTCTTAAGTTTCTCAGTAAAATTATAACTAAGAATGAAAAATATGCCTGAACACATGTTCCAGACCTCAGCAACTGCTGGCCGAAAGTTTTAGCAAACCAACAAAGCCCATCCTTTCTCCAAGGCAGCCTTCCCCCACCCAAGTGTTTTAGGGAACCCACTGGAACTGTACAATAGACATTTTCCCATTAATCCCCTGTGCAAACACCCTGAAATCACAACTGCCCTTCACAGACACCACTCAGGGCCTGGCCACAGAGCTGGGTACACAGAGCACAGAGCTGATCCCCCCTGGCCATGGACACAGCACAAGCCCAGAAGTTCTGCAGCAATCAGCTGGGTGATGCAACTGAGCCACTTCTTCACTAGTGAATACCCCAGAGAGAAGGAATAAAAACACAAAGGAAAAGGAAAAAAAGAGGAAAGGAAAAGGGGGGAAGGGGCTGGGGGAGGAACTCCCAATCACACAAAGTGAAAATAAGCCACAGCCTTCTGCAGTTGCCACAGTCTAAGGGTGGTTCAGTTAGTGCCAATACAGTTCAATGCAGTTTAATTACAAATCCAGAAACACTGAACTGGACTATCTGTAATTTGGCTGCACACCCCTATAAACAGGCCCAAGTAGCTGAATTCAAGCATCCTGAACCTGAGCTTTATCCAGGCTCCAGCTCATTTGGCAAAGCAGCTTAGCCAGTGTAGAGATACTGATCTGCCCCAATTTCCATCAAAGCACAGGGCCTGAGATGGCTGGCACAGGTCAGGACATGGCTGTGGAACCAAAGTGCCACTTCAGCTGTGAAAGGACTCAGCACTGGCACCACACACATTTTGGATCATGCCTTGCTAAGTTGTCACAATGAGCTGCACTACATTTTTTAAGTCCCAGAATCCATTTGTTTTACCATCAAGCATCTATCAATTCTACAGCATTTGATGGAGCAGGACAGAAAACAGAAGCCATGTCAGGCCTGCCTTCCCCTCCCAGGCTGTAATTTCTGCATTGAGTCTTCTACAAAAACAGCAAAAAAATGTCACTAGTTGTGTATTCAATGCAAATAAGAAAGAAATTTCCTGTAGTCATAAAACATTGCCTATAGCTGCAATCTGTCCTCATTCGATATGAAACAGAATCTCTCCTTTTCACAGGAATCTCTCATACACGGGGAAAATTCCACTCAAGTCAATAAAGTTACACTTTTTTTGATTTTTAGAAACTAAAGAAGAAATTCAGTAATCAGCATTTCTTCTAAAAAACAGCAGGAACAGTTCCACCTCACAACAAACCTCAGAAAACAACATACCAGAAAAAACCCATTCTGATAATCCCATCCCCACTTCAGAGCCAGTCCTTGAAGGAGCAGTTATTCGGCAGACACTATAAGAAGACAACCTGGCATCAGGCATGTTAATAAAAATTATGTCAGTGGGCAGAAGTCCCTCTCTGGTGGAAATCTGCAGGGTACAGACAGAGCTGATAACCCTGCACTACCCCTCTTAGAATAAACTTTTGGGGAATGGTGACCTTAGAGCAGGTGGTGGTTCCAGGTGTACGGGCAAAGGAAAGAATGAACACACCTCGCAGCACTAGTTCATGTCTGATACAAGTCCAGGCACAGTCATCCCAGAGGTTGGTTTGGCTGATCCAAGTGATCCTGGGGAGGTTTTATGTGCTTCCAAGGGCCTCCCTGCCATCCACACCCACGTGAGGGAGCAGGGGAACCGCTGCCTCCAGGGGCTTTGGGAGAAGGAGGGCAATAGACACCTTACATGAACTGGACTTCAAACACAGGCTGCAAAGGAGAAACCACAGCAGCAATGATCCCAGGAAGGCTCCTGGAGGAATGAGATACTTATCAGAGATTTAGAGAGGATGGAACCAAAAGGACATGGGAATGTCACTAAGAGCATTTCAGAAGAGCTTTTTGATATGGGTGGTTGGAAAATGAAACACAAACTCATTCTGACATCATCTTTTGCAATGACAGTAAGAAAAGGATAAAGTAAAAAGAGAGGAAATTATTTTTCTCTATGAGGAAATATAATTTTTCTTATCTCCAAAAGATCTCCATGTTCCATGGAAAGTCCATGAACAAGGTGATCTTATTAACTCACTGCATACATGAGAATTATATTGTAGAGAAAGGTGACACCAAGTACCCATGTGTCAAGCAGAAGGAAAAAAATTGAGGAAAATCTCACATGGACTGGAAACAAGGACAACGTACAAAGATAAAGTAACAATGGGAAAAAAGGAATATACTAACCAAGCTTATACATGAAACAAAAATGACACAAAGTTTATTTTAAGTGAAATTACATTACAGTAGCAAGAATCAAGTCAAAAGAAGACAGCACTCAGTAGTTAAAGAAGGTCCAATTAAAATTCACAGAGCTATTGATCTTAGCCTTGCTCCAGTGAACCCTCTTTCTGCTTGTAGCTCATAAACAAGATGACATAGAAAAGAACTATCGATTTTCATATGATATCTTTTGGAGACATTTTCTTAGAATCTTAAAATTGCATCAAGTGTTCATAAAACAAATAAGACTTGATGTGGTCACGTCTGGCAGACAGCACAACCCATTTGCCAATTATTTTACATGGGGGAGATAAAGCAGACAGATGGGCTCTGCTCTCAACACAAACTCCAGTTTTCCACCTGGAAACCAACACACGTTATCATTCTATATCCCCTTGTCTTGTAGGTGACAGAGCTAGGACTCTGTACTCCAGATAAGTACAGGCTGGTGGAAACACCCCCAGCTGGCACTTGTTGTGACCCTGAGGAGGCTGAACCTCTCTGGCCACATTGCAGAGAAATGCTCCCCAGAGACTGGCACACCTGTCCCTGGGACACCTGCCAGGGGAGCACCTCGCCTTCTTGCTCACCAGCCATAAATATAAACTTGTAAAATAAACCAGACTTGGGCCCCAACTTGCAGCACTTCTAGGCAGCGAATTATGAAACAGCTGAACTAAGGTTTAACATTGAGTGGGAAAAGGCAGTTAAAACACAAGCAACAGAGAAAACAAATGTCAGGGTGCTTAGACAACAACTGCCTGTGCCCAGAGAGCTCTGCAGGAGGTCAAAGCCCAGCCCATCTCCCTGACATCACCTCCCAACAAGTTTTGGGTCACAGTGCCCACAGAGGTAATACCAGGAATTATATCTGCCAGCATTAGAAGAGGTAGGAATCCTCTCCCCTCCCTCCTTAACCCACCAGCCTTTTCTGTCAGGCTGGGTCAAAAGGATACACTGACTTGCCATTCTTAAACTATACCTGCAGGAGAGAATTGTGCCTGTGTGGGATAAACATTATCCCACCTGGGATTATCATTTCCTCACTGGGGAAAGGGCAGGAGCTGAGGTTGAGATGGGAGGCGCTAAAACTGCTGCTTTTACTACTGCCCTCTCAGTCAAGGAACTCATTACTTAAACCAGGCAGCCAAAAATCAGTCATTGTGCAAAAATTTGGCTTTCTTATCTACTTATTTACAACCTGATGCAAAACTGACCATGCCTAGATACAAGAATCACTCTATATATGAGCATGTCTAAACTAGGATATTTGATAAACTCCAATATTATGCACCTTTCATTGGAGTGAATTTTGAATAAGGGACAACATAGTGGTAATATTAAGCCTAAGAGAGCAACAAAGACCATTCAGGGTATAATGTTCTACTTGCAGGAATAAAAAGTAGAAAAATAGTCCAAGGAGTCCTTTTATCTGTTAATAGTTTTGCTCTTGTAAAACAGGGAAAAGAAACCCACACAAGAAATGGCAGAATATTTTGACAGAATTATTTTGTGATCTCCTGTTTTTAAGCAGAGACCACTTCAAAACATTAATTTGCTTCAGGGATTTGTTTAAAGCTGAGCAGGTTCCTACACAGTTCCTTTTCAAGACAGAGACTAAGTTGTGGACTGTTTTGATTCCCCTTTCCTTGTAATCTTGCTTCATATAGTATAAATAATTACAGAACTTACCTATAAACAAATAAAAAAGACTCCTAAGCCTTTACTTTCTGCTGTACTAGTGATTTTCCTAGAAGGCAGTATATAACCTGATTCCTACCACTGAAACTCAGTTGGAAGGGATGCCCTGACTGACAGGTTTTTACCTGGCCTTGAGCCAGCACCCTCAGGCACCGTGTCCTTGGGGCTACCTTACTGCCAGGAGGTTCCCAACCGCTGCCTTCTCATGCCAAAACATGACTTGTTAACTTTCGTTTGAGCCAGGACAGAGAGGGAAGAACACCTGAGACCATTCTATTTTCAGAATCCATTTTGGGCATTCTCTCCCCATCCAAACACTCTAATGCCTTCAAGCTTCATTTCTGGACAGCTTTTCTCAGCCACACTCACAACTCATCTGTTCCACCACCCTATTGAATTTCCAGATGGGTCATTTACAGGCAAAACTGTACCTAGCTGTAGTCATTTCATCAATGTTTCCATTGCTGGTTCTGGGGAATCTTTTATGGGATATCAAAAGCTTTACTAAAATTACTGCCACTGTTTCTCCTGGAACAAAGCACTATTTTTCTCCTTAGAGGGAAGTCAAGTGTGCTTACCAAGGACAAATTGTGTCAATGTGGGCTACTACTTCCTTATCATTGCTGACAAGAAGATTAATTCTGAAGTCCTTTGCTTTCATTTGTCCTCATAGTTAGATATAACATACTTGTCCTTGGTCCCTGTGTATCCTACCTGGCCCAAGAGCAGTAAGACGTAATGTCTGTGCATTGACAAAACAGTTTAATAACATCAGCTAAGATGGAAACCAGGAACCACAGACCTTACACATTTTACAGCTTTCTGATTATAGAAGTACTTGAGCTGAAATCAGAAGAGCAGCCCCTACCACAGGAACAGCTTAGGATGGCTGCACTTCCTGCAAGAAAACAACCAAAGACCCATAAAGCCATTAAATCCTCAGGCCAAGCAGTTCAATTCAGCATTAACCCTGTTTACATTGCAAACCAGTGCCACCTGTCAGGACCCCACCTTGCAAGCACCCTCAAGAATGACTGTCCTTTCTCTTTACTACTCACAGCAGAGGTCATGACAAGGGACAGAGGGAGGGCAAGTTGTGAGAATATGGGAAAAGTGGAAAAACTATTTTTGATTGTCTGATAAGGGCCTAACTCTACAGAGTGCTGCTAGGAGAGCAGAAAAGGTGCAACAGGAACTGTTAAATTCTGTCAGTTGAGAAGTATGCATCCTCCAATTTCACATTGCAACTTTTAGGCTCTATTTTGATTCATGGACTAATACTTTCTGCAGACTGAAACTTTGAAGCATACTTAAGTTTAAAAGAAAATGCACCCAACAGCAAAGTCTCTAACAGAAAAATTATGTAACTCAATGGTAATTTCTTTAATGCAGTTTGTGCTGCTTTCTATGATCAATATGTAAGTAAAAACTGTTTAATGAAACAAATGGAAGATTTCTTGATTTTTTCAGACTAGAAAAATCAAGTAGAAAAAAAGACTTAACACAAAGGCAAAAACCTCAGCTGAGGAACTCGGTAACAAATCCCTGAGATTTCCACTCTCTCTGTGATAGAGAAGATGTGGACTAAACACTGCATGGGTAGGAATCCTAAGTTGCAAAAAAGGTGTGAAGAAAGAACACATGCTACATGAAGTAACATGTGTTTTCTTTTGGTAACTATTACAGAGTAGAGACTCCCAAACAGTCACCACTGCTTTATTCAAGCCATAATATAAGCAAAACCCCCAAGAACCCAAAGCAGTGCTCACAGGTGACGTTGGAAGGCAGGCAGCTCCTCCTGAACTCATCTTGCTTGTACTGGAGGCAGCTGGGATTTACCTGCCCGAAGAGCAGCTGTGATGCCAGCACTGTGCAAACACACCTCGGGGGCTCTGAGCAGACCCTCGTGGACGAGCCCATGGCTGCAGGTCCCACGCCTTGCCTCTCTGGCAGTGCTGGGACATTCCCAGCAGGAAGGTTTGCTCTGCAGGTTATGCGGGAGTATGGATGGCCAGCGGATTTTCTGCTGTCCTGTTCCTGGTTATAGCTCTTGTTACAGCTGCTGTGAAAGCCACAGGACAGCTGATATTCACAAACTCACATTCACACACTGCAACACTATTAAAGGACTTGGCCATTTCTATGCCTGTTGTTCATAATCAACCCTTACCCATCGCTTCCACATCTGAAGGTGCTCTCTGTTCCCTCACAGTTTGTGCCCAAACAGCAAAGAATCCCAGCACAGACTGCAAGGATTCAGCCCCAGAGGGAAGAAGTGTATTTTTCTATCCTTAATATTTCTTTAGCAAAACATTTCATATGGAATCCAGCACTTGATTCTCTCCTTCATATACAGATTTCTCCAGCCATTCCTCCTTAAAGCAGAGAAACAGAACACTGTTAAGTTCCTCTGAATATACCAAAGTGATGATTTCAGGAATATAAAACAAATGGCTCTAACATTGCTACAGAGCTAGTACCTGCTGCATTCAGAAATAAACTAGGTATTAAAAACTACACATGCAGGAAGAATCATCACAGATTGATAACAGAAGGTACAACTCTGATTTTAAGAACCAGAACAACAGCATCACCCAGTATGAGCTGGAATCCAAACTACACTGCATTACAACTGAAACGCAGTGAAATGCAACGGTGTGACACAAATGCAAAAAATAATAGTATCAGCAGTGCTCAGATATAGCCAAGGCTTATCCCTTCTGCTTTCTTAGATCCACATATCACCTTCTTCAGGCATTCTCTCAAGAGAAACAAAAATATATCACCTTCCTCATTCCAACCATGCAGCTTGAAAGAGAAAAAATTGAGGATGGCATGGAGTACAATGTGCATAAACTTCTTACACTTCACCGCATGATCCAGATTTGTGAGATGTGAAAGTCCAGTGCCACCATCTGGCACCTTCCAAGTTTTGAATCTTTCTTTCTAATCAAAAAGGAATTCACCCTTAATCTAATTCAGAACAGGAAGGGGGGAAGTGAAAGAGAAGCAGTTCTGAACAATAGATCAGGAGGCTTAAAGAGTCCTTCCAGCACAGCTGTTGCAAAAGGAGGCCAATGTTTTGATGGAGCAAAACAAATACTGGAGGTGGAGGAGGATTAAGAAAATAAGCAAGGTTTTATCAAAGAAAAAAGGCTAAGAATTAGCAAAGACTAAGACCATGATTCAAATAATATCCATACTCATCTAAGGAGTTATGAACTTTCAAAAATATTTTTCCAAGCATTGCTAACAAGGAGGTCAGGATCATCCAGAAAAAGCATCAGCTATTCTTATGAGTTTACACACAAGGAAAAAAAACCAATCACAATTCAAAAGTTCTTATTTTCCTTCCATTATTACTCCCAGACAACAAAATCAGTTCCTGGGACTATATTCAATTTAAGAATTTTTCCTAAGAAGCAGCTAAGCATATTGCTTTTAAAACTGTTTTATATGGCCATCAACTTATTTTACATTTGTATCTGATGATGTTTGGGAACCCTCTGGGATAATCCCACTCTTAAGGTAAGGAAACATGACAACATTAATTAATATTTCCTCCCTCCCTTCTTGGAGCAGATCCTTGAAGTGGGAGCTACTTAATTTCTGTTCTTTGCTGGCTGAGATGAGCCCTCTCAATGCCGCTGGAGGCGGTGCACATCCCGCATTCCCATCTCCCACGGGCCCTTCCCTCTCCTGCCCCCTGTGGCTCACCCTGCCCAAAGAGCTCTAAAGGCTACAGCAGGTACCCGGGGTTTCACTCAGCTAACAACAGAAACACTCTCTAATTCTTTGCAAGTGGGTAGGGGAAGCTGTAAATCCAAGTATTAGACACGGATAAAGTTAGCAGGTGAGGCAAAACTGAGAATAGGCATACGCACAGCCCATCTAATTCCAATCTGGTTAATGGAAATCCAGGCTCCTTAACATTCAAAGCACGGACACATTCACTTTTCCATCTTCCTTCAAGTGAGAACTGATCAAGCTGCAGCTTCAGAGCCCCCAGCAGGACACACAACTTGTGCTACAGCAGAAGTCCTTGCAGCTTCCAGAGATGCACCCCTGGCCAATTAACCAGCAATTCATTTGTAAAGCCATCAATCCACAGGACATCCTTATGGTTGTGGGTTTTGTCATCCTGACTCTACTCTTCAGATTCCCTCCTGGAGGCAAGCCTGAAACATTCTGTCACAAAGCTGTAAGGATGAATTATTGGGTGGATATTGCCAATACAGCTTTGCATTAATTATACATAATCATGGCAAAATATTTCCCACATTCATAACTCAGTAAATTACTAATTTAGGTTCCCGTTAATCCAAAGAGGATGATTCACACAGCAGCCCATATGATGTTGCACTTAATCACTCCTTGAAAGTTAGGACACCTGTCCCATGAAGTTTACAAGAACAATGCCTAAACTACAACAAGTTTATAGCTAAGAAACACAATAAATCTATATTCATATCAGAACAGTTGGATCTGTCTTTGTCATCTCTGCCCAGCAGCATCATTTAATTGCTTTCCACTGCTCACTTCTCATTGGGCCAGCTAAACTGAGTGGTTTACGTAAGCAAGTTCTTTAAAACATTAACTTCTAAAAAGCCTTGAGTTGGATAATGATAAATGGAAATCACACATGCTGTAATTGATATGCCAGAACAACAAAGTGGTATTTATTAACCTGCAGATTTGAAAGGTGCAAATAAGCAGTATTTATTTACATTGTCTGTTAGCAGGTATCAATATTTTTGAAAACCTAAACTACTGCTCAGGTAAATTGAAACATTCTGGGTCTATCAAAACAAGGTCTGAAGCCCAAAGCAGTAACCTGTGGATAGTTCCCCTCCCAATGCCATGTAAGGGTTTTGCTATATATTAGCTCCTAGCAAAGTTTGCTCTTTGAGCAAAACACAAATAATCCCAAGACCTTGCCACACAAGACACATTTTATACAAATCTGATTTTCTTTTCCCCAAAACTAGAAAACACTATTGTTCTTTTATACATGACATTCAGCTTTTTGCTATTTCAGAAGCAGGGTTAGGCAAGTCCTAGGTCTGTAACATTAAGGACCTACTTCATGTCTTTCCTGATAACATAAGAAACAAGTTTTTTTTGCAGTCTGAAAAATCCTTCATGTCAGCAGAGACACCATCACTGGCAGTTACTAAGACATGACTGGACAAATAACTAGATTAAAAAAAGATAACCTCACCTAGGTTCCCTTTCCCACAAAAGCTGGGGCAGATATCTCCACAATTCCTTCAAACTTGGGCTTTTCCATGGTGATTCTAAGACATCTGGCCCAGTGTCTATAACACAATCCAAGAGCCAAAACCTATTATTTTTTATAAAAAAAGGGCTTATCACTAGCACACTTTCCCAGCTGTCTGGCCAAGTCCTTCCTGCAGGAGGTCTGGCATTATTCCTTGTCCCTAGACACAAGGAGGGGAGCAGATCATTACTTGGAGCTCCACGGATCTCTCTTGCATCTGAGCGCTGGTGTCTTCTCCAAGCCTTCCTGTTTAGTTTTATATTTGCAAACCTGTGCATACATAGCTCTTCCAAGATCTTATTTCACATGCCTCTCACCACTCTTGTCTTTCCTCCAGCCTACTTTTGCCTGGCTTATAAGCTGCTGTTAGACCAGAGCCTGACCTAGCTGCAAAGCTCCAGGCTGCACCTGGCAGCATGACAAGCAGAGTGGGCAGATGACTCCCCCTTTCCTGCAGAAACATTAATCTCCCTCACACATCTCAGCAATGTTAATAATATTCACCAAGGCTCGACCTTGCTGGCATTGGGATTCAGGTGAGCACTGTAACTCCCAGCATTCCCTGCTGATGGTGTATGCTGTATTCTGCGCCTGTGCGGATGCTGTTCTTACACTCGTCCCTGTCCAACTGCTCAATCTACTGTGCCAGTACAATCGGATGCTTTGGCAGGGGGCTGTTCATTTGGAATTCCAGTCCTTCCAAGTTTGGTACGGTGCCCATTTGTTAAGTGCACTCTCCATCCATCCCTTCCTTTGACTGGTTCACAAGTGAAAGCGGTGCTGAGTGGTGCCAGCCCCAGGCCAGCCTGCTGAGGACAGCCCAAGGGTGGTTTCCCAGGCGCTCTCCCCAGCAGTAGCTGCTCTCAGAGCCCCTCAGCAGCCCCCCGATACAGCCGGGACTCTCCCACCGCTGCCTCCACCGCAGCTGGCTCCAGCCCACAGCCGTGCATTCACCTGTGCCAGGGGAAGAGGAGGAGGTGCAGCAGCCTGCAAGAGCACACATTGACTCCAGCAGGCAGAGCACTTTTACAGCTGCAGTAATTGATTGCCTTCGCAACAAGCACACTCCGCCAGCTTCATTTTTCAGGGAAAAAACATCAGATTGGAACAGATGGGGGCAGATCAAAACAGATTGCACAGAACAGCCACAGCCTAATGGCGAGTTGGGAATACTGAGCAAATATAAGAGGCCCATGTGCTTTGTGTCTGAATTGGAAACAGAGCTCTTTCATTGCAGCTCTCAAGTGCTGGTGTAAACGCTCTCCTATCTGTTCTGACAGCTAATGGCAAACTATCACATTTGCAATAGCTTTACTTGGGGCTCAGCACTGCAGTTATGGCCAGGATCACAGATCTGCATAAAGATGGGCCCAGACTTCTCTTGCTCACAGAAAGCAAAGACGTGCAAGCACAGAGGGTGTCCTCAAGCCACAGCTCATCCCTCGCCTGGTCACCAAAACTGCACCCACAAAGTCAGCTGTGCTCAGCAATGCATTCCATCCACAACCATCTTTTGATGAACATGGAACCAATCATCACTTGGGAGACAGTGATACAGAAGGAAATTCCGGTAAACTTTTTTAATGAGGCTTTCTACATCAATGAAAATAATTTCTGGTACAGTGAGGCAAAACAGGAATCAAGATAAAAACTTATGTAGCCTGTCGGTTCAGAATTGGTTCATTTCTATTCCTTCCTCCTCACAATTGTTAGATGCTGGCTCTACCCCCTTCACCTTTTATTTCTAATTTCCACCTTAAATCTTCATTTTTGGTTTAATTATATTGGTGGAGTATTGCAGTTAAATGATTATCCATCAAATTGTCCTGTATTTTCACTCTGAGTGATCCTACTTAGGGTTGGAGCAGGCAGGGTTATACTCATAGCACTGTCTTTTTCTTTGGTGATTAAATCTAATCAATCAATCCTTTCTTTACAGGGCAGGCTAAACAGTGTTTTCACCCAATTCTGTACGGCTAAAAAAGCTTAACAGCCCTTTGCCAAAAACTTGTATCAGCTACAGCATTTGGACCCACCTTTTTTAAAAAGGAATGCACCAAGGAGCTGGAATTTCATTACCAGATATACAAAAAGAGATTAAAAACTTCCAGGAATCCATGTGGGAAAAAAACCCAACAAATTACAACAGTAGGCTATCACTGAATGCATCAAGCAGAAATAATTAACACTTGTTTCTCTTTGTGAATAATGCATAGCTGTAATAAGAGCTTTGCTTTCAAGCAATCACTATGCCACACAGCCAGCAGATACATCTAGAAAGTAAAGCACACTGCAAAAGTTGTGTTCTCCTCATGCTCTTCCCAACAGGACTGATTTAGGCACTGAGGAAAACACAGACCTAGGGGGAAGGACAGCTGCCCCTCAGGCTTTCTGACAGGATTTTTACGTAGCTTTCTGCAAGCCAGTGTGCAAAAATCCCACAAGTAGTAATTCATTATGAAAAGGAAGCTTCCACTCATTGGAAATTTATTTTTCTTGTCCTACTGACTTTTTGGTCTTTGGTGCTTTTCCTTGCATTATGAGTGCCTCTGCCAAGTACAACAATACAGCTTGCTAATGGAAAACTTGAGGATAAACCAAGCTCTGCTGAACTGGTTTTCCTCACACTGTTGCTGCTTTTATTCCAGCTCCTTAGTCAATGTTTCCAGTCACCACCACTAGTAGGAACTCAGAATATTCAGTGCCATTTGGGAAGGGTGACCCTCACAGAAGGCCAGATGGCAATCATTGGTTTACTTTAACTATTTATTTGGGCCTACTCAATTTAAACAAAAAGTCTGCCAGGCCAATCAGCCAGGCCACTGCTGGTGCTCCAAGGCACCACTTGTGTCTTTATCTCGAGCAGGGAGAATAGCCCTGCTATGGGGAAGGTACCTGTGACCTACAAAACGCACCTACCCAAAAGCTGCAGATGCTGGGAAGCCACAGGCTGCAGGGACAGAGCCCTCCCAGGCTCGGGGTGACACTCCCAGCTCCAGCACCACCTTCCCTTGCCACCACAGGGGCAGACAAAGCCTAGGATGCACCTCTGCTGTGGGCAAGCATCTTCAGAGGGTTTCCAGCAGCAGAAAAGCACCAGGTTTGCTTCCAGGATCACTCATCCCAAAAGAAGCCCCTGTTCCAGCAGGGCAGCAGCACGTGCATCCCACAGGCAGCGTGGGGATGGGCCAGAGCCATCCCTGGGCACGGGAGCCCAGCACTGCTGCACACATTGTGCTCAACACAACTGTGAGCCGTGCACCAGCACTGCCTGACCCTCAGCTGCTTTTCTCTTTGAAGAGACCTTTCATACAAAAAGGTAAAAGAAATCCTCACAATTTGTTTTGCTTCCAGGGCACACTACTAAAAAAAACAAACAGTACAGCAATACCGCAAACCAAACGTTTGAATCCAAACATCTTCAAAGAACAAAGCTAACGGCACCTCTTTCATTCTTTTTCATTTAAATTGAAAAAAATGGTTTGCTGCATACATGCTGTTCACTTCAAAAGACCATTTTTAATCCATTAATAAATGGCAGCCTAGAAGGAATCATACAAAAGTAAATTTTTAACACATTAGCCAAAACAGCAGCCAGCAGATGGGCAGGACTGAATTAACTCTGTGAATCCTTCTCACAGGTATCTTTGCAAAGTAGGAAATGAACATCAGGAAAGTACTAGAAGGCAAAAAGTTTTTTATGGTTTTTTGTTTTCAATTAATGAAATAGGTTTCATTGCACTCCAGGTTAGGTGGTATAAAATATGAATCTGCTTTTAAAAAGACAATCAAACTGTATTTGTACCTATCAATTATATCCAAAGAGTAATGATGACATGAAAATGATAATGAAAAGAAAGTAAAAAAGCCCCATCTTGTCACATAATTGCTCCCTAGTTTCAGTGATTACTTCTAGCAGATTTGACCTGGATACTTTTGAGTATCACACCTTACAATAATACAAAGAAAAATATCTGTCTGAAGACTGGTTTAGCAAGTTCATAAACTGATAATTAAATAGAAAAAAGTTTCCACTTTTGGTGAAATTCTTCCTGACTCATCATTGTCTCTGAGAGCTTTTTGCACTGCCTTGTCTCCAATCACTCACCAGATAGACAGCTGAAATCTGAATTTCAAAGGAAAGCTCTCTCCAATACAAAGGACTTCCTTGCCTGCAGGAAAACTATCATTCTCCACACCTTATCATGTTTATTGACAAGCAGTTCATTAGCTTTCCAGCACAGACCAACATCTACCCTAATCCCCCACTTCCACAAAGCCCTGGCAATCAATTGACAGCTGTCAAACCCCAGCCACACTCTGGAATCGGAACAGTTTTGGAAGGACTCCTTTCAACCCTTTTTGGGGGTACCAGCTTTTGAGATGATCACCACTGAGTTGTTATCCTGATGGAAAGACATTTGAGCTGTGACCCCTCATCCTCTGAATTTTAAGAGCAGTGGTGACCTTCAGTGATTTTGGTGTTTATCACAAAACCAAACAATTCCATTATCCCTGTTTCTGTTATGGAAGTAGCCCACATCTGCAATACCATGTTCCACATGTCACACTCCAATTTAAGGCCAAAAAAAGTCACCCTGGCTGAGTACATAATCCAACAAGCACCACCGTGTATACTCAGAAGCCTGCACATATCAGCTCATTCCTAACTTTTAGTCAAAAACACCCAAGCAAGCTTGTGAGTTCAAAGAGAGCCACACATGTCAGCACCCAGCCTCCTCCTGAGTGCTTTGTACAGATCCAGCCTCTCTGAGAACAGGCAGTACTGTGGGTTTAGGAAAGCACAACAGTAGAGTGGATGATCAGAGCTCCTGTGGAAGGAACAACTAGGCAGGTTAAGGCTCTCCCTTGCAAGACTCGTGACTAAGCAGCACTGTCACCAGGTTCTGCCAAGTCAGCAGTGACATGGGAAGGTCAATAAGGAATGACCATTAACCATCTAACATCCATCCACAGCATTAGCTGTAAGAAACAGGGGACATCAAAGTTATCTGATACAGAGCCAAACCAAGGAAATACACAGACTTCAAAAAGTGACTGGACTGGAGAATTCATTGCCCTGGTGGCTGCAATGAGAACATTTAAGTGGGGTCAGTAAGCAATCATTTACCTGAATAGATTGTTTAAAACTTCCTTAGGCCCTAAGTGCAAAGGTGCCATCACCTCTCTCTGAAGGTATCTCTGCTCTGTTTCAGGAGACAGTTCTCTGAATCATCATTCCTACTCATTTGCTTTGCTTCCTCAGGCATCTGCCACCAGTCACTGCCAGACAGAGCCACTCTTACATCTTGGGACAGGTGTTAAAGCAGGCTATACCTTAAAATAGAATGTAATCAAACATGAAGTGAGTGCTGAGGCAACAGCCCTGATGCCCAGGAGCTTTGTGATCCACATGCAAGACAGATTCCTTCTCTGTGTTAGGGCGATCCCTTTTAATGAAAAAAACCTCTTCTTCCCACAATACCAAGACCTCTCTTATCCTTCAAGCCTTGAGATACAAAAATAATTTTCATTTGCAGCAGGACAGTTTAGTTTACAGTGTTACAGCCCAGGGTGTGAGGAACTGGCTCTTTCCCTAGGAAAGGGTCACAGCCCAGCTGGGACAGCAGCTGTCCCACAGCAGCCTGGGCTAGCAGGAGAAACCACAGGCACACCACAAACAGCTTCAAGTGATGCAGACACACCAGGAAAGCCCGGCTGCCGGGCTTGGCACAGAGGCAGGACAAGGAGTCCTACCCTGCACTGCTTGAGCGCTGCAGACACTGCTACATAAAATGCATCTTGACACCAAAAACCCATCCTTTACACCCCTGGGAAAAGACTGCACCCTAGTGACATCCTATTTCACTTGGAAAAAAGCAACTTTCACCTTTGCCCTTAAGGACCTTCAACTTTAGAAGGGGAACAGGAACCTTCCCCTTCTGATTTAATGTATCAATTGATTTATCCAAGCTGGGTTTTTGCTCTTCCTTGGGGCAGACACGCAGTGCCTGTCTCATCACTGTGGTGAAGGCCCTTCTCCCCTCAGGCAAAGCCTTGCCCAGGCTGTCACTTCCCTCTGGCTCAGCCCCAGGGCCCATGTGGTGCCCAGCCCTCACCTCCGAGGTGTTCCCATGCCTGGTCACTCCCAGGCCAGGCTGGCACAGCCACCTGCAGCTCCTCCCTGCCCCTCTGGCTCTGCAGGACAACACTCAGGCAGGTGAGGCCCTGTGACATTTCCCTCTCCACAGAAGGATTACAGTGTTCCTCCAAAACCTTACAACACACACAGAAGCTGTTTGACTGGCAATTCTCGTGTCTGTTTCTCCTCCAAACCAATAAACAAAGGACTAGCCCTCTTTTTGCTTTTCTTTGTGATCATTATTTGAACTGCATATAGCTTGAATATAATTTTAAATTCTGCTTAGCTGATTTTTATTATCTCTTGTTCTCTGGGCAAGTATATATTTGATCTTGAGAGTAAAATTGTTATAATTAAATCTGTGTTTTTAAAGGTAATATGAATTAGAGGTTAGAGCTGAAGTAATACATAATGGCTTGCATGGATGGAATAATAACTCACTTGTCTGAGCAGCACACCAGGACAAATTAGTCTTTACCCAAAGAAGTTTTGTTATTCACATTGTAGAACCCATTGAAATACTACATGATGCTTAAATATAGTACAAAAACGTAAATATATTACCAAAAAATTTTGTAATATTAATAAAATTTATAAATATATTTAATATTATTTACAAAATATAAATATATTACAAAATGTATTATATAAAAGCCTCTACAGAAATACAAGTCTATAATACAGATGCAACAGGGAATGTCAGCCTTTCAACTCAAACTGCAGTTTTGAGCACTCACCTCCCACCCTAAATACCCAAGATGACAGTCAAGGTGCTGCCTAGGGCAGAGACAATCCTTTAGCCTCTCTCTTTACTTCACTGTGACACACAGGTTGAGTAAACAAAAAAAGATGGGTTCAGGGAAGGAAGAATGAAATCTCAATTTAATTACTGCAACCCAAAATTTCCTGTGCTTTGTGTTTAGGACATCAGGTGTTAACAGCTTAAGTTTGGCCTGGAACCAAAAGGCCACTTTTTACTTCAAAATCAGCACCTATTTGTTTAAGTACAATTATGTGAACAACTTTGCAGCATAAGACTAACAAATGCACAATAGATTCACTTGTCCTCTTTAACACAAATGATATTTACATTTTTAATTCCTTTCCAAATTCTTGACAAGCCAATGAGAATGAGGCAAGTGCATGGGAGGCCTGGGCTACTATGTCAGGCAATTTAGCTTCTGAAATGCATTAATCTGGCACTTGCACATGTTATTCTTTATATAGCACATGTGAATTCCATGTGACTTGTCTATTCCACAAGTTAAATTATGCCCCTAATTGGTACTTCATAATAAAATGTCTGAAGGAAACCAGGCTGCTCTGATATGTGAGCAATTTTAGATTTAAATTAAGTTAGGGATTGATTTCCATTTCAAAAGTGTTTTTGAAATTTAACATGAGAAATACAGACACTGTTTTCAAAAAGGGACACGAAAGATGCGACTGCTAACTGGTCAGGCAGTTAACACGGCAGAAGCGCTATACATGTGAAAATGTTTTTCATCGTGTTACTGCACTTGATTT
Source organism: Cyanistes caeruleus (assembly GCF_971803275.1). NCBI lineage: Eukaryota > Metazoa > Chordata > Aves > Passeriformes > Paridae > Cyanistes > Cyanistes caeruleus. The sequence goes on along the minus strand of NC_141708.1, from coordinate 33,559,397 downwards.
AAGAGAACAGTAGGGTGGTCATTTTAACAACTCTTCTATAGGAGCACATACTGATGCGTGGAGTTTAATTTTCTGCGACTTTATCTAGCTCTGAGACTTATTTCATAACCTAGAACTGCATTCTTTCTGAAAACACAAGAAAAAGTTGTAAGTTGTGAAATAAAGATCATAAGGTAGTTTTGTAACTGCTTAGCAGGACATCCTGTAATGACTAAGAAATGCTGTTACTGAAATTAAGAGGAAGACACTTGTTGGCTTTGAAAGCCATCAAGAAAGGCAGTCTCCCTTTTGTAGGGTTTATCCTTGTAGAAATTCTGTTTACACTTCCATAAACTCCACAGCACAACTGCTCTCTTCCCAAACTCAGCACAAGCTGGGTTTCTTCTATTTTCAAATTCAAGTAGTTCCTAAAAATACTCAAGAAATTTTAATCTAATGCTGCTGGGAATGAAAAGGCTTAAAAATGGAAAAGTGAAGGAAGATTTGGCTTATTTTGTTCTCTTCTGCCAGAATAAGAAAAAAAAGCAAGGTTATCTTTTTGAAGAAAATGCTTTACTGGTAATTGAAGCACCTGCCTTCTGATTCCGCCTGCCATGGGCTTACACTTGCTGATCTTTGCTGGCCCCTCCATTCTTCTCAGGAAGATCTCATTTCTCCTCACCTACAGAAGGTTGCTCTGAGCTGCTGCTGCTGGAGCTGCTGCTCCACCACTAGCTGTAACCCAGCTGAAGAATTTCCCGCTCTGACAGAAGCTACAAAGGAACACGGGAGCGTTTGCTGCAGAAACAGCGCACAAAGCCGCAGACGCCTGACAGTGCTGGGCAAGAGCAAAGCCTCTCAGCAGGGACACATCTGGATTAAAAGAGAGGGGAGCAGGGGAGGGAAGGAGGGACAGGCCTGCCTCGGGTAAGATTTACACACACCAAAGGATATTTGTATGCAGGATGTTTTATTAAATTGAATTTGTTTGCTTTGTGTTGCACCAAGGTATCACCTAGCAGTTTAGAGAGAGATAAGAGACCAAGACAATGCTTTAGAAAATTGGATACTGTGACTCAAAAGGAAAAGAGGAAAATGCACAAAGTCAAAATAAACAAAGCCATTCAGATAAAGGAAAACTGCTGAATTTAAAAGCATCTAAAATACAAGCATGTGTTCTTACAGAAGACACACAACTACAGGAAAAATGAACAGCAAGCGATTAAAGGCTCCTTTAAGCATCTAAAGCCCCAGTGTTTATCAAAGCATCTCTGTACAAGTATTAGGTTGATGGAAAACAATTTTAACCTGGTGGAACTGGAACCACACAAAAATCTCAAATTTTCAAGGCTTCCAACACCTCTCTCTGCCTTAGGCAAAACTTTTAAATAGATATTTAAAAAATAAAACTGGACAAGATTTTCTGAAGCATAAAACCCCTTGATTTGGAATCAGATCAATTTGGATTAAATCTTTTTATTTAGACAAAATGTCATAAATTCTATGTTGAAGCAAGGGAGAGGGGAATAAAAAAAGGCATGATAAAAGCATGAGTCAATCAAGAGTAACAAATATAATAAGAGAGCTGAAAGCACAACAGATTCAAAATTTCTGGATGCACAGAGGTAATAAACCTCTATTTACATGCAAAATTTCATTTGAAAATTGTGACCACACCACATTTTTAACAATAACTTCAGAAAAAGGAACAGGCAGGTCACAAGGTGAAGCACCAGGGGCAGAGCTCGAGAGGACTGCACCCAGAATCTGTCTGGGCAGCTCTAAAGCTTGGGAAGCAGCAGAGCTGGGATGCTGCCCCTGGAGGTACCAGCACAGAGCTGTAACACACCAGTACTGGGGGAGGCTGCTCAAGAGGAAACCATGCCCTGAACACTGGGAATCCCAAAAGTACCAGCAGGAGGAGCATGAAGGATGCTCTCACTTGGAAAGGCAGATGGGCAACACTTCAGGGTTGGAAGGGCAGGACAAACAACCAACACAGCCTTGGCCACCTGCAATTTCTGCTGCTGGCAGCTCAGAGCTGCACAGGGACAGCTGAGGGGAAACAGTGGCAGGATCATAAAGGCAGGGGAATTACTCATTCTGCCAGGTGGGAGATTTTACCCTAGAAACAGAAAGTAGTGGAATCACGAGGCAGCAGAGTCTGGATGAGAGATCAGTGATTACGAGGTACTAAGACAGGGACTGACAGCAGTGCAGAGAGTATCACCTGAACAAGCTCCATTATCACTTTCAAAACTAAACTTGTGAGAAGTGCCCAAGTGTGGCACAAGCCACTGCAGTTCTGGAAACCAAATTACAACCTAAGGTTCCCAAAAGGTGGTGCCAGAGCAGCTGTGACAATGGTCACTGGCCTGGCCATACCCATACCCCTCCAGGGCAGAGGCCCAGCCCTGCTGCACCTCGCCAAGTGCCCCGCTCCTGACCTGCAGCTTCTCACTCATCCCTCCTCTCTCCTTGTGCACACCCATGTGAAAAACCCCCAAACTTCCTTCCAAGACTAGAGTGCCCCTGCACTCATGTTCCTATCACGTTTCTCTTACTCCCAAGCTCGCACAGCACAGCGTTAGCTCTGCTTTTCTCAGTGTACAAGCTCCAGTCAGCACCAAGCACAGCAAAAGGCCATCTCCTCTCACGGGAGCCACTCACCTGGCAGCAGGTACTCCCACCCTCCCCTGTGCACCAAGGTCCCTCAGCCTGACTGCACTGGAGCAGCAGGAGCTGCAGCTGCACAAGCCACGACTCCCAGGCAACCACTGCCACTTGTTCTGTCCTAGGTCAATGAAGGAATTCATCTGAAAGCTAGACACAGCTTAGAGCAGCTTTCCAGGCTGTTTTCCCTATGAGCTCTGCACTCCAATGTTCAGCCCATGAAGCAAAGGTGAGGATACATGAGGTGCCCGATGGAGTAATGCTACAAACTCCTTTCAAAACCACAACACACAGCCACTGTTTCCTCCAAAAAGAAAATGACACCAAAATTAAGGTGTTCCAGTTCTCATGGAACGCTACAGTACAAATTATTATCTCAGCTATTCTTCTATGAGCACCTTCAGGAATATTTTTTGCCATTGAATCCTGTGAAAAAAACACATCTTAGGAGAAAATGTATGCATTGGATCTATTTTTCTTCCAAGAAGGACAAAAAATTCCTCAATTTTGCAAGCACAGTAGTCTCATGACACTAAACATACTTTGCATCAGCTCAAGCTGTTGTGTATACTAAAATGATCAATGTTGAAACCTCCTGAAATTATTTCCACAGCTAGATACTGCATGGCTTTTTCAAGGCTTAAAACAATTTCCTTCTACATTTTTATAGGTTGGGAATCAGCCATTAAGAAGAATATGTTCAAAATACTAAGTGATTTTCTGGCATTTTCATTTCTCCAGTATACAAAACTATTCTGAATATCCCAAAAGTCACACCTGCAAATAAATTAAAGTACCTAATTAGCTCCAAATAAACAGAAAATTTCCTATGATGTTGCACAGTAACAATTTAAAACATTTGAGAGGTTAGATCACAGATTGAATTAACCTAGTATTTTATGAAAAACCAAAAGGTGACTATATTTATTGAGCAACAGCACCAGCTGTAAAACAATTTTAAGATACGGTGATTAACTTTGAAAGCACAGGTGAGTCCAATTTGGACTGAAAACACACACGGCTGACCCACAAATAACGAGCTCAGGTCACTGTTGTAATGCTTCAGCACCTGATCCCCATGATGAGAAGTGTGAAAACGAGCTTGCTTTTACAACCATTTTCTACTCCAGAAACAGAAAACTCCCCGAGACAATTAGTAATTGTGACAGATATGTCCTGGAAGTGAAAGAACTGCCATTACTTTCTACATAAGGATATGTGTTACAAATTTCAGTAGTAAAGATGACAAATTAGCTATGCTGAAATCATGCATTTCCTCAAAAGCTCCTGCTCTACACTTGTGTTTGTACAGAGCTGGGTTGCTCCCTTATGGACGCAAGCATATGTAAAATTGAAAAATTATGAGTTAAACTGGGACTCTTTAACATCTTTCTGATGTGCTCTAAGAGTTTGCACAAGACAGGTGATTTTGGTGCAAGTTTCAACTGCATTTCTATTAACCTACTGCAGCCATTAGAGGTTTATTCCATTAATTTACAGTAAATGATGTTGGTTTGCTCACTGATTAAAAGCACTTTTGAAAAGCAGAAGCTACGCAGCAGTACTCACTTCTACAGCAATAAGGTAAATACTTATTCCAATTCTGTATATGGGGCAAAAGATAACCAGTCAATACTCAAGGACAGACCACTTAAGTGCCTTGAAAATTAAATTACATTGCAGCTCAACGTAATTTAAAATGTCAGAGAAATCAGGTTCTCACAGATTTTAATTAATCTCTATATTCAGACCTTGCCTTTTCTCCACCCTGCTGCTGCTATTCCTTTAATATTTATTCACTGCACAAAGCCATAAAAACAACCAAATTTATTTAATCTTATTTACAGTAGAATAGTTTATAAATAAACAAGGACAACGTTTCCCATCATAAATAAAGAACTGATTTGGACAATGGCATTTGAGAAACCCAAGCACGCTCATGGCATAATTTCACTGACAAGTTGCCATAGAAATAGCCAGCTCAAACAGATGCTAAATCTCAGTCAGAGAACAAAAAGTAGTTCAATATTCTTCAACTAGTTTCAAGGGGGGGATGGGGGGCAGGAAGCCTGCGGACAAAGCAGCAGGTAAAAGTCAAAGTCACAAAAAAGAGGCTTTGCAAGGAAGCCAGGAGCCTGCAGCACTGAGGGAAATGCAGATGTGGGGTCACACAAGGCACCCCAAACCCTCCCCAGAACACTGAGGGAAGCTACAGACAGGGGGTCACCCCAAATCCTCCCTCCCCAGAACACTGAGGGAAGCACAGATGTGGGGTGGCATAGGGCACCCCAAACCCTCCCCAGAACACTGAGGGAAGCACAGATGGGGGGGGGGGGGGGGGTGTCACCCCAAACCCTCCCTCCCCAGAGGGGCTCCAGGGACCCTGCAGGACCCTGCAGCCTCGGCCCAGCCCTGAGGGCAGCGGCACCCCAGGAGCAGAGCTCAGCTCCCAGCCCTGCTGGAAGCCCTCCTCGACGGCTGCGAGGCACCTCAGAGGCAGCTCTGTGGCTACTGAGGTAGAGAGGGATGGTGAATGTGGCCACAGGCAGCACGAAAAGTGAGAAAAACCCAAACAACCCCATCCCAGAGGGTGCAACGCACCAGAAGGGCCCTACAGAGCTGGGCCGGAGCCGAGCAACCAAACCCTGAGAGACTTAGAAAGCCCAACGACCTCCAGATGCACACAGCTCCCTTAAACACAGCCAAGAGATTCCCTGACAAAAAAAGCAAACACTCCTAATCAGCTTTCCCTTACCTTTTATACCGGAGAGCACACGGGGCTCAGGCAGCAGCCGGGCCGGGCCGCGCTGGGGGCAAACGTGAGGGCACAGAACGCTGCCCACAGAAATGGGGCAGGGGAGACGGGCCCAGGGGCGGCTCCTCAGGGCAATTAACCTCGCTCAGGGTAATTGGGGCCGGTTCCAGCCCAGGAAAGGCTCCTCAGGTGAATTAACCTCGCTCAGGGGGAATTGGAGAGGGTTCAGGCCCAGGAGCTGTTCCTCAGGATAATTAACCTCTCTCAGGGTAATTGGGGCAGCTCCTCAGGTGAATTAACCTCGCTCAAGGGGAACTGGGGAGGGTTCAGGCCCAGGAGCTGTTCCTCAGGGTAATTAACCTCTCTCAGGGGGAACTGGGGCCGGTTCCAGCCCAGATGTGGCTCCTCAGGGTAATTAACCTCGCTTAGGGCCCAAGCAGAAGCTCCCAGGTTTTCTCAGATGTTTTCTTCCCAGGCAACATCATCTTCTCGGCTGGAGCTGTGCCAGCATAATCCCATGATTGATAATGCCAAAGGCGACTCCCAAAGGCTGGAGTAGCCTTTTCTATATGGCTGGCTGCAGCCATTCATTTTCTGTGACAAATTCCACATCTTCCTCTAGTTTTTAATGTATTCAAAAATTAATTTGTAAATCAGGGCTATTCTCCCGACCATTTCTAGGGGTTGTTTTTTCTAACTTGTTTCAGTTCCCCAGGTGAAACAGTTGTGATTGCAAACTTTGTATCTGCACTCTGCAAATATATTAAAGTATATGTTTCAACAGCTGTTCAAGAGACATTGGATAGCAAGGAAGTCTGTCACCAGGAGCCTTGTGGAGATCAAATTTAGCTCACAGTCAACAAAATTATAATAAATTTAATTAGGAATTCAACGTTTTTCATAGTCTGCAGGCCACTTAACAGTACATATAGACAGCACCATTAACATTTATTTGCAAAAGGTCCCCAATTGCACCACTTCCTTAGGAAGTAACTGGATTTCTGCTACAGTGTATTTATCTTTTCTACCTTGCTTGATACATTTTGAATCCTTTAAAGTGAGAAGTAATCTATTTTCCTTCCTTGGTAAGGTTGTCCTGGTTACAGTTGGTTGAATGAGAACAATTTTTTGCTGAGTGAAGGTTCTTGGGTTTTCAGTTTCTGGGTGAGGCAACATATGCAATTAGGAGCTTTCGTGTGCCATAGCTTAATCAACCTCTCATTAATATTCTTATCATCATAATTTTACAAAAAAAGAATTCTTTTCATGTGGAATAATCTAAAGGGAAAAAAATCAGTCTCAAGACTGCATTGCAGTGTTCTCCTCTTTTCCCAGCATATTAAAAGTGTTACTAACTGTTGTAGTAACAAAAACCTTGTTACCAGCATTATTTACACTTTTGAGCAGGATGCATCACCACCCTGGACTCATAACCACCTTTAAAACCTTTGATAATTTCTGTTTCACTCTGGATTACTCCTGTCATGAAGACGATGACACTGAATAGACTGTTCCCCCTTCACAAAGCCCTTTTTGTTCCTTTTGGACTACAGAAAGAGGAGTTCCTACCCCTGTTGCTGTGTGGCAATCTCCATTGCAGTATTTCTGCATCAGAAAGAGCAGGCAGACAGAAAGGTGCCCGAGTCCCAGTGCTATGGAACATTCTGGACCCCAGACACCTGGAGACTGTCCCTGCCTCACCAGGTGCTGGTGGTGGCCTCCCCACTGCTCATCTCAGCTTGGGGCAGGCAGGCTTGGGGCTGGCTTCAGTTTCAGTGCAGACTGTTCCCTCTCCTCCAGCCCCCTTCCTCCCCCAGCCTGTCCTGCCAGCTCCAGCCCCTGCTTTTTGGCAGTTCTGTCCTGTCACCTCTCCTGCTCAAAACAGAGCCTCATTTATATAAAGTCCTAAAGAGGACTAAAACTGAAGGAGTTTGGATAAACCCCCACCCTGCTTACTCACCTCAGCCTTTAAAAGGAGGGGCAGAGATCCAGGGGAAGGAGCCAGGTCCTTCTGCAGAGATAGTACCAGGAGAGCAAGAAACAACAAGCACTGGGTCCTTCCTCCAAATATCTGCTGTCCCTTGTAGCACAAACAACTGGAACTGAATTGTGACCCCAGACCAGAGACCTTCACCTCCACCTGCGTTACTGATTCCCTGACTCAGGGACCCTCGCTTAGTGAGTGTTTGGGTCTGGGGGTTTTTGTGAGTGCAACAGGAGGTAAAGGGTTACATAACATTTGGACATGAAAAAGGCATTTCCTGACTCACAGAAAAGGAAGGAAAACCCCAGGATCCTCATAAGTAGTTAGAGATGTGGCAGGTTGCCCTCATGTTCCAAAGGAATCTAATTTTCTTTTGTGGTCCTGAAATGTATCAGCTGACATTTCTTGCTATTATGGACTTTAGTTTAGACCTATGTCTTTATTTAAGCAGTGGATAAGCCAGACACCTGCAATCTAGAAAATCATATGTCAGTATTGATTTTCTTACTGGTAATAATTCACTACCAGTAGCAGCAGTATCAATGCTGTGAAAACTACTTTCATAATGGTATTTCAACATCCTGGGACATTTTGCAATGAAAAAACCAGAAACCACAGTCATACATTTACCCACTTAAAGTGAAGACAAATTAGATTAATTAGACTAAATTTCTCTAATATAGCTTTAGTTCTAAGAATACTACACCAGCACTTTGACTCAGAAGTTCCTCTGCCAGGTGCAAAATGAAAAAAAGCACAATTTGAACAAGAGCGAGGAAAAATGTGACAAGAAAGGCAAACTTTAATTGAATATATGAGGCTGTGGCTCAAGTGAGAACACAGCTTGCTTCTGCAAAAACCACTGCCAAGAAGAGATGCTTTATGAAAACAGAAGTTTGATCTAGCACAGCCCCAAGCATGAGGTAGACTCAGGGCTGGAGTTCAAGTCTGGACTCAGCTCATGTTCAAATGCAGAAGAGCACTGCAAACCCCCTGCAAATGTCCCTGGGTAATTCCTACACCTGCAGCCAGAGCATTACTCCATCAGCACCTCCCTGGCCTGGGACATGGAGCCCCAACCTTCCTCTCTGACCAGCTGGACTCAGAACTTACCCTAGTGAAAACCACTTGAGAAAAAGTCCATGCTGTGGCAAAGGAGGTTTAGTGACCAGCTTCAACAGGGGTCCACTGTGGTTTTAGCATATGGCTTCACATTTCAGTCCTAGAAAAAGTTCAATTTGAATATTTACTGCATATTACCATTTGTTTTTTCTTTTGTAGGTTTCCCCAGAAGTTTCAGGGGATACTATTTCCTTGAAAGATCATTTTCAAGGCTGCACTAACGATCAGCAGGTTTGCTAAAGAAGCACCTTCATGTCAGAGTTGTGAGTAGCAACCTCTACTGACCCCTGCAAACAGAATACAGTGCAATCCAACGAAAAAAATAAATACATTAGTCCCAAATATTTCTTTCCAGAAGTTCCTTTACAGCTCAGTAGTGAAGATGGGCCACAAAAAGTAGGGCTGGGAAAATGAGACTGGCAGTGAAAACAGCAGAGCTATGGATGAGAGGAATGAGCTGTGGGGAAGATAATCAGTGGCATTAGTGTGAGACAAACACAGAGGATGAAAGAACAGGGAAACATGAGAAGATGGAAAAATGACAATTGCTTTTGATACAGAATACAGTCAGAGTACACTGATGAATCTGACCAAAAAAAAAAATGCAAAAGAAAAATCCCTACCATTATTTAATACTATTATGGCTTAAAGCTTGCTTAGTTTTCACTGAAATTTTCTTACCTGACCTTAACAAAGCCAGGTCCTGGGAGTTTCCTGGCAGAAGCTGGCTGATGGCAGCGGTCTGGTTTGGAATCGTGCTGCCAGTGTGCCATAAAGTGCCTCACCTAACCTGACAATTATACCCAACCCAAATGTTAGATGCTGGATTTGAGCTTGGACAGCCATATGGCCAGTGCATGGAGTCACTGCAGGGTATTGTTAATGCAGTTTGAGTGTCCAAACTATGCTCATTCACATCTTGTTGAATTACTCTGAACAGTTACAGATAATAGTAACCAACTCTGGAAATACTGGTTGCAAAGGTCATTGGCTTTTCAGTAATGGTAATGCTGTGTCTAACCACTATATTCTGAGCACACCAGCTCCATACCACATAAACATGCATCCACAGAGTGGCTCTGGTCTGGCTGCCCCCACAGGAACGTGCCAGTCTGGAAAGAAGCCCAGGAAAACACTCAGGTACAGGTTAAATTACTGATGCAGGCGTGTGTCATTGTGCCATGGTACCACTTGGACACAGTGCACAGGGGCACTCAGCATCTTATAAAATTAATCCCTTATTTATTTTAGAAGAGTCACAGGTCAAAAAACAATGAAGTAGGCAGCACAATATATCCCAAAACAAATCAGAAAACTAGTGGAGTGGTTCAGTAGAGAGCCAGTACATGCAAACATTGATTTCAGATGCAAGGACAGATGAAAATAGTTTAGAGGTAGCAGAACTTTGTTTCTACGTGATATTCCAGTAGAAACTTTAAAATATAAAATACTTCAAATGTACTGACTGCTGTTTTGGTTGTGTTCCACCTCAGCACTTGATGCTCCAGAAGACAGATGTTCCTTTAACTGGCCAGTAATGAGGAATAAAGGCAAGACACTCAGCTGAAGGTAGGAAAAGTCCTGTGTTATACGGCAACACTTAATAATAAATGCTGGAAAAGCGGCTCATAGGCAAACAAAACCAGTCAGTAAATTACTTGTTGGCTCTGAACCTATTTGTGATCTCTCCTAGCTGGACCTTTGCCTCCACATCCATCAGGAGGACCCTGGGGACAGCAGCATTTCCCAATGAAGCCACCTGCACGAGGATGGCAAGTGGCCACTCCCAGCAGCTGCCCTGGCTCTGCTCAGCGTCCTCCCCTCTACTGAACAAGAGATTTGGGGGGCACAGAGGGGGAATGGCACAACTAGGAGCATTTTACTGGCTATAGGGAAAAAAAAAGTAATAAAAAAAAAGAATTATGGAGGAACACTTCTCACAGAAAAAAACAGGGAACAGTTTCTTTAGAAAATGAAAATGAAAAGATATGAGAAGATTTATAAAGGATGAAGTGGTACCACAAGTGAAGAATGATGTAAAGAGGTTCCTCATTCCATCATCTAGGATGTTAGAATATGGGAATAACATTGCAGACAGCAGAATTTTTTGTTTTCCATTACCTTTCATTCAGATTTTAAGTTAAGAAAGATTAAAAAACCTTCAAGAGCAGTATTTTCTTTCCATGTCTACTAGAAGACACCGCAATAAATCAAACACAAGCTGTACCTCCAGAGCCCCATTATTATCAAGAATTGCCTGTTATTTCTATCATTGTCCTTCTTTTTATTTCCCTTGTGTGTTTCAGATCTATCTCCCATTAACTAGGGGGACTAAAAAGCTGAGAAGGGAGACAGCAGAAATAATGAAAAGAACGTTTTCTGCTCTGTGGCTGCCTACAGACTGTGGTACACTGGGCCTGCTCATCTGCCTGCTGCTCCTGTTGCTGCTGTCCAAACTCACTAGGCAGGATATTAAGGAACTCCTTGTTCCTGAAAATAAAATAAAATAAAATAAAATAAAATAAAATAAAATAAAATAAAATAAAATAAAATAAAATAAAATAAAATAAAATAAAATAAAATAAAATAAAATAAAATAAAATAAAATAAAAATCAGAGAAACTGAAATCTCACCAAAAGATCCTGCTCAGCAGAATATTCTAATTTGCACTATTTTCTTATCCCTATGAATAAATTTAATAAACCAAACAATATTGTCAGCACACGTTGATGTACTCTGAACAGTGCATATAGGGTCCTTCTGACATTGATAAAGTGAATAGCGTATGAAGAAACACAGTGTTTCTGAAACCTGCTCCAAAACACAGATATATTTGTAACATGAATTCCTGATTTAATTATCCAGAAATTCTATATCCATGAAGCCAACAACGTTTCTCTTCCACAGAATTTCTCCCTATATTGTTTTTTCTTAATATTATTTCTTCTATATATGCAAAGTAAACGTCTAGAAACAGCATTAGTTTAAAAGTTAATTTGAAAACCATGTCAGTTGTTTTACAAGTTTTCAAATTGAAATTTCAAATTACTCACCTGTAATTTCAAAAACATAACTACAAAAGTAGTATTTCAGTGCAGATAATTGTGATTCAGTATGCAGGAACAGGGCTTCACTGGGAGCATCACTGAGCTATAATCTCCACTAGAAGACAAAGCATCCAATAATAAACATTACCAAGATCCAACCAAAAGGCAGAAAGAGACTGAACCCTGGACTGCTTTAAATGATGTGTAAGAGGTATTGCTGAGACAATTTAACCATCAACAAAACCTCTCTACACGCAGGTCTAACTAAATTATCTCTATTGTCATGGCAGAGTAAATGCTGTTGAAGAAAATCATGGGAATGTGCACTCAGTAGAAGTTTGAAATGCTTACAAAAGTAATTCACATCAAAATTTCTTCCCAATGGATCTTTAAATCAATTTAAAAATATTTTTTTCCTGCTGGGATATAGCTGGCCTCAGAAAATTGTGCCACCTTCCCTTGAGAATGTCTCTTTGACAGTCTAGCAACAGGTTAAGCAGTATTGCATAGCAAGTTGTGCAGGGAAAAACCCTCACGAGAACAAAATAATAAGAATAAAACCCCCCTAGAACTGTGTAAGCACATTAGAAAAATGCAATCAGCTGTGCTTATCTCACACACAGAGAATCACAGGGAGGTGTCCATGAAGGTACAGAAATGAATGGGGCTCTGAGCAATCTGGGCTCGGGAAGGTGCTCCTGCTTATGGCAGGGCTTGGAATGAGATGAGCTTTAGGGGCCCTTCCAACCCAGTCCCAATCTGGGATTCTGTAATCAGAGCATTTTACCTACAATCTGCTCCTAGATCAGAGAAGCACAAACCCTTCAGGCCTCCAAAGAGGGAGCTGGCAGGGAGCTTGTTCCCTCAGCTCTGGGAGGCTGCCGTGCTGCGTGCCGAGAGCGCCTGCAGGATCCCGAACGAAGCACAACTTTGGTGACACTCTGGGATGTAAATGTTCTTCCCCAGACCATGCAGAGCACTGCTCTAGCCCCTGTGTATCTGCCACAAGCTGCACAGCGGTGCCACACACCCCAGGAGTGCTGTAACTGCGGTGTGGAGCAGGCAGAACACACGGGCACAGCCTGACGCTCTGGCATGGTTTGTCTGGGCACAGCCAGCCCAGCTGGAGGCTCATCCCTGGATAAAATAACATGAGTGATGGCAGGGTGAAATGGAAGCTGCATAATTAATCTGGCAGAAAAATAAAATGCCATGCAGTATGTTGGATGTATTTTAGAAAACAAAACTGCTGTCAAACCAAATTGTTGCTCTTGTGCCTCTCCTGAGAATGTGCCCTCCTATTCTGCATTGTACAGTTCTCCACAGGACAAAACCTTCTAATTTGGCAAGTTAACATAAAAACACATGAATGACATATTAAAAATGTACAAACCCAGTATCACAGCTCAAAGTGTGATGTTAGTCTTCCAGCACAAGTTCTAGCCATTGGCCCTCCTCACTATTAGGACAGTCTGCATGACAGAAATCTCCTCTTGATCACATCATCCTTTTGCTACTAAAAGAAGATAAAATTATCAGTAGCACTAGTATTAAGAATTGCCAAAGTGGGGATAGGCCCTGATATTTTAAAACCTTTGATGCTTTTGTTAATTGAATGAGAGCATTTCTCTTTTGCCACATCTGTTGTGTTCTCCCACCTGCACACTGCTCACAGCTTTCACTGAGCGATCCCACCTCACAATAAAATATTAGCTCAATAAATCAAATAAAATAAGCAAGTACCCAAACCTGAGAATATCAGCCAGAAACTGGCTGTCAAAATGACTCTCCCCCTCTGGCAGCAGGGTGTTGTTATAAATTTTCAGGTGGCTCCATTCAGTGACACTGGTTATGTTAATTTAACCTCTGCTCTCGTTAATTTATTCTCGCTTCCTCTTTGCTCCCTTAATTGCAGGTCTTAGGTTACCCATATCTAAATATGGATGCTAAATCTGAACCACAGTGCCTGTACAAATTGCAGGCCACATGGCTCCTCAAGCTGCCTGAGAAAGTATCCTGGGAAAAATATGAGAAGGAATTAAAACAATTCTCAGGGACACTAAACGGCCTTGCAGGTGTTGTTTTGCAGCCTCCTGTTTCTCCTTGCAGGAGGGAGTCAGAGGGGTTGTGTGCCACTGACCAATGATGGTAATGTAGCACTTTGCTAACCAATAAGAGTTTCTTTTCTGTACTTTCCACGTATCTGTCTATAAGACAGGGCTGAACCAATAAACTAAGGAATTCTCCTGCTGTGACTCCCTTGAGAGTCCCGTGTCGTTCTTTCTAGCCGTTCCCAATCAGAACGACATCTAAAAACAAAGAGAAAAACAATAACAAGTCAAAAAAATGAAAGGAGGCATTGGCAGTGCTTCTCTGTACTTACCCTTAATCCTCCTTCTTCAGAGGGATAAAACATCCTTGTTCAGTAGCTGGCATCCATGTTAATTGTATTTTTTGAAACCTAATTTCAAAATACACAGAAATTAGTTATTCTCTCTGTGTATTACAGATCTAAAGATCCAAGCCCTGGGCTGCTCCAGAGATTAAAGCTGATCTACCACACTCTGCCAGGCTGGCAACATTTAAAGTCAGCAAGTACAAGGCCTGGAAGCAGCAGCACTTGAGATTTCAAAGTTCTATCACTTTCTGTAATTCTAACTAGTTCCATTTAATTCATGTGCAGTTACCACCAAAATCTTTTAGGAGATTATTTTAGGATTTAGGTTCTTTCAGAAGATTTATTTATTCAGACTGTTACATTTTTTATTTTGGAAATACAGAACAATCAATATTTGAATGCCTAACTAATGTCTACTTTCACTTGACCTATGGATTTGCTCTAATGGGACTTTTGACACAAATATTTTAGTTTAGGGTTGTTTAATGTCTGCAGGAATTTTTACTTCAATTAGTCTGTCTTAGTAAGTTCCAATTTCTTGATTAATTAAGGAAGCCGTATTGTTAGAACAATAAATATATAAAAACAAAAAATACAATTCAAGCATACAAAAAATAAAAGCAATTCTATATAATTCCAGTACTTCAGATAGGATTGTTATTTTTCAATTCTTCTCTACAAATGAAAGTAAAAAAGAGTAAATATCTCCCCTTTTACAAAGACATGGGTGGGATATCTTTATCCATATATTTTTAATATATGTTAAACATTTATCTTTATGTTTAATATGTTAAATACATATTGTTTAAGTTCATGGTCGGAAGGAAGAGGCTGAGGGAAGTGAAACTACATTTCCCATCAGCAGTCTGTGGAATAGAACAATAAGCACATATTGTCACAGGCTCTTTCTGAATGCACACCTTGGGCCCAACACTCAGAGGCCACACAGAGCCTCTGGCACAAACACAACAGAAATGGCTTTTTCATACATTTTCCTGGCTCCGGGACTCTCTGCATTTATTCTCTTAGAAGTTTGGCAGCAGAAAAACAATGCCCAGTCAGACTCAGCTTGGACAACACTGCTCAAGTCTGGGACCAAGAGTGATAGTGACCATACTGGTATGTTCCCTCCTGCTCAAAAAAGAAATCTTGGAGCTGTTTTGGGGTTTGAATGGCACCTGTTCCAAACAGACAAGCACAACCATTTGTTTGGCTCATTCGTGGAGGGACTGTGGGGAATCTTCCACTCCTCTGAGTGAAAAACACTTACCAAGCAACATCTGAGCCCTGAGAACAGCACAGAACAAAGGCTGATTCAGATGCTTCACAAAACCTTCAAGAGCTGGCTTTTCTAGTAGTAAGAGACAAGAAGATTTTTATGAGCCCTGAAATGAGGGAACAAACAGGGATGCCACATTCCTCTCTTTGAGTTCCTTGCTGCTTTCTGTTGAGATATGAGCCCTTTTTGTGAGCTGGTGAGACTGAGACCTGCTCGAAAGAACACAGGTGGCATTAACTCGATAACCTCAAACAGATGGAGACACTTCTTGCAGTTCAGAGGTGAACTCAGTCCCATCCTATGTACCCACCACATTCCTAAACAAAACTCATGCTGTGTCAAAGACCAAGCTTTGCCCTCTAACACCAAGCCCTGGATTAGCACAAAGGCAGGAGGAAGGAAACTGTTTTCAGCTGCTACTACCAGCATGTTCATGTGACCAGTGCTTAATTAGGTTGTGCCACACTCCAATCTGACACTTCATTAACTAAGAATGTTACCTGGTTTTCTACTGGAAAGCCCAAAAAGCTTTCCATGTCTGAAAAAAGAACTTTATCATTCTACCCGTTTCATTTGTGCTCTCGCTCAGCTGTGATCTTTGCCAGCTCAGTGTCAGCAGCCCCAGGGGTTTGTGTGTGTACTCCTCCTTCTGCTAATTCTGCAACTCAAAAACTCTTTTTGCAAGTGAAATCCCAGTTCCAGACAAGCTGCAAATCTCTTGCAGTGGGTTTGTACCTCTGTGCACTGACAGATGAGGGCTGGCCCTGCAGAATGGCCAGGTCAGCAATCCACACACAGCGACTGCGCTGTGTCCTCAGCCTGAGAGTCCCTAATCTTTCACCAGGGTTTCACATTAACATAGAATTCAGGCTGCAAGAGCTGCCCAAGGGAAACAAACACCCACATTTTCTGTTTTCAGGGCACTTTAAATCCTTCTGGTAACTTTGAAAACCTTGGCCTTTGTAGTTACTACTTCTCTGTACTTAGGAAAAGGGAGAAGAGGACTCTTGCTCTGAGTAAAAGTCACCATAAGTTCTGCTGTTGATTTCAAAGACACCAAGAATTCCCTCAAGCCCTGCCTGACTTGGACCACACATTTGTAACCATGGGGCAGCATTTCCTACAGCCACAGGCACCACCCAAGGCAGTAACACCCTGCCAGGGGCTGTTCTTCAAGTTCTGCTCATTGACACAGCTGCTCTTGTTGTCTGGTTGCTTCTGCCATGCTCAAGTCCATTTTTATCTGCTCTCCAGACAGTCTGAAGTGAACACCCCAATGGACAGACTCCATCGCTCAACCCCAGATTCCTCTGCTCTCAGTGCTGCTGCTCTGGAACTCCTTTGCAGGTGACTGCCCCGTGCAGTCTGTGGCACTCAAACACAGCATTCCAGATCCCACTCCAGAGCTGGGTGCCTTCTTCCATAAATACCAAAATACACACAGATTTCTATACCTTTGCATGGGTAGCTTCATGTATATTCTTTTAATAGAAATAAAATACAGAAAACACTGCAAATGTTGATTTTCCCGCTTTTTAAAAATACCACCAATTTTAAATACTCTTACTGTACCTTAGAACTGGACAATTTACCTAGCAAAAGACTTGGAAAGGTCAATTTACCTAGTATTTGTGAATAAAAAATACTAATGAGACAGGCATGAGTTTGAATCTACATTTGAGAAGGTAACAGGCCAAGAGACTCTCAAATGATGAGAAATTACTGAACCAGTTTAAACAAAACAAGCACACCCTTGAGACAGTCCAGCCAAAACTTTCCTTTAGGACTGGGAGTGCTCAGTACCTGGCAATTTCCAGCCAATCTGCCAGAAGGAATTAGCAGATGTGCTTTCACTGTGCATCTCAAACGCAGAAAATCCATCCCTAAATGGGCACTAAGACAAGTAAAACCATCAAGAATTGCAGGAGGCAAAAAAATCCCTTTAGAGGAAAGAAGTGCTACTATTTTGAGTGGTACTGAGAAAATCACAGGTTTTAACAAACTGAATACGATGCACTGGAAAAAACCAAGCCAAGCAATATATCTGTTCCCATCCTCCTCCCATCCCACCCTTTTCCTGGCATTAATGAAGAAGTTCTGATCTGCCATGCTAGGCCTGTTCCCACTGCTGCTCTCTTCAATCCTGTGTGTGCAGCTCATCACACACACGTGTCCACGCCACTTTGCTGCTTTCCCATTGTTTTATAGCGCCCTGCTGACACTTAACAAAGTCAGCTGCAATTTAAAATGCATGAAGATGTCATTATTCATCAGAAACCTGTTTAGCCTTTACATTAAAGAAGAGGCTGAGTAAACTACAAATATGTTTTCCATCCAGTGCCCTGGGACAATTCCAGTTCACTGCTTTAACTGTTCTGAATCGCCTAGGGTATTCTTAAATGCATTTTATAGCAAAAAGAGAATTTCACAGACACTACTACACTTCAATATTTATTCAGGTCACACAAAATTCTGCCATTCATTGAACAGTCAGCAGCAATGGAAAACACTGCTTACATTATTCATCAGATGCAAGAAGGGGAGTGGAGCTCAGGAAACACCACCCTGTGCTAATGTCTGGTTCAGGGAGTTATCAGGTGTCGAAGCTGAGCAGGTTTTTCTGCTAACAGATGGTTGTACATCACACCTTCAGGTACCAAATGTCAGTCCTGAGTGCACACCAGCACACCCAAGGAGGGCCCTTGTTTCCATGAGCAGTATTTCAAGCTTCCTCAAATTCATAACTTAACTGCTTTAAGCTACTTCTGAACTCTGGGGCTACGTGGGAACTTGGGAGGGTCTGTACAACTCTCAGCTCTGTTATGCAGGTGTCAGCCAAAGGCACATCTTAATCTTAACCTTCAGGAGTGGAAGTTAGGGGGAATTACCCTAATCTCAGAGGAATTACCAGAAATAATGTGTAGGAAACTGCAAATGCCTCTAAGAAAACGCTGGGAAACACAATTAACCTGCAGTTTAATGAGGAGGGTCCCCTGAATGTTCAGTGCACCTCAAACTCCTCAGAAGGTTTCCTATTGCAGCAGTGAGATGAAACACCTTTCCTCTGGTCACCTTCAGCACTATGAGAATTGAGACAGAGCAGGAGGTGGTGTGAACATGGATGAGGCAAATGTGCTACAACACTCATCTCCAGACAAGTCTGCTTCATGCTTTAATGCCACCACTTTTAAGACAGAAACCTAGGATTATAAAAAGCTGTTTCTTCATCAGTTACAAAAGACACAACCAGTTACTCTGAAAGACATTTGATTAACAGAACATTCCTCAGCATTTCAAAGGTTAAAATAACAAATTGAAGAGGCACAAGGTAATTGCTCTGGTGCAACCAGGGCTAGGGGATTTTTTTATCTTTAAAGAGAGAAAAGAATTTCAAAGCTCCATCATATTTTTCTGCTTTAGCCTCCAGCTTCTCCCTTGCAATGCTGATAGATAATAAATTACAGTACCTAATGCTTCCAGCAGGATGAGAGGGAAAGTAAATTGTAGTGGATCATTTGCCTTTTGGAAGCATCATCTTCCAGAGACACAGTGATGCATCTGCAGGATCAGGCTGACTTGCACAAGGTGCCACCACGTGGACCTGTCTGTTGCTCTGTCACTATCTGAGAACGAGGTCACCTCCTTGCACTCAGTTTGAAAGAAGTTTCCAGGCAAAGGCTCCCACATCTGAACTGCTGAACTCTCCACTAGCAAGGCAGAAGGAGCTACATCCCTGATATTACATTGCTCTCCAAGCAAACCAAACTAAAGCCACTGCTGGCCAATGCCAGTGCTCCACCTCTGATTCCATTTTCATTTTTGCTCTTCCTGCGCTTTGGAATGTCGTTCCCCAAATGATGCTGCTGGACCAGGCAAATCTCAGCTGTAAGGCACAAATCCACAAGAGCAAAAGGATTTGAATCTAATCCAACAGCTCCATAAACCATTTTCAAAGTTTTAGCCAGAGCTTTTGTAGATTTTTGTTGTTTGCTTTTCTTAGCTTGGTCAAAGAAGTGACAAATTAATTATTTGCATAACTGTTCCCATAGAGCAGGCAGGGTATTTTAGTTAACCTGACAAAAGGCACCATCTGGCCCAGAGGAACGATTTGTTTCATCACAAGCGTTGTGAGAAGAGTTGAGAGAAAATCCTAATTAATACATAAGGCAAGTCTAATTTTGAAATCACTTCTCTAGAATTTATCAGATATGAATTTAAAGTAAGCATGGCACACTGGGTGCAGTCACCTGAATACCAATGACCTGTAATGTTTTTCCAACTCACAAGTATGACACAGCAGTGCCATATTAGCTGAAATTAAGGAACAAGTTTTACTGAAATTTTCAGATACGTTTATTTCCTGTGGGATTTTGATGTCATGTAACAGGAAATGCTATAAAAGGAAACATATCTTACTGCATTAGCTGTTATGTTCCCTTTGTTTTAAATGAGTACAAAATTCATTTTTTTCCAAATGCATCACTTTTTAAGAAAAGAAACAGACAGTCCTTTGTCAACCATCTAATGCCATACTCTTGGGCAGGAAGATGAGTGGGAGTGCAGTGAGAGGCAGGCAGCAGGACAGTCCCCAGCAGCTTCAGGAGCCCCCCTGGCCCCACAGCTGTGTCCCCATGCAGGGGATGTGCTCCTCTCGGCTGAGTGTGCTGAGTGTGCATCATTAAACCTCTGCACCGCTCTCATGGAACCTCTCTACAGCTTCCAGACACAGCAGCACATGTACCCTGCTCCCCTCCCCGGCTTCCTGAGACAAACACCCCACTGGAAACAGCCCTCAGGTGAGCTGGGCTTTCCAGCTTTTCCAGCTTTTCCAGCTTTTCTCCATTAAACTTTCTAAGTTGCCTCTACTGATGCTCGTATCATCTGTCTCAGTATCTAATCATGTTCCTTGACACACACCTAATCTGGTTGGTGTTTGCAGCAGCTGAATTCTTCTGAGGATTACAGGCCACTCAAAAGCAAACCAAACCTTACATTGTGAAACAGATTCCCAGATTTAAAAAAAAAAAAAAAAAACAAAGTATTTTAGTTTAAAGGTAACTTGTTAAGGTGAGGAATATGCTTGTGGGTTTTTGTGTCCACCTTCCTGTAAAACAAAGATTTAAATGGCTTTCCTTTTTACCCAACTTCATTCACTTTTAGACAGACTGGTCTTGCTGATGGCATGAGTAGGACAGTGATTCTGGCACTGCCCGTGAAATAAGCTGAATTTTGAATAATTGAGTGAAGACATTGGAGGCAGTTTGCCTGGAATTCTTCAGTTGCAGTAAACCTCTATGATGGCCTGCCTTAGGAGAGAGGGGAAACCACGGTTTTCCAGTCAGCTCTCATTCCTCCCAAAAGGGTGAGTGCAGGCAGAAGAAAGGCAGCAGCTGTGCTGAAATGGCCACAGAGCCTCCTGTGCCCTGTGCAGCAGCAGCAGTGGCAGGTGCCAGGTGCCAGTGCAGCCATCCCTGCCCTGCCAGGCTGCGGTGCCACAGGCACTGTGGAACACAATAACACAGTGCAGGGGTGCCTGAGGACAGACTGCACTCACCTCCCAGCACACGCTTCCCTCCCTGGCCACATCAACCTCTGAGGCCAGATGGAAACAAGAACCATCCTTGTAAATAGCACCAAGAGATAAAGGCTTAAGCTTCATTTTCCCTGGAAAAATTGGAGAAAAATGGCTTTTTTCCACAGCACCCTGAGCAGAGAGAGACATTTATCCCCTCAGTGGTTTGTCAATTAGACTCCACAAGAGCTGCAGAAGGGCACGGCCCCAGACACTAAAATACTGTTCTGCACCAAGCCACATCATGATGCAATGGGCATATATAGATCTTACTCCTATTTCTATAGGAGACAAAACTCATGACAGCTGATTTTTTCTGGTTTACCTCCAGGAAAGATGAAGTGAAAATGACCTTCCTCCCTACTTTTCCTCTAGGGAGAAGGTGGCTGCCTTGGAGCATGGCTTTATCTCATTGGAATATCTGGTAGCTGATTCTATTAGCCTTCATAAAGTAACAAAATTGATTTTTCTGTGATCTAAAGGATGGGGATGGCTGCACCTCTCTGAAAATTTCACCTGGCATTCCCCTGTGATATTCCATCTCTGCTGGGTTTGGTAACAGCGTAGGCTTTAGGTCTTTCTTCCCTTGAAAGAAATACAGGGTATTAAAACGATGTAAGAGAGGCAAATGAATAAAATGAAAAGGCTGAGTCAGAGATGAGTCGTGTGCTAACAGTCCTCAGGGTCTGGGCCGTGGTTGCCACATGCAAAGGGGAACACTGAAGTGAAAGGAAATGCAGTGACAGAAAACAAAGACAGCTTTTAGCTTCAATTTATGCTTTGAAAATGGAAACCACAGAAATGCTGCACTTTAGAGAGCAAACATGCTATAACCCTCCTGCTGTCCTCTGCATGGAGGTGCTGAGAAACTCCACGCTTGGAAAGGATGTAATTAGCAACAGTGATTAAGAATCATACAATAATTAGTACTTAAGAAAAACACTTGTTCTTGAGAGCTTTCAGTTAACAATGAGAACAGATTAGAGCAAAAATGTTCAAATCAGTAATATGATACTTTGGAACAGAAATGCTTCTGTTGAAATGTTTTGGAACAGATCTGCTTTTACCTGTGGGAAGCCAGGCACGTCCTAGGTTCTATCTGCAATTCCAGTATTGGAAAACTCTGAGGACAGACTGCACTCACCTCCCAGCACACGCTTCCCTCCCTGGCCACATCAACCTCTGAGGCAAAAGACAGAGAGCACAACTCAAGGATATTCTGGGCCAAGAAATAAATAAGCAGGTATTGACTGATATGCAAACTTCTGCAGTGAAAATATGTGGGTATCATTTAGAAACATAATATAATGAACTGTTAATTCTAACAAAACTTCTTTGCCACTGCAGGATTACCCCAAAGAGACCATATCACATTGCTAGGATTCTGTGTCCAGGTGATCTCAGCTTCTCACCTCCAAATCCTCATACCCACAAGCCTCACTCACTGGCTTGGCTCTTGTGCTAGCAGGCACTGCTACAGCTCTGGCTCCTCAAATACCCACCAATATCAGTCTCAAACAGAGATCTCAATCTCTTTTTTTCATAAATCTAATCTCTTTCCTCTGGTCCTTATACTGACTTCTAATAGTTTTTCACTGACTCCTATCTGCAATTTCTCTGTCTCTACTCTGCCCACGTTACTGTGGTGACTTCCAAGCCTTTCTGAAACTCCTCTTTCATTGTTCTATACCATATGCTATTGCTCCTTGGAAGGCTGAGAAGATCTTGTGAACAACTAATAAAGGCACTAGGCTGTTCATCCTCACATAGCCACTCTCTCAAGATGTGTTTTCATCTGAAACTGTAAGGCAGAAATCAGAGCAGAGCAGGAAGGGAATTCATCATTAGCACTGCTAGGGCTGTGAATCCACCCTCATTCCTTTCACAAGTTATTGTGAAAACACAAGACTATCAAGGCCACTGGGCTTTGGTGCTTTTCTCCACGGATTTTTTTGTTAGTCCTCACTTCAGTTAATGCACCCTGCAGGCCAAGACCCATGTGCTTGCCCAAGCCACAGGTTGGGCATTCCCTGGCACACTCAGAATTCACAGGCCAAGGAGAGGTTGGAGCACTTCATGTCCAAGTGATTTTTGGAGTGAGTGTTTCACAAACTGCGCTGAAACTTTTTAATAAAGCAGCCAGAGCATTCACATAATTAAGCCTAATGTCACTTCCAGGAGATTTCCAAGCCAGAGAGATTGGTTTTATAGCAGGCACTCATGCAGTGTTCCCAGCCTCATTCTCCCTTATTCAGGATGTATGTTCCTACCTGTCCAGAAACTCATTGCTTGCTTTTAACCTAAATGCATTTTACTCCTTCACCATTCTTTCACCAAGTCTGTAAATCTGTTCACTACCTTACACAGTTTATTGCCTTCCTTAAATACTGCATTGTTTAGCAGCTTTTGGGTACTATTTCTGCTTTCAGACCTCTTTTTAACACTTCACCCCTTTCTCAGAGCTTCAGAGTCACTGCAGCCAAAACACAGAAACTCCCTGTTCATCCATGATGCATTGCCCCACACTTCAGTCATCCTCACTGTTTCAGAGATGACACCCCCTCCTAACCAACCATCTACTTGCCTGGCTGAAAACAAGCCCCCAGTGCTGAGCACCACGGCTCCTGTGCCAAGGGGTTCACTCTTTCTCTCCAGGTTTTAATTCCCTCTTCCAAGAAGAAGACGAGCCCTTCCCCTCTGCAGTGGCTCACCCAGCAGGCACTGACCATCCTGTGGCTGCTCACTCACTCCCCACAACAGATGGGACAGAACTGGGGGAAAGCAATCGCTCACCAGCAGCCCCTGAGCAGCAGCCCCTGGCTAGCCCCCCAGGTGTGCTGGCAGCATCATCCACCTCCAGCTGTACACACAAAGTACCTCAGAAACAGAGGCTGTGTTTGGCTGGCTCTGAGGAAAGCTGTGCAGGCTCCAGAAGATGAAGTGTACTTGGCTTTAAAGGCTGCCACTTGTGACTCTCCCCTTCTTTGACAGCCCAGGCTGTTCCACACATCACACAGCTCATCCGTGCCAGCCAGGAATCATCTCCCTTGTGTTCAGTTTTACACTGATTCGAGTAACAGAATCTGACTCATTGGCAAGGTTTGTGCATATATGGCTGAAGAAAACCTACATATCCAATTTTCTATTCAGTTTGTTGCTTATGTAATACCACTCCATGTTTTTGGAGATGTGGGAACAAGGACACAGAAAAGAGAAGACAAAAGATCCTCCTGAACAGCTTCACATTGTTTCTTACGCATAACGTGAAAAACAAAAGTTATGTTGGTCACCAAAGGGCAAAATCTGTTCCCTGTGTGCCATAAAAGGTTTCATCCTTTCTCCTGCCCTTATTTCCTGCGCTGCTTCCAGCAGAGTCATCATCCAGCAGCAGCAGCAGGCAGTGCCTCCTCTGGCCCAGCACAGCACAAGAGGGCTGGCATACACACGGTGCCCCAGCTCACAGCTGCCCAGAAAAATCTTACCACTGCCTAAAGATGCATTTCCATTACCAGGTCCTCTGTTTCTTTCAATCAGCTTAGTATTTATGGGGTGGCTGGAAAAGAATCCTGTACATTATTTATAAGCATTGATTTTAAGCGAGTCATTCAATTAATAACCATGAATTACCTAAGAAAATAGAGTGTTTATCTTAATTTTTCCCTCCAAAGAAAATTAAGTGTTAAATTATTGATAGGATTTTACTGTTGAATTCAGCAAACAGGTCCTTAAAAGTAAGAAAGGGGGACGGAGATAACTACCCATTATACAGCTAAACAATGTCAATAATAATTCCAGTGTTCACTGTATTTCTTAATGTAAGGAAGTATTGGTGCTGATTTAGAAAGAATGCTGCATCTAATAAAAGCCAAATAGTCCCTCATTCCAGTATTTTCTGTATTTACATCTGAAAAAGGCTCATTTTCACCAGAGGCCTTTATCTTCTGCCTAGAGGAGTTCTGCTGTGCAGACTGCTCATTATGGACCCAGGCTGCTCTGAAAAATGCAGATCAATTACTCAGTGCCATTCACTTACTGATATTGATTAGGCCATGCATTGTTTGACTTCCCCTGTGACTCCTTCTGTCAGAGGAAATGGTTACACCCCTCCCGAAGGGCAGAGGGAAATGGGATTCATGAAAATGAAATTACTCTGAGGTTTATAAAAACCCAATCTAACTTGGATGGAAAATGGCCAAAGAAATATTTAAAGAGTAAAACACAATAAACAGCACAGTCCCAGATCTTTGCTCTGACCATGCTGCCCTGTGGTGAGATGATTTTGCACAGTATCTGCCATATAAGTAATGACCAGAACGAGAGTATCCAGGGATGCAACTCTGCCACAGCACTGGCTTCCAAGCACTATTTTAGATAATTTTTTTTTTCTCAGTCTTGATCTCTTACTAATTCACACAGCCCCAGTTTCAATTTCTCGGATTTTTGGTTACCCCCAATTTTGGGTTATCCTTAACCTGTAAACACTGTCATCTTCTTTATGTCATATATAGCCAAGACTATACACAGCTGTTCTGCTAGCACATTCTTCTGATGAATCTGTTGCTTTAGCAGCCCTTAAAATGTCAGCTTTTTCATTACTGCAATATTTTTTACTCCATTAAAAAAACTTACAACTAACTATTAATTTTTTACGGGTTATCAGTTACAATCCATTTATATCCAGGCAAAGCGCAACAGTTTATAAAATTGTGTGTTGTGTGGTATGTGACTGATGAGATGCTGTAACCTATTAAGCAGAAAATATTTCCCTTAGTCTGCTCTTCTGAAATGATCCTTTCAGCTGAGAATGTGTCACGGTCAGGCCAAAGCCTGCCTGCCTACACCTGCACTCATGCTCATGTTTACTGCTCTGCCTAAGGAAGGCATCAGCAGGGAGCTGTGGCCTGCCAGAACAGGACAGCTTGTGGTGTTAGCTCTCCTGCTGGCCTCCTGAGCCTGCAGAAGCCACAGGCAGCAGAGGCTCTCTCGAGCCCCCAGGGTGACCCCTGTGCAGCCTCTCATGCCCTGCCCCGTACGTCCCTGTTCACCAACACTGCTGGAGCCACAAGTCCTCAGCTGTGCCTTACCCTGCTGTGCCTTTTACCCAAACCCCTGCCATGTGCTGGGAAATCTGCTTTTCAAGAGGCCACTTCTGCAGCCCAGCTTACACACACAGCAGTGCCCATCACCACAGCTCCCTGCTCAGCTCTACCCGTGCCTGCTGGGCTTCCCTGCTGTGCTGCCCTTTTCCATGCCACGTGTGCCAGGCAGCTCCAGGCCTGCTGAGCACACTGCACACACCTCTCACAAGCACCCCAAATACCTGCTTCCCCCCACAGCCCCGCTGTGACCCTGCCCTTCAGGCTCTGAGCCCTCCCAGTGACGCTCCTCGCTGCCATTTCCCCCAGGAGGGCACAGAGACAGCAGAAGGCAATGCCAGCCCCTGCTTTTGGAGGAGTTCACTTCCCATCGCCTGCCCACACCTCCTCCCTCCTCTCTCATCTTCTGCCGTGCCAAGGAGGCCACAGCTTTATGTCCTGTGGAAAAAATATGAAAAAATGCTTCTCCATGAAGGAAATGCTTGAAGATGCTTCATTCTTTACAGCTGTGCACAGAACAAATCCGGGCACAAGAGGGATGAGGGCTGCCCGTGGGAAGGGCTGTGAGACTCCTGCCCACAGAGCTACCCGGAGCTGGCAGCATCACCTTGACACAGGTAATTCCTCTGGAAAGAAGGGCTGTGTGCTGCTTTTGGAATGGCAGCTGTGCAAGGGGGAAATGACAGCTAAATCCCAGAGGCAGACTGCAACGCAGAAAAAAACCTGGGCATTACTTTGAAGCTTCTAATGCAGTGCTCTGGAGTTTTAAATTGGAATTAAGGGTGCTTTTAGAAGAACATAGTGTAGGTCTGATTCCTTAGCTCAGGGAACACTGAGAACAGAAGATGTTCATGTATTTTAGGGACTCAGGGGTGCTCCAGGATTTAATACAAAAAGGAAAATAACAAGAAATTTACCAAACAATCCAAGGTGGTCAAAAACCTCTTCATGTTGGCTGGAGCCTGCTCTGACTTTTTCTCTGGTCCGTTTCACATTTCTGGCTCATCTGTGTCTCCACAGTTCTGTAATTTGAAAAGTAAGGATGATTTTCGGTTGACAAAAGATTCACACAGAAATCCTTCAAAAGAAATTTGAAGCAAGCCCAAGACAATCCTAGGGCCACTGGGTAAAGAAGCCTGTCCCTGCTGTCTCTGTCGATGAAATACAAAATCCAAAGAGCAGGTGCCTCCATACATTTGCATCAATAACGTTTTGAAATGATTTTTTCTTCTATTAATGTCTTGTTAACTGCCACACTTGGACATTGCTTCTGAAAGCCACTGCATTGCAAATACCCCAATGCATTCTTAACTAAATGAGAAGAAAGACAGTAAAGTTGTTTTGTTTGCTTTGTATCCCATCCAGTTTCATCAATCATTACTTCATATTACTTGTAACTCTCTTGCTTTCATAAAAGCCTTTTATTCATGACTTTGGGGATATATTTTGAGAAGCTCCTAAATTTAGAAACTGTCTGCCTCTGTAATTTTTAACTTACCAAAAATTATCTTTTGCTCACACAGAGAGGGGAAGAAATAGAAAAAAAAACCCAGTAGGTGTGGTGTAAGTGAACTCAAGATATCATATCCTGCAGATTCCAACGTCCAACACAGTATTTTATTTTATTTTATTTTATTTTATTTTATTTTATTTTATTTTATTTTATTTTATTTTATTTTATTTTATTTTATTTTATTTTATTTTATTTTAATTTAATTTAATTTAATTTTCCCTTTCCCAGTCTCTAGCAGAGGCAGGCCAGCAGCCCCTTGAATGCCCCACACAGCAGCTGGGGAAGGATGCTGGATTATAAAGCCCAGGATAACCCCATGAGAAGGTAATGTGCCTTCCTTGAATGCCCCACACAGCAGCTGGGGAAGGATGCTGGATTATAAAGCCCAGGATAACCCCATGAGAAGGTAATGTGCTCTTTACAATCCCTGCTGTCTTCTGCATTTAGGTACAACCACCTTGATTAGAGGTGTGAAATGCATTTCAATATGTCTATGAACTATTTTTCTGTAATTTTAGGTTTTATATAATTTTAGAGCATAGGTGTTCTTTCCCAGCTAAATAAAAAGGAGCAGATAATGCATGGGCAGATTTATTTAATAGTACTGTAGATATGGGCTCTAACATAGCTTAGATATCACTAAAAATAGAACAGAGCAGTACAGAAGTTGTTCTGCTTAAGTGTTGTAACATCTCATGGGAATGCTTGAGAGGAGAGAGAAGTACAATATTCACACTTGGAATTCACAGCCTGTTCATTACACATTTCTAGAAATGTGCCCCCCTCCTCCATCCTTAATTAAAAAGAAAGCTGAAAGAGCAGGAGGAACAAAAATGTTCTCAACTTCAATGACACTATTGGAAAATAATTATTTCCAAACTGCTTATCTGTTAAAAAAAGCTGGAAAGCTACCAGGATCTTGATAGTTGTAAGCAATTTTATAACTGCTCTGTACAGATAAATTTAAAAAGAAATTAATTTCAGTCTTGTAATAAGTCTCATCTCATTACCAAAGCGTCTGTGCTGCAATGGAGCCTCGTGCAAAGAACTGCTGGGAGAGGATTTTGTCTGCAGACACTCAACAGCTGCCTAGAACAGCTCCAGCCCAGAATGCTGAACGCCATTTCACACTTCCCTCGGAACAGAACTCCTCCTAACTGCGAAACAGCCAGTGAAACAGTGTGAAAGAGGTGCAAGGTGTATTTAGCCCAGAGGTTTGAGGGGAGCCCCCTGGGTGGGGGTGGTACCTGAACACCCCATGGCACAGACTGTCCCTGGAGCGCCCGGGTGAGAAGGACAAGGAGCAGCTCCGGAGGGAGCAGGGTGCCTTCCGTGGCCTCCTCTTGTGAACAGAGGGGCTCTGGGCTCTGACCCAGCCATCAGTGACCCTCCTGGCCACAGTGACCACGGGGGAGTTTGAACTCCTGGCTACAGGAGGAAAAGCCAAGCCTGGCCTGTCGGGTTACAGTGCGGGTCCCAACTGCTGACCTGTCCCTGCTGGGCTCCTGCAGGGCTCCACCCTCGGCCCTGTGCCCTTCAGCCTCCTCTCAGCGATGCAGGACTAGGAAGCCTTCAAAGCAAGTTTACCACCACCAGCAGACTGTGAGGAGCTGACTCCTCAAAGGCAGAGGGCTCCTGCAGAGAGACCTGGACAGATCAGGGAGTTGGGCAATCACCAAGCACAAGGCAGGCGATTCTAGAGCACCTGAGCACATGATAATTCCCGCAGGAATTGTGCCCAATTGTGCCCACTCCCTTCCCAGCCAGGATATTCAATGTTTCCCAAAAAAAGCAGCCTCCTTCCTTTACACCACCGTGCTGCCTTTTCTGTGACTCCTCTTCACCCAGAACATTTCTATTACAACCCCAACTCCTCCAACAAGTCTTCAAAAGCACTGGGAAATACAACGCGACCGAGACCCAAAATTAAAACTGGACAGTAGATCCAGCAATAAGCTCTGGAAGCTTTGGGCCGATTTATGGCGGCTGTGCTGTGCTGAGCTGTGCAGAGAAAGGCACAGAACAGCAGCAGGGAGAGAAGGAGCCCATCAGTCCTGGCCTGGCAGTGCTCAGATGGCAGTGCCTGAGCAGCAGCGTTATCAATACCCCGGCTTTTTCCTTTTACCGTCCCCACTGCTGTTCCTGTTACGGCACATCAAGCAGGGCATGGAGAAACGAGCACACAACATAGCCTGATGGAAATGCTGCTGTGGGTTTCAGCTCTGCTAACACATAGCTGGGCTGTGCAGAAGCTCATCTCTGGGAGGCACAGTGCCACATTCTGCTCCCAGACACCCCATCCAGCAAGCTGCAGCACATTTCCTGGCACGGAAGGCACTCTGTCATGGGCTGCTCCTCACACATCCTCTGCTCCACTTGACCGTGCAAATGGATATCTCCTCCCAGAGCACACGCTGTGAGCAGGAACCAAACACAGCATTTGCTTCCATCCAGCACATCACTGCAACTTCAAATTCCTGACATTATTTTTTCTCAATTACAGAATGATTCTGTTCATCAGTTTTGCTTCCTTGGCATAAACTCATCTATAGTTTTACAGACATTTAATACAGCAAATATATTTTTTTTGTTCTTGAACTTTTCCCACAGAAAATTAAAATCTTCCCCTAAGGTTTTTTTGGCTGTAATTAAATGTGTCTGATTTTTAACCTAACATTCCTGACCTATCTCCTCAAAGATGGGTTTTTTTCATTGTTCCTTTCCTTGTTTCCACAGCAACCTTTCCATGGCTCTCTGAGCTTTTCTTTTCCTGTTTTCTCCTAATTCCATAAGGAAACCATGACTTTAGAGTTTTGTTTTATTTTGTTCTTTGTGCTGTAATAAATGCAGAGATATTTCTTATTTGTCTTAAAACAAAACAAGGATTCCACTACAATGGTCATCTCCATCTGTCTTGCAGTAATCAGATGATGCAGTAAAATTCCATTTATAGTATCTTCAGCCTGTCATTTCACCAGGTTCCACAACCATCACAAGCATTTTACAGTCCCAAGTGGGGCAGGAATCTTCTTTGGACCCTTTTTGAATAATTCATTTGGGAACATAAGTCAACAGGACTGATGGATGGCATCCATTTCATTTAAAATTTTTGAACAAATACTAAATAGAGCACATCTCCAGGGATTAGCACAACCTGGTTCACACCTAGAGGGAAACTCATTTTCTGAGGCCAGCAGGTAACAAACAAAACTTCAGTCAGACTTCACTGCAAGCACTATTAGATTTAATGTTCTGGTTCAGATAAATAAATACTAAAGACAGGCAGTTTGCATCCCAACTGTTTCTGTCCATTGTTTACACTTCAATCCTGGTAGCAGATGTGGAGTGCAGGAAGGGCCTGTCCCTGTCCCTGTGCATTTTACACGCTGGGACAAGTGACTTCCAAACCTCAGCTGAGTATGAAAACGTGGCTGAGAGCATGAAGCTCCAATTCCAGCCCAGACTTCTGCCAGTTGTAGCTTTTCTTCCTCTCCTCCACCAAAAGGAAACACAACGTTCAATGTCACTTTTGAATTTATTGAAAAACATGTGTTTGAGACTTCTCAAAAGCATTCTCTTTATGGCCTGCTTCTTTCTGAACAGGTTGTTAATGGGACCTGTTCGGGGTTTTCCTACCTTAGAGTCAAGTCATTTCTCAGTTTCCAGACCTCCTCATGTTTTATGCCACTTGCATCAAGGGGTAGATTTGCTATAGCATCTGCTCCTTTAATATTCAGGGGATTTCAAGCTTTTAAATCCAGAACAGACCTTAAGGACAGCTAATTTCTATAGTTTGGAATATATGAATAGCTGTTGTAAAAGAACATATTCCTGTATTATGTGGAAAACAAAAGTACAGCTAAATGAGAAGTTCTCTCAAAAGATTTTTCTTTGCAAACACTCCTTTCTTCTGAGGCCTGACCTTTTAGGGAAGTTATGGATTTTAATAAAAAAGAAACTTTGCTGACAAAGATTCCTCATCTCTGAGCTGAGTTTTCAGTCCAAAGCAGGTAAGAGGTTTGTGTGCACCCACTGAGAGCACTCACTGACTCTCCATGCTGGAACTCAGAAGTGAGAGCTACACCTTGTGCCAGCTGTGGTAGGGAGCTGCCAGGAACAGAGCTCTCTCAGTGTTTGCAGGAGCCTTGTGCTTCCAGCAGAGCTTCAGTCAGCTCTGGCTTTGTGTCTCACAGCAAAACACACGTTTTTCTCCTCTGGCCCTCAGGAAGTTTTTCTCTTCAGCACCTCTGAGGTTTGGCTGGGTCTGCTCCCTGCTCACCTGAGCAGCTTCTCAGCTTCTCTGCATGAGCTGCAAACTCTCAGAAGGTTTCTACAAGCCTTTCCCTCCTGAACCTCATCTGCCCATCACTCTAAGGCCATGGAAAGCTCCCTCCTGCAGCAGGGGCTGCATCCAGAAACATCTCCAGGGGCAGCCCAAGCTGTGCTGGAAGGAGAAGAGCCATCCATGGCTCTATGTACTGTGTTTAAGGCCTGGAGCATGTGAGCACTGCAGAACCACACTGCATGTGCACAAGCCCCCGTGCAGCTCACCTGGAGACTGACCTCAAACAGCCACACACTGTCACCCACCTGCTGCTCCATTAGCACACTCACACAAACAGCTCAGGGCTCAAACACTCGCTTGTTGAGCATCCAGATTTTCAGAAGCAGTCCAATTCTTACCCCCAGCTGCACTGTCAAGGAAGATGAAGCAAAACTTACCTGCTTTCTACATTGTTTACAAGGTGACTCAGCTGTGGTATGCAGGGAACTTCTGTCAGACTTACACAAGGCACGTCTGATTTCCAGCTTATGCTTTCAGTCTTATTTTAACATCAGATCTAGAAATAAGCTTATAAGGTTAAAAAAATTAGTCTTAAAACCACTACTTCATGTCCTTCACTGGTGCCAGATCACCTCAGTACAAGGCATTTAATTTGCTTTGGCTTTTGGTTTTAAATCAATCATTCCAAAAGTTCATACACATTATTCTTGTAACTTTTTTTAGTTAATAAGGAAAGACACAATGACAATTAGATCTAAAATAAAAAAGCTTAAACATTCTAAAGCCATCTAATTTCATTATGCAAATGAGATAACATGTTAATAACAACACATTCCATTTCAGTAATATGACTTGACTTTGTACTTAAGTCATTTCAACTTCATCAATTATGTAGAAGGTGGAAGAGTCAGTTTAGGTCATAGTCAGGTAGCACACACATATGGAAATACACCGTAAGGAATACCTGAGATAACAACCAAATACAACTTTCCAGGTATTTATTAGCTGTCCCCTTAATTTTCAGTATGAAGTGAAGGATTGTAGCTTTGTTGTCTGTGTCACTGTAGGACTCATTTCTTTAAAATTCAGCCATCCTGGCCCCACAGGCTCTGCAGAACCCTCTGAGCTTCTGCACAGAGGAGCAGCTCCCTTCCAGCAGGACAGACACAGCCTCCTGTCCTGCTCTCAGCTCAGCTCTCGGCCTCACAGCAGCCAGGACACAGCACAGAGGTTGAGTTTTCACTGAGCACGCAGCAGCCACGTCTGAGGCACCTGCCCAGAGCTGCTGCTGACACCAAGCAGGTTGGGAGCTGGGGTCACCACTCCTCTCTCAAGGTGCTGGAGCAGCTGAGGAGCACCCACTGCTCCTGTGGCTCCTTGGCTCTGCAGCCTGGAGCTCTCCATGGCAGCCTGGAGCTCATTTTGGCAGCCTGGAGCATTCCCTGCCAGCCTGGAGCTCTCCTCAGCAGCCTGGAGCTCTCCCTGCCAGCCTGGAGCTCTCCCTGCCAGCCTGGAGCTCTCGTCAGCAGCCTGGAGCTCTCCCTGCCAGCCTGGAGCTCACCTTGACAGCCTGGAGCTCTCCTCAGCAGCCTGGAGCTCTCCTCAGCAGCCTGGAGCTCTCCCTGGCAGCCTGGAGCTCACCTTGACAGCCTGGAGCTCTCCTCAGCAGCCTGGAGCTCTCCCTGCCAGCCTGGAGCTCTCCCTGCCAGCCTGGAGCTCTCCTCAGCAGCCTGGAGCTCTCCCTGCCAGCCTGGAGCTCTCCCTGCCAGCCTGGAGCTCTCCCTGCCAGCCTGGAGCTCTCCCTGGAGCTCTCCCTGGCAGCCTAGAGCTCTCCCTGCCAGCCTGGAGCTCTCCCTGGAGCTCTCCCTGGCAGCCTGGAGCTCTCCCTGCCAGCCTGGAGCTCACCTTGACAGCCTGGAGCTCTCCCTGCCAGCCTGGAGCTCACCTTGACAGCCTGGAACTCTCCCTGCCAGCCTGGAGCTCTCCCTGGCACTGGGCACAGCGGTTCACAGGCTGCACCTTCCAGCTCAGGTCCCTGGCAGGAACTGCTGCTCAGCCTGGCCACAGGGTGCAGCACCAGCTACCAGCATAAGGATCCAGATGTGTTTCTCTAAAGGCTTCCTTCAAAGAAGAATGCTCTCTGATGGGAAAAGGGAAAAATAAAAGTTTTGGTTTAAGGAAACAGGTTCTCTTTTAGCTCGTTTTCCTATAAATCCAAAAATAGGTATTCAGATCAAAGCAGCACTGGAACTTTCACTTAAATAAGCTGCAAAGGCTTTTCATAAACAAGGGCTTAAACTGAAAAGTGTCAATCAGTTTTGCAGTAATATGATAATGTTTTGGGTTGAAATGCAATAAAAATCTCTTACACTAGCAAAAAAAATAAATAATTTCAATGTAGATATAAGATTAAAGTGCTAAAATATGGGGCTAAAATTTACTTCTAATCCTTGACTATACATATGCAGCCTCACTGAAAGCCACACGGATGTAAATCAGGTAAATTCTAGCTCTGATCTCATTTTTCAGGTGCTATTTCTGCGAGATGTTGAAATTCAAAAAATAATGGTGGAATGCACGCAATGCACTCTGCATTCAATACAAGTGCAGTAAAAAAGGAGAGACAAAATCAGTGACTGTGACCATCACAGACTGAACACACCAGTCCTGTACATCTTGTGCCAGCACAATTAGAACCGTAAATCCCGCCCTCCAAAATGGGAAATGCAGAAGGATTTGCCCCATCCAGGTGGAAAACCCAGAAGCACAATGAGGTGAGCACATGGGGCTGGTGACCCTCTGCCACCTCAACAACTCATTCCTTATGTTGCACCTTGTAGGAGCCCATTAAAAAGTTACATTACAATGAGAGATTTATTTATCTTTTCGTAAGATTCCTCTTGCTACAACGATTTTGATGCTACCTCGGGAGATTTTCAATTGATTTCCTATCTTATTAAGCATTTGCACTTTGGTGGAACGTAAAAGTCATAGTCAGGATGAGACCCCATTCCATGAAACACCACATGTGCTAATCCTTTTTTAAAGCTAGTTATTACTCAGTCTCTGTGGGAGGCAGCCCTTGGCAGGCTTTTCAAGGACAAAGTACTTCCAACACGGAATTTATAACTGTAACACGGTTATTTCTTTTTCACATTGTAAGAATTATATGTTATAATTGCATACTCTGCATAAATTTAATATGCATTCAGTCTTCACAGACGTTTCCCTTTTTCACAGTAATTACAGATTTATGCTATGAACCAAACCTGAGCAGGTTCAGCTGAGACCGGTGTAAACACCTGTGAGTGCTGAACCTCACTGCCACCCAACAAGCAGCCAGTGGAAGCTGGCAATCATTTATGGAGGACAATACCTGTATCAATTCCCAGCACAGGTGTAATGTGGACAGGACAAGAGCTCCTTCCCAAGCGAATTCAAGCCCTGAGGAAAGGCTGTACCTGCTGCAGTAGAAGCAGTGAACAGGGCAGCAGTTGTGCAGGACTGTCCAACAGAGGGGAATAAGAAAGAAATTGTGGCAGTCCTCATATTACATTTCCAAGCACATCCTGTTCCCCAAAAACATCCTGGATTTTGCTTTTCCTGAGTTAGCTCATTGCAAGTCAACTCAGAAGAAAATACCAGAACATCACACTGAGCTATGCAAAGCTAATGTGAATTTTTAGCGTCAGGACAAATAGCACCATGCACTAGGGAGAAAGCTGAGCAAAGAAATATCACATTTGCCAAAGCTTACAGTCAAGGCAAAGGAATGAACACAGCCTTTGTACCACAGAGCAAATATCTGACCAAAATGCTTGCATAAAGATGGAGATATGATTAAAACATAAATCAGTCACCATTAAGAAAATCTCCCTCTGATGTTACTTTTGTTGCACAATAAGAAATCCTGTCTGATGTCAGCACCTGATTCATCCTGCTTAGAGCTTCTGATGCCACTCAGTGTTCCAAGTGGACCTATGTTTATAGTATCACAAATGTTTTTACAAATAAGAACATCTTTAATGCTGCTATTAAAATCTACTCAATAACTCTTAGGTTTCCCAGAGAGGATGGTGTTTTTAATATTGATTGTCAAAGAAAAAGAAATAAGGACACATTCTCAATAAGATCTTCTCTAAGTTTATATGATTTCTTAGTGGGACAGATTTGCAAATGAAAAAAACATTACCAGAGTAAACGTCTATAAACTTCTTTCTGCTGCATTACTGTGTCATCATACGCTTTGGTCATGCCACCTGAAATTCTTAATTTTCCTTCCCTCTTGCTCTACATCTCAGAGGCTGAACTAACACCAGTGACTGCTCCACAAAGCCAAAGAAACTGGGAATATTTAGCAGTCAAAGGACCCAAGGACAAAATCCTTAAAAGCTCTAGAATTTTGAGGAGGCTGAGAAAAGTGTTTGACGCCACTCCTTGAGTTCTTTCAAACTTCTGTGCAAGTCACTCATCTTTTAAAGGCCCTGAGCTGTTTATTATGGTTATTTGTGTAGGTCACATACATTCCGCTCTCTGCTGCCAACAACTGTGCCAGCCCAAGAGACCTTTATTTCAACAACTGCCTGATGGAGCCAGTGGAAAGAATAGCCAAAGGGACTAAAGAGAGCCATTTCACATCAAGTGTTAACAGCAGAAGAGTAATATTCAAGCATGTTGTGAATTAATGTTGTAAATATTGGCTTTTCACAATTATTCTGATAAATATATTATATGCTTTTACTATATTCTTTTCTCTTAGCAAGTTACAGGCTTAGATAGGAATTCTGAATGGTAAGGATATGTCTCATCTGGAGAAGGCAAGATAACTCCAACAGGCAAGACCATGGGAGGATCAAGCTGTGGAAAACAGGCTATTATCAGCAGCAGGAAATGGAGAGCAAACTGTTACCAAAAAGCCGGTACCAGGACGTTGGTAAGGGGGAAAGAGATGAAGCCCATCTGCTCTCTGAGGAAGTATAAGGGGCCTGGACCCTTATCAACAAGTGACCATCTGCAGCAGAAAGGAAACCAAACTCCAAAATAATGCTGACCAGCAGAAAATAACATGATCCAAGAAGGTGGAACCAGGGAGGGGACATGCTTGAATATGCATTAACCTCTCACAGCAAAGAGGGGATAAAAAGGACACTCCTGAGATACCAGGTGTGTTCCTGGTAACCCACCAGGGCACCCGGCCGTTTTAACCCTTTGCTTTATTTCTTTTGTCTCCTAATTGTCTTTTGTTTATATTAAATTATTTTTATAATTTATTAAGTGAATCTCGTTTTTAAGAATTTTTGGGGGCTCTTTCCAGGATAAGCACCTCACCTCTAGGACCACCGGAGATGCAGAACGGGGAAACAGGCGCGCCCCTGCTGAGTTCAGCAGATCCCATTCTGTTTCTCCTAGCGTGGACCAAGCGGCTGCAGGTCAAAAACCCGAGGACAAGAAGGAGAGGAATAAAGCAAAGGAAAGGGAAAAAAAGGCTCCATAAAACCGCGGTATTTTTGCTCCATAATTCTTGTGCACGAAGACCCAAAGAAGAAGACGGATTGTAAGTAATCTTTGGGGGAGCGGGAAGTGGGGGTTGCAAGATACCCCCGGGGTTACTGGGACTGGGTCTCAGGGGAGGGGTGAGCCCCTCGGGAAAGGGAGCCCAAGGTTTTCCTGGCACAATCCACTGGGAAAACAGAGTAAAATGTGGATTCTCTAAAACTTTGTCAAGTTGAGGATTAAATCCAAGAAATTTGGACTTAAGACTGCCAAATTGAGGAATAATCCAAGAAACTTGGGATATTTGACATATTACAGTGCCCATGGGCGTATATTAACAAGGGAAGTAAAAAGCACCTTATTGTCTTGCTGTGACTGGGTGGAGTTGAATGAACAGATGTGAGAATGCGTAAATAGGTGTGATTGTTGCATTGAAGTTTGTGGGGTTTTTTTTTTTTTTTTGAATTGTGTTGTTAAAGAGGAAAGGTTTTCGATGCTGTGCTGGAGTAACAGTGAACACGGGTCAATGCTTCCACAGGGACTGGATCACGGTGGGGACACATGGAGGGATTCGCTTCCTCCCTGCGAGCTCCTGTCTTGGAGCCCCGGGGGGGGCAAACCAGAACTGGGGCTTGTAGCCCAGGAGCCGCGGGGGTGTTGTATCAAATCTGTTCTCAGCGGGATAGCAGCTCTGGTCTCAGAGCAAAGCCAAGGTTATCTTTAGTGGTGATGGTCCCTCCGTGCCTTTCCTCCCCCCTGGGCAACAAGAGCTGCTTGCGGGGGAGGGGTCGCTTTGGTGAGATGGTATGTGATTCAGCGTTTGAAGTTGTTTGGTTTTTTTGGTTTTTTGGTTTTTTTTAGAAGTTTCTTTGCCCCACTGTAGCGGGCGGTGAAAGGTTTTCCTGGGAGATGGTGTTCCCAGGGCTACTCCCTGCCGAGCTATTGGGACGGAGGGGCGGGTCAGCCTCAGGAGTGCAAGGGAACTCCTGGAGCTCCGGCCGGTGGTGGGTCGGGCCGAACCCTGATAAGATCAGGGCACGGAGGGTGCCCTGAGGGGATGAGTTCAGCTCATCCCTTTTGAGTAAAGTGAGGGCAGGGGCCTTCTAAGTCTTGGTGCCCCTGGATTGTTTAAACTTATTTGGAGGTCTCAAGCCGCAGAGCTGTGTTTAGGCGGCTGCAGGCTGGATTGAACCACAGATGCTGGTTCGGGTTCCCTGCTCCAGGCACAGGGGGATCGGAGGAGCTCTCAGTGACTCCTGGAACCTCCTGAAGCTGTGCAACAGGCCGGGAACATGCCCAGTGGTGAGAGAGAGCTGGGTGAGTCCCTCTGGGACCCAGGTTTTCTATGCCGGGGTCTTATGAGACCCCGCACATTAAGTTCTGTGATTTCAGGAGTAAGGACTGGTGTCAAAACTGTCTCAGAGAGCTTTTTCTTAGCCAGATGTGTGAGCGAGATATGGAGCAGTACTGGCGTATGGTATCAGCTCCAAACCAAGGGAGCTGCAAGTTGCAAGCCTTTGTTTTTATCGGGTTCTGAGAGAATTCCGTGTATGATGGTGCTGTGGGCTTCTGCAGCAATAAGTTGTGTCGGTGCTTAAAATTTGAGATTACAGGAAGAGTATGCATCCTGGGAGAAAATGGAAAAGAAGTGAGCTCTGTTTGTTTTTTTCTTGAGTGACTGCAATATTTATTTTGTAGAGAAACAAACCCATTTCTTAGTATGCCTTCCAATTTCTTTACTTTAGTGAATATCGTAGAATTTTGTGGTTGATTATAATTTTAAAGGCAAGTTACAGTAATTTGCATAGTAGTCACTTCTTGAGGTGAAAA
Source organism: Cyanistes caeruleus (assembly GCF_971803275.1). Taxonomy (NCBI): domain Eukaryota; kingdom Metazoa; phylum Chordata; class Aves; order Passeriformes; family Paridae; genus Cyanistes; species Cyanistes caeruleus. The sequence goes on along the minus strand of NC_141708.1, from coordinate 33,520,370 downwards.
CTTATCAGGTTGTCAATAAGTGTTAGAGCTGTTAACCCTAATGTTGTTTGTGTCCCGTGCTGATGGGCACAGCCCATGGTTCTTAACAGCAGAACCTGGTACCAGCCTAAAAGCAAAATCCTGTGGATTGTTGAAAATCTTTTTACTGCTGCTGAAAATTATTTTGTCTCTTTTCACGATATGAAATGCTGATCATCTCTCTGATGATTGCTAAGGAGTTATTGTGATAGTGTGTTTAGCTGAAGATCAGGCTCAGAACTGCCATGATTTCTTGTTCTTTTGAATTTGCCAAGAGAGTGCACACGTCTCTAGGAGTGCTTGTGTTGTTTTGCAGCTGTGCTTATTACAGAAGCAGAAGTGGACCCAGTTAAAAGATTAAAATTAAGATTGTTGGTGTTTTGAATTGAGAAAAGAATTGTGGAGACTCTAAACTTGGTCTATTTTAATAAGTACATGTGTTATTTTGGAGATGAGTCTTATTTTGTGAAAGAAGAGTTCGAAAAATAATTGTAAGACTGGTTCTTGCTATAGATTGTTCATAGTATATAAGCTGCAAGTACTGTTGAAACACAAAGGTATTGTCAGAAACTTGTCAATGTATCTAAATGCCTGTAAGAATAAAAGACCTGACCTATCTTGTCATGAGAAAAGTTACACTAGAGATTATTCACATTAAGCAGCTGTGTGAGGATAGACTCCTTTGTACCTGTAGAAGAAAACTTAGAGAAGAATGATGTCTGTGTCTTCATTTCTAGCTTGACTGAAGATCTGTTCAAGGCAGAATAGAAATTGCAAGTTTGTTTTAGTTGGTAAAAGGAGCTAGCTAGCTGACTGGTCTCTGTGTCTAGTGCCTTTGATGGCTTTGGGGAGCGTCCCCAAAAGGAGGTGTTGGAATTTGTTGTTGATTCTGAAGCAAAGTAATTTGTGTAGTGGAGAGTCTGGAGGGATGTGGTGTAAAGAGTGGCGAGATAATAGTGGCAAAGAGAAAGAGAGAGGTTTGCGTCTCTTTTCATTAAAGTTGTAAAGATTTTTAGAAAGAAAGCGAGAAGTGTCTTGTTGGCTCCAAAGAGTGAGCACTGGCTTGTGGGGAGAAAAACTTTCAAGCGCAATTAGAGATGAGAATTGTGCCCGAAATAGGAGATGTTAGGAGCATCTGGAGCGCTGGGTTAAGAGTTGCTAGGTTTAGGTGTTGTTTTATTGCTTTTATGTAAAGCGGCTGTAGCAGGACCCGGTCCCTGTGAGTGGCGAACAGCAGGGCCCGGTGTGGCGGCTCCCGGTCCTCTCCCACCCGATGTGAAGGGTACAGAGCGCGGTTCGCGAGTGGCGCTGCTGGAGCGGGACCCGCCGTGTCTGTGCCGGGGTCTCAAGGGGTGCGGGTGCTGGCAGTGCTCGTCGGCCCGGCAGCGGCACTGGGTGAGGTTTGCTGCTGAAGAGCGAGCTGGCCCAGCAGAGGAGCCCCAGACCAGAGCACTGTGGACTCCGGGCTCTGCCCCTCGGCTGTGGTGGGAGCTGAGTGTGTTTGAAAATGCCAGTCCTGTGTGTGAAGGGACGGCAGAGCAGGGAAAGAGGAGACACGGGCTTTGTCCCAGGGTCAGCACGCAAGAGACTGGCAAGGACGCAAGTGGGCCCCTGCAGAGCGAGCGGCTGAAACAGCCTGCTCAGCCCAGAGCTGCGGCAGCAGGGGTGCGGGAGAGAGACAGCCTGAAAAACTGCTGTCAATGGGAAAGGAACGGAACAAAGGCCGAGAAACAGACCGGTGGATGATGAGACCAAAGCAAAAGTAGTCTTTCTCGTTAGGTTCTGAAAACCTCATCAAGGTGTTTAATTTCTTGAAATAGGATCTTTTTTTCTCTCTTATTTTTTTCTTTTCTTCCTTTTACTCTTGTTAAAAGGAAGGGGTTTGTTCTAAGAAACCGATAAAAGAAGTTTGTGAAGCTAAACAAATAAATAGTAACCAAAAGGTAAAAAAGGTAATGAATGTAATTTATTTGAAGTCAAAACTAACCTAGCCTTTCTTGTTTAACTAATTTGAACACGCAGAAAGAGATTGGCTCCGATGTTAACTGATAAATTTCGCTGATGGAAAATTTTGATGTGATGTTTTCATTCTCCCTGTGTTATTAAGAAATTGTTTTCAGGTACTACTGATAATTAAGGCAGAGAAGCTGCAATCTGGACCAAAGAGTGAAGTTGGATTCACACCAGTAAGATCAAAAGAGCTGAGGACTGGACTGTAATACCCAAACTGAGTGATACCAAATGTACTCCTGAGCAGAGACCGGCGGTAATGAACTGATCCAAGGAATGAGCTAAGAATCACGCCTAACTGGGAAGTAAGACCAAGCCTGTATCAGTAGTTTCAAGTCCTGCCTGGATAAGTTCTGGGACACTTTGATATCCACCTTGGGGAGGAAAACTCCCACTCCAAACAGGAGGACTGGGGCTGTTTTGGTTGGGAAATCCTCGTATATTTTTACTTTTGCCTGTGATTTGTATAAAGGAGGGGGGAGAACCACAACTTCCATCAGTGCCACATCATATATATTGTCTAAATCATCCCAATACGGGACATGCTATCTGGATTAAATATAAGTGTTTAAATTAGAGAATAATAGGTATTGTAGACCACAAAGTTAAGCCTCTCATTGCAGGAAGTGTGAGGTGTCAAATCTATTAAGAATAACTTAAATGATATCTTTTTTTACAGATGGGAAATTACTAGTGCGTGTTGAGTGGGAAGTACCTGAGGAACGGTGGGAAACTGTTGTTAAAAGGTGTCAAAAGAAATTTGCTTGGAAATTACAAAAGAGGAAGTGACAAGGAAATAAGGGGGCAAGACCAGATTGACCACTACAACTCGCCACCGAGAAGAATATAAAACACCTGCTGTGAGCTGCAACCTCATAGGCAGGATTGGTGGGGGTGTAAGCCATACTGGACCCCTATTATTCCTTCTTCTGTCACTTATCCTTCTCCCTTCTGGGACACCAGCAAAGCCATGTTACAAATGCTATCAAAAGCTTTACATGGAATGACACCGGGGTTTCTTTCTTATTACCCACACCAGTATCAATAATCACTGTTATAACCCATCCAAATTAAGTACCTGTATGCATAAAGGGAAAATATTAGACTACAGAAAATCTAAGAACAAGTAGTAACAGATTAGAAAACAACTGCCCAAAAAGGAGAAAAAGATGGATTTTCTTCACAGTTGTTGCCAGGAGAAATAACCAAGATTTGGTAAGAGAGCAAATGGTAAGTGAAAAGATAAAGCCAACACAGTAACCTAGACCTGTATTAACCTCACGTCAGGACATGTAAGCAAAGCTCAAACAGCAATTAAATGGAGAAAACTTCTTCATGAAGTGAGAAATACTCCTAGTAAAAAGTATAAAGCTGGTAATAAAACTTGTACATAGCAAGTTCCAGAGAAACCAACTCTGTATTAGACCCCAAGGAAAGTAAAAGAAAAAATTGTGTACATAGTAATAGAACCAGATTCTTCCAGTGTAATAGTACAGGGAAAAATCCTTACTCTGGAAATAGCCAAATTTTGGGGAAATATAAATCAACAGAAAAATGACTATTAGAAAGCACCAGATGTCTTATTTTGGGATATGTGAGAAAAGGGCATACCCAAAACTCCCTTCGCAATGGAAGGGGAATTGTACTCTGAGAATGATTCAGCTAGGATTTTTCTTTTTGTCAGGACAAGAGAGAAATTAGTTGGGGGTGTTGGTTTTTGAGGTCCTAAAAAGAAATAAAAGGAAATAGTTTGAGTACCTCAAAAATGGGGACATGAGAAATAGCCCCTGAACACATATTAGAAACATTCTTGGGCACAAGATGGAAGTTGGAGATATCGAACCCCAATTTTTGCATTATGAAACTCCAAGTTGTTGTAGAAATCATAACCAGTGAAACAGCTGGAGCTATAGAATTAATAGCCAATCAGTGATGGAAGCCACAGTGGCAATATATCAAAATAAGCTGGCTTTAGACTATTTATTGGCTAAAAGAAGGGGTGTTCTGTGAGAAAATTAATACATAAGATTGTTGTTTTCAATGACAATAAAAATGCCGTTCTAGATATCGCCAAAGAAATCAGAAAAATGGCCCATGTGCCAGTCCAAAAATGAAAACCAGTAATGACCACTAACTGGTGGGATAATATATTGGGGATAGAGTAGTAGAAGAAGCTAAGTTTCTTCTCCTTGTAGCAGTGCTACAGCTGGTTTAATATTTCTTCCTTGTTTAATCCCCTGTTTAATTTGGCTAATCACCAAAGTAGTGCAAGGCATGCAAATAGTAGTAATGCCTACAGACTCAAAATTGGCTACATCTAGAATGGCACAAAAAAATCATGGTATTAGGAAAACAAAATAATGTGAAAGATCTATTGGAAAAAGCTAAACTGATTTGTGAGAAAAATGAACGAGTGGTAGAAGCTAGAAAACAAGAATTATTGCTCAAGCCAAATGATTCATAAAAAAAATAAAAGGAGGGCTTGTTGTGAATTAATGTTGTAAATATTGGCTTTTCACAATTATTCTGATAAATATATTATATGCTTTTACTATATTCTTTTCTCTTAGCAAGTTACAGGCTTAGATAGGAATTCTGAATGGTAAGGATATGTCTCATCTGGAGAAGGCAAGATAACTCCAACAGGCAAGACCATGGGAGGATCAAGCTGTGGAAAACAGGCTATTATCAGCAGCAGGAAATGGAGAGCAAACTGTTACCAAAAAGCCGGTACCAGGACGTTGGTAAGGGGGAAAGAGATGAAGCCCATCTGCTCTCTGAGGAAGTATAAGGGGCCTGAACCCTTATCAACAAGTGACCATCTGCAGCAGAAAGGAAACCAAACTCCAAAATAATGCTGACCAGCAGAAAATAACATGATCCAAGAAGGTGGAACCAGGGAGGGGACATGCTTGAATATGCATTAACCTCTCACAGCAAAGAGGGGATAAAAAGGACACTCCTGAGATACCAGGTGTGTTCCTGGTAACCCACCAGGGCACCCGGCCGTTTTAACCCTTTGCTTTATTTCTTTTGTCTCCTAATTGTCTTTTGTTTATATTAAATTATTTTTATAATTTATTAAGTGAATCTCGTTTTTAAGAAGAAGTTGTACCAATTGTTATTAAATTTTACACAGCTGGAAAATTCCACAGGATTTCCAGCTCCTCCTTTATAGAATGGGCACAATTCCCTCACAGCCTCGTGCCCTGTAACCCTTCCCAAATCCATGACACCAATAATGCTTTAATGCCTGCTCTGCAACGTGTGGAATAATATCACCTATGTCCAAATGCTTCTACATCTGCTTTTACCCTCAGTGATCAAGGCACCCTTGGTGCTTTGGATTTGCAAGCTCCAGCAATAGCCTGGGGAAACAGTTCCCAGCAGCTGACAAAAAGTCCCTTTTGGGAAGGAGCAGCCTCCTCAGAGAGGAACCCCTCCTGCTAACAGGGAGCCCAGCAAGCACACAGCTTTTCCTGCCTCTGAACCGCAATCACACTGACAATTATGTCTTTGCTCCCGTCCTTGATAAAAGCTCATTCAGACACAACATCAGGCTGATTGTTTTGCCCTGCCACCTTCTTACACATAATTTTAAGTTACACCTTAAATCCTCCCTTTCCTCCCCAACAAAATCCGTGCAACAAGCAGGTTTCCAAGCACTTGGCCAGTTTGACAGGTGGCAGAGGGATCTGCTTGTTATCACTGCAGCCAGGGAAGGTTCCCAGGTCCAGCCAGGGGTTCCAGTGGGAGGGTGATTATTATTTTACACTGCACGTATCTGCAGCACAGCTGTCCCCTGCAGGGGAGCCACCCGAGGCACAGCAGCGGGCAGCACAGCCCCTCAGCAGCCAGCAGCACCTCCCCACGTGTGCCCTGCTCAGCCTGCTGCTGCCACCTGCCCAGGGACACCTGGGCTCAGCTCCAGAGCCCTTCCCACAGCTCGTCCCATGCTGCTCCTGCCTGCACAGCTCCCCAGCAGAACTGCCCACGGAACGTGGCCCTGTGCCCTCCTAAGCAGAGACTTCATTGTTCTAAGAATTGCTGATTTACAAGATGTCACTGGACATTTGGTGGATGTTTTGAAGGCCTCACAAATTGCCCAGGTTGTGGCTGGGATAGAATTAATTTCCTCAGTATATGCTCAGTGTATAAACTGAGGGGGGAGCTACCTGGAAGGGGCTGAACTGATCAGGGATGGGCTGGGCATCAGTCAGCAAGCAGAGAGCAACTGTAATTGTGCATCAATTCTTTGGTTTTGGCAGGTGTTTTATCCCCTGAGTTCTATTAATTTTTTACATTATTTTTATATTTATTATTTTTATTGCACTAAAGCTGTTGTGTGGGGTAGGATGTGCCATTGTCTCCTGCTCCACTGGAGCCACGGTGTGACACCACCGTGACACCACCGTGACACGTGCCCTCAGCACTGCCACTGCCTCCTATTCTACTCCAGGAGCCATCTACTGGGAACCAACAATTGCCCTGGGCCTCTTCTCCTCAGAGCCAGCCTGAGGGGAGCATCTTCCTGCACCTTCCTGTCTGCCTTTAGACCATGCCTCTCCTCCAGACTGATTACAGCAGCACTTGAAAAGCTTTAGGCGCACTGAATAACCCAGAATGCAGGCTGAGCCTTCTGCTGGGAGCCAGCATGCTGCTGAATATGGTTCATGTCCTGCTCAGGGTAAGTAAGTGTTTGAGGAGGGTCACCAAGAGATGTGTCTCGAGGCTGGACAGTTACAAGTGTGTGGGATACTACGGGATGTGCTGCTGCTCCCGTCCCTTCCTTCCTCTTTCCTTTCCCCTCAGCTTCTCAAGCACCTTTGTCTTCCCTCCTGGGACAACTACTTTGCCTGTCCCCTGCTCCTGAGCTGTCCTTGCTGTGTCCTGCTAAACACTAATAACCTGCAGTCACCTCCTCTTTCCTTCTGCCCTCCTGCCATCCCTCCTTTCACTGTCATTTAAAACTTTAACAGAGGTCTCACACAAGTGACTCTGGCAGTGCCACACAGAATTTATCCAGTGTAGGCAGAAAAGGTGCATGAAGTACACTGTAGAGATATGCACATGGCAAAAATCATTCCTAGGATGCTAAACCATTATTCAAGCAAAGCATATATTCTTCCAGCTCCTTTACCATTGGGATCTTATGGTGACAGTAAGTAAAGAAATTTAAAAAAGAAGCACTATAAAACCTTTTTTCTGGTTGCATTAAATGCTAGACTTGGAAAGGAATAAAGGTAAGAATGTATGTTAGAAAGAAAACCTCAGGGCGCACGGGCCATATGCAAACATCAGCCAGCACCGAGGGCTGCACTGTTCAAACCTGTAAGTTCACTTTTCTTGCTGCCTCTCTTGCCATTCTAATGAATCCTCAGTGAACATCCCTAACTTATGGCTGGAGAAAAAGGCTGGGAACATGAAGTACTGATGTTTTCTGACTGACTCCTGTGTTTTTACACCACTCCTTGAACATGGTTCAGCACTGAGGGCACACACAGTGGACTTTAGGGAACCTCTGACAAAGACCATGGAAAAGCCCTGAACTCCTGCTACTTGCACCAGATCCTCCAAAATGAACCCGAATCAAAACCTTTCCTCCAAGACTTAACAAAGCTCACATGCCATGAGGGGACACAAGAATGTCAGGACACAGTGTTGGCTCACAAGTCAATCCAACCAAAAGATCACAGCCCATCCCCAAAGCCTCTGCTGCACCCTGCCGGGTCCAGGGGAGCCTCACCCCACTGCAGGTACTCACAATATACTACAGCCATGCAACAATCAGCACGCTGCCTCCTCCCACCTACCCAGAAAGTCATGCTGTACAGCACTTCCAGTCCTCTGCACTCACAGGAATCCTCTCTGTTCCTTCCTATGGGCTGCCTTTAAACAATACAGGAGCTTTATTGTCACAAATAAGTTTTGCTGTTGTTTTCACTCAGTTCAAGTCAGGCAATCCACAGGCTGCATTATAATTATATAGAAGTAGGGGTTAAAAACTACAGTTCAGGGTAAAGACACTGCAGGTGTGCAGTTTAATGAGTTCTTAATTGAGTAGTGGGAGAGCATAAAAAGGAAGTGCAGAGGGTGATTACAGGGCTCTTTCTGCAAAGGGAGCAGTGCAAGCACTGGACTCTATAATCAAGAATAAAGAAAAATGAGCTCACCTCTAATTTTCTCTGTGCTACAGCCATTGTTGTTCATGCTCAGAATGCAAGATGAAAACTTCTACCACCAAGTTAACGAACAAGATTAATCTCTTTTTTTGAGATGTACTTGTTTTAAGGCTAAGATTGCAAAAAAATAAAAAATAAAAGAAGAGAAACTACATAAAAAATAACTTAGATCTGAAAAATACATTGCCTTCACTCCCCCTTGCAAATCAGTCAGATTCCTCACTGGCTTCTGCTATTGAATCAACTTCATAATGTAACTGCAGAGGGAAAAATGGACAGAGACACCACATGGAAAGGAGAAGACGACGAGTTGGGGTTTATTTTGATCTCTCTCCAAGAAACTAGCGCCACAAAACCCCCAGAGCCTCTTCTCTCTGCTCAGGGAAGCCAAGTACAATGTGACAGTGTAGCACAGCTGCTGCTCAGGTAGGCACTGCAGGAAAACACTCCCACATTTAATAAATTTAATAAACACTCATGAGAAATGATATACTGCACCTACCTGCAGTCATGGCCATCCTGGCCAGTGGCTTCACTCCCACACATAAATCTGAGTGCTCAGAGCTACCACCACCTTCACTGGGCCAGAAGAGTCACTGAAAACTCAGTGCAGTAGCACTTAGCACAACTCTCTTTGTTTCACAAAACAAAACAAAAGAGACTATTAAAAAAAAAATTAAGCAAAAAAATTAAGCATCTTCACTGCAGTTCAAGTGTTACCTGAAATGTGTGGGGGTTTATTAAAATTCAGTATTTAGAACTCTGAAATTCATGAGAAAGCACAATCTGCCTCCACCTCTGTGGAAATAAGAAATTTTTATACTTAAAGGTTGCTTCACTATCACCTCAGTTTTATGAGGAAAGTTTTTTATTTGTGTAGCTACGTCAAGCTCTTGTAATTACTGCATGGGCTTTTTTTTTTAATCTAAGGATTTTTTCAAATTCTTCTACATCAGGCTTTAAGACTTCAAAATTGTTGTTTTCTCCCAGAAATAAACTTTTAACTGCATGTTGCTGGTAGGAAGCACTCAGCTGCTCTTCACACAGCCACAGCAGCCTGGAATTCACCAGGCTGGCTGCAGCCACTGATTTTTCCCAGTACTGTGGGCTCTGTTTCTGACCCCAAGAGTCCTTCCCATGTTTGTCCAAGAGGTGACCACTGGCACCAGCACTTTACCAGCTTCTCAAACACCCTCACATAACCTGGTTCTTGAATCTATTAGCTACCATCATCACTTATTATCTCAAGTGGAAAGTCTTAAAAACGAGATTCACTTAATAAATTATAAAAATAATTTAATATAAACAAAAGACAATTAGGAGACAAAAGAAATAAAGCAAAAGGTTAAAACGGCCGGGTGCCCTGGTGGGTTACCAGGAACACACCTGGTATCTCAGGAGTGTCCTTTTTATCCCCTCTTTGCTGTGAGAGGTTAATGCATATTCAAGCATGTCCCCTCCCTGGTTCCACCTTCTTGGATCATGTTATTTTCTGCTGGTCAGCATTATTTTGGAGTTTGGTTTCCTTTCTGCTGCAGATGGTCACTTGTTGATAAGAGTCCAGGCCCCTTATACTTCCTCAGAGAGCAGATGGGCTTCATATCTTTCCCCCTTGCCAACGTCCTGGTACCGGCTTTTTGGTAACAGTTTGCTCTCCATTTCCTGCTGCTGATAACAGCCTGTTTTCCACAGCTTGATCCTCCCATTGTCTTGCCTGTTGGAGTTATCTTGCCTTCTCCAGATGAGACATATCCTTACCATTCAGAATTCCTATCTAAGCCTATAACTTGCTAAGAGAGAAAAGAATATAGTGAAAGCATATAATATATTTATCAGAATAATTGTGAAAAGCCAGTATTTACAACATGAATTCACAACAAGCCCTCCTTTTATTTTTTTTATAAATCATTTGGCTTGAGCAATAATTCTTGTTTTCTAGCTTCTAGCACTCGTTCATTTTTCTCACAAATCAGTTTAGCTTCTTCCAATGGATCTTTCACATTATTTTGTTTTCTTAATACCATGATTTTTTGTGCCATTCTAGATGTAGCCAATTTTGAGTCTGTAGGCATTACTACTATTTGCATGCCTTGCACTACTTTGGTGATTAGCCAAATTAAACAGGGGATTAAACAAGGAAGAAATATTAAACCAGCTGTAGCACTGCTACAAGGAGAAGAAACTTAGCTTCTTCTACTACTCTATCCCCAATATATTATCCCACCAGTTAGTGGTCATTACTGGTTTTCATTTTTGGACTGGCACATGGGCCATTTTTCTGATTTCTTTGGCGATATCTAGAACGGCATTTTTATTGTCATTGAAAACAACAATCTTATGTATTAATTTTCTCACAGAACACCCCTTCTTTTAGCCAATAAATAGTCTAAAGCCAGCTTATTTTGATATATTGCCACTGTGGCTTTCATCACTGACTGGCTATTAATTCTATAGCTCCAGCTGTTTCACTGGTTATGATTTCTACAACAACTTGGAGTTTCATAATGCAAAAATTGGGGTTCGATATCTCCAACTTCCATCTTGTGCCCAAGAATGTTTCTAATATGCGTTCAGGGGCTATTTCTCATGTCCCCATTTTTGAGGTACTCAAACTATTTCCTTTTATTTCTTTTTAGGACCTCAAAAACCAACACCCCCAACTAATTTCTGTCTTGTCCTGACAAAAAGAAAAATCCTAGCTGAATCATTCTCAGAGTACAAACTCCCCTTCCATTGCAAAGGGAGCTTTGGGTATGTCCTTTTCTCACATATCCCAAAATAAGACATCTGGTGCTTTCTAATAGTCATTTTTCTGTTGATTTTTATTTCCCCAAAATTTGACTATTTCCAGAGTAAGGATTTTTCCCTGTACTATTACACTGGAAGAATCTGGTTCTATTACTATGTACACAGTTTTTTTTTTCTTTTACTTTCCTTTGGGTCTAATACCGAGTTGGTTTCTCTGGAACTTACTATGTACAAGTTTTATTACCAGCTTTATACTTTTTACTAGGAGTATTTCTCACTTCATGAAGAAATTTTCTCCATTTAATTGCTGTTTGAGCTTTGCTTATATGTCCTGACGTGAGGTTAATACAGGTCTAGGTTACTGTGTTGGCTTTATCTTTTCACTTACCATTTGCTCTCTTACCAAATCTTGGTTATTTCTCCTGGCAACAACTGTGAAGAAAATCCATCTTTTTCTCCTTTTTGGGCAGTTGTTTTCTAATCTGTTACTACTTGTTCCTAGATTTTCTATGGTCTAATATTTTCCCTTTATGCATACAGGTACTTAATTTGGATGGGTTATAACAGTGATTATTGATACTGGTGTGGGTAATAAGAAAGAAACCCCGGTGTCATTCCATGTAAAGCTTTTGATAGCATTTGTAACATGGCTTTGCTGGTGTCCCAAAAGGGAAAAGGCTAAGTGACAGAAGAAGGAATAATAGGGGTCCAGTATGGCTTACACCCCCACCAATCCTGCCTATGAGGTTGCAGCTCACAGCAGGTGTTTTATATTCTTCTCGGTGGCGAGTTGTAGTGGTCAGTCTGGTCTTGCCCCCTCTTTCCTTGTCACTTCCTCTTTTGTAATTTCCAAGCAAATTTCTTTTGACACCTTTTAACAGCAGTTTCCCACCGTTCCTCAGGTACTTCCCACTCAACACGCACTAGTAATTTCCCATCTGTAAAAAAAGATATCATTTAAGTTATTCTTAATAGATTTGACACCTCACACTTCCTGCAATGAGAGGCTTAACTTTGTGGACTACAATACCTATTATTCTCTAATTTAAACACTTATATTTAATCCAGATAGCATGTCCCGTATTGGGATGATTTAGACAATATATATGATGTGGCACTGATGGAAGTTGTGGTTCTCCCCCCTCCTTTATACAAATCACAGGCAAAAGTAAAAATATACGAGGATTTCCCAACCAAAACAGCCCCAGTCCTCCTGTTTGGAGTGGGAGTTTTCCTCCCCAAGGTGGATATCAAAGTGTCCCAGAACTTATCCAGGCAGGACTTGAAACTACTGATACAGGCTTGGTCTTACTTCCCAGTTAGGCGTGATTCTTAGCTCATTCCTTGGATCAGTTCATTACCGCCGGTCTCTGCTCAGGAGTACATTTGGTATCACTCAGTTTGGGTATTACAGTCCAGTCCTCAGCTCTTTTGATCTTATTGGTGTGGATCCAGCTTCACTCTTTGGTCCAGATTGCAGCTTCTCTGCCTTAATTATCAGTAGTACCTGAAAACAATTTCTTAATAACACAGGGAGAATGAAAACATCACATCAAAATTTTCCATCAGCGAAATTTAACAGTTAACATAGGAGCCAATCTCTTTCTGCGCGTTCAGATTAGTTAAACAAGAAAGGCTAGGTTAGTTTTGACTTCAAATAAATTACATTCATTACCTTTTTTACCTTTTGGTTACTATTTACTTGTTTAGCTTCACAAACTTCTTTTATCGGTTTCTTAGAACAAACCCCTTCCTTTTAACAACAAGAGTAAAAGAAAGAAAGAGAAGAAAAAAATAAGAGAGAAAAAAAAGATCCTATTTCAAGAAATTTAAACTCCTTGATGAGGTTTTCAGAACCTAACGAGCAAGACTACTTTTGCTTTGGTCTCATCATCCACCGGTCTGTTTCTCGACCTTTGTTCCGTTCCTTCTTTCCCATTGACAGCAGTTTTTCAGGCTATCTCTCTCCCCCACCCCTGCTGCCGCAGCTCTGGGCCGAGCAGGCTGTTTCAGCCGCTCGCTCTGCAGGGGCCCACTTGCGTCCTTGCCAGTCACTTGCGTCCTGACCCTGGGGCAAAGCCCGTGTCCCCTCTTTTCCTGCTGTGCCGTCCCTTCACACACAGGACTGGCATGTTCAAACACACTCAGCTCCCGCCACAGCCGAGGGGCAGAGCCCGGAGTCCACAGTGCTCTGGTCTGGGGCTCCTCTGCTGGGCCAGCTCGCTCTTCAGCAGCAAACCTCACCCAGTGCCGCTGCCGGGCCGACGAGCACTGCCAGCACCCCGCACCCCTTGAGACCCCGGCACAGACACGGCGGGTCCTGCTCCAGCAGCGCCACTCACGAACCGCGCTCTGCACCCTTCACATCGGGTGGGAGAGGACCGGGAACCGCCACACCGGGCCCTGCTGTTCACCACTCACAGGGACCGGGTCCTGCTACAGCCGCTTTACATAAAAGCAATAAAACAACACCTAAACCTAGCAACTCTTAACCCAGCGCTCCAGATGCTCCTAACATCTCCTATTTCGGGCACAATTCTCATCTCTAATTGCGCTTGAAAGTTTTTCTCCCCACAAGCCAGTGCTCACTCTTCGGAGCCAACAAGACACTTCTCGCTTTCTTTCTAAAAATCTTTACAACTTTAATGAAAAGAGACGCAAACCTCTCTCTTTCTCTTTGCCACTATTATCTCGCCACTCTTTACACCACATCCCTCCAGAATCTCCACTACACAAATTACTTTGCTTCAGAATCAACAACAAATTCCAACACCTCCTTTTGGGGACGCTCCCCAAAGCCATCAAAGGCGCTAGACACAGAGACCAGTCAGCTAGCTAGCTCCTTTTACCAACTAAAACAAACTTGCAATTTCTATTTCTTCTGCCTTGAACAGATCTTCAGTCAAGCTAGAAATGAAGACACAGACATCATTCTTCTCTAAGTTTTCTTCTACAGGTACAAAGGAGTCTATCCTCACACAGCTGCTTAATGTGAATAATCTCTAGTGTAACTTTCCTCATGACAAGATAGGTCAGGTCTTTTATTCTTACAGGCATTTAGATACATTGACAAGTTTCTGACAATACCTTTATGTTTCAACAGTACTTGCAGCTTATATACTATGAACAATCTATAGCAAGAACCAGTCTTACAATTGTTTTTGAACTCTTCTTTCACAAAATAAGACTCATCTCTAAATTAACACATGTACTTATTAAAATAGACCAAGTTTAGAGTCTCCACAATCCTCTTCTTAATTCGAAACACCAACAATCTTAATTTTAATCTTTTAACTGGGTCCACTTCTGCTTCTGTAATAAGCACAGCTGCAAAACAACACAAGCACTCCTAGAGACGTGTGCACTCTCTTGGCAAATTCAAAAGAACAAGAAATCATGGCAGTTCTGAGCCTGATCTTCAGCTAAACACACTATCACAATAACTCCTTAGCAATCATCAGAGAGATGATCAGCATTTCATATCGTGAAAAGAGACAAAATAATTTTCAGCAGCAGTAAAAAGATTTTCAACAATCCACAGGATTTTGCTTTTAGGCTGGTACCAGGTTCTGCTGTTAAGAACCATGGGCTGTGCCCATCAGCACGGGACACAAACAACATTAGGGTTAACAGCTCTAACACTTATTGACAACCTGATAAGTTTTCACCTCAAGAAGTGACTACTATGCAAATTATTGTAACTTGCCTTTAAAATTATAATCAACCACAAAATTCTACGATATTCACTAAAGTAAAGAAATTGGAAGGCATACTAAGAAATGGGTTTGTTTCTCTACAAAATAAATATTGCAGTCACTCAAGAAAAAAACAAACAGAGCTCACTTCTTTTCCATTTTCTCCCAGGATGCATACTCTTCCTGTAATCTCAAATTTTAAGCACCGACACAACTTATTGCTGCAGAAGACCACAGTACCATCATACACGGAATTCTCTCAGAACCCGATAAAAACAAAGGCTTGCAACTTGCAGCTCCCTTGGTTTGGAGCTGATACCATACGCCAGTACTGCTCCATATCTCACACATCAGGCTAAGAAAAAGCTCTCTGAGACAGTTTGACACCAGTCCTTACTCTCCATATCACAGAACTTAATGTGCGGGGTCTCATAAGACCCCGGCATAGAAAACCTGGGTCCCAGAGGGACTCACCCAGCTCTCTCACCACTGGGCATGTTCCCGGCCTGTTGCACAGCTTCAGGAGGTTCCAGGAGTCACTGAGAGCTCCTCTGATCCCCCTGTGCCTGGAGCAGGGAACCCGAACCAGCATCTGTGGTTCAATCCAGCCTGCCTGCAGCCACCTAAACACAGCTCTGCGGCTTAAGAGCTCCAAAATAAGTTTAAACAATACAGGGGCACCAAGACTTAGAAGGCCCCTGCCCTTACTTTACTCAAAAGGGATGAGCTGAACTCATCCCCTCAGGGCACCCTCCGTGCCCTGATCTTATCCGGGCCGGAGCTCCAGGAGTTCCCTTGCACTCCTGAGGCTGACCCGCCCCTCCGTCCCAATAGCTCAGCAGGGAGTAGCCCTGGGAGCACAATCTCCCAGGAAAACCTTTCACCGCCACCACAGCGGGGCAAAGAAAACTTCTAAAAAAAAACCCCCCCAAAAAAAAACCAAAAACCAAACAACTTCAAACGCTGAATCACATACCAGCTCACCAAAGCGACCCCTCCCCCGCAAGCAGCTCTTGTTGCCCAGGGGGGAGGAAAGGCACGGAGGGACCATCACCACTAAA
The DNA here is from genome assembly GCF_971803275.1 of Cyanistes caeruleus. Taxonomy (NCBI): domain Eukaryota; kingdom Metazoa; phylum Chordata; class Aves; order Passeriformes; family Paridae; genus Cyanistes; species Cyanistes caeruleus. The sequence goes on along the minus strand of NC_141708.1, from coordinate 33,504,656 downwards.
GATAACCTTGGCTTTGCTCTGAGACCAGAGCTGCTATCCCGCTGAGAACAGATTTGATACAACACCCCGCGGCTCCTGGGCTACAAGCCCCAGTTCTGGTTTGCCCCCCCCGGGGCTCCAAGACAGGAGCTCGCAGGGAGGAAGCGAATCCCTCCATGTGTCCCCACCGTGATCCAGTCCCTGTGGAAGCACTGACCCGTGTTCACTGTTACTCCAGCACAGCATCGAAAACCTTTCCTCTTTAACAACACAATTCCAAAAAAAAAAAAAAAAAAACAAAAAAACCCCCACAAACTTCAATGCAACAATCACACCTATTTACGCATTCTCACATCTGTTCATTCAACTCCACCCAGTCACAGCAAGACAATAAGGTGCTCTTTACTTCCCTTGTTAATATACGCCCATGGGCGCTGTAATATGTCAAATATCCCAAGTTTCTTGGATTATTCCTCAATTTGGCAGTTTTAAGTCCAAATTTCTTGGATTTAATCCTCAACTTGACAAAGTTTTAGAGAATCCACATTTTACTCTGTTTTCCCAGTGGATTGTGCCAGGAAAACCTTGGGCTCCCTTTCCCGAGGGGCTCACCCCTCCCCTGAGACCCAGTCCCAGTAACCCCGGGGGTATCTTGCAACCCCCGCTTCCCGCTCCCCCAAAGATTACTTACAATCCGTCTTCTTCTTTGGGTCTTCGTGCACAAGAATTATGGAGCAAAAATACCGCGGGTTTATGGAGACTTTTTTCCCCTTTCCTTTGCTTTATTCCTCTCCTTCTTGTCCTCGGGTTTTTGACCTGCAGCCGCTTGGTCCACGCTAGGAGAAACAGAATGGGATCTGCTGAACTCAGCAGGGGCGCGCCTGTTTCCCCGTTCTGCATCTCCGGTGGTCCTAGAGGTGAGGTGCTTATCCTGGAAAGAGCCCCCAAAAATTCTTAAAAACGAGATTCACTTAATAAATTATAAAAATAATTTAATATAAACAAAAGACAATTAGGAGACAAAAGAAATAAAGCAAAGGGTTAAAACGGCCGGGTGCCCTGGTGGGTTACCAGGAACACACCTGGTATCTCAGGAGTGTCCTTTTTATCCCCTCTTTGCTGTGAGAGGTTAATGCATATTCAAGCATGTCCCCTCCCTGGTTCCACCTTCTTGGATCATGTTATTTTCTGCTGGTCAGCATTATTTTGGAGTTTGGTTTCCTTTCTGCTGCAGATGGTCACTTGTTGATAAGAGTCCAGGCCCCTTATACTTCCTCAGAGAGCAGATGGGCTTCATATCTTTCCCCCTTGCCAACGTCCTGGTACCGGCTTTTTGGTAACAGTTTGCTCTCCATTTCCTGCTGCTGATAACAGCCTGTTTTCCACAGCTTGATCCTCCCATTGTCTTGCCTGTTGGAGTTATCTTGCCTTCTCCAGATGAGACATATCCTTACCATTCAGAATTCCTATCTAAGCCTATAACTTGCTAAGAGAGAAAAGAATATAGTGAAAGCATATAATATATTTATCAGAATAATTGTGAAAAGCCAATATTTACAACATGAATTCACAACAAAAGCAACATGTGTTCTTTTAAAGTGATTTTATGATAGCAAAGCCTAGAATGGAAATGTTAAACTGTGTATTTCAAAGGATCTTGTTGCCCAGATCAGGATTGCACTTCAACACTACAGACCAATGGCCAGATCACAGATCAGATCATTGATATAAATCCCAACCAGATAAATGGAAAAAAAGGCAGCTCACAGTAACTTTTCAGGGAGTGAAAGAAATGCATGAGGCCATTCCATGTTGATTGTGCTCTTTTTTCCTTGATATTTCACAATTGTGTCAAATTCAGCTCTAGCAGGTGGAGTCTCCCATCCTGGCAATATTGATGCAACTACCTTCCAATACCACCAGAAAACAAGATTTCAAGGGTTGTGCCTCCCAAAAGGTATTTCCTTTAATAAACTTTACTTATTTCCTTTAATAAACTTTACTTCTTCATATCCTATCCCATCTCGGAAGCTTTAATGAGCAAGACCTAAAAAACTAATACCATACACAGTCTCTTTAAACTATGGGCTTATATTTCATTATTAAATCAATATCAAGAACTCAGGGTTTTTTCTTACATCCAATTAACAGATTGTAAAATCCATGTTCATGGAGTTCTAGAGTGAAAGAAACCAAAACTAAAATCTGATGTATATAGTTACAGAACACCAGGAAAATTCGTCCTGCCCTTCCTTCCAGCTAAATAAACACCCTCAACCTGTGTATCTCCAAATTCAGGACTTCCTGCCAACTTTCCAAATCACTACTACACTGATTGCAAAAAGCATTGTTAACAATTGCTGAAATTATGTTAGCTTGGAAATCTGCAACATTTAAAGACATCAAATCAGGCCCATTCACAGAAAACAAGAGCATGAAACAACAGCGGTTTTAGTATTTTGAGGTGTTCAATAGCCTAAGGCCCAGGAAGGTTGAGGGAACAAAGGAAAACTTGCTGTGAAGGTAACTCCAGGGTCACTGATGGCTCAGCCTCCATGGATTCCACTGGGATGCACAGTGGTGACAAACACAACAACGGGTCACACTGCTGCAGGGTGACCTGTTACTGCTCTTCCTGCACCCCAAACAACCCCAAACAGGCACCTCAGCAGAGATGAGACCTTAACAAAAGAGAGCAGCTCACAAGCTGAACCAAAGCAATACCAGAGTGAAATCTAAAAGCCTAACTGCAAAGTTGGCCCCCAAAACCAATTAAAACACTTAACAGAACAAAACCACTCATCTGCTGAATTCACAAGCATCAATCTGTAAAAATTGCAGGGTTTACTTACACATCACAATCTAAAAAATTCAACAACTTTAACCTTTACTGTGACAACATCTGGATATTTGGAAAATGAGTTATTACCCATTGAATAAACCAAAACCTTGGAGTTAAATATGCCCTACACATTCTTATCAAAGATTGAAGTGTCCCCTTATACATTTTAACTTCTTTCTCTGGTGGTGTAACTTCATGCTGGAAAGAATTATTCCACATAACACATCAGGTTTCAGATAGCATCTTCTCATTTTTGCCCTAAGACATTATCACTGCCTATTTCATTACATCAGATCAGTGGAGGTTCTGTGTGCCAATGCCTGATGTGGGACACCATTTGTAGGCTAAAATTACAAATAAAGCCCTTTACATGTAATTCAAGCTTAATACCAGTAAAGCTCTGTCATCTACACTGGAACACAGACACACTTTTGGTTCTGCCTTTGTTCCATTTTCTCATCTCTCTGTGCACAGGGGTCTGTAAAGATGGAGCAAGGGATATCTGTCAGCACACAGGAGAGACAAGTTTATGTCCTTCCACCTCTCCTGTGCATCATACCCTGAAACTGGTTTTGAAAAGCCATCCTGTACCACAGATTGCCAGGGATGGATATACCAGAGATGGATATTTTTAGACAGTGATTGTTTTAAGAGATGATCAGTGGCAAACTTAGTACTCAGCTGCCTGTTGCTGCAAGGACTATGGCTGCACACACTTCCCTGAGTGAGGCAAGCTCAGCTGGGTAAATACATTAGAGAAAATTATATAACCAACTAGTGCAAATTTTTCCATATTAACTCCACTTAACAAAAATGGTATTTTACATGTAGATTTTTGCAGTTACAATACAGTTTTTCTATTTATTTTAATTAATTTCAACCATAGACAGTGAAGTCACTTAAAAATTTGTGTCACTGGGGTATTTATCTATTTTTTCAGTATCCCATTCATATGAGAAAAATTGACAAAAGCACACAAATGTTGGGATGATAAAGGTTGTCAGGGTAACAAATTATGCACACAGGCAAAAGGGTAAAATACAATTATGCAGATGGCAAAATAAAAGAAGGTAATTTACAACTGATGCATAAAATTACTGGCATAATAAGCATATCCAATAAATCAGTTAGTTAACAACCTAATTTATAACTTTCTGAAAAAGTGCAAAGACAAAGTCGAGACTAGAAAGGAACTGAGTGCCTCGTGCCTCTCCTTTCAGTAATGCACCTACAAAGGACAACATTAATAGACCAGCAGCTCATTAAATAATTTGATGCCACTTGATTACCGCACTCCCCTCCGCCCTAACGAGCAATTACTTCTGATGACTGATTCTTTTCAACGGGGAAAACAGGAAAATATTTTGCCATGCAGAAATGGCAGAAGTCCATAGGTGTGAGATTATCAGCTGCAAACCTATTCTTTTTTACAAACAGCAAGCATTCCTCAGGCCAGAATGACTGAGGCCCTTCATCGCATTCTCACAATCCCCTTGGAAAGCACCATAGCACCTGAGACCTGTCTTCTCCCTGCACACCAACAGGCACATCTGAGGATGCTGTTTTGAAGAGCTAGACAAAATTAACTATTTTAATGATAAGATACTTAGAGGAATTAAAAAAAAAAATCCAAAAAATGGTAACTCAGAAGGAAAGAGTAAGGTCATGGTAGTTTCTGAGTCCTTAACGTTTTCAAATTAATCCAGCACAACATAAAAGTTAGACAAGCCTCCAGGTCCTACTGACTTACTGAAGATTCAGTCATAGGTCTGAAAGGGAAAAGACCAAGATGATTTTTGAGCACAAGGATGTTTGAGGAGGACTATAGGCGTTAAATTCAAAACCAAATGCAAGAGCACATGGCACACACCAAGAGACTACCTGGTAGCAAGGTGCTGAGGAAAGGTTTTGGGTTCCCAAGGGGAAAAGCGATCATCTGTATGGCACACTGATAAAAGCACACAGCAGGGTGGCACAATGCAGCTGTAGGCACAGGAAGGGATCCAACATGCAGCCCTGTGACAGGGCTGCCAGAGCTGCAGTGTTTGCTGCAGGAGGGAAGCAGCAGCCTTTAGAGTCTGTATGAAGGTTTCACAAAGAGCCCTGGCAGAGATGAATAACAGGTAACTGCAAGGGCATTTCATTTGTGACATTAAGCCATTAGACTGATTATGTGTCCATCTGCTCTGCTTTGCAGATTGGCCTCCTGTGTGCATTAGCAACCATAAACCCAGATATGTTGTGACACAGGCTAGGAAATACATGTACAAACAGCCATGAGCAGGGCCCTGAGAGCATCACAGCTACTCAGTGTCATAAACACTAATGACTGAATCATGCAATTAGCTGACTGCAAGTAAACACCTTCACAGCAAACAGAGTGCAAGACCTGCATCGAGGAAATAAAGGAATTTTCACTGTAAATACCAATAAAATAAAAATTGGATAAATTAAAATGCATAAAGGACTTCAGCAGACCAAAACAGAGTGAGCTGTCAGTGAAGAGAGGGCTCGGCATTGCAGCTGTTCCTCAGCACCACCACCTTGGCATCACTGTTCACCTGCACAGTGCATTTCTCTACAAAGGTAGCTCTCACGTGGCTCCATTTCTCCTTGCACTGCTGGGTCCTGTGCTTGTCTCAGCGCAGTGAAACGTGGCCATGCAGCCATGGGCCAGCCTGCTCTGACCCTGAACGGGGGCTCCTCTGCTGCAGAAGCACTCTGCCCTTCCCCAAGGATCCTGCAGATGGAAGAGCTGTGCTGGCATCAGATCAGGCAGCCAAATCCATCCCTGCTGCCATCACAGGGATGAGCCCGCTGCACTGCTTAAGATTCCAATGGAAAGCACGTTCAAGGAGCTAGAACTCTCTGGATATCGAGGCAGGAGAGCCTTTCCAGAGCCATTTCATGGCTTGTCCATGATGGCAGCTAATAGTTGAATTATTCACACAGTGAGCAGTTACACTGTAACACTATTTTTGTTAGCTATGTATTCATGTCAAGGGAAGCAAAAATAGAACGGTTCTAATGGATACATTTCCATTCCTACATTCCATGTTTTTCTCACTCTACCCTAAGGCTATCATTATCTGTGGTAACGAAGGAAATTAAAATGATTCCTGTTGCCTCTCTTCTTTATTAATTGTAATAAAGAATTGGGTAAATAAAAATTCGGAATAAGAAGTTTAAATAAAGCATGTATAATTATAACTAAATGAAAGTATGGAATAAGGAATTCTCCTCCAGGTCGAGGTAGAATTCCTTTTCCAAAAATCACGAATTGCAAAAGAACCCCCCCAGATAACAGGTTTCAGCAGACTCATCAACTCAGAGGAAAGGACAGGACACAGGCCATCATAGAAACAAAAGAACCAGCCTAAAAGTCTACCTCCAGAGAAAGGCAACGCCCGGCCGATTTCGGCCGGAGACCATCAAGCAAGACAAAAGGGACGAGCCTCAGGAATATGGTCGTTGCCAGAATCGAACACCACACCCGCCAAACCCATACTACAGAAACTCAATCAAGAAAGATAAAGAAGAGACTACTCCTCCGAGATATCCATCGGCGCTAGCCCGGATCTCTCGATCCTGCTGTGATGAAATATGTTAAAATACATACAGACTCACTTTGCATTTGAGGAGACTCTGCCCGGATACTTACTTACTCAATGTTCTAGGCCAGGAAATCCATTCACCAGACAATCAGGGACATTTGGTGAATGGAAACTGGTTGGAATTCTAGCCTGGGGACATAAAATCCCTATAAAAACCCAGGCCAGAGAACCCTCAGACGTGGATTTGGGAACACCTATACCTTGTGTATAGACCCTGTCCACCCAGCGCTGCGCTGTCCATTTATTGTGGTTTTTTCCTCGCTGTTTGTTGCTTTATTAATTTATAATAAATTAATCTTTGTTAATCTTTAATCTGCCGTTGCATTTATAACATTAATCTTTAATTATTTTTAATTTGAAAGCTTTAATCCATCCTTTCATAAAAAGGATAAAGCAGTAATTCTTAAAAGCCTTTTTCCAATTTTTTTTCAGTCACCCCTTTATGCAGCAAATTTCCAAAAACCACATGTGGGGGAGGAGTTTTGTTTCTGGTACACACTTGCCTGTTTTATCAGTATTCAGAGAATGAACTGTGGGCATGAACCTCTGCCCATCACCAGCACAAGGAGTGATTCAATACAGCACGTATGCATCTTTCTCTATAAGCAAATAATTATGTTGTTTCTTGTTCAACAAAGCATTAAAGCAAAAGCTGTTTACTATAAGCTGTGCTCACTGCCAGGAATAATGTTTTTGTTATTTAAATGAGACTAATAAAGGTAGAAAACATGCTGCCTAGGAGTGGTTTAGGAGGAGAACTCAAGCTTGAGGAGCTTTTCCTTGCATCCAGCCAAGAGAAAAGGGGAAGCAAAGAGGAATTTTGGAAGTCCATCCTCTGCGGCTGGTTTGGGAGCTAAGCCCAAGCTGAATTAACCCCTCAAGCCAGAAATCACTGCCTGCTGAAGGAGTCACTGCTGGGAGCCAGAAGCAAAGCTTTCCACAGTGTCTCTAGAGATCTGCTGTCACAATTCTGACCAAACAGCACTCACCACCCCATCCTTAGCCAGGGCTGTCACACTGTTCCTTCCCACACTGCTCTGCGGGGTCAGCACAAGCATCTGCCTTGGTCACTCAGAGCCACGTGGAAAACAAGTAAAGAACTGAAAAAAGAAACCATTCCCCAGCAGCCCAGCTTAGGAGCTGAGGTGGTTCTGAACATTTCAGCAACCTTCATTAAATACACTGCCCTGCAGCCCTCCTAGTACTGCCCAGACATGAAGTGAAGTTAGAGTGGCATATACAGCCCAAACTCCTCTGCTCCTGGCCAGTGGTGTTTGGGTATCACACAGAGAACATCAGAGCATGAGAACCATTAGCTCTGCCTGGTCCTTCATGCACACTTACACAACACAGCTCATCAGTCTTTTGGATTTTATTTTTTTTTAATATATTATAAAATTTGCATTATGACAAAGGTTTGGAACAATTCCCTGTTGTTCCTGGGAGGACACACCATCCTCAGATGCAGAGGCTGGTTTTAACAGGCAGCTTTTAACTGCCTCCAACAAATACATGTCAGGACACTAATCTGCAAAATTCTGATGTTCTGATTCATCCACGTTTCCCACTGGAACTGCTCCATTATGTATAAACATAATATTGTTTATACACATATTTGTTTACACACATACGTTCTGCAGACAGAGAGAAGAGGAGCCTGAAGGCTGGGTCTCTTTTGAAGCAGAAGAGAGCTGAGTCAAGCCTGCACTCTAAGAACAGCAGGATTTTGACCCACACTGGCACTTTACCTCCCCCAGGTCACTCTGCACACTCAGCTGCTGGGCTATGCTGATATTGGCTGGAGTTACTGCTTAGAACAGAACAGCTAAGAAAAGCTTCAAGTTCAATTAACTAGCTTCCATTTCATTTATCTATCTTGAACGAAAAAAAAACCACATTAAAAACCCTGACCCAATTATTTCATACATAAAAGGAGCCTTTGTAGCAGGTGTAATGTTCCTAGGAGGTGGTTAATGAGAAATATACATCAGAGCTTAACTGGAAGAAGGCTTTGATGTTGGCTGGATTACCTGTTGTGCCACTAAAGAAAACATCTCCAGGGAGAGAGCGAGCAGGCGTGGTATCTCTGCTGGGGGATGCTACAGCCAGATGGGAGCCAGGCTGGGGGATCCTGGATCCAGCCCCATAGGACTCCCCAGCTCTGCCCATAAAGGACCCACCTCCAGCTAACTGTGGGGAGCTTAACCTCAGCACCAAACCCTATCAGCAGCTAAAGCAGACTGAACAGCATTCAGAGCTGAGGAGGAAATAAAACACATTTTAAAAAGGCAGTGTCTGAAATATATAAAGTAGGTTTTTAGTTTCTCCAGCACACTGAGCTTACCTGAACCAAGAGGATGTAAACAGATTTCTAAGAGATGTAGCATTCAGAAGAGCTGCTTTGATCAAACACTCTTTAAAGATGCACAGTGACAGGGGATATGTGTGTGAAGGCCATTTGATCAGGATAAGCACGGCACTACTGCACAAAATCATCGTGGTTAACCAGAGGACCAACAGAAACAACTTCTCCTTTCCAAAAGCAGAGGGAACTTCTTTTGCCTTGGGCTCTCCAACTTGCTTAAACTTATAAGTTTGGATAAGTTTCTTTCTATTACTTGACTGGCACAGTGAGGGTTCTCCCACTTCCATTTACTGTAGCCACAGGAATGGGAGTAACTATAAATTCACATGTCTTTGTTCATATAGCAGTAACCACAGCAGGAAACTCATCTTTACAATAAAACCTTTCCAAATTCAAAATACAAAATGGCCACATGATTCACATGCAGCATCCTGGTAATGAAAATAACTGAAAACTGTAACAGACAAGAAACCCTACATACTTTTTTTTTTTTTTTCCCTTTCATTTCATCCTATTTGAAAAGCCTACAAAAACCCTTCCAAAACACAGCTTCCTATCGCTGTATCAGAATGAATATTTTTCAAATGCAACAGCATCTGAAAGGCTGAAAGTGTTTTCTTGTTCCAGGCTCAAAAGTGATTTTCATACTTGAGTACATTACTATTGTTTAACAAAGGAACAAAAGCATTTTCAGAGTGAACATCTAATTCCCTGTGTGACAGCAAGTAAAAATGAACCAAGCCCCCATCCCCCAGAAAAGCTGGTAGGGCTGCCATGCTCCAAGAGAGTTCTTGAGCACTTCCCATAAATTACCAGCACTGTGCCATGCCTTTATGCACCTACTGCAAAGTGATTCAAATCTGTGCATTATACCTACTTGTACTTGAGCCTGGCTTAAGTTCAGGTGAGTTCAGGAGGGCTGTACTTGCTAAAAACATGAACAGAATATTAACACCCTCAGGGCAGCTCAGATTTAAATCTTAAAATAAACAAAAATTGATGGCATGAGGACAAGGGGCAGGAATGGGAAAAAAAAAAGAGGAGGACAAGGAAAATAAATGAGCTTTGTGCAGCAGAACATGATGAAAAACTTGCCAGTGAAGCGTTAGCTTGAAACACCCACACCTGCCCTGTCAAACCTTGCTCAGGAGCTGTACACAGAAGTGTCTGATATTGTGAAATGTGAAATGTATGTGTTGATTTTTCATTGCAGCAGGAACGTGCTTTGATCTGCTGCTCAATGTATTTGAATGATCCTTGCATAGAGGTCTCTTTCCTGTGGTGCAACGTAAGAAAAGGCAGTTTGGAACAGAGAATACCAGAATTAAAATCTCCCTCTATGTACATGGCTTCCAGCAGTATTGCAGATTTCCTACACAGTTCAAACCCAGTCTAGACACCAGTGCTCTGCAGAAGCAGGGAATGCCTGTACTGCTTTAAGCTTTGATCCTCCTGGCAAATTTGCTAACGAGAGAGCTGCCTGACTGCTTTCATGGGTGTTTGAACCCCACTGGTTTGTCCAGCTTAAGCAATAAGAGAGATTTCCCAGTGTACCTGTCAAGGGGTCACAGTGTTTTCACTGGGAGAAGCTCTCACCTCAGAGCTTTACCAATTTTCCAGCCCTGGATACACCCAAGTCTAGAACAACACCCCTTCCTGGTACCAGATGCATTTGCAGACTGAGTTAGCCAAGGAGGTAAGGGACAGATGACACTTTTTGAACACTGAACACCTGACATTTTAATGTTGCTTTCATAAAAACTAGCAACTTCCTGATGCAGGTTATCAGCTGTTTTAAAATGTCATAAAGGTGCAATCCAAAGCCTTTGGGAAGGACCAGCACTGAGATTAGAAACAGCACCAGCTCAGTCCCCAAGCACAGGTGATTCATGGCACAGTCTTGGTCTTCATCAACACAACTGGGCCAGCCTGAGTCTCATCTGAGTCTGCCTCACCCTTGATATCCTTCACGGAGATTAAACTGAATTCAACTAATGAGCAAACTAGTCAATTTTTTTGTTTGTTTTGCTTACTAATTCTGTGCATTTTAAATCCTGCTCTGGAAGTCTCAGTTTCTTCTGTGTGCTTTTCACAGGGGAATTGAAGACAACCATCCAAAATAATTTTTACAAAAAGTACTCTTTAATGCAACTCCTCTTCACCAGCTTCAGTACAAAGTCATGCGAGTTAATTTGTGGCTTTTCAACATAAAGACTGTTTAATCTGACTTAGCTGACTCTGCAATGAAGCAGAAAGGATCACTGCATTATCCATTTCACAAGGATGAGATGACACAGCTTTCAGCATATGGAAAATAAGAAGCTGATAAGAAAATGAGGGGAAAGGCAGCATTATTTGAAGTAATGCAGCTGTTCCTAGGCTGGACAAATATATTCCATCCCAACTGCACTTGGGCTTTCTTTTCCAACTGCTCCTCAAATTTACTGCACCTTCATGACAGCAGTCTCAAGACTGCTGGGAATAATCAGAGGCCCCTACCATCATTCCCCCATCTCTCCCCGGAGTATCTATCATTACAAACTCAGTATCTTTAAACCAAACGTGGCCCTGCTTTGTGCCACAGCTACAAGTGTCCAGGAAGGGAAAGAGGTTTAGCAAAAAGCTTGTGAGAAATGTTGGGTTATGTCACTGGGCAGTGCTGAGGAGCTGAGCAGAGAAGGGCAGGCAAGGAGCCCATTTCCTTGTGCAGAATGCAGCTGCCCGAGGGCACATCTGCCTTGTGCTGCACCCTCCCACTCACTATTCACCTCTCACACCCTGCCACAAACAGGGCAAACACCCCATTCCAGAGCTCAGTTATTTGACACACATCCTTCTTTCCTCCAGTAACAGCTCCAGACTCCAAATGCACCATGCATTATTTGGCAGCTGTATTACAACCTTAAGCACTGTCCTAATTTCCTCTCATTTACCTGCTCCTTTCTATCTGCCTTAAAAAAAGGAAAATATAGTTTGCAGAAATGGTTTAGCTGTACCATTTTCCAGATTTTTAGGTGCTGGACTTCATAACACTAAAGGTGATTCTTTTTATGCCCGTGCTCTTTATGTTGTGTCCACTTACAACTAAATATTTAAAGCATTCATGGTTAGGATCTTGCTATTAATACATTATCTAGCTCCAAATTACAACTCATGTTTTCAGGCCATCTCTTTTAATAAACCAAAATACTATTTTATGAGGTCCAATTAAAAGCCACCACATCTGACAAAAGTGATAAATCTACAATCACAATCTTACTATAATTAAAATGGAAATATTGACATGAAGAACTGATACCAAACATTCTCTATAATCTCTAATTAGTCCATTTGCAATGGCTTTTTGTTGTTGTCTAGTACAGCCTGCACTTCTATTTAAAAATGAATTAATTTTGCAATGCATGCCATAAATTTGGAATTAGAAGCCACACACTGGGCAGGAACAAAAGGTGATCCAGTGAGTGCAAAGCCCCAGGCTACTGCCAGGCCACTCTTTCTGAGGTGCTTTTGCAATGAGGGTCCTGCAGCTGCAGGGAGATGCTGCAGGAGCTCCTGGAATACCGAAGGCGGTGCAGGAGGTGAGCTGGATGAGCGCTCAGAGACAGGAGCTGGCACAAATCATCTTCAACAGCGAGCTGCATCGCTAATTATGGAGCTATGCTTTTGGTCAGTAATTATAGGATGCAAATTTTTGCTTTGAAGATCATTTCAATTGCAAAGGCAGGAAGGCCTTACACCTTTCATCTGTTAAGTGAGGTCATTCTGTGAGTTCCTGGAGCTCTTTTGCACGTTCTGAGTGGCGTGTTAGCAGAGCTAAGTGAGCAGCACCAGGAGCTACCAGACACCAGGACATGCTGCCCTGGGGAATGGGGGATCCAGGCCCAGACTGGCAATAATTAGGGCATCACTAACAGCCAAGGCAATTCATGGAACATCCTGAAGGTATTCGTTTTGGTGTCCAACAGCTGTTGAGTCACCAAAGCAGCTTTCTTCTCACCGTGCTTTCCTGGTTCCATGGAGTCAGTGTGCACTCATGGATAACATCTGTTTTTGGGAGACATGGGAGTACATGAAATTCTCTTCAACAACCTTATTCTATCACATAAAGCTTCCACGTGGAACTTCCACTGCAGTGTATTTCCCCATGGCCACTGATACAACTCTTTGAGGATCTCCAAGTAAAATAAACTAATCCATTGAGGAGCAATTCAGTATGCTAAACATGAACAGCACAGCTCATCTTAAAATAAATTTATGATTCCTTCTGGAAAGAAATGGAGTTGTAATCGAAATTTTTCCATTCAGTGTCCTGAGAGGGGGAGTTAACTCTGTATGGGTGAGTTGTACTGCATACCACAGACTCCAGCTCACACACTGAGCAACCACATATCCATTTGGAAACTCGGATTGATTTTAAATGGGAATCTGACTTGGAGATAAAACCTTTCATGGAGATCTGATTGATTCACATACACCTTTCTTTTTATGGAGAATCTCCATAACCAACACACAGGAACCTGTGATCCTCAGGGATTGGGAGCCATGCCAGAGTGTTAATTTGCAAGTTACAACAGAGACAAAGCCAACCCATTTCTGTTCCACCTCTGCACACAGAGCCTTCACATAACCCCTTTTTTCCCTCTAGTAAGAAAAGTCTAATTTAAGATAATCTGAGTATGTTTCCTACCTGTAAGGAAACATACTTGTCATAAGTTCATTGCAACTTCCAGTAAGGAAAGAACAACACAAGGTCTTGAGCAACAGAGGAAGGAGACCCCAGCAGTTTAACAGAACAGCAATGTTTTAAGAAGGGAAAACTCCACTGTATACCTGAGATAGCACCATCCATTCAGACTTACCTGTTCAACAAAGACTTATTGAGCAGTCTGGACATTTGTCTGAGGCAGTAATTTGCCTTCCTACTCCAGGAGACCTGCAGGAGTTCTTAAACATTTTTATGGACATCTTGGTTCCTGTCACCCCTAGAAAATACACTTATCGCTTTCCTGTGCAGCTGTGCAGCTGTGCAGCTGCAGCCTCACATTTGCACAGAACAGAGGAGTCTGTAGGTAAGGGCTCTGAAGGGCAGCCTGAACAGCACATTCCAGCACTCACAGGCAGGAAGAGCAGGGCATCCAAAGCATCACCATGGTACTCTAAGGGAAGAGGAATGGGAGCCCGTGCAGCTCCTCTTTCTCCCCCAGGGTCATACGGGACCACTCGGGCTCAGCTCACCTTTGAGCACTGTGTCAGACCATCAAACCCAAAGCACAGAACAGTGAGGAACTGTTCTTACTGCCAGGAAATATACAGAAAATACAATACATAATGCATATCTGTGTGTCTGTATGTATACATGGAGCATAAAACTGGAGGGTAAAGATCAGGATCCCTGAACAAGCAAGGAAACAATTTCTCAGGAGGAGAGACTGAAAGTTGGATGAAATGAGTGTTAGGATTAGGAGGAACTGGTACCCATGGGGAAAAGAGAGCATGAAATAAAGCTTCCTGTGAGATGGCAAACTGAGAGAAATATTTATGATGTGCAATTCATCATGCAGCAATCCCAGCTCAGAGGGTGGGAGCATGTGAGGGGACCAAAAAGGCCTGAAGGTAGCAGAGTAGCACTGCAGAGTGGCTACAGCTCCCATGCTGACATTTTCCAAAGCAATTTTAAAAGAGCAGACAGTTCCTCACGCCACCAGATTCCCTCCAGTGTCTTGCTGAAGCAACTGGAGACTCACATCACGCCCATTTAAGCAGCCACCTGCCAGGAAAGCTGTGTCAGGTGAGCCACAGGCAGCAGTAGCTCGTGCCCACGGTGATTTGTAACAAGCAGCACACACACAGCCCTGGCACAGACTGCAAGGCTCTTCATTAAAAGTCTTCTCGTTGGATTTAGGGAAGGGTTCCCATCTGTTTTTGTACTACAAATCCTCATCAACTCTTGCTGAGCCAGGACACAACAAATTTAGCTCACAGTGTCTGAAGGATTAAGGAGCAGGATTTATTTTAGGCATCCATAGGCCAGAAGAGGACTGGAAAAACCAGAAGAAAGATTCTTCATGCTCCAAAAAAAGCCTTTTTCAGGATGTCAAGTGCACAGTGGGCTATTTTCCTCCGTGTCCCTGCACGGGAGAGAAGTGCCAAGCACAGCCTGTCTTTCCTGGCTGAGGTCAAGAGCTCATCTCACACTTTGATGTTCTCAAGTGCTAAAACAGAACACCAGCCCTGACAGTCACAGTGCTTTGGTATCTTCCCCTGGGTAGATCTTGGTGGCTTCTCAGGGCTTTGTTGAGTGCAAACCCTGCCTGAGGGTTTCCCCCAGCCTGGGGACAGGAGCAGAGCTCAGCTGCTTCATCTCCTCTGCCTCCTAAGAGCCAAGGAGAAAGAGACATTTGTGCAGACTTAGCAGGGAAAAGTCTTAATCCAAAACAAAGGTATCTCAAGGATAAGTGTGGGAGATTTGGGAACAGGGGAGTCATTTGTTCCTCACAGACAATTATTGGCTATAAATCATTTACAAGGAGGATAACGAGACA
This sequence comes from Cyanistes caeruleus, assembly GCF_971803275.1. Classification (NCBI taxonomy): domain Eukaryota; kingdom Metazoa; phylum Chordata; class Aves; order Passeriformes; family Paridae; genus Cyanistes; species Cyanistes caeruleus. The sequence goes on along the minus strand of NC_141708.1, from coordinate 33,489,314 downwards.
CTGGAGAGTGTGATACTGAATTAAAAATTATAGTCTTGATCTATATCCTTTTCCATTTTCCATCTTAATAAAATTGCATGGGATTCTCCTAGATAGGAGAAGCCCTGGCTGCTAATTAAATTATCTTTAAACATGTGGAGGTAAGACTAAAACATTTGGAGAACTAACACACAGGAGGAGAAGGCAGCAGAATAGCAAACCTCTACCAAGATGATATTATTTCATGTTTCTGGAACTACCAAATTGATGCCTTTGGAGTTTAGATTGTATATTTTTCATATATTTGTAATCCTGCAATTCTTTAGTGTATAACTCCAAACTCCACACACAGTGTGAGCTGCTGCTTTCCCATTTTGGTCAGACACAGCAATTCCTCTCCAGGCCTGGCAATCAAGGACCCCTCACCACCTCAGGCCCCCAGAGATGGAAACAGAAATGAGTTGGGGGGGAGCAAACTTGGGCAAAAAGACTTCAGTACCTGAAGCTGGAATTGGAAGATTAACCCCCAATATGCAAATGGACCAAACTTGTAGAAGTGTGAAAACCTGAGACCAATCATCCATTTTTGGGTGCAGCCCCTGGGGGGCTTTGTCTGCCAGAGATGTACCTGAAGGCCCTTCGATAAATATTCCTGCTTTTTATTCTTTAATTTTGTCTGGGCTCTGTTTCCAGGTAGTCCCAAAAAGGCATCAAAATCCATTTCTAAATGAAAAATACAGCTTTAGGAAAGTATTGGTTTCAATAATGTGTGTTTTTATGGGAAACCAAGACCAAATTATCTTGTTTCAAATAGTTTGGTTCAAATCAAATTGCCCCTGCTGGGTGGGATGCCAGGAAGAAAGTGTGCTTTGAATTCAGCTGTGAACTGCTGCTTCTTCCAAGCTGCAGAATGGAACTGACACATTCTCCTGTCACACACACAGGATCAACTCCTAGAGCTGACCAAAAACATCCCACAGTACTTGTCCCCATGCCTAGCCATCAGTCTGTGTCCTGGGAGATGGGGTCAGTCAACAGGCAGGGACCGAGTTCACCCACACTGCTGCCACCAGAGCCAGCAGCTTGGCTGGAGGAGCTCCAATTTAGCCAAAGAAATCAACACTTTTGTTTTTCTCAAATCAGGTTTTAAAATACTTTAATTAATTGATATGATTTAGGAAGGAAAAATTATTAAATACCTTATTTTTCTACAAAATAGAAACGGCAGGTGTTGCACAGATCTGGATTTTGCTGCCAACAGTCTGAATTACAAAATAAAGCATGGTCATCACCTCCATCCACAGCCATCAGTACACCCTTGACCCAACATATCAATCTGCTGCTTTTAATTTTGCTATTCTTACTTGCTGCAATCCAGAATCTTCCAAAGTACTTATCTGTAAATGTGTGCTGAATTGTTAATTTTATTTCCCCCCCTCCATTTGAGCACTAGAGAGTCAAATCTTTACAAACAATTGTCAAGAAGGCTGGTTTAACAAATTCTTTCTTAAGAACTTTACTTTGCCGTACTTTCTGTCAGCTTATCCAGGGGCAGGATGACAAATACCTGCACACTGAAACCCTGCTCCCCCAAATTCCCCCTTCCAGCCAGTGGCAGGTGACAGCAGCAAGGTGAGGACAGGCAGCTCAGGCACTGAGCAGCCCCAGGAGCTCTGCAGCAGGCTGGCACTGCAAACACTGCCCCACTTACACCAGGGGGTAACAGCAGTCACATGTTCTCTCTGAAAACACCGTGATTTTCATCCTCCCCTTTCCCAGGGGATACACAGCTCCCAGCAGGCACACAGCTACAGGGGGGTGCTGAAACACTGAGCAAGGGTGAGGCTGCAGTGGGGAACCCAGCTGCTCTTGGCTGACAGCAAGCATGACAACACACAGCCCAGAAAATCTGCATTCTTTCTTCTCCAATGACTTTAGAAAAGATTAATGGATTTTTTTTATTTTTTTTTCAGTTTTAATAGGAGTGCTAGTACACCATGGTTTAGAACATGTGCAGTAAGTCCCACCTCAGTGTGAATTTTTCTAGGAAGCCCTGAAAAAGTGGGTTAACTGCCTAAATGCTGACACAGCCATAAATGTAATGGGGAGAACAGAACTGCTGTAATTTCTGATACAATCCTATCAATACCGTCAGTAGATAAAGGCTGCCCCAGGAGATTTATTTCTTATTTTCACTATACTTTTCTCGGTTAGATTTCCCATCATTTCCCCAGCTTTTGTAAAAGAGACCTGCAAAAGGCACCTCTTTGCTGATGGTGTGCTCCTAACACCAGGTGACAGCCACCAGGCAATCTGTGCTGCAGAACCCAAAATCACTGCCCAACAGTTATTTCAGGGACAGCCTTGCACACAAGCTGAGGTGAAATGAAAGAGTAAAATTATTAGAAATTGAAAGAAATGTCAAATGAGAACAGATGCAGGAGATTCTATCTGTTACACATGCATGAGCTACTAACACAACCTCTGGAGTCCAATATCAATTACTTAATCAACATCCTAGTAACTGGTGCAGTTAGGTCCCAAGCAGCTCACGGTTTGTGCATTACTTTGCCTGCCACTTTTGGAAGATGGAGATGAGGAGACACTTTGCTCCCAGGAAGATTTCTAGCTGGCCAGCTCAGGGCACTGCCAGCATCATGAGCTGGCAATGTCTCTAAACTGGAACACACCAGGGGCTGATTCTTTTCCCTCCCCAGACTCACCAAACTCCCACCCCGAGAAGATAAGGCCACCTGGTCACTAACAGTGCCCAAAATACTCTGCAATATAAGCATGCAGGCACCCTGCAGCAGGCTGAGCCTGGGAGCTTATTTCAGATAAAGAAGCAGAAATGAGACAGATAACCAGCAGGTAATGGGCAGAGCCAAAAAGGCAGGCCAGGTTTCTCAAATGTGTATTTTCTGTTTCCTACACTGTCTGCAAGTGAACAATTAACAATCTCATAATGCCAATTTTTTAAGCCAATGATGCCTTTTGTGTCTCTAAACCATGAGGGCTATTATCAGGTAAGCTACATTTGTCATAACTGTTCCAGCTGTGTTCACCTTTATGGCATGTCAGCACATTTCTGATCAAGAAAACATTTAGTGTTCTTTGAAAGGGAGTTAAAGGAAATTCCAGGTTTCAGTTATACACCAGCTCTGCCAGTGACAGGTCACTGCAGTTCCAGCTTTGTCCACTGTTTTCTACAATATACTGCAACATAAAATGTCCATAACTGTCATGTTGATAGAGTAACCAGGTTCATTGTCAATCAGCCATGCAGAATTCCATATAAATTACCTGCAATTACCTCTCCATGATGAAAGCCAGTCAGTGGCAAGTGAAACCAAGTCTCAGCAGAGAGCTGAAGACTTCTCAGAGGATGCAGCGCAGCACCCTTTGCTCTCACAAGGAACTTGCAGCAAGATGCCCAGAGCTGAAATGCTGCTTTTCCTAGGCTGAAGGACTTCTTTTGAAACTTTCTAAGTTCCACAAACTCATGTTCCAAAACACATTAACCATGTCAACAAGGAGGAGCAGGTCCTAGGGGAATATTTCACTTGGAAAGACTGAATTTCATCATTTCTAAATTGCTTTTTACTTCCTCTGCCCCAATTTAGCCATAAGCATATATGTGTTATGCCCCAAAGGAGTTAAAAAAAACTTTCTGGCAGTGGCAGCTGCCACAAAGCAGCAAACCACAGCTCTGTGCACGTGTACTTATATAGACATCCCAACTAAATTCTCCAGGTTTCACCAGTTTCTGTATGATGTTTGCTTCAAAAGCAGTCATTCCTTCTGCCTCCATCTACTTTCACTGCCTAGGAAGAGGAAATAAGCCATCCCATCACTCTGCCCTAAGCACTGAGCCCTGGAGAAGCTGCCAGTGCACCTGAAGGCATTCCCAGCTTATGGACAGAGACTGAAGTCAAAGCAGTGCTGTTCCTGCACATCTGCACAAGCTCAATCCCTTCCTATACCACAGACACCAGCATGGCTGAGGATGATGTGAAAGAGTCAAAACCAATCTAAGTTTTTTCTTTTTTAAGCTTTACAAGGAACACATCACCTGAAAGATCCTTCCAGCATTTCAAGTGCCATGAGCTTCTTTCCCTTTCCTCTGCTTCACTCAGAATTCACATTTATCTTATGCTGCATTAATACCCACTTTGATGCAAATCAAATCACTTATCTACTGTGCAAGATGAATACATGCCCTGCAAACAGAAGTCTTTTGAACTGCTTATTGAGGGAATTTTTTGAGACCTTTCTTCATCTTCCTGCTCTTGACTCAGTCTTAGGGTGGCATTTAGAAGCACTGATTGTGACTTATAAGTATTGAGTGGTATTTAGCTTGCAATTACACTCAAGGCCTGATTCATGTATTTATTTATTTTTAACCTTGGAAACCTTTTTCCTTTGATTGCTCCCTGCAGCTGAGTGTCTGCCTGGCCTGTTAACTCTGATCCTATGGCTGAACTGGTTCAGTTGCCACCGCCCAGTGCAGCCAGCACACATCCACCAGACAGAACAACTACACTTTTTCCTACTGCAAATAATAGCTCTTGGGGCTCAGATCAGTCTGTGCAAAGTCACTGGAAGACTGGGTTGAATACTTCCCCCCGTGGCTTCCACTTCAGGTTTCACATCTATAAAGACAAACTGATGATACCAACATCCCAAGGCCTAAGGTTTCCACAAATGGTCAAGTTATGCTGCTAGAACAACTCTTTATTCTTTAATTTCCTGTCTTTTTTGGTATCTGTGGGGTAAATGAATGGAATCATTAATTTGAATTTCATTTTGGTGTAAACTCTGAAAATTTCTCATTTCTGTTTTCTTGCCTTTTTCTGCCTCCTTTGAGGCTTCCTAAAGGGATAAAAAATTGCAGTCTTGTCTCTCCTTACACCAGCTTTAGTTTTGTCCATCAGGGTGACATCATTGCACATTGTGCAGAGCACAAATAACAAATTTGATTGAGAGCAACAACACTGTCCCATTAAAGTTTATGGACTTCTGACAAGGATGAGAGAAGGCATTCCAGGCTCACCTTAAGTGTGTATAGTCACTAACCTGACCCCACTGAGGACGGTGTTCTTGTTACTCTTTTTGCCCCTCACAATGGTTTTGCCAGCACTGTCATTTTGTAGCACATCCCCCTGCCTCCTGACCCTGTGGAGATGTGGCAGGCTCCCCTTCAATGCTCCATGTGTTCCCCATGCAGTTCACTTCACCTCAAGGTCTGTCCTTTGTTTTGTCTCCATGGGGAATCTGTGCATCCCTCTGCACGTAGTTATTCAGGTTGAGACTGCAGCCAGCAGGGGAGGATGGGGGGCTGTGAGGAATAACCCAGCCTGTGCTGGAGATGTTTGTACTGGAGTTCTCTTTGAAGGGACTGGGATCACAGTAACCCACAGCCCTGGGATGGGTTACAGCTGTGACTGCCAGGTTCTGCTGCTCCTTCTGGAGCTGCTCCCTGGCGAGCCCTGTGTCCCTGCACACTGCCTGGCTAGCACACCATCCCCTGCTGCTGCTGCTGATCTGCCAGCCCTGACAATACCTGCTCTTTCTGCCTTCTCTCCAGGTGCAGGTATTATCTTCCAGCTCCTTTATCCCCCACCCTCTGGCCTGCTGATCACTGTGTCCATACAGATTTTACTGATACTCCTTTTAGATCTCTCCCCAGCCGAGACCATCCCAGAAAAGCAGCACTATGTACACACACACTGCTGCTGCTGTGGCCTGGCTAAGGTTGGTTTTGTCCCCAGTGGCTATTCCAGGCTGTGCTCTGGCTGTGTGCTGGCAGCAGTACTGGTAACACAGGGATCTCTTGTTCCTCTGGCCCTGGCCCCAGCCCAGCAGCGAGGGGCTGGGAGGGGACACAGCCAGGACACTGAGCCCAAGTGACCCAAGGGATGTCCCAGAGCCTGTGGGGCCATGCCCAGCACACAGAGCTGGGGCAGGAGGAGGAGGAAGAGGGGACATTGAGACCCCTGGCAGTCCATGCGCAGCAGGGCATGAATTCCCTGCTCTGTGTTCCTTGTACGTGCAGCTGGGGCTTCACCCACTGAGCTGTCTGTACCTCAGCCCCTGAGTTTTCCCACTGTTACTCCTCCAGCTCTCTGCTCATCCCAGAGGGGAGGAGTGAGCAGCAGCCATGAGCTGCTGGCTGGGGGTAACCCATGGCAATCCCCCACTCAGCAATCTGCCCCTCTAGAAATAAAATCCACAGCGAGGGCTGGTAAGGAGGGAGCCGCCCTGGGCATCCTCCCTTTCTTTCCTGGTGGCTTTGCAAAACACCTCAGCCCCAAAGAGCTGTGCCAAGGTGCTGCTGCTTCAGTGCCTGCGAGGAAACACATCCCCTGCCTGTCCTCCAGCAAATTGCACCTCTGGAAATCAGCACTTAGGCCACAGCCCCCTTTTTCACTACGTTTCCATGGAGCCTGGACTACAAAAATTGGGCGTTATGCCAGTTTTGACCTGTGTTAGAGTCTTGTTTAAACAAAAGTAAAATGAAATTGTTATGGATGTGTTATTCTGGTTTCCAATTAGCACACTTCACTCTATTACATCCTTTAGGTGTTGTTAAAGGATCACTGTTACCAAATGAGATATGCCACATCATGGCTAATATCTAGCTGTCCAAAGCAACTTAAGATAATAGGATTATAACAGAAAGGTAAAAAAAACATAAATATCTCCTAAAAATCTGAAAATAGAAACTACTTCATAAAACATGTATGAGGCAGTACAACCCTTCTGCACTTGAAAATTTTCAGGCCAAGACTTTTTTTCAAAACCCTTTGGGTTTTTCTTATGCCTCCTCCTCTTCCTCCCCTTTCTTTATTCTTTCCATCTATGAAGTTTGGCAATGCCCAGATATCATTTTGCTCAAATAAGTATTAAAGTTTAGGATAATTTTCTGACCTAAGTTTATCAGCATTTTCCAACTTCTATTTACTGCTCAGTAACCTAAAGTTTACTCAAATGCAGCTGCAGATGAAATGTGACACAAAGCAAGGAAAAAATGGGACAGAAATCTCCTAACAGCTCCTGGCCCTGAGTATAAAATCTATTTCTGGACTGAGAATAAACAGAGGACCTAAAGAAACCTATTCCCTAGTCAGAAAACAAAGAGGCTGGCAGAGAACAAGGAAAACCACTGGTGTCTCAGTTTTTAGACTGTGGAGTGACACTCTGGCTGCAGCCCCCCAGGCACCCCCAGCAGTGTCCCAGGCAAGGGGACAGGGACTTGGGGTGGCCAGGGGCTGGCAGAGCCCCCACTCCTGGCCTGCTTTTGTGTCCTGGGCACCCTGCTAGTGATGCTCACCCAGCCTGATAAAGTCCACTCTTTGGGGCGGCTCCCTCTTCTGCTTTTGTTCTACTAAGTGTTTCATTTTGATTTGAACTGTACAGCAAATGACGAAGAAGAAGAGAGTGAGAAAATACCACAAGGTCCTGTCTGTGGACAGTGGACACTTCTCACACAGCTGACCATCCTGTCTGTAAAGCCAGCTAAGATTTCCATGCCTTTCCTTATCACAGCCATGCAGACAGCTTGCCAACGGCTACTTTAATTTCAAATACAGAACCATACACTTCTGACATACTTATGAGAAATATTCCTGTCATTATGCCTCTCTACATTTATATTTAGCGTGCCAGACTGTAGAAAATAATTATTAAAAAAAATATGCTCACATTTCTGCTTGAAATCTAATCTCTGCAATGGAGATATTTCCTCAACAAGGCAAAGGGAAGGTGGATGTCTTTGATATTCTCTTCCTCCTATTTTTAGCTCTTTAAGATGGTTTTTTATGGGGTTATGGTAGGAAGATGTGGATACAACTCAGAGAGCAGATACTCTGCAGCTGAAAAATTAATATGAAATAAAATTAGAGAATTTCTATAACAAAGAGAACTCGTACTCTGCTAAGTATCTATTCCTGTTGAGAAGCCTAATGATCCCAATCCATGTCATGGTAACTAGGACTTACTTCTGAAGTTTTTTTCCAACTTGCTGTATTTATATCTACCCTAACTGAATAGCAGTACATCAAGATAAATCTCAGACTCTCTGCCACTCTGCCATGAGTGGATTAACCTTCCTAATTACTGATCAATTTTTCTTTCAGCTCATTTCTCATTCCAGTACCCAGCGACTTCCCTAATTCAGACAATATGACCTTTAAATGTCAAATCACAAGCACATGGAAAGAAAAGGGAATTTGATAAATCTGAAACTTATCCATAAAAACACTGGGCAAAAAGTGGCTGACTCACCAAATTGCCCTCCTCCCCCTCAATTGCAGGCATGGAGCTAGAAGAGCCCATGTCCCAGACACACTTTTCAAGATAAAACAACCCAGGAAGGTAAATTGAAATGAGTCTCAGCACCACGTGGCTGATCATCACAGTGGCACCACTTGACCTGAGCAGCTGTACAAGCTGGAGTCATCTCTGTGGCCAGAAATGACTGAAAAGAGAAATACTTTCCTTCTCATTCAGCTTTGGTCATAGCCCAGTGATCTGATTTTCAGAGTAGGAATAACTTGGTGCCCACAAATGGGTGCCCTACAAAACAGAAGGCTTTTATTCTTCAAGTTTTATTTTGTGTGGACACAATTAACCTCCTGCTGGGATAGCCAAGTGGGGCATCTTCTCCAACAGCTTACTCTTCTGAACAGATCTATATTAACTGCACTGAAAGGAGGATAAAAAATAAAAAAGAAACCCCACACAAAACCCCCATCAACTCACAAAAAGAAATCCCCCAAACCAACAAAGGCCCTCAGCATAAAGAATTCTGACAGCTAGACAACTTTATCACTGTTAAATTCAACATATAATACAGGCTTTCCTTAATACTTAAAAATAAATAAGTAAAGCAGCAGCACAAAGCATATCTCTTCAGCCCAACAAATAAAGCACATACTGAAAGGCTACACTAAACATCCATTTCCAATACCAAAAATCATTGTCCCAGAACACTAAATTTTCAGTAGAAAAAACCATGTATGTCAGAAACATTTTAAACTAGCATTAGAGGAAAAGGAGCTACTACATGTTGTCAGTTATTTCTCAGACATTTCCCAAGGTTTTTATCTGTATTCATTATAGATCAGTTTACTCAAACTAGATTTTAACATTTTTCCTTTGTCAGTATAAGTGTTCTTTTCAAATTTGGGGATATGAGGGTGGCATTTATTTTGGAACTCTGATTTCCTCTGTTATTTTTATGAGAAAAATTTCATCAGCATTTCCTGAGACCTGTCAGGTTATTTTGACAGTTTGTGTTTTCTTTAAAATTTGTGAGGAGAGAGAAGAGATGTGAAAGACACCTATCCATCTGGCTAAGCTCAACCATACAGCACTGAAAAAAGAAAAAAGATCACACACGAGGAAAATTAAAACACCATATAGGAACTTCCACTAGGTTAATTTAAAGCATTGGGTAAAGGTGCTAAGCAGGGCTTCCTCTAGGGAGAAAAAATAAAATGGAGACTGGGAAACAAACTACTGATGGGGGAAAAAACAAATCCTGCTTGGATGGGCTATTTGCATGCAGGGAAGCAGGAGCAGCTCCCCTGGGATTTAACAGTAAGTTAGCAGTTGCAGTAACCCTTGCCGCTGCTCAGAGAACTTTGGATAACATGGGAGGGCCCAGGCTCAGCAAACCCCCGGTGTTGGAGGAGGCAGGAGCAGCAGGGCTGGAGCTGGCAGAAAGGCTCTGCACGGCACACTGCCATTCCCAGCCCACAGCCTGGCTCCTGTGCAGCCACGGACGGGAACGTGGGGCAGGACTCCACACTGCAAGGGCTGGGTGCCCCTGGGCAGCAAACGTTAAACACGCTGCTGCCAAAAATCAATGCCTGGAGAGCTCAGAAGAAAGGATTGAAAATCACTGCTTAGAGCCAGTAAGACATTAAGTCCAAACTCAATTTATTTTCGAAATTAGATTTCTCAAATGCAGCAGGTTGCATTTCAGCCAGCTCTTATACCCTGGCCTTTTCTTTCCACCTGCAGGTCTTGCAGAAGGCAGCCAACAAAAGCAGCAGACAGCAATGCTGCTACCTCAGTTTATAGGTGCTAGTTGCCAATAAGTCATTTATTGATCACACAAGTGGTAAATGTTTGTCTATCCTTGAGAAGAGACAACAACAACACAGAAGTGCTCGCGAAATGATTAATGAGATAATACGGTCACCTAGCTAAAGCTATAGAACACAGAATATTTACATGCAGTCTCACAAGATGAATGGACCCTTCTTTATGAGACTCTCTTAGCTCGGCTGTAACACCGTGACCTGCGAATCCCAGCCTTGATAAATTAACATCCAGATCACGATCCACAGCAAAAAGGATTCCAAACAGCAGCATGGGGCCAGGTACTGAACATAAATCAGCCCTGTTTCTTGGGCACCTAGTAGGTACTAGGCAGAAATCCTGTCATTATAAATTACTCTTGAGTTAAATATGGTGTAAGACATTGCCTGGTACCCACGGAGCTGTCCTCACGGCTGGGTGAGGAACTGCTATTGCCACTTTACACACACCTTGCATGCAGGAAATTGTCAGTCTCGGGGCAGATAACGAAGAGAACAGCGATTTACAAAGTATGGATTTATCTTTTAGTATGGACAAAGCACTCTGGGGAGTATTTCCTTCTCAGCAGAAGAGTGGGATAATTTCACAGACAGGCAAAACAGACAGAAGAGACAAAAAGGCTTTTGAAGACAAAAGGGCTGAGAGTTCTCCTTTCTCCAAAAGCAGCAGTGCAGAGGGAGGCACTGCCTCCTCAGCTCTGAGACACCTGCTGGAACTCCTGAAGGAGCTCCCACTTACCATTTAAATGTTGATGAATGTCTTGGTTCTAGAAGACAGGTGTCCGCTAGGGAAAGCAGGAGCCTCCCTTGGGAAGAATGTAGACCCCCTCCCTCCGAATTATTGTAAATTTGAAATCAAGGGGGCTTTCAGGCAGAGATCTGGGGATAGGAATAACAGTTCTTTACTAGTATAACCAGGCAAACAAACAAACAATAACTACAGCAATAACAAGAAAACAGAACCAGGGGCCCCGTGACAGCTTTCTCGGCTGAGATGGGATGGAGGAGAGGCTTTGTTTTCACAAACCCCTCGGGCAGTCAGTCCCGGTGCTCCTGCAGGGCTCCGAGGAACAGTCGGCTGGAACAGCAGGGATGAGCTGAGATCCTGGGCTGGTGGCTGAGGTGGATCAGCAGCTCCGCGGCGGTGCCTGGCACTGCTACACGTCCCGGCAGGGCAGGGGGTGCGAGGCCACCAACAAAGAGGGGAGAAGGAGAAGAAGCAGCCGCTCCGTCTGGGTGATGGCGAAATTCCCTTCTCTCCACCGCAGCAGCTCCGCGACCCAGCACACCAACGTCCTTCCCCGAAAAACCGAAGAAGAACCAGCCCAAAAACTGTCCCCACCCTCCTTTTCTGCCCCCTTCCCCGCCCTGGGCCCGGCCACTCATTGTCCGTTGTCAAGCACCCCTAAGTACCGGTAGTTAGGTTGTCCCAGCACATAATGGGTAAAAATTCCCCGGGCAGGCCAGAAGAACAAAACAAAAAAAAAAGGACGCCTAACCCTCAACAATGAAGTAAAAAATAAAATAAGGAACTTAAAGAAATGTAACATAACCGCTAAACAGTACTTTGTTCTTCACAAATGAAACCTTTCCAACAAAGTCCATCATTGTACCATATGGATCTTATATATTTGTTTTGGTCTCTTTTACCTACTTCTAATCTACAGTCAATCAGAATTACCTCCCAGGGTTTGACATTTGTACTAAGATGGTAGGATTTTACTTACACTATTTTAAAGTAATCATCCTTTTTTCCATTTCCTGCCTCTGAAATGCAAAACTGCATTCAGTACACAGTGTCACAGTGCTATCAGTAATTGTACGCTTTGCTACCTCAGCAGCTCCAGTAAAAACACATTCCCTAAACCGCATTTATATATCTGAGATACAGTGCAATGAAGGACCAAACTGTCTGTGCTTTAAAAAATTACCTTTAGAACTTTGTTGGAAAGAATACTCAGACTGTAACACTGCTCCATACCTCTATGATTCAATAATGTAGTTGGGTCATAAATTAATTCTTAATGGTATTTTGCTAAATTGGAAAAAAGGCAGTTCCATTACTACAGACAATAACCTAAAGCCACTGATACAAAATGACTTCCCATTCAGTTATAAAGAACTGAAAGGTAACAGTTAAGTTTTAAAATGGGAATATATTTGGAAGATATCCCATTCAAACAGCAGCATTGATGGTGTTGGAAGGAATCAACTTGACAAACCTTTCCAAAACCAGTGGCACCTACGTACATGGTCTTTGGAATTTTACTCATGGCAAATTCCATTACATTTTGTACTTTAAAATATATTTGTACCAAGATATAAAGCACTGAAGAAATTAGATTAGCATAAGAGGGTTTCCCCATATATATCCTTTCCTGGAATTAAAAGTGAGCAGATAAAATATATGAAAGTGTGTCGTAAATTACCACAACCATTAATCTACCTCTTTCACACCTTTTGATGTTGGATATAAAAGTATTTCCTGAGGGATAGAGGGCAGAGGAGGGGAAAAACTCTGGAGAGAGCAGCTGTATGCCTGCATTTGTGTGGCCTTTCCAGCCAGAAGCACAGCAATGGCTGCTGAGAGCTAGTCACTAATGGGAAACTGCCAATATTTTTGACATGTTCATGGACTTTAAAGCCCATGACCTTGGGTCTTGTCAAAGGTTTTAAGTTTGCATAGATCAATTAAAATCAAGCACAGTATTCTGAAAATTTAGAGAAGTAAAAAAAAATAAAAAACAAACAAGAAACCAAAAAACCAACAAACAAAAAAAACTTTGCACACTTTTGAAAGCCTGAGTACAAAGTCAGAGGCTAAAACCAAGCTCAAGTGTCAAATTAAAAGAGCAGTAACAACGAAGTGCTCTGGAGTTACAGAGGACACACACTCAGCTTCTGAGTCTATGCAGAAGCAGCACAAATTTTTTCAATGCACAATGAAAACAATTCATAAAAAATGAACTTACTTTGAGCTGCTTAACAAAATGACCAATTTAATAAAGGTTCTCGTATCTTAAATATACAACTGAGGAACTGCAATGTGCAGTGCTAGGAGAAGGCACTGACAAACAAAGTGTATGAGGAACTTATGGGGAGGAAGACAGTAAACAAGGCATTTTATTATCAGTAATAAGAAATAAATTATAAAAGGGAAAAAAACCCCCTCCAAACGCCCAAAACAAGAGAAGGCAGGAAAATGAGTGACCTGTACTGCAATATGGTATGCTGAGGAGATGTGAGGGTGGAACATCTCTGCAAGTACCACAGAAGCCATGGGACTTGCAATGTCTTGCCCAGAACAGCCCCAAAGGATTGGGTCTCTGTTACCTTTAGCTGAGCAGGGGGGGCCACACTGAGCACAGGATGCCAGGAGAGAGCAGAAAGGGTCCCACACAAAGTGCCAGCAGGGAGGGAGGCTTCTGTTACTGCTCCCACACTGTGCAAGATGTGCTGGGTGTGAAGCAGCTCCTGGGGAGCTCAGGGGCAGGAGGCACAACCCTAACTGCTCCTAAGTCAGGACAGCTCAATCACAATCACACAGCTAGAAATGATCACTGACCACAAGGGAGTTGGAGGTATCTCCTGCAAGAGTAACCATAAAAAAAATTAAAAGGAAAACCAATCCTTTGGTGACACTCTACTTCAGGAAGGCAGATTGGATAAAAATTTGGAAACTTACCAAAAAGCAGCTACAAATGCCATTTTAAAGACCTGAATACTAAGAGACAGTGGTGAAGACTGCTGAAGGCAGCTTGCTGGAGTCACTGGGTCAGTGAAGGCTGCTGTGGTGAGGAGCTGGAGAACAAGCAGGAAACCAGAGCAGCTGATCAGCACAGTGTGGGGTTCTAGAAGCAAGACAGACTTAAAAAGCTGAAATTGCATTCAAATGAAGAAAACATTAAATGATACATCAAATGCAAAACTACACCAAGGCTGGCAAAAACTCAGCCAAGCAAAAAGGAACCAAAACTGTTATAAATGCAAAGGCAATTTCGGGTTATATAAAAGAGAAAATTTATTATCAAACAATAATAAATTCGAACAAAGAGAAAAAACCGCAATAAAATAAGCAGCGCAGCGCTGGGTGGACAGGGTCTATACGCAAGGTATAGATGCTCCCAAATCCACACCTGAGAGTCCCTTGGCCTGGGTTTTTATAGGAAGTTTGTGTCCCGAGGCCAAATTCCAAGCAGGCACCCTTTGCTAAGAGGTTCTTGATTGTTCGAAGAATAGATTTCCTGGCACCGGAGAATAGGGTCAATAGAGGTTGGGCAGAGGCTCCTCATATGTGCAGAGGTCCAGGATGTCTTTTTGATATCATTTTGGTCCGGGCCATTAGGGTGGAGTGGTGGCACCCATCCTGGAGCCGATGGCTATCTCGGCTGGCTCCTCTTCCTTTGTCTAGTTTCTCCATTTCTCCAGCACAGGTGGGCAGGGCGGAGATGCTCGGCCTCGGCGATATCTCGTCCGGGCCCGTTCCTTTGTTTGTTCGATGGCCCGTGTCCTGTCTATTCTTTCGGGGCTGATGTGCCTGCTTGCGATTGTTATCTGGGTGCTTGGCTGCAATCTGTTGCCTCTCGGAGGAGAATCACGACCAGATCCGGAGAAGGACTTATTCCCATTACATGTTGTATTTTTTATGACATCGCAATTACATATATATTTTATTATACCCTTTACGAATTTTTACTCATAGATTAATTTATTACAAAAACTAAAATGAAATCCTTCGTTTGCGTTTGGAAGCACCAAAGGCTCATTAGACACCCAACATCCAGGGCACAAAGAGCTCTCAAAGGATGGGGCTGCCATGGGGGAGCTGACCCATTTCTTTTCAGTATTGTTCACTGCAAAAGAAATTGGAAAGCTACATCTGGAATTGAATCAACTGCAGGATCAGGTGTAGAGTAAATAGACAAAATGAACAATAAACCCACTAGCACTAAACCCACTTCACCTGAGTAGTCAAGTGAAGAAGAAAATCTGATTTGCTGTGTAGGTATCCACATGCTTTAATCACTCTGGTATGTACCAGAAGGTGGGAGCTGTTTAAATTGCATATAAAAATAGGAGCTGGGATAGAATCAAAGGTATTGTGATCTTTGTATCTACCAAAAAAATAGTAAAAACAGGGTAGTGACACAGGTTAGAACTGAGGAGGTCTTGGCTGGGCACAAGATGCATAAAAATGTATTGCATGGTGAGAAAATAGCTTGTAGATGCTAAAAGCTTACAAAGTTTATGGAAAATACTCCTGTTATGAGTTAGCAAAGAGGTTGGAATCACAGCCAGCTCAGGAGAGCCACAGAGATGAACACAGCTGAAGGTGGGACACAGGGACGTGCTTGCTGTGCTTTCACTCCTCCTTGCAGATCCACTTACAGACACTGCATCCACTGGGACACCCAGGAAAATCAATCTTGTTTGGAGCCATTAGGGACAAGCTTTTGTTCCAGCACTCCACTGAGCTGGCAATGTGCAAGTCCAAGCCAGAAAGCACCTCAGGCTGGCAGGATTTCCCTGGGGATTGATTGCTGGGCTCTCAGTGCTGTGCTGAGCCCTCATGCTAAGCGTGGGACCAGCACCAGCCAGTCCTGCCAGCATCAGCCCTAAATCACCAAGGCCCTCAACACACTGGGCTAGGTTTAGATAAGGAAGGCATAAAAGTATCACAGCCCTGATACTTACACATAAATGATGCTCTGAGTTGATTTCTTGCTCTCCTCCTGTTGAAATGTACTGGAGTCCATCAGAGAGCAGACCCTGCATCCTTAGTGTACTGATCCAAATCTTGGAGGGGGAAAAGCACACTGGCATTAAATTTTTTAAATATACTTTCTTTTAGAAATGCAGAATGTGAAAACCTTGCTACTTGTTAGAATATAATTTCTATGCAAATAAGGAAAAGGGATATAATATCCCTAAACTAGGATTCAAATTTAAAGCTGGGAACATAATTCCAGTTAGAATACAAAGATTACAGGCACAAATAAACCAATTCTCTTTATTAGTAGTCCTGTTATTTAGAAGTCTTTCATTAATAGAAATGAAAACAAATAATAATTGAACATAGAGTTGGCCATAAAGCATAGAAACAAACTTAAAGCAGAAGAAATCAGGTCCCTGCTCCTGTGACATTAATGAGAAAAGACATTTTCAAGAGACTGAGTCTCACACTGCCTGGAGAGTGGGGAGAAGGTGGTGATTGTTTGTTTTCTAGGGTTTGTAGGGGCATGGAAAGGGTTTGGGGTTGTGATCAAATTGTTCCACTTTTCTACATCAACTCCAGGCAACCAGCACATTTCAGAGGTAAAAGTTAATATTGAAAAGAATGGTTATGCCCCAAACCATAACCATTTGTAGAACTAAATCACAGCTAATCCAGGTCCCATTTATGGAAGGTTTTTGCTGTTTCCAGAAAGACATTAATATAGTTACACTGAATGATCCCCACCATCTAACTCTTTCCATCTCTACACAAACTTTCTGTCAGTTCAGGATCAGGAAAGAGAGTCACTGCTCTGGTGCAGAATACAAAAGAGGTTGCTTCCTTGCCTTGAATTCTAAACTATTTACAGGAAGGCAGGCTTTTTCTATTTCCAAGACATTATTAACTAAAACAACAGAACTTTACACAATGTTTTAATTCATGAATTACACATAATCATATTTCAATCTCTCAGTAAAGAGCAGAGTCAAGCTCAAGGCCAAAAAATAAAAACAAAACAAAAAAGAGAAAGCTCAAAAGGAGAAACCATCACTCCCTTCCAACTGTCATGTTCCATTTGTGCCCTGATGGCTTCCTCGGGACACCAACACACAATGGCACCATCACATCAGAGAAAGAATCACTCCTGATTGTGGTGAAGGACTTGGTCAGAAAGAGTCATCTAAAGCTTTGAATTATCAGTGTTTCCCCATCAGCAAAGAACCTGGAGTTTCCTCTGCTACATGTCTTCACCTTTCATTTCAAATAAGTCAGGAGCAGAAACAATGAGTGCAGGTTCACCTGGGAAGTGTCAAAGTGCAGACTAAAGAAAACACTACACCCAAAGGAAGAAGTAGTTATATAGAACAGAAAACAAGTAAGATTTTGAAAAAAGAGCCAAAAAAAAACCAGCAAAGGAAACTATCCTGTATTAGAACAGTGACAAGGATCGTTTTTAAAGAGGTAACAAATAAAAAACCTAATAACAAAACAAAACCTTAGAAATCACCTACTTCCAGACTTAGTACAGTTGATGCTATAAACCACAAAATAAACACATGTATACACACACACAGATATAAAGACAAACAAGGTAATCTAGGAAGATCTCCTCAAAATTAATTGTGATCAAAATAAAATACATTATCTTCTGCAGGAAGGTGGGAAATGCAACAACACCCTCCTCTGTGTCAGAAAACAGGCAAAAGTATTTATTTTAATTTCAAAAACTTTTGTTCTAATTCATTTTTTAAATAAAATTTATTTATTTTTCTAGAAACATCAAGAGCAGATCTTGTGGGATGTTGCAGGGATTTCCAGACACCTCAAAAGGCCCAGTTGCTCAAGCCCTCACCACAGGCAGTAAAGCAGGCTCACAGAATGGGCAAGGGCACAGCAGTGCCAGGGCGAGCCAGAGGTGGCTCCCTGAGCCTTGCTGGAGATGGGTAGGATCTCACCAGGCTACTGGGGAGCTCTACACGGAGCAGGAGTGGGCACACAGCACAGGGGCACTGCCAGGGGACACAGCACAGGGACACTGCCAGGGCACTCAGCACACTCACACTGCCAGGGGACACAGCACAGGGACACTGCCAGGGCACACAGCACAGGGACACTGCCAGGGCACACAGCACACTCACACTGCCAGGGGACACAGCACAGGGACACTGCCAGGGCACACAGCACACTCACGCTGCCAGGGCACACAGCACAGGGACACTGCCAGGGCACACAGCACACTCACACTGCCAGGGGACACAGCACAGGGACACTGCCAGGGCACTCAGCACACTCACACTGCCAGGGGACACAGCACAGGGACACTGCCAGGGCACACAGCACAGGGACACTGCCAGGACACACAGCACAGGGACACTGCCAGGGCACACAGCACGCTCACACTGCCAGGGCACACAGCACAGGGACACTGCCAGGGCACACAGCACAGGGACACTGCCAGGACACACAGCACAGGGACACTGCCAGGGCACACAGCACGCTCACACTGCCAGGGCACACAGCACAGGGACACTGCCAGGGCACACAGCACGCTCACACTGCCAGGGCACACAGCACAGGGACACTGCCAGGGCACACAGCACAGGGACACTGCCAGGACACACAGCACAGGGACACTGCCAGGGCACTCAGCACACTCACACTGCCAGGGCACACAGCACGCTCACACTGCCAGGGCACTCAGCACAGGGACACTGCCAGGACACACAGCACAGGGACACTGCCAGGGCACTCAGCACACTCACACTGCCAGGGCACACAGCACGCTCACACTGCCAGGGCACACAGCACAGGGACACTGCCAGGGCACT
Organism: Cyanistes caeruleus; assembly: GCF_971803275.1. Classification (NCBI taxonomy): domain Eukaryota; kingdom Metazoa; phylum Chordata; class Aves; order Passeriformes; family Paridae; genus Cyanistes; species Cyanistes caeruleus. Next base: position 33,470,682 of record NC_141708.1, on the reverse strand, counting down.
CAGCACACTCACACTGCCAGGGGACACAGCACAGGGACACTGCCAGGACACTCAGCACACTCACACTGCCAGGGCACACAGCACAGGGACACTGCCAGGGCACACAGCACGCTCACACTGCCAGGGCACTCAGCACACTCACACTGCCAGGGCACACAGCACAGGGACACTGCCAGGGGACACAGCACAGGGACACTGCCAGGGCACACAGCACGCTCACACTGCCAGGGGACACAGCACAGGGACACTGCCAGGGCACACAGCACAGGGACACTGCCAGGACACACAGCACAGGGACACTGCCAGGGCACACAGCACAGGGACACTGCCAGGGCACACAGCACGCTCACACTGCCAGGGCACACAGCACAGGGACACTGCCAGGGCACACAGCACAGGGACACTGCCAGGGCACTCAGCACACTCACACTGCCAGGGCACACAGCACAGGGACACTGCCAGGACACACAGCACAGGGACACTGCCAGGGCACACAGCACGCTCACACTGCCAGGGCACACAGCACAGGGACACTGCCAGGGGACACAGCACAGGGACACTGCCAGGGCACACAGCACAGGGACACTGCCAGGGCACACACTGGGGCTGCTGGCCACACAACACTCTGCTCTTTGGAGCACAACTGAAATACAAGTCGTGTACTCTAACGCTTTTTTCCTGCCAAATGCATTTGTGGTCGTCAAGTTCTAAGGGGGGATTTCTTCCTTTCTGTATAATGGGGATGAATAAAAACCTGGTCTTTTCATCAGGAGCTCTGTTAATATAGGGACTGACTCGGTGGCCCCTCACAGAGGCGATATTAGGGCTATCCCAATTACATGCAGGACTAATAAAGTGAAGGAAATATTCTATTGGGGTACAGTCTAGAAAGAGCAAAGCCCACATAAAGTATATTGCTAGCTACAGACACCTGTGCTAAGTAGCGATGCCTGCTGATCCCATAAAAAGGATCAGAGCACTGCTTTGTTTTTCAGGAACAAGAGATTTAAAACTGCCCTACCAAACGTAGTAGAATAATTGTAGAACTGTTTACCGCTTTCTTAACTCCCAGCTTCATAGCCACAAAGGTGATTTTTAATATTGTCCTGCATAAACAAAAATTAACTCTAAATGAACATTAATGGCTTTTTGAAGTGCTTTAGAGAAGCCATTTTGGTGAACTGCTTTGCAGCTGCTTGGGGATGCTGTCAAAAATTAAAATGTTACTTTTTTCCTTTTTTTTTCTGTAGCTAGAACACTTTGTTCCAGAAATACCATTCTGAAGATACTTGTACTCTATGTGACCTTGTCTTTGAGGATTTACTGGCAGATAATTTTATGCCACCTAGCTAAGTCTTGTATCATAATTATGCTGTCACACAGGATCTCAAATGAAATTAATGAAATACTATCAGCCCAAGACAAGAGCTACGAGAATCAGCAGAACTTTCCCTGTGATCATTTGCTTTCACTATTATTTAGTTCCATTACTTAAACTCCTATATCAGGTATCTAAAGAAATAAATAAAATCAAATGAATAATTGAAATGAAGTTCAGTGTAAAAATGTTTTGATTAAATTCTGTCTTTGGTTTCAGATTTTTCACAGCAAGTTCATCACAGTCCTCAGTAGCCAAGAAAGAAATAAATTTTAACTAGTGAAGATAAAAAACCAGAGAAGATAAATTAGGCTGGGAATTAACAAAAGCACAGTTCTATCTGCCTGATTGGTCTCAGACAAATAGGAGAAAGAAATAACTCAAATGCAGTGAAGTTCTTCCTCAAGACTTACAGAAATAAAAGCTGTTAAATGTAATTCTCTGCAGAAACATCAGCACATCAAATAGTCTGATCTGATTGCTAACAAAAGAAAGATGCAGGAACTGCAAAGGCTGGATGATTTTTTCAGGCCTCTGTCCTTGTGAGTCAGAGATGTTTTTAGGTGATTATTTTGTCTCCTTCCTGCCTTCCCACTGCTCTGCACTCAGACACACAAGTCTCAGTAGGAGTACTAACGCCCCACCAGGTGTGCCTGGCTGAGAAGCACCTACTGTATATTCCTATATTTATTGTAAAGAAAGATGTAAATAATCTGAGCAGCAAGAGCTATGAAAACCTTCCACGGAAACAAAATCTCTGCTGTGTGTGCCATTAGTTTGGAGCAAAGGGAAGAATTAGAATTTTTCCATCACACATCACCTCTGGATTCTCTTAAGCTTCACTCCACTCAGGGATAAGCATTAAAAGTGGCTCAAAGCACAGTTTCTCAAGATGGAATCACTCCATCAGGCCACTAGTGGCTGGCAGTGTGTGGCAGCTCTCCACATGGCCCGTTTTCCCTGCCCATGGCTCAGGGTGTCAGATGCTGGAGGAGAGAGGCAAGCAGAGAGCACACACTTCTGTGTGCCTGCATTCAATCACAGCCCCAGGCCGAGCTCAGCCGAGCTCCTCACGATACACTGCAGCACTCAGGAGATCCCAGCAGAGGAGCACAGGCTCCACTCATGTCCTGCAACAGAGGAACTCCGAAATCACACCATGACTCCATAGACTCCATCTATCTGGGAGAGCAAAGGCCAAAGGAAAGTACAAATCTGTAAAGCTACTGCAGCCTTACTTGAGTTTAAGTAGCTGCTGAGTCTCAGCAATTCAAGCCACCTCCCTTTGTAATGCTGCATTCAGCATCTCGGGACCTGGGTGATAAAGGAAACAATTCCCTTTAAGTGCACAACCTGAAAATTACTTGAAAAATAGCCTAAAAACATTTCCTGAAGGAAGTGTTCCTAAACTGTACCCTGTGCAAATGCTGGTAAATGTTTTAGCAAATGACTATTCCAGAAAATGTAATTGTTCTCTAAAGAGTTGCCTAATATTAAGATTAAATTAAAGCCACTGAAGTGTAAAATGCAGGAACTGTAAATTTAGCTCAAGTGCTGTAGCTCCATTGCATCTTTCCCACAGAAGAGATGCACAAACAGCCACAGTGGCTCTCCTTTCCCTCGGAAGAGAAAATGAATAGCCCTACAGAGGGGGAGGAAATCATCAAGGCCACCCCTGAGGATCTCTCCAGGTCACCAGCCTGTCTCTGCTACAGATCAAGAGCCTACCTTGGGCCTCTCCAGCTGTACCAGATGTTAAGCACTACTGGATCTTTGCTTTGAGAAGATTTGATTTTCAGCCTAGACTTTCCAAACTGAGCTATATCTGTCCATGATATAATTGCAAAGTGAAACAAATTAATTTGAACCAGTTAAATTTGACCAGTATAACAGCTGTCTACACAGAAACATCCTATTGACCTTAACCATATCTGATAGTGCTGGTTTGCAAAACCTGTTAGATTTTGGACATCACCTCTAACAGTGTGTCAGGCATCACTATTCCTGTGTCAGTTTTATAAACTTCACACAGGAGTGCACTGCATTTGTTCTTCAAAATGCTTCAAATGTTTTCAGAGCAGAGCACTAGCAATTTCTGTGTATCTCTTAGATACCTTCTGAACATTTATTGCATTCTGTTTCTGCGTAACACAGGTATTTCCAGACCATCCTAAGATTTGTTCTGTATGTTCAGGAAAAAAAGGTTGCAGTGCAAGCTTCACTGTATAAATCTCAGTTTTAAAAATGCTGTTTAGGAATGTTCTTATCACCACCTAAAGAAATCTCTCTAGCTTAGTCATTAAATGTTCTCCAAGGGGCTGGGAGGGGACACAGCCAGGACACTGAGCCCAAGTGACCCAAGGGATGTCCCAGAGCCTGTGGGGCCGTGCCCAGCACACAGAGCTGGGGCAGGAGGAGGAGGAAGAGGGGACATTGAGACCCCTGGCAGTCCATGAGCAGCAGGGCATGAATTCCCTGCTCTGTGTTCCTTGTACGTGCAGATGGGGCTTCCCCACTGAGCTGTCTGTACCTCAGCCCCTGAGTTTTCCCACTGTTACTCCTAGGATTCTGTCCCCATCCCACTGGGAGGTGTAATAAAGAATTGAGTAAATAAAAATTCGAAATAAGAAGTTTAAATAAAGTATGTATAATTATAACTAAATGTAAGTATGGAATAAGGAATTCTCCTCCCGGTCGGGATAGAATTCCTTTTCCAAAAATCACGAATTGCAAAAGAACCCCCCCCAGATAACAGGTTTCAGCAGACTCATCAACTCGGAGGAAAAGACAGGACACAGGCCATCATAGAAACAAAAGAACCAGCCTAAAAGTCTACCTCCAGAGAAAGGCAACGCCCGGCCGATTTCGGCTGGAGACCATCAAGCAAGACAAAAGGGACGAGCCCCAGGAAGATGGTCGTTGCCAGAATCGAACACCACACCCGCCAAACCCATACTACAGAAACTCAATCAAGAAAGACAAAGAAGAGACTACTCCTCTGAGATATCCATCGGCACTAGCCCGGATCTCTCAATCCCGCTGTGATGAAATATGTTAAAATACATACAGACTCACTTTACATTTGAGGAGACTCTGCCCGGATACTTACTGACTCAATGTTCTAGGCCAGGAAATCCATTCACCAGACAATCAGGGACATTTGGTGAATGGAAACTGGTTGGAATTCTAGCCTGGGGACATAAAATCCCTATAAAAACCCAGGCCAGAGGACCCTCAGACGTGGATTTGGGAACACCTATACCTTGCGTATAGACCCTGTCCACCCAGCGCTGCGCTGTCCATTTATTGTGGTTTTTTTCCTCGCTGTTTGTTGCTTTATTAATTTATAATAAATTAATCTTTGTTAATCTTTAATTTGCCGTTGCATTTATAACAGATTGGTGCCGTGACTCGGATCGGAAGAAACTGTGGGAGAATCTCGCTGTCCAGGGGGGTACCCCCGCTGATTTCAGCGGCCTGGGGAGCTGAGACCCTCCGCAGTTCGCTCCGATTGCCGAACCAAATTTAGGCTGAGGAAAAACCATAATAAAGAGGAACGGATCCAGAGAGCTCGGGAAGGCAGGAGCCTTCGGGAAAGCCGCGGCTTGGTAGCTCATAAAAAGTCATACGTGCACGAAGACGCCCTCGCAGGAAAATTGCTGTAAGTACTGTGAGGTTGAGCGGGTGATCGGGCGAGTTTGTGAGAGACGTGACCTGGTCACGAAGCGAGTGTGGACTTCAAGGCCGCGTTTCCATCCTCCCGCGAGGGAATTGGCCGGCCGCGAAGGAAGCGATTCTGTGTGAAAGTGTCTCTCTTTCCTTACTCGTAAAGCCTGAGGCTAAAGGGAGTCTCAGGGGACCGATCAAAGGGGGCTGAGAGAGGAAGGGACGTCCAGTCGAGCTCTGGAACTGGTAAACTCTCTCAGCCAAAAGATTTAGAAAGTCGGAACATCGAGAAAACCCCGGTACAGCTAACCGAGAGGTAAGTATTGGTGCGATCTAAGACTTTCAGACGAAGAAAAAAGACGAACACAACGCAGAGCAGGTAAGAATCGTAAGAAAATGGGACAGAGAAAAAGTAGAACGCAGAAACTAGATAACGAGAAAAGCCCATCAGAAGAATCAAAACAAATGCTAGACATCCCACCAGAGAGTCCTTTAGGGTGGATGTTGAGAAATTGGGAAATTTGTCCCGAGAGACGAGGAAAATCAAAGGCAAAAATGATTTATTACTGTGCCGAGATCTGGGGAGGACAGGAATTGAGAAACTGTCTCACTTGGCCAGTATTGGGAACATTTGATAAATGGACGTGCAGGGAATTACTCGCACACGTAGAGAAAAAGGTCTCGCCAGACGGCGAGGAGAAAGAGTATGCCAAACTCTGGTTAAATACCAGAGTGCGGCTGTTTCCAGTGAAACAGAAAAACGAACATAAGACAGAGACCTGGGAACCCCTGGATCACTTACCCCCTCCGTACCGCGGGCCAGTAGAGCCTCCGGTGATGGACCAAGTAGTACCATCAGCACCCGAGGGTTCCATGGGGCAACTAGCAGAGGCACGCTCCCCTCAACCACCGGGAGTAGTGCCAGAAACCCTCACTACCCCCCCACCTGCAGAAAACCCAGCCACCGCACCCTCTTTGGAGTCGGTGTTGGCGCAAGGATGGGGCTTACCCCCTCCACAAATCCCGGTCCGGCCACCACAGCTGGGACCACCGAAAGTATCAGAAGGGAACCCTCTGAGTCACTTAGCTGCGGCAGACATCCCGCCAGCAATGAGGGGAAACCCTCCCGCAAACTCCAGTTCCCCTCCTGCAAGCAGGACTCGGTGGAAATCAAAAATAGGGAATGGAGAATGGGGAGAGACAGAAAGTGGGCACCGAATGTTCCCTCTCAGGGAAGTGCCAACCGCCCCCGGAGTAATTGGATTTGTAAACGTGCCCCTTAACTCAGGGGATGTACGAGCATTCAAAAAAGAAATGGGGCGACTACTAGATGACCCATTTGGAGTGGCCGAAAGATTAGACGATTTTCTAGGAAGTAGTATTTACACCTACGAAGATCTCATGGCCATCCTGAGATCCCTGTTTAGCCAGGAGGAGAGAGAAATGATTAAACAGGCGGGCATCAGGGATTGGGAAAGGCGGCACCCGCAGGGAACACCCGGTGACCAAAAGTGGCCGAGCGTAAGCCCGAGTTGGAGCGCCCAGACCGAAGAAGGGAGAAGAAGCATGATGGATTTGAAGAATATCATCGTGCAAGGAATAAGAGAGGCGGTCCCCAGAGGACAGAACATTAGCAAAGTATTTGGGGAATGTCAGGGAAAAGAGGAATCCCCTACCGAATGGGTAGAAAGGCTGCGGAGAAGTCTGCAAATTTATTCCGGGACTGATCCCAGTTCTCCGGTGGGGGAGGTCCTGCTGAAAACGCAGTTTGTGGCTAAATCATGAGAGGACATTAGGAAGAAACTTGAGAAAATTGATGGATGGCAGGAGAAGAGTCTCCAAGAGCTTCTAAGGGAAGCTCAGAAGGTTTATATGAGGAGAGAAGACGAAAAACAGAAACTTCAAGCCAAAATACTAGTGGCTGCAGTAAAAGAAGTTCAAAAACACGAACAGAAACAGGGAAAGCCGATACCTAAAAAACAAAAAGGATCCCAAAAGGAGGAAACTCCTCCTCGAAAGGATCTTCCTGAGTGCTTCTACTGTAAGAAAGTAGGACACATAAAAAAGGATTGCAGGAAACGAATAAAAGATGAACAAATATTTAAAGAAGATTAGGGAGGTCTTGGGCTCTTCCAAATGGGGACAGTAACAGCAAAGGAGCCCTTGATAAAATTGAAGGTAGGTCCCCACCGCCAGGAAATGAGTTTCCTGGTTGATACCGGGGCTGAGAGAAGCACCCTGCAGAAATTGCCTATAGGGTGTGAAACAAGTAAAGAAAAAGTAATTGTAATTGGCGCAAAAAGAGATCCATTTAAAGTCTCGGTAATCAAGGAGGTGGAAATCGAGTCAGAAAATAAGATATGTTTAGGAAATTTGTTGCTTGTAGAAGAAGCCGACTACAACCTATTGGGAAGAGATATGATCATAGCTTTAGGAATAAATATCATTGTGAAAAATTCAGAATTAGTAGTGAAGGTGTTGCATTTAACTTCAAAAGATGAAAAGGAAATTGACCCCCGAGTATGGCACTCAAAGGGGGAAGTGGGAAAATTAGATATTGTTCCCATCAAAATTGAAATTGAGAATCCAGAGAATCCGATAAGGATCCGACAATACCCCATCCCCGCCGAAGGGAGGAAGGGTTTGAAATTAATAATTGACGAGCTGCTTAAAGGAGGCACGCTCGAGCCCTGCATGTCCCCACATAACACCCCCATCCTGGCAGTAAAGAAAGCCGATGGGAACTTCCGATTGGTTCAGGACTTGAGAGCTGTAAATGCTAGAACCCGAACCAGGTTTCCGGTAGTAGCAAATCCTTACACTTTACTAAACAGACTCTCACCAGAGGATGTATAGTATAGTGTAATTGATTTAAAAGATGCTTTCTGGACATGTCCTCTGGATGAAGGGAGTAGGGATTTTTTCGCTTTCCAGTGGGAGGACCCAGATACCAATCGAAATCAGCAATTGCGGTGGACGGTCCTTCCACAAGGATTCGTTGAATCTCCGAACTTGTTCGGACAAGCCTTAGAGCAGCTACTCACTCAATTCACTCCAGAGGAAGGGACAAAACTATTACAATATGTAGACGATTTGCTAATCGCCGGGATCACGGAAGAGCAGGTGAAGAAATGTACCATTTCCCTGCTGAATTTTCTGGGACAAAAGGGGTTGAAAGTGTCTAAATCCAAGCTGCAATTCACCGAGCCCGAAGTAAAATATCTTGGACATTGGATATCACAAGGGAAAAAGAAATTAGATCCCGAGAGGGTGGTGGGAATCCTTGAACTTCCTGCCCCACAAACCAAGAGACAAATTAGGCAATTTTTAGGGCTCATGGGATATTGCAGACAGTGGATTGAGGGATACAGTGAAAAGGTGAAATTTCTGTATGAAAGGCTAAATACAGATCGATTAAAATGGACAGGGCAAGACGAAATTAAATTTCAAGAACTAAAGAATGCCCTTGTCACTGCTCCAGTTTTAACATTACCAGACATCAGAAAAGAGTTTCAACTGTTTGTCGACATAAGTGGACAAACAGCACAGGGAGTTTTAACCCAGGAATGGGCAGAAAAGAAGAAACCTATAGGGTTTTTGTCCAAAATCCTAGATCCAGTCAGTCGGGGCTGGCCTACGTGTCTGCAAGCAATTGTGGCAGTAGCACTGTTGGTTGGAGAAGCCAAAAAGGTAACGTTTGGAGCTCCCCTGATAGTTTATACTCCACATGATGTAAGAAATATCTTACAACAAAAAGCGGAGAAATGGTTGACCGATTCAAGGCTTCTGAAATATGAAGCCATGTTAATCAGTTCGCCAGGATTGGAATTAAGGACAACCTCTGCACAAAACCCTGCGCAATTTTTGTACGGGGAGCCAACGGGAAAGCTACTACATAATTGTATTGAAACAGTGGAATTACAAACTAAAGTAAGACCCGATCTGGAGGATCAGGAATTGGAAGGAGGAGAAAAATGGTTTATCGATGGTTCCTCGAGAATGATGGAGGGAAAACGTAAATCGGGTTATGCCATCATAAATGGTATAACAGGACAGACTGTAGAATCGGGTCCCCTAAAAGCAAATTGGTCAGCACAGGCTTGTGAACTTTTTGCTCTCCTAAAAGCCCTCAAAGGCTTGAAGGGAAAAAAGGGAACCATCTATACCGATTCAAGATATGCATTTGGGATAGTGCATACCTTCGGGAAAATTTGGGAAGAAAGGGGTCTGATCAACACTAAAAGAAAAGGATTGGTACATGAAGAAATAATTAGACAAATTTTAGAAGCGGTCAGGGAACCACTGGAGATATCTGTGGTTCATGTAAAAGGACACCAGACCGGACGACAATTCCATACAAGGGGAAACAATTTAGCGGATAAAGAGGCGAAAAGAGCGGCATTGTTGACCGTAAGTATTTCTGAGCTAGTCCCAAGGGAACCCCCAGAGGTTTCAGTGCTTCCTTCAGAAAAGAAGCAGGAAGACTTCAAAAAGGTAGGGGGACATTTCAAAGAGGGTAAATGGTGGTTACCTGACGGGAGGGAGTTGGTCCCGAAGGGAATAGCAAAAGGAATACTCAAAAGACTACATGCACAAACCCATTGGGGAACCAGGGCATTGGCTGAACAATTTTTAAAATTCTTCGGGTGTAAGGGAATCTTCGAGCTTGCAAAACAAGAGGTACAGGGATGTGTGATATGCCAAAAAGTAAACAGAGCGAATTTTCGGCAAACCAATTGAGGAGGTCGGCCAATCTCATATCGACCATTCGAAAGAATCCAAGTGGATTTCACGGAATTACCGAAAATTAGCAGAAATAAATATTTATTGGTTATAGTAGATAAATTGACACATTGGGTAGAGGCCTTTCCCAGAGCTAAGGCCACGGCTCAAACAGTGTCTAAAATTCTACTGGAGGAAATAATTCCTAGGTATGGTATTGTAGACCATATTGATTCGGATCAGGGTACACATTTCACCTCGAAAATTATCAAACAGTTGTCCGATGCGTTAGGGATCAGATGGCAATATCATACTCCTTGGCACCCTCAGAGCTCGGGGCAAGTGGAAAGAATGAATCAGACATTGAAGTCACAAATATCCAAATTAACAATTGAAACAAAAATGTCCTGAGTCAAATGTCTCCCCTTGGCATTGTTGAATATAAGAACCATGCCGAACTCAGAAACAGGGCTGTCCCCCTTTGAAATGTTATATGGAATGCCGTACAAGCATGGTATGCCGGTTGAACATCTTCAAACAGAGGATGTTCAACTCCAACCTTATCTCATTTCTATAAATAAAAACTTACAGGAGTTAAAGAGAAGAGGATTGATTCCTCAAAGCAGCACGTTGGGATTTCCGATCCACCAATTTCAACCAGGGGACAAGGTACTGATCAAAGTGTGGAAAGAGCAACCCCTCAGTCCCCACTGGGAAGGACCATTCCTCGTCCTCCTGACTACAGACACCGCGGTTCGTACAGCTGAAAAGGGCTGGACACACTCTTCCCGAGTGAAGAAAGTTTCGGTTCGCGACTCCCCCGAGTGGAAAATTGTAACCCCTCCGGGAAATTTGAAAATCAGGCTTCAGCGGAACAACAAATGAGCAACGAAGACAGGATAAGTTGCACCAATTTTGAATGTTATTGTTTTCCTTTTGTACATTTTAAGTGTGCATATTGTAAACAAACGTGGGTGACTCATTGTTTGGGAGGGCAAAAACCGAAAGGGTTGTGTTCCGCGTGTTACAAAGAGAAATTAGAACAGACCAACCTTTTTCTAGCACTTGCTACCCGGGTGGGTATCTTGGAACTCGACTCTCCTGAGTGGTTCCGATTTTTTCAAAAAGGATTACGAGGCCATTTGGACTGTAAGGCGGAACCTCTAATAATAGAGTGCCGCCGAAACGTAAAGGTACCGTGCAGGAGCGGCACGATCAAGGCATCTCGGTGGGCAACCTTTAAAAGGAGGTTTGCCATCAGAACGTCAAGGGCCCCTGAAGACAGTCCTTGCTGCCGAGAAGATGGTTATCCCCGCCGTATGTTCCTGTACGGGCGGAGGGAATGGCAGAGGGATGCGATTGTGGGGAATCCTGACGATCCTGAACCTAGCCATGTGCTGGACCGAGAGAACGGGCCCCGAGGCGCCTCCGGGGACGACCTCCCTGGGGAAGTGTGAGCAGTGCCCAACTGTCTCGCGAACCGAGCCATGGATCGCCTGCCCTCCGGAATTGCACGCAGGAGAATGTTAGGCAAACGGTACCCAAATGGACCTGTGTAAGCTGGAAGAAAAAATTTGGTGCTCCACCCCGGGGATAGGTACTGGAAAAAGGCAACCCCATAACACAGAGGAAAAAGAGGTCCAAGCGACCCACCTACGAAATAAGAGAGATATAGGAGGGGTTTCCCCAATCTCGGTCTGCGGGCAGTGTAATAAAACTGTCTGGATTAGAGGAAAGAAACAGTCAACGTTCATTGCGTACCACAGAGTCAACCCCTTGTGTTACAATAAAGCAAACTTAAAATATTGTGCCATAGGGAGGAAATTGTACTGGGAAGGGAAGAACCTGAAACATGAAACAAAAGTGTCATTCAGTAATGAACCGATAGTTTTAGATTTACTGAAAAATGACGATGATAGAGTGTGTCTGCAGTTTGATCAAGTGATCTGTTTCGCAAAAGACGAGGATAGTTCAGACCCTGAAAATAAAATAAAACAATTAACTCTTGAACTAAAAAAGCAGGAAATAGAAAATAAGAAAAAAAGACTCGAACAGGAGAGGTTAAACTCTCTCAGTGAGCAATACGAACAACTAGAAAAACAATACGATAATTGGAAGCTACCTAGCCCTAATCAGAATCTATTCATAGATCTGATGCAGGAAATAGCTACCGAATTAGGATTGACTAACTGTTAGATATGTGGTGGCCTGAAATCAGCCGAAAGATGGCCATGGAAGGGAGAAGGATTAACCCCAGAACAATTACTTAAGTGGACAGGATTAAAATTATCCAAAACAACCCGGCGACCAGAAGGGTGGGTGATTGACAAGAGGATCATTGGAACTTTTTGTGTCAGTCGGGAAGGAAGGGAATTCACCGAGCTAGTTGGTTACACCCCGTGTGTAAAAACTCTCTCGGTAAATTCAGATAAAAAGACAAAAATTTGGCAGCCGGAATCACCCGAGGGCTATTGGAGCCAATCTCGGGAAAATAATTGCGAATGGATAGATCTAATTAGTCTATGTTAGAACAAACAGGACGGGGCAAATCCCTTCCATGCCTTTCTCGGCCTGAGGGAATATTGGGAGGACCCGGCAAAACTTAACAGAGATTGGAAGGCACCGGATGGGATTTACTGGATATGCGGAAAGAAAGCATACAGTGAATTGCCCAGAAATTGGAAAGGGTCATGCACACTCGGAATAATTCGGCCTTTCTTCTTTACACTACCTAAAGATGAAAGCAGGTCTTTAGGTGCTCCCCTCTTTGAAACCTTAGCCCGACAAAAGAGGGAATTGAAACGAAAACTACCAATAGCCGGAGGTAACCACCAGTGGAAGGGGGAGGAATAGCCCGCCGAAAGAATCATACAATATTATGGACCGGCAACATGGGCAAATGATGGCAGCTGGGGATACAGGACCCCAATCTACCTCCTCAATCGGCTCATTAAGTTACAGGCTGTGGTAGAAGTTGTTTCAAACCACACTTCAGAAGCCCTGGAACTCCTAGCAAAACAACATTCTCAGATGAGAGCTTTTGTCTACCAAAACAGACTCGCTCTCGACTATTTGCTAGCTGAGGAGGGAAGAGTGTGTGGCAGATATAACGAGTCAGAGTGTTGCATGGAGATAGATGACTTCAGAGAAACTATAAAGGGTCTAGCCGCTGAAATAAAGAAAGTAGCCCATGTACCCGTCCAGAAGTGGAATTCGATTCTCCAAGCCTCTTGGTGAGATCAAATTTTTGGGCAAGGGGCATGGTGGAAAAAGTTAGTATTCTTTATAAGATGTTCTATTGCCGGAGTCATCTTCCTACCCTGCCTGATTCCTTGTCTAATCAGACTGATACATTCTGTCGTTCAAGGAATGCAGATTGCCTCTCTCCCAATAGACCCAGAAAAGGCACAAGGAAACACTACCCTTCTTTCAAAAATCATGAAGTTAGAGGAAGAAAAAGAGAATAGAAATGCGGTTAAGGCATTGAGGGAATTTGAAAATAAACATATGTTGTCCACAGAAAATATAGAAGAATTAGACCAAGAGGAAAACGACATTATTTAACCTGATATTCCTCTGAAAAAGTATGAAAACACGAATTTTTAATGTGTTCAAATTATTAAGTGGGAGACTGTAATAAAGAATTGAGTAAATAAAAATTCGAAATAAGAAGTTTAAATAAAGTATGTATAATTATAACTAAATGTAAATATGGAATAAGGAATTCTCCTCCCGGTCGGGATAGAATTCCTTTTCCAAAAATCACGAATTGCAAAAGAACCCCCCCCAGATAACAGGTTTCAGCAGACTCATCAACTCGGAGGAAAAGACAGGACACAGGCCATCATAGAAACAAAAGAACCAGCCTAAAAGTCTACCTCCAGAGAAAGGCAACGCCCGGCCGATTTCGGCCGGAGACCATCAAGCAAGACAAAAAGGACGAGCCCCAGGAAGATGGTCGTTGCCAGAATCGAACACCACACCCGCCAAACCCATACTACAGAAACTCAATCAAGAAAGACAAAGAAGAGACTACTCCTCTGAGATATCCATCGGCACTAGCCCGGATCTCTCAATCCCGCTGTGATGAAATATGTTAAAATACATACAGACTCACTTTACATTTGAGGAGACTCTGCCCGGATACTTACTGACTCAATGTTCTAGGCCAGGAAATCCATTCACCAGACAATCAGGGACATTTGGTGAATGGAAACTGGTTGGAATTCTAGCCTGGGGACATAAAATCCCTATAAAAACCCAGGCCAGAGGACCCTCAGACGTGGATTTGGGAACACCTATACCTTGCGTATAGACCCTGTCCACCCAGCGCTGCGCTGTCCATTTATTGTGGTTTTTTTCCTCACTGTTTGTTGCTTTATTAATTTATAATAAATTAATCTTTGTTAATCTTTAATTTGCCGTTGCATTTATAACAGAGGGAATGAATGAGCAGCCACAGGGGGCTGAGCTGCTGGCAGGGCTGAAACCAGGACAAGGAGAAAGTGTTTTTACACCTGCAGATGTTAGTTCAGAAAACACAGGTAGCTAATATTTACTGATGTCAGCTGCCTTTATCCTCGCAGTTTGCATGAAGATTGCACATTCATTTCTGCTATACCTGTTGCTCCTTAGATGCAAGTATAAATATATAACATAACAGGAAGACTACATTTTCTGTACTGCAAGGTTTTCTTCTGTATTTTGAAGATAAAGTTAATTTTATTTGTTGAATCTAATGAGATCTGGAAAATGCAGTGAGAAGTAAAGTTTACTTGCACAGTTGCTAAGCAACAGGCTCATACATGAGCTGACTGATCATTCCATATAGGACTTTTCCTATCAGCAAATTACTTAGCTGAAGGTAAAAGCCCTCCTGGTTTCCTCTTCCAGTTTTGCAACTAAAATTATTTAACAATATTTAGAATACATGAGACATTCCAGAAATTTTTATCATTTCTGCTCTAGCTATTTAAAACAACCTGGCAGCTTTCCCAAGCAACAGCATCCATTTCAGACTGCAGGGCACATTCCCAGGCATCATCTAATAACACAGCTCCTCTGAAGCCACTGATCTAGATTAAACAGACACTCCCAGGTAAGTCCTGAGGAAATAATATAATAAACATTGCCTGGTCTCCAAAGCAGTGATTCACCCTTAGGGCACAACTGTCTCTACAATAGCTAAAGGAAAATTTTGTTTTCAAGCCCAAGACCCTTCACAATTCTAGGACTGTCAGCAGTGTGCAAGGCTTCCAGTCAGCCACATGGTCACCTCTAGCTGGAAAAAGCTCCTCCAGCTTCAGAGCTATTCAAGAGGCATAGTTAAAATGCTATATGGATCAGGAATAAAGACACTCAGTCATGGAAGACCAGGGGATGATCAGTTTGCTTTACTCACCTGCACAAGAAGAATCAAGTGAAGAAAAAGTGTTTAAGTCAGTTTTGTCCAAGTCACCTGACAATCCTTCTCTAAGCCACTGTACATGACATAAAATGCTAAAAGAAACATTCTCTGAATCTTTAATGCCCTAACTTTGCCACCCCAACCTCAAAATAAATAAAATAAGTAAACTTAACTTTCTGGAATATTTTGAAGTTGCAGGCATTCTCACAATGCTTTAAGGCAACTACAAATGAGCAGCCATATAACACCCAATCACTTTTCTTCATGGAAAGGGTTCTCAGTTCCGTGGCACCCAGCCAGAAGCAGCTCTCTCCTCCCTGCCCCTCCGTGCTACCCCAATATTATGTTCTCACAGACACAAAGGGACATTAGCAGTGTCCCCATGAGAACAGAGCTGCACTCACCCAGCTGGAGCCTGTCCTCTGCAAGCTTTAATCAACTGCAGTTTGGGTGCAGCCCCATCTGCATCCCGGGCTAATTCATCTTCCCAGGGGTGATGTGGACAAATACAGTTTGGTGGAAAACATCACATAGAAAGGAGTTGAAGGAATAGAGTAATAAAGGGGATGAAAAGCTTTCAAGAATAATAAAATGTGAAAAGAGAACTAAACAAAAGGCTTGGCATGGATTAATTCAGTACATTTCTTTCTCCATTTAGTCAATACTTCAACACGGAAAGGGAAACTCATTTCATTTCTAGATGGAGACTTGACTCTGCAGGGCAAGAGCTCAAAGTCTGTATCTAAATTTTGCAGCTAGTATCAAATGTTTTGGGAAGTCGGGAAAAAGAGAACTAACATGAGATTGGAATCAACATTCTGTAGCCCTCTTCTGGCTGAAATCATTCCACGACTTAAAAACCCAATCTTCTCCAAATAGTCCAATTTTGCAAGATAATTGCTTATTTTTGTTGATACTAATTATCCATTTCTAATTCCCAAGACAACTTCTTTTCTTTGCAAACTGCAACAGAAGAGACTATGTAAAAGCAATAGAATGTGCATAGTTTGCCCACTAGAAAAGCCATAAATATTGGACTACTCACTGCAATATTACTGTTGTGCTGCTGTGATTGGAGAGTGAAAGAGAACTTTCTTTGTTATTTTAAAGAAAAGGTAAATAAATCCACCCCAAACTCTTCTTCCATTGCACCCAGTTTAAGGACAATTAGGTACTTTTTTCAGCTTACTTTAACTCTTTTATTCTCCTACAGACCATTTTGTCTCATTGTCTTGCCCTGGGATTTCTGCACTCCTAATGTCTTTGAGGGTGACACAAGACTCACCCTTTCTCTCATCAGATAATGAAAAGATGTTATGAGTCCTTTCTCTTTAAGTAGCTGCAGGTAATAGGCGAGTCATCAGCCCAACAGCACTGTCTCAAACAAATGACATCTGGCCACACTGCACTGTAATTGTTGACATTTTTCTACAATATTAAATCTAGAAGTTTCACTCAAACTACTGTTCACTCACTTGAACCAGATGAAGATACTGCACAGTATTACATGGTAATGCTAAATCATTCCAAAAAAGTTTACCCACTAATGCTCACTGCTGTAAATATTCCTCCTCAGATACTCAGGCGATAACAAGGAACTGGCAAAGCAACACAGCCAGGTCCTAATCGTGTTTTCCACACCAGCAATTACAATTAAACAACCACTTAGTAAGACAACATTTGAATACTTACTTAGGCACAGAAAATACAGAGTATTGTAAAGCTCTGAGTGGTGTGATCATCACCCAGTTTTTGGAGAGCTTTTACTGGAAGTGCTACACCAGAAAAGGAAACCTAATTGCCTAGGATATATAGGCGTCATGGCTCACTTCTCAACATGCAAGATGGACTGGAAGAACTACAGGAATGTAAGAAGTGACTTTTCTTGCTAGAAATTACAGTTAAAAGTTTAGGACAAAATCTTAGCTTGAGTACAGCAACAGCAGGAGAAATAATGTAAGTAGAATTTCTACTTACATGTAAGTAGAAACTTTGTGCTTTCCTATTCAGGTCAAATCACTTCTGGAGAACACCCTTTCCTTTCATCCATGAAAATGAGCACACAAACAGAGGGCATCACACACGATCCCCCCACCACCACTCAGGTTTTACATGCTGTGACTAATTTCAAGGCCACTGAAAAGGAGCACAGAACGATGTGGCTGTCACAAGGCTCTCAGGGGTTGTGGAGCCGAGGGATTTCTGCAGGTGCCAGCAGGTGAGTGCTGCAGGTGTCCCTCCAAATGGCAGCCTCGGGAAGGGAGGATCAGGGATCTGACAGGGGAGCACAGGTTTGCCCATTTTCACAGTCTGTATCAGCAAAGACCAAGGGTTAATCATACCACTAGATTTACTCCAAAATCTTTATGTGTCATTTATTTACTGCCTGCATTATTTATTCTGGCTTAGCAGACGCAGAACATTTCCACAGCCTAAGAGGCATAAAGAGCAGTACAATCACGTTCATTAATCCTGTCCAAAATCCCACTCAGACCATGCTTTGTGTCCCTGTGTAAAGCATACAAATGAGGCTGGAAACCAGAAAAAGCAAGTACCAACATCTGACAGGGAGCCAAAATTATCCTCTGTAACCCAAACTGTTATGTGTTTCCTTTACTCCTATGAGTAAACCAGGTGCAACCTAGAGTCCATTTTGTAGAGAGGAAGGGGGAAAAAAAAAAACAACAAGAATTTTGAGCTGATATATATAAAAAAACTGAAGATTTTTTTCATGCACTTACCTCTGTATTTTCCTCTAACTTCCAAGGACTGGTAGTTACTGCAATGTAGGTGGTTTGACTTCAAAACTCTTTTCACAAAAACGATTATATATACTGCTACTTTACTGTATTTAAATCCCTATGAATTGAGTTAGGAACATCTCCATAAAATTACAGCATTAAATTTTTATACTTCATATTTTAAGAAAATAAAGACAGCAGGTCCTAAGATCACTTGACTGTGACAAATTGTCTCTTCCCGCTCACTTGAAATTGGCCTGTGAGACAAATCCCCAGCTTTGTTACTGCTAGAAGAATTTATTTTAAAGTGCACACTGTCATTATATACTTACAGAGAGGTATATTTTAGGATTATGCAAGTGCTTGATAGATAATTGGTTCTGTCTTTTTGCAGCATCTTAAGTTTTCGGAGAAAACAGAAAGATTAAAAAAAAAAAAAGATTAAAACTGCACAAAAATCTGAGTAATCTTTATAAAACACTTTATACAACAGTAAAAGGAGTGAATGCAACTTTTAATTAAATCAATGTCACCTTCTTCTAAAGCTGCCAATCAAAATTAATGTTCTGCAACATGCAAGAGGAATGTTTTTTTTTCAAATATCGCTGGTGTCCATGGGTTTGTAGGGCTCGCAATAAGCACTGTGGACCTCTGCCAGTAAACAGCTCCATCCCAAGTTTGGGATGTCCCAGCAACAGGCCCCTGGCTCTCACAAATCGAGTACAGAAGCACAGCAGGACCAGCACAAGCTTCCCCAAGGTATTACTTGTGCCCAAGGGGATGGCAGCAGGGCCGGCTGCCCTGGCAGCACCCTGCAGTTCCATGGCTCGGGTACATTCCTCAGACACAGCACCAGATCGCCCTTCACATGCTGCAGGTACAGAACCCTGGGGAATTCCCTCTCCACCTGCTCAGCAGAAACGGGACTCTTGGATTTTCAAGTACAAAATCCCTGCCTAGAGCACCAGGCTGCTTTACAGAACTTGCCTCCCTCATTCTGTGTACTGCAGGAATGAAGCCCTGGCCTCACAACAAGCTTTTCAGCAAGGACTCAGCCCATCATTCATGCAGGCTGATGCGTGGGGACGGGGAGAAGTGTACTACAACCATCCCCAAACATCAGGGGTCAGCTCCTGGTGGGGTTTTCTGAGTGCTATTGATCTGCAGGTTCCTGCAGAGACGGGGAAAAACCTCATTCCAGCCACCGAGCCCATCTCCACAAAGACACAGATGTGCTCTGATCTCCTGCTCAAGCTCCATATAAATATATGTATTTATAGCTTTGACTGGTCTTTAAAGTATTGACTGTGCAAGTAGGCATGTTGACACTGTTAAAAAGGAAGAAGCTTTAAAATCTCAGGAAACAATGTAAGATTTGAAGGAGCTGTGAAACGTGTGAGACTGAAAATTATTTTTATCCAGAAAAAAATTCATCAAAAAAATTCTGTATCAAAAATTATAGTGATTGGATGATGTAATAAGAATACTTTTTACAAAGTAACTATTTTTTTTTTTGGTTTTTGTTTTTGTTTAGGAGTACAAATGATTTACAAAAGGTAGTTTTGAACAGAGGCCTTGAAAATTTTCTCATTTCAAGAAACGCTACCAGGGTTAAGCTCAAGTTTCCAAGAGTCAATTTTAGTGCACAGAACGAACTACATGATTGTAAGCTAACAAACACTTTCAAATACCTCATAGGAAGCAGAATATCCTTACAATCCATAATGCACTCCATAAGGATTCAGCAAGGATGTAACATACCTAGGTTGTGAAATACAGCAATCAAGATAGATGAAAAAGAAATGTTGGCACATTTAATACTCTCTGTTACAGATTACAGTTGCATTACATCTGGGCTCCCAGCAGAATGTCAGAAGGATTGTGCACTCTAAAAATGGAGTAAAATACAGGGGGTGGTATAGATGCTAAATCTGAACCAGAGTGCCTGTAGTTATTACAGGCCACATAGCTTTCAAGCCTGACTGAGAGCTAGCCTGAGAAATTCATGAGAAGGAATTAAAACAATTCTCAGAGACAATAAACAGCCTTGCAGGTGTTGTTTTGCAGTCTTGTTTTCTCTTGCAGGAGAAGGCCAGGGGGGGTTATGGGCCCCCCTGACCAATGATGGTGATGTAGTACTTTGCTAACCAATAAGAGTTTCTTTTCTGTACCTTTCCACGTATCTGTCTATAAGACAGGCCTGAAGCAATAAACTAAGGAATTCTCGTATTGTGACTCCCTTGAGAGTCAGTGTCGTTCTTTAAAGCCGTTCCCAATCGGAACGACATCTGGTGACCGCCCGACGTGATGTGGAACCAACCCCTGAGGTCCGGTAACCCAACGTAAACTGCAGCCGACCCCTGAGGTCAGAAAGCAACCGACATGATCTGCTAATCCCCTGAGGGTAAGCAGCGAGCGGGAAAAAGCCAGCCCTTCCCCCTAGAGGGGTAAGTGGAATTCTCCCGGGCTTTCCAAGAGAAAGCTGGTTCTGGAAACCAACGGGATAGTGGAGCCCTGCCAGTGAGCGGGCTTGGAACGGCTGTCTTGGTGAAGCAGAGCTCAAAATTCCCGTGTCCGAGCCGTTAGCGTGTGCATAATTGCATTCGCGGAGCCGCCAAGATAAAGTCCTCATAATGAAGGACTGTACTTCAGCTGATGAACAGCTTGCCTACCTTGCATGGCAGGATGCCCTGCCCCGCATGGGACTCAGGGTTTCTGAAGATGCCATGCGTGCTTTATTTCAGTGGGTGAAAGAGCAAGGTTTTGTTATAACTATGGACAATGCCTTTGATCTCGAACTTTGGCTGTCGATAGAGAACCATTTATGGTCAAAATTCATTAACGGAGATATCAACGTGTGTAGCCTAGCAGCCACCTGGGGAGTGCTTTTTAAAGCGCTGAAACGGAGCCAGTCTGAGGACAGTGAAACCGGGATGAGAAACTTTGATGCCGAAAGTTCCTCCGTTGTACAAGATAAGGGACCGGGAGATGAAACCATAGATGAGCTGCATAGTGCTCTTTTAGCTCTGCCCAGACCCTCGGAGAACCTTGGCGGCGAGCGAGAGCAATCTGCAGCCCAGAGATCTCCCTCTCCAGAGAGGTTTGAGCGGCTGCCATCCGCGGAGCTGGGCGCGTGGGCTTTGCCAACGAGAAAGCGGCAGGCGAGCAGAGACTGCCCGCCTCCGCCTGTGCCACCCGCAAAGCCTCCGCCGGCGCCAAAAGCGCCACCGCCGGCAGCCGCAGAACCTCCTTTCTCCAGCCCCTCCGCGCTGTCCGAGCTTCTTCCTTCTGTGCCGCGAACAGAAGCGCAGACACCCCCGCTGCGGCCCGTCAACGCGGCGGGGGGGGAGGGAGAGAGTCAGCGCTCAACTCCCCCGTGCCCGGCGTGCGGGCCGCCGCCGAGAAGTCCGAGCGCGGGTCCAAAATGCCGCGGGCAGCCGCCACCGGAGAGCCCGGCCGGACAGACCCCCCGTGTACCAACGCGGCGGGGCGCGCGGCTCCCCCTGGCAGAGAAGCGGCGGGGGGAGGAGAAACAGCAACCTCGCGTTTCCCCTGCGCCTGCCCGCCGCCGCCGGCCGCGAGAACCCCGAAAAACCCGAGCTCAAGCCCAGATCTGGGGCCGGGGCCAGGCCCGTGGCAGGCATCGCCCCCCCGCGCGTCCGAAACACCGGCGAAAGAGCAGCGGGGGGGGGCAGCGAACCTCGCTCGCCCCGCGCGTGCGCGGGAGGCGCTAGCCCTGCGCTCACCCTTGCGCTCCCCCCGCGCTCCAGCGGGGAGGCGCAGGAGGGAGAGAGAGCGCTTGCCATGCTGCGCTACCAATCTGAACTCTAGCAGCGGCCCCCCCGCACCCATAAAGGTGGCGGGGGGAGAGAAAGACAACGGCGGGCCACTCCACCAGGACTTTCTGCACCAACCCAAAGAAATACCTCGACGAGTCCGTCAACTCCAGCGGCCTGAGCCGTGCCAGCGTCCTGCAGTCCCTGCGGGACCCAAACTAACTCACTTGTACATTTTTTAAGTTTTGTGTTTACAGAACTGACAACCAACCACAAAGAGATAGTAACTTCAAATTCCCTGAACCTTCCTGAAATTCATGAACTACTGTTCAAACCCGACGAACAATAACAGGAACAACCATAAAAACTTTATAAATCCCTCAAAAATCCCTCAATTATACTTGAAAAAAAAAAAAAAAAAAAAAAGCGGGATAAGAAGAGGGGATCAAAGCAGCATAAATTGTATTGTGCATTGTTTTTATCACTTTGGTGTTCTTTCAAACTACTCTATTGACATGTTAGACTGTCAATTCGAACAGACTAACAATGTTGTATATAGTATTTTGTATAGTGTGTGTATTAATTCACTGAATTAGAAATATTAGACTCAACCATCAAGTCCTTGCAAGGAGAACAAATCCTAAATACCAAAACATAAACCAAAATTCTAAATTAATTCTAAATCAGCATCCATTCTAATTTCTAGTAAAAGAAACCTCTTGTGCTGTGTTTGTTCCTTTTCCTGCAGGGGCCCAACAGGAAATTACAAACACGGTACATTTTTATTTTTTTTTTCCTAAGCGAAAAAGGTGAATTATAGATGCTAAATCTGAACCAGAG
This sequence comes from Cyanistes caeruleus, assembly GCF_971803275.1. NCBI lineage: Eukaryota > Metazoa > Chordata > Aves > Passeriformes > Paridae > Cyanistes > Cyanistes caeruleus. Next base: position 33,448,152 of record NC_141708.1, on the reverse strand, counting down.
TGCCTGTAGTTATTACAGGCCACATAGCTCTCAAGCCTGACTGAGAGCTAGCCTGAGAAATTCATGAGAAGGAATGAAAACAATTCTCAGAGACAATAAACAGCCTTGCAGGTGTTGTTTTGCAGTCTTGTTTTCTCTTGCAGGAGAAGGCCGGGGGGGTTATGGGTCCCCCTGACCAATGATGGTGATGTAGTACTTTGTTAACCAATAAGAGTTTCTTTTCTGTACCTTTCCACGTATCTCTCTATAAGACAGGCCTGAAGCAATAAACTAAGGAATTCTCGTATTGTGACTCCCTTGAGAGTCAGTGTCGTTCTTTAAAGCCGTTCCCAATCGGAACGACAGGGTGGTCTTCTCACTGAAGTGCTTGGTGGTCTTAGCACTTTTCATTGAAGCTTCCCAAGAGCTTCCACGTGCCAGAGCAGCCACATGAACCTGACAGACGTGCATCACTTCTGCCTTACCCTGCACATCCTACTGGCCTTGGAGGGCAGGTGAGCCCTTTCACCCTCCCGTCCCCCTGAGCTGCACACAGCAGCCTGGGAAATGTGAGCCTCAGCAGAGAGCAGTCACAAAGGGCAGTACACACATGGTGCTTGCCACAGGGGAGTCTGCCATCCCTAAAGGCCCAGAACACACAGCCTGGTAGAGGAGGTCTGGAGACTTCAGCAGCAAAGAGCTTTCAAAGACAAGCACTGAGCCCTAGAATTAGTAACTGCAATTAATTATAATTTTGCGTCCTAGAAATTTTTAAATAACTAACTACTATAATTAAACATTTATTAAGTATTTGGTTCTTGACTTTAACCATTATCAACACGCAGTAAAATGACATCCCTAATCAGCACTACAGAGGAATAATAACCCGCAGAGGAACATGGATCTGCAGTTCCTTTTTCCTGTATTTGACAGACAGCAGAGTAAACAGTCATTTTCCATGGCACTTCAGCTGCAACAACAATCTATGTGAAAAAACAGTGTGATGGAGTCTTCTTTATGCCAAAAGAGAGTGCAAACCCAAAGTAATCGGGTTCCTGCCATTCGAGGGCAGTGGGCACATTTGCTCAGTGCTGTGAGGAAAGTTCTCCCTAGCCCAGGCTGTGCTGCCACACAGAAACCTTTCTGCATGACAAGTGCAAGGATAAGGCAGTGCAAATGAGAAGGATGCCCAGAACAAAGAGCAAGTGACACCTGCTGGAGCCCAGATGCCCCTCTGTACGTTCCCACTTTCCTGCCTGAGAAATGTTGAGTTTTCTCTGCCCAGCTTCCAGGATATCTGATGTGAAGGAGGCAGCGAGTTACCACATGCTTAAAACAATACCTGCCAAGGTCAAACAATAACAGAGACATGTTGAATTTTGTAAACAAACACCCCAACAGATTCTCAAAGCCACTGTGTTCAGCTGTCTATTGGTGCACACAAATGTGCTTTTCTGGATGCTATCAAGCTGCCAGTCTCCTGTAAAATTTCATGAGGTTTTACTCTTCTGTATCACCACCACCTCTATTACATCCTCTTGAACATACTAAGATGCCACTGGGTTTCAATGTCACTTTGAAGAGTCTAAACAGCACTTGTGAGCAGTGAGTGTTGAATGATTGATACCTCCCAGCTACAGCAGCTGGCAAAGAGTCAGACCAGAAGTTCAGAACTATCTATTGACAGCTAGGATTATTTTTTTTCTTAGTCTGCATACGCATCTTTTTCCAATAGGAACAGCTGGAATCTCACCAGTTGCCAAGTAATGTTGCTCAGTTCCCACTGTGAAGGCAAAACTGCATTTACAAGTGTTTGTTAACCTTTTCGCCACTCCTCCCTCGAACACAGAGCTGGGCTGGTTAGTTGTGGTAACTCTTGCTTTGCCACTATGCTTGTTTGTAGCAAAGGTACAAACAAGATATTTGTTTGTACATGATTTGAACATGATTTTGTTTTTACATGACCTGTAACATGTAAAACGTGCTCCAATTGATATTTGGAGCACATGTTTTACATGTTACAAATCAATTACAGTTTAGTAGGACTGAGTGTGAATTACCCAGTTCATACTCCTGGTGCAAAAGTCCATTTAAAAAGTCTTTATTTGAAGAAAGTCAATCACCTCCAACATGATAACATTTTCAACAATGCCCTCACTTATCACCTAAGATGTTTTCCACGATCAGTACATTTCCTAGCAAGCAAGTAATGAGTCATGAGCAATTTATTAACCTTCATTATCAAAGTAACACTGAAAACTCTAATATCATTACATTTGATGTGATAAAAATGTCCTGCATTTCTGACCCATACAATAAAAAGGATCATAGTTTCTTATGTTGCCCAGTTCTCATAGTTAACCCAACTATTTATGTCCAACTATTTTATTTATTTTCTTTTTTTATTTAGCTTTATTTTATGTCTTGTTCTTCAAGATCTTTCATTCCTTTCTTTTTTTCTGTTGCCTCCCCAGCTCACAGGAAAAGCAGACCTGAAATCTTCCTTCAGGATTAACCTCTGTCAAGTTCTAAACACAATACACTTCTAAAAAAAACCACTAAGCCATTCAAAGACAAAGTACTATAAAACAAACAGAAAGGCATTCGCTGAAGAGAACGTATTAAGGAAATTCTCATGGAGGCAGTTTGTGTCAAGTAAATAGAGAGATTTGTCTTAGAGTTATTGTTTCTGTTCCTCTGCAGCAAGATTTCCAAGAACCAGCATTTGCCAAGTGGATGTATTCCCTTCTCAAATCCTGTGCCAAGTGCCTTAAATTAGCATCAATTACAATCCCTTTAAAACAAACAGCAAGCGGGACGAGAGGGAGGGAGCTCCCACACGGTGTCCCCTGCTCAGAGCCCCACTCCCTGTCATCATCTGCGGGCCCAAAGGCGCTCCCAAAGCCGGGGACTCGCTGAATGCCTCCATCTGGAGATGGGAACAGGCAGGGATGAAGGAGTGGGGCTGTCAGGGCCATGGTGTGGAGCTGGAGCAGGTGCAAATCACTGTCTGCCTTATGAAACACCAGCTGCACCATGAGGCAAAGTGCTGACACTACAGCAACTGGACAGATTGGCTGAGAACACTGTTGTAAAATGTTCAGTGAAAATTACAAGTAAATTGATAGAGATGTAGCAGGGCCTTGTCCACATACCTTCAGAACCACTAAATTAAATTTCATTTCAGGAAAGCTAATACTGAAAATTAGCAACAGAGGTAGTAAATACAATCCCCAGCAGAAACAAAAACAAGCCTAACAGTTGCATCCTTTTGTTTTCATTTAAATGAGAAAACAGACTTTTCAATATCTTTAAATCAGAAGTCACTCAGTTCACGCTCCCTCCCCAAACCAGCTGCTCCCAGAGTACTGCCCCTTCCAGCAGCCAGCCCTGGTACCCTATTTGCTCCTCCCTATTTGTGTCCCCCTGCCCTAAGCTCAGATAGGAGGCTTTAGTGCAGCACATAAACCCTGTGATGGGTCTCCTCTCATGCTAAAACAAGTGTTCAAACCCATGCATGCAGCTCTGACAAGCAGGAGAAAGCAAAGGGAACAGCAATCACCAGAAACCCTTGGAATATTTCTGTTACTGTGCTGCTCACAACCCTTTATTTACTGTGTGACTACACAGCTATGCAGAGCATTCTGGACAGTAATTCTTCCACACCCATGGAAGGAAAACACAGGAAAAATACTTTTCCCACAAAGTGCAGGCTGTGCAGATATGGCTCAGGCTGTACCTTTGGGCTCACATCCCATGAAGAGGAATACCTTGCCAGACTGATGTGACACCTAAACCTAGACACGGAACATGGTTTTCAAGTTATGAATCTTTCAAATATTTTCAAAAGCATGATAATAAAAGTGGGCTGAGGAAGCAGTGTCTCTTCCTTTCATGGATTTGGTACCATGAAAGAAATTTAAATACATTAAAAATACATTTGTTACTGAGGTAACAAGGTATAAGTTGTATAGTATATATATATATATATATATATATATATATATATATATATATATATATATAAAGGTGCTGATCGACAGCATAAAAAGAAGATATTGCATCAGAAATGTTCTCTATGCAGGAAATAAAAAAGGAGGGGAAAACCCTTTACATAGTATAAAGAATGTATCAATCAACACAATAAGAGATTAACAGTGAGATGGAAAAAAAATAAAATTTGAGACTCCAGCAGAAACAAAAATGTCCATAATGATAAACACTTTGGATACTTACTGTCCCTAATACTCACACATTTATGTGTTTTGGCAGAATGCAATGTAAGAAAAGCATAATTCAGCACCAAGATCCAAATATAAGGAGATTAAAAAAAACAAAAAATAAAACAGACACACACAGTCAGGATGCCAAGAAAACAAAAGCACTGTTGGTAGGAAGAAATCCTAAAAAATTGTTTTTAAGAAAAGCAAAAATAACCCCTCCCCTCAAAACCCAAATCATGCTGTTTCTGTTGACACTGCAACAGCAACATTTCAATTATTCACAGAGGGAACCAGACTACCAGGATAAGGCTGAACTGCAGTCAACATTAGAAATTTAGTCTCATCCCATGAGGATATATTAAAGTGATGTTATTGCACATTATATGTTCTGTATACCCTCATTCTTCATTAAAAAAAAAATACTTAGTGATGCTACTAGAAGCAAACACTGATCATTAAGTGAATCTATTTGGCATTTCCAACCAAAATTCTCAATGCACCAGCTGGTAACTTATGAACTGCTTTAAATACCTAGCAGGGTGTTGTCTCCACGAGCTCGCCTGTAACCCAGTTTGTGATGGGCAATTTTGTGGCACTCAGATTTCTGGGGGTATCCACCATAGGAACAAATCACAATTCTTCAGAAGATTTGCTCATCAGACCTTGCAGTTGTGTTTTGTCTTAGCCACTGAAAGGCATCAAACCCAGACACTAAGAGTACCGAAGAAGCAGCTGCAGAATTAAAATTCTATTTATTCCACGCTAATTTCTCAGTGGATCACCACTTGCAAACTCAGTTCATACTAAATAAAGCTCTTCTCCAAACTGTACTGCAACTTTAAAAGGACATAAATGGTTTAAAATTAAAAAATAAAATAAAAGGAACAGCAAACATGAGTACAGTCAGATTAAATATTAATTAATAATTAAATATTTTTTTAATTAATATTAAATATTTTTTCAACGTTTTCTGAATACCCTTAGGCATAATTTACTCATCTATTGTTTAACAATACGAAAGGACACTTGGGAATTCCTTAGACTAGATACAGACTCAGTGCCAGTCAGGCAATGTTCAGATGTTTATTTAAATCCTACTGCATCTCGTGAGGAAAATCATTTTTAAGGGTCACTGTATGATCAAATTAGACTTGACAAATTCTTCCCTCACATTCCTATTTCCTACAATTAATGACAATTCTGATAAAAAGTGTTGTGGCTTTATTGGAAAGAATAATTTCAATTTTAGTCAAAGCAAGGTGCATTACTAACCTAGCAAAACTAATTAATTTTGCTCCAAGCATTCTTTAGAGAAATGCCTGGTTTGAGCAATTTTCAGTTTAATGAACCAGCTTCAAGCAGGGGAAATGCAACATTAATGAAAGGAAAGCTACTTGCTTTTTGCTTTGTTTTGACAAGTTTTTGTTTTGGCCTTAAGATGGGTTATTTGAAGTTAATTCAGTTCTGGTGGTTGTGTGCCTCTTGAGCAGCAAAGGCTGCAGCTAGGAGTTCAAACTTTGTTTCTCTCCTTTCCCCTACAGGAAAGAGAAACCAACCACTCCATTGCTTTACAGCCTTGTGAGAGCATCTAATAAATAACTGTATTTATCAGCCATACAGACTAACAGAATCGGGGAACACAAATACAGCAGGTGGGAAAAGATGCAAAAAGAAAGGGTAGCAACCACTCCTCTTCAAGCATCTTCTCTCTCAAAGCTGCCTCCCCTGAAAGGAACAGCACAGAAATTCTGCTCAAGTTGCTACCAAGGTCTATCTTTACACTGAAAAATCTCACAGCCACTTTTACCCTTGTCCTCTTAAGAGCATGACAGCTTTGGACCAAGTCAAACCAAGTCAACTCCTACAAATACAGGCCAAGTCTTCCATGAGTCCTGTAAGGAACATTTGAAACTTTTAACAGCACTAGATTGACCTACTCATGGTCTGGACTGTGATCTTCCATTTGAGTATGAGGATACTGATACTCCTCATAGGCTTTGCTGGGTACTGAATGACATCCTATGATACTGAAAACAAAGGGCTTTGAGATAACACCTTTGGTATAGCTCAGTGGTACCATCAGAGTTTACAGTGCTAGGTGCCCTACAGGCTCCATCTTCTAGGTAGAAATCCAGAGGGTTCTGCCTACTAATGCAAGGGACATAACATTTACTATGAATGTTTCAGACATCAGGAGACATGCAGGATCAAAGCTTTAACATCAAACTCTGTGCTCAAGAGAAATCTTCATCTCAAAGAGAAATCCTCACTTTATTCAAGTTGAATTGTAACAAGGAAATAAATAGAGGTCTGTAATATACTAAAGTAAAACTTCACAGACTTTCTTCTCCAGAGCACTTTCAGGAAGGCATTATTACTGATGCTCAAGGAAAGTACCTGCAATCTGATGGAAATGAAAGCACGCAAACCCTTTACACCTTTCAGTATCTGCAGTGGTGAGTCAATACCTGTGGGTTTAGTGTTTAGCAGTACCGCTGGCTAAAACCACACAACAGCCTTCTGTAATGCAGATTTAGCAGCACAGCCCAGACAAATCACCTCCCCTCTAACTTTCCCTCACAGGACAGAGACACAAGTGGGCTTTGGCACCTCAGCAAGCACGCTGCAGTGCTACAGAGACAGCAGGCACATTCTGAAATAGCCATACCATATCTGGTACATACAGAGGCTCAGCCTTGACCCCTGACTCCACAGCATCTCCTTGGCAATTCTCCCCTTTCCAGCAGAATTACAAGTGTGTGAAAGAGTGAGGGAAACCCCCGCTCCCTGCCTTGCCTGTGAACTACTGCTAGTCCAGTCATAGCCCCCTCTCAATTTAATTCTACTTAGTACAACTTCCCTGACGGGCTGCAGCACCATTACAGCAATTTCCTCTGTCATTTCTGTCGGAGCAAAATTCACATTTCAGAGTCAAACCTAGCAACTATTAATTACTAACCTTAACATGAAATTTCAAACTGTTTTCTTAAGGAAACAAAGATATGTGATCACTCCATCATATTGCTGCCTCTTCCCCACTACATTTTCAGTGAATTTCAACCCACTTGAGATACAGATGGGAGTTTGCATGGATTAACCACCAACACCACCTGTCCAGCAGCATCTGGGTGGTTTGTTGTTTTTTCTTTTGTTTGGCTTTTATTCTTTTATTTAACTCCAGGAAATTGCTCGATAGTTTCCTCATGTTCTTTTACACTGCTGCTACTGTAGTCTTTGAGAAAACAAGTTGGGCAAGGGAGGAAACCCCTTATTTCACAAAACATTTCTTCCAGATGCCCAGGAGCCCACAGCCCATCTCTGCATCCTGCACCCACACTCTGCAGGGTGGTGTATCTCAGTGGTACACAAACAGCCAGTAGATGAACCTGTTTTGTTTCTGACTGTTGCTCCAAACTAACCCTGATTTGCAAGCACTGCAGTTTAGCTTTTGGAGAAGAGGGAACAGGGTACAGCCCCAGCCCGCACAGGAGGCAGCAGAGAGTCAGGGCAGAAGGGCATTTCATTTATTCATGTCTGAGCTGTGCTGCTCATTTCCTGCATGGCTGCTCTTACAGGTATGGCTACTAATGTCCCTCACAGTAAGTGCTCAGATCTGTACCCGCCCAACCACTTAGCCTGATTTCACCTGAAAATCCTGAAGGGAATGATCTGGAAGGGACTCACTAAGTGGCATTTACCCAAGTCGCTCTCATTCGTCTGCAGGTTGCAAACAAAGCTAAAGCCACGTTGATGCATGCTTGTCCTGCAGATCCTTCAGCTCTCACTCCATGGCTGAACCAGCACTTTAACACACTGCTCTCCAGCCCTCACTAAGGTTTGGGAAACTCTTTGCTCCGACTCTCATTCTTCTGGCTTCTTCTAGAAGAACTTCCCCATGATTATTGTTTAGCTTGCAGAAGCTATGCCAGTTCAGTGCTTCTCAAATTATGGATTCTGTTTATAGGTTATCAAAATTCCACCAGGAATACATACAACACTCTAATTTTCTGTAAAATCCTAATCCACTTAAAAGTGTTTACTCAGGGAAGCTCAGGATCTCCCTTCAAAACACAACAAATGCCTGTTTCTGCAGAAATAAATTGCTGTCTAATGATTTCATCATCCAAAATGAGTAGTTATATGTATTCTGAATTCAGATACTTTTCTATTTATAGAGCATTTATTTATGCCTGAGATGCATTTAAATATAAATTGCAGTACCTAATGCCAAGTTTTATAACATGTCATTCACAATCCATTAAGTATTTTATTACATAAATTGTAGAAGAAAGAAATTTATAGTCCCCATTTATAGTATTAATAAGGAATGATGAAGCCACACTAAAAATGTCTTGCTTTTTGGGTTATGTGGAGGTTTACATGCTGAAGCATGTTTTAATGCTTTGCTATAATAAAAGACATGATCTGAGTGCTGTAATGTATGTTAAATTAAAAGAAGCCCTACTAAAATGACAGAGGCTTTCCTATTCAGACACAAACAATTACAGACTTAGCATATTCTCAGTTGCTTTCTAAGTTGTAGGAGCATGAGGAAATAAATTTTAGTTTGTTCTTTTTAAAGCATTTGCTAGGTGCTTCTTCATAGAAGATTTCCAAAACATACTTCACTTCGTTGGAAATGTGGGGAAAACACACACAAAAGCTTTATTCCATGCATCCATTTTCCTAGGTCATCCCTGACTGTTTCTTTTCCCTTACTTTCTGTCTGTAAAAGTCAGGAATCAGCAAGGTAACTAAAACTTTCCTATTCATTTTTTTTTTTCCACTTACCTCTCCAAATTTCATTTCCTATTAGTGGCTACAAAATGATCATATTTTTGGAAAAATTTTCTTGTGTTATGCTGTCCTTGGGAGATGCTATTTTCAGTTTTTCAGTGTCTTGCCAAACAAGTAGAGAAGACAATCCCCTTTGCACATATATGGGGGGAAAGCTCATTGTTTTAAAAGAAAAAAGTTTTTTTTGAAAAGTAGTAAACCCAATGAACAGTTTGAAAAAAATATTGCCATGTGTTTTGATGATCTCTCCAGTAGAACCAAAGCTCTGGGCAAGATGGAGAGGCAGGAGAAGGTGAAAGGATATTTTTTGATCAGTTCAGGTTTTGCTCTGAATGTTAGTCTGCCTTGCCCTTTCCAGAGGCTTTCAGATTGCTAAGTGCTCAGTCAGTCTGTGTTCAGCTGCTGCTGTTTCAAACCACATGAGCCAGAGTGAAATTCAAGCAAAGCACACTGCAACAGGTCTCCACAGAAGTCTCTGACATTCAGTTACTGTCTCAGCTGGCTGAATGTTTATGGGAAGTGGGAGCCAAACATTAACTCATGGCATTACCTGCACTGCTCTTGCCCATGTTCTGTCCCTGGAATATTTGAGTGTCTCTCACTGGGGCAGAAGGTTTGAAGCCAGCAAAGACAAATGATCCCATGTAACAGAGGGAAAAGAGAGGCAGAGGTGACTTGCACAGAGTAAACACTATCTCTGTGATAAAGCACCAAGATAATGCTGATCTCTGGAACAACATTTTTAACTGATGCAGAGATCCAGAACTGCTTCCTTGGAGACTTAAGAGGAAAGTATGCAGTCCTGAAAAATGGTGAGGCATAAATACTTGGATTTCTAATGTTATGGGTTTAAGAATCTTTAAAGGTAAGAAAGAATTTTTTCTAATAGCAAACAGTTTGAAAGTATACCTCCAGCTAAAACAGACCCTTGTGATACAAAAGCATCAGAAGTTAAAACACACACCCCTGAATTGCATCATCTTTTTTGTCACTTGGATTTGGTTTTTTTTTAAAGCATGAATCTTCCTTTCATTAAGCAAAGGTGTGTAAACAAAGGCACAGAGAGACTAAGCAAGTATATCAATCTTACAGTGAAGTAATAAAACACAGAAACACCCAAGTCCCAGTTCCTAGCCATACACACTAACCAAGAATCCAACCCCTAGCCTTGCTCCAACTTACATACCAGATTTATTTTCACTGGGGTGTACTAGTAATACTATTGCCTTTTCAATTTTGCAGATTGATTGAGAAGTTGAAGAACTTGATCAAGATCATTTTCTTTTCCAACTTGTCAGGTACATCCTATATTTATGTAGTAACAGACAATATTTATTTTAAGTAAAGACAAAAATTACAGCTTACAAAGAGATTGTTATATGGAAATACATCAATGCCTTCATACTGGTATCACTGATAGCTATTTTAGCTTACCCCATTAATCCTACTTTCTTTATCAACTCTGTAACAAATTCCATTTGCTATAATGTTTCTTTAATATTTGCACTGCGTTGGTACCTGAAATTCCTCTGTTCAGTCTGTTTCCTCTCTGTTACAAGATGCCCTCGATCTGTTCCAACTTATTTCCTCTCATCCTAAACTCTTGAAATCCATTAACATCTTAGGCTATCCAATCCCATGCTCACACTGATCACTCTCTAAAGAGAAGGCTTAATCACAATTTAATGTTTTTCTGGGATGCATCTAACAAGTAGACTGCTTCCTAAATAACTTAGCATACAACATGAAAAAGCAATTACAAAAGAAGAAGAAAATAAAAACCAACAAAAAAGCAAATAAAAGCCAATAGCTTGGTTCAGTGGCTGACATCTCAACTTCCTACGTGCACTCTTCCAAACCTGGATGTTACAAAGCACTAGAAGGAAAGCTGTGGAAGTGAACTGCTTTCCTCTCCAGGTCCATGCAAGGTGCATCATGCTCTGGCAGTGATTTATTTTCTCCCCTTCATTCCCCTCTGGCAGCAAATATGGTCTGTGCAGCAGAGATCACACAACCCACATCATCCCAAACAGCTGCAGCTTTGTTTGTGCTTGAGGCCAGTGCCTATAATCACATAGGCTTAATTAAACATCACCCCTGTGCACTTCAGTAAATTCATAAAATACAGTGTAATACCTGCACACCTCTGGTTAACAGCGGTTGGAAAGGGTAGTAACAAAAAGCCCACATTAACCTCTTTGCCCTTGCTGATTTAGCAGTACTGTACCTTTAAATTTAGCCAAGTCAACCCTCCTTCCCCAAGAAAAGAAAGCTGAAAAGCCTGAACTTCTTCCAGAAGACACCCACAGGAGTCAGTGGTGAAGACTTCTTGAGGCAGTGTTTTTATCATCCTTTTGCAGCCAGAAAATGCCAGAAGATAAGCTATTGAAATTCACAGTGCAACTCATACTTCATGAAGCCAGTTTCTTTCCTACCCTGAACAAATCATGTCAGGCAGAGAAAAGCAAAAGGATCCAAAAGACCAAGCCCTCCAGTGGCAATCCGACCCGAGTAAAAGCTCAAGGAAGAAGAGGGCGGGAATGATTTCTCACAAGGTGGGCATTAAACCTGCACAGCAACAACAGCACTGAGAGATCATTCAAGTATCAGGGTACAAGGGGTGCAGTTAAGTATCTTTCTTCCACAGCCATTGCTCAATGCTCTCTCTAGCTTAAAGGAGAGAAACAAACAGGGCTGTCAGGAATTACATCAGTAATTTCTCGGGGCAGGGGGAGATCTGATTCAGAGAAAAGACAAAAATTTGGTAGAGGGAAATGACAGACCTTCTCTCTTGCCACACTCTCATACAGAATCTTCATTCCAGTAGAATTGTTGCCAAGGTGCAGATTCAAGTAAGAGTCAAATAAGAGTCAGTTAAAAAGTTCTCCTTTTTGTCACCACTGGTGTTAGGACAAGAGACATGTCTTATACAAATGGTAAATATATCTATTGTACAGGAGTTTTCATACTTTCCATTTATAAAAGGAGAAAGGATTCATTCATTGCCTTGGGTCTATTAGGGCATAGAAGAAACTGTTCATTCTTCTCCAGAAACTCAAAATCTTCTTTTATTCTAACTTAGAATTATGTTTCAAAATGTCACTCCTCTGGAATGCTCTAGGAGCACAAACTGTAATGGGGATCACAGAGAACACCCATATGCTATACAAAGCAAGCCCTCAGATCCAGAGATGTAACAAGGAATAACAAAAGAAAGGGAAAAGTAATGAAATAATAGCTGGTCTATAGCCATTTCCTGCCCTGGTGAGCCAGGGAAAATCAAGAGTAAATAACTGCAGAAAATCAAGAGTAAATAACTCTTACCAGCATTTCAGATGCAACATATTCAGGGCTTTGCTTGTAACCCCGCAGGATTTTGCATGTGACCAGTCTCATTACTGTGATTAGAAATGCAGACCTAGGCACCAGTCCTATTCCACAGGCTAGAAACTAGTGTTAATAGAGCTGGACACACAAGGCAACACCTGCTTTAACAACATTAATCTCCCATGCATTATTTAAACTCTCCAAACATCCACCACAAGGAGTAGGAATAAAGGCTTCTTGGCCTTTCTGAGCACGTCACACAGGAGCAATACAAGGACAGGTGTCCCATGCTCCCTTTGGGAGCTGGCAGGAAGGAATCCCAAATCAACAGCTGGCCATTCTGCCAACTAGAAGAGACTCTAACTCTCCATTTTAACTCCTCTTATGCATCATTTTAGTTCTATTCCTTCCAATTAAACTTTTTAATTTTGGGGTGGTGTTAACGAGATCCTTTCCTGAACACCTGCAGTTCTCTCAGGGACCTGTCCTATCCTTTAAAGGTTCCCCTTGTGAGCCATCACCCTCAGAGCCACACATGATGGAGATCCCCTGCACCTACAGAACCCTTCTTGCTCCCTTGAGTGCAACTGGCCCAATTTCTGACTTAAAAAAACAAACAAAAATGAAACAAATGAACACCTAAGCCCAAATACCGCAGAATCTCCTGGAAGGAAGTCACTCTTACACTGGGCATCTCTTTATAGGTCACATAACCAGGAGATTTAAATCATGCTGGCAATCCCAAAGTTAGGAGCCATTTCTTGGTCACGCCACCATTCACAATACTCAACATTTCTGGGCCTTCTGTAAGCTCTTTCATTTATACACTTAAAAATACACAAGCACTTAAATCCCAGCCTCCTGATTCCCCAGTGTTGCTAAAACTCCTTCAGAACAGATGACAAAATGGTTGGCCAGAAGCTTGGGTCCCTGAGAAAACCACGTTAATAAATATTAAAATTTGAAGGAGAAAGGAGGAAAAAGAAAAGGAAAAAAAAAAAAAAAGAATGTTAACTTTTCTTTTGCTGGAATGTTAAAAGTGTTGACTAATCCAAACAAGGCTACTGAGAAACGCCCAAAGGTGTCTCTACTGCCTCTCTCCAAAAGAGATTTCAGCTTTGCCCTTGCAGCAAGTATTTTTCATTCTGGTCATCCTGCCCTTATTGATGAAAAAAGTACAGTCAACTATCAAAAAATTACTACTTGAAGTATATTACTTGTGTCACCAGAGACACGGTTCAGAGCTCTCTCTTATCTCCTGGTTTCATTGCTTTCTGGATGTGTATTTGAGCCTCTGCCCCAGTCAGACTACTGACACTGGTGTTATCTGTACTTTCTGAAGAGCTCTTGTGATATCTGTCCAGACTGCATTGATTAAGGGATGTCTGGACTTGAACACGATTACATTAAGGCAGATAATGGTCTTAATGAAGAACAGATTTTATTGCTCTGGACATTTCTTTCCCTTCCCTGTCTCCTTACTTACAAGGCAGGATGTGCATTCCATTTATTTTTTACTGAAAAATAACAACTTGGTTTTGTAGCTGAAATATGGTTTGAAGCCACAGAAAAGTGTTAAATGGTTAAAAAGACATTTGATAAAACTAGATCATTCAGTCTACATTTGAACTGGCACATAATTAGTATGGGTATAGCTGACAGATTTGTTTTCTGCCTCTTCAAAAAGGAAACAAAGTGACAGAAAGTACACAAAGAAATTAAGTAAATATGAACACCATTGAATTACTGATTGTTTAGTTGAAACAGTTTAGGAGCCTATGGCACTCATATCTAAGGAATATACAAAATCACTGGTTTTAGAACATTACCTGAAAAATCATCTCTCAACAATGCATTGACTATTTTGCTCTTTAATCTAGCATTATGCACATTACCTCTTCTAAGCATCACAGGCATATCAGATGTTTACACTCAGAGACAGGAAAAACTGCACCTCCAATCTTGAAATGTGGGAACTTGTTCACTGGCCGTGCAGAGTAGTCATGGAAGGAAAGGGAAGAACCATGAATTGCTTCTCAGGTTACACCTTAATAATAAAGAGTAAATCCCAAACCAATGGTGGGTCAAACATGCACACCCAGGGCTTTTAAGCTCCCTCTTGTTCTATACTTAGGAACAGCTGTCCATGTGCATACAGAGTATGTTTCCCAAAAACATGTGCTGATTGAATTCCTAACTACAGAACATTAACAAATACTCTTATAAAACTTCCTCTTTGCATAAAGTAGAAAACATACTATTTCAACTTTATGGCCCAAAACCAAAAAAACCCCAAAACATACTTTTGCTTTGAGGCCAAGAGAACTGGTTTTCCATTGACAAGAGACTGAAACTATCATGTATTTCCACATTAATGTAACAATGTCCAGAGCTAAAGCACAACAAATGTGGAAGAAAAATTGTCTTCTGTTTTGAACTGCAAAAGCACTGCACAATCTTTATCACAGCCAAATATTCCAAAGAAAGAGTTTTAACAAAAGAAATAGTTTCTTAAGTTGCCTAAGAAACTATCAAGCTTCTGAGCTGCTGGTCATATGCAACTATTTTCATACAACTTGGAGTTTCACATGAAGTAAAAAGGAAGCACTCAAAGATCATATGAAAGGAATTTAAGTTTGAAAATATTATTTTAAAGATTCTTGAGAACTTTTCTGCTTCCTGTTTGGAGACCAAGATGACAAATGATGTAGACTATTTTCTACAGCTCCAGTGGCAGACATCCTTGCTCAGTTTCTGCTGAATACAATCACTGCACATTTTGAAAAGATGACATTGAGGTTAGATGGGGTTAATCTCATGTATTACATGCCAAGCCACTGCACAGATATCCTGACCTGGAAGTAGAGAGCCAGTGTCCAATACTTGTAAAAACTTCTCTAATTAAAAATTATCAAAAACACGTTTTTGGACAGTCAAATGTTTTCTTGAATCTTACTGAAGTTAAACAAGTGTGCCAAATTTTTGCCATTTAAGGCAGGGCAATGCTTAAGTATGGACTGGCCTGAGTTTCTCCTGCACACACCGGTCTGACAGAGCTGAGGACCAGCCCCAGCAGTGCTGGTGACTGACCCTCTCAGTCACCACAGTGGGATGCCCAGGGCTTTGCCAGCACAGGATCCATTAACCTGTGCTGGTTCTGGGAAAGACTAATGGAGACCCATGGAGAAGAAACCAAAAGAAATCTGCAAATTCATAATTAACCTTTCTGATTAAACATTGAAAATTGTTCCTGGAGAAAGAAGTTGTGCTATAAATAGTCACATTGCTATTTTTTAATCAATTTTCATAAAACCTTCATTTCTAAGCTTTTCTGTTAGAGCAGGAAAGCCTGTCCAGAACTGTGCACCTAAGAATTTGCTGTAAAGCACTACGAGGCTTGATTTGGTTGGGTTTTTTTTCACAAGCCTTGTCATTTGTGATGCTTCACAAATATACCCAGAAGTGGTGACTTGATTACTTAAACATCCCTTTTCTCTCCTTCCCAAGCTGAGAGCCACAACTTCAAGCCCTGCAGCTCAAGAAGAGAGCTCAGTGCATGGAAAATAAGCTTTTTTGTCTTTACTCTGGTCCAATCATGCCCCAGAAATCCCAAGTCTTCTGTAGACAGTAGTGATTGTTCTTTTGTCAGGCAATGCCCCTTCCTGACCAGCTCTCAGCACAGCAGAATAAAGCAGCTGCTTCAAGTTACACTGTTAAAATTAAGGCACTTTCCTCCCACTTCCTCTGCACAGCTGTGTCTCAAGTGCACACTCCACACAACATTGGAACATGCTTCTCTGCTTGGACATCTCTTAGAGACATCTTCAGCTTGGGGAAAACAGCTTAGCCTGCTGATCAGAACAGCACACAGGGAATGGTCTGAGCTTTGTTTTACACCAGCTGAGGGCTACTGTAGGGCAGTCTAATGTATTTCTACTGCAATGTACTTCAAACACAGTCTGAAATTAGTACCGACCTGGAATTGTTACTTTATGTTTCCAAGATACATGTGTTTAATTAAACTTATTTTCTTGTACCTTACTAGATAATTGCAAAGATGTAAGTTTACATTGTATGTCTGAATTTTTAATACTTAATGAATATATATTGTTTACAGCTCTGCAGTTTGCACTGACCAGCATTTCATGGGGAACATTTTATTCTCTGTCAGGCCTCATCCAGGTTCCCTAGTAAATCTAAGAACTAGGTAATATAAAGGAAATTAATTCACAGAGATAGTTTCTGGACAATATACCAAACACCAAACCCCCCCATCTTCAGCACTGCCCTGGTTATTGACACCCCTTGTACACCCTCTTTAAGCAGTTCGTTTGTATAAGGAAGTTTAGGCCAGGTTTCAGATCCAGCTCCATCCCACACAGAATTACTAAAGGAAGATATCTTGCAGGATTCCTTAGGACAATCAAACAGGCACCATTTATAGCACCAGCACCCAAATATCCCGCTGGGATCAAGAGAAACTAAATCTGCTTGCAGCAGGGTACATGTGCTTGAGCTTCTCAGTGCTTCACATCATGATCCTTCTCTGTTTCTCAATGCAGTGTTAGAGATCCTTGCACTGCAAGCCAGTCCTGCAGTGCACAGCCCAACAACCAGAGCCATTTTCAACAGACATTGGCTCATTCCTTTGAACTACAGCTGCCCGTGGCCCTCCAGGGCAGTTTGGAAAGCAGCAATTATTTCAGGCATATTTTTAAGTCACGACCCACGAGCGATCAGCAAGGAGGATTGTGTGCTGCAAGCCCCTGCAGAGACGAGACCATCCCTTGTGCCTGGCACACCTGGAGGCAGAGGTGGGCACAGGGCATCATCCAGTGTGTCTGAGCCATCACACAGTGTCTTCTCACTCTGCCAGTAATTTCCCTCTGCACAGACAAAAGGGCCATTTTTGGGGAAAACTGGATGGCTGGGACAGAGGCAACCACTGACCTAAACAATCCTGGCTGTGCAGCCGTAAGCCTTTGTAAGCAGGGGGGTCTGGCAAAAGAAATCTGGTTCATGCCTTTCACCCACACCTACAGATTCCTAACATCTCATCCATGAGTTCTGGAGCCTCTTCTCTATCCAGGAGGGACACAGATTCCTACATGTGTACATTTAGGACAATGCATTTTTTATTAAAACCAACAAGATCACACTCCTTTACTGAGAAAAAAATACTTGAAAAAGACAACTATTTTGCCCCTTAAAATGCATAAAAAGATGATTTTCTCTTCTACCAGCTCAAATTCAAGTTTCAAGATGTGACAAGTGAAAAATGCATATAATCTTTATTTTTAATAAAGTACTTTTCACCAAGAAAATATAGAATGACTAGCAAAAGAGCATGAGTCAGCTTGATGTCAAACTTCAGAAAACCTTGATTTTACATTTTAGCAAGAGGAATTCAAATTGTGTAAGTAACTGGACAGTCAACAACAAAATGATCACCACGTGAAACTTATCTGAAACTCGGTCTACTTTCACATCTGTGAGCTGCTTCCCTCACTTCCAGAGGGAATGAAAGGAATCATGACAGGTGCAAACCATGGGAGCCTCAAATCCTGGCAATGTACCAAAAGCACGGGGTACCTGAGCTGTTCAGCCTCTTTGCACAGAGCCTGTGTGGGTAACTACAGCAAAATGCAGGCTGGCTGTGTCTATGGAGAAGGAATAATTAACAGGCAGGTCGTGAAAAAGCCTCTGGCTTTCTGAGTGATTCTGCACCTAGTGTGAAGCAGGGACATGAAGGAAGCAACGCAGTACATGAGTGGGACTGTTCTTGCCTGAACCGGTACAAGAACACAGGGACTCATCTAAACACAAAAACCTGATAAACTTGGGAACTGAAAAAAAGCACAGCCCTCCAGCAGGTAGCTAACAATACACTCTAAGCTTTGAAAACTGTAAAGAATTACTGGTTTACAGCATTCTTCTGTTTCAAATCAAGCAGGACTGGGATACAAAGAGTCTGCCAGTGTGCCTAACAAGAGGTCCAGATTCTGGCCTCAAGTAAGGCCTTTGGAGTATAGTTACAGCAAGTCACAAGGCAGCTGTACCCTCACAATCCTGATTTGAAAGAAACACAGCATCTTATGCAGAGAAAAGACAATGGGTAAATGCTTCTCATTCGGGGATGGTGCAGGTGAGCCTGAAAAGGCCAAAGGCACAGGTAAACCCTGAGCTCTGACTAGACTCATCCACCCTTCCGGTGCAAACAGTGTTAGACACGAGTGTCCCACAGCTGGGCTGCTGCCAGACCTGAGCCCAAGCCCTGGGCACTGCCAGTAGCCACTCCGGGTACCTTTCTCCAGCCATCGAGGAGGGAGCAGGCAGCAGCCAAACAAAGAGCAGCAGCCCCTCCGAGGCAGCACAGCCCCCGAGGGGACTCCTCCCATCCCCGTCACACTGCTGCCCCAGCCAGCGGGGAGGAGGCACCAAGGGTGCTCCTCTGGCACAAGGGGGGGTTAAGCTGCTCCATCAGGCAGGAAGGTGAGGCACCACCGAGCTGTGCTATGGATTCAGCCCTGCAGTAGTGCTGATCCATTTAGCTGTGCTGGGAAATCCATAAACACCCTATGCAGTTTATTCTGCTATATTAGAAAATGCTTCAAATAGACACTGAAAACAGATGTTGATTAAGATAGATTTTTAAGGTTCTGGTGGCATTTGTCTTTTTAAAATGGTTTACATTAAATCTAATCTCCATAATTACTCAGATATCTATTTTAAAGTCAGCAGCTAAGCAAAAAAAAAATCCAAAAAACAACAATGCACAAAGAACCAACGACAAAACCCCTTAAAAAAAATCAACCAACCAACCAAAAAAAAAAACTACCACCACATTTTTCTTTGTTTTGCAAATAATAAAGTATAAAGAACCTTAATCTTGTCAGGCCTTCCACCCATGAGCAAAGCCTGGTTCTGGAGACAGTGATCAGATTCCTGACCTTATTGCCACCAGAGGGGCCCTGCTATTAACTTTGAGGATGGTCTAAGGGAAGAGTAGCAGCTACAGCTCCAGGAGCCAGCTGCATGGGCAACCCAGAGAGACCCAAGTCTGCTGTTCTGAGAAACTTCTGAGAAACAACAGCTCACCTGCAGCACCGAACAGAGAGCACGGCCAGCCTCAGCAGAATCAAAAGATAAATGATGGTGCTTTGCAAGTCAATGTTACAATCTGTTTAATATTCTCTTGTCCAGCAGAGAGTTGTTGATGGCAGACAAGTTCAGGCTTTCTCTCCAGTCCTCATGTCATATAAAACTCGAACTGGCACCAGTCTGACCAAGCACCAAATAGCACATGGACCTGAACTGGTGCAGTGTTGCTGTGCACCCAGACAGCAACTCCTGCACCTGGCTCTTCTGACACCCATTCTGTGCTGCTGCTATCAGCACAACATCCACAGAATAATAGATAGATCCCAAGTGATATTTTCCCTCCTACAGAGCACTTTTAACAAAGAAATTCAAAGAGAGCCTTCTAAAAGAGTCCCTGAAAAGCATCCAAAATCCAAGGCAATGCTTCCACTTACCCTTGATTTATATTATTTAATCCCTTTCAGCAAGAAGGATAAATTGCAACAAAGTCACACTTCAGTTATTTTCAGGGCTAGTTGTTCAAGATTATCAGAACAGTAAGGTTATAAATATACACCCTATGAAGGGAAGCATCAGAAAAAAGGATGAGCAAGTGTTTTTCTCTAAGGCTTACCAGTTGTTCAAATGCAAAAATGAGTGTATTTTTTCCAGATTGCAAGGTAAGTGCATCTTTGGACACAGCATTTTATTGACAGAGAAAGCTTTGACAAAGACTGCACACTGAAGAGTACATAATTTTCTAACACTTACTGCTTTGCTAATCTCCTTCAACTTAATGCTTCAGTATTCAAATTTTCATTTAAAGTGGCAAATTTCACATCCTTTTGGTTGAAGAGAAGAAGAGAAAGATGCATTCTTTGCTAAAGCAACAGTGATGCTAATGCAAAACTCCTTTCATAAAATATTCAGATTTTTTCCATGCTTTAAAAAAATGGAAATATTTAATTCACCATGTGGCAATCAGACTGCATGAATGTCAGACTGCCAAAACATACATGATAAAAAGCCTACCATGGGTCAAAGGCTGTCAGATGGCTGATCTCTTTCCCCTGTACTTCCTGTTATTTTCTCTGCAGAGAAAATACACAGAAGGATGTGGTCCACATTTATTCTCTGAACTTCATTCATTCAGTCTTGTATTAGTTGAAATCATTCAAGGCTTGATTGCAATCCTGCATGGATGAAGTTCACCACCATCATCTTGTTTCTTTACTTCCCTTCTCAGGAAGAACAGCAGTACCTGGTGCAATCCTCCCAGAGGCTCCACATGCAGGCCCCTGCTCCTAATGCTCTGGCTGAAACATCCTAAAAGCTGTTGGCACTTACAAAGCACATGGAAGCAAATGAAAAGCAACTGAAGTGCTGCTGCCCTGATGATGTCTCTGCTTTTGTCAAGAGCTACAGCAAAATAAAAATCTATAAGTTTACCAACTTTTCTCTCTTGCATCTCCAAAGATACTTTTGACAGCACAACATAAAATATATACACCACAGTTTTTTGCAACTGAAAAAGAAAAGTAGGCCAACACTTAAAATTGCCATGACATCACCACTCCTTCCTCTGAAAACCACTGAGATGCACTGGTAGTTAAAATACAGTGTAGAACAGCAGCACAAACAACTTCTCAGTGAGGACAAGAGAAGTGGTGTATCCTCCCAAAATTCAGAAACAGACCGCCAGGAATCAATACTCAGCCTCAAAACTCAAAGTCTACCTCTTCACTCATCTGCTGTTCCCACCTGGGCACTTCAGAGCCGTGATCTAACAACGCCACCAGCCCCACCAGTCTGCCCTTCCAAAGCACTCATGGGCTGCCATGCCTAGGGCCCAACTCCATCCTTCAGGGTGCAGCTCAGCTGTCATTTGTAGTGTAATTCTGGTGAATCCACAAGTACACAAGCCCAGCTCCATCCTTCAGTGTGCAGCTCAGCTGTCATTGGTAGTGTATTTCTGGTGGATCCACAAGTACACTTGCAGGACAAAAATGCAACAGCAGAACCACAGCTTCAGACTCCGCAGCCGTTAAATTTTACAAGAAGCAGAAATAGAGTGGGACATTTTCTCTAATAGATTATGGACAAATTTAGACATCTATCAGCAGAATAATTACAAGAAATGTCTAAAAATTAATTACATCTGTATCCATCAGCATATTTATGCCAACATTATAACCATGTGGTATCTAAGCATCTCACAGAATTTACAACCAGAGGAGAACATTAGTATCATCTTGTCAGGCTTGCTGAATAATACAGGTCATAAAACTATATAGCAATTTCTACATTAAGCTTGATGCTGACGAAGTCTTGTCTTCCTATTAAAAAACTAACAGTTTAATACTGAGCAAAGAACTGTTAAAAAGACCCTTAAAAATAACTTTTTCCCTTAACTGGGAAAATGCTTTCCCTACTATGTGCAAATTTCAGCAGTTTCAGCATCATGAACGCAGCTCAAAAACTCCACCAAGTTCTGTATCAATATATGCACTTAAACACTAAGGTTGACGAGCAAAGGGAGCATAATAACTGTACTGAATAATGAAGAACTTGGAAAGACAAACACACATCTATTCGGGAGAAACAAGGTCCCTTTGCAAGTTTGAGCACCAAAGGTAAACAAGGAAAATTTGTCGTGTTTGTGGCGGCTGAGAAGCATAAAGCAGCAACTACAGAAAAGCACAGGAGAGCACAATGCCCCAGTGAGAATGGAAGATGAAATGAAAATAAGGACCTGTCAGCTCTTACAGCTTTTAGTGCTGTGCCAAAGTGCCTCTAGAACTTGCCTTGCACACAAGGCACCTGGAGCCTTATGGGAAAATGTATCTCAAAAGAGGCATCCCAAATTGTATGAGAACAAAACTTACTACTGCTTTTGGCAAACCCAAAATCAGAACTGGGATTTATATTTGTCACTGTGAAGTGATACATGCCAAGGTGCAACACAACTGAAACGTACCTGTTACGTGTCTGGACCCATTTTTATAATGCCAAGGAAAACCCTTCTGTACTGTAAGTAGAAAGCACACATCCCAGATCTCACTGGACCTGTATCAGTATAAATTGTGAAAAAAGTATAAACATTTTGGTTTTTTGTGAAAATTGTGAAAAAGTATAAACTTTCTACTAAAGAACATGCTGGATATGATTTATTAAGTTTATTAATTTAGGGGTGGAAGAAACTGCCTTAGTTACTGTTCTAAAAAGCAGAATCATTAGCACTGCAGTGAGAAAAAGCAGGAACACCTGCCTTTCCTGCTTATGCAGAGAGCCTGAGCTGGATTTCCCCCCTCAAACAGCTTCCTTCCAATTCCACCTCTCTCATGCAGGGAAGAACTGACTGAACCCAAACAACTGCCCTCTGTACCTTGTCCCTTCCCTCCTTTCACTGAGCATGTCAAGACCTCTGGATGGTGAAGAGCACAGAAACTCCTGATTAGTGAGTTCTTTTATCAGCTGAAGAGAAAAACGGACAACATTTGGGGCTCTTCCACACAATTACTGGTGAGATAGGGACCTAGGATTCATAAAATCATGGATGGTTTGCAACTTGCTCAGTGACTTCACTGCTTTCAGTTCAAAGTCACTATACTGAGATCATAAATTTCAGCTTCCTCTACTGCTTTTAATGATGCCCTTTGAAGACATCCATACCTGTCTGTACCTGACAATAATTCCTGCTGCATACTAGTTGCAGTACCAATAATTATGCTCTTGAGAATGATTTCATTCTCCTTACTGATTAATATTATGAGGAATTATTCGATCCCATTGAGAATATTTTGGACATGAGGTACTAAAGAATTACTGTTTAAATAAACAACATTTTCCAAGAATAATTAGTTTTGTCACCAGATAATGGCAAAGCACTAAAAAGTAATGACATTTAAAATGTACCGTTTCTCTCCTTCAGGATTTCCTGGAAATGACCTTGTAAGCCAAACTACTTTTTGTGGGGAAACCTGAGTGGTACGAGATGGCAGTTTCCATCTGGCCAGTGTGTGACTGGCAGCTGCTTTAAAGCACACAGAATCCCTGATTTAGCAAGGGCTGGCAGCTGCATTCCCTAAGCTCCAAGGTACACTTTGTGGGGATGGCTTCCCAGCTCACGTTCCATTATTTGCACATGACACATGCTGAGTACACACTGCATGATGGAAGCAGGCTGACTTGATGACATTTGTCCCCTTCACCTACAGTGCACTTAGGGACATAAAGATGGCCCTTGGTTTTTTTTTTTCACAAACTGCATCACAAATTGTATAGATATTTAAGTAGTTCTACTTAACCTTAAAACACCAGAACCTTAAAAATCTGTCTTAATAGTTCTACTAAATAAGGCAGGGCAGGACTAACTGAGAAAGGAGAGAATTCAAGTCAATGAAATAGTCCTAGCCAATAAAAACATTAATTCAGGTACTGTAGATGGCATAACAATGCCCTTCCTCACATCAGTAAAGCAGTGATAGCAGAAAAACAAGCAAACTGACATTACTGCATTGGATGAATATTTCACCACTTCTCATCCCTAGGAGCACCAAGACTTGAGCTGAATCAGCAGCACTTTAGCACACAACTTCTAAGGGACACACACACACAGACATCAAGATCAGATCACAAGGAGCAATGTCTGCAGGAACAGGACTACACCTTCCTTTATTTTGCAGAAGAGTTTGACTAGGACTGCACAACTGCTCCTCACTCAAATATTTATAGCCAAATAACTCTTTGTTATCCTACAACTGCCATGTGATTGTTTGATACAACTGTCCAGTGCCTTCTTAGTACAGACTTATTAGCAGCAATTAGGTATTTGAAAAAAATTGCTGGCAACCCTATTTCAGTTTCCAAACTCATTTTGCAGTGCTGGAGCACTAATGTGCTGGGTCCTGCCACTTCTCCTATTAAACATGAACAGGGAAAGCTGTGAGGCTGGGCACACTGAAGCTCTACTAGAATGTGGCTGGCACTGTGACACACACCATGTAAACACCCCTTCTCATTGCCTCAAGTGTGATGCTGATCTTCCTAAGAACTCCTGCCCCAATAAAAAGGCAGCCATTTATTTCTCTCTGAAGTGCAACAAATCAAACTTTGGCTGGTATTAGAAGAGCTTGCCCTGACAAAGAGTTTTACACTTCCCTTTTGATAGGTCTAGTACACAATCATCATACAGAAAGAACATTTTTTGTTGACATGAAAAAAAACAACTAAAGTATTATTGTAACTTGTGAAACAAGTAAAAACCAATAGAGCACAGAGGAACCTAGATGTAGAAAAAGAGGATTTTTTTATTTTTGCTTTTTGGTCTACTATATAAAAAAATTAAATGTGACCTAATCACTTCAGGGGCCTTTCAAACTCTATTTGGCCTTTTTTTTTTTTTTTTTTTTTTTCTCAAGGTTTTGAGTGAACAGCTAAATTTTAAGACATGAAATCTTACAAAGAAAGGGTGAGGGAAGAAAGCAACATGGAAAAAAGGGAGGAAAAAAGCAGGACACATAGGAGCTGGCAGGTAAATGATTTAGCATGACTTCAGACAAGAATTTCCATCGTCCCCATAGTCTGCAATCCTTTGAGTATACAAAGCACAGACTAAAAAGCGGCCACGCTTTGTGCACTCTCACACCAGCCACCACAGGGATTTTTTGACCTCATACTGCAAACCAAACTGTCTTCACATCAAACTTGGTTACTGAAAGCTGAAACCTTAACTCTGGGAAAAAAGCAGCAGATATTCTCATTAGCCCATCATTTCAGTGCATATTTTGCTTCTCAGCTAGTAAAATTAAGGAAAAAAAACAAATCCCCAAATGTCAGTGACAAATGTCCCTAAAAAGGACATAAAGCATCATCTACTTCCCCAGTGCTCTGTCCCCTTTTTACAAAACCTTGCTGCTAACAGTAAAGACCTCTACAAAACATAACCTGTATTTTTATCCATGGTAGCCAATACTCTTCTGTACAATCACTAAGCCATTGCCCGAGCTGATGGGAGGTAAAGGATCCCATACTACATTTTATATTCTTTCTGCAGAATTTATATAAAAATAAATTCGTCAAAAGGTACTGTTAAACAGACTTAATAAGAAAAAGACTGAATATAGAAAGTAAATTTAAATTCAAAATCTTTACTAGAGTGATTTAATTAATTCAGAGGCTTTATTGAGCACTCAGATCTCCAACAGGTGTTTATAGCTCAGACAGGCTTTTGTTAAACACAATTTTCATTCCATCTAAGTCAATTTTAGGGAGACCCAAGCCACTACTAAGTATTAAATTTTAAGTAAAACTTCCTTTAAAAACTCAGACCCTTTTGAAGAAAAGCCTTCATCACAGTATACTAATTTAAAATTTTCAGAAATCGTAATAAATGCAACTCTAACACAAAATGCCAGGTAAAAAAAATATAAATTTCCATTACCAACTATATTTGCATTGCAGTTTGAAGTGGAAAAACAACCTGCAAAATACTTCCTATATATTGCCTTGTTTCCTCCCTCTGAAATTTCAGGAAAGAAAGAAAATACTGTCTCCCTAATATTTCCCCTTTTTTTTTCTTTACTCAGTGTATACAAGAAGGTAAAATAAAAATCACAGTATGTCAAGCAAACATTTTCACAACTTGCATAGTAGAAGTTTATAGTGGTCATCCTCATTTGCTTTATGTCAATTTTTCCCTTGGTGTTTTCACTGGAGTAAAAAAAAAAAAAAAAGCAGAGGAAGTAGAGTGCAAAAATACAGGGACTTGCCAAATCTAGCTGTTTGAACTGCAAGGGTTCAGTAACTACAGCTGAAAAGTGAATAAGTGAACTCCATTGTTCCTTTTTTAATTTCTGGAAACTCATATTGCACTATCCTTGGATATCAAGTAACATGGGGCTCTGGCTTACTATGTAAAACAACTGTTCTGTTATACAGGAGGATCTTCAGCTACATAAAGAGCTGCTCACTATTACCTAAGTTTCTGGAATAAATATTTGTGTTTAGGTTTCCATTCATGCCCACTTCCAAATGCAAAAGCTAAGCTTTTGTTCTAAGTTCACAGGACAGCTGTTGAGCAAGGGATCAGTGCTTGGTATGAGGACAGCATTTTTGAATCATCTGTGTAAAGAGAAGTTAATCCCTTGTTCACTGGGGGAACTGTAACAATCTCCAGACTGCATAAAAAACAGGCTCTGGGTTTAGGGCTTGCTTGGGGAGGCAGGGGGGTGTGTCTTCAGGAAAATTAATTACACATTTGTACACTTGAAAAAAAAAAGTCAGCAGGTGGGACATTATAAGGAAGCTGGATGAAAGAATGCCAAGATGAAATACCAGCATTTAAAAAAAAATTTCTTTCTTTGGAAAATTACAGTGTCTTCCCCCTCACTTCTGAAAGAGAACATCCATCCATTCCACACAGAAATTCAGGTGTCTGCCCAGTTCTGTGTGGACGCCTTGCTAGAGCCAGTCTCACTGAGCTCCCAGTTGGATAGCTGGGTAAAGCTGAACCACCCCCATGAGATTACAGTTTCGGAACTCAGAATAATTCTAACAACTCCCATGACTAAAACAAACTGCTTTTATGAAGAGGTATGGAATATAACAAGGCCAGAACAAACAAAGCCATTTTTAAGACTTGACATCAAAAACCTTTGATAAGTTGCTTTATTCTGCCAGCGGAGTTTTTCACCCATCATCAGCCTACACCAGAAATAAGATGTTGTACTGCCTTTCTCTTAACATACGAAATGCAAAGGACGTGGATTATGTGGGACATTAATTCTCTCTATCAATAGAAAACTTCAGACACAACAGAAAAAGCATTTTCAATTCACAGACTGAAGTGTTGAGTAATGTACAGAACATGAGAGGAAATGACTGTTCTCTGCTCCAAAACAAGAACCAAGAGTCATGTAAAATTAGCAGGAACAAACTTATTTCCAGAATATAGACTTCTACTGTGGAAGTGCTTGTAGATGTACAATGGCTCAAAAAGAACTGGAAAAATCCAGTGGGAAAAGTCAAAGAAAGCACTTTTGGCTCAGAAAGGTCCTAAGCCCACAGCCCTGGGCTCAGCGAGCACCTAAGAAGATAACACCTGCCTTTCCCTTCTAGCTGGTCACAACTGTGAATGTCTGACTTAGAGAGGAAATTTTACTTTCATCCTTCAAAAACATATTTCCAAACAGTAGTTTCTCCTCATAAAGAGCAACAAGGATACATGAGGTCACAGCCAAACTGTTACTTAATATCATTTTGATTAAAGGTCACAGGAAAACATGCCAAGAGCTAATGCTGACAGCTGAATGCAGTGTACTGTCCTGCAGCCTGGATTCAAGCCAGGCTCCGGGCAGACAAAGGATCACCAGATGGCCTCATCAACAGATGATAAGCAAGCACCACTCTCACCCTTCCAGACCTCTCCAAACCTATTGACACCATTAATCTAGTTAATGCCCACTCTAAAAGGTTCACAGGAGTCAGGGGTGACTTTCTAGAACAGGTGTAAGTCCATCAGTGAAATGTGCCCCATAGGACCATACCTTAACAAGACACTTAACTGTGTGGACAAGTTTAGCTAAGAGAGGCTGAATTCAGAATTCCAAAAAAAAGAAGGCTCTATCAGATAACAGAACATGGAATTCACCACAGCCATGCATTCTGTTTCCACGACACAAATCCACTGAGAAAAGGAGCTCTTGCACTTAGTGTTGAACACTTAAAAGCAATATTGATTGTACTGCTTGCACAAACTGGGAACATCCCCGTGGTGCCCAACAACCTGGCTGCAGCTGTGACCTCTGGCATGAAACACGGCATAGTTTCCCTAAAGGTCAGTTCCAAATGGTAACTTAACACTAGTGCTGACCTTTTCAAACAGGCTGAGAACACATTTATCTAAAAGGATAAATAAAGCCCCAAACCTGACAAGACAGGAATTGGTTACAGTGAAGGTGAAACAATTTAGGCATAACATTCGACACTCTTAAAAACGAGATTCACTTAATAAAATATAAAAAGGATTTAATATAAACAAAAGACAATTAGGAGACAAAAGAAATAAAGCAAAGGGTTAAAACGGCCGGGTGCCCTGGTGGGTTACCAGGAACACACCTGGTATCTCAGGAGTGTCCTTTTTATCCCATCTTTGCTGTGAGAGGTTAATGCATATTCAAGCATGTCCCCTCCCTGGTTCCACCTTCTTGGATCATGTTATTTTCTGCTGGTCAGCATTATTTTGGAGTTTGGTTTCTTTTTTGCTGCAGATGGTCACTTGTTGATAACAGCCTGGGCCCCTCATCCTTCCCCTGAGGGCAGCTGGTCTTCATATCTTCCACTGATAACAGTTTGGGCTCTATTGTTCTGATAACAGCTTGGGCCCCACTGTCCTTGCCCTCTGGGGTTTCCTTGCCTTGTACCTAGGAAATTCTTTTAAACTTAAGACTTGTTAGCATAGCTAAAAAGTATTTAATACATAATATTCATCTGCGAAAGCCAATATCACAGTACAAATTTATAACAACACAAATCCCTCCCTGTCTCAGCATCCCTCTCTTTGCAGTGCAGTTTTCATGCTCATGTTGGAAGCATCAAGTGTGAGATATTGTAAGGAGAAGGCAAGGTCATAAACAGAGGCAAACTTAGACCCCTAGCACTGAGTTCTTCAAATGCTACATTCCATCAGGAACTTTAAATCTACCACAAATTTTATTTCTACCACTTACTACCATCTCATCAACATAAGTACAGAATCTTCCAAGTTCAATCCTACACATCCAGAGAGAAAGAACTACTATAAATTCGCAAAAAAAACATAGTTAGATTGCTTTATTTTCCCTCATAAATGGTATGAATTAATTTAGATTATATTTTAATAGTTTTTTGTGTCAAATATTTTAATATCACCTTTTACTGGCTGCTCTTGGCATTGAGCAGCAATTGAGCACTAAAGAATTTCTGTTTCCCTGCAGATACCCAGTTTATTTTTCCCCTGGTTATTACTGACTCCAGACTCACTTGTGCTGACAATTTCCCATTAAGGGTGCACTTTGAGTATCTTCTGAGCTCAGCAGTCTCAAAGAGATCAAGTTAGGAGGGAAATAATGACATGAACATACTGAAAAGGAGAGTACAACAAAATAAAAGAGCTAGCAAAATAGTCTTTACTGTCATTTGCCCTAAAAGGTAAAGGAAAATACTTGGGATTGGCAAGATGATGGGCATGAAGCAAATGTGGTGAGGATAGGAATGGAGAAAGTTCTAAAATGGATTCTCTTCTCAGTGTTCAAGTGATCTGTGTCTATGGTGGTAACAGGAAACATAATTTTACAACAATTCTAATTTTTTTTTTAGATTATATTTTCTTATAATTATATGATTATAGGATTATAAGATTACATTTCTTATAATTATTCTTATAATATTGCAGCCTTCTCAGGAAGCACCCCAATAAACCCACAATTGTATAAGATACTACTTTCAGAAAGCACACAGATCTCAAAAAACATGTACTTGTGTACCCTCAAGTCTTGCTGAACAGATTCAGTTCAGCCACTTCCTCCAGCTCAACATTAACGTGTTAATTAACACAATCCTCATTTTCACTGGCTAAAGAGTTCTGCCATTGGCAGAGAAGACACACACGCTCCTGTTGGTTGGCTGAAGTGCTTAGATCTCACAAAAAGAGAACCTCTGCTGGCTGCACATGCAATTCACATTTCTGAGCAATAGATTTTATCCTTTCATTACAGTCCTATTCACCTGTAACCATTAAAGTTTATTTGCAACCTGCACAACTTTTCCCTCACAGTAATTCTATGGTCTGTAGACACGACAGCAAAGCTGTTCTTTAGTCCACAGCAGCTGATCACAAATGTCAAAATACAAGCAATATTCATTAAAAGATTTTGCTCTGCACAAATGTTTCACAATGGCAGCCCAATCCAAGTTCCACTGATGCTATTTTGCAATCAAGTCTCTTTTACTTATTCGCCTTTCAACCTTTTAGTTAAGTGCTATGGAGTGCCTTTTTGGGTTCCTGAAAGGAAGCATAAATTAGCTGCTTCCTGCTCACGGATACTCTGCCTCTGTGCTACAGCACTGCAGCTTCAGAGAGCATCTGTCCCCCAGGACAGGACCCACTCCTCAATTCATACAATGGTGCTGTCCAACACATGATAAAATAACCTTGCTTCTGAGTAATGTCTCCCAAAAATCTGCTCTTCTGCTGCAAGATTTTCTGCTTTTTGCAGTATGTATCTAATGCATGCAGCTCCACACTCCAGACTGCTGCGTGAGGGAACGCAACTGCCAAGGACCTGCTCATGTCTCAAGAGGGATTTTAGGTGGGAAAAACATAGCAACAGAAAATGCAGGAGGAAGTGGGGAGTTTGGGGGGAAAGAAGAGGTGGAGAGATCTGGGTTTATACCACAAAGGAAGACTAAAGATAATTCCTTTTTTACACAGTATCTTTCTCCTAGCTCTGTTTTTTGCTGGTACTGTAACAAGAAGGGAGATGAATTTCACCCTGAGATATCTGACAGCACACTAATAGAGAAAGATCCAGGGCATGCTGGATTCAGATTTAGACACCAGAACTGTAATCAAGAGAAAGGACTGTTCTTGCTTCAGGCTCTGAATTAATTCCTCTTTTCTGTCACTTAAATTACTGTTGTTTTTCTTAAACTGTGCGTACACACGGCTATTAGCTAAAACTAAACAAATAAGGGCTGGCTCCCAAGGCCATTCCTGCAAGGTGCCTGTCAATTTCACATCAAGTAATTCTGCTTGCCAGTGACTCAAACAAAAAAAATCTACACTGAGGACATGAAAAAAGAATAAGTTACCTTAGACTTGAAAAACTAAGCAGCTGACTCTTCCTCTTCAGACACTTTACCTGACCTCTGTGGAAGTCTGGCAAGACTGACCAGTGGGTTTAAGGTCTGGTCTGGAAGCTGGAATAGTCAGTGACTTTTCTTACTGGGAAGCATAAAGTCCATTCCTGCAACTACTTTTCAAACTATGCAGTTGTACACACACACACACACACTGAATTTTACTTGGGTAGCCTTTAAAATGTTGCCACTCCATTAGTGTCAAATTTCATCAAATGACCAAAGTCTTGAGCCTCTTGGTAACAAACTTCTCTGAAGTTGGAAAACATTACAATGAGGTAAAGCACATCACATCAAAATCCCACACAGTGCTAAATTAACATAATGTGATAAGATACAATGTGACGTAACATCTTCATAAGCTTAAACACGTCAGAAAATAGAAGATCTTTCTATCATCAGGTTATTGTGAATAAAAGGCTTTTTTCTGTTTGCAAGCCATGGGCAGCAAGGCACTTCTCCACCTAAAACCAGATACATGCAGTATCTGTGTATCAAAGAACAGCATTCCCAGTAAAAAAAAAGAGTTCTCCATTTCAGGTGTAGTCTTTTCCATGTTTCTTAACCAGTATGTGGTCATTGCTTCAACCTCTCTCCAATTTACAGAGTAAACTTAATTAAAGGGAACAAACTGGTCTCAGCTTCATGGGGTTTAATTTATACCGAACCTTGGTTAAAACCTGCTTACAAATTAAGTATTGTTATTTGGAGGTGGAATCTCTGTTTGGAACAAAGCAGTTAACAGATCCCTCATCGCCATGTTCTGCTTTGTCACTCAGATGAGCAGAGTTCGCAGAAAAACAAATCTTGTTTAATTTCAGAAACAATGACATTCCCTTATCTTTAGCAGATGCATGTAGGGAAATTGCAGGGAGGTGATGAGGGCAAGACAACATGAGATTTTAAGCGAAACAACCTATTATTTAAAAATTCAGAATTAAATACTGTATCAACTCTTCCTAGGGAATTTAAAAAAAATATTTTTATTGTATTATTTTAAATGACTTCTCAGCGAAAAAGTTTTGAATAAAAGTTTTCTAAGCATTAACTTAAATGTTTCACCCAGAAAGATCTACCACCAAACAACTTCAGCTGAGGGGAAAGGAAAAGTCAAATCTACAATAAATCATTTGGGCTCTCACAAATACTCTGTTGACAGAAGAACTTTGACTCCAGTAAGGAGGCAGAACCAGGGGTTAAATTAAAATAATTTGGATCCTCCCATTCCTTGATATGTGACAATTAACCTCTGGGATTACTGCACACCACTGCAGTATTTTTTTCTCTCTACTGATCTCTGCAATGCCAGCTTTGAAATCAGCACATGTGAGTAGAGCAGTAAAACCGTGGTACTCCTTGGCATTGTGGGACTGACAGGTTACAGAACATTAAATAACTTTTCTGGCTTCAGTCTCAAAAATACTTTTGCCAAAGGCACACTGTGATGAAGTAGGTTAATCTGCACCATTTTACTGCAGAATATGTTTGCATTATTCAAAATCATGCATTTTTTATTTATTATGAATTTTGGCTGTTGTCTTCATACTCCAGGACTATTTGAAAAAGAGATAATAGAACCTGAAGCAATACCTTTCAGAAACATAGACACGGACTTGAAGAGGTGACCAGAGAGCAGCTCCTGGGAGGAAGAAGGAATTGTCTGAAAGTAAGAAAATCAAAAAATCTAGAACACATGATCAGATTTGCATGAGAGCAAACCCCTAAATTTGATAATAAAAGGACTAAATGAGAGACCAACAATAATTTTGATGAAGGTGGCACCAATGCCTCCTCTTCCATCTGTCTGGTGGTTCCTTCTCCTCTCACCTAAGGCACAGGATTTCTACCTTTTTCTGCAGATGAAGAGGTCCTTCTGGGCTATGTCCTCTGCTCTTCCAGGCAGCCAGCTGTCCCTAGCACTGAGCAACAGCCCCTGTTCAGGTCTCTGTGCTTCTTGGGGCAGGCTGGGATGTTCCCCCTTCAGGAACATCCTGTGTCCAGTAGAGGACACATGCTCCAGACAGATGTTCCCCCTTCAGGAACATCCTGTGTCCAGGAGAGGACACATGCTCCAGACAGATGTTCTCTCCCTTCAGGAACATCCTGTGTCCAGGAGAGGACACATGCTCCAGACAGACTGTTCCTGCAGAGCTAGCCCAGGGCCAGCTGCAGAGGCTGCACACCAATACCCCCAGACACACAGGTGTCCTGCCTGCTCTCCCAAGAGGAATGGCTGGGCAGGAGCCACGAGCAGCCTCTGGCACTACGCAAGTTCCCCTCAGCCTGCCAGCTCAGGCAGCTGTTCGCACCGAGACCCCTTGCAGTGAAGTTACTAAGGGGAGGATGATACAAACCATTCCTCTGACATACAGAACCTGCCTGAAGTGGGCTTTCAAAGAACAGAATAGAGTAGATAAGTCCTCTACTACTGCATAAACATTAACTTTGTAAGAATTAAGTTGTAAATAAAGGATACTTCTCTCCTTATGCATCAGAAAATGTTTGAACAGTAAAAAAATTGGGATTACTGGGTTATATAATTTCCTCTGCCTATTCAGAGAGGTGAGTGTGGTAGTATCCTTCTGTTTTGAGACCATCTGTAGCCATACAGCCTAACAATCCTCACCCATGGCCTCCCTTGACCCCCAGGTCATGAACTTGCTTTTGTTCCCCAAGCAGATTTGGGCACAAAGCCCACTGATACAGCAGATGAAATTCTAATAACAACTAAGTTAACTCCTCCTAGCACAAACACTGCTCGTCTGAGCCCAGCTTAAATCAGGGTAGTCTGCAACCAGCAGCACAAGAAGGTTCTCAAAACTGCATTGCATTATCAGCTCCCCCAGTCTCTTAAGATAAAAGTGATTTTCAGGATTTCCATGTAGTAAATCCATATGAAATCTGTTACTTAGATATGCCTTGTTATGTGTGGCAGTTTTCTGCTGCATTCTTACAGACAAGGGGTACCTTGCTGACAGCTGAGGCATTGCTTGAGCAGAGAATCTGAGAAGTTTACAAGGACAATGAGCCAAATGTTTCCCCTGAGATTATTCTACCCAGACCATTCTACAGGCACATCCAGAAAATACTGTACCACAGTTGGGCCAGGATTGTCCAGTGAAGGCTCTGGCCTTCAAATCTTCAAAACAAAAGTGACAAAAATTGTTTCAAAAAACTCACAAGATTACATTTGCAATCACAGTCCAGAAAAGGGAAAAAGAAAAAAAAAAAAAAAAAAGGAAAAAAACATACAAAAAATTATTCTCTCATGCATTTCTCTTAGCTCCATGCTTTCAAAGCCTTAAAGTCACAAAAGCTAAGGAACCCTTTGCCAGTTAAACCATCATCTCAGTCTACTTCACTTTTGTCCAGTAATTCCCAGTCTTAAATATCCAGCTATGAATTCTTTTCAGATGGTTTCCTTTTACTTTAAAATGGAGCAGACAGCAATGCAGATGTACATTTTGGAATGTGGAAGCCATATTTCTTCTGAGACGAGGGTTTTGTCAGTGCTCCCTGAACTGCCTTGGACAAGCTAACACATCCCCAAAGGCATGGACAAAAACCCAATCTCAGAAGTACAGCTTTCACACTCACCAGCTGATCCTATAAGGATAGAGCTAATTCCCAGCAAATATCTTGCCAAATATATTGAATATACATAGTTCTTACTTCATTGTAGCTAGAGGAGACCATTGCTTGCATTTCTATATGAGACTTACCTCATGAAGTTAAGAGCTCTTTCTCTAATCTCCATTAGGATTCTATATAGAGTAGATGTTTTTTTAAAAACAAAACAAAAAAAAAATCACTCATCTGAAAACTCAAAGAAAGACTGAATTTGAGGAATGGAAATAATTATTCTTCAGAGAGGAGATAAATGGTTTCTGACCACTACACAAAGGTTGTGTGGG
The DNA here is from genome assembly GCF_971803275.1 of Cyanistes caeruleus. Classification (NCBI taxonomy): domain Eukaryota; kingdom Metazoa; phylum Chordata; class Aves; order Passeriformes; family Paridae; genus Cyanistes; species Cyanistes caeruleus. The sequence goes on along the minus strand of NC_141708.1, from coordinate 33,412,934 downwards.
TCAGATTCATTAGCTTGAGAGATCCTGGCTCTGTACAGGAATTACCTTTCCCACACAGATTTCTCTCACTGTTTTTTTATGTAAAAGTTCATTCTTTGCTATTTTCCCTCAAGCTTTGATAAGCCAGAGCCTATATCAATCCAGGCAGTACATTGTGATCTGACTTTTACTGCTGCTCTCTACAGGAAGAGAGGATCAGCTGACATTTGCTCACCATGGAAGGACAAAATGGCTCCTATGCGTTACCATGTCACCATGCACAGGCACATCCATCTGGCAGCAGCTCTCATGAAGCAGGTTACTTCTACAGATAACTGCAAAGCACCTTCAAACCTGGTGAAGTGTTCACAGCTCCTCTCTGCCTCACAGGCTGGAAGTGCAGGGCAAATGGAGCTCCCTCCTCGCCTGAAAAGAAGACAAACTGAGACAATTCAGTTACATAACCAGCATTTCCTGAGCAAGGGACCAAGTCCAATCATATACACCAAAAAAACACCTGAAGAGGGTCTCAAAGTCTCAAAGGAATGCTGTTATCCTGGAGGGAAGTAGGGGGGTGAAGCTCCACAGACATACTGTAAAGACAAGGACCACTATTGTCGTGGTTTTAAACCACTAACTAAGAAAATTATTTACTTTTTGTTGTGAGATATGGATTAGAAATAAGAGCAAAACAGGCATACAACTTAAAAGGGAAAAAAAAAAAAAAGTTTATTGACAAACCACAATAATAAGAACACCAGAATAAACTTCCAGAAAAACCTTTCTATCTCCTATCCACCCACTATTCTCTTGTTCACATGACAACAGAGACAAAAACTCTGGAACTCTGATGGTTAAAACAGTCCCAATTCTTGCTAGTATGTTCACCAGTCTTTATAGAGAAACAGAAGTTTCTTCCTGTTAATTTATGGAGTTTCTCACAAGAAAACTATTTTTGTTATAGTTTTCTATTGCCCTAATGTTAGCTGCTCAGAGCTGCTATTATTAGAGTTCACTCCTCCCATTTTCACATCACTCTGAAGTAAGTATGGGCCATGTGTCTAGAGATAACATTTTTAAGGATAAGTTATTCAAAGGCAAAAAAAAGTCTTCTTTATCTGTTTCTGTGAGCTTCACTAGAAAACAGTTTTCTCATGGCCTCTCAGGGCTTCAAATCTCTCAACAGTTTTCTCATGGCCTCTCAAGGCTTTTAATCTCTTAGTACTTCACTATACTATAATTACTCTTTACTCAAATTTACACTTTGAACACTATTCCTCTCTAGATCCTATATCATGAATTAAAGGAGTTCTTTTCAGGACTTTATTGTCCATCTCCATAATTTTAACAGGGAGATATTTCAGCTTAATTAAAGCATCTTCTTAATTCTCTACCTTCTTTGAAGCTTCTTTTCTTTCCTGTCACTGGTAGTTTATAAAGTCTCTTTTCATGTTGATCTCTCTCTCTCTCTCTCTCTGGATAAAAAGATTAATCCGCAAGTCTCATCTGGGTAATGAAAGAGTTAAAATCTTGCCCAGGCTTTTGTAGATGGTTTGGGGATCTCTGCCGAACAGGAGCTGGAGCCGTCTGCGATGGAAGGTTCCTCATGGCTGCTCTGGAGCGTGTAGTCTCTGCTCTAACCCGCTGCAAGTCCAGAGCTTCTCTCTTTCTTCAGTGGGCAGTTTCTAGTGAATTAGTTACAGCAAAACCTGCAGCCGAGCCAGAGATCGGCTCGGCCCGGCCCGGAGAAAACCTTCCCCAGGCCCCCCCATCTCCCGGCCGGGAGACGGGGCAGGCCCGGCCCCATCCCCGCCCGGCCGCATGGCCTGGGCAGGGACGGGAGGCCTGGAGCTCTGCCACCCTCCACAGCCAGAAACAAAGAGAACTCAGAGACTTCTGCTTTTACATTTTAAGGTAGGGTTCACAAGTTGATCCCACTTTTCAATGGCCTAAACTGCTGTCAATTCCCAGCAATGACCGATAATTGGTCAGGAGAAAAGACTCCAAGCACTTCCCAGCAACTCCAACTCCCTTAAAGGTAAAGTAACTCCATGACAACTATTTAATAATTTAGGTTTTTTGTGCAGTCACTTACTCCTTCACAAACAAGGAAGATTTCACCATGTAAAAGCTGAGTTTGTGTCTCTTACCCAGACAGATTCTGAGTCTTGGTTTGTCACTTACAAGAGTTTTTTTTACCTGTTGCATCTTAATTCACTTAGAATTTAGAAAAGCTGCTCTGCTACACGAGCTTAAGAACATTCTGAAGTTCCACTGAATTAGCACTCAAAAGCACTATTGGCTTTACCCTAGTTTAGAATCATTCCAAATAGCCTCAATGTAACCAAGTGCCAAAGCAATTTCATGAAGTGGCTCTTATAGAGGTGCCTAAAACAGCAATTTAGTTGCCACATCTCCAGAGCAACGCTGAATTTGATTTTATATCCCAGGATTTCAGTGGAAGATCCCAGAACAGGACCTGGAGAGCTACCACTCTGGACGTGCCAATATAACCCAAATCTTACGTGACTGCTGCAAAGCACTCGCTGATCCCTGCCTATAATCAAGAAGAAACACTAGCATTTCATCATCATCATTTTATAAAAACCATGAAAGGTTAATGGTCAGACTAAACAGAGAATAATCATACCACTGTATGAGATTTTTTTATTATAGGTGGTATGAGTGGCAGTATTTCACAAGACGTGCAAAATACAACTCAAAACCCTGAACATCAACTTAATTTAAAAGTGTCTAGATGAAAAATTCAACTGACAAGTACCATTCATCCCAACCAAATACCTTCCACACTGTTAAACAAATGACAAGATAGTAAAGAAAAATTGAATTTAGAATGTTTTACCTTCCCATTCCAGCGAAGCACAACATTTGAATCCCACTTCTGCTCTCTCAATGACTTCTGCTAATACCCCATTGATCAGGCACTCCAAATAAGTTTAATTAGTGGAAAGTAACACATTCATTTACATTTTTTCCTCTTGGTTACTGTTCATTTGGTCTTCAATATTCTATACTAAAGATATTACTTAATATCTATGCCACAGAGAGGGGCACGTTTGAAAAAGAGAGGTTTTCAGAAGTGACTTCTTTTCATGGACGAAAAACAAATGGTTGCAAGAAAATTGAATAGGGACGGAAAAATATTTCAGAAATATTTCAGATTAAGCATGTGTTTTACCTTTCACCACATCAGGCCAAGTCCTCAGGATACAAATCTCTGGAGCTCCATTTAAATCAACAAAGACAGTTCAGAAATTGGCCTTTTCCTCTCTTCAAATACCACCTACAACCTGCATCTATGCATTTGACTTTTCCAGATCCTCTGCTTCAAATTCTGCCTAAAAAGCTAGGAAGTTCGTTGGAATATAACTCAAACTTGGCATATTGTAGTGGATTCACGATTGCACACAAAATCTCAACCCTCAAAGCTGTATGGTTGGGAGAAAAAAGAAAACACGGCAGGGAGAGGAGGCAAAAAAAAAAAAAAAATCTCATTTCAAAGAAATTAGTTCAAATTCTTGACACGTAGTAAGAGTTTTCCAGACAACCTGCTTTCCAGCAAACAAAACGTACTTTCTCCTTTTCTCAGTACCAGAGGCCGAGCCCCCCTCAGAGGCCCTGCAGGCCAGCCCCACACACCAGCAACCGCCATTTCCCGCCCCGACCCGGCCCCACACACCGGCAGCCGCCATTTTCCCACACGGCAACACCGGCTCGGCCCCACACACCGGCAGCCGCCATTTTCCCCACACGGCAATACCGGCCCGGCCCGGTCCCACACACCGATAGCCGCCATTTCCCGGCCCGACCCGGCCCCACACACCGGCATCCGCCATTTTCCCACACGACAGCAGCGGCCTAGCCCGGCCCCACACACCGGCAGCCGCCATTTAGCCACAACAGGACCCCCATCCCAGCCCTCACCACCGAAAGCTGTTGCTAAACTCCTTCTTCTCAATTTTTTTCACCTCAAACGAAGCTCTGCGGGTGTGGCGGCAGAGGCTGAACGCGGTCCCGCCGTATGAACCAGCCCGGGACACACCACCTTCTCGCGTTAAGCGAGCTGCAAAATGGGCGGAAACTGCCTTTCCCAAACAAAAGTAACGAGAAAATCCTGGAAACCCTGAGGGCCAGAGCCTGCTTTAAATCTTCCCGGGTGCAGGAGGAAAAGAGCAGTTGCTTTGCAGGGAGTGATAACTCTAGATGCCTGTTAAACTTGACGAAATCAGTCCCATGAGTCCCTCATTTTTTAGGACTTGGTCTCCAGTTGCCACTTCAAGAAAGTGTCTGGAGCAGCCAACAGGGGCAAGTTTAAGTCAGGGGAGTGCCCCTCCTCCAGGCACACCACAGCATAACTGGATTTGAAAGTATCATGGACCCCCAAAGTGGAAAGCAGAACATTTGCCACACCAAAGTGCAGATGAATACACAGGTTGGCTGAGTTAGGATATTTTGACCCAATATCAACATGTGATAGCAAGTTTTTTCAGCAACCGTCCCACCCACCCACCGACAACAAGATTCCAACTGATCAGCTGCTGTGTATCTGGTGATTCAAAGGAATCTACTCCACACTGAAGTACTGTAAGTAAAGCACACCTTTATTGGCCAGGCCGGGAGCACTGAGGGGTTAACACCTCCATATGTGTGTCCATCATGGCCATTTTACAAAGGTGTTTTTTTCACACTTTTGCAAGTTCGTCATTATATGTTTCCGAGTTTGTAATCTACCCTTATTCTGGTCACTTACCTAAAGTCACAGTCCTAAGGGGCCTTACATGACTTGTGGTTTCCTTATGTTAGAGCTACAAACACAGCATACACTATTCTTAATAAACTTATCACATCTATTTTACTAATACACAATTCTACTATTACACACTTTGTTACTATATTAGTTATGCTTAATTTATAATTGCTTATTGATTATGTTTCTGTGAAAAACGAGGTTCATGTAATTTTTATAGAATTTAAAATTTTAATAAAGAGAAGACAATTAGAAGAAAAAAATAAAGTATACAGATGTGGCCGGGTGTCTCTGCATTCAGCCAAGAGAGCACACCTTACTGACAAAGGATTGTCCCTTAAAAACAGAACCCTCCTACATATCCATAAATTCTCATACGTATTCATACATTCTTCTTAGGATCTTTGGTGTTCTTCTGTTTAGTTTTCTCTTCCCCTTCCCAATAGATCAATCTTCTTGGCACCATCGAGATTTACATTCTCTGATACCAGAAATGCAATAAATTCCTCCCCCCAGAGCTCTGGTCACTGCTGTCTTCATCTGGATAAGAGGGTTTACAAATGCAGGAGTTCTCTAGCTTGTTTTTTTGGGGTTTTTTCAGTCTTTGGGTTATACAAACAAAATCAGTTTTTATTTTAATACTATGCCATAGCTTAACATACATGTATTATACTACTAAGTTTCATCAATAACAGAAATAAAGAAACTTATATTAATACAACAAAAATTTCCATTATTATACCCATAACATTCATTTTAATATTTTCGAAAAGCCAACAATATAATATGTATCTATAACAGTTTCTATTCTCCTATTATATTCTTCTACCTTTTTGTGACAATTCTATTTGTCATCAAAACGAGAGTTTGGTAGGTGTCCTCCTCCTTATTGCTTAGCCCACAGGGGCTAGGCCCTTGCTCTGTAGACAAGTGGTTATCCAGACCCATTAGGTCACAATCCATTCCCTTCTCATCCTCATCCACTGGGGTTTGTTTTTTCAAGAGCAGTTAGCTTTAGGCATAGCATCTCCTATTCACCTACCATCATAACCCCTTCCAGGGCTAGGCTTCTTGTCTTGCAGAAGCAGTTGGAGTCAAGTATAGCAGCCAACATCCAACCTTTAATAATCTATATACTAAAGCACTTCTGTTAAAGGAGCTGTTGTATGTTAAAGGAGATGCTATGTTAAAGTTGTTATGCTGTATGTTAAAGGAGATGTTTCATATGTTAAAAAAGTCCTGTGTATCACTGGAAACACTGGAGATGGTATGATTAGGGAATGGATGTGGCTGAGTGGCTTTAGTGACAGCCAAGGAGCTGAGCAAGATGTAAAAATGTGCAGGTTATGCATGGAGGGGTAAGCCTCATTTAAAAACACGAGAAGCAGGAGCATCCCATCTCTTTGAATATATCTTACTCAGAAAGACAATGGCTGGAACTGCTGCGTTCACCTGTCCTGTCAGTCACACTGCTGTGTGAGCCCAGGATATGACTGATACACTCTGACACAACATATCAAAATGCCAAAAAAATTTGAAACATAGTATTATTTTTCTCACTGAAAATGTGACAAGACCGTGTTATTTTGAAGTGTCATGATCTTTCTTTGGGGGGGGCATGGGCGTAGGGGGAGGAATGGTAACATTCAGAACTTCTTTTTAACTTCTGAGCAGATAATTACAAAGTTGAGCAACAGCACGGAAGCCACCATCTTTTCATCTAATCACCCCACACCTCCAACACAGACCATGAACAAGAAAATAAATCTTCACGTAATTAATTTTTTTTTCAGAAAACAACGTAGGAAACCTGCCAGGGAACTGGGTAATAGGACAGTGGGATTGTTAGGGAAGAAAATGGTCTCATGTAGCCAGAAAATAAAGCACACAAACATCTAGGTTATCATTCAAAACCAAGATAGTATTTGGAGTTTCCTAGTAGATTAAGCAATGACACCCATTCACAGCTTTGCTCTTTTTAAGTGCCCTTTCACTGCTCGAACCACAGGCAGCTGGTGATGCTCTGGGAGCGACAGCATTGCCCAAACACTTGAGACAACTTCAGCATGCCCTGCAGCAACTTAATCCCACATCCCATGCATCTGCTCTGCTCACACCCACACCAGAACCCACTGCAGCCCTCTGTGAGATGCACTACCTCTCTTCCACAGCCATTAGCACCACTCTGTGCTCCCACAGCAGCTCAGGGTGAGGCAGGAGGGGCTGCTGCCCACTGGATTTGCAGATATCCCTGCGGGAGGGTGTATTCGACATTGTACAGGTGCTTTGCTTCAGCTGCTCTCCTGTGCCAGGGCTTCACCACAGGGAACTGACAGCAAATGGGCTTGTTTTAGCTTTGCAAGAATGGTTAGGTACAATCTGAATGTCTCAGAATATGCACTGACTTTTTTTTTACACCAGGGAAGACAGATGAGCATGTGCCCTGCAGCAGGTTACAGACATTCCACACCTGATTTGATCCAGCTGGTTTATACTCCTGTGTGGAGGGAGAGCAGTGAGCCATCCTCTTCTGCCCTAAACATCAATAAATATCACCTGTATTTATAAGCAATAAAAACTGAGGAATCTGGCAAGTTCATAGCCAGGAATTTCTAAGTGGTCCTAGGTATCTAAATCTCTATTTACCACTAAGTTTCAGTCAGATTTAGACACTTAACTCCCTTAGGTCTGCTTGAAAGTCCCAGTCCAAAACTAATACAACAATGAATAGCAACATAAACAGTACAAGTAAGTTGAAATCAGATCAGCCTTAACTATCATACATCTAAAGTTTGCCATAATAAAAATGTAGTTTAATCAAAGTGAGAGCATGCTTTTAGCATTGGTATTATTCCCAGTTTCCAAAATAAAGCACTGTCACTGTGGCTTAAAGTAAGTGTAGAGATAACAAATTATATTCTGACAATTTTTCAAGTCACTTGGAATGCCAGACATACTCATAACTAAGTGAAAAAATACTCTTCAACTCTTCTTTATGTCTTGTGAAATGTTCTGCTTTGTAACTGGTCTTCTTTTATGGGCATTATTCTAAACCATAGCATCAAGGCACTGTGATGTTCTGAGGATCTGCTCTAGTGCACAGTGATTACTTTCATCTGCTGCAACAGTTAAAAAATAAATAAAGTTAACAATCTCTACCCTATATCACCTTTTTCAGTACCAATTCACTTTCATCATGCACAGGGTCAGAATTTAAGATTGCTGAGGGAGAGATGTGAACAGAGTCCTACAATTATCTAAATTAATGTTTTTTTACATTGTTGCTCCCTTGACAAAATACCTCAGCAGAAAATTTGATTCAATTATTTTCTTAATGGATATATCAACGATACTCAGCATAACAGTCAAAACATAGTTTTTCTAATCTTTAGGCTTGCACTCACTACATAATGGCTAAATCTCTCTCTGTACCCCTCTTCTTGTTCGTAAAGTTAGCACCAAAATGTGGAGTCTAGTAGAAAAAACAAAGAGGCAATTCTGTTAATGATTTATGAAGCAAAATAAAATATATTGTAATTTTCTACAACTGCAATGTATTTGGTTTTGGGATGCTGGGTACTGTGAACAAATTGGTATTACATTGAATTCTAAATTACTTCTCTTTTGACAAATTTTCTACAAAATCCCATATTGTCTGAAATAAAATATTTCTGGTTTTCCATTTTAAATAGCTGTGAGACACATGGTAAATTCCACAGCAGTCAGGTTTGTCATGACAAGATCAACTCTTAATAAGAACATATTTTTCACACAATATAGTCCATAAAGTTATGGTGGACATATGCAGTGGTTATAAGCACTTTGTCAGGTGTTTCAAATAGAGTAGAAAAAAAAAAAAAAGTAGAAAAAAGAGGGCTGTTGGACAATTTATTCTTTATCTTAATCTAATAAGGTGAAAGGTTTTAGTGTTGCAAGTACCATTCTAAAGAGTCTAACAATCTTGAGATGCTTAAGAAGAAAATGATAAAGCCTTTTGAATTCCACGTAAGAAAAAATGCAGTAATAAAATGAATAGTTTGCACAGCCACAAGAGAAAGAGGAAAGTTTATGGACTAGATTATCACTCTGGCTGAGTATACTCAGTTCCACTGAATCACTGGGGCTATGCCATATAAACAAGCTGATGACAACTGGACCCTGTAAGAAAAAATACGTAGGAAATTATATTTGGTCTGGTCTGAATTCTTTCTCTGTCTACTTTCAGTCAAATGTAAGATAAGGAATATGTGATTATATGAGCCTCGACATTAAAATAAATATGACAATCAAATTTATGTTAAATGGGAAAAAATATTTATAGAAAATAGTGGGAGGTAATGTTCATCAATCATTTCTCTAAGGCTCAGTCTGTATGCCTTAAAAGTTGAAAATAATTTCAAGTTACTTGGCTAGGGAAGGAACATGCTATTTTCACAAAGCAATTCAACTAGAGAACAGGGGCTACATTCACAAAATGTCTTGGGTGTTAAAAATGGAAGATTTCAAAGCTGCACTTCAGAGCATCAGGTTTCCTGTGGAAACTGCAATGTGAGTTAAAAAATTCCTTGGTGTAAGGTGAATAAGCCAGTAAAATTCCAGTCTCCAACAAAGCTGTACTTTTTCCATGCACAAACCCTCCGAAGCACACATTTATTTTTTGCAACAGCCTACTCAGAGAATCGAATCCTATTTTTTTAGGTATTCTTTCTTTCCTTTTTCCTTAGACTGATCTTTAAATCCTACCTTTCTGTATCTCACAGAGTCATAGAATGATTTGATTTGGTTTGGTTTGCAAAGGACCATAAAGATCATCCAGTTCCAATCCTCCTGCCACAGGCACAGACATTCCAAACCAGAAGTACTTACTTATGAGTTATGGCAAGATTTACACACATAACCAGTCCTGGAACTTTGCAAAATCCTCTCATAGGGAAGGCTCAGTTCTCTAGCTTTCTATTAAATTCAAATCTTATGTTCACCCCATCAGAGAGCCATTTGGAAGCCCAGTCCTAAATCTAACAAAGCTGAAGTTAATTGAAAATAGCTTTTAGCTAATGAACTAGCTCTTAGAGTCTATCTCATTCTTCAGTCAATTTTTGTCTAAAATAAACCACCTATGGCAATCCAAAACCGGCAGAACTAACAAAACCTTGTTTTCTTCTTACGTGGATTTCATAGTTCTTAGGCTGCTGTGGAAGCCCTTTCTGAAGCTTTTCTAAGGTTTAGGTACTCAGCACCTCTCTTTGCAGTGTAACATAGAAAGTGTTTGTGCTACATCTTCCCCTCCGCTCCTAAAGAGACTTTGCTCTCCTGCACTGTCATTCACGTTGAAGAAATCCACAGGGAGTGCAACTGTACACTGCTCAAGTAATTCAACAATTCTTACAGGGAGAGGGGATGTATGCACACAGTGTGAAGAGATACACCACTTCTCTATGGGAAAACCAGACTAACAATAAACCTGTAAAAATATCCTGAAACAAAAATTCTCTGCAAGCCCCTTTTCCTTAATTCCTTCACTGCCCCTTTACAACTGTGAGTTTCTTCTCTAGATAGCCATTTGACCTTTTTTCCTACCTTTTCTGCATCTGCTATTTTTCCCTGTGTGTCCATCCTTCCCTCATTTCTACTTTGTCTCTTTCCCCTGGACCAAAGTGTAAGGAAGGACGTTTGAGGATCATTAATTTGTGGACCTACAGGCATCTATCACATTGTGACAGATATCACAAAGAACCAGCACTTCAGCTACTCCCCAGGACTGGCTGCTGGCACCAGAACCCAGCAGACAAGTGCTGGAACTTCCAAAAGCACGTTGTCTTGCTGAAGATGCTGACAGCCTGTCAAGCAGAGCACATGGCACTGAGGCAATGCAGGTTATGCCAGTTGGAGAGGTCAAGAAAGTACTTCAAACTTTCTACCCTAGGTTTTATTAGGTTTCTTTTTGGATCTATTGGGAAACTGAACAAAACTGCAATACATTAGTATCCTGATAGAAAACAAACCGTACTTGCTCCAAATGTAATTAAAAAATTCCTGGTTGCAAGTAATTTCAAAACTATTGTCACTCAAAAAAGAATTCCAAAATTCACTATTCACTTTCCTAATCACTATTCACTTTCACTATCCTAATCCAAGCTTGGGGTTAATTAAGCAAATTCAGCTTCCTGCATTCAGAATATAAACCCCCAGCATTATCACTTTGTTTTTAGAGGACAAGAGCTAGTAGCTTTTTGTATTTTAATTTTTCACATCTGTGTCATATTCCTGTAACATCTGAAAATCTTCAACACTCAGGACAAATCCACCTAATGAAGTCAATGGAGTTCTGCCAGGTGCAAAACAGTGCAGAATCTGTCCCCTTGTTCTCATGATGGAGTGTTCCATCAGGCAGAGGAATTGCTGTCCAGCTTTGGCAAGATCACTTGGATGCTACTGCATATATAATATTCCCTTTAAGATGACTGCAGCTCAAGAACCTTCACGGAAGATTACTTTTTTTAATTAACAAAGCCACTGCATAGGTAGCTATAGCATATCCTCCAAGAGAAAATTCAGTTCAAGTCACTTGCTGAAAATAGGTTAAATAGAATCTTTCCTGTAATTCAAGTTTATGTAACTTGCCACGAGACCTTTCTTACAAGGAGAGAATGGCACCAGAAGGGCAAGTTTTGAGAATCTGCAGAGTCAAAGAGCAGCTGAAATTGGCAGGTGCCTCTGGAAATTGGAAAATCCAGCCACCCTGCTCAAAGTAGGATGCTCAGGGCCACGGCCAGTCAGATTTTTAAACATCCACATGTACTTAGCAGGATGGGGCTTCAGGGTAAGCTTGGTGACTCATACTCTGAAGCACTGTTTTAAAACTTGGGAATGCTAGTGTGTCCCATAAAGATCAGCCTGTGAATTTTGCTAGTGACACTTTACATTTACATCTTAACTGAGCCTCTATGGCATCAGTTACTGATGATCTTTAGTGTAACTGTGAGCAAATAACATCCTCTATCTCAGTATAAAAGAGCAATTGCATATTTTTTGAGGAGTGATTTATAGCTGAAGGGGTTGAGTTTCCACAGAAAACATCTTGATGAAAATCTCTATTCGTCCTATTAAACTCTATTTGGAGAAATAAATCTAAGCTTTTTGGAAAACAATAATAAATATATGCATAAATGATTCTTGCTAAAACAGAAGAGCTTGACTTGTAACATTTCATGAAACAGCCTTCTCTGGTCAGAATCAAGAATGATTGAAAACTTCCCTTGTTCTACAGATCTGTACATTATTTCATTCTGAACAATTAGAAAGGCTCGAGTGCTTCAAACAAAAACCTCCTGCTGCAGCCCCATAAAGCACCAAGTTTCCAGTTCCAGTGGGTTCTGAAGAGTGGAGTCTGATATACTGAGTACCACTGGGGAAACCTCTGCAGATCACTGCAATGACCAGAGTGAGGTACAGAATTTAGGGTTACCATAAAAAGCTGGATGCATACCTTAACTTGAAATATGATTTTATCTGCAGACATACAGCCTGGGAATACTTTTTTTATAGAACCACAGATAAAATCAAGTGTGCTGTGTCTGCTCCTACAGTCAGTGCTGTACTGAAGGCTTTGGTTGTATGTGTGGAGCAAGTAACATTGCGTAACTAGAGCGTGCAACCCAGATCTGATGTACACCACACTGATCTGATTTCACATTGCATAAATGTCTGACAAGTATCATAAATAAATCAGAACACACTAATTGCTTTTCCAAGTCTCCTAAAATCCATGGAATTTATTCCTGAGTGAATTTGGTTCCTCTAGCTGGAAAGAAACAAGCAGCAGCCAGGACTTCCCAGCAGCCATTTGCAGCCTCCCAAACTGCAAGCCTATGTGAGATCTAATTAGAAGCCTATAAAATTTGTGCTTCGTTGTGTAAATCATCTTTGGAAAACTTTGTAAAAAACCTGCAAGCACTATGCACACTTCCTGAAAACGCAGCTGGCAGAAAAACATGGATCAATACCTGAAAGGTCTTAAAATTACCTGGAAAGATGAAGCATTCAGGCTTGGGACCATGACAAGCACTACCAAAGACCAGGAGCATTTACAACTCCCCCAGTCAGAAACCCCAGAAATATCAGCATGTGGTGTACACCTGTACATGCATGAAGAAATTGTATTTGACAGCATCATTTGTTAGCAGTACACTTCACTACCTCTGATCTCAGCTTTCCTCTCTTACACAAAGTTCTCTGGGGCCTGGCCTCTCCTCACTATGCTTGGGAGAAGCTCTCCCCAAAAACTGGGCCTTGCCTGTGGAACAGCCATCTATCCAAAGTAGTGATGTGCTCTAATCCAATACTGGCACTACAGGACCCAGAGTGCTGAATTCATGCTCTTCATAAAGTACTTCTCATTAAATAACATCATTTCTTATAGCAGTACAATGAAATAAGATATAGAAATCGAATACCATCCTTTAAAATTTATTACAGTGCTGATATTGGTTTATGATTAAAATTTAATATCACTCAGCGTCTTGGAATTATTCATATTGTTTTCCAATCTAGCAATCACAGGAAGATTTTACAACCGCCCAGACAGAGGATTTATAGCAGGCAGTGGAGAACATTTCTTTAAAATGTCTTTTAAAATATTTTAGATGTGGTTCTCCAACACAAAAAGGCTTTAATTTCTTTTTCATCTGTTTCTTGATTCTTTCTAGATTAAGAAAACTTGATCATAGCTTTTAGAGATTTTTTTTTTTTGATATTTCCTTCTAAATCACTAATATTCCTCCAGACTGAAAAGTCAGAATTCCTACCATAATGCAGTGGAAAAAATAAAAAAATCAGTACTTTCCTTCCCATCTCTACAAAAAGTCAGATATCCAGTATAAGGTAAATTTTCAGTTCAGTGTAGTGATAATTGTTGGCACATGTTTTTGCTAGGAAATACGCTCATCTTCTTGAGGTGCTCAATCATTTTGTACAAATTGAGTTTCTTTCATCTCCCTGGACTTCACAGTTCCAGCTTCTTCTTCTACCCTAGAAATGTTTTTTTTAACATATTTTTCTCTCTCTCTGTGAAGCAATTTCCCAATGTGATCTCACAAGTGCCAAGTGCTTCCTTCCAGCCACCAGCTCTGCTGTGGCAGGGACACCACAGGGGCACAGAGCAGTGCTGGGGGAGGGTGTTGGAGGCCTTGCTATTGCCTTTAGAGAATGAGTCCATTTAGCAATTACTAGAAAAACAATTCTGCTTTGTGAAAAACGAGGCTCACAGGTTTTTTTATAAAATTTAAGAAGTTTAATAAAAGACAATTAGGAGACAGAAATAAAGTAAAATGAACAAGTATGGCCGGGTGCCTCAGCATTCAGCCAATAGCACGCCTTACTAACAGAGGATTGGCCCTTAAAACCACTGATCTCATGCATAGTCTTAAATTCTTATGCATGACTCAAACATCCCTCTTAAGTTTTGATGTTCCTTTGTTTAGCTTCAACTCCCCCCTGTCCCCAGCAGATCAATCTTTCTTGTGGCTCCTTGCAGTCTCACGTTCCCCAATAACAGAGGTTGAATAAATTCCTCCCCTGGAGCTCTGGTCACCACTGTCTTCAGCTGGATAAAATAATCTAAGAATGCAGGGGGGGTTCTGACTATCTTTTCATTCTCTGGGTTATATGAACAGAAGGAGTCTTTATTTTGATACCATACTACAGCCTAAAAAAAAAAAAATATATATATATATATATGTATGTATTACACCACTATTTCTAAGTTTCATACAGCAAAGCTTTCCAACATTATACATATAACATTCCTTTTTAATATTCGCAAAAAGACAATAATATGTATGTGTAACAGTTTGGAAAAACAGAGCATGGAGAGAACCTTTTATGTTTCAGTTTACAAAATTATCTTTTTTACTCCACTATTTGCAAAACTACCCTGTCTTTAGTGGGTTTGATAAATTGTACACCCAAGTTTTGTACCTGACCAGCTCTTCACCAGAGGAACACCAGTAGATGTCACAGAATCTCTTAAGATTTACGTTAATCTAAGTGATATTAACAGCAAGTTCTAACTCTTTCCCAGCTAGGTGTTTTGGGGTAGCAAGAGTTTATGGTTGCTTTTTTCCAGGCTTGCTGACAGGATTGTGCAATGTTTTATTTGTGGTGAAATTAAAATATTCTGATGAGATTTGGGGTTGGGTGTGTGCGCGTTTCATCGAATTAAAAGTTTGGAGCAAAATGCCAGAATGATATGATTTTGATATGACATGTGCAAATCAGAGCAGATGACAGCTCAGATCGCTGAGCAGTCCTACGGCACTTGCCATTGTTCTGCTTCCTTGGTTTCCACATTGGCAGCGTAGTCAAACCCAATTGTCTCAATTAGCCCTTCAGAGTAAAGCCATGTCAGTGTCTTGCATAAATACCGTGATCCCTACAGCAATATGCAAAATGTCTCTTTTCACATCTCACAGCTTCTGTGCGCAGTTCTGCAGCGCTGTAATTAAGTCTAAGGAGACTCACAGAGTTACACTAATGGTTATGTATAAGTACATGTCCCTCATAGCTATTTGTTCAAGGCATTCTTCCTATCATTTAACTTGCTTCAATTATGCAGATTGTATTTTGCCTACTGATGTTTTTGCATGGTAATTTTATAAAAGTAAACGTGACCTACAGGATTTTCAATATTAGTAACTTAAGATCTAAAGAGATTTGACACACAACTTAGTTTCTTGCCACTACTTTTTAAATTCAACTGCTATTTCAGTTACTCCCTGCACTTAATTCGTACTTTAATTATAGCAGAGTAGACACAGAAGATAGTGAGGAAATAGATGAAGTTTATTTGAACTTTTTTGTAATACATTCTGATATAACTAACCCAGAAGTTTCGAAAATAAAAGCTTTAGAATGGTCTTTATACAGAAATAAATTCATTATTAGATTAAAGTATATTTCTTTCCTTAGTCACACAAACTGTATTTTACAGACAATAGATCTACCAAATTGCCTGTCTTTGCTCTTCACGAACTCTGCTTGTACAACATAAAACTGTTAGATGCAAGAAATGTTTTGCTGAAACTTGACAGGCTAGCTCAAAGGTAGGTTTCTTGTTTGGTTTTGCTCATTTCAAATAGTACATTTTTCCCCATTAGAAAATTCATCCAGCATTCATCTGTTAGATGTAAACAAGTCCTGAAAATAAAACAAGCATTGCCCAAAACAAAACCCAGGTTTACAAATGTAAATTCTCATCTTCAGCCCCGCTTCAGTGTTGGCAGTATTTAATTTCCTTTGGGCCTGGATTCAGCATCTAAACCAGCAAAAGCAACTATAATAAATGTTAGCAACTTGTTACCTACCATACTCCTGGGCTTTGTGAGGATGCAAAACACACAGCCCTTCTGCTGGCTGAGAGAAAGCATCTCCAACACCTCACTATGCCCCAAAGTGCCCAAGGTGTTTGCATCGAGGAAGGAGTTCAGTCTGACATTTTGATGTGTAAGACACAAGGTGTGTGAGCAGCATGTGATTTTCAAGAAGCTCTGGGTATATCTGGAAGCAGTCGCACTCAGGAGGGCTTGACCAAGAGATTAATGACTACAAAGACCCACATCAAAATTCAGGAGCTCAACACCTACAGAGCTTCCACACAGGAGACAGAGGGTGGACTACAGAGTGCTGGGTGGTGGCACTGCAGGGTAGGTTCCCAGAGACAATACAAGGACAGAGGACCTTCTCTGGGGGAACAGCACACAGACATGTGGCACATCTGAACAAACACCTCCTTGTGTGGAAGTGCAGCACCACAATGAGCATGACAGCTGAGAGAAACAGAGGGGAAAAATGCTGGCCAGTGCTCTGAGGCAGATCCATCTAGACCTCTTCCATGTGATACCTTTCCAAAAAGACCAAAGGACTTTTAAATGCAAAATAATCCTGAGACTGAAATCCAGAGGCAACAGAGGGAGAGGTGATACCTAGATTTGCTGAATTCTGACACACAGACTTGGTGGACGTTGCCTTGGTCTCTTAGGGCCCACACTCTCCATATGACTGAGGTGGTGGAGACTAAAAAAGACACAGATACTGATGTTCTACTAAAGAGAAGCCAAACACTCACTAGAAGAAATCAGTCTCAAATGCCTAGTTACATATATATATGTAACCTAAAACAGGGGAAGTAGTTAAAATTAACTCTAATTAAGA
The DNA here is from genome assembly GCF_971803275.1 of Cyanistes caeruleus. Lineage (NCBI taxonomy): Eukaryota > Metazoa > Chordata > Aves > Passeriformes > Paridae > Cyanistes > Cyanistes caeruleus. Next base: position 33,395,980 of record NC_141708.1, on the reverse strand, counting down.
AACTTAAGATGCATTAATAAATTGAAACAAACTGATAGTAAAATGAAATAAAATGTAGCAGAAGAGAGAAAAAACAAACTCAAGACAAATTCAACAAACTCAAACAAATTCAAGAGTTGAACTGCAAGAAAATTAATTGTATTCATTGTGACCTGTTTTTTAGGTATTCAGGTTGCTGTGTGTAGACTTCAGAGGTAAACATCTATGATCTTGAAGTATAGAGAGGCTTGTTGCCTTTTTATAGCATTGTGAAGTACTTACAGAAATATTAAGAAACATGATTTTGCTAAACTTACTTGACAACTACTCGAATGTAGAACTCTGGATGACAGTTATGTAACTTCCCCAGGCTTATGTATGGCAAACAGTTTTCAAAGGATGCAAATAATTAAGCTTCTCCTTTTAATTCAATCTTATGTGCCAATCATTTATCAAATGTTTTATACCTTAAGGGGAACAGACACTAAAATCTACCACCCTTGATGTGTTCTGCTTTGTTTTGGTTTGTTTACTGTCTTTGCTTTTGGTGCCTTACAGATGTGATTGCTCATTTTGGTATTTTTAAAGCACTCTTTTCAATATTTGGCATGTGACTGCCCTGAAGTGAATAGAAGTAAGAAGCTGTCAGTCTGACAGGCTTGCTTAGAGATTGCTCTTTCTCTATGCTGTCATTGTGTGAGATGTACAGAGACACAAGCAAACTACAGAAAAAGTCTCCTTAGTGATGGAGCAAGTCCCTCCATGCCATTATTACTATTGTTTGTTGTGCTGCTGTGAAGCTCCATTGTACTGGGTACTGTGCAAACTCAGAACCAAAGTCTATTCCTGCTACAGAGCCGATACGGTGTAAATAATGAAATTAGCTTCACATCACAGACCCTGCAAGAGCACGGGAAATAATTTAGCAGGTGTGGGAGAAAGCTGAAAAGCCTGCCTTGCTATTCAGCATTAGCTGCATGTCAGGAAAAGTCCACGTTTTTTAATGTAAACCCCAGGCCAGAGGCTGAGTGTACAGAAATCCTGCTGCAGGCTTCTCTGGGTGACCAACAGACCTCTCCAGGCAGCAAAGCAGGCAACAATCAGTGGGAAAGCTGAATTACTGCCCTTATATAGAGACAGGAATAATGATACAATTACTGCAGCTTTGGTGACTGAGACACCCCAAATATATGTACATGCCCATCTTTTTCCACAAACACAGAGTTGGTAGCACAGACTCAATCCTTCCCATCTTACATAGTTCATAATATTATAGACAGTACTGCTGCAACTGACCTCAGGAGCTCGTGTCAAACATACTCGTGCCAAACATACTCGTGCCAAAAGGTAGGATCACCAAGTCCTGAAGCAATTTCTGGTGATCTGTTCTGCTGGCTCAGAAAAGACAACAAGCAGCAACCCCAAAATCCTGCTTTGGCATTTATTCATTCCCATCATTAGAAATTTTTCCTGGCTTCTAATCCCATATCTCACCTGCTAAACCTGTTTTACTATATCCCAGTAGCAGAACAGCTGTAAAAGACAGACTTTCTCTTTGCAGATATCACACAGAGAGATGAAAACTAATTTCATGTCTCCCCTCCATTTTCTCCTTCTCTAGCTAAAGCCCTGTTCCTCAACTCTGTCCCCACAGGTCATGTTTTTGATACCCTTGGTAGCTCTTGCTGCTGTCACTCTCACTGGGACACTTGCCTTTTTCTTAATGACAGGATATTGTTGGCTCACGTTCATTTTGTGAGCCATTTAACATCCTCAGATCAATACAATAACAGCTATTTGTGCTATTAATTATTTTGATTTAAGGATTGAAACTTGATTGTTTCTTACTGCAGCACATCCCATCTCTTTCACCTATTTCACAAGTTCTCAGTTTTTCTTCACACATTTCCTGCATACCTCTGTTACATGTTGTACTTGATGTCACAGCCCTGTGCAGGGAGTGTGAACGTTCATCCCTTTTGTGTTAACACTCAAATCCACTACTACAGGTCTTTAATTCACACTTCTCAGAGAGAGTCTGGAGTCCACAAAGAGCACCAGAGCCCAGCAGCAATGCCCCACCCCTGCTCTCCCCACAGGCTCTCCTAGTGCTCCCTGCTCTGGAGCAGCAGCCTCTGTGAAGTTGTCCCATTGAATACAACAAGAGTGCTACAGACAGGGATTTTGAATGGCTTTAATACCCTGAGAAGGGATTGACAATACAAATTGGGGTAGAGACTTCAGTGTCTCTAAAGCAATAGTCTGTACTTCTGAAGAGGTCTGAAGGGTGAAGTCTCAACAGAAATGCATAAAAACTTGTCTTGCCAGGAAAGTCAGGGACAGACATGCCCAACTAGAGAATATTGAACCAGAATAGGCACAAAAAGGTCCTGCAGATTGTCCTGACTCCCTTGATAATCACTTATTATGTGGACTTCAGTATCTTTCTAAAAAGTGGATCTTTTTAATATGAGAAAACAGTTTAAATAACAAAAATATTAGCACATTTAGTGCTGCTCTTTATGGTGTAATAGTCACTTAGTGACTTATGAAAATTAGTCTTTTAGGAGTTCTACAGAGCTGGGAAGATGAAAAGGTCAAGTTGCATTGCTCTGAACTTGCCCCTTTTAATGCTTTACTGTTGAAATACCGTGACTTTTATAAGAACCTAGTCCTGTATAAAATCCACAAAGCTAAAAACACTTGATCATTCCTTCAGAATTAATTAATTTCCCAGAAACCAACTAATGCATTTTAGAAACAGCTGCAGGCAAATGTTAATAACAGATTAATCTTTCATGCCTTTGAGAAATTTTTAGACAAAATGAAGATCAGTTCAACTTCCCTTGGAGTTCCAAATGTAAGATAACTAGTTTACATATTAACTTTTGTGATGAGACATATATCAAAATGAAAACAACTTTCGCCCAGAGCAAAAAGATAATACCTTATTGTTAAGCTATTTAACACCAGTAGAAAGATAAAGTTTTAGTAAGAAAGGAAATAATAATTACCACAACTGTCTCTTTAGGTGAGATTTTCAGAGAATACTAACACTTGCTTCTCTGAGACCTGCTTTGTTCTCAAAGTTTGGAGGGATAGTCCTTAGCATGCAAAACAGGCAAATTTTGATTAGTTTATAGCAATGAGAGAGTCCTGTTCTCATTAAATTAATTTATGACACGCTTCATTTCCATAGATGGAGAAAGAGATTCTTAGAGCCTTCTTAGGTGGGTGAAAATCAGGAGTGACAACTGGTAACCCCAGCTCTGATAAAAAATACCATTGTTACCTATCGAGAAAAACCAAGTATAGGTATGGTGTAAGCGGCACAATGTTTGTGTGATGACATTCTGTGAAACCTATTTCATGCACTAAGAGCTCCTTCCACAACACTGGGCACTGAAACCCCCACTACCAGTTTTTGCCTCATCACTAAAACAATAAAGCCTTGGCACTTTATGAAATTCCTGAAGCTTAGCACGTGTCACTGAGTGTGGGAGATGGTGATAAAGTTGTCAAGCAAAATGGTTGCCTTTGCCTTATGACAGTTTTATATGTGTGCATATGAGACAATGCATTATGAACACCAGCACTGCACCCTAAGGTTTAGCAATCATATTTCTCATTATTCTTGTCTCTATACAAGGATCATCCCACTGCAGAAAAACAAACATTTGCATTCAGTCTCCTCCAGAAGTAGGGTCTCACAAACATCCTGATGATGCAGGTGTTTAGGAAGCTGACATATCAAGTAGAAAAAACCCAAAAACCATTAAAATGTTTTATCCATCAGAAGCCATAAACACAACTTTGTTGATCAGTGTAAGGCTGTGAATGCAACTCTCACACTACTGGCTTGCATTTGGTAGTTTCTATTCTGTGATTAATTGTTTACATGGTGTTCAGTGTTAAGCACTAGATAACACATTATTCTTAGTGCTATGACAATATTCCCTGTTGACATCTTTCAGCTGTCTACGCTTCTTGCAGCCGACTTGGCAAACATTTCTTGAATATCTAATGTTTGCTCACTCATTCTGCGTACACATTCCAAGTACAATGTTAAAAATTTAGCTGGGTGAGATCTGTAGATCCCATTTCTGTAGCACAGTCTTCTTGCAGAGCCCTACATTATTAATTTCAGATTAATTTTATCCTCTGGCTGTACACATTTAATGGAATTCCCTGTACAAATGCCTCAAGCAAAATGCTGTATTTACAGTACTTCTCAGGCACGTTTATCTAAATTGACAACAATCAAAAGAAAGCTATTGAAATTCATGCATTTGTCAGTGAAGCACTGAAACATCCTTAAAAAAAATAAAAGAGAAGAGTTGAATGTGCATATTGTATTTCTGTCATGCAGCTCCCATTGCAGTGAATGCAGCCAGTTAGAGTTGCTGCTTACCTAAAGCAGGATTGACTTGTCTGTCTGAAACATCATAACAAACCACCTACTTTTCCACTTATCTTTTAAGCATTTCCCCCGTGTGCAATATCCAAGTACAATAGAACTAATACCACACTCAAAGCAAAAGCTGTTTTGACCTTTCTAGTGCCTCTGGGTTCTTTGCCCCTCTTGACTCAGAAAGCTTTACATCAGAGAAGCACTGGCTGTCTGGGCAGCTGCTTACACATTCCGTGGACATGTCACCGCCTCACAGACTTTCTTTAGATAAATGGTGATTATCCTTTTCTTCAAAGGAAAATAAAGCAGCCCAAGAAACTGTCAGCCTGTCATTTGCCCTGCAATAACACAGCAAACGTGCAGGGCACAACCATTAAAGATTGGGGTCCATGTGAGTACCTGGTGTAAACAGAAATGAGATATACTTTGATAAATTACAGCCAAGGACTGGGCTTCCAGCCCTTTTTTCATAGAAGCTGACAATTTTTTCAGGTTATCTATTCGACAGGAAAAGAATATCTGCCATCTGCTAACATGCTACTTTCACCAATCTGGTGGTCAGACGTAATGGCCAAGAAGGGGAAGAGGCAAACTGCTGTGCCTGAGGCACTTCCTAATGCTGTGTGCTGAAACACAGCACAGAAAGGACAAAGCCACCAAGACAGACGCTATCCAGGACTAACTCTCTGTCTCCACACGGAGAGGTGGCCCAAATCCTCACTGTGATAGCAGGATACTGCAGAAGGAGAGATACCATTGACGGGTGACAGGCAGTGTCCATAGAATCACAAGGTTTTTTGACTTCAGAGACGTAAAACAGCACAGTCACCCTGGAGTCTACATGGAGCCTGTGAAACAAACACCAAAAGTAGATGGGCATCACCATCCCCTCTATCACTGTACAAACCAGGCCCACATTCCTACAAAGGAAAGGGTGTGTATTTGTAAAAAGAACAGGGATTCTTCAGAGATAGAACAAAGTACTGGATTCAGCAGAGAAGACACAGACATTACGTACGTGTTCTCCAAGAACATCCAGTTTCCTCAGAGATATCAGCAATGAGATAATACACTGAGAACAGCTGCCCTGTGGCAGGTCAATATTCATCAGACAATCAATCCTCTAGCTAAATATTTAAAGGGAAAAACCTGAGGAAAATGTATACTTTATAGTCATTGTTCAGCAGTGGATGATATGGTAGCCAACAACTGAATTTTTTACAACGGAGAGTTTGCACATCTTTCACCTCAAGGAGCTGTAAAGTGCAGAAGGAGTCCATCTGCAGAGCAATGAATTTGTGTATTGCATGAACAACTTCGGCTGAAAGGATTTTCTTCTAGATCACTAACATTTAGATGGAGAAGAAATTAACACCTGACAGTTTTCAGAGGCAGCTAAAAGGCTACTCAGGTAATCCTGGATTCCAAAAAAGGACACAGAAGCAATTTGTGAGTGACTACAGTAAAAGGGAAATAGTAAATATCTGATATATTCCTGTCTTGCCTCTGTCCTCCAAATTTCACTGGACCCAGTTTGCCTTGGCATGCCTTGAGACATCTCCAAGGGAACCTGTTTTGAACGAGGAAGCAGTTCTGTGAAAGTAAAACATTTCACTTACAATTACCATAAAGAATGTGGATGACAGGCAAAAACCAAGTTAAAAAAGAAATAAAGATGTTGCTATATGCAAGTAGCCTTACTAGGATTGGGCCAATTTTGCTTTTGTAAGGCACTGAAAAACTCCACTGGTTACAAAACATACAAGATAATCTCCCAGATTCTGTTATTTACTGAATGAGGAAACTGGCTTATTTCCTCTTGACATTGTAATACTGCTAATAAATAATATACTAACAGGTTAATTTCATAACACCAAATAAAATTACAAAGATTCAACATTCAGAAAGCTCATTTATAGAGATAAAGATTTAGTTCTCAGTCCATTTTCTGTTCAGGAACAGTTGTTCCCCAGCTCATATGAAGTTTGTATTCCCCAAGTCAAGAGACAGTAGAGAAAACCTGCAGGTCTTGTTCACACAAATCAACAAGCTCTATCCTGCTGTTCCCAAGTAGATAAATTAAACAACAACCACAGGATCTACAGATTCTCTTCACAAGTCTGATGCCCACACAATTTCTGAATTTCTGCCACTCTCACGTAACACATGAAAATTACAGAAGAACAGCTTGAGGAACAGAAGTACAAAGTAGGTGTTAAGCATTTCTATTTATGGAATATTTCAAGTTGTTTTCCACCTTAAACCAGGATTAGCATTCAGGGCAAAGAAAGCGAGATGGACTTGGAAATGTGACCTGCTTTTTCTCCAGCCTTCTAAATGGCTGTAAGGCTCTGCTGGGGAGCCTGAGACCACCGGCATACGGACAGCACTGCCAGCCTGTTCAGCGTCATCTCCAATGGCATTCGGAAACACACACGGGTTCTTGTAACAAATGATCACCATCAGTCAGACAATACACGTGCCTCGTCAGTGCCAGAAACATCAGAATCCTTCATGTATTATTTTGCTTCTCTTTTGAATATTGCAAGGTTCAATATCTAAGTATAACTCTGTGGCTACTATTCTTTTCTGACAGTGAAATACGACAGGGTTTATTTTCCTCCATACGGATGCAGATTTCAAGGGCCATGAATTTCATGCTTTTCTTTGCCAGAAAATTGTTGTGATCTGAATATGTTTTAAGAAAAATTACCATGCTAGCAAGTGATTAAGAAAGAAAACATTGCACATTGGCAGCAAACAAATGAAAAACAAATAATAGAGATGGATAGAAAAGCAGCTTAAAGAATTCTAATCCCATTCTAAATTAAGTAATTAAAAAAAGGAAATGCCTGGGGAGAAAAAAAGTGAAATGTAATCTGTTCTGGCCTCTTGCCCCCACCTATAATTCATTTTGCTGCCTTGAAGTTACTCCTGACTTAGTGAGGTGCCAACAAGAGTAGCATGAATCTCTGAGCATGTGCCTCAGGGAGAACTCAGCAGCTGAGAGAGTATGGACAGGAGCTGCTGCAGTCCCCTGTGTAGCTTCTGCATCCCAGCACTGCCTAAGGCATTCATGAACACCTCAGAACTCATGGCATAGCGGGGGCTCATGGTTGTGCTGCATTGCCACAGCTCTAGAAGGGAACCAGAATCTATTTTGGCCAAAGCGTCCCTCTGTGCAACATGCAAAGGCAGGAAGCCCACAGTAGCATAACACCAGAGTCTCCACAGCACTCTGAAGAAGAAAAAACCAAAAAGAAAGGAAACTGAGAGAAGATGTGTCAGTAGAGGCTTGGGGGTTGAGTTAGAACAAGGTGACCTGTAGGTCCTAATGATGAAATCTGGCTTGTAGTCTTGCTTTAGGCCACCTGCTATGCCAGACAAGCTCCCATCACCAGCAGAACCCGAGCTGCAATAACCTCTTTTCCCAGAGACTGTGAGACTCCAGGTCCTACTGGATCTTTAGAGACACTGGGAGCTGCAAGAACCAATTTAAGATCCTGGGCTGCGCTATCTGGAGCGCACAGTGTGGACACGTGAGTGCAAGACGGACAGACCTTGCTGTGAAGTTGGCCCTGCTTTGATCTTTGACAGCTGGACCAGATGACATCACTTCCAACACAAATTATTCTGTGACTTTATCAGCTGTGTTTTCCTGGGTGCCTTTACTGTCTCCTCACACTCACTCCACAGCTTGAATGCTGCCAATGTCTTCTATCATCGCAATCCATTCTTCATTTCCCTATAAAAACAGCAATAGCCACCACATCTCACTGGCTCCTCTTCCAGCATTTCTCACTAACCTCACAGCCACTGCCACACCCTGTCTGCAGGGCAATCTCTGGCAGGACACACTTACCCTATGTCAAACAGGAAAGGTTTGGGACCAAAGAGCTGAGATCATGCTGATAAACAAAACGTTTTCTGACTCATAAACACTTCCTTGCTCCCATTTGTCTCCCTGATAGAATATAAAATAGCCAATCTGAATCATATTTCTTCTAAACCCTTTTTAAAGGAACAGTTTAAATGGGACAAAGCACTTAGTTTTGAAAGGAGATTTTTGTCGAAGTTCGTGATAATTTTTAGAGTGCTGGAACTCTTTTCAGTTTTTTGCACAGATGCATCAGTTTCTACAATTTATTGTGTCACCTGTACAAAGTAGTGACTGTGATCAGGAGAGAAGTGATCTAAGAGGCAGGAGATCCAATCTGGAGTCTCTGCTCTGTCAGACCATACCGCAAAGATCAGCCTCAAAAACTGAGGTGCCAGTCCAGCTGGCAGACAGCGAAATTCATCCTGGAGTCCATTTTTGAACAAAACTAGACATTTTCCTTTTTGAGCCCGTGGGTTTTGTATATGCACACACATTTGGGACTGCATGTGTACACTCATAATTGTGAAGGACAAAAGACAGATCTGTTACACAACCAGCAATTTCATTCTGCTTCAAAATTATACCTCTCAGCCACGCCTCTCTCAGAGAATGCATCCCAACTGCAATGTTAAGAACCACGGAACTTGGTCTGGCTCATAATCAGTGCAGCACAATCAAATCTGGCCTGATTGCAAAAACCAGAGGGGCGGTTACAGACGTGATTTCCCTGGAATGTAGTCTGTAACTACAAAACTTGAGCTACCTTGTTGTGTTATCATCTTCCAGAAACAATTATTCTAGAAAATGCTATCAAAGTATCAGTCAACTGAGAAGCCTACTCAGAGGCTGAGAAGGAAGTGAGACTGAAGTAGGCTGAAGACACAGAGTAAAGGACTTCTTTAACAGTTGGAAGTTCAATTATTAAAGCATATGTTGGAGGATGACTAGCAGAAGCTCTTATGGACTGACCACTTACGGCTGTCTCCTGTGGAAGAGCTGCAGCAGTTTGGAGCTCCTCAGCAGGTTCAGGAAGACACCAAATAGGTACTCCTGGCTGAAAGGCTCAGACTTCCAAGAAAAAAACCTCCTGAGAGGCTTTCCCAGGATTGCATTTCCACAGCTCACTCACAACCCTCTGCACTGATAGAAATCCCTCCAGGTATATATGAAATATTCAGTCACACACTGCAAAACACATCCAACTCAGAAAGAACATTTCCATCTTCCTTTTACCACAAGTGACCCCAAAAATAAACTAGAGGGAAAATATCCTTTTATCTTCAGTTGATTGGCTGATTTTATTGTGGCATTCAACTGTTTGTTCCCTGCTGATTGAATACTTCCCCAGGGAGAGGTTTGCTTAAGCACTGACTTTCCTAACTCAAGAAACAGGGGAGTAGGTGGAGGTGGTAAACACATGGCACCAAAAAGCCACAAGGTCCTTGGATCACTTCTCTCTTTTACTGGTAGGAACTGGAATTCCCATTCTACAGGAATAGTTCTCATTATGAAAAGTTTTTTAAATACTAATGATGTAAACATAAAATGTGATGCAGAACAGAAATACATTAACAATCTTCATTGCACAGAGAGACGAGGAGAATTGTAGGAGCCCAGACCAGGAAGGAACCAGAAAGCAAATCTGCCAGATTGGGATTTGCCTGCTTCGCTCTGGACTGCAGAAAGCTTTCAACACCCCCAGGACACTGAAAAGCTTAGAGCTGTGTGTGGAAGTTCAAGCAGGCTGGACAAGAACCTGCTTAGGTGAACCTGCTGCTCACCTGTGCACAGTCAGAAGTGCCAGCAGCATTCACACAATTCAGTTTAGTCAGATCACCATTTCCTAATCTGGATGGAAAACTCCTGACCAGGGCTTCTTACCTCCTTGGAATTGTTAGTCTGCAGCTCATGGAGTAGCAGTGTCAAAATTAGATCATTTGTAAAAATCTTCTCAAAGAAGGAGCACTCCCTTTTCTTACTAGCATGTAATTCTTAAGAATCCAGTTTCATTATCTCAGGCCGGATATGTGTAAGGCAAAGTGTGAATTGCCCTAAACTCGACTTTTTAAATTACTTTTTACTCCATTTTCTTTCCAATATTCTAGCAATGAGCTTATTATTTAAATGGAGTAGCTTACTACACTGCCTAGGACAGAATTAACATTAAGATGATACAAAGGTGAAATATAAAAAGATGATCCTGCGAGTCATTTAAAGTAGGTGATGTTTTACTTTTTTAATTAATTCAAAAAATATTATTTTTGCAGCACTAAGTCTTCACTGCAAGTCAAAATGATGGTATGCTAGAACAGGAACGTGTTTACTAATCAGAGCTGAAACCTACCATCCTCACAGGCAAAACAGCTTGTACATCCAAGAAGCAATGTCTCCCTGTGGAAACCAGCATACCAGTTTGGGCTGAAACTGGTTTTTAAATTACATATTTTTTTTCGTGTGAAACTGCATGTGAAAAATACTTAAAATAAAAGGAAATAAATAAAATATATTATATTGATATTAATAATATTAACAAAATACAATCATATATAGTATATAATATATATTATATAATACAGTTAATAACTAATATTAATATAGTATTACATAATATATTAAATACGTTAAAAAAATAAGAAATAAAAAATAAATACTTAAATAACTAGAAGGGCTACAGGATTAAAATAAATTATTTCAAGAATGTTTTAGTAGGCCTATTTCACTCACCCAAAAAACGTATTTTTATCTCTGCCTCAAATAACAGTGATAATTTTATGGCACTTTGGAAACAAAAAGTTATCCAGTACAGTTTTCACTTTGCCAGTAACAAATATAAATGTTGGTACCACAAAATCATGGCCTTAGAAAGGACTGTTGGTTGGGTGATGCCATTTTAAAAACACTTCATTCACTTTTACACTGCAAAGCTTCAATTCAAACTTATATTCCTGGATTCATTCTCCACAGACAAGAACAAATACCTCCCTGGAAAATGACTGGAGACTTGTCACAGTGTGCATTTTTAAATGATAAATCAAGAGAGATCTAGGCTGTTCCTTCCCAAGTCAGGTGTGAACTCAGACCTGTTTGTCTGCAGTTGGGTGGAGTCCAGGAGACAAGTAACTGAGATCCAGCTATGGAAGTTGCTTTTCTCCAGTGGATTCACAAGCCTCCAAGTTGTTCTACTGCTGACTTTAAAAAAAATGCATTAAAAACCATGATGTTTAACAATGGCTGAAAGGTGCAATACTTGTTTTCTGCTTGCTAATCACCTGTTTGAATGCCTGATGTAGAGTCACGGGCACTCACCTGCCCCCATCCCTGTGAACACCTGTACTGGAAGTGGTGGCCCATGTGTTTCAGTAGAAACATCTGTTCTTAGCCACTTGTCAGAAGGGTAAGATGACAGTGTGTGAGCACTCCCTCTGTAAAAAGAAATAGCTTATTCTATGTAATACAATCATCTAAGTACTGTTTAAACCACTGAGCAGGAGAGGAAAAGATGGCTGGGAGGGATAACTTCTGCATTATTATTGCAACTTTTGTCTTTCTATCTATAAACAGCACATTGTCATATTTATTCTTTCCCAATTCTTTACTCTCGACACCCAGTGGGACATTTATCTCCATTTCTAATAGCCAAATCAGCTACACATTATTATCTCTAGATTGCAGGTCTGAACTGCTCAGTTTTAGCTGCAACACTTGGATGGAAGGGATGGTGGCAAAGAAATGAGGTAGTGTGACGCTGCGCTCTACACCTTTCCAAGCCTCGGGCTAGCCCTGGACAACTTGGCTAATGGCAGCGCCAAGAGTGGGGAACGACACAGGAACGACAGTCCATGTGCCGAACCTCCAGAGCTCCCTGCACTCGGGCTCTGTAGATCCCAGGCGTCGCGGGTTTCAGTAAAGGGATGGAGGAGGCTCAGAGTCTCTTTGTCTTCCCAGGAACAGGTTTTAATGAAGGGTAAAGGGAGCAATGACAGGGGAAAGGACCGGGATGGTAAGAGAGGAGAGCAACTGAGCCCTGAACAGCTCTGTGCTTCCAAATTTAAAGAGGGGAGGGTACAAACTGAAAAACCAATCAGGACACAACCTGGGAGGAGACGAAGGAGGGGTTTACAACACTTGGGACCAATGAGAGGAAAACATGGGTGGGACGGTGGTCACAACACCAATGGGGCCTCGAGTAGGGGATGAAGGGCATGGAAAATGCTGGAACAAAGGGCAGGATTAACAATGACGGACAAGGGCTAGGGGCAGGCTGAGGGTGATAAGCAGGGAAGATTCAGGAACAACGGGAGGGGTTTATTAAATTTGACAACTGGGCAAAACCACTATCTGACAGTAACAGGGGGCTAACAGGAACATACCATCAAATCAAACAGAATTAACAAACAGAATGCAACAGTAGTGCTGTTTCTGTGTGAATGATACTACTTGATTAGCTAACAAGCAGCATTCACTGTCCATTTATTTGGCACTGGAGACCTCCAGTCCTAATTCAGCACTATGGCCTGACAAGTGTATGACTGACAGTGCCACACAAACAGCTGTTTCGAGCTTTGTTGCAGGCAAGGAATTGTGCAACAAGTTGTCTGCCAATTCTAGACACTACAAAACTTGAAAGAGGAAAGCAAGCATGGTCTCAGCACAAAGGCCATTTTAAAACATTTTCCTGCTTTTCAAACCCCCCTCAAGCATTTTATCCCTCTGAGTTTATTCTTTTAGCTTTGGCATTTTGGCCTCTCTGTAGCAAAGAACGTGTAATTCAGTACACATTAAACAGTAGCATATTCTCACCCACAGTTTTATCTTCTTCATGGTCACTTTCATTTTCACAGTTATTTCCTCAATATATGATTATTATTCCAATGGAAATAAAAGCTGAAGTTTTCTATTTAATAGGAGCAGGTAAGGACTTGGGGTGGGTCTAGTTGGGAGAAGAGGAGGCTGAGGGGCAACCTCATTGCTCTCTGCAGTTTTCTGGGAAGAGGAAGGTGCTGAACTCTTCTCTCTGCCATGTGTGGCATAGATGGAAACGGACAGAACTGTGCCAGGGACATTCAGACTGGACATCAGGAAGCATCTCCTAACAGAGAAGGTGGTCAGACACTGGAACAGGACACAGGAACAGGCTTCCTTGAGGGGCTGTCAATGCCCCAAGCCCAGCAGTGCTAGAGAATCACTGACCCAGAGCCCCTGGCAAGATGCTTTAACGCTGGGTCCGCCCTGAAGCGCTGCAGCAGCTGGAGTGGGGATCGCTGTAGGTCCCTGCCAACTGCAAAGGTCTACTCTGTTCTCATTTAGCCGTAACTAGGGGCTGACAGTAATTGGGAGCTCTGCTTTGAAAGCCAGAGGGATTTCATTTAGCCCTTCAGGCTGTTTCCATTATGCATTTTTCACATATCATAAAACAGACTAACCTTACATGGGACTGTAGAAAGTCATATTCACAGCCAAAGATGAATCCTGGAGAGCTTTCTAAAACACAGGCCAGAAAATACCTTGAAGTATAAAAATTAAAAGAATAACTTTCTGTCATATAAAATAAGTGGACTGTCAAAAAGCAAGACATTACAAACACCCCCAATTTGGCAGAATTCAGAAGTAAATGTCAATTCCACCTTATACTTTCATACTAGCAATGCATATTTGTGCTTATTTATGTTTCCAGATTCATAGATGAGGTAAATATGGCCAATAAAAATAGCAAAAATCTACTAATAGATTTTTCAAAGTTCACTCAGCTCATAAATTTAAGAATTAAAAATGACTGAAGAACTCATGCTCCAGACAATATATTCAGAATAAGGATAAATAAAATAAATGTCCTGAACCTCACAATATTTTATCAGATACCCCAAAAATAACTGGAAGAGCAGCACCTCTTGCAAACAGAGTGTTTTGATCAGTCATCTGCTGATGTAGTATAAAAAAAATGCACGGAATGTCCATTTTTCCTCTGACATTTCAAAATTATACTAATGAGATAATCTACCAACAGGAAACTGATTTAAAAGAATTACTTTGTCAAAGTGCCAAATCCCCTTCAACTCATGTTCATTGTGAAGACCACTGCCAACATGACCACTGCTGCTTTTCTGAAGCATTGTTTACTCTCTGTAAAATTCCTTATTAAAAGAAAACAAACCTTTCCCTGGAGATAGGTGGTGGAGTAGGGGAAACATGTTAAAAATCAAACTTTGCATGGGAAAGAAGACCAGGTCCAAAAAGGACCTTGTTTGTGGAGAATAGGTTGTTCATCTTTCTCTGTAAGATGTGCTGAAACAATCAGGTTTAACAAATACCCAAACCCAGAGCACGATGGTTACATTAGCCTTAGACTGGGAAATAACACCTCTACCTGTCCTTCTCTAGATTCCCTAGAGCAAATACTGAGAAAACTGAGACTTGTCACACCAGTCCCCCATACTGAGCAAATTTTAAAGCAAATACTTCAAATGGATTGATTTGTATATGCAAATATCTCTAACCCAACACCTGAAGCTGTAGCAGGATTTATCCGGTTCCAACAGCCAACATCAGTTCCCCTGTAGCAGATCACTCTACATGCAGAATATGCAAGCTGGCAAACACAGTAACAGCAAAAGTCAGTGCCTCATCAACTAATTCATGTTGCAGCAACTTTCTTTTGCCCTCACATATACCATAAAGCACCTCTGCATAATGAATGGGCAGAAATAATTATGAGTGCAAAAATAACCTGGGGGGGTCTTAACCACTGTAATAACAAACATTAGGAGGCATTTTCCAGCATTAGGCCATGGTTTTTACTTTCTGACTAAACTGTTTTTTCACCATCTGTTTTTAATGATTCTCACAGATGACTGGTTTACTGTTACCTCCTGCATTTTGTAATAGTTATTTTTAAAAGGTTTAAAGGTTTCATCTTAATTATTTTTCTTGAAGTAGCTGATAGTAGTTATCCACATGATAATCTCCATCAGACATCCCGGCAACAGTTTCATAAGAAAAAGTAAAAAATAGGCAATGCTTGACATCAAATTTAACTTAGATGAAAAAGAAACTTCCCACATGCTTGTAATGGGTGATGCACTGAGACCCAGGTAAACAACTGGCAGGGCTCAGAGAGTTTTTTGTTTATAATAACCTGCTAAATAAGCCCACAAAGAAAGCTATGAGGAGATGCAGTCTAATGAACACATGTATTTTGTGACTTCTTGTGAGACCAGTGAGCACTCACTGTCAGTGGTAGGCAGTATCCCAGATCAGCAAACACATGGGCACTCACACCTGGGCCCCTCCAGACCTGGGAGATTCAGGGAAAAGAAACTTTTGAAACTGGAAGGAAATCTCATTTGATTACACCAGCTGGCTAAATATCTAAGTTCCTTGCTATCAGAATGTGCTTTGTGTCAGTGAGGAGGAGGTACCATCCCTTGTGACACAAAACCTGTCAGCTTCCTTGGTCACTGTCCCGGCCATGGCTGCAGGGTGCTCGTGCATTTGGTGCGAGGACCAAGCTTTCCTACTTTGGAGGAACAAAAGAACATCACACACAGAAAAGCACAAAGCTCACAAACCCACATCAAATCTTTTCCTTCTGCTTAAAGGTTCCAAGAAAGCTTTGGTAAAAGATTAGGAAAAAGAGTGGCCAGTTTGTATGGAGAATTCATACAAAAGAAGACATCCACATTGAACCTATGGAATGTTTCAGCTGAACCACTCAGCAGCAGCTACTGAAACTCTCCCCTATCCAAACAACGCTGGGTCCAGGGAAAGTTCTGGAAAGCACTCAGCTTGCCCCTCACCAGAGAAAAGCAAGCAGTGATTCTGTGAAGCTTGGGGAGCCTACAGTACGCTAAATATGGGAAATAACAGACTACATCCTGGATGTCTGGAGATGGAAAGAAATACATTTGGTTATTTGTCACCTTGACAGAACAACATTTCTATCTCCCATCTGTTTTGCAGTATTTTATCTAGTCTTTTTCTGAACTCCTGAAAACCGGTACTTCCATACCTTTCAGTGGTACCCTCAGCATATTTCATCACAGATGCCAGCTGATGTTCAGCTTAAGTGGACACTTCTTCATCTCAGTCATTTTCTGCTACAGCTCATGGCAGAAAAACATTTATTCCAGCTCTGTGCCACTGACACTGGGGATGTTTGTGCAGGGGATGGATTATGGCATCTTGAAGACCTAAGTAATTGTGTGACAAGTACCCAGCTTTTTAGGGGGAGCTGCTTTTTTGGGGGAACTGCTCTTCCCCAGAGGGTGCTGCACCCTGAAGGAACCTCTCAACCTTCTAGAGCCACCCAGTGACTTCTTGTTACAGAGAGCAGTATGCTGAGGAAAGCCGAGGAGGAAATTCTGCCAAAGCTTTCTCCTCATTTCCATGCCCTGCATGATAAACAGATTTTTTTTCCTTTTTTTTTTTGTTTTTTTTTAATAGCAACACAAGGCTCATGTAGCTGCTATTCTGTAGTATTCAGCACTGCCCTGATGGACACAGCTCCATGAAGGCTGCAAGACAGCAGTTTATACTTTTAGTATAGAAGCAGAGTAAAGAGAAACACATCATGGATGATCTGAGAATACAAGCAGCTGCTTGCTTATACCAAGATCTAGGGGTTTTTAAATCTAAAAATCATGTATTCATTTTGGGGCTTTGTTATGTATTTTCTTGTTTGAAAATTTAGTATTATTAAAAAGCAAGAAAAAACTGGTTTTTTATGCACAGCCCTGTGAAAAGCTCTGGACACTAAGTCCTTCCCTGAAAACATTACCTTCACATGATTCCTGCTACTGGTTTCCTCTAAGGGAAGGACAGACAGTGTGATTTGACTTGAGTAGCCATCCTCACCTGGCCTGAACTCTAAATGCATTCTTAGATTCACTCTAGCTCTATGATGAAATTAAGTATATTAAGCTTAACATTGTAATTTAAGCTTAACCCTGTATTTAGCATTTTGCTTCCTGAAGCCCTACAAGGTTCAAAAGCCCTCAGCAACACTGCCAGAGCAAAACAGCAAGGAGCTCCCTTCTACTCTAGCTAAACCCCACATGTCATTGATAGCAATGGAGTCAGTTCAAAATCAACAATCTTCCCACAAAGCCAAAGTCTTATAAACCCAGGTAATTGGTGCCAGTACTCACCTGATCCTACGTCCTCTCAGTGCATTTTGCTGAAACAGGTGTTTGTGGCAGTGCTTTATGCTCTTAGCTTCACTTTCATCCTACTGTCTCTCACTAGAGAGGTACAAAAAGAGCTGCTCTTGTGTAGCCTTCACAGTCGAGCTGTTTCTGAGCACTAAGTGCCACCTCTTCATGTATATGAGGCCTCACAGAGCCTCAGTGCTGAAAGTCAGGAGAAGACAAAGTCAGTAGGTAAGAATCCTGCTGTGTCACTATGGAATTCCTCTGATAGATTTCTGTTTGGAATTCCAGCCAAGAGAGGAGCACTGATACATGCTTTTCTCACAGTTCTGCCAAACTGCTGCCATGCACTACACCTCTAAACCTGCTGAACTCCCAGGTGCAGTTGCATTTAAAGACTGCAGAAAATTCACCCATTAGTAAGAATCTTGCCATGACCTGCTGCCCTCTGCAAAGGTGAGGAATGTGTCTGACACTCTTCACTGCCTTGAAAAGCCCACTACTTACTCTTCACTTTTCTGCAAAAGCCGTTTTGTTTAACCTCTTGCCAAGTACACAGGCAAACACTCTGCACATCCAAGTGACAGTCAAGAACCAGATCCTACTGCTCACTCGTCTCATACATCACTTAGATTATTTACTTAGCCTGACAGAACAGCTGTTCTTGCTCCCAAGTGAAGGCAGAAGAGGACTCTGCTCCTGAAAGCTTTAACCCAGTCCTGAAGCAGAGCACAACATGCCAGGAAGGGGCAGGCAGTGGAGAGCCACGGTGCAGAAAAGGCCAAGTCAGTGTGACACGGGCCAGGGAGCTCATTCATGCCGAGTGCAGCAGCACCAGCTCAGCACGAGCGTGTGAATGCAACAGGACAAGCCCAAATCCCTTCTGGCTCCCCATTTCTCCACCTGCAGCAGGCAAATACAAGAGCTGGGGAACTCGGGGGGTGAGCCTCAGCCGGACAGAGGCCAGGTGCTGCTGCAGCATCAGGGCAGACTGCTGTGATTAGAGGGGGGACGCCTCCCCAGCCTCCCTTCGGCACCTCTCTGGCAGCAGACCCCGTCACTCGTGGTCAGGACAGTTGCTGCAGTTTCAGGTTAGCAAAGCAAAACCAAGCCAGTTTCACTGGGAATACACTGAATCCAGTGAAGATGATCACTACATATGCATTTGCCTGGAGTTCAAAGCTGGAGTAAGAGACGCCACTATTATTTGCTAGATGGAAATCTATGACTCTCTATTATCTTAATATGCCTGACACATGTTTCACTTCTCTGGCCCCTAAGGGACACAGAAATTACACACAAGAACACACAAAAAAGCAAAGCAAATGTGTGTTATGATGACTCTATGTTTCCTTTTGCCTAAAGCAATCTGACATAATTAGCCAGCTCACAAGTAAAACCTTTATGTTTTATCCTTTTACCAATTTAAAATAAAAACTGTACATTAGCATGGGTAGCTTGTCATTTTAATACACTTTGATGTTTGCAAGCTTTGAAATATCATGCTCAAGTTTGAATGCAAATTTGTGTTTCCAATTACATACTCATTAGTTCTTCTGGAACTTCTTCCTAATATTCGCAAAATGTGTATAGCTTCCTCTGTTATTTTCCTGAATTGCTTTAGAATGAAACCTGGTATATAAAAGACAAATGAAGAAATCCATTAACACTCAGGAACTTTCTTAAACATCACATTTAATTTCTAAGGATGTCATAATTTGTCACTTGAAAAAAGTTCCAAATGTCCATGCAGACCCCATTTGATAGCACAGGCAAATAGTTTGTGCCTACAGCACTGTCAGCCTCCAGAAATGCCCATCTCCATTACCTACTCATCTTACTCATCTGAAAACTCAGAGCAGCTGCCTGGAACAGAGCCAGACAGAGGTAAATAAATACATAAATAAAATAAAGTGAGTATTTATTAAAGACCTTCCAAGGATACACCCTGGGCAGTGCAAGAGCCAGGCCGTGGCTCCAGCCAAGATGAGCACCCTGTCAGGAGTTTTCCCACTTGTGTAAGTTCTGGTCCATTTCCATACTGGGGTTAATTGTCCATTTTCAGCTCCAGTCCCATCCTCCCATATTGCTCTCCTCAATTCACTGCTGGCTGTGCTTTTTTTGTGGCTGAAGCTGCAGCGGTGTCCTTGGTTCTGTGGCTGCAGAAGGATTGTTGTGTGTGCCTGAGCTGTGAACAGAACCTGCTGACACTCTGTATGAAGTTCAGAGTTACTAATGCAGTACAGAATCTGGAAAACGTGAAAGGTAAAACTTGAGGCATCATTTCCTCCCTTTAGAGGATTGACAAGGCCTCTATCTTGTCAGGTCTCTGTTCTAAATATCTACTAATAATAGGTATTTAATAATAGATAAATGTCTAAGAACAATAAATATCTAACAATAGTAGATATCTAACAGTAGTAATGTCATGCACAGTCAGGTATCATGCAAAGAGTATCATAATTACTGTGAACAGTACAGAAGAAGAATCATTTAAAGCAGGTTTTCGTCTGCATCAGTCTCTGTTTTTACAGTTGTTTCAGCAGCAGAAGCTTTCTTAACTCTGAGCAGTGAATCCAGGGCCCTTTGTCAGCAATTTTGACTGAGGTGAGGGTGGACAGCAGAACCTGGAATTGTCCTCTCCACTTGGCTTGTAGAAGATTGCTGTCCCACCCCTAACACAGACCCAGTCTCCAGGCGGGAAGGGATGTGCAGTCGTGTCTGGTCCTGTTGGTCTGGAGAGCACGATGTAAGCCTGGAGCTTCTGCAGAGTGGAATTGAAAGCCATTAGTTATCTCTGAAAATCGAGTTTCCCCTTCATGTGAATGACCCCTGCAATGTGTGGAGGCTGATATGCTCTGCCATACAGTATGTCATAGGGACTGGTGTTATCCCTCTGCCTCGGCTGCATGTGGATTCCCAGCAAAGCTATAGACAAGGCCTGAACCCATGTCATGGATGTTTCCTGACAAACTTTGCTAATTTCTGTTTTGAGGGTTCCATTCATGTGTTCAACTTTTCCACTCATCATTATCACTGTCTTTAATGAATGTTTTGGTGCATATGAAATACTAGTTCATATCCTTAAAAGGAGTGAAATTTCAATGACTGTCTAGATTTCAGTGGAACAAAGCAAATTTGCAACTATTTAAATGTGATTAGGTTTTTTTTTTTTTTTTAGTTATCTACCTCCATTAAAAACATGGGTAATATTTTCAACTCAACTGAAGTAAAAGCCACACTTAAAAAATAAATACACAAACCCCACTGCCAGGAAGTTCAACTTTTGGAACCTGAGGCTCATTTGTGTGTACACTAAAATGTGTAACATGTAGTTTGAGAGGAAAGAAGAGCTGGAAGGGAACATTGGGTCATCTGGTAGCTGTCACCACCCTGCCCAGGAGTGATGGCATGGAAATGCTCCCAGACAGATGCTGGTCTAGCCTGTTCCCACAGATATCCCTTCCTGGAGATTTTACAATTCCCCCAACCTATCTGTCACTAACAGACTTTTCCCACTGTCTGCTTATAAACATTATTTCTCTACACGTTATGTCAGAGCCTGAAAGTGCTAAACCTAACAGAGGAAATCCCCAACTGATAATGTGGCACTGTCCTGATTAAGAGGAAAAAATTTGGAAAGCAGCCACTCTAAAGAGTGAAGAATCAATACTGAAACTGTGCAGTACCTGTGTATGCAGGAGGAACTTGGCAACACAAGCCTGACAGGCACCACTTGCCCTGGTTCTGCACTCAAAGTGAATATGGTCCCACTGGGCTCCATAAAATGCCCACTTTCTAAGCCTTTCTTCCCCTCTCTACATTTTGGGTAAAACCTGCAGTCATTAAAACAGCAAAGAAACAACAAAGATTGAGGCCAACTCCATCAAAATAAAAGCTGGCCAAGTTTCATATCTACTGCACATTTTAGATGTCACAGAAGCAAAGATAACAAAAGTTCATACATCATTATTCGTATTTGCAGGCTTGAGCACAAAACAAGCTTTTTAGTATTAATAAACCTACAACAGTATGCTATGGGAGTTTTAATGACTTTAAATTAACACAGATCTTCTTAATTAAACTTTTTTCATTAAGAAGCAAATCTGTGCATGAAGCAAATCAATTTTTTCCAGCATGCCAGTAGCCTACAAGTTGGGTATTACAGAAACACTAGCAATGGAGTTCTGCATCTTGCTCCAAAAGGGCTGGATGCTTTCCTACAGCCACACCACAGCTCAGAGAGGGGCACTTACTCAGACAATATTTGTAGTGTTCTCTCACAGTTTGACATTTGAAATGTACCAGGCTCAGCAGAAATCTAAGAGTTAATTTTGTAGGTATTTAAAAATAAGGTACTGGAGTTTTTTTCCTTTGCTTTACAGCAGCATCTTAAGACATGCAATTGCCTAGAAGAGAAGGAACACAGTGACAGTCCATAGGACTGCTTTCTGCAGTCATAACCAGAAATATTTATCAGTGGTAATTCTAAAAAGGAAGCTATAAAATAATTTTGAAGTATTTCTGGATTTTTCTTCAACTTTAGGGTTACTTCATCCCTGCTCTATATTGCTTTAGGGCTGGGAGATGAGGCAGCTTACTGGGCTACATCTCAGTGCCTGTGCCTGGAGTCAACTCTCAAGGGAGCAGTTTGGGCAGGCAGAGGAAGCACGCTCTGAATTCATTGTAAATACAGACAAATGTCTGCACAGCAAAATCATTCCTGGAGCAGGTTCAAAGATGCCCACCTGTCCTTCTCTGGAGCAGAGGCAAGGAGATGGCCCTCCCCCAGTCCATGCTATTGGACTCTTCATTTACTTCAGCCAGAATTTTTCACCAACTAAAGCTTGTTCTTAAAACAGGAAATATATATATAACTTGTTCTATTAAAGATGTTTTGATATTTGAAGGCACAATCCGAGTAATTCTGAAGTCTGAATAACATCCATGACAGCATTCTACCAGAGTTATAAAGCCAATTATTTTATTAGAAGACATCTGCCTGTTACTAATAATAGTCTGGTTGCTTTACTGGAAATATGAGCCAAACGATCACCCAGATTACAGGTTGTGCCAACAGCATTTTATACTGCAACTTCCTCAAAAATTGGCCTTGGAAATGGAAAGGTCATTTAACAAGAAGGGAGAGCATTCTGGAGTTTGGAATGCTCCCACACATCCTGGGAAAGTACAAACAAGCAATTCTGGACAAGATCTTCCAGGGCTATCTCCACCTCAAGATTTGAAGTCCTGCTTTTGAAAATCTAGTCAAGTTCTCATCTACAACTTTATATACCAAATCATATTCAAGCTAAATGAAAGGAGACCTCAAGTATCAAAGCAATGTTTTTAAGCTATTCAGCAGCTCATCTAATAGAGTTGATCTGGTACATAGGTTAAAAAAATAATCTTGGAGAAAAGAAGGAACTTTTGTGTGTGCTTGATTATACTAACACAGGATACACAGACACCCAGTGGGCAGAGAGGTGGCAAATACTATGTAGAGTCAAAATAAAGGGAAGACCCTTTAATAAATATTCATAAAAAAGAAAGACTTATGGACCAATGTCAATACACAATGTCAACAAAGAACTAGGGTTAGTCTGTAATAATGATGGTGCCAATTGTTCAACTGTACATCAAGCAACAAATGCTAAATTTTAATTCAAATTCACAGGTCATCCTTAGTGATTTTCATAAATTTGCAAATCTTAGAATTGTGCCCAGGTGCAAGGGTGCTCTATTTCAAAAGATGACAATTTACAAATAACTCGTTTTTAGGATAAATGGAGTATGTGAGATGTCTACCATCTCAGGGGGCAAATCTGACAGGCTGTCAAATGCTTTAAGTACATCCCATGAATGATGAATAACCTGTCCACAGTTATCAAGCAGTGGGAGCAATACACCTCAAGAAACTAGGTTAGAGCTCTCTTGGCACAATTATGACAGCAACAGGACTACTTACAGACAGAACAGCCACTCCTGTCAGGGCATGTCCCCTGCGATCACCAGGAACTTCATCAGGGATCCTTTTGGAGACAAAGCACCTGAGTGGGTTATTTGAGAAACACGGGGCTCTAAACAATCTGCTCTGACTTCATTCTCATCATAAAAGCACAGGTTTCATGGGTTGGTGCTTACAGAAAGGATTTTTCTCATTATATCCAAGTCACAGGCTTGAAGAGACAATCCCAGCTCTCACAGCCTCTGCTCATCTGATCAATGCTCCAATCCCTTAATCATCTTTGTACTCGTTTGTTGGACTCTTTCCAGGACAGCAGTGAGTTCCTTGTGCTGGGGAGCTCAGTAGGATGCAGCACTGCAGACCAGAGCTCACCAAGGCTGAGGAGAGGGGAAGGATGCTCTCCCTCAGCCTGGTGGCTGCTGTCTTCCCAATGCAGCCCAGGAGGCTGTTTGGCCTCTGCTGCAAGGGCCCATTGCTGGCTCATGGGCAGTATGGTGTCCACCATGACCCACAGGTGCTCCTCTGCAAACCCAGTTCCCATTTTGCCTTTGGGGAGGCTTGCAGAGGCTTGTGTCAGGTGGAACTGCACCCCGTCCCACACAAATTGGTAACTGAGGAGCAAAACACCAGTGGGGCACTTGTGCTGGAGGTGCCACACCACAATTCACTGGCATCTCTAAAGGTCAGAAACCAACAGAGGAAATAAATTACCGCTTCAAAGCAGCTGCAACCTGGGATCAGAACTGGGGGTGCCAACAGGGCACCTATCTTTCTGATACATCTGAGTTCACATAAATCCAGCAGCGTCTGATTTTCTTATCTTGGAGTTACCTGCTAACTATGCATATTCTGCTAAATGAAGCAAGTTCATCTATTCACTACTGACTAATGCAGAGAAAATCCAGCATCCAAAATCCTCCACTATTTTCCAATGTGTACATGGCTGAGATAAGAATCAGTTTTGTCACTGCAGCACATATATTTTTCTTCCTTACGGAAAGGAAATTGGTCAGTAGAGTTCAAATAGCACCTAGTTGTATAATGTGTCCCACAGAACAGCATTACTCAGAATTCTCAGTTACACCATTTAGCTCTAAACACACCCAGGGCATCCAAAACAGTGGCCAGGTCTGGGAGAGGGGAATACTCAAGCAAGACATGAGTGGCACCCCCCACCAAGAACTCCAAACACCCTCATTCCTCTCCAGTGTTCCTGTTCTCACTCGTGCATAGGTGTTACATCACCATAACCTGGAAGACTGATTTATCTGTCCTACTGCAACTTGCTTGTCATGATCTTGGCAGATAATCTGCTACTAACCTTGTCTGAAAAGTTATGGTGTCATTCACACACTGAGTTGCAATTTTTTACACTGAAATAACAACGAGTAGGGAGGTACATCCTTCCTGCTGCAGATATGAATTGAGTGATACACTTATTCACAAAACAGTTCTAACAAAGGAATAATACTGCCAAATCTCCATCAAAATGTCAACCCCGAGGTCAAAAATACTCTGAAAGTTGTCTAACAACATATGTCTCTTCTCCCAAGTGCTTTCAACTGGTTCACAGTGATGTGAGACTTTTTCCCAAATCCAGCTGAATCTCAATTCCCTCCTCTGAGCATGCTGTGGGTTCCCTTTGGTTTCTGGTGTCGGAGGAGTGGCATGATGATGGAATGAGCGAGTGAATCCTACAGCAATGAGGTCACTAGAGCTATTTCCCTATGCCTGATTGGTCTTTTCTCTCAGTTCCATTAAGGGCATTTCTCTTTTTTTGGAAATTATCTGCCAGACTGCAGCCTCTCCTGGATGTTAGCAGACCTCCACAGCCACTCCTGCTTTCTGCAGCCCTGATTTATGAAGCCCTTATTGGGATAGACTTAATCTATCACAGGAATTGTTTTTTCCTCCCAGAAGCCGGTAGAGCAGATGTGATAAAGCACCTGGATAATGGGCTTTCTCCGCAGCTGCCACCGGAGGACGTGCTTTACCACACTGTGTGTGAATTATGGCTTACATTTGGAGCTGAAGTAAGCCTGGGCAGGGAGAATGAATTACAAAAGCGAATTGTGGAGATGACAAACACACGGAATACAGTGGCTCAAACTCTTGCTGAAAAGAAATTAATTGTTTCTTGACAGCAGAAAGCAGAAGATAAACTTTGTGTCAAGACTGGCCAAAGCAAGTAACCCAGTAGAGTTAAACACTGAGACCAGGTGCCTCTTCATAAAGACTGGCTTGTAATTATTATTTCCTCTCCTACCTTGTCAGGTAAGTCTGAGAATGGTTGCTTCTGGGTTTGTCCAGCATTCCTTTAGTTAGTCTCCAAGCCCCCTCACCCATGAGACACTATCAAAACTTGCTTACACGAAAATTCAAGGACAAAACCTGGTCCTGCATTAGATGTTGCGATGTTTAGCCAAAGACTAAATGTGTGCCACTTGAAATATTTTCAGGTGCTCCCAAAATATTTAATATTCCAAATTCAGCAGCAACTGTTTTCTTTCAACATTCAATTGCCTACATAAATTTAGCATCAATAAATGGTTTACACATTGTTTCCATCAATTTGCCTTCATGCTACACTCTTGGTAAAGTAGAGTTTTTATTCAGGAAGATGTGTCTCTTTGTCTTGTGTGAAGAAACCGAGACATGAGAGATGTTAACTTGTTGATAGTTCATCGGATTAATTAACCTGAAATACTTGATCATTGAGATACAAGCTATTTCTCTATTAAGTGCTGCTTCTAGTACACAACAGGAGCTACAGAGCACTCTTTCAAAAATAATATATTAAATATCATAATTGGCTTATCATGTTTTCAGTTTTACAGTTTATAAATAAGATGGCATACATGACACATTCATCTGCAAATCTGCCTCCAAAGAACTCAATACGCAAAATTCATTTGAGAATCTCTCTTCTCCCGATCGAGAGAACTGCAGAGTTCTGGAGTTAAAGCAGCATTAGTGTCTGAGAGCTTTCAGTCAGCCACAAAGAAATGAAAATCAAGATCTAACAGTTTGAAATGTGTCTGAGTGGGGAATGGGAAACAAGCTGCTGCCAATTCATCTGAAATGACATGTCACAATGAATCAATTCCAGACTTTGTGGGGGGAGAAGGAAGTTTTGCATTTACTACCTTCCTCCTACACCTTTGGCCCTGTATCAATACAGGCAATAGTAACAACTTGCATTCACTGAGAAGAATACCACAGATGCCAACTTCCTCCTGTAATTCTTCATCCATCCAATTCAACTCTTATGGAATGAGATCCAGCAGTTTTGAAATCAAATACAGCCTGGAAAAGGCACCTTTTGCAATTTTATGCAGTGTATTTAGCATCTCTATGCAAAACAATTTCACTGAAAACTTCAGACTGCAGGAGGTTTCCTATTTACTACAAACATCTCATTAAGATTATATAAATTGATACCAAAGTCTGTAATCTTTTCTGTGTGGCCCAAAGCACATGAGAATGTGATAAGAGCAGTAAGGAAACATTTTCTCTTTGGTGTGTTGTAGAGAAACAACCAAAGGGAGGTGGATTTGGGAGCTAAAAGCGTAGGGCAAAGTCAGATTCATTAATAGCTTCAGTTCATTTGTTTGGAAGGAACATAATTGGCTTGAATGCAATTCCAATATATCTGATCTTTTTCTTACCCATTAAAAAAACTAGATGAGCCTAATTGGTGACTTACACATGATTTCACGGCTTATCACACCCAAGGGATAACAGGATTTTCTAAAAGCTCAACCTAACTAATTGGTTTTCCAAATACATACGTTACTTTTAAGAAGCTGCTGCTAAGACAAGTAGGTTTAGGACAAGCTTTCAGAAGTACCAAAGTGAGTGTCCAAACATGAAACCACTGATAGTGGATCCTTTCCTGGTTTTATTTTGGAATATCCTGAACTTTATTTGATGTGTTTTGTAGTCCTGCTATTGCTCAGTGTTTTGGCATGGTTGAGCACAGGACACATATCAATGATGTATGTTCTAGCTGGTTCTTTCTTGAGATAGAACTCTGTTTCCCTCCACTAACAGATATTTAAATCAATACAGGACTTTTCCATCAAGAAGGAAGAGAAAGCACAAGAAAATCTGCTAGCATCTCTGCTAGGCTATACAGATTTATCATAAGAAACACAGTGTGCCAGCAGGGAAAGAGAAGAAAGCAGCATTAAAAAACCCCAAAACAACAACAAAAAACCCCCCACCAAACTACATAATTCTTTGTATTTTTAACCCATTTCTGCAAGGACCACAGGAAATTCCCATCATACTTCACAAGGACAACCTATCTTTTTCATGTGATTATAATGGTTTTTTGCTCAGAGGGTTCAAAGGAATTTAGGAATCTGTAGCAACTCACTGAAAGTATACAAAAAGGCAGGCATTGCCTTTCAAAATAAAAACTCCATCAAATTACCCACACCTTTGAAGCTGCTCCTCTGACCAAGATGTTCAAAGCCCTCAGCAGTGGAGGAAAGGATTCATTGGTAGGAAGGTCTGTGCATCCCTGTAATGGAACAGAACGTAACAGAACATTAGACTGAAGGAAAACCTGACCTTGGAGACCAAGAAGGAAGACTTGGGCTCTTTGTGGAACCAAGTGAACCCTGGCTTAGCCTGAGATGAGAGTGTTTGTAATCAGTTAGGCCTAGCAGACCTGAAAGAGAAATACAAAGACTGAGGTTTGGAGGAGGTGTGTCCCCATTTGCTTTTAGCTCTCTGCCCTGCATGCTACCTCCAGAACAAATAATTAACTAACACAGTCTTTTGAGGACAACATTTGATAACAGCTCTTTCATTTGCCTGGATGCAGCTTCTAGAGCAAAGTCTCTTACAGAAAACTACCACACAAAGGTTCTTCTGGAGAAAAATACAGAAAAGTCCCTATCTGAGAATTGCTAATGATGCTTGAAGCCAGTGGGAGCAGATGTCCTTTATGCAAAGGTATTCTTGAGAAAGGCTGGGAAGAGCTGGTCCAGCTAAACCTGTT
Source organism: Cyanistes caeruleus (assembly GCF_971803275.1). Classification (NCBI taxonomy): domain Eukaryota; kingdom Metazoa; phylum Chordata; class Aves; order Passeriformes; family Paridae; genus Cyanistes; species Cyanistes caeruleus. Next base: position 33,367,588 of record NC_141708.1, on the reverse strand, counting down.
GCCATGTCATTGTTAAAATACATAGAATTTTTCCTTTCACTGCTGTTTATATCTGAGTAAGCAGATAGCCTTATACAGCAGAGTATATTACTCTGGATAGCAGAGTAAGGCTAGCCAAGAAAGAGGTTAGGTTTCATAGCTCACCTTCAGAAGCAATAAAGTCATATCTTAAATGGGGAAGTTATTCTATGTGCATCTGCCCCTCTGGGTGACCTTCTGCACAAAGTACCATAAAGCACTCTGGACTCCATCCATCACATCAGTACTCCGGCATTTCATGACACACAGAACCAAGCAGGCTGCCAATCTAAACTCAGTTGCTCACTGACCTACTCAACAGAAAGGTCATTCATCCTCCTCAAATCATCTTCATTTACACATCTGGATCACCCTGATATTTATCAGGAGTTAATCATGTACAAGCAGCTGAGTTATCCACAAACTACAGCAGCATTTCCTAAGTTTCATGGCTTTGATTCCTGACTTCTGCAAACTTTCCTGCAAAGTTTCCTGTATGTCCTTTCATACTTTGGAAGATCTCTTGGATTTGAAAATATTTAATAAAGAAGTTTCAGGGAAACGTACAGCTTTATTTTTGTAAGGGATTTCTTAAATAAAAAACATCTTTCCACCTTAAAGAAATCCAGCACTTTGTGTACAGATCCTCCACATCCATTGCTCTGTTCTGCTTCAGTCTTTTTGGGCTACACTGTACTAATGGTCCTCCTTGCAGAGATCTGCAAAAGCACACCATGATCCTACATTTGATCCTTTCATTTCACTTCTTCACTCTTAAGGACTCCTTTGTGTCTGCTAATATTTATTCTCTTTATGTCCTTGTAGATTTAACATAGATTTTTTAATTCCTCCTGTAAATGTTCCTATTTCTTACCCACTCACAAAGACTTCTGAAAGTTCTCAAAAATATTGCCAATTGAAAGTTTATGCTATAAGCATGATTTTCAACACACTTTATCTAGCACTGTCTTATTATCTGAAAAGGCCATTTTATCTGCTAGAAATGTCTTGATGTCTCTGTAAAATAGATCAGAGTTTCCAATCACATTCTTTACTCTATTTATAATCAGCTAGAATTCAACCAGATATAAATGTATGCATTCACTTTTCTAAAACCTTCCATACAACCCAACTTATCTTTAAAGTGTTTAAAAGTGCAGACTGGAATATATGCAAGAGCATATATACTGTATATACTGAAAATCCATGTTTTTCTCATACTCACAAGAAAATAATCATGTTCTTTGAGTGAAAAAAAATTATTTAATGATAGTCCCAGAAACCTCTGCACCAAGCAGTGCCCAGTCTTGAACTGAGCTCTAAATAATTACGTGGAAATAGCCATTATTATTATTATTATTATTATTATTATTATTATTAGCCTTGGTTGATTTGCCTTTGCAGATCTGGTTACACTTGTATCATACAAAATCACCCTTTCCACTGTTATATTTAATGTTCTCTCTGCCTTCAAATGTTTTCCATAGGTTTTTGTTTTCTTGTGAACTGGGTATTTTTGTTCCACTTAAGCAGTTTAAATATCTTCAGAGCCTATATATTTATTTATCTGAAGGTGAATTTTCTTCTAAGACTGCTTTACTTTTCTGAATAGATAATTTTCTCTTTTTTTTCTATAAAGTAGAACAGTATTAATCCAGACAAGAGAATCAATTCCTTTACTACCACAGAAGTGTTGCTGTTGTAAAAGAGGCAATAAAGTTTGGTGTGGTGCCTAAGTGCATTTCACATTTCATTTAACAGACACGAGCTATGGGCATACAATTTAAGAGAGCACTGCTATGGTCTGAACTGAACCTGAAAGCCAGCCTCAATGTGTTCAGTAGGCTAAACCCAAGACCAATTTCAGGTTTCATTGACTGTATTTATTGAAACCATCTTCCCTGCATAAAGAGTATCACATGAAGATATGTATTTGGTTACTTACTGTCAACAGACACCACACTAATTCCCCAGGTCAAAGCATTTTAAAAAGCCCTTTAAAAACCCCTCAGTGCACATTCTAATTGGCCAAACAGAACCAAAATGCTAATCATAAGGCAGAAGGCTCAGCATGGATCTTTTTGCAAATAACACACACCCTCACAAAAGGCTCATGTGCCCTCAAACAATCTGGCTCCCTCACAGAAACACTTGGAAGAGCTGTAAGTAGGACAAAAATAGATAGACATTGATGTTATAACTATCACTTCCTTCTAAAGCTCTCTGAAATTATCTTCCCACACACACCAATCCTAAAAAACGTGATTAATGTATTCCATCAATTATTATCTGACTGTAAAAGCAGCCTTTTGCCTCAGCAGCAAGCTAGACTCACCTCAGTAAAACCTGTGTTCAGCCCCACAGGTGGTGCTCGGTGTACATCATGAACAGTGCTGCTGTTGTATCACCATAAATCATTTTAGCCACATCACTTTAGTAAGAAGTGAACAGAAGACATTTTGTAATGCCTCATGTTTATTTCCTGTTGTGTTTGTTGCTGTTTGATTTGAACAATTTGGTAATTCATAATTAGTCTTCCGGCCTCAGAGAGATTTTACCCTCCAAAAGGGTGAGCAATGAGCAGTGTAAATGGCACAAAAGAAATACTCCAGCAGAAGGACATAAAGCAGTCCTTGTGATATGAAGGGGTTATCTTACTAGACTGGACTTTTCCCACTTGGTATTTTTCATGAGTTATTTTAGAGTCTGTTCTCAAAATTTGTTTACTGTAGCCAATCTGTCATCAATAGATGTGAGCATCTCTCCTCCTAGATCAAGCCTTAAACTTTCAAGGGTTTAGGTTTATGATAACATGCCCAACAGGAAATTCCAATGTAGGTAGATGTTGTAGCTGCAAACCATTAATGCTTTACAGATCTGTCAGCACCAAATACTTAACAGCAATGCCTGTCAGATACCACAGTTTTATGGAAGCAATTAGTATTTGTACAATGGTATTACATACAAACATGAAAATGTTTCTCCCAAGCTTCTGTGAATGGTTATGAATTAGCAAATGTAACACTGATCGAATACAGGAAGCAAGATCAATTGTGAAACAATCCTGCAGTGTGACTTCACAAGGCAGAAATTTAAAATAGAAAAAAAATCCAGACGTCTTTTAAGGGTTTATGATTCAACCTCCTTCAACAGAAAGCCTGGAAAGAGCTGTCCCACTTCCTCAGGTCAGTTAAGAAAACTGGGCTTTCCATGCAGGCAAGTCTTGATTTCAACTGTGATGACACACATTACCTGCAATGGCAGCACTGCACTTCTGGGAACAATCCAGGTCTCCTGGGAGTCCCCACTGATGAATATAAAAGTACCCAGGTCTCCCTAACAGAGAAACCCCAGAAAGAACTCCTCATCCAAAGAGAGGACACACTGATTTTCAAACAAAGCACTGTTCATGTCTCATCTCATTTCACTAACTCTTCAGCATTCTCAGTGCATACACTTATTTCTTTTTAAACAGTCAAGTCAAACTAATTTAGAGAATTCTATACATCAGTATTTTATGAATAAAATGCTCATGGTAGAAACTGTTAGACTTGCTGATTTGTTAGGGTTTATTGAAAGAGAACATCATCAGGTTTTCACCCAATACATATGAGAGAAGACTTCTACAAGCCAGGACTGAGTATCAGCTCCCCATCTGACCGTCCCCAGCAGTAAATATCCATATAATATATAATAAATATATTAAATGTATTAAATATAATAAATACCCAAATAAATTTGCTCCTCAGCAGATGCTTCCCAGGACTGGCCCGAGATCTGCCATGTGCAAATACCCAGGTGATGCTCGTACGTAAGCGGGGTCCTGCACACAGCTCTTTGCAAGATGGGAGCTTCTGCTAACATGACAATTCCTACAAGTCCTTGTCTTCACTGGCACATCCAGAGATGATTTATTACTGAAGTTAAGAACTCACAGCTGGAGTCTCAATAATCACTACTTTGAGAGAATTTGAGCTCAAATACTGGAAACAGTTCCTAGTCTGAATATTCCAGTTGTTTTCTCTTTGATCTTTATTTTTTCCCCTTAACCATTTCTTTTGCAGATTTCCAGGAGAGCAGCAAGAAGCTGCATCAGTTCAGACCTATTTCCTTGCAGAAGTCTGATTTAGCTGTTTGATGTGGCAAGGTACTCTGTGTTGCATTTCTTCTGCTGCTTACCCTATTTAAATGTATCAACAGAACTGTTTCTCATCTATATTTATAGAGCAACAGAAAATAATGGTGTAGCTCTCCCATTGAATAAACTAAATAATAGCAAGGATAAAAATACAGATGGCACATAAATTACAGACTGTGTGAACCCCTTCATTCTAACTAAATATTCACCTGATGAGTCACACCACTTCCTTCCAAGGAAAACCCCACAATGGGAGAACAATAGACAAGGAGATCATGCAAGCAGATACTGCTCCTGGCAGACATTACTCTCCATTCCCCTCTCTCTGGAATGAGAATGAAACAACTGTGAATTTTAGATTATTCAGAAATTTGCAAAAATTTGAAATTTTTTTCTAACAAATAAGGTAAATCATCTTTGCTCAAGTGAATAACAAGTCATTTGTTTCAGGGTTTTTTCTGTACCCATTTAAATATTTGCAGTTCTGGTGCACCACTCTTGTTCCTTTTTCTTTCTCTGTTCTCTTATTTCTCTCTTAAACCCTTTTTTTTCTCCTTTGACATAACAAAATATGGAACAATACTGGCAATTCAATCATATTTTCTTAATCAAATATTACGGCTTAATACCAAAATAGTCAAATAATCTGCATACTTTACAGAATAGCAATAGATGATCTGAAGACTTAAAATCACAAGTTTCATACAGAGCTCTACTGTACAGCTCTCCTGAAGCCACAGGGTTTGGCAGATTTAACCACAGGCTTCAAGTGAAGCAGCACTTGCTTGGATAGAAATGGAAATGGTCTGAATTTAGTTCAGACCTCTTGGATGCCCTATTTAAAACACTCATCCCCTGGCCTGTGCTCTGCTAGCATCTGCATTAAAGCAGGAAAAGACAAACAGCTCCCCACACACAGGAATGTGCTGGAACATCATCACTTCTGAATTATTCCCAGTTAAACTAGGTGCATGTCATGAAAACTCCCTATATTCTAGAATAAATTTTGGCAGGTGTGTTGTTTGGCATCATCCTGAATAACAGAGCTAAACTACAGGAGGAAAAAAAATGTGGACATTTATTACATGAGAATATCTTGCTGATTTAAAAACACGCTTTTATCACATCCTACACAGAAGGAAGCTATCAGTAAATCCTGCCAGCTTCTGTGAACACCTCTGGTTATGCAGGATTCTCATTTTACCTGTCACTGCAGCCCTCACCGTGCTCTTGAGAAACGCTGTCACGACGCTGCTGCCCGTTGCTGTGAGAAGCAGCTATGGTACCTACAGGTACATACAGGACATGAATCCCTGCTCTCTGCCATTTATTACCTCTGCATTTCAATCCTGAGTGGAGCCATGCTTTCAGAAAGGCACTCTGCACAACTTCAGGGCAGCTCCAGCTCAGCCCAGAGTCCCTGAGGGGCACCTGGAGCCCGGGTCCATCCCTCCCCACCGCAGGCTGCTCTGCAGGGCCTGAGCAGGAGCCTCCCCTGGCTGAGCTGCCATCCCTCAGGGCACTGCTTCAGCCCTCACTCTCACCCGCTGCCAAAGGCAGGAGGGCACTGCCTGAGCCCTGTCCTGCACCCTGCTGCTCTAATGGCTCACATCGCTGCCACCTCTGCGTGGATCCTTCTTATGGCTCCCAAGGATAGAAAGCTCCTTACTTCTACCTTCAAAAATTAATTAGTAGTAATAATAATAAGAGAAAACCAAAATTGTCTTCAAAAAGCTCCTGCTCAGAATTGTATTTTCTTTCCCAAATATAAAACACCACAATCTGGGAATTAAAATTATTCAGGCTCAACTGAACAGCACAACTGCATTTGAAGTGCACAGATGGGTAACTTCATTCATGCTCCTCTGACCATTTATATGCACAGCACAAGTGAACAAATGACAGGAATTTTTTAGGGAACTAATCAATGCTGCTGCATAATCTCTGTTTCAGTTGAGATAAATTGTCCTTCCATTCCATTTCCTCCCTTTCTACTGCAGATACCTACTGACAGTTTGTTTTGGTGTTGGGTGGGGAGGTATTCTCAAACCTTTTGAACAAAAGCCTCACATCAAATTTCCCTTCGCAAGTTCTGAGGAGCTCTACCTATTCCTGAAAATCCAGAATTCAAAACTGCTTATCCAAGTGTTAACCAAATCCCCTGATCAACCTTCTCTTTCCTCTTAGAATCACTCCTTTTTTTTTCTTTACTTTTTCTATCAAATTCCACAACTGTTTCAAAGGGATGTGAAAACAGAGCTCTTGCAATTTTTCATGCCTTTACAGTAGAACTGCAGATGGCTCTGATTCAGCCCCTGCTAAAACAATGAAAGGTAAATTGCAATATCCACATAACTGCACATGAGCAGAAAATGGCAGTTTTGTTCGCTTCATCTACAAACCTGCTGGTATAATTTCATATGCACACAGATAATTAGGTAATCCTTTTGGTTTTATCTTTCATAGCTCTTCACTGTTTCATCATTTTCATTGAAAACAGCTGGTAATCTCCATCAATGAAAGCTGTGTTTGCATTATTATTATTATTATTATTATTATTATTATTATTATTATTATTATTATTATTATTATTGCTTTCTGTCCAAGAGGCTTCTTAAGATAGGATGTGAATCATTTAAAAGACCTGTAAAAGCCAAATATACTGACATTAAAAGAAAAGCAAGACCTTTTACTTGCAGACAGTAAGGGGAAGTACTAAATATTAGTTGATTTACTGAAAGGCTTAGCATGTATGACAGCCCAAATCAGCTAAGAGAATGAAAACAAATTGTATTATATTGTTTGTGAGGAGAGCTGACAGAGTTAAAAACACTTTTACATGATGGCTGTTTAAAAAAAAAAAAATAGATTAAAGAAGATTTGGTTGATTAATCTCTGTAGCATTTTAGGTCTTGTTCTAGCAGAGACACAAATGGAAGGGAAAACAGGGAAAGCCAGAATAAGGGAAAGCCAGAATAAGGGAATGCCTTCGAGGATATTGGAGTCCATTGGCCAGGGGAAGAAGCCAGCCCTTACCTTGATTAAACTCTCTCAGATTACTGTTGCTTCTGCCCTGATGGACCAACAGTGAATGAAAAATACTTAAAGAAGTATTAAAAATACACTCTTTTACTTACTAAATGATACACTCTTCTACATGTAACTCCTAAGGCAGATTCTGCACTTTTATGCAGAAGTTTCTATTTAAATTCAGAATGCTACACTTTTCTTTATTTTATCATACCCAAGTACTAAATTATCTATTGGCAGAGAGCTTACAGGGCTGTTATAAAAGGTAATCCAAACTGAACACATATATATTACATATACATATGCAGTTATGCACACAGTCCAGATGTAGAATTCTGCCTCCCAGCTAGTAACAATGACACTCTTTAAAGGTTTTAACCCCAGGAAGATGTGAGCTGTCTGCTGGGAGCTGGCATTCACAGAGGGGTGGGGCCAGGGGCAGCTAAAGCATGTGGAGAGCAGGGAGAGGGACTCTAGGGGACAGGTGAGCTCCTGGCATCAGTCCCTGTCTGTCATATCCTGTGCATAATGCTACAGATATTATATAATAATTATATTATATATATATACATATATAAAATGATGTAAGAGTCTCCCTGACCACCCCAGGGAGCTGCCTGACCCCCCTACATCAGCCCTCTCTCCTGGGAATGTGCTGGAATCCCTAAGGAGACACGGCACAGGATGGCCTTTCCCAAGCAGACATGAGGACCCTTCAGTCTCACTGTGGCTATTACACTAGGACTCTGAATCAGGATAGTTAATTTGCATTAAATAACAAACTCACTCTACTTGCTCCTCCTCACAGCCCACTGCTTTGTAAGCTTTACTCCCATGTAAGTGAAGACAGACTCTGAGTGGAGGGGTAGAATGTGCTCCTAAGGGAGTTCCTCACTGGGAGCTGCTCTCAGCAGGTACGAGCAGAACACCAGATGCAGGCAGCACAGTCACAGCCACGTGCTTTGTTTACCTATTTCTGGCCTGTCCTACTGAGAATATTAGCATAAAATTCTTCTTTTTGAGAAGTGGGAATACCACTTCTTTTGGAGAGCTTTTTTTTGCGTTATCAATCGCATTATCACTCCAGGCCAGTGTCTTCTGATATGGATGCTTAACAAATCTTCACGTTACAGTTCCACAGAAGAATATAAACCTGCTTATGAAATTAAATATACCTAAGAATTCTGTATACTTGCTTTCTTCCCTGCTTAATCAATCATTCTTTTTGTTGTTTTCCCCGATGAGATCTCAACACAACATATTGAGAGTATTATTTTTGCTCTGCTCATACCAGCTAAAAAGTAAATGCATCTGTCTCTATGACTTTTGTTCAGTGTCCACATCTTCCACTAAGATGTGTTGTAAAAAACACTATTTTTTTGCTAGTGTTTCCAGAATCTCACTCTCTATATATGTAAGGGGGAGCCACATGGAATACAGCTTAAGTGCAAAGAACTTGGTGTACTGAACTGCCATGTTTCTGCGAGATATGTCCTCAGAGTAAAACTCTGGCACAAAGCTCATACAGAGCCCTACTTTATCCCTCCCAGATCTCTGGGCAGGAACAGCAGGTTCCATGGGTAGATGATCTATTTTCCAACTTTCTGAGTCTCTATCTCAAAATGCAATGTGAGCAAACTCCTCTATTCAAGGATCTTTAGAACCACAGGGATGGAAAATGCCAGTTCCCATTTTTTCTCTGCAGTCTGCCACCATGGAAACCTGGAACACCCTAGAATTACTCAGTTATCAGCTACATGTTGGGTAAACTTCCAACAGGTAGTTGTTTGGTTTTTTCCCAGCTCAGCCTCTTTCACCGTTCAGCTGAACACTGTTTGCTTCCTCTCTTTTCTGCTTTGGCAAAACATAACAAACCTTTCAGGGAGTCCATGGTTAATAAAACCCAGCCCTGGTCACACACCAGACATAAGCAAATCTCCTACTGTTCTTGCACACTCAAACTCAGTATAAATTATAGATTCATCAGGTGTAACCAGCTGTTACCTGAGCTGAGGGACCTCAGCAGCCCTCTCCCACATCACATCACAGGCTGTCAGTGCTGGGGTTGGCTGCACAGGAACACAGAGCTCTCCTCTGACCAGGGAAAAGGCCTCAAGTATTGGCACACAGCACAGAGAGCAGCAGGAATGCTGCTTATATGATTAACTTGAAATTTCCCTGGTTTATCTCCTTTCCAGCTTCAGACTACATCCACTCTATACTATGAGAGGCATTAATTACTTTGTGTAAGGCAGGCTTTTGTTGCTCTTTCTCTGGGGTAAAGAAGGGGAAGGGACAGTTATCTTTTCAGCAATATTACTTATCTCATAATATCATACAATATCTCACAAATATATTGAACTACTAACTGTGAAATTGCTTGAAAAAATGCGTCCTGCTGTGTCACTTAGGAATCATCCTTCTGGTGTGAAGGAAAAGAGAAGAGGTTGGAAGGGTGTTGGAGACGCCATCTCTAGAGAAACTTTCACTACAAAATGTATTTTCTTTACCAGAGGAGAGGACTACAAGAATTTTGTTCTGCAAAAATCTGCCTGAAGCAGAATTTCTGTGCTACAGGAAGGTCACAAATGTAGGCAAGGATAGTTAGTAAAAGACAGGTTTTGCAGGAAGAGAGGAAGATGCCATTTCCAGAACAGCATCGTTGCTTAGTTTGACAAATGAAATCCAACTTTCCTGCACTGGCCTATGGAAGAGGCTGGCAATGTTTCAAGCTTCTCCTCTTCAGAGAATCTGATCCCTAAATCACACCCACTCCAACCTGCCCTGACCCTTTGCAAGGATCATGAAGGGTCTCCATGCTCAGAAAGTTAAGGGAAGGGAAGGGAGAGGACAGGGCATGGTGCTGGACACAGGACACTGGACAGGAGCAGTAGAGAGAAGAGGGTATAATATTTACTCCCTGCGTTTCAAATGCCCAAATACCTATCTGGGCCTTTCTGGGGGGAAAAAAATTGCTTGCAGAGGGAAAAAATTTAAGTAGATTACTCTGCCTCAAAAATGGATCCAGATTTCAGCACATTTTCAGATTTCCAGGAAGGACTGTGTCCTTCCATTAGATGCACAAAAGCTAAACTATAGTCTTACCCCTGTAACAAGATGGGGACATCATCTGTTTCTCCATTTCTCCCATAAATACCCACTCACGGTAATTTCTGAATTCTGAAAAAATTTATAGCAGGAATGGTGCAGTATAATTTATATGCAGACACAAACACACATTGTGTGTGGGTAGAGAGACCATGTAAGCATCTGATGTTCATCTCACAGCTGACAACTAGAATACCATACAACTAATATCATTAAGATGCCAGATACTTTTTTCTGTTGCACTGTATCATGAGAAAGGGATAAAAGCTCTGGTGGAAGGAGCCAGATACTACAGGAGCCAGAAGAAGAGAAGAACAACTGTGCTCCTTCCTGCTCTGCCAGCCCAATGACACGGTGCCAGGCTCTGGTGGCTCTTGGCCCAGGACTGCTGGAGAACAGATGCAATACAGCATGTTCCTTTCTGAAATTAAGGGAAGTAAGGGAAGAGGAGAGCAAAAGCAAATGAAGCTCAGATCACTACTTCCTGACCTGCACTTTCTCCACAGTGCTCCATCTTTGAAGTCTATAGACAGAGCTCTACTGATTTCAAAGGATTTGATTCAGAGCTTAAGGAGAAGGGAAAACGTGTGGCACAGTGCAGAGCTCCCTGGCATTACAGCTCTGTGGGACTGCACAGAGCTTTGCCTGGAGCTACATGTGCTTATCAAATGTTCTCCTTCCTTAGATTGCCCTCCAGACATGTTCTATCCAGCAGGACCCATGAAAAGATTTAAAATATGGTTTAATTTACACATATTTGACAGAGAACATAAATGTTCCTCCAGAAGATTTGTGAGTCAAGTAGTGCTTTTTCTCCCCCTATCTGGAATAAAAGAATATTTCCTTTTTTCCCTGGCAAAATGTTCCTGGATGAACATTTTATTAACTCTGCATATTACTTGAAAATTTTGTGTTGTCTTTTTCGTTTTATAGAAACAGTTATTACAATCAAGATTTCTTTCCTCTTTTAAGACTGGTCTTGCTGTGCAACAAACATTCCCAGTATCTCCACAACTCACATTATTTCACTGTTTCATAGCTGAAAGCTTTTAATTTTTCCTTCTAACAGCAAATTACTTTGATATTAAAATGTCCATCAAAATCCCTGCAACTAAAGTCATTATGAAGTTCCCAATATTTGTGTGGCTTGATATCAAAAGAATTTTCACCAAGGAAAAAAAAAATGTAAAAAAAAAAATCTCATTCAGGGTACCTCTTAGTCTGGTTAAAATAGCTCTCTGGAGCTCCATACATCATTCTGTCTGGAAAATAACCCAGCAATATTCCCCTTCCTCCCTCCCCCAGAATACCTGCACAACATTTGTGAAATACACTGAAATAATAAACTGTGCAAGGAGACCATTAAGTATCCAAATACCCCAAGCTCTTCTGAGAGCAAGGTTGTAAGGGTGACACACTGTGTGCACGTAGCCTGTGATGCTTCCAGAGAACTCCATGCTGCCTACCCCAACAAAATACAGAGTGGTCAAGGACAAGAAACGATGAGGAACATTTACAGCTTCAGGATGCATTTAAGTACCTGCACTGAAAGTTGTAGTAAGGTTACTAAAATCTGTAACCTTCAGTTTGACAAAACCATCAGAGAATGTTTTTACAGTTGTCAGAAACTCCTCCAGTGCCTAATCTGAACACCATGTGAGAAACAAACCAAGCAGCAGAATGATGTACAAGAAGAGGTTCAATGGAACAAGAGCAGAGTGAACAGCACGGCCCACTCGGCATTGCTGCATGGACCAACATCTGAAATGGCAGATGGACGGGCAGCATGGGCTTTGGAAGGGTCCAGCAGGCTGAAGAAGAAATTAAAATGCCGTGTTTTACAAATGTGACAAACAAAAATGCTTGATCAAACCTGCTGCTATGGCCTGCTTACAGATGAAGCTGAAGTTTGGGCTAAGGGAAATCAAACGCCTCCAAGGCTACCCGTGAAGCAAAAAATTACATTAGCTGTACAGCCTGAAGCATATTTGTTAGTATTTAACAAATTACGTGCTTCATTTAAATACCACTGCTAGTAGCCAGATAAATTAAAATCACCTCATTAGCTTTGCATCAGTTAAAAATTAGAAGAGGCTTTTCTTACCTTCTGTCTAGGTGTTTTCCTGCTCATACAGTAGGTGCCAGCAGGGACCTGTGTCACAGAGGCCTTTGTCCGTACCGTTTGTCTCTAGGTGTCCTGAGCCTGAACAGATGCAATGACAGACAAGGCAAACGTGATTTCAGAACACAGCCAGGATTTCACATCCAAAATGATGATCACTGTAGTGAAATGGAACTGACTGAAGCTCTGCAGGCCCACGTGCTGTACTCTGGGAAGAAACAGGCACGAGCAAACCCCCAGAACTGACTGTATTTCACCAAGCTGCAACAAGTACAGGTAAAGCCCTGCACGGGGGAAACAGGGAAGGGTCTGGACAAGCCTTCTGCTCTTCACTTCTCCACATCTCTTATGGCATGTCTTTGGGCAAGAGGATTCATTATGTGTGTTGTGACTAATTTTTTTGGAACATGGAGATAAGGACACTCTAGGCCCAGGTTCAGATTGGCTAATTTTCCCCTAAATTCCACTGTAAAATATTCTTCCTGGTACACATTTCTGAAGATCTGTGGCCATTCACAGATGCACAAAAACTGAAGTAGAAAATAGGCTATTTGAATTTAAGCCTTTATTATCTCTGGCCAAGTCAAGTCATAGAAAAGAAAAGTACAGTACAAGTCACCTGTTACTGTAAATTCTCATGGCGAGAGTCAGGGTGTCAACCTTGAATGTCCCTCCCTAAAGGACAGCCCTTTTCCACCGGGAGAGATAGGAAACAAAGACACTGCTTAAGCACTTGCAACATTTGACCAATTCAACTGAAGAAATAATGGAAAATCAAGGAAAGACAAATTATTCCTTTGTTAGAAAAGGTTCATTCTCCCTGTAAGGCAATTTGGAGAAACCAAGACCTTTGCAACCTGCATTGTACAACAGGCATGTCAGAAAAATGCATGACATTTTCTTAGTGAAGCACTTCAATTTCTAATTTAAAGTGTTATTTTAGGATCAGATTAAGCTCATTCAACTAAAAAAATATTTAATGATAAATAAAAAAATTTATTCAATCAAAAAATCTTTCTTTTCTAACTTCTTAGTATTTATGTGTTAGCATGGAAACAGAAACATTTTCAGTTCAGGTCACCCAGCAGCATCTTCTGTAGAATGGTTTGCAAAGCCCTGCTTAGGAAATATTTGAAAACCTGCAGAAAAAATTCTCTAACTGCACAGCAGAAAAAAATAAAAAAGAAGGTTGCATAACTCATCATACATAACTACTACCAATATGTCTCAACATTTAGAAAATATTTAAGATTTTCTATTCCTAAGTGACAATTTCCTGTTGAAGCTAAGGGAACCATTTACATACTTCTGATTAAATGTCTTCCTAAAGGCTTTGCCAAGTCAAGGTACATGAAGTAAATGATAATGAGAGAAAGCTGCTGAATAACTTGACAGTTATTGAGAATTTCTCTGAATAAATTACACGAACACTTTTACCTGTTAACACCCTTTTGGCATTAAAGTCTTTATTTAAAATAGTTCCTCCTCTGTAATGAATTTGACTTGTGATGATGACTGCTATCTCCTGTCCTTGCATTTCAGCCTTCCTCTGAAGTGGCAATAGCCACTTACGAGGTCCTGATCAGTCTGACACCCAAGGCAGTGATGAGGAATAAGGAACACAGACTTCCCCCATCAGCAGCAAAAGCAGTCAGGTAAAACTACATGTACAAGATGCTTTGCAGTAACAAAAACCAGTCGGAATAAATGAGCTAGCTATGGCCTCAGTGATTCCAAGGAAGCTGAGGCACCAGTGTTAACTCCTTGCTGGTTTACTGGTGCAGGTGCAGGCAGTTATTCCTCAGCAGTGGAAGAGCCAGCTGCTGGTCAGTGTTGCTGCTCTGCTTGTTCCACTCTGGAAACCTGTTGTAAAGAGAATGCTGCCAAAAGTATCAAAAATTTCATACCACTGTGATGTAGAATTAAATTCATTATGGCTTTGTTAGGCAACTCCTGAAATGTGATGCTGGGGTTACCAATAACACGTTATAGATCACTCTCCTTTACACTTCAGACATTTGAAGTGTAATAGTGATGTTGAAACAGTCCCATGTCTATCAAATATAACACCTTCCACAGAAAGTTGAATTTTCAGCTGCAATTCTCTACCTTAGCTATTTGGTGAGTCTGAACTCCCCCTACCCGAAGTACCTACACAGCCAGTCCCATTTCAGCAGAATTCCACTGGTATGTTATACAAATATTGATTTTCAAAACTTTATTGATGTTAGTCAGATGTTCTTCAGAACACTGCATTCACAGCAGGGCACATGTGGAAAACTAAGCACACAGTATCTGTGTGTATTGCTGTGAAATTAAAAAGCTCATATTAAAGCAAAAGCTGGTGCTGAGCCAATGATGAAAACTGTTTTCACTGCTTCTAAGGCAAAAGGGAAAAAGCCATGGAAGAAGCACTGTAGATGCAGAGTTTGGTAGGCAGTAACTCATCCCCATGTTCTTCAAGGAATGGCAGCCAAGCTGTCCCCCAGAGATTCCCTTTTCATGAAGCTGTTTTAAGCTGCAGCTCAGCAGCACATGTGCTCTTCTTACTAACCACTCCCACCCTGACCTCGAGACCTGCAGAACTTTGCAACCACGTGTCCAAACGACAAAGTCTTCACTCACCTTTCCCTTTGCCAAGGCAATGTTGGAAAAACATCACAGATTCTGGTGCATTCAGGCAGCACGTGTGGAATGGAATAAATCATAAAAGAGTAGCTCCCTCTACATCCACACTGGCAGCACTCCCTTCCCATCTGGCAGGGAAATGGCCATAACCCCAACCATCACCCTGATTTGGGGCAAGACTGGGATTGCAGGAGCACTGGTAACCTGAGAGGTGCTACAGGCCTGCCTTTATCTGGCACCACAAATAAATGCAATTAAGGAACATCATTGTTTTCCCACAGCAGTAATGGTCATTCCTAAATTCATTGTCTCACTTTCCTGCAGTCACTGCTTCTCTGGTGAGAAGAGCTTCTCACTACACAGCAACAAAAGGTGTCAAAGAGGAAAAGGTGAGTCCCTAGTGTATATGACAACAACAAAAATAATTTAATCTGAATCATATACTCACTGCTTAGCTTTACACACACAGAAATGAAACCACAAATTCTGAATGGTTTTAACCAGAGAACTTGTGACTGTTACTATAAACAGGTTCAGGGTAGGGGAAATTGGACCTGCACTGCTTCAACGTGCCCTCGGGATCACAATCATTATCTCTTCCAAGAAAATCATTATTCCTACCAAGAGCTGGGAGTAGAGCTCTGAGCCAGGGGCTGCAGGGTGCCTCGAAGCAGGCTGCCCACCTCCAACCTTGGGCAGGACCTGCTGCACCACAGCAGAGCCTCTGCTCCCATCCATCGGCCACGGGCCGTGCTCCCACACACATGCCAGGATGCAGAAGAACCTTCCAGTGTGTCCACACCAGACCACCTGCTTCCCACCTGGCCAAAGACTCTGCACCACTTACACAAACCACAGTGATGAGACACGAGAAAAACAAAAGAGGTGAAAAAGGTGGAAAAGAGGAAAGGAAAAAAGAGATAAATAAGAAATAAAAATGGGAACAGGCACAGAGATAAGAGAAAATAAAAAAGGGAAAACAGGAGAAAAAACAAATCAAGGAAAAAAGAGGAAGGAAAAAAGAAGCAAGAGAAACAGCAATAAGGAAAGGCCAACATCCTTTTAAACACAGGGAATGAGAGGTTAACTCTGCAGGTCAGAATGGGGGGACTAGGATGTTAAAGAAAAATTGAAAATGAAAATGCAGTTTATTTCTAGTAGCATATGCAAAACCAACACCATTTTTCATGTTCCTAAAAAGACAGATAAACCCATCCCCAGGGACTGCTGGAGTGAAAGAAGCAGGACCACAGGGTTTCTACAGTCATTAGCATTCTTGCCAGTTGATGAGAAAGCATTTCATATCCAAACCCGTATGGTCAGCAGAAGACAAGCATTAACTTATTGCCTGTTTGATTTTCATCTTTCATTTTAATGTGCTGAATTATTAATGTCATCCTAGTCACTAGCTAAACTTTTTATTTTTTAAATTTCTATGTAATGTTAAACCATTACATAATCTAAAAGCATTCAGGGCTCTGATGCCACAGCCCTCCTGAGGAGGCTTATGAACACAGGCTACCTCAAGTGCAAGATGACCTTTCACCACAGGCAGCTGCCATTGAGCACCAGCAGCACTGCAGATCCACTCCTGCAGGAACACAAAACAGCACAGGCTCTGTGCAGCCTTGAGGCAAAGGCAGTGCTCTGGCAAGTGTGGAACGAGGGCAGTGAGACACACCGAGGGCAGGGGCAGTCAGTCTGCTCACAGGAGGCTGAGAGGAGGCAGCTGCCTCTGCACAGGAACCTTCCTCCAAAGCCATGGCTTTGTAAAACAAGGCCAGAGTGGGGCTGTGTGACAGCCACTGCCCAGGGACAGGCAGCACCTGCAGCACCTGCAGCTCAGCTCACTGTGCTGGGGCACTGCACCCACCCTGCAGCTCAGCTCTCTGTGCTGGGGCACTGCTCCCACCCCTGCAGCTCAGCTCTCTGTGCTGGGGCACTGCTCCCACCCCTGCAGCTCAGCTCTCTGTGCTGGGGCACTGCTCCCACCCCTGCAGCACAGTTCACTGCACTGGGGCACTGCTCCCACCCCTGCAGCACCTGCAGCTCTCTGTGCTGGGGCACTGCTCCCACCCCTGCAGCACAGTTCACTGCACTGGGGCACTGCTCCCACCCCTGCAGCACCTGCAGCTCTCTGTGCTGGGGCACTGCTCCCACCCCTGCAGCTCAGGCACGCTTCCCTCTGGCACTGCCAGCATTCCCTGCTGACTTGGCCAACGCCTTCCACGGAACCACTGGTGACAATTTGGCCAAAGGGGCTGCAGGAGCCTGTGCAGGGTCAGAAGCTGATTGGGCGGCTGCAATCCATGATTTTTATCCATTACAGAGTACAGTAAGGTCTTTGGTTTAGGGAGAAAAGACACATGGCTGGGAAGAGTGGAAGCTTGAGCTGTATTCAGAGGGTTACTGTTGCCATGTCAACACTTTGGAAAAAAAAAAAAAAAAAAATTATTTACCCCCGACACTGCTTAAAAGGGTTGAAAGTGTTCAGTGCTGAACAGGACTACCTCTTTTTTTATTTATTTGTTTTACAGATTAGCACAAGATAAACCAAATATGTAAATTTCATTCCAGATGAAAAAATACTACATGCCTAGAGGGAAAGAATCAAATGAATGTGTTTACCTTAATTCTGCAATTTGAAAAAGCAAACTTGAGAAGAATGATTAAAAGCACATGAAATGGGAAGTGTGCCCTTTAAATACCAACTTCTAATTGAAGTGATGTGAATATGTAAATCTAATTATCCACATTTAAGGATTAGGTATTTTATTAAAACTGCCTTGATTTAAATTGCACAATCAGTCCTTTTATTAAGACTTTTCATTTATTTTCGTTCTGGTATTTGTTAATAAGACCTGACAAAACACCAGACACCACGTCTTGAGGCATTGCTGCAGTGCCTCTACAGCACAGCTGGATGAATACCCTAGCGCTCAGCTCCCACATACAATAACACACGACAGGGCTAAAGGAAAACTTCATTTTAGCTGCAGACAATATTATTTCTTAGAGTCTTAAATGCAAGATATAATCGCACTAGATAGGATTTCCAAAGGTTTTACCTTTCTTTCTAAACTGGTGTGCACATGTGACTGTTAATTCCAGTGCCCTGTCCCACTGCCCCAGGCGAGAGCCCCTGCCCTGTGTGACACTGCCCAGAGCAGCACGGGGGCTCTGCCTGCACTGCCCTCACCCCCTGAGCACTGCCAGGGTGACACTGCACCCACTGCCTTCCTGCCTCACAGGACAGCTCTTCTGCCACCTCACACAGCCGCCTCCTGCACAGCTCTCCACTTGGGCCTCAGCTTCTGGAAAGGCAACTCGTCTTCAGTGGACAGAGCAACTATTCCTCCAAGCAGTGCTGGTTTGTCCCAGGGCCCAGTGGTGCAGACTGTAACATGCTTGTCTCATTTATTCTCTCAATTTGACTTCAGCATCCCGTCACTGATCCTTAGAGCACCTTCCTCCTAAGATCAAACCACCCTTTAACGTTCCCCTCTCTGAAAACACTGATGCACAGAACAGTTCAGGCAGAGCAAAGCAGACACCGTATCATTTCAGACAATCAATGCTCATTATCTGACAGAAAAGAAGCCCCAAGTATCTGGATCAGAATGTGCCCATTTCTTCTCATTCCCAGCTACTGAAGTGCAAGAGATCTGTGCCAAGAAATGTGTAAATAAATTGCTTCTTCCTCAACACTATGTCTCTCCATATTTAAAATTATGTGAAAGTAATTACTTTCCCTCCAATCTTTCTGTGACTTCTTCTTTTCCTTTTCCAGAACAAGACAAACTGCAGTTCTCTAATGAGAGCACAACTTCCACATGCAGACCCAGACAGTCAGAATATCTTTCTAGACTACTGGCAGCATTGTAAACTAGTGCAGCTTAAAAGGAACACTGAGTATACTGAAGTGTGTGGTAAAGCCCCTGTACAAGAGTTAGGAGATTACATAAGAATTTGAGCTTTTATTAGAAATTACATGGGGGGAACCTATACGTGCCAGAAGAAACATACTCTAAAGGGAAATGGCAGGGAACATAAATGTGCTATTTATTGTATGTAAAATTCCACTCTGTAGGGTCTGTTACCATCAGTCAGGACTGGCTCTTGAATTCTCAACATTTTCTGTTTATACTGAAAAAAAGTAAATTATTCAAACTGAAAAAATATCTCACATGAATCAAAGATATAATCACACATACTATAATGAGTGGGGAACAATATAACAGCAGGGTAAAAGCTGGACTGTGTTTATTTCATGTTTGGAAGGAAAAATCAGGTGCACCTTCATTCAATCTAAACCATTTTGCCTCTCTCAGAAGAAAAGGCTTAAGGGAAACCTTTCTGAAAGTTAAAAGAAAAAGATTTCACAGACTGTTAAATTTCATCTTCTGAACATCTTTCCAGAACACTACACCAGTAGTACTGAAATCCTCAACTTGCTATTTCACTGAATTAATTACTAGTCATATTTCAAGCATCCACACACAGTACTTTGAATCAAAGGTGCTCAATACAATTCCACAATCATTTACATGAACAATTCATCTTTTGCACTCACATTCAATTTTATAGAGGTACTCATTCTTACTATTATTTAGCTACCAGAGCCTACATGGAAACAATGGAGGAAACCTGAAATAAACCTTATTGTTGCCTGTTTTTGACAGTTAATTCACAGATGCAGTTACCATGTGCATGGGGGAAAACGGCAGTAAGATCACCTACTGAAACTCTTGGTGTGGGGTTCTCTGCTCACACCACAGGAACAAAGTGTGATTAAGAGAAATGAAGGAGACCAGACTGGAAACATGAAACATACAAGCTCCTAGTTTCTGCACAGGGAAAAAGTTCCACATAAAACCCAGGCCTTGCTTCTCAAACTTGAGGATCTTTACCACTTGGAAACCCATGGGACAGCAAAAGAAAAACATCATGTGGAAAGTGCAGGCACAGCAATGAGACACATCCCTCCCCAAAAAACTTGCACGTCCTTTGAAGGGTTTCAGAGCCATAAGTTCAAAACTGGCTGTGGATAAAGGAGCAGAGCAGTGCCTGTAAGACTGCCCTTCAGACAGGGTCCAGCTCAAGTCAAGGACAGGAAAGCTCTTTATATCTCTGCACTATCTTGAAGTCTTTGGAACATTCCTGGCAGAATGAACGTGGGCATTTGCAAATCTCCTTTCCTGATGTGGCTTCTGCTCCATTCGGGTGCCTGTGCCTGAGGGTCCATGCCAGGTGACCTCCTCCTGAAGATATGATGTAGTAATGATGGCTTATCCCCACAGACATTACCAGCTACTGGGATAACAGCACATGAGAACAGAATTTCCTTTAAGATCCTCAGTTACACAGGAATTCCAAGGTTAAGGCAGAATACAACAGGATTTTGTAAGGAGATTGTTATTTGGAGGTTTTAGTACTCTATCTCATACCATACTATGGTAGATCAAGAGTTTGGTTCTTTCTGGTCCTCCTCATAACCCAACAGTTCAGGAAAAAAAAATTACTGGAAATTACAGATGTCAGGTCAGGAGTGGAAAGTTATTCTGACTAGGCCAGAATGTCAGATCAGAAATAATATGCTAGAGTTTATCAGCTGAAATACGTGAGGCAAGAAAAAACTCCAACCAACAGCCCAGCTTATCTCACACTTTATTTTAAATACACTGTATTGACCAAATTCCTTCCTGAACCATACCAAGGGCAGAAACTATTGTATAAATTCCTGCAGCACTGAAGAAGTCAGTTCATATTGACTGGACATATCGTTTTTGCATGCACATGAGCCCACTGGCCCACTAAGTTTGTATCCTGTACGTTTCAAAGGCATGCGGCTGCTGGGGGGCCGCTTTGGGTTTTGTTTGCTCCT
Source organism: Cyanistes caeruleus (assembly GCF_971803275.1). Lineage (NCBI taxonomy): Eukaryota > Metazoa > Chordata > Aves > Passeriformes > Paridae > Cyanistes > Cyanistes caeruleus. Next base: position 33,346,660 of record NC_141708.1, on the reverse strand, counting down.
ACAGTCCCACGCAAGAGGGTCTATCTGAATGCAGGTGCTGGAATGAGAACTCTGCTCCCCCATTCCTGTTGGTGACACTCGGGCCTCTCTGAGACAAAGCTCCTTCTCATCAGCAACAGAGATTTTTTTAAAAAGGTGTGGACAGGGACAAAAACCAGGCCCTTAGGTGGCAGTAAGATCTGAAACATTAACTGTACTTAGTGGTTCACCAGCAATCTTGACTGCAAAAATCACTGGTAGAGTGGAGGAGAGTCTAGCACAGTTTGCTCCAAAGAGAACTTCAGGAGAGACTTTGTGGAAGGTGTTTTAGTGCCTCTAAAAACACTGCTGCAAGTGCAGCCCTTGCCCACAATGGCACGAGAGAAGCAAAGGTGTGTACGTACTTGAGGGTTGGTGCCAGCACTGTCACACAGCTCCCATTTCCTTCAGCTCCTCTGGCCTTTCTCCCTGACCTTCAGACCAGTGCACAGCCACCACAGCTCTAACTCAAATTTTTACCCAAACTGATTAGGATATTCTCAATTCACTGCCCTCCAATGCAGCTGAATTAAGACACCAGGGTAAAAAATGGGCTACCATATTAACAGTGATGTATCTCCCTGTTCCACAGAGCCAACATCACACTAATTTTCATGTGGAAGTCATACTGTCACTAGACTTCACTGCCATTAAGAACCGGTTAAACATTAATCAATAGGCATTTAAACTTACTAGGACATGTTTAGTGAAAAATTCTCCATTGGCAGCATAGTAATTGGCTTTCTAAATTTCACAGATCTCTTAAAAATTATTTTTTCTATCTGCATGGCCCATTGCTCCACCATTTCAACGTACAGTTCATTTGGTAATCATGTACAGACAGACAACTAATCTATTTCTCCTGATGCTTTGTTTTAAAGTTCCATTTAATGTGATCACTTGCCAAGAGAAAGCAGAATTTAGCAGAAATAAAATAAAAAGTAAATGAAAGCATTTATCATGCTTTAAAGAAATTGTTAATATTCAGAAACTCACTGACATTCCAGTAGTAGTCGTCACTTTCAAGCCCTCTCTCCAGGAGTGAAAGCATTATGGAAAATTTAAGTCTGCTGTTCCCTGCTTCATGCTACTGTATCTCCTTACTTTAAAAAATCAGTACAGGCTATTAATCATTTCACCCCCTGTCCAAAGACTGTGAATACCTTAAAAGGTGAGCTGTAAAGGTCTGGGGAAAAGAAAAACAGAGAGGGAGAGAAAGAAAAAAATCAAGCCCATCATAATTAGGAGACAGACATTTCAAACTGATATTTAAATTATACAGTCTCCCACCTTCTTTTTTCATGTCTCAGCCTCCTCACTCAGTTGAAATACACAGCCACAAGCAAGTATGATTATTTCTATACCCTTAGTGACCAACCCAGGAGCAGAGAAAAGAAAGACAGGATTTTATTCAACAATCCAGAGCTCTTCCTTGCCCTTTCTGTCATAGCTTTTTTCCCCCTTAGCTTTTATATACAAAATATAAAAATAAACAGAATCATCAAAGACTGAATAAAGTCAACTCCATTTTGCTTTCTTGCAGACTCCTTTTTCAAGGCTCACTCACTCAAGACACAAATGTGGCAGGTTGGTAGCTCTGAGTGCAGAGCTGACCAGAGGTGCATGAGCAGTTTCAAAAGCCAGGAGGAGAAATGCCCTTCTGTGCCACAGAAGCCCAAGTGCTGCTAAGCTCAGTTCCCAGCAAGCCCCTGCACATCTCACACACCTCACACGGTCTGGGACACCAGGGTGATGCCCAGAGCAGAGTTCATCCTCAGCAAAGGCAGACTGTACCAACTCCACTGAGCACGGTGCAGGTGTAGCATTTGAGACCACAGCGATATTTGCATTACAGACATCGAGAACTGAAGAGTTTTCAGAATCCTGCTGGCCATCTGGCACTCTGGAAGTGCAGCTACAGATACACTAACCTGCACCTTGTGGGATTAGATAATGTTATTTCACCTCAGAAGTGCCAATGGAGAGCAGACTCAGTGAGCAGTATCACTGCTGACAGGACCATCACAGAGCTCCCAACACATTTTTCACAAGTGCTTTTATGGAAGAGCAATGTGTGCTCTTAAAGTGTTGTATTACCTGCAACTGCACCAGGTTCAACAAGAAACCTTAAAGTAACTGCATTTCTAGTGCTGACCTTCACTGATTTTCTACACAAAACCTACTTAATACCAACAGGAAAGAAAAGGCCACACCATTAAAAAGGTGACTTGCATATTCATGACCTCCTAAGAGTAGCATCTTTAATTTAATGCTGCCTTTACTTCGCATGTAACGCCAGCAAATTGAAGCTTTCACATTTTAAACAACTATTGATTTGTCTGATTTATGAATACAAAGAAAGCTAAGTAGTCAAAATGCTATTTGGGCTGACTGAATGTGGTCTTTAGCTGGAAATGCTCTACCCAGTACAGGCAAAGCCTGCCCTCTAGAGCACTCTGTCCCTCGTGAGAAACCCATCTGCATCCACGGACTTGTATAGCAGAGAAAAGTGAACTTGTGTGATTGCTTTAGTTCTTTCTCAGATCAAAGTGACAGATTTCTCAGTTAGAAGTATTTGATTCTTTGAGCTGGAAGAAAGTTTTCAGGTTCAAGGTTAAATCACAACAAATCCCCAGCTGCGTGAGAAGGGACATGGGCAAAACGCAGTGCAGGAACCTGAACATGCTGCTGTAGTACCACCGGAGCCACCTCTGCAAAGGAACAAAAGGAACTTCTCTCTGGGACTCACCAAACCTGCCATCCGCTCTCCAGCAGCCAGATGTGTGCAAAGAAGGCACAAAACTCCCACAGAAACAGGAGCTGGACTCATTCCCAGCTAACAGCGCTAGCACAGTCGCAATGACAGCACATGCCGCACTGCACACCTGGAGAATGGCTCTGGCTGTTCCACTGACAGCCTCAGTCCCACCTGGAGCTGCTGCCTGCACTGGAGAAGCATTTCCCTGGATCTTGGACACAATGGCCTCGCACCCAAGCAAAGCTGACAGAGCATACAGGAAGGGAGGGACAGACAGGGGAATAAAGGGATCCTTGCTGTGTCCTTCCACTGCTGCACCAGCCTCCGTCAGAGTAGCAAATTCACTTATGGCCGCATGCTATGGAGCAACTCAAAGGGAAAAACATCTTCAAGAGATTCTTTCATCACATACTTAGAGACATACAATGTACCTGCCTGGCTAAAGGCACAGACTGACCCCAAGATGTACCACAGGAGACAAGAGTACACAGATGAAACTCACAGTCTGAGTTCCTGTTTTCTTTGGGGTAGTTTCAGACACCCTGTGAGGATTCTAAGTGGAATACTTTACAAAAAAATACAGGGCATGAAGTACTTCACAAAAAAATGACAGGCCAGATTCTCAGGTCACTTCAGAAAACTGCATTAGATTTGCCAACAGGAACCTCCTGGCCATGGTTCAAACCACCTGGGTACTTTCTGCACCGGTCCACTTCTGTGCTTTTCTACACCTCTCAAGAAATGCCACTGAAAATCATGAATGTGATGAAAGAAGGGTTTTCTTCAAGTGATATCAACCAGTCTTAGAATTCCACACCTCACCATAAAAGCTGTGGAAAATCTTGGGTATGGAAAAAGAGTGAAATCTTGAGCTTTATTCTGGGATAGCCCCTCTGGTAGCAGCAGGAGCCAGAGTGCTGCCCGAGGTGACTTTACCTTCTCTCTGTCTTGTTTCACTCTTCACCCTCACTGGCAGAACAGGGATCTATGCTACAGACTGGTGTGGGAGGGAGCAATGGGTTGGCTTTCCTTACAGAGAGAGCCTGCAGCTCATCTGACACGCCAGAACGTGCAAAGAGGGAGGATGTGGCAGCAGGTGGAGGAAAGGTGTTTGTGGTAAATGACAGTGAGGGTTCAGGGCTGGGCACACAGAGGTTTCCATCAGGGAGAACAGGCAGAAAATGCAAGCTCTTAGTTGCACATTCCATTTCTGTGAGCTTGTTCTTTCAGGCAACAACCTGAGCAGCTGCATTCATTCCATGCACAGACATCTCTAAGGATCCTCTCGTATATGGAAATCACTGAAATCACAAATGAAATACATCTGTCTCCCTGATGCATTACAAGAGCCTTTACACCAGGCACAGCTACTCAGTGCAGCAGACTCAGAGAAAAAATAAGCAACAACACACAGGAAAAATTGTGTTCCTCTGAGGCTCTAGGAAACCATAACTAATTAGTGTTATTTAGAGAGAAAATGTAATTAAACCGTTTGGGGTGGACAGAGTTCTGATCTAATGGGAGAGGGGCTGTGTGGCCACAGCAAAGTGTGGTACCTGAAAAACAGATGTTTGCAGAGCAGCTTTTAGATATTTTCTCTACCCACTTCTCACTTGTTGGGTGAGTAAATTCCTGAAACTTGCTCCAAATGTCATCATCACTTTCTCGTAATCCTCTCTAAGGTGTAAGAGGAGCTTCTAATGACCAAAGGCATTAAAAATCTCACTGCTGTTTTGTGTTCAGTGGACAGCAGGACTGAAGGCCAGGTGAGGGGAGGCAGCACATCCCAGCCAGCACCTCCTGCTCTGAGGTGCTTGTACACCCCAGCTGACAAAAACCAGACAGCACACAGTGCCAGACAATACAGATGCAGCCCACCTGCCTTTTCACTGTACTTGCACAGATAGCAATATTAGCTTTTCTAGTTTTATTCCTTGTAATATTTTTTTTTCTGACTGTTCTGGGAGCTGGAAGATTTCAACTGCATTAATAAGCCTCAGTCCTCAGCCCCATCAGAAAATGTTTGTTCCTTGGACAGAATATGAATCATTGTAATGGACTAACTTAACTTCCACTTCTACATACTAATGTGAGAATTAATGCATCAAGTACCAACAATATGAAATGAACACCTAATTTACATTTGGATCAAAAGAGAATGACATATACAAAGTATCTGCCTTCCTTAAACTGCTTCTGCACTTTGGAGAGCTTTGTTGATGTCATTTAATGACGTTTCCCTGGCTGCCTGAAAGGCCTCCTTGAAAGTAGCAATGATGCTGGATTTTGAAGATGTGAGCCGTCAGACAGTGACAGGAAAAAAAGACATTCTGTGTTTATCTAATGCTTGCACTTCCCATCCTACCTGCATTTGGAAATCAGGCATTTAGCAGCAGAGGATGCTGCAGTTCTGCAGAAGTAAATGTGCACTCTGTTCTATGGTTTACTCAGTAAGGCCTGATCTTCCTTAATGTTTGGATTTGGTTTTGGGGTTTTTTTTGCCTTCTTGACTAACTTGAATGTCTAAGAACATTTCCATACTAATAATAATTGCATGGCATTTTCAGAAATGCTCATAAGGCGAACTGGTAAAACAGCTGAGTGACGAAACCTGAGAACATTCTCACTGGATAATTTCACATGAAATATCACTTCTGTTGTAGCTGCTGAACACTTTATATGCTGTTGTGCTACTTAAAGGGTTAAATAATTACTGGATCTAGATGAAACTGGTAAAATGTGATGGCTGATTTTTCCTGAACTTTTTCAGTGACCTGACATTGGCATTAGCAAGGAATTTCAGGAATCAGCTTCCAAAAATGTGCTTCTAACATACAATTTTTCTATGAAAATCTTCCATTGAAGTAAGAGCTGCTTTTTGAAACCAGCTGTTAATATTTCTCACACATACTAATTAAGAAACCGTGTCCAGCAGGTAGGGGACAGTGGCAGATGTGGAAGGCAGAAGATTCTCTGTGCTCTTCAACAACATTTATTCTTTTACATGAAAAACAGCATTTTACTCCAGAACCTGGAGTGGTGAGGCAGGCACAAATCACCTTCCATGCACCCTACTTGCATCTGCTGCCACCAAATTAATAATACTAACAAAGTAGTGATAAGCCAACACAAAGCCACATCCTCAAACTAATTTAAATGGCTCTAGTTTACTCATTTAAGCCCATATCACACCCAAGGGAACACACTGAGATACATGTCAGACGAGAAGTTTCAAAAGTTCAACTGTGTAGCTATATTAACAACTATGCTATATTTAAATTCTGAAATAATATTTTCAATAGAGTAGTCTTTCCTGAATTTAAAGGGTGAGACTTAAACATTTCAGTAGGAATACTTCTCAAGTTATATCTTCTGTGTGAAGTAACAGTAGAAAATACATGGCATGATGCCCAGTTTAATGAAATGAGGACTAAAGTCTGGGAACAGACATACATTCTTCTGACACTAACTCTTCATGCAAATGTAGAGAAAAGAGTCTCAGTAACTTTCCCACTAACACAGAGCTCAAACTCAGCCATTACATGCACTTTATTAAACTGATATTTCACCCTAATTATGCTGGGATGACTTACAGTGGAGGAATCATGAGCTCTGTTTCAGCACTGTGGAAACAGAGTTCTGTAGAAAACCAGAAACAGTGGAAGCTGACTGGAAGGGAATCTTTCAAAACCAAAGTCATCCTACATTTATGGTTGGCCACAACATCACTTCCACTGCTGCTCAAGTTGCAGATGCCTTCTTATAAAAAATCCATATTTTAGGTAATATTTGTAATTAAAACAAGAATTTCTCTGAGAAACAGAATATTAACTTGCCAGCTATGTTCTGCCTCTATTTCACACCTCTACAGTATAAACACAGGTTTAACTCATAAAAAGAAATTGGTTTGATTAGTAACTGAGAAATATTTGACATTAAGAAAACACATTTGGCCATTCCTTATGGTAACATAAACATGAGAGTACTGAAAATTAGAACATTTGAGATACCTTGTAATGAACCCTTTGCTCAAAAGCCAAATCTCAGAACACAATAAATCCAAAAGCTACTGCCTGCTCACTGGCATTTTCAGAAGCCTTAAATTTTGAATGCACCCACATCCACTAGCTTGTTCTCTCCCCAAGCCAGGGAAGACAGAAGAAAAGCTGCCAATCAGGTCAACAACCCCTCCAACCCAGAGCTCATCCCCAAGGGACTCTCTCTAACCACCAGCTTTCCAGAAATGGAAGGAGGAAAGGAGTCAGCACAAAGGAAGTGCCACAGCCTCCAGCAGTACACAAATCTTGGCTTTTCATCTGATGCAGCTGTAGTACACAGAAGGAAAGGATAATCAATATCAGTCATGCAGCAACACTGCCACTGCACACACCTACCCTGTACTTCCCTACCTCTCTCCCCAAGTCCTCCAATTCCAGTGAAGGAAGAGCAGATGTTGGACCCTGCGTAGGATGAACAGTGGAGGTATTTGTTGCTTTGGTAGAATTTGCCAATTTATCAGTTTCATAAAATGTAACAAGAAGAGCACATGATTAGTCATCAGTTTATTAGCAGGGGAGGTGAGCTGCCTCCAGAAAAACCAGGAGAAAGGAAGAAAAGTCAGATCCTATTTACCAACCTGTGGTGTCATATTGCATGTAACACCTAAAAATTCAGGGGATATGTAACAGTCCAAGTAGCAACTCTAAAGCTGATAAAGCCGTGCCTTTTTGCAAGAAGGGAATTCAGGGCCATTGATTTAAAAAGACACCCAGACACAGGAACAAGGAGATTTCTTTCAGAAAGCTCTGTTGCCTTTGAACAAACTATTTTTTCCACAGAAACTCCAGCAGGAAGCATGGGGAAGGTAGAGCTGCATAGGCATGTTCAGAGTCCTGTAACATTGAGGTGAGCAGCTGCAGAACCTCAGCCAACCTAGAAGAGTTTTCCCAAACCAAAGTCAGCCACTCCATCCTTGTTGAAAGGGGACTTGACAGAAGGAAGAGGAGGTAGGGGAGGTCTTGACTTCAAGGCCATTACATAAGAGGTCAGAGAAGAGAGATTCATATGAAGGACTGCACTTTCCCACAAATAAAACTTTCCTGGACTCCGTGGGGGAAAAAAGCAAGTGTGAAGGAAAAAAGGAAACCACAAAAATCTTTGCTAAGTTTCCATTTCAGTGTTTGACATAAGTTGTATGAAACAAAAAGAGAGCTTATGCAAGCTGCTGGTGAATGAATCTAAAATCCTCGAGCCAGAGTCTCCAAAGGCACAGAATCACGGGCTATCCTGAGCTGGGGGCACCCTTAGGGATCACAAGTCCAGCTCCTGGCCCAGTTCTCAGAGCTGAAAGGGAGCCAGGTACAGGACCTGACCTGGGGACTGGCCACATCAGCACTCCCAGCCCAGTTAAGTGGTACTCAGCAGAGCAAGGAACCCGTGGCAGAACCTTCCTACAACAGGCCAGATAGCAAAACCAAGTCACATTTCGACAATAAAATACAGCTTATCTACTCTGTGACTGCAGTGGGTAACACAGGTGGCATTTCACCTCCACTGCTGTGGTAACAGTAACACAATACAAATTCACTCTAAACAGAATCCTTTCTGCAGGAATACAAAGATACTTTAATTACACAGTGGTACTGCATTTGGATTCCAGCTATCCTAAACAATACCTTTAGGTCTAATTCATGTCCTGTTAAAGTAAAATGGGAACACAGTCTTTTGAAGGCACTGTAATTACACCTGGTCAAACTGCTACAACAAGAAAATCAAACCATTATGAGTACAGGCTGGAGCCTGGGTAGACACTCAGCAAGCACAGAGCACAGCAGATTTACTGCCCTGCTATATTTACAAAACAGCAGAGATTATATTGTTAGATTCAAGTGAAGCTGATTCAGAATAATTTATTTAGGAGGACATATGCTATGCTGCTGCCCTTGTCTAGGGGATAGAACTGCAATTGTATAACTTATTTTTCTAATTTCAAATCTTTAAGGTAAGACTGGAAGGATGGAGTAAACATCAGTATAACCTCATGCATACCATGTATGACATTCCAGAACCACTGTTATGCCAACAAATTTATGATATATGTAGTCCAGGAAAAAACTTTACATGAATTGTACTATGGCAAAATGAAAAATAAAGATGGTCAGGGATGTTACTGAAAACTACGAAAGCTTCCTTCCAAGTACAAATCTATGGACCTACAGCTCTTTCATGTTTTCTAGACTCCAGATGTGATTCTTCTCTTCCTGAAAACAACTTTACATGACAGGAATTAGGTAACAGTTCCTCCTTTCCCACATGAAAGAGAAGTCAGAGTTTGGACACTTGAATGACTGCTACAGGATCCTCTGATCCTCTCAAGGAGCTCACCTGAAGCCTTAGGAGATAAAACCATCCCCATTTCATGCTGTGTGTGGATGCAGAGGTTCGTTCTTACTGCGTGAGTGAGTCCCTGAATATCCTGGCCCAAAAAAGACACTTCACAGGCTTCCATCTTAGTGAACTGCTTTTAAAGCACTCCCATAACAAAACCTCTACTGATTTTAACAAGTACACTTGGGTGGATTTTTAAACAGGAAAAAAGGAGTGCTTTTCTACATGTTTCCTTAAAGAAAGGAAAGATGCTTTTGTTCTTGTTCTCTTCACTACTCAGAATGAGCTTGGTCAGGCCAGAGGGATTCAAAATGCACAGTATGTAGAGAGGTGCTTTTTAGGGAAAGACAAAAAATGAACAAGCGAAAAACAAACTCTCACATTCAAGACTGAGGCTCATTTAAAAATGCAGACTTCTCTTTTAACTGTTCTGTTTCTAAAGCCAAAAGGCACAAATTTCATCACTACAAGTAGCAAAAGAGAGGGAGGAGGAGAGCTGTTGGAGACCCTAAAGGCTCCTGCCTGCCCAAATTCCTATTTGTTTAGGACACCACCAATACCTCGTATGCTCCAGCTTCAAATGAATAGGATTCTGTAGGCCAAGCTTTGCATGGAAGAGAGCTCTCCATGGATATTCTGATAAAGGAAGTCTGCAGGTCTAAAAATATCCATGGATATTCTGATAAAGGAAGCCTTCAGATCTAAAAATACCCATAAGAAGGTACAAACAAACTCAAAAGAGGACAAAACTGATTAGTAGTTTTTATATTCAATTTTAAACCATCCTTTAAACTGGAAGTGACATTTTGTCAGAAAGCCAGCTTTGCAATTCCTTTTATTTCATTTTTGTGACAAAACCCAGCAACACATCTTTTGCAGTTCTCCCTTCTTTAGGAATTCCACAAATAAAATATTTTTCTGGTGACTAACTCACCCTGACATTTTGGCCACCAATCCTGCCCTATTTATTCCTTTAGGGAATGGAATTCCTTGCAAATGGCAGGCCTGAAGAACATTTTAATGATGGAATTCTACGCAAGTGGTACCATTCTTTCTTGAGGAGCTGATTTACCTGCCTCAAGAAAAAAAAACAAAAAACAGTGCTTCAATTAAGAAATTTAAATTATTCATAAAGAGAAAAAATTCCACGTCTTGGTCAAATATTGTCTGCCCAATTCCTCAGATGATGCACACAGGCACAATAAAATGATACCATGTTTTAAACCAGTTAGCACTGAGGATGAGAAGAATCCCCGGTCACAGCAAACCTGGAGCAACAAGAGTGTTTACAGAACTTGAACAAAAGGCACTTGCTTAGCTTGAAACAATAAAAATCCACTTTGTATCACCCTAGGACAGGAAAAGACATCTTTATATAGATCTCAGCACTCCAAGTTACTTTAATCACATCAAACTTTGCTTCTCATTTTACCAGTGTAACTATGCCAAATACCCCACTGCAAAATGAAGAAATCATGTCCCCCATGAAGTCAATGACAAGCCACACATTCAAGAGATTCAAGATCTCAGCTCTGGTTTATTAAGCTAAATTGGATAATCAACTTTTCATGTACTATTATTCCATAACAATGCAGAATTCAATTCAAGCACCTGTAGCAAAGAGCAGCCAGCGCTCTTCAGATCAATGCACAACCCTACAACAGACAATTGTGGAATGACCTGACCATGTGAAAGCTCTTTAAAATCCAGCACTTTCATCAGCATTAAATAAGCTCTAAAATGAGTTATTATCTTTTCTCAAAAGTCACAGGAACTGATGCCAGAAAACTCAAGCTTAAAACATTTTTCTGTGCAATAAAACTGGTGTAAGGCATTTATCACCTTCATTCTCAACTGAAAGTCAATGGACTCTCAGAGTCTTGTTTAAAAACACATTCCCTCCATGCTGGGAGAGAGGAAGATCACAAAGCTCCTGCCTGAGCAAATAAAAAGCACAGTCAAACTTGAATCCCAGAGCTGCTGGCACTCCCTGTTGAGCTCACTGTTGGGGGATTTCTGACAGTGAACCTGCATGCAGCTGATCCATAATTGCTTTAAGCAGCATCTCAGCTCAGATTTCTCCCACTCTTCTTCCCAAAGAGTGCAGTTAGATCTGGACCAGGTGCACACTGATGGAGTAGGGAAAGAGACCACAGGACAAGGACTGAGAGTTCTGGCACTAAGTTTTCATCAACATATTATGCATCTTTTGTACATTGATGTTTTAAATTTGTCCATCACATAAAATAAAAGGATGAAAACAAAGTAAAAATGCAAAGTCCATAAAGCAATCCTTGTCCTAAGTAAATGATACAGCCACTAAAGAAAGAAGTCAAACTAAAAAGAGGAAAACACACTGTAACAAGGTCACTGGATTGAAATGGAGACACGTGGCTTTGTCACATCCATCCCTACAAGACATGCAAGCAAGCTCACAGCTTCCAACTGCATCTGTGGCATCAGAAAATGACAGGTTTGGACCTTATTTCTTTCATATTACCGCTTCAGAGAGAGCACTGAAGCAATCTTAAACATGATTCTGTGCAGCAACAGAATTGGAGGGATGCTGTGTGTGCATTCTGCAGAAACCAAAGCCAAAAAAAGACCTTTCAGACTTTAGCCTTGACATGTTCCATTTACACTTGGCATCACAAAACAATGAATGTGTGTTAACAGCAATAGAAATGAGAGATGTCATTGCCCACAACCTCTGCAGATGCATGGCAGAAGGCTTAGGTGAGATCCTGGTGAATTCAGCACTTGTTTTAGACAACACTGACACCAGTCCAGCTTCTCTTCAAAAGTACTCCAAGATCCTCAGAATGCCATATTCCTTCAATACAGTTCCTCCATGAATGTGTCTCTGTCACACTCAAGAGCCTCCCAAAACAGCCCATGAGAAGTCCACTGATGACTCCAAGAACATGGAACACCAAGAAATACAGCCAAGAAAAGAACAAGTTGCACTGTTTCAGACTTCTTTTCATAGAATCATGTATGTTGGAAAAGACCCTGAAGATTATTGAGTCCAACTGTAACCTACCATTAAACCACATCCCTAAGCACCACATTGACATGTCTTTTAAATTCCCCCAGGGATGGTGACTCCACTGCTTTCCTGGGCAGCCTTTTCCAGTGCTTGACAATCCTTGTGGCGAAGAAGTTTTTCCTGATATCAAATCTGAATCTCCACTGGTGCTGTTCTTGTGACTTCATCTTCCTTTGTATCTTAAAGCAAGAATCTCCTGCTCCTATACATACAGAAAGCAGGAGCAAGAGACTGATTTTTGCAAGCAGTGAAATTCATGATTTGATGGTTAGCACCTGAACTGATGAGGCTCAGCTTTAACCAATCTAGTGACAGTTGTGACCCTCGACAGGAGGTTGCCAGAGCCCTTTCTCAGGAAGATCTGGTCACTTTTGACTTCAGGTGCACTTCTGCACTGCTACAGAACACAGATCTAACACCACCAGAGTGGGTGGATATTGTAACTCTGGGTAGCTAAGCAGAAGATACAACACCACATTTTCATATCCTGGTTTTTACACATGCTACTACAGGAACCTTACAAACTAGGACGAAGGCCAAAATCAAGTGAATGTGAGATAAATATTCATTGAGAGCACAACTAATAGGGTTTCATAGGGATTGAGTCAGGAAATTAGAAAACAGAGCATGAGAGAATGTATTATTAAATTATGCATTTCTCTCAGCTTATGAATAATATAAACTGAAATTAATAAACAAAACTCTAGGTACCACCAGCATTATTCAAAAAAAACAAAAAAACCAACCCTGAATTGTAAACTACACAATCATTTCGTTAATGATGGCAAAGACATCTTCACCTCAGTGCTTTAATTTTAATTTACCTATTGCATAATCCATAGATGGAAAAAACCAAGATTAAATTACATCCCACAAACACTCCCAGAAGATGATGCATCAGCCCAATTTAAAGAATCATAACTGAAAATTAACATTTAGTTTTGATGGCTTTAGATGCATAAATGTCAGACATTGCAAGAGCATCCACTGGTTATCCTTACTGGGTCCAATCATCAAACTGCTCCCTGTAACAAGGATTAACCTCTGCTCCCACGCTTCTGAAGGCACAGACCAGAAGTGGGGAAAGTATAAACACCACATCAATGGATCTTACATCAGGGGTAACTTTTCTTCCAGAGATTAACTGATGTATAACAAGATAATGAAAAATTAAGTCCTCCAATGTAATGTGAATTCAAAAAAAGCTTCTAATAATCTCTCTATCACCTGTAATTAAAAATGATTGAATATTTGCAGTCCTTATTCACCTGTTCTCATCCTAACCCTGCAGATTTATGGTCAGATGACTTTCAGTGGGCCCATAGGGCACATTTTGAACTGTTAAGTGTGAAAGAAATGAGTAAGTGCTAATGGGATTTTCAGAACCACTTTCAAGCACGAGTTACATTCAACAAAATTCTGATAAAACTCACTTAGCACCTATCTGGAGTGTTAACTTCTTAAATTTATAAGAAGACCCGCATGAACAAATTTTATATGATACCTGTGATATACTAAGCACATGTATAAATTCCAGTGGAACCCACAAGAATCAGACTATGTATTTCTGATTCATTACAAAAGCCAGTGAACTGTGAGCCCAGGGCCAAGCTGGAAAGGACTCACATGAAAAAGGCTTGTGTATTTCTTCCCTCAGCCATGGTATTTTAGGACAACCAAGAGAAGATGGCACAGCAGTGATTAAAGGACTTCCATCTTGCTATGGCAAATTGATTTTAGGGGTTCCATTTTCACTTTAATGGTATTAAAACAAACTTTTGCAGATTTATCAATGATTCTATGATGGAGCTCAAAGTAGGTGTTCCATAATCACAGGTTGTGACTCAAAGCAATGAGAAAGTCATCAGCTCCCTCATTTCTGCCATTCACTGCCTCCTCAGTTTGAAAGGTTTTCTGTGAGGTCCAAGCCTCTTCCTAAGCATTTATTTTGCTGCTACTGAAAAAGGAAGCATATAATAATATTTTAAGAGAAGGTTATCAGTTTATAGTTTTAACTGTTTGCCTTTAAAAGAACCACTTTTGACCAAAAACACTGCAAGATGATTAGCAAACTTCTGGCTAACAGAAAAATATAGCCTGTAACTGAGCCCAAGAGAGCATCAGCTTCAGGTGAGAGCTGAGAGTTCAACAGGAACTATTCCTGCCTCTCAGTCCCTCTCTCATGCTTTTTATTAGCAACATCATAAAGCTTTGCCTTCTGCCTGGATGCCTACAGTCTCTGTTATTCTTACCTTATTTAGGCACTGAAGCCACTTCAGAAACACTGCACTTGTCTGGATTTCTGTGAGCACAGTGATGTAAGGGAAAAGGGGTCAAGATGGGATTATATAAGAGAAGTATATAGTAAAGTAATTCCTAAGTCTTTTCACATCTCTTTTATGCTGCTCTGGCAGCCTCAAGCAGCTCCTGCCCTCTTTGAAGTTACTCTATGCTATTAGGCTGTAGAAAAGGAATCTGTACCAGACATCATTAACTGAGATCTACCATTTTCCTGGCTCCTCAAAATAAGCACAATGGTAACTGTGTTCTTCATTGCAGTACTTCAGCAAGAAATAAAGTAATAACTGCAGCACACCTAAGGGTAATACACTTGTAACTCCCACTTCCAAAAAAAGGGCAAACATATTGATTTACCTACAAAGAAAAAGGAGCTTCAGCTCTGCAAACTATTTCAAAGACCACCTACCTGCTCCCTGACACAGTGACCAACGGCAGCACAAAGCCAGCCCTGACAACTGGGCAATAGCAGAAAGTCAAAGCACTCAGAAACCACAAATGGCTTTATAGATCTTTGTGATATAAACATTTCCAATATCCACAAAGGGATGGAAAGGAAATTAAAATGCAAGAAATAGCAAAGAGAGAAGTACTGAGGCCAAGACAGCAGCAGAAGGCTCAGGAAAGCTCCAAGATGCACCAGAGAGGCAGTAGGAGTTCACTTCTCAGCGCTTGGCCTGTGCACTGCAGGGTTTAAGCAGCTCAAGTCTCTTTATGGTATCTCTGCTCTCATTTGAGCCATCTCCTCCATGACATGGCTAACAGCATTCACAAAAACATTCTCTAGCACTGTGGTGAGCAGGGCCAGGGTGACCCCTGCAACCCTCACCGAGGCAGCACTAAGACACTCACATAACGTGTTTTGCTCACAAGAGCACCTGCAATATGCTTTGGCAGTATTCCAGAGCAACAAGAACAACAAAGTTCTCCTTTTTCACTCCTAGGAAAGTTCCTAAGAGGTAAGCACCACAGAAGGGTCTTTGCCAGTTTTCTTGGGCACTTGGAGGAATAAAGAAATGGTACATTTGTGCCTCTTGTTGCACAAACACCAGACAGCTTTTGACAGTGTCAGTGCAGCTTCCAGCTCTCTACGCAAGAAAAGCCTTTATCATCTGAAGCATGAGAAGGATGTCAGGATTCTGCTCATGACTAATGACTTCACGCTGCAATGCTTCAGGACTACACCTTGAGATAAATAACTTCAGAAAATTAACTTAAGAATTACCCAAGCAAGAAGAGAGTGAAAAGCTTCAGGACTACATCCTGCACTTTTAGATGGACATCAGTGTCCGCCTCAGTGTCTCCCTTCAGCTTGTAGCCTCCAGTGATGTGAGGTGTGCACATGGGGGGAGGGAGGGAAAGAAAAAAGTTTAAGGGAAAAAAAGGAAAGAGAACCACCTGAAAAGAGAGAAAAGTAAGTGGTGGAATTACAAAGCTGGCTTGTGCAGTAAAAAGCTCAGTATATAGAATCGATTGAAGCTTTCAATACAAGGGAACAAGGGTCTCATTTCAGCTGCTGATCAGTTTAAATTCATGACCACAATAGAAAAGGCTATGTTCCATGGCTTCACCTCCTGATTATTAAGAACAGTTTCTACTCATGAGTCTTTGTTTCCTTAAGATAGATTCACACTTAGTGATTTCTCACCTGATGAGCACTATTCAGACAAAATTCACAATCAGAGCTCATAACAGCTTTCACATATTAGCAGACTTTGATGTCAACAATCCCCATGGCTCACAAAGCCTAATCCATCCAGGAAAACTTTTCAAAAGCATATGGCCTCGAAAACAAGTCAAACAGAAGAGAACTCCCAACTCAAAAAAGAAAAGGGAAGTTTAAGGGAAGATCTATAGTTACAGGCACACACAGTTTACAAGACTAAAAGGAACACAAGCAAGTAAAAAGAACAGCAAGTGCTGGCATTGCCAGAACTGCATCTTATGTGTAACTGTCCTAACTCATCAAAAAGCCAGGAGCTGCCCATCTCTGGTCCCTGGATACAGCTGACACTGAGGCACAGCATTATCAAAGACTGCCTGTGTCAGGATAGCTGTCTCCCATTTATCTTCTCTGCCATCAGGAACTTATTTGTGCAGATCCCAAAAAGAAAAAGAAAATTTGGAAGAGAAACTGAAGCAGAATTGAAACAGGCAGAGGAATAAATTTTTCCCCTTTCTTTTGAACAAAAGCAGGCAGTGAATAACTGCTGAATTTTTAGGTAATAAAGGGAAGTTATGTGTGCAGCCTCCTCAATTCAAAAAACCAAGGATTAATTTCAGCTGCACTTAAGCAAGAACACAAAATGTGGAAATGCAAAATCTGTGTAGTAAGAATCTATGCTGGAAAGTGTCAAAATGGGCAGTAGAGTATTTTCCTCAGACTCCATATGGCCAGCCTATTGTATCAGATCCTCATCGGATTTAAAGTGCAGCACTGGTGACATGGAGATTAGGAGCAGCAGCAATACACATCCTTCCACATGCTCCTTTCCCAACACATATGGCTTGCTCATTTACATGGAGGAAGCAGAGAAAAGGCTGCAGACATGTGGTTTTGCCAAGAGTTAATTATTGAAAGAAGAATTTCTGGTCTCTGGGGTGCAGAAATCACAGTTGCTCTTGATGCTGGGACCAATACAGACATTCTCCCCTGTAGCCATGAAGGATGCAAAAGTAAGTTCTCCTGTTCATAACTTCCTTGTGACAGTAAATGAACACCATTGCTATGCTGCTGCCAATCACTGCAGCTAAAAAGCTGACACCAGGCCTGACAAAACCTTTACAGCTCTACAATCACTGTGTGCATGCCTCAGTTGCTTCCTTTTGCTTTGCACTGTTTTAAGAGGCAATGATGGACTAAATGCTTTGCTTGAGCTCAGAGCTTAGTGCTTGTGTGGTGTGAGATAAACCATGAACCACTAGAATGTATGGTGGCTTGGGAAAGATCTTATGGTCTGCCACGATCAGTCAACCCACACTCCTTCCCCTTCTCTCCTGGAAAAAGGAACAAAGGACTCATGCAAAGCATATGCTGCTTTTGAGGATGAAAACATGAGGATGGATTTCAGCTGAAAAAATGCTACATTGTGGTCTCTTCTCTCAGGGCATGTGCAAAGAGTCCTGAACACTGAGCAGACACACACTCCTTTTATCATCAAACCTCCAATATGTGCTGGCCTATTCACAGAGAAAAATTACTCATCTAGCTGCAGGTTCCCTGTTGTGACCCCTGAGTCCCCTTAGGGCTAAGGGAAACTCACCCAGAGTTATTTAGTTCTTCAGAGAGCAGACTATGGTGAAACAGCAGAACACCTTGCAGGACTATCAAAAAACTGAGCCTGACAGCAAAAGAGGGTAATTCACCTCCCAGCAAAAGCCACACGAGGCCAGATCTGTGGGTCTTTTAAAAGAGACTTTAGGGGTGGAACTCCGATCGAGAAGCTGCAGAAAAAATTTAACATTCCTCCTCATCTTTGCACTCAGACTACATCTAAACATTTCAAATTCTTCCTGCACGACACCTCTTAAAATACCAACTTGCAAGATCCTATAGTCCCAAGCTCCAACAGAGCTCTCACTCAACATTCAGCAGCATACTGGAGACATCCCCTTCCTTGTCTGATACGTGCAAAGCCTTGTCCTCACCTGTCACTGACTCCCATCACACTGTTTTCTACTTGTTCCCACTTCTCCAGCACAGACGTATGCTACTTGTTTTCACTGTCACGGCCTTGGCAAAGCTATCCTTTCCCTTGCCACCAGCCCTTACACAAACATCCCAGACTGCAAACAGCTCCTCAAACCCTCTTCAGCAGCCTGGGGGCACAGCAGGACCAGGAAGTGAACACTCTGCTCAGACAGACCAAAGCTGGGACGCTTCCAAAACCACAGCACTGGTGGTACCTATATATATAGATAGCTATATAGAGCTTCTAATGCCCCAGGAGGTCACTGGGTGGTGACTTGTAAATGGAGTGAGAAAGTACAGGTCTGTCTTTGCCCTGACAGCTCTCCAATTGTATTCCACTGCGGCCATTCCTGCCCAAGGCAGAGCTCTTGCCATGCAGAAACACTAATAAAATCTCTTTTGCTCTGTCTGTAGCACTGCCTCGAGTTTTCATCCAAAGCAGTCATGAATCCATCTGATATTCCTCCCTGGGTAAGATGTTAATTGCCATGGCCCTCTCCCATAACTGGCCATGCTTCTCTGAGTTTGCAGCAATAGACCACAGAGCAAATTCAGGCCTTGCTTCACTGTAGTATACAGACCATTTACAAATATGCAGCTGTTAACTAACAACTCGAGTGAGGCAAATGCATTCAGCAATTCTGTATTTTACCTCTGTGGCAAAGAGGACAAGAGGGATGGCAAAGTACCTCCCAGTCAAATTCATACTTAAAATAACATTCAAAATCCAGCTGCAAAAATCTGGGATAAGTCACAGGTAACAGCAAGGCTGTTTGAGGCAGCAAAGCAGAATTAGCCTCCATAATGACCTGCAGTGATCAGATGATGCAGAACCCATCATGTGGCATCAGAGCCAGGCAGCCAGCACAGGGAGTCTGGGCATCACCCCCTGCCTCCCCAGACTACATCCCCATCTGCTGCGAGCTGGCCACGAGCACCAGCCTCTCCCAGGCACAGACCCACGTGAGACAAAGGCTCACAGAACACAGATTTATTCCCAGCGCCTACTTTCCCTTTTGTATGTTGGTCGGGTGCCAGGCAGGAAGGCTGGAGACAAATGCTGAGTTTGGGGCAGATTACCAGCTCTGAAATACTCAAAGATGTGTGGGTTATGCACAGCTCCTCATGAAAGTGTACAGGAAAATTGCTGACTTCTAATACAATAACTTGTAAGGATAAAATGAGTTAAAAAAGAAAAACATGTCAAACTGCCAAGTCACTGTCTTCGTTAACATCTGCCATAACAACACAGAAAACCAACTGGTATAAATGGCTTTTTTTGTTAAGTTTGGCCATCTAACACTCCTAGACAGGAAGCTGATCTTGATCTAAGGCAAAAGTTTTTGAGTAACCATTGACTTGAGAGCAACAATCAAATCTGGAAAAAGGCAAAAAAAATTAAAAAAAAAAAAGGTTCACTTTCTCACTTGTATTGTGGCCTGAGATAGCACCCTAATTTTCAAATTCATCCAAAAATATCAACTTCTGTAACATTCATCTACATGACTATAAAATCTTTGCATTAAACTCAATGAAGCTTTTGAAAAGACATTCACTATTCCTCATTCAAAAAAGTAATATAATTTCAATTCTATTCTTCCGTTAATCCTGAGGAGAAAGTCTGAAAGGCTCACCATCGATAAAAAAACAAATGCCTGATCCCAATGCTGTACTTGCCAACACTGCTACAGCAGTTTAGTATGAGCAATGACCACAGCCAAGGCCTCAATGTTGGTTTCCTGGCCAATTTCCATTCCAGTGCAGAAAATGTAGAGGGTTCAAATGAAGAACAACTGCTACACTTGGTGTGGATATGCTGTTCATATTCTAATGTTTCGATTTTACAGTTTTAATAGGTGTTTCTACAGCTTTAGTAGGTGATAAAATAACTGCATAGCTTAGTAGCAGTCTAGACCCACACACCAGTCATAATACTGTCATCTAATATTCATTTCACCTACTGTAACAAGAGAGGGATCAGACTTCTTTTAAAAAAATTAGGAAAACCAAAACCGCTTAACAACTTACATTAGGTTCCTGGTGTGGGAACTGCTGCAGTAAAACTTAACAGTGCAAAAAGAATTCTGTGAGACTCAACAAGAGAAAATTACTTTGTTTGAAGTAGCTGGATAAATCCATCTTTATATTTCATAGCAAGATAATGAATGAGAAACAAAGCACATTTGTCTGGGTTTCTCAGCATGGCAATGTCTCGGTGAGCAGTTGTATTACTGACAGCACTAGAAAATGACAAGTTTCAACATTAAATGTGTCCTGCTATCACATAACAGAGTGGATACCACAGCAGTGAAGACATCATCTCAACTGTATGGAAATCACAGATTTTACTGTTACCCTGTTCAGTCTCATCCATGAGCTGAACACACAACAAAGTTCCTGAAAACCAAACAGCAATTCCATCTCATCTCGCTGTCCAACAGTAAACCAGGAGTTATGGGGTACTTGTGTTGCTTTTCCACTGAGCTGAGAAGAGCCTAAAAGGGAAAACGTCATGCTGTTTGACAAGAAGAGCAGGAAATTCTCACCTGACTTCCAGGAGAGGAATCAGCTGTG
Organism: Cyanistes caeruleus; assembly: GCF_971803275.1. Taxonomy (NCBI): domain Eukaryota; kingdom Metazoa; phylum Chordata; class Aves; order Passeriformes; family Paridae; genus Cyanistes; species Cyanistes caeruleus. The sequence goes on along the minus strand of NC_141708.1, from coordinate 33,325,885 downwards.
GTGGTGAAGGGCAATGAAAATAAGCATTTCTGTGGCACAAAGTTCTCAGAGCTGTTAGTGCAGAAAGCTCCAGTGAGTGACAGAAGAATGCAAAGTTGCTTTGGAACTAGCAGTTTTGCCCAAGAGTGGTGCAATACTCTAATTAACTGTATTTAAAATACAGCCAGTTGAGAGGTTTTAAAAGTCAAGTCAGATCTCACAGGACCCAGAAGGAAGGACTGTGCCAGCATTCACTGAATAACCTTTGTATTTTCCAGCAGGTTAACAGCCACAGCAGTGCTGCTCACACCCCTTCCACAGCTTGTGTTTCCAGATCAGATTTTATCCCCCTTCACAAGGGAGCCACTTGCAGCCTCTGCAGTGTTCCCTGTGAACATGCTTCTCCACCATCCCAACAGCAGAAAGGGCACTCAGATTTGTCTGGGGACAGATGGGAGCAGCTGTGGGCATTAGTGCCCTTAGAGAGCTGATAGCACTGCTCTGACTCCACACCACATGAGATGCTGTAGGTAGACAGCAGCAGTTTCTGCATGTGTGCTACACACAAAAGCAGCTGCATTAGCCTTCTCTTTTTATCACTTGATTGGACTCAGTACAGTTTCACAGAAGAATAGAGGAATTTACACGTTCCCTTTTGTTCAGAGGCTGTTTTCCCTGAGCCACAGTGCACAGGGGGTAATGTCTGTGGGGTAACCCAGAGTGAAGAGTGAGTGTAAAAGAGGTTTTTTGTGAAGCTCTGTAACCGTTTTGCATCCTCACCACAGCCAGCACACTGGCTAAAAAGCAGTTAAAATAGTACAGCAGTTCAGATGAAGGAAAAGATGTAAATTGAGGGGTGGCAAATTCTTCTGTTGGACTACTCTGAATTCAGCTCTACCCACACTCTCCCAGAGTTATTCTGGGCTAGAAGAAAGGAAGCTTCATGTGCCCAAAGCTTTCTGTTTGGTAGCACTATGCTCTGGCCAGTGCTTCCACATTTCTTAGGTGCTCTCATGCCCCAGAACAGTGCAGCAAAATGCAGGACATGTATTGAAATGCATATTTCAATACTGACATATTGAAATGCAGATCTATCTGGCTGCTACACAGTCCCATTTGCTCTCAGCACTGCAGGAAATCCTTTCCCACACTGGAGTTCCACACCAACACTAGACTGAGGTTTGCTTTTCTACAGTTTGTTTTGCCACCTGTTGCTTCTGTGGCCCTGTACAATACTGGCAATGTGTACAGCAAATAAAGCAGCAGGACAATGCATCACTGCACTGGGAGACAGACTCAGGGCCCAGGCAGCCATCCCAGAAGTTTTCCCTACTGCATCACCAGCACTACAAAGCAGGTGACGGTCAGTCTTTGATTCCTGTTAAAAAGCATAGGATGACCATGTTTAGGCATGTACAAACCTAAGTAAAATGCTGCTGCTTACTTCTGTGACTCCAGACAGTTCCTTTACCATCTGTTAAAGCTCTCAGCAATTGCTCTATCTGCTGCAATAAACAGCCATGAGGAACAAAAATTAAATATTACAGGGATATCATCACAGTGGACTGCCACAAGAGACTATGTGCAAAAATCAAAATATTGGCAAGTTGTACAACAAACCAAAACCAGACAGCATGTCATTTTACGTGATTATTAATGAGACTTGATATCAACACTGTAATCTAAGTGAAGGCTTTTTTCAAGCCTTCTGATTTTTTCATTTAAAACCATTCATAAATGTCTGCAGGACCCACTCTATACTATGCAATCTGCCGCAGAAAAGATGATTTTTGTACTATCTTTTCACTATTGCCAAAACCTGTGTATTGTTCCACCACTACATATGAAGATCAAAACAAAGGTAGCATCTACAGAAGTAACAGAAGGATTGGTTTGTTAGCTGGTTTTCAGTAAGTTACAGGTCATTTATGTTGTCTCAATCTTCTACCAAAAGATAAAGAAATTAATTGTAATGAAGAATTTAGTAAGAAAGTGAAACAATGAACCAACCCCCCACACCCTCTAATCCACTTTTCTGGCTTTGCAACATGCTTGGCTGTGTTATGCAGGAAACCCTTCTGAATGAGTTTACTGATTTATTCTGGTCTTCAAAGAGAATTAGCTCTAAAGAAATACATGAATAAACAGACTTCTTTTTAATTTCTCAAACAAACCCAAACTAATCTGCCCAAGCATAAGAGAAATATGCAGGACATAGAAGAGTTCAACATTTCTAGGTGAAAATCAGGCCTTTTGATATTAGAGATACTCATGATGTCCTTCACACTACAGCTGTCTGCAGTTATTCCTTAAGTTATTAAAGCTGCCACTTGCAGTCGGTGCAAAGGAATGTCTAGGAAAGGAGGTTAGTGCAAATACTGTGAAATACTGGTGTCCAGTTACTACTGCCTAGACAAACTAAGGAGCAAAGGGTGGTTGTTCACCTCTCACAGCTAAAACTTAAAGACAACATTTTGGAAGCAGTTTTAAAATCTCATTAAAATCTCAGTAACTATCCCCACTTCAAAAGCTTTAGTAAAAAGTATTTTTCCCACAGCATATCTCACTGACAGAGGAGTATTTCCATTGTGAACTGTGGCAGGAGTTTAGCATGAATTGGTATTAGCTTAGATTTGAGTCACCTCTTGGAGACGTCATTTCATTGATTTCAACTAAATTACTTCTGATTTGTGCTATTATAAGAAAGAAAAAAGAGAAAAAGTAAGAGTTTTCATCTTGATTTTGCACCAAAGAACTCAACAGCATTTACGCCACTGACTGCATTGCGTGTCAGATTCAACTCAGCACCTGAAGAACATTGTTTTTAGGAGGTGTAGTAAATGCTACTGCACCTCCCTGGGAGCAAACCAGATGGACAGCTTCTACTACATTTTTTTGCTATCCTTTACTTGGTCTGAAAACATAAATACTTAAGGGTGAGTTTTAAAAAAGAAAGAAGTTATTTTGGACATGTCTCTCGTACTGAGCACACACAGAGTGGAAGTGCTGATGTGGTTCCTTTACCAGGCACTAAGGCCTGTGTGGCACTTGATCCTGAAAACTCCACATGGCAGTTTTGCTTTTATCAGTGACTAGAAGAGCAATTTCATAAGTGATAGTGACTTGACCAAGTACCAGTGATGAGCCCTAGAACCCATGTGGTGAAAAGCAGACACTTCAGGTGCCAGAAGCAGTTACTAGGCTTGTTCTCAGATGTGACTGTGGCTGAAACAAGAGCCCACTCTTCATCTGGCTGCTTCAAATGAAACTGTTAAATCTGTAACTATTTAGCATGTAGAAATATCCATTCTTCCCCAATAAATAGAGGAAAAAGCAGCATTCATAAAACAAATTGAATGACTCAGCCCAGTGTGTTTTCTGGATTCTTAACAATTTGCTATGGCTAATGGTCCTTGCATTCACCTCACACCATTAATTTTGGAAGTCATCATTAATCTCCAAGAAAAGAATTAAGCTTTGATTATTACTGCTTAATTACATGGAAAAATAGACAGACTGTCAATATTAATTTGCTTTACAACAGCCCAACTAAGTTATCTTCAATTCTCAGCACATTCTACAGCTGTCATTTCATGCCAGGTAATGATCAATAAAATTATTAATTTAAACAAAGCTTTTTACTAGGGAGATAGAAAATCCTTCTTTGAGCTCATGAATACTCGTATTTTACTACCCAACTCCTATTGTATTTTGTTTACCATATGTGAGCCCCCAAGGTAAAGCCATTGCAAGCTTTACCTTGACATTTCTATGTAAATTGCTTGAAGTTATGCATGGAAATCTCATAAGACAGGCTCTGTCTTCCAGGGAAATGGGAGAATGTTCTAAATACTCAAATGGCAAATTTAAAATCAAGGTCATGAGAGAAAAGGTGGACTTAAATATTTAAATCAGAGAAGTCTAATTTCTCAGACAAGCAGGAAACTCTTTACATCTTTACTTGCCTGGAAGTCTCTGCTACCCCCTTAGACCTGAGTTTTCCACAAGCCTTCAGGGTAAAGCTCGGTGAAAGTGTCCTGGATTTTTAATCAGAAAATCTTTTCATTTTCATTACTTTCCACAGCTAGTCACTGAACCACTAAGGGGCAAAACATTTCTGAATGATGAGAATAAAAGGCAGTTTTTGCATGTACTTGTCAGCCAAAGCATAGTCAATTTTGTTTGCTTGTCATACCTGCAATAAGGTCTTCTTTTGCTCCTTCATGACACTGAATAGGGAAGAAGAGAAGCTTGAAATACTTAAAATCTCTGTATCTAAAGAATTCTCCTGCCTAAGCACATGAAGCGGAAAAGGAAAGGGGAAACAGAACCTACTCAATTGCATTGAATTAGATTTCTTCTACAGTATCAGTAGCAAGACTCCCATTAAAGGTAAGTGTGGGCACTCAGACAATGGAGGGAGAGCACAAGGGCATTAAATCAAAGTCTTCACAAGAGTCAGAACTGGTTTTATATAGCATTTGTATTTCTCCACCATTTGTGTTTTACATATAACCTGAATCATAGGAAAGTGTACTGAAAATTACTTCTGGAGACTCCATCACTGATTCAATAGAAAAGAAGTTGACATCACCATCATCTGCTGTGCTCCTAAACCCCTAAGGACTCATACAACTTCCCCAGATAACTTTAACCTTTTTAAATCTACAACTGAAATGAGGGCATTTTGCTATTTCCTACCTGAAACAAATTGAGCAGCAACACAAGTCCAATGCCTTGCTGCTCAGCCTAGCAGTCACACAGCAAATTATGTCTCCAACAACCACTTAAGTACCAATAAGCTGCCCCCTCAATCCTCTTCATGTCCTTCTCTTTAGCAGAAAACAGTCCCATTAATTTATCCTTCATATGTCATGCTCTCTAAAATTCTTATTATTTCCCAGTTGCCATTGCATTTGAACCACCTCTCAGTATGTCAAGATTGATTTGTCAGCCTTAGCAAAGGCTGTGAGACTGTCCTGGTGAGACACCATGAACATGCTGACCAAGAGAGTGCTGCTGGTGGGCATCGATCTTCCAAGAGAAGCAACTGAACAACAATGTCCTCAAAGCCAGGCAGGCAGTGTTCATACCTGAGTGGTTGACAAAACAACTCACTTCAACATTTAATAATGTTATTAATTTATTATATATTAATTCTTGCCTAGAAAATAAGATAGGATGAGCAATGCTACTGATGAAAGCTCTGCAGTGGAAGATGACAGACTGAGATAACAGATAACTTTCTTTTTAATGAAAACACTGCTTATTTCTTTGAGGTTTCTTTCTTCAAACAGGGAGCAATTGCTCTTTCCTGCGATTGCTTTTTGTTCTCATATGAAGTACACTTTCCTCCCTCTCATTACTGAAAAGCACATTCAGTTGTATTTCCACTTTAACTTCCTTCAGAGGATAAAAGACAACAGCAACCAGAGAGCAAATTCTACATCAAACCAGAAGCCAGCCGATTTAATTCAGCTCAGGAACACAGGAGATTTGAAGTGAACAATTTTTGTGACACGGAGAGTAATGAAAAGTTGACAACATGAAATGGAATTCTTTTACCATTACATAAAAGTGACAAGATTTTGGGTCACATCCTATGATTTAGATTGACTTGTAGAGGCAGAACCCCAAATCTTTGTCACCGAGGAAGAAAGGGTATACTTCACCTTCAACCAAGTTCCCTAGCAGGAAAAAACATGATAGTTAAACATTTCTTGGCAAGATCTCTAAACCCAATCCCACCCACTGTTTTTCACTGTGTAACTTCTAAATTGTTAATGTATTACAGTACAAGTCAAGATCTAAGTGTTTTCACAGCATCATGTTTTAATATATATTACACATGGCAAGTGAATAATTTCTGAAGTTCTACTCTATAAAGCAAAGAGCCCCAAGGGAAAGCCAAGAGCATACTGAGATCCTACTGATGTATTAGTATTTTATGAGGAAAAGTGAGAAAGCAGAGAGACTTCGCTCTCTTCTTTAAGCTTACTCATGTATCATACCAAAATAACAAGCACCAAATTGACTTATTCTAAGGACAAAAAATTAGGTTACATTCACACATGAGACTGTCAGTGGACCAGTATTCTGTAATTCTCCCCTTTATCTCCAGTGGTGGATGCTTCTTGCTTTTCTTTCTCTACCACTATCCCATGCCTCACAATTTTCAAAGCCTTACCACCCCTCTAAAGCAGCTATTTATCAGTTCTCAGAGCCATGGAATTTTGGCTGTTTAAATGGCAGAATTTGTCTCTCAAATGATTCTAAAATAACTAGTGTTCCTTCTCTTGACTGAAATCCTTGACCTCTAATAACTATATTTTGGCCAGCCAAACAGTGACAAGAGCTAGAGACTGTGAATACGATTTAAAAGACAAAGAAGAGAGTTAGCAGAGGGAGATGACCCAGTTTTGAACTCACCTCTGCTGCAAGAACCTTGATGATGCACATAAGCACTGTCAGGGGCATATATCCCCTTGCTGAATCACTGCTACCCAGTGATGCTCCAGCAGCCTGCTACTCTCTGTTAGCCCCCAGCACTGCTCCCAGTCCAGGGCTCAGCAGAGGCACCAGCCTGCAGAACCAGAGCTGGCAAGCAGGGGAGGACAGCAAGCACCATCAAGGAGCCACATCACAATTTAAATCCCTAACAAAGTATATTCCTGCATTTACACTTAACCACTTTCAAGTCTTCTATGCACATCTTAAAAGCCACAGCAGACTTGCACACTGCTGTCAGCCCATTTGCTCCTGCTCCATTTCACTGCAGCATTTTTCTCATGCTGCCACTCAGATATTGCCGTTAGTCAGTCTCAAGCACAAGGGCAGAACTCGCTCTCTCCACCAGGTCAACAATCACCATACCCAGATTCCTCACGGCTCTGCTCCTTCACAGGTCTCTGTCACAGAGCTCTATGCCCAAATCCCAGTGTAAGTCTCATTTACTCTGTGCTCCAGCAATAGTAGTAAGTTATTCTCCTTCTTAATCAGCCTGCAAAGTACTAAATAAGCGTTTCGCATTTTTTTATACTGAAATAAATCAGCTGAGTGGTAAAAATAACAAGCTGTGGCCATGCCTAAAAGGAAGCTGAAAGACCTCAAGGGGCAAAGTAACACATACATTTGCAGATGCAGGAGGAACACCTAGCCAAAGAAAACCCCTTGTTGCACTGGCAGGTGGTCCTCGGCAGCTGCTCCACTTCCTGAAGAACACTGGAAAAAAAAATCAAAGAAAATAGAGCCTGATTTTTCATACAATTTTTTCTGTCATTTACTTCCCAAGATTGATCATTTTCTCCTGAACCTTTCAGCATTGCTATGTGAAGTACAAGAACCTTCATTGATTCAAGTGATGCAAAACAAAGAACCAAATAGTCAGACTTGGAAGGCCTTCTGCAGACTCCAAACCCAGCAATCAGTAAAACCAGAGAGGAAAAAAATCAAACTTGGTTTTTTTCCCACTAGAGGGGTTAATTTTACTACCCTGGGCATCTTCTGGGAAGACCTTTCCATTTGGATCCTTTCCAGACTGCAGGCAATACAGCAGGAAGTGAGAGCCCAAAGTGATAGCACTCTGCAGAAAAAAACCCAGCTTTTTTACCACTATGCTCTAAGCTTGGCTGAAGAGCAGCAGGGCCCCATAAGCTACATGTGGCTCCAGAGAGGTCAGTCAGCCTGACCCTGCACACCTCATGAGGCTCTCTCTGCACAACCCAGACCAGCAGAGCTGAAAACTCAGCCCACCCTGGCACAGCTCTGGGCAACACCACCTTCACCCACCTGGGGCTTCCTTTATTCTCCCTGTTTGGTACACCACAGCTCCTCCAGACAGAGCCAAATGTCACCCACTGCAAAGATGCTGTAAGTCACAGAATGCTTTAGCTCTCCCTTCCAATGAAAAATCCGTGATGAAAATGAAAGAAGTAAGAAAATATAGCACTTACAACACTGGTTTTTGACATTTTGGGCAAATTCTTTTCATGGTGCTGCTTACAAAATAGATCAAAAGTATATACTCAATTTTGATCCTAACAACATAAGCCCTATTATACTAAATCATTTCCCCCTGAAAGATTTCAATATATATGAAACTGTCAAAAATGTCCATTATACACATAAAGGGTACTATGTTATTTACAAAAAAAAAAAAAATCAAGTAAAAAAATAGTAATATAAGACCTACAGAGAAGTGGGAAAGATAAATGAAGATCTACTACAAGGCTAGCACATTCCTAAATGGCAAAGGGTCAGGAAAAAAAAATCTTCAGGTTATGTTGTGAGCATTTCTATTATCTTTGTGACTTAGCAGAGGATGGGGACTGCTATCAGTAAATGTCCATGTGTTTCATTGTTTGACTCACTACCAGCCTATTTCAATTTTCACTGAATTCACAAAAAAACAACCTGCCCAAAAAAGCAACTATTATCAACTACATAAACAGTGCTCTATACTTCACCTTCAAAATCACAGAATTTAAACCTTCTGAATTGTATATGCACAGAAGTACCACTGCCTTCTTTCATGAACTAATACAGAAACCTCAAGGAAACATAAACCATATGCCAAGTAAAACACATGCTGGGACATGAGTCGTGACTTTGTGTTTCTTCTTAGAATTGCTTTAAAATATTCATGTCATATAATCATAAAACATATCCATTTCTTTAAAAGTTGAAAGGAAAAACAAATGATCCTAAAGAAGAAGTTCCCTTTTTCCAAGTCCAAGCCTGGATCCTCCATAGGGCTCTGTATTCTTTTGCTAGGACCAGTGGCCTTAGTCTGATCTGACTGCAATAGTTACAAGCACCAACAGAACATAATTCATGTGTGTATCTTTGCTCCCTTTTCTCCACCTTTATTACCTCACCTAAAATAATGTATTTATTATAGGGATCAAAACAAGCCTTTGAACTTTCGACTCAAAACATTTTCCAAATTTTAGCCTGTAACATTTTCACAAGCCGTCTGGAACCCCTTGTAAAAAACAATACAAGGATCACCTATGCTTATGGATCTCTTTTACACTGATAATAATCAGTATATAAAACATTGTCACTGTAATCTCTGATACAGCTAGAACACACAGAGACAAATGGTCAGAAGTCCATTCCACAAACCCCAAAGTAATTTCTTGGTTTACACTTTGAAACCTTTTATTGCTTCACTTCCTGAGGACATTTCTTAAACTCCATGGCCCACTGATAACACAGATATTTGTCTCATGCTTCAACTTTTCTTCTTGCTCATCTCTTACTAAACAGGACTGAAAGCAGGAGGATCCGACCATCTCCACAGTCAGCAGTGGACCTTAAACCAGTGAAAATGGTGAATTTACTTCTGTATTTTTCTGAGTCTCCCCCATCCAAGATGTTTTTCACACCATTTTCAATAGCAACTGTTTAGGACAGTACATTCTCACATCTGCCCAGTCTCTGATTTTTGGTTGCCCACTAATACCGATAAAGCAGTCAATAAATAAATCCTTATGGAAAAAGCCACAGGGTGTGAATGGAAGTGCTGTATTTTGCACATTATTTGGAACTATTCCAAAACAATGCATTAAGTTGCATTATTTCACCAATTCCACCTTAGAAATTTTGAACTTTATTATTCATTTGTGGTAAACATTTGCCTTCTGAGCCATTCTTTAGACTAAGCCATTTCAACACCACTTACCCTTGTCAAGTGCAACTCTTCCATAGTGTGACCTAGGAGAGCTCCACAAAGCAGCAGTTCATTACACAGTCTCATTAGAGCCGAGGAAGACACAGACCTGGGCACAGAAGTGGTTTCAGTCAGACTTCTTCGAGCTGTGTGACAAGAGAGGCACAGAGTCCCCATCACAGCTGTCACTAGAGGACATGAAATAGAAGCCTGGGTTCCATCACAACAGACAAGGTTTCTCATCCCAAGGAGGCAGAAGCCTTCATTTCAGGGTTTTCAGCCCCTTTTGTAAGATGTTCCAATACAGGTTAACCTGACTGGTGAAAGGAACAACACTTCTCTTGTCCCATTGGTGGAACAAGAGAAAAACACATCCAGAACATCTGTACAACGTTGTTTTGAGAACCAAAACCTACTTACAAAAAACAGTCCTTGAGAAAGAAAAGTTTCCCAAAAGACTTTCCCTTGGAAAACAGATCAGCCACTGACAGGCTGAAAACTCTCTCAGGCTCAGAAAATCATGTCCACACACAACAGTCAAGATGGCAATCTGCAGCCCAACTAAAAGTCTTTATTTGTAGCTGTGGGCTAAGTTTTCCACTACTCACTCTGCATAATGTGAAGACCAGCTCTTCCTTCTCCCTGTCTGCAACACCTCTCTCTGCACTGCATGAGGAAAAAGAAATCACTACAGAGAGATAGACCTCCTTGAGGTAATGACACACAGCTTCTGGCCAGCTTACACTCCTCAGGCCTCCTGCTTATCTCAGGGGATATGTCCGCAGCAATGTCGACTCATCAGGGCTCTGAGTGAGCTTGCCTGGCCAGCAGAAGCCATGTCAGGTAATCACTGAGACACAACTGTACCTGCAGTGCTGTCAAAAACTGCACAGCTGGATTATAATAAAATGCATAAAAGATTTCCATGGATGCAAGCAGGTTTTAGAGTTAACATATGCACTAACAATTCCCCTGGTGCTCCTCTCTGCCTGCAAAGTCAGTGCAACAATACACAAGGGAAAACATTCCTTTTTCTTTACAAAAGAAAACCACGATCTTTTATGTTTTTAACTCAATGAAAAACACACATAAAAACAGAAAGCCTTGAGACAGGGCAAAGTCCACACTATAATAGCTAAATTTAAAAATAATTTAAGAAAAATACACAAAAAGCAAGATAGGCTTGATAATGCAAAGTTACAAGCATTCCACTCTTGCACTAACAAACCATTTCTGTCTCCTCTTGGTCTTTAAATTCATGAGCATTCCTCACAGATCCCTGTAGAACGAGGTAAATGCTTAGAGGTATGTATGTGCTTAAGTGCTGTGCTGGGTATGAATCATAGCAGTTTGAGCTCTGTAGAATCAAGGATTAAGCTTAAACCTTCTGTGTCTGATTCTAGGCCGAAGTGCTAGTGTTACCTCAGTGTCTTACTCTTCTCTCATCCATTTCTGATAAATCCAAAATGCCTCTAGCTATATTTGAGACTAAATATTTGTTCTTACGTATCATAATTAGAGACCTCATGATAAAGGAGAAAGAGCCTTTTATAGGGCTTGGAAGTGCAAATACCTTGACCCGATTTCTAGTATTAAAAACTGATAACTTTTTGCCACTGACAGAGTTAGTGCACAATCCCTCCATGATTTTTTCTGCTAGTTTTCTAGCAGCAGACTGTTATAAAGAAGGAGCAAAAAAGTTCCATTTCTAAACATGAGATAAGATCAACTCATATGCTAATTCCTTTTCCCACTTTGCACTTTGTTTCGTGCTATACTGCTGCTGAAGCTGTAGCGTGCCCATGAAACAGCTGATTTCCACAGAAGTTATCCATGCAAAAAGAAATGGAAATAGATGTTTTCCTCTGCACAGTGAGGATGGAGCAGAGAGTTGTTTGATAGCTACACAGCTGAAGCACACTTTGATCTCAGAAGAAAGCGTTCCATAGGCAACAGAACTACTGACAGGAGCACTCTAGCTACTTGCACAGAGACAAACAAGCCATAAGCAAGCAAGGAAAAAGCACAACTGATAAACAAATCACAGTCAATCACATGAACAGAAACAGGCAAAGGAGGCAACAAAAGTTGTTATTACTCTGACATTGCCCTTGTATTGTCTGTACATACTTTTCATACTTTTCAGAAGTGGTTTTCTTCTGAAGCCTGAAGTCTCTGCTAATTGCTAAGGTAGGGAGATTGATAAAGAATTCATGTTATTTTACCTTAACATCAAATAAAGATGCAGGCAAGAGAAAAGTGAGCTTATGATGGTGCTATCAGCCTACAACACAGATATCTTTGTGCTGCAAAATGCAGAAATGACAGCTTTTGGGGGCAGGGTTTATACATGTGGACTTATAACAAACAACTAGTTTACTTGTTTCATAGAAGAGATTCTCAATTTTTTCAATACCTGTAAAGACATACTTACAAGACTAAAAAACTCCGAGAAAGTAAAATGCAAATTCAGGTCAGTTTGAGCCTTCAGGTGCTTAATGGGTACAAAACAAATATTTACAAAGAAAAATAAATTCACTCTACATTCTAATTTTTCAGCATCATGAGGAATGAACAGCAATGCAGTCAAACAGTGTCCATTTTGTTAAAAATGCAAACCTGTCACATTTTTGCCTGGGGGTGGGAGAAATAAATTTACTGAAAGTAGGTCAAGCTGATGCCAAAATCCACTCTTAAGCACAAGGTTTGTATAAAAATTTGAGCAAAAGGGCCAGATGTGTGAAGCTGGCCAAAACATCATCCAAATTTCAATAAACTACATGCACACTTAGAAAGGATGCCAACATTAACCTGCATGGATATCTGAAAACACTAAAGGACTGGAAACATTTAAAGCCTCTTTAGTTACAGTATTCCACAATGTTTTAATTCTCAAGCAAAACAGCTGTTCAAAATGTCTCTGTAGCCTATTATCCAAGAGCAGTTCCTGCCGAGCCAAAGATGCTTCGCTCTTCGATGGGATTACAAGTTTGGCTGATAAAGACAAGAGCAGAAATGCTCAGACTTTTGTAAGCTTTTTAAGGCCCTGAAATATAGATTTAATTTAATGGATTAAAAAATTACTAAGTACCTAAGTGTTGAAAAAGGAAGAAAAGAAATACTAAAAACATTTTTTAGATGTCACCATGACACAACAGGAGTCAACCCCACTGATGACACACCACTTACAGTTTAGAGGTAAATACTGCATCCCTGCAAATACAGCTAAAAGCAAACACAGTAATAATCATAAACAACAGAGGGTATTCAATCAGAATGTACCCATATGGCTGACAAACTGAGCCTACACAAAAAACCCACAGAAGTTGTACTGCACCCCAATGCAAAATTATAAAGCTAGGAATAAAGATTGTCATCCACACCTACAGAGTGGGGCCCCTGTTGTGCACAGCAGCAACTCTAAAATCACCAGTTTTAGAGTTCCAGTATGATCCCTGGCTGCACAGCTGAGAAGCCACACGAGATCAGGAAGTGGTTCTGCTCACCTCTGAAGCACTGTTGAGACCCATAATAAAATATTGCACATAGGACTTGTGATGTTTTAAAGACACTGAAAAATTGAGAAAGACACACAGAACAGGTTTTTGAATCAAAGAGATAAAGAATATAAACTAAAAAAGCTGCCTTGATTACAATTTCTTTAAGGAAAACTTACCTGTAATTGTGGCTCTTAAATCCTGCAGAGTAAGTCTCAGACCCAATGACAAAAAAAAAAGCCCCAAAGTGAGGCAAACTGAAATTACATAAAGCTTTTAATAGTAAGAATGATAAACTGCTGAAATAAGAAAAGAAACAGCATGTTCCCTCTGTTTCTAATATCTTCAAATGAGTGGATGCCTTTCCGTTAATGATGAAGGATCACTAGGTGAAATCATGCCCTGTATTCCAAGGAGGCTGGAAAACTGATTTATGGACCTTGATATGAGAAGCCATTTCAGCAGTCCACAGCTAGCAACATGAACTTTCTTGTTTATGTCATCTATACAATTGATCCTGTGGGCAGTCAGAAAAACTGTCACCCAAATTTGGGATTTGAGCTAAATAAAAATCTTCTCTGTCTACTTTACTCCACTGTAACAGTTTCCCAATGTTCTCCAACTAATCCACAGCCAGATCAGAATAGTTACCTATTCTGATAGACAGAAGTACACTAAGCTTCTTCAAACTAAGCATTGCAGATGAAGTCTAAAATTGAAAGTTCAAAACATGTAGAACAGGTGAAGTCTATGAGAAAAATAATAATCATATTATTTATTACAATATACTCAGACTTATACCACAAAGGGGGCTCCCAATGTTTCATTTTCTTTAATCATAAACAAATGTCCAGTTTTGCATACTCCAACTCTGAATATTCCCTTTTATGACAGCCAAGACCAAAGCTGTCTCAATCCAGGTAATCATCACTGAATTATTATTGTTCTGCCTTGGTTTTTCCCCACAAATGCTCACCAATAAGCCAGACCTAATACTAACAACAACCTGGATAACAGAGCTTGACTTCAGAGCTTATTGTAGAGAAAGAAATGCATCTTTTCAGTACAGCATTTGCAACAGCTACTGTATTAAAAAAAAAAGTTCAATTGTATGATTGTGGCTATATCAAGACTTAAAAGGATTTCTTTTCCCTCCTGGAGGCATCTACCAGGTGATGTAAATCCAGAGAGAAAAGTTACTCTGACACAAAGAAACAGTGTCTGACTAGGGAGTTTTTCTGAAAATCTCATCTGATTTCAGATGATACACCCCAGGTATTAGACAAGACTATATGTCTCACCGGAAAGATGAGTTTATTTCCTGCCTGGTTTTCCAGCTCACATTATTTATGGAGATTCTGCATGCAGTAACTTCATTTCAGACTTCTCCAGGGGAGATGGAAGAAGCTGGTGTCACCCAGAGCAAGAGACAGTGCACTTCCAGCAGAGTATTAAAGTACTCCCCAGGGAGCAGCAGGGCACCATCTTCTCCCATCCCAATGGAAGTTTTGCCACCTCTTCCTCATTTTCCTCTGGAAAATGGTAGTGAGGCAGTACTTGCACTGCAAGAGCTCTCAGATTTCACAGATGTTTACAAACTAAACTTTATTCCAGGCAAGGAATAGAATGGTATATTGTCCAAACAGATGGGTTATTCTTTCATGCTGCCCAGAGGAGTAAATGTAGCTTTAGCACACAGCCTTTCATAAGCAGTACTTTCAGATACTTGTGAAGCAGAATAAGCAAGCAACCAGGCACCATTAGGTTTTGCACCTGTTTGGGAAAAGCCTTCAAGGGCAGTCCCACATACAAGCAAATCCAGACTGGGCCAGTCACAAGGGGACAAACTCTAGGAGAAATCAATTATAAATAAGGTGCCAAGCAACAAAGTGAAGGCACTGTGGTTGACATGGCACTTGGCTTTTTGAGAGTATTCAAGACACCCATGTTCATCTCCCACACACAAGCAATTTTGACTCTCCCATGACAACGCTGTATCCAGCACCATTCCTCACCTGACATTTTCTTCACTCATTTTTTGGCTGTTCACTATGACTCTCCTTATGCTGTTATCCATTCCCATCTTCTTCCTGACTTCCAACAGCCTCCTGAACTTGTGTCTTTCCTCTTCCTCTCTCTGCAGTATTACTTACTGAAGCATCATACTTTATTCTCTCTGGTCTTCTCAGTGATTTCTTCCTCCTTGCACATTTAAAGGGATCTGCTGGATCAGAGCTCTTAATAAAATAAGGATGCATAGTTATTTGTTTACAACTATTTTGTGTGTGTGATTAAAATTTGGACTAAAACACAGACAAATGATACAGCATCTCTGTGGGGACCAGAGAAAGGGCCAGCAAAGAAGTTGTGGCACTGCCCTGGAGAGCCAACCCTTGAGCAGGGTACTTTAGTTCAGAGTGAGAAAATCTCCCACCCAGAGGCCTTTGCAGGCTGTACGTCTGATTTATTGTAACTCACTGGTTCTCTCCCTGCCACTCCACCAAGTTACTTGTACTGTATTTGTTACTAGTTTCTCCCTGCCCCTCTCTTTCCCTATACAAACCCCAGTTTTCCCCCTGCTCAGGGCACGACTGTCCCTGACTCCCTGCACAGAGGGCCCTGTTTTCAATAAAGGCATCTCTCTCTGGGTATTGCCATACAGTGCTCCAGTCCCTTTTCTGTGCCGCCTAGAAGAGCTGCTGAGCTAGCCACTGGCCTAGAAATCACTCTCCAGGGAAAGAGAAGGATGTGCCAGTGCCCCCAAGCAGTCCTTCTCAGGACACTTCTTTGGGAAGGTCACGGCACCCTCTCCACCATCGCCCCCACTGTGGCACATCTCCATTCAACTAAGCACCTATTTATCTTCATAGATCAAGAATCACAAGGTCTATTTGTAAAAAGAAGTTTTTCCATACCATAGTTCAGTGTTTTTTCTAAATTTGTGTTTAATTTGGTATATATTATTCCCAATGGCTTTACTTTTCATTCCTTTGTAAATGATGTCATTATTTCAGTATTATGAGGTGATCCTCTGGGAATCCTCTTGATTCTCTACTAACTTGTGAAATTAAGCCCAAGCCTGTTAGAAGAACAGAACAAAGCTTCAGGGTACTTATTTTCCCTTACAGCATTCAATAGCTTGGGTGACTACTACTTTTGGTGGAACTGGAACAAAATGGTGAGCTTTTGGCAGAGATAGACCTCAAAGTGCAAGAAGTAGAGCCACCAACACAACCCTCCCTATAAAGCCTCATGATTTCCCAAGATCAGTAACTCCAGATCAGTGTTTCCCTATGGCTGTTCCTCAAAGGCTGCCTTCTGCTTGCATATATGATGGGTCAGAGAGCAGCACAGAGCTGTCTTGAGCTGTCCTTGTCATCTCTTGGCTGTCATCAATCTTCTGCTCTCAGATGTTAGCAGCACTGTTGCCCCGTCACTGTGTCCAGGTCACAGCCTGCAGGACACACTGTTCCCTCAGGGATGAAACCAGCACCGCAGCTACCTCCAGAAAATGTCTGCTGCACATGCGGCACACCTTGGGCAAACAGCCACCTCCTGGCCACCACACAGGAGCCTCAGGAAAACAGCTGCTTGAGGCAAATGGCTACCATGTGCAGGTACATATCTGCCTCAAGCCAATGGCCACCCCACACCAGGCTCTGCAAGCAAATGGCTGCCTTGGGCAAACAGCCGCCACATGAGGGGCACCACCAGCAAATGGCTGCCTCAGACAAACAGCCACCACATGAGGGGCACCACCAGCAAATGGCTGCCTCAGACAAACAGCCACCACATGAGGGGCACCACCAGCAAATGGCTGCCTCAGGCAAACAGCCGCCACATGAGGGGCACCACCGACAAATGGCTGCCTCAGACAAACAGCCACCACATGAGGGGCACCACCAGCAAATGGCTGCCTCGGGCAAACAGCCGCCACATGAGGGGCACCACCGGCAAATGGCTGCCTCAGGCAAACAGCCGCCACATGAGGGGCACCAACAGCAAATGGGTGCCTTGGGCAAACAGCTGCCACATAAGGGCACCACTGGCAAATGGCTGCCTCGGGCAAACAGCTGCCACATGAGGGGCACCACCAGCAAATGGCTGCCTCAGGCAAACAGCCGCCACACAAGGACACCATTGGTAAATGGCTGCCTCGGGCAAACAGCTGCCACATGAGGGGCACCACCGGCAAATGGCTGCCTTGGGCAAACAGCCGCCACATGAGGAGCACCAGCAGCAAACGGCTGCCTCGTGCAAACAGCCACCACATGAGGGGCACCACCAGCAAATGGCTGCCTCGGGCAAACAGCCGCCACATGCGGGCACCATTGGCAAATGGCTGTCTCAGGCAAATGGCTGCTGTGCACACTCCTGCCTACGGGCCTTGCTGTACACTGGGCTGCAGGGGGCACTGAGAGCAGCCGGCCCAAAGGAGACAACTTTTCCTTTCACACCTCTAAAGCAGGACTTGGAGCGCTACACTGGGGCAGCTGGGTGCAGAGCACCGCCATCTGTGCCCCGCTGCAGGGCCACAATGACCCCCAGGCTAGCCCTGGGCTCACTGCCCTGTGTGAGCTCTCCAGAGCTGTTTTGTGCACTGGTGTTTACTGAGGGTGAGCGGGTGACAGGGCTCCTCAGGCACCAGCTCTCCATCACATTCCCAGCTATGGGCACAGTGCATTTCCTCGCCTTCCTCACAACCTCCTGACGTATCCATCAGCAGCGAGCCTGTGCCAAACCATCCTGTCTGGGAACTGCGCCCAGGAAGTTTGTGTGTGAAACTGGAAATGGAGAAATAAATCGTGGAGGTACATGCTGCTCCTACAGACTAAGCTTGCTGCCACAGCAGCCACGGAGAAACACAACCCACATGGGAAAGGAGAAGGGGAGCTGTGCTGCAGGTTCTCACACCGCTCAGCAGAACTCGCCGTGGGCAGCACATCCTCTGGGCTGGAGGACTGGGGGAGGGAAGGGAAATCACAGTCCCTTCTCAGCCCATTTTAGTTAACACCTGCTGTGACCATATGTTTGCTCATAAAAACAATCTCTGCATCAAATATTAAAGCTTTGCCAGGGAAATGTCTAAGTTCCATACTTAAAGGCACTCAATCTTTTTTGTTCATTCATCAGTCCTTATTAAATAATTAATAACAGAGACCAAAGTGATCTTTCACATGTGTACAATTCCTACCACTGTTAAAAGGGCAGCTCTAGCTGATGCCTGCCACACAGGCCCAAGTGAAGCACAGTGCCAATTTACAATTTAAGTTAAAGTTTTGAGGTAAAGGGTAATTTTTCTCCCTTGAGCACAACTCAGATTTTCCACCTGAGCGTGCATTTAAAGAGAGTCTCCACCGCAGCGACCAGTTCCTGCAAAGCCATGGGCATCTCAGCTGCCCTCAGGCCTGTGGCGTGAGGCACAGCTGGCTCCTGAGGCTTCACCGCCTGCACTTCCACACCTTTGGCAGCTCTGCACATCTACCCAGGCCTCAAGCTCCTCTCCCAGCCTGCTGCATGCCCCCAGTACGGTGTCAAGTCAGTGGTCCAAGGCCACGTACTTCTCCAAGACCCTGCTACACCCTTGGGACATCTTTCATCAGCTCCTCACGCTGCCTGTCCCAGGCTTTTTCTGTCATTCCACCTCCCTCTTTATCTTGGCAGCTCCCCAGAGCCTGTTGCCATGGCAATCCCCATCACACCCTCTACTCATCCCCCAGGAACTGACCCCCTGCAAGCCTCTTTCTCTGGCTAGCGATAACCCCTCCAGGCTGGTGTCCCCAGACATCCCTGGCTCCTGGGAAGGGATACCTCACTGATCCCTGCACTCAAACTGACCCCTGTCCTGCTGCAAACACAGCGTGAGCACCTCAGGCATCCCTGTACACCACAGCGAACATCTCCTCACTTACACAGGAGCCCAAAATGTAGCCAGGAGTGTTGGATACATCAGTGAAATCAGAATCACTTTGGTTCTCCAGTTTGCCAGTGCTCAGCTGTTAACATTCAGAGTGCTCTACTTAATATAATAACACTGAATTAACTTAAAATGGGTCATTCTACCCCAATTAAGCAGAAGAGATTTCCAAAAGGAAAAGGAAATGTGAAGTGAGACATGCCATTGAAAATCTTCTCCTTAAATCTTAATTTTGGTTTCACATGCGTTTGATGTTGCTGGCGGTGAATTGTGTGAGAAGTATTTGTACTTAAATTCAGTTACAGAAGTTAGTAAGAAAGAATAAGCTTGTGTTTTTCAGCAGAAGTATAAATATTATGTTTTCATTTCTTGATTAAAATGTCACAGGATTGAAGAAAATGTTATTCTCCAGAAAATAAAACTAATGTTGTGCTCCAAGCAGAATGCTACAATAGTGCAATAGAAAAGATGGTGAGAAGTAATTCAGGTATCCATTACAATTCACTGATGGGTGCTTTTTTTTAACCAATAAAGTATCTAATGGACACAATAATTGGAATATGAACAAAAAGCCATTTTCACATCAAATACACTTTACAGTAATGCTTTTGAAATTTAAGTCTCATTCTTAATCCATTTTCACAGGCCTTTACCTTAATGCAACAAAATGAAAGTGACCTCAGGGACATTATCTCCACTCCATCAGAAAATACAGGCAAGCTACATGAACTCCAAAATATGTAGATTTTTGCTCTTAAAAGGGACAGTCTCAGGAAGAGCACAGAGGCACTTTACAGCTACTGAGGCATAACTATATATTTACTTTCCCAGCAGTTAATTTGCTACACTGTGATTGGTGCTGCAACCATGGTTTACAAAATCATACTATAATTATTCAATGAAGTTCAGTTTTCAAAACCCTGTCTGGCAACTGGCTGATAGTGATGGACTCAATCCAAAC
This sequence comes from Cyanistes caeruleus, assembly GCF_971803275.1. Taxonomy (NCBI): domain Eukaryota; kingdom Metazoa; phylum Chordata; class Aves; order Passeriformes; family Paridae; genus Cyanistes; species Cyanistes caeruleus. The sequence goes on along the minus strand of NC_141708.1, from coordinate 33,305,858 downwards.
AAAGCATTCTCAGCACTAATTTCATTATATTTTCTTTCAATTACTTCACAGTTAAGTACAGATTTCTTATCTCTGAGCAGCTCACTTGAACTTATTTAAAAGTGATCACCTTTGATAGTTAGAAAAATAACATTAGGTTTTCATTCTCTCACAGTGAAACAGCAAGTTCCAGTGCAACATAATATGAAAGAAATCTAATAGGTATTTAAATGGGAGACACTGTCAAGAGGAAATAGTTCTTAAAAATCTCATCTATCCACTGTCATTGAAAAGCAATGACATGCAAGAAAAATGTCGAAAACCTATTTTCTTCAATCAAAACTACATATTTCAGTCATACAAAAGAATACATGAGTTTGTCAAGCTATTTCAGTTACAGAAAAAAGACTATAAGAAAAAGAGAATGTAGAAATAAGAATCAAAAGTATTAGCAATAATTTCAGAAACATACCTTGATTTTTGTTTTATATAAACACGTGGTTACATTGACATAACTCCTGCAAAACTGAAATAAAGAACATTTTATCAAAAAAATATGTATTTTCTCCTATCTTAATTAGTAGAAAAAAAAAGAAGCTGTTATAGATTGAACCCTTTTCAAGGTGTTTGTTATCTGCTGGAAAATAAAATCTTACTCAAAAGCTGTACTTAAAAGATACGTATTTTTAATCTTTAAAGAAAACCTTAATACTTTTTTCCTTTATTTTTTTTTCTTTTCATATGACTGGCCATTGAAAGGACTGAAGCTAGCTGAGCTTAGGAGTTTCACACTCCTATCGACTATCTAGAAATAATTAAGTAATTATTGCAATTCAAGAGCTTCCTGGGAAAAAGGAACGGGTTTGTAAGCTCTGATTAGGGAAGCATGTGCTGTTTACATCCCTATCTCTTCCAGAACTTTTATAAACTTTTTACTCACACAAATTACCCTTGACCACCAAACCTGAATTGCCAATCTCGACACAGGTGCTGTGGTGGGCCAGAAAGGAGACAAGGGTACCAAAATCATGGCATGTATCAGGAAAATGCCCAAGTGTACAGGCTCACCCCATTTTTGCTTTTGGGAGAAGACCACCCCCAAGTATTCAAAGAAACATCTTCCCTCTGGCCTCAGATGAAGCAAGATTGTGTCCTGCTTCTCACTGGGGATCTGGGCACTAAAAATAAAGGATGTATTCAGCCCTGCTGGCAATCACAGCAGAGGCACCATCGGGGGAATTAACACGTACACAGACTACACTCCCCTGCTTCACTTGTAAAAATCAACATGCTACCAGTGAGCAATGCCATCTCCACACCTTTGTCTGTCTGCTTGTCTGCCATTTGTTACACTGAAGTTAGCAAGTCGAGATGAGCCATGGCAGAAATGTAGGCCTGAAAATATGCTTCAGGTTGATGTTTGGTTAATGTTCTGACAAAGGTTATCAAACAGGTCAGGTGATTTTCATGGACAAAGTGTTTTCATCATGATAAACAGTGTGACAGAAACAGTGACACAGAAAAAAAAAAAAATCATTCTCTTGTCACCCTGGATAATGTTGGAGATATCCTTGTGTAGTTTTACTGTCATAGGATAAGTGATAAATTATGTATGTGGCACAACATCATGCTGATTTTGGGGAGGGCACTGTGAAGGTGAAATGAATACCTTCTGCTCATGAATGTCAATCTAAATGAAGTCTTGGAAGCAGATACTGCTGTCAGACTGCTACAAAACAAAAAAGACAGGAGACAGGTTGTCTGGGTGCTTGCCATGGATAAAAACTGAACAGAAACTTCACTGCTGGAAAAAACAACCATCAGAGTTCCCAAAAAAATTCTTTGTGGGGTAACAAATTGATTTTAAAATGCTTTGTTTCAAGGCTGTGAAACAAAATTCTCAAACCATTGGAAAGAAGAAATAAACCATCACTAGGCTAGTCCCTGATATCAAGTGCTGATGTTAAAATCAGTAAGTGCAAATACACAGTTGGATCTGTTTCTCTTGATATTCTGTCTTTTCCAGAATTTTCCAGCCCAAGGGCTTGACACAGCTCCTCAAAGCAGCACAATGCTCTCTTTCTTGCTTGGTGAAGATCAGTTGTATTTCACACGCACTGAGACACAACAAATGTTCTGCAGTTGTGTAAAATGTAATTAATTAGCAAATGCCATGCCACAACATAGAAAACAAACATAAGCTGTATGAGCTGATAAAGAGGTTTATCTTGACATGTGGATGTGCACTTACATGCACACATCTTTCCCCCAAATAGCAATAAACAATAAGTCCCGACTGTATTTTATAAGAATGTTTGTTATTTGATTTGATTCTAGTTCCAAGATCATTTCTCACATACCTACAGCCGTCATTATATGACTTTGCAGTAAATCAGACTGGCCTTTCTAACATTTTTAAGCAACTTTACAGACTCTGTGCTGCAAAGTAAAACCATTCATCTCAGAGCTGATGACACAAATGCAGGTGCTGATACCTGCTTTTGGCACAGACGAGAACATGAATGTAAATAATCCTAAGATCTGCTCGCCTCACCTACTGCCTGTAGGTGATATACAGCTGTAACAGAAACCCAAAAGTCAGCTCTGAGTGTGACTCTTGGTCAGGTTGAGATTTTGGCAGCATGGAATCCAAATATAGAGCTCTACAATTTAATAGTACATTGATTATACAACTTGATACTACACATCCAAAGAATGAAGCCAGAAGAAAAAAATTATGTTAGAAAGAAGAGGAAGCAAAGACAGGATATCATAGAATGACAGCTCTAAAAACTATGTAAAACTTGCTTGGGAGTTGGACTTGAATTTAACTTCTGACATTAACAGGAGCTGCTGGCATCATTTGATACTCTATTCTGTGCAATCAAACATATAATTGTTGTGTCTATGGTGCCAGATATCCCTTAAGAGCTTCATCTGACATGTGTCACTCAATGACAGAATTTCACAAAGGCATATCATGTTGAGCTGTGCAAACAGACCCATGAATGCATTATCATTAGCAAAAGGTCATTTTTTCTTCGTTTTATTCCCTATGCTGTATCTGAAAGTGCAGAACAACCACTTCACCAGTGTTAGGACTTGTTCTACATCTGGGTCTTACTTTATCAGAAGGTCATCTAGGACCTTCTGTATCAGAGCAGTATTTTATTCCTTTTACCCCTTGCAACAAAGAAAGATATTTTATCCCTTGCTCAGGAGATGCTCGGATTACCTGTGGCACAGAGCCCTTTGAACACAAAAGCAGTTTTAAAATCACCTTCTCAAAACACCTATCAACCCTGGTTTTCATGTAAAACATAAAACACATCCAGAGTTAGAAAATCCAACATCAGATTGCTCACTGAACAACATTATAGTTCCAGGCAGAAGAAAAGGTGTTGGTTCATGATACAAGCTGATATGCCCACAAGACAGTGGTTGTAAAAGACTGAGCAGCAGAACTGATACTCTAACAAAACATATCAGAAATATAACTGTGATATCAAGTGAGAGAAATCTTTCTGCTTCTTCCTTTATAAGAATGTTTTTCTTTTCATTAGGAGAAAAAGAACCTCTCCCCAAAAAATCAACAAAACAAAGCACACACAGAACAAACAGAAAAACCCAACCAACCAAAGCCACCACCAAACCAGTTTGAAAGCAAATGGCTTCCAAGGGGCCTCCAAGATTTAAAGAACTTTGTATTGTCTGAGCTCTGTGCTCCTCTACTGCAGTCCTCAACAGGACTGGAAGAATTTCAGTTTTCTAGTTCTTGGTTAGTTGGGAGTGAAACAAGTAGGATTTAGATTTTCAGTCAACAATTTGCTTGTCTCCTCGGTCTTACTTGTGTAAGAGCATGAAAAATGGAGTGAGAAAAGGACAGTGGGTTGCTCATTTGTTTGAATTATGTAATCTGAGAAAGAAGAACCATCTATCTATCATCTCCATGAGGGAGGGATGGTGATATCAGCTAACCTATTCCTCTGAACAGTACTGCTTTTAAACTACGTTTTGTAACACACATTATTTTTTTTCTCAGTTTACCAAAATGATGTCAGGACCCTGACAGCTGTGTCAATAAGGAGAAGGATACCATGATGGAGCCAAGTAATTTTTGGTAGAAGACATGTTCACTTACCAGGATGCATGAAGTCCAGTTTCCATCATCACACGATCCAACAGTATAGGCTGTCATTACTCACAGCCTTGCCCAGCCCACAGACAACACAGTCTTTCTTCAGCAGCACAAACCCAATGACTTGTCTAGTTTTGGCTCCCTACAACGCTCCAGATCCATGCTGTACCTCGCTTTCCTCACATATTATTTCAGTCCAACACCTCCCTTCCTCTTACACTTGCTAACAGAAAAACAACAGCTCTTTTCACTGCATGGCCAAAGCCTCGCACATCCTTTCATTTTGGGTGAAGTCTGGTGGGGCTTTTTGTCACTTGCTCTACAGAACATCTCCCATGTCTATATTTTACACCAGTTGGTTTGGCCTAGCTTATCTGTTAAAGTTTAAAATTTTAACAGATATGATACAAGATCAAACAGTTCAAATTGTCAATTGGACACAATTGTCAATTGTTCAACTGGAGCACATTTTCAGTGCTGCAGCGGGAACAGCCATCCCACAGATAAAAGATCTCAAGTGAGCAAGATTTCAGACAGAATACAGAAAAGGTTATCAGAAGAACAACCATTCTGGAAAGGAAGACACTAACACAGAGCTATACTCAGATAGGGATTTCATTTTTACCTTTTTACCCTTACCTTTTCTTTACCTTTTATTCAAAAGATGGAGAAAAAACCCCACTAATTCACTTGGGGATAAGAACAGTCTTAGAGAAGTGGAGTCAAATGTACTGAAGACACCTTACTTTTCAGTCCTGTGCATTAACAGAGGGGTTGGGTACATTTCAATTCTCATTCCTAAAAATCATCTGGTCAGTCTTCTCCTCAAACACCTGCAGAGGTGTCCACAACCCTTCCATTTTACACCATGGCTGAACTCCAATCTGAACTTCTTTCTCCCACATGAAACCAATGTGTTACTGTTTTGTCTCAAGTATCAAAGCAGAACAAATAGCTCCCATCCTCTGTAAAGAACTTGTTGCAAACCAAGATACTGTTTTCCTGTCTATCTTCTTTATATGAAAACATAACAATTTCTTTCAATTTTCATTCTGTGCTTCCTAAATTCTCCCTTGAGCTATCTAAAACTTATCCACATCCTTATTAAAGAATGAAATATGTGCTTTTGCAAAAATATAAGTTCTGCTGTTGTTCACTCCAATATCTTTCCCTGCCATTCACACTCCTGGGCAGTCACTACTCTTCATTTTCCACCCCATAATCTTCCTTACACATGGCACTTTGAAAAGCTAAACCTGGTCCTGTTGGTTTAGCCTTTTGTGTCAAATTAACAAGGTCCTTTTGCATTGTAGTTTTGTCTTCCATCATTCTTAAGGCTTAACAGTGTGATGTCCTCTGTGCGTTTGACCAGTTTAACCCCCTCTCCATTACCTGAGTCCGTAATGAAAACACTGAACAGAACCAGCAGTTACAGCCCCACTTTAAATGCCCTCTTACTCTGGCAGTGAAATACAAGTTTTGAATGGTCTCCCCTCCACTTTGTTCAGTGTTTTCATGCCGGATGCAATTTCCTGTGTATATATAAAGATACCATGAGAATAAAGCCAAAAGCTTAATAGAAGCCAAATTACATCTCTCCCCATGTATTGTGTCTATTATCCTACCCAAGAAAGAAATTGGATTAGTTCAAAATTACTTTTTTTTTCACAAACCTGTAGGGATTTTTTAACCACTTCATCATCTTAATTTAATTCTTTATGAACCTTTTCTCAGGCCAAAGCTGGGCTACCTGCCCCTGGAATTTCTCCAGATTTCTCCATTCTTCCTCTTTTTTTCCACCTGACATCTTTAGGTGACAACTTTGTGAAACCTGCCCTATTAATAAGCCCTACTCGACAACAAAGATAAAACACATCAGTCTCAGAAAGCAATCTGCATATAAACAAAAATACTATTAAGAATTTCACAAAGGACCATGGTTCATCCAATGAAAGTGCCAGAAAACAGGAACAATTGGGATTGCTCGTTTTAGTGAGAATGTGAATTGGAGGGGACATGGTGAAAGGAAACATGTGAGTGCACAGCATAAAGAAGCTAAGCCAAATGCTCCAGTTAATCCTCCTGTGATGCAAAACAAGCACGCAACAAAACTGAAATACACCCTTTAACTATAAAATCCCAATGTTCTTATTTTTAAAGGGCAGTACATGGATTCATGTAAGCATTGCCAACAGTCAATACTGAGGAAAAATGCCTAGTAGACAGGATTAGACAATGCTGTGGACTAGAGCCAGAAGCAAATACTGTCCCCTCCACAGAGGATCAGTAAAGCACCATTTTGCCTTCTTGAGTCAAAACCTAGAGCACAGACACAGGAAATCGCTGCAGCAATTAATTCCACAGGCTCAGCACTGCTCTTGATGCCCAAGTGCTGACTGTGCCCACCACCAGCTCACTCTCCCCACCCATTCCTAACCTGTGCTTCTGCTGGCTACATTCTTCTTCCCCTCTCTCTCTGTTTTACAATGGTTTCTTGACTATTTTGCAGGTGTACAGCATCTGATCAAGCTTCCTCATTCAGTACCTGCTCTGGTATTTACCTTTCCATGTGTTCATTTTCACAGCTCTCTTGGCCTTTTCACCCCCTTCAAAATTATCCACACAAATGAAACGAAACCTTCCTTTAGGTGAAGGACTTACCTGGCCTGGGGACCACAGATAATTACCCTACTGCTCACCTCTCCCTCTTACTCCACAGAAGCCCACTTCTGTTTTGTTTGATTAAACCAAACTAACTTAAAGGCCTTGTGCTTTAACATCTGTGCAAAGTCCACCTCAGCCCAGATTTTGTTTGTATTCCCACTTACAGTATATCCCTTGCTCACTGAGATATTTACAGCACACTGTTCAAAGCTTCCCCTGACAACAGAATTATTAATTTAAAAAGCCTTAGGATTTTTTATAGTATCTGACAGGATAATAACAGGACTTCATCAACATTAGAGGTGTTACAAAATAAATGCCATCTGTTTGAGGTGAGGGGATTTCCCCCCCTACAGACACTTCTGATCATGATTACAGGCAAAGAGAAAATAATGCCAATATTACAAAGGAATTTTCTGTGCCCAAATGAGACGCCTCATGCCTGACTTTTTGAACGAGCTAAAGCAACACTGTGGTTATCTGTTCAAAGCACATCTACTTGATGTGCAGCTGCAAGTCAGCACTAATGCAAATGAGGCCCCACGGTCTGTAATGATCAATCAAGAAGAGCTGCACACTGACAAAGAACACACTGAACAAAAGCACCGAGCAAATCCAGCTCTCCAGCACACCATCACCAGGATCTTTTTGTGCCCTGCAATCTCCAGCCATACACAACCTAGATCACTGGTCCACTCAGTGTGCCCTTGCCTCTTTCTTTTGACTGCACCTATACTCCTCAACTTTATCTATTTCATTATCTGCCCCAAGAAACAGCTTGCAACTCACACCTCTCATTCATTCATCCTACCCTGATGCCTCCCTCCAGCTTGCAGTTGGGTAGCTGAAGGCCATCTCCTAAGAGAAACAGAGAGCTGAATCAAAGTCTGCAGAAGTTCTCAGCACTTGACCTAACAAATTTGATGTCTTATTCAAGTCTGTGGTCACACATGCCTGTAATACAGCATAATGAATAAACAATCATGCTTTTCATTTTTTATTTATTGCCACAATAAGAACCACAATGCACATCCCGTGAGCTCCCTCCCACCTTTTTCTTTGCATGTGCACATCCCAAGATTACAGAAAGAATCCAAGAAAGAGAAGAGAGAGCACAAGATCACCATGGAGCAGCATGGCCTCTGCAGGTAGGACTGAAATTCAGATGCTTGTTCTCCACACTTCTCTTCCTTCCCATGCTGAGCCATGACAATCCCTTTTTTTCTGCCTTTCTCTCCAGACCAGAGTAAGCTATAGCATTCTAGCCCCAAGCTTCCTCCTCTGCTAAATTTACCACACTATCCATTTCCTCCAGCTCACTGCTGCAGATACCGAAATCAGCAATTGAGCAGAAAGGCCAGTACACTTCTAGGTCACACAGAAAACAAAGTGCCACTTGTATAGCACCAGTATGTTCACTGATACCTGCATGGAAACTATTTACCTGTATGGAAAATACTCTTCAGAATCACTATAACAAAATCTCTTGTACTGCTGTAAAATCCTAAATCAGCAGGGAAAAAGAATAAAAGGAGTTTTTTTAAAAGGCAGGGGGAATTAATAGTAGAAGGGTTGGGGGTAAAAAAAGCCTTAAACTTGCATAGCTCACATTTTACACCAAAGCTGTTAGTGCAAAAAAGAACCCCAAACAAACTGCACTGTGTCAATTGCAAAGCCTCATTACTATGACTGTACATCGCTGGGAGCTGCACAGGGGAAATGCAATAGGCAGTTTGGGCTTTGGCTGGAGTTAAATGCACCCATCAGTGATCAGTGACTCAGATCATTTTGTCCAATAAGCATCCCTGGCTTTCTGCCGAAGAAAGACACTGCAGTTTGTGTTGTTTTCAGTACGCTGACTTAACATCAATGTACTGCAGAGAGTGTATTAGAGAGCTGCAGAATGATGAGATTTACTCTTCTCAGTGCCCCAATTCCAGCTAGAAAGGCATTTGTGGGAGCAAATGCTTTTTTCCAAAAAATCCCATGGATTGTGTTCTTAAGGTTAAAGTGCAGATTTTAGTTATTCCAAGTGGACTTACTTTGCTAGAGAAATGGGGATTTCTCTGCTTGGCTGCCAGAGTGCGTACCCTTGAGAGATTAACGCTGGCCCAAGGAACCTGCACGTTCACTCGCTGCATCCAGCTCAGGGTTTGTGGTACAGGGCAGCGCAGCCAGGGCCCCACACTCCCAGCAGGCGCAGAGGATCCAGCCTCCATCAAGGTCACACTGTGCCCTCGCTGAGCAGGGCAACCTGTGCACTACAGCCCTGCAATATTCCTCTCTGGGATCAAGCCTTCCTGCTGAAATTCAGCTGGCATCACAAAATCCCTCTTGTCAGCTAAGCTCACACTGATAAACCCAGTGAAGATTTTTCTCCAAGAAGCTGACCTGCTAATGACCACAGTGGTAAATGGTATTACCTGATTAACACAGTCCTTAAAATGCTAATTAAAAGGGCTGTTTATTTTGGGAAAGTAAAAAAACAATATATATAGACATATATACTACTGCAATACTACTAGTGCTGGATGATGTGCACCTGTCTTCTATTTAGGCTTTGTGAAAAAAACTGGACTTTTTTTAGCAATCAAGAGAAATCACCCTATCAAGATTGCAATAATTGGCAAGTTACTAATCCCAATGCAAATAATAATCGCTCCTCCAGTGATCTGAAGGATCTCATGAACTGTCTGCTTCAGATGAGAAACCAAAGAGCCAGAGCTACGCAGTCTATCTAGAGTGACATGGTAACTCCAGCCTAGCGCTGAACACCCAGGAGGCAGATTTACTTTGACATTTATTTTGCCTTCTCTATGGTTTGCTCTTGAACACAGTATTTAGTTAGCAAAAAGGTATTTACTGCTCACTGGATGGAGAGGTGATTACTCAGCAACTTGCATCACTGCATGTTGTATTGTTTCATTTGTACAATTCACAGAAGCCACAGCTTTTGGCAAGTCAATAAAAAAGCTCTCATCCTTACAGGTAGAGCCCTGGCATTTGTCAAATCTATTAGAAGATAGATTCTGTCATTTACAACACTTCTCATCACATGTAGCTCTAAACAGCAGCAGCTGGATTGAGATTGCCTTTTCAAAGTTCACAAGGGACTTTTACTGCTGTCAGATCTAAGCAAGACTTAAAAACTATTTCTCAAAACAAAATATATTGGACGGCTAGCATCTGGTGACAAATGTTGAAGGAATAACAAAATCCTCTGTATTATGGTGTTTTTTGACCTGCCTGTTTATTAATGTTCATCTTTCCTCATAACTCAAAAGCACAGCTTTGTGCTTCTGATGCACCCTTATGGAACCAAATGAAATGCTGCTGCTTCTCCACATCAGAAAAATCAGCTTGTTAAACGGTAGTGTGGAAGCTGCCAACAGCTATGTTGCATTGCTTTACCTGCTCTCCCTATTCAAACTTAATGAGCCAATCTCTTCCAGCTCCACAAAAGAACTGACAGATCTTGCTGGAATTAAAAGATGACATCTTTCTAATTTTTTCTTCATTTTCTATTTAAAAACTCTGACTTCTGTCGCAGATGCTGTGCACGAGTTGGTAACGAGCTTCACCAGTCTTGAAGTCCCTCTAGTTCTGTGAATATCTTACTGGGAATCATTCATCAAAATAATACCTAGATCAAAGCACAATTAATCCCTTGGTATAATGCAGGCACGTAGCGAAAGCTTCCATTATCTGTGTTCTTACATCAGTATCAGCCAGAATTGTATCACTGCAGCACTTCAGCTCTGACTACTGCACTGCTGAGTCTTTTAATGGGCTGCAATATTGTTGCTTTCAAGGTTTCCAATTTGCATGGGAACCAAATTTATATTTCTATCAGTATCTTAGAAATAATATTCCTCTATCAATTCCCTCAGTGATACAGTCACAGACTCTAGCCTGTTACAGATGCAAGTAGCACTATTTAAAAAAAGCAAAAAACCACACAAACCCCCAAACATTTATCAAAACTGTTTGGAATTTCCACGTGTTCTATGATGATGGCTATCAGCCACAAAAGCATCATCAGATTATACAGGATCTCCCAAAGTAATCTACTGGCTGGAACCTTCTTTGAAGCAGAAAAACTTTTAATTCTAAAGTAAGTCACATAAAATACTTTGGGACATAAAACTTACATTGCAACCAGAGCCTGATCGGAGAAAATAATATTACTTCCCCTCAGGAACTGAGAAGAGCAGACATGTATCAGGAGAAACCAAAATAACCTGAATTTTAAAACCTTGTTACATGTAATTTCAGGCAACCTGCTCCACTAATATCTGCAGGTCTACCTAATTCATGCCCACAGAGTAACCCCACTGTTTTGAAAAGCTGCTCCTGTGGCACCAGAGCCCTCTTTTGGGCAAGTTTTCCCACTGAGTTTGCAGGGGGATTCACTATAAAGCACAGTCCTTGTTATGAATTCACAAGTGCAAGTGCAAGTTCTTGCAAAAGCACAGTGTGGAATCGGGTGTGTGGTTTGGGGCAGCAGCATCACACACCGGGGTCTCTGGATGCCCCTTGTGCAAATCACACTGTAAGGAGCCCCCAGTCCTGATCTGTGTGGGAAAGAAGCAGATCTCAAACCAGAAGCAAGACTGGATGCTCTGCTGGGCCAGGAGTTGGACTCAGTGATCCTTGGGGGGTTCTTCCAACTCAGCTTATTTTGTGATTCAGCCCCTTAATTGTGTAGCAATATAAGCAGGCCTCTTTCAACACACTTACAGAACTCTAATATTAAAGGAGTTGAATTATTTTTAGTAATTTTTGAGTAATTCATAATGAGCTAGCAAATAAGCTTAAAAAACCAATCTCACTGGCCACTGTCAGGAAATTTGTCAACACCAAGAAATAAACCAATCAAAAATTATCCCGTATGAATTATCTGGGTAGCCTGGGTAAACATATAACCTCTTTCCAATTTTAAGAACTGCTGCCCAGGTCTCTCACATAAAATGCCAGCGATTGCATGTGCAATAAATATTAATGGTTCATAAATTAAATAGCATTATTCTTCTTGACATAACACCATTTTGCAAGGCCCTACGGAAAAGGTACAGGCAGTTTGTTGAGCAAGCTCTGATAGAAGAAAAATATTCCTTTGCTTTCACTTTTGAAAGCACTTGTGGGAATTTATAGGGTATATCCAGAGAAGGTAATTAAGATGACATTTTACAGAAAGCTACTATATGCCCCCAAATAACAAAGAGCAATAAAAGGGAAGCGTGATCTATGAAAACAATTTGATTTATAGAGTTACATGTATAAAATGTATAAAATACTTTCAGCCTAAACAATTTGTTCAGGAGGAGCTTATATGACACAGATAAACCCAGAATCTTCCCAAGTAAGCTGCACTGTCCATATTATAGCAGTACTTCGCTGCCGAGACTTCATTTTTTGGGTGATTAAAGCCAGGCAAGCTGTCCCCTCAAATGCCACCTCCTAGAACACATCAGCACGGACAGGAGCCAGGCCAGGGTGACACACTGGGTGCCACACCAGCGTTACTGCTGGGGGGAATTTCAATGCCAGGAGGCACCCAGCAGAGCTCCTCTGCAGGAGTCACAGGGAACTCTGCCCACCCCAGGCAAGAAACACGAGAGAAGGTGGTGCAGGAGGGCAAGGAAAACTGGTACCAGCTCCATGGCCTCATTGGGCAGCCTGGAAGGGTCTTAAAAATGCAGAATGACTGTGGATAGAGGGGGATAAAGCACTAAGACACGCAAAGAGTGAAGCGCTTAAATTAAGAAGGCAATAAATTTGATACAGAACTGTATTTGTGCAGACACAGAAATGTTGCTGCACAGAATGTAGCAGCAAAGTGTAGCTGTCCTTGCATTAGGAAGTGAGGGACACTGAAACAGCACATTAGTTGCCTGGGACGTGGCAAAGACACTGAGTGGTCTTGTCTTCAGCACCCAAAAAAGAAAAAAAAAAAGAAAGTGACCTTTAGCAAGGAAATGGCATTAAAGGACTGAATTTTGTTAACTGAATTACCACAGAGTTGTCCAAAATTCTACCATCTTAGCTTGCATCTACTAAGTGTGTGAAATACCCCGAGTGAGATTTCCAGAGATGGCACATAACAGAAAAATTGTAAATGCAGTTAGGCCTCCAGCAAAAGTGTGCCATTGCTGAAGGTATTTTAGTCCAGAAAAACGGATGAACTGGAAAGAATCTACATTAAGACACCACAAAGCAGTTCATTAAGCTTTAGGGTGAAAGGCAAAAGGATGGAGTGAAGGAAACTGACTGAAGGCTGGCTGATTTATTTTAAAGCATAGGAGATGACAGTGAGATCATATTTTCTGTGACAAAACGTGAAAAATTATTCTTGAGAATGGGTAGTGAAGGAATTGCTAATGGAGGAGACTGAGGGACTGAGGTGCATATAAAACATGCTAAAGTGGGTTTTTTAGTCACTCAAAGAATAAGCTTAGAGTTCCTAAAGCAAAGAGGATGGATGTTTCAGATGGTTCAGGTAGACTGAAACTTAGAAACTCAGTCAAGGAAAATTCTGTTTTCTGCAACTGCCTGTTTCCAGGAAGGACCAAACCAGGTCCCTGGGGAAGGACCAAACCAGGTCCCTGGGGAAGGACCAAACCAGGTCCCTGGGGAAGGACCCAGTCACCAGCAAGTGAGTTTAGTGCAGACAGTTTATAAGCTGTCCATTCCTTATTTGAGATGGGACTAGAACTGGTCAAGAAGGCTGTGGTTTCAGTTAATATAGGGTAATACAGACAGGGAGATACTGCTCTTTTCTCTCTCTCTAGTGTACACCTAATAGAGGATGGTACGTGTTTGTCTCTCACAAATACTGACTCACTACAGACAAGCTGAGCTGGGCATCAGCACACTTGGAAATGTGTAAGGGAAGGAATTTTCTCACCTTGGGGAAACTGAGAGGGTATTAGGTACAGAAGACAGAGATGGAGAACACACAGAGGTATAGAGATGGACACCTCATACCCAAACTGAACTCACAAGCACATACTCACCACTACCAGATACTTATGGGGAACAATGCATTTTCCCCAGCATATGAAAGATTTTGGGTTGCTCTGGGCATTGGAGCTCAAGCCCTCATCCTCTCCTGAGGGTTCAATGAGAGAGTCTCAGCTAAGAAGGTGTTGTGGAGATGCTGAAGAGCAGAAAGGGCCTGTGCAGACAGGAATGCAAAACTAAGGAAGATTCACACCTTTGGTTTTTACACAGCTACTTCTTCTGCTCACCTAACTCCTTTCATGGCATTTCAGTAATATGGAAGACTGGAAAAGATAGTGTCTGATCTGAAAAAGGGAAGTATGAAGTAATCCTAATTGTTAGTTATTTGGACTTCAAGTGTCAGTGCTCTCACAGGGACTCTGGTTCTGCAGTTTTACCATGATCCCAAACTGGGGCTCCAGTACTGCTACTCTGGCATTTATTTCTCTTTAAACAGAATATTTCCTTTTGAATTCTCTACCTGGATCAAAACAGTCACAAATTCAGGATCCAAAGAATCCCTGACATTTTTTACAATCAGCAGAAAATACAATCTCCAAGTTGAAAGTAAAGAACATAAAAGTGCAGAACACCTGCTTGCTACACCCTCAACCACAGACTGGCTCTGAATTGCTGAAATGTGGCAATATTCAGTAATTTACAGAGCAACAAAGACAAAACAGTAGGAGGCTGCACTTTCATGACCAACAAGCCAATAAAACAAAAGTAGGGGGGAACATGATTTGAAGTAATCAGACCAAGCAACACAGATATTTCTGCTTCCTGCAGTAAATAAAACATGCTGTGTCAGCTGGAAAAAACCTCTCCAGCAATGCTGCCCATCTTGAAAGAAAGGCAGTGGTGAGGGAAGGTCATCTGTCACAGCCCCAGCATGCTTGATGCGGAGTTTGTTCCTCAAAAGGAGCCACTATGGAGACAGGAGTTGCTCCCCACAACAGCCCTGTAGGCAGCTAGGGCAGTGCTTGAGGCTGGACTAGAGAGAAACAAAACTCCAACCATTATTTGTAAAACTACAGGAGTCACTTCCTTGTATCACAGCACCACATTTCCAAGCACTTAAAAAGCAAATAATTATGTTTTCCCAATGCATCCATGCTACCCCAGTAATTTCACTGTCTCTTCCTCCTGCAAAGGAAAGGAAATTTTTTCTCTACATAAAGTATTGCTGTTTTTACAGGCAGAAATGCTTCCATCCCACAGCCCAGGGAGAAGGCTACTGAGTTCAGGATATTTGACAAATATAAAAAGCTGGACAAGCCACAAAGAAAAGATCTCAACAGCAGTCCATGAAATTTTGTCCCAAAGGAAAAACAGATGAATATAGCAAACTCCTTATGGTTTCTTCTAGGCAACTTAAAGAGAGCTTGAGCCACATGGCCCGCTCTTCCACATCAGCCAGAAAAGGCACTTATTTCTCACAGCCAAGGAATAGTAAAATATCAGAGAACAACAAGTTGGCATCTTAAACTGCCCAGCCCTTCCTACAGCCAGGACCTTACCAGTCCGCATATGAAATGTATTGACCAAACTATCACAGGATTCACAAAACTAATCTTTATCTAGCCAGTGATTTGCAGGCAGTAGGAAACAAACAAGCAAACAAATAATGAGATCATAAATTTCCTGAAGCTATGAGAAAAGTAGGTATTGTTTGCATAGTAATTACCCTGGTTCAATTACAGTATGAACAGTCTTGAAAGAAAAGTTGGTCTCCTTCCTCTGAGGGCAAAAATGAATAAGAAACTATGATTACTTTCCCTACTTATTTCCATGAGAGTTGAAGTATTTCCTGTAGGGGATGAAAAAGACAGTACTTACCATGAAAACAAGACATTTATTGTCAAGAGATAAAAGAAATTCTACACCATACACCTCTAAAACCTTCTGTTCATTGCCCCTTATGTTCAATAATTTTTATCCAAAAGCAGTGCTGCTTCTTAGACTATCAACTGCTCTCCAGTCACATTTTATACATCAGGTATGTTAATATAAACCTGCAGTCATACTGCTGAGGTCCGTGTTCTAAAAGCAGTCTTGATTAGTTCTCCGTGCTATCTTAGAATAGTTTCATAGATGACACCGAGTCCCCACTTACGCAGTGAGAATAAATCCCTGAGATCATAACACTGTGCATTTTGAAACCTGCAGATGACTTTCCCCAAGAAATTGCACAAATAAATCACTTGAAAGCAATAACAGTGTAGGAAAATTATACAGCTCCAGACAATGTGCAATCAGCCAACGCACACTGTATATATTCCTTTGCCTTTATCACGCCTGACAAGCCTATGGTTAGAGACTGACAACAGAGACTGCCTGTTCATCAGGAACAGGGCAGAATTTATAGAAATACCTCTTTAAAGAAAGCACTCCAGATGGAGTGCCAAATCTCCATGTCAGCACCAGACTGGTAATAATTTGTGCTCTATCTTCCTATAAAGCAACCTTTTCTTACAAGAATATTCAAAGGGCTTTTGGAGCTGAGTTTAAATGCTTCAGCTATACTACTTCTACTGAAATGACACAGTGTAACTATGAGGAGAACAAGCACAGATGATTCAGGATACGGCAAAGTACACAGAAGTTGCCTCTTGCCTCTAAATCACCATGTTAAAAATGGTTTACGTCAACTCAGTGACTGCCTAGAAAAATTTGCTGCTGAAATCATCCAGTTTCTAATTCAGAGGAGTCAGATTCTGAACACAGGCGTGTTGACACGGATTGAGAAAACATTAACTACGTCAGTGAAAGTAGTGTGAGGTTTTTATTGAATCTGGGGTACAAGAAATCACTGTCAGTGGCACAAGCCCACAATTTTCACTATTGCTGCCAGCTGTGGAACATACACTGGAGTGTGTGTTATAGTTACAACTTTTGCTGCTAACTGCTTTACCAACAGGTGATGCAAAGCTGCACCTCTGCTGCTTAGGATGTTTTGTTCTTGCATCTTCCAGAGCATACAGGAAGGTCTACCCTGCCTTCACATACCCAGATTGCCATGTGTGGAGAGCTTCTCAATCTGGGTCTTTCCACAACTGCAAAAAGGCAAAAGGGTTTTTACCTGGCAGCACTACCTGTGGGAACACAAATGGGACTTGCCCTTTTTCAAAGCCAGCAGCACTGGCAAGCAGGAAAGGACACTCAAAGCAGCAAGTTGTGCTTTATCCAATTTGAACAGAAGATGTCAAGAGAAGAATATTCATGTTTTGGGTCAAATACTGAGAAGTCACCACATTAGGAGCAGTACAGGGGAACACGGTAGCCTGCCAGTTAAGGAAATCACACACTAGGCAGACCAAAGGATCATTTTAAAAGACTCAAACCCAAACTATTTGCACACATACTGCAGAGGAGATTGGATGGCATTTGCAGGAAGCAGTAGGAACAGCCTCTGCAGCTGTAAGCGAGGGAGCAGAGGGAAGGAAGCACCGTGGGGCATACAGCACGGCCACCCCACACCAACCACCGTGGTCCCTCTGAGCAGCTGCCCCAAAAACTCTATCTTTATGGCTACTGACACTGACAGACAGCAAAGCAGGAAATTATTTGCCTCAGGACCTGAGCTCAGAGTGATGCATGAAAAAAACCCACAGAAAATCACCTTCTATAGCTGGAATTGGAATCGTAAACTTATCAACAATACAGAGAAGAGGGGGGAATATCCCAGCTCTCCGTGATCTAGTGGTTCTGCTTACTAACTAGGGCAATTCTGTAGCAGTCAATATTTTTGCAAACTAGATGTTATTCATGCACAAGTACAATATGGATTGAGAGTGTCTGAGGACAAAGGGAAATAACAGAACAAAATCTACACCTGGACAGTCCTGGGATTTGAAGAAGTTCTGAAGCCGCTCCATCAGGTGACAACTTCTTTCTCTGTGGCAGCCCTGAAAAAGGATGGGTGTCACACAGACACCCTGAATTGTGCTCCCAAGGGGAAGGGATGGTAACATGGCTGGTAGATGAGGAGAGACTAAAAAAATATTAAAATATCCTGCCTCATGTGTTGGCAGTTGTTATTCTAGCTTCTCAATACGACATTCCATTTCCATAAGCAAGAATGACATGAGGTTTGTTTTGAGAAGGAATTTTCTGGCATGCTTCAAAAGCACAAAATTCAGAAAGAATTGTTTTTAAAGGACTTAACAGTGTCTGAAAACTCTTCCATTTACAGTTGAAAGGAAAAATACAAATAACTTATTAACCCTTAAATGGCATGCCATTTGATGCAGCAGTACCAAGTTAAAAATTAATAATCCCATGCCTAAAAAAACCAACATTTTCACTTTATGTTGATGGTCACTTTTGTGAGTTGTGTGTATTCATCCAGATAAGAAGAGTACAACAGACACTTGCATGGTAAAAAAAAAATCTATTTTGTAGTTGTATCGAGTTTTCATACTGTCACTCAGACAAATTGGTTCTGTATTCCTGAGCCATGCTGCATTATGTCAGGGGCAGAAGGTGCATCCCTGCTTCACTAAACTGTGGAGGAGTAGACTTGGCGGGATGAAAAAAGAAAAAAAGAGAATTGATGAAAACAATCCATTCTCATCTGGATTTGTGGGTGGGCTCCAGGTTATTTTGGTAACTCACTTGCACAATATATTGCGGAAATGTGCAAAAAAAGAAATTACATCAGAGTACTGCACCCACCACTGCTTAAAGCCCATGTAACCACCCTGCACCCACAAAAGGTGGAAATACAGGTAAGGAACTACCACTTCCCTCACAGTAGTGAGGGAAAAATGAGGCTACTGCAGCCCCCATGCATCTCTTTGTGCATCATTGTCACTGAAATTCTTTGCACATTTTGGCCTAAATTGCTTTACAAGGTCACAGTGGGCACCACGGGTTGCTGCTGTCTACTCTCACACCCCACACCTCTTTTCTCCTCTGTGAACCTATGGACAAGGAAATGGATTTTAAGGCAAATATGAGACCTTTTGACACCTGCATTCATGCAAGGGGCCTCCTCTCCCTTCAGCTGAATTTATCTGGCTAGTGATATCAAGTTCTGCTAAGCTGTGATTTTTTGATTTTTTTTCTTTTTAATGGCATTTGAAGCTTATAACAATTGGACTCAATTTAATACAAGTATTTCTAAGCATAGACATGCGGCATTTCTTTCAAGGTAATTTTCTTCTATTATTAAATAACTTCTTATGTATGTGACTAAGTCCCTGTGTCAGCACAAGACTAAACCTTACCAGGAAAGGACTGTACCAGAACTAGGTCTTTCATATCAAATGTATCTTCGATAGACTCAAATAAATGAGAAATGATAGTTTAATATGAAACTAAGCACACTTGTCAGCTGCTGTTTTCAAATAAAAAAAATCTAGTACACTCACTCTTGGAAAAGCAAGGATGGGGCATCAGAGAAATCAAGTGTATCCCAAAGGCTTGGGTTCAAACACACACAAAAAAAAAAGTAACGCAGTAACGTGATTCTTCCTATACAGAGATTAAAGAAAGCAACAGTGAAAATTATTAAAGGCTTGTTTGGGGAAACTTCTGCAACCAGACTACACAGAAGACAGCTCAAACCACTGAAAATTATTAACATAATAAAAATGAGAGCGTATATGATGCACTCAGTTAACAATAAAATTTTGTAATTACACTGCCATGGCTGTTCCCAGCATGTATCAGCTCCAGTCTCACCAAGTGGGTTCCCACTGACTCAAACATGGCTACTCAGATGAATTTATCTATCCTAAATCCATGTCATTTTGGAGTAAAAAGCAAACAAAAAAGCAAGCACAGAAACCCACCTGTGATCTGCAGGATCACAGAATCAGATCAGAGCCCAAGAGTAAGAGCACAGTGTTAAATGTCATGGCTTCTGAGAGGGGTGCCAGTGGTGGAGCAGAGGAGGTGCTCACCTGTGCCTGGCTGCTGGATTCACTCTGCTCAGGCACCTCACCATGGGTACCATGTACACAGAAAGGCATGGTGTGACAAAGAAAACCCTGCATAACATCACAGCGGTGAGGTGGATACAGCTTAACAACTGGCCAGGAAAACAAAGAAAGAAAAAAGCCAGGACTGTACTTGAGAAACACCCTTTTGTCAAGTTAATTCTTATCATACAGTCAGATCAGTCAACTGCAACACAGTTACAGATCTCTGTAATAAAATATTAATGGTTCTTGTATACTGCTTCCACAAGGTACTGTAGTAAAAAATGAATGCTGCTCGCACATTTCCACATTTTCCCTTTTGTTACTGCTGAAACATGTCTGAGAAAGCCAGTTTACCGTAGCATTATTCTTTTTTTTTTTTCCTGGCTCTATTTTTCCTTTAAACCTTAGAGGATAATTCAAATTCCTTGCACAGGACAATGGTAAATAAGACTTGGGCATGCATTCCAAATGTAGAATACTAGTGTCATTTCTGGACTCTAATAGATCATCTCTCTTCTCTAAAAGTAGTAGAGTAAATGGACAAAATCTCTGAAATATACATCTCCGTTTACAAGTCTCATACCTTCACTCCAATCTCATCTATCCACACCTCTGGTACCTTGGTATTGTAAATACAGTATTAGCTGTCTTTAATACTTCACACAACAACCCAGTAATCTCATTAACTCCAAAGACTGTAGGAATGCAGAAGCCTGCTGATACCCATTGCAGCTTCACTAGGGCCAGGTGTCAGCAATAAGCAGCCAAACATACATTGCTCCATCTGATTCACTTTATCACTTTACAGTTTCTGTTTAGCACTGAACTGACAGAAGGGAAACATTTTAGCATTCCATGTGAGGACCACTTACTTCAACACACTGAAGCTTTGTTTTTGTACCTAACCTTTGGGTAACCCCATCTCCCCCACAGGCTTCTGACATTTACGTTTGTTCTGAGGAGCTGCAGTTTACCCTACTGCAAACAGGAAGATCATGACTGGGTATTTCTATTATCTGATAGTCTTTCAGTTTACTTTTCTTCTACCTTGCACATAGCACTAGCACAAACCACTGCTTGTGCTTTCCGTCTCCATTTCACCCTGTATCTACTGAGACAACTACAAATTGTGCTTCCTGGTAGAGACAAACCCAGCTCTAATTCAGCTTTGCCTTCAGGTAAATCCCAGCCCTCTGTTCAACCCACTAAGGGTCAAATGGCCAGGCCTATGCTATGCCTTATAAACACTGTCCTAGTTTGCAAGAAGATCTACTAGTCTTGCACAATAGACATTTCTTAACTTTTTTTTTTTTACTATAGGAAGTCTTTTTGGCTAAAAAAGGATAACAAACCAGTTTCTGTTCTCCAGTTTTCACAACTGGTAGAAATTAAAAGGAGCATAAAAGATTAAGGATTATGGTGTGTGGGTGCATTTCTTTTCAGAAAATTGCATTGACAAAACTGAACTTTCTTCTTCTAACATACAATCTTCAAATCCCCTTTAATTTTCTGCTGTACTTCCCAGACAAACATTCAGTACTTCTTGGTTTTAGCCCATTAAATCAATACATATCAGAAAACTGTTACCCCTAAAATGCTAACTTACACATTTTCTTTCCTCAGTAGCTTCAGGCTAGAGCAGGTACAACTCACATGGGTTGGTGTTTGGGGGCTTCACAACGATGACATCTTTACTATGGACTACTGTTAGTCTTTACTATTGACCCTCATGTTTCTGTGGCAGTGGAAAGGCTGCCACTTCAGGCCCAGCCTCCAGAAACCCTGAGCTTATTTGCAGCAGCAGGAGCTGAGCTTGCCAACTGACTCTTATTTTTGGTTTGTAAGGAGGCTCCTTTTCAGCACCAGAAGCACCATCAGCATCACAGCAACCATCACAGCCTGAGGGCAGGTGCAGACCTGATGGGGCTGGCATTAGTGCTGGCTCATCTCCCTAAAGCTAGTGCCAAGAAAGAAGCTGGAAGCTGTGAAGTTTAGTCAGAAATTCTGACAGAAGTTGCCAGAAAGACAACTAAAAGCTGTTGAGGCTTTTCTTATGCCAGGGACTCAGATGCTGCACTTAAGGAAAGCTTAGGAGTGAGGTCAGCAATTCAGGGAGCTGGAGAATTTGATAATAAGCAGTTGAGTTATTGTGATTGCAATGGTAACTCCATCTGAGGCTATAACCACTTCCTAGGTCACCTCACCTCTTCAGGATGTCGAGTCTGCAAGACTGTTTAGAAGTAGCTGGTAACTCTTTTGGAGAAGATTTCTACAGCAAGCCAGCACAGTTTGTGATACAATATTAACAAATCTCACATAAAAAAATCAATGAGAGAAATAAATGCATAACACTGCACCTCTGGGGGTTTCCCCACTCCACTGCCTACAACGTGGCACACCCCAGGCTGCCCACAAACTGCTTCAGATGCAGCAAACCCCACACACCCCTTCTGCAGCAACTAAGCCTCTGTTTTTGACCCCAAAACAGTGACATTACTCTTGAAGATATCCAGCTCTCCAGAAGCACTAAAAAACCCCTCCACACTTGCTAAATCACCCACAGTTTCTCCTGTTTGTAACTCAGCCTTACTCATCATCTAGCTAGAGCACGTCTTGACAGGTATAATCCATTTAACTACAAAATATGGGTACAATACCTCCAGTTTCTTCTTCCTCACAGAAAAGCCTTCTCATTTAACTCTCTCCACAGCTTATCCTTCTGACAACATAACCACACAGAAGGAGCAGCAAAGACAGGAATTAATTAAAACATAGGTAGAAATTTCTTTTTAGAAACAAATGCTTTCATTTGTTCTGAAAATTCCACACATTATCATGTGTGAGCAGTTACTGTTCGACATCCTGCTCACCTCCTCCTCCTCCATGCCACTATGAGCAGCAGTTAGGATACAGGTCTCAGAGGTACTGCACACAGGGTTGCTTTGGAGGTGTCATTCCTGATTAAAATCTGCATGTGGATCTGCTCCAGCAAAGCTGGATCTCGCTCCAGGACTGCCATCAGTCTGCATAAGACCTCTCCATAAAACAAAAAGAAATAAAATTAAATGCTGAAGCTCTTTTTGTTCATCTGGCTCAATGAATATTTAAGTATAAAATGTTTGTTGTCACTTACGGTGAGCTCTCTGTCCCAAGCCAATGAGTCAACATCCTGCAGAGCCAAGGAATATATCTGCAATTGTTGCCATCCAATAGTTTGCATTGTTATGAACAAAATTTGAGGGTTACACTCTAATCTATTACCTATTTAAATTGCTCTTCCAGTATGTGAATATTAAACACTGCAAGAGGCAGATGAACATCTGTACCAAACTACAGTAGAAAAAGATTAAAATGAACATTGTTGTAACAAAATGTTTATAGGAAATAAGTAATACCCTGATCCAGTGATGTTTCACTCTTCTCTGCCAATCCCTAAATTGGATGACATTGTTCCAAACCTGTTATGCCAATAAATAAAAATTTCTATCTTTAATATTGTTCCACTTGAATTTTCATTTATAAGACCTAAATTTTGCACATGAAAGCATTTTTAAGAAAATCCTGCAAATTGGTTCTGTTGGCATAAAGAGAAACGCCTAAATAAAAAAGCAACACCAAGCCACTTTCAATAATGTTTTTTCCTGTATCAAGTGTCCTGCAAACCAGATATTCTTCTGTGTTTGTTTTCAAATCTTACTTCCATCTTTCAAACTTAAGAAGAGAGAGATTCAACGTCTTGAGCATGGCTCCAAGTGCCATGTAGAATTATTGCCATTCTACAAATGCCATGTAGAATTATTGCCCTGGGCAGTAAGGACTTGGGCCTTAAATCTCAGGGTTTTTATTTTTTTAATCTGATGGCCAGGACACAGCCATCTTTCCATAGACTACTTCTAAAGCTGAGTGCTTGGACAAGTTTCATCATTAGGACACTGCAGCAGTGTTCAGCTCATTCTGGACTTGAGAGCCTAGCATCACCAAAAACTTCCTGAGAAACTGAAGCAAAAACCCTTCTATTTTCAGCTTAAAAGACACCATTGTCGGGTTCAATTAACACTGTCTCATCATTCCTTTTATACCTGGTAACTTAGACACTGACATAACTGCAAACCAGTCTGTAATTATCCCTTGCTAATTCTCATTTTGCTTCTAGGAGGGAGACATCCAGCTGTAGCTGTGCCACTTCCTCCCCAGCACACCACCACATTTCTTGTTGTAGCTCTAGGACTGATTTGGTGGCAGAGGAATGCCCAGCCCAGAGAGGACAAGTCCAGCTCTCCCTGCCAAGAGACACTGGCAGGACATTGTGCTGCCATGGTCAACCCCACACACACGAGGAAGAAAAACAACCCAACATCACAGTACCACCTGGAGCTCCCCTGAAGACAGGAAAGAGGTTCAAAATGATGCAAAGTTAAACTGCAAAGGTGTGTGTACAAGTGGTCAGCACACACAAGAGGATGACTGTCCCTTGCTGCAAGCCCCAAGTACAGATGTCCTTCACAGGAATGGGGTGTGAGGGAAGAGCCATCAGTCAAGCTCATCCCTCTGCAGACCCTTTAAACTGTGCCCCTGACCCCTCCTATGCACCTGAATTGCCCACCTGGATTTCCACAGCACCTCTTCCACACCTTTCCTGGCTTTCTCCCAGCCAGGCTCCCCAGCTCCTGCAGGGCTGGCTGACAGCAAGTGCCACAGGACCACCTGATGTTCTCCAAAGCAAAAATCCTTATAAAATGTAATGGCTCCCACAGGTGTGGAGTGAGGTAGGGAGGAAGCACACAAAAAACCCAAAAACTTTCCAGCATGAGCAACTGGAAAAAGATCCTCTGAGTCACCAGATCTTCTCAGCCTCCCATAGTCAGTTCTCCCAAACTACTCTAAAAGGAAAAAAAAACATTCCAAAGAAAAGCAAAACAACAGAAAAGGAGAGGACAAACCCCCACAACAAACAGTGAACAAATATTCTCACATTCAGCCTTTGATGGGTCAGTCAGGCACTAAATGATGGTAATTCCTTTTCTCAGCAACTAATTGAAGTTGCCATTTTCCTCCTAACCCATGGATTCTTGCAGCACGAGCACTACTATAAACATCTCACAGCACCCTGTTGTAGACTGATCATTTTGAGCTCTTATTTCCCATCATGTGCTTCAGGTGGGGCCCACTGATAATCCCCTGATGAGGCAAACACCAGAGACATCCAAGGAAGCAGATCCCCCCACGTTACTGGGGAAGTCAGGGCTCACTCTGGTTTGGTGAGAACCCCTGGTAAATACTGCTAAATGCTTCTCCTCCTCGTACCTCTGCTCCTGACCTCATGGGTGCTGTGGTCCCAGGAAATCTTCAGACAACACAGCTCACAGCCGGTGGCCCTGGCTGCAGCCCTGTCCCGGGATTTGCAGGAACACTCCAGATAAACACGTGCGCAAACACACCATCCTCAGGCCCTGGGGGCAGCACGGCCACAAACACTGCTGGGCTCCCTCTCAGGCGCTGGGGAAAAAGATGTTTTAAAGTCATTTCACCCAGTCTTGCCTGAAGGAAACAGTCTAGAAAATGGCAGAAATATTGATGTCAGTACCACCAGCCACAGAAAATGGGTGCATAGGTATATAGATATTTTCATCTTCAGCCTTTCCAAAAGAAATTAAGCAAATACTAAAAAAAAAAAAAGTTAAAATCGCAAACAATTAGCTGAGGGATGAGCTTTCAACTCCTCTGGTTTAATGGTATCACCTAAAAATACCCCACAACTATCACACCCTAATGACCATCATAAAGAAAACTTGCAATTATTTTATGGCCTCCCAGAACTAAGTTCCAATCAGACAGTTCAGAAATGCAAACTAAAAATAGATAGAGCTCCACCTTTTGTTCTGGAATGAGTGCAATCATTTCAACTACTGTTAATAATAAGTCATTGCCAGGTAGTTGTCCTCACAAGCTACCTGACACCTAATCCATCACCATCAACTTATATTCAACTACAAATGAGATGCAACAGCATTTAAAGCTGCATAGAGCTCTTCTAGCTGGGAAAAAAAAAAGGATGAATGAAAAGCAAATATGCATTTCCTTTGCTTATCTATCAAGTATGGCTCACAGCTCAAGATCTATGGATGCTAGCTTTGGAACAGGCTGCAGAGAGCTGCAGAAAATGCAGGCCCATGGCCTCTCAGTCCTGCCTGAGAAGCTAGCCTGGGAATTCAAAGGAGGATTTCAAAACAATCCTCAGAGACAGAAAACAACTGCCAGGGGCTGTTTGTCTGTCCTTTTGTTTACCTTGCAGGAGAGAGTCAGGGGGGCAGTGTGCCACTGACCAATGATGGTAATGTAGCACTTTGCTAACCAATAAGAGTTTCTTTTCTGTACTTTCCACGTATCTGTCTATAAGACAGGCCTGAAGCAATAAACTAGGGAATTCTCGTGTTGAGACTCCCTTGAGGGTCCGTGTCGTTCTTTATCGCCGTTCCCAATCGGAACGACACAAGATCCACGAAGTCTGCAGGGGAGAGATTTTTAAATTTCTACAGTCTTCTCAGAGTTTAAACTTCAAGTTAACAAGAAAAGATAGATCTGAGCTACCACCACTGCAATACACCAGTGTAATATGGCCCCAACAGCCAGGCCATTTTAAATGAACAATGTTCCTACTCACAGAAGCATACAGCTGATCTCCAGCCAAGTCATGCAGGAGAAAATCACATTCATGCTCCCAGGTACTGCTGCTTCTCAATAATCCATTACTGCATTGCAGCAGGTCCAAACCCCCTTCTCAATGGCATTTCTTTCCTCAGCTCTTCAGAGGAGTGGCAGAAGGGGCAGAAAGCAGCCCACCTCCCAGCCACTGAGGCTCCTTTAGTCACTATGAGGTCACTCACTGACTTTGGGACATGAGTGAGACCGTACAGCAGTTTGATCACTCTCTCAGCAGGAAAGCCACCTTGGCTCCCTTGAAAACTTAAACCATACCGACCTAAAGCTGAAAACAAGGCTGTGGAGACACTCTTCCCTGCAAATCCCAGGCATCTGCAGAGGGAAAGCTCCCACTTACCCACCTGCACAAGGATGGACCTGGGACAGAGCAGAAGTCACAGTTTTATATCTCAGACAGAGACAGAAGAAACCCTTTCCTTGCCTGCTACTGATGTCTGGCATAATGACAAGGCAATCAAGAGCCAGGAAACATTCCAGAGTCTGGATCATCTCTGATAACCAGAGAATAACTTCAACAGCACCTTAGGATCACAAGTTGTGAGCTCTTTCAGCACCTAGGCAGTTTGCTGGAACTTCATAATCCTGAGCCTTTACCTCCAATTCAAAAACTTCCTTTAAACACAGCAAATATACTGAAGTGCTGTTAGTACTTGGCAGGTAAACATGTAGAAACTTTAGAAAAGAGGCAACCCACAATCTGCAGGAAACAGGAACCACTTCTGATGTCTTTTCTATTTTATACTTAACACATTATCATAGGCCCACAGTGTATGTGTATGATTTTGGCTTTAACTTTGTTTCTTCTTACAGCTGCACCTGGGAAAACAATCTCTCCTGGACACTGTTTTCCTGTCAGTGGACAATGAGAGAGGTATTTTTGGGAGGACAATTTTTCTCTTCCATCATCTTGAATTCCAGGTTAGTGTAGTTTTTTTATACCTAAGCTCTTGTTTCCAGTTCTTACACCTACCTGCATTTGCACTGTACCTAGTTAACCCCAAAGCCCAGACATCACATACCTGCAGTCTCAGCAAGTTTTGTGGGCTCTGACAAATGTGGAGCTGAATTTCTCACTCATCTTTCAACAGGACCATAACACTCAGCACCTCTAAAAGAACTTTTACCCTTGAATACATCTGTGCCAAGCACACATCAACTGAACAGCACTCCACAAAGCACTGTTACATCTTACAATTTCCAGGAAGTACATACAAATTTTATACCACATTTGGAAAACAGTTCAGTAGCAAAGACAAAACACAATAATGTGCTAGATGACAGGATTAATTTGGAGTTTATAGCATATTACCAACTGCACCCAAATTAAAATCTCAGTGAAAACAAAGAAATACAATTTTGGACTTATAAGCAAGTGCAGTATCAAAACAATGTCCTTACCAAGTCCTGAAACCTCGAAAATTAATTTTGGGAAATGTATTCATTTTTTCTTCCTCTAAATGTTGCTTTCTTTCCTCATTTTCCTCTTTATGACAAGCCTAAGAGATGCTTATACTCTGACATCCTCAGATTCATCAGATTTCCCCAGGAGCAGTAGTACTGGCACTAAATACCACAATGCTAGTAAATTCACAAGAATCAGAAAACCAGCAGGCACTGGAGATCCCATAAATAACATTTTCCCAGCACTCTGAGCCCCCTTCCACACAGAGAATGCACCAAGGCTACTGCAGAAGCTTTCACACTTCTCTAATAATCACAGAAACCTGTTTTTCAGGAGAGTGCTGGGAGAATAATGCTCCCTGGAGGTGTTTCCAGGTCTCATGAATTCACTGCGGTGCTGCAGTCCTGTACTTGCTTTAAATTCAGGTTTCTTAGGCCACGTGCATAAAAGACTCAGCCTCATTTAAAACTAAATACATCTCTGGAACCTCTGATCCATAAGGAGCTTGGAAACACTGGCAAAACGCCCTTGCCAGTTCAGAAAGTATATTGGAAAAAATATATATTTTTTGTAGGTTTTTTTTTTTTTGTATAGTCTGTATAGTTTTTTCTTGTTTGTCTGTGTTTCTTTCCCAAGAACTGCTGTATGTTTGCAAAGGTTTAAGGCAAAAGTACTGTATGGAACAGAATGTCATTCTGAAACACCAGACCAGTATAAAGAACATGAGGAAATGCTAAGACCCTGCATTTGGCTCAGTGTGCTAGCAGAGAACTGTGCTCCCAGCCAATCCCCATATCCTTCCTTTAAAGCAAATCAGCCCAGGGAATTCAAATCCCAGTTAAAATCTGTTCCTACAGCACGCTTTTGTTTCCAAGATGCCCTAGCTAAGCTCCTCCTAGGCACCACTCCCTATTTACATAAGCTCTTGGCTGCTACCTGTTGTTACCAATGGATATGTCCCGACTCCTAAGGGACTCACACACACATACCTGCAGCAAAAGGACTGTCTCAGATCAAGTCACACTCATTTAACTTGACAGCTACATCTTCTGCCTAAGGTAAAAACTCCTCAGGGCTGGTATTTCAGGGAAGAACAGTTCCATGGCATGTCTTTATTCTGGGGAAAGACATTTTTGGTTGGCTTTCTGCTGCCCCATTTTCCAAATGCTAATCCCCTCTGCTTAAAGCTGTTGTTTCTGTTATCTTGTTGTTCAGTGCACCAAGCCAAATCCTGCAGCTCAGGATTGCTGGGATGAGCCCAGCTGCTGGTGGGCAGCCCTAGAGATGACAAACCCCTCAGGGGCACACAGCCCAGGTTCACATGTGCTCATACCACCCGTACAAACCACGTGTTCCACTCTGCTGCTTTCTTCTCAAACTGTTGTGAGTTCAAACACCCGTAAGATGCTTTCAGCCATCAAATAATAAAGGCTGTGAGCTCCTTTCCAGCAGCCACAGTAAGAGCTTGTGCCTGCTCCTTGAAGTCAAATTTCTGTCTTCAGCAGGGATTCCCCAACTTGCTCTGCTCCATCCTTTCCAAATAGCTGCAAATTGAGGTTATTGTAAGACACTTGAAGATTTCAAGTAACAAAGCTGAGTTCTGCTGCTCTTTGACACTGGCTCTAAGAGCCACAGAGGAACACATAAGACAGCTTGCAACAGGTCTGCCCAAGCTCACTCCCAAACCAGGAAGCACCAGAGAAACTTTTACTGTGAACTTCCTCAGGACACAGAAATGCATGTGATTTTTCCTCATCATTTTAAGTTCAAAAGCCAACAGTTGCCTAATTTCTTGCTTTTTGAAACAGAAGGGATGACTGGAGAACTGTGTGTGCCCTTACCTGTGCTGTAAATAAAGTTATGCCAACAATCAAATACAGCAGCAAAGTTTAAGAGCACTCAGTCCTAAGGTGTGCAGACAGCACAGATCTGATCATCTGTTAGAGATTCCCTTATACTCCCATCTAGGCCATAAAATGGCCTTAAAACAGCCTAAAAAGCTTTTTTT
Organism: Cyanistes caeruleus; assembly: GCF_971803275.1. Lineage (NCBI taxonomy): Eukaryota > Metazoa > Chordata > Aves > Passeriformes > Paridae > Cyanistes > Cyanistes caeruleus. The sequence continues at coordinate 33,276,015 of NC_141708.1, read as the reverse complement.
TTTCCTGCCCAACCTAATCTGGATGGACAGAGTTTATGGCTGGTGCAGATATCTCATGAGTTACTCAAAACCTTCTGGTGACAGCAGTGCTGAGCACACACATCATGCACAACTTCGTGGGGAGCGCCATGCAGAGTCCAGGCTTCTTAGACCAAAGCACCAGACAATCACAGAGTCTGACAATTTTGGATGGCTGACCAGGCACCTTGCTTTAGCTGGGAACAGCCAGCAAAATCAAAAATGTTTCTTGAAACAGCCTACTTCTAGCATTTCCTAGCTTTCTTACTGTGACTGTGCAGTACCAGTATGTGTTTAAATGTATTCAAATGCATCATATATAACCTGCAGCTATCAGATCACTTTACTTTTATCCTCTGTAAGCCATAGTAAGATCAACAAGGATTGAGGTGGTTTTGAAAAAGATGCATTGTTACATGCTACCAGAAACCTCATAAACAGCACAAACCCCAAAATACAACATTTACTCCTAATACTCCCTGCAAATTCTTGTCTGCTTGCCTGTTGTCTGCATGATGGTAACAGCCAAGCAGTAAAGAGGAGAAGAGAGATGTCACTGAGATGAGAGAAAGGGTTTGCCACGTCATACTTTATTCCTTCAGAATACCATTTCTTGATTTTTCACTAAACAGTTCTTGTCACTGTCATACTGACATTTTTAACCTTTCTCCCCTAAGGGCTTTTTCAAGCAACCATGGATGTATCAGTGTCTGGGCCCAGAGTTACAGCCATCAACAACAGGGCTACACCCACTGACCAGCTGAAAGGATTTAGGTTTGAACAGTGAAACCTTGCAGGCTCTTGCATCTAAGCACTTGTAGTTCCCTAACTCATTCTCCATGCCACAGACATCAGCCACCTGGGAAGCAGTGCCTCATCTCCTCTGCTTTCTCAGCTGTTTGAACTAAGTGGATTATGAGGATGTAGCAGTGGTTCCTTTCTGGCCCTGACAGAGAAGCATCACAGCCCCTGGTCTGACGATCAGCTCTGCTCTCTAGAAGCCCTTTTGCAGCAGGGACCCAGCAGCACAGACACAGACTGCTGACTGAGAAATGGGGCTGTTTTTTTCCCTGTGAATTCATACTGGTCTTTATTTTGCTGCCTGAAACCTGGCAAACCCCATCTCCTGTGTCACAGCTGCCATCTGCAGGTACCCAAGCTCCTTGCTGGGGAACAGCCTCTCCTAGGGAATGGAAAAGGGGATGTGTCTGGCAGAAAGGCTTTTCCTCCCCTTCCACCTCGCTCACTATTTTTTTAACTCCCATCTGTTAATCCCTCCCCCTCCTGCCCCCTCTGCTTTCTCCATATGCTTGTTCTTCTAACATCTGTATTCTTCCTCACCTTCACATATGTCCATTTGTTGACGTGATGGAGTTGCAGTCTAAGCTTTCAGCTACCACCAAGCATCAGAAAGAAATGTAATCCCTAATCCTTCCTTAGATCTCATCCTCCTTCAACAGCAACAAGGAAAGCAACCACCAGTGCTGCCTTTTATACTTGACTGTGATACCACTACTTCACACAAAACCACCAGAAAGATCAAAATCCCCAAATTAACATTCCCTCCTATCCTCAGAGCCTCCTTCAAGCAGCTGCTCCCTAGGGCCAGCACCCCAGTCAGAAGCAGCAGTTCAGCACAGATTTCACTGGCAGCCTCAAAAGCCACTGAAACTGTCCCACACCTTGGGCCAAACAGAATGGGACCCCCAGAAATCCAGCTTTCATATCCTGTCTATCCCCTGAATCACCCTGGTTAAACATCAATCCCCCTCTCCCTGTATCAGCATGTTAAAGCTTCACCACTCTGTCCCCTCCTTCTCAAGCAGAGCACTGTTTAAGTTATCTACCTACCTTTGGAAGTGAGGCACTATTTACCAAGGCACACACAACACCCTACCTTTTATCATCTTGTCAGCAAGCTGAGAGTGAAAACAGCAGAATACGATTGTGTTAGAGGGAAGAGCTCATTGTCACAACCCAAAATGTTTTTCAAGTACCTTCCCTCTCTACCACAAAACCCTCCTAATGAAACATGCAGACCCCAAAGGAGAAGCAGGTGCCTTAGTATATATTATAAAAGCAAACAAGCAAATCCTGGCTCTACTTCATTTCTAACTATCCCCCTTCACAACCAGACACCTTGGCTGTGTTTCCATTACACAACCAGCCTCCCCCTCCCCAGCAAGTGTTTAAGCATGAGACATTTCTACAAACCTGCACTGACAACTATTCTCATTTTCTACCAAGCACCTCCTGACAGCTCTTCTCATAATAAATACCTCAGATGGGAATCTCAGAAACATAGTGGATGGTAATTAAACTCAGTTATCTCAGTTTGTGTATAGGAATGCCTTGGCTCATCTGCTGGCTTTCAACTGCATCAAGAGCAGAGACTTCTGGACTAAGAGTTGGCAAAGAACAAGAATGAACACTTTGAAGTGCCTGGTTTTGTACCTGAAATACCACGTAACTTGTGTTTCCATTTCCTCTGCCTACTGCCTAAAAGCCCATTGCTCTAGAGCAACAGAGCTGTCAGTTATTTGTATCAATACATACTGTGTAGGCTGGAATTGTCTAAGCTACCAAAAAAATATTGTAACTCCAAAAAACAAAGTTGTGATCTTTGATTACAATGAATATTCAATAGAAGCAATGTAAAACCATGCTCAGCAGTAGCTCTGCTGCTCGTACCTTACTCTTTGCATAATTCAAGACTTTCTTTTGATAGCGAAACAAGGCACTGTGTGGGCACTGAGACAAACCTGATACAGCTTGTGAGAGCTAGAAAATCATTACCTAATCTAACACAGCAGCAGGCAATATTCCTCTTCCTCCTTCATTATCTTAACAATGCAAGGCAAGAGTCTTGCTGAACACAACCACCAAGCAAACAGGATATCAGAAAAGCACCCTCTCTACCATATCCCCCAGAGGATCTCACAGCTGAGCAATTCTGCTCACCCACGTGAGGATCCAGCAGGCTCTGAAAATGAAACAGTGGAAACAACCATCGCAGAAAAGGTCCCACAAATCAGCACAGGAAAGGGAGAGCCACACAGCTTCAACACCACCCTTTTAGGAAGAACACAGCAGCCACATTAACTATGTGCCTTGCCACTGCATTGTGCTAAAGCACCAAAGCTTGGGGGGAACCCCCTGATGGAAAAAAAGTAGAAATTAAATGGAAAAATATATATAAATGTGCTTCCTTAAAACTTCATTGTAATGCAATTCCTGGGGCTTAGCAGCATTTTGGTGAGACACAGGGATGTCAATACAAAGGGATAAAATGAGCAGAAGTAGGAGTGGTGCCATGAAGGTTTGAATTAAAACAGAAAAGGTGCCATATTAAAGAGTTAAGAAAAACTGTTTTAAAGCATGCCAAGTTTGGCAACTGGGTGCAGTTTTCTTGCATCATCATAACACTTGTGCATCCAAATCTGCATCCTCCAGAAAGCCTAGTTCCTCCATGGACTCCAAGGGAGTGCCCTGCAAGGAAGGGAGCTGACTTCCATCCTCCTGGTAAAGCACTCACCAAGAGGAAATTTCGTAGCTGGATTCCCACATAAGCTCATCGAGTCCAGCACAATAAAAAGAGCTCCTCATGACAAACAGCTGACCAAGCACAGGCTTGTCAGAGTGCAGTAGCTCTCATTTCACAGCCCTCACCAGGCAAGTGACTGCAGCCACAGCTGCCAGGAGAGCACTAGAGACAAGTGTCTTCATACATCCACATCAGGTGAGCCATGCACAGCCTGAACTAACACAGACAGCTTTAAAAAACACGGTACAAAGCCATACTATAGCCAGACCCCTATACTGGGTTTTCAAGGGGGCAGCTCAGCTCTCCAGCAATGCCAGGAGCTGCAGCCAGACCCTGACCTCCCGCAGCCACATGCACCGTGCCCCCTTGCAGTACTGCAACACTGAGGCACAGCAGCTCAATCGTGGCCTGTCCTCAGCATTGCTGTTCTGACAGGTCTATGCCAGTTTAATATTAAAGCTTAGAAGACTATTTGCATAATTAAACATTGATCTGCTGTCCCTCTCTGCATGTGCCTCTAAATTTGTGTGAGAGACATTAATCCAGTGTCTGCCTCAGGACAGAGGTCCTGCAGACCTTGGCTAACATGTGGCTCCAGTTACCCATGGAAAACTCTGTCCATGTTTAAAAAAGCATGCAGAACTTCTAAAAGGTAAAGCCAAAATAACAGGCCAGGGGCATTTTCCTTTTTATCAGGGGACACAGAAGAGAAACAAAGGGACAAGGAGATAAGCTTCTGGGCTGGCACAGGAAAGGGGTATAATTGCTAGGCTTTGCTACTGCAATGTCCATAATCTTCAGCTGTGGGCACTTGGACAAAGCAGCACACCTGGGATATGCAACAAAAAAGAAATGCCAAGCAAGAGCCATTTTTCAAAACTTACTGCAAGCTACTACCAGTGGGCATCACTGAACCCACTTTTTTGTCAAACAGTAAGTCCAAAAGTGAAATGCTCAAGCAATCCAAATTAACTTTTTATTATTAATTATTTTTGAGAAACAAGAGGGTCCTGCTTGATGAAAAAAAGAAACCCTGAGACTTATATTGGGCTATTGCCAGTCAGCATGCTGTCCCACAGCACACTGCCCCTCCTTGACTAAGCCTCAATGGGAATGGCAGGCTGAGACCCCTGGAAAAGCAAAACAGACAGTTGTCTCGGAATATATCTGACAGCACCATCAAAATGCAACTGGTCACAGAGGAGAGTCTGTAGTACACTGAGGTGAGCATACACAGTTTTGTACATGCAGGGCTGGGGCAGAAGATTTTATCCAAAGGAGTAAGAGAGTACGCCTTTGGGACAGAAATTACACCAGTGACAAAGCAGTTCCAGTGTTCCTAGTAAAAGGGAAGAAGAAATTACAGCCCACAAAAGGTGGTGTGGGGAAAAGAGTCTGAAAGTAATTAAGATTAAAACCTGCATGATAGTTCTGTTGCCCAGCCAAAATGTTTGCTTTTGTGTCCATGCTGTTAAAGCATTCCAAAGGGAACATACATGCACAGGATCCATGCTGAAAAGACACCTGATGGAGGAATACTACTAAGATCCCTCTGTAATACATATGGATGCTCAGGGGAGATAAAACCAAGCCCATCTCCATAACCAAACTACCTGACAGGGACAGATGCAGGGGATCACTTGTGGCAATATTGACACCTGGGCAAATTTTTCTATTCTGGAACAGAGTCATCCCACATCTGCCAATGTTTGCCAATAGCCATCCTCAGAGGAGCATTGTCACCCCACTGTGGCAAACCCCTGGGCTCAGCTCAAATTAAAAGTAGCAGCAGTTTCTCCAGCTACCCAAATTGCCCAGGTTTCACACTCGTCCACGGGCACAAGCTCCCCCAAAAAGTGGAACTGAAGGGGCCCCCAGCTGCAGTCCTCTGTGATGGGAAGAGAATTTTTGCTCACACCAGGAAGGGGATGGGGCAGCCACCAGGCAGGGCAGGAATGCAGGGTTTCCATGGAACTTCAACAGGTAATGCTTGCAATACCACTGAGGAGAAATTCCTTCAGTGTATGAGGTGTAACTTGGAAATAAACACTTTCTCCATAGAAATTGTATAAAACCATCCCACAAAATGCATGAACATATCCAAGTGCTAAAATTAATTTCTTCCATGGAAGACAACCAGTTGATAAATAGCCAATATGAGTATTTTGGGTTCCAATTTCTATCTTGTGCTACCCGTAAGTCATTTTCATATTTAAACAACAAACTTAAATATAAGTTAATCAGGGTTTAACAGTTAAGTCACAGTTGAAAAATACCAGGGGAATCCTAATTTTGCTGCAAGCACTGATTATTCTCTATTTTCAAAACTGCAATTGGAGGATTGTTTTTCTCCCCCTTAGTTACCACAGAAGAAAATTGCATTGGTTTTTTTCTTTCCAAGTCATTTCAGCTGAATTTTTTTACTAGGACATATCAGAATACCTTTTGTCTCCATTAAGTCTTTTACTTTCCTTATATGAATAAATTCTGAGATCATGAGTCGAGGGTCTGTTCAGCATAACATTTGTAAATGCTGTTTTGTCTTTTGTTTTGGGTCCTTTTTTAAAGGTCAGCAAGCATCACACCTAATCTGACTTGTAATTACTCCAGTAAACATGGCTAAATAGATAAATGCCAGCACATTTAAGAATATAACATTAAATGTACTGCTTTCTGTTCCTAATGTACCAGATAACAAAAAAAACCCCAAAAAAAGCAGACTGCAAAACTTTTCCAGCGATGATTTGTAAGACAAGATGAAATGGAGTTTGCATGTCTTTCAATAGGCTGAGGCCTTTTTTTCCTCAACAAAATACTCTGATTATTTCTTGTTCTTCCTCAGGAAATGCAGGACAGAACAAAATAGCTGTTCTGCATGAATAAGGAAATAATCTAAGGTGCAAGAGGTCAGTCCATAATGTAAAATACCTCCTGTGTCAGCTTCAGGGACCCACCTGAATTTCAGCAGCCATCTATTATACTGACAGATTACCTGGTGACAGTGAAATACAAAGGATGTGTACTTCAGAAGCTTTAATGGGTGAAGAAAGCCAGGGAAGTAACCAGCACCACACCCAGACAGTGTCACAAGGACCAGAGAGCACCACCTTGCCCAAGGACAGGGTCACACACCCCCCCCAGGGGGTACAGCATTAAATCAGTGAATTTACTTTCACCAGTGACAACAAAGAAACCAAGGAGGAACAGATGGTTGTGTGCAGGAAGCATGGGGAGGCCACACAGAGTCTTCCCTGGTACCACAGTGGGGCTGGGCAAGAAGTGAGAACCACCACCAAAATGAAGGGGAAGCCATAGGGAGCTCGTTTGAAGCCTGCTGGCTCCTGCTCATGGGAAGAGTCCTGAGCAAGGCTCCCAGCCAGCTCCCTCCTCACCTGCTCAGACACAGCCCCCTTCAGCTGCATCAGCTGCCCAGCATCTCAGCCAGTCCACCATCATAACTCATGGGCTGGCTTCTTCACATTCTGCACGTGCAGACTCTCGGTTTCAGACATCCCACCCAAAACCTCCATTAGGTCCTGCTGTACCTGGGGTGTCTCTCTCTGAGATCCTACAGGACTGGACCACCAAAGCCCAGGCTAACAGTGGCTGCATAGCTGCATGTCTCATCCAAGCTTCTGCGTGCTGTTTCCTCAGCAGGAAGGCAATGGAACATAATTTCTATTCTTCAAAATAAATCTGGCAAAAAGCAGGCAAACCTAATTTCCTGTGTTAGGTTTTTTTGGTATCTTTGTCTGTAATCAAAATATAATTTCTCAGCAGCATTTGCATTTCTCCTGTGAGAACGAAGCATAAAAGCAATCCAAAGCCCTAACTAAAGGAACCACAGGTTTCTGAGTAAAAACAAATAGCTCTTATCCCGCTAAACCCCACAGGTACTGCAAATCACTTGATACAATATTTAATACAAATACCAGACTCCAGTCTCTGACTGAATCAGGATAAAGAATCTACTCTAAAAAATAACCACCATATATATCGTCCCACACATCAATATTAAGTGAAATGAAACAACAAAAGAAAATCATAATTTCCCAACCACAACTCTTGTCAGAGTACAGCCTAAGAAAATTGTCTGACAGTTTTTGACTAATACTCACATTAATTTCATTGAGCCTACTTAAGACTGCTGTGAGACTGTTAATACACCACACCAGAGCCACATGCCGGGATAGAAATAACTAAATCAGATCAAGACTGATACTTTGTAAGAAATTAAAATCTCCTGTCAGTCTAGGGAAAGAACACAGCACTTCTCCCCATGAATGTATCACATACACAAAGCAGGCACAGCAGGACCAGAGGAGTATTAATTTCAACTTTAAACACCCACTTTCTGCCCTGCCATTTGTGTAGGCATGGTACCACCACTCTCTTTGTTCGGCAGAGCTGCAGTGACCCTGCACAGCCTGATGAGCTGTGAGGGGTGGCCAAACAACAGCAAAGGCCACCAGAGCTTGGTGCCAGACCTCAACCTCTGCCAACAGACCCACATTTGCTACAGATCCACCTTAAATTCAGTTTGTAACTTCCCATAGCATATCTGCTTAGTCTCTCTTCTTCTGTTCATCCACTACATCCAACTTGCATTTTGTGGTAAATTTGCACATGCCAAATGCGATATTTACAGATTATTTAAGTTTTTAACATATCCCTAAGAGCTGAACAAATTAATACTTTGATTAACTTAGCCATTTACTTGTATGCAATTATTTTCTAAAATTAATGCATTATTTAAATTTATTCAATAAAATAGCTTCTGGGGTGTTTCTTCTCTGTGTTTATTATAAGCTCAGAAGATCAAACATTCGTCATTTGAACTGTGTGGCTTTGATTATAATTGTCAAGGTAAATTACAGGGCACTCTGCTTCTCCCTCGATTTGACAAGTATGGGCACATTCCCCCACACAAGTCAAGTTTGGCACTCAGGGCAGGCAACACAACCTTGGCATTTGCTCTCACTAGACATTCAGCCAAATAAATTCAGACAAATGTTTGTGGAAAGGGAATAGGAAGGGCTCATGTCTGCAGCTTGACTTAATTATGTTTAAACTGTGACTGAATATGTGCACACAACACCTTTTTCCCTTCTGAGCCCCCTCCCTGGAACCCTCCCCAACAGCAGCATACTGACAGTAAAGCACTATACGCACACTCCAAGAGTTCCCATTACACAGGAACAGTTATTAAAATGCATCTTGTTCTTTGCTTAATTTATAAGGTGCTCTCTTCTCTACATGCCCTAAATAATCACTTTTTAATAGGTAATACAGTAGTACATCGTAGTGCACGCTGCTATTTCCCAGTGGGGGTTGGGATGTGCTCTCCAGCAGCACTGGCACCTGTACAGGCATTCCCTGACACTCCTGCTCCTACCAGCGGCAGGATAGATGCAGATAAACAGCTTGTAATCAACACTCAGCTCCAAGGATGAAGCACAAGGGGGAAAAACAACATCAGAGTACTTTGTGCCAAGGAAAGCTCTCAAAACATGGATGAGCCTTCACAGTCCAAACTACCTTGTCGTCTTTCTAGTGTACATCTGAAAAACTACCAACAAAAGCAATTAGCTCTAGGAAAGTATTTCATTCCCAGCAATACATCTAAGTACATTGCTATTGCTTTTTAATTGGAAAACATGCTACCAAGAACACTTACTGCAAATTTTGAATTGACCCTGCCTCATCAGCATCAATCTCTCTGGGAATTTCACTCATTATGGTACAACTTCATCACTAACAGCAATTAATAATTTTTAAACACTGATTTGTCTGTACTAAGCCTCACCTCAGGACTTAGAAACAGTAACTTCAGATGTCTGGGAAAGTTTTTACAGATTAATCATAAGACAGAGTAACCTAACTTAAACTATACCAATGCACATAACATACCCTGCCAGCTGATCCCAGCATACACAGAGCACACTGGCACGTGTCTGTCTAAACAATGAGCTGCCTGAACCACACGAGCCCACCTTCATTTCAGTACTCTGTCTCTCAAGGTCCCCATGGTGTGCAATAAACCTAAATACAGTCTTAATTCGGACTGAATCAGACAAATAAATGCACATCCTAAAGGAAAAACCACTTGATGACAGGTAACTAACTCCTAAGTCAAAAATACATATGGCACAGGAATAACAGTCTGATCATTATTTCTTTGCTAATTGCTGAAATTAAGTCTTCTCAGTGACCAGAAACCAAACTGAGACTGCTAAAATGCCCTGTATTTAAGTTCACTCAGGAATGTTCAAAGTCTTTCTGTGTACAACATAGGAGTTCAAAGGGCTACAGTTAACTCAGAGCAATCGACCCACTGCTTAAATTAAAAAAGAGACACACTTTTGATTGTGGCAAAAGTAAATAATACACCACATTACTTACTCAGTTGGAACACAGTAAATACAGCATAGCTCAATCAGCACTTACAGAGCACTGCAAATGCTGTGAAATAAACACTAGAAGCCACTCCACTCCAGGGAAAAGCAATGCAGAACATTCCAAAGGGAGCAGAAATTGTCATTACACTTACTGAAAACACCGCACCCAAAAGGAACAAGTCCCCAAAAACACAGTGTTGCCTTTAAGAGAAGGCCCTTGCAGACATTCCAATTTTTGTCATAAACCAAGTTACTGTGGAGAACAGCAGTTTTAAACATTTTTTTCCTGCAAAACTTAGCCCCTACTGCCACCTGCAGTTTCCACAAAATGTGCTCCCTGATTCAGTGTTCCCATTTTCAAGCAGAAGCTGCTGCACACCTCCGGGTACCAAACATCACAAGCCAGACAACAGTAAGGATGGTTTTTTCCACAATTAATGTTTAACTGCTTTGTGTTTGTTTAAGAGCAGGTCACATCCTGTTCTCATTCACACACTCAAGACCTATTAAAATACCACCAAACTCAGGGGAGACACAGCCAAGAGAGACCAGCCAGGTTAAAGCTCTGGATTTGTAGCAGCTGCTGTCCCTTGTGCAAGTGAACTGTGAATATTGAAATACACAAACCCTGATGGCTAACAGCATCTGTGTGCTTTTCACCTTCTTTCTCTGACCTTACCAATCTGGCATGAATTTTGGCAGGACTGTCACCTCTTCTGCTGCATGCTGCTGCTTGTGGTTCTCTTCTTCCAGAGGCAGCAAAAAGCTGGCCCAAAACCACCTGTTGCAAATATATAAATTTTAAAAATTGAGAAGAAATACTTTCTAGGAAGTACACATTAATAAATATGTAAGTGATCCACTCATTGCTTCAGGGGAGGCAGTTCAATATCTAAGTACGTGGGGGGGCTGCTGTGTGGTACAATTCCCACTGTTTCTCCTGACACACCTGGAGAGCAGTCCTCAGGGCAGCTCCTTGTGACCAGTGTGCTGGAGAGCACAAGAGATCCCACAAGAGATCTGGTGTTCCACACCAGAACTACTACTTCTAACCCCCCCACAAATATGCTTTAAAGAGCATTTAAGTATTTCTCTGGGGTGGGTTGACCACGGCTAGCTGCCAAATGCCTGCCTACTCACTCTCTAACTCACCCTCCTCAGCAAAGCAGGGGAGAAAACACGGTGAAGATACTGATGGGTGAAGATAAAAACACTGACACAGATAGGGAGTTCCCCTACCAATTGCCATCTCAGGCACAACAGATACAACTTGGGGAAAACTCATGTTATTTCTTACCAGTGAAATGAGATTCGGGTGGCTAGAAACGAAAGTCAATTACTCTCTTACCCTTTTTCCCCCAGCTCGTGTCTCTCCTTCACTCCCAGCTCCTGCGCCTCTCCTGGCAGCGCTCTGTCCCACTCACCTCCCGTGGCTGAGGGGCCGGGTAAGGCGCCTCACGCCTCCTAAAGGCAGAACAAGGACTAAAGCACATGCCTGCCGTCTCCATATGCTCTCCTGGGCCTGTGATCAAGTCCCGTTACTTTCAGAGTAATTATGAAAAAGCATCCCCGGCATGGATCGGTGACACAATCCCCTTTGGGACATCAAGGGCAAAACCAGCCACTGGCTTGGTGCACAAGAGGCCAAGCTGCCATCAGCTGGCTCCTTCCCACACTCACTGCCTCCTATAGTCAGGTGCTTTCATTTTGTCTATTTTCTTCCCATTTCTTCTCTCTCTGCTTAAACAAACCTGGTTATAATCACAACTGAACAAAAACCCTCTTAAGGCCTTCTTTATTAACCACAAAAAGAGTGGTGGTACCATGCCTACACAAATGGCAGGGCAGAAAGTGGGTGTTTAAAGTACTGGAAGCAGAGGGCGAGTCTTCACAAGTATGTTTACACATAAACACTCATTTTATGGTCACTAACTTTGTATTCTTAAGTAATTTTCTTTCATCTTTTACCCTTTCCCCGGTCATTAAGTGGCTTCACTAGAGTTTCTTCAAGGTTTTCATGCATTTTCCTGTACTTTCTTTTTCCCTTCTCTCCTCTGTTCTAACAGGCTTTGGGCAAACATGATCTTTAGCTTGCTCCACCACTAAGCTGGTCCCAGAAACCTGAAGGTGTTGTGAATTCATGTTGTAAATATTGGCTTTTTACAATTATTCTGATAAATATATTATATGCTTTCACTATATTCTTTTCTCTTAGCAAGTTATAGGCTTAGATAGGAATTCTGAATGGTAAGGATATGTCTCATCTGGAGAAGGCAAGATAACTCCAACAGGCAAGACCATGGGAGGATCAAGCTGTGGAAAACAGGCTATTATCAGCAGCAGGAAATGGAGAGCAAACTGTTACCAAAAAGCCGGTACCAGGACGTTGGCAAGGGGGAAAGATATGAAGCCCATCTGCTCTCTGAGGAAGTATAAGGGGCCTGGACTCTTATCAACAAGTGACCATCTGCAGCAGAAAGGAAACCAAACTCCAAAATAATACTGACCAGCTAGAATAACGATAACCAGCAAAAATTATGCTGACCAGCAGAAAATAACATGATCCAAGAAGGTGGAACCAGGGAGGGGACATGCTTGAATATGCATTAACCTCTCACAGCAAAGATGGGATAAAAAGGACACTCCTGAGATACCAGGTGTGTTCCTGGTAACCCACCAGGGCACCCGGCCGTTTTAACCCTTTGCTTTATTTCTTTTGTCTCCTAATTGTCTTTTGTTTATATTAAATTCTTTTTATAATTTATTAAGTGAATCTCGTTTTTAAGAAAGGCAAAGACCTCACGTGGACAAGAGCAGTGAGCACCAGCATATACACCTCAGCACCAAAGCTTCATGAAACCAGGCAGCAGTTCTCTGGGAGGGAAAGGGGGCCACACACTGTAAACAAGCAAGATTAAAAACACCAGTCCAGCTGTCACACACATCATCCAACAGACAAAGCCTGCAACAGAGAAGAAACCTGGGTGAGGCAGAGCAGGGGTTCCCTTCTCAAAGCAGTAAACCAGAACTCAAAGCTGAATCCCGTTTGGAAACTTTGCTTTTTCTCCCCATTCCATCGCACAATCCTTTCACAATTTTTCACTGGAATTAATGCAATTAGGGTATAGTGCAAAGCAGACCAAATGCACACTTTGGAAGAGTTATTAATTGTAACCACAAGTAACTCCGGCCTGGGGAATGTGCTTGTCTGTGGAGTTTTAAGCAGAGAAAAACCCTCCACACAAAAACCATCTAAATCCTGCTACACACACTGATGCACGCGTATTAAGATAAATGGAAAACCTTAATGTTGTTAGCACCTAAAACTAATAAACTACCTGAATGCAAATAGCCATCTTTACATCTCAGTGGGGTACTATGAAGGGTCATGGCTCACACTCAGGCTGGGGAGAAGCCCTCATCCACATTACTGACAGAGAAGCCAAAATCATCAGGCTCTTTTTTCAAAGCCAGCCAGATCTCCCCTCAGCTGTCCCAAAGCCAGAGTTCACACTTGCAGTTCCATTGAAAGTCTATGCACTTCAATAGCTTTGAACAAAGCCTTCACGTTATAGTTCCATATTAATAAACACAACAAGAAAGCCCACCTTTCTGCCTTTTGGTGCTTTCCCCAAACTCCCTCAAATTACCTGAAGCTTTTTGGTAACAAATGCAAGATGAAGAGACTATCAACCACTCAGCAGCAGTCTAAAGACACAAACACATTAGTTAATGGGCTGTTCAAAATCTGCAATGGGCAATTAAAAACAGAGAAAACACCATCCTAGTCATGGCACATCATCCCATCTTAATCCCATCAAGGCATAGGCAAACAACTCTCCATAGCTACTCCTAGCCCCACCGTTTTCTTCAAAGTCAGAAAAGCCAGGTGAGTTTTTCCCAAGCCCCCTTGAACCAAAAAGCTAACACGGCTTAGGGCACAAATTGATTGATTAACTTTCAAGAGCCCTGAAGCAAAAAACAGATACTTACTCAGTATTTTTTTTCTCTTTTAAACTTGTTAGAGACAAGTATAAAAACTGCCTGAAAGGCACATGATAAAACTTCATTTTCATTCTCTCTTATTTCATTGTAATTTACTACTTACAGAAGACAGAGTAAAAAAGGTTCAACTTTTTAGCGCCACTTCCAGGCTCTCATGTTAAGAATAATATGTTACAGTTGCTGTTTGTAAACTCCTTACTTACCTTGTACCCCGGTCCCAGGATATTGTTAAGAATAATACGTTCCAGTTGCTGTTTGTAAACCCCTTACTTACTTTGTAAACCCCTGTCCCAGGTTTACTTACCCTTGTACCCCTGTCGCAAATTGCTGTACCCCATATTTTTGTTCCTTGTTCAGCCAGGCCCTGCCCCCTCTCCCAAGTTGCTGTACCCTGCGTTTCTTGTTCTGTGTTCAGCCAGGCACTGCCCCCACTGCTCCTAGACTCCCACATGGCAACATTGTATCCCTTTCCCAAGTGGCTGTACCGCTCTGAGGAGGAAGATGACATACTGACTTTTATGCAAACGAGAGAGACCAGAGACTTATGGGATGCACCCAGACTGGAAAAGACCCCGAAACAACGAGCCACGCAAAAGGGAAGGAATAGAACCAGCACCATCTAACAAGGAAGACCCAGAGGAGTCCCCTGACTTCTTTCCAGAGGCCGACATAACCTCGAGGAGACTCGACTGGGATGACAGCCTAGACTACGAGCCTGAAAGAACGAGTCTTCCCGGGGACTCCCATGAGGAAGGAAGGCCGAGCTCTGTCCTAGTGACAGAGCTGCACGGATCCTCCTCTTCTGCGGTGTCCAGTGGGAGCAGTGGTGGTGTGCGCGACCCCTCGGGACCCCACCCCAGAGCTGTGCTGCTTAATAAAGGCCTTTTTAAAAGGAGCTGGTCTCCTGTCCCGTTTATCACATCTCAGAACAGAGATTATTCCTCTACTGACTACCAGGAACAAAGGACAGGAGCCCAGCACAGCCAGGGGCAAGAGCAAAGCCTGCTCCACACAAGGGCCACCTCTAGATTATGCACAAGATAGGATGAAAGGCTTTTCTCCCCTGACAAGAGATCTTTAAGGCTGGCACTCACCCAGCACAGCCACACTACTCCTCACGGCTGTATTTGACAGCCCAGAATGACTGTCCTTAACAGAACAGGAAAACTCAAGGCAAAATTCCACCTCAGTGCAGGACAGGAAAATTAAAAACAGTTCGCTTCACACAATGCGCTCCTAGTTTACAGAAACCCATGGCAGTTACAAAGCTATTACAGTTTTAATACTGCTATTTAGTAGTGCTTTCTGGCACTAGATGTCTGCATAAGCTGCCATTAGAGAAGGAACTGTTTGTTTTCCCACTTGGGTGTACACCTCAGCACACAAAAACAAGAAAAAACGCCTTTGTCAGTATAAAATAAACTACCAATTGAAAAAGAACCATTAAAATTATTTAAATATATTAACTAATGCTCATTTAATTTCACTAATAATGATTAAACTAACACTCGCTGATGACTAAGGAGCAAAGAACATGATTTCTTACCTGAATTACCTAGTATTACGATGCATTTCTAGCTTGCCTGATACTACTGCAGTATTTCCGACTGGATGGTCATGAAACTGAATGCCAAGGGAAGAAGGACTTAACATGCTTCATTTTTTTCATCTGTGTAGCCTTGACACATGTGAAGCAGCCTCTGAGCAGCAGGCCTCCCAATTGTAGGCCCCAGCCACCATCTTGTGGGTGCCCAGGCCGCCGGCCGCCATCTTGTGCCTCACCCTTCCTCTATGTTCTGGGCCGCGGGCCCCGGCCGCCACTGCCTCATGGGTTCCCGGCCCCACCGCACGCTGAGGGCCCGACCCGGGGCGGCCGCCTCCCGCTCTTTGTGACACAGAGGGGAAAGAGAAGGGACCTGTTGAAACTCATTCACCTCCCTTACTCGGTGCAGCGATTCCACTCTGCTTTAGAGCACTGGCTTCAAGGGGAGGAGGTCTCTCCGCATCCGCTGGCAATGGCTGAAAGTCAGCAGCTAGCACTGCACAGGCAGCTCTCTCTCTCAGGGAAAAGCAGCGAGCCCGCCATGAAAGCCAGGCTCACACACGGTGCCCAGCGCCTCTGTGAGCTCCGTGCCCCGGGACGCGCCCCTTCCCTCGCCCTCACCGAGCTCTCCCGCGCCGCTGCTCCTGAGGGCCGCCCGAACACCTGCAGCTCCCGACAAACACTGATCCCACAGTGTCAAAACCCAGAGGAATGGAAACAGCAAAGAACCACCAGCTTTTGCCAATCCACGCAAGACTTAGACCATTAAGCTTAAAAACACAGCAAGCTGTGAGTATTTATGTATCAATGTGTAAGAATAAGGCAGTTTCTTACTAAGAGCAGACCTACAAAATCATACAAAACATTTTGAATGCCACATCTATCTTGCATGCTGCATACCATAAAGCCACTGTGTGTAATTATACATAATTAGTTGCATGTTTGTAAACTCAATAGCTTAATCATGTTTAATTAACGACACTGTAATAGGAACATTTGATAGTTAAATGTTGTCTTGCTAAACTGATGAACACCTGGAACACACAATTAGTCTCAACACCAATAAATTAACTAAAATCTGTCGTTAGTAATTCTTTTCCTTTCTTCCTGATAGAACACTAGGATTAGCGATAACAAATAATAGTAAATAGCCAAACCATACCCTCAGCAGTTTGTTAAGAGCACAACTGCAGGAGCCCTCCTGCTGACACTTTGATACATTCCTCAGCAGGCATGACTAACTGTTGCATAAGTCATTGGTTTTCCTTTGTTTTCTATTTCCAAACCAAGTTGTTACCTGTGGTTGGGTGCTTTTGGGTTTTATTTGTTTGGGGGTTTGTTTATTTGGGTTTTTGGTGGTTTGTTTTGGGTTTTTTGTGTGTGTTTTGTTGTTGTTGGGGAGGACAGAGGGGAATGCCCTGGTAGTTTTTCAGAATTACCAGATCATCTCCAGGTGATGAGCAGGGAGAAAGAGTAATTCTCTCACTTTGACCCCACGCCGAGGCCATGGCTGCTGGTTTATCAGCACAAGTGAAAAGTGCACACATGCTGAGGGACTAACTTCACACAGGCACTTTGAGCTATCTGCTTACCTATATCACAGCACACAGACAGATACAACAGTGAGAGGCCTTGGAAAAGTGACCACTCAGAAAAATAACTGGTACATTTTCAGAAAATGAGAAACCAGACAATACAAAATACATAGCATTAACTGCAGGGTGTATCTGTAGGTCAAGCACTCCTATTCACTATCATTATTCCCATCATTGACATCTGCTGTGGAACCAAGAGGTAGCCAATCTAAAAGGATATAAAGGAAACGAACACAATGCAATGACAGACTGCTGAACTGTCATACCACAGCCTTGAAATCATGGGATCAGGCAGCCTTAAAAAAGGACTAGGTATCTGTACAAACAATACTGTTGTAAGGCTTTCCAAAAATGGTTTGAAACAGATGACACAACTCTGGAGTTGCAGCAGAAGGCTGGGAGAAGGAGCTAAGTATAAATAACATCACTGCTGCCGGGCTCCTTGCAGCAGCATTTAGAGCTAGCTCTCACTGAACGTTGACACCAGCACTCACAAACCTGACCAATCACGAGATACATAATGGTGAAAAGAAAGAAATTTCCTTCAAGTAGGTATAAATGGAACAGCTTCATTTTGTGTACAGATCCTAATTTCCTTAGGTGAGCCAGAAATAGAAACCACAGTCCCTTCCTCTTCCTTCACACACTGGTATGCAGGAATGAGAATTCAATCATACATCACTATGGATAGGATAGTAATGAATAAAGGTGCAGGGAGGTAGAAAATCAGGTGAGTGAGGCCGTGACAAAGACAGGTGCTGTTGCAAATGCAGAATCCCTTTGAGTTTTAAGAAACCTGCATACTCACCAGTTTTTCCCAGAGCCTTTCAGCATAATGTTGGCAGTACTGCTTCCTGGCAGACAAACAGCAGTAGAGGAATTTTCAGCCTGAGTGACTGAAGTTGCTGGAAAAGTTACTTGGAGTCAGCCAGTCTATTCAGCCTTCTCGTTAACAGCATCACAAGGTTGCTATTCCCTGCCTAAGCATTGTTTCACACACTGCTTTCCAAGATAAAAAACCATAAGCTATACATTTTCAGGAGTCTGAACACTGTAGGAACCTACCCCTTGTCAAACTGGACCAGGCAGAGCCATACTGTGCTTTCTAAAGCTACCAAAATAGCTGCAACATCTTTGTCTTCTGGTTTATTCACCCCAACACCACCTGGTTCCCTAAAGCAGGAGACTACTCAGGGTGTAGCAAGTATAGAAAGGACTGTCATTGTTCAATATAAAAGTTGAAAGGAGCCTGGCATAATTCAGGATCATAACACAGGTATGCAGGAGTTGGAAACAGCTTGATTTCCAAATCTCCTCTGCTACTTTTCAGCCCCACCCTTTTTCTTTCACAAACATCTGCAGCTGCTGTGATGGTCTGGTCTTGGTGAAAAGGAAGAGTGCAACTACAAGATCCTCCCAGATTTACATACAGTTGGCCCGTAGCAGTACATCTGCCCACTGTTTTCAGATTTAACTCTTAATGAAAGGATTGCATCTCCCAAAACCATCTCTAGGAAGTTTTACATCTCCTGTACAAAGTGATGCAACAAAAAATAACCTTCCCAGGGAACTGCTGGTAACTCGCTGCATGAAAAGATTAGATCTCTTGCATGCTGTAATACATGATAGTTATACAAAAATACAAAAAACTGAATGGCAGAACTAGCTGGTTACAGATGGTAGTGTGGAAAGTCTGCCTGCTCCTTTCTATACTGCTTAGCTGCAAGAGCATTGGACAACCGAGCAAAGGATGATTTGTACTTCACTCAGATTTAAAAGGATAAAGGCTCAATATGAATCCATAGCCTTCACTTCAAGCAATAACCAAGTGCTCCAATAAAGGAAGAAACAGCTCTGATGAAACATTAAATGAGATAATGAAAAAGATCCCCGAGATGAGCTTGACATGAATATTGGGCAATATTTGCTTTCCAGAAAAAGGACCTCAAGCTCTGCCTTTATACCTGAGCTGTTTCTGACCAAGGTGTGGTGGGGTGTATTTACTGGCTGATGACAAAAAACCAGCAGAGGCTATTTGCCAGCTGGGACATGGCAGATTCAGCTGAAACCTTACTGCTCCTGCATGCTGAGTGAGTCACCAGGAGGGCTGTGGGATGACAGACTGTGAGACAAAACAAAATATGCCTTGAGCTGCAGGAACAATGGAAACTGGGGCTTTAGCAAACCTAACCGAGAGTTAAAGGATAAATACTGACCAAAAACAGACAAATGACATTAAAAAGTAGGTAGCATAAATGAATGTTGAAGTTGCACCTCTGCTCAGCGCCCAAGTCAGAAAAAAAACAGCCCAGCACACTTAAGGGAAAAGGACAGCAGTATTAGAGATGAAACACAGAAAGTGAAAAAAGCTGGAATCGGTTCTGACTTCCTTTCTGGACAATCTGTGAGCACCACAGATGTATTTAAGTGCAGCCTGGGTTTGGCTTTTTTTTTAATAACTTCAGATTTGCAGCTGAAACATAAAATCCAGAAAGCAACATAATTTTCACAAATGCTGAAACAAAGACTTCAAAACAGTTTTAAAACAAATTAGGAAAGAAAGGCAATTTCACAACGAAGTACTAAAACACTGATGACACTGATTTCTACCACAGAAACAGATGAACAGGGCAGATGCAACATTAAAATCAAATTTGCACACACAAATGAAGCATGGGAAAAGAGCAAGAAGTGATACTTAAGGATGGAGACTATGATCTAATACACATAATTAAGCCATGTGAATTAATTCAGCTCCCTTTGTTCTTTTTACAGAGAAAAGGAAACAATAGATAGATAATGGTCCCACACTTAGTGAAGAACTTATTAGGGCATTCCCCATCCTTCCCACCACAGTGCCTTGTCTTCATTAAACCCAGGGAAGAAGAAGTGGCTCTACATGAAGCATTTCCTATTCTACAAAGTTAAAGCTTTAAGGGAAGATACATACTCTAAAAAACTTATTTAACCGAAAATGGCTCTTCTGATTTTCTGGGACAGTTATGAATGACACACAGATGTTTTTTAACTTCAGGACCTTTTAAAATTCAATGCACTGATGACATTACTTCAACTGAAAATATTTCTATTAACGCTGAAAATAATTTCCTTATTTCCTAACTGGAAAAATACTTCCCCCCCTTCCCCCAATAATATAATTTTATACAGCAATACCAAAGTACAGCAAGGATATTTAATGTTAAATAAGTTGTTAAATTGAATATAAATCTTAAGAAACAAAAAACGGAAGTCAATGTTTCTGTCTGTATTTTATTTTTTGAATTTTGGAGCTGAAGTACCAAACCAGCTTCCATACTGGCCTAGGCTCATAAAAATAACTCCAGGTACCATGAGTCATGCCAGGGCTGCTGGGAAGATCATTAACTTCTTTCAGGACACAGAGCTTTCTGGTCATCAATCCACCAAATTCACAAAGGTACCCCAGGCAAAGAATTCATTAATTCCAGATCAAATACAGCAGAAATCAGCATGTGCAAAATACAAATTGTATTTGTTTCCCATTTTTCAGATACTGTTGATTTAAAGGAAGAGGGAAAATGCACTGATGCAGTGCAGGAGGGAGAAATACACTCCCACCATATAATGGTATCTTTACGAGCCTTCTGTTCCACAGTCTTGTCTCTGCTTTGGGAATACAACTTCATACCATTCTATTTCTTATTAAACTTTATTTCCTGTAATAAAAAAATTGAAGCCTACAGTAACAAAACTTGGTCTTAACCACATCCCTGCTGACCCAATTATACCTTTGAAGAGGTGTAATAGTTACTAGGGTTATAAATGTTAATGCAACAGAAAACATTAATATTTAGTCAGGAAAAAATCTATCCCAAACTCAGTTCTAATCCTCATGAAACAATAAAGGCTCAGAAGATAAAAGCTTGCAGCACATTCTAGCGAGTGTCTGTCATCCAGCTTCACTGCTGAAGGTTAAGGAAATGTACATTACACACTACCTGAGAACAGGAAAGGCATCCTGGTTCTTCCAAGCCTGCAGACCTTGAGGAAACTAACAAATTGTCAGTCTGATGGATTTATTACAGGCCTGCAACCAGGTTGGGTGTGAAGGACTGAAGAGAGATTCTCACACTACATGTGTGAGTACTGTCTGAACTCTGCAACAAACAGATCCATTTTGCTCTCAGCTCGTGAATCTCACATTCATACACTACACCAGCCACATGGATGTCAACAGGAGCTAAACATCGCTCTGATCACCGACTGATCATCACTTCTTGGGGTCCTGATCAGGCTCCTGCTGGAGCACATGTGGGCACAGCAGAGATTGCAGTGAGGCGGCCAGGCAGAGCGAGCTGCGTGTAAAAATGCACACATAATTCCTCAGGTGCTTCTTCAATTGCACAACTATTCTTCAGCTATGACGCTTCTCAAAATGCACATACCTTGCAGTAGCTTTTTTTTTTTTCTATCAGTACATTAAAGGGCCAAAATCAAAACAATACATGTATTCTTCAAAAACACCTGGCTAAATGTTATAAATACACTAGAAACAGATATATAAGGAAAGGTTTTTATTAATTATAGCGAGCCAGCAATAAGCAAAAGTCGGCGCCGGGCGGCAGGGAGGAGGAGGAGAAACCTCTTCCCCACGGAGCTGCCGCGCTTCCCGCTTCCGTGTTTGTCTTTTTATTCGTTTCGGCCTCCTGGTGATGTGGCTTTCTTCCGGCATTTCTGAGCATGCGTCTCTGGTCTTTAGATGATCCTTTTCTACTCTCTTGTGGTCGTAGAAGGGAGGCTTCAAGTCTTCCTCACTCCTGTTCCATTGACCTTTTCTCACTGTTTCTCTCTCCAAGTTTATCTTGTCCTAGTGTTCCAGGGATTTCTGCTAGGCTGTTATTAATTATGCCAACTTCAGCGAGTTAGTGGCCTTCAAACCCCTTTCTCAACTTTATATCCAAAGTACAATTTCGCAAAGCATTCTATCATATCTATATATTTAGGCGAACAAAAGAGTTTCTATCTATCACAAAAAACATCCCGGAAATAAACAGTATTTATAACACAGATGTTAAAATTGGGGGTTTTTAAAATGAAATGGTGTTGGCCATCACAACACTTGTAACCTTTGTGATGCACCTACTCCAACATTAACTGTAAGTCAATCGCTGTTCCCCTCCCAGGAAGAACTCCCAATTGATCATGTGAAATATATTGCATTATACATCACTACGTATATTATACAATATATAATCCATGTTCAATTCTTTCTCATTCCAGATGTACATCCAGAACTGAATAACCTTTCTCTGAAAGGTTACTCATTGTCTCCTTTAAATGTACCTTTTCAAGTCCTGGCACTTTTTCCAATTATCTCCTGCTCAGGTTTCTTATGCTAGACATAGTAAGGTCAACAACCCATACAAATCTTTGGTCTCTTCACAGCATGAGGCATATACTGTAATTTTGAGGCAAAAAAACTGTAGAGAAAATCAGCATATACAGGACAGTGTTCCATTTCACAACTCCAGCTTGACAGAATATATAAAGGCATCTAAATTTTAAATTGTACACATCAATTATACATTCAACATTATAGCTTCATCTGAAGCTAGCAATTACATTTTGTAAAATAAATTAATACCTCGCTTCAAGAAACTGCAGAGAAGTCCAAACCTCTGAAGTGTGCTTTTGTTAAGTCATTAAATTAATGCATAGATTTGTCAGCTCTTTTCTCACAAGCTTTGATCAACTTACTCCATCTTTTCCATTTGCCTCCACATAAAAAACTGTTGAGCATGCTACAAACAGCATTATCCATGAGTCTTCAAGTGCTTCCCGTCACACATCTGGGCCAAGACTCTGCCCTTCAGCTTCCCACTGCAGGTTTCATTCTCCAGACAGGCCTCATCCTCAGGTATTTTCTTCTAACTGGTTTGCCTGTCAGAAGAGAAGTAATTACTGAAAAGCTATTTACATATTGTCATATTTTTCTTGTCCTATTTTATAGCCTAATATTAAATGTGAAAATCAGAATTCATTAATTCTTTAAAAAGTTAGAAATTAAATGGTATTTGAAGAAGCTATGGGGGTTTTTTTCTACTTCAGATAAATGCAGCATTACTCTGTATTAGGCATAAAGAGAGCAGAGTAGTGTGTGTAATATGATTAAACTGATTAAGTACAATGATTACCAGATAATTAATAAGATGGCACATCAGGAGAAAAACATAAGAAAACCACCTATTTTTTATTTCTACACTATGCCTGCTGAATTCTAGGCTAGCAATTCCAAATCTTCTCTGTTCCTCCCTTTTAAAACAAATTCTTCTGGGAAACCACTCCCAAACCTACAGGACATACTTAACATTTTCTATTCTATTATCTATTGACTCAAACACAAATTTCACTTCCCTCTTCAGAAGTTTAATTTAGTGCATGTCAACAACAGAAAAACACTTGAAATGGCTTCAACCCAGGAGACTGATGAAGAATAAAAGACTTCTTCCAATATCTATTAAGAGTAGATTATGTTCTACTATAAACATGATAAAAAGGCACAAACCAATACATGAAAAATATCCCTAATTGTTTTACTGAAAAAGCACAGGAATGTTGCTGGATATATTCTCCTTGGTTATTTCAGATTTATTCATAAAGAAACAGAACAGTATTTATTTGTATCTAATTTAATGCCTACAGGTGATTGCTGTTAGCCTTTTCATCCTGAAAGAGCCAAGGAATAATTTTGATCTCCATTAAACACAGGAGAAAGACAGCTTTAAAAACTTCCTGCACATCTTCACTAATGCACAATCTCATCAAGACACAGACAGCTGTGGCTTGCACATGATACAGGGGACAATAATTCAAAAGTACAGTAAAAAAAAATTACTCTGCCTCTTTATTTTTGAGCACTTGGTGTCTGTGACTCTGCAGGTCTTCAGTGCTATCAGTGATCAGCTTATTTATTGTTTCTGCCAGAAGGATTCCTGCCAACTGTCCACTGATTGCAAACACCACGAGTGGTACAGAAGCACTAAGAGACTTGTAAAATGCAAAATACATAGTAAAAGCACAGAGCTCTTTCCTGCTGTTAAAACACACAGACTGTAGTCAAAACAAAAATACTAAAACTTGTCACTCCAGCAGTTTGTGCCATTTTCCATATACTGGTAGAGCAAAGAAAGAAACCCAAAAAATACCACTTCACAGAAACACCTTCATTTGACAACTTTTTTTACATGTCTAAGAATTCAGATACTGAGTAAGCCTTAGCAGTACCAACTGCATTACATGACAATCATTTCACTAACACATGAATGAAAATGTGACACAGAATAGTAGACTTCGGTTTCAAAAACCAATAAAATACTATATATTTTTAAAGTCATGTTCGTTACCTCCGAAATTGAGTGAACATTATTTAACCTATCATAAAACCAACTTCTATTTTTAGGAATATGGGCATATGTTGTACCAAAATCAGCAAAGTGCTTTTGAGACCAATTGAAGGAATCTGAGTTAAATAAACTCAAAAATAATCTTACCACAGATGGCACAAATGGAGCCAAAATACCCCCAAATGTGCAAGAGATGGAGTAGACACCCAAGCCAGCATTTCTGTTTTGAACAAAGCATGAAAGTTTTGTACTTTCAGAATACACAGCTGAGTCATGCATTGTTAGGGGCGGTCATGGGTTGGAGACAGAAATCACAACTCGAGTCCTCTTGATCATGAGACAAACAGCCACGTTTTTTTATGGAAGCTTGTTTATATAGGGGGTTTCAAACTCCTGGCCTCAGACAACCCATTGGTCTGGGTCTTTACACCGCCCCAGCTCCTTGGCCAGTGCCGTGTCTGCTTTCTGGATTGAATATGATTGACTGAGGTCCCTGTTTGGGTGTGAATCCAACCCATCCCTGCCCCATCCAGGCACTTGTTCCGCTTCTAGGCTGGATGAGTTCGGGGGTCCGATATAGCCAAATTTATTTGGCACTTACAAGCTGGCTCCAGCTAGGAGAATGCATGAACATGTGGCAGCCCTGTCAGAGCCAACTTATAAATATAAGTTATCAGTAGTCTTTAATTGAAATGTAGTCTTAAAGATTTCCAGCAATTACTCTAAAGGTTTTCCTCAATTGACTGCAGGTAAGGTAAAATCACAACTGTTCAAATCCTCACAAAACCACCCTTCAAAGAAGTTTGAACAGAGCTTTTCCAAGGTACCATATAGGGAAATTTAACTGGGCATCCCTGTGCTGAATGGGGAATGATTTCACAATGTGACAGGATCTTCAGAGAGATGCTGAATGCTATCTGCAGCTCAGGCTGGAGCAGCCTCGGGCAGGCAGCAGCCTCAGGGTGCACAGCTGCAAAGTCAGTGCTTACCTCAAAGAGAAAATCACTATTTGTCAATATGAAGCTTGGAAACATCTGGCCAGATGTATCACTGCACAGGCTGCTGAATTCTGTGCTCCCGTCCATTTTCAGACAAGCTTAAAATAATCTCATCTAGGCTGTGATAATCAAAGCATGGCTTAGAACGGCAGGATCCTCTTTAAGGAAAGTTCAAGTCCTCCGAGTCTTTTGTTTCCTGATCAAATACAAACATTCTCCACCTCGGTATCAGCGCTCAGTAGAGCACTTAGCAGCCCCTTCAGACTGACATTGACACCATCAGTAGCGCAATGGCAAGAACAAGCTCAAGGTGCCTGTTCTCTCTACGGCTCTAGGTTTCTTCCTCTCGCTCGTCATCCTCCTCAGTTTCACCGCTGAACTGAGCTGCTCCTGCTCACCCTTTTCCTCCTCAGTCTCCAAGTACAGGAAGACAGTGACAGGGTTAAAGACGACAGGCAAAGCTGTGACACGGCTTCCCAGTATCACCCACATCCCTCCCTAATGACCCTCTGCACAGGTGAAAGGAAATAAGGTGATGGAGAGAGCTGATGAAAACCCAGCGACTTTGGTGCTTCCCCACAGAGGCAACACTTCCCCAAAGCCCACAGGACAATGCCAATCGCCTCTCCAGTCAGCAAATCCCTGAATGATGAGACACCAGTCTGGGCTGAACCATTCCTCTGGAAGCATCTTTCCCACAGACTCCGAGTCTGCCCAGATCTAGAAGTTTGCTTTTTTGGGGTTTTTTTTTCCTGCTGGGAGGTAGCAGGTCAAGAGGTAGTCCTAAATGCAAATTGTGTCATTTCAATTCAGTGCAAAATGAAAGCAGCTATTAGAAGACCTTACAATAGTTTTAATTCAGCAGAGTTTGGGTTGTACAGAGTGACGTAGTATGCAAGAGGAAAACCACAAAAATAGCTTGGAAATAAACAAAAAAAGCTATCCCAGATAGTCCAATGGCCACACTGACTTCACCCATCACATACAAGGGCATCATAATTTTGCAACCATTTTCTCATGAAAAAAAAAAAGAATTTGTTCTTATAGCTGTATTGCTAGAACTGTGTTTACATTTCTTTTTCCCAAGATAACCTTACTCTTTGTCCAAAACACAACAGCATTGCAGTTTCCTATTTTTAACCTTCTTTTCCCGCAAAGGTATTTTAATGACACATCAAAAAGGCAAAAAACCCGAAGTACAAACACTCACCAACCCACAGCACTACTCCATTTCTAGCATGAGATGTGTTTGCCATTGCTGCATGAACCAGTTAACTCATGCCTCAAGTAACAATTAGGTTGAAATAAAGAGCAGTAGGACTAAAGACTTCCTTTTTCTGCAAAACAAGTTTCCAACTGGGAAAAAATAAAAATAGTTATCCTGCTTCGTCTGCCTTTGAAGGTACTTGCCATGACTCCCAGAGCGATGCCAGGAGTGCTACAAAGCCTTGCCGAGACCACCAGATGGTGCTAATGCTTCGCTCTCAATTTAATCCCGCCACCGCTCCTCTTGCAGAAACTTTATTGCAATTGACAGTAGCAGAGAGGTATTGAACTGGGTTAAATGTATAAATTATCATCACGTCAGAAAGGTTCATATGGTATAGCGTAATAATTTACCACATTATTAAACGGTACTTGTCTAATAAGGTGGCTATTTTTTTTAAGCTTTTAGCTCCATTCTTTGGTGTGGTTTAGTCATTTTTTCACTGTATGTCTTGCTTTGCTTCTCACTTCACTTTTCAGTTTATTCCTCATTTCACTTTTCTGTTTCTAATTTGATTTCTCTCTAGTTCTGTCTCTGCATTTCTGTTTCTCACTGTTTCTAACTGTATCTCTCTGTCTCTGTTTCTCTATTCCCTATTTCTATTTCTTTCTAAATATATCTCTCTTTTTCTCTCTTTCTTTATCTGTCTATACTTTAACTCTGGTTTCTTTCTCTCTTAACTCTCTTGCTTTTCCTCTCCAACTCTTTTTCTAACTTAGTTTTCCTTTCTAGCTGTAAAATAAAAAAGCAGCAGTACAAAGTTTCAGACTCCTAGAAAGCAAAAAAAAAAAACCAAACTTTTAAAATATTGATTTAAAGAAAAATATTTACTCCCCAGAAGCCTGAAAGTTTTTACTACACTAGATACATATTTTTTTTTCTTCTTTTTATATATAGTATATAGGGCCCATAGTTAGTGCTCCAGATGGGAGTAACTAATAATGAACTTGATTCACCATTCCATCACTACTCCCATCTGGAGCACTAATTAAATTAGACAGCTAACTACTTGGACAGCTAATTAGTTACTTATTACTTAATTGGGTAATTAATTAGGTAATTAGCCAGTTTTCACCTGTGCCACTGTGTCTATGCTGCTTTCATTTGCCCACAGCTGCATTCTTTCTGATTATGGTAGGTTTCTTCTTTGATTCTGTTATGGGCCAGATACAGAGCTTTGTGATGGAGAATAGCTAGGCTGTTTTTGTCTGCTTCCATTTCTGCTTCTGTGTCTCACTGGTCTTCAGGTGACTATCTCTGCTCTGCCTGTGCCAGTTTTATGCTGATGTTCTTTCTGCTTCCCTTCATAGAAATTAAATCCTGCTAGTTGGCTGCCATAAGCTTTTCCAGTCACTCTTCTCAGAACAGACAGTTTAAGCATTTTCTGTTCAAAAGCTTGAAGTGTATGGACATTCTCTGTTTATGCTTTTTTCCGTTCCATTAATGCCGGTAGATGAAGAGGAGCCTCGTGTAATCGGTTCAGAAAAGAGCTGTTCTGACAGAAATCCATAGTGGTAGTTCCAGCATCGAGTGGATCTTTGTAGGCATGCCATATTGCCAAATAAACAATACCTATAACAGAAATAAAAGGAATGCTGCTTTCTTGTTTACCGTGCAAATACAGGGTGCATAGGTAGGAGTAACAGGAGTCCACAGCCCTTGTACTTTATAAAAAATACTTCAGATCTTTGCATTTTTGTTACTGGGGTCCAGCCCTACTTACTGGAGAACAAAACCACAGAATGTTACTTTAGAAATAAAATTTTAGTTATGGGTTTCTTTTTGTAGTGATAAATCATGAAGGCTTGTATGGTTATCAGAATCTGTACCTGAAATTTTCTGGTAACTCTTCCCAAGAGCTGTGGTCTGGAAAAATTAGCTTTACTTCAAAGCATACCAGTTTAATAATGTAAAGGTTCCCACATTAACTACTAAGTGTTTTAGATCTTTTTTTCCCATGTAATTTTTTCAGGATTTATCAATCAAGCAGGGATGGCACCCCATTCTTGCAAAGATGGCCATGGAAAAACCTGTGTCTAACAACACGTACCTGACAGAGGGCAACAATTCTGCTGTTATTACAGGGCCAAATATGAGTGGGAAATCAACATCCCTGAAAAAGATGACTGTCTGTCAAGTTATGGCACAGACTGGTGAGTAAGAGTGTACAATACTAATCTTCTGCAGCACATTTTATTTTTCTGGTTAAAAATAATGATGAAGTTAAAATGTTTTCACTTCCGGAATAACGTTCTATCTAAATAAAATATTATCAGGTACTTTGTAGTCCATTTTCTTCTACCAACACTTATGTTGCTGACAGAGGCCACTGTAAGGTTTTGCATCTGCCATTGGAAAGTGACATCCCCATCTGTGTGTCTGGAAGCCTCCTCCATCTATCCTCAGAGAAGCACAGCTGCATGCCCTGGCTCTTTGGAGCACCATAACCCAATGCAGAACCTTCTGCCAGAATTGGTCACAGAGGTTAGACACTTGTTTAGAAAAGTGGAAGATAACTTTAGATGGATTGCAGGTTTTGCCTCTATTATTAGGTATGTGATCAACCTCAGGTGGCTGTTACAAACCTTTTGAGTGTGCAGGCTTCTCCTCAGAGTTTATTCAGATTATTTTTGTGGGGTTTTTTGGTTTGAAAAGCACAGATGCTTTCCATCGCTTGTACTTATGATAAAGAATTCCTTGAGAGAATGAAGCAACCATTTGGCAATCGTTCCAATCCACACCAGTCAGATTTTGTAAGCATTGTGGATTTTCTTTTGTTTCTGGTATTGTTTTCCTTCTACTGGGAAATGAGCAGGAGAATCCCCGGTTGGAAAAGATGTACTTGCTTGTGGTAGAACATGTCTCTTAAGGGTTTTTGTTTGCTTTAATAATGTAAAGACAGCTTTTCAGTGTTTTGGAGGAAAACCTGGACATCTGTGAGATGATTTAATTTTTCTTATCTATTATAATTTGTTTCTGGATCATTGCCAAAATAAATTTTCTTGTTTCCTTGTTTAGGCGTTTACAGTGATTGCTACACATGTCCTGGAACTGTCATACAAACACTTTATATCCCAGCTTGGAAAACTACCATTTTGAAGTGCAACATGTGAGAAGCAGTGCTGGAAATAGGGAGAAAATTGCTTACACTTTGACACTTCCTAAAGGATACACAGAGGAAAA